>NC_085047.1:86832457-89443291 GCF_963662255.1 Cinclus cinclus
TGGGATGACTTCTCACGACCTGGGGTTCTCACACTGCCTACACAGACAGGGAGAAGCCCATGAAAACAGGGGACATATTTTCTGTTTAGGAGTTTGGACTGGAAACATTTCTCTGAATTTGACTGTCCTTTTAAAACCCTCCCAACACCTGCCTCTCCTAGAGCAGTCTTTCATCATAAGCATGAAGCACACAATGCAGAAACACACTGCTCTGGTTGGAAAAAACAAAGATCTCAGCTCCCTCTCTGAGCTCCTCCTGCTGAAATAAAGAGTGAAGTAGGGGAACAAAGGCAGGGAAAAAAACCCCAATGAAACAAAACAAAACAAACAAAAAACCCACAAAAAACCCCAAGCATCCCCCCAAAACACAAAAAAAGGAAGAAAGAAAAACCCCAAACCAACCAACCCCAAAAGACACAAATAAACAAACAAAAACAAAAACAAACAAAAAAAAAAATCACAGGAGAAAAAATACCCAAAGAAAACCCACCAAAAAAACCAAAAACCACAAATAAATCCAAACCCCAACACTTTATGACCAGAAATGGAGACAAACCAGAACACATAACATTTCCTGAAGATTTCATACTGCTGTTGATTACAGATCAATGGCATTAACATATTCTCCCTCATACAGGCAATAATAGGAGACCACAGACAAGACAGAAGGACAAAAGCACTGAAACAAGATCTGTAATCAGAAGTTTTGGTCAAGTCTGGATTACAACAAAATGTCTAGGGAACTACCTGATCTACCTGTCTATAATATTCACCCACTCCACAGACTAACATAGTACTAATTAAAGTTAATGTATACTGGTCAAAACAACCCAGGAATCACAGTGTACTGATAGCACTGTCCTCTATGTGTGTGATGGGATCTGACAACCTGCTCTGGAATCACCGAGCTTTACCTGGGCAACAGGACTGCACCTTGCAGTCACAGTGGAAAATTTATTTTCCTGACACTACGTTTTCCCACATGGAAAGGAATGACCCCTTAGGTCACAGGCACAACAAAAATATCTCTCAAGAACTCTTCATTTCCACATGGCATTGTTCTCACTCACTGTGATCCTTACACTTATTATTTTAAATGTTTATATAAATGAAAAATACACAACAGCATCTAAAGACAAACCACCAATGCAGGAATTCTTTAACATGTGTTTTCAATAAGATATAACTAATTGACTCAGGATTTGAAACAGTGTCAACTATTTAGAAAACTAGAAATACATGTTAGTGTAGGAGTAATACTCCACAAAGGTTATTACTAAGATTTAGGACAGCATAGCTAAACAGGAGTCTAAAGCTACTAATGCAAATCTGCTGGTGCATATTTCTCCATCAACACTTGTTTTATGTTCCTGAACTGTGTTTTGTTCATGTATTCCTGATTATGAAACTTTTTTTTATTACAGAGTACATGCCTATGCTATGACTAATGGCTACATTACTAGGTATCTTTCAAAATATTTTTTCTCTGTTGTTGCAGTATTTGATTCCTTTGCGCTGCTTTCACTTCTTATTCCTGGAAAACAAAATTATTTGTTTGCTTACATTGACCTTTCTAAATCAATGGGAGAGAGGGTTGCTGCAGGCCAAGATACTGACTGCATGGCTCTTCCCTGCATTTCTTTCTGGCATCATGTGAACAAGTGGTGGGATGCTGGCAGTTTGGAAGAATAAGAATCTAACTCCTCAGAGGCCAACAACAGTCTATGCTTCCCACCACTGTTCCCATTTCAACACCTCGGTGGAACAGCCATCCCAGTGAAAGGAATCCTTTCTAATGCCAGTATTACCCTGTGGGTAAACAGTAAGATCACCCTGTAACACACAATGAAGGGGGTGTGCTGTTTTGCTTTCCTGCCAATTTCTCAAAATAGTTTCCTTGACAAGTTACAGGAGGCCTGGCCCTAGTGGTGCTCCCCAAGGTTCAATTCGGGGCCCACTGCTGCACAATTTATTCATCGAGGTCTTGGACAAAGGGGCAGATGCCTCCTCAGCAAGTTCTAGTGACACAAAGCTGGGAGAAGTGGCTGATACCACAGAGGGCTGTGCAGCCCTTTGGAATGGCCTCGACAGGTTGGAGAGATGGACAGAGATCCATTTGAAATTCAACAAAAGCAAATGCAGAGTGCTGCACCTTGTGAGGAATAACCCTGGGCACCAGCACAGGCTGAGACCTGCCAGGGAGCAGCTCTGCAGGGTAGGACCAGGGGGTCCTGGTGGACAACAAGCTGTCCCTGAGCCAGCAGTGTGTCCTGGGGCCAAGAAGGTCAATGGTGTCCTGGGGACCATCGGGAAGAGCATTGGCAGCAGGTCGAGGGAGGTGATCCTGGCTCTCTGCTCAGCCCTGGCAAGGTCACATCTGGAATGCTGTGTCCAGTTCTGCGCTCCTCAGTGCCAGAGGGACATGGGGCTCCTGGAGCAAGCCCAGGGAGGGCAATAAAGGTGATTAAGAGACTGGAGCATCTCTCTTATGAGGGAAGGCTCAGAAGGTTGGGCCTGTTCAGCCTTGAGAAGAGACTGAGAGGGCACGTCATTAATGTATACAAGTATCTGAAGGGAGGGTGTGAAGAGGATGGAGCCAGGCCCCTCTAGTTGGTGCCAAGCAATACAAGACACAATGGGTTGAAATTGATGCCCAAGAAGTTCCACCAGAATATGGGGAAGAACTTCATTGTCACTGTGTGAGTGGCCGAGCAGTGGAACAGGTTGTCCCGAGAGGGTGTGGAGTCTCCCTGACTGGAGATTCTCAAGAACCGCCTGGACACGATCCTGTGCCATGTGCTCTGGGATGACCCTGCTAGAGGAGAGAGGTTGGACCAGATGTCCCACTGTGGTCCCTTCCAACCTGACCTGTTCTGTGATTAACTTGTAGCAGTGCAAGTGAAACACAACCATGTAGGTAGGAATTGTGATATAAATTGATGATCATCAAACACTTTAAAACATACTGGAATAATATTTGGAATATATTGAAATTGGCAGCATTTGGCTGCTAAATTTAAAAAGCCCAAATCAGTAGCACAAAACTGGAATAAATAAAGAACACAAAGTACAAAGAAAATAGATTAGTGGCCTGACAGTCTTTGAAGTGTAATAAGAGGAAATCAGACCAAATGTCACTGACATATTTCTATGAATTTCATAACAAATCTCAGTATCTAAGTATCTAAGATCAATAGCTTTCTATTAGAATACCATATGCCAACTATTGTTCTCTATTTGTGAAAACTCCTGTGAGTTTCCCCAGTTTTGACTATCAGCCTTACCAAAATACTGTATTCTTTGTTGAGGTGCGATTGAGCAAAAGAGCTATTAGAGAAAATAAATGTCTTGTAGTAGGTATTATGATGTTAGCTCTGAGACAGAAACAAAAAGTAATGTTTGGTAAGAGTAACAAAAGGTATTTCAACTGCTCTGATGGTTTTCACATGTAAGATGAGCAAACATATGAACACCTGAGGATAAATAAAAAGGTACTTACACAGGTACTTATTTCAAAGGTTCATGGCTCCTCACACTAACATACTACAGGTTAAAATGCTCCATTCAGACAGAGAAGGTAACAAGTACTTGTGTAGCTGCAGTACGTGTTGTGCAACATATTATTCCCCAATAACATTATTTTCTTTCACTCTCAGCTACTAACAGACCAGATGTACCAAACAATTCAGTCCAAAATTCCAAGAATTTGAAGAATATTAAGACTACTATAGGGCATGGTCATGATTTTCTGGAGCATAGGGCTTTTCAAAACAATTTTCAAGTAATCATAACCACAATCTACTGGTGTGTTTTCAGCAGCCAGAACTGATCAATCTTTAGAACTAAAGCAGTTTAGTGGGCTTCAAAAATTTATTTTAAAAAATAACAACTGCTGCAGGGATGATAGCAATAATCACACACACACAAAAAATAAATGGTATGCAAATGCAGAGTGTATATTAATGCTGAGTTCCTTGCAGCACTCAGTGCTCAAAAATATGAACTTAAATGTCAGAGTTTTGTCAATTCTCCAAGCACTTACCTGGCTTCTAAAACTGGGATGTTACTACAGCCCAAGTTTACCTGAATTTCACTTTTTCTAAAAGCAAATTTTGCATGAATACAAAAACCCCTGAAAATGTGAATGATGTATCCCAAATTACTTTCCTTTCTTAAGTTCATGACTAACTCATTCTCGTGACTGATATATTTGACTTCCAATTTTCACATGTTAAGGCAAGCCACAGTGACACCGACTTCTGCTAACTTCTGTTGCCTCCCACCACGCTTTATCAGAAATTCATAAGCATGCTGCCTACCTCAGCAGTCAAACCTCCACAGCAAGGCAGCAGAAATGATCATTTTGCCCACAGCTACCTGTCTTGCTGTTCAGGCCCAGATGAGAGCAGGTGGCTACATTTCAGCCACACTGCATTTACAGTCCAGCACCTCATTGAAACCACTTTCAGCAACAGGTTAAACTAAGCTACTGAACTGCATCACAGTGTGGGCACATGTTCCTACATCCACTGTTTCTGCTGGAGAGGCAGCACCTGCCAGTCAAAGGGTGGGACCAACAGCTGGATATAAAGACTGGGTTGGAACAAAAGCTTAATCAAGCCTGGAGTCTTCTCTGAGAGCAGGCAATGCTAGAGGCTGAATGAAACAGTATAAGGAGCAGCACTGGTATTCTGTGTGGCATCTTCATGTTTGCACTCCCACATTCAGCTGACAAGTATTCCGAGAACTTCTGAGCTGGGCATCACACCAGCTGACACCTGCCTATATTTAAGGTCTGCAGGTAACACAATGGACAATGTGTTACCAGTGTCCCTTGCTGGCCCTTGAAGCTCTGTTATCCTGTAGCCCTGTAGACACCACACTGCCATCACCATGACTGGCCAGAAGCCTTGCAGCAGGGCTTGCAAATGCTGAGCATTTAGGTTTTTCAGGCTTGCTTTGATTTAACTTCTGTTGCCTGCCTGCTTTTTGTTTTAGCCTGAAATTAAATTTGGTTCAGCTGTGATGACAATGTTTTCCAACTGCACAGATGTCTGTGGCTGATTTGTTTTTATTTTTGTTTATATTTGCATGGTACCATCATCATTTCACAAGCCAACACACTGATTTAGTGTAGAAAAATAAAGGCCTGGTATGATAGCAGAGGCCTTCTTGGAGACAGACTTGGAGACAGGATGGAGTAGAAGCATGGGATAAAAAGAGAGAGGGTACAGAGCTGGCACTTGAAGGGACTGTGGCTCTACTTCACCCATGGTCACTTAAAGAACTGCAGATGTAAGGCAGGGCAAAATTGGTCCTAGAGTGATCAATTGTACGTATGGTAACACATACAGTAAATCTGGACATAACTTGGAGCTGCAGACCAAAGAAATAAGAACCAAGTTCAAAAACTTGTCAGCAAATATAAAAATGACCCTAAGTGGATCCTAGAGCGGAGAAGAAGAAACTACCAACATGAACATCATATTCCTCAGATATTCAGCTCCTTCAGTATCTGAAGTCCTTTGGATGCTCATACACACCGCCAGAATAAAACCACCTTACAGTCCAGAGCGGGAGGAAAAAGATGAGCATTACGGCATGATAGAGGCAGATGTTTTATGTGTTCAATAAATTTAGCTGCATAGTTACTTATTGAGACTTTACCCTATACAGAAGTATAATTTATTTTCCAGTAATTATTTGATCTAGCCAAGTAATGATTCCTGGATCAGACTGGAATGACTTTTAATTGTAATAACAACAACTACTTGTCTTTAAATATAACATGGGTTTCATCTTTGCACTTCTATAAAAAAGATTCTGAGTGTAACAGTACATATGTGGAATTTTGTGCCATTCTTCACTGTTTACATGTACCAGCAGATGCTGCAGTCCCGTGCTTTATGAGATAATATCTTCAACAGTTAGAGGCACTAGTTTTACTGTTTCCAGCCTTTTCAGGTCCTGCAGATCTCCTCTCTACCGTACAGCTTCATTTACAGAGTTTTTATAGACTAAAGATGCAAGAATGAGAGCTAGCCATAAGAGGCTAATCAGGACAGTTTGTGATCATTTGGATAATTTCCATGTTACAAGCACAATATATCTGTTTCCACTGAAAATATAATATGATTGTCTGCCCACAGAGATATTGTGAGTCATGGACATCGCTGTAACACATCGTCGTCAAACTATTTTTTTAAAACAGCAAATGTTTTAACTTTTAAAAGTGAAATAAGCTAGAACTGCTTGACAAAACTAAATGGGACATTATTAAACTCAGTTATCAATAGCTTTCAATCTTTTCTGATTTGAAAACGCCCTGAAAATTTTCCAGTGGAAGAACAAGCTAATTTAAAGCACTGATCGTGGGTTGTATTCCTCAGTCACTTCCCACCAACTTTATTTGCATAGTTCATGGACAATTTAAAACCATCAGCTTAAACATTCTAAGAACTAAACAACTGTTTCCATCTGTTCAGAGCTACACAAAATATTCACCTAACATTCTAAATTTTTCCATGTTTGGTCTCAATTTAGAAGCAAATTTGTATTTGGAAAGTGTGAGCAAATGTCATTCTGGGTGTTTTCCAGTTCTGAAAAGGGAAAGTCTATTAATAACTTTTTTTATGCAATTAAGAAAGAAAAAAAAAAAGAAAGCAATCTTTTTTTTTAAGAATGCAATCTTTTTTCAATGAAGAAAACCAAAACAAAGTATAATTGATACCCTACAGGGCAAATAAAAGCATAAAGTATATACATAAAGTATACAGTATACACATAAAGAATATAGTTCATAAAGTATACAGTTAGAAACAATTAGCACATTTGCTAATCCAAAACAAAGTGTGTTAGGAAAAAAAATCAGCCTGGCATTACCTGTGAGGAAGAAGTCAGGAATCACTGCATGAAATGAAGGAGAGAAGCCCTGACCTTTTAATACTGAATCAACAACAGTGTCAAAGTCCTGTGAAAGCCCAGCTACTAAAGGATGACGCAGAAAAAGTGGTATTATTGTGTATTTAACAAGCACTTTGTTAATTCTTCCATTTTGATTACCTCTGTGGCTAAGTACCTCAGGAGGGATGGCTCTGGGGTAATACAGACAAGATTTTTAAGGAGCACTCTACAGGCAATGAGCTACTAAATTGCATCCTTATTTTGTCCATGAAATTATCTGAGTGCTAGAGAATGTCAGGTATACAACCTCAGTTCACAATAAAGACTGTAAAAGTCACAAAAACACTGTCCTCTATCCTTCATTTACACTCTACAAGTTATTATATGACCTAAGCCCCATAAATTGTCTGGCTAATTTAAATGATTGGTACCGTAAATTATGGTCTTGCAAACAGTTGAGTGTTTTCAGAGATCCAGAGGGGGTGAGAAGGTATAGAAGTTTGACTGTACAGTCAGGTAGAAGATGCAAAAGTTAACATATTTATTAACATTTGCATAAAAGCATATGTAATGAAACTGCAGCAATATCTGCCTTCTACAACTGCAGATAAAATTATATCACCTGGGAGTGGACAATAGCAGCAACCAAATAATTACAATTAAAATATATTCAATTTTCCTCACCAGTGACAGTCCCCAGGCCCATCCTGCATAAGTAAGAATAGAATTTACAAACACTTATCCAAATGGATTTTCCTAATACGTTCTGTCATGTTATACAAGGAGTCCTTAATGTGCCAAAATTACAACTCAGAATGCAGGATTCAACAGGGCAAAATATACTGTGAATTTCTCCTCAGTTCTAGAAAACCAGTAATTGTGGTAATTGCCCTGTCTGTTTTCCAGGCACTTTCAAAAACCAAAATCTTTCAGTTCTCATGTTCAGATTTTCCTTTTTGATCACTAACATGGAAACTGACCTCAGGACAAGATATATCTTAATCCTTTTGTGCCAAATGATTTCAAAGCCAAAACATTAAGTTACAATATGCCAGTGTCATCTCTGTAGTGATGGATGCAGCTGGACGAAGAAGAGATCTTTCCTATTCTGTGAGGCTCCTATTTAGCAAACTGATTTAGTCTAGTCTAATGAAAGATGTTTTGTAATGGATGCCAAGTACATATTGGTACTTCTTGGTGCTCCTAGGGAAGGGGAAGAAGCACAGTTTTTAAACAAGACTCACAAGAGTGGCACCAGATGACTGGAGCTGTGCTGAGACAGTTACAAGCTGCTTTAAGACTTAAAGAAAAAATTATGAGATATTTTTTGTCTGCAATTGTCTCTTTCCTTCACTGCACAGCAAGATATCCAAACTCTCAATTACAGACAAGCGGGAGTACCAACCCCTGAAGTTGAATAAATATCAACAAACACATAGCAAAACACAATCAACTGAAACCATTCATTCCCAGTGCTCTGGGCATCTGTTCTGTTCTGTCCTTTGTATCCATAACCACTGCCCCTCAGCTTGACTTTTGCTCCCAGCAGAGCTTCCTTTAAAAAACAGTCCTCAAAACCTTTTTCTTTCAGTTTTTTCCTCCTTTCATATCAAATACTATCTGAAAGCATTTATCTCCCAGCCTTCCTTCTCAAACAAATAGACCCTATGTGGCAGGGTTGATTTCATAACTATTACTTAACCCATTAAAGCAAATGGGTTAATACATATAACCCATTGTTTGAGTTTAAAATGCACCAACAGGCACCACACAAAACAATGCTGATTTGTCATACTTTGAATCCAAAATAGAAAATGCTTTTCTTCTGGTAGTATATGTTTTTCAAAGCTGATTAATGGAGAAATATCAGAAAATTATTAAAGTTTTTTATTATTATTTAAGTAATTCAGAAGCTAAATGCTACTTGTCAAACTATTGATACATGCCACATGTCTTAAATATTCACAACAGACTTTTTTCAGAATTTATCTTCAACAGCCATTTAAGTACATAGTTAAAGAACTCATCCTTGAACTAGCAAGGATGAGCAAAGAGCTCATCTGTTTAATAGTGCATCATTGTTGACTTGAAAAATGACCATACTATCCCCTACCTTATTGTTAAAAATATGTAAAATGTCCTTAAACTCTAATATCTTATTTTTACCCAGTTCTTCTTTCTAAAGCCTATGAACTACAAAACAATAACAGAATAAAGCAATGATGATTTTCTCTTCTCGTCAGCAACAACAGAAACATCAAAATCACTACGTTGATAAATAATTGAAATTCTATGCCAAGTTTAAACCTTGTTAGACTGGTACGTGAAGATACTCATTACTCTTCTGCTAAAAGTCTCCAAAGAGAATATGCACAACCATAAGTGAAAATGCCTCCACTTAGAAACACCAGAGCAATGTTCAGAAGTCCCAGTAAAAATAGCTTGGTGTTAATAGCTGAGCAGCACTTTTAAAACTCTTTCTGCTTCTTTACTCATGTTAAAATGAAGAAAAGCCAAACGTATCATTTCAGACAGCTTATTATTAAAATGTTTTCAAAGACAGTAAGCTACTACAAGGGTCTGTGCTACAATACATATTTCAGAGTATCTACACATTCTAGACATTTTGGGGGTTAAAATTTAGCAGGAACTGCATTAAATGTAGGGGTTTTTTAATACAGAAATTACAGAACAATCTCAAACATAAACATTCTACAAGCTGTATATATTCTTGTTTCAAAACAAAATCAACATAAACACATTTCAAGAATAAATTATCTCTATCATGCTTGACTACAAACCCCCAAAATATCTCAGCAAAATTTATTTTTAGTTTTTATAGCATATATTCTATCCTAACAGCAAATATGCTATTTAAAATATCATTACATATATGTAAATAAGTTGGAACAACCTTCTCTCTTGTACTGCGCACAGCTCAGCAGAGACAGAGTTCACCAGTTCACATAGTTTTGTTGTAGAAAAATATTTAGGTTTTTATTACTGTTTAAGAATTTGTATGAACAAAGCATAAGGACTGTGTTTACCTTGATTAAGCACCATGCTATGAAAAGGTTAAGCAAGAGGCACAGTCTTTGGATGGGATTCACCTCACTGAACTGTACTGAAGGCAAGCAAAATAGGCAACTAGATAGAATTGAGTAGGGAAGGACAGGAATCTTAAAAAGGTCATTTTTTTTAACTTGCAAACAGCTATCTTAAGAGACTAGAAACAAGATTAAATTTACATTCCAGCATCTCATGTGTAGTAATGATCTACAACAGTAGATTGTGCCTATTTGATCCGCCACCATCCCCCTCACCCCCCCATTCCCACACACAAAGAATCTGGGTTTGCTGAAAATTCTTCTGTTCTTCTTCCCCAATATGACTGCAAGATATCTTTTTCAAGGTGGGTTCCCTCAGACCTTATAATCTTTTCCAGAAACATCTTCAAGTGATGTTCAACATCTTCCAGTTTTTCTGGGTATCTTTTTAAGTTACAGCCATGCAGACCTGAGATGCTCCAAGTTTTGTCTCTCAGGAAGAGGCTTAGACAGATTTTCAAAATAAACCCCCAGTTTACTAGCCAGAAAAACAAGACTTGGAGCTAAATAAAACCTAGAATAGAGGGAAAAAAAAGAAGTCATATATAAACTGGGACAGATTCCAAATCTAAGGTAGTTGACCATGACTCTAATAAAAAATAAACCTGAAAGAGCCCTGACACATTTTCACACTCATCTTCTCAATCCTCCCCTCCTTGTCATCCCTCCTCTTGAACTGTCATTCAAAGCACACTGTTTCCAACAGAACAACCCCCTTCCAAAATACTGACAATTCTGTGCATAAACAGAGTTTCTTCACTGTGGAAACTTTCCAGGTAAGGACTATGACATCATCATACAATTGTTTTTACCACAGAACAATACCAACTTAGTACCACTACACAATAATCAATTACAAAGCAGAAGGGAAAAAAAAAAAGGAGAAGCCATACTACTCTCTCCCAATATTTCTCGTCACTTAAAAGCCTCAGAATCACAGGCTGAGCCCTTATTAATGAACAAATAACTAGAGAACTAAACATAGTGCTGCCAGAAGTACATTAAAATTTCTTCTTGCTGTAGTATTTTCCTTCTGCTATTTTATGAAGATTTCTGGTAAAGAGCAACCTGATCAATCTCTTAATAGCTGACAAAGCCAATTAGAGCAACTCAGGATTTGCAAAAGAGCAGAAAGCACATTACTCACCCTTGCTCAAAGGATTCAACTCCTTTTTGAAGCCAGTGTTGGGACAAACCAGCATCCAGGGAAAGGGCAGCTCTCCATGAACATAGTTTTAAGTTTCACTGTTTGCCAAAGTAAGGAGGTATCTGGGGCAAGGGCTGTCACTGACTGTAAGTGCTGCATCCATCACTTATCACTACAGGCACATCAGGGATCTACAACCACAGCTTTCACATCAGACCAAGCTTTTCTCTCAGTTTGCTATGAGTTTGTTATCCAGCAGTCAGCTTCTAAATGTATCTTTGTCACAGGCTAAGCTTAACACGCCTTTGTCCAGCCCCGCAAATTCACTCAAAGCCTGATTTACCACACAGCCTTCCCTGTGCTGTGCAATAACTGTGCAATACAGCAGAAACTCTAGGAGATATCAAAGAGCACAAGCTGCCAAACAGCCTTAGTCTAAAGAATCCAAGCAATCATGACCTTCATAAATCTTTAAGCTTGTCCCTAACTGTACATAAAACACTCTCTTTCTGTGGCATGTATTATGCAATTATCACTATGCATTCTGTGTTGGTTACACATTTTATCCACGTGCTAGGTGAATGCACAAACTCAATCAGTAAGACATACCATATATTCAGTTCACATCACCTCTAAATCACGCAAGTAGACACTTCTGGTTTGATATCATAATCTTCCTACAGTACCAGAATGTTGCACATAGACCTGCATTAGTCCTCTGATGGTCTGCAGACATCCTACTTGTTGGCTGTCACCTAGCTGATATCAGCCACGTTTCAAATCTCCCCATAATTCCAGCAGCAGAGCTGTGGCAATTACCCTTCCCATTTTATCAGTCTTCCTGACATATCCAACACAGCTCTCAGTCTCTCAGGCTGCTCTTGTAACATAAGTACTTTGATCATCCCTGCAGTTTTCCTCGGAATGGTTTGGGTTGGAATGGACCTTAAAGACCAACTAAACCTGCCATGGGCAGGGACACTTTGCACTAGACCCATCCCTGGGAGTGTTCAAAGCCAGGTTGCATGGGACTCTGAAAAACCTGTTCTAATATCTTACCACTCACACCATAAAAAATTACTTCTACATATCTAATCTAATTCTACTCTCTTTCAGTTTTCTCTGCCTCTATTACATACTGAGGTGAAGTTTCTCAGGTACTGCAAGAAGTGTTGCACACTTATTCTAGATCAGGTCCCAGCCCCAATGCATCCAGCTGAGATGCCTTCCCTCAACTGGAAAAATGCCTTTTTGACACTTGCCTGTATACCCCATACATCATTTTCACGACGGTGTCAAATTGACAGACTAAAAACAAACTTGAACCCACTTACCCTCATATAGGCCTTTCTCCTTCAAAATCTTCCATTGCTGAACTCCCTCTTCATAGGAAAAGTTGTTGCATTACTTCCTAAGCTGAGACTGTAGCACCATCCAGTTTCAGGCATTCATCACTGATGCCAGTCAGGTGCCCAGGCTCTGTTAACAGTCAAGACAGAAAGCAGGAGTTGGGTGCCTAATTAAAAATCTGCCTCTTTCCACTGATTACATAAGACTGTCATTCTGGTAATTTGGACACCAAGGTTAAACTGGGTAAGAGAATTCATGACAATGTGTGGCCTGACACTTTGCTGGGTTGAATTCCATCCCTCTAGTATTATCTAATTGTCCAGTTAATTGCATAGTCACTCCATCTAAAACTGCGCACTAGAAATTAACATCCTCCCATCCACAAGTTTCAACAGCCTGCTTTCAGTACACCATGCCAACAATATCAGCTCCAGAAAAGAACAAAACAAACAAAAAAGCCTCAAGAAAATGAAACAAGTCAATTCCCAGAGAATAATTCATCACATATATCTACCTCCTTCTGTCTCTCCTGTGTCAGTTCTTCAGGTGCATTTACAGCTCTTACACTAACCTAATCTTCCTCCACCTTGAACAGTATTTTTGATGCAGCACCATGTTAAATGGCTCAGTAGAATCCAGAGAGACCAGATCTAGCCCATTTATTTTTCTAGAAAACCTACTTTCTTATTAAAAAAAGATACTAGGCCAGTTTGACATGACCTATCTTAGAAAAATAGATTGCTGCCATTCAACTCCCATGTCTTTAATTATTTATTCCTTCAAAAAATTCTAAGGTTATTAGGGTCAAATTAATAAGCCTGAAGTTGCCTAGATCATATTTTCCATATATATAACATTCAATAAATATGAGTAATAAAAATCCTCTAAAAAAATCTTAGTAATGCATCTGTATTTCAATCACGTATAAAAATGGTACTCTAAGGAATTCCCAAATTGGAAACTCCCAATGGAGCAACTTAAAAGTCCATTGTGACAGCCAGAAAGTCTGATTGATTTTAAAATATGAGAGATGAAATACTGGATGCTTCTTCCCAGAAATGTAAAATCATGTGTAAAACACCCAAGACTTCCTGAAACCTCCTGAGACCACAAAAACACAGGATATAGCTAAAGCTCTTATATAACATTATATGTGTTAGACTCAATGACCTTGGGGGCCTTTTCCAGTCTTAATGATTCTATGGGAAATCCCAGCACAAATCTGAAAGGTTTGTGGGATTCTGCTACACAAGCCTCAATACCCCCATTATTCAGTACAATTTTTCATATTCACAAACTGTTGAATAAGTTCATGTAGACCTTTTTTTGTTCACTTGAGTCACTTGAGCATGCAACATCTGGAAAAGTTTCTGTTATAAGGCATGATGATTTTCTTGATAATATTCAAAAGCTTTTTAAAAGAATAAATACACTATTCATTTCAAGAAAACTGTTAACATGCTCTAAGAATTTTTTGTTATTGCTGTTTTTCTTCCTCTTCTTCTTGTTTTAGCATTTTGGTATCTCAACCAGCTTGACATAAAAATGCAAAAATAAACCCTTAAAAGCACAAAACATTTCCTTATTCTGCAATTTTAAGCTCTTTTTCTGACCCACTTCTTCATTTCTCTGCCTTGAGCTGAAAGTAATCATCTTGTTAAAAGGTAATATTTGTGTGTGTTGCCTCCTTCAGACAAGTCTGGCCTGAATTTTAAAATACTCATTGATTCATTCTTCAAATAGCAAACAGTGTGAGTTGTGCAACTTGGTGCTTTAGAAGTAGGTTTGTAGCTGCCTGCACATCACCCAACAGTCAAAACAGGCAAGCAGTTAAGATTTCTTTTGAATATCATGGCTAAAAATGTCTAATTGTGCTAAATTAATAGCTATGGGGCATCCAATAGGAGGGGTAGAAGTGGGAGGGCAGGAGCCAATCTTTTCTTTTTGGTGACCAGCGACAGGATTCCAAGGGAATGGTATGAAACTGTGATAGTAAGGTTACTTTGGATATTAGGAAAAGGTTCTTCACCCAGAGGGTGGTTGGGCACTGGAACAGGGTCCCCAGGGAAGTGGTCACAGCACCAATCCTGAGAGAGTTCAAGAAGCATTTGGACACCCTCAGGCACATGGTGGGATTCTTGGGGCTGTCCTGTGCAGGATCAAGAGTTGGACTTGATGATCCTTGTGGGTTCCTTCCAACTCATGGGATTCTATGATCAAATAAATTCTGGTTCAGCAAGGCAACTGAGCTTAGGGGTAGCACATGAGCAGAAATATACCCATAAACTTCAGCTCCACTGAAATAGGCAGAAAAGATTTCTCCTAGTGTAGATTTTAAGACTGACCTGACTTTTTGGGAGAACTCAGATCACTGACAATTGCTCCTGACTTTACCAAGGGCTGCAGATCCTCAGTGTCTACCGAGGACTTTTATTGAGATGTCTGACTTCAGATTAAAGATATGAATTTGAAAATTTTCCCTGACCTCCCCAAAGTTATGAAAAATTCTGCACTAAAGTTAAAAATAACTATGAGGCTACTCTGCTATTTATTCTTCAGAGAGTAACATGCTAACCATGCCTCAGTCTGAAGCAAACTGCAGATTTTTGTTCTTTTACTGCAGTCCTTCAAGCTATTGCAGTCCATGCATTTGGACACAATACAGTGTTCACGAGTGTTTGCACTGCACAATCCAGACCTTTTGATATGGAGAAGCCTGTACCTAAGGACCTACACAGTCACTTTCTATCTCATCTTCCTAGCTAAAAGGAAAATATTAATGAAGTAAGAAATTATCCATATGCAGAGTTTCCAAGAATGAAAGTAGCATGGTAGGCAGCTGGTTTTGAAGGCTGGTTTAGATAGTTCAGATTGTTAATTCTCTCAGTATGTTTTAGTGAAATAATTATTACTGAAACCTTCATTATTATTCTGTGGTAGTTCATCTATGTATCTCCCAAGGATAGTACTGAGATTATTAACAATTAGGTACTGGAAATTTTGTAATTTAAACATTGTAACAGCTTTATAATTAAAAGGCAAACACAGCAGTAAAATTAATGTTATTGAATTGAATGCAAGCTTGGACAGGACACAGTTCTGAAGACTTTAAAGGGTTTGATGTAAGAGTAGCATTAAATTCCAGAAAAATTTCCATTTTTGTGCTTGCACAGAACATAATATAGACAAAATATTTATAGACTATTGTATGATACAAAATATAATAGCATAAATTATAGAAATATTTAATTATTGTGAAAATATTTATAAAAAGAGACAAAAGGCAAAGGAAGACAGAAAAACAACAAAGTAATAGCTCACAGATCACTGTCATTTCCACACACTTGAAACATTTGAAATTCTGCCTCTGCCTTCTTGCTGTGCCCTCTTCAGCTGTTCTCATTAGCTATGTGACATCATGTCCTCTTACTCTTCTTTCTTTCCCTCTCCCTGCATTCAGGCTCTATTCAACACCATTACACCTTTGTGTAACATTATTCAAACTCAGTTCTTCATCTCTCTTCACTGCTAAAAGCTATGGTTAGCTCTGCATACTAAAGCCAGCAGTCAGAAAAACCTCTAATAGAATACAGAATATTACAGAAAGTCCAATGCACACATTATGCAATGACTGCATGTGCAGTTACTGCAATTATACATGCCATGTTGACATGGGGCATGAATCGATCTAGCATTAACAAGAGGATGATGAACATTATGCTCTAAGAAACAAGACCACTGCACATTCAACACAGCCATGCAGTTACACGTGGCCTGCTCTGCATCTGTATTTTACAAACTGTCAAGAAGGAAAAAGGCACAAACTAGAAAATACTGCTGCCTTTTGCTAAAAAAAACCCCAAACTGTAAAAGCAGATAGTAAACTTGCAGTAAAAGCTAACAATAATCATAAAGCAGCTTGCTGTGCTTATATTAATGATCACCTCTTCTTAGTGAGTCACCCATGCTGTTTGTATACTCATCATCTATACCAGTATATACTTTAGCAGGGCACATTTTCCAAATATGTCACTGTGTCTTATTCATAATTAAGGAGCCTTAATCAAAATAATTATGTGGAGCTTTACATATGCAGCACGGACATTGACTCTTAATAAAGAAGCCACTAAATTTACATCAGTGGAAAGAAAGTATGCACCAAAATACCAAGCAAGCAGGCAAACAGAAGTGGTGTCATTCTCTTTTCCTTCTCTCTTATTTCCTCTTTGGATCTACTCTAACACAAAGCTTCAAGCAGGTAGCGTAATCTGAAAAAATGTGGAGTGAGTTACACAGCCAGGGTTCTATTTAAGAAACACTTAATTAGGATGATATGGTGCCTCTGTAGGGGAGCCCCAAATGCTGACTTTTAGCTCTATTATTATTGTGTATTTCTTTGCAAGTGTGGAGATGGACCCCACAGGGGAAAAGTCACAGCTGTCTTGGGGTAGAATGACAATTCTTTTTTAATTTCTTCAGCAAGAAGCAGCAGTGCATTGGATGAAGGATTGCCTCAGGCATTTCTTTTCCAATGAAGACAATGATTAACAAAAGAAAGAAAGATAGTATGAATGACTAGTATTACTGCAATTCCTTTAAAGTCACAATATAGCTACAGGTTCTGGCAATGCTAATTTGCTGCTGGCAACTTCATCCTGACCTTCTTGGGATGGAGAAAGATCTGTAAGTGCATGCCTGATTCCCAAGTTGTTCTTCACTGAGCAGTTCAAAATGTTGAAAGGAAAAAAATTACACATAAGCCCCTAGAGCACTGTGTTGTGCACTCTATTCCATTCTGCCCCAATTAAATAACTGAGTCCACAGCATCGACCATTTGCTTTAATTTCAGATGTAGGAACAATCATGGCAGCACACCTCTCTAGACTTTTCAGTAATTGATTCTCAGTCTGCAATAAAACACACACTTAACGCAAGAAAAGCCATGCTGCAGGAGAAAGTGCATCTGCTGACTTTGTCTGCTTGATCTTACAATTTGATCTCCCTTAGCAGGAGCAGGGGAATAACATCTCTGAGAAGTCAATACTGTTCACCATTGACTCTGCCATTCATCATTTGCTGAACTCTGTGAAAGGGCACTGAGGGCACTACATCAGGGACAAGGACACGAAGATCCACCCTCAATTTCTGCATGCAACCATAAGCATCGCATTTGACCAAGAGCATCCTGTGTCACCTCTTACTACCTCCTATTCCCACACCAGCAAAACTTCCTGCCTCTACCAAAAGACTCATTTTAGTCTGCTTCATACTGCCTTGCAGTTCAGGCCACATCCCCCATCTCATCAGCATATGTGGCCCAACTTCTCTTACTCTCTGGAATACCAGAAGCAGCTGCTCAGCTCAAAACAGAGCTGCTCTGCACACAGGAAGCAAGAGGAGTCATCCGAGTGAACTTTGCTTGGAAACAAGTGGCCAAGAGTCTTCTCACTTCCCTTAAGAGGAACTCCACCAGGACAGAGATTTCTCTCTCAGGACCTAGTAATGTGACTATTAGCCTCTGCACCCTGCCACACCACAGGACATAAAGCAGGTCTTTCACTGTAGAGTAGCAAACACTTGACAAATGTTTGTCAAGTGCCCAGCAGGGTTCAGTTCCCATTCTAAAGGACAGTGCTCTATGCTTCAGCAATGCTCAATGTCAGGCAGACCTGCCTTCTTCCATCTCTGGATGTTTCAGGAGAAAAACTAAAGGAAGGCTGCTTTGTTCCTATGGTGGAAACAGGCAACAAATATTGGCCTTTCAGCATAGGCTCTACTTTAAACCTCACAGACTTCCAGAAATGCATAATTTGTCCAAATAAAAACATATCCTACTGTCACTAGCTACTGAACCTCCTCACTTCTGTGGGCAATGAAATAAGAACAGAAAACCCCTGGCCAATATAATGAACTACCCACAATGCAAACCATAGGGTAAAAGCATGCCACTGATAGCAGATCATCGAATCTTGGCAGTGCTTCATTATTTCCAAGGCTGAAGTTGCTTTAGATTTCTCTGCCCCTAATTTATGATGAATCTTTGAACCCTTGCCTTCAGTGTCAACAGATTATCACACATTACAGTAGCAATCACTAGAATTATCTTACCTTACTCCACCTTTGACAAATGAAATTCTGCATGTGTATCCAGTTCTTTTTTAATGAAGTCTGAAAGACACAAAAAGGACAAATTATTTCTGACTGAATCAATCCAAATAAACAGGCTAGTATTATAGGATTTTTTTTTTTTTTGGGGGGGGGTGCAGTAAGTAATAAGTACAGGAACAAAACCACTAAAATCCTGTGAAAAAATGTTGAGTGTTAACAATTTATAACATAGCTTCTCTATCACTTGAAAAAAAATTGTTAATTCAGTTTCACACCTTCACTTCTTTATTTACACTGAGAGAACAAAGTCTGCATAACTGGGAGGTAGCAAATAATTCTACGGATCAATTTTTTTATCTTAAGGTCAAAACATTTCAAATAGTATACTTTCCAGCATATTTTTTAACCTGAAATATCTAGCATTTTTCTTCAACAGAGCCTGTTAGAAATCTTTGACTGTGGTACCATAAAACTGTGACAAGTCAACAGGTTCCTGTGTGGAGAAGATGCTTCTCTATTAAAATGCACAGATGGGACAACCACATAAATACATACAGTAAGATTAAGAAAGATAAATCCTTAATTCACAGAAAAATGCAGTCATAAGCAAAGCACTCCTCAAAACATTAAATTCAGGAAAGATTCATACATAAAGCAGTGTTCAAATGTGTGATTCAATAATCAAGATGCAATTTATCAGTTTACAGCAAAACTAACAAAGGAGAACCGGGACTGAAGTAAAAGCAAGAAGTTAAAAAATACTAAGATACAACAGCACACTACAGACTAAGAAGAACTTCTGCTACCAACTGGGACCTTACCAGCTGAAAAAAAAAAAAAAACACAAAAAAAACCCAAAAAAAAAACACTAAGAAAGAAGGCCTTCCAGTCAGATAACACAGCTACAAAAAGAGATACTTCACTAGGGCATACCAGCTATGTGCTCCTGTTGCTAGAAGAAGAAGCAATAAGACTAAGTCAGAAACACTTGCTACAATAAGCTGGACACCATCCAGCTCAGCCTGCAACATGTAGAGAAAGGCTTGTGCAGACAAGGAAGAGCCACCTTCTGCAAAAATACTTAAACTCAGCAAAGTGGAAGCCAAGATGAGCTAAAATTTGCTCTTCACAGATAGATGACAGGGGTTTTCACCCTGGAGGTGAAAAAGTGTTAAGATAACAGGATGTTAGCAAAGTAACAAACCCAAGTTGAATAATAACAAGGAATAAAGACAGTTTAGCCAAGGGTAACCTTGTTTTCCATATAATAGGAGTGTTATGCCAATGTTGTAACCGAACTTAAGGACTCAGAAAACTGCATTCAGCCCTTTGCTTTCACGGACTCAACAGCAAAGCATCGAAAACTTCTCTACAAAATCATACCCCTTCATATTAGTGGCCTGCAAAGCAGCTTATATTCTCTTTTCGTTGTCCAAGGTGAAGGCAGAACAAACTCGAGGTTCACATCTATGTCAATCAGTTCAGATGAGAAGTTACAAAGCATTTCATTAACCCTGGCTTTTTGCCCTCCACGAGGACAGAGACATCTAACATTATATGGAACTCTTTTCGGCGTAAGCGTGATATGCAAGTTATCAGAAAAAAAAAATCATATACTATTTAAAATCCTTTTTACATTGGCAAATTCAGCTGCAAAGTTCCAATTTAACATCCTTTATAACTTCAACTGTATTTATTTAGTATGGTTATTTTTTTTTTTCCACTCTAAAAGCAGGGCAAGCTCCTAGATACCATGAAGGCTACTCCCAAAGCAAGTCATTGCCAGTCACAGTCACAAGATCAAGGGCTGATACTGTGGACCTACTACAATAAAATCCTGTAATATACTGTACTACCACTCACCTTCAGGACATCTAATATAAATACTTAAACCTGGCAGTTATTAATTTAATTTAAAGGAAGAAATTAAAATGGCAGAGATAATAAAGGAATCTAAAAATTCTATTTACAACACTGTGACAAAAAAAACCAGATTAGTTCTGTGGAGACAGGGAAATCCTTTTCAACTTACTGGCTTAGCTCAGGTACCTGTAAAATAGAGACAACATGACACAGTAACTACATAGAGCTTCTTTCTGCCAAGTTATATTTGTAACTTGTTCACTATTTTCAGCAAGTCACATTCATCTTGCAAAGCAACACTAAGATTAGTGATGTGTTTTAAAATTAGCCCATCAGTGAGATTTTAAAAAAAATATTTCAACTTCAGCAGAGAAAGCAAGACCTACCTACCAATCTCTCTGCAAGGTCTGACCTCCTGTAGATGCCCTCTGGCTCTGCACCCTCTTCTGAAAGCAATTTTGGGTTTTCAACTACATTTCTACAGGACGTCTTTAAGTTCCCCTCTTTGACACAACCACAGTTTTTAATTGCACTCCAGCTCTGGTACCTAATTAAGAACTGTCAAAGTGCAGCTTTAGCTATAACAACTAAACTGAAGACCAGCAGCATGTGCCCAGGTATTACATTC
This sequence comes from Cinclus cinclus, assembly GCF_963662255.1. Lineage (NCBI taxonomy): Eukaryota > Metazoa > Chordata > Aves > Passeriformes > Cinclidae > Cinclus > Cinclus cinclus. Next base: position 86,853,564 of record NC_085047.1, read on the forward strand.
CCAGAGATGCCAATGGCATTTGCAGGTGAATGATTCTGACTGGGCACCAATTCAAGTCGCCCTTTTTCACCCCACATTGTAAAGTTTTTAAATTATATTGCCCTGTAATAGCAGTAAAGCCATAGTAGAGTGTGGTACTGTACATACTGTACTGTATCAAAGGACCTTTAAGGTCAAAGGACCTCTTTACATGTTCTGCTTTCTGTCTCTGGCTTTTTGCATTAAGACAGCTTCATTACAGAAAAAAAAAAAACCCAACAACATTCTACTAAAGACTGCAGCATGGTTTTGCTTAATTAAAACCATTCAGAAATTGTTTTGCAATAATCGACTGATGATGGCAGTTTAAACCTTAGAGCTTGCTGCCAGATTTTAAAAGCCATTCAGATCCTTCACTGTAAGGAAATTATATACAGTGAGGCTTTTTTTATTCTCCCCAATCAGTTATACTTGCATCCAGGAAGTATAAGGAAAACATCAGTTCTCAATTAAATCTGCCACACCATTATTCCAAAGTACTGCAGAAAGTGAAGTGCATGACACTATTTTCTGTAGAAAAACATCTACATTATAAAAACCAAACATAAAAATAACAGGGAGTATATAGGCTCCCACTGGAAATGCCTCACTTTCTCCTCCATGTTCCCTTCTTCTTTCTTTCTGACTCACTGAATAGCAGCTAAATCATTCCAGGAAGGAAGACACAACTAACACTTTTCCTCTGCAATTAAATGTGGTGTCAACACCTCTGAAGGGTACCTGCAACCCATGATACCAGGTGTGATTTTGTCTATTAGTTAATCAGGGAAAAAAGCTACTTTGACTGGTGGTTAGCCTTGATATATTTTGTCCAGTTTCAGTCCAACAGATGTGCCATCCCCTCCAGAACTGTGCCAATCTAAACTACTGTCTCCCATTGCCTGTCCTCACTTTTCCCCTCCTTCTATCTGTCAGCAAAATGGCACATGTTGGTATAACCTAAACGTCTTAAAAAAAAATAATTCCAAGTACAGTACATCAAAAGCAAACAAAAGACTCCACCACCCCACCCCACTTCTCCCCAGAATATTTGGACAGAAAAAAAGAGCAAAATAGAACACTTTGCAAAAGGTACAATGCAAAACCAAAGCTCTCTAACAAGCTCCAGATGGGGAAGGACTGTATGCTGATAACACTGGCAAATTTGAGGAGCAAGAGCCCCTGCAGTGGAAAAGAAGCTGAGGATGAACCACATGACAGCAGAGCTGCAAACAAATGATCATTCAAAGCAAGTTGTTAGACCTGGTGTAGCTCAGAAAATATTTCCTGTAAACATATTTTAAAGGCTCAAGTTTCCAGTAATCAGCCTACAAACACAGGCAGCATATTCTTTTTCTAGCAGACAGAAGATAGAAAATACAGTGTCCTGCTGTGCTCTGTCTGATCTCTTTTGCTTTGGGGCAAATAAAACACTGCATTGCCTAAACTCTCTTGCAACCATATATGATTTCCTGGACTCTTTCTTCATTTCCTATTTTGAAATACCAGTTTACAGGAAACATAAGAACATAAAGAAAATAAACTTGCTTTATTTTGAGCAAATCTTTATTGTGATCAATATGGCACCTCTTTTTGCAGTACTTACACAAGACATTATCACCATTACACCAAAATATATCCTCTAGAAAAAGAGTAAACTTGCCTTGTCTTCATCCCACTTCCCCAGAATTATTTCAGATTCACTTGCATTGTGTATGCAACCTGTACTGTGCACATTATGTATACAACATTAAAATTTTATCTATTCTCAGCTCCTGGTTGTGAAGAAACAAGACACGTCTGCAACTCTATCACTTGGTTGCAGCAGTGCTTTAGCATTCTTAATGCTAGGCTGCATTCCTGAAGGAGTCACAACTTCTTGTAGGGCAGAAACACAGGTACAATTTACCTTGCTCTGGACCTGATTTTTATCCAAAGAAAATCAGAGAACTCAGCAATACCTCCCCAGGTTGAACACACAGAGTCACAACCCAGAGCATGACCCAACATTAGCCATGTCAAATACACACCTCCACAAAGTCAGTCTAGATGAAGAGTGCAGTTCTGCAAAATGGGGAGCCAGGAAGAGAGGATTACAAGACAGCCTCAGGGTCAAAGCAGTCTGCACAAGTAGATCCTTGTGCAAAGTATTTTACATACTAAAGAGAAGACATGGTTTCGTTTCATAAGCATTAGTGACCCAACCATCTGCTGTGTGTTTATCCAAAAAAGATGAAGTGACACCCAGGACCATGGTGCACCAACTGTGAACAGTTCTGTAGTAGTGTTGACAGTAAATGAACGGTGTCGGATATCTAAAATTCTTACTCTCTTCTTTCATTTATTCTGTCATTGTCGTAGTAAGACACATTTTACTTAGCTACCAAATGCCCACAATGCCTCTCCCCTTTTTTTTATAGTGGAAGGCAATGTTTTCAAACAATGTTTTTCAAAGCTAGATAATACATCACTGCAAAACTAAGCATCCAAGGAACAATGGTTGGAAATTATCTTCATGCAGTGTAACCAACAAATAATTTTCTGAGGATGTTCAGTCTTACACAAAGTCCCAAGATGCTGAGACATTAAGGTGGGTTTTTCTTACTGCACTGACCTTGTAATGTTCATTTTATGAGTCCCCAAATGCAGCTCAAGAGCTCATGTAAATGGGAACATTGGGTACTCCAGCCATGAAACATACAGCACAATATGGAGAAATCTAGCTGCATTATTAACTTTTCATATAGCAGTCATGTTGAAGGCTGTTTTCTCAGAAATGTGAATCACAAAGGAACAGGGGAAAAAATGCAAGTTCTAGGGAAGTCGGGAAAGATGTCAAACTTTCAAAAAGAAATGCTGCACACTGTAACATTCTTCCTTGATCAGCTACTACAGCCCTCCCAAATGCCTGTTTGACACATAACTCCCCAGCAATCTTTTAGATGTCTGCAAATGTTGCTAGTGACAATAAAGCACTGTGCTAGGAAGAAAAAGTTCTTTCCATTTATCATGGATGCCTTGCTCATGACTGAAAGGGAGATCAAATCTTTGCACAAAGTGAGTCAAATTACTAGAGTTCTTGTTCCTACTTTTCACAAAGATAACACCAGCTAACCAGATCTTCACTGGTAAGTGTACTGTTCTCCATTTGTCTTTCTGCTAAATTTTACATATAATTGCTATTTAAAGACATCACTGGTTTTTAATGAGACAATTCTTACCTGTGCCAAATTTTTTTCTCACCCACAATAAAATGTTACCAGTGGCCCCTTGTGATATTTTGATTTTCTATGAAATTAAAGACTATGGTGATGTTTAGATATCTGAAATATAAATCCCACTAACAAGCACAGAAAAGAACATGCAGTTCTTCTTGAGGTATTAGGTATATTTGCACCTCCAAAAAAAAAAAAAAAAAAAAAAAGCAAAGCATTTACAATGAAGTCAGAATCAAGACAACATGGGTGCCGAAGCCAAACCCTTCCCCTTCCTCAGATACACAGACCCTGACAGCCTTCCCTCACTTCTATACATAAAAGGAGCTGTTTCACACACACTCTCACTTGTGCAAATGGAAGTTTATCTTTCCATGTGCCCGGCCAGGCCTGCCTCTTGCTGCTCTCTGTACCCTGAAGGTGCTCATCTCTATCCACTATGCCCATGCACTCTGCCTCTCCTACCACATGCCAGCAAAATCTGCCTTTCTTACCACGTACCAGCAGAAGAGTAGTCACTTTTCCATGCAACTTTCCTGGGTAAAATCAGTTTTCTGTAGAAGTATCAGTGCTATAATACCATGTTCTCATCAGAATCTACAAAGCTATGGGACAATTATGAGAAATCTTTGTTATGTAGGCAAAACCACAACGGCTACATTCTTCCTATTACTCATTACCTCCTGTTTACCAAAACACAATTGAAAGTCATCAATTTCTGTCAGGAACAGAGAATAATTTAAGTAACTTTTCCCAGACACCCACATTTGAGAGAGTTTATGACAGAAAGAGCTCACTGTAGCCAGTGAGCATGTATTTTTATGTCATGCATTTAGAACCATGATGCTAATATTTAGTGATAGTAATACTTGTGACACAACCCTTTTCATACAAATCCACCATGCTATCACATACAGAGCTCAAAAGAGTTCTTCCAAGTTTTCACAAAACAACAGAGGACACTGTCAGTGTGGCATTATTTATTTCATGTCCTTGTATGTGCATTATAAAAATTAACATTTTACCATTTTGCTCCATGTATCCTCAGGAGAAGCCCTTCCAAATGCTTGACAGAAATAACACTGAAGCCTGGAAAAAAATAAATCTTACACTGTGAAGTCGGAACACACTTGTGTCTATTTCTGAAATGAGACAGAAGAAATCTTTTACAGCAGTTTGTATTTCAGGAATCTGGGATTTATAGTACATTCACCTATCACACACAGGAAACCCAATGAAGTTACTGGCATTTAGTAAAATCCAGAATATTGCAGTCTGTGTTTATTTTTATATTTTTTAACAGCAAAAATTTTGCTGCCCTAATAACCTGCATGCTCTATTATTCACCTCTGCCTGTAGCTGCTTTGTTATTTGACACTATCAAGTATTTATCTAAAAAGTAGATTTGAATTAAGGATCATGAACCCACACCCTTTAAACTGTGTTTCACCTGAACATAGAAGGTCAATTCACAGATATGTGAGACATCAATCCTACCAATTAGGTGCTGTTTATTTGAGTCAGAGGTACTCTGCTGCTTTAAAGGCAAAGCATCAATTTGAAACGAAAACTGAGCTAAGCCCAGATTTCTGCATCCCTATAAAGGACAATTCTGCACAGAAATAACATGCCATCATAATCCAGGCCATAACCTCATGTAACCAGAGCAAAATGAACTACCCTCATCCTTACACTGGTTCTGACTCTGGAGCAGGACAGGGGGACTATAGTCATGAAGTCAAGTGAAAACCCCGACCCTGAAGGCAAATGAAAGGACTATCATTGTTATACCCAGAGTACAGGCTGTACCATTCACTCTTTATTTAAACTAGCACAAGCTTCAAAATACACAAAGGTTTAAACAGACAAAAACTGAGACCGTGACTTTTTTGCCTGATGCAAAAGCTCATGCAGCACAAAGAGGTGGGAGCCCCTCTAACAGTTCAGGCCTTCCAGGGCAAACAGGACATGTTCACTGCCTCCCTCTGTGTCCCCCTGCTTGACCTGCCCCAGGATTAAGTGAAGAGCTTTTCAAGACACACTATAAACAAAAATTTAACCACTCTTTCCCCTTCCTCTTTAAAATCAGGCAACAAACCTAATCCCTACAAGAAGACTTCTTCAGAAAACAGGAAAAGGGGCTGAAGAGATGACCTCTAGATGCTTATACTTATGCAAGACCCCAAAAATAACTCATGTGAAAATTGTCATCTCTAAAAATTACAGAAATAAAAAGAGGAGTTTTGCAACAAACAAGATGGTCCAGTACTGCAAATGGTGCTATTCATACTGCTCACATGCAAGGATTTTATTCCAATATAACTCCAGTTTACATGGGCTTATCTCAAACGTGCAAAAAAAGGAAGCAAAAACTTGTAAAAAAAAAACAAAACCAACTCATAAATATTTTTCCCTCCCTCCATTTCAAATTTCTATTTGAAAACAGAAATGCTGTGCTGCTCTCTGACAAGGATGTACTACACAAACACCAAGATGCTGCTTTTTCATATACTGCAGAGTCCTTTCTCAGGAAGTCTAATGTCAAACAGCATATCACCACAGAAAATATTGCAACCATTTTTTTCTGGGGCAAAAGTATAAATCTTTATTCAGTGCATGAGCCATCTTTTACATTATACTCTGTGTAAAACTCAACTTCTGATATAGCAGTGGTCCAGTTTGGGTTGATCATTAGCTAAAACTGTAGTACAATAAAAAAATATCACTCATATAAAAGATGACTCACATAATTGAATTGCAATGACACGACTGGATTTCCCCTAAGTTCTTCATCAGGCAGGGCTAGTTATAAATCATTGCTAACACAGCTTTTGTGTAATATAAGAGAGTAAGTGCTTCCTCCCACTAAAGAATTTTGTAGAAATGTTTTATTTTCTCCAGGGTCCTCAGTTCTCCACCTACTACCCATAGCATCAGCTCTGTTTCCTGCAGCCATTTCCTGCTGTCATGGCAGGGAGAAGTAGAGCAACGTGCCCAAGGATGATGCCACTGAAACTTCTGCTCAAGGACTGGGAGGGCAGAACCCGTAAGGGATCAGAGTTAATCCAGCAGCTCCCACCCTGATTGTCAGGAAGGCTGACAAAGGGCGCAGAATAACACAGAGCATGGCCACAAAATAAGCCACCAAAAAAAACAACCAAACAAAAAAAGCAGAAGGTTTTACAAAGGAAGAAACAAATAAAGGACAGCCTGAACATCGCACCTCTTGTTTGGAACACAAGCAGCACAGGAGTAAAAGGGAAGTGCTGAATTACATGAGCTTTGTGGCATTTAAGGCTTTCCTAGCTGGAAAACCTAACAAGGGGAGAGAATCCACATCTGAGCAGCTGAAGTGAGAATCAAAAAGGGGGCTTAATTTCAGCAGGAAGTTCACAAAAGCTTTAGAGAAGGCAAAAATAACAAAGCATGGCTCTGTAGTAATGCAGAGATGAGAAAAACAGCCATGATGTTCCTATTAGCAACAGGAGGGGAGAACAGAGAGCTGGGATCTTCTGTTTGGGTTTACAGAAAAGAAAGGCCAAGGAGATCATGAACTCTCACAATTCAAGTCTTGCCAAAAGTACCAGTGAAATAATCCAAATAGCTTCTGCTTCTTCACATGCCACTTGGTACCTTTGCAGCCTAACACAAAGCCATCTTAAGGTAACAAAACCCAGCTTTCATGGTGCCTAGATGGCAGATTTTGACAAGCCCTGTTATACTTACTACAAAATCCCTCCAAAGAAGGATCAAATGCAGCTTGATTATTGACATGGTATCACAACAATCACTACTAGAATTGCAGTAGTTCTTCACAGAAGCTCTCCAACTCCCATAGAGCAAACTGCCTAGCTATCTTGCAGGTCTGGACTTTTTTGCTCTTTTTCCCTTAGTGGCATCCCAGCAGCAGAGGGACATGAGGACGACATAAATCAGAGGGAGTTTTCCCTGGTGGTCAGCCGTTACACAAAGGGTCTATGGACAAATAGATGGAGAGGATGTCTTCAGTTTTGTGTTGATTTAGGGGCTACCACCGTGGTTTTTAGGTATTTCAGGGCCTGTCCTCTTGTTTTCTAGATGTTAAGTATGTTCTTGAAATGTCTTTTGAAAACATTAACATTAATTACTTGGTCCACAATGTGTTAAAATGAAACTATGTAAACTAAACTGAAGATAATTGAGTTTTATTATAATAAATCATTTGTTCTGACATCATACAGAATTCATACCTAAATGCATTTTTACAGGCCATCATTAAGGCACAGTTCTGATACAATCCCAAATAACAGTAATTAAGATACAAATCAGTGGGAAAATTAAGGCTGTAAAGAATGTTTTATTTCTGCTTGTTTGGATTTGAGAGAAGGAGACTGCCAGGTGCCCGAACTTTGTTAGTGAACAGTCCCAAAACCAACCTTAACACTGCTTAAACTAGTTTGCATTTATAATGCTGTAACATGACAAACATTTAATATCAGAAACATAAATCATTAAAATTAGACAACAAAATTTTTCCTCTGGGAGTTGGGCATACATGATGGAAACTGCTTCAAAAGCTCCTCTCACACTGTAGTTTTCCAAGATGGATATCACCAGAAGTATAAAGATACTACAATTGCACTAACAGACCTTACTGTCCATTTTATAAGAAAACTAATCTATTTTAAAGGCTAGAGTAACACCAAATCTGGTTAATTCATAGCAATGAAAACATTGTACATCAGCAAATGCTATAAACTAGCAAACAGAAGAATAATCTAAATTATGCTGTCATTTTTAAATGTTATTACTACGGCACTATATTTCTTCCAGAGAAGATGACAGTCTTCCCTTTTATATATATTCTACACGGAAATGAGTGGTAATTTCAAGTACCTGAAAGGCACCTAGTAAATAATCGGGTTTTGAAAATACTCTCATTCCCTCATTCTGAAAACAAACACAAGTGATCCAGCTTCCTTATTACTGAAAGCAGCTGCCAACCTCACTGTATGATGCAGTTTAAAAGGATGCTGCTTTGCCAGTCCAAAATAAATGGGGGGAAAATAAACAGGAGAAAAGAAAAAGATAAATTCAGATAAATTCACTACTGCAGTTCAAAACCAGAATCCCTAGCTTATAAAATCTCTTGTGAGGAATACAGCAAATGCTCAAGGCTCAGAGGATTCTACATGAGCATAATAAGCAATACCAGTCTAACGTACATTAAAATTATAGCACTAAAGTGAGTAAAATAGCAGTAAAACCACTACAAACAAATACTATACCTGCTCTGCATATGTCAACACTAACTAGAATATGTCTCTGTTTTTGCATATTACTAATTGTCAGAACATGGCATATGTGCTGTTAGTAGCATGATGAAAATGAAGATGAAAATCACCCCAATATCTGGAAGTACCATTTATACTATTTGAAGAAACTGTTTACATCAAGGCACTGCAAGGATCACATGCACAGTCCCAGCCTGAATGCTGAAGGCACAACAACCCAGTGACTCTAAAGGCAAACAATTATTTTGAAACTTCTAATGCAACTGCTTTTTTTTATTCTATTGACACAGAAATTCAGTGAGCAAGAAGTAGAGAACTGCAGCACTCTCCAAAGAACAGACAGCTGTTTAAAAACTACTTGTTTTCCTTGCTCTACCATCTAGCAGCACTGTTTCTTCAAAAGAGGTCTTCTGTCCTTAACATGGCTGCCATGCCTTACATAACATCAGTGAATGAGAAAGAAGTTATTTTGTTTCCTAGGACGCACACTGCCCATTAGCCATATGATTCTCCATATGGCACAGAAAACAGTCCCGGTAAAGCTTTGCAGTAACGCAGCTCCAAAGATCAGCATCCTCTGAGAATAACAGCAACAGTAATTCAGACTTCACAAGCTCCAAATTCCCTTTGGTACATATTTAAATAAAAAGGCACTCTTACCTTAAGAAAGCAATACTAATAATGACAGCAGTGCTCAGTAGAGCCTCCTCTGTTTCATCTGTGCTCGTAAAAAAAAATCTTGTTGCAACTGCCCGCTGCAGCAGGTAATCAGTAACATAACCTGCTTCTTCTGTTGCCAGAGCTGCTCCATCTGAACGCTAGCTAACGTGAACACTGTCAGTGTGAGTCATACCAGTGACTCAGAGCAGATGCAGAGCTGCGGGAGGAGTTTAAGTTTCCCTGTCACACAGGCACTCACTGCCTGCCTGTGCCTCTGGGTATGCCTGCACACTGCCCCAGCTTGTTCTTGCAGCAGAAGTTGGATTTTATCCTCTGCATAATATTGGACAGTAGAGTGGTTTTGGTTTGTTTGTTCGTTTTGGGGTTTGGGCTTTTCCCTCCAGAACAGCAATTCTGTTCCTTCACCACAAATAGATTTACTGGGAATGCAAAAGCTTGCTCTGCAGACCAAGTTAATACCATGGCATTTCAGGTGACGCGCTACTGAGAGACACATGTGGCTCGCATATATCATCAAGAATAGGGACAGAGCTAAAAAAAAAAAAAAAAACAAAAAAAAGGGAAGACTATAAAATGAAAGAACTGAGTCGGGGCAACATCCATTTATTCATGACAACTTCATAGCAAAGTGCCTGATTTCATTAAGTACTCTGGGCACGGTAAATTTGGCCTCAAATGCAGTGAGATGAAAGAACTGTAGGAAGGACAGTAGGAAGGAATGCACATGAACAGAAATTCTGTGTGCCTAACACAAGTTTAGCAGGGAAAAGAGCCTATAGGAAAAGAGAATAGCTGCATTATAAACAGGAACAGTGTATTTGGGTTTAGGGTTGAGTTCTGCAGCCTCTCCCACTGCTACCCATCTCACCAGGCACTGATAACCTACTCAAAGAAGCATCTTTACACGCATTTACTTCCCAGGCCTGGCAGACTCCCCACCACAAAGAAGTGAGAACAGGCATCATGAAGCCAAAGTTAGGCACTTAATGTTGGACACTGTGGATATGCACTGCTGTACTGATCCCACTTATTTCTGAAAGGCACATTATACTAAGCAGTTGCAGTATTTAACAGATTCAGCCTTCAAGAGAGGCAGATGAAGCCATCCAGTACAGAGTCATCAGGTTAAGTATATGGAAACAAATTACAGTGGGACAAATCAAGCAACTATTGTCAAAAGGAGATGCTGGCTTAAGGAACAATGTCACTAAAATGCACAGACCTGCTTAACAGCCACTCATATAAACATCACAGATAGTTTAGGGGAAAAACACTTGGTTTATGTCAAAGCATTTACATGAGGAACATTTTTCCTCATACTCAGCAAATGTCCAGTTGGCTCCCACCCAGCTAAACAGATTTGTGTTGAGATTTCTCATGGAAAGGCTACCATCAGCGCATGACTTTCATAGGTCTGTGCGTTTTGACATTTTAAAGAATTCCTTCTTTTTCAAAGCCCAGTAAAATGAAATTCATCCCTGCCCATTTAATCCAAGTATGTGTGCAGCACTCTTCAGGACTGTATCTGGCTGTTAAAACTGCTGAACAAACTTTGTACTACTGATGGCAAATGTTTATTCCATGTATTTCAAAGCAGCCAAGAACACTGCCTTGGCAGGGATCAAGAGATGAGAAGGAATCAAGTTGAGCAAAACAATCCTTGAAGCATGGTCATGGATACAGCACAAACAAGGGGGATATAGAATAGCTGGTATCTATGAAGATACACTGAATTAAATTCTTTCCCTTAAAACCATTAGTATTCTATCACTTGGAAAATCTTCTGTTGAATCCTATCCTTTCCCCCAATTTACTAATGACAGTGAATATTTGCTCCTGTCAAGCTTCCAAGGCTTTACTTTCATATTTTAAATGCTTGAATAGGCAAGAGAATGCCAAGAACCACAGCATGTCAGGGGGAAAAAAAACCAAAACACAAAAAACACAAAAGCAGCAACAAAAAAACCCCAACCAAGACCCCTGAGATTTTAATCAGGAAAACTAACATGGTCCAAATGGCATCTATGACACAGGCAGAGAAGAAGACAAAACTGAATGATACTTCACATGTCTGGGGGTTTGGAAGATGGTTGTTTTCTCTTGGGAGTTGTGGTTGTTGTCTTCTTTAAGATATATTGCATGCAATTGTGTATCTACATTCAATTTTGTGCTGCTGTCCAGCTAAGAGCAAAGATTTGGATCAAAGCTGACTCAAAGGAAAGAGCTGTTAAAGGCCTCAAAGAGATAATGCACACCAAGAGCGAACACCCACTGTGTAAAATGCATACACTTGCCTCAGCTGCAAATGACCTCATCTACAAATCAGATGTGATTTAGCTGCTGTAGGCAGCAGTTTCCTGTTGTTTAATTGATCAGTCTTTTTTGCTGGAACTTCAGCAATAGAAGGAGGTTGGGTCAGGGGTTGAAATGAGGGAAAACATGAAGATTCTTACCCCAACAAAAGTGAACATACACAGATGTGGATGAAATCTTGACCAGAAATTTGGTACAGCCTACTGAACTAAACATTGCTGCAAGAGATTCTACATTAAGTGGCAGCTTAGACTATTACACACTCTACAGATGTTTCTTCCTTCTTTACCTTAAGTAACAAGCAAGCAAAGGCTTTTCTTTAAGTACCTATTCAACAGGGTACCAGGCTCAAGAATCTTGCTCTCCTCATCACCTCCCTGTCTCTAGGAATTAGTTTGCTTGGATTTTTTTTTTAAAGTCATCATTAGGCCAGTGATGATGGAAATGGTTTCCCACAGCCTATTCCAGATTGTCAGATTTCTTATTAACCTGCTTTCTCATGAAAGCTCAGATTGTCCTTACTAAGAACACAAACCTCTAATCCTGTTTCTGAGCCTTATTCTTCTTAGGTTATACTGTCTGGGGGTGGGGATGGAATGGATAAAATTTAGAAAAGCATTAATTTTCTTCAAGGACAGACCTGGCTCCTGATGCAGTAGGGCAACAGAAGCAGATTGAGGACCACCATACTGAGGCAATATCCACAGTGCCTCCTTCCACCCTCCCAACTTTCCAGTCATTTTTCCAACAGCTACACTCTCTGCTGCATCCTAATGTTTTGTAATCTTGGGGTTTTTTTGAGCCCTGAGTAAAGCTAAGAGTTCAGAGATACTAATTTTTGAGAAGCACTGACACACATTTTCAAGAGGAAAAGCAGAGCTAATTTCCTGACCATGGAGGAGTATGAGGCTCACACTTCCTTTAGCATTGACATGAGCAGTACAATACTTTCCAAAGTACCAGTGAGCAGCCGCACATGGAAGTGAGCATTATGCACACACACAGGAGAAGACACCCACTGCAAAAGGAGCATGTATTTTGAAAATACATACAGGCAAAATGTTGAGAAGATAAGTATTTTTTTCATTATCTTACAACTAACTGACTTGACACAAATCCACAGCAAAGCAAAATGCAGAAACTAGATCTCAGCATCTTGCTCACTAGACTATCAGACTTCCCTTTCAGTGCATCTCACTAGTGGGGTCCTTTCTTCCATCTAATTACCTTTCATGGGTATTTTGATATGCCATGACAAAAGCACTGCTTGCTTCTCAGTAAAATTAACACTCCTGCTGGGAAAAAGTGTCAGAACCAGAATCTTCACCCTGCACAGGCCACGAACAGAGGAAGCCACACATGAAAGCAAATCTTTAGTGATTGGATAAGGGGGGAGGGAAGAGGATGATGCACTTAACACAATTATCTCAACGTTTCTGAAGATAAATAACAAGACACACTGTAGCAGTTGAACTTTTTACCTTCACTACATCATCCACCACTCGGTATCATCTTGCAGTCCTGCCTAAAAAGCAGTTAGTAAAGCAACCCACAAAGAGGCTGTGGGAAACTATTTCCTCCACACAAGTACATCTCTTCACTGAGACCACCTCCTCAAGCTACTGCTACAGCTATGACCCACGTAAAATGTAATTTTTATTACTCCCTAACAATCCAAAGCTATATAGACTTCAATGGGAAGAGACAACAAAGTGACAAGCTGTCAGTAACACATTGCATGCAGATCTCAGAGGAAAGTACTTCTGCAAATCCAGTGAAAATGCAAAAGACAACCAAAATGCCCATTTCCTCTCACTTGTTCTCAACAGATGAAACAACAAAGTGCAGAGACTAAGATCAGAGAATTCAGTCAAAACAAGACAAGGACAACATATCCCATAGCAACAAAGATGTACTGACCAGATGAGAGACTGGTTTACAGACACTCCTGGGGCTCCTGCATATACGGACAATGATACACTGCAAAGGCATGCTTGGGTAAGAAGGACTCTCCAGATTGCACTTGATGTCAGCACAGTGTCAGCTGATCTTTTGGCAGCCAGCCTGCTCACATCTATCCACTTCTGCTCTCTTTTTCTCTCTAATGCTAACATCTGCCCATGTTTTGCATCAGCAGAAAAGGTCAGCAAGACCCTGATGACACATTAAACCTGATAAGCAATGCACCATTTGCAATTACTGTGTGCCTGCTCTCATTCCCCTTGTACTCAGAACTCAGCTTTTTCCTTTAAAAATCCCAATATAGGGCAAGTGCAGAAGAATCTCTAATTTCAAATCTTATATATGTGCCATAGAGTTCAGTTTGGATATGAAAGAAAGAAAGACTGTCAGAACACATCAAATCTCCCAGGGTTTCCAAGAACACTAAAATTTGTTCTATCAATATAGATACAAATTTTTTATTCCAAACAATCTTTATTTTTCTACACAATGCACAACTACCCCTCTGTTACAAACCAGCATGCTCGTTTTTTGCACACATACAATCATTTCAATTCAATATCCACCTGTGAAATCCTAAGAAAAGAGACACATAAACAAACCCAGGCATAAACTCATTTTGAGGCAAGCCTGCCTGACTTAAACATCACAGTTCCTCACACTGTCTAACAAAAATCTATACTCTGATGGATATTCTCTAAATCCACTCATTTTGCTCATTCAGTATACTCAAACATTTTAAAACTGAAGTTTTTCCTGTTGCATCCACAAAGCAGGACTTGCAGATCTCATGCTGGTGACCTATGACTGGGATGTTCTTCTAATGCCCCTCAGAAAGAACAATTGTCAGTGCTGGAGAAAGTGGATGCAAAGACTTATTGTTTTCCCAGTACCATCTGCTGCACTGGGAAAAACAAATCAAAACCCTGTAAGACTGAATGCGAAGCTGGACATTTTTGATGACTATTCCTGCAGCATTTGCTATGAAATTTACTCCTCATTTCCACAAAGAGCAGCTGTAATGTGAGATTTCTGTGGTTACACAGCAGATTTCTAAAGCTTTGTCTTGTCTGTACTCATCTGTAGTTCTTTGCAAGTTAACAAGTCCCTATTTTCAGCAGGGAAATCATCTTTCAATAGGCTTCTAATTAGTAAGTCCATGAAAAGTAACTGCCTATCTAGACATGTTTACAACCTCATTCTCTCATTACTATTTTTGGCATTCTTTGCCTCCATTGGGGGGGGCAGGGGGGAAGTCCTGCTTTTAGTACAGTGTAATACAGCAGTTCACAAAATACTAAGAGGATCCCCAAATGTAAGTTAACCAGTAAAAAAAAGTTAAAGACCACAGAGTTAAACCAGTTTCTTCTCTCTCAAAATTCTTTATTTCTTCTTTCAAAGAAAGAAATTATTAGAAACATTAGAAAACAATCCCATTATAAAGAGTTATCAGCAAACTAACAATTTTTAAGTCATTATGTATTTGTGGTACACTGGAAATTATTCTCCAGATCAATGCCACCAAATAATCAATGGGACCACTCAATGACTAAGGCACTGTACATGTTGAGTTGTGCATCCAGTGGGGAGCCCAAGGTGGAAAAGTTTATTAAAAGTGATAATAATGGAAGTGTTTTTTTCATGATTAATCTAAATTTTGACATTCAGAAGTTAATTGATTTGAGATCATTTGGGATTTTTCCTAAAATTAGGTCACAGAAAAAGCTCATTAAAAGTAGCACTGTGGTGTTCCTAATAGGATTTCAATAAATCTTTATGTCAAAGGCTACATGTCTTATTCTAAGAATTGTAAACCAGGATACCTACAGAGATGGTGAAAGTAGGCAAGTAATAATGAATTTAAAAAAAAATAGATTCAGAATCTCCTTATTAAGTAAACAATTTTTTTCCCTTGCAGGTACATAAAAATACAAACCCCAAAGAGTTATGACATCTTTTTCCATGTATCTGTTGGAAGAGCAGGTGATATATCTGTGCTGTGATGGGTTTCTGTTTTTCTTTTCAATGAGTTTCACTTGTTTATGTATAATCCATAAGCATGCATTAATATATTGCTATATGTTTAAATTATTTTCACTTTCTAGTAAAGTAAAAGGTCTCCAGCAGGGTGACTAAGGTGATTACAGATGTTTGCATCATACAGTGTTTTGGAAAAAGACTTTGAGTCCTTGAATTTTATGTTAACATACAACCTCTTGTTTATAGTTAAACTGCACCAATCTAAACTGGTAAGATTACTGGCATCATCTTTTCATATAATAAAGACATTAAAACAAGTATTTTCTATAAACCTGATCTTTCTCATTTTGACCATCTTCTAATTCTGTGATGTACTTCAGCTCTTTGGAATTGATAGCTGCTCCTGCACATGCCTGATGATGGTCACAGCCCACAGGTCCTGCCACTCTGCACCCCTGGGAGCTGCAGCTGTCCTTTCCAGCCTGGTTGAGCCACAGAACCAAGAGATTAGTTTGGTGAAAAGGATAAGTCTGTCAGCATGAATTTCACATCTGAGACAAGTGAGGATAGAGAAAAAGCGTGCGCCTGGAGATGAGGTCATGTTGTCCCCATTACCTGTTCTCTAGAATACCACACAGCTTTTAACCCAAACCAGAGGAAGGTTGGTTTTCCTTCCCCCAGCTCATTTTAGGTTTTTCTGAGGTGAAAGCTATAGGACTGGATAGCTGTGTCTTGTTTTGTTTTTTTTCAAATGGAAGAATGAAGCAGATTGAGTCTGAGGCTCAGAGATACAAATTTCTAGGGCCCACCTCACTGAGCTGGTAATGATTTTATTCATTATTTGCCTGACATTATGCAAAGAGTCTTGGGAACTGAATCTTAAGGTCCAATTAGTGCATTTAATATTAGACAAGCTTTCTTTAGGGTATTATTAAGTAATTCTGGGATAATACTTGGTTTTGGAAGGAAGATATCTATTTATCTCCCATCCAAATCTTGTGAGGTTGACTTTAGTCAATGTGGAATGCTTCAAGGAACTACTTCATAAATGACAGTCACATTCCCAGAAAGGTGCACTCCGAACTACATTCACTTTTTCAAGTTGAGGATATCGATAACTCATTAAATCATTTTAGAGACAAAGAAGACTAAGAGAAAAAACCTGGCTATAAACACAAAACCACCAGTACAAGTCAGCAAGAGCCACAAAGACAGGTAGCATGAAAATACTTCATCAATTGCTATATTCCAAAATAGCACTAATTCTCTGCTAATTTCTCTTGGGAAAAACAATTCTAGTAACTCTCCATCCAAGGCCTTCTGAAACAGACTAGAGTACATTAACGTTTGCTTATTATATGAATAGTGTACAGAGACAGCAAGCTGAGCTGTCCAAAGAGGAAGAACATAGACCATGGAAACTACATGATCCACACCCATAAGTGTGGAAGGACTCTTAAAATACACAGGCAGTAATTCAGTGTTACAGCTGTAGCTAAGATAAAAAAAGGAAACAGAAACATTAAAATGAAAGAGAAGTAAAAACTATCCTCACATTAAACCAGTTTCAAAAGTATGGGTGTCTTTTTTCACAGTGGGTCTAAAACAGGGGAAGATTCAAGCAGCACCTATTTTGGGCAGAGTTTCTAAATAACCTGCCTTTTTTAGGTATTCATATAACAGGCTGAAACCACACAAATAGTGGCTAAACACTATTTTGAAAAGACTTGACGCTTTGTCAGCTTCATATAAATAGGCTGAAAATTTATTTTTACAGACTATAATAGGTAGTCAACACAGGTATTTTTCTTCTATAAAAATTCTTCTATTTCTTCTACCTGCTCTTTCCCCCAAAGCTATTCCTCCTAAAAGACAAATGATTGCAGGTTTAAAAAATATAATTAAGACATGCTTGAGCCTTTTTACACATAGTAGCAAACTCTGCATGAAACTGGTAGCAGCCAGCACCTATATAAGAAAGTGAAAAGGAAAAAAATTTTTTACTTGCACATAAAATAATTCCACATAGGAAAGCAACATATTTTTGGTATCTTACTTCTGATCTTTTAGTTCATTTGCTTTTAAAAGAAGTCTTTTCAGGTCTATTATTCCAATGCACAAATTCCTGTAATTTAGGTACTAAAAATAAGAAATAGTTAGAGTTAAGTTTTTCGGTACTAAAAATAAGAAATAGTTAGAGTTAAGTTTTTCATTGACAAATGTTCCATTAAGAAAATAAAAAAAGAAAAAAAAAAGGAAAATAAAAACTGGGAACTTAAAATACTCTATTAAAGAAACAAATCTATTTATTCCTCCTACAGATGCAGCCTGCTAAAGAGGAATAAAGGAATATTTAAGTACAGAAGCTAAAAAGCCATGCCTTAAAATTCTGCAACACCTTTCATCACTTCAATAGATTGAAAATTACTACAATTCATGCTAACCCTTATATGCAATGTGGAAGATGAATAGACTACATTAAGAAGGATGTCCAGGAGAGTCAGAAAATGCACTGTATTCTCTCCTTTCTCAGCAAGACAGAGTGCGAGTCAGAGCACCTAAGCTAAGCAGGAGCTATGTTGCTAACTTAGATTCTGGCAGGAATCACCTCTATATAGGTGATACATATAGGCCTACATAATATAGGCAATTGCTTCCCTCCAAAACCACAGAGGGGATGAAGTCTACTGGTGCTAATGTGCCCCAATCAGGCCTACCAACAAATTAAAAATTCCCCAGAAGATCTACAGAAATGCTGCAGTGGCTTAAGTCAAATAGTTATTCAGTAGAAGCAGAGCTCAAAATAGAACATAGATGGAAAGAATCTCTGATGAGATTTTTTGCAATATAAGAAACCAAGGAAATGTCAGAGCAGAGGAATCAAAACTCTCAGCAAGGCAAAAATCAATGTTACCAACAGGATACAAGTCCCAGTTAACACACCCACCTGAGAGTAGTTCTTAGTAAATGGTCTTGAAAGGAGAGAAGTCAATAGCACTGTGGCTCACTAATGGGGCAAACTGGTTTAGAGAGCAGGAAATGGAGAAGCGATGGCAAAAGGGCACAACAAGTCATCTTAGGGCAGAAAAACAGCACAGTTAACTCTGATGGAGTAAGATGCAAGAGGTGGATTCAGGACAGGAGGAAGTCAGGCAGAGACAGGCACACATTTCCCCAGGCAAGAGTGAGCTGAGTGATTGACAGGCTGCTCAGAACAAAGAGATGCTTGGGGAAGCAGTGACAGTAAAGGGAGAGAGAGGAGACAAAAAGGACCTGGGAAGAGATCATCAGGAAAGCTTCACAGAAGTATTATTTGGCAACAAAAACAATGTGTGCTAATTCTCTGGGGAAGAAGACCCCAAACTTTTTCAGGTCTGTCTCTCATTTTGAAATTAGGCAGAAAACTTTTAAGGCTGTACATAAAACTTTGCTGTAGTTAACTACAATCCTTGACAGCAGCAAGGCCTCTTCCACCAAAACAGCTGTCTGAAGAGCCATGAAGAACTCTGTAGGTTTCAGTCTGGAAAATGGTCCAATTGCATTTTCTGATGAATGTATCACTCCCTAAAAGTTTGAGTCTTACTGTCAGGAAACCAAGTGAGACACTAAAACATTAAAGCTTTATTTAGTCAGAGGCTTCAAAAGTCACTCCCTTCCTTGTTCAAGGGGACTAACCATTTACCATGAGGCAACGACTTCTTACATTGAAGCAAACACTACTTCACACGAAATATTTAAGGTCTGCTTGGCCCCTTTAATGCAATAAAGGCAATAATACTGAATAAAGGGAAAGCAACACCATGCAAATTTGCAGTGCTTCAATCAGAAACTCCTGGCTGGGCATTAAGCAATCCTCAAAGGTTTGGCTCCTGAAGCTGTATTATGGAGTTATGCAAGTCCTCCAGGATTTATGAGTGTGCTGGAGCACAGTTACACAAAACATGTGACAGGCTGAGCTTGGATGCTGTTTTGGACCACCCATCTCTGAAAGTCCTGGCCTTTTGGCTTGTGAGAGAAATAGTCCTTTATTGTCAGCACAGCTTTCTCTAAGTGTCACTTTGCAGACTGGCACTAGTGGCCATTTTTCAGAATTGTGTGGTACTAACAAAAAAGTCAACAAGAAGAAAAATATCAGTAACAAAAGAAAAGTATCAGTAACTCTGCTGTGCAGAGCCTCCACAGGATATTCTACTGTGTGGGCTTCAGGCCTGGAAAGGTACCGTGGCAGGGGTGGCCTCCAATACTGCAGAAGCCACAGAGAAAAAGGAAAAATGGTACTGCAAGTTTAAACTTCCTATGATACTCTATTATCAACACCCTGAAGTCTACAACAAACCCACCTGCAGCAGTTACCTTTTACTGTCCTCTTTAAGTACACACACTAGTTTTTGTGCTTTGAGCAGCTAGTTAGTACAAGGTCTTCTTGAAGAGCTGGATGTGTTCATCCTTTTTCCTCCAAAATCTGCTACTCATCAGTTTTCTCTAAGTACAAAGAACACTGTAGGAAGATGTGAAAAAGGTAGATACATACAGGGCAGTACTATGGCACTCCAATCTCAGCCTAGTTTCTAAAAAATAAAGACATTAACAGCTGAAGTACAGGACAAACCTGGTTCAAATGCAGCACTGTGGAGAATAACAGCACCAGCAGAATGAAACACTGTATTTAGCTCTCATAACACTCAATATACCCCACTTTGTGTATCAAAGCAGACCCATCCTAGTTTTTCAAAACAGCATAAAATTAATCCCAGCAAGACATGGGGGATAGCATCCTTAGTATTCAATTTGGGAGAGCAACTAAGAGCAGCTGGTGCAGAGCAGCATGTCTCCAAGCTAATCTCTGAACTGTCATCAAGTCCCAGAGTGCTCCTATCATCTGCAAGCACAAAAATGTGACAATTCAGGAAATTACTGTTAGTCCTTTTTCCTCAGTCTTTCAAGCCTGAGAACTAACAATTCTAATAAGAATGAAAAAGAAATAAAAAAAAAGACAAAATCATTTTTCAGATAAGTAATTAGACTGGCAGGTCTTATTTTAGACAGAGATTACCCAGTCAAGCATCCAAAAAAAAATATTCTATCTCCTAGGTATTTTTTTATCCTGTTGCCTGTTTGAACAAACATAATATAATCTATTTTTGCACTATACAATCACCATGGGTACTAAAGGATAAGACTTGCACACTTGGGGCTAATTAAAGGTAATATCAACACTTATGCACACATGCACCATAATCAAGCACTTACCTTTCTTTGCAGGTGGAAACACTAAATTACTCAGCTGGTTTTTGTAGTCATTTTGCTCTATTTCCTCAAATCAATCTGCTTTGTCACTCTTCAAGTAATTAAAACAGTGCTGCCACAAAATCATTCAGAGCAAATTATCTGCTTGAAAAATATCCCTATAGACAGGTGTAATTTTTAAAGGTTAAAGCAGGAACAGTTTTCTCCTGGCATTCTTTAAAGCAATATAAAATTTGTACTGAAGAAGTAACTTCAGTATATATGAGAAATCCTTTAACATATTTCTCACAAAATGTCACTTAGACTATGAAGCTACATAGACCATAAAACCTGAATCTCTTTAGGATAGGTTCAGCAAACATTTTAAGAGGACAGTACAGAGGTACAGGCCTACTCATCTTACTGCACGTACTTATCCACATCTGGCTCAATGCTGCATGGAGAGACTGAAGATCAAACCAGGGAAAGGCATGTTTTGCAAAGAAAATTAAGGCACAAAAACACTATAGGATGAAACTACTGCCTGAAGCATAAGGTAGACAAGATACACCCTCTCGTATTATGTTATCCCAAGGCTGGGGCAGATTCAGAAGTTTTAAAGCACCTATGGATGTATATAGTGTATCAGAAATTATAAACTCTGGTATATTCAATGTTTACCTCAAATGCCCAATTCCTAATGGTGCAAGACTAGTCAAAAGTCTCAGATCTGACTCTTAAAATTAAGTAACCATCACTGCAAATCTCTACTCTTTTGTGTTTTAGCAGAGGGAACTTTGAAGACCTGAACCATGAAAGTTGAAGTGCAAGAACACTATTAGGAGGATTGCCACCTCAGGGTTATTTTAAACCTCACCAGTGTTTACAACTAGCTTGAATAGTGAGTTTTGACCACTGGCAGCAAGGTAGCTGCACCCAATTACAGTAGCTTGGACTGGAATACTGCAGAAATATTTAGACCAGGTTCAAGTCTAAATATGTTGGCACAAGAGACAAAAATGTAAGCAGCTGGTTCCCTCCATATGAACAGCACCAATGTGAGACTTCCCTCTAAAAAGACAAAGGCATCTTTCGTCCATTGCTATATTACAGGGTACTCTCTACTGAATTATGCCTGCCCTATGCCTCTGCAGCCATACATCCACAAGCAAAGCAGCAAAGCCACCTCCTCTTATCCCTCTAGTAACTCCTTTCAATTAGTTTTTTTTTTTAAAAAATGCTCAAGGACAAAGTAGTTTTCCCTATGATTATAGGTAATTTCTTTAACAGAAGTTTTTAAAATAACTGGCTCCAGTCAGATAACCTCCTGTTCTGCAAGTAACTTCACTAATGTCAGTACAACCTACTCAGCACAAGAAAGACACCAAAGCTCAACTACAAGCTGTTTTCAGTAGGTAGGATTGGGTGACAAACAGGAAGAAGTTAGTTTCCCAAGGCATGAGTTTTGTGCCTCTGAGCACAGGAAGAGTAGAAAGCCAACACACATTATCAGTCATGAGTGTCTCAGGTGTCTTGTGCAAACCTGTCCCCTTTAGAACAAAAACTGCTGGGAAGCACTGATCAATAACTACATGTAACTCTGAATTGCTTCACTTTGTGTAAAGCTGAAATAATCCATCTGGAAGTGAATTAAAAAAAAAAAAAAAGTCAGGGAATCTGACTGGGGACATAAGCACATCCAAAGGAGAGATCAGCAAAACCTAACACATCTGTGATCCACGTTTTTGGGGGTTTTGGATAGGTATAAGCATAAGTGACAGCAAAACACCTACTCTGAAAGGTAAACTACTTGAGAAATCCTTCTTAGCAACTGTTTCCTTGTTTCATGCTTGATACAGAAAACCACTTTAAATATTCCAGTGATACAATTAGAAGTTAAGAAAATGAAAGTATTTAACTTTGCAGAGACCTCAGGCTCCTCTGACTAAATCTGTTGCCTTCAAGTAGCTATCCTCAAGTCCCAAATGAAATCTGTTTGTGCTTTTAGACCTCATCTTGCCTCTGTCTCACACCTGTTATCCCCATAACCCTTCAGCAGAATGAACTAATAGATCATACAATTTTTCACCTCTTTGCTGTAAGATATTCTAACATGCCTCCCTGTAGAGGCCCCAGCAAATCAGTTCAAGCTAGATTGGTGTTATTTATACCAGTAAAACCCACAGAAAAAAACAATCTGAGCCAGCCCTTCACTCCCATCCTACTACCAACAGCAGGCTCATGTCTCTCAGTGTACAGACAACTGGGCTGAAGCCCAGACAAATACAAGTGCACTTACAGAAGCCTGGACAAAAACACTAGTGCTGATGCAAACAAGCACATCCTGTTTCAGCTCATTTCCAACAGTTACCTCAAAAACTCTTAACTTCACTTAAACTATGTTTAATTGCATTAATTAATCTTTTCTTGGTTCCAAAGGTTTCCAAAGCAGAAAGGAGACAACAATTAAAGCTGTGCTTTTCTGTTCCTCAAAGAAGCAACAGGCAGCCACCTGAACCTGTAATAGCTAAACCTTTCACATTTTGTTGATGAATCAGAACATGACATGATTCATTTAAAAGGAACTACTTTTTTCATCTAAAACTATTAGATACTATTAGAGCTATTAGTTCTAGAGGTATTTCTTTTTTTTCTGTATATTGCTTACTACCTTTCCTCATGTCAGCTTGTCCTATTTCTCCTGCTAAAAAAATGTACAAATGTTTTTTTCTTTCTATGATTCAGTGATCTATCTCTAGTCTGTATGACTTCCACAGAAGCAAAGGTTTGATCTAACACCCACTGATGTCAGAGGAAGAGACTAGTCAGATCATAAAGAAAGGAAAATAGCCAGAATGTAAAAGGTCTGTTCTGACCAATTTAGTGTCTGGCTTTCACAGTTTTTAACAATACCAAGTACCAAGAACAAAGACTGCCTCAGCTGAAGTCTTGGCAGTCATAAGCAGAGACGATGGGTCTATGTAGTCTAATGCCTGATTTTTTTTTTTTTTAAGGGAACACCCCCCCTCCCCCCCGCAAACCTCAAAAAACTTACATCTTTTCATCCTATCTTCTGTTACCTACAAAAGTTTCTGTTGACCACAGGTACCTGAATACACACCCTGTACAGCCAAATACAAGAGTTTCTGTGTATATGGAACTGACATGCATACGTAAGTTTGTATATTTGCAAATATTTCTCACCTACAGATATGTAGATGAACACCTTTTTCTGAGCAGAAAACCATCTACAGGTGTTTCACTTATCTCTCTGTGCCCATAGCAAAAAAAAAAAAAAAATACGTTAAAATAATCTTTTCTTAAGCAACTGTGTCATTATTAGGTCAAATTGAAAGAGGAAGGTGACCAGTATGTCAAAAAGAAAAAAACACCCCATAATACCATAATATTTTGAACCCCATAATGTTTTTTGGAGAGCTCCTGAATAACACACTGTATAACAGACAGCTACCAATTGTATTCTATTTCACTGAAATTAAAAGCCAATTTCAAGGGTAGCAACAACTCTGTCCAGAAAAATAATTTAGCATCACGAGTTGTTTCTGTTTTTAGACTTTGTTTTCCTTGAGCAATAAGAAAGCACTGATTTTAATTTCTCAAGCATTTAGAAAATCCTCCATCTCAAAGCCTACATTCACCCTGCCTGGGAAAGAACACAGACTTTTTTCCAAAGCAACATCATTAATGATTGCACTGTAACCATCAGCAACTGCATTACGCTTCACATCTCTCTGGTCATGGTTCTGTCCACCCATGGCCACTCTCCCCTTCTATCAGTGATTCCTTGGACAAAATCAATGACAACAAAGGAAAGCAAAGCCTGCACATTCTAAACCAGCTGGTGACTTGTACCGAAACATAAACAAAACCACCCCAAAACCTGAAGAGCTATTTGTGAAGTATCTGTTTATACTGTTTCTTGGGATATTCTAAAAGGACTGGAACTCTCAGTAGTCAACAGCCACATTTAGCCTTTTATGTCACACTCCTGTGAGATGTGTTGCATTTTTCCCCCATGATGCAATAGCCATAAATAGACATGGGAATCCAAAAATATGAAACTAGTTTTGCAGGATTTGTTTTCTTTACATAAAAAGGGATGAGGAAGGAAGAAAGGAAGAAAGGAAGAAAGGAAGAAAGGAAGAAAGGAAGAAAGGAAGAAAGGAAGAAAGGAAGAAAGGAAGAAAGATCACATCATACAGTGCAATACATTTAATTACATTTAGAACTGTTTAGGGAAAAGAAAGATCTGAGCAAATTTACCATCTGAAATGAAACCCAGAGTTTTACAGCACACCAAAATAAAAACACACAGAAATACAGAACTTCCCCAAAGTCAGAGTACAGGATGTATGTTCACTTAATGCAGAAACAATCATTGTATTCAACAGACATTATTGTCATGCCTGATAAATAGATATCATAGCATGGTAGTCCAGATCCCAGCTACAAAGTACTACGTTGAGCAAAATACATGAGAAGTTTCTTCTCCTACATGTCAAAAAACATAGAAATGGCTCTACCTAAGCTACACCACAGCAGCTCCCTTATTGCCCTGCCCTGGCTCATTTGTGTTGGTAAAAACTATCTTTTGCAATCACATCTAGATAACCATTGCTAATGACTCAGAGAAGCACATTTATAATCTGGGATTTATGCCATCTTTTTTTTTGTGATTTGGCAATACTGCAAACATAATTCAGCATCTTTGGCACTGTTTAGAAAACTGTGATCACAGCTTCACATGCATTAAGACAGGTGGTCATCTGCAAAATTTCATGCTGATGCATCCAAAGAACAGATATATTCAGCCAGCCATTTGAACTATGGATGAAAAAGATGGGTGGGAAAAGAAGAATATAAGATCCAAGAGGGTACGATTAAACAAATACCTTGTTCCTGAGAGGATAAAACTACAGCATTAAAAATAGACACTGTGTAATCCCATCTCCAGTGTTGCATTTTATATTAACAACAAATTAAAAACTAAGACTTCTATAAAAATATAGAAGACAACTGATTTTGATGCAAAACACCTTCTTACACTAATTATTTAAATACATTATCAAATTGCAACAATATTTCTCCCCCACATCTCCCCTTTCCTTTTAACTTTGTCTGAAATCAGCTCTCCAATGACAGGAGCAAATCCACTTTGCTTCAAGCATTCTTCTGGCACCAAGAAAAGGAAGTAGGGTATCAAGTTAATTAAGAGCATGATATTAAAACTGTGTTATCAGCAAAGTGAAGGTGCAGACAGCAGCAGATTTTCTGTGACTCTTTATGAGAGAACTTGTCTCCACTTCCATCTGAAAGTCAACATCTAGTGCTCTGAATATGGAAATTCAGTTAAAGCCCGGAGATAAAACAGCAAGAGATTTCAGATTCAAGCAGATATAAGAGAGAAATTCCAGCTCCAACAGGTAGACTACTTCTGCTACATGGGGCTATGCCTTAATTTGTAGGACTTTCACACAGTTGTTAGCAAATCCTTTCCAGAGGAAAAACAGGCCAGTCAGCCTGACAGTGCAAACAAATGACAGTACTGTATTTCCAAAACCTTCCAATGTGCTGCACGTCCCTCTCACCACCATGTTTTCCAGTAAAAATCATCTTTATGGGGACATCACAGAGCTCCCACTCCAGCTTAATGCCCCTCCTATTCAGAGAGGAGGCTGCTTCCCTACTACTCATCTTACAAGTTTACTCTGTTGTTTCAAGGATTTCCACACTGATCACTACTGCCAGGATCACCCCTCTTGAGCCTAAACTCTGCCTTCATTTCCACCCCTGCTAGCACCCAATGCTGAGTGTTGCAGAGGAATTCAGTATCTGATTAATGCAATGTCATACACACATCAGTACCATAATACCACTTTCAAATGTGAATATGACAGGAGGTCTCTGGGAAGGGACTTTCTTTAGCATTTCAACCACAATATATTTGAATAACAGGTGTGAACAGCATATGGTAGGGCTTCCTTGTGTAAAAATCAGACAGAAAAGAGCAGGATGTACCTGAAAGGCAACATGGAAAATGGCTTTAGCTGGGCTGCCAGAAAAAAAGAGGGCTGCACTGGTATTTTGGTAAATAGAAGTACATTCTATATACACATAGAGGTGCAGTTGCTTTTTATCCCAGAGGACTTCACAAAATCTTATTGAAGAATATTCAAATGAATTCCCAAAAACATGTAAAACAACCCAGCAAATCTATGCAATGATAACAAGGAAACATGTAGCTTTATCTTCTTTTCAACCTTCCTTTCAACCTATCCCCCCCCTACTACCTTACTCATAGCACCTGCTCTCACTGTGTGCAACACATCACTTAGGAGAAAACCACGTCTACACCCATATTATTTCCAGCCATACACAGAACAACAGGAGAGCACAAATATACCCTGCACTGTTTTATCATTCCACTCTCATCAGCAAAGAAATAATGTCAGATAAATGCAAGACTCTATTACAAAATATCTCCACCAAACAAACTAAAAAAAAAAAAAGCTTTTCTCTAAGTTACCCACCTTCACAATGCATTTTAACCAAACCCTTCCTATACACACACCCATTCACCTTATAAAAGGGTGCAACAGCTGTTCAAAGGCAAACAAGGAGGAAGGTGATGGGATGGGGAAGGGAGGGGACTGACTTCCATTTGAAAGCTTAGGAAAGCTTAGCCTTTGGGAAGGTCAGGAAGCAGCTCTTAGGAGACAGAGGCTGACTAGAACCACCTCTCATGCTGCCTAGCCTCCAGGAGGATAGAATTGTTTATTTCCTGTGGGATGTTACTTAACTTTGGTCCAATAGGAAACAAAAAAAATAACCCTTTATACTCCATTTGGTACTCAGAGCTACCTGACAGGAAAGATTACAAGCCAACATTTCAGTAATGCATCAAACTCCCAGCTTCAACACAAACTACCAGCCACAAGACAAAACAGACAAACAGCCTAACCAAGCTCCCTGTCAGAAGTAAAAAGCTGTTCATTTAGACCAAGAGTAGAAAGTGCTATGTATCTTGCAGCTGACAGAAACAGGAAAGATGAGATCCAGAATGCAGAGTTACTGACAATATAACAAACCATTTCCTTGGTGTCAATGTCTTGTTGAAGACATAGTCAACTATCAACCATAGTTTTATTTTGAAGTAATCTTTCTTCCTCTCTGGAAATTAATTACATTTGCATACTTCTTTCTGCCCACAGGGTAGCCATTAAAGAAGTTTTCATATTAGTAATAATCACTAAAATCAAAGTAGCTGACAGTATTTTTGGATAACCATGTAAACTGAAATATTATTTTTATAATTAATGGCTTTCTTTGATTTAGGTATCTGTAGTAGTCAGCATGGGAACCTCATGCGTCACTTCTAATTCTCTTTCTTCCTCTTATGCTTTAGCATGCTGTTATTGAAAGTAGAGCAAATTCTCATCACTTAAAAATTCTACACAGCCTCTGTACCGGACCTTCTAATTCACACAGTACCTTGAAGGTACTCCTTTAAAGCATTTCTTCAGTATTTTTAAAACTTCTTATGCAGAGGGCTGCTTCTCCTTTCATTTTCTTTCTGAGAAATGCAAATCTCCCAACTTCAAGCTTTTGTGTACTTTCATTTTCTGACTGTTAATTCCGTTAATTCACTAGTACCAAAATTCTCTCAGAGTTCATACTTCCCCTCCCTTCCTTTTTCTTTTTTTTACTCTTTTGAAGAGGGTTGTTTTAGTGATTTTTTGGCTTTTTCAAGTCTTCCTTCTTGCAGTTCTTTATGTTCTCCTGGTCTTCAATCACAATTCTAGAGGGTCTTCCATTGACTGCTTGCCAGCAATATCATCAAAATGACAGATAAATTATATTTTACCTGTATCCTCCATAAACTAACATCAAGGTCTTTTAAAGTCTGTGTGCCTAGAACTAATATATAATCCTGCCAAACTTTCACAGGCAGACCATGCCTCAATTTGTGCTCTGCAAGAACTCTTTCTGTTCAGTTATATATCTCTTGCCACCTTCACAGCTTCCCTGTTTCAACTGATCCAAATTCTAGTCTAATTCCAATGTGGAATCATGACTGCAGCAATGAGGAAAAAGAGGCCATTGAAAAAAAATCCCCTTTTCCTTCTGCTTACAGAAATAACACTTTTTCCTTCTACTTATAGAAGTAACACTAGTATTTTCTTTTCTTTTTTTTTTTATTCCCAAGAGCTTGCAACATTTTAGGTAAGATGAAGCTCTCCTCCTTCCACACAACATTGCTCTTCCTAGAGTAATGTGTCTTCAAGGGCTCTCTAACTGGGATGCTAAAAAATAAACATACAACAACAACAAAAGGCAAAAAAATAGATGGATTCTTAGCACTTCTTGATTCCTCCAGTCCTCAGATCTCACAGTTTAAATTACACCAACTGTTCACAAGCTCTAATTTATAAATCTCAGAAGCAGGTCTCAGATGAAAAGTATCAGACCAAGGGGAGCATGGCACTGCCACAACATTGCTCCCTCTACAGCATTTTCCTTGGCATCACCCTCGTGCTGGGAACCTTAGCCTCAGCAAAAGGCTGCATTTACTGCTCCACTTGGGGTTAGGGTTACCCTTAGGCTTAAGAAGTTGAGAAAACCACAAAGCCTACAGCTCCAGGGTCAGTGTTATTACAAAAGGCATGCCAAGGGGAGCTCTCCACTAAAGACAGTCAAATAGCATGCTGTGTGTCACCTGAAAATCTGCTATTCCTTCCCTCTTGACTGACTATGTTTTGCTGTGTTTTCTTTTTATAGAGTATATAATCTGGTCATAAAAGATTGCTTGCTTCCAGCTTGAAAGCCTCTTGGGAATACAGAACTGTAACCTGCCATTCATATATTAAGTACAGAACATTTCAAAACATCATGACACAGCAGCCACAAAGTGAGAACATGATATAGAATCAACAGGGCTTTTTTTCCATATCCATCTCTAGATCAAGTGAAGCTGTAAATCCATAGCTCTTGCTGGATCTGTGTCTCTAGCACTGCTATGACAGCCACTAGTGTTTCTAGCAGAAATACAGTTCTTACTGATAATTCTTGGAAAGGGTAATTTCACTAAAATACAGACTGGGTCAAACTAACAGGAACATGTATTCTTGGGTTACCTGTTCTTGCCAAAAGAAACATATTGTAGAAAAGATTCAATCAGAGCATATGTAGTTTTGTCAAGTCTTATAAACTTTGTAAGATGGAGTTTGTCTATGACTTGAATTAAAAAAACCCGAAGTAATGCTGACAACTTAGATGGCAGCAACCATACATTTTGGATTATTGCTCAACAAATGTTTCCTCATTTGTTTGAGAAAAGGTACATTGCTTGGGAAGAGAAAGGGTTTTGCTAGACATCAAAACAAAGATGCACTTCAACATTTCCACTATTCTTACCTAAAGGGGAAGAGAAGGAAAATCTCTGTTTATGGTGAAAGCACTTCCTTGTTAGCACAAGATTTCCCCTATTTTTCTAATGGCCAAGTGATTTAAATGCCATCAACAGCCCTACACTATTTCAAAAACCTCTTCTATGCCACTGCATGTAAAACATTACACTGCCATGCTACTGAACAACAGCTGAGATACACAGGCTCCCATGAAGTGAATGAACAGTTTGTAAAGCACTTTCTAATTGTTCAGCACAAGAGGAGCAATCAGAAGGTGGGACCAGTAGCATCTGTGCCTGTAACTACACCTGCTCAACACCACTTCTTAAAAGACTATTCTTTTCACTTGTTTACATTTTTCCAAAGTGTGTACCCAGAAATTTTTCACGCTGAGTGCTTGTCTCAGACTGGTTTTCAAAGTCCAATCATCAGTTTCAGCTCAAACATTTCAGCTGCTACCAAGAGTAAGGTATAAAGAAAACATGTTTTGCATAATATGAAAAAACCACTAAAAACAATCACCCGTCAGTCTTTCTATTCTAATCCTTTAAAAAGTCACAGTAAACACAGATCCAGTAGAGGTTAACTCACAACTAAAATCTCCAAAGATGCCAAAAGAATGAGTACTCTTGATTTCCACAGGTAAGATAGCTGCACATGCACTGCCTTACAGGCACCCCGAGGGGTTCAGAAGACAGTTGCTTATAATAATCATTCAACAGTTTGGCTAAATATTGAACTTGGCCAACAGAACCTATATTTATACAGGTTTCTAAGCCTTCAGGGATAAGAAAGAAATATCAAAATCAAAAACAGAGGTAAAAATGGCCAAATCAAAGGATCAGGAGAAGTACTGAAGAGCAATACTGGTGAGTTGACAGAAGACCAGGACTGACATTTGGAGGTAGAAATAAGGTCAGAAACAACTTGGCTGAGAGGACTCATTGCAGTAAAGAGCTGGGAAATTGATAAAAATGGGCAGATCAAAGAGATGAGACAAGCAGCAAAAGGAATAAAACCAAGCGGAGCACTCTAAACTATGCAAAGAAGTTGGGAACCATTTCTGAGAATGGGAGAGATACTGGACACAGATTTCAAGGGAGAACCAGCCAGCTTCTGCAGAAAGAATAAAGTACCAACTAGCTCAGGTGTCCAACTCAAGACAGCCATGATGCAACATTGGAAGTATACAGCTTTTTATATAATATATGCAGTAATAGATGGGAAGGCTTAGATATTCTATTAAATTGAAACCAGATCTTAAATCAGGCACATAAAATATGAGAAATATTGCACTGATCAACAGCAAAAGGAAAATTTTCAAAGACTTGGCTTGCACCACACAGAAAGTCTGAGGTGTGGTAGAGTCGTGTCATAAGTCTCTGGGAGGATGCAGATCTTAATTTAAAAAAGCAATTCTGTCCTCCTCTTCCTTTAATCTCCTGCTCTGATAGCTGTACAACTTCCAACTTCTGCAACAAATAAAGCTGTTACGCCCACCAATGATCTTTACTGAACAGTTCATCCCCAGATTAGACCCCTCCTGTGCACTAAATACAACAAGAGAAGAGTAGATCATCTAACGAAAGATTTAGTATAATTGGAATCCACAAGGCCAAACAGTGGTTACATAGATTGCTCTTTTAAGACAGCTATTTTGACAGCAGTGTGGGTCATTTGCAATTTAAAATGCTTTATTCATGCCTCTGAACTGCCACGTTTATAAGGGGCAGAGTTCCTTTCCATTCAGCAGGGAACCAGTTCCAAACACTTCTCCCAGTCTCAGAAATAATGATGGATGGTCCCCCCACACTTTAGGAGTAGAAGTTATGATCACTGGAAAACCTTGAGGACATGTTCATCCATGTTCATAGAAAGATTCAACTGGACAACAAAGCAGGTTTGTGAGTCCACAGGGAATTAAGTGTCACAGGCCAAAAGCTTCCAGCTTCTAGCTGCAACACAAACTTTTAAACATACATACATACATATATATGTATGCATGTATGTATGTATGTAAGGCTTTTCTACTGGTATTATCATTCTACTGGTCCCATATTAATTGTTGCTGTAACTGTCTGTGTTGATACTGTAAAATTTTGAACTTTAAAAACTGACCCATAAAACCTGAAAGGGATAAGATAGCCATGAGATAATTCTCTTGTGCAGATAACGTCCACTCTCAAAAATGGAAATGCTGAGAAATGGTCTACAGACTTCTGCACCTGGACAGGAAGACTTATTCCAGATTTTACATTTTATGTGTAGCATCTTCCACAAGACAACATCTGAGAACGTTTTTTAAAAGAAATGATGCAATGTTCAGTGAGTTTTAATATTTACAGAACTGTAATCAGAATTAACAATGCACTGGCGCTTAGCACTTCATGACAAAAAATATAACAGAAAAGTGGCACTATGAACTCAGCAAGTAGCTCTGGTGACTGAAGATATTACCACACTGCTGTTCAAGTTTACAGCCTCCCATGCAAAGTCAATGGACCAGACCAAGTGAACACTTTCAGAAATGTCAAGCCAACAGTTTAAATTAAGACGCTGAACTTCGCACCGAAGTTGCTGAAGCATAGGGACACATTTCATTCCACCTGCCCTGCTGTGGGAGGCAGTAGTTTCCAGCCTAATGAATGTAAAAAGGAGCTACATGATTGAAATAATTGTTAGTGGTAAGAGAAAATGTAGGTGGGTTAGGGGAAAAACTAAAAAAAATTAACATCAGAGATTTTTAGAGACCAATACCTACTGTATTCAGTGCAACACAAAATGCCCCGCCTCCCAAGTTGTTTTTTGAAAGAGGACTGTAAAAATTAGAGGCTTAGCAAACTATGAAAAATTATTCTCTTAACAATGGTCATCACAGAGAAAATGTAGAGAAAGAGCTGGAAAAAGAACAGAAGAGACTCCAAGCAGGCAAAGTATTTTTAAAATACCTGACACAAAGATGTTTTATTCTGAAGTCTTACGATAACTCTTAAAGACTAGACAGTTGTTTAAAAATTCTTAAGTCTGAATCCAAGCTTCAGGCTGTCAAGGGTTAAGACTCAAAGCAAGCACAAACTAATTATAATTATAATATAATTGCATTGTAATTATAGAAAGGTCCAATGCCTAACCTTAGCAGTAAACCCAGCACTTCATTTCAACATAATATATATTTAACAACAGAGAATGAGTGGAAGAACAAATTCTCAGCAAATCTCTGTGTTTCCACTCCTAGCTGTAATTTCCACTTTATAGACTTGCTCCACTCATGGCAAGGAGAAACTCCAGGCATCAAATTCTTTCTAATCACATTTCATTTTGCTAGAAGGAAGTTAGAGAAAACTCATTGCTACAACAGGGTAGAGCCAGGTAAAACAGTTTTTCAAGCACAGAGTTAATCTGGGCTTCTTAGCCTTGTAGAAAAGGAGGGATCTGAGCATGTGCAGAAGCATTCACAGGAACTGGTTACAGTTGCAGGATTCTGTACAGTTTGCAGCTCTGCAGTAAGGGTACCTTAACTATATAAACTGCCCCAGAGAATTGAGGTGAGCTGTTTCCAAAGATTTGCAACATCTGTACATATATGCATCCTACAAAGAGTCATACAGTGGGAAGAATAATTATTCCTCTGAAAGTTTAGTTGCAGGATAACATGTATTATTTTGTAAAGGAAAACTGAAATACCTGTGCTTGTGAGAGCTGATGACCCCAACAGCTCCAAAAATTCTTACCTAGCAATGGAAGTTAGCAGCACACAAACCTTGTACCAGGCCTCTGTCTGCAGGTTCTCACTCAGAGTGACACAGCCCCAGTTGCTTCCCATATGCTCAGATTTGGGATGTGTCTGCAAGGGAAGTCCAGCTATAAAGCTCAGCCCCTGCTTTTGCATTCCCCCCCCCCCCACCCCCACCCCCCAAAGCACACCCCAGCTAGAGCTACAGGTTTGGAATACCTTCAGACTTGTTTCAGAAATTACAGCTCCTAAATGCTCCACTGGCAAATGCTACAAAACCTTGATGAGAAGCATATTGAATGAACTTTTCTACCACTATCTGCCCTCTACCCTCCTTCCTGTACTGTCTTATCCTCTACACTCATTTCACTTCACATCCCTCCTCTGTATCCACACTCCTGCTCTCATATGCTATTCCCTTTCACCCCACTTGGTTTCCTCCTTCACAAGATCTGCTCTGTCTGCAACAAACTGGCAGAACACAGCTTTATTTAGAGAGAAGCAACTCACACACAACAGACTTCTCTATCAGCACACCACAGCAGCAGATGCACAAACAAGATGCAGGAATTCATGAGATATACAAGAACATCGAAGGGCACAAGTGGGCCCTAATGCAGGTCTAAATGTAACAGCTCAAGAATGTCAATGACTTTTTGAAAATATCCTGCTGGTTTCATACAAGGTCTTAGCAGTATTTCACTGCTGTACATAATGAGTACTTTTAGTGAATACTGACACACATTTACAAATCTCTGTTGCAGAGAAATCCTTGGTCACATACCACAAGCTGGACAGAAAGCCTCCTTCAACTCAGGTCAAGATCTCAACTTGCCTGGAAATTCAGGGGAAAACTACATTACTCTCTTATATATCGTGAAGATGGTTTTAGCTCAGTTAGAATGTACCTTGGTACTTCAATTTCCCAGTTCACTATTTATTGCATATTTGGTAAAATAATCATAAATTCAAGAATTTCACACTCAATGGAAGTCCATAAACACCCCTCTTGATGAGTGAATATATGTTACTGAAAGCTTCAAATGCTGTTTTCAGGAAGTGCTAACATATTTCTGTGGTACTGGCACCTGCCTTTCCTCTGCAAAAGACAAAAGTAACTGGATCAATGGGCTGAAAGAAGCACAATGTCCACCTGTGTTGGCTCATGCAATGCCGTTAAACCCAGTTTATGGTACAGGGAAAATAGAGCAGTAATTGCCAGGAAAGCCTGGAGTGTTTGCCTGTACACCTCCCTTACTAAAGATGACATAAATCACAAAGACTATGACCCTACCACTCCCCTGTGCAGTCAAGACACATGCCTTCCTCTCAGTCACATCCTGAATTTACAGTGTTCTTGTTATTTTCTGTACTTCACTTGATTTCCTCTTCATTCTCAACCTGCTTTGTCTTCATTGTTGCTTGGTTTTGCCTCACATGCCACCAAGCCTGTGGCGACTCTTCCCACAGTAAGCAAAGCACTGCAGAGAACAGAACACAGGAAGCAAAGGAAGGAGGGCAGTGGTAGCAGGAGGTGCCTGTGAAGCAGAAAAGGGAAATACCTCCTTCTGTCTGAGAGCCAGAAGAATCAACTTCATCTGTAGGAAAGTGCTCATTGTATTAGATAAAGCAGCAATAGGTGTGATTTAAACACATTTGAAGTTATGCCTATCTGCCTGAGAGATGTTCATGAAGTAGATACACCCTAAAGCTTTCTTCATCCAATATCAACAACATTTTCCAACAATGTTTCTCCAAAGGATGTCTGTTTGAGATTTAGGTAGATAATCCAACAATGGAGAGGAAATTCAGTTTGTTAAACAAGAAACAGGAAGGGAAGCAGCAAGCAGAAGCAAAGAGCATGTAAGACAGAGCTCTGAGCTGTGCTGCCTGCGTTATTTGATCTCTCTTCAAAGAAAACAGGTAGAGGCTTCAAACTTCACCTCTAAGCAAGGCAATGGCTTTTCATATCCAGTCAAGAAATGGGGAAGTTTTTCCAACAGAGACATCTACAAAGGGGATCCAAGGGGTATTGTTATATTCTAATGGTGCATCTTATGTACTAGCAATTGGGCAATTAAAATTTCCTGTAGCAGAGCACAGCCCATAAGCCTGAATTCAACCTTAACAAGGAAACAAGAACCGAAACGAGATCCTTGGCCTTCTCATTTTCCTTCCTAATTCTAGTAAAATAATACAGAGACTGAGGAACCAGAACATATAGGAAACAAAGCATTAATTTCTCCTAGCAGTCAGTTCACTCCACAGGGAGAGCTTCCATTTAATTTGGCATCTGTACAATCAGACTGGACTTGAACAGGTCTAAGAGATGATTAATGACATACAACCTTCAATATATCTGAGATCATAAGACTGAAAATTCTTCTACCTGAGAAGGGGTGCAGCCTTCAGTCTCAGCTGACAGCAAGTGAGACAGATGTAAAGTAAGCAAGTTTCTGCAGAGGTGTCATCACTGTCTTCAGTAAGGGAGCACAACACCTTCTGAAGATCACACGGCTCTTTTGCCACACTTTGGCAGGGTTCTTTGTTTCTCCATGGCTCCCTGCAAGCTACCACCCCTCTACAGATTAAGTTAAAATTAGCTCATTAAAAAGAAATTAAATCAGAGGCAAAGCAGTCATATTTCTAGCAAAATACATATAGCTTAGGTACAGATACTTGAAAACAGCCCTGAAATCATGACTTGCTATCGACTTAGTACTGCAGCAGGGAACAGTGAGTAAAAGAGGTCACATCCAACTCAAAGTTTGAAAGTGCCAGAACTTCTAAATTTAAGAACATTGAATGTCAAGTTCCTGCCAAAAATACATATGCCCCCCCGCCACCATTTGCTCCCATCTAACATTTGCATAGTCAGAGAGACTTGTGAAAAAATTGGCAAGATAGTGCATTCTCCAAGTTCCTAGAAGCAAGGCAGCCCACTGAATTAAGATCTTCAGAAGCAGGAAGAAAAACTTAATAAGCTTTTAATTAGGAGCTTTTGTGAAAAGCATTAGCAAACAGTTGTTCTGCAGTGGGAAACTGCAAAAGTAATCTTGTTTTACGCACAACAGGGTTTTTTAGAGTTTTAGGGCAGAGACAAAGACGAGTCTCTGCCTCTGTTGTTTAAGAAGCAGCCCAGCAAGACCCTCCCAGCTGGGATTCTACCACCAGCCTAGGCAAGCTCAACACCAGAGGCTTCTGCAGAAGGATGATATCGGCCTGCGGATGGAGAGCTTCTGTCAACACCGCGCTGGACCACCCAAGCAAAACCCCTCTAGTGTCTGTGCAGTCCAAGCTGGGTTCTGATCAGCATACACTGACTTTACTCATGGCATAGGGGGAATGTATGCCACTGGAATAAAGCTTCAAGTTCATTCTTAACGCCGCTCCGCCAAAGACACACAAGACGGATGATGGTGCATCAGTACCGCAAAGGCATTTCTACCATATTTCACAACCGTATTCCAGCTCAATAAACGCCCAAAAATCTGAAATATGCACCAAACTAAACACACAGTCTTGCTTCCTTTTAAGGCTTCTCAACATGGAAAAGGAATCGTGAAACTCGGCCTGTAATAAATTCGGGGAGGTGAAACATCATCCCCGCGTTCGATGTCTCGCTCCCGCGTTCCCCCGGAGGCGGCTGTTCACGCGCTGTACCCTCCCCGCTCGCTGTTTACGCGCCCGGCCGCAGCCCGGCACGGCTCGGGACGAACCACGGCCAGCGCCGAGCGCGCACGGACAGAGCCGGCAGCGCTGCCGGTGACAGCTCCGGCGACCGAGCCCGGCGGGGCAGGGCCTCCCCAAGATGGGGGCTCGGCCGTGCGCGGAGCCGCCTCCCGCCGCAGCCGCACGACCCCGCCGCGCTCGGCGCCCGCTCCCGCACATTCTCCCGCTGTCCCCGCTCCGCGGCCCCCCGGCCGGCGCCCACCGCTCACCTCCGCAGCCGCGGCTCTCCGGGCACCGCCCCGCGGCAGCCACCGGCCCCGCGCCCCCAGCGGCTCCGGCGCCCGCCCGCTCTGACGGCACCGGGAGCGGCGGCCCCGCCCCGGCCCGGCCCTGGCCCGGCCCCCTGCGGCCTCAGCCGCGCCGGCATCGCCCTCCCGCCCGCCGGGGCTGGAGCGGGAGCGCTTCAGCTGCCCCCGCCGGCCGCCCGAGGTGTCAGGGTGTCATCTCCGGCTCCAGAAGATCCAAAAATATAGAAACTGGGATTCTCTTGTACCTTCATATGCAGTTAAGCATTAGAGGTAGAAGAAATTCTTCCTAACGTCCAAACTAAATTTCCTCTAGCCCAGCCCATCACTAGGTCCCTTTTGTCCTGTCGCTGGTTGCCTGGGGTAGAGGCGAACCCCCACCCAGCTACATCCTCCTTTCAGGCGGTTTTAGAGAGCACTAAGGTCCCTCCCCTGAGTCCCCTTTTCTCCAGGCTAAACATCCCCAGCTCCCTCAGACCCTCCTCACAGGACTTGTGCTCCAGACCCTTCACCAGCTCCATTGCCCTTCT
Source organism: Cinclus cinclus (assembly GCF_963662255.1). Taxonomy (NCBI): domain Eukaryota; kingdom Metazoa; phylum Chordata; class Aves; order Passeriformes; family Cinclidae; genus Cinclus; species Cinclus cinclus. The sequence continues at coordinate 86,891,900 of NC_085047.1, forward strand.
GTGGACATGCTCCAGCACCTCATTGTTTTTCTTGAATTGAGGGGCTCAAAACTGGACACAGCACTCAAGGTGTGGCCTCACCTGTGTGGAGTACAAGGGGAGAATTACTTCCCTAGTCCAGTTGCTCACAGTGATACATTTTATCATGTTCCATCCATCCATCCTCATTCTCCACACTTGAGTTGCTCAATAGCAGTCTCATTCACATGCCTGTGTTGAAATTGCTGTGTAGCTGGAGACTGGGCTTAATTTCTTAACCAATTTCTGTATCCAGATCCTGTAAATGAGGCATTTCTCGTGCTCAAGCAATGTTAAGAGTCATTTGAAATACAGGAAGTGGTCACAGTCCAGCTCTGGCTCATTCTATTATTTCTACATGGTGCAAAAAAAGCCACAGAGAGCACAGGTTACTAACAAGTTACTTTGTGGGAACTCCCAGGAGGGAGTGAGGGGCTCCTGCATGGATGAAAGATGCTGAAGTGGAGAATCAGTGAGACACAGACAGATACACTTGTCTGGACACCTCCAGCCAACTGTGTGTGACCTGCAGGACTGCTGCCAAGAACCAGCTGAGTCAGTCCCAACACCACTCTAGTGCAAGAATTTTAATTTGCCCATTGCAATTCTCTCATGCTGGAAGCTGCCAGCTGGTCCCCAGTACAATCTGAATTGGGATAGAGAAGCCAGGAGAGCCAGCTTGAATGTCTCATTTTTCTTTCTGTATATCCTTGGTGAAATTCCATGAAGGACTCCATGCTTCAAAATCACACAGACCTTATAGAGAAGAGGTGTTTTTCAATGCACAGCCAAACATGCATAATTTTTCACATTTACCTTTGCTCATAGTTTAGCACAAAGCTAATAAACCCTGCCACATTTTTTAACAGAGACAGAAGAATTCCTCTGCATACCACACAAAGCCATCCTCACATAAAAATATTAAATATACTTGGTGAGAACAGGCTGGAAAGCAAGCAGACCAGCACCTTCCAAATTAAATACAGATCTTGACAGAAAAAAAAAAATCATAGTTTATTTGCAGCTGATGACATTATTAATCATCATCAGCCAAAATAGAACCTTTGTAAACAGCAGACTTGAACAGCTCCCCACCAAGGACTCTGGAAGAACGACATTTACTATTGATATTCATTTCGTATTAGGAAATCCAAACAGCACTAAAACCCAAGGGACCAGAAGGGCCTTAGGTTGCACTAGTGTTGAAGCAGCATGTGGAGAATCACCATGTTATTTGTAGGCAGAGCAGTCTAAATTACCCAGGGCAAAATACAAGAAAACCCAGCAGGGTAGGAATGAATAGGCTACAGAGGCTTTCCATTTACCTTTTTTTTTTTATGTTTTCTTAAACTGTAAGTAATGAAACCTCATAAATAGAGGTGAGTTGTATTTCAGTAGAGTACTTAGTGATCTGCTCTGGGACCATTACCAGCTTTAAGATTATTTCACATTTCCCTCAATGGTGTGTAAGTATGTGTAAAGTCACTGCCAATTGTATGTGCAGACAATCCAACAGCTGACACTGCGATGAACAAAAGAACTGGGCCATCACATAAAAGTTCTGGAAGAGATGATAAAGCATACTGTTCAAAACTTTTATTATTTTTTTAATAGCCAAATCTCAAGTTATATACCTAGGAAAAGAACACAAAGCTAAACCCAAGGAAAACAAGACATACACTGGGAAAACATCAGAGTGAAAAATTACTAACTCTGAAAAAGGCATCAAGGTCATAATGGACAGGGAACTGTATACAAGATCCCACCTTAGCATGGTGTGTTAAGTGACAAAATGTTATGCTCATCTTGGAAGCACAATCAATAGAGTAAAAAAGAAAGCAGGGATTTTACCTGTATGTAGATCAATGGAAAAATCAGTAACAGAGGTTTATCTCCTTCCTAAAAGAAGATTGCAAATCCCCCCGTGAGGGGACTAAGGAAGGCAGGTATAACACAAGATTTTAGGAAGTCAATCCATGCATTTTATTGCCTTTTTTTAAAAATTTTTGGCTTTTTACTTTCAAATGTATTCCAGCAGGAAAATATAAGATACTACTAATATCTTTGCAGACCCATCCCCTCTTTTTCTCCCAGAAGTATAAGCTGAAGTAAAATTCTAATCACAAGACAGACAAGCTCTTTCTACAGAGGGATTACTGGCTATTGAAATATTCTATCAAGAGAAAACAACCAGATTTTAGGCCATTTTTCAAGAGCTGATGCCTTCTCTGGCACAAAAAGCTTCACAGGTCAGACTAGATGAAAGGTGTCAAACTCTTACCTTAACTACTAATATAAAGCAGGAAGGAACCTGAATGTCCAGTCTCAGCTGATAAAGGGCTTTATGGAGTTTTCGCCCATAAATTGAGCAATACAAATTTTTACACAACTAACAATCCCCTCCACACACTATTTACACTCATCTTCCTCAGCATGCCAACAATCCAACAACCTGTAATAGATTTCTTCCCACTCAGAATCCCAGAAATCACCATTAGTGAGGTACAGCTGCTACAGGACCAAAAGCCTGAGACAACAGCTAATAAATATTAGACCTTTGTGACCTCAGGAAGACTTAGAAACTTTCCCCACCAGAAAGTTCCTCTCACAAATTGACTAGAAGTTCATAATCCTCTTCCTCTGAGTGGTAATGAAAGACAACACAATACAATTTCACAGTAGCACAGTTTATCATAAGAACTTCTGAAGTACAAGCCAATTTCTGCTTTGCTATTTTTTCATAGCTCTTTTTAAAGCAACAGTAGCAATATTAGATTTTTAAAATCTTGTTCTAGGTCACAGAGATCTATTTGTATCATTTCCTCAGTTACTAAAAATTCTTTAGGGAAATTATTCTGTTCCATTTCACCGCAGCCCATTAGTACCTACAGGCCAGCCAAAAAGGAATCTTGAATATGAAAGCCTCCATCAGGACGCACCAATCTCAGCTTGACATAAAAATATATTTTCAATGTTCAGCTACTAAAACACATTATTACTAGAAATGTATCACCTGCTACTGACCTAATGAAGCAACTGTTAAAATACTAATTTTGTTTCTTCTATTTCCAGTGTTCAAGAACACTATTAATGAACCTAAATCCTGAAAATAAAGCATAGTCCACTCCAAGAAGCTGCTCTCTGTTTACAGAGTTTTCTTCCTACAGACTGTCAACCAAGCCATTGTGAATTATGCCACTTACAGAAATAACTGGTTAATAATGATCTTCAGAAGATACCTGCAATAAAACCATGCCAGAGACAAAATTCAGCAGGCAGATTTGGAAAAAGAAAAAAAGAGAAAGTATCTTAAGGTTTCTGGTTATTATTCTGCCAATTATGACTGGAATTAAGCTGCTGTGCTCTTCATCTTTAGACAAGACATGCATTTACAACAAATACATGTATTCTAAATGATCACATATCAGGGCAGTGTAAAATTTATGATGTTAACAAAACTGCTACAGTTCTGTATTTGTAAATTTTCTAACCACACAGGCTTAAACAACAAATACTGCTTACCACCAACATTCTTTGGTTGCATTTTTAGATGATGACTTCATTTAATGCTCTTCTCATGAGTAGAAGGTGTCAATTGACTTTGTTCCAGGCTTTCACTGAGATATCATTTTGAATGTTTTCTTTGAAAAAAAGCATCTCATCCAACCTGCAACTCTCCAGAAACTTTGCAAGTGAAGAGAGACTGGATAACCAATTTCTTATGCCACCCAGTGAGTAATGAAGCTCTTTGTAATAAAAATGCACTCATTCTGGAAGCAGAAAATACTTCAAAAGTGAGAGTTTTTTAGATGCTTTGTTTTTCCTTCTGTGAGGCCCATCTTAAATACTAAATGTGTGATACTTTTTAAATACCAACCCTTTTCTCTCACTTTTCAACATATGTACACATGGACCTTCATTAAACTCTCATACACTTGCCTCTCTGTAGTAATGTGGAAGAACAGCTAACAGCCTAAAGAATTTTCAGAGTAAATGACCACGGCCTGGTTTTTATCATCACAAACATGTGAGCAGTCCCTCAATATGCGTTTACAGCTCTGTAAATACAACTGTCTTCGCAGGATTGGATCACAGAGAGAACATTTTAATTGCTGAAACAGGATATTGTAACACAGACAGGTCCTAACTGACAGAGCCACAGCCTGCAACATCAGTCTCGAAACAGCATTTAGCATCCTCTGACTCTCCATCACAGAAAATGAATGAGAGGAATAGGAGCAGTAGTGAGGTTTTTGCAAGCTCTACTCTTTACTTATTCAATACAAATTATTAGTACTGCTTTTATTTGTGGTTCTAAAACTACTATGAGACTTTTGGCACCATGCCAACCATTTGTCCTCAACAACGCAATTTCACAGATCCCATCTTGCAAAATCTACTTCTAAAATCTATTTCTAAAAAATAGAAACATGCACTTTTATAGTAAAAGTCAGTCATGTAGCACAAGACATGAGACAAAAATACCAATATATTTAAATAAAAACATTTTGTGCATTAGGGAAAAAGCTGTAATCAAACACATAGGACTTAGGGCATTAATGAAATGAATTATTTTTCACAAAGGACCACTACTATCTCTCAAGTATGACAGTGCTAAAAGTCCCAAGACAATTATATAGTTACTTTTCTTTAGACAGAATGTTTTGCTACACAATATTGGAATTTAACCAGTCTCTTGAGCAAATCAGTATTTTGATACCTATAACAGTATTTTCATACTGTTGTAGTTAGTTCAGTTTTTTGGAAGTTTTGACACTAACATTCTACTGGATCAAATAATACATATGTTCTGTTCATTATTAAATCCATAAATATCCAACAGATTTAATTTTAACACCTGATCTCACTGGATCAAGCTGATTATTAAAAATAACTATGTGTCTGTCTACAATGTAGCAATCTTTCTGCTCCCTTGCAGAAGGAGCTGCTTCAGCACAATTATCTGAGGCTTAGAGATTATGACTGAGAAAGGAATAAAGATCATTTAACAGTCCACCTACAAACACATGCAGTAGGGCATACCATGGAAGAGTCTTTGGTGAGCCCAAACTCACATACCATTCCCACTCCCCTCTAACTGACATTTAAATACCTGCCATGTGGCTTTATATTTATTGTTAAGCATTTTTTATGTTTTCCCCATGGAAAAGGCTTGTGAGTAATACTTCGGAATAGGAGTGGTAAGTTAAAAAATCTCTTACAGACATCACTTATCGTTTTAGTGTACGTAGAGAGATAATATGTTAATTAGGCTGTGGAAAACAAAGGATGCTCACAGCACTTGAACAAATGAACTAGCTTCCACCTGATCAACAGAACACAAAATGTGAAATCAAATTTAGGTGGCAAAAATAGAGTCCTACACATACACGGAATATAAACATTCTCTGACTCATTACAGAACAGTTGCTTAAGACAGACAGAATCAGTCAACACGTGCTCATTCACTGAAGTCATCGGTTTTAGAAACAGTAACTGTTGCATGCATCTGTTCAGACTGAATGTGTATCAGACACTTGGCTATAAACTTTAGCCAAGGAAAGAAGTTACTATTGCTCCCTCCCCTCTCCCTATTTCCTCATATTGCTTCTAATCAGCTTGTCTGAGGTTTTTTGAGATTCCACATGCTAGAGTTACAGCAGCACTTATTTCTTAAAGGCTTGTAAAGGCAGGGACACTGAAGGAAGAAAACGTTCCTCTGGAAAAGCAGTTTACAGAACCAGTTAACATTGACCACAGTCAGGTTTAAGCACTATTTAATGCTTCTTACTCCCATAATTCCCACTTTCTTAGCAGTGTGGGACTGAAAAACACCACTGCTCCCATCTATTACAGGTTTATTGGGTAGCAAATTTACTGGAGAGGAAGCAGCTTGCACACACGTTTTACAACCTTGGTCAACTCCTCATCTCTGAAAACAGCTCTGCTCTGAAAAACCCTCTGAGATACTCTTCTACTAAGGAAACTCTTCCTCAACAGATCAAGTGAACTCCCAGTTTCATACCTTGTATTATTTTTAATAAAAGATTATCAGAATTCACAGTAAAGTCACAAAACACCACTTCAAAACAGAATGATAACTTCAGCAGCTTGTTCTGGATTTCACACTTTTATTGCAAGTACATGAAAGGTACCCATTTTGGCCAGAACTTGCAGCTTTATGCTTGCCTTCTTTTTAACATTTAAATGCGCATCCAGGTCAATCTGTTGGAATACTCATGAGTAGATACCTTCCACGAAAACACTGCATAAAGGGCAGGTACCATCTTCTTAGTCTCTGTCTTGTATAGAGTGCTGATGAACCCCAGATTCCCATGGCTAGGTCTCTTGACAAGGACTTCAGTATCCCTTCCTTCCTCTGAATCTTGCCCTGTTATCCAACTGAAAATTGAAGACAATATATTAAGAGCAAGTATTTTCCAAAAGAGGTATTGTAGAGTGTTTGTGCTACCTTGGCACTTTCTAACATCAGAATAAAAAGGCTAGAATAAAGCAGAAGCGAACTAGTGATGCAGCCAACAAGCCACAGGGTATTCCAATGAAAGAGGAGTTACATGATCTTAAACCTCAAACAAAACTAAAATTATGTGATAAGTTTCTCGTGCATTCTGAAATATAGAACATAAATGACAGAACAGCACAGTACGATGGCAAGGACCTCACGAAAAACAAGGTAATGTAAATCTGCTTATATCAGTTTTGGAAAGTAACTGATAAACTGAAGGAGGAAAATTCAGATCTAGTTAAAGTGCGAGTCACTACAAACGTCTGTGAGGAGAGGGATAATATAAATACACGAAGTTTCTGGAAAAAATAGAAATAAATCAGTAAAAACAGAAACAACATTCAGCTTGAAAAACCTGAAAGTTTATTCTTGGCAATTACAGAAAAAACATTTAATGAAAAGCTAAAGATGTAAAGCTAAAAGAAAAGCCACGGTGCAGTACTTACAGAAGCTAAACTGCAGTGAAACAGAAAAACATACTTTGATCTTGGGAGAATTCTTCTGAACTTAGATAGCCAGTCTTGAAGATGGCAGTGACAGATTGCAACTCAGCCATATTTTGGTATTAGACCGGTATTAGAGCAGGTTTCTTTTACCACCATTAACTAACCTTCTTCCAGAATTCAGAACTGCAGCAAAATTTGTAAAGAGCTAGACTCATGATGACACAGCTTGTCCAATAATCAAGCAGCTTTCACTTTAAACTTTGGCCCTACTTCAACATCTAAAGTGTACTGAAGGTACTCCTCTGATAAGAATTTCTCTTTCCTGGAGAAGAAAACAGCATCTAGGCAAAACCCCTGATGATTTTAGCACACTGTAAATTATATCTGTATTTAGCATCTAACTTGGTTTTGGGCACTCTTTAAGTTTCACTATTATAGCAAACAATAAGTTTGACTGGGCATGATTACTGAAATTTACAGAATTAACAGGACAAGAAAAACTTCACCCATCAGCCTTGCAATTTGGGAGAGCTAAATAAAATCATTTAAGAGCCAGGTCTCTTCCTGCATGACTCGAGGCATTTAGATAGAAACTTAAGTTTCATCAGGCTCCCTTAATAATCCACATACACAAAAATACAGGCACATGACCTGGAGATATGTATGTTGCTACTGCAGCTTTATACAGGTATTTCAAATTTTCAATATACAACATCTTCCCATATGCAGAAATAATAATTTTTTGCTTTATGGATTAATATGGTTCATATAAAAGAGGTACAAAAAGCTGCTACGGCTAATACAAAACGGAAGAAACATTTAAAGTACCATTTCAGCTGTACACTGTTCATCAGATAAAAATAAAAATGAGCCCTGCACTTCTCATGTTTGGAAAGTTTTAATACCATCTTTACCACATCTTAAATAGGTTTTAAATGTTATGGAAACACAAGCAAAATAATTCTGGACAAGGAACTCTTATCAATATAAGGAAAATTTTATCAAATTACATTTTTAAAAACAATTTGTCACTTTTATATGGGATATTTCATTGTGTAAAAAATCAAACTTATTTATCATGACTTCTAGTACTCTAAGAAAACTAATGATTCAACATGAATTCAATGCAAGGTCCTGCTTCAACAGTGAAAGTCTCACTTCGTTTAAATGTTTTTCACAGACCTTACAGGTAAAAGATAACTTGTTGATATTTTAATCTTAGAATTACCTGATCTATTAGTATCTTTAACCCAAAACTTTACTAAAAAAATAGTGAAAACATACCTCCCTCACTTACCTGTGATATTCTAAGCCTAATCCAATTTAAACATGTGCTTTTCCAATTTTTCCTACTCTAGGCCTTCTTCTTCGTGACAACTGAGCACAACACTCATAGTTTCATCAGGATTCAAAGGCAACAGCTGTCTTGCTTAATGACACCCATTTTGCTGAAATAACACGTTCTTCTTAAAAAGAGGGGGGAAAGGACAGGAAACATCCAGGCATTAGCAGAAGACACTTACCATTGATCTTTTGCATGCAAAGAAAGTCACTTGCAAACTCCTACAGTGTCCTTCCTTCAAGCACTGTTTAGGGCTTTTGTTTTCCTAGTAAATGAAAAAAGAAAGGATTAAAAATCTGATTTCTGCAGCTCATCAAAGAGACATCAAAGCACTTCACAGACTCATAGAACAGAATCACCGAATACTCTGAGCTGGAAAGCACCCACAAGGATCACCCAGTCCAGCTCTTAAGAGAAGACCAATACAGCGATCGGACCCACGACCCTGGCACTATTAGCACCACGCTCTGGCCAGCTGAGTAATTTGGGATGGAAGGTGCCTTTGAGGATCATTTACTTCCAGCTTCAGAGAACTTCACTAGGGATATCGCTTCGGTACGGTGACCTGCGCTCTCCTCTGGAGCTGTAATTCCCTAAACTGCCGCAAACAAGAGGTCTGCCCCCGTAACAGGGCAAACCTGCGGGTCCCCGGCCCCGAAGGGCGGCCGCGCTCACCTGCAGCACGCAGGAGCTCTCCAGCAGGCACTGCCGCAGGTCCTCCCTCACGCCGCTGCAGGCCCGCCCGTCCTCCTCCTTATCCTCGTAGTACTTGGGCATGGCGGCGAGCCCGGCGCTACGCCCCGCTGCCGCCCGCCCCGAGGCCACGGCCGACCGCCGCCGCCATGCCGGGCGCTGCGACCGCTTCCGGCGGGGACAGGAAGGGCCGGGGCGGCTCCGCCAAGGATCCCGAGCGCCTGCGCGGCGGAGGGTGCCGGAAGGCTGCGGGAGGCGGCCGCGGTGGCGGTGGCGGTGCCGGGCGGGGCGGGGGTCGCGCCGCGGGCCGGGGCAGCAGGTGAGACCCTCAGCGCGGGGCGGGGCTCGGGGGTGCGGCGCTGCCCGGCCCGGAGCTGAGCGCGGGCCCCGCTGAGGGGGGGCGGATGTTTGTCAGCAGCGGCGGCCGGGCCGCTCCTAAGTCGTGGGATCGTACACTGTTAAGGGCTGGAAGAAACCGCAAAGATCATCTGGTTCCAACTCCGCCGCCGTGGGCAGGGATACCTCCCCCTAGACCAGGTTGTTCTAAGCCCCATCTGACCTGGCTTGAGCACTGCCAGGGTTGGGGCGTCCACAGCCTCCCTGGGCAGCCTGTGCCAGTGCCTCACACCCCCCACTCCCCCTCCCACACACACGCAGTAAAGAATTTCTTCCTTGTATCTAACTTAAACTTTCCCTGTTTCAATTTGTACCCTTTACTCCTTGCCGTATCACTGCAGTTCTTGATGAAGTCTCCCAGCTTCCCTCTTTTCCCCCCTCGTATATTGGGAGGTGCTAGGAGGTCTCCACGCAGCCTTCTCTTCTTCAAGCTGAACTGCCGCAACTTTCCCTGCCTGTCTTCATAAAGGAGGTTCTCCAGCCCTCTTACCAGCTCCAGGGCCTCCTCTGGACTTGCTCCAACAAATGTCATTGTTTATGCTTCTGCTCTGTTTTTGTCACTCCAGCATTGCATCCGTGGCCTGCATCACAGTATTTTATTATATCTGTGTGCAAAATCAAATACATCTTTTGAAACCCTTTCTTTAGCAAGATGCTGCCAACCACGTTGGTTAATTCTGGGAGCCAGGGCAATGGTGTGCGGAGCCCCAGAGATGCTGCGAGACACACGGCCGGAGCGAAACGCTACAAGTACCTCCGGAGGCTCTTCCACTTCCGACAGATGGACTTCGAGTTTGCGCTTTGGCAGATGCTTTACCTGTTCACTTCACCACAGAGGGTTTACAGGAACTTTCACTACAGAAAACAGACAAAGGACCAATGGGCGAGAGATGATCCTGCTTTTCTAGTGCTGCTCAGTGTCTGGCTCTGTGGTGAGTGCAGGAGAACAGACAGCATAATGAAGAGGGAGGGAGAGTTTAGGGGTGAACGTTTATTTTCCTTTTAATAACACACACACAGAAAGGACCAATCTGTATGGATGATCTTTTAATCAAAGTAGAACAGAAGAAAAAGGCCTAGCCTTTTTGAAGTTAAGGTGGGAAGTAGAAATCAGAGTAGGGTTAAGTAGTACTTTGTAGTCTTGAATTTCTCTCTCCATTGCTACTCATTTTCTGTTGCATTTTAAACTGCATAGTTCACTGTAACTTTACAGACAGTAAGAAAACCCTATGCCACACGGCAGTGTTTTTGTTTAAAAATACTGAGTATTTGGATTACCTGAATATTATGGATAAAACACTGTCTTTCCCATAATGACCCTGGTGAGATCCTGTATATTGCAGAATTAAGCTATAAAAAAGTGGCTAATATAAATGACTGAACTGCAAATTAAATATCATCTCAGTTGCATTCTATTAAATAGTGTATTGCTGTTCGTAATAGAAAAACTCTTAACTGAAATAGAATTACACATGTGGTTTGGGTTAACAAGAAGCTTTTATAAAACAAAGAATGTTCTATTGTAGCATTGTCTGAATTTTTTCAAAAAATAGTTTGGGTGGAGCATTTCAATTAGGCACAAGTATAGATGAGTGTTCATATTATGAATAAATTGCATTATATCTAGTTTCTGGTGGAAAAAAACATGAGCTGTTGGACTGAAAATCTCAGGAGAAAGATAAGACAACTGGAGATTTCATAACAGAATACTTAGAAAAGCCCCATCAGTTTAAGATCTCATGCTTTTATTTCTACAGCTGACTTTAATGATCTTTCTTTCCTTTCAGTGTCTACTGTAGGATTTGGATTTGTATTGGACATGGGGTTTTTTGAAACAATAAAACTGCTACTTTGGGTTGTATTCATAGACTGTGTAGGCGTTGGGCTCCTGATTGCAACTCTGATGTGGTAAGTAGTGATCTCTGAAGCCAAGTTGCATACTGCTGTTCAGACACAAAGAGTCCTCTGCTGTTTGTGAGACCCTTGGTTCTTTGTTTGGGATAAACTTACACTCAAGTATTGACTATAGGTTTCATACTGTTGGAGTAATTGTTTCAAAATGATAGCTTAAAAAAGAATATATCTCTTTCTTTACTATTTCCTACAAAGTTAAATGTTCAGGTGATCTGTATAATGATGAACATTCCAGCTTTCTTTCATCTTGAGCTGGTTGATGTTCAGCAGTAATGCCACATGAAAAAAAAAAGTGTTTATAAAAAAAAAAAAAAAAAAGCTCTTCCATTAAAATAATGAATGAAAAAGTCAAGCAGCGTAAGCCTGAGGATGATTCTGTTTATGCAGGGCAATATACACTTGGCCTGTGCTTCTTGCTGAAGATTGTAGCTACTGCTACTACAGCCACATCTGTTCTGTCTTGTGCTTGGCACCTTTTTGTTTTGTTGGTAGGCGCTGCTAGTTTTATCCTCTACAGGCCAGAGACTTGCAGAAGTAGAGAGGCAGGAGCAGGTCATTTTACAATCCAGGCCTCATCAGCACCATAGATGTGTCCCTGCAGCAGTGAGGGAGCCATGAAGTGACAGAAAGCCAGTGTTTCTGTGCTGCAGCAGGGGGGAGGGTATCAAAGAAAGAATTTTCATTTTACAAGGAACTTAAGAAACCAAGGACATTTAAGAGTTCTTAGGGATGGAGCATCTTAGTGATGGAACTTTAGCATCTTAAAGTGGTGATGATTGGTAAAGGGATAAATCCTGACAGTGGCCTCAGGAACTCCTGCTTGTAATTGCAAAATTGAAAATGAGGCACATAAAATAAACTTAGCGGATAGATAAAAGGTCCATCTGACCTATGCTTCTGTCTGGCACAGCAACCCATAAATTGCTTGGGGAAGAGCTTATAGTAATGCTCCCTGCCCCCATTCTCCAGCAATTTGTGGTCCAGGATGCAGTCTCCCAAGCCAAGAAGACTGCAGCATCTGCTGGTTTTACTCTGTGTTTTAGTCAGCTTCCTGCAGGCCTCAATACCAATCACCTGGCTCAAGTTTGGTTCAAGTCCCCTCTTCCAGTGCAGGCTCACTTTTCTTCCCAAAAGCTCCCCCCATTCCTAATGAGTCTAAACTCCTTGTTGCCTCACCTCTCCTCACCTTGCACCCAGGCTCTGCCTCTTTGCAACCCCACTCTTGGGACAAAGAGTAGGTCAGAGGAAGTTTCCATGAAAACTCTGGTCTCTTATTTCGGAGCATGTATTGACTTCTTGTTCCTCTAAATGGGATAAATATTTTGGTGTCAGCAGAACTTAAGCTGAAGAAAGAGCCGTGAGGCTAATTCAGTAGTCTGTAATACCAGGCAGTGCACATTGCATTTGCACATCTTTTTAGTAATAATAGGCACATGTTATGAGCACTCTCCTGTCCTTGCAGTGCATTAGTTCTGTAGAGATGAAATAAGCCATCTCTGCATGAGGTGTGCTGATCCTGTACTAGCACTTCACTGAAATCATTTCCCTGTGTGTACAGAGAGAAGTGGCAGCTTGTGACTGCACTGATAAATTGTAGCACTGATCTCTTCTTTATAAAGAAGTTTTGTTTCTGTATTACCCACCAGGTATTTCAGCTACCTGTAGCATGCAAGGGATGTGATGATAGTTTTAACAAAACCATTTTAACAATAGTCTGGTCTGCATGATTCTTGCATGTTTTTATTCCCAGATAGCAGAAACTTTGTGGTGGAGAGTTGGGATTGCATATGACTTACTACATCAAACCCATGTGCTGTCAGTCAGCTTTACAGATTTGTATTAACAACAGTCTCAAATACCTTTTCATGTAGGTTCATTTCAAATAAGTACTTAGTGAAGCAGCAGAACAGAGATTATGATGTGGAGTGGGGATATGCCTTTGATGTACATCTGAATGCTTTCTACCCTCTTCTAGTCATCCTGCATTTTATCCAGCTTTTCTTCATCAACTGTAAGTACAATACTTTGAGCTCTCTGCTTCAGAATGGTTCACTATCAAAACAGCTGAGAGCAAGCAGTTCTCTCTTGCAGATGTCATCATATCTGATTCTGTCATTGGGTATTTTGTTGGGAACACATTATGGCTGATTGCAATTGGCTATTACATCTACGTGACATTCCTAGGATACAGTGGTGAGTAACATCAATTTTTTTTGTATTTGCTTCTTCTTTTGTAAAAAGAAGAGCATGTTTTCAGCCTGTTAATTTGATCTTGGCTTGTTATTTGTAAAGCAGAGGTTCAGCTGCATGTTGAAATAATTCTTTCTTTGTGGTAAATAAGTTTGATAGAAATGTACCAATCCATGTTTTCAACTGGGTGGACATCTTAACCAAAGAATCCACCTCATCAAATTCCCTTTCTGTATTAGATCTGTAACACCACAACTTGGTTTTCTTGTTCCTCTGTAAATCCACGTGAAGATGTTTGCATTAGATTAAAATTATGTAATGAGTTTAAGTTCATAGTTTTAGGTAAAACAGTTCCCCAAGGCATTTTGAGATAACTGTAGGGCTAGTAGGGCAGAGATGTCTGAGGAGGGCAGCAGAGCAGAATTATTTTTTATTGCTGCCTTGCCCCAAGGCTACTCTACTTGAAGCACCTTTTTTAAAGAGCACTACTTTATACTTGCTTCAATATTGCTTCTGTTTCAGCATTGCCCTTCTTGAAGAACACAGCTATTCTTTTGTATCCATTTGCACTTCTCATCATGCTCTATTTGATCTCATTAGCATGTGGATGGAACTTCACCAAGATGCTTTGTTCCTTTTATAAGTACAGAGTGAAATAAAACCAGGACTTCATGTATCTAATGTTTATTTTGTTTCTACCGTAGCCATTTTGACAGTAAAGAAAAAATTAAGAACATTTTGTAAATGGTTGTAAATTTCTCTTTATTGTAGATAATTGTGTAAAAAAGTTTGAAGTGTCCTTTTTTATTAAAATATTTACAACAGTAAACATGTTAGCAATTTTGTTCAAATACCTTCGCAGTACATTCCTAAAAACAAGTTGTACATTTCTGTAGCTTAAATTTAACTGCAACAAGTCTATGTAGCATAACTCTTACTGCAGATACTTTGCACATACTGGCATAAGCTCTATATTATGAGGGGTTTAAGTGACACCAAAAAGCAGTTTTCTTGAAGAGTAATATTACAATATGTTGCCTTGGGACTGTGTGAAAGTACAGATCTTAATAGTGTTGCGATGGTAAAGCAACAACTGTCTCTAGATACAGATCTGTCCTCTCTTTGTATGAAACATTGTAAGAACAGATTTACTTCAGTGACTACTTCAAATATATGTGGACAACTCTGGCACACAGAAAAAACAGTGATGAAAGGCACAATTAACATGACCCATACCAGGTTTCCAAAGATAGCAGCAAGTTTTTAAACCCAATCTCTAGCAGTCCAGTGGGTATTACTACATCCACCATTCTGAGTGGCAGGTCAATGAATATGGAAGGAAAGTACAAGTTGGTTTGGCTACAAGGGTGGGCTCATGGCAATGCCTGCAGCTGTAACGTCCACAAGGCAGAAGTAGAAACTGACCATCACAAACAATACCTTATGGAAAGTGAAGATGACAGCTTTCTAATGCAGTGTTCAGCATGGAACATGAGCACTAGGATTCAGTTTCCAAAACAACACAAGAGTAAACTGGTTACAGTAAGACCAATTTCAATACTAGAATTTGATCTCTAAGGAAAAACTATATCTTAAAATACCAAATATGCTGGCAGTGCATCTTACAGTACTGTGTATTTCAGCCACTGTTAAGGCTTGAAGAGATTCATGTTTCCCTCTCAGCAGATGCTGAGCAAAGTTCTCCTTTAAACAAGGAAAGCAGTGAACTGCTAATCCATGGAAGGTGAAGGATTCCAGTCAGGATCTGCTCCCTCCCTGGCTAACAGCACGAGCTCCCGTCCTGCAGGCAGCTGCAGCCTAACTGTACCCCTTTTCCCTAACAGGAATCCTAGCATCACTGATCATCCACTTCAGTTCAACAGTAAAATACTTATTTACTGCCCTGTAGTACAATACCATTGAAGTACTCGGGGCCTGTGTACCTTCCCTTTAGCGATATCGTTTTTCCCCTTGAAAGAAGGCTTCATTATTATCAAAATTAAGCTACTTTAACTTCCAGCAGTTCACTCTTTACTACAGAACTTAGCAAAACCCTTTAGAGACCACTAAGGTCAGAAAGGTGACACTCGAGGATTTAATGACCAGGTCTCCATGGGCTGTGTGTTTTAATTTACATCAGCAATCAATGCTAGCCTGAAAACACCAGTTGTTTAATAGCTTTTCAGCCTTATGCTGGTGATTGTAAAGATGATTTAAAAACACACTTTTTTTCTCCCCTTTCTAGCTAGAGTTACTTGTTCTAGCTTTTTCAGAATACATCTTTCCTAGTAAGAACAAATGTAGAACCTTGGGCTCATGTATTTTAGGGAAGCAAGGTTTGAGAAGATTTAATTTTTCTTTTCCCCCACGAGACTAAAATAAAACTTTCCAAGTTGGAGGTGAACAACAAATTACTATGATACTTCATCTGGAGCAAGTACTTCAAACAAAATACAGAGATTACTGAAATTGTAATATATCGGGGGGGGGGGGGGGGGGGGGGAAATAAAAAGAAACTGGTACACAGTTTCCAAATTTTTCCAAAGACTAATGATACTTCAGCTGATTCAAGGAGCTGTGTTTCATACAGGCAAAATATAAATTGCTTTGGTCTAAACTGACTCAAAGTATTTAAAAACTGCTTTGAAACAGCTAGACAAGCAGTGTTACAACAGAAGACTCCAGTCTTTTCTTGGTCCATGAATCACATCTATCTGAATTTTTCTAAGCCATCTTTAAGTACAGAAAAAAATAATATATCCATAGGAATTGCTTCCATCAATGAAAACACATGACTGAGATGCCTACAAAAGCTCAAAGCCTTATACAGTGCTTTAGAAACACTCTAATTATCACATCCTGTTCACATTATTTACAAAGTTTTCAGTAGGATGACTCACTGAATGAACAAAGCAAGATTACACTGACAGTCTTGCGTTTCCTTGGTCCCAAGCAATCCTGATCAGCTCAGAAAAGCAAATGTTTGCATCAGCCAGTGTGTTTGGCATCCAGTATCAGCAGTTCATTTGCCCAGATAATGAAGGTTTCTGGCTATGCCTTTGGTTTCACAAAAGTTTGCTTTTCTGAAGCTTTAACAGCATCAGAAGGAGCTAATGGGAGCATAGGATGGTGCAGGATTTTTTAAACACTTTCCATTATTGGATAACTCAAAGAATCAGTGGCCTCAAGGGGATTTTTAAGGTCACAACAAAAATTATTTGAAATTGAATACATGTAGGGAAAAACTCCCTCAAAACAGGTAATTGTTTTAAGATGCTGTTTAAGATCTCTTATGGTAACACTGTCCCTTACAATGGAGACATGCAGGAAACACTGGCCCACCGGTGCACCACTTTAGCCTGACTTGGGGATTGGAATTTAAAGGTACAAAGCCCAAAATAGTTGTCTGCAGAAATAATCCCCCTGATTACACCAGCTCTGAATTTACCTGGATCTATGAAATATAATTTGTATTAATGTGGCACATTTATCTAGAGAGCCTATAAGCTCAGGAACATTGAAAGTATTGAAGCAGCCCAGAGTATTTTCAACTCCTGCTACTACAATGCAATAAAAATGCATCAATCTTTATAAAACAACCCACATTTTAGCATGCCCTAATTTAATTTGTTGTCTTAGATAAATTTCTTCTCAACATTTTTGAAAACTAAATATACTACTAACCAGTCTTGCAATCAATGTGGTACGGGTTCTATGGATTTAAATATATTAGCAGTGATTCATCTTTACTGTGAAATGTCAGGAACAGTGATGCTTTGAGAATTAGCACACAGCTTCCTTACTTAAATGGTACCAGTAAATTTCTGGACTCACAGAAAAAAGGAAAAGGTCACTGTCAGCAAAACTAGCTATAGTAAGAAACTGCTAATAAGAACTACCCAATGTATTTTTGCAGTCTGGATTGTAATAAATAACCCTAGTTTAAATAACTTGCATCATTCATTCACAGACACAGCTGAGAAGAAAACCTAAAAACTTTCTCAGACCTTTGCAAGCTAATGTGTGATAAAAAGCCATTACAGCTCAGTAATTTGATGGCAGGGCATTATACAGGAAACAAACGGGGCTGTAGCACCACAATAAGCTAGAGTCACAGGATTCAGAGCCTAGTCACCTACATTCCTAGATCCAAGAATAATCTTCATTTATGTGACCAGTGCTGAGCTTATGCCCTCAAAGTCTATGGGCAACACAAGCTTTCCAAGTAACATTTTATTTACACCATCTGATGCGATCAGAAAAAGTAAACAAGGTCCACTTGGTATCTAATTTTTCTTGAACTTACACCAGTCAGTCTAAACTGAAGGTCCTTCTTAAACTCTGTACAAATCCTGTCTTCCCTGTGTCCCCAGACAAGATAGCTAAACCAAAATGCCAACAGTCTGTAGAAGTAGCTAAGTTCTTCAACTTGAATATTGCTGAATTGTCAAAGCTATGGCACAATTCTCCAACAAGGCAGAAGAGAAGACAGGTTGACACTATAACCCAGCAATGAGAGTGGTGTGATGGAGAAGCAAGCTTAGGCTCCTGCTCGTTATAAACATATCATGAAAGAGAGGCCAAATCTATCAGCCGGGCTTTAAATGGGAAGTACAAATTCAAGACCCCTGCTCTAGATCAGGGAACCGGCAACAGGTTTTGTGTATTTGTCCCTGATCACGAAGACAATAAAGGTAATTTCCAACTTAAGTGATTCTGTGTTGGGGGTAGCAGAGTGTGTTTTTTTTCCACAGGGAAAGCTGGCCAGCTTTT
This sequence comes from Cinclus cinclus, assembly GCF_963662255.1. Classification (NCBI taxonomy): domain Eukaryota; kingdom Metazoa; phylum Chordata; class Aves; order Passeriformes; family Cinclidae; genus Cinclus; species Cinclus cinclus. The sequence continues at coordinate 86,910,198 of NC_085047.1, forward strand.
GAGATGTCAGTTCCAGGAGGCTGGTTCACAGCACGACTGACAGTACCCAAGCCAGCGTGGATGCCTCCCTCCAATGTCAATCAGGCACTTCATTCCTATTGAAGGGAGAAATTTCTGTCTCTTTCTCCTGGCTATTTCTGACTAACTGAATTTTTCCCATCCTGAGTCCTTACACATAAGCGCCTAAGCAGCAGGACTCTTAAGAAAAGCAGCAGCATTAGTACTGCAACAGTTCCACTCTGATTGTAATCCAGACCACATTCTGCTCCTGACCAAATTTCTGATTAAGATCACTGTCGTTTCCCTTGAAACAAAAAGGCAGGGTACTAACTTGAGGCCAAATTCAGTTCCTACTATAAAGTTAGTGCGAGTTACCCTACTGATCCATAAAGGAGTCAAACTAAGACCTTGTTCTGAAACAAAGGAAGAAAATAAACTGTAACTACTCACTAACATATCCAAAATAAACACTGCAATAACAGAACTTCTTAAAAGGAGACCTCTGTAAATCAAATGTATCTACCATTCATTTATGTGATAAAAGGTAATCTCTTGTCACTCCAAAACAAAGCTAGAGAATTATTTTCTTCAGTACAGAAAATGAATTTGCTAAGCATAGGAAATGTTTACAAATATTTTTAGAAAGAACTGGTTTGGAGTAAAAAAAAATTATTCTAAAATGCAATGGATTCAATCTAAAATCACTGCAGATTTAGTACATAATATGAAACAAGACATTTCAACATGCTTTTTATGTTTGTGGCTACAAACTGTACATGTGGAATTTCATAGCCCCAAAGAATAATGCTCTTCAGAACTCTTGTTTATGCCTCTGAACATCATTCAGATTCTGTGTATAAAACTACATAATTTAGAAACTTAATCTTGTTTTTTTTAAACATGGCAGTATATTTGAAACATGGTATTAATTTATGTTTGCATCTCCAAAGAAAAATGTAGAAAGATAACTTAAACTAGAGAATTCATAAAAAAACTATATCAATTTAAAATTTTACTGCATAAAAATATGTACTTTTCAAATGATTTTAATAAATTAAATACCCCTAGCATTTTAATATATATCCCTGACAGTCTATAAAAGAGGGTTCTCATTATAGAAAATAAATGGAACTCCGAAAGTACCCCCTTCATAAAACTTATTTAACAATATTTTTTTTTTCCTCAAGGAATGTAACAATATGTACAACTCTATATTACTATACTATCAAAATAGTACAGGTTAAGCGTAGCAGGGTTCTGCAACCATAAGATGGTAAAGTCACATTACAGTGGAGGACAACTGGGGCCTCAGACGAACATTATCAGTGTGGAGCATCAGTTTCTGAATGGATCAGATAAGAAGGGATAAATACAATCTTCTCATCTACAGTAGATTTCACAAGAGGTAGAGTTCAAGTGAAAAAGAATGACATTTGGAATAAGGTGCATGCTCAGTATTTTCAATTTATGACTTGCCAAGGATATCAGATTTTATAGGAAGAATTTTCAAGAATTCTTTCTTTTTCCTTTGAAGCAGATTTCCATGATCAGTTTGTAATCTTTTTAATATGAATCTGAAATAGAGAATCAGAGAAAACAAGTCATGGTTTAGTGTATTACATTTCTCAGTAATAAGAGGTAACTAGTTTTAGTGTTAGCCAAAAGTCTGAGCTTCAAAACAGAATGAAGAACCATTCACTAGTTATGTTTTTGAATGTTCTACCACCTCTTACCTCATTCAGAATTGCCCAAACAGCCGAATTTTGTATCACTGAAAGCCGGAATGATGAAATAGGATTTAAGCTGGGGTCAACTGTTCCTTCAGCTACACCGTTTTCAAACTTCCCTGCGAAGTACATACTCAATTAAGTCCTGTTCAACAGACTGAAGTACAAAATCCAGAAAATATATCTGCAGTATCACAATTCACAGTATCATTGTGATCAGAATCCCAGTGAAACCAGTATCATTCCCGAAATAAAAGGCAATGAGTGATTTTGACATCAGATCCAGTTTTGCAGCAGCAAACAGTATGGAGAATGTCAACAGCACAAGCCAATCTGAACAGGATTACACATAAGAAAAAAAGCTTTGAAACCATCTAAAGGCAGTAACACCTCGAACTCTGTGAAGATTTTGGCACAGGTACTCATTCAATATCACAGAACTAATATGATGCCTTTGGGTTGTGTGTTTTCAAATAGGATTAAGGACAAGGGATATCATTCATGTATAACATATTCCTATTTAAATCAACTTCAATTATATTAGGATGAGTAAGAATTCAATTTAAAAGCCCAGTTAGACTTTACATTTAAACCATATAGACAACAACTGTAATTTATTATGACAAAAAATATGCTTCCATTATAATAGGATTGCCCAAACTATGTCCAGCAACTAATTAAAATTCATGTGTAAAATTTCTCTTCCTTGATATGTATCCAGGCACCTTCCCCAACAGCCACTTGGCTGATAAAACACCAATCTCATCCTGTGAGGAGACAGCTGATTGTCTTTAGGGTGGGTTCAAATCCAGGTCAAGCACAAAACTCACACAAAGGCACTTAGGCAGTCACAGGACAGAGAAGGTGATCTTACAAAACCTGGAAATGCCTCTATCATAATCTAGGTGATCAATCCTGGCAGAAAAGTTGGATGTAGCTGCACTACAACTAAGAGTCACAAGAGTGTCTGTTTAGTACATCAGTCTCTGAAAAGAATTAGTGGACACAATATTAAGTAAAGCCTACGGGGTCACGTACTCAAAAGTGAATGATAAAAACTCAGGTTTAGGTTTGCTTTGGTTTTAATAAAGATGTCTTTAAGAGTTGCAATAGTAAGAATACACATTTTTTTCTACTGTTACATACCTATCCTGAAGTAACCATCCTCTAAGCGTTTGTCTTTGGTTTCTTTGCTTAATACCAGTTCTTCACTCTAGAACAACAAAGTATACATGAGATAATTTATTTTGACATACGATTTTGCCAGAGAAAGACAAACGTGTTTGCACTCATATATATTCAGCATCCATTTTTTCCAAATAATTAAGAACAAGCCTGGAATATCAGTTATTTATAGCCTTAGACAAGCTAACACTAAAAAACAAAAAAAAGGAAAATAAAAGAATAATAAAAAAAGAAAATAAGAACAGCAGTGTTCCAGAACTGAACAATACTTGGCTTCAAAGGAGAAAAATCAAGTACTCTAAGTGCCCCATGAAACTCGCATGGTAATTGCCACATGAACAGAATACTTAAGTACATACTGGCATACACAGGAGGAGACAAGCAAAGGTAGAACCTGGCTTCTTTTTCTATGGCTTAACAACAGTTTTCTCTCTTGTACAAATGAAAATTTACAGTTTACTTTTTGATCTAAGACTTTGGGTGAGATAGAAAGCCATCAGAACAGCGAGGGAAGAACCGCAATTATCACTGTCTCACTATATGGATGGGAATCAGTTTTTTTTTTTTTAGTAAGCACAAAAAAAAAATTGCAGAGCAGAGCTTGAAAATTACAACCATGATTCAAAACCAAAAGACCCACTCTAAGAATTTCCCAGGAATTAATTAAAAATGCTTGGCAAAATGGTGGGAATGTTTTTTGGTTATTTATTTGGGGGGCAGGTGTTTTAGTTTTCTTTGTTTTTGTTGTTTGGGTGTTTGGGGCAGGTTTTTGTTTTAAGTTGTCTTGAAGGCTTTTTAGTATGCTACTTGAATCCCAGACAAATCCAGTCTGGGTGTCCTCTGATTTGTAAGGCTTGTTTTTTGTTTTTCTGAATTCTAATTAAGGAAGATCAGGGTTAAAATACTTGAATGAATTTCTAGATCTACTGAAGTCCAGGGTGGAGAAACAGGGCCCTCAGGAGCTGCTGTCCTCAGATGACAATATTTTACTGACAATCTTTTCTGCTGACACCAGTGGCTTAGGAACAGGCCAGATGCAGAACTTCCTATTTACATTTTCCACAAATTGCATCAGTAGCAATAGAACCTCTGTAGCATTACTTCCTTAAGGGATGCTCCAGTGAGGGACATTCCACAGCCAAGTAAAGCTGAAAAAGAGATGCCTGATGCACATTTTTGCTCATTATCTTGTCCATTTTTGTATTTTGGGCTTAGATGAAGTGAGGGTTGCTGCTGTTTTTGTGGTTGAATGTATTTCCACAGATCTTGAGAAACAAACCCCTCAGATCTTATAATATCCCACATGTTATGTAGTATAATTAGAATCAAACAAACAATTTTCTCTTTAAGGATGGGAATAGTAAGAACTTCCTATTTTTGCCTGCTCCAAGGCAGACTGGGAAAATGGAGATATGAACTCCTCCATGATTACTGGCTTCTAAAAATAGATAAAAAGAAAGTTTAAAAGAAGAAAGATTCAACATATGGCAATTTCAGCATAGATTTCAGGATTCCTACACCAGGTATATGGGGAGAAATAGAGATAATTTGCCATTTTAACACTAAATAAAATAAACTTGTCTGAAGTAATATTTTAATCCTTTCAGTCTTTTGTGATATAAATAGTTAGCTGCAATATCTAGTTGAAGAAAAAGAACCCATACCATCTGACTTCAAACAAGAATATACTTTAGATAGTGTAGTACTCTCCTGTGGTAAAACTGTCTGATTTACAGAGGGGAAAAAAAAAGAGAAATTGGGAGAAAGGTACACATTCTGTTTAAGAATCTATATATTTCGGTATCTAGTGGGTTTGGGCTTATGTCAATCCCTGAACTAAGACTTTTTTACTAAGTCAAATAGCAGATTTACTTAGGTTTTCCATTTCCCAAAATACACAGGAGAGGTAAGACTGTTTATTTTTTTGTTTTAAATAGTAGCAATGGACTGGAAGAAAATGACCTTGTTCACATCAAAATTACCAACAGCACTTGTAGCAGACTGCACCCCGAATGAACATCTGAATAGTTACAATAGTCTTCTGTGAACATACCCAATTAAAAGCAAGAAAAGTATGAGAACATCAGAACATCAAATTCATACAGTTAAAAGAAGCATTTATGTCTCCTCACCCTGTTAAAAAAGTCAATAAAGAGACTTTGCTTTTATCCTGTAATGGAGTAGATACAAATCAAGACATTCATACCTGAAAAGGCAAAACTTCTACAGTTGTGTTTAGAAGTATGTCTCCTGGATGCTCTGGATTGCCACTGTGAAACAAGTACCTATAAATGAAAAGGAAAAAAAAAGTCTATGTACATCAGTCAGAATCAGCTGTGTTACTGTCTTACATGTTAATTGTCACATACAGATGTCACAAGGATAAACACCATTCCTATATTGAGCCTACATCAGCTGGGGAGAAGACAGTTCCATATATTGGAAGGGGTCAAGTTTTTCAGTTGCTACAGGGAAGTTGGGCAATATTTTACAGAGGAAGGGAGTTTGCATCATCTGCTCTTGCCAGATTGCATTACACAAAGCTGTAGTCATCACTGCCTGGCACACACTGGTATCATCTCCAGAAGCAGGAGCCCTGCCCTCCTTCAGCCTCTCCCCAGCACGTCACCCTCTGCCTGTGCCCACAAAATGAACTCTGCAGATCCATTCTGAAACAGTTCTGGGAAATTAGCCAAGACAGTATTTTGCCAGGTGAATGTTCCCCAGGTCCATCTCTCCACCATGGTTCATTGCAAAATCTCACTGATAATTATGCCAGGAATTCCCAACCCACATTCACACCCTTCTTGTCACCTGAATTCAAACTTCTACTCCAAGGACAGATTTATTTAAGAAAAGAATATCCCTCAAAAAACACCCCGAATGATAAAAGCCTGTTTCTGACTTGTAAACACACATAAAAAGGACTTTCTAAAACCTGCATACAAAGTCCCCATTACTCTCACTCAATTTTGCAATTTTTTTTTAAAATTGGACAGAGTAAATATGTTTGAAACATATCTAAACCATCCCTATCAGTATCAATCAGTGAAGTATTCAAATTCTAGGTGCCTGCTCTAAACAGCTTTTGCAGTTCTGCACATGTGTAGATTATGTTACGAAAGAGACAGTTTAATTCCTCTTTCTTTATATATAACAGGAACTTCATGTTATTCTGAACAGATATTATGTAAACCAGTAATATTTTTTTACCACTAGGTGGAATCAATGCCTGAAAATTGTTCACTACTTGCCATTTTTTCTAGTAGACCAGAGGTAATTCAGATTACTGTCATAAACTAGTTAGATCCTACATCAACTCAGATGCCACTTTTAGGAAGACTATTTTATTATTTTTAAATGAATATGTAAAAGTCTATCAACACATTTCAAACCTTTCTTCAATTGGAACTTAATTTCTATTCCACATTAAATATGTCACCAGCCAGAGACAAAATTAGTCCAGAAATTACAACTTGATTAAAATTAAAAACATTAGCTCAATTTGCAATTTATTAAAACGCAGTTAGAAGTGTAAATTCCAGTTTGTCTTTATTGAATATACCTGGAGCCAGCTTGAATACCTGCCATTAATCCATACTCCATAGCTACAAGCAGAAGAAAACAGTGCTCTAACTCTGACTCAGAAATTTCTGTGACCCCAAAATGATAGAATTATGTTATTATTTTAAGAAAATGTACACACACATAAAACATTTCTTTTATCAAGGCTCCGAAAAGGAGAAACACTTCACTTGTACCTTGTGATACAAGAAAGCCACACTGATTTCTATTGCATTGGTTTCAGCAGAATTGCACAATTGTACTGGAAAACAGAACTGGACTAAGTAAGTCTCACTACTGTGTTTCAAGAAAAGTAATTTCCACACTGTACTTTAATGTAAAGGTTAGTCAATTCCAAAGTATGCAAGCTACCTAAAATATCCACAGTTCTTCCAAAACAAATCTTGTGACTTTTTCTAGACATTAATGACATCCAAAAAAAACCCCAATGAATCATTTTTCTATTTGCCTTCATCTCAATAGGAAGCAAAACAAAGCTCTCACAAAAGCTGACCAGAAAACTAAAAGTACATTCTGCTGTCTTTTGACCTAATAGATCTAGCTAGCGATTCCTTAGTCTATCAGATATCCTAAATGGTACTGGGCATTTTTTTTTGAAAACACGGAAAATTCTAAGGAGACCTAACTTAAAATGAAAGTAATCAAACACTCAGGTAAGGTATTCCCATCAAATGCTCCACCCAAACCACAGACACGCTGCTTTTCCTTAGTACTTACTTCTGAGAAGGCACACCTAAAAATCCACAAAGAAGCTCCCTCTGATCTGGGACTCTGGGTGCTCTCAAGGAACAGTAATTGGCTTCGGTGGTTTGGATGGGATTTTTTTGGGAAGCAGTAGTAGTGAGGGCTTTGTTTGCTCGTGAGGGGATGTCATTTATTTATTTGGGTTTGTTTGCTTGTTTTTAAAAACAGCCCTGCAAGCACACAACCACAGCCAAGCATTTCTCCTGCTGTGCCATCAGCTTTGAGACTGAAATGCAGCATCCTCCCCTCAGCAGGTGTCACTCCATCAGAGCAATGCACTCCCGAGCTGGCACCATGCCACAACAATTTACAGCAGTAATTAATTAAACCCGATTTCCATGTAATCAAACCGATGCTATTTTTGTATATTTTCTATAACTATCTGTTAATCCATATGCACACACAAATGTAACACATGCACATGTCACATTTTAAATTATGTTTAGAAAGAAGGGATATTTTTATATCTGAGCCTTGCTTCAACACTTGACAGATAACACCTACTTAGACATTAAAAGTTACAGATTGAAAACAGAAGCCTAAATACATATACACAGCCAATCCATATCTGATTAATGTTTTGTTTAGAACTAAAATTTACCAATTAGAAAATTTTATTTGAAATAAAATTTACTTTATGAACAAACAGATATTCTACAGCTCCTAAAATAAATGTCATTAGCTAATCTTTTGTAAAACTTGCTTTTCTGATGGGAAATTTTCCAATGGAGATTCTTTGGAAATGGGTTGAGAGAGTAAAACTTATTTCAAAACAAAGGTCAGTTAAACCTCCCATTCAAAATCCTTGAAATGGCTTTTAAGGAATCTGTCTTTACCTCCCCAAACCTTTTGGGTTTGGTTATAGCTACTCACTATATGCCAAGACTATTTTACAAACTTGCTGTTTTGCTAGATATTTAATTGCATGAGAGAGTATTGAGGTGGAAGAAAGACTCTTATGGCCCCTAACTAATGAACTGATTTATTAATCTAATATTTCTTAAGTAAAACAGACATTTCTAAAAACTACATAGACTTCTGCAGGACATTTAGGGTCCTCATTAAATCAGTAATGTAGAGTAATCCAGTTGATAGCCATAGCATTATGAGGTTGTTTCTTTTTATTTAATTCCTGTACCAGTAGAAAGATGTCTGGCCCAATCCTTTCTTTCAAGAGAAACATCTATGATTCTATGATAGGTATTTCTCAATACAGATACTGAAAGACCTAGGGATAGCTTTGCTTTCAAATGCTCAATTATTTTCACACCTGTCCTGGGAGTTACACATGACAGTCCATGTAAACAGTAAAAACATGTGCTTTTTTTTCCTAATTACTTAACATTTTTCTTAGGGTAGAATCACTAAGATTTCCTTGTCTACCTGCTGCTTAAACCTAACATCATCTAAACCATTCCTTCAAATAAAAATTCTGAAACCAATGGATCTCTAAATATAGTAATCCCAACCAAATTCACCTAAAGTTAGAAAAACCCCCAAACTCTACTATTGCCTTATGGAATATTACTTCACTACTTTCTTATTTACAAAATACAAACATGAACACAATTAAACATTTTTGATCAAAGTCATCAGAGAAAAGTAACTCTAACTCACAATTGCTAGGTATAATACTAATGTATCTGAATCTAAGAGAACGTTTTCTGCTGGCAGTGTCTTTTTAAAGAGTCACAGGTCAAGAATAGTAAGCAGCTACTCTAGATAGTCAAACACAGAGACAAACCTTCTCTCTACCAGAAATAATTAAATGTATGAACTCACATATATTCTGTTAATGACCTCAGTGTGGTATGAGAGTAAGAAGACGTTAAGTGTTAATATTTCATGTAGCATTAAGAAATACACAAAATTTCAAGAGCACAGAAGGTTTAAAAACAAACAAAAAAACCCATGCAAACAGAAAAAAACAACACTAATCACCAAACTAAATGGAGCAAAGCCAAAGCTGCAAAGAAAACTTCTCTTTTTATACTCAGTGACTTCACTATTTACCCAGGTAGAGGGGTTAAGTTGTTGCCATGGAGCTAGAATACACATATAAAAATCAAGACAAATAGAGAGGGGAAACCCCCCCAGCCAATAAGCTGAAACACATATCCATACATATCCTAATACACAAAAGGAGGGGAAGGCAGAATGTGATTATCATTTGTACACTGACAAAAGATATCATTACTTTGCCAATGCAGTTAACTATTATGGTACTTTAAAAGCCCACACTCAGGTTCAGAACCCCTCCAGTAGTGAGCACCCAGAAAAATTCTTGCCTTTTGTAATATCCCCCAGAAGATGGGTAAGTCAATGTTACTAATCTGAACTGCTGTCTTTAATATTCTTTTAATAGCTATTTTTTTCAACACCTGTACTTTCAAAAATAAACAAAACCAACCATACATGCCTCTACCCACCCCCATCTTCTTTATAAAGGGATGTATGCCTCTTCTTTCTCTCACATCCAAGCATATTTAGGCCCAAAAATTATTATTCTCTCTATTACCTAATTCTATTTATTTTAGGTCTTGAAAAATATTTTAAATTTTATTTAAATAAAGTGTCAATTTTTTTTTTCATCCATAGAAAGTGTTCTAATTGCATGTGCTAATTAAAATAGAACTGAATACACAGAAATTATGGCAGTTTGATAAAAGGAAATAATACACAAAAATACTTTAAACAGCACAACTCACATCCACTCATTCCACCCATATATCTGGGTTTTGTTTTGAAGGAAACCAGTTATCTCACCTGATACTAAACCTGATTCTAAAGAATATGAGAATGCAGGCCTTTGTGCTCTGTAAACATCAGGAATCAAATCCTTTCCTTCACATATCCTCCTTACGTCCCTTTTTAGGAATCTGATGTATTTTAGTGTATCCCATTTTCAGAAAAGGAAAATAGGTAGGAAGGCAGAGAGGAAATGTTTTCTTCCACATTTGAGCAAATTATCCATAGCAACATGCAGCCTTACAGTTTTTAATTCTGCACAACATGAATTTCTGTAAAAGCAATATTCAGTCAGCAATTTTTTGGCTCTCTGCAGATGCCATCATCTACTTCAAGAGTCATTATTCACCAATTCTATCCAGCATTTTTGATCACTGGATGCAAATGTGGTAAAAGAAAACTAATCTACCTCCTTTATGTCACTTTCTCAGAATCCTAATTAGGAAGTTCCACTGTCACTGGAAACCAGTATTAACCATGCACTATTTCCTCATGCAAAACACAAACAGAAGATGAATAATTTCTTTTCCTTCTCTCAAGCTCAATTTATTCTCCTATTCTTCATGCCTCTAAGTCATTTGAAAAAAAATGCTTATACTTCTAAAAAAAGTCCATATATATATATATATATATATATATATATATATATATATATATATATATATATATATATATGCATCTGCCAAGCACTCACAATAGGCAAGCAATGTAGTGGAAGCATTTGTTATATATATAAAACATCTTGTTGTTATAATTCCAAATTCAGAAAAAATACCCCGCAAGCAAACAAAGAAGAAACCCCCTGGCCTCCCCAAACAACACAAAATAAAAACTATTCCCACCTTATTACCTTCTGTGCAAAGTTCCAGGTAAGGTTTCACTTTCTCTGACAAAATGAGCCCATTTAAGTGTCTTTTATATAAACTGGGTTGCATGGTTGAGAGCTGCAAGGGTTGAATTCCCCACTTTCCAAGAAGTGTCAACCCAGTGCACATAAAGGAGTGAACTTTCTCATGTTTGTCAATGGACCACAAAGTAGCTTGACTGAAGAGGTGATGGAAGGATTTTGGGGAGTGGTCTGAGTCTGTTTTATCCATCACATGCCTAAGAAATTAATTTTGTCACACCACCTCAAAACTCAACCTGAATCTTTTATTAAGATTACCTGCACCATTTCCTAACACTCTTCGATTGTGCAGTATGTGTAGAAAGTATTTAGCTGTGTAAGAAAATTCTCTGTAGAGAATGTGTAAGACCATTCTCTGGTCTACTTTTCTACTGTTTCCAGACAGGACTTTGACATCCACTGTCCCTCTGGAGTGGGCTCACATCAACTGCAATAAAAGAATTTCTGGCATTAAATTAATTTTAAATTTTCATTTTGGAAGTGGTTTGGAGTTTTTTTCTATTTAATGGGTAGGGGTTTTTTGTTTGTTTACATTTTTTGCTGGGGGTAATTGATTGTTTTTTTACAAGGTTATTTCTCCTGAAATTTTAATCCAGTGAGATGTAGAAAGGCTTTGTTGTGGTTTTGAGTTTATTATGTGTGTGGGTGTTTGTATGGGGGGGTCTATGCACACAAACATTTTTTACGCCCCCAGTTTGGCTGGGGAAGCACAGAAAACTCCTTTCATTCTTCTTATACATGGGCATTTGCCACCATTTGAGATTGCACTTGGGTGTGTAACCTCATCACAGGCTGGAAAGATGCAATTATGACATCTCAGAGACCCCAGTCCTTCTGGAGATCACGTGAAGTATTCTAGTGTATCTCAAGTGGCATTAGCCATCTAACATTTTGGCAACAGCATTAAGCCTCCAAGATTTCTGACTAAGAGCTATAAATCCAGGAACACTGCCAAGTACACAAATCTTGGATATTAGTACCATTAAGGAAGAAGCAGCATGTCCTTGGCTTAGGCAGCTCTTTTCTTCTGTCTCTGATCCACACTTTGAGGTTTTTTTCTCTATTCATATGAAGTCCTTGCCTCATTGTTATGGGCAGAATTCCATGCCCAGAGCAAACAGCATCAGTGCCTGGGAGCCTGCCTGTCAAATCCCTGCTGTCAGTGCATCCATTTGAGGATGTTCCACTCATTAGTACAGAAGCTTATGCAAACAGAGAAACCAAAGTGCTCAAAATGTATTTTATGTACACTAAAATTGTATTGTCCAACCTGAAATGTGCTGACAAATACCAAAACATTTAAAATAATACACTCAGATTTTTAAATATTTCCTATCAGCTAACATGACCATTACAAGCTTCATAAAATGCTGTTGCACTTCAATAGCATACATTGTTATAATCAGAATTAAAGACTACATCTAAATTATACACTCTATGTTTATGCACTTACATGGTTCTTGAACTAAAACTGCCCATAAAAGGTTTCATGTACTGGGCTGAAGGAGAGGTTCTACACTGAACAATGATTATGAACAAAGAACAGCTTACACATCAGACAAGTCACTGCTGTACTCCTCTAAAACCAAAACAATTTTGCAGGTCCCTAGGTTTTGAGTGGTTGTTACTGCAAAAGCCAGTGATGAGGAAGTTCCATTTCCAGTTTTGGAAAGCTGGTAGGAAGTTTTTTTTTTTCCTGCTCTAATGCATTTGATCTCTAGCCACAGGAGGACTTGCATCACATAGGATGGATAATTATTTACATTTTGAATACATACAAGACTGACTGCTATGATACTTTTTTGCTAACTTTTTTTGTACTTAAAAAAAAGAGTTAATTTTATTTTTCACTGCTAGAAAACCTGTTTTAAAAGCTGCCTTTATTTTCCTTTACAAAATATCATGCACCCATCTGTCACTTGTTATGCAGGTATTTTTCAGCACTGTCCCAATAATTTCAAAGCAAACAAAAGAATGTATATGTTTAGTTACTAAGAGTCCAACAAGATACTATTCACAGTCAATATATTGATTTTCTAGCTTAAATAGTCAAATATATTTTTCTTGCATGACTATTAATTCTGTGTTGTGAGAAGATGCCATGGGAAATACAAGTGAGATTAACATCATGCATTCCCTATGATTCTAATATGCAGAATACAGACAGATTAATAGTCTCAAATTCTGCATGTCCAGTATCTATGCAATATTAGAGCACAAATTGGTAAATGTAATCTACAAGGTGGTTTGTCAAAGCATTCATATTCCACTTTAAAACTGAAATTCCATTCATAGTCAAAGTCACATTAGGATGACTACTCAGTAACTTGCTAAAAGGAGAGACCAACCAGCTATGGGGCAACTATAGAGGTCAAAGCAGTGATGGGCGAAAAAGGAACAGAAAAAACCCCAACACTACAAGCAAAAACCACATTGCCCCTCCCCTAAAAAAACCTAAACCACAAATCCTTTTGAAAATATTCAAAGTAACACTATGAAGAAGTATTGCAGGAAAGTCTGGAGCACAAGTCCTATGAGGAGCAGCTGAGGGAGCTGGGGATGTTTAGCCTGGAGAAAAGGAGCCTCAAACTCTCTCCAAAATGCCTGAAAGGAGGTTGGAGCCAGGTGAGGGTCAGTCTCTTCTACCATGTCTCAGTGGAAAAGACAAGAGGAAATGGCCTTAAGTTGCATCAGGGGAGGTTCAGATTAGATACTGGAAATATTTTCTTCACTGAAAGAGGAGTCAGGCATTGAAATAATGTCAGGGAGGTGATGGAGTCACCAACTCCAGAAGTTTCCAAGAGGCAACTGTATGTGGCACTTAGGGATAGGACTGCTGGGTTGATAGTTGGACAAGATGACCTTGAAGGTCTCTTCTAACCCTGATGATTCTGTGAAGCAGTTACATACAAGAAACAATGAGCCTCATATTTTAAAAATATTAAGAAAATTTATAGAGGTATACTAGTGAGGTTGGGGTGAGTTTTGGTTTTCGGTGTTTTTCCCCCCTCCCCCACAGCATAAAATACATAGTTGTCTTTTCCTTGGCTTTTGTCTTTTAAAATAAAGGTCAGCATTTGAAGTGCATTTATACTGAAGCAAACCTGAAGCCTTTTCTAAAAATATCCATTCTAAATTGCAGAACAGCCATAAGTTTTGCACTTTCAAGGGTTTTCTCAAAGTAATTAGTGTATATGTTCTTTGAAAGCCACATGTGATTTGTGAATCACACCTAGAGAGAGGACTTTGAAACTTAGTCAAAAAATACATGGTTGTGATGATGATGGACACCAGTATCACTTTAATGCTGCAATGAAGTATCTTTCTCAGATGTGTTTTGACTGGTTCATAAAGAAACTCCTAAATATAACTGTCAATTTTAATAATTAAATCTGTGCTTCAAACACCAGTGGACATATGAAAACAGCAAAGTGGATTTCAATAATTATGTAAAAACCTGAGGGAACAGAAATTCAATTTTTTATCTTTACAGTGTAGGCTGTTTTGAGCATTTAGAGAACATTCCATCCATTTATTTAAAAAAAACAAAACCCAACCAACCAAAACCAAACATACCTTCAACATTGTTATGCAACTTGTTTTTAAGAGGAACATCCTTCAATCTACTTTCCTTCTCTAGGATTTGCTACTGAAAGAAATATATACATTTTTTTATTACAAAGGATGAGACCCTAGATTACTATTAAGGGACTTCAGTGTTTTGGGTGGAGAACTTTTGCCTGGAAAGAACCTAGAAAGCTTCAGTACAAGAGCTGTCACTAAAGTAGGCACTAGAATGTTTCAATTTACACATCCCTGTTCTCTAGGTGTGGTTTAGAACAAGCACCATCTATTTGACTGCTTAATATTCAGCAGGAATCTGCCAGCCAGGTCTTGCATAAAATAGGCACAAATGTTACTTTCTGCTCAGTGAAGTTCTGAACTGAGCTCAGTTCTCATTTTAAGAGATCCTTGACATTGTTATTCCCGACAATATTCTCATATCTCAAAAATGAAATATTTAAAGATTTAATGAAAGCTAATTACTGAACTGCAGAAAACTAAATTCAGTTCAGCAAAAATTTTGGTGTGGAAAAATAAACTGCAGGAACAAGTCAGTGCTCTGTCACAGTGTAATAGATGTGCCATTTATTCAGTCAGAGCTGCGGTCAGTGTTTCCATTAAAAACCTCTTCATCACGAATTTATTATGGAAGTTACTAAGCATTTACCTCAAAGTGACTTGGCAGACAAAATTTCCTTTAAATTAAAATAGTTCTTCTAATATTTAAAAGGGAAAAAGGAAAAAAGAAAAAGCCTGTTGCATCTTTTCATAGGCATAAGATCACTATCAAAAGTTCACTTTCTACTCTTCATTCCCACCAGGTGCATTTCTCCACCAGGTAAAGTCTTCCTAATGCTTGGTCCATTTTCCCTTTTCTCTGTTTCAATTCACCAGTCACAGTTTTATTTTTGACTGTCCCAGTAAGCATCCTTGAAATATCAGGAAACTGCTGGCTCTTACTAGACCCGCACTTGCCAAATTTTGCAGCTGCTGCTCAAGTTATACAGACAAAAGCAAGTCCCCAATAATTTGAAATTAAAGTATCTGTAAATGTAATTAATCACTGACTTCAGAAAGGTAAAATACTGTATCTTTGAAGACACTGTGGCAATAGAAATTAAAAGCCATAATAAACTTTGAAATGGCTTACAATGACAGCTGAATAGGCAGCATCATTCAAACTTGTGGACTTCCTTTAAGGAAGCAACAGAATGCAAGATGTTTCCTTTCTTCTAAAATTAAAATGCATTTCTTCAACAAATAAAAATAACAAAACAAACAAGGAAAAACCAGAAACAACAACCCCCAAATCAAACAACCAAACAAAAATCCAAACCAACCAACACAAAAAAGCCTAAACAAACCAAACAAAATCATACAAAACCAAAAATCCTCCACAAAAAATACACAACCACAACCCCCCCAGAACAACAACAAAGAAAACCAAACAAAGAACCAAAAAAAATCAAACAAAAAACACCCCCCCCCCAAAAAAAACCCCACAAAGAAAAGAACAAAAGAAACACCAAACCAAATAAAACAGGACCCTAAAAAACTCCACTTCTTTCCCCCAAAAAACCAGAACATATAATCCTCTACAGGATTCTATTAAGACTATTCTTAACTCAGCAGGTGGACATAACTACCTCAATGAACATTATTTTTCCCATCTTTTACACAGATAATTAGTACTTTCTCATTCCTCTAGTTCCCTTCAGCATTAAGGTAACAGTGTTTTTCAAGTGTTGGCACAGAAAAAGTACTTTGCCTTTAATCCATGAAGGTATGGCAGTTGTGCTCCTCCACACATGCACCTTGGAAAGATAACCAGGGAAGTTTTCTAAAGTATAGCAATCAACAGAGTAATTTCACATCTCAAACAACAACCTTGAGTTTCATAGGTCAGACTAGTTTGGAACAACATAGTCACAATGGAACTACTGATCTTCACTGTTGTGCTAAGACAAGGTGAAGACTTAGCTTTTGATTATGTACCAAGGTACACAAGTTGACTAATTGGATTCAGTTCAGGACAGCAAAAAGATCTCCTTCACAGGAAAAACATCCAGTCAAACTGATTCAAAGAAGTTTTGTTCTACCATGCTATAGGTATTGGCCTAAAGGAAAAAAACAACAACACTAAGATGTGTGAAGTAAGGAGAAAAAGAATCCACTAACATTGCAATACTTAACTAGACATTAAATAAACCATGTATGTTATAAATCTTGAGTTACTATGTTGGCAAGACAGTAGCCAGCAAAACAGCAAATAAATCTCAATAAAACTAAAGGATGACTAATCTCTACAGTGCTAACTCAATTACCCTTAATTAATCTGACCAGTCGTTGAAAAGAATTCACCTTTAGTCCTCCAACAGATCACAGATATTTGTATTTTGAAAGCACACTACCCCTTTCTTTTTTGTTGCATTTTAATACCTTTTAAGTAGGTCAACATGGAATCTTAGCACACTGACTTTTTTCAAGCCCTAAAGCTACATCTTAAAAATATTGCCCTTCAGAGTACCCAGATTTCAGGTCTGGGGACATCTTTATATGCTCCAGCAAGATTTCTGACCCAGACAATCAAGGGATCAAGGCCACAGAGCACAACACACTGTACCACATACAATGCTGTACAACTGCTCTGTAATTGTATTTGTATTTGTAATACAAATAGGATCCAACTGGGTTTTCAAAAATTCTCTGCATCAGAAAAGCACTGGTTTTGCACTGCATTTTTCAAAAAGGCTCCAGATTAAATGAAAAAAAAAAAACTAAAAGCAAGACAAAATTTACCATAGTAAAATAATTAGAGGGAAGACAGTAATGATCACTGTTTCAGCTGAACACCAAATGTCCTACACCATTTCACTTTAGGTCATGACAGCCCCAAATTCTACCTTAAAGCATTCTTGGCACAAGCAACTTCATATATGAGACCAACAGCAAGTAATTACTAACCTTTCTACATTGACTGGCTTGTCAAATTTAAAGAGAATATAATCTCCAGCAACTGGTGTGACAGCCCAGAAAAAATCTTCCCCTACGTAGGTTTTTTCTAGCGTGTGCCCCTGGTAGACTTTTAAAGATGTCGAAACCTCTGCAGGTGGATTCACGTGGATTTTATGCAGTAATGGTTTCAGGAAGTCTTTATCCTAATTGAAAGACAGACAAACAACATGCTGGTCAGACAACCTTGTTTATTATGTTCCTTTCCCAAATGGTTACACTTAAAACAAACATTGGCATAAAATGGAAAATGAATGCATTACTCATTTTGGGTGCATCAGATCTTGTACTGTTCAGTAATATAGACATGCCATCAAAGTAAAAAAATTAGAAAAAATTTCCCCTAGCAAAAATTCACATAAATAAGCTGAACTAGAACTTCTACTTTGTATTAATCAGTCTGTATCAGATTTAATTTCATCTGGAGCAATATACATCATGCTTGAAAATGCAAGACAATAAGATAAGGTCTGTTTACTCTGTTTGCCACAATGTTTTTCATTTAATCAGCCTGCTCTGTAAAGGAAGGCAAATACTGTCTACTAACTGTGAGTTTCTGGATCTTCCCTGCTAGAGAAGAGTGGAGGCCAACATGCTGGAAAAGAGAAGGCCTGAAGCGTATCCGTAGGTTGGATTTCTGCCGATCACAATGTTTCTGAAATGGTGGGGGAAAAAGGTAAGGGTAGGATAAAAAACAAAAAACAAAAACAACACATTAGTAAAAAGCAACACAAAGTAAGAACCTAGGCCTATTTATCCAGTTCTTATGTTTTCATTCCAGAAATCTACCAAGACTGCTGTGCAAATGCAATACTGTTCAAAGTCCTTGCACAGAACATGTTTATTCAGCAAGGGTGTTTCTTGAGAAATGAAGGACCAAAATATAAAGTTTATTCCCCATTTAGAACTTTCTCCAAGACTACTATCCAAGTAGTGACATTCTGCAGTCTCACCACTGTTTACATGTATTAGTTTATTTTAGGTCTGTTACACATAGAATCTAACTAGACTTTTGCTTTTTATCCTTACTGCACCCATCTCCAAAATCTCCAAAAGCAGTAACACCTACAATGCCCCTGAGAAGCATCCCTCTGAAGTTCTTTTTGAGATAGAAATCTTGGCAGGAAGAAAGACTCTTACTGAACATGCAGTAACCATATTGTACACTAATGCTAGCTTTCAGCTCACAAAAATCAACTCATTCATCATAATGAAAACATTTTAGAAGCTTTATTATAAAGAAGAAAAACTTACAGCATCTTTCTCAGGGTTACACACTTTCACCCAGAGGATATGGTCCAGGAGCCAATCAATAGGTTTCTCCTTATAAAACATAAATATGAACTCTACAATAAGAGTGATATCTGGAGACTGGAACATTTTACCTGTGGGTGACATTAAGAATAACTGGAGTTACTTTAGCTTAGAGATAACATTGTCTTTTGAAATCAATGAGTTAGCAGATGATAACATTTGTGCCAAGACAAAAAATGTTAGTACTGAACAACTGGAAATTTCAATGTTATTAGAAGTTATTTCAACTAAATAAAACAAATATTCAAACAAGAATTTGTTGTCATATATCCTGGTGCTATCAACATATTCAGTGTATATTCAGTGTACCTCAATACAGTCTCCTTAAGACTAGAAACTGTCAGTTCGAAAAATTAAGAGAAAGAAGAGTTATGGATTGGCATCTATTATTACCCAAGTCACTTTTAAGTTCAAGCACCTGAGACAAGGACTATTGCAAGTGTTATCCACCCAGTCACACAATTCCAGCTTCTGCAAGTACAAAAAGGAGACAACAACTACCACTACTTCAGAACCTCCTGGGCAGGAAGTCAAAGTGAAAGAAGGAAGCTACCAGAATATTCAGAGACAATACAACTCAAAAAAAGACATCCCACAGTGACCAGAATTTTTTTCTGCAGTGCATAGGCCATCAGCAGGACTTTGGGGTGGCACTGTACAAAAGGATTCCAGGGAATCCTGGAAACTGTGAGGCTTAAAGGAAGCCTTTGAAAAAGAAGGAAACTTACTGTTGATGAAGAAAGTCTATTTAATATCAACATTAGCAATCACCTATATGGTTGTGGAGTACACTTCTCTGGCAGTAGAGGTGTCTGAAGAGAAAGGTGACCAATACACAGAACTATTGTGTCAATCTGAATGTAGCACTTGAAAAAGGTGCCTTGTAGGAAAACACTGCTACCAGGAGAAACACATCTGGGAGTGGGGCAGTCCAAGGCTGAAGACAGAGGGACAACTGCTTGTACCAGGGACTACACTGAAGCATTTGAACAGGCTGCTGAGGGGAATGCTTAAGGCACCATCCCTGAAGGTATTTACAAGATGTGTAGATGTGGCACTGGGGATATGATTTAGTGGTAGATTTGGTCAGTGGTTTGACTCGATGACTTTGAGGTCTTTTCCAACCAAAATGATTCTATGACCACATGCCAGCTAAAATCCCAAAAACAGTTCCAGATTTCAAGCTAGACTCAGAAAACATCACCAGGTTTGCAAATGAAGTCTGAAGTCTTTGTTAGGTTAAAACAGAGAAGGCAAGGAAGAAAGACATCACATAAAAATGAATCTCTCAGGAAGACACTGGCTGAAGTGACTCAGTTCTGCAGACGTTGCTGAGATGTGGGCAGTGCTGGATTAAACAGGGATGGGCTCTTGGGGCATGTGTGCAACAATGGATCAGAGTCCAGCAGAAGTTCTCTTCCAATGCAAGCCTTCTGTGCCTCCAGTTTTGGAGTCCTGTACAACACACTAACACACAGTACTCAGGCACAGGAAATGTTCTGAGGGTTTTTTTCCACTAGTGAAGAGGCCTCCATGGGCTTTCTAAATAACAAGCTCCACAAGTGGTAGAGGTTCTAATATTTTCTCCTGCTCTTAGGAAAGCCAGCTGGAGTAGACATTAAGAGATCACTGGAAGAGCCTTCGCCCTTTTCAGAAAGCAGGTCTGATGCAATCTCTTTTCTTTATGACTTGTGTGAAATTGGATAAGGACAAAGCCAATGAAAGAATACTCAATGGAAACTCTGAGAGGAGTTTGGAGGTGTCTGAGTTAGACAACATCATTATGCCATGCAACAAATATGGAAGAAGCATCTGACTGAAGTACCAATTATTTCACCTGTTAGAATGATGCTATACTAATTATTATAGTAGACAATGTACACATAGGAATGGAAAAGCAAATGTGCTAAAACATTGATATAGCAATGCCAAATCAGTTAAAGTTGCCCCTTACAAGAACTTTTCATCCAGCCATTTACAAAGCAAAAATATTCCCATCATTTTTAAGTGTCTGTTGCAATGAGGTCCTCAGATAGGTATCTCCACATGAAAATACTCTGTAACTAAAATTTGAAACTCCCACTACACAAGGGACAGCTCCTGTTAAGCTAGGGACAATTGCAAAGCTTTAGTCTTATAAGACATAAGAAAGAAGTTATTATTTTTATTAGTACATTGTTAGCATTTACGCACTAAATTGTCACATTGTTTAACAATATTTGTGGAAGTAAATATTTAAAAATGGGTAGGAAACAATCATATGATTAGTTAAATGTTGTGTAAAATAGTCATGCAGAAAAACAGCTTTCAGCTTGTCACACTTCCAACTAAACAGACCCCAATTTTCCTGGTGATTCATCTCTGCCTACTGCTTTCAATGGCATAGGGCAGGAGAACAGAAAAATATGGTAAATCCTAATAAAACACCAGCTAAAAATGGGACTTATCAGATGTTTCTGGGATTTTTATGGGACTGAAACCATCATTTCTTGGTGACACCTGCTGAGGCAGTGTGTCAGTCTCATCTGTTTCCATAGGAAGTGCACCTTTCCATGTGGTGTCAGAGAGACGCACAATATGATGAGAGTTAGAAGACAGAAATATCCTCACAATATTGCCCCAACCTCAATGCAAGCAGACTTAAGAGACAGTTTATCCTTTTCCACTATCTATATACAGCCATGATACTCTAGAATCCTTTTCTTCTTCTACCCAAGGACAGAGCAGAAGAATCACACAGACTTTTTTTTCCTTTGACTAGCTCATCTTCTGAAGAACATGAGGATTATTGTCTTGTCCTCACTCACAGACCATATAATTTAAAATTTGGCATGAAGGTACAGGATCCAACAGTTAAGTAAACTGAGAACAAGACTCAAGGTAAGAGTAGGAGTTCACTCTTATCCTTAATTTAAGTTATCCTAGCTTTATGTAAAACAGAAAGAGGATATCAATTAACTATTTACTTCCATATGGCAAATTTGTCTAGGCTCAGAGGCAGGTTCCTCTAAGCTGGCACTCTACTGTCCAGAATGCAGTCAACCATCCCAGACCTGGGGAATAATCTAATTGCCATGTTGATGTCACAGGGCACACCAGGCAAAAAACCAAGCAAATAAAACCCAACCAACCAATCGAGCCACCCTGATAGATCCAAGTGCAGCCAGTCAGAACAAGTGACGTAAACTGGCTGTTACTGCACTGGCATCTTTAACCCAAGTGGTCTCTCTGCATTACACTGCACAGCACCATGGAAGTGTTCAGCAGTGGAGATAAAGTCTTTTCACATTAACTCCTAATGAACACTAGAGCAAAGATGAACAGGAAACACCCTGATCTCAAGACAAGCCCTTGTCTTCCTTCAGTAACCAAGGACACACATCCACACACCAGTTTCTGAAATTCTGTCACCACCTTTCACACACAGCTTGGCACAGTTTGGCCCCAGCCCCTCATCTCCCTGTATAACATTGCCTCACCATCTGGAATTTCTGCCTCAGGACACCACAGACACAGCAGTTCTGCCATGGATCCATGTCCCCTTTTTCCATCAGAATAGTCTTCCTACAGCAGCTCAAAACCAGAGCTCTGCACTGAAGCCTCTAGTAAAACAGATCTTCAAAGCTCTGGATCCCTGACTGGCCACACCTACTCCTTGTAATGGAAGCCAGCCCAGGACAACTCCTAATGCACAGATCCAGCCCCTCTGAATCCCAGTTAACCAAGCCCTTACCTAGTCTCTCCTAAGCAAGAGCAGCAGCACAACCCAAGAACAAGCAGCAGCATATGCTGAGGTCCTTGTGTCCTGCAGCTCCCAAGCAGCAGCATATGAGGAAAGTGCTGTGAGCCACAGAACCAAAGACACCACCTAAATCCCACCCATGGATTGCCCACTGGCCATCCCCAATGTGCAGTCAAAAATCATCAAGCCAAAGAGACCTAAGCAAAACGCTGCAGTGAACATGCACTGCCTCAAACTGCAAACTCTGTGAAAGAATTGAAGCAAGCAATGGCTCATCTTGCACCGTGCTCATGCACTTGGTACAGTGAACGTCTACATTTTGTATCTATATTGATAAAAATTATGATCAGGACTGAAAAAAAAACCAAAAACCTGTGGAACGCTTTCTGATTTACTGAGCCCTGACAAGACCTATTCATTTTTCAGTCTTTTTAAAGACCATCCTTAATGAATTATTCTGTCCCTCTTAGTATTTTGCTGGCAAATACACAGCACGTACAAAATGAAACACTTTGTTTTCTAGTTCTCTGAACTCCAAATATCTAAATCATTCATATTAATTCTTCCACATGAGCATCACTAATATTGAGTCTACACCAACAATAATTTTACACCTGCAAGCACCTATTCTAGCTATAGCTGATGTTTTCAATGCTTTCCCTGCTAATGATATGCAAATTGATGGCATTAAAACCAGAATCTCTTTGAAGTTATTTGAAGCTCAAATATTTGACTTGATCTACTCTTTCACAAACTTCAACTATGTGCACAGCTTGAGCAAAACTGCAATAAGAGCAACTTAAAATAATCAAAACAGCAGACCTTAAAACATCAGGGCACAGTAAGACTCAGAGGAACTGTGTAAGACAACCAAAAGGCCATTTCAGACGACTCCATTAAATGTTTGTGACAGCTGGCATTACAGCTACAGTGCAAGGATTGCAGTTCCTCTGGAAAACACTTCAGCTCACAGGGAGATGGAAGACAAATAATTATTCCTCACAAAAAGCTAGTAAGACTTTCTTACATTATGACACAGGTCTTGCAGTGCAAACAAGAATCCAGAGGAGTGAAAGATGCATCTCCTTCCACAGAGTTTCTTAAGGAAACAGCATACATCTCACCCATTATTTATTAGATACTTGACAGCACTTAAGACTCTGCTTTCAGGATTAAAAAAAACCAAAGGAAGCAACGTCTGTTCCGTGGCAGAGGTGACAGAATTCTATAATCCTGCTGTCAGCCTAAATAGCTACATTTGCCACTTCCTCATGTAGCACTTGCATAAATTAGATTTTCAGTTCAGAAATACACTATGACAAAAATCCCCACATTTTTACCTCGCAAACTTGTAAGCTAATCAAGGTTCCAACAGCTAACAGTGAATCAGCCACACCTCTCCTTTTGGGAAATTATTTCTAAATCAATAGCATCTAGACAACAGCTGTCCAGAGAAGCTGTGGATGGTCCATCCCTGGAAGTGTTCAAAGCCAGGCTGGATGGAGCTCTGAGCAACCTGCTCCAGTGGAAGGAGTCCCTACCCTTGGCAGGGGGGTTGGAACTGGATGATCTTTATGGTCCTTTCCAAAGCATTCTATCATTCTGTGAATTGAGTGCTCTACATTCATTCTTGGACATCTACACATAAAATTGACCCCCAGATACAAACTACTGTTACTCTTCCCAAAGGTATCTGCATTACCAAATTACCACAGTATCAGTCTGCAGCAAGATCCATAAAGGAATGGCAGAGATGAGGTAAATCTACATTACTTGCATAAAATTTCCAAGCAATATATGGTTATAGCACACCAGTGTGTACCAGAGCCAAAAGTTTTAGTTGCTCTTATGAATACTAATTTTTCCCTCAAAACATAAGAACCGGGTAAGTAGCTATATTGGAAGAAGAAAAAAATCTAATTTAATTTTCTAGGTAGAAAAGCAATGTTAAGATTTGTAGCCATAGCTAAATGCATCTGAAATTCTGATATCATCTAGTTAAAAGGAGGCAAACAAATATGATACAAGGAACAAAGAACAGGGATGCAAGCAGCAGGAGCTAACAACTAAATTTAACTACAGCTACTTTCAGAGCCCACACCGCCCAGGAGTATACAGACAGTAGAGAAAAACAAGATAGTTTTAAACAGTTGTGCTTTTGATTAAGCCACATCTCAGTATTATGACCTACCTCCCTACCCCACCAGTCTTAAACACTGTGCCCTCTACACAGAGGCAGAGAGAACAGAAAGGGGGGGGGGGAATGTGAAATACACAAATACTAAGCAAGTTAAGTGACCTGAAATACAACTGCATGGGGTAGACAGGGCACGTCCTAAAGTGTAAGTTGGTTTTATGCACATTTGACATGTCATTCTTACAAAGTGGTAATTTGTAAGTGAGCACATTCATCTACTAAATCAGGCAAATGTAGAATAAATGTAAATTCTACAGCCCAGGAACTTCATACAGAATTTACACTTAAAGTGCAATTAGACTGGAGCTAAAACTCAAATTGTGGGCTTACTCTGGGTTAGGGTTTAACTGTTCAACAGTAGAAACAAAGTCTTATCAAATGCTGTAATCAACCTGTCCCTGCTAACACATAACAACGTTGCAAGGAGTTCCCCAGCCCAGGAGAAGTTCATTTAGGGCCAGATGTCCATAAACTACTTAAATTCTTACTTTTCCATGCTAGGCAGCATAATTTCCTATTTCTTCCACCTCTAAGGTCACAGAACCAATCCCATAATTATTTCAGCAACAGTGTATTTCTGATGGTAGCACAAAGCAGTTAGGTGATGGCCAGGTGTATAAGGAGACTTTGCCCATTTCCCTTCCTCCTCCCCATCATTTCTGTAGATTAAACATGCAGACAAGTCTACAAAGTATCATTCTGCACCCCAACATAGCATTTATGAGGGATAATTACTGTTTTTCTTTCTACTCCAGGAACCTCTGAGACCCCCAAAGTCAGGGAACTATTGCACACCTGATGCTGAGCTGGAAACAGGATAGCTCTTACTCAAGTAGTGCCAAAATTCTCAGTTCTCAGTACGACCATTATGGGTCACTGAGCTAAAAATGAAGCCATTCTCTGGCAAGTAGATCTAAAGGAAAGAGAACAATAAGAATTTCCAAGAGAATGACAGAACTCAGGGCTGCACTTTTATCTCTTACATGTAGAATTTTCTTTCTGTTCTGAATTCAGCTTAAAGCCTTCACATTGGAATCGTTTGTGTTGACCACTGGAATCTCCAAAGTCTCCCCCAGCTTTTGATTTTTCCTTGTGTATCTCCAGCTTGCTGCTTTTGAAAAGATCACGACACATCAGTCCAATAATGAAATAACCTTTTGATTTGTAAAATCCCTTCAAAACTTCTCTATCATCGCTTTTCTCTTAAGACTAGTATCTCTCCAGGAAAAGATATTAGTGTAAGAGCAAAGAACCATAATTTCCAGAGTACCCTGGCAGTCAACCTACAACAACCTAGGATCCTGCATTAACTCCTCTCACTGTAGCTCATTGCAAATGACAGACTCTGACTGCATCTAAGAAGGAGCAGACTATCATAACTTCTCCCTCATGAAGTAGAAAGATGGAGATAAAACAGGCTTTGCAACAAACTGATGCCTGCTAATTCTTGGAAATTTTGGCACAAACACCAATGAAGTTATTGTAGGTGGAGCTAATTTTCACGGTTTTTCTTTACTGCAGTCAGTTGTTTTAATTAAATTTTTGCTTTAATGGCAACTAAATTAAAAATAAGTCATGCCTTGCTGTTTAATTGTTATTATTTTTACAAATAAACTTTTGGTTACAAAAAATGCCCTCTTTTCCAACAGTTTGAATTTGCCTCCATCATACAAAAGTATATGAAGCAAATGGGGGCAAAAGCAACAACCATGAGCTAAACCACAGCTCTAAAAAAGGCAATGAACTTCTACTTCTTGGTCTATTTCCAGTACAAAGAAGATAGCTTTGAAGTCAGATCACTATTAATTCACAGTCTGAGTATGAATGTGTTCTTTCAAACTGCAAAAGTGAACATTTTCTTACCAATGAAACCCAGCTGAGAAAATTCTAGAATCATCCAATCTTCAGAAGCGAGCTGGAGCGCAAAATTTTTTATTGTGCTGAAATAATTCTGCTTGACAACAATGTCATCTTCAAGCTAGAGGAAGGCAGAAGTGATATCAACATTAAAAAAAGTACTAGCAAAGCAATAGAAAAAGCACTGCTAGGAAATACTGACTTATAATATATTGCTAACACATATCATATATTTCTAATGCTACTAGCACTGATATAAAACATAGATGCCACAGCCTGGAGTAACTATTGTAGGGATTAGTCTGTCTATTTGTGGAGAAGTAATACAGAATTCTTCTGTAGTAAGAATCCACAAACATATCTCGACTTCTTATTTTAGAACACTGCTTTTCCAGTTTCTTTCTTCAGAGGAAAATCATCCATGAAATAATGCTAGTCTAAGTGGCATTGTCAGAACAAGTTCAATATCTGTATTATTTCTACACAAATACGACTGTTTACTCACAAATGTAAGAGCATTGAATCTCTCCTCTGAGACAAGAGGCTAAGAGACAAATATCTGCAGAGGTAAGATTCATTTCACCTGTCCAACAGAAGCACAGGTGCATGGTCCATAAACACTTAGTCCAGGCTGCAGAACTGCCAACATGGGGTGCTACAATCCCTGTAATTCACAGTAAGTGCAGGCCATTGCTGCATTAGGGATCCTGCTTTCCCTGCCCCTTCCCACAGTGAAGCCATGCCCTACCCCTTGTGCTGGCACTAATATTTGTGCAACTTCCCAGTATCAAATCAGACTGTCACATGTGACTGGCTCGGCAGCTTCCCAGAGAGCTGAGACTCCAACAGCTCTCAGAGAGGAATCAGCATAGCTTTGTGAAAACTAGATGAGATGTGTGGGACTTTACACCCCAAGGACACAGGCACAAAATCTAAATAAAGATCATTAGTGCAGTTACTAAATCTGAAATACCTGTAGGTAAGACTACTACTTCAAAGCAGAAACACATGATAGGAACAATTCTGAGCTATGCTGAAGAAGAACTGCTTAAGTCTGTTGTTGGAAACCTCTTAAAAAGAAGAAAAAAATCCCATGTCTATACACAACAGTCATATTAAAGTGACACTTCCAAATAAAAACAGGTTTTAGCTTAATTTCCACTAATTTTTTTTTTTTTTTTTTATGCCTAGGCAGCTCAACAATAATTCATACTGGGGACAAGGAAAACACAGTAGTTAAGTTGCTTGGATACCTTCACTTTTTTTGCTAGGCATCTTAAGTGACATCGGATAAATTACATGCTACTTCAGAGACAGTGAGACAGTGTCCTCCTCAAATTACTTTCCCACATACCACAAGCACCATATTTAATGCCCTCTTTAAATGATGGGATCAATTCCCCTGTTCTGTGTAGGTCCTTCTGATGTGTCCAACAACTGAATTTCTGGAGACGCATTTGAAAACTTGTCTCAAAATAAAGAAGAGAAATTTACCTGAATGTAATAAACCCCCTTTTTCTGGGCATACATCATAAGAAAACAATAATCCAAGTTCTGTTTTGTTCTCCACCTGAAATTGAAATGAAAGCTTAAAGTTTATGAAAAGAGGTTATTTCAATATATGCTGGCAATATAAAGTGAATTTCATTATGAAGAACGACACATTAGTGAAATGTTAGGACAGCTGCTTTTGGCACTGTTCCCTCAGGAAATCCACTGTCTGAAAAAAAAAATGGAACAAAGCTATCACCTTGTGCTTTAATGCAGACATCAAACTGTCTGTTTCATTTGAACCTGACTTTGTGACAACTACCTGACATTTCACTAAAAACCACATGTACATTTAAAATGGTAATTCAACAAGAACTACTGGGTTTTACCCTGTATTTCATGAAGAAAAACAGCAAATGAAGGAGTCCACATACAGGAATAAAACTATATCAAAAGTCTCAGTTCTTCTCCCAAAATTTAACACTAAATGGATTCAACCAAGCATAGGCTCTTGTCATGCAGAGAACAGCATGTAGCTAGGAATAAGATGGATTCACAGAGCACTTTTAGCATCCCCACAATTGCAAGAATTACAGTAAGAAAACATTTCAAGAATTCACATCCCACTTGCCGTTTTGTAAACAACCAAAGTGTGGGTGTTGGAGGAGATGGGAAAAGATCTGTGTGAATAAACCTACCTCACTCTCTCTTTTGAGTCTCCAAATGTTTCTTTCAAGTTTGTCAAGTCAGGATAATATGTTGCAGGAGGGGCTATTACTTCCACCAAGCCAGAATTGATCTCTGTAGAAAACCTGTCAATAGAAACATCCTGAAGTCACATGAGAGATTCTGAGTCCTGTAGCTCCTGCTCACTTTCTGTTGGAACAGTTACTGTGACTGGACTTGCTCAAATGAGACATATAAAAGAACAGTATATAGAAAAAATAATTGTTTTCCTTAGCATGTCCTTCAGAGCGCTATTGCCTCTTGCCAATCAGAATCAAACTACATTCTAAACATTTTTGTGTGTTTTTTCAGAACCTAGTGATTTTTTTCTGCAGCTCTCTTTGAATATACAGAATACAAGGCCCTAACACAGATGTCATAAATTTCCGTTCATGTTTAAACAATCTCAGCTGTTTATGGTGCATCAAATAATTTAATCCCACTAACTGTTTTACAGTTGAATTGACTGAATCACCACCTCTTAATTTGTCATCTCTTACTTTTTGTTCAAAAGTCCAAAACTCCACTAAACAATCAGGCATGATCTCTTATTCCCAGAATATTTTTAATTGCTAATTACAACCTGATTTAGTTTACCACCAATAAACTAAGAAATCCCCAATTAAAACTACAACTTACTCTCTTTCCAGGCTTGCAACAACACTGTTAACATAATCAAGATCAGTCTGGGGAAAAACAAACAAACAAACAAACAAATTAATAGATTACGTGATAGTTCTGGAGTTACATGTCAAAAGAACGAAGTAAAATGAACATTGCAGGTGACTGTCCTTGAAAATTACTTTCATTATTTAAGATATTGGAACAATTCAAGAACAAATCACACATGTAACTATGTCTTACCCTTAATATGAGAACTTTTTTTGTAAACAGTGGGGAATAATTGTCTCATATCTGCAGTTAACAGAAAAGCATTAAAATTCATGCTCTTGGATG
This sequence comes from Cinclus cinclus, assembly GCF_963662255.1. Lineage (NCBI taxonomy): Eukaryota > Metazoa > Chordata > Aves > Passeriformes > Cinclidae > Cinclus > Cinclus cinclus. The sequence goes on from NC_085047.1 coordinate 86,939,954, forward strand.
ACAAAATGATCACTGAGTGTTTGTGTAGGAAGTACTTTATATTATCATACAATAATAATACATAAGAAAATATCTATCTTTCTGGAAAACAGTGCATTGAACACATACACACTTTTATTTCAAAAGTACATTTCCTAAGCTTTGCATTTAAAGCAAATGCTCTGACACAGACAGCAGTGAGCCTGCTGCCTTTTTGACTAGGGTTGCTTTTTTGCATCAGAGACTAAATTTGAGGGACTACCAATCTTATCAATCACTCAGTTCTCACAGACACAACAATTCTAAAAATTACTCATTGGTGAAAATACAGATTGCGACATTCTGGAAAAGCCTAGATCATCTAAATTGCCAGCACTGGACAATTATTCAACGTGGCTGTACACATGCATTCCAAGAAAAGAGAATTTGTGAACTCATAAATGTGACTGAAATCCCATGACTTTGTTATAATTATTAATCTAATGATTTGACATACTGTTTACATTTTTGAAAAGAATAGTTTATAAATCAACCCAGATTCTGGCTCATGAGGATTCTGGAGAAAGAGCTGCCTTTGAAATGCCAGAAACAAAGGAACAGTTCACATTTTTTCCAATGACTTTGTAACACAGGCTATCATTAAAGGATTATACACAGAGAATAAATCCCTCCCAATCCTTTCTATAGAATTTTTTAATCTTGTTTGATAAAGGTCCTCACCCTTTGATCTTAAAAATCACCATTTCTATTTTTTAAAGATTTTTATGAAATCAAACATAATGCTAGTGACGCATGTTTTTCAAAAAGGACAACAACAGCAGTGGATTTCATCCAAAAGCAGGTTTTAAATACCACAAGAACATGTGACTAGAAACTATTTCTTGTAATTTTGTCCTATATATTTTCTTCCTAAGTGCTATGTCTAGTGCTGGGCAGAAGCTCTGGTAAGATGGTAAGGTGCTCACAATGTAAAACTCATCTTGCACTGAGTTCCACACCAGGACACTCCCCAGTCCACGTGGACCTGTATCACTGTTTAAATACTTTTATGGATTGTTCATACACATTTAATTAGTAGAACGACATTAGACATAACTTTTTTTGATTTGTGTAACAGTTGCAAATCACAGTAACCTAGTGACTACCTAAAAATAGTTTTAGTATATCCATCTTTAACTGAAGCATTTATTTTCCTCTCTTTTCAAAACCTTTTAAATGTTAAAAATACAGAAACTGCAGTTCAGTTATCATGTGAAAAGACAAAAATTTGCATTTCAGTTGGCATGCCAAATTTCAATTACTCAGTCCAGCATTAAGAATTCCAACACATCTAATACAGTCCCTACTGTAATTGCATAGAAAAATATAGGATTTATATATATATATATATATATATATATATATATACGCTATGTTTCTATACCTAGTTTCTATTCAGTTTTCCAGAGATTAAAATAAATGCCAAACTTCATGCCAACTAGAATCATGTATTTGATCACAAGCCTGTGCCTTACAGTGCACATCTCCTTAGCAGGAACATAGTTTTGACCTATTTTCCAGACTACCATGAAGCCTTGCAACTGCTTGTAAAACCTTACACTCTTATGCAGAAAACATCACAATCAGGGGAAAAAAAAAAAAAGTCCTGAATAAGAGAGTTTTTTCCCTACTTTCCTCTATTTGTTTGCATGCCTCATATGAAAGGCTGGCAGTTTCCCCAGTCAGAGCTGCAATCACAATACGATCACATTAAAAAGATGTAGCTAGAAGTCTTCCAACTTCATATTGTAATCTTGGCTGCCACAAAAAGTCAAGAAGGTCTGGTCTAGCTGCTATGAACATGAGATACAGAAAATACCACTTCTGGCTAAGCAGGCAACCTTTCCTTCTCAATCAGCAATCACTGTATCACTGTAGTGCAAAAGCAGATGACACTTTTAGAATGAAAAAGGAAATGTAGATTAGAAGAATTGATGCCATTTTTCACATGATCAAATGCATTAAAACACCAGTATTTGTATTCTGTCATCATTTTAAAATAACCAGTTGTATTTATATTTACCAGCAGCACATGAGATTCAGAACCAGGATTTCAACACAAAGCCCTTCCCCTCAGGTTGACTGTCCTCTTTCCACATCAGAAATCCAAGAGACAATCAACTCCTCTCACTGCCCAGTCTAACACTAAGTGGGATCTTTGCCAACACTCTTTGGCATGGACATGTCTCAGAAAGGTGGCACTTCTAAGTTAATTCACACAACATCATGAAATGAGTATGAGAATACACAACAAATTTGATCAAGCTATGACTATACTCAAGGGAAGACTTAAGCAGATGGATGACTTTGCAAGGTAGCAATGGAAGGAAATCTGGAATAGCTAAATTAAATCTAAGCATCTTCCAAGCAGTATCAATAAATTCAGTCAGCAACTTAAAAGCAACAGAAATAAAAAATCCATTATTAATCAAAATCTATTCCCCATTTTCAAGGAATAAAGTGTTAACTGCCTTGACAAAATAAGATACGAGGTCCTCTTTATCAGCCTGAAGAACAAAAGACTGCTTATCTCCAGGAATCTTTAACAGGACGAGACAAATACAGATTAATAGAAAGAAGTCACCAAGAAGGAAAATGTGTAACTGTTCTTTCGGCTTCCAGCGAAAATCATCTGGCAGATACCAGGTTGATTTGGGAGTAGACCTGTGAAATTTAAAATCTGTTTCATGGTATCAGTGCTGCTTTTAACTATTGAAATGAAATGTTGCTAGTGATTGCAATGATTCGGTTATGAATACTTTTGTATATCAAATCTAAAGGCTCTACTAAAATGACTTTTTTCTTGCTAAAACTCCTAAAGCTGAAGATTAAAAGAAATCCCTAGGAATTCTGGACCCATAAAAAAGAAGCACAAGTGAATATTTTATTAATAAATCCCTTTAAAGCAATTAAAAAGTGCAAAATTATGTTAGGCCCCAACCAAAGAGTTAGTATTTCCAGCCATAAAGACTCATCTTATCAATGAATCACATGAAGCCTTATAACTTTGTCCTGATGCATGGATCTCTGAGAACTTCATAATGAAAGGCATAAAGATGGTTATTTTAGTATCAGCAGTTCAAATTTTTTGGCCTGCTCTTTCATCCTAGTCACATGAAATTACTGATCTTCAAGAGAATGCAAAACACTTGAAGTAAGACATCTTCCTTTATTCACACCAGACCAAGGATTGATCTCCATCAGCACCTTGTTTCCAGCAGAGGCAGCCATGAAAACATACAAAGCAAAGAATAAGAACAAGACAAGCACATACAACATCCCCTCCTGCTATCATCCACGCTCCAACCACTTTCAGTTCAGGTTACTTCCTGAGACAGATGTGATTTTGTGTATTTAATATCCCTCAGTAGACTCATCTTCAAGGTACCTCATTAGCATCCCCTTGAGCCTATCTAAACTTTCATAAAGAAAATAAGATTCTAGTTTATGAGATCTGTGGAGTTTCATAAGCCAGTGAACATGGCTGTATCTAAGGTTTAACTCTTTGCATCCACAATTTTGATGACAAATGCATGCAGAATGCTTTGATTAATCTCTCTTTAAAAAAAGCCTCAGAGTCTGTTGTAGAATAAACTAAAGTTGCAGATTGTCAGTGAAATAAGTTTTACAATACCCTGTTTTTGTAAAATGCTCCACTTCTCTAAAGCACTTCTCTGTAGTGCCAACAAGCCTGCAAGTCAAGTTTGTGATTATGCTAACATTTGTCTGAACAGACACCATTATTCTCAACAAATGCAGAGAAAGAACCAGAGCAGCAGTGAACTTTCCTATCTTCTTTATTGATTTTTATGAGTGAGTGCATGCACAGCTAAGCAGCAGAATACATTACCTAGCAGACAAAATGAGAGGTTAGAAAGTTCTGATGAACAGCTAGCCAAATGTTCTACAAAACCAAGATTTCTATTTTTAAGAATCAACCCTTTAATACTGTTAAATCCTGACTTCATACCCCCAAGAATGACAAAAGGTAGACTGTTTCTAAAAATGTAAGAAAAAGCATGGCATTTAAGACCAAAGGTTTATTTACTGTCCCAAGTGGCAGAAGCATAGAAAAAGAAAATGCAATTGTGGAATCTCTCAAGCCAAGAAGGAGCCAAAAGGATCATTAAGACCAAATGACTACCTAAAACTAAGCCATACGACTAAAGGCATCCTCCAAAATCTTCTTGAACTCTGATGAGCATGGTGCCATGACCACTTCCATGGCAGCCTATTCCCATGACTGACCACTCAGTGAAGAATCTTGTCCTAGTGTCCAGTCTGACCTACCCCTGATGCAGCTTCACATCATTTCCATCTATCTTGTCACTGGTCACCAGAGAAAGGACATCAGCATCTCCCTCTCCACTGACCACCTCAAGGAAGCTGTAGACTGTGATGAGGTCACCTTTCAGCCTTTTCTTCTGAGTTTAACAAATCAAGCTGCTCCTCCAAAGTCTTGCCCTTGAGGCCTTTCACCATCAATTTATCAATACTGCTAGATTATCCATTAAATCTACTAGAAGTAAGTCTTAAATTATTCAAGAACACCTTTTAAAGAATGAAAAAATCCTTGAGAAACAAGCGTGCTAATCTGCATAGTGTGGTCATTTATTGCTAACTAATTACAATTTTTTTTCAATCTTTCATCATCCCATAGAATAGGAGTGGGATAATTTTACCATGCATTTCATATAATAACAAGCAATACAAAATTGCAGCCTTCAGGAAAGGCAAACTACATGTTTCTTTGCCTTGAAATAGTAAAAGTACGCATGAGTATCATCACCTATATACAAGGCATAAAATTTTCATAGGAAAAATCAGCCACTAATGTGGCATTTGGACCTATTTTGGGATATTTATGCAGTGAAGACAAAGCCCTAAGGAATAAGAGTGCAGCAGTGGCTTCCAGTGGTTGCAGTAGTGTATGGGTATAAACAAAGCCTGTGGAAAAAGGTGGTATCATCTTTTACAGTTCAACAAATGCAGCTAAAAAAAATTATATTCAGGAATACAGTGTCTTCTCTAATCTGAAGCAGTGAGTTCCAGTTAAATACAGGGAACATGAGACCAAGATGCAAAGCAAGAAACAGGAATGAGAATACTGTCATAACATAACCAGCTAATGTTACATAAGCAAAATGCAGCCTGTGTCCCACATGAGCTAATGACTTCATCTTCTCCCTCACTGAAATTCCCCCCTCTACCACACAGGCAAGAAATTTCTTTCTGTCTCCAGTCATTTCTATGATTAACCCAATACAGTTCAGGACAGGGTTTCAAGATGCAAAAGCCTTTGGCAGCAATAGCAGGAATACTCCTGTACCACTCAACTCTTGTTTCTCCCTACCCTTGTGCCCTGCCTGTCAGATCCTCAATCATGAGAGCAAATATCCATATGGATTGTGCTGTGAACCACAATACCCTGTCAAAGAAGTTGAGTTTTTAAGAAGGCCAGCCAGAGCAAAAAGCATCACATTACAATTCAAGACCAGACATTCAGATGCAAGTTATGCTAGTGTCATACAGCCACTACTAGTTTCGTGGAGTCTGAAAGAAAGTAGCATATACTGCCTTGCAGCACAGGAAACCTTTGGCTGTCCTTGGGGAAGCCTGTAAATCGTTGAAATGGTCTAGACAGCTTGTCTTCCAGAAGACAGGCAGTTGCTGTGTACAGCCTAAAGTACCCTTCCATGATTTGTGCTCTCTGTTTGGAGGACAGAAGGAATTTTTAGGTCAAGGCAGACCACTGGAGCAAAACTTGATAGTGTTGTCCAAAATTCAGTGCCAATTCAGTCCAGCATACAAGTATGAAGTCACCTACTACAATGCTTCTGAAATAAGGTTATGACTGTTACTTCCCACCTCACAAATACCCTAGATGTCACCAGAGAGATCAGACACAACTCTGGCTATCAACAGTGATGTTCCCTTACCAGGAGCATCAGGCAGTGATTGTGGCCCAGGTGCACCTCAGCAAGTGTCTCATAGAAGCATTTCAGGCATACAAGCCTAGGGCTTGGGGAAAGAGCAAAATCCTGGATTTTAACTTTGTGCTGAGATACCAAATTTGTCTTGGGTACATTCAAGTTTTCAAATCTTGTCAAGGATCTTTTCTTAGATCTAAGAAGGATTTTTATCACTGGTTTAATTTCTTACAGAAGCTTTACTAGTCACTGACATGAAAAGAGAAGCAGAGAATCCTGTGTTGGTGCCCAGTATCAGCAGTCCATACTTCTGTGTACCAAAGCTTAGGTGACAAAGGAGCAAGGACTATAAAAACAGCATAAAGATCTCAAATTCTCACTGACAGGTCAAACTATCTTTACAGATACAAGAGCTGGCAGTGTATCAAAAAAAGTGTGCTCATTCTGAAAAATTTTCAAGTGAGAAGTCCAAAACAAAGATTCCCATCTGTGTAGGCCATTAGTATTATTTGGTGTATCTTGACATAACAGCTCTGATTTTTTAAAAATATATATACATTGCACACATACACATATGTATGTACACACTAAGATCTACCAGATTTCCTCCAACTCAAGATGCACAGTCAGATCTTTCAAGGACTGGGAATACACTCTTCAGGGCAGTTCCAAAAAGGGGCAGCTCACAATTAGCAGAAAGCATGAACATCTCTGCAGCTGTGATGATGCTAATACATCCAGGTTGAGAGGAAGACAGAAAACAAAAGAGTATTTTGACTATCAAGAGAGCTGCTGATCAGAGAGAGCCATAATTCAGGTGCAGAGCAAGAAGAGGTGAAAATCCAAGCTTGTTTATTTCATGGAGAAGATTTACATATTGCACTGCAGTGTCAATACCTGCAAAACAGGTTCAGCAAGATCTGACCCAGTACATGCACCCAGTCTTTAATTTGCTAAGGCTTTGTTCATATCAGTGCACAGGATGGTACCTTGCTGGGTGCTTGTGTCACACTGACCTAACCAGGACAGAAACTATTCCAAAGAAATAATGAATTAAAATAGGATTCTCCACAGAAAGAGCACAGAGAAAACACTATCAAAGATCAACATCTTTTAATTTAGCAGCCACTGTTTACATAAAGAGATAACACAGTGACAGTAAAAGATAATCAAGATATGCAAATTTTTCCAGCTTAAGTGAACTGTATATATATGTAACAAAAGAGTAAGATTTAAATAAGGAATATGTAAGAAAGTATAACTTGTGGCCTAATGCTCCAAGAACAAATGGCTGCTCAATTACTACCTAGTCAGATGTAATCAGCAGTACATAGAAATAGCAAAATGCTTTTGCATACCTGTAGTGTCTTCCAATTCTTCCTGAAATGATTTGTCCTTCTGATATTTTTGGTCAAATCAAGGGCTTATAGTCTTTCCAGCATGCACTGATTACAGTTTGTCCAAAAGACTGTGCTAAGTGCAGTCTCTGATTAATGAAGTGGACTGACAATTTCTGATATATTTAGAGCAAGTCTAAGATGCATTTTCTTCATTGTAAATAAGATCTCCCCACAGAAAAAAAAAACAAAACAAAAACAACATTTTGTTTAGATAGCAGGAAAGTATTCTAATTCCCCTCCTATTCAGTTGTGTTTGTGTATATATATATATATATATATATATATGTATGTATGTATGTCTATTGCTCCACTATGATCATTTAAAGTGCTCCAAGACCATGCTTCCCATGTTAATTGCAAACCCTATTAAATAAAAATACTAGACCACAATTTTAACCCAGAGTTCATGGTTTCTTTAACCTAGAGTCTATGGCTTATTCTGCAAGCAAGTTCTCATACAGAGCAGATTAATGAGATTTGAATCATTTGTTTTCAATTCATACGAGCCAGGAACTAGCTACAAAGTGAGGGGGAGTAAATAGATTTTGAAGTATTAAGGAATAATGAATCATACCTATTTATTAGTCATCCTAATGAACACCTGCAAATTATTCTGCCATAAAGCTATTTTTACAAATTGGAGAACACAGACATATGTCAGTAACTAGGACAATTGAACAGTTTACTGTCAAGCAATTCTAGTAATTACTTAAATTGGTGATTAGGTACCACATCAGCTGAGATATTTCAGAGTTTCTCGAACTTCCAATATGGAAATTTACTGTGTACAATTATATTACTGAGAAATATCCATACAGTAAATAAATATACAGATGTCTTTATTTAGGAACAATAATGTATCTATATTTACTAGCTACTCTGTCTACACTGTTGAGGCTGTTTGCAGAAGGCCATTAGACTTCTAATTTGTTTTCTAGTAAAAAATGAAATTACAAGAAATGAGTGAGATTGAACAACTGAAAAAATAGCAGTATTAGGAGAGTTTTGTAGCATGCTTAGCACAAAGAGATGACAGTCCATGACTATGGCTCCCAGCAATGCTTCTTAAACACTGTAAATTTGATTTCTCAAATAAAGACAGCAAGAAAAATACTAAAATCCCTTTTAAATGCTATTTTTTCCCTATAATTTTCTTCTAAAACTATTTTTGTATTCTTGTGCTCATTTTTTTTGTTGTTGCTACAAGCTGTAGACAAGGCACAGATAGTAATTTTAAGCTTATTAGCAAAATTACATAACTTCACCCTATGACCATTTCTTGCTGTACTTAAACTGCACATATGTTTGAGCAGAGGCCATACCTTTTTTTAGAAACTTCTGATATCATTTTTAATATAAGCATATCTGGTCAAAGTTCTAATGTATTTTTAAATAAGCCTTTATTGTTGCATGTGTTAATGACAGCAATAGCCTAATTCATTTCAGGCTAGGGTACCCCACAGACAAGGCTATTTTAAAAGACACAGCCCTTCTTTTTGTTTAAGGAGAAACTGAAGTGTACCAGAGAAGTAGACCTTCCTTCAAACAGCCAGAGAAAATGCTTAATAAACCTACACTTTTCATCTTGCAGAAGGAAACTGAATAACATACAGAATAACTCAGGAAAAGCACAGCATAATTCAGGGTGAATTATTTAATGCACCATATTAATCATGTAGAGAGTTCCCTGTAGCAATTACAAAGCAAACTGAAAATAAAGAAAACAAAAAACACAGTCCAAGAATAAAGAAGGAAAGATAATACATTAGATGGAGTAAAGAAAAAGAAATGCAGATCTATCACATGGTTACAAGAGAAGAAAATATTTAAACTTTGGTTTTTCAAATGCTCCCATACATTCCTGACTTGCAGTGCCCAAAACTGGTAGCTGAATAAGCACACACAGAACTGCTCTCAAAGCAGAATAAAGAGGTAAGACACAGGGGGTCACTGTACCCCACTCCAGACCCTACAACCACACCACTCCCCATAGGCACAGGAGCAGAAGCTCCCATGTGAAAACAGTCAGTTCATGGGTAGTTACTTCCGTAGAATCATTCCCAAGCTGAGATTATTCCACAACACCTCAAAGGAAGAAAGTTTCTAGCTATGGAAAACCCAGGTACAGCAATATGGCTTGTGTAAGGCAACAAAAGATAGTGCACAGTTGGGGACACTTCACTCCTATTCCAAATTTTGCAGAAGACAGAGAATGCAGTGATAGCAGACTGTCCTCATAGCTCAGATCTCCTTAAGCAAAACAGAAGAAACTTGTGTTTTAAATTTTGAAAAGAAGCCACACTCACAGGCAATAAAATTTCTCCAACCAATACGGTGGAAAAAAACCACAGCATTCCAATAATTCTATTTCCCTGATATTCTCAACCAAGAGATGTTTTAAAAGCATCTTTTTTTTTCCCAGAAAAATAGTATTTATCCAGACAGATAGTTTTTGACTGGTTGTCAAGAAAAAGAAAATAGAGTAATTTGCATTAGAAAATACTAAGAAACAATTCTCAGATAAAAACAAAATATTTACAAACTTTCCAAGGAAAGTTTTAAAATGCGTTGATAATAGAGGTATTAAAATGCCTGACTCTCCACTGATTCATCCCTGAATGGCCACTGTTTTTAATGTCACTAAATTAAGAACATTTTCAGTTATAATTGGGGATTTGAATTTTCATCTGTGAGACTCATAAAAGACTGTTTCAGCAGAGCACTACAGTTAGATGGATGAAGGTCAAACATAAATTTCCCACTGTCCAAGTCAGACTTCTGAGAAAAGCATAGAGAACAAAATAGGTACATGCAATTCCCAGCATCCAACAGAATTATTTCTGAAAGTACTCCATCATTTTCCTAAATTTGATTTCCACTAAATCAGAGCCAAAGTGAACAAACAGTCCAACTGAACACTGAATTAATCCATTAAAAAGGTCTGGGCTTCAAACATCCACATTGTCCAGAAAATTAATTCAATAACAATCTGTGCCTCACATCTCGAACTGCAGCACTCGTTTGACAGAGGACTAAGCAGCAACATAAAGAAAATGGGAGAAATCCTCCCCTATGACAAAGTTCCTTAGCCATCATTCTTATGTTGAAGGAATAGCACATCTTTGTCACTATATATAAACATATGAAGATTTGCAAAATAACCACGCCACTGAATCCATGTCCACCATTCCGCCTGATAAATAGAAAAAGCTCAGCTCTTCAAGACTGTATCTCAGAAACCTAAGACTGACACTTTCCTTTTCCTGGAAGGAGAGAATCGTCTGTCTGAATCTTGAATAAAAAGTAGATTCTCATCAGTTCCTGAAAGGAGTGTTACTTGTGACTAAAGGCAGGTTAGAAATTGTATAAAAAAATTTAAGTGATTACCTCTCCTATGAAGACAACCATAACACAATCCAGTTTTTCTTCAGGGGACAGCTTATCAATAAGGGAGTGGAGAGTTTCTGTAAGGTAAGACTTGACTTTTCTTTTCACTGTAGGTATTCCCATTACAATGGAAACTGAAATCAAACCAAAAAAGGTACTTTCAGTGATTTCAAACACAAGAAACAAAACAAAAATCTTGCCATAAGGAATTGCTTAAGAAATGCAAAGGTTTAAAAGGTGGAGATTACAGTAATAATAAATAGCTTAAAAATATGCCACCCAGCATAAGGAGCATGACTAACAGTTAACACCAATGCTCAGAACAAACACAGCAGACAAAAAAAAACCCCAATCCTAGACATGCCAGACTATTGTGAAGGTGTGGTGGGCTGATACTGCCTGGACACCAGGTACCCACCAAAGCTGGTCTATCCTCACCTTCTAAGCTGGATAGGGAAGAGAAAATGTAAGAAAAGGCTTGTGGGTAGAAATAAGGGCAGAGAGAGATCTCTCACCAGTTACTGTCACAGGCAAAGCAGACTTGAGGAAGTTAATTTATTAACGATCAAATGAGCATAGGGTAATGAGAAATAAACCCAAATCTTAAAACATCTTTCCCTCACCCTTCCCTTCTTCCTGGGCTCAACTTCACACCTGATTTCTCTATCTCCTCCCTACCAGGAACACAGGAAATGAAGGCTGGAATTCAGTTCACCACACATGATCTCCACCATTCTTTTTTCCTCAGTGGAAGGACTCCTCCAACTCTTGCCCTGATCCAACATGGGGTCCCTCCCATGGAAGATGGTCCTCCATTAACATCTCCAATGTAAGCCCTTCCCACAGGCTTTGGTTCTTCATATACTGCTCCAGCATGGGTCTCTTCCATGGGCTGCAGTCCTTCAGGAACACACTACTCCAGTGTGGGTCCATCTCAGGGTTACAAGTCCTGCCAGCAAACCTGTTACACTGTGGGCTCCTTTCTCCATGGGTCCACAGTTGAGTTTGCCATGCAGTTACAGCACCCTTTGGCCATCCACCTGCTGTGACATGGGGTCCTCCAGAGGCTGCAGGTGGGTTGCTCCATGGGCTGCAGGACACAGCTGCCTCTCTACGTTCTTCACCACAGGCTGCAGGGGACTCTCTGCCCTGACACATGGAGCACCTCTTCCCCCTCCTTCTGCACTGACCTTGCATGGTCTGACTCCTCTCTCCAGCTGCAATTGCCCTTGTGTAGTTCCCCCCCCCGCTTTTTTTCAATCTGTTATTCCAGTGGTGCTGGTCTGGCTTTTGGTTCCACTGGACATAGGAAAAGCTGCTGGCACCCTGTTAGAGAAGCCAACCCTGTAGCCTCCCTGTTACCTGTCACACAAACCTCAATAAAATGAGAAATAATCAACAACCATGGTATTATTCAGACAAGGTGCACCAAGAGTGAATAAGCTCCCTAACTTAAGTTTAAAAATAAAATTGATATAACCATTCTTCAACACTCAAGTATTTAACTTCTCAGAAGTCATCTTTTAAAATAATAATGCTGAAAGCCTCTATTACTTTCCATGCACATGGGGTTTGGTTCTTAAAAAAAAAAAAAAAAAAAAAAAAAAAAAAAAAAAGGCCAGGACAACAGAACAGCATGGAAGTTCCTCAATGACATTCCTTATCTCTGAAATAGCACCACAAATGCAAAGCAATGCATCCCCAGCTATTATGTTATTAACAGAATCTTTCAGCAGGCCATTTGAGTTCTGTGTTGCTTAGCTTTTCCACAGTTTTTCTTCTCCACTTTACCCACGACTGGTTACATTGGGAACATTGGACAGCATTGGGGAACATTGCAGTGAAAGGATAAAACAGACTTCATGAAGTCCCAAAACACTGAATTTACTCCCTCCGTTTAATTAAATAAATCTAATTACAATTTCTATTTTGTAATTCTAAATTTCTGCCATATATTCCCTGGGGACATGATACAGACTTCACATGAAATTGTAACAGATTATTAAATTTTTCTTCCCTGAACAACAACAGCGAAATAAAAGGTATTTATAGTCAAAAAAATAAACCTGGGGCCTAAGTCCACACATTTGTCATGCAGGTATGCCTTCTGTCAAAAGAAGGAGCAATCAAATTTACGAAAGAAATGAAAAACTACAAGCCAGGAGTAACTACAACACTGAAATATTTTCCCCCTCCAATGACTGCTCAGATTTTACTGATTCCATTATACCTCATTATCTTAGTTCTCTCAACTTAATTTATACATTGAAATATACTGTTCAGAACAACAGAAACAGCAATGCTAAAATAATTATAACCATGCATGGTTGCCCCACAAATCTGAAAAGCCAAAGGGATATATCCATTAGCAGTTCAGAATCTGAAATGCATGAGCTTTGTTTCCTTTTAGCTACAAAAATATTCATCCAAACTAGATGCTTCTTAATGTGCACCTTAAGAGGGCATGGGGTGTGACTGAGATTATGCAGAAAAGAGCGAAGCTGAAACCAAGCTCCTTTCATCTCAGATTCAGCGCAAATTCCAAGGATATCAAAATCACACAAGTTAAATGAGATGTCCTTCATCTACCGAAAAATGCAGTAAATTCTTTTTCTAAAACTAGAAGATCCTCCAGACATAAAACATGAAGTAACCATCATATCAGCATACCTCCTGTCCTTCCAAGGCCAACCTGCACAGAAGGTTGAAGGCTTCCTTCATTTTTCAACAAATGAGGCAAATGGTAATAGATATTTGGCACTTGAAGAGATTTCCTGCTTGTTAGCTCTTTTAACAATTTCAGTGTCTCATCTGCAAACATACAGGAAATCAGTAATGCAGAAAACAAATCATATGAAGTTTTAAGCAACAGTAAACAGTACAAAATTCCAAGCTTGGTCTTAACTCACAGCCAGAATAAATTGTGCACTTTTCTGAGTCATTATATCTTGTCTACAAAGGAAGCCTTTTCTTATTTTGATTTTTTTAAGAAATGATGGGCAAGACTATTTTGTACCTATAACCTTGTTACAGATACAGTTAATATTTAAGCACAACCACGTAAGATTTAGTGTGAATCTACAGAAGTAAAGAATGCTCCACTTATCTGGGGGGCTGGTGGTTTTATTGGGGTTTTTTCCCAATTAATCAAATGGGAAGCCTATTTCCCTAGATAATTTTTTACTTTTGCTTACAGAGGTCATCACCATCCAGCAAATTCTACTGCAAATAACTTTTCAGAGCGACAAATACATATTGAAATACACTGCACATACAGATTTAAAATAAAACAGCATTAAACAGTTGATATTTTGAGTATTCCTGCAAAAAAAAAAAATTAATGCAAATTTAATTTAGTCCATTAGAATGGAAATATCCTATTAGATTCCATTAGAATCATTCCTGCTCTTTCTGGTGCAACTGCCTTTCAGTATGTCCAGGTGGCTCTCAAAGCTGCAAATAACAGTTTTTTAAATTACCCTGCTGTATGTGTTGACTTTCTTGCATCAAGTGTGAAAACGACTCTTTTCAAATAATAAATATGATAGCATATGGATCTTTGAAAACATATGGGCTTTATGGTATCAAGTTAAGTAAAAACCATTGTCCAGTTTTCTTGAGATAAAGTTGAGAAGTAAGAAAAGGAAAGCCAAAAGCGTAATTCCTCTCAGATTTTGAGCAGAGCTTCTACAAAGATAGATGGATTTTCTTCTGGATTTTGTTCTTTGTGTTTGGGGATTTCTGAAGTATTTCTTTTTAGGTGAAACTAAATTCCTTACCACCTCAAACCCTGCAAAAAACTTTGTAAATAGATGCCATAAGTGGATATGTCTATTTTGATAGACTCTAATTCAGGTACATTTTACTTTTCCTGTTAACATTTCTTTAATTTCATCTGCAAAACCTGGACTAAATTCTGTCCAAGTATAACAGCTCTTTGTCTGAATAAGGATCTACACAAAACAATCTGGAATTCTTTCAGCTTCAAAGACAGCAAATAGTATTATGTATACTAAAGTGTATTAAGCTCAACAAATAACCTATCTAATACTAAGTTCTGGGCACAAAAGCTCAGTAATTCAGCTGGCTTCCCATTATGGCTCTACATGGAAAAAAAGGAGGATGTCCATCCCAGCTGGGACCCAGACATGATAAAATGTTTAATGAATTAATACTTTCAGCTGCATCAGAAGAGAATAACTCCCTAAAAGTATATTGTTTATAAGCAAGCTAAGTCAATTTTAGAAACAAATGTGGTAATAACTTAATCCTAAATCCAGAATCAAAATTATTTTACCTCCTCCATGCTTTACTTTGAAAGCAAAACCACATACATGAAATAGGAAGACAAGATTTATAGACCACGCTAAATGTAACCTTTATGTGTGCAATTCCTGGAGATCCAGGGAACTGCTGAGATCAGGCCATTAGTATCAGACAGCAATTCATGAGTGGCATCAGCACTGGAGCCTATAATTATAACCATTTCCCAACAACAACAACAAAATCTATTGGAAATAGTAAATCATAGCACAAATGGAAGTGGACAACAAATTCAAAAATCTTGTTTCAGGCTTTTGAATTGCAAAACCCTTCAGGTTTCAACTCCTTATTAGACCAATACAGTGAAATTTCTGCAACCTACCAAGTCAGACCTCTTGACAGAAAATTTGTACTTATTTATTATTCATTTTCCATCCACAAAAATCAGAGCAATGAAACAGTAACAGTGTGATTTTAAAAGTTAACATCAATAGTCTGGTGAATATTGCAGTATTTTTCACTAATATTGCCAAACAGCTTTTTGTAAACCTGACTATCCATCTCCAAAATGGGTAAAAACTTAGGGAAGATTTTACAAAATTTAACCACTAGTTATTAAAAAGGCCACTTCCTATACTTTTTACAAATCATAACCAATACTTCAGTCCATATGATTTAATACCTTCCAGTTGACTTTTAACCTATTTTAACTGCTCCAAGTTCATTCCTTTCTTCTGTTTGCTCACTTTTCCCCTCTGACTCTATTTTAAAAATGATGTAAATTAATTGTCAAAATGTATTCAGTGTATTAAATAAGTAACCAGAAGTTCCAAACTTTTGGAGTTAGGTGTGGAGTAAGTAATTCTTATGACTATAGGGACTGAATAAGGGTGGGTGAATCATTAAGAAAAACAACTGGAAAAAGCAAGCCGAAAACACCCACACCAGATACAACATATTACACATTCTTTATTCACACCGCTGAACAGTTTCATTTGGCTTCCTTGGTAGCAACTGCTTACTCTGTAGTAATAAGAAGATATATTATCATTGCAGAATTATAAAAAAGTATCTCAAGAGTGCGTACCTGAAAAATTGTTCATGGCATTCTTGCTGCCGTTGGTTTCTGCCACGGCCCTGCGGAACTGCTCCAGGATGGCGTTGAGCTCGGACGAGCGCTGCAGCGTGCGGTGCTCGGCGATGCGCAGGCGTTCCTTCAGAGCGTGAAACTCCCGCTGGTAGGCAAGCAACTTTTCTAGGGAGAAAAAAAAAAAAAACACGACTCGGGTCGCTCAAGGAAATGAACACCTGATGACAGATCTGACGAGCGTCCAGCACTGCTCAGCGTTGCAGCACCTGGAATGCACCCGGGAAGGCAGAACCCGGCACGGCCCCAGCTGAGGAGCTGGCAGCCTCAGCACCTGCACGGCACCGGGATGCAGGGCAGGCATTGCAGGGGAGATGCCCCTCACCATAGCCACAGACCAGAGCAACTCTCAGTACCCAGCGTTCAGCACGAGGCACTTCTGAACCACCTTTTGGAACAGATCCCACAAACCATTTCTTACAAGAGGCCGCACAGGAGCGGCCCCTTACGGAAGTTCAGGTTACATCTTCAGAAAGAGCCCTCTGAATACTTTGTAAGGATGAGTGGAACTTGACTGTTATTTCAGACATAACAGTTTTAAACCTCAGTTTAAACCTCAGTGCCTGAGAACTGAAGAACAAAATTTTTTATCAAAATTCTGCTGATGTCGATACAGACACATACTCTTCAAAGGGGACCAAAAGGGAGATGGAAACACCAAAACTGATTTGCTGATATAGTCCCTTTGTACTTGACACCCAGTAAAGTAAGTGGGCCTGGATTTTTTATCCTTCCTTCTTCCTATTGGTGATTTCCTCAAATCCTCTGCTCACCATCATCACTACAACCATCCTTCAGCCAATACACAGATACTGACTGGAGTATTTTAAGTGAATTTATAACTCATAAGCGATATTCCAGCCATTCCGCTGACATCCACAGACATACCTCTTTTGTTATCTACCTATCCATTCATTTTCGTATTGCAATAGTAGGAAAGCAGGAGTTTAGAAAGCAATTTGAAACTCTTGCTGTTGCTACATTACATAACACATGGGACAAAAAAAAAGGTATTAGAGTCAACTTCTACTGTTAATAAGGCTGCTTTTCCCCCAGATTCTTTCAATTTACATTTTTTTTTTTTGGAATTGGGATGTACTGTTCTGATTACATTCAGAAAACTTAATTAACTAATATGCCCTTTGTTTTGAAGGCAGAAAAATAAAAACATAGTTCACTACTTCTTAAAAACATTTCTCTTGCCAGCTTTATTTTGCTTCTTTCATTAAAACCAAATGGTTACTGCTTTTGTGCCAACAAATCCAGAACACAGATGCTGGCCCACAACACAGTGCTAGGCACACTACACACTGCTGACTGAATCCAGACTGCTATTTGAAATAGGAATCGATGCTTTAGTCAGCAGCACTTAGACTGGGAAGATTTTTTAGACTTTCTGGCATGAAGGCCATTCTTATTTGCCAATGATAACTAACAAAGTAGATCAGCCCTGATGCTTCCAGTATTGATACTGCATTCATGGTACTTGAGACCTCCAAAGTATTCATTCCTTTGAGAAATACTAGACAAGTAGTCAACTTCTCACAGTTCCTTCAACCAGACATATCTAGGTTAAGGAGGCTGCTCTAAAAGATACATCAACTCCTGGCACCTATCCTTCACAAATACATGGTGATTTTTTTTCCATTAGGCACAATATTATTCAGTCAAGTATAACTAAAGAAAAACCCTAAGATTAAAAATACAGTAAGATTTTAAGTCTACTACCCTATTAAGTATTTTTCTAGTTCTTCAGGCAAAATTAAATAAAAAAATAGTTATTTTCTTATGTGAACTCAAGTGATCTAAAATACTTACACCTCTAACACTACTAGAGCTAGCACTTTTCATGTTTTTGGAGATTAATATGTAATTTGGCATTTTGGCACTTGTTTTATAATATGGCTGCTAGTACTTTTAAACTAAACAAATTAAATTTAAATGTCTAACATCCATATCTTTAGCATACTTTCAATATTTCAAAGGTAAACTGCTCAGATACTTATTACTTACAAATAAAAAAAAAATAACAAATTTTATTTCATACTGAAAGGCACTTGCAAAGGAGAAAATACTTCTTAGACTCTTACAGTACCACCAGGAGCAGTGACACATGTCCCAGACTTAAGAAAAGCATCCCTTAAGCCATCAGCAGTTTATAAATATTCTAATTTGACTTTTCAGAGTTCCTGACTAAGTACTCAAGAATGAGCCTACAAGATTAAATTTAAGAATCTTTGACTGAATTCAAGCTTGGTAGAGAAAGTCCTATTTAGCTAATTTGGTATCCTTCTATGATAAAATCACCCTCCTCATGGATGAAGACAAGCTGCAGGAAAGGCAGTGCAGACTCACCTGGAGCGCTGTGTGCAGTTCTGGTCCCCCCAGTTTAAAAAGAATGTGGAGATCTCTGAATGCATCCAGAGGATGGCAACACAGCTGGTGACAGAGCTGGAAGGTCTGTCCTGTGGGGAGTGGCTGAGGACTTTGCGTTGGTCTAGTTTGGAGAAAAGGAGGTTGGAGGGGTGACCTCTCTGCTCTGTGCAGCCTCCCAAGGGTAGAGAAGTACAAGGGGAGGGATGTGTTGAGCTCCTCTCCCTGGTGTTTAGTGACAGGACACGGGGCAATGGTCCTAAGCTGTGCCAAGGGATGTTCAGATGGGACATTCGAAAGCATTTCTTTACTGAGATGTTGGTAAAACACCAGAACAGGTTTCTTAGAGAACATAAAGTAATTAGGAGGCAACCGGATACCCTTAATAATATGTTATAGCTTTTGGTAAGCTCTGAAGTGGTCAGGCAGTTAGACTAAATTATTATTGGTAAATCCTTTCCAATTGAGATATCCAATTCTATGACAAGTTGACTTATAAGCATTGTATATTAAAAATGTTAATAGTGCCTCTGATATTTTCAAAATACATTTGACCGCTCAGTGTTTTATTGATCAGAGATTTCTCCAAAACCAAAATAAACTGAATTGATTTCTTGTCCAGAAGTATGAAAACACTTTTTTGGTTGTTATTACAGTAAAAAGGAGAGTATTGAACATAAAATCACAGTGAAAACAGAGGTCAGTGACCACCATCAGTAAAAAAAGATTCTTTTTCTACAGGATTATGAATTCTGTTCTTATTCTCATGCTGAAATTTAGAGTTATTTAAAAAAACAGAACAAGGAATTCAGAAAGTAAGTTACTGGCCTTACCACACTGATGAAAGAGCCCCAGACATATCTGTCTGTTCTCTGACAAACAAAACATCTCTCCAACAGCAACTGCAACCAACATTAAAGACATTTGGTCTCCAATAATTTCAGCATATGAGCATATTTTTATTTAAGAATAACGTACTATTTTACATTGATTTGAGATTTTCCCCACTTTTCTCTAGAAGCCAGAAAGACCAAATAAAATAATCTTGTCAAGAAATTGTTTGAGAACTAGAAAGCATTAATTCTTCATCATTTTTCTCTTGAATTCTAGTTGCTTCAGCAAAACTCCAGAAGCTAAAGCCTAAATATTTTAGCTGTCCAGATGCTGTGCAGTTTTCCCAACACTATGTCAACCGAACCAGTAATCTGTCTACTTTTTTTCCTTTCTAGCAATACATTCTCTTAAATATGCAGAATCTAGAATTTAGACAAGCTCGCTTGAAAGTTGCTGCAGTATTTTGAAAAGTGAAAATTTAAATGAAATTCTGGTGGTCTGCTGGTATTTAACCAGAGACGGAATCTCAGCTCTCAGCCTCCTCTGAGTTATTGACAGTTCTCCTACTAAATAACTGTTAAAAAAAAAAAAATTCCAAAAAGACATCACTGACTCAAAATCACAAACTCAGTCCACTCTCCTCTTAGCCACATACAAATCTTGACTACATAACTTGCTTAAGAGTTGTCTAAATTTGAAGAAAAATTCAAAGTTTTAAAACATGGAGTTTCTGGATGTTTTAAAACATCTTAGAATGCATCTAATTTCTTAGTTTGGGCTTTTGTACATCTTGAAAAATCTGTTTATGTACTTCAACTCCTGCTTTTTGTAACAGCAAAGAGCTTCCCCTTGAGATAAAAAGGGACATCAAAGTAAAGGAATAAGAAACTAGGCTGTAGTCTGAGTTTAGAAAAGCATTTTGCAGAGCATTTCAGCTCAACTGAAATAGCATAAATCTGAATTGCAAGTAAATTACCAACAGAAAACTTGCTGTATTCTACTTCCAAATAAAATATCTACTGAACAACAAAACAGAAAAAATACTGTGGAAACTCAATCAAAGCAATTTTAAGGCTATACAGTTTCAAAGTCGATAAAAATCATCAACAGCTTTTTTTGTTTTTTTTTGTTCACGTTACTTTTTTAGCAAAGTTAGATATTTTTAATGGCTCAAACCTGTCAGTGTGTAAGAGGCATTTGGACAATGACCTTAACAACCTGCTTTAGCATTTGGTCAGCCCTGAAGTGGTCAGGCAGCTGCACAAGATGACCACTGTAGTTCCCTTCCAATTGAAACTGTCTATTCTATTCTAACATGAAAACTATGAAGAAACTATTTGAGTGCACTTCTAAACTGTGTGGAGTGCACACTTGTAAAAGGAAAAGAGAATTGCCTGAAGACCCTTTTGCAACCCAAGAATGTTTTGGTGATTCTCAGTATTGCCATTATTCCTCAAGGAAAGCCTTAACTGTCTCCTAAAAGAACTACAGTCTACAAAACCAGTAAGAAAGCATTGCAAACTGGTATTTATCTTATCAATCAATCAGGCTCCCAAACATGTTAAATCACAGGCCATTTTCACAACTGAAAATTGAACATACCGAACTAAGGCTGTTGAACTAAGGTGGCTGCATTCACATAAATAAATAAGAAAATAAATAAAAGACAAGCCATAATTTACTCAAGAGCTCTGTGTTTGTATGGCTGGTTGTACCGAAGGCAGATGCAGAAGACAAGATCAGGAAAAGCTTTATGACCTTCCCATATCACAAGCAGGCAGTTGAGCTTTCCTTCAAACCAGCTAAACACCCAAAGTGATAGATATGCCACACAGACAAAAAGGTAACCAGCCACAGACTTGGCACTCAAAAATGATAGCAAGCCAAGCACAGAGGGCTTAGCTTTGCCAATTAATTGTAGGCCGGATTTATATTTTCTGCCTTCACCCCCTCTTTTCATTAAACAGGACACACAGAAAAGGCTGTGGTTGGCAACAAAGCATTGTACACAAATAGCAAGTAAAACACCTAGAAAAGGATAGACACCTGATAAAACAGGACTTTTCCTTTATCCAAGCGGGGAAAGTTTAAATCATTATTCAAATCAACAGTGTATCACTGGCAACAGTTCTACATTCACCAATGAAACAGTTTACAGCCCACCCTAATGGCAACCCCTTCAGCTTTTACAGGGTAAAGGTTTTGCAGCAAATACCTCACTTTTCTGCACACCCTGCTGAAGAGTTATTAAAATGCCATTAAATAAACGTCTCAATCTGTGAGAACACACTGTAGTAAGTGCTAATTCAGGTATTTCTGTGATTAGTTATTCTACAACTCACTTAGTCCCATTATAAACACCCTACAGCAGTTACCATCATGCCACGGGTCAGAGACACTAACAAGCTTCATGCTTTAATTAATCACACTCCCATCGAGGATGTTGATCAGTTTACAGGTTGATACAGAGTAGAGCTCTTAACTGGCAGCGAGCTTCCACGCTGGGTTTCATACAGAGTCAGTGGTAAGGCAAGAGGAGGTTACTCTTCAGTGAATTAGGGATTTGTCAGTGTGCCAGCCAATTCAATCTGGCATGGCTCTTCCAGGAACATTTCTTTCTTTGAGCTACATGAGGTATACAAATTAAGTTCTGCACTTCCCGTAAAATCAGTTCAAACATTTTATGTGATCCATGAAGTTGCAGTATCAAGTAAATCAGTATCCAGTAAGTCATGACAACACCTGCACAGACCTGCACTTCAATCCCACAGATGTAAGCAACAAGAATTTTTTAGACCATGTTTGGTTCATAATACTCAAGTACCTCACAAGCCATCACATTTGTAGTATGACTGATAAGATACTCATCTTCACCTCTTAAAAGGAGATAACCTTTTAAATTAAAATCCTGTTATGCTAATATTTGACAGACTAAATTATTTCCATTGTCAGCCAAGAAAAAGTGAATTTCACTAGCATACAAAATAAAATTCTTATCATGCTAGCACTTAAGTAATTCTAAACTTCATCTTAAAACTGACACTTTTTTGGACAAAGGCTACACTTCCACTTTAGCACAGGATTTGCAAACTAGAACTACAAATACAATTACTGTGATACAAAATCTGCTCCTACTGCACTGTACAGTAATCCAATATCCACATAAAGACGCACAGACAAAAAATACATACTGGCATTTACTGAGATAGCATGAACATTGCTTCCATTGCCCTTTAGAAGTGACTCCAGAGCTCAGAAGATATTCACAAGGCACAGACGAAGCACTGCATTCTCAAATGTCTGAGGGGAGGCAAGCAGAGGATTGTCAAACCAATCACACACACACAGACAAAAAGCTATGTCCGCACAAGAGAGATACTAAAGATGTTCCAGAATCCTCCTGTGACATTTAGACTTACAAAAACAGCAAAACATCGTCGCAAGCTGAGCTAATTATCAAGTGTCAAAACCTGCACATAGGCACAAATCATGTTAACAATTAGCAATGTCAAACAGTGAAGAGTAAAGAAGGTTAACGAAATTTACCCCCAAAATTTAAATCGCAAGCATGCTCACAAATCAGATTCTGACTTGTCTCAAGACTGCCTAAAAGCTGATACTTGGTGTCTTTGAAATGTTACAATGTATTACCATAGATGACTACTCAACAATAGCTAATTAGCTTCCCTGTGCTTCAAGTGAAATTAAAACCTTTTATAAACAAGCTATGATGAGTTACAAAATCCAAAGCATTAAAGCAATCAACCATGCAAATACAAATAAAGCAGTATACTGGAAAGGCTAACAACAAGATATGCTATAAATAAAAGTTCTTAAGAAAACTGCTCAAGGTCAAATTTTATCAGTCCTCTTGGAACACTTGATTCTGTGGGCTTTTTTACTTACAGCGTTTGTAACTATGCCTATTCATATAGCTGTTTTATTATTTTGAAGGGATTAGAGAATGTGCAATTTTTTGTAAGTATAATACTCTGTGAAATTGAAGACAGGAAAATATGGTAGATGATCTATAAGATACATCCTACTAATAATGACAAAACATTTTCAGCATCAGGAAAAAAAACAAACAAAATCAAGATGCAGGAAAACCAGTGGGCAAGTCATTTTTTTATCCCTAATCTTGTTATTCAAATTGATGGGTCATTTCAGCAATTCACTATTTCGATCTATCATCAGAACTACTCTTTATTGCCCTTACTTTCCACATAGAAATGTACTTACTAGGACAGCAAGTAATTTTAGAATTGCTTATTCAAGTAGCTTTCATTGTGAAGAACAGCTTGTTTCTGAGTGAAGGTTCTGCAGGTTTTCCTAACTTTGGTTAAAAAAAAATAACCCTCAATAATTCTAATTTTTTAATTTCTCATTGCAGTTTTTTTCACATTTCGCACTTCAAGGATCTCTGTAAACAAATAATGTTTTTTGTCCTCTCCAATTTTAGTGCACTAGCACAAGTCTGAAGTGCTTGCTTTGAAACTTTCAGAGCCTGATCCAATCTGAGTCTAGATACTTTTGTTTAAACATTCCTTTGCAGCAGGAGCTGAAGTTGTTTTCCCTAAAAATTTAAAAGCAATCTGAATATGACCCTTTGTCATATCAACTGGTAAAAACTTTATTTTGAAATGTAATTTCAGAATCAATTTTCTTGTAAATAGTCCTTTGATCTGAGAATCTGCTTTCCCTCCATTTTTTCTATCTTTAATATAAATACACTAAAAATTATGTACCTTTCCAATCAAAATGGAAGCATGAAATGGTACATCATGTTTGTTTGTTGGTTTTTTTTCTAAAAAGCCACAGAATGCAACATTTTTCTAGAGGGAAAAAAGTCCAAAGAAACTAAAAGGCAAAGAAGTCAAACTAGAATTGTGACAGCTGATAAATGATTTACTTAAAGGAGTATTCTCAGAGCTGGATAGAACAGCCAGGAACAGTTTTAAATGTCTCCAGATGCAATTGCACACCTTTGCCTCTAGATATAATTTGTTCAATAGAGAAAGGCCACAATTTAGAAGATGTCCAAATCAATTATAAAATCCAGTATGACACCACATTCAAATCTCCTCTGATGAAGGCTGAGAGTCTGAATGTTCCTTTGGACACAAGGAAAATAAAGAATAATATATCAGAAAATCCAGGCACCCACAAATAAGGTCAAGTCAACAGAAGCATATGGTGCTCTGTCTGTGCACTGGCTTCAGACAATAAGGATAATTAAACGCATTATTTGTTTGAGAAGAGTTATTGGCAGCACTTGAGCTGAAAGTCTTCTTTTAAAGCAGAGAACAGCAAGCTACATTGATGGGGGAAAAAATAATCAAACAAATAAACAAACAACAACAACAAATTAAAAAAAAAAAAAAAATAACCAAAAAAACCCAAACCAACCAAAAAAGAACACAAAAAACAACCTGAAAACCCCCCCCCAAAAAAAAACAAACAAACAACCACCCAATCCCCCACAAAAAAAACCCCAAAAAACTAAAAAAAAAAAAAAAAAAGCACTTTTGCAAATAATTTGCGAATTATTTGTCCTGATCTGACTGTTAACTTTACTAGGATTCACACTTCTATGACTAGTTAACAATACTGCCCAACACTCCACGGATGAATATAAACCTCAGGGCTTTTTAGGTTCCAGCTACTTGGTTCTTATTTTATTCCCAGTGTTAAGAAGTACAGTCACCTCTGTATGGTGCCACCTGTACTGGCATTTCTTCTCTAAGGGGAAAGTGATTTAAGAACACCACTGAAATCATGTGCTAAATCTGTCCCACAATAAGAAATCAGTATTTAACACATCTCTATCCCTGAAGAGAAACAGTAAGAAATAATAAAAAAAAAAGCTTCATAGATTCTAGTCTCAAAAAGCAAAGCAGAACAAAAATTATTGCAACTTCTGTTGTAGACGTTCATTCCACAAAGAGTTCAGTTTAATAAATTGGTAAAAGAAAAGCTCAACTGAGAATACAAAGCACTGAATTCATGTAACCTGGACAGTAACTCATTACAGTGAAAAAAAATTACCATCAAGTAATTGTCACTAAAACATCCCACTCTGACATTTCTGACATGTCTTGCACAAGATTTAAAGTGTGCAACAATGCAAAAGAAACTAGGAAGCCCTCAACAACATCACAGTGTTACCTCAAAAATACAATTTACAGTGACAGCATTTACAAAGATCATTATGTCACAATTATTTTTTCAAACTAACTGCCAAATAAAAAGCAAGACTGTAACTATACTGCTCAAGCAAGCACAAAGCTCCAGTTTAAGCAAACATTGCAATCATAACACTGAGAAACACTTAAGATACAGGACAGGTCAATACCTAGCCTGCATTCTTGGCAACACTGAAGGACTGCACATACCAGGAAAGAAAGCATTTCTATCACTTTTTAAACATAATAAAATAAAACAATCCTTTCTACATTTCTGCAGAGACATATATTAAGCATACATTTTGCATTTATTATGTTTGCTTCCATCATTTAGTTTAGATGTATATATAACACATACATTTCATTACTACCAATGAAGAAGAGTATCTTCTAAAAAACACACAGCAGCCCATTACACTCATTTCTAACAGGACATATCAAAGAGGCCATAACCATTGATCTGATCTGAGCAGTGTGTGGCTTTATAATCAGCATCTCTCCGTGGTATCATAATTTCAACATTTAAAATAACAACAAAACCTAACCCTGATACAACACATTTCTTTCACATCTGTTAAAAGAGCACAAGGAACAACCCCTTCACCTGAAAAACTTGCAGATTTGCTGACCATGTTAACAAATGTAATTACCCTGTAGGTAATTTGACCTCTTAGAGTCAGTTTGACTACAAGTCATCTGTGACATCTCATGCTTCTCCTCAGATCTCAATCAGACAATAACAGTTTCAGCTACCTTCTATAAGCAAGCACATATATCTGTATTAAGATATCATGCTATCTAGTGATCTCAAATTCCTGGTGAGTTCTTTTGCAGTGTTTTTTTTATTTATTTTTATTTTAAGGAAAAATATTTCTCTGCATACAACTTTTTATAACCTACTGAACAGGCCTCAAGCTGAAAAAAGGTAGGTTTAGATTAGATGCAAGGCAGAAATGCTTTACTATGAGGGCATAAAGCACTGGAACAAGCGGCCTAGAGAAGTTGTGGGTGCCCCATCTCAGGAAATGTTGAAGGCCAGGCTAGATGGGGTGTTATCAGCACCATGCTCTGATCAACTGAGCTAATCTCAATTGCCTCATAAACAGGAAAACAATGGTCTTGAAACAGTAACAAAGATGTTTGCACATGGTTAGAAAAGGCACTACTGAGCTTCCAGTAAGACTTGAGTAAGGCCATTAGAATGTGTGTGCCACAAGCTATAAGAAGGTGAAATTTTAAACGTTTTTGGTGACAAGTCTCCAAAATACTCAGTGCAGAAAATTAGCATTTTGGTTTAAATTTTCCAAATCACTGGGCTAATTACATATTTTAAATTATTTTTCCACTGCAGTACTCTTCATCAGTATTACTGAACACTGATGCTCCAACAACACTGAGAAATACAGCACCATCTGTATTGCCAATGGGTTAACATTTCTGAATAGAATTATAGTTTTCATATTGATCCTTTCTGGAACAATGAAACAAGGAGTTTGTAGAAGAACTAGCATTAGTGTAGTAATTACTCCCATAGAAGAAGAGATCCAAGAGGCATTGTCTTAATAAAGACTAACTGAAAAAAGTTTTTATTTTCCCTTCCTTACAGGAAGGACTTGGTGCTTTGTTAAAGATTTGTTCCCAAGAAATCTTGCATTGCCAAAACTGGATGGGAAATCCAGTTTTTAATTTTGAAATATATAAATCAATAAAGCCATCAGAGTTTTTATTAAGTGCCCTGTTACTTTCATACCGTTATTGTGGTATATAAATCAATTTTCTATAAAGATTTTTTTTCTTTTGAGAATGAATGGTAGAGTCAACTGCATTAGCTACATATTCTGCAGTTCCACCTAAACAAAACAAATGGCAACACTCCCCTTTAGTAAAGCAACCTAACCTAACAAACTCCTACATCTAGCTTCCATTTGAAAAATGCATCTCTAATGTCTCAATAAACAAAGCCAAGCAGCCTCTAATGCCTTTTTCTTCTATGGCAGATTTAACAATAACAAAAGCATTGTCAAAAAGTCAGGATGTACCACAACACCAGGTATAGATAGAAGCAAAAAGCTGAAGCATAGATTCTTGCCCAGCACCAGCAGTGCTGCAGCAGCTCTACACCCATTCAGTTAACAGAATGTGAGCTGTGGCAGCACAGAGTATTCCTCCAAACGCAGAGGAATACAACATTAATTTGTATTCTGCAGTAAATTTGAACCAAGTCAGACTAAAACAGTATTGTGAAGTAATCACAGAGGGAAAAAGAGGATACAGCAGTACGCTTTAAATGCAACTTTTGAAAAAAGCCATCCTACATTCATCATCCAAGACATCAGGTTATCTTACGACTGCATTTAACTTAAAGCCCTTACTACAGTAGATGCAAACATTCTGGGAATGTCCCAACATCAATCTTTGTCCTGTATAAGAATAAATTCTCAGCTTCACCCAATTCAAACCTTTGACCACTTTAATCTACGCACAGCTAAAATACCACAAAATCCAATTCAACTAATTGCTTGATCCCCAAAACACAACAAGACAAGTCTTCCATTCAGTTACAGCTCATTCCAAGTTAAACTCTTTCCTCAAACTGAGTTAAATACAGTTAGGTCTAAAGCAACATATTACAAATACAGAGTTAAGTCCCTTTTTCAGGGTCTTTGTGTAATATAAAATTGCATTCTATACAACTGCCTTCTGAATAAAGCAATGTGGAGGAGGAGAACAAGGGAAAATAAACCCTCACCTGAGGGAGTCAAACCTACCTATGAGAAAGTAATTATTCTACCAGCACATGTGTACACACGTGAATTCCAGAAAGGTCTCCCCTATTTCTTCCAGAGCCTCTCTCATCAACAGAGAGCGCAAACAACCTTTGTGCAAAGCAAAAATGTTTAACCCTGATGCTTCCACACAAACTCTACAACACATGCACTTTCACACATGCTCCAGAATGTGACTCACAGCACATACACCAGCCAACCGCGCAGTAACTGAGTGGCTGAGCCCTCTCAGGCATCCCAAACACACATGGACTTGAGCACTATTGTATAATTGCTCAGCAACTACTTATCACAAATACACACTTACATAAAACTTCCCAAAGGTGTCACTTACTATGCACACTTAATCTGTGCGTACCCAATTGGAATTTCTGGTCATGCAGTAACCTCATCAGCAACAGGATGCCTGTACAGCAGCACACACCCATCCAGGCTGTAGGCTCTGCATCTGAAGGAATTTCTACCCAGGCAAAATTTCCATGAAGGAATTGAAGTCTTGTCCAGGAAAACCAATGTGTATGTGTCTCAAACCTTGTCCAAGAATTATCACATTAATGTGCCCACATACTCTTGAACATTCAGGGCTCAAGATTTTTGAGGGTTAAGATGTTGAATAATCTCAGTATAATTAACTGAGAGTCCAGTGTGGCAAGGAAACAAAGCACACAACAAAGGAAAACACAGCAGAAGACAGAAAAAGCAACTACTTTTGACAACCTGAAAGCTTCCAAACACCTTAACATGATTTCTTTCTACTATAGAATTGTCAGTAACTCAGTGAGTTTCTGTACATGTAAGTCAAGATGCTCTTACCTTAAATCATTCTTTTCCCTCCTCTCAGAAATAAACATATACATACAGGGCAGGAATTACAGCAAGAAAACCCAGCTTCCTAAACTAAAAAGAGATTAGTAATGATTGTTCTACAGCCAAACGTTTAATGTAGTAACACATTAGAAGAAAATTCACTTAGCAAAAATAACTAGTCAGAGGAGTGCTACAACCTTAAAATTAACTGCGCTATTTTAAGAGCTGAAACTTTTAGAAATTCTTAATAGCCTGGGCACAAAACTCCAGTCATTGCGGAAGTCTGGTTATTGTTTCCACACACGCTAGTGGGTTGAGGTTGCTGACGCTCCTCGTTTCTTTGTGCCTTGACAACTGTGTTGAGCAAACTGCTTCTGAGAACATATTCTTTCTAACTTGTCCTCCTTGCAAGCAACTCAGGATCAAAGCTTCATCATGCTCATGCATTACCGCAAATTAACAACAACCTTGTAAATCAAATGTAATCCCATCACATTTTTTTATTCAAATCTCTCTCTAAGAGTACACCTATGGTTTCTCTCCAGGGGCCGTGCAACAAAGTATGAGGGCTGTTTATTGGCACGAGTACTTCACTAGTAATTTGTAATGGAAAAAAGATTTAGTTCAGCCCATCTCTGAACTGTCTGAGGAAACTTACATGTCCATGGCATTGATATGTAAGGCCACAACGTATCTGCAGGCAACAATAGCAAGATTTATGCTTATAGGCACTGAAAACCTTTAAATTATTTTTGAGCATTATATAGTAAAATTCTACACCGTCACAAGAAAAAAGGGGGGTTCTGTTGTTTACAGTTAGATAGATGGGTGGCACATCTGTGGGAAGCATCCACAGGAATAGGCAGAAAGCTACATGAAAGCTGAGGAGACAACCAGAAAAACAGCTGGAAGCACAGCTCTAAAATACTGTAGAGTAATTGCTTTTTAGGCAGACACTAGCTGGAAGAAAGCCTTGCACTGTGAGCAAGGAAACTGCTTTCTATTCACTTTCTGTCATGCTCAAGAAAACAAAATACAGTGCATTATAAACAAAACTAAATTATAGACTTACCAGTGTCTCATCTTAAAAAGCAACAACTTTCAGGATTCTAGTCCTAAAGATTGTATAAATAATGAAAAAAGCTTTTTTGTTATGCTGGCAGCAAATAAAGTCATAATTACACAGCAGGAAAAAGGTTACTGAGAAAGATACTACTCCAAACTGTGAGAGTGAGGAAAAAAAAAAAAGGGGGGGGGGGGGGGGGGGAGAAATCACACCTGAAAATAAAAGTAAGTCATTTTTTGATGTTTTTCTAACACAGTATGTTCATAGCTCCTAGCTATAGAACTGGATGTTTATTGTTAATAGCAGTAAGAGACTAAAAATAACAGATTAGGGAATCTGTTAAATACAAACAAATATTTTCTGTATTTTAAGGGATCAAAACATATTATAAGAAAGGGCAACTCTCACATATCTCATGCAAACATCAATATTATTTAGCAATGAAATACACTGTCATGTTGCTCTTGGCACAAGGAGAGATAAACCTGGCAAATGCCAAGAATAACTAATATAATTTAGGTTAGAAGGGACTTCTGGGGGTCATCTAGCCCAATCCCCTGCTCAAAACTAATTTCACCACAATTGCTACTTCAAAGCTGGAGCATTCCTACCAGCTGTAGTCTTCCCCAGCTAAGATTTATTTCGGAAGTGCCATGTTGACTTTAAAAATCAGTGTAATTCATTCTTTGTGTGCTAGCCCAATTCTCTACTGGTACCAATTATGGTATCTTTTACTTGTCATTGCTGTTTAACTACTCTTGAAACTGCCAGTAGAAAAACTGTCCACTATCAAACCTTCCTCTCTCATTCAATTTCAGTTGCTTAGATCCTGTTTTTCACTACGGCCACTAACAATAGATTATGTCTTTTTTTTCTTTCTTTCTCTTTTTGACAAGAAATTCTTGGCAATAACTTTTAAAATATTTGAAAATTATCTTCCTGTCTCTCTCCTCACACCTCTCCTTTAAGGTAAGGAATGTCAAGACACTGACCCTTCCCTTACAGGGTAGACTTTCTGGATCTTTGATCACTTGTTGCTTCTTTGAACCCCATCTAATGAATCTATTTTCTTTCCAGTGCACCATCCCAAAGCAGACACAGTACAAAGCAGAGCAAAAAAAAAAAGACTTCCTGTGTCTTGGTGGAGCAGTAGATATCATACCTACTTCCTTAAACCTCTTTTTTGCTCAACTTCAATTGTTTCCAGCAGTGATGTGATGAGTCACATGTAGCATGACTGTCATTCCTACCTATAATGCAAACTTCAAATTTCTTCCCAATTCTCCATGTGCATATTTGACTTTCTTTTTCTTTCCTGCACCCCATGTTTTGACTGGGGCACTTTCACCTACCTTCAACCCACCATTCACCCCACTTCCTGACTCAGTCTCCAATTTGCCTAACCAATTTTAAACTTATTTGTCTATGTTTGTTGTTCCTCCCATCATGGTGCTGTTTGAAATCCAGTAAAAGTTCTCTGCCTCTAATCATCTAGATTCACTAGGGAAAATATCAACTACCATCAAAAAAGGACAGATCATTGCAAAGCTCCTTTTACTCACTTAAAAATGTTACAGTATGGTGTAAGCAGCTGTGTCAGATGCAACTGTCTTTCCTGGCTTGGCTAAATTACACCCATGATAGTCACAATAGTCTCTGGATGGTAGCAGCAACCAGCATTTCTGAGGAGTTGTTACCAAAAATTGGTAAAAATAAAACTCTTAACTACTTCACACTAAAGTAGTATTAAGAAGCAGGCATTCTTTATCGGGCTGGATGCAAGAGGGGATATCTCATGGAAGCATGGAAGACTCAGGATGAAGAACAACTACAAGAAGCTACACTGAGCAGAAGTATGGGCTTTCCCCAACTCTAACACTAGGCTGTAATCATAGCAAGTACCTCAAGTATCTGCCTAAGCCAGATCCCATTACATACTCTGGTAGCAACCAAGTTTTATAGTCCCATAAACAGATGTGCTAACCTAGCTAGCAGGTTAGAAAAAAAATGCAAGGAACAAGCCAGTGCTGCAAAACCCCTTTGATAGCAAAGCTTCTCACTGCAGTTCTCAAAAAATCACTGGTGCCAGAGGGGTTCTCCTGCAGCAGTCATAAGACAGACACAAAGATGCTTCAGACCTGAATACTATCTCAGCTGAACAGCTGTACAGCTCTTCTGTATTATTCACAGGATGTTCACTACCTGCACAAGGCTCTCAGTAACCAAACCAAACCTACATTCCTGATCAGCTTTAATGAAATTCAACTATTTTTAGTCTCAGTGAGCTATAGGCCAATTTCTTGTTGAAAACAAGCTTAAAGTGTATTTTAGATAAAGAACAGAACAACATTCATGCACTGGTGTTAAAAAGAAAAAGGAAACTCTTTTTCCTTCCATTTCAGCTCCTGGAAGATCTGCAACAGAATTTCCAAAGGAAACCAACATTTCCCTTCTATTTAAAGAAATGAAAGAGACCCCTCTTCTCCAAACTGGCATAAATTGCTGTAAGCACTTTACACTTTATCATCCCAGCCCATCCCTTCCCTTCCCCTGCCTTCACTCCTCCCAGTCTGTAGTCCATTTAACTTTTTTGGTTGGTTGGTCTTAACTCACACATCAGTGGGAAATGAGTGTCTAACTCTGAAAATCAGAACATGCAGTCAGAAGGCAGTAGCAGCATTTACCTGCATAACAGCTTCTCTTAGGATCTATGTAGAAACGAAGGTGGGTTATAGTTGCAAAATACATGTACCTCTCAGATTTCTCACCTTTTCTTAAGGAGAATATTGCATAATGACTGCCAAGGGGGAAGATAGACAGACGGACAGATAGACTGATTGATTGATTCTGTCCTCTTTGCCTTGCTTCCTCTGTGGTTCTTCCTGTAGGGACTCTTCTTCCTCTGGGGATAAATATTCCTACTTCTTACTCCAAAATTAGCCACCACTGGCTGAGGTTTTTTGTTTCAGCCTCGGTTAGGTTTTGTTATCCTTGCTAAGTTTAGATGCTTTTGAAGACTTAAGATTATTGTGAACCAGCATGGCAGTTCTAATTTTGTGAAAACAGACAGAGGAGAGAGAAGATGATATTTTTATTATAAAGCCCAAGCCATTTTCTCTCCAAATGAAAGAAAACTTCATTCTTAAAAGCAAACATGTTCAACCTTCATTACTTAAGCATGAGTGAATGTTTAGTGAACCAGGAAGCTAGATAAATATCTCAGAGGTTCTCCTGGAGGTTTTCACATGGGAATTTGTATTGGTGTACCAAAATAAGCCATCCCCATGCAGTGAGGAAATCCTGCAGTTATGACAACACCCTTGGATGAATTGAAAACCTTCAGCTAATTCTTCATCATTAAAGAAGAATAATGAAATACACTAACTGTTTCAGGGGGCCGTGAAAACTATATAGTTTAGCCAATTCTGAGGGATTAAATTGCATCAGATTTTCACAATACATATTGCAATACCTCTTCTCAACACTTCAAGTAGCCAAACATCTCCACGAAGTGGTGCAAGGCACTGCCAACAACTGTCTTTGACCAAGAATAAAAGTCACATACTTTAAATGAAAAAATACTTGAATTCGACCCTACCATGCCTGCACTAATTCAGTAAAGTTATTTACCTTCCTTCCCTATTTACACAGCCATCAGGATGTTTGTTGATCCAATAAGGGGAGGTTCTTTAGCATTATGGAGCACTGGGGTCTTCCTGGAACATTATGTACTCAGACCAACAGTCACATTAAAGAACAAAGCATCAAGACTATACTTTACATAGCATATAACTGCTTTGATGTAAATTTTGTGACTGGTCTAATAGGTATGCAGTACTGTTCTGTACTGGTTAGATCTTCTTAAGAGACGTGCCTTTAGGGTAAAAAAAACCCACTACATTTCTAGAGCTCACAAATGAGGTGGTGAAGACCAGTGACCAGGTATTCAGGTCAGTAGTACCAGAAAACACAATTCAGTCAGAAGAGATGGCATTAAGCATAAAGTTATTCCTTGCATAAGAGCTCGGCTGCAGGAGGAACTCAAGGACATCTTACACTGAACTAACTGTGAATGTGAAGTGACTGCAGATCCTTTAAAAGCACTTCTTCTGCACACCACAGTAATCAGCATGTTTAAATATTCCATTTCCAACATGTACCTCATTCATGCCAACCATAGCACATTTTAAACCCTAGGAAGTGGTCTTTCAACTGAATTGCAAGAATCCCCCAGGAGAGGTCTTTCCCAGGTGCATTCAGGGGTTGTACTGCTTCCTTACAACACCAGTGGTTCTACACATTGCATGAAGTCCAGACAGCAACAAAGATCTTGGACTAATTTTGAAGACTCTCTCCAATGACCAAAGATATTTCAGTCAACCTTCTTCAAACACAGTTATTTTAAAAGCAACATAAAATTGGCCTTTTCATGCAAATAGCAATATATGCCTTGTGAAATATTATTCACATAATCAAACCTCTGGGTAAGATACAGCCAGGCTCTTTGCAGCAATGGCACTTCAAACAGAATATTTCCTTCAGCTCCTGACAACTTCTCAGCACATCCTAAAGTTTGTCAAACATTGTTCTGCTGAGACAAACTTCTGTGCTTTACAGTAGTACCAAAGTCTGTATCACTTAGAAGTGTCTAAATCCCATCCCACATAGACTATGAATACAAATATTTACTAGAGGAAGGTATGATCTACAAAAATACCATATCATCCCAATCTAATTGGTATTCTACAAATGATGCTGCATTTTAGGTGACAATTATACAAGATCTTAGTTTCTAAATTAAAATTAATCACTTGAAAACTGATTAGGTAGTTAAAAATAAAGCATTATGCTTCTACTTTAAAAAGCAGAATTTGTTTTACTTATCATTGAGCAATTTGAGGGGGGCTGCTTTTTCTTTAAGAAAGTGCAAAATAGCATTTTCTTTCTAATTGGAGATTTAATTTGCTGTCCAAGGATTGTCAAATACCTACAGGAATTTAAATGTAATTAAAAACAAAATATAATGATCAAAGAATGTCCCATCCCACAGCCTTTCAGTGAATGGGAACAGCAAGCTATGTTTGCTTCTAACTTAACCACTCAAAAATTTGTAACGAAAACGTTATCGATGAATTAAAATACCATCCTATAAGGCTATAAAATTACACTGAACTGGAAGAAAAAACTTTAGCAAATATTTAACGTCATTTTCTGAAACCTTTACATTGTGCATTGATTGAAAATGTGGTATAGAATTGTGTTTTGATTTTGAATAACCTGTGAAAAAAAATTTAAAAAAGCAATGTTCCATGTATAAACTTATCTTGAACAATATTATTTAGACTTTAGCTTCATAACTGTGATTAACTAACACATTACTGATGTCTTGTTACACTGATTTTTATTTCAGAAATTATTGTCCTAATGCTCAACAGCAAGATCTTGAAGATGATAAATGCAGAACTTTTATACCAGCATTAAAGAAGTATTGATTCTAAGCATTCAGATGGAAAACAAAAGTACAAAAAAACCCAGAGCAGTCTAACTAAGCAAAGCTTAAATTGTTGCAAAGTGCCATATATCGTATACTCTCCAAACAGCAGGTTTTTGTTAATTTAGCAGAGACTTTTCTTTGTGTCCTGCTTTGACAAAAAAGAACAAGATTTGTAAGCCATATATCAGGTAAGAAAGGAAAAAAATTAAATTTAATAGATACATATCTTTGCTGAAGTGAAAGCAAAATTCTTACAGGGTTCTTAAGCAGGAAATCAGTAAAAATGCAACTACTGAATTTTTTATTAGTCAAAATGAAGAAAGTACTACTTCCAGTGCTATTCAGACACCCTCTTCTTGTCTTAGGCACATCTATGCTTTTGTTGTCTAATTAAAAAAATCTATATATTACCATAACCTTGAGAACCTGACATTTTTCCTGCTGCTTGCATTCAGAAGGGTAGCCTACCAACCAACTGCTACAGCAGAGATCACACCACAAAGCAGCTGCTTCTTCCTCAAGTGCCCAATGGAAAAACAATTCAGCATGCCACAGAACTCATCTGCTTCTATTGTACTTAAATAAGAGTAACAATTGGCCATGCTACAACAGACAGGATTGCTGGAAAACTTCAGCTTCCTCTAATTGGACCCGAGGCACAACTGAAAATAATATTCTTTGCAGAACAACCCGAACAACCACTGAAGATTAAATTAGTTTTAAAATTACTTGATCTTTGAATGACATGGCCTACTATTTTTCAAGAGATCAGATGTTTATAAAATTAAAAAAACAATCCTTTTTTCTTCTAGAAAACATTGCTGAACAGGTTTTTTTGCTTTACTGAAGGACAAAACCGAATCATCTTGGTTTCATAAACAATCCCAACCCTCAGAAAAACCTAATTTTTCAAGGTTCACAGGGAGTGCAGTAAGATCAAAGATATGTGAACAGGTAAAAGTCTACTACACAAAACAGTTACTTAAGTATTTTATAAAATTGCTCATGTTATTTTAATAGATGCATTTCCTATTACCTAGTCGATTTGATAATTTTATTTCACTTCTTACATGGTACTTTAACAAAAAGTATTTTAAATTTTTTTTCCAAGACAGCATGAAATGTCTTTCAACAGTGTTGACTGGCAGTTTGCCATTGCCACCAGTAAATCACCAGGGAAGACAGAAAGCAGCACCAAAAATAACATTCTCTAGTTGGGTCCATTTGCCATATGTTACACATTAAAAAAAAATAAACCACCAACCAAAAACAAATGTATGTTTCTCCAATAATCATAAACGAGGAAACAAAAAGATGATAAAATATTGAACCACAACTCCTCAGCCTTGACCAACCCATTCCTCCAAGAGAAGCATTTGTTTTTGTTCAGGTATTTTTTTTCCCTTTTTTAAATGAGACCGCTCAAAGTTAATTTTCCTGAACTTATTAGCAAGTGTTTCTTTCTCACCAAGGCAGTACCTTGTGTAGCAGAGCTCATCAACAAGCAATCTACAGATTGCTAACATAAAGCAGCAGCACACAAATGCAGTCATGTGAAGGTAATTAGGTTTTGGAGCTTTTTTCTTACCTTTCCCATTTTGCCACGCAGTATACCAGGACAAACTGAGGAAAGTAGTGATGAAAACTAACACGGTGGCCACAGTTCCATTTCGGAGCCTCATCTCATTTCAGCATCACACTTGCTTATGTTTTGCTGGTGATGTGGACTTATCTGTTGGGCTTGCTGCAATGAAATCAGCTGAAGTACTCCAGCAGCAGCCGGACAACAGCGACACAAAATGTAGCTCTCATGTATCAGATGTATCATAAATCAATCCATTCCAAACTGTTGTACGCCTTCTTATAGTTCTCATCAATCCAGCTTCTCTTTATTCTTCTAGTCCTTTTTAAAGAAAAAAAAAAAAAACAAACCAGATTATGCCAAAAATGGAGGAGCCCCCCAGGAACTGAAATACACTACATCTTCACTGCTGTGTCTTATGTGCATCTCCCCATCACTGCCTCAGTCTTGGCTCAAAGAACAGAACTCGTTAGATTAATGTGTGCCTTTTCTAAGACTGTTTGCATCTGACGGAACTGTATTTCACAGGGATTTGGTTACTGAAGGACAAACACACACACCACCAACATTGCAATTTTATTCACAACCCAAGGCAAGGTCATGTGTCACCTGGCAGGTGTCAAACTGATAAAAAAGCTTCTTTCAGGATGCAGTAACTCAAGGCCTCTCTCCTAAGACCTGACTACAACAAAACCCCTCTGAAATCAGTGAGGTCTCAGGTAACTGCAGGAGCAGAACCACCTCCAGCAAGTTGAGAGACCAGAGCTTTGAACACTGTGTACAAACCTGTGTCACTCATCTTTGCTCCATGCAAGAGGATTTGATCCATCCACAACCATTTTTTCCTATCTCAGCTGCAACTAAAGTACAGACTACAGTCCCACATGCAGAGACTGCTCATTACATACCAACAGGCATCAACCCAGAAGTCCCCAAAAAGCCATGGTATGACCATATTGCTCCTCTATCTCTACCACACAGCCATAAAGATAAAACCTAAGTTACCCACAGTTCAGTTTTATCCCTCAGGAAGTTTCCATATCCTGGTATTAGAAAATCATCAACTAGCCAGCATCTAATCGCACTGTCTTAAGCACGACAAAGAGAGTATAGGGCAATAAATAAACCGACTTTAAAAGAGAGAGGAGAGGTTTTCAAAGTATTAAATCATCTTTACAGTAGTCAAATATTAGCAGTCAACATTCCTTCAAGGCACTGCCAAGTCCTTTCCTCCACTATAAACTATATCTGATACAAGTATGTTACTCAGCAATAAATAACTTGCTCTCCATTTCCTTTGGAAGCATTCTCTGTCAACTTCTAGCCTTGCTGCATTCAGAACAACAGGGGGGAAAAAAATTATTATTACAGTACCAAGTCAAATTTGAACTATTCTTCCCAAGCTTATATCACAGAACTTTTTACCTTTACCAAAGGGCCCACAAAACAAGGCACAACCAACAAGCATGGTTAACAGAAGAATGCAAGCAAATAAAGTAGCAGAACTACATGCTCTTGTGTTCAAATCTCAGTCACAACATCCAAGTTTCAGGAAGCATTTACCTTTGGACCACAGCTACGTCACCTATAATGCCAGTAACATGCTCCATTTGAAGAGCTTCATGCACAGATAGGTTTGTGGCTTTAAACATTAACTCAGAAAGCCCACAGGACCTACGAGGAAGGGAACAAATTCAAGTACATGGGAAGCAGACACAGTGGATGGTAAAATTCAGTGAGAAACAAAATAATGAACCGGGACAGAAAGAACTGCAAAACGCCTTATGACATGAGAAACCCAAGCTTAACACAATGAGAGACAAACACAACTCAGACACCTATAGAGAGCTAACACAGAGAGCACAGAATGCCAGGAAATATCATCAGTACCAGCACTCTGAATGGGAGATGGACAAAATAAAAGCCAGAAGTATCGGCAACAATAATCAGGCAAAAGTCTTGATGAACTTTAATAGCAAGGAGAGGCAAAGATACCAAGTCTCAAAGTTTTATAAGGACTGTCTATGTGAATTTAGGAAGTTCATGCAATTCCCAAACTACCAGAATCAGCAACTAGGATACGGAGACAAACAGTTTGACCCAGCTGAAGTGTCTCTGAAGCAAAGACGCTTTAACTGTTACCTAGTTTCCCCATTATTTTAGCATCAGTCAGAACTCTCTGGAGTAGCTCAGGTGTGGACAAAGGACCAGGCTGCAAGATAGAGGGGTTAACCCAGGGAGGGCAAATAGC
Organism: Cinclus cinclus; assembly: GCF_963662255.1. Lineage (NCBI taxonomy): Eukaryota > Metazoa > Chordata > Aves > Passeriformes > Cinclidae > Cinclus > Cinclus cinclus. The sequence goes on from NC_085047.1 coordinate 86,979,477, forward strand.
AGCTGGTCCAGTGTGCAAACAAGAGAGGGCAACAAGGCAAGTAGAAATATTATCCAATAACGCAAGGAAAGTGAACCGTCTGCCTTTCCAGAAAACGCGGGCATAATTTTTACATTTGCTGCAACAAAATCAAAATGTTGTGATCAGGGCCTCTCACCGTGCTATCTGAATCCTCAAAAAAAGTAAAAGAAACAGCAGCCAACCTGATTCAACCAGCAGTCAGTATGCACAACATTGTGTCAATAATTATCGTGAGTTTGGGTTGGCTGGTTCCGCTTTCATCCTTCTCTTGGGATGCTGTAACCACTTCTCTTAGCCCAGGCACCAGCAGCTCAGCTACAGCTCAGCAGTACTTAGATGATTATTTAAGCATTTCACTATATCAAACTGCATACATCAAGGCCATGCATAAACCAGACACATTTGAAAATGCATATAGCTAAACCAGCAGAAACACATGTGTAGTTGCACATAAATTATTTAAGTCCCAGGTGGTGACTTTAGGTTTGTTCAATAATTTACAGCACAATCTAAACAAATTTAAATGAGGGGTAATCCAGTTTGAGATAACAGTATGATAGGGTATAACTAGACAGGAGAAGCCTATGAAATTTGCCAGCACCATTATGACCTGAACCTTTCCCACTTCAAGACTGAAGGGGATGACCCAGCTGAATGATGAAGGCCATGGGTGCTGAAGGTGCCGGCACCTCTCGAATGCAGAGCAGAACCCTACTGAATGACGTCTTAAATAAACCAAGAAGTTTCTGCTTGTATCCAGACACTCCCAAAATACACACAAACATATTCCCAGCCGCAAACCATAAAAACTAGTACACTCCAGTGCACCTGCAAAGGCTCTTCACATAGCTGCTTAAGGGTTGGACCCCTTAAGGGTTGGATCTCCGTGCGGGATCACAGCACGGAGCGTGCCAGACTTCCGAGAGGATGAGCCAGACCCCATCCTACCGGGAGGGTGCGAAATCACCTACCGCGGTAGCACTGCTGCACTGAAAAGGTTGCTCTTGAAGGCACGGAAGAACGGCCCGTGAAGAAACGGCAGCTAAAAGGCGAAGGCGGCTAGGACCTGCTAAACAGGGGCTTTTCCGCCGTATTTCCACTGACGCGCTCCCCCGCAGCCCGCGGAGCGCAGCCGGCCACCGCCGCCCGGGCATCCCGCAGCCCGCAAAGCCGGGGAAGAGGGACCGGCTGCCTCCGTGGAAACCGTCCTGAGTTAGTCAGGACCTTCCCCGGGGTCCCTCCGCCCCGGTCGCAGTTATCTCACCGGGGAAGAGAAAAATCGGGGGGGGGGGGGGGGGGGGGGGAGGGGGGGGGGGTTGACGGGCACCGGGAGCCACCAGCTCTGCCGGGCGGCAGAGGGCGAGAGCTGACGGGGACGGAGAGAGGGAGGGAGGGAGGCGGGGAGGGAGAGCGCCGGTCCGGGGAGCTGCGCGGCGCCCGGGGCACCGGGGCCAGGCTGCGGGGGAAGGAACAGACACAGGAAACTGCAAACTCTGCCGAACGCCCCTGCGATCCCAGCGCCCGGCGAGGAGGAAGAAGAAGGGTGGGAAGCGGGGTATCCCCCAGGTACCCTAGCAAGAGAGGGAGAGGGCGCAGCGCCGCTCTGCCCCGGAACCCCGCGGGTACCCCCAAGCAGCGGGCGAAGGGACAGGGCGGCAGCAAGTCCTGCGGAGGAGCGGCCGGCGGTCCCCGCACCGCCACGCAGGTGCACGGGAGCGCAGAGGAGAGCGGGCGGGCAGATGGTGGAGCAGGACGGCCCCCAGCCTCCCTCCGGAGACACCGCAGAGACCCGCGGGGAGGGGAAGCGCCTCCGCCGTGCTGCCGATCCAGAGGGTGAGGAGAGCCGCCCGTCCCCGGACCCCCCTGGAGCCGAGCCGGCGGTCCGAAGGGGCGCGGGGCGCGCAGGGGCAGCGGGACGCGCTGACCGCCGCTGCCGTGCTCACCTGTGCGCGGCGCTCCGGCACGGCGGACCCGCGGGGCGCGGGGGCTGTGCGGGCTTCGCCGGGGCTCTCACTCCCCTTCCCCGCCCGCCCCTCGCGTCACCGACGCGCCCAGCCCCGGCGACCGCCCCCCGCCCAGAGCGCCATGGAGCGCGCGGAGCTCCGCCCCGCCCACCCGCCGGCACAGCGAGCAGCCAATGGGCGCCGCCGCGGATGGCGCCGCTCATTGGCTGGGCTGCCTGTCACTCTCTTCGCCGCGGATATAAATAGCGCCGTCTCGCAGCGCCTCTCTTAGCGGATGCGGCGTGAGCCGCGAGTGGGGGTGGTGTGTTGGGGTGCCGCTTTCGGCAGCGCGTACCCTTTTTTGGACCTGCTTTTGGGGGCCGGCAGCTTCGGGAGGGCCCCAGGAAAGGCTTAGCTGCGCTTGAGTGCTCGCTGCCCCTTGTGAGGTGCACTCTGAACTTGGGTTAGGGCTGAGTCCCTGGCCTGCTACGTGGGTGTTTCTCCATTAGCCTGTTAGTGCTGCACAAGCCGCGTGTATCAGTGGCCCGGGTGACCTGCTGGCTTGCCACTTACAAGAAGTCGCAGTCATGAATTTCACCGTTGAGTTCATACCCTGCTAATAAACACCTCCCGGAGCTTGGACGGAGAGCTGTTGAAATTACAGAGCAGCTTGTTACTTCACGCCCATAAAAGGAACCCTCTGTGCTTTGTCCCGCTCTGGGCAGGGCGTGCGTGTGGGCCGCCCAGGGTGGTTACCCAGGGACAGCCGTGAGGGTGTGAAACTGAACTCGCTTTCCTCCAGAGGTTCCTGCACTCTGCGATCACTGAAAGTCAGTGGCGGCTTTGCTCTATGGGTTCACTATTTAGGGTTATGATGCTGCTATTCTGTAAGTAGTCCCCTACCATCAGTGGTTTGTTTCATGTGTTCCAGGAATTCCTTGTATCTCTTAGGGTCTGAGAACTTCCATTCAAATCAGATGGTACGCTTAGCTCAGCTCAGGGTGGGATGCTATCTACCTCACAAGAGCTCTGCTCTTGACATGTAATGCTAACTGGTTGGCAATGTTCAATGCTTTTCATGATCTTGATTCTTCCCCTTTTGTGCTTACCTTCCACCTACTTCAGAGTCCATAGTACACATTTTTTTTTAATCTCCATAGAATTATAGAATCATAGAATGGATTGTATTGGGAGGGACCTTAAAGATGATCTAGGTCCAAGGCCGCTTGCTGTGGGCAGGGGTGCCTTTCACCAGACCAGGTTGCTCAAAGGCTCATCCAACCTGGCCTTGAACATTGCCGGGGTTGGGGTATCAGTAACTTCTCCGGGAAGCCTGTGGAGTTTTATTCTCCATTAAGCCTCTTACACTGGATGTAGTAGGATAGTTCCCCACTAGTTTCCCTTTAGAAACTGTGGAAAAAATCTTGCAAGTTATTCTGTCTGAAGAGTGACATTTAACGAGTTTCCATATGCTTTCATGTTTTCTTACCAGCGCTTCAACACATTACAGTATTTTTTACACATTTGTGTACCTGCACAGTAGCCCTCAGTGATTTTTCTCTTTCTCAAAGATTTCAAAGAGGGTCTGGTGGCAATTCAAGCAGATTGCAATGAAGTAGCTCAGGAGAAGTTTGCAAGGTCTTGACACCCAGTCTGTTCTGTGATTTTACTCATTGAATGGTGAGAATTTATTATGTAAATGTGTGCTTCAATCCTCCTTTTTACAAAGATGTAGAATTAAGTGGATTTTTTAAAATTGAAAAACAAATTTAGCACAACTTTCAAACAAAAATTAGAGTATGTACATCCTCATGCACACAGAAACATCTATGGCAGAATTTTCTGTAGAGAACCCCACAAGCTAGAAACATTAAAGGCACCATTGTTTACATCTAATAGATTAGTGCTGCTTAGGATATGAAGTTTTGCATTTCTGTGCTGGGAAAAAAAATGGCAGAGATGTTTTCACATAAAAGTCCTTTTGTCAGGAGAGCTTAGTCTGCTGAAGAAAAGACTGTTACAAGATGAGTATAATGACAGTTGTTTCACAAGGACTGTCTGAGCCTTCCTACTTTTTGTCCTTTCACTGATTGAACATTTGCATTAAGAAGGTTTACTGACTGGAGCTTGACAGTATCCAATTAACTATTAACTTCCCCAAACAATGGAGTACGTGTAAGGCAGTTGTTCCTCTGACAATCTTCCTCTTGAGTGTGTTATTCTTCTTTCCTGAGAAAGAAGGCAAAGTTCAAAATGGGGCAAAAACATCCACATTGTCCTCATCTGACCTACTACAGCAATAATCAAATGCCTCTTGGCATATTCCACTGTTTGATGCCTGGATGAAGTGCACAGTGAAGGAAATGCTGGAGCTGCCAGTGGAAAGGAGTTGGGACAGGCACACTGAAACGTCCTTTACTTCTGGTTAGGATGGCAGCCCCCTTTTAGGCCTGAACAATATTTAATGCTGGCAAATTTCTAAATTCATTCTTCTTCCTAAGTTATTCTTTTATCCTGCAGCCACTGCTGCTCAACTGGAGTATCCATCTGAAATGGGAGATGATTAAGCAATCCAGAACTCCCAGGATTGTATTTAAATGCAAGTGTAAGGTACATACACTGTAACAGCCTTAATGGGGGAGACCTGGGGGGAGAAATTAAAATTTTAAAAATACAGGAAGTTTAAATCCCTAGTATTCCAGCTTTGGTTGCTGGGAAAAAAATTACCAAGGAGCTTGCTATTCTATACCAGCAGGAAATAACATAAGAGAGAAATGAATAATCATGTTTCAACATGAGGGAAGATTTCATGCTGAGAGAATTTTGTTAAGGTATAACCTAACTATCAGAGTAAAGACAAATTGGTAAAAGATGCTTCAGGCCTGCCATAATTTCATATATGCTGCAGTGACTGCACACCTGGGCAGCCAACTTCTATAGACCTGTGTGGTTGTTGCTATTCATTGGATCTGGAGCTTGTTTTATCCAAGCATTTTCCTGACTCCTTCAGAAGTGCAGCACTGTTGTTGTTCTTGCATTTCACTGTGCTCATGTTTTGGCTTTCTCAGGCACTGGGAAAGATGCAAAAAAGGTAGAGGTGCTTGGCAGTGCCAGCAAAAATCTGAATGGTTGTTTGGCTGAAAAATGCCCATCTGGAAATTCTGCATCTCCCAGCCAAAAATTGAGCCCTCTCTTAGAGACAGGATTTATTCCCAGCCTGCCACTTAACCCTGTTTTTTAACAGAGCAAATTCCTCTTGGTGCTTCTACCTCCATTTCACCTCAGTTTTTCTTTTTTCAGCTGTAAACCTTTCATGACCAAATCTTTTTTCTTTATGTTAGCTGAACACCTTGCTCAGAGAAGCTGTATTTTTGCTGGGCCTTTTCTATACTCCCATATCAACAATGAAGAAAGAGGGGCACAAATACACCCAGTGTGTATCCAGAAGGACTAGCCACGGTTTCCCACTGCCCCTGCAACTGTTCTGTGCCCCAGGCTGGCTCCTCCATCCCTACATGGACTGGGAAAGGAAAAGCCAACTGCCCTTCAACCATGTTCTTAAACCCAGTGTGCTAAGGAGCTGGGCTTCAAGTCATGGCACAGCACGGGAGGATCCGAGGCTCTCACTTGGCACCATGGCAGGGCAGCAGGAGGCCAGGCTCATGTGAAAGGAAGGGGGGGAAGAAGTGGAGCTTTCCCATCCCCTTCCTATGACTAGGTTAAATGGTGTATGCATAACAATACAGAAGGTTTTCCCATCTCACAGTCAGATTTCATACTCATGCAAATTCAGATCTCATTCCAGTTTTGTAGATGTAAACTGAAACAAATGAATGCCTCAGTTGCTGAGCTGGTTTGCAAAATACAGCTTTTGGTTTGTAGTATTGTAAACTTATTTTACAAAGCTGCTAGATATAGAGTTCATGGCTCATGTAGCACCTGTTGTAGAACTAATACCCAACAAGAAAAGGGATGTAGAAGATCATATTGAAATATGATTATTTATAGAAATGCTTAATAGCCATAAAATGCCACATTTAAGTAATTTTTACTCTGTCTTTTCTGTGGTAACATTATGAAATAATCTTTAATATTGTGATGCCATGTCTCCCCACAGATGTGTTTAGCTCAGAAATCAGGCGTGATCCTCTCCAGCAAGTAAATTGTTGTTCCACTTTAACAAGGTAAAAACTGAGGAGTGAGAGAGAGCAAATAATCTGTCTGAGAAGTCTTTTGGGAAGGTAGGAACAGAGGCTGGTCTCCAAACTTAGAGAATCATAGAATCATTTAGGTTGTGAAAGACCATTAAGATCATTGAGTCTGTGTTTCTTGACCCTCGCCCCATATCACTCATTCCCCTCTCCGAGAAGATCCTGTCTGAGCCGTATGCTCAAAGGTGATGAACACTTACATTCATTCATCTCCTTATGAAGGCAGAGGCTTTTAAACACATTTGTACTGTTACATAAACATGAACCTGGAAACTGTTAAGTTCATAGTGTGCCAATATTGTTGATGGTAGCTGAAGTCCAGTGTCAGGGTAAAGAGCAGATGCACTTATATTGAAGAGATAGTCCTAGTGAAAGGAAATCACATTAAGAATTAAGACTTTTGATTGCCAAAAAATTTTTCAGTTGCCTGCTTCATGACACTGCTCATATACAATTAGAAGAAAAATTTTCAGGGAAATTTTGGTAAACAGACTTCACACACTGGACATCTTCACTGTAAGCAAAACACACTGTCAAGGTGGCTCCTTTAACTTACCTGAGGGTAACTTGGTGGATGATCCACTGATGGCTGGGAAGCTGCAGTTAAAGGGAAGTCTGAATTCAGTCCTCAGCAAGTGTGGGTTTCTGAAGGTGTTCTTCTTCTAAATGTCTTCTTCATTCTTTCCTATAAAAACTGAATATAGGTCCAGACAGCATGGTAAAAGAATACAAGGCAACTTGCACAGGCAAAGATAAGATATATTTAGAAGGGTCTGTCAAAATCCAGCATATTGTCTCTCTGATAGATGAGCTTTGAGAGTCTGTGTCCCCTCTGTAACTCTTAATTATTTTGTGCAGAATTGTTATGAACTACAATGATTGTCTAGCTCCAGTCACTGCAAATGCCCAAATACCTACTTGAATAATGCACAGTTAAGGTTCTAGCATATTTTCCAAAGATGTGAAGAGTTGTAAAGACTGATCTAAAATTTACAAAAACAATGACAATCTAAACAACTAACTGCCGAGAGGCACAAACTCTAAAACTTTGTACTCCATGCTTCTGGCACAGGCTCCCCTGCCACAGTGGGCTGGTTGCACACTAGTCTTTACATCACTTTCTTTGTCTCATCTCTCTTCCTGTCTAACCCAGCCTGCCTCTTCTTCACCAATCCTTCTTCCCACAGGAAGTTGGGGTCATTCAGAGCATGGGTCAATCCACTTTGTTAGAATCAGATATTAAAGAGTCAAAACCAGGCACCAGGCAAAAACCAGGCTAAAAGCTAACTCTGGGGCAAGTATCTCCCTCCTACTCTTGCCCTGTCACTCAGGAGATGTCTGGAGAATGGACGTCTTTTCCTTCCACTGCTGACTGGGTAGTACATCTGGAGATCTCTTGCAGACCAAACTGGAATAAAGCATTTGCTGCCACATCCCTCCACTTTATGTTCTGTTTCTGATGAGGGTCAATAGCCTGAGAAAAGCATCATTAAGACAAGAGCTCTACAGATGGAGGAGCAAGGTAAAGCTTCCTGTGCTTCCTCATGCTGACCTGACCTATTTCTTTATAGAGAGAGAGCACCAGGATGAACATTTTCTGCCACTAGAAACGGCACAGGGCAGGGAATGAAGATTCCTTCTCACAGCAAAAGATCAGCTGGGAGGTGGGTAGCAACAAGTTAATAATGGGATGTTTTCAAGGATGGAGCAGGCTGCATATCCATTAATGACTAGCTGTATGCATTCATGCCTAGTCACCTAATTCCCAGTCCAAACTGCATATGTGGAGCCTGATTCTGAAGATGATAGCTGGGTGAAGACTTGCACTAACAGCAGTGATCACCTGTGGCCCACCAGCACCTGAGTCAGCATCACCTCTAGGTGCAAAGCAGCAGAACTCTTCCTCTTGTGCCTTCCTCACCACTTTGCTTCTCCCATCCTGTGCCACTCTCCTGTCTTCCCCAGCTGCTTTGATTTCTTAATGCTGTGCCAATATTGTGAAGAGCAGGCAGAAGTGGTTGATCCCATTAAAACTGGTATGAATGGAAGAAGAGACAGATTCATGAGTGCCTTGACAAAGCATGACCCTGAAGCTTGCACTCTTCTAATCATGTCCAGCCCCATCCCATCAGATATGGGTAAAATGTTCAAATCCAGTTCACCCCTAATCATTGGTAAGGGGTTTTTGGTCTCACCATCGATCTGCCTGCTCTAAATTTCATCCTGAACAGTGTATTTATTATGCAAGTCATTCCACACCACAGCAGGGCCATGGACCAGCAGGCTCAAATCCAGCTTGGAGAGGATGAGATCTGCTGCTTGAACTTGAGGTTTATGTCCAATTAATTCTGTCAGCAGGTGATTTGGGGTGGGGGGAGAAGAAGTAAGAGAATTTATACCTTTATAGCCCCTTGTTCAACCTATAGTATGTAACATTAACTTCTTTTCCTCCAAGACACATCAAGTGTCAAGATAATCACTGTGAGCCTGTGAACTGCAGCACTGAAAACAATTATCAAAGCCACTCTCCATTTAAACTAAAAGAGCTGTTGCTCTGCTGTAATGAAAAGATCTCATGTTTTGCCCTATCACAGCAGGGATCCAGGCTGTATTAAGTCATTCTTACTGGCCTTAAAGGCTTTAGTGATGTTTCTTTCATTTGAGCATTATCCTTCTGCCAATTTAGAATCCCATCTCCTCCCCATAAAGCAAACCTGTAGTTATCCAAGCAGTAGTGGAGGATGGTAGGTGGCAAGGAAAACATAGATAGCACAGGAACATTCTTTGCGGCATTTAGAAATAATGAGTGCAATTTCCTCGGTCTTGGGACTTTTTAGACCATAATTTTAGGAAGAGGAGAAGTGAACCTCAGTCAGGCAGGAGCCCTAACCATATAGCTGTAATACCATGTAAGTAGCAACAAGCCAGGCACCAGGCAAGCAGCTCCAACAGGCACCAAAAATTATAGTAATAACATAAGAGCTTTGGGACTATCAGGCAGCTCCCTCCCACAGGAAGGACAATGAGGACATACAGTTTTTAATGAAGCAGAGTATTCCCTTTCTTCACTGATTTCAACGAAGCTTTAGATTCCCATCTCCACTTGCCAAGTAGGTGTTCAGCCTCCTCTCAATTGCATGCAGATTACTTTCCTGGAATACAAAGGGAAACCAGCAGTTTAAGAACAATGTGTTGATACTGTATTTTATTCCCAAAAAATACTTTTCATGACGACAGCTCCTAGTGTGATCCCACGTGCTGTGCAGCCACGTGGGCAAATGCTAATTCCACCCACCAAATGTGCAGGTAATGAGAGTGAATGGGACAGGGACCAGAAGAAGACTCCAATCAAAGCTTTTGAATACCACTGGCAAATGGAGCACACTGAGCAATTAATAAACCCTCTCTTAGGTTGGTACCATGTTGGTGATGACGAGCTTGGTAACTGCAACAGCTGTATCACTGGCATATTGCATGTCATGCATAATACTGCTGTTATCCCTATCCTGAGAGAAACAGAGCTGTAATAAATGACAAGACTGATACATGCAGTCCTTTGGTTATTAAGGTGATTGCAGGCAAAAGAGTTACGGCACCTGTGTAGCAACATGTTCCAATGACTCCTTTTAATGGATAATTAAATTTTAAAATCACCAAGGACTAGGTGTTTTCCCTGACTGCCAGAGCTGAAGGGGTGGAAAAGCAAGGACAAAACAGAGAGCTTCACATTGGGCACAGGTGAAGTGGACTTGTCTGGAAAGGAGTGGCTTTCCTCCCTGTCTCTCCCATGCTGCAGGCTGTGTGTCTTTTTCCATCTGCTTTTAGGTGAGGTAGCCAAGTGCAAGAGTGTGAGCCTGGGGCTGGCCTTGCTTGCCAGGGAGCCCAGCTGTGGTCCTTAGGGGAAACACATCTGACTGTCTTCTTGCAGAGTGTGGCTGCAGCCTGGCTCTGAGTCTTGCCATTGTGCCCATCCAGTTTTATTAGAACCTGTTTATATTTTTAATACTGTATCTGCTGCTAATTACAGCACAACAATACTAACTCAGTGTGCAAACAAGGCTATCATCCAAATATTGTTTTGCATAACCAGAATGCTGGGGTTGCAAACATTTCCATAGTGTTTAATTATTTAGGCAGAACATAAAATTTGTCTTCCTTTCAAAAGCATTTTTGTGAAATGTCTCAATAATTAAACACCACTATGTTTATTAACAGCAGGGAAGATTCATGAAATGTATTAGTCAGGAAAAAGCAAGTAGCTGCACCTACAATAATCAAAATATGCCATTCCAAGGCAAACACCAGCATGAACTCCTATGTGCAACCAAGCAGAAGACAATAAAAAGTGTAACATTTGAGCAGCTGTAACATGGAGGGGTCAGGGAACCAGAATTCAATGCCTTAATTCACTCTTTAATCAATACATAACATTTTGAGAAGACTGGGTCAATTATATTGAGCCAGCTGAAGTGAGCCTTTTGTCCAGGAAAGGTAAAATGTGGAGTCAGCTGGAGGCTTACCCATGGTGCTGCAGCCCAGGAAAGGCATCTGCAGGCTCCTGCTCCAATGTGCTGCCCATTGGAAGATGCCTGGGTCCAGGCACTAGGTGACATACCCACATTTGTCCCACCCCAGTGGGACCTGGGATAGGGGCTGTTTCTTCATAGGGTTCCTCTAGGCAGTTGCCTAACAGACTTGAAAAAAGCAAAACAGTATATAGTAAAGTAGCCCACGATAATAAAAACACATAATAAAGACATCTCCTTTGATGGCATAAGAAAGGGGTTCCTTCTGCAGTATTTCTGCACCATTGCTTGCTTATAGGGAAGAGTGACTAGTTTGGATCTGTCATTTTGGTGTGTAAATACAAAAATTCCCTTAAAATGAATGGTCAGAGTAGAGACTGAAGTTGAAAAATGTGTTGGGATTTCCTAGCACCAGGCAAGATCCTGAGGTTCTTTCAAGCAAGTAAAATTTGCAGGCAGCAGAGGCAGAGATAGACCCTGGATGTCACTTACTGGACTCTAAATTGACCAAAATATTTTCTTTTGCCCAAGTAGAAAAATTCCAAATTGTATTAGGCTGTTTGAAAGAAAGGCAGAATTCAAGACCAGAAATTGTTTCTCAATTAAAGGAACAATTGCCCTTTAAATTAGGAGGAAATATGTCCTGGGAACAAGGATTCACCTCTAAAGTAATATATTTAAATAATTTGAAATTATGAGCTTGCATATAAGAGAAGCATAAAATTAAAAGGTTATTTTATTTTATTTGGGTAAGATTGAGGTTTTTATCTTCTCTTTTAAATTTGACTTTATAGTTTAAATACTTCATGTATTTCAATAATGTTATGCAAGAAATTAAGCTTGTCTCTGTCTGCCCTCTCTGAAACTCATCTGCTACTTGCTAACAAGAACTCTATTTAAGCCAATTTCTGCAACATGCATATAGTTAAGAGGCTCCCTTTTTGTCCATCAATTACATAAAAGCAACCAAGGAAACCACCTTTGCTCCCCCAATACCATTGGTGTAACTTGCAAGGCTCAGTCTGAGCATTACTGTTTTGTGGCATGGTGCCAGGGATCCTATCACCCAGGGGGTGGTGAGGGGATGACTTTGGTAGGTGAATCTGGGGAGGTGTTTTTGCAAAAGGATAAAGCAATGGGGGAAACCAGCACAGGTCTATCTGCTGGAATAACCACTCTCTGCTTTCAGCACATGAAAACCTGGGCCCTCTGACTGCAAATGCTGTGTCCTTCCTCAGCCAAAACAATACCCTCCTTCCCATCTTGCTTTAGGACAGTAGGTAACAAATCAAGATCTGTCTCCCCAAGCTCTTCTCCACAACTCCAAGGTAAGATAAGATGTATTCTCTCTTTAATTGGGGAAGTTGGGACATGAAAAGGCAATTCAAAGGTTCTCTGGTGAGCAGCTGACAGCACCATCCACCATTAAAAGTGCCCTGCACTCCACTCCTGAACCAAGCTCAGTAGCTGGATCTGATGCTGCAGAAACACAAGGCACCCTTGGGTGGCAGGCAGCTCACTCTGGGCTGCTTCAGCACACATGGAAAACAAATAGAAAATCATAGAGGAGGAAGCAGCAAGGAAACCGGGCAGTCAGAATTCACAGCTGAGGTGGAAAGATTCCCTCTGTTATCTCTAGCTCAAACTTCTTTTTATTGTTTTTCTTCCAAGACTGTAGCAGCACCGTAGCCAGGCTGTGCCCACCACATTGCCATACTGCACAAAAGCACAGGCAGCATATCAGGTGTTGGAGCGTGTACTGTGAGTGCTGGAGCTGCATTTACTGAGGAAGCTTTGCAGTGCCACAAGGCTGAGGACCAGGAAGTGACTGGCACTGTTGACTTATCTTACTTGGGACTCTCTTTGCTGTGGTTCAACATAAAGGCAGAAGCCAACTTACAGGCTTCATTAAGCAAAATGCAATCCCTTCTGTGTACTTGAGGTGAGTGTTGCAGGAAGAGGCAAAGGAGTTAAAAGAAGGCAAGTCTGGCTTCAAGGAGTGGCTAGATGAGGAAGATGATGTCTGTTTTGCCTGGACAGGCTCAGGACCTTATTCTGCTGCCTTGTCTGCAGGCAGCCTGCCCATCAAAATTATCTCTGGTGCTGAGTGCAGAGAAGATGAGCCAAGAGCTTATTAAATACGAGTCTGTTTTTTCTGCTGAGAAAGGTGGCTTTTATTTTCCTGAAGGGTTATTAACTGAATTCTTCTCTTGTCATAACTCTGGTTGTTTTCCTCTGATTTTTCCAGACAGTTCTCCTTGTTTCTTCAATGTAGGCAGTGACTTGGAGGGATTTACTAGTAGTCTTGTTAAATTTGGAGCAGGAGGAATAAAAATAATGTGGAAATAGGATTTCTTTGGGAGACACGATCACCAGAGCCTGACTTTGGGACAAACTTGTTCTGCAGTTCAGCAACTGCTCATTTCTGATGGAGTGTTGACATCTTCACAGCACCTTGGACTGCCACCTGCACAAACAGTCCTGTGACAGGAGTTGGACCCCAGAGATGTGTAAATACGGTTGGCTCACCTCAGCATGGTCTGGTTCCAGCTTCTGGCTGGGGAGGGCAGCACAGATCATGGTGGACAATAGGAGGGTCTTGCTGGATTCCTCTGTCTCCTCACCATCTCTGATGGAGCCATGGTTTTCTGCTGCTCGGCCCAAGAGCAGCATGGATGGCCTGTTTGCCTTGTCCCAGAGCTGCCAGCATGGGTGACAAGTGCTGGTGTAAAAGCCATGTGCTGGTAATTGTTGCAGGACCCATTGATGCAGTGTCATTTTTTAGTAGATAGTGAACAGAGAATTCTTTCTTTTCCCTTTTTTAAATTAGAGGTTTCTCAGGAGGAACTGACTCTCAAAGGCAGGGTAATAATTTACACGTCAATTCTCAACTTGAGAAATCAAGCCATATCTGGGAAAATGTGGAGACTACTGGTTACAGTGAGTTAAGATATCATAGTACTTTGCTCAGCAACCTTGAATACACTTCAGAGGAATTATGAACCTGAAAAATACACCACTTCATACTTATTTGCATAGGTAAATGAACAAAGCAAAAATAAATCAACAAAGTATTCAGCGTGATGGTGAGTGAGATGGAAGGAAGGAAGGAAAATTGTCTTTAATCACTTTGCTTCAGTAACATTTAAATGCTCTTAGCTGCATTCCTAACAATCCTTAAGAGAGAGATTTGGGATCCTGGAGAGGGAGATAGTTCAGCATTTCCCAGAATGATCTCCATTTAAGTTGCCTTAAGTGAGCTAGAGTGGTTTTCTTCTGGGAATACAGCCAGTGTACATAGAGAGTTAGAATCTGCAGCTAAGGTGCTGCAAGATACTGCAAAGGAAGAAGATGTGAAAAGTTTCTGAATACATGTCCCATCAGTCCCCAGCTTCAAAGTGAAACATGATACAGAGAATTATCTGGTAGTAATAATCCATAGAAAAACCTATATGTGGTTTTTATTTTGTGAAGTGAGACAGTAAAAGATCCCATGCTACAAAAACTCAGTGGTTTTTGTCACTTGTTGAGCATCTTGGAAAACACTGGGAATATGTGAGCCTGAGGGAGACCTGTGCCCCTCTGGAGCTGAAATGTCTTCTCCTACAAGAGCTAATCCGATGCAGCCCCATTGGGCAGGATCACACAGGGTTACATTTCCCCCTGGGGTGTTCACATTGTTTTTTGTTGGTTTTTTTTTTTTTTGACTCTGTAATAGTACAAAAGTTATCTTCTAACCACAAACACAAAATCCTATAATTAAACCATTGTTACCGACAGCAGAGGGCTCATCATGTATACAAAGCAAACATTTTGGCAAGTTTATTGTGCTCCTTGAGACTAAGACAGAATTAATAGCATTGCAAAATTAGAGCAAGCTGCTTGCTACTCTGCTGCTGGATTTTTTCACTGGCAACAAGATTTTGTGTTCCTCTTCATCCTGATAAAAAATGCAACAGTTTTTATTGTTGAAGGCAGCACAGTGCAAAACACCGTATCAAAGTAAAGACTGAAGGGATATTTTGACCTTAAAAAATTGCAATTCACAATCCATTTGAAATAATTCAGCTGCATTTTATTTTTAACATAGAATTACTAAACATTGTGAGGTAGCTGATTAGGGTAATTCAACTATTAAACTGCATAAATTGTCAGATTTAGGGGGTTTGTGCTGAAAGATGCCTGATAGATGATTTCATTTGCATTATATGAGGCCCTTCACTGCTGGGAAGGTACCTTGCTCATTAAACAGAAAGCCAGAGCTGTGTCATGAAGCACTTCTGGAAGCAGAAACTTCTATTTTTTTAAGTCCATTTTGTTTTTGTTCTTTGACTGTAATTCCAGCTCTGTTAGTTTATGTGTGTGAGTCATGAACAAAAGGTGAATTTTTACATTTTATTTCCCTGTTAGATGTTATATTCCAACAATATATATTGCAGCTGCTGGAGCAAAATGGATCAGCCTGAGTTAGTCATATTGCCTCTCAGCTGGAAAAGTATAATGATGTCCTCAGGAAAGCTGATCAGATCTGAAATGCTTTTCTGGTGGCATCAAGTGTGAAACATAACTCACTGTTCATACAGAGGAGAGAACTATATTTTTATTTGCATCTTTCTAGTTCCACAAATGAGCCGTTTCACCAAAGAAGAATACATGAGATCTAAAACTTTTCTGCCTACCTGCTGCAGGACACTGCAGCAACAAGTCCTACTTGCATGACCTTTTGTCTTAGAAATCTGGAGGCAGAACAACACTGTGAGAAAATAAAAGTTCTCCTGGCTGTCATATCAGATGTTCAAGTAACCAAGTGGCTTCTCTTACACAAAGGCCAGGGCCATTGCAGTGGTGGGAGAATATGAAGAAGAACACTGAATGCAATTAAATCCTGCAGTTTTAATTGTTTTAAACAGGGAGAGAATTATAAGAAGACAGAATGTACCTCTAACTACATTTCCTGAAAACGTTTTCATGGAGCAGCAATAATTAGAGGGTACAAATTTGGTCCTCTTTCATATGTTATATTCCTTAAATAGCAAAACTGTTTTTTTTTTCCAAGATTGCTACTAAAGGTAATAGCATATCTTAACATTACACTTTATGCTAATTAGTTATTTATTTTAGAAAGGGTGTTTTGAAAAGAGAGGGAGTTAAGGTGTTGTTTTTTTTTATTGTATCTCAAAAATTAGTCTACTTCTACTGTAGTTCCTAGAATATTAATACCAAAAAAGAATATCACTTGAGATTATGGACTGTGCATGCTTGCTCATGGGGGAGAAGTGTGGAAGTTTTTTGCACAACCAACCTTTGGGCAATTGACCCCAAGGTTGCATGTCCTGTAATTAAGTTACTATTTCTGGTGTGGATCTCTTTGACTGAGAGGTGTCTTGCCACTTGTCATTTCAGCAGGTATCTCACACTGCCTTTTGCCATCTGCAGGAAGGAGAAAACCCTGGGACAGCTGGCAGAACCCTGTTGGGGTCAGGGCTACTGACAGCTCTGTGATGGGCTGCAGCAGGTCTGTGCACAACCCCATTCAGGATCCAGCAGCCATGCAGGCTGATCCTGACAGCGATGCAGGCTCACTGGCTCTGACAAACATAAAACTAGCTTCTCCACCTCCCGTTTTTAACAATGAAAGACAACCTGACTGAAAACCTTCAACAGCATTTTGGATATTCATGTGCTCAACTCTATTTCTTTATTCATTACTAAATGCAGTTGTCATTACCGAGAGGGCTGAGGTTTTTATTTCCACCTCTGTGGAGAAGACAAAATTTTAAAATTGCAAACGCAGGTGCTAGAAAATCTTATGTTTCCAAAGTCTCCCCACATTTTTCCAAAGAGAATGTAATGTAATAATAAAAACGAAACCACTAATATAAACATAAATAAATCTAGCGATTGCAGTGCTAAGGTAGTACTTCACCCATGCATACACAAAATGAAATGCTTGTCTTAGCAGTGGGGCATCACAAGGTTTGTCCTTTGCTTCTGTAACTCATAGGGAGGTCATAACATATGTTCAGAGTAGTTTGAGTCAATCAGCAGCAAATTATTTATCTTGTCAATCTTGTTAAACAAGCAATGGTGAAGAGCCTAGGAGACTTCATGAGTGGGAGTCACAAACTGGTGGGGGAGATTCAGGCCAATGAGCACGAGAATATTATATAAAGGTAGTCAAGTACTGACACGCTATGTGTATGTTACTGCTTTTTAATGAGAGAAATTAAGATTATGTGGGGGGTGATATGTGAAGCTGGCGCTGTGATGAAATTCAGTTTTCCCCAGCATTTCAGTTTGAACTTTAGCTCCAGGATTTTCAGTTCTTAATTTTTAATTAAATTCATATTGACCTCTGTTACTAATACCATCCTCCTGACTGGGCATGAGGTTTCACAGGAAGGAAAACCAGTTGCAGCCAGATTAATCCAGGTAGGAAAGCAACTGTGAATGCATTGATGAGCTTTCAACTGCAGTTCCGTTCCCTTACTGCTTGCCTGCTTGAAAACACTGTGAAACCAAGGTTGCTCACAGGAAGAACTGAGGAATTTTTTTTCATGGCCACACATAAACGTGCATATTTGTGCCTCCCAAGTTGCAACTTAACCCCAGAAACTGTACCACTGGCTTAGCTAGGCAAACCTGCAGCTCAAGCAACACATTTTAATGGAGTACTCACTAGCAGCTTTTCAGGAATACCTCCACAGACTCAACAGCTTTGGTAGAAAGTATCATGAGATTCCAGTGAAACACATCACAAGAATCAGGATGTAAGTGCACAATTTATAACTGTAAACAGAGAAAACCATAACAAATAGAATTTTCCAGCAACAACACAAGTTCAGCAAAGTTCAGCAAAGATCCTGTTTGGATACAAACATCATTAAAAGCAGAAAATGCAGGAAATACATAAGGCAAAAATTTTATTTTCCGAAGTGTAAGTATGTCCTTAGCATAATTTAAGTAATCCATTGCCATTGCAATTCTGATTGCTACAAAACTGAAGGTAAACTTTTTGACTGCACCTATTGCACGCTTTCTCCACAGCTGTGTAATAAAACCCTTCTGTATCAAGAGATCCTTCACTGTGATTAGCTGGTCTGTAGGAGATCAGTTAAATAGTTGACTTAATTATGAAAGATGCTACTTATTTGCATCATTCTATTTTATAATCTGCGGCATATCACTCCAAGCTTGAGACTTCTTTTTGGCCAGCTCCATCCATGATGGTTGATCTGGAGCAGCATTACTGGCTTTCTTCAAGTGGCTTATTTCCTCCTTATCCACCAGTGCAGGTGATGGCACTACTGTGAATAAAGCACATGGACATTTTACACTTACCTGCTGTGCAACTAAACATCCTCTTTAATTAGATACTTCCCATGCCTTGCCCTGTGGTAGAAAATACTTACATTTTGCATGGAAACTTCTTGTGCAATAAGTTATTGAGGAAATTACCATTCTATGCTCTCAACACGTTTTTCTCATTACTAGCATCTTTTGATCCCTAAATTTATCAAAACTCAACATGATGACATGGATTCCTTGCTGTGCCCCATGTTAACACCCACCCCAAACAAGAGAGAGTCTTTTCATTAGCTAAAGAATTCTCTTGTGAACTCCTCCTTTACTCAGCCCCCAACTCACAGGAATTTTATTACTTCAAAATTTCTGCCCTTCTTTCCAATTTTAATTTACTAAAGAGATTTACAACAAACTCATTGTGGGAGGACTGATGGTCAGATAGTTTGTGATCGCACCATCCCTCAGCTTGCTGAGGAAGCCACATTTAAATTGAATACTATTGTAAATATTTTTGTTTACATTTTATACTGGGATAGTGCATTTGGGCCTCTGTCCTGTGAAAGGACCTGGACTTCTTGATTCACATTTCTTTCAACTTTTTGGCTACCCCTTTTTACTTTTTTGTTTGTAATCAAGCTGGTCAAAAGAATACAAATAAATAAATAAAACCTCAAATAAAATAATAAATAAATAAAACACCAAATAAAACCCCAGACATGAGTGCTGAGAAAACTCTTTGCCCTGGCTGACGTGGGACTGAGGAAGAGATTAGGATCTAGCCCCTACTCCTTTTGCAGCACACTCGAGCAGGATTTCTTCTGACAAGGTTGTGAGATAACAGCCTACATTTAAAGAATTTTGTTTCTTACCAGGAACATAATGTGACAGTGAGTTCCTCCTCAGCAGGGTCTTTGCTTCAGGCTTCATGTCTCTCCTCTGCTCTTCAGAAGTGGTTTTAGGTGCCAAGTGTGAAGGTTTGCCCCATTGTTGCTTCACTGGCCCCTAGGCACAGAGAGGGATAAAATCCAAGTAATTCAGGGAGAATGAGTTCAGTTTGGAAGAACACCAAGTAGCAAAGTAGTGAATGGGGAGCCTGCCACAGTTCAGCAGACATTGGTCCCAGTCCTCTCCCTTGAGCTGATACCTGTTCAGAAAGTCACAGTGTTTTCATGGAACATCCATGATAATCAATTTTACAAATTAAAATTATCCCTCCATATCTCCTATTCATAATGGTATGAATAGATAATTATAGTCTTCACTGCAAAATTTATTCCAAGTCCCTTGCACATCTCTACAAGCAAACACAGGATTTGAAAACAGCCTCATTCTCTCATGTTTTCCTTCCATCTCCCAAATTTTGTGGTCTAGGGCACTGTATTTTCGGACAGTTGATGGTAAATGGATTTTTCATAAAAAAGAAGTCAAACACATCCTCCGACAGATTTTCTTGCCAATATAAAAAACTACCCTGAAGTGATAGTGCCTGGTGCCATGTGGAAGAAAGAGAAAGTGGGAGTAGTACAGAGGCACCAAGCCTCACATGCTGCAGTCAGATGCATCTTGGCATGTTTCTCTGCTAGCTGCTATAGGGAAATAAAATGCATGGCATGAATTTCAAAGATCATTGCCAGTTAAAATCTGTAGTTTCCTGTTCTGACATAGAAGCTGTATTTTGGGATCATGTTGGGCATTACTGCAGTTCAGAAGTTGACCTAGACATCTTATTAGCTATTATTTCTTGTTAACCTAACCACTGCTATTTTTCATTATCTAGAAATCATCTCTTGTTCCAGGGTAAAATACACCTGTCTGGGGTTCTAACAGTACCACCTGAAGCAAGAAAGTAGGTCATTTGCACTGGGAATCCCATACTGGTATAGGACACACATGCTCCTGCATCAGAGCAGGGTTCTTATTTGTGCAGGACACGAAACAGGCAGCAGGTTAGTGTTCTGGTTCCATGCCAAGCACTTCCACTGGCACAGCTGTGCCATCTGGGAAGATCATTTGCTACAGGTATCACCCTGCTTTGCATGGGATCTCTGAAGAGGCAGTGTCAGTCCATAGTCTATGGCACCACATGGGCTTCTGAATTAGCCATATACAGGGAACCAGAATTTATATATTGGCACTCTCTGCAGGTGCAAAAATTATTTATATCCTGTTTCAGGGCTATTGTATTTCTCAGGGCTCTAAAAATTGTTACCCAGAAGTTTCTGGGACCAAGCTGCTCAATCAGTGTTAAATCAGTCAGGAGGTATAAGAAGTTGAATTAAAGCCTGTGCTTAAAAGGATAGTCAGAGAGAACATATTTCCTCTGCACTGAGGATCAAAGACTACAGTTTAGCACTTCATTTTGGGCATTTTAGCATGCAATACACATGTTAGATCTGGTAGGTATGCCAAGAAATTTTACACACTTCACATTGTTCCAGGATTTCTTAGAGACACAAAATTACCTATCTGAACAATCAAAGAACTTTGAATCTGTAACACATTTATGAGAGCAGTGTCTTTGTTAGTTACAGTTACACTCATTAAGTATCTGTAATCATTATGGCATGACTGGTAACATAGCACAGATCCAAAGAATACTACAGAAGGTGATACAAAAGCATCACAAATTTGTACTGCAAGTACCTCTGTTTGTTCCTTTCCTTTATTCTGTTTCTCTGTATTTGACTTATCTGGAGCCACAAGCTTTTCTCTGTCGAGTTCCTTCTCCTGATGCATGCCCCTCTGCTTTTGCCTTGCAATGGAAATCCAGGCTGGCTCTGTAGAAGTGTCAGGATCTCTTCCAGCATCTCTGGCAGCCACAGGGGAAGGCACACTTTTCTCTGTTGACAGATTATTTATGTACATGATTATAAGAAAAAGAATTGTAATCAGCTTCAGCTCATACTTTCTCAGTATACTGATTGGTCCCAGGATATGAAACCAGCCTGGATAAATAGGAATTCTGTTTAGTTTGGTCTCCAGAGGGCAATTTTCCTGTGCTCACAGGTTTAAGTAATCATTCTACTGGTGAGAAACTTTGCACTTTGTTCAGCTGGAGTTGCAGTGTCACTGCCCTCACATGAGTGAGATGCAGAAACATGAATCAAACTTCACTAATCTACCCATTTTCCAAGGTCTGCCCCTTCCGCTCCCTCTTCCACAGTATCTTAGAGACAAGCAGCAGACAATTCAAAGGTAGACATAGAGGGACTGCAGTGTTGCAAAGCTAACTTTTTCCCCACGGTGGCTGCCCTCAGCTCCCGCTCTTCTTTCTTCAGCAGCACCCCATGCCTTAGTCTGGTTCCTGCCTTCCTTCCACCTCTTTAGGAACAGCTTCCCCGATGCAGAAGCAGCCCATGTCTTAGTTGCTTCCTGCTTTTTTTCCACCCCTTTAGGAGCAGCCGCCCACCCAGCTCCATGGAGTCTGCAGGTGCCATGGGTGCCTGTGCACAGCAGTCTGTGGTGTCTGAGCACACAGAAGTACTGCTAAAACCAGAGGGAGTTTCCAGTCTTTTGATGTGAAGTTACATTGACTTATCCCTGTTGATACTGACCATGGTCTTCACTGAGGCCAGTAACTTCCAATGAGACTTGAGCAACAAAAAAAAGAAAACTATGATTTCTGGAAAAAAAAATCAGAGCTACTACGCTGCTGACCTCACAACTGCTGCCCAAGGACGTGCAGAATCTAAGGTTATGGGAAAGAGAAATGCCCTGTATGCAAATATTCTGAGAAGGAAAATCCTGTCTATTCACTGAACAGAACTTGGTCAAGAGAAGAACTTCAGCAGCTCCATCAGCTCTATCCCCCTGATTCTCCATTTTCTGACTCACACTGAAGACAAAACTGAGTTTCCCGATGAATGGTAGAGTTTAAATGAGGAACAAGAACAGGACTAACAACCTTAGACCCAAGAAGGATGATTTCATCTTTCCCAGCCAGTTCTGGCCACTGATATATCAAAATTTACAGAAGGCTCTTTCAGAGCAGAAGTTAAGTTTCTTGTCCTCAAATCATGTGTGGTTCCACTCTTTGGAAAAGTTTGTTACTTAGTCAGCATCCTGTTCAGGGACCTGGGAGGAGGCAGACCCAGCCAGAAAGGATTACTGCCCTAGGGTCCCTTGGGGGCTCAGCTGCTCTGCTGACGTAGAGCCGGCCATGGGACCCTGTGGAGCTGTCAGACACATTCCTGGAGTGCTATGGTCTAGTTTGGTGGAATGTGCCCCTGAAAAGGAAAGCAGGCAAATGTCTCTGAAGGCACATTTGAGATGCCTCATGAAGGCATGGAAGATAAAAGGGATGATGCACTCCCAAGAGCTGGAGTCTGCCAACACAGGCATATTATGAAAGCCCACAAACTTGCTTTGCTCAGGGATTTTCTCAAGTCATTTTTATACCTCACCAGAGAGAGAGTAGTTATTTGAACAAGAGAACATTATAAAGCCTGTGTCAGCTAAAAAATGAAAAAAATAAAAAACTCCATGCTTTAATGCCAAAGCAAGATGTTTTGCCAGCTGATGCTTGCATTTCCCTTCACATTCACCTCGTGCAATCTTGCAGGAAAAGTTCTGGAAGAAACAACTCAGAAGTCCAGCTGTGCAATTGCAGCACAGACAAAACAGGGCCCTTGAACACTGAAGGAGCTGCCCTCCCTCTTGCACAGCATGTTACTCCAATTCTCTGCATCCCACCTAACCCCCATCTTTGCACGACAACAGCTGTTTCTCCCATAATCTTTTTCCAATCACTGTCTTTTTTGCATTCCACTGGCTTTCCTTGCTTCATTTTTACCTCATTTTATAGGATAATAAAGAATGAGGCTGGGAGAGATCTCAATAAGTCATGTAGTCTATCCTTCAACTGCAAAGCAAGATCAGCTGAAAGATCAGTTTCATAGAAATTGTGTCCTCACAAATGTGTATCTAATTCTCCAAAAACAAGACAGGTCTCAGAGTCTCCCTAGGCAACCTATCCTATGACACAACTCCTTTTGTCTACTTTACTTTTTTTTCTTTTTTTTTTCTTTTTTTTTTTTGTCTATTGGGTAAGTTAAATCTTCCTTGCTCTAATTTAAATCCTTAACTATTTTTCCTACACACTATGGACACAAGCAGATTACTCATAGTCTCCTTGCAACAGCCTGTTATGCATTTGAAGACTTAGACCATGTTTTCCCTATTTTTTAAACTTCTCTGATTAATCATATTCTCTAGATCACTCTTTCTTTTGTAGGAATTGTCCTAGTTTGGTCAAATCTCTTTCAAATACAATGGTCAGAACTGGCATTTGAGATGAAACAGTGTTAGCATCAGCTGACATGGAAGGACTACACCACTTCACCTGGAATGGTTTTCTGTACACTTCAGTCAATGCCCCTTAACTTCCACAGCTTTCCAAGATAACCACTAGCAAGTCAAAGTCTGCTAGCCCATCTTCTCTCAGTATCTTAGGACAAACCTCATTAGGATCTTCATAGGTAAAACCACAAGTTGAAATGATGTGATGTCTGCTAATACATGTGCCATCACATTCCCTCCTTTGCTGGCAACCATCTGCACCTTTTCAGGTGGTGGGAAGTTTGGGCAGGACTTATTAGTACATTGCCCAGTAAAACCAGGTGCTATGCTTCATCAGCTCCCAAAGCACTCCTGTGGCACACAGATGAGCTGCCACCACTGAAGGTGATGTCCCGTGTTCCTCAGAGCTGAGGAGCATCTCTCAGCTGTACAGCCGCACACACACCACCACATCCATCCTCTTCCACCACCTCTTTACCTTCCTTCACCATCTGTAATGCCTTGGTGCTAAAAACTCCAATGTCTTTATCCTGAAGGTCCTTTTCAATCCACCCACACTTCTTCATGATACTGGGAACCTAGCTTCTGCCTTGATGCTGCCAGTGATGTACATCTTAGTTGCTGTGACTCCAAATCCCGCTTTGTGTTTTGTCCAATTTTCCCTGTCACACCACAGGAGCTTTATGTAAACATCAAGGTTGTTCCTCCTCTGCTTCCACCACACCATCCACACTGACAAAATGAATGCCATGCCCAGGCTTTATTTACTGCACTACATGTAATGATCTTACTGCTACCTGTGCTTCCATTTCTCTGTCATCCTCATGGACTTAGGATTCATCCTGCTGTTATTTCACTGTGCATTGCCTGTCACAACAGGGTTCCCAGTCCTGCAGTGTTATGTCTGGAGGCTGGTATTATAGCAATATTTTTTCATAAGGCAGACGCTCTAACGAAGGCACCAAGCACTCTTACTCTTCCTCTTCAGACAGTTCCTCCCAATGAGATGCCAGACATCCTAGTCATGCCAATTAGAAGGCAGACAAATTAGAGCCAGGTATCATTCCATATGAGATGATATCCAAATGACCCTTTGATAGTAAGGAACAGAAGCTCTTTATCATAATCCTGAAGATTTTATATGTATCTGTACAGGCCAACTTAGGACAGTGGAGTAGAATCACCTACAGAGGATCAAGAAATGATCTGTTGCAGGGAGAGTCTTTCTTATATCTTTAAGCAATTACATTCTGCCCTTGTTCCTTTGAGAGTCTTTGCTGCAGAAAGCCAGACAGGCAGACAAGGCAGGGGGAGTGCCTTATCTTCAGAAAAAAAAAAAAATCAGATGCAACCCACACAAGATTTGCTACCACATCCATCAGCCAGAATTACTGTAAGGGGTGGAAGAGGCATATTTACTATTTATTATCCTTCCCATTGCCCAGAGGTCCTTAACATCCTTCCAACTCCAATTAGGTAAGATTTCTTGGCAGTATATATGCACCATTGTTCCAGCCAGGAGGATGAAAGGTCGTGAAGTAATCCAGGAGATAGCATGGTGAAGAGAGCTGGCAGTTTAAGGTGACCTGAGACTGCCCTGTGAAGCTCTTGATACCCTAAGGGACACAAAGAGGCAAAAAGCTTTCTCAAGAAGTGACTGTTCTCAAGGGAAGTGCTGCTCACACATCTTTCTGGGTTCAAGACTGATCATCTTGAACAAGCTCTGTCTTATCTAGTCATGGGATAGTCCATGTGCTTTTATGGTCCACCACATGGCAAAGCACACCATTTAAGGAACTGAGTAGCCAGAGTGGAACCAAAAGTACTCAAAAGGACAATTTTAATTCCTGCTTCTGCTGCATGTCACATGCACAGCAACTGGCATGGAAACTCCCAGCTGGTAAATGCCACTCTTAGGGCGATAGCAAAGAAGTACAAAATGCAAACAGTGTCATCTTCCATGCAAAGCTTAGTCATTTTTGACAGACCACAGCCACCACAAATGCTCTGTGTTTCATTTCTCCTTTGTTGAAGCAGGGCTGAACCTCTTCTTTCCATGTTACACTTGAGAGATTTTCAAAATAAAACTAAAATCTAAATAATATTGTCCATTTCATATTACAACATGTTATTTTAAACAATGTACTATTCAATTAATTCCTTAATAACTTCATAAGCTAATAAAGGATATTGCTGGCAGCAATTTGTCTCTCAGTCATTCACAGCTTTAACCTTGTGATTGCATCTTTCCCTGGTTTCCTTGGAGCTGGCTTGGCCTCAGGCTTTTATGAAAGAGAGGAGCCCCTTCTTCCCCTTGGGATAAGCCACCAACAGTGGAAAGATACCGGGTCAGAAGTTGTCAAGCCAGTCTGTGCATAATGTCACCATATATTAAAGCCAGCAATTAATGTAAGCTCCTGAGATCTTCTGCTGCCACTTGAAACCATACCCAGAGGCTGCTGAAGCCTTCCCTTCACATCTTCCCCACAGCCAACAAACATACATGGGACAGTCACAAGGTCAGCTGTTCTGTCTGCATTCTTCACCACTTCCACAGCTTCCAGACCAAGCACTGAGGATAGCTCTGAAGCCAAGTGAAGCACAGCCACCTTCTCAATTCCCTCCTACAGATCAGAATCTCCGGAGTTCTCCACCACTAAGTCTGAAAGCATCAGGGCTGGTTGCCTCAATGGTTGTCTAGAGGGGTAATCTCCCCTGCTGCAACCCCATTTAATGCAGGTATCTGTTTCCCGTAGTATCTTACTAAAACAACTTCCTTTTTTTCCCTCAGACTAAAGCTCTGATCTTATAGATGAAATTTCTTCTGCCTAAATATTGTGGAAATAAATGTGTATATTTCTCACTGATACATGGATATTATCCTGTGTGTCGGACTGGTTGTATGAACAGTAAGATGAAGAGAATACATTGATGTACAAAAGGAACTGTGATTGACTTGTTATTGTGCATGGGATTATACACACACAGAAAGTAAAAGATATACCTCATGTATTCAAATGTACCTTTATGTGTGTGCTGCTTATGTGGATAAACACAGCAAAGGCATATTTAACCATTACCCTGAGATTTAGGGATTAACTTTGTCTTTTTTAGAGATGGCGTCAGATTTCTTTAAATCTGAGACCTGTTTTCTTTACATCTAAAAGCCTCTCTGCACATAAATTGTAGCAGAGGTTTTTTATGACATGTAAGTTTCATACTTGGAAAAGAACGCCTTATGACTGCAGGGACTGCAAAGAGTGGTTATTCTTGCTGTACATGTGTGCAGGCAAAAGGTCAGAGCCAGAATTTAGAGTCTTTTGAAAGTCAAACCACTAACAGCAAGCAAGCTAGCTTGTGGATTCCCTGAGTGTTTTAAAAGCAAACATACTCAAAACTAATCCAAACAACTTTACACAGATAACACCCTCTGTATGTAAGTGTCATTGTTTTATAACACTGCTTATGCATGCATATTTAATTCCACACTGTTGTATCTTTGCTCATTTATAAAACTCCAGTTATTTTGAGAAGGACTTACAAATGCATATAGCATTTAGAATATCCTGGCTTACATATTTCCCTTTGTTTATTAAAGCACTACATGCATTCATCTCAGCATACAGACCCAATTCCTTAATTTCAGACAAAGCTGTTCTAAAGATTTGGTTATGTATTTCTGACATTTGTTGCTTCCCTAAGCTGCTCTGAGAGGTATTTGACTTTTGAATGAATCTATACCACTGATGCCAGAAGAATCTTTTCTACTAAAGAAAATGCTGTTTGCATCAAAGTCTATTTCATTTCTGGAAAACAGCCATGTTGCAAAATAGCCTGACATAACTGAGAAAGCAACTTCTTTTGGGAAAAAAAAAAAAAAAAAAAGAGACAGCTTGTTTTTCAGCTGTAGCCAGGACAGCATTAAAGCAATGTCTTCTTGATGCAGAGAAAAACACTTCTCTTGTCATTCCAGAGCCTGTATTTTCCAGACAATACACACCAATTTCATTCACCATAACATCTATCGTTCTTCCCTGAGCTCTTTTTCTCTTTTCAGAGGTTGTCTCCCCACTACAGCTCTTCAGTTGCTGATTTTTGTTTATCCTAATATGTAGATTCAGACAAGTGTTGCTTATGGTTTCGCTGTTGTAATAACCTGTTAGCATATGGTAATTATTTCTGCCCTTTACAGGATTTATAGCAAAGTGTATGAACTCCAAACAACACAGCTTAACCTTTTAAAATCTTGCAAGGACTTGTGCCTTTAGCTCCAGAGACTTAAAAATTACTCCTCCTGGGGTGACTAATTTCACACAGGCATTAAAGAGCTTCCTTGCAGCCTGAGAGATGTAAAGCAAACCCTCACTAGTTCCCCAGAAAGTTCCCCAGAAAGCTCTGGGGAGAAGGAGTGCTGCTTTCACCTGGTGTGGTAAGCCAGCACCCCATCAGCTTTCCTGTTCTTTTGGTACCAAGAGTGTTGAAAAGCTAAAATGTGAACTGAATGAACCACATTGCTCATGCTGGCCTCAATAACGCAGCAAACTGACTTTTCTGAAATGAGTGTACATGAGAAGGGAACTGCATCCCCTTGTGTCACCATTTCACAGCTTGTCTTCTTGGATTTGCTAACATGAAGTGGGAATAAACTCTCTGACAGCATAAATTGTCTCCTGATGGTGACCACAGCTCTTTGAAAAGGCTGATGAACTCAAGGGCTAGGAGAGGGCTGGGTGGGTGTAAGTATTAAAAAAAAAAAAAAAAAAAAAGGAGTGTCCAGGCAGATCCAGAGGCCAGAGATGCCTGATAAGACACATATGATCCATGAGGGGCTGTGTTGATTGTGTTTGTCAGATTTCTCCTGTTTGCAGCTGCAAAGATAAGGTCCTGACTCACTAAGCTGAGAGAAACTTTTCAAAGATATTTAAATGATGTTTGGGCAGGGCTATTACCCTACTAGGTCCTCATTGCATCCCATGATTCTCCTATGCCTCACAGAGAGACATAGTTTTTGAAGTCACCGTCCAATCTTTCCCGATAAAGCTGGTGTGGTTCCAAGGCACTCAGAGAAGGTGGGCATATCTCATTCACCCATGGCTCATCTCATTCACCCAAGGTCAGGCTGATGTGGCAACTTAGCACAAGGAGGTGCTTGGTCAGGTGTCTAAAGAAGGCAGTAGATAAGGAAGAAAACTAATTGCCATCACAGACCAATCTGAACCATATCATTTTAAACAACCTCAGGCTGTACAGATTAGGTGTAATACTCTCAGTGGGAGGGGAACAAAGCAGGATTTCTTAACCCTGTTCCAAACTCCAATTGCTTGCTTCTCTATCAGGGAGACCAAGGCACAACTCTCACCTACAGATCTTATTTTGCAGAGGGCAGTCCTGTGTCTCAGGGCAGTCTCCCTCATCCTAGGGCTGAGCAGCCACAGGAGAAGCCTGGAGGAGAAATGTGCTCCCTGCCTTCGTTTCTTCCTTCTCTTCCTTCTCCAGCACCCATTGTCTTTCACTGCAGGAAGACATTCCAGTCCATCTGCAGGCACTCTGGGACTCAGCAATAGGGATGTGTGTGATAAAGGGCTGTGTGAGGAAGCACTGGTACTCTCACTGCTCTCTTCCATACCCTGCCAGAACAACCCTGTTGTGCTGTCTTCTCCACTCTTGTCCTACTATGATCCTCCCCAAAATCTCAGTCCATCAGAGATGTGCGCATCACTACAAATAATCAACTACTCAGGGCAGCACAGGGGGGAAAATGCCTTTAAAGGGAGTGTTCAGATTATATACACATCTATATATCTATCTAGATATATCCTGCATTGCCTGCAGGTTGTGGGGAGGCTCTAGCTGGATGGCTATGGGGACCTCATCCAGCTTTGGATCTTAATGAATCCCCTTCTTTCTGATGGCAGGGAGAACATAAAACCAAACATGACCAAAGTCCTGCAAAAATGTCTGTGATGCCATAGCAGAGGACAACTGGAATCAGATGTCACTCAGAGCATCAGCAAGTTGCCTCTGGGGCCAGGAAGAGACTATTGTCACCCTAGAGGACAAGTGACCTCCCATGCCCTGAGATCATCTTCTGTCTTGGTATTTCCCTGCTCCAGAACTCAGAGCCTGATCCCAATCAGAGAAGGGCAACCCGATGTGGGGATGCTCTGCAGTGACACAGCCTATTATTTGCTGGGCCAGCATCTTCTCACATTCTTAACATCAAACCCATGTCCAGACAAGTCCAGGGAAGTCTTCCAAGGGAAGAGTTTTCTTCCACATATCAGAAGACATAAAGATTCATTTTTTTCCCCTCTTGGCTGTTCTCTGAACAGCAGAGGTCTCCTGTTAGAACTGCTTAAGTGTGCTTCACCTAACTTGTTTACTCTCATCGCAAAGACCTCAGACAGTGGTGCCACTTCCAGTCTTTTCTGTTCTCTGCCTGCAGCCCACAGTATATTAGTCTCCAGAGGTCTGACTTTTTTTTTTTTTAATCTCTAACCCAATTATATAATACAGAGAACAGAGTGAAATATAACAATCTGCAGTAGACATGATCTTGTGGTCTCTCCTAGCTTTGAACTCTAGGAAGCTGCAGGGTTGTTAATTTTTGTTTTAAACAAGGAATGAGTAATGATAAAGACAGATAAATAAATAAATAAGAAAAGCTCACAGGAGGCAATAAATAAATGGTGTGTTTAACATGGCAGGCAGTGATGGGGCCTCATTGCATTTCTGCCCCAATGCTATGGTGAAAAAGGGGGTCTAGAGGTCTGAGTCACTCATCCTGCACAGGGCACCACACTTAATATTTGCTCTTGGATTTTGAATTGCCATGCAGCAGCTCTAAATGGGGATGCTTACTGGCTTGCTATTTCTGTTTTCCAATACATGTACTTTATTTTTTAAGTGTCACTTTGAACATCCTTTAAACAATACCCTGAAATTCAAAAATCAGAGGTAAAAATATCTTATTCTGTCTGCTATTTCTTCCCTGCTGTCTCTTTGACAATCTTTTCAGCAAGGGAAAATAAGGGAGCAACATCACTGAAGGCAGAGCCATCAGCTCACACTCACCAGGCAGACACAACAGTGCTGCCTCATGCTCTCTCAAAGGTAAGGTGACTCTTTGCAAGTGAAGGTAACTTTACAATATTTTGAGAGTCTTACCAGGCACTTTACAAGAGGTTGACTGCTTCTCCAGGTCTCTGTCTTCATTTCTGGATTCAGAAGAGTGAATAGCTTTGTCCTGCTTCTCTTTGCTTGCAGTAGTGTTTGGGACAGTTATGCTTTGCAATACTGGCTTTTTAGGCAATGGAGGTTTGCTACTAAGCTGTTCAGAGGACTTTGCTTTGGGTTTGATCTTTTCACTTAAAGAATCACCAGTATTTGTATTGTCTCTCTTTCTGATCTCTGCCTTATCACCTCTTAGAAAGGAATTCAATCCCTCATTTTCTAAATTAAATTCTGCACTGTATCTTTTAATCCCTTTTGATTCTGGTGGTGAATTGTCTCCATAGTTCAAGGACAGTGAGGTGGATCTAAGTTTCACTTGAAAAGGACTTTTATCTTTACAACGTGGCTGATTCTGAGATACCACTGAAGAACTGCTTGGCATTGGTACTGCATCAACAGCTCGGGAAACATAACCGGCCAAAATTTCTGTAGGCTGGCCTGTGTTCTCAGAGTAGGACTCTGGCAGCAAAGTCTCCTTTTTGCTTCTGCTTTTTTCCTCATCCATATCTGATCCCTTCTGGAAGTCATCTTGCCACTTCTCATTTCTTGAGGAGACCTTTGCTTTGGACAGGAAGAATCCAGTATTTAATGGGGTTTCCAAGTCTGATTTTTCTGGGAAATACAGGCTTCTGGTGCTTGGTCTCTCCCATGCAGAGGAAACAGAAAACTTTTTGAAGGCATTGAGTTCATTGACTGCTTTTTCAGCTTTCTTCCCCAACCGTTCCTCCTTGTGGACCAGTGACTGGCTGTTCTCCTTATCAGAAGCAGCTGCCTCCTGTGCAGTCTTTATTTTCTCTAGAGAGCAGAAAGTAGATGATGCCATCTGCATTGAGGAAGCAGGATGTGAAACATGGAATGAGTCTGTGGGCTGGGAAGAACCCATGAAAACCTCTTGGCTGGACTGTGACAATAGAGTAAACTCTTTGTCTGCCCCTTTATTGCAGGGCATTTCCACAGATACCTGATCATCCTTCTGTTTAACTTCTTCTGACCTTCCCAAGCAAACAATACTATTCTTACTAATTGAAATATTTTCTTCAGAAGGTAATTTATTTAATGGTAACACAGTAGGCAGATCCTTGTTTTCTTGATTTACAATATTTGACACATCCCCAGACAATAAAACAAGTGTTTCTGAGGAATCTTCTTGTTTTTGTACTTCTCTGTCTGAACTGCAATAGGAATAAGTTGCAGAGTCTCTGCCTTCTGACAGCAATGAGGGCTCAGACTCCTCACATGTCATTTCCAGTGTTGGTTGGCAGTCCTCCGGCTTATTCTCTGGTAGCAGGGTTTCCTGTCCAACAGCAGACTCAGAAGCAGGCTGAGTCATCACAGGTCTCAAAGCAGGGGGGAGGTCCTCAGGCATTCTGGGTTTTGGCCAGGAAGCCAAATTCTGAGTTGCAGCTGTGCTGCATGGCAGTTCTTGATTGCTGGGCTTGAATACAGCATCATCCTCTTCTTCTTCCTCTGGGGTACAGCTCAAATCAGTCAGAGATTCAGACTGGGTCTTCTGTAAAAGAAATTCAGAAAGCACCGTCATCATGTACAGCTTCCCTTTTTTTCTTATTCATCTTTACATTTACAGCTGAGATCATAGAGAGAAAGGCAATACTTAAGCCTCCAGTGCTGAACTTGCAGTTTTCTTAACCTACAGACTGGATGCTTTTTTAATTAAGCAGATCCTGGAATAATGCGTTTAACCAATATAAAAGCAATGTGTGACATTTCCTTATGCACAACTAGTGCTTTCATGGCTTTGTAGATGGGAAGTCTATCAGAACAATGGCCATTGGACTGTCCTTGGCTATTGATTCTCCAGGGCATACTGCCTATGTTGTGCTGCTCTTAGTCAAAAAGCAACACTTGAAAGAGAAAAATGTCTCTTTGTGTTTTGCTACTCCATAGTAGCATTAAAAATAAAACAACCCATTCTTCCTGAAGCATGACTCTGAAGAGGAAAGGGTACAAAGAAGCAAGAGCAAAAGCCTAACAAATCCATCTGGTTATGACACTCCATTCCAGCTGAGTATCTGCCCCATCTGCCCCATATGGCAGTCTTATGTCTAATTCCACTGTCATACAGCATTACAGCCTTGCCTCCTTTGTGTAAAAATCTTCTTTTTCCTTTCAATAATTAAACTATTTGATAAAAGCTTATAAATTCATGTTTAGTTAAAAAGTTGGCAAATTCATATGTAGTTATCTGTGAAGTCTTGCGATTAAACTTGATATGAGGACTGGCTAAATACACAGGATTATTTGAAAGCACAGTACTGAGCTGCTGAATATGCCTTTTCATATGGTGCCTGTATTAGCTCACTGTTTCACCATAGTTTGTTGGGTAAATATATACTTTGGATGTAGGCCCTAATTCTAAGAACACAAAGACTGCACTTAAAGGATATTTTAGGGTGCCTACGACTTATTGTTTTGCATATGCAATTACAAAAAAAAAAAAAAAAGTTGCAATGCCACCTGCATTCACAATCCATATCCACAAGAACATAAAAGCAGAAGATACCAGTCAGCCAGAACCAAGGTGTGCAGGCAGAATTGGGCAAGGAAATATTAAAAATTGTATTATCAAAACATGTGAACATTCTCCATGGGAATCCAGAAGGGCTCAGTCAGCTGGCAGTTTATAGGCAGTCTGGACAAAGCAATCATATTTTAGTAACAATGTTAGAATGGAAGAGAAGGATTGATCGGTGAATTACTGCTTTGTGTGTTTTTCTAAATAACTGGCCTCATCATTGTGCTGCTCACAGCAGTGCCCTACTGAGCTAAAAGGTCACTCACAGATTTGGAGAAATACAGAATATCAGCTAGTAATATTTTGAGACAGAGGGAATAATATTTCTGGTAATAAGCAAGCCAAATTGATGGTTTTATGGTATTTAAAACATTGAAAAAACCCATGAACAATAAAGTAAAATACTACAGTAAAAGCTGAAAACTTTAGTGCTAAAAGAGAGGAACAAAAGAAAG
This sequence comes from Cinclus cinclus, assembly GCF_963662255.1. NCBI lineage: Eukaryota > Metazoa > Chordata > Aves > Passeriformes > Cinclidae > Cinclus > Cinclus cinclus. The sequence continues at coordinate 87,013,002 of NC_085047.1, forward strand.
AAAGAAAGAAAGAAGAAAAACTAAGCTATGGCTTCACAAAGTATGACAAAGGATCAGATAAATTGTGTTTAGAAGAATAGTTTAGAAAAAAAGATTTTTTTTCAATACTATACACTTTTTAATAGCCTTTTAAAAATAGTATGCACTTTCATTTTTATTGTGGGTTCATTTTTTCTTTTTCTGTTTAAGACTTACTTTAAATCTCTGTAGGGCATGTAAAGGATTTACAGGTTTTGGGGCAGGAAGAGGTCTGAATTTATAACAGCCTAAATGTATAGAATTTGGCTCAAATTAATAGGCCAAAACTTACTCTTTCTGTACTTTTTGAAAATATAAGACAAATTATATTTTGGAAGTTAAAACAGTTCCCCCATGTGTAGTCTCCCAAAGACTCAAGATTTTACAGGATATTCCAGATTAGGAAAAGTACACAAGTTCATCATAACGCTTAAAAACCTCATTTAAGTAGGAAATGCAGCAGTCAGTTAAACTTCTGCATCACAAACAGGATACTACATTGAATTGCACAGTGAATTTACGAAGAAATTGTTGCATAAACCACTGCATCAAAAGCTAGCAGGTAACTTTGTAATATTTAATCTGTTTCTAGTGTCTACTTCAGATACTTGTCAGATAACAGCTATTAAAACCCAATGAAATATCCATGCAGCAAACTGACTTTATCATGTTTGAGTTTGAAGTGCAAAGTCCAGTAAGAACTTTCTAGGCTTGTGTCAAAAGTGACATTGTTTATTTTCACATGTACCTGAGAAAATTTTCTCATTCTACTGGATCTCTGGTACCGGGGTTTTATTAAAAGCTTGTGTTTAGCAGCAGAATTATCCAGGAAAGCAGAAAGCTCAGGTGGAGTGTCAAAATTGGCTGTAGGGGAGATGGTACTGTCAGATGATGTCCGGGGAGACTCAGTATTGGTACTTCCATGCCTAGTGAACAGCTGACCATCTGTAGAGCAAGATCTAGATGAAGAACTCAGTGTAATCTAAAAAAAAAAAAAATAAAAAATCCCCAAATGGAGAATTAAACAAAGAAACAAAGACACAAAAATAACAATTCTACAAATAAGTAGCCATATTTATTACCATTTTAAGTTTGCCTCTTTTTCTTTTTGATATTTCTTTAAAATACATTGCATTTCCTAATGTTGCATGTGATCTACTGGTGTTAGCAATTCTGCATTTTTAGCTGCTTGAATATTATGACATACTGTCCAGTGGGAAGGAGCAAATCCCATCTAACTGAAGATCTAAAGCACACAAATACAAGGCCGGCATGTTTTAGACAACAGATTTATGAAGAGCACTCAGTTACAGAACTTAAGGGCGATTTTCCTTTCTGGGTCTGTCCTCCAGCATCTTTGTCTGGGCTCCTACCCACAGTTGTTTTGTGCTGAGCATCTTTAGCTTCCTATATGTCAACAGGCCCCTTCCAACTCTTCAATACCCTCCCAAAGACAAAAGAACTAAGAATTACTGGCATTGACACTTAAGTGAGCTTGTGTTTTTACCTCATGTATTTATATCTGCATTTACTGGAAATGTAAAGTTTCATTAGTAGACTATTCTGGGGAAGGAAATGATGGATAATTCCTACTAGAGGCCAATAACCCATTCAGAAAGAAGCTCCTGAATGCTGCAAGGGGTGTCATACTTTCACAAAGCTGGAATTCAACTTGCCTGTGAGCTTCACCAAAAACTACCATAGTTCCAGGGATGATGCAAAAATAGCACTGGAAAATTTATTAAAAATTACTCAAAAAATGAATCATTTACTCTAAAAGAAATCCTTTCTCTCAGATTGAGTTTTGCAAATAGGCAAAATAATATTTCCAAACTATCTGCCACACCATCAACATGACCTGCAAACTCCTGACAGCACTCCCTTTGTAGGCTTGAAATTCTGGTACACTTCTTTGGAGATTTCCTCCTTTGTCACACTTTCTTCTGTGGGCATTCTTCTTTCTTATTCTTTCTTTTCTTCTGGAAGTGGCATTTTACTAAGGAGGTTAGATGGGAGAAGGGCAGGGCAGGTTGGTGTTCATTTTATTTTGAGAGGGAAAAAGCATCAGCATTTTCTGCAAGTAGAATTCTGCAATATGCACTGCAACCCAAAGATACTCTAGAGTGTAGTGTAGGGAGGGCCTGCTACAGCTTGCTCCATGGCCAGGGGAAAACTGATTTTAGCAGAGGCTGGATTCACCTTCTAATCATACTTTCTACTTAAGAAAAAGCAGGTAACTCAGACATGCTGAATAATGGATGCTCTCATTAATTTTAACTCTACAATATCTGCAGTCTAGTAGTCAGACATGACTAATGTACAACAAATGACAGGTGGTTGCATTATACATTAGTACCTAACAGTGAATACACTGACATTTCAGCTCCATGATGAAGACACAGCACATGTTCTCTTTCAAAGCACGTTATTATTTGCCTGCCTTTCTTCTGGCTCCTGCTTTTCCTCGAGAACTTTCCATGTCTTCTCCTTGGCAGTGCTCAGTGTTGGCCATTACAGCAGAAAATCCAAAATCTGGTTTCTTTCTTAAATTTCAGCAACCTTAGTGAATGCCAGCACTGAGCCAGCTGTAGAAGTTGTTTGTCCCACAAAGTCTGGCTTTGACAAAGCCTACTGGAGAAGGAAAGAGCTGGCAGACCCATTTCTCCAAATCTCATGTGCACATGGCTCAGTCATCCTTCAGCTGCTCATGCTGAGTGGCACAAGATGGGAGGCCAGGAGGAAACCCCATCCCCAAAGCCCAGACAGGAAGACTTTCTTCAGTCCAGAAAAGCTGCCAAGACACAGCAAGGTGTCACTGCTGCCCAAAACCTCAGGACTGGGTTGTGCAAAATTCCTCAGCCCTGTGAACTGGTCTCCTCTGACTTCCAGAAGCAGGGCTAATTTCTCCGAAATGCCAGGTAGTAGATCCTGTGGTTTGGGATGGAGCTACATTCTGGCTGCACTCTCAAACTGGCATGAGATGAAGAGAATGCTGAGCTAAATGATAGGGCAAGTGGAAGTGTGTAGTCACTGCCACGACTCAGAAGTCAGCAAGTGAGTCACAAAGTAATGTTAATGGAACAACAGGGAGACATAAATCCTCTCTTAGCAAACATGCATCTGGACTGGGCACAATTACAGTGAGCCCATAACAGCGTTCAAGAAATACCTCATGAGTTCTGTTGTTTTTATTTTAAAAAATATTAATATTGCACTGCATATAAGCAGTTTTTTCAAACAGCTTCATGTGGAATCTAAGAAGTAAGGCCAGAAATCTTTGCTGAGCCCTGCTGCAGCTGGTCCTGAAATACATTTTGCATAATTACCGAGAAATGGTCAGCGCAAGACTAGTTTCTCGATTTAATTTCTGCAATTTCCCTCCACCCCTCCTCCTATTTCTAGAAAATGATCTTCTCTCTACCCCCTGTGCTGTTTCCACGATGACTCCAGCTGTGGACAGCTAAAAGGGACTCTTCAGAGCTTTTCAAAACAGCCCTTTAATCAGCCAGAATGGCTGGCTGCTGATTGAAGAAAGCCATCCATGTGCCTATACTTGATCTCTGAAAAACATCACTTCAGCAAAATTCATAGCCAGAATCCGACCGAAGGCTGAACTCAGACTCTAAGCAGCAATGTCAGCCACTATCATCAGGCAAACATTTTGTGTCAGTGTAAAGTAACTTTGCAATTAAAGCAGGGTCTGGGCAGATTTCAGAGGATCTAGAGCTTGTTCCCATCTCTTCAATAAGCTTTCTCCTTTATCCTATGCATGTAACTCAAGTAGCCTTTACTGCAATTTCCGATCTTTAAAAAAACAGACACTGCTTCACTGTCTGAATCTGGTTGGTTGTTCCTAAATTGCTTGGGGATTAAATCATGTCTATTAGGTTTGCTAAATGATATGAGCTTTTCTAGAGACATTAATTATTATCAATGGATGATTATTTTGCATCAGAATTATGTTGATAAATAATAATAGTTTTTTATGTTAGATAGACAGACATTAAAACAGCAAACAGGCAGGCAATTACATGAATACAAAGTTGGGTTTTTTGCAGCAAACAGGCAACAAAATAATGTTTTTTATATTACTTTTAAAAACGACTATGGGTAATTACTTGTCCCTTAATAGATTTGGCAGAAGTTACCTGTTCTTCTTCTTCACTGCCTGTTCCAGCTAAACTCAAAGAGCTAAGGCGCTTGTGAGAGTCAGAGAACTGTGGGATGGAATGAGGAAAAGATTCAGTAAAAGATGACAAACAAGGCAGATATAATTCCAGAAACCATCTACACAAAGTGCATAAAGGTACTGACAGTGTAAGTTACTTTTCTCTATAGTGTTTCAGATTAGCAAGGGCACTGCAAATATAAAGTGTAAGACATGCAGATAAAGAATGAAATAGTATCTAACAAAACTATAATTTTAAAAAAATCAGATTGTTTCATGTTTCTTTTTCCAATGACAACCTAGAAAAACATTAGAGAGTTCTCTTATCAACACACACAAGGTGGAATACAGATTTTTCAGCCTTTTTTTTATGCCTGGCAGCTCTTATAGTCTATAAAAAATACAGCATTCCCATCCATGCACACAATCACATACTCTTCTTCCTAGTTCAGCATTTTCTACTGTGGTATTTATGTTTTAAAAGGAACACAGATTCTAAGTAGCTGTTTACAAGAGAGAGTGTTTTCCCAATCTGAGTAAGGTATTTCTGAACTGCTCAGAGGTAAAATAGGGATACGTAAAACCAATAGTTCATTCTGCCATCCACATATAGGTTAAACAAGTCATTAAACACTCATTTTTGTCAACACTGGAACTACTCACTCTTGTTCTGATGCCTGAGTTTAGACTTTCATGAAGCAAAGACATTTCTGGAGGGCTCCTGGGTAATCCATCATCTTCAGAACTGGTCCCAGCATCCTCTGTTCGCTTTGCATGAAGTCCAAATGGAGGTGGAGGTCCCAATTTCATGGTAGGCTGGAGTTTCAGCTTCAGTGTGGCATAAAATACATTAGCTTATAATAGTGATGGAGGTTTCCCCTCCATCATGTATGAACGTTTTTTCTAGCTAAGGTCAATGAGTTCCCATTATTTTAACTTCACAAGTGAATGATCCAGGGTCCAGGACATCTGACTTCACACATTCTCTTAGGGAGCCAAATAAACTACCCATTTTTCAACTATCATTTATGTAGAACCTAGACAGGACACTGCTGTCTAATTAACAAATGCAACATTTGATGTAAACTGAAGACAGATATTACTTACTAATCAAACATTCAACCAAAAATACTACTAAAAAAATAAAACCTGGAAAGACATTCAACCTCTTGCATTTGAAAAACATTTATGTTGTTTAAATTACCTGTAAAGCTCTAATCCGATCAGAAACGTTTTCTTGAGAAAACACTCTTACTGGCCTTGCAGGTTCTTGCCCAGTCTCAAGGATGAAAATGCTATCATGTGACAAAGCTCTGCTTCCCATAATGCCTTTATGTGTCCTAGATTAATATAACAAATGAGTGAAAACATGCAAACTTTTTTGCCATTTCTATTAACTCAAGTGGTCTATTGAATGTGGAATGGGAGACAGGGATGCACAGCACACATCACAAACAAGATTCCAGACTTCTCCATAAATATAGCCATTCAGGGTAAACTAAATAACACCTTTAAAAGCAAGAAAACAAACAAAAAATTGTAAATGCTGTTATCTGTCATTTTAACAAACTGAATTAAGGTTAAAGACAGTTTAACCCCAGAAGATGAGTTATGTCTTATGGAAAAAGCTACTGCCCCTTGGGTGGAAGCCAGCAGCTGGGTGGTGTCACGGTGCCACAGGCAAGCCCAGCTGCAAAACAGAGTTCACATAAATGAGTCTGTACTGAGACTTCTTGCTAATGCAAGACCATGTCTTGCAAATGAGTGACCTTTACCATAGGAAGAATAAGTACCTTTTGCTATCTAAAAGTGGTACAGCATTTAATATATCTCTGCCATATAGATCATTAGCAGAAACATTTCAGGCAATATAGTCCTCACATGGAATCCTTTGCATAAATCCTTAAAAGGTGCTGTGCTCTATATCAAGATCCTTTGGATCTTCTCTTATGAGCCTGTGGGAAACATTTTTCCATAGACAATCTTTGTGGTCTAGTTAGAGGAAGTGGGAGATGCTTTGTGGGCAGTTTCTCTCATTCTGTTTCCGACTTCTGATGCATGTGTTATGTAACTTCTTTTGCAAATGGTGAATGTGGGATATGAGCACCTTGCTTCCTTATGAGAATGGTAGAGGAAGCCCACAGAGAGACAGCTAGCTGCTAGGAGGTTTCTTGTGCTCATTTTCCTCAGTTTAGCTCAGGAAAAAGAAATATGTGCTCACAGCATTTTTTGTAAGACTACCTTTTTCAAATTGTTAAAATCAGGGAGCTATGAAATGGTGAATAAGTGCAGAACAGAGAATTGTTTGGGTTTATGTAACTATCAAGTTAATTGAGCAGAAAAGACAAAATCACTGTATTTCTGGATCCTAGGTACTGTCGTAGAGACATTGAACACAAACAATCATGGCAGACATCAACATTTTCCCTCATAGTGGCTGCTATAAATATGTTTGATAAAACAATAGCAGGAAACAGTTGATCTACATTCTTGCTGCAGAAGGAAGGAAAGCCTGCTATTCCTGCTTAATGCATTAGAGACATTAGAAGAGCAATTTATCTAAGTGCAATGCTTCCAAGGTCAGACAGATTTACAGCAATTTGCAGAGTAGGTGCCAGTCAGGGCTGCAGTGGTGCTCCACAAACCAACATTCAACAGGGGCACCAGCCACACAGGCAGTGTCGGTGCATGGGCACATTTATACCAGAATTCCATCCTCATTTCTTTTTTCTAGCAGATGCATCCCTCAGAGACACATAATGGAGGTAGCCTACATGTCTCCCCAGATAAAGAGTGTTCAAACTAATTTTCCTTCCTTTCAAATAATTTCCTGGTATTTGACTGTCTAAATAAATATTAAGAAACAATAATGTTAACAACCCTTCGGGTTACAGCATAGGAATGTGGCCAAAACAGCCAGAGATAGCACCCACTCAGGCATGACCTTGTTACACCATACATGGGGGAAAGAAAATCTCACCATTCAGGTCTTGTAAATAAATTGTCAAACAACAGCACTACACACCACCTGGTGGCAGTCCAGAATTCCGAGGGCTTCAGGCTGGACTAACTGACATTACAATTGCCAATGCCATGAAAGCAAAAAAGAAAAAAGCAAACAAAACCAAACCATCAAGGGGAAAAAAAAAAAAAAAAAGTAATTGCTAATAATTTCTTTTGGTTGTTTGGCGCTGCCTGGTGGCCACATCGAATAACGTCGTTTTAAATGGCCGGGATGATTTCTTTTCCCATTCCTGGACACAGCAGCACCCCTTGCTTGAGGACCAGGAGGCTTGTTCTGAGAGGCACAACATCCACCAATGTAAAGACTTGCTTTTTAATTATCCAAGGGGCTCTTCAGTCCACATCTCCATCCAAAGACATATTTGAATGTTTGGACCGGGCTTCTCATGGTTACTTTTCATAGTGGGTAATATTTTTGCAATGTCTGGATGAAGAGAGGGTTTTCAGAGGCAAAGAGGTACACAGGATGGGACTCATCTGGTCTAACTTCAGACATCAGATTGCATTTATTTACATTGGAGGTGGTTATCCCAGGCTCCTGTCTACATTCAGTGGGGAGATGTAGGCATTTCCAGAGCCTATTTCATGCATAAGGATGATACAATCTTTGTTAGTAATACTGACCTCTCTCTGATTATAAAAGGCAAATAACTTGTAAAAGTTATAAAAGGTAACTAACTATCACTGTCCATGGCAGAGAGGTTGGAACTGGATGATCTCTAAAGGCCATTCCTACTCAAATCATTCTATGAATCTGTGGTTCTGTAACTCAAATGCAGACATTTTTCCTTTGGTCAGATGAATCCCATGTATATAGAGGAAACAAAAGGCTTCAGAGCCTCTGGATCCTGCTGATTTCAGTTGCAGTCATCCTACCACTCTTTCCGTGTTTTCAAACTCTGGCATAAATGGTTAGTCATCTAAATTTCCCTAACAACCCTTAGTAGTTACATTTTAGGGGCATAAGACAATCTTGGTAGGATATAAACTGGTTATCTAATTAATTTTTGAAGATGGGAATTACGTTCTTTTGAAATTATAACCCAAGGCTTATTTATGATTAAATGAAAGCTTTTTTCATTAATATTTCTTGCTACAACCCATCCAATTCCCCTCTGATTTGCCTTGCATCAACCATTTTAATTTGTATTTTCCTGGGAAAAGCAACTATTTGAAAATACAGCATGATGAACAAGGGGAGGAGGCAATTTTGGGGTGCCTTTAATCTACAAACATTGTAGCAATTTTGTATTTGTTTTCCAGACAGAGTCCAAAGACTTACTCAAGTTCATCTTCAGAATCATAACTAATGCGCGTGTCATGAGAGGCTGCAACATCACTTGTTGACTGGCACAACTTCAGACTGCTGCTCACAGAAGATGACATTTCTTTCCTTTTCTTTTTGCCAAAAAACTTTTTGAAAGATTTAAACTTTGATTTCTTCTTTCCTAAGTGAAAAAATATAAAAGAAGATGCAACCAGTAGCATGTGCAAATTTTTGAACAATAACATTTCTTTATAGTTTTTTCCATAAGTGGATTTTTTTTCCTGGAAAATGCAACACAGTCCACTGTTGCATTAATTTCTTTCAAGACTGTACTGATAGTATGAAATTACTTTTATCTTGGAGAATGGATTGCAGTGTTTATGAGACATAAGAAATATCCAGTGATGTAGAATTATTCCGAGCAGAGTTTCTAGTTGCCTCTTGAGGTAATTAAACTGTGAAGGAAAAATTTGGTCTCAACTGCCTGGAATTATGAAAAAGAAATTATTCCTTGGAAACCCACTGCCTTTTTTCAGAAAGCTAAATAGAGATAATAAGAGCAATGCAACCAAAACTGAGCAATGCTACCAAAACCAATTTAAATATAGAAAAGACATACATAGGTGAATGCACAGTGTCAGGAGGCTAATGCTTTTAAAATGTTGGGTTTATAATACATTGAGAATAGTTTGAATCCTAATTACAAGATTCAATGGATCACAGAGTATTCATCTAGGAATCAAGCAATAACCTTGAAAAGCAATTGTAGTCTGCTTAGTGAGAAAACACCTAAATTAGGATCAGTTGCAGCTCTGTGAAGGAAATTATTTTAAATTAAATCAGTGTTTTGCACAAGAATTCCAACAACTTGTGCCTGGCCTGTTTAAGTTGGCATGACAGCACACCGAGACATCCCTGTCAGCATTTCACTCACTCTTGGATCTTGCTGGGTAAAAAAAGTTAGCTTGGTCCCAAGATGCTATAAAAATCTTATCTCAAGCTTCTGAAAATGCTAAAAACATGCAACAGCTCTTGGAGACAGGTGAAGAGAAAGGCAGAATGCATTCTCTAAACAAACGAATTCAATTCCATGACAGAGCTAAGGCATAGAAGCTCAAGAAGTGACAGCACTTTTCATTCACTGGGCAAGGAAGAAATTATACCTGAATTGTCCTCTCCATCTCCTTCAGCCTCTCTCATTTTAGGGTCCATTATCCTTGAGGAACTCATGTGGCAATCACTAAAGGAGGTAAAAAAAGTGTTAGTTGTATCAACAACATAACAGTACTTCACTATATATTTGTATACATACATACAGGCAAGTTACTAAAATATAAAAATATAGAATATTATGTGTATGCTTGCATAATTAATGTCTCCATACATGTCTAAACATATGTGCATATATTATACATAAATATAAATAAAACATACATAATATATAAAAATATCCTATATGATACTTACTAGGCTAAAGTATAATAGATTACACAAACTATTTCCATTTCCAGAAAACACTAGTATATGACAGCTTAGTTGACCAGCCTCTCCTGTCTGAAGACTGACTGGTGAATTCTTGAATGTCTCTAAAAACATGTATCAGAGGAGGTGGGCTTCTTTGATTCTCCCTTTCTCAGCCCATTCAGGACCAGAGACAAAATGACAAAATTACAGCATTTGAGTAAGTGCACAAGTAACAACAGTAGAGAACCCCATGTATTTTTTCCTTATTTACATCCAATTTGAAGTATTCTACAGATGGTAGTTTTTCTTCCTCCCAGAGAAACTTGGGACAAGTTAGTGATTCTTTCTATTTCTTTCTTTTTGTATAGATAACACAGCTAGGGAGAATTACTAACAGAGAAATACAAGTGAAAATAAAATTGATTTTCTTATTTTCTTCTTTCTTCTTTACTTTTCAGAAGCAAAATATTACTTTGCTTACTAAGGTTTCTAAACTAAAAAATAATTGCAAAACTGTGCATGTCCAAAGCCTGAAGACATTGTATCTCTAATTTAAATTATATTTCTGGTGCAGTAGTCTGTGCTCTCTCTTCTTCATCTGGAGAGCCATAATTTGATGGTCAAGGGAGAAGGAAGTCATGGATGCCATTGATGGGATAGTGACTGAAAAGCTGTAGAGTCACTCTTTGGATTTTAATGGTGGCAGATGCTCATGCCACAACCTGGATGGGAGGGTGAGTAGACTGTGGCTGTTTTGATCCACTGAAGTACTGGGACTCTTAACAAATAAGGCTCATCAATTCAACAAGCTAGTGAAATGGAAACAAAACTTCTATTACTCAAATCTAAACCACAACACATCACCTGGACCATCTGCAGCCACCTGAGCTGGGCCACAGCACGTGGCTGCAGGACTGCCATAGCAAAGGCACCTCTAGGCCTGGCAGCTCCAGGGCTTCTGCAGCAGACAGACCCACAGTCTGGGTGTGAAACACCCTCTGCCACCACCCACCAGGTACTAAATTAAAATTAACATGAGAGTGAGAAACTTTTGGTCAAGGGCATCTGCCTGAAGTATGCAGAATTAATGAGGAACCTACCCTAGAAAAAAACATGGATGAGGGTGGTGAGGCACTGGAACAGGTTGCCCAGAGAAGCTGTGGATACCCCACTCCTGGAAGTGTTCAAGGTCGGGCTGGATTGGACTTTGAGCAATTTGGTCTAGTGGAAGGTGTCCCTGTCTATGGCAAGGAGGTTGGAACTAGATGTTCTTTACAGTCCACTTCAACACAAGCAATTCTGTGATTCTAGGATACCTTTATTTTTAAAGTAAATGTCCACTGGGAGGTGACAGATAAATATGTACTGTGGGCTGTGGCATACCTAGTCAATTGTTCAACAGGGTGTCTCGGATTCCTGCTGTCACATTGCAGTAGCAATGGCAGGAATGTAAATCAATACCTTTAAAGCTTCAGCTGTTATATGCATGCCCTGTAGCATCTATAAGGCACACACATGCAGAAGTGGGATTCTGCAGTCTCTGTATAAATTATGGATGGCATAACTCACATTCCCATCTGTGGCTCACTGGCATCACCCTGCTGCATCCAGGTGAGGGTATTTTTTTTTAATCCAAATGTTTGTATGCCATACTTCACTAGTTCTCAATAGCAAAGCCACTGGGGGATAAACCCCCACAGAGTGACAGTGTTTGTTGGTAACATGCAGGCAAGTACAAACATGTTCCCTCTGGCAAAATTCAATCAGACAGTATATTACATTCCTGACAAACCAGAATTATGTTCCAAACCTTGGCAGCCAAATTTCTAGAGAATAAAACCAATTTAAAAAAAAACCAGTTAGCTCCACCATAATGCGTGCAAAGATTAGTGATTTATTTTGTGACATCTGAGGTCACAAAGAGTTCCCACTGGATGCCTCATACATTGAGGGACACTAATATGTGACTACGGGTGCAGCATAAAACTCCTTGCTTAGAGGAAACAGAAGGACACTGAACCTTAATGGGCTCTCTTCTTGCATCATCAAAGATGCATCTTGCATCTTCGTACATTTTTAAGCAAGATCCTCACTCCCTTTCTTTCCTCATGCAGCAATTCTTCAGGCCCACTATGTTTTTGCTATTTCTTAACATTATTTAGGAATCAGTGTGTCTTACCCAGAGGAAGGCAGCCCTCCACTACTGTGCCTCTTGCAAGAGTACAGGGCTGGAGCCCTGGCTTGTGAGAAGGAAGGAGGTGCTTGGCCACCATATGCATGTGTGTATGTGGTACTGGAATCCTGAGGATTTGGTTATATGGGGAAATCAAATTCTTAGGTTAAGGGAAGATTCCGGGCAATGTGCAGCATTAGTTTACATTATTTGTTCTGGATATAACCCATCCTGGGCCACTGCTGGCCTGTTGCTGAAGGAGTTGTTCCACCCACAAGAGCAAAATAAAACAATTGAAAAAAACATGTGGAGTTAACCTACTGGCAAGGGGAATTTGGGCTGTCTGGCTTCAGATTGATCCTGGTTGGGACTGTTACAATCAGACAAAGAACTCCCAAAGTGTGATTAGAGCTTGTGAGGAGACAAGTAAAGTGAAGTAAAGTACAGGAATGTAGAAAGAGACCAGACTAGACTACTTCTTAAACTACTTCTAGAATACTAGAAAATATTGTAATGGGGTCTGTTGTGGCACAGGGCAATGACTTTCCAGAATCTTAATAATATTTTATTATTATTATTATTATTCATTTTAATAAAATATAGTAGCAAGTGTATTTGTGGATCTAGCTGCCTCTGACACCTGTAACTATTTTAAGGATCACATGTCAGAGTGACAAAGAGAAAATCAGAAAGATATTTTATTAGCTGGGGGTTCTAACCTTGTCCAATACATAAATGATTTGTTACTTGCCAGCAAACCACACAAAGATTGTTTGAATTATACTATTTTGACATGTACTGCTTTAAGCAGGTCATCCAGGGATTTCTTTTGTTTAAAAACCTTCTTGAGAGATGCCCAACTCAAGCTGTAATGCTATTAATAAAAAGTACTTTTAAAATACTTCTGCAGAGGAATCTGTCTTTCAGCTTAATGATTCAGTGAAAACCCAGTCTAACCCAGTTATTGTGGCTAGCATGTGTAATTTCCATAACACCAGGTCCCACCACTGCTGCCAGAATCATCCCATGACAGCTCAGTGTCACCTGGGGAAAAACCTGGCTGCTTTGCTGAGGGAGAGCTGCCCAAGAGACCTGGGCTGTGTACAGGGAGGAAGGTTGTCCAAGTAAGATAACTTTGGAGTGAGGCAGAAAGCAACCCAAGGTGTGGGTAAGAGGCACCAGGGTGCAGGAGACACCAGGCACAAACACTAGTGGCCTTAACCTCCTGTGCAGGAGCCTCTTACCCTCAGCAAGGAATGGTTATTTTAAATTATGGCAAATAAGTCTTGTAAGTTTGGATCACATAAGCAATACCGGGTTTGCAGTGGGGTGACTGTAAGGCTTTTAAAAAAAACTGCCTCTCAACTCATCATGCAATTATAAGGATTTGGTTTTCAGTTCAAAAGACAAGTTTCCAGCCTAAACCCAGGGTTTGGTGTGACTGTCCCAGGCCAATAGTAGGTGACACAGAGAAGGAGGTGGCAGCAGCCCTTGCAGCAATCACTATGCTGCGTAAACATACACTATGACAAGGGCAGCGAGGTGCAGCCACCTGCCCCATACCAAGGATGCAAGAAGAGTTTTGGGCCTTCTATTACCAAGGGGAGATTTGTTTGCATCAGGTGATAAATGGACACATGCTTCCTTAACCCAAGAATGGCACAGAGGGGTGAGGAATCAGCAGGCAGCTGAGAGGACTGGAAGAACTTGCAAAATGCCTTTTTTAGGGCAGTGTGCTGGTGTTTTTCTCAGAAAAATGCTCAAAAGTCAACAGATTCATTTTTAGCAAACCCTGGTTTTGAGCAAATGCTGAAACTGACACTTAAGCACTTACTTGAGCACTTTGTCAAGTGATGGTTTGCATTGGAGCAATATCCCAAGACCGCATGAAGAAATACCGGTCCTTGCTGAGCATCCAGCAGCTGCCAGAGGTCCCTCTGTGATGCTCTGCAAGCCAGGCACTGCCTTAGTGTCTCACCAAACCTAGCTGTAGACAATCCCATTCATTTCTACCTTAAAATTTACTATGTTGTTTTTACTAACATGGGGGAAGCTGGGTTTCCTTTTAAATGCTTCTTTTGCACTGTCAGAGAAACACAGGTTTTCACCATCAAGAGACAAACCCATTTTTTCCCCAAATATATAAACTTGGAGAACCATAATATCTGTACCTTCCATTTTTCTTTCAGTATAATGAATTTTAATGGTATCTTTAGGCAGATTTTCAATCTTTCAAGACTTTCCCCCAACATCTGCAACAAACCCTCCAGTATTAATACATTCATCATAGGAAAGATTTGATTAATACATGATACTTAAGAGGAGAAACAAAAAAATCCAGAATTTACCCTTGCTATGACTGTAACTGCTTGTCATTTCCCTGATGTAAACAGAGATTGCAGTTTTTGCTCTGGAGCCAGATTTTTTCACCCTCAAAGCTTTGTTTAAAATTTACAATGGCCTACAAGCTTAAGAGCTGTGCAATGAAATACTGATGAAATCCAGCAGCTTTGAATTTGGCACCCACTGGGACAGGTGGTATTCATTGTGCACTTATGCTTGGATCTAGAGGCTCGGCTGCTGAGCTTTCTCATTTCCATTTCCCCCAAGGATTTACTGAAGTCCATCACTTAATTAAATCATCCTGTGATCTGAAAACTCAGCAGGATTTTCATCCTAAAGAAGCAACCTGCATTGGTTCTCCCTTGTTAGCAAGGATGAGATTTACCAGACCACTGGCAGCCACGTCCTTTTCCTCTTTTTTTTTTTTCCCCCCACATTGTATGTGTGGTTCCTTTCACAACAGAATACTAAAGGTATTTGGCTTATCAATTTATTATGAGCTTTTATAAGATAAATATAATGTCTGCTGACAAACTGCTAAATATTACTGTTCATAACAGTATCTTTGCTATATTGGACTTTTCCCAGCAGAGATTTTTTTCACTTTCCTTTGTCCTTCCTAGGTCCTTTCTAGATAGGCTGTGACACAAGAAATACATCTGAGACTATGCCACTGTGGAGAATATAGATGGAATATAGCAGCACAACAGGTTTTTATTCCCCTTGTTATCCCTTCCAAATGCCAGTACACTCAAAAGTCCATATCCAAAAAACAAACAACAGCAATTTACATCTTTAATTTATCTCTTTTAATAAGAATATCCCTTTTCTATTAGAAATATGAGGAATTAAAAAAAATCTGAATTTAGGAAAATTATTTCCCATGAGAGTAAGAGCTGCCCTTTTCTCTGAACAGCATGATATACACTAGCATTCCTATTGATATTACATAGCCTTGAAGATTGGGGGGGAGGAGAAAAATTAAATAAAGCAGGGATTCTGGGGATATAAAGAAAACCCAAACACTCAAAGATACTTCTCTAGCTGAGAGTAACCAACCGAAAATCATCCTAAATGCCAGGAGCAAAGACTTTCCTCGTCCTCACCTTCTCTGAGGACTCAGACCTGAAATGCAGGCAACCATCCAGAGGCCACATAGCCTCTTCTCCTGTCACTTGGACTGCAGAAATGGGACAGCTCAAAAATTTCCAGAGGAAGCAAGCCCAGAGTGTCTGCCATGGTCCTCTGCCATGCCAGGCACATTAGCAGTGCTTTCACAACCCTGGAGATGCTCCAGCTCTCCAGCATGTGCATTAGCAGGAGTACTACCTGGACACAGCCCCAGGGTGCCATGCCTTGGCATAGCACAGGTTCAAAAGTGTGTTGTGACCAGCTGCCTCCCAAGCAAAGGTTTATCTCTGCAGCCAGGGGAGACCTTGTGTTGAAAACATTGTACAGGGTGTGGCAGAAGGAAGTGCAGGGCAGCAAGCAGGTATTCATACAGCTCAAGAAACCCTGCTGTTCAACACACTTCTCTGCTCAGACCTCCTCCTGCTAACAGAGATCATTGTTCCCTCCTTTAAACTCTCAAACAACTTTAATTGCTCCCAAGTGATAATGCCTGAGCCTAGCCAAAACTACATCTCTCACAGTACGTCCAATTATAGAATCCTTTCCAAAGTGCAGCCATCATCTTGAGCTTTTGTTTCCAAGATAAACCACCTGCAACAGGAGGTCTAAGAAGCATAGAGTGAACTGCTCCCCCTGAGCTAGCACAGCACATATGAGCCCAAGTATTAGGAGTGTCCACATGAGTGAGTTGCAGGTGTCTGAGAATCCGATTAGCCTGTACAAACACATCCAAAAAGCTCATAAAAAGGACAGGAGAATTTCGTTACAACTGCAACCCCATTTCCAAAGCCATACATTTTTCTGGTTCAGACCTCTTGTTAGGTCAAAGGAGTTTCACTTTTCATTTTTTATTGGCCT
Source organism: Cinclus cinclus (assembly GCF_963662255.1). Lineage (NCBI taxonomy): Eukaryota > Metazoa > Chordata > Aves > Passeriformes > Cinclidae > Cinclus > Cinclus cinclus. The sequence continues at coordinate 87,029,448 of NC_085047.1, forward strand.
CCAATTTTTAAATCAAGTGAACAAATTTACCCTAGTGCATATTTACATACACACAGCCATCCTAGAAGCTTTATTCAGAGTGCCAGCACTGGGACTGAAGGGTCATTTTGCCTTTCTACCATACCTCAGCATCTCTACAGTATCTGTACATATTCTATCTTCATCCTCATAATTTTTGAATTATTAAAAATAATGTGGTGAGAGTCTATGAGCCACTCCTTGTGCTCAGAGCAAGGCTGGCTCAAGTGTCTTTGCTTCCAGCATCCTCTCCATGGCTGCACAGGTCCTACGCCAGTATCCAGGTGAGAACACACAGCCTGAACACAAAGTCAATGTCCTTCTCTTTTAAAATTCTGCCAGTTCAGGATCCTCTTCCCACTTACTGTCAAAATGGAGCTAGCTGTAAGTGATTTGCCCTTTTTCTCAGAAATAACTAATAAAAGTCAGTTGCACCAGCATATATCTCTTCTAATGCTGTTCCTTCCACCAGAGTTTGCTATTCTTACACCCCCAAGACGGGTGGAGGTGGAAGAATACCAAGCTGTGCCACAAGGACCAGCAATCTGTAACTATGGACACACTAATGCCCCTTAGCATCAGCCCTTACCTTTGCAGTACACTCATCTATCACTCAAATTCCTGCTGCATACAATGTAAACATAAGGTGGTGCTGGATGTCACTGAGAAGAGACATCAAGGGATGTCATGTAATAAAATACCTGCAAAATGGAAGATTGGACAGGGGAGATAGGATAGAGTTTACTGCATGGGCTTCAAGCCCGAGCCTTTGTGCAAACAAGGCAAGGCCTGCTATGAATAGCCGTGAGGCTTTAGGGGCTACAACTGGGAAATCTTCCCAAGCCTTGAAGAGTTTTCTAGGCATTCACTTGTTTTCAGTCTTCCACTGCTGTTGGGCAGTGTGTGTTTTCCTTTGCCTAACCAGCCCAAACTACCCTCTGATGCATCTGCCCCTGTTATTGCAAATGCTGTGCAGATTCTCATCAGATCCTCATCAGCCCTTCTGCCATGCCCGTGCCAACAGCATATTCTTTTCTCTATTACAATCACAGTGCATTTCCAAGAGATGAGGGGGAGAGGTAAAATTCTTCCTTTCCTACCTCTTCGCCACCCCCCCTCCCCCAAGAATTAATAGTCCTTCCTTCTCTAACCATTTCTGAGAGAGGTGAGAAACACTCCATAAAATAAACTTTCCTCCAAAGCAGCTTGAGAGGAGATTTGTATTTTTAAAACAGTGCATTGCTACACAAACAAAAGAGGCCAGAAGGCATTACCAGGACTGCCCAGTCTGGTGTCCTGGATAGTGTAGGGAATAAGCTGTTCCAGAAGGGTGAAGGGAACTTTCTTCCCTGATAGAGCCCAGTAACTTGAGGGTATACACTTTCACAAAGGTCATATTTTGTTCACAGGAAAAGCCTTCACTTGACTTGCATGCTTTCTTTAAACAAACAAAAAACACCAACAAGCCAAAACCAAGGCAAAGCAAACAACCAGATAAAAGAATTACAGGAAGGGGGGTGGGGGGAGGAGTCTGCACGGGCAAAAGAATAAGGCCAACTCATGCGAAATGTCTTATTCCTATGCAGTAGCCCTTTCCTTCTTGCTTTTGGTCCTTCATTTTTTGTGATTTAATAGAGGGGCGAAGAGATTTATTCCACCAACATGGAAGGCATGATTATAATAAAGAGAACTATTAAAGTAAAAAAAGCCACATTGGTTCTCCTTCTTCCTCAGCATTCAGGGATAATAAGGGCATAGTTGTTTTACACAAAGACACAAGACCTCCCCTAGCTAGCTGCCTACCAGAGATCCTCTGCTATATTTATGAGCACAAACAGCTCAACACACTACCAGACTTCTAGGTTTGTGCCAGCCATTTTTACTGATAGAAGTGCAATCTGTATTTTTAACTTAAATGATATTGAGTGTTCACATAGAGTATTTTGCTAATAATGTTCTGAAGAAGGTCATACATTTTTTACAATAGCAGGCTAACATCGCTCAGAGTCAAGGGTCAGTGAAGTATTAAAAATTCACTGTGCCTCTCCTTGAAAAGCAATAGAAAATAAAGTAAGATGTCTTTCTTTAGTCAGAACAGAATTACATTTGATTCTACATATTGCAATTGCAATTACTGTTGAATTCAGCACTGGGAACATTCCTGAAGCTATTTCACAAAAATAATTATACCAGGTCTTTTGGTATTCAGAATGAGTAGAAATATCAACAGTGATAAGGTCTCAGTGTTTTTAAATTCATGGAAATATAACAGGTCATCCATTGATCCTTCCTTGCTTTTTTGGAACTATGAATACAATAAATTGTCTATTCACCTGCACACACACACTCACACCCTTCCTTTGTGGTGAAGAAAGAGTAAATCTCCCCTGGAAGCACAGCAAGCCCTGAGCAATGGCTCACTGACACCTGCTGCCCCATCAATTAGCCTAACATAAGGGTGTTCTTGTACAGTGCAGAGGTTAATGGGAGTTTAAGATGCAGAAAGTGTTTAGCAGTACCTGGAATGAGATCCTTCTTCAGCTTTATCTGCTATTCTGAAGGAGACTTGGTGGGCTAAGTTAACTAGACAAGGAGATCAATTGCTATCATCCAGAGTTGAATTTGGCCCAATTTTTACAGGTCCATAATGTGTGGTATAGTCAACAATGTCAACAGTTTTATTAATTTTCTTTAAAAGTTAATGTCAGATCTTTCAAAGTGTTGGATTTGACTGAACACAGAATATAGTTATATCCTAGGCTACTTCCAAATATTTTACCATTAGTGCAATGAAAATTAGGCAAACTTATGTAAGAAGGAAAGTGAATGAAACAAAGAGACTAAGCTAGGCTTTATCAGCTTCCTTGGGAATTCCTGTGCTGGAAGGATGAAGTAATTATTGAACTTGTCCATGAACCATGTGCAGAATAGTTTTAATATTGGATATTTAAAATAGAGAGGGAAAAAAGAAAGTTGGAAACGCAAAGAGAACGAAATAGATATTTCAAGGAGAAGCCTGAGCCCTTCCAGGCAGACACACACCAGCCTACCAGCTGAGACTAGCCAGAACATAAGCAGGCTGATTTCCAGGACCTGCTCATGAAAGGTGCCATCAGGGGCTCTCAGTCCTCAGCTCTACCTCGTTCCAGCCCAGACTGCTCTGCTAAACCGGCTGCAGCCGCGTGCTAACCTGGAGTCCGCTCGGATGCAGGGATAACAAGAAGCCATGTCTCCAGCACAGGGACCACTTCACCCCCCGAGTCATCCTAGCACAAAGGAGCAGCAAGAATGGAGTGAGATCCAGCTGAAGCCACAGGATGGCAGCGGGACATGGTGGGGAAATGGAGCATCGTGCCCTGCATTCCCTCTGAAGATTGCAGACTCTGGGGCCAGTTTCCTCCCCAACATCCACACAGTCCATCCAAGAAGTACAGCCACTGTCAGCACAGTCACAATCCTCTGAAACTTCCCCAGGCAACAGTATTCACATATTTCAGCAATAACTGCTACCTTGTAAACACATTCCACATTCCTGTTGCATTAAACCCCACAGGTCAAACGCAAAGCTGAACAGCCTCTTGTCTAACCGTTGTATAAAGCTTGCTCTGACATAGTACATGTGGCAGGCTTTTATTTGGAAAGGACCTTATTTAGCCTCTTTTGACCCTTCCTAATTTAGACCCTCTCAGCCTTCAAATAATAATTATTTTCTTGAGCCCTGATGGGAGACAGATAAGCCACAGGCTCATTGTTCCTCCCCACTAGTAACACTTGGATCACTTCTAGAAAACAGAGCATGAGACTTTTAACACAAGGTTACCGTAATACATGACTTCCTCAGAGGTTTCAGGTAGGAGTCCAATTAAATTTGACTTCATAATCCAAACAATTTCCTACACAAAAATACTGGAATGTTGCTTTCTGTCCATGCCACAATAAACATAATCGCTGAGTTTTTTCATCTTTGTTTGGAACTTTTCTCCACAGTCTATAAGAAAAACAGCCAGGATTTCACCAATGTAAGAGCCATAATTATTTGTCATTTACTCCCTTCATGACATGAACTTGCAAATTTTTCATTCTTACTATCCATTCAGGACATAATTGTTCTTTATATTTGAAAGAGAGGAAATCTTTTTCTGTACCTCTTATCTCATTTACTTGCAGGTCTTTGCTCCAAACCACTGTGCTCCAAAGCAAGGATATGAGCAAATGGAAACAACTGCCACTAGCTCAGATTCCTGTTTTCTCCTTTGCTCCTTCCCTGCAGCAATAATCTCAGCAAATATAACCTCTGGAGAGTCATTCTGTATGTATCACCTCCAGCTGCTGCTTCAGACTTGCAGACTTCTAAAAGTCAAAACTCTGAATGCAGCCTAATAGTTTTTACTGTCACCTTGTCAGAAATCCAGAGGAAAGTCTCTAGTGTGCCACCTGCACTCATTCCCTTGGACTGGGAAGTAGAAAGCATATGAGAATTGTTAGGGTTGGAAGGGATCCTTGGAGATCATCTGGCCCAAGCCCCCTGCCAAGGTGAGGTCACCTGGAGCAGGTGACATAGGAGCATGTCCAGGTGGGTTTTCTATGTCGCCAGAGAGAGAAAATGTACAGCCTCCCTGGGCAACCTATTCCACTGCACTGGGATCCTCAAACATAAAGAAGTTCTTCATGTTGAGGTGAAAATTCTTGTGTTTTAGTTTATAGCCTTTGCTCTCATCCTGTCATTGGGCACCACTGGAAAGAGTCTAGCACCATCCTGCTGACACCTGCCTTAGAGACATTTGTATCTATTAATAAGATCCCCTCTCACTCTTCTCTAGACTAAATAGGCCCAGCTCTTGCAGCCTCTCCTCACAAGAGAGGCTAAATGCTTCTCCTGATGTTCTTCAAGCTGCAACTCTGACAGCAGGAACCAGAGTGAATGTCATGCAAAAGCAATGCTCAGCTCCAGGCCTGTCCCTTGGTCCAGCTTTGCTGGAGCCAATGGCATAGACTGAAGTGCCCTCTCTGGCCTATGGCCCAGCTTCTCTTGGCACCTTGTGGGACAGTCAAACTCAGGAGGCAAAGGGAACCCCCGGGTCTCCACTGGAAGGGGTTCCATGGACCACAGGTGGGGAATAGACTGTGAGAAATGCCTCCCTTTTCCCACATCAACATTTGCCGTCAGCCTCTTCTCCTTTCTGCCACAGAAGTTCTCCCCATCTCCCTCTGACACGATAAGCACCTTCTTTGTTAAACTCCTCAATGCTTAAGATCTGTCAGAAATCTCTTGCATGCACATTTGCCTCTGGCAGCACCTCCCTCTCAGCAATGGAGAGAGGAAGACATGTCAGGAGTGAATAAATCTAAATCACTTTACCTGAAAGAGACACCCCTCTGCAGAGATCTCTTCCTTTCTGCCCCTTCTCAATCTAATTTTCAGGTTTCTGTATAGCCTTTGGGGCTTACTTGGCAAGGGGGATAGGATGGTGGGGACAGGAATGTAAAGCCATTTGGAGACATTCCATTTGTCCCCAGGCTCCCTTCTTTGAATATACCACAAATGTTTTACTTCAATTCTCAAAAGCCCAATGCGATGCAGGTTATTAATTCATGACTATGACAAGATTATTATGGTTAATTTAACATGTGCAGGCACTTAAGTAACTACTGTTGGGAAATATCTGTCATTAATTCAAAAATTTCCTGCCTGTAATTTGGCAAATATAAACGCAAGTGTGCAGCAAAAATCCAGCATGACAAAGAGCACTCATCTGCCATCACCTTTACATGTGACTGTACAATGCTTGATCTCTGTCTGATTTAAATAAGCACAACAAAATGTACTGCAGCATTCATAAATTAAATGCCATTGACATTCATATGCTAGAAAGAGCCCAGATGTAGGAAGATAAACAGAGAAGCAGAAAATATCCCCCCATGGGCAGCAAAGGGGACACCATTGGGAGAAAGGGTGGCAGAGCAATATTCCTAATCAAACCTCAAAAAGCAAAGCTATGCAAACAAAACCTACTTGTGTGGGCTTTTCTCCTACCTCCTGTGGGTGTGCAATAATTTCTACCAAGACCGGTGGTGCAGAGTGAAACCAGCAACACGGTTTCAGTCAGGAACAACTTGTCTCTCAGGCACAGCACAGACCTCCAGGGTCACCCCGTCACTCCTAGAGAGGGAACTCCCTGCCTTAAACTTCTGTGTTTTGCTTGCTTTCCCAGGGAGGTAGGTAAAAATTCTGTGTGTATGGAGCTAGTTACAGCAACAAATCAGAAACTCAAGTCCAAAATAATCAATCTCGTGACATCTTAGAAGAGTCCCAGCACTTCTTGTCCTTTGCTGATCCATTGAGCAGGTCCAAAGTCAGTGATGAGTCATTTTGCTAACAAAGGCTCTTTAGCTCTGTGTTTTGCAAGAGCAATCACTATCACATGCATCCCACCTATCAGGCCCTTCTCGTTGTAGGAGCACCATGCATTGCCTGAACTTTTTAAGTTCTCTCATGTGGTGAAAACTCCTTAGGGAAATCCTGAAGAATGTTTTGGTACACTTATATCTTCGAGCTTCATATAGGTGTTTCAGAATAAAACTTGGGAACATACTACCAGAGGGAATTTCCTGAGCATTCATTGCAAGCAAATACTCAATATAATCCCTTCACAGGCTGATTAAAGTCTTATTTTGAAAACTACTCAAATTCAAGTGCTATTCCAGAACTTCATAACTCTGGTTAGAAAATCTCAGACTAAATGATTGGTGTATACCTGTTTGTTTTTGTGCTATTGTAATACTTTCCTTGGAGAAACCTTTTTCTTTTGCCACAGATATTTAGAGAAGATGTCCATCTCCCCTTTCAGCTTTCCTCTGCAAAGCCAAATAAGTCATGGCATCTTAATTTCCTCACAGATACAAGCTGTGGATTATCCTGACATTTTGCTAACTCTTCTCTGCACCTGCCCTACTCCAAGCTCACCTCTTCTGGCAGCCAGATGCCCAGAACCAGACACTGGGTCCCAGGCAGCCTCTATAGCTAAATGACACAAAGATCACTCTTGGATTTAAGCTTCCCAGCTCCTAGTTAGGCTTGCACATGTTGGCAGACAAATAGAGAGAAAGCATTCACCTGCCTCCTCTTGACTACTCTACTGCAGAGTCCAAGTACATGTTTAAGCTATTTACTATCAAGAAACACTGTTCATGCAAGGCCAGTGTTTCAATAACCTTTCCAGACTTGGCTCTTTCGTACATACAACCACCCAGATGCTGATGCTGGCTGCCAATACCAGACTACAGGACCCATTCCAGCTTCTTTTCAAACCCTGAACTGCCAGCATACGCTCCCTTGGCTGAATTTGCAAGGGCCCAGCCATCTGTGTATCTACAGAGTGTCTCTAGTGCAGGTATAATAGGAAAATATTTAGCCTTTTACATACAGTTGGCAAATATGCTCAGGCTCAAGCCTGAGGAAATTCTGATTCTCTTTGCTTAGGGGACTCGTTTTTTTTAAACATTTAAAAATAGTTCTGAGTCATAGCAATGGGTAGGGAATGACATATCTAGTAGAGCTCCTAGCTCTGCCAGAAGAGCATTGCTAAGAGGATACTACCAGACTTTGTGAACAGAGGAAAGATCAGGAGGTGCTGGGTGATGATCTCTCTGGTGCCATACTATGCTCTGAGGGTGCTATTTTACTGAAAGAGCCAGATCAAAGCTACTGAAGGGGTTTCTTCTGTTAACTGTCTCCTGAAAGTGGTTGACCTAAAGACTGGAACAATTAAATGAAATGTGAAGCACCTCCTCAAAGAGATATTTTTCCTACTCTGTCCTACATCACCCCATCAGACAGTAGTATGAAGTTACATACATGGGAGAGCTTTTTTGTAATAAAGGACATCCTGAACTGCACGAAGATACTTACCTGGTATATATTTTTTCTCTCTTCTTATGTGGACACATACCCTGAGAGTCCTAGGAATAAATGCATGAGCTCTCCCATAAGTATAATAGAGACAAAAAGTCTGGGATACCAAACTGGACATGCACACTTAAAAAGCAGCTGCTGTATCAGGTATGCAATGTGAGACTCTGGGAATTGCTTTTCTGAATACTAAATGTGGAAAATATCAATTGAAGCTGCACTTAGTATCTCTGAAGAAATCAGCTTCTGAACACCTTAGAGTCAGAACTCAAATTAAACAGCTCCATATTAGAGATAATTAAAACACATTGCTTAAAAAGAATCTGGTATTTTATGTCCCTATTCAGAATCCACCACTACAACCTTCTGTGCAAAAACCATATAAACATGCTTACAGTTTACCTGTCCTAGAGATGTGCAGCCAGATCTTTGACTGATGTCTCTTAGCAGGCCTTTGCTCAAGTTAATTGGAGCTGTATCAATTAATATTTCTGAAAAATTTGTATGTACTGCTTATAGACTTCTGAAGAAGACAAGTTAAACACCTTGCATGTACCTGGAAACATTAATTTCCATGTTTCTCAAAATATTAAAACTGTATTTTCTGTGAGGAATGGTCCTTCAGAAAACTATCATGCCATCCCTGTACCAGCACTAGATATGAACATACTCTGGTTTGATTCCCACCATCTTTACTATCTGTGAGTAGAAAAGCTACAACACAAGGAAGACAAAATTTTTTGCTAAGTATTTTTCTTAGAATGACACATCGCTCTAATTGTTACATTTGACAAAGGACGCCTTCTTGTAATCTATCAAAGGGAAACAAAAATCAGTAACAAATCCCATTGTGTTACTAACTAGAGGTAATTATTGCTGGCCTCTACAAACAATACATAGCCAGAGGGACTTGCTGCTTTCTGTTTGCTGTGGCAAATATGCCACAAGCAGCGAACTGCAGTGAGAGCATGGCAACCAGTAACTCTTGATCACTTCGAGATTTTTCATTAGCCAGTTCTACAATAAATTAACTAGAGAAGTTTAAAGGTTGTTTTCAACAATTTATGTATAAACACACACCACAAAGAACAAGGGAAGACAGTTCATCTTTCTACTTAACTTTTTTACTTACCATCCAATGAAGCTTTAGTAAGTACAAAGGTAGGTCGATAGTCCCAGAATTGAATGTTGTGCACCTGTGTAACCAAGAAACACATTTCACCTGGAAGAAAACAACCCATAAAGTACCTCAGACATAAACATTCTTCAGCTGCTTACCTGCATAGGCTCCTGTTTGTCAGATTCAACACACCACAAAAGGCTACTGGTGTTTCAGAAAGGATCTGTCACCTTGCCAAACATTTAAGTGGTAGCAAAACCAGCAGAGGCACTTTCAAGTTTGCACAGAGAATTCAGCAAGTCTCAATTCAGTTTGACTTGGATAGGTGCACCTTATGTCTCCTCAGATACCCAGCATAGGTCTACTCTGTCTTCCCATAGCATGAGTTATGAGCACAGCCCTGAACCTTTCCCCAAGTGATCCCTGTATCTAACGTGGAAGGAGTCGGTCAGAGGAGAAAGCACCAGTATCCCCCAGTTGCTAGGTAACAAGCAGGGAGATCCTGACCTGAATTCTTAGTGGAGGCTGATGTTACTCAGGAAGCTTAGCTGGGGCCTTCCTGGAAAGGGAGTGCCATGCCAAAAAGTTACTCCTGGCTTTGTAAAGGCCACTGCGTAGCCCCCAGGACAAAGGGACAGCTGCTGAGCTATTTTTATGATTAAAAGGCACCTGTTATGAAAATAGGAAGCATACATAAAGGTGTTATTTTCTGCTTTTCATGCAAATGAAACCACAAAGTTTTTAACCTTAAAATAAGATCTGTTTCAAATCTGGTCATTAAATAAAGCAGAAAAAAACACCCACCATGTGCACAGCCTCAATATTAACAAATGCAATGAGAGAATATTAAGCATGTGAAAATTAAAAATTAATGTTACCCCATACACCATACTATGAAGCATAATCAAACTCAACATAGAAAAAAAGAAAATAGAAAAGCAAACTCAACATAGAAAATTGAAAGGAAGCAAATCGGGGAAGTTTATGATGACACAAGAACTCTGCATTTTCTGGCCATGTAAATATTTTAAGTTATTGCCATGCTATTGTATTAATTTCTCTATTTAGCCTGCAAATTCCTCAGGATGTATCTTCTAAAGGATGAAAAGTAAATGCTGAGCCAGACCTGAAGAGCTTAAGTGCCTTTGAGTCCCTTGGATGGAGTATACCCAACTCTATCGTCCTGTATAGCAGAAGAAAATAATGCCTCCTCATATGCAGCATAACACGAATGTCAAAGACCAAATTATCTGGAAAGGATGCCTGTTTGCTTTCCACTGGCTCCAAGGAACATCTTGGCAAAAATGGCATGAAAGCAGTGCTAAGCACACCATGTGTGTCATGGCTCCCAGAGGCTGGAGGGGCCTGTGAGGCTGGGAGGGCAGAGGGGTATCGGTGCAGAAACAAGCCCTTTCATTCCAGCTGGCTGCTTCCCCATCACATCTGAGCACATTCTCACACGTGAGCAGCTCCCTCATTGCTGAAGTAGATTCTGCCAGTCCCAGACAAAGAATATCTGTGAGGACTCCAGCTCAGCCAGGGCAGTAGCTCTCATATGTCTGCATGAGCCTGCAGTGGGTGTACCTACCTCTGTTTACAGTGGGTGTTCCTATCACCCAACCACCACATGGGTAACTGGTCTCTTAAAGAACGGTCTCAGGGACAGGCAAAACTGGCCTTTCATGTCTAGAGAAGCCCAGCTGTGACCTTAAAAAGGAGTGACTCCAGAATAGCCTTCTATCTGGTAGAAACAAAGCAATGCTTTAACAGAAGGGAAAGGCACACAAGTGTCCTTGCAGAACGCCAGCCCCGCTGTGCAATGTCACACCTAATGCATGTAGTGTATCCCCAAAAAGACTCTCCTTTCACTGTAGCCAGGTTCAGTGGCCTGATAAATCTGTGTTCAGCACAGGCTCAAGGTCAGGAAGCAGTCTTTTAGCTATGCTTGAGATCTCTCCCTCCCCATAAATGTCCCTATTTATCCAGGAAATCATACTGTCCCTGCAGTAATTATAACTGCCCAAAACCAGATGAGTATTATGGTTCTTCAACTATCTTTCTGAACAGGAGCCAAAGCTCATCATATTGATAGGAAAAATATAGTTCTTTTGTTTACTTCCCTTTGTCATTTTATTGCACAAACAGGAAGAGCACAAAGTCCTATCCCATAAGCACATAAATTTCCAGACAAAATAGTTACGGATGTCACAGTCTGAATTCAGCAGGGTCAAATTAATTCAGGTTTTAAATAAAGTCAAAATATAAAAAACTCTATACACAACCAATACAGATTTGGACTGAAAGTTTAAGATATTAACTATATACTCACCTGCTGCTAAAGAAAAACTGATCATGTAACAACACAGCACAAATCAGAAATCCCAGCTCTCTGCAGTGCAATTGATTTTTAAGCAGTGCAGATACTCTGAAACAATTTTCTGGTGAAAGGCCAACTTACAGATACCATCACCAGGAGGCAAAACAGTGCAGGGAATCTACTCATAGAAATATTTGTGTTTTAGAAAGCTCTAGACTATTTTTTTACTATAGATTCAGCTTTTGCAAACCAAGTTTGCAAAAGATGGCATATTTTCCTACAGATTCTTCCAAATGGTCTTAATGTTCAGCCATGCAACAAGCTACATTAAATAGAAGATTTTAGAGAAAACAGAGAAAGATTGGCAAGATGAAAGGTGTGGCAAATATAAGCTTTTACTAGTGAGGCCCTTAACAGAGGCAAATAGAAACTAAAAGACACTAGTATGGTAGATTTGAGAAGAAATGGAGAACTGCTGAGCCCAAAAGAGAGAGGAAGAAGGAAGTAATTTCAGGATTCATGTAAAAGTTAGGAAAATATATGTAGATGGGAACAATGCTGTTGGAAATGCTGATTCCACAGAGAGCACAAACTGGACACCTCTCCTCTCTTTTAACATATCCTCCAGTCACGTGTTGAACAGCAAGAACAGGTAAGTAGTAAAACAGACTTAAGTGGGGTAAAGAAAATCCACTCCAGAGTGTTAAAAATAACCAGTCACATCTTCCTATTGTCTAAACGAGCATAAATCCACCAGCTGCATTTTATGCCAGCTTAAGACTTGGTCAAATGCAATAAGAGGAAGGTAGCAGTTCCTCTTATATGTTTCACTTTGCCTGAAGGCAGGCTTCAGCAAATGGCATGTCTATTCCAGGGGGAAATACTTAATGAAGAATTTAATCTTCCTGATAAATACAGAAAGATGCCAAAGTGCCAAACTTGTCAAATACACCTTGCAACAAAACACACTGTTAAAATTTTGCTTTACTTGGCTATATACTTGTAAAGCCATGTAAAACAGACAGCTCCAAATTTCCTGACTTCAACCACTGGAAGTCAAACACTGCTATCCAAATCCCTTTGCAAAGGTGTAGTATTACAGCAATTGAGATGGCCCGTAATCTGCTCACATCTCCGCTCGAATCAGTGACACAGCGCTGAGAAGTCTCCCGGTTGTTCAGAAGGAGCTGTGCGAAGCACTGATTCACACTGGTGAATTGTAACCAAGCAACGCTGCCAGCATCTCTCCAGCCCATTGTTCAACTGAGCTGGGGAGAATAGCAGCAGAACAGCACTGAAAAAATCTGCCAAACTTCAATTAAAGGATAGCGTTCCTCCACTAGGCATAGTAAGTTCTTTAACCAAAATTCAACAAATAAACTGTTACTTCCCTCTCAGTAAAGATAATAACATGCCTGAAGGCAGCAAATTAATTTTTGTGTGTCCAGGAGCTCTTCTAAATCATCTTTACAAAAGAAAGAGTTGAAATTTCAATTTACGCAAAAAATGCACTGCAATGAATTATTCATCTGAGCAGAGGGACAGAAATACTGCTTTTTTGTTAGCTTGGCTATTATTTGCTCAGGGAAACTAAAGAAAACTTTCTCAAATGCAGTAACTAATCAGTAACAATACAGATGAAATGGAAAGGAAATAGATATCTGACAATTTTGTTCAGTGAGAGCTGGCAACTTTTTCCCATGTAAATGTCTGAAATCAACAGTTAATGCACAAAATACTGCTACTATATCATCACTCATGTGAACCTTATTATCAACAGAGGCACTAAAAAATTAGGTTACAATACTGAAATATTTTTCTTTTATTGCAGTTAAGTGGTGGGATTATTTGTCTGGTTTAATGTGACGGGCCTGGATATCAAAAACAAAATTCACTGCAAAATTATCCACTGTTGCCCTTTATGGAAATAAGATAACAACACAGTCTGCCAACAAAACTGTTGGTTACTAGATGTTTTTGCAATGTTCAACAGTATCCCCATGCTACCAGGAAAAAAAAATAATGTATAAATTAAGAATACAATACAGAATTTAGTTGTTTTTATAATATAAAATACAGGCTAGCACTATAGGCATTTCTCAGAGCACAAAAACCAAAAGCACTGACCTGTAAAACAGAAATAGTAATAACATCTGCTAGACTTCTGGGCTCTGAAATCACATTCCCTGAGAGCAAGTTTTCAAAAGAAAGGCTGGGTACTTATGTAAGATACCAATTCCCTTTCCAATGGACAATGTTTCTCTTTTGAAATTTTACGTAAACACCTGAGTGCAAATCACACCCATCTTTCTTCTCCAGAAATTAATGTTACAGGGCAAAGTAACAAAATGCCATGGCATAGGCATAAAAATAGATTTATCAATGTCTTTCAGAATTTGTGATATCATAGACTCACAGAATGGTTTGGGTTGGAAGGGACTCTAAAGATCATCTAGTTCCAACCCCCCTGCCATGGGCAGGGGCATCTTTCACCAGATCAGGCTGCTCAAAGCCCCATCCAACCTGGCCTTGAATACTTCCAGGGATGGGGCATCCACAACTTATATTAGATCACCCTCTTTGCTTACTTCCATGCTTATCTTTCTAGTCCCTCTCTACAAATGAGGTTCCTAGGTGTGGCCTTTTAAATCCCACCATGGGGGACCAAACTGTTCTGCATTTGCTGTTCTATGTGGAGTATCACCAGGATCTCAGAGGTAGGAATGCTGCTGCTTAGGCTCTGTCTGCTTGATAGCTTAGGGTCCTTCCTATAAGTACTCAACACTGCCACAGGCTTTTACACTACACAGGACTCCTTATAGGCTCAAAGCCTGCTCTCCCATGGTATGAGTTCCCACCAACTTCCTCTCAATGTGAGCAGATATTTAAAGCAGAACTTGGTCTCATCATCTTTCCCTTCATATGTCTGCCAGATGGCTTTATTTAATGTCTGTTCTCTGGATTGGTTCTTAGATAGACTTTTTTTTTTCCTTTACATTTGCCATCTGCTGGTCCAAACAGCTGAATGATACACTTCCTTTTCAATCTCATTACATAAATTCATTCTTGCTGTCAACTTGGCATCCAAAATAGTATGGCAGGCAGACTGGCAGGTCTCAGTAAGACTTTGCTCCGTTGTCCCTTTGAGAGTCATTAGTATAGGAGCAAAGTTTTTAAGAGGGAGCAAAGTCCAAAGCCAGAGAGAAGTACAGGTACCAAGAACTCTGAGCCAAGCTGTCTCAATGATGGAAAGTGAAAGAAAACAAAAGAAACAAATGCTATGTGGGAAAAAACTTGACGTGGAACCTTTGAAACATTTTTCAGAGTCTTCAGCAACTGTCTTGCTCTTTTCAGTGAAAATGCATGAGAACTCTTGTGAAATAACTGATGTGGATATGGGACCATGCCTGCATCCTGCAGGGTACCCAGCCTGGGCTGTACTACAGGGGCAGTGCCAGAACAATAGCTTGTAAAACTGCAACAACAGCTGGCTGGGAAGGGTGTCAGGAGGAGGACAAGAGGAAGAGGAAGGGAACAGTGCCAAAAATCTTGTTATGACCCCACCTAAATGCATAACAGCAAGGTATTACTGAGTTGCCTGAATGCGCATGTTTTACCTGTCTTGTTACATTAAGCTCAGAATGTTTTGGAGGCGATTCTGTCTCCTGAGTGTTTGCAAAGTTCCAAGCACAATAGCTTCTTGTGCTGGCTGAGTCCTCTGAATACTGTAAGAACACAACTAAATAATAAGAGCAGTAAAAAGCTTGATGCTGTTCATACTTGAGAATATCTCACACGGTTCTGGAAAAATCACAGCCACAGAAACACTCTCAACAAACACATTTGCTAATCCTCTCATTACTCTTGTGGCTTTCTTTTAAAGGTAAAGACAGAAAAAAAGTCATTAAAAAATATTAACTGTATTTAATATCCGAATGCCACAGAGTTTATCCAAACAGTGTAAGTGAACAAAAGCTTGAGAACTCCTACTTCAATGCTTCTCTGTATACTTAAATTTGCAAATTCACTTGCCTCTTTCTGTTTCCCCTATGGTTTTGGTGGTTTAGCTGACATTCAGTAGCCTGTCTACCCTCCACTTCGTCTATGCATTACATGGTCAAGTAAACGGGAAAAGTGTGAGGTTTGCAGTGTCTTGATCTCTTAATGCTTACATAAGTGCTGATACTACAGAGCCGGTCCTAGTTTTCCAGAGCTCCCTACCTCAGTTATGAAGGTAATAAACCCAACCTGGTGCTTCGGTGCCCTTCGTCTCAGCAGCTCTGCTCCAATGCCCAATGAAGCCTAAAGAAAGATTCCTTAATTAGCCAGTTAGTGTCACATCAAGCACAATTAGGCTCGAGTGCCACTGAAGAAAAAGATGTACAAATTCTTTTGCAATGCAAATTCCTTTGCTGCTGAACTGTATGGAACTGACCCACCTGCTCCAGGTCGCTACGTAACCTGATACTTTGAACACCACCGAATGTTCAAGGGAGGGGTTCTGAGAAACAGATTTCTTGAAGTTCTCAAGCTACTTTATATTCTGTATGTTGGTGGTTCACAATCAGATTTCTGGTCCTCACCATCATGAATGGAAAGATAAAAATTCAGTGACAAGTTATGAAATGTTACATCTGCTCAAAAAGGTAGAACAACCAGCCAAAATCAATGTGTCAAAAAAAAAATGTGCAAAACAGCTCCAGATTTAGCCAGATCCAGCACAAGCCATGTCTATATTTGAAAGCTACACTAGTACAGATGTTAGTAGGTGTATGAATAAAGGATAGGAAGACTGTACCACCAGTTTGCATATCCATAGTAGCTAAGAGAGGACCGCCTGAGAAAAGGAGCTGTGAGATGTGGAACAAAAAATTCTTTAACCCTTTGAGGGCCAAATACCTCACACTATCTAATGAGATTATTTAGGCTGGGGACGTGTGCACCTCTGGTTTATAAGAGCAACAAGGAAAAGAGAACAACATGGCATCTTCAGTCCTCAGAGGGCTTGTGTAGCCTGCACTGCAGTCCATGTCTGTGCATGTTCACAGCTCTTGTTCCATCTAGGTTGAAGTTAACACAATACACCCAGTGGTACAAACAACCCATTAAAATATACATAATACAGTGGAGTAAACAAGACATATGCTGGTGGTTGGGATGTGAAGACTACAGAAAGAACCAATGGCCTTCTATGCAGCTCTCAGTATACAGAATTTAGGCACAAATCATAGAACCATTTAAGCTAGAAAACATCTTAGAGGCCACCAAGTCCAACCTTTAATCTAGCATTGCAAAGTACCAGCATAGCTCATTTCCCTCTCTGTGTATGAATATGTTCTGAATACATTTATCATGATGCAACTGCATCCCATCTAGGCTGGGTTTAACAATTTTTACTGTTTCATTACTACTCATAAAAGTTCTATTGCTACTGAAGGAAAATGTCCAGAGAAAATAGAAGCAATTCCAGAAGAATTAAAAAGCCAAAAGACTCCGTGCAACACAGAGTGATACCAGTGCTCTAATACATGTTCCTACTCCATTACGCTAATGATTCGAAGGGCAAGCACCTGAGTTCCCAACTACTCTGTGTTCCTCAAACAACACTCACAGAACTGCTATCTATCTCCATTTCCTTACAGCCATCACTGGAGCAGGAGAGCAGTACTACCACCAGCACTGAGCTGAGCCCATCTGAACTGGATTCTGGGTGCCTCCGTGCGGAGCTGCCAGGCAGAAGTCAGACAAAACTGAAGAAATAGGCACCATCTTCCATGCTGCTGTACATAACCTCAGAAGCAAAAGGATGACAAATTTCTACAAATACAGTTTCTTTTAATAATCCCTTTTTCTTATTCTCCTGCCCCTGCCACGATTTCTAGTTTTAGATATGTGAGTCTCTGCACATGGTCCAATTCTCCAGCTTATTTCTGGTCCAGGCTTTTCTTGGGTTTTACTAGAGACAAGAAAGACTGATATCAAAAAGAAAGGGGAATAGAAAGAAAACTGAGGAAAACAAAGCCTTTACATACCCAGAAAGTCATCTGAACATCCAAACAGGAGCAGAGAAGTTCCTTCTTTTAAAATATATCTTCTGTTTCCATGCTAATCTAACTACATGGTATGTTTTGAAATAGTCTGTTTTAAAATAACTTGGGTGTGATCTAGTTACTAAATACTGCATGATTTGATAATTACTCAGCAGAGCTAACTACTTTCCTAATCTAGAATAAGATGTAAAATTCTACAGTGCCTTTAAGAAAATAGGACTTAAGTACCTTTTATTTTTTCCAGTGATATGTAAGCCCAGGAAAAAGTAATTTTCTATTTTAGTTGGTTTTGAAAGTCTTATAATTGACAGTTGCATTTAAACAGTTTACACCTTCACTTTTACAGCTACATGAAATCAGCATTGATTTATGCAGCATACAATGTCTTTATTTCTTTATTAACTTCCCTTCAGGTTTTCACTGTAAGCCAGTGATATTTTATTAGAGATAACAGCAATACTTGCATTAATTTCCTTCATTATATTCAGTCGCTCATAACTTTGGCAGGTGGTGTAACATTTAGGTCCTTTGAGTGGGGGGACAAAAGGATTAATAACTTGTGATGGTGCAATTGGAGTCCACCCCACATACAAGAGGCAGGTTACAGGTGCACAATGAACTTTGGTTCTGACACACTCAACCTTGTGCTTTGACTCAGCAAAGTAAATAATGCTCTTTACAAGCAGTCTGCACAAAATTACCAGGGCGTACTGGTTTAACACACAGCACATTATCAGGCATTATACACCAATGTAATTAATTAAGATACTTAAAAACTGAAGTGGTTTCACCCAGTATTTGGCAATTTCCTGTTCCTAAGCAAAATGGCTGAGTAATAAGAAACATTACAAAGACTAGCTAAAAGTTAAAGATCATTTTGATAACAAAACTTAGATAATTTGCATTTTCTTATCACAGTAGCGCTATTACCTTCACTAGCAAATGGCTTTTGCTTCCTTACCCTAACCTTTTAAAGCAGATATTGTCTCCAGATCACTACAAGCTGTACAGACTGTTGTGGAGTAAAAAGTTTTAATAACATCACAGCAGACTCTTGGGCTGAGCTAATACAAGCACTCAGCTTCAGTCCAATTCTAATAGCCAAATAAAGAGTTAGGATGATGCTCAGAGCTATTGTAAATTCCAGCCACATTCCATACTGAAGAATGGATGGAGAAAACAAAATGGTGTAATCACTCATAAATACTATGAAGAAAACTAGATTGGTCACTTTGATTTTACCCTATGCTTCAGAAATAGAGGCTATTAAAATAACAACTAGTCAGATACAAAAAGCTAGGAGGAAATGAGACTTTATATTATGGAAATACAGCTGACAAATGCAGTGCTGTATAGGAGCAGATGTGGTTGAAAATAAAATTAAGTACTTTTCAGAAGAATTTGCAAGTTTGCTTTGTGGAGGTGGAACACGGAAGCCCTTGCTGGAGATTCCCACACCATCATCCAGAGATCCAAAGTATCTCAGTTCAGTAGGAAGTTGAGATGTACCTATCTGCACACATGGTCCTCTTATCATGTTGTGATTGAGCTACAGCTTGTGACTTTCATTCAGAATAAGACTGCAAGGCAGCTGAGCTGGTTATTAAACCAGATTGCTGAAGCAACGTCAGTGAAAACTACAGAATCTGATTTAAAAGTTACAGTCAGTATTTTGCTTAGACCAAGAAACTTGCTACATCAGGCTCATTGCAAAAGCTGCCGAGAATGTTTCAAGAAAACACACCAAAAAACCTTTTGTGTACACATTATAATTTACAGTGCTCTCTGCTCACAGAATCACTTCATATCAGATTCACAGGATTAGTTATTGCTAAAAAGGTTCTCTCACTGTGAGAAAGGTCATGGAAACAACCTTTTTACTCTAGAGCAGACAGCACTTCCTTAAAGCACTCCATCAGAGTCCAAACAGAAAGACTCGTATGCTTGTGCTAACAGTGTTCAGTTGCACAAGCATTGGTAACCAGTTTACAGAGCATAATTTTGTCAAAACAGCAGGCCAGTTACTATTATCCTTCCATATAGTGCAGACTCAATGCAAATGTCAGAGGAGACAGATTGTTTACTCAGTTCAGGTATCTCTGAAATGGACTAACCTTCACTGTCATAAATCTCTGAACTTTGCCTGTTCAAGGATTGAAGCTCAGTTTGGAGATCCTGGAATATCAGATATGCAGTAGTACATTATTACAAACCCATGATTTCAACTTGCTTCTAGGGAAGAAATATACTTCTTTTTCTCCTGTCATCTTCCACTATCAAATTTCAAGTTAATAACCCATTGTTGTGACTGGTTTAAACATTACTGAAGCAATTCAAAGCAAGTGTAAAATGCAACGGAGCTTCCTTATCCAAGAACATAATGAAAGCAAACAGAACCATCATCTATAGATGCATGGCAAGTTCAAAGAAACAACTGATGTTCTGGGGCAGAGGAGGTGTCCCTTAAGACTGCTATCACAAATGCAAGTATTTGTATGGCAGAAATGTTTCTGTGCAAAAGAAGAAAGCAAGGGAGGTGAAACACTATAGGAGAAACAGTAGCAAAGGCAGCAGAAAGTCTGAGGGAAAGCAAGAATAGTTATTGAAAAATATTCTTAAAAAGGGCTAATGACACAGCACCACTTAACTGGTGGCAGAACAAAGTAGGAAGTGGTGCTCAGAGAAGCCTCCCTCCTCTTCAATGCATTCTGCTTCATCCTTGGAATCTAGGTTTGTTTGGAGTTTCTTTTAATTACCAGGATTAGATCTGGCTTCATCATCAGATTAACATTAGCTAAAAGCTTGGTTTTCACCTAAATTTTGACAGGTTCAGATATCAAGTAAATCCAGGGACACAACCATACGGCCTTATTCATATACACTACAGTGTGATCTCAAATGCCCATGCAAAAGTGAAAGCAGCACCAGCAGCAGCTCGACTTTCAGGTGGCTTTTGTTGATTTCTCTCACAGCTGTGGCAAGAATTAACATTGGCATACTTGTCAAAAGAAGCAAATGAGCCTGTTCTACAACCAAGAGGTCACAGACAGGACAACAGCTCTGCACCACACCAACCCATGAGACCCTGTGCTAGAAGGCTCCCTTCTCCTGAGCTGAACTCCATCCACCTTTCCCAGGAGCTTTCCCCAATGCTCCTCACTGTATTCTGCACCCCAGCTTACCAGACATACTCCCTTTGCACCATCACAGTACCCAACACGATGCTCCTCCAGACACATTTGCAGGTACCTCGGAAATTTTGTCCAGTGCATAGAAGGAGCCCATTTCCTAAAGTCCTTTCAGCTTCTCCGCTGACTGCACTATGTGCCACAGTTTCTCAAAACTAATCTGCTGTTTCAGAGAAACATGAAATTTAGGAGAACATGTCAACTCACTCACAATATACGCTCCTCTACAAATATGTAACACAGATTGGAACTGACATTCAAGATGACCCACACCCTATATAAGCCTCACAAAAACTGCCTAGTTATTCACTTTTCCAGCTTGGCAAACTAAGCCTCCATACTCAGTGTCAAGCTAAAACATTTGTTAAAATAATTCTTGGCTTCCTTCCACTCCAAACAAATTCATCAGACAGATATTTCAAGTCATTTTTGACTCAAGCAAGCAGAAGTAGGAAGGTACAAAAGCAGAGATGTAGGAGCCTTCATTAATTAGAATATGACTTTTTTTTGTACACCTTTCTCTTCCACATAAGGATAATGGAAGGTTTCGGCTATTTTTGAGGTCACTGTCTTCAATTAAGAGAAATGCATGAGCTTTAAACAAATCAGACAACCGTGGAACAATTTTAATCCCTGAATGAATAAATCCCTTGGGGGACGTGGCTGCAGAGAAATCAATGGGCAATTCTATTAAGCCTTAACAGCAAATAAGGCACAATCTGGCTTCTACAATGAACCTCAAAGCCACAGATCCTGTCACAAGAATTTATCAAATTTGTGTGATCAGTCATCAGTGTACAGAGTCCAACTATACACAGAATATCTTCTGCTTACAGCAGCTGTTGGAACAGTGTTGTATTAGACCATCTTTGAGTTAGGGCCTATCTTACAGCAAAAGAAAAAAAAAAAAAGACAGAAATGTGTTAGCTGGGGAAATACTCATTTGTTCCAGTGAGCTCCTACTCTTGTCAGCACCCTGCTGCCCACTGACCTTACCTCCAGCTCCGAAGTGTAAAGAGAAGTGTGAGCTGTGACTGTGAGAAAATTGGCATTTGCTCCCACAGCCTTTCACAGCAACACATAAATGACCTCCTTTGCCCTACAAACTGGCAGTGCTCTCTCTAGCTGTGGGATCAAACACAAACCATTCATACCATGCTATAAGAAGTCCACAGACTAGCATAGAGAATAGAGCAGTGGTTTAAAAAAAATCAAAACAGAACACACAATTTCCCCTCCCCTTCAATATACCTAAATGCTCACCTACTGATACCTGCCAGGGTAAGGACAAAATCACTTTGCTTGATGTGGTTAACACAGCCTAGCCCATACCCACGAGCCTCTGCCTCGGGCTGCATCTGCTCTTGTAAGTGAAACACTCTCAAGACTATTCTATAGTGCTGGAAACAATGCTTGAAACCAGATTGGTAAACTCTCATGATCTTCAAAGAGGCTGACTACATTCACTCTGCTTGTTGAAAACCAGCCTATCCAACCACAGTTGTGTCCAAGAACCCAAGATCAATGACAGCCTGACCCAGGAACATTTCCTGTGCTGTTCAGTAGTTTAGATACATCTTCCCTACCCAAACTGTTCCGATCTGAGGCATGTCCAAGGTACATGGCATCTGCCTTCACTGCTCACAGAACCAAATCTCCTTTCCTTGAAATCAAGGTATGTGAACAAGGAAAGAGGTGACAATTACACATGTACAGCTACTACCCAGACAGAGCTATAGTACAGACAGGGCACACCCAGTGCTCACAAGTTCAGAAGTACTCCCTGTGAGCACCCACTCTTTAGATAAATAGTTATTGAGGGTCAAGTTTTCACAGTGACTAAATACCTAAAGATAGAGATGGGAGCCATCACTTGTTGCACTGAATAGGAATCATCCAATAAGGTGCACAGTGGGATTTTCAGATTAGGCATCTCCTTCCCATTGCAGTTGACTGTGATTTATCCCTGAAGTTGTTAAAAGCCTCTGTGTTGAGTGTGATGCCTTTGTTATCCCTTTACATGAAAGTACAATGTCTCTAATCCATTACACTGGCTTATGAAAGCAAGAAATACAGGAGTAAAAGTACAGGCAAGTGTTTTCCTCCCTCTGCTGGGTAAAAAACAGTAACACCTGCATATTTCAGCTTTGCAACTTTGCTTCATGTCTATCTGAGTAAACAAATTGAAGCCCTGTGGAAGCTGCTCAGGTAAATTTCAACACTGCCTGTTAGCGTGAGACGCAAGACAGGCAGAAATAGTTAAGTTCACAAACCAGTTCACACTGGCATTTGGTCAAAGTGGTTTTGTAAAGTGAATCAAAAAAAGGGAAACTTAAGTCATTAGAAAGAACAAATAACCACTTTTTCCCCCCAGCATCCTTTCACTGATGCAAGCTACCCAGAACTCTGTAATCTGCACAATCGGTTTAAAACATAGATGTACAGTTAGCCCCTCACTTTTAAAAAAATAAACCAATAAACACAGCACTCTTCATCAGTTGGTTCAGTAGCAATTAGACAGAGTTTATAGTCTGTATCATACTTTCATCTCAAAATAAGATTTGAAAAAGAGCTAGGCTACAAGATTAAATTTAAAAAAAACCCTACACCCATGGTCCCACGATTTTGTATCAAGTAACTTTTGAGAGAAGTACACAGTTAATTGAATATTTGAGAATGTCAGCCTCTAGAGTATGTTATAAAGAAGGCTGCTGAGGAACAAGAAACTCACAGACCAGATACAGTCCATGACTTCACTTTGATAATTTTGGACTGAGTGATTAGAGGGGAATGCATTAGGACAAGAAAGAAAGTGAATCTGTGCCCTGCCAAATGGGTCTTGACAGGTTCTCCCTGGGCTGAAGGGAAAAAAATTCTCATTTCTCCCATAAACCAATACTATGAGAAAATGATAGCACACACTGACACAAGAAAATGCTCTTCCTTAACAGTTCCTATAAACCTTAATGGCAAGTAAGAGGGACAAAAGTAAAAATGTTGTCCTTCTTATTTTAACAATGGATTTCTTTTTCAGAGGTAACTTAGAAGTATTCATATTTCATATTTGGAAGCTAAATCTAAAATAACTGTAATGGGCTCCATTTTCATAAACTGTTGAGTACTCCTCTCCATAAAAAATAATCAACTTTTAGTTCATCCACCTCCAATGTCTCAAAGACATTATCCACCTAGGAAAACTCAGGACACTTCACTGAAATACACTAACTTGTCTTTCTTCAAATACTCCTTTTTAAAATCCTGATACAACAATTCTAATGAGAATAGCATATTCTTTTCTTGCTTGGATGATGTGCCACTGTGGCAGAAGTCAGCTACCACTGATAGCTTGAACACACCAAGCAAGATACTGAGAAGGATCTCTGCAAGTCTGCGTGTCCGTTCCTGTTTACAAATGCTGATATCATGTAGATAAAGAGACTAATTGGCGTATTTTGTTTGCTTCAATGATGATCAACTCCAGGTTTCTCATCTGCTCTTTTTGTTTCACACTGTCTTATATATTTGTTTATGACATGCTGTTGAAGAAACAAAGGGCTGATTTCTGTTTGACTTATGACATCAAATAAACTCTATTTTATTATGATGCTGCCACCTATAGTCTTTTTGAACACCACACTACCTCTGTACAGTTTTGATATGCATTTGAATTTCTAAAAATTGCATTGTTTATCTTTTGCTAAAACTTTCAACAACACCCCTCCCAGCAAGGAAAACGTCAAATAAAATGTTTGGGGGGACTTGCTTTTGTTATTGGTCCTCTGTAATCTCCAGACCCACTAAGACGTCACCCAAGTTTTGGATAATCCGATTTTCTCTAATGAGGAGTCTGCTTCCAGAAGGTCTGAGAAGAATGGGTGACTCTGAGATTAATATCTACCAAATCACAATGAAAGGTTCCCTCCAAACACCAAAGAGCATGCCTACACACACTACACAACCAGTGCAGAAAACAGGATGGAAACCAGATCTGAAGTTTCTGTGAAACCTAATGGAGAATTCTCACCAGATACTCCCATATATACTTCAATCATGCTCTACTTCTGTACTCTGATTAGGACACCAAAGCAGAGACATTTATTCTCTTCCTCTCCCGATGTTTTTCTGTCCTATAGTTTTCTGAAGCTAAATTATCATTAAGTAAAAAAATCAGACCTCAAATAGACCAGACACACATACTTTCCACTGCAGAGCAACACACAAAGGGATGTGGACCTGGAATATCTCCATGCTGTAGCCTTACCAGCCGAGACCTAAGCCATAGGGGATGTTTTACACAATGTTGCTACCTAAGAAACTGTAGACTCAATGGTGATTCATTAAACACCACACCAACTCAAAAGGCCTGTAGCTGCAGAAATCAGCAGTTTGTTTTTCTTCTAGGAATGGAATTAGTTAGAAGGACAGATAGACAGATCATGTGTCTGACCCTCCTTAACCTCCAATTTGTCCAAGAACCTATGGAAATTCTCACATGTTTCCATGGTCAGCTGTTGCAGTGCAATTCCTGCATCTGCCCAACCCCCCAGTACCTTGAAAAAACCTTAGTGATACTGATTCCAATATTAAGGAAAGAATGCCACATCTGTAGATTAAAAGAGCTACTAATTTTGATGGCATACAGTCCCCTGAGTCCTTCAAGTTCTCCATTATACTGTATTTATAGTTTCTTTGTTCCATTCTAGAATATTTTCCATTTTAGGAAGGAAAGAAATCTACTCAAGTATAGAATCAAACCCCATAATTCTAAAATACAGGCAGCTGATTGCATTGTATTAGACAATGAGTTAGAAGATGAAGCAGTTCTTTTGTTATATTCTCCTTCCCTTTAAATAGCAAGAGTTGCCAAAGCTGATGCGATAAAAGAAGAATAACGTAGAGAATGAGAACTGTGTAATCTTCCCATCTCACTCACCACCTTAAGATACAAAAGAGTAAAAATACAATCTGTCTCCCTTGGCCAGAACTTTTATGTACTGCAGATAAAAAACAAACAAACCAAACCACACTGAGTTTTTAACTTTTCAGGGATGCAATACTAAACATTGTCATTAAAAATAAATTTACTTTAAAAAAAACCCCAACAAACTCCTTTTCTGTTAAAAAAAAAAACAGAGCTATTGTGTATTTTTATACATAGAACAAACAAATAGTTCATGGAGACTATCTTAGCAGTGCAAGCTGAAGCACCTTTTCTAACGGTGTACTCTCAGGAGTGTCTCACCTGTAAACTCAAACATTATCCCTAAAATCATTTCATGTTTCCATAAAAGAAAAAGTTGTGCTGTCAAGTACCATCAAGAAATTTTCCTCGAAGGACTCTTTTGAAAGTTACTCCTGTCTTAACTTAGCAACAAACTTCACTGGAGAACTAGCTGGCAGAGGACACCACTGAATGTATGCGCCAGCTCATACACGTAGCTTTTCCACACTCCTGGAGCTGACTGATGAAGTCTGCTCTGAAGCAGCTGGGAGCATGGAGAACCACAGGCCTGAAAATTCTGAGAAATAAAATGCACTGGAAGAAATACCAAAGAAATCAGTGCCTTGTTTTATCTCATTCTCTTTGAACATCAACAGGCTGGCTAAAAACCCATTTGCCCTAAGTAAATACTCTTGTAATCACACTTCACTAGACTCATTCAAGGTCATGGAGAGTCAATGGTGATAAACTGCTCAAAAGTCCTACTTCATTTCTTATACCTGTTTCAATGCATATTTCTCTGAGTCATTGATTTAATCATCCTCTTGATTATTTCAAAATTTGTCAGAATAATGTCTACAGTGAAATTTGCTCCCAAGGTGCATTTCAAAAGTGCTGCACAAAAGCAGATACACCATCTGCTGTTTAAAGGAATCCAAAACAATTTTCTGTTACATTCCTCCAACTACTGGATAAGCTACTACTGCCAAGAGGAATTCGGTTGACTCCCTTTGAGGCTATATAGAATACAGGCATCAGGAGTAATAGAACTTGCAAGAGATATGAACACAGTAAAATGGTACCCTTGAAATTAAGACAATGATTATTTAAGTCTGAGCTTCACTAGAAGCACCACTGCTGATTGTTTTCACAGCAACATCTACTAATACATTTACACTGCTCCCAGGCTGCTGTCTGTATTTTCCCAGGGGCCAAGAGAACAAGTTACTTGGCTTTGAGCTGCCAAGACTTCTAGTTTCATCCTGTTATAACTCATCAAACACTCAGAATTCTACAATCCACTATGTGCATTCATTATAGACACCAAAAAATGCAGTAGTCTAGAATTCCTGTACTGATTTAATGGTTTGCTTTTACATTTAATTCCAAAACTTTCAATTTTAAATGCATTTCAGAGCAGCCAGACACCCCCTTGCTTCTTATACTGCACTGTTTTACCCACATCTACCTTCAAAAAGTTAATCCAATTTGATACTCTGTCAGGAAGATCTTTCCATTAATGACTTTATGAGATAACACATTTAATGAGACAGTCTTAGCTTAAACCTCTTCATGTGGAGTGATGGAAAGAGAAAGGCTGCAGTACCACACTGAGAAGGCACTGGGTTTTGTGCAAGTATTGACCAGTTCAAAAACGTAAACTGAGAGGACCTAAGTTTATCAAACCCAAATAATTCTGAGTGAGTTGTGCTGACTTGAGAGAGAGCAGTAATGCACAGAAATGCTTTGGTACAAATAAAGCCATCTTCCTTAAGTGACAACGTCCATGAATGAATGTTTCACTGCAAAAAAATGGGTAGGTAAATGGTCTCCTTTCCTGACCTTTCTTGCATAGACTCTCTCTTTAAGAATATAGAGCCATAAACCCTGCAGTAAGAGAAGACTGTATAATTAATACCTTAGATAAATTACATTTTATGACTAAATTTCCATGTCTCTTGTGATTGTTAACTCTCTATATATGCACAGCTGGGAAATGAAGCAGCTTTTTCTAAGAGCGTCTTACAATCCTGGTATGTACAGCCTTCATTGTACTGTGTTCCAACAAAGACTTCCACGTTCAAATGGATTTCCTTTAGTATTGTGGACTTTAACAAACTAACCATATCCAGTTCATCAGCACCTACAATTGCAGAAAGGCACTTTGAGGCTTCTGTAACAAAAAGATAAATGAACTGTGCACTGCTGGGTACATACTACCTTTACTGGGTCAAAGCCTGAGTTTGCTGTTATGAAGCACAGTCACAGAGAACAAGAGAACTGATATCCCAGCTGCGCAGGGGACTGGACAAGAGCTCTGTAACAACAGACATCAGAGTCATCTTCACTTTCTGCACAGTGAGTGTTCTGCAGGTCCCTATCTCTAATGTGTATTGGTTACACTCCCCAGTCAAAGACCGGTTGCGCTGGAAACACACATCTGAAATCAAGAGTGGAACAGCTGGGCTGTAAGGCGATGACCATTTATTAAATCTTCACATAAAACAGGGAGAACTTGTCTATGTATTCTTAGACCTTCATGATTTCACTTTTGTCCTGGTGAATTTGAAATGCAGCTTTGCTACTGCAATAAATATTTGCCTGAGACATTTTCATAATTCAATCCTATTTTCAGTTTCTCAGTAACAGCTGATCGCCAGTCCTTGTTATTAAAGAGTTTTTTCTCCTTTTCACTACTCTTCTGTCATGACTATAAATACTGAGGCTACCAGTCAAGTACTGTACAGCTGTTAATGTCCTTCATGACAGAGAAGACAGCAGAAGCTCTCAGCACCACCACAGGCTGTATGTGAGCAGAACCCCTTGCTCTGTAGAGCTCAGTGACAGGCAGCACACACTCATATTCCCACTGCCTAAGAAGCAACACTGCCAGGTTAGCTGCTTTTTTTCCAAGAGAAGGATTAGACCCTATACACCCAGAAGCACATGCTAAAGAAAACATTTTTAATTAAAAACACAGCAGAATTTAAGTTCACAAGGTCTCTGTGAAAGCAAAGAAATATGACCTTCTACTTTCTATAAACTCTGACGTCTGTACATAGACAAACTAATTACCCATCACTATAAACAACTACAGACAGTTCCTACCTCATCACTGGATAAGGCTAAATGCACCTGCTCCCTTTCCTTTAATGATAAGCCAACTCCTACCCAGAAATCACCTTCTTTCAATGATTAAAGAGCTACAAGGCAAGTGCCAGTAATAAACTTACATTTTTTTCCCTTCTGTAATCTAATCTTTGCCCTGTAGAAACTGCTGATGAGAGCTCAGTTCCACTTAAAATTTACATAAAAATAATCCGTATCATGTTGCATGGAAAAGGACTGTTGCCCCAGTGTTTATTGGCATGGTGATACAAACACTGAGAAATTACTCTGATGCAAAAAGGATGTACAGCCTTGTATCAGCATCAAACAGGCTTTGATGCATGGTTGCTATTTTTGGAAGCTAATGATCTGTGAGTGATAGAGCAAATGAACTTCTTAATCATGACAAATACAGGAGAATGCACAGTACTGAGTAGAGAACATGATGTCCAACCAAAGAAAGATTTATGGGAGATAGTTATGGTACCTAAGATTTATAATGGCAAAATAAGAGAACAGGAAAAGCTTCTAGAAGATCCTGTGTGTCCACCTGGAATAACAATTTACTTTCAGACAAAGGACAGAATGTACAGTCCACTGCACAACTCTAGCTGATATTTACATTACTTTGGTAACTATACACATATAAAGCCTAATACATGCATTACTTTATCCAATTTAAATACAATTAAAATAGCTATAGGAAAAAAATGCAGGTCTTTAAGTAGCGTGAAAATATGCAAACAATCAGTGCTTATATTGTTGGCGTGTTCCTATAAACTTCTCTTTGAAGTGGTTTTCAGCTAATTGTGTGGCAAAACTGGGAAGGTGATGTTTTCACAACTAAAATTTCATTGTGGTCTTAAAGGTTTTGAATTGAAGAGATTCCTGTAAAGTAAACCTAGGATCCATCAGCGGCAATTAGAATTCAATACACTAAATATACTATGGACAGTAAAGTTTGTCAACAGAAGATAGCATAATTATGAAAGCAATGCATTTGTGGTATATCCAGTCTCGTGTCTCAAAATATATTAAAGAGGGGGGGAAAGTCACCCCATTTATGATTAATTTCAGGGTAGAGGATCAGTCAGCATTTTGAGAGGTATTTGAGGAATAGGAGAGGGAAAGCCACAGCCTTTCAGGGCAAGGAAACACTGCCTGCTGAGCTCGGCCTTCCTGCAGGGAGTCGGGCTGGTGGGAGCACAAGCCTGTTCACCTCAATCCAATTCACACCTTCGAGAAACCTGGAAACGCCGGTCACGAAGGAGCCCTTTGTGTACATGGAAACCGGTGTCCCGCTAGGTACATGCGGCCTCTAAATCAAACACCCGTTCTGCTTCAGGTTAAGCGTCACCCGTGGCTGTACCGGCAGACAAGCAGCCTCCGGAGAAGGCGCGGGGAAGGAAGCGAAGCCCTGCCCGCCGCCCAGCCTCCCCCGACGGCAGCGCCCACGGCCCGGCCCGAGGAGCCCGGCAGGCCCCGCGCTGCCCTCACTCACCTGCAGCCCGTGTGGGCCGGCACAGCTCTCGGCGGCCCGGGACAGCGGCGGAGCCGGGCGGTGCGGACCCATCCGAGGCGCGGATCTGCCCGCGGGCCTGCCCGCTCCTCCCCGGGCCCGCCGCCACCTGCGGCCCAGGACCCGCCCGCGGCCGCGGGGCCAAAGGCGAGGCGAGCCCGCGGCGCTGCCCCGGGCGCGGGCGGGGTGCGGTGCTCAGGTGTTTTCCACCTCGGCCAGACATTGACCGCGGCCCGGGTCACGGAGCTACGCGGGGCTGAGGAGAGGGAGCGGACCAGGCGCTGTGAAAGGGCGATTTCACCGCCGCCAAATTTCCGCCTCGGCTTTTCTTTCCCCCTTCGCCTACCCTAAGTAGCTTAAGGTAGCGACGAGCCACCTCCAGGTTATTTTCTCGAGCGAGTGTTGGAGGTGGCGGGGTAATTGCATCACGTAGCTACCAGTCAGGATCCTTGCGGTGGTATCAGGGTGAAAGGCTTCGGCTGAAGCTGCTTGCACCTGTGAACGGTAGTGCCCTTGGATCTTCAAATCGGGTGTTTAAAGTTTAGCTTCTATGCAAGAGGTGAGAAAGGAAGGCTGGACGAACTGACTGGAAGAATTGACCAAAATAACATCAGGTAGTTAGTTCCCCACTTCGGCATCTTGTCTATTTCAGTAAATTTCTCTCAAACTTGTAAGTTCTCGTTTCAACATGAGCACTTTTTTTAAAGAGTCACTGCCTTGTAAAGTCAGTGAGTCTGAGGACAGCAGCTTTGGATAGAAAATACAGGCGTCGCCTGATAAATGAATGAACACCACACTACACTGCCTTGCAATCCAGCGTAAAACATTGGAGTGAAAAATGCTGTGGAGGTTGCTTGTTTCTTAGGGCACTGATAAGGCAGAAATGAAAATGGGAAGCTGGTGCACACTGACTCAATCTTAAAATGAAAAAAAATAATTTAAAATCTAGTTCCAGGACAGTCATTGTGGGTCAAAAGAGAATTTCAATTATAGGTTTTATTCTTGCCAACTAGCACTGTTTTAAAAATATTCATGCTATCCTGACAAAAGTGATTTTATGAAGTATTTCTATGTGCAGGAAAGACATACCCTCATATAAATTAAATCTGAGAAGTACATTGTTCACTTGCTCAGTTGCACTGCAGCTCTGACAACAAAGACGTTTTCTGCTTTGTGTACTCTATATAATTGCTTGGGTGTAGGCTGCATTCAAGATAAAATATGTTTGTTCTTCTCTCACCTCAGGAAATAAAAAATACAACATAGATGAGAAGCACAAGACAGGAAACTTAAAACTAAGCTTAGACTTCTGCATCTCCTGGAATAAATTATTAAACTGCTTCATGGATTTTAATAAAAATTGAATGTGGGACAGTCTAGAGAAAAATTGAATTGCAGTATGTTAGAGTAAGATAAAAAAAAGCATTGGAAAGGGACATAATTTCAGTCCATGCCTTCATAAATAATGTTTTAAATACAAGGAAATTTTGTTTTTTCAAAGTTTCTTAATAAAAAAATCTGATCTTTGTCATGAAATAAGGTTGTGTTTTGATATATTCAATCCAGGTAGAGTCACATAAAATTTTTATCCATCTTATCAAGCTCTTTTTCTTCTCTTTGGGAACTGTCAAAAATGTAAAACTAACTGAAATATCTTTCCATGTGTTCAGATAACTGTGCATGTTAATACCACAGAGCTATGTATGATTAATTCATCTTCATTTTGCTTACTCCCTCTGCTGGGAATTAGCATGAAAGTTCAGTGGATCAGAGGAAAGATCATTAAGAGCGCAATATACATTAAAAAGCCTCTTTTGCTTATTTTATTAAAAGATCACACTTCTTTACAAACCCTCCATTCTGTATCAGTAAATCAATTTGCATTTCTTGTTGCAGGGCTATTCATTCCAAAATTATGTGGAAGGAGAAGTTAATGCAAATTAACTAGTTAAATATGGAATATATACTAAGTTCTTATGCATTCTACTCTATCATTACAACTGACAATATCAAAGATTAAATAAATATAGAAAAGCAACTGAGTAACAGCACTGCTAAACTCTGATGCTGATGCTGAAAGCCATGTTGCTAATATGCCACTGCCTACACTGACAGGATTAGTTAGTCTGAGAAGAAATGAAGGGGATAGAACAAAAAATTCAGTTGTAGTACTACCAAAGATTACTCCTTACCATGAACATTTTTTCTGCTCAAAGAATAAAACCACTTGCTTTAACACTGACAGCAGAATCTTAACTCTAATTACAAGCTGCTAAAGTTCAAGATTTATCAGTGACCGAAAAGAAGAAAATGAATGATGGCAGTGGTCAACAAGGCTGAGACCAACAGATGTCATATTGTAATGGAGATACCACTCTGTATCCATATATCCTGCTTCTTCTAGTATGCAGAAAAGATAATGAGGAGGAGGATACCAGAGATACTGAATTCTTTCTTCTACAAACCCTGTAAACCAGTTATGCTCAAGTGAAATAGCTGCTACTGAGTAGTGGGGCCAGTTTCCATTGCCACAGGTAAGCAAACTTAGAAACAACTCTATAACCAGTGGCTAAAAATTATCATAAATACTTTTACAAACACTATAGGTTTCTTTGTTATGCAAACCACACGATTTTAGGTCAGAATAGTATAGCTGAATTTAAAATGCTCTTCTTTGTTATAAAACCACAAATTGTATTTTCAGGTTTGCCTATGTAAAAATATTGCGGTAAGAGGCGATTTAAAAATATATATATATATATATATATATATATATATATATATATATATAAATCAAGTATCGTATTGTTCATGGTTGCAACTAAGTGCCACAAATGCAAACAAATTATAAATAGATTTTTTTTTTTCCTGTAGGTCTCTTTCCAATCAAAATATTGTAACTAAGCAAGGACAAGAAAATCACATGTAACCCATATCATGAGGAAATAGATACTATCACAAAGTGTGTAACACATTTCAGGCTGGGCATGTGCAACAGTAATTCCTGGGTATTGAAAAAAATTAAGACATATTCAGAGTGTCTACAACCAAAAGTAAAGAATTGTAAAAACTTTGAGCTCATTGTTGGCCTTTAATATTCAGTCATGGTATGAAGGATTTTAGAATATACTATTGGAGCACCGAATGCAATTCCCAACCAACAAACCCTGTTCCAGTCCTCTTGGGCTATTCCTACGGACATTGTCAATAAGCAAGTTTATTGTCAAATAAAACATATTGTTTTCAAACTTCAGCAAATGAAATTAATTTTTTTCATATTTTTCTTTCTTTCAGTTTCTGACTTAGATCAGACATAGGGGGATTTGCACTACAGTGATCCTGCTCTCTGAATATACTCACTTGAATATTCTTTTTTTCTTAACCATCAAAAATTATGCAGCAATTAACTGCTGTCAGAAGTCACTTGAAGTCTGTGTGTCATCACCACTGACAAAAGCTCCTTTGGCTCCATCCATGATTTTGTAATCCCCTTGTAATTTTCCTGCAAAAAATTAAAGTTTTCATTTCCAAAGTATTTTTTAAGGAAAGGCTAACCCTAACAAAAAGGCTATTACTTTATCACAGTACTCAAGAAAACACAGGTTTATTACATCTTGATATTTATAACCTCATATTCCCTTATTCCTCTCTGCATAAGAGAAGAATTTTTAAGTACAAATTGCTTAAGAATCTTTTGCTTTTACTTTAGAGGTGGGCACCTTGCACTTCTTTACTGATGTCTTTATTATATTACATGGAAAAGCATCATTATTGCAACTAAAGAATTACATCTTAGGACATGGGCCTCTGCACAGCATATCCACTCCCAAAAAGAACTCTTTTATCTGTACTAAGTTTATGTAATATCTTCTTCTCATCTTCTAAATGATAGGGTATTAGTTTTATAGACCAAGATCCCATATCTCAAACTGTTTTGTGATCATCTTCTAGAAAAAAAAATCAACAGTATGATTTCAAAACAACAAATATCTTTCTCATCTTCCAGGATAATGAAATTATCATCTTCTCTCATCTGGGAAAAGTGTACAATATGCCTTTTAATAACTGCATAATGTAGCAATGGTTAATATAATTATGTCTGCTCCTACAGTCTTTATTACTTGCAAGGAGTCCCATTAACACTGGTGATTGCTGATATGACTTCTGTGCCTGTCTGCCAAATAAGGAATGAAGAACCAGTACATCCAAATTAAAATCAGTTCACCTGTACTTAAAAATGTTGTTACTCTTGTGGAAGATAATCCTAAAATGTATGTTGCATATGTATATTTATACTTTAATTTTTTTAAACATTATTCATGAAAATAATTTTTAGAGGCTTTTAAAAGCTACCTGTTCCTAAAAAGAATCACAGATGCTTTATTTCAGTATTAGGAGGATTCATATGGGTTATGCTGTCTTTAATTATTACTCAGACATGTATGTCAATGTTGAGCAGTCAGCTAATAACAAAAAAAATCCTATAAAAGAGTATATGTACAAGTTTATGCTTAACCCATTATTGTGACCAACACGTCTTTGCTTGCAAAAATAAGCCAGAGACCTAATAAGTTCTTTTATGAAGATAGCAAAAAGGATGAATCTAGGTGTGGATTCTGAAAGCACTTTGAGGAAAGTTCCTAGTCTCTTTAACAGTCAATCCAGATCATTTGACAGATTATATTTTATTGGATAAAAAGGTCATAATATATTTGATGTGTAAGGCAAGCTTTGGACTCCTGTCACTTAAGAAAATCAGACAGAAAAGGTCTTTCCCACCTTGTCTGCAACACAAGCTGCAGGACATGTCCTTCTCACTTTACTGGAGCAAGGACTCTGGTACAATAAATACACAGAGAAAGATGCAATAATAAGAAAAAGTTAGTGTCCAATTCTGATATCACATCCTGCATAGAATGAAAAGTTGACTGTCTGCCTCATCTCCCATCACAGACTGTCTGCTGAAATAGCACCTGAAGAGAAGGAAGGGCATTAATAGTGATTCCAACACCACTATCTCATTACACTTTATGTGTACTGCACAGTCACACATTAACTGTGGAAGAAGCCTCTCCAGTTTCTAGAAGTTGTTTCTACAATACCTTTTTCAATCCCTGGTGATACGTCTTAAAGTGCTTTAAAAATGAGATTTCCCCTCCAGGAGAACCCCCCCGGAATAGTAGCACATTACTTAACAGGAACTTGCACCTAGATCATATTTCATCAATTCCCCAAATATCTATTTTAAAGGTCTTAATTCTGTGAATCTGCTGGTTATTACATCCAAATATTTGCATTAATATTCTTGCTTTTACTCTTGGGCAATATTTTACATTTGTTTTTATTTTGTTCTGATCTCAATGAATTCTCTAAATCTTTCTAGAGTTAGCTGGGAGGGAAATCATCATTCATAGATATTTCATACATTTCTACTATTCCATCTTATTCTTGATTGACATTTAAAGTTCTTGACATAAAATTTATCAAGAACTTTAGTATTATGGGCATTAAAGCAAATATGCAAATCAAATGTAAGTCACTTATACAAAGCAGAGATTTCCAGATTCAGATCTCTGCTCTGTTTTAGGAGAACCTTTCTAACGGGCTGTTTCATTCATCCCTGCATCACTACACTACACAAACTTGATAAATTCTTTCCTTTTTCTCCTTCTTTTCTAAGCTTGTAAAATATAGCACAGACTGCCAATGTTTCAGTTATTATTGCATGTCAGTTTTTTTTAAAAAATTAAAACAATCCCAAACCATTTAGCATAAACAAGTAACTAAGTAGTGTTCAAGGAAATTGAGGAACCTGGTCTAGTGGAAGGTTAGAACTTCAATGTCCTTTCCAACCCAAACCATTCTAGGATTCCAGGATTCTATAAGTCTGAAACAGCCTTAGTTCTTCCCATGTAGCAAGAAAAAAAAAAGTATAACAAGAAACTGGATGAGGAAAGAAGTTATTATATATATCTATTCTATATCTTGAATTCTCAAAAACGGAAATTAACCAAGCAGAAGAAAAACTGAGTTAATTGCCATGCAAAAGCTACATAGATTTCATTCAGAAAAACAGCTTAAAACCATCTGAAAATTTTAAACAAACCTGGCTCACTTACTTCATTTTCAGTCTTTAAACTCATTGTATGCTAGGAATGTGCAAAAGTCATGTAAGGCCAGTCAGAATTAATTAATTGATTGATTGATTGATTAATTAATTAATTAATTAATTAATTAATTAAAAACCAACAAGCAAAAACGCCCCCCAAAACCAGGAAAAATCAAAAAAAAAGAACATCAAGCAAGATAGGCATTGAATTCCTTTTCTAGCTTGTAGAAGATTAGTCTTCATCTGTTTTTTAGCCAGAAGTTTACTACTTAGAATGGAATTTTATCACCCTGAAAAGGGAGTAATGCAAATAGAAAAAGCACTGTAATTGTTAGTAACAGTGGGGTGACTGCATGAATTGTTTCCTCTTTTCTTTTTAAGTATCAAAAATAGAAGAAAGTGTTATGGTAATTAAAAGTAAATGAAACTGTTCCAAATGACATAATGTTTCTTTCAACAAATTTAAGAGCTACACTGTACTCAGATGAAGAAGGAGTAGACACAGTTCTATCAGAGGAATGAAGACTCCCTGTACTTGCTATCAAGTATTGTCAATAGCTAAAAAATAACTTAAGGCATCATTGCACAGCTGTGTTTTCTTCCAGAAAGAGCACCAGAACCAGCTTGCTGACCCGAGGAAACTTGTCTCATATTATTGGGACCCATTTTTAATACTTAGAGGAGCTTTTGATAGCAAAGATTAGTCAAGTGCCAAAGGTAATAATCTCAGTGAACAAATTAAACTTGGAAGTACATAATCATCTCAAAAGAAAGTCATGAACTGAGACTTCTTCCCCTCTCAACTGGCAATAATTTTTTAATGCATGCTGCCACTAATCTATTGAAAACATGTGATGCAACAAGATGCAGCTACCAAATAGGAAACTGAGACTGAAACTGCTGGGAGAACCTCCATATTGTGGAAGCTTCATTCCACTAATTGTTAGGAAGAAAGCTGGGCTTGCTCCTCCTCAGGATTATGAGTACTTGAAGACTTACAGAATGCATTTATGTTTCTTGTAAAAACAGGGGCATATATCGAGTAAAAACTACTCTGAAAACTAGAAGAAAGATCAGATAGTTAAGAGCGTTTATGTAAGAGATAAAATATTTACATCAACATTTTGTTCAAAACAGTGGCAAGTTGAGATTTTCTGTAGCATTATTTCTATTACTGTTTTAAGAATTTTTGACTACAGCATCCCAGTACAAGTAGTTGCTGTTGACTATATAGTTTGATACAATTCAATAAAACAAAATAAAAGGAGTATCATCAAAAGATTGCGGTCCTGAATCTTCTTGTAAATTTCCTTGCATTCATGTAATTTCATGGAATTCAGTTGATATTTCAACAAGAAGTATCAGAGTTCATGATTTTATTTTTATTTCCCACCCAGTGTTTGGAGCTTAAATGTTGTGGAACCACCTAGCCTTCCAGGGACTAGTCCAGAGACCCATCAGGAGATCGATGATGGGAATGCTGAGGTCATGATGTTTTTAATGTAGAGATTAACTGATATGAATTTGTACAACTCTAATGATGAAGCTCCCTAAATAAACATTATTTTACTTTGAGACTAAGCATTTTTTCAAAAATCTTTAGAATGATCTCATAGTCAGTATAAGCCCTTTTTTCCCTAAGATTGTCAGCTTCTGAATTTTATTTTAGAAGGAAATGTAGTTTTCATCATATACTTCTCTGAAAGGCAGATCAGTGATTCTCTTCATATTATTCCCTTACTGAGATTTATTTCTACGTATCCATTGTCTCAATTTTCCCTGAAAGACAGAAGACAGCCATGGTAACTGCAGGTTTAAAATGAAAAACTGCAAACATATCCAGGGAGGAAGAGCCTAATTTTAAGCTTATTCAAAAGTAAGAGCAGTGCTGCTTGCAGTATTCCTGTGCTGTTTGAGTTGGAAAGGCAAGTGGACTAGAGTCTATTGAAGTGCCCTGAAACTGATGGATATTTAAGAGATGGTGGAATCCCCAGTGGGAAAGTTGCAAATTAGAAGTCCAGTCATTTTGTGCGCAAGAGATGGGGCCTGGATATTAGATCAAACCATAACTCTTGCATCTGGCTGTATGAGAAGGAAGTACGTGGGATTGGATAATCCATTGGAAAGTTTTGAAGGTACATACTCCACCAGGATCCTGTTTTTACTCTGTCAGTTGTTTACAAAAGGAGAATCTAGTCTGTGTTGGATTGGGAAGCTACAAGGTAGGGTGACTACAACAACCCCTGGTTTTCAGTGTGGTTCAGCCATTATCACAGACCTACCCGTGGAGTGGAGCACTGAAGCAGGTCACTAAAGCTTGCTGGGGAATGATCACATTCAGCACTATCTTAGGGAGCTGGATCTTAGGGAAGGCAAAAGGACTTGCTCTAGCAACATCAGCCCAGCAAGCCAAACAGTCCCTGTGCTTGGTGACCACAGCCAGGGGAGGACAATAACTAAAACCTGTTGTTTCCACAGGAGTCCAGACTGCTTCTGCAGTCAAAGGATGACTGGGAAGGATGAGGAATTGCTTTTTCTGGCTGGTGAAGAAAAAGCCAGACTGATGGATCAAGCCTCCTGGTATCACTGTTTTGGTACCTATTCAAGGTCTGACAGTGTTGGCACTTCCACCTCCTAATTTCAGGCATTATTTCATTCTGCAGCAAGGCAGTAAATCAGTACAACTAGTCCAGCCACTGTTATAATAAGGATAGCATATACCCACTTCTTCAAACTAACAACAAAACCAAACCCGTCACTACTCACAGCTGTTGCTTCCATTATGTACTAACATGATACTGACTTCAATGAAAGTATTTTTCTTATATAGCCAATTTTCTAATTTTCACTTGCCAGTGCCAA
The DNA here is from genome assembly GCF_963662255.1 of Cinclus cinclus. Classification (NCBI taxonomy): domain Eukaryota; kingdom Metazoa; phylum Chordata; class Aves; order Passeriformes; family Cinclidae; genus Cinclus; species Cinclus cinclus. The sequence continues at coordinate 87,068,590 of NC_085047.1, forward strand.
AAAAATAGATTGACTCTAAGAAGCTGGCTTAATTTCTTTCCATGAAAGCAGAGATGTCCTCTCCAGATCCCTCATTTCTACTTATGCGAGAACAGAATACCAACAATTTACTAGTTAAATGAGACACCTCATTCTCAGACCTGTGCTATAATCACATTACTCTTTTAGCTCCATGTCCAAAATAATATCCAAAACTGTGATATTTTATGCTCAATACATCAATGAAATTGAGGAGTATTGTTTCAAATATAAGAAAATTATGTAAGACACCAAGACTACATAGATAAATTAATTCATGAAGCAGGACAGGGACTATTCTCTGGTGCTTTGGTCAAGTCGTGTGAAATAGTTCCTACATGTTGTTAAACTCTCTTCTTGTAAAATTAAAAAAAAAAAAAATTGTCATACTGTCATTTGGGAACCATCCATAGCACTTCAAGTAGTACCTGGGAAAATGGGAGTTGGTACAGGTAAAAATCATTCCAAGGGGTGCAGAGAACTAGTAGGCTATAAAGCACTTGTAAAAACAACTGGTCACCTGGATTTTCACTATAGATCAAGACAGGCATCAGTATAAATGAGTGAAGAGACATGAGCATCTTTAGGAAAGTGACCCATCTCATCCTAAACCAGGTTATTTCAGAGAGTAGCTAATCTCACTGTGCTGTCTATGCAGGCAACCTACACAACTAGCTTAGACAGCATGTGTAACAGCTAAACAGACTAAATTTAGTGACATGAATAGTCTCTGAACATATAGGAGATGTACAGCAGTATAAACTCAAGCATTATTGTTATCTGACTAAATAGCGTAAGCCTTAGTACTACACTGCATTTCACCCCAGTCAGCTGCAGGAAGCACAATACAAAAACATGTACTCGCCTATCAAAGCACTCAGTCCCCAGCTGTGTTTTGGTGATATCCAGTTCTAACTATAACTGGGTTGCTCTGTTTCTGAGGTGAGTAAAATCTTGATTCTGCACAGCACTGTGAAGTCTATACACATTAATTAGATAGCAACTGCAATTCTCCAAGCATGGAGCCACATGCAATTATTCAAAATTAAAAGGGCAGCTATACCATGCAAATGAGATTAAGAACATTTTTTGGAGCAAAATGTAACACCATGAAGAAGAGGCTATTAGGGTTTAACTGAGAAATTTGAAACAGGTTTTTGGTATTAATGTAGTCAAGATACACTTGCCATTTGAAAATGCAGCTAGATATAAAACCACCTCTGTTTAAATACACTTAGAAAGAATGAGAAAAACTGCAGTGCTCTTCTGGACATTTATCCAAAGATTATTTTTTTTACTAAAGCAAGCTGTTCATTAAGAAATTGAATTTCAGAGTCTTTCTCTTACTTTGCTCTCTGAGAAAATTCATTCTCACAATTGGACACAAGCGAAGATTCCAGGTTTTTCATAGATTTTTCCCAATTGTTGTCTCAGCAGCTCTGTTTCAGAATGGTTTGACTCACACTTGCTTTCCAGATAAACAAGGATTGTAAAGTTTCAGGTGTATGTGTATCAAGCTCACTATCATTCTATTAGGGTAATCCTAAAAAAAAAACCAACAAAAAACCAACCAAACAAACAAAAAAGATAAAAATAAAAATTAAAAAAGGAAATCTGGGATCAATGACAAAATCTGTTTTCAGTCCAAGATGGGTGATTAGTTCTATATTTTCCCAGTCAAAATCCTCTGTCAGATGTATAAAATCATCCAACGTATATACCTTAATAGAAATGTATTTGATACAAATGACAAAATGCTATGCAATATATGGATCAATGGATTCTGTAGACAGAATCATTAACACAGAGGAAGGAAGTTTCACATTTTGTTGAGACAAGAAGCTATTGATTAACTGTTCATATGCAGGAAATAACATGTGGTACTACAAACTGGTACCAGCATCACCAGCAGAGATTACCCTTATTTTGCTTACAGGAGCAGCAAGAATAAACTGGAGGGAAAGGGAAAATTAATACAGTCCAAACAAAGAGATTAACTATCTACATTTCTTTGAGGAAGCTAAAAAAGAATACCCAAAAAACCTGGTATATTCCACTGCAGAGGGAATGATGGACATATCTGAGACCTAGCTACACATACACATTAAAAAAAAATAATTCCAGAGAGTGAGAATCAGGAAAATCAGCATTGGGTTAGCTACAGAGACAAACAAATCTGCCTGTTTTAATCTTAACAAAAGTAAGCTGGATGCTATTTTCCTTTCATCTTTTTCAAGCATGCATTATAGTCTGACTGACAGTCTGTTTGGGGTGCTGCAACACTTTTATCTGTATTTTACTCAAGCCTAGTTTACATTAAGCACAATTATATACAGCCAAATGTCATGGGAAATCTATGAACTGAGACATCTTTACAAACTCTCCACCTCTCCAGCACATTGCTCAGGAATTTCAGAAGATAACCATTTATATGTTCAAAGGAGGAAGCAGCTGGAAGAACCCAGATCACAGGCCAAGAGAAGGGGGAAATAAAGAAAAAAGTAAGAAAAAAGCATGAAAAAAGCATTTGTTATTTATCAAAAGTCAATTTTTTTTCTTTAACCAAACTAAACTGAAAGGTTTTTTCGTTCTGAATTACCCCATTTTCTATGAACTGTCAATCAAAAATCTAGTCCCTTTGCAGAGGAACAGTTTTGATATTCTACATTTTTATTTTAGAACAAAAGAATACTGAAAACTGTAGACAGAAGAAGATATAGGAAAATAAATAATATTATTCAGAAATCACAATATTATTGAGAATCAGAACAATATTATTCAGAATCAGGTTTAGATTCCACTTCTGAATATAAATATGCTGCAATCTAATAATGCAGATTCTGCACTGGAATACTGTATAAAGTAAGAGCCTATCTGAAGGTTATACATGGCTAATGAAAGACTACTGGTTGAAAGATAGAGAAAGATTAGTGAAAATTTCCCAACTTCTGACTTTTCTCCAACTCTCCAACTGCATTTCTACTGTTTTATTTCCTGAAACTGCTGCTGTTCTCCACAGTCCCAGCAATCCCCTTCACAGAAGGATCCAGGGAGGCTTAGCCATATTGCATCTCATAAAATTTTCAGATAAATGTCATATGCTGGAACTCTTCCCTATCAAAAGAATCATAGAGGATTTCACAAGGATACAAAAGATACCACACACTTTTGGCTGGAACTGGCAAACAGTAGCTTTACCCACTGTGCTTCCAAAAGGCATAAAGGTTTAAAGAGACTGCTGGAAGCCTATAAAGAGCAAGAAATTATCTCAGCTGGAGCAGAGAATGGACAGGTCAGTGGTAGAATCATACTGAAAATACCTGAATAATCTGCTTGTGTATGAGCAACTTTCCAAAGTTAGTCCAAATTGAATTTTTAAAAATGTGTGTATCACACAATAATTTTGTAGCTTTTGTAAAAATCAAGGTCAATAAAAACTGATTTCTAAGGGAAATTAAGAAAATATTAAAGATATTGATGCTTCCTAAAACAGTCAATCATGTTAAAGTCACACAAATTTTTGTTGCTAATAAACAGCTCCAGCTATTCTGCTTACCTCTAGACTAGATGTAAAATCCAAAATATCTTTCTTGAAAACAACAGTAATTTTAAGCCCTGTGTTTTGAGTGTTCATAGTAAAGCCATGCAAAGCAGTGAAGCAGTGTCCTTTTTAGAGTGTTCAACTCATATGCTTTGAGAAGTAAGCCCCTGAGAAATGCCAAATTAAACATTTAAAAAACTGAAAAAGTGATCATTCTTGATCCTAAAGTATGTTTGGATCCCTTAAGTATAACATTAGCATAAACTTATTTTTCCAATATATTTCACATACCCTTTCTACCTGTGGAAATTAAATGTTAACTTAATCGTTCTTTGATTGCATCCAGTTTAATGCAAAGTTCTGGTGTAGATGTGACATTTGCAAGTAGAGAGACTCTCTCCTAATGTCTGTTTTGAGGCCCTTGGCCCATTTTCACAAGAGAGTTGCTTAAGACAGAAATAGGTTGCTGCATGTTGCTTCCCTTGTTAAATGCTACAGTAAAGCAATATAAAATTCTACTAAAAAAAGAATTCATGCAGCTTCCAAAATCCTACAAAATATCCATATATAATTGTGGCAAATTTTAAGAGGCTGCAGTAATTTAATCTACAGCAAACTTTCAAGTTATTTTTTTAAATAACTCCTGTATATAAAAACTAGAAGAGTTCTTGCTTCTGGCTGCAAAATTAACTACTAGCATTTTAAACTCTATTTCTAGAATTCTACTCCTTTTGCAGAGTGAATAAGGTTGAAAATTATGCCATGGACCGCATTTCATTTTCAGATGAGATCCTCTTATTTTAGCAATAAGATTTGGTTTTGTATGTAGATGATCCATGAATGCTGAAATTCTGTCAATCATATTTATACTGCTGTCACCTGTAAATTCAGGCATGACTAAGAGATGAGAGAGTCACATTAAAGTGGAGTTCACAAGGCAGCAGTTGCAGGTCTAAGTAAAAGCATTAAGAATTTTATACATTTAAAATCAACATAACATAGGTTTTTCCTTTTTGAAAAATGCCTGTATTTCACCCAGTGATATTCCTGGTCAGCCACTTTCAACTCCTTAAGTTTCAGTGGGTGGCAGAATGAGTGTGGGAGGTCAGCAGAGCAAAGTGAGAGGTAAGGCATTGTGGTTTGCTAGAAGGATTTACTAGAAACAACATCCAAAGAGATTATTTTATGGGAGAACATCACATTAATTCTAGTTCTGTCTCACCAAAAAAGCACAAGGAACACAGAGCACAGCTGAGCATATTAAGATTTTTTGAATGCAAACTTTTGTGTTTTAGATATGTGCCTTGCATGAAACTGTATGTACTGGAACATGACATTTGGAATTCTGACCTAATATGTTGACATAGTGCCTGTTTATTCTTATACTTAATAGCTGGTGTGTGGGAAGGAACAGAAGGATGAAATGTCTGCTAGTTTCAGGCTTGTTGGACAAACTAAAACCACGTGCCAGTTTTATTATATCTTAAAGGAATGCCAAAATCAGCCACACCACCCTCCTGTGCTGTTTTGTTAGTTCTGTGTTCTCATCCACTTTCTGAATAACAAGAGTTTGGTTCCTTTAGAGTATCTAATTTTCTTGAGTAGCTCTCAGCAGTTCATGTGATCTTCAGGAAGCAGAAATGATTTGCAACTAAAGTTGGAGAACCCCCAAATCATGTTTATATGCTCACAGCGTATTTCCAAAGTCAAGCTATGAGTTTTTCTAGAAGTTCTTCAGATTTTCAAGTGGGAAGAGGCTCTTGGGACATTTAAAGCAGTGGAAAGAAGACTGACAAGCTCAAAGCAATAGCAGGGAGAGGAACATGGCAGGTGACGAAGTACTTGATATGATTCAGGTATGCTGAGGAGTTGTGTATGACTTTATGCCTTCAAGTGATTCCAAACCATGAGAGCATTTAATTTTTTTGGTGTTCCTTGATCTTTTTTTTTTAAGATCTTTTTCCCAAATGTGACTAGTGGAATTCTAATCATATAATTATATAAAGTAAAATTCATACAGGTCATGGTGGAAAATCTCCCTGAAATAGAAGTGGCATTAAACATAATTTTAAAATATTACCAGGCCATTTCAAAGGTGAACTATGGAAATAATTATTTCAACTCATTTGCTCCATCTGTGTTTCAAGGGACTCTTATTTTCCCTTTCCAACTGTGGCTCTTAGACTGCACTGATCAGTACCAGTCTAACAGGAAAAGCCTGTTTCTGCTTCATGGCATTTTGCTTCCCAACTTCCTCCTTGTTCACAGGCTTTGGGATAATTCTTCAAGAGCTTGCAGTTCTCTCTGCTAACACATAAAGCTTGCTTACTTAATAATTCAGAGTAAGCTCCAAAAAGTAGGAATATTTATAGATCTATAGATATGGCATTGGAAATACTCTTTTCACTGTAAATTTTGCCATTTAGTAAAAACATTGAGAGACTTCTCAAGAACCAGAGTTTTGTTCAAGATGAGTCATTTTAATGATCAATAGACATCTGTTAAGAATAGCTAGGTTAGCATTAGACATACAGAGCACAGCAATATAGTGCAGTAATATTTATTTTTACTTTAGCCCATAAAGTACAAAAGACAAGAGTTCCAAGTCTCCATATTATTCCCTGTCTGATTTTTTAAGCTTAAAAAACACACACGCACACACGTATATATATAAAACCACAATTAAATATTCTACATTAATTTTGTACTGCAAAAACAGCCATTGAAATGTGTTCAAACTTCTAAAATTGAATTAAGGGAATGCAAATAAGTTTTGTTTAGGAATAGATTCTTCTATGAGATATCTAAAAAATTTCAGTTTTAGTTAATAAACAACAGTTTTAATTTGTATACTCACTTTAGACTTCAGCACATGCTTCAGCCTGAAAATATCTATTTGAATCCTGGGCTTTCAACTTCATATCATCAAGCTCAGTTTGGTACTCTGCTATTTTTTTATGCAGCACCTATTAAGAAAGGTTTTATCCATAAAGTTTAAGTATATTGCTTGTATCTTAAAAAAAAAAAAAGAATTGGTGCGTATCTAAGGTCTATGGCTTTATTAACTAGATTTTAAAGGCTACGTGAAATGTAAATCATGTGGATTTTTATTAATCAAATTTTTCATTTGTGAAAAATATTTTTTTATTTATCAATAATGCTAAATCTTCTTAGAAAAAAAGAAGAATATCTGTCAAGGAATGTAGCAGTGAAAAAGAAAAAAATCAGATGATTTATTTAGCAGCTAGATTGTCACTAAAAATCAGCCTGTCCCATTTAACAAGCAGAGCTCAATCAGTTCCATCTCTTTTTACATTATAGTTTTTTAAAAGCCTATATTTTAAAAGGTAGAAGACATATAAATAATTAATTAATTTAATTATTTTTGGATTGCTTACAAGCTAATTAATCAAGTGGTTATCTCCCAGTCAGGAGAAATAAAGTCACAAGTATTAGGAGAACAGACACAGAACTTCTGAGAACTATTGCTTGAGAAAGTGAACAGAAGAAGGAAAAAGAATTGCAGAAAGGCTGTCTTGAACTGCACAGTTCAGAAATTTCTTCCATGCAAAATTACTAGGAGAACTCAGCTGAAAGAACTGGGGGAATGTGTGGTAGTGTGGGGAAGGCTCTATGGAGAAACTCCTATTCCTGTTGCAAAAAGGCTGTGAATTACTGATAAAGGTTTTCTGGAAAATTTCCAGTAAATCCAAGCAAAGAAATGGTAATACTTTAAACACATGGAGTATCACCTCAATTAATGGAAGGGCCTAGAGGAACCAATACATATTCTAGAGGCAATATTACTAAAAAGTACTTCATTCTATGAGACTAAGATAATTTTGTTTCCAATTGCTTCTACAAGACTTCAGGTATTACAAAGAAAACTGTGAAGCATTCAAAAGTAGCTGGGAGCAATAGGAAGCTGTGTTTTATACCAACTGACATCATCCTTATAAACTGTAATTCCAAGGTGAAGAAGCAATTCCCTGGTGAACCTTTGGCACTGAAAGCCACTACCATCCTCACCTTTTCTAGGAGGGCACTAAAGAGAAAAATTATTATTTTTGGGAGAATAGTTATTTAGAATGCAAGTGGGCTCACCTAAATTTTGGTGTCACCTACGAATTAAGCACCTGATCTAAAGGCATTAGTTATATTACCTCTATAATGAAGGGAAAGAGGTAAAATTAATCACTTTAAAAACTGAAGTGTGATTAATCTCCTGGAGGACTTTTCTTCACTTAAAAGGGACCCTTAATAACTTACAAGTTCTATATACCTGACATCAGGTACAGTTAATTTGCTCCTTTAAAACTGAGTAGCACTTCTAGAGGAAGTCAAGTGAGCAGTAGGGTAAGTGCACAGGTCAAGTTCCAGAAAACATAAATGAAGGCAAGAAGCTGAAGGAAAAGAAGAAAACCCACATCATCCACAGAAGAGATGAGCTCCAACAGGTACTAAGCTAAATTTCTAGCTGCCTGGAAAACATATCAGTGCAGGCGTACTGTGTGTGCATGAGATGACACTTGAAATATTTTAACTACTTTCACCAGGAGCTGCACAAAGATAAATAACCCAGTAGATAATGTAAGACTTTATTAAACCCCACTATTTCAAGTATCTTTTATTCAGAAGTAGCTCTTGAAGAAACATAAATACAATAATTTTAATAAAGTTTAGAACCTCATTAAAATGTGTACTGTGTTAAATTATTAGCAAGTCAAAGTTGTAAGCTTTTAAGTACTGTAGGCCAGTCACAGCACACTAAAAGAAATACTTGCTGCTTCCTTTATAGTACTTTCCCATGTAAGTGATAATTACAGCTGCCTTGTTGTTTGTACTTTAAGATTTGGGGGGGGGGGGGGGGGGGGTGTGTGTGGAAATTCACTAATTAGCTGCTCCTCAAGACAAATATCCAAACCATTGCATAAGAGTTGCTGATCCTTTTTATACAACTGAGCTGAGCAACAAGGAGGAAATCTGAGTTTGAAACACGAACTTCAAAACTAGTCTTGAATTTACTACAGATGAGGATCCACCAATTCTCAGTGCTATTTGAAAAATACACCATTTTTTTCTTTCTAGTGAAGGCTTCCCACTACAAATATACCTGAATTTCTCACTTAATATTAGAAAGATGCTCTTGTAGTCTGTTGTTCTCCTGAGATAATTATTCTCTGTTCTTCTCTGTTATATTCTCTGTTATTCTGAGTTCTTTGTTGGTTTCTTGCAGCAGTTGATGCAAACTGGTCACAGATGGAGACTTCTTCAGCAGATTCTCTAAGCAGCAAATAAAAACTTATTCAGGTATAACAATACTGCCCAACCAAATATAAATTATAGCTTTTCCTGTGTTTTTCAAGTCATGAAACAAAGCTGTAACACATTAGCACATCCTATTATTCCATTTTTTATTTAAAGCTATAAATTAATCAAAATTTTATAATGAACTTGAATATTTACCCTTGCTTTGTGGAATGCTCCAACTCTGAAATCAGGATCTTGAAATCTGAAATAATTTCCTCCTTGTAAAGAAATGCAAAGTTAAAATAAACCTCTCACCACTACTGAGTATAAATGTGAAAAAATTGAAAGAATATTATATTTGTTTTTATTCAGCTAACTGAATAAATTAACTATTTAATGCAAAATGGATTGCGATTTTCCAAGTTTTATCATATGCAGTTAAAAGCTGAACGTTCTTTTCCTTCTTTTTTAATTTGGCAAATAAAGGAACAAATGTTACCTTATTGAAGAATATAATAATTTTATTAATTTTTTTAATCCTTTTTTCTAAATATAGCATTTGGCTCAAAGTCACAAACCTAAATGATTCTTCTGCCTATTAGGTAAGTTAACACAGCTCTTCTACAGTGAATAAACTGGTAGTTTATTCTGATCAGGTAGTTTTTAATTTATAAGAAAGAACTTCATCACTAAGTATATTACTTTACTCCCTTATCTTTGGACACAAATAGCAAGAGAAGCATAGGCTTAGAAAATTTCTTTTACTGGAGACACAAGAGAGGTGAGAGACAGCCATCTCTTCTCTAAAACAGATACAATTTTACAATTTGCTGTTTTAAAAATGCAGAGCCAGTGTTTATGGCAAGATGTGCTGCAATAATTTTCCTTTAAGATTTTGTTAAAAATCAATGCAAATTCTTGCATTAAACCACAACAGTTTAAAAATGCCTTGTTTAGTTTATCCTAAATCAACATCCATGCCAACTAAGATGAAGTGAAAAATGAAGTTTCAGAACTAGTAACTAAGCAGCTTCATCATGTAGATTGAAATCACACTGGGCAATAAAGTTTATGATGAAAAGAACGTATTTCAGATGTTTCTTCAATGACAAGCAAGGCAATATTATTTAGTATCCTACATCTTTAACATCACAGGACCCCAAGGAAGAAGTGAGGCTAACTTTTATGACAAACAAATTTTTTTTTGGTTAATTTTCTCCACTTAAGGAGAGTAGGTAAAGTCTTCTCTTTCAGTAAGTATAACTGACATAAAACACCTAAACTGAAATGATCAACACAGGTCAAATCTACTGCTGTTGGCGTCAATATGAGTTCTTAATGTTGCCCTTAAACTGGAGCAGAACTAGACCAGCACTGCTGTAGATGCCAATACAGGATAGGGGTGATAACCCAACAGATCCTTTCCCTATTTACCTTCTGTGATTATCTGAATATTAAAACATACTTTAATTGCCAGGCTTTCCTGAAAAGTAGCAATCCTCTCTTTTCCTTCTTCCACACAGTCTTGCAAAGATGACTTAAGTTGTGCAATTATTTCTTTCAAAGTACAGATCTCCTCTTGTACAAGACTTCATCTTGAAGTTGTCTGGATGCAATCAGAAGCGTCTCAGCTTTAATTAACTCAAGCCATTTGAAATTAAAATTCTTTTAATACACTTATAAAGCATAAAAGAACAAGGCAAAAGTTCCCCTTGAAGAAAGCACTGAAGCATGCACCTTTTAAAAATATAGTAACGATAATCTATAAATTATATTTATAGAACTGGACTCTTCTTCAGATCAGGGCCTTAAATTACATGGCTCAGAACAAATCTGTTTTTCAAGAGCAAATATTTAGATCATTAAAAAGAACTTTCTTTGGTATTGTAACAAAAGTTTAAACAGAATTACTATAGAGAGAAGAAACATGTAGACTGCAGCATGTAATTACAGGTGAAGTAAGAGACTCTCTTCCTGATATTACCAAGGAGATAATAAACTGGGAGGAGTGGCTGATAGACCAGAGGGTCGTGCTGCCATCCACAGGGACCCTCAACAGCTGCAGAAATAGGCTGAAAATAACCTCATGAAGTTCAATAAAGAGAATTCCTGGACCTAGGGAGGAACAACCCCTGGCACCAGTACACATTGGGAGCCACCCAGCTGGAAAGCAGCTCGGGAGGAAAGCTGGGGGTCCTGATGGACATCATGCTGAACATGAGCCACCAATGTGCCCTTGCTGTAAAGAAGGCAAGCAGTATCTTGCAAGCTCTGCTTTAGGGAAAGTATCACCACTCTATAGCTGTAGTTCTGGAAGAACATATTCCTTGGCATTACAGGAATAATAATCCTTGTATCCATCTCCTTTACTCCCATAATATAAAAAAGGTGCAACACACAGTACTGGATATACACTGCAATATACTATAAAGCATGTTTTCCTGATTTCCAGCATCAGTATTTTATGGTGCTGAGAAGTGCTACCACTGCCTTAGTGAATCACAAATATAACTGATATGCTCAGACACTGCACACTGGTACCAGCACATGCTGTACAGCTGACAGCGTGTGCTGTCACTGAAATTTACACTTGCCAGAGCTCTGTCACATAATTTTAAAATGCAAAAACCTTTCAATAATGAAAGAAAACAAGGGTTTTGCATTCAAAATGTTAAAACTTTAAGAAATGTATTTATTTCCATTCAATGCCTTATCTTTAAACCCATAAAAAAGACTGCAGAATATGAAAATTAGCCCACTAAATTTTATTATAAAAATGGATTTCTCATTCACCAGTTTTTACATCTAAATGCATAATTTTCTCTTGACTAAGCTGCATTTCAAGTTTTTTCTTCACAAGGCTTCACTGAATCTCCGAAAGATTCAGTTCTGTCTTTTCATTCAATAAACTGGAAAAGCAGAAGTATTAAACAGGACAATTCAGACACTGATTTTTTTTTCTTCTGCAATGGTCACTAAAATTGCAAAAGATAGGGAAAATGCATATTTTTCTGTCTATTTTAGACTGTTTGGGATATTTTATTAATGTTAATTTTAATCTCAGTATATTAAATTCTGAATAATCGTATAAAGGATTACAGAAAACTAAGAAGATTTATTTGCAACAGGTGATTATAAAAAAGTCACAAAAATAATTAAACATAAAAATCATCCCCTGGGGCATCCATTGGAATGCCTGACCTGCTTCAAGTTATAACCAATTTATCTGTTCAAATGTTGTAACATGAATGATTCTCATACTGTTCAAGAAATTGAAAAGAATTATCAGTTTGGTTTGGGGGTGTGAAGAAAAAGATCTTCCAGTACTTTTCAACAATTCATCAGTGTTCATAAAACTGACAATTTATTATAAAGCAGCACTCACTGACAATTTATTAATTCCCTAAAGGCTTTTATTGAGTCTAGTCCTACTATGCTTCTGAACATAACTGGGAACTCTAGTTCAGCAGCAGACCTTAAGCCCTATGCAAAGATTCAGTTTTATTTGCACTCATGAAAAGGCTCCAAGACTAAGAAATGGATCTTTAAAGCTAATGACATGGCATTCACTATTTTATGCATGTTTGCCTGTTTCTATAAAAAAAATTAAAATGAAAATAAAATTATTCATATGCTATTTACCAAAACCCATCAATCCCTGTCATTTCTAATAGAAAGCTCCCAACTCTAACGAAGTGAATTTTACTTTTACACTGAAGCTGGTTTCCACCATATCATCATTTCAAGAAGACAAGAACATTTACATATAAATAAGCAATGAGGAAAACAATTTCATTCCAAAATGAAGGATGGCTCATAAGACATTTACCTTTCATAAATTCCTTTCCCTTTGAGCCATATGATAGTTACAAAAACCAGTGAACATAGGCTGATGTTACTAGTCAAATTAATGCAATTACATACTTTTACTTACCTAAGAGAAGCATATTCAGCTTCCTGTCAATTCAGCTCTGTTTCAGAATCCAGTACTTTTCTTGTAAATTTTTTTATCTCAGTTTCCAGAGAATCAATGGTGTCTTACATTAGTGCCACTTTGGACATCTGTTCTAACTGTTCACTATCTAACTATAAATATAATCAAACATTAACAGATGAGGGGGAAAAAAAGCTGATTTATAGAATTTATTTCAATTTTTACTCTGTTTTTAGAACAAATATTTTGCTGAAGAAGAAATATCCAATCATCTCATTTACTCAAGGCCTGACTCATTTTACTGAAGATAGTTGGCAAAGACCTGAAATGTGACTTTCACTTCTTTTGAAGGTAAATCGATTTTCCATCTTTTAAATCTCTCATGATACTTTCAATTATTCATGTAAATTTTCAGTTGGTAATAGTGCCCAAGGGCAAAAATGTTTGTCATTGATCAACATTAAATGTCTTCAATGTAAAATAACATAAAATGAAACATTATTATGAGTGTATGAAGGGAGAAATCATGGTTTGGGACAAAACATGACCAATAATGGCTTTATGACTCTTAAGTAACACACCTATGCCAATAACCAGGTAGAGAAATCACTTGCATAAAGCACTATGTAACGAAGCTACCACCATGAGGCCTTCAGGTCTGTAGCTGAAACAAACAACAGATCCAAAGCCTTTTGCACAGACTCCAGCAAAGCTGGTTTGAAATCCTCAGTTTAAAGAAATCTCTATCTTTTTATTAAAATGCTTACAGTTAACATTCAATGGACTGTCCTTTCTAAATTATTTGAAACAACTCTTTTAAAGTACAAAAATTCTCACCTCATCATTCTTTTCCTTTACCAAAATTTCAGTACTAATTTTTCTGTTACTATAATCAAAGGTCAAGCCTCTAAAGAGCAAATCAGTAAGCCTCTGGTATACAGCAGCTTTTTCAATACTCGTGCCATAAATTTCATGTTGATGTATTGCCCTCAAAGGGTACCAAAAGAACTGAAGAAATAAGATGATGTACCTAAAACAGGGCTCCCAATACTCACTACACCTCCAATGTAGGCATGTGATTAAAGTTAATTTACTACTCAGAGCTATTTCAGCCTACAGTGTATTCTTCATATCAGATGTACTCCATTTAATATTATGAACTGTCGTATTATATTTATAAGCTTGGCAGGATTTTAGAAGGCTGAGGCAGAAAAAGAAGATAAACCAGAATTTATATCCATAAGATTTAGAAGAAAGATATACTGCAGAAATCAATGTTAATTTATTTAAAAAGCAAGTTCTACTAAGACTGTAAGTAAAATTAAGCATTATATTCATTTTATTAATGTTTTCATTTTCTATTTTAGTGTTATTTTTTAGCAAACAATTGCACACACAGGTAACTTAAACCATATTAAATACGACTTGCCAGAACAGTGCAATTACATTTAGCTTTGAACCATCTGGTCTTAGTAATACACAATCATAAGGTAATTCACATTTGAATGGACTCCAGGTCTCTAGTCTAAATCCCTGCTCAAAGCAGGGCTACCTCTGAGGTCAGGCTGCTCAGGGCTTTGTCCAGTCTAGTCTTGAAAATCTCCAAGGCTGGGGACTGCTCGGCTACCCTCATGAGAAGCAAGTATTTCCTTGTATTCAGCCTGAACCCTTCTGGTTTCAATGGATGCCCATTGTTGCTCATCTTTCCACCAAGAACTGCAGTAAAAGCCCTGCTTATGACTTCTTGATATCATACCTACTGGCAGGTAGAACTTACGCCCCTCTTAAGACACTTCTTCTGCAGGTGGAACAAGCCTTATCCTCATCTAGATTTAAGATCACTGTGTGTAACAGTGTCGAAATCTTGGTACAGCCTTAAAATCACAGAATCACAGAATGGTTTTAGTTGGAAGGCACTTTGAAGACCATCTTGTTCCACACCACCTGCAAGGGGCAGGGAAACCTTTCATTACATCAGGTTGCTGAGTGCTCCATCCTGGTCCAGATGGTCTTGAACACTTCCAGGGATGGGGCATCCACAAGTTCTCTGGGCAACCTGTGCCAGGACCTCACCACCCTCACAGTCACAAATTTCTAACTTGTATCTGATCTAATCCTGTTGTCTTCTAGTTTAAAACCATTCCTTCTTGCCCTGCCACTATATGCTCTTGTGAAAACTCCCTCCCCCAGCTCTCTTGCTGGTCCCCCTTTAGGTAGTGGAAGGTGCCAAAACAAGTTCCCTTTGCCAGGCTGAACAACTCTCTCAGACTTTCTTTGCAGGAGAAGTGCTCCAGCCCACTCTGATCAATCTTCATGGTCTCCTCTGGACTTACTCAAACAGGTCAATGCCCTTATTATGTTGGAGACCCCAGAGCCGGACACAGTCCTCCAGGTGGTGCCTTACCAGAGCAGAGGGGAAGGAGTCTTGGTAAATAACATCCACTGCTCTCAGCCTGTTGTTTCCTGATAGCAGCCAAGTTGGTCCTGCAGGATTAACCATGAACATCATCTGTATTGTATTTACAATTTCATAAATAAATATTTTCCCTTACATTGTTAACTGTAGTTTCAAGCTCTTCAATTTTCTGTTCCAAATGAGCCTTTTCATTAAACAGTTTCTTGGGAAATCTGCATCAAATAACAGCAATAATAAAATCACATATAGAACAGGTCTCAACTCACCATAGACCTGTAAGGTAATTAATTCTCAGGACCAGAATAGAAATCCTTAGCAACTTTAATTACACTGTTAAGTAGTTTTCATGTTTAAATAACCTGTGGGGTGGGGCTGAGGTGGGATGGGACAGAATCAAACCTGTAACCTTTACAGTGGCCATCATGTTCTCTAGGCATCCTTTGGAAATCTGACAGTGCTGTATCCCTTTATATCCCCATGTGTCTTAATACACCTTGAGCTGTCACAGTGCTTTTAGGAGTCCTGAGACATTTTATAACTTCCTGACAAAGCTGGGATACTTCCTCCTGTGCCTGTTTTTAAGAACAGCAGAATAACAGAAACATGGAATAGATAATCAATATATTACTGAGTCCTGTGGCTGGTAATGTAGAGCATCCCTGTGTAATATCAAAGATGAAGTAATAATTTGTGCATAGATTCTTTGATTCAGAAAGCATTTTTAACTCAGGACAGCGTTTACAAACTTGTATTGAACTGACAGATTCAAATCACAGAATTTCCACGACTTTTCTTTTTTTTTAAACAAATACTTTGCATTCTTTCCTTTTTCATAGGAAGCCGAAAATATATTTTTCTTGCACATTACCTTGTTATTTCAATTAATCACACAAATACAAATGAAGTTACCTGTTCATAAAGATTGAGAATTTTGTCTCTCTCAGCTGTTAAAACTCTGAAGTTACCCTAAATTTCTTTCATTGCATTAATTTACTTTCCATGTTGACTCAAGTTCTTCACATTCTATCAATATTTTCAAGACTTCTAATCAATGATGGGAGAGAGACAAGGACTACTAAATGGTGATCAGAATCCAATTTTTACTGAGAGCTACATGTGCTTATATACCATTTCAGGAAGGCTAGTAATATTTTACTACAATCATTTAGTTAAACATCACACAGACAAACTTTACAATTCTACTCGGTAAAGTCTTATTTCCCATCAGCCAGACTCGATCCAATCTTCCTGCAATCTTTAGAGCTCTATTTGCTCCTGCCAAGGCATCCTCATTATCAAGCTGCATATACTGATTAAATCTACAGTACTATCAATCTCATCTACATTTACCATAACTTCTGGACCAGAAACCACTCCCTTAAAGAATATTGTGATATAGTGTTAAAGTAAAGAAACAAAACTTGAAACACTTTCATATTACATCTGGTTTGAAAACTTCTTTTATTGGCCCATTCCCATCTTATGCATCCTTCTGTTTACAATCAATTTGTTTTTCTTCCTGGTAGTTACAGCTTCAGTAGTTTAACATGAGATACATTCTAAAAAATAACATTCCTCCTCTTCCAAAGTGATTTCCCAAGCTCACCTGGGTGGATTATTTTTTTTTTTTATGCTGCCACAAGCAGAGGTTCACTTAGGAGTTGAAAATGCATTTCTTAATACCTTCAACAAATTCTCAGTCTCACATTTATAGCAATCTCTGTCCTTTTCCAGAGACATAATAAAGGCATCAAGCCTTGAAGGGGACTCCCTTGCTTTAGTTCAGATTCTGTTTATAATATAACCTGCATAATTAGCATAAATGAGAGAATGCATGCACCAAAATAAAACTTCTGCAATTAGTGATACTTCAATGTAAAATGGATACATACACTTTTCAAAATTAAGATGAAGCAGATTTCTAATTAAAATAAATATCCATATAATACTTCAAAGTAACTTCTGAATGTCTGTATTTTCTCTTTTTTGTTATATTGCAAATATGTCTAGCAAGAATGAAAGGGATGTAAAAGCCAAATGTTAATTAACTTGAAATATGTATGTTCAAAACAAAGGGTAGATTTGTACTGGAATATCTAATGAATTTTTAAATATGATAGAAAGTAGGCCACCGTGTTTAAGGTCCATGAAGGGTGAATTTTTGCAATAGAAATAAAGTACTGTGCAAGTAAATATTGTTGAAATCCAGAAAGTCATGTCAGAGACTAAAACAGATTCTGAACATGAACTGCAATTCTGAAACTCAAAACTACACATCAAATCCCATCCGTTTATGAGTAAACTAATGTAATTTTGAGTCACTAGAAGAGCAATTTCTAGAAAGTGATTCCTACAATCAACTTTTGCATTCATACTAAAATTAATCATGTCCTAGGAGTAGCTCCAATGATAAAGACAACTTAGATATCTATTACAATCATCATCATTGTTGACATATCAATTAGATTAGGTGAATCCCATCCCTGTTCTCTCTCAAAGAGGCACTCAAGTTCTGCAGTTATATGCATTTCCCTAGCCCTAAGGAAAGGAACAGATCAGAGCAATCAAGTAATTGGCACCTTCAGTGCCTCACTGAGCACTGAGGACTCAAATTTACACACAGTATTTGCTCACTCACAATACTACTTTTACCAACTAGTGAAAGAGCAGTTTTTGAAAAAACATGCTAATATTTATATAGCCTAAAATAGACACTTATACTACACTTGCCATACAGTGGTAAGAATTTACTGCTGTGACACATGATTTGAAAAGAAATATGGAAGACCCAGGGAAATACAGGCCAGTAACTCTTGCCTCAGTGCCTGTCAAGATCATGGAGCAGATCCCCTGGACACTATGCTATGGCACACAGAAAATAAGGAGGTAATTAGTGGCAATCAACATGACTTTGCCATGGCAAATCATGCCTGACAAATTTGGTGGCCTTCTACAAGGGGGTTACAGCAGTGGTGTAAAGTAAATGGTGAGGAAAAAGGACCTGCTGTCATCTACCTGGGTTTGTGCAAGGCATTTGACACTATCCTGCACAATGTCCTTGTCTCTAATCAGGAGAGACATGGACTTCACAGATGGACCTTTCTGTGGATAAAGAATTAGATGGATGGTTGCACTCAAACTGGCCAATGTCTCAATGTCCAGGTGGAGGCCAGTGGTGCCTTTCAGGGGTTGATACTGGGCTGGTGCTGTTCCACATCTGTCAGTGACATGGACACAAACTGGGAGGAGAATGGATGGAGAGCAGCCCTAGTGGACAAGAAGTTCAACCTGAGCTGGCAATGTGGCCTTGCACACCAGAAGGCCAACCACATTCTGGGAAAAGAGGTGTGGCCAGCAGGGCAATGGAGGTGATTCTCCCTCTCTACCCTCCCCACCTGGAATTCTGCATCCATCTCTGGAGCCCCCAGTTCAAGACAGACACTGATCTGTTGGAACAAGTCCAGAGGAGGGCCACTAAGCTGATCAGAGGACTGGAGCACCTCTCCTATGAAGACAGGCTGAAGGAGCTTGGGTTGTTCAGCCTGGAGAGGGCTCCAGGGAGACTCCGGTACCTGAATGGAGATTACAAGAAGGCTGGAGAGGGACTTTTCACAAGGGAATGTAGTGATAGGGCAAGGGGAAATGACCTTAAGCTGAAGGTGGGAAGGTTTAAATTAGATAATCGGGAGAAATTTTATATTTTCAATAAGAATTCACTTCTTCAGAGGGTGATGAGGCATTGGAAGAGATTGTCTAAAAAGGCTGTGGAGTCTCCACATCTGGAGGTGTTCAACATTAGGCTAGATGGAGCTCTGAGCAACCTGGTCTAGTGGAAGGTGTCCCTGTCCATGAAAGGGGATTTGGAACTAGGTTGTCTTTTGACCTTCTATCCCAAACTATTCTATGACTCTGATTTCCTTGAGTCAGGAGTTCTGTAGGACAGAAGCCAAGCAGCTGTGATGGACATATTGACTTCTGGCTCAGTACCAGCACAACAGCTTACCTAAATAGTTTTCTAGCAAGCATGATGTCTCTGCACTTTTATTTTCTTTACTCTTGCTTTCCAAGATGATTATAATATCTGCTGTCCCTACAGGTGTGTAAGACTGAAATTCTATAGGCAAAATAAAATGAGAGATTAGAAATATTCCTAAAAATCATCTTTAAAAGATGCATTGTAAAATCTTGTACAAAATTATCAGTAAACCCCTTTTTCCATTAATGCTGATATAAATATTTATGACCACTGCTTTCATAGAAATTTTAACTATTTCTCTACTTGTTTTCATCTTGGGAGGTTTTTGAATAACTCTTATCTACAAAAATTCAATTTTCTGTATCAGGTTTATGATGTGGAGCACAGTTTCCCAATAAACATTACTAAAGTCAAGGAAAGGTGCTCGAATTTCTTTCTGGTTTTAAGTACAAATGAATGCAGAGTTGGTTGCTGCTACATCTTTTTGAAGAGCTTTTCTGTTGGAGGAGGGAGTTAAGCCAAGCTCTTCCTCAAGTGACACAACACTCTCTCCATATCTTGATAGATAAAAAAATTACTTCCTCAAATAATAGTTAAATTCTTCATAGTTATTTGGGGATGGAAACAGGAGGATGGATCATAAATTGGCACACACATTGGCACATGCAATACCACCACTCATTGCTGTTTTGGGAGAAGTTCTTTTAAAGAATTCTTTTAAGCACCTTTAACCCAAACCTCCCAGGCCCACACATGGAGCATAGCCCTTGCCTGTGATTAATGCAAAAGCCTCAGCAAAAGGCAGGGAAAGGCACCATGAGCAATGCTTACAGGTCAGAAGATTTCAGAGACAAAGCCAAGCAGCCAAGTCTTGTCAGTCCAGCCCCAGGAGAGAGATGGGTATTCTGAAACTGCCACAGCTGATCAGGTGGGACTGACAGTGAACTCAGGGAGCTCAGCTGAACACCTCTACTCTAATTAGGTTCATCTCTTCCAGAAACTAATATCCAAAGAGACACTTCTACAGACAAAAACTCCAGTAATTAAAACACAATCTCTGAGGCCTGACAAGAGCAAAACAAGTGTTAGATAAGACTGACTTACCTTGTGAAAATAGCTTCCTTTAATTAAACCTTATCTTCTATCCAAAACCTATCTAATTTATCTATTTGTAAGACTATGTGACAGTTGTATCATCAAGAATAAATATTATTCTTTGCACTACACTTGTTCCTTCACCGTGTCAAACATTAGCTTCACACATATGATAAACTCTAGTCTGAACTCACTCCTGATTTTTAATGCCAGGACTAACATATTACTGGTTTACAAACATTGTGAAGTTAAAACATCAGAGTATTACGAGGCTAATTAAGTAATTAATTAGTAATTAATTAATTAATTAATATGAGGCTCTTTATTCCATCAACTAAATCATTTAAGAGAAATTACTTCTTATGTTTTCTTGTATCCCAAGATAGTAGTTCTTATTTACAGTACTTCTGGGTTGCACATATCTTTTTCTTGGACTAGCACAGACAGGGACAAGCAGACTGGTCCACTTGAAAAAGGTGATGCAAAAATGGACCCAGGCCATGTGAACCCTGTGACTCCTGTTGCCTGCTCTTGGCAATGATATAAACAGTCTTTGAAAGGGGCTGCTTTAAGTAGTCCCAAAATCAAGCTGAGAAACCAGATAAAATGTCCTCTCTTCCCTGCTAGCCACTGGCACAGGTTTTATATTCTGGAGACACTGCAGGATGAATAACAGGGGTTTTTGGCAAGCAGCCACTATTAAGCACTCATGGATACAGCTCTCCTTTTCAGACATTAGGAGTGAGTAACACCTCTGAAATACAAGCCCCACCTAAAGCCAGAAAATAAATTGGAAGATTTCAACTTCCAGAAATGGAGCTAGAGAAACAAGACTTTTTCTTTTCCCTTTCCGCATCCTGGATTTCTTGTAAATCTCACTTTCAGATTTTGGCATGGTAGGAGACTCTGCATTAACATGTTTATCTGCAAGAAATGTGAAAAGGGCATTTCATGTTTTCAAAACTTTAAGAATATTATTCTTCATGAAAATTGATTTTAGAAGTTAAATGATAAATTTTAAATTATTTTTGATCTGGTATGTTTAAGATATCCTCTAACGGACATATGGTGAGTTATATCTTAATGCTTATTAATGTTGTGCAGAGCAGTTGCATTGCTTTTTTATACCAAACAATGCTTTGTTGATCAAAAAAAGAAATTAAATTCATATACAGCATTGTTTTCAAAAGTGAAAATAATAATTGGTGTATTTTACAGATATGTGATTTATAAAATAGTAGCTAGGACATAAAGGTTTTTAAACATCCAGTCCAGAAGATAAAAATAAATCATGGTGTGCATTTACAAATTCATACTTTTTGCTTATTGTCAGAATATTTCTAATTATCTTGCTGGATTTGTCTTCAACAATTGGAAGGCATTTATTGTTACATGTGTATTTCATCCTTCAGCTTATCAGAAACAGACCCATGACATTTTCATCTGTCCACCTAGTATTCTGCACGATTTACATTTTTTTAGCAAATTATTTGTAACTATGAAAACAGTTTTTTACTAGAAAAGCACAGACTGCAACAGTTCACAGTAGGTTTTTAGGGACACCCCGTGGCAAAATGACACATTGCAAACGTTCAAGAATCAAGTGCCAAAATGGAGAGTGGTTCCACATTTTTGGGCGGTTTTAGTAACATCAGTTGTCTCACAAGACACATTTTCATGCTTCTGAACATTGCTAGAATGCACGGGTTCACACTTGCATTTTGTTAACTGCCCTCAACATTGATTTGCAGCACATTTTTATGGACAAAGTCCACATGCTTTTTACCTTACGCATTACAGAATAGTTCACCCCAGTGAAAAATTATTACCAGTCTCATTCAGTAAAAGGTATGTCCATTTCAAGTTGCTTTAATAAAAATACTTTTTTTTTTCAATATGATGGTACAACATTAAAGGTGCTGGCACACACATCACATCAAGCTCC
The DNA here is from genome assembly GCF_963662255.1 of Cinclus cinclus. NCBI lineage: Eukaryota > Metazoa > Chordata > Aves > Passeriformes > Cinclidae > Cinclus > Cinclus cinclus. Next base: position 87,090,765 of record NC_085047.1, read on the forward strand.
TTTTAGAGTCTGTTTCTCTCACATGTTGCGATGGTTTCCTATATTTTACTTGCCCTACTACACCTACACAGTTCTTTTAAGGCAGAATGGAACAGAAAGGCAATTAATGTACCTTTTAGAAATACATGTCCATGAACAAGAGAAATACAGCACATATTTGCCCATAGGGATACTAGTGTGGATAAAAAAACTTCAGCTAGCACTCAACGTTGTCCCACGGTGTAAGCTTAAGCACAGACAATAACTTTTGAAGAAGAATTATAGCTAAGGTCTAGTAGACTTTTAAGAATGGCTTAAACGCAAATCTGAAGACAATCTGTTAGGGCAATATGTCTAGTCTTTGATCACTTTCCAGCTTGTTAAACAATTATGCTATTGACATTAGCTTCTGTATCTTCATGAGCACCATAGAGAGGGCATTTCACAAGTCTCTGTGCATTTGTGTTAACTCTGTCTCCTTGGGAACTCAGAAAAGCTTTTATCATCCAGAATATCCTGCAGAGAGGAACTGCACATCTATGTCTTTAAGAAAAATAATCTATTTTATGCATCCTGCACTGGCCGCTTGTTGCCCTGAAAATATTGTGGTCAATGCCCAAAAGTCAATGCCCAATCGGAAGCGAAGTTGTGAGGAGGAAGTCAGGCTCTTCTTGGAAGTGCCAAGCAATAGGATGAGAAGCCATAGCCAGGAACTGATGCACAGGAAATTCTACCTGAGCATAAGGAAGACATTTACTGTGGAAGTGACCGAGCACTGCAACAGACTACTCAAGAGAGTGTGTGGAGTTTCCCTTACTGGGGATATTCAGGATCCGTCTGGACACAATCCTGTGCCACGTGCTCTGGGATGACCCTGCTGGAGCAGGAGGTTGGACCATATGACCCACTGTACTCCCTTCCAACCCGACCTGTTCTGTGATTCTGTCACCTGGTCGTTCTCGCTCTCCCCAGCTCCCTCCCCCGCCCACCGCTGTGGCTGGGCTGGGACAGGCGTGACCGCGGCACCCACCGAGCGCCAGCCCCGTTTAACCCCGCGCCCTCAGCCCGCCCCGCCTGCCCGGCAGGCGCAGCGCCCGCCCCCAGCACCTCTCACCCGGGAAACGGAAGGAACTCCCGAGGCCGCCGGCTCCAAGGAGCCCGCAGGGACACGGACGGGTGGCGGGACGGCTCCGCTCCCCGCCGTGAGTAGCGCAGGGCGCCCGGCGGGGCTGTGCGGGCGGGGACGCGGCGTCGGGGGCTGAGGGGACACCGCGGCAGGAACCCCATGGAAAAGAAGGCAGAAAACCGTAACAAAGCTGGACTATGCAAAGTGTAAATCGCATTAGCAAGGCTGCGTTGAGTGACGGGAAAATACGCATTCCGTTTCTTCCTCTGGTCTTTCAGGCACCAGGGACTGCGAGGAGTAGCTGCTCTGACACCCCCGTTTGTCCTGTGAGGCTCCCGCCGGGGTCTGAGCGGCGTCGCCGGAGGAGCACCGTGCCTTGGGACTCGCGTGCTGCTGTGGGAAGAGCATGAGTGTCTCATGCCCTCCACTGGCATTTCAGTACTGTCACAGGAGCCGGCCGCGCTCCTGCCGCATTCAGCATTAGCGGAGCAGGCATTCCTTCCATCCGCTGTCCAGTTATTAAAAACATGGTACTCTGGTCATTAAAAAACTGCCTTTGGCTGTCCTGCGTCCTCAGGACTCCAAAAGCTTGCTTCTGGAGCACAGCTAGTGGAGGCCTCATTATCCAGTCTGTTTCTAATGATGTTTACCAAAATCTAGCTGTGGAAGACTGGATCCATGACCACATGGATCTAGAGAAGAAACACGTTCTTTTCCTTTGGAGAAATTCCCCTGCTGTGGTAATAGGGAGACATCAGAATCCCTGGCAGGAATGCAACCTTAGGCTATTGAGGCAAAAAAATATAAAACTGGCCAGGAGAAGAAGTGGAGGAGGGACAGTTTACCATGACTTAGGTAATATCAATTTGACTTTCTTCACAACCAGAAAAAAATATGAACGAATGGAAAACCTGAAGCTCATTGTGAAGGCACTGAAAGCCTTGCGCCCCCAGTTAGATGTAGATGTCACTGACAGATACGACATTTTGCTAGACAGGCAGTATAAAATCTCAGGCACCGCTGCAAAGCTGGGAAGGACAAGTGCTTATCACCACTGTACCTTACTCTGTAATGCAGATAAGTTTGTTTTATCGTCTGTGCTAAAAAGTCCTTATAAAGGGCTAAAGAGCAATGCCACTCCTAGCGTGCCTGCCTCCGTGAAAAATCTCTTTGAAGAGGATCCTGGTTTAACTTCTGAGATTCTCCTGGATGCCATTGCCAAAGAATATGCTGTGCAACACCAGATAGATCACCATATCACCTTAATAAATCCAGCTGATGAGACTCTGCTTCCTGGAATTATTAACAAAACCAAAGAACTACAAACCTGGGAATGGGTGTATGGAAAGACACCGAAGTTCAGCATTAGCACATGTCTTAACATGGCCTATAAAGATACTGTTCTTGATGCTAAAGTAAATATGGATGTAAAGCATGGAAGGATTGAAGTCTGTAACATTGATCTGCCAGAGCAGTGGTTGCCACCAGCACTGTACAGTGAACTGGTCAAGAGTCTTACTGGCAGTAAGTTTTGCCCAAATGAAACCACTACCCTAGTGACAACATTGCTGAGAGTGTGCCCACAAGACGATGAGTTGCACAGCAGGTGGAGTCTACTATGTGAGAATATGATAAGGTTAATGTGACTTGCATTTTGAAAATGTAAGTTAAACTTCTGCTTCTTTTTAATGTATTGAAAACAAAACATTCAATAGTAAGAGAAAAATTCAGCCTGTAGAAAACAAACTGTTCAATCTTGTGCTTTTATTTAATATTGCAATTAAATTTCACACTGCCTGCACCTGGTGTTCCCGAACTGTAGGATTGAAACCACTGCTGACAAGACATCATTGCTGCTTGAACCAGGGAAAATGGTGGGGGCATCCCTAATTGGCCCTGTAGCAGAGAAGGTACAAATAGCTAACAGATGGAATGGGGTAAGTGTAAAACTGGTGTTGTGCTGCTGCACTGGGTGCCCCAGCCTGCATCCTGCTCCTTATGTACAGTAGCCCAAAGGCTGTGTTGGTGGCCCATGAGCTGTGTAGAGAGGGATGTTCCCTGGTTTCTGATGCAAAGTCCTTTCTTGCAGAGTACTGGTGCCCCTGTGCCTCTGCTGTACAAACACCATAGTGAGCTCAGCTCACCACTGGGTAGTGAATCACTGTAGGTCCACCCTGGGTTACAGCTTTTGTCTATGCATGTGCAAGAGCAGGGGAAGATTAGGAAGTTCAGTGTGGGGGTTTATGTGGTGAAGGCAGGAGAGGCTAACTGGGACAGAAGCCACATGTGCCTCTTCTGTTCTTGTGCCTGGCACAAAGCTGGGCGTCCTTGCTGCCATGGGTACTGGTATCAAAACTAAACATGTGGAAATGCAAATACAGATCTACGAGGAAGAGGTTCATTATGTTTTCACCTAGCAAAAGATTTTCCAGTAAAAGGCAACAATGAACTGAAACGGACAGTTTTCATGTTAAATAATACCTACGTGTATAATAAAATCATGAAAGAAAGGCTCAAGATGCACGTGCTGGTTGTATCTTGAAGGCACCTGGGGGGAGGGCATACTGGGAAGTTTTTCTCCATGAGAACTTCCTCTGTGAATTGATGGGACCAATTGGAGGCTGGTTTAGTTGTTGACAGCCTGAGAAACCAATTGGAAAAGTCGGTTCGCTCTGCGAATCACATTTGAAGCAAGTAAATCGCGGGAAAGCTCTCCTGCATTGCCGGCCTTTCACAAGGTAACGCGGCCCGGGCCAGGCAGGGCTGGGCTCGGGAGCTGCCGGGCCCCGTTTCCAACCGGGAGCCCCGATAACCAAAAGAAGCCGAGCCCATTGCTGAGATCCTGGCCCTTTTCCCGGTGTGTCCGTGGCTCGGGGGGCCCTGCCCTGCCCTGCCCCGGCTCGGAGCAGCCCTGGGGTGGCCGAGCCCGCCCGGCCGCCCTCACGGGCTGGGGGGAGGCAGCCGGGCCCGGTTCGGGAGAGCCCCCAGGGCTTTGTGTGCTGGGCAGGGCAGAGGGAGAACCCCCGGGCTGCGGCTGGAGCTGGGGGCGGGCAGCGCCGGGGGAAAGCCATGGACACACGGCCTTGGCACCCATTTCTCCTCTGCGTGCGCTTTGCAGTTCTCGTCCTGCCCCTCCAGCGTGGCCTGGGCACCCTGAGATCCTGACACAGCTCCGGCATGGCCTGGAACAGCCCCTGCGACTTCTGTGGGAGATTTTAACTTTTTTACCAATGCTCAGATAAGACTTACAGACTTTCTATCTTTCCTTGGGTGAGAGGAAGAACAGAAAGGATACACCAAAGTCAATGAAGCAAAAGCTAAGTTTCTAGATGGAAGGAGAATGAGGAGATGTCATGAAGGTTGGCTGAAAAATCTTTTTGTAAGTTACAGGGGTGGACTGTACTACACGAAAAAATTCTTTTAAACCATGGAGAAAGATGGGGTAGTGGAGTGAAGTTGTAAAGTGTTTGGAAGATCCTTTGCCCCGACGGAAAAAGGGGAATCTCTGTTCCTGGGAATGAAGTATTAACAGAGAGAAGTGAGCTGAAGAGAACTTTTGCCTTTGAGCAGGTCATCCTTAAAAGAAATACCCCATGACTTTTTACCATGGCCCCACAAGCACAGCTCTGGGAAGGCTGTGAAGGTGGGAGGAGTTTCATGACAGCAGATCCCGGCTGTTATTCATGAAAAAAGTGGAGTCAGGAGACAACTGGTTATTTCCTCTCTTGAAAAAGATCCTTATAGCTAAACAAGAAGAAACTCCTCTCCTTAAAGTGAACTGAAAAAGGTTATATAAGTAAGGAATTGACTGAAGTGTCTCTGTATGTTGTTATGAAAAAGAGGAAGAAGGGAGTGGTCCGAAGATCTGCTCTGAATTTATTATTTTTTTCTTTCTGTTATTAATAAAGTTTTTCTTTATCCCCTGTTAGGTTTTAAGCCTGCTTTGCTTTTACTCCTAATTCTATTTCACAACAAAAGGTAAATATATTTAAAATTGGCAAACCCAAACCATAACATTTTTGGTGTGTTGGCTGGGAAATGAACAAACTAAACCAAGACAATGTATTTCACTGTTGCTGAAGAATAAGTGTAATGCAGTTTTGATTAGGTCAGAAGAGATACCTGAAAGGAGGCTGTGGCCAGGTGGGGTTTGGGTTCTTCTCCCAGGTAACCAGTGACAGGACAAGAGCATGCAGCCTCAAGAAGCACCAGGGGAATCTCAGGCTGGGCATTAGGAAATAATTAGTCACAGAAAGAGTGACTGGGCATTGGAATGGGCTGCACAGGGAGGTTATGGAGTCACCATCCCTGGATGTATTTAAGAATAAATACTGGATGTGGCACTCAGTGCCATGGTCACTTAGTTGACAAGGTGATGCTAGGTCATAGGTTGGACTCAATGATCTCAAAGGTCTTCTCCAGCCTAGTTAATTCTGTGAGTCTCTGTATTTCAAATTGCTGGACAAGGTTAAAAGACACAAAGCTTCACATTTAGGAAACTACTGTATTTACAGTGAGCCTTCTACCGAACATGGCTGGATCCGTGAGGCATTACACAACTTCCTTGGATTCCCTTATGCAGTGAAGAAATCAAACAGATGACTGAAGCTACAAATAATGAAAAATAACCTTTATTCCCATTAAAAATAGGCATATATCATACACAACTAAATAAAAATAAAAGTGACTAGAAACTTCATATCATAGCAGCAAGCCAGGGAGCTCCTATGGAATGTCTGGGGGAATGACTAATAGCACACAGCTCTGTGGCATGTATATTATTCATTTTTCTGACTCAATACTGCAAAGCTGAAACATTATTATGAGAAAGGATAAAGAAGGCAGACCACTGGCAAACTGACCCAGAAAATAAGACAAAGACCAGTTCCATTTCGTATTGATTGCTGTGGAATAGTTTTGTTGTTAGAAGCAGGAGGAAAAGAATAGCAGCATTAGATGAAGAAAATTAAATAGTAAAGTACACTGAGAAACAAAAGATAATGGAATACACTAACCATCAGGAAAAATAAATACATGAAACAGAAAAAAAAGTTTTGGCAATAAACATGCTACTAGAATATAGAGGCCAACTGTATTACAAGGCAGAAAGTGTAAGGCACATGTCAGTCCTAAGGCTGAAGAGATTTTGATGGGACCTGAAAAAGATGCCACTGCCTGTTTTTTATGTAAGTGTATGACTTAGATTCTTGCTAACAAAGAATTCTTGTGTAAGAAAAAAAAAAAGGAAAAAAAAAAAGCAGCACTTCTGGTAATACTTTCTGGTTTCCAAAGGCTGAAGGAATGACAAGGGAAGACTTTATTCTAAATAGCATATTGCTTAGAACTGCAGAATATTTTGAGTTGCAAGGGACTCACAGGGATCAAGTCCATCTCTTAAGTGAATGGCCCTTACAGGAATAAAACATGTGACCTTGGCATTATTCACACCATGCTCTTAGCAACTGAGATCCTCAGGGTATCCAACTTCTGAAAAAAAAGTATTCCTTTTAATGGACTATCTTAGTAGCAGTGAAATAACTTGCTGCACTTCAGAGTGGCGTGAAAAGCCAGTCACTGGACTTTAAAGTCAGACAGTAAGACTGGGAGAAGATCACACATCCTTTCCACACTTAATGCGAAGGATGGAGATCAGGTATATGGCCATGTATCATGGAATTAAAGAACACAGAGGAGTGGCAGGGAAGAGAACACAGCTGTTTGCAGCCTCCCCAGTCAAAAATCCATTATGCAGAGACACATAAGAGAACTCTATACTGACTGTGTACTGAACACTACCACATTCACAGGCAAGGAGCGAGGAAAATGGAATGTGAAATTTGGTACTACTCGTTAAGACTGACAAAAACCCTGCAAAATAGTAGTCATGACTAGAATACAGGAATTAAAGGAAATAAATAAGACTGCTTATTGAAGAGGGCATGTGGCAGCATAGCTTCCAATGATTGTGAGGTGATCAGTTACAAAATCTAAAACAGGCTCAAAACAAAATCAACAGTAAAAACAGAAATGGTAGTAAAGAGGCTTTTGAAAGACACTATTGAGGGTCTGTTATGAAATCAAGATTAAATTTAGACAGGGATTGTATTAATTAAGATTACAGAAGAAGTATAGTGAAGGAATCATGCAGTTTTGTTTTCTCAGACTGGAAAGTCTCAAATATTCTTAAACATACAGATTATAAAAGCTGTACTGCACTAAGGACTTAGAAGAGTTGCTTCTGTGGGCAACCAGCTGGACTCAAGAAACATCTTTCAGTCTTACATTTTTATGCTTAAGAAAACACTTACTAAAAACAGTAATTTCTGATCACATTTTCTTTGTGTGTTTAGTATGAAAGACATCCACTGTTGTTTCCTGACAAGGTCTCAAGTCAAAGTCAGAGTATCCAATGCTGAAACGACCCTGCAGAAATGAACAGAATTGACATGGTGAGCATATACTGTAGAAGAGCTGATTTTAAGTTAACTGAGGAAGAAGTCAAAGCATTCTTACCTGTGGTTTCTTAAAATAATCAAGACCCCTTCCAATCTTAATCATCCACCCATTGTTGAATCTGTTTTAAAAATGCACAAATTTGAATACTGTGAGTATGCTGAATAAAAAGGTTACATCCACATGATGCACAAGCTCCTTGTTTCAATCAAAATTATTTCCTAGCATCACCAATACCTGTGAACCACAGAAGACACCATTCTGTATAGAGATAACTAATATTATATTCACAATTAGAAAATACGAAACTACGGAGGGCTGATTACATCCAAGGAGTGCCACTGCCTTTTACTTTGTTAACCACAGCTGTAATTATCACAAAAGTTAGGGTTAAATAGTTTGGCTTCAAATAACTGGAATTTGGTCATTTTTTATATCACCCACCTGATTTCTCTATCATGTATTGAAGATGAAAAGTCAATATTCAGTGTTACTCCATAATTGCTCAATGACTGTTTTATTTCTTCCAAGGCAGTCATCTGTTGACTCCTCCCACTACCCTATCAAAAGTAAAAATAATGTGATGGGATGTTTGTTTTTTTTAAACTAAGTATTCTACTTCTGGTCACGACTTCTTACACCCACGCACAAAACCTTTTCAGTATCAAAGTAAACCAAAAGAAAGTGACTTGGATGAAGGCAGATTTACAGTTTCAAAGACGGGATAAAAGGCAGACAAACTACAGGTATTTTTGCTGAGGGATGTGGAAGAAGAGCTCACTCTCAGCCCTTTGAAACTAGGGATGTACTACTTGTGTCAAAATAAGTACAGTAATATTTTAAATAAGTGCAGTGGTAGTTTGAGAGACTTCAGCTCATGAAAGCCTCTAAAATGACAAGTACAGCTGTTGGAAGAACAAAAAACCCCTTGTTGCAACAGATGCTTTGGTTTTTATGACATTTTCCACAACAAAACTTTCACAGAAATTTCAGTTTAAGATTCTGCTTATCCAGAATTTGTTAACCAGAAAACTCTGAACTTTATTTTTGCCTTAATCTGTGTTTTCTGCTGAGAGCATCATAGCCTGAGTATATAAAGTACTGGTAAGTAGGAACAAGTCTGAAATTTTATATTTTGTTTTGCATGTGGCATCATCTGAATACAGGGAAAGAGAACCCAAAATCTAGACACTTACCTCATCAGAGGAAGTAAGGAGGTGGATTGTTTTCACCTTGCATGGCCCCTTAACTAGCATCTCGCAGAATCGTAGAAAGTTGTACAACTGAAAAAGTTTTATTTAATTTAGTAGTTTGGAATTTCTCTAGTGGTTACATCTGTATCAGTTACACCAAACATCTACTTGCCTGATGAACCTGCCGAATGTAGGGGTCCTCCACCCAAACTTCAGAAACAATCTCAGTGAGGTACTCATGGAAAAGCTTTTCATAGCCAAAACCTGTTGCATTTTCTTCTATCCTGATTTGCTTATGGTATTTGCCATCTGAAAGGAAAGTAAATATCTTTTTAACTAAAGGTCAGGACATATGTTCCATGTTAAACCACCTTGCCCATCAAACATTCACGTAACAACAATTAAAAGCAGACAGGTACGTCGGGTACATCACAGCTCATGGAATCACAGAATAGGTCAGGTTGGAAGGGACCACAGTGGGACATCTGGTCCAACCTCTCTCCTCTAGCAGGGTCATCCCAGAGCACATGGCACAGGATCGTGTCCAGGCGGTTCTTGAGAATCTCCAGTCAGGGAGACTCCACACCCTCTCGGGACAACCTGTTCCACTGCTCGGCCACTCATACAGTGACAAAGAAGTTCTTCCCCATATTCTGGTGGAACTTCCTGGACATCAGTTTCTGCCCCTCGCCTCGTGTCCTGGTGATTGGCACCACCAGGAAAAGCGTGACTCCCTCCCCTTGGTACTGCCCATTTAGGTATTTATACCTTGTTTCTCTTTCTTAATGTGTTTTTTAATGTCCTCGGCTCTGGTCATGTACTCGGATATCTTCTGCCGGTAGCGGTGCTTTTTCGCCTCATCTGTCGTGGCTGTGAATCACAACAAAGTCCCGGGCCAGTTAAACGCCTGCTCCTCCGGGAGAAGACCGCCAGCTCCCCCTCCCTCCCGTGGGACGCCGGTTCCAACACCGCTCGTGTGTCCCCAGGGCCACCGCGGGCCCCGACGGCGGAGCCCAGCCCGGTACCTTTCACCACCTGCAGCAGGAGGTCGATGCCCTCCTGGTAACACACAAGCGACTCCTGGAACCGGGACGCCACGTCCAGCTGCACCGCCCGTTTCACCGTCTCCGCCCCGGCCCGCTCCAGCGCGGCAGTGCCATCGCTCCCCGCCCGCGACATGGACAAGGACGGGAACACGGACCGGGATGGCGACGGGACCGGGACAGGCCTGGGAACTGAGGGGAGGTGTCGCACCGTTGTCCTTCCTCCCGCCCGGAACTGAGGTGCCGCGGCACCGGTGTCCGGCCGGGACGAAGGTTGCACACTGAGATGGCGGCCGCGGCGGGCGGGGCGGGCCTGGGGTTTGCAGGCACCGGGAAGGTGAGGATCTGGGGTGAGGATCGGGTGTATGGGGGAACCCCGGAGGGGGGCGGGGAACGGGGGGTGAGGGAGAACCCAGGTGGGGGTCCGTGGAGAGATCTGAGTCTTGCAACCTCCGGGAAAATGGAGATCGAGATGGGGTTCCGGGAAGGTTACCCAAGCGGGATCGTGGGGGTTGATCCAGTTGGGAATCCTGTTCGGGGCTCCGCTGCCGCTGAGAAGATGGGGATCCAGGTGGGGCTGGGCCTCGTAGCTGTGTCATCTGTTCGCAAGTATTCAGAGCTATAAGGAAAGTGCAGTCAAGTTGTGCCTTCCTCTCTTTGCAGGTGCTGGGGAAGATGATAGAGGGGATGGCGTCCCCCGTGTGGGTTCGTTGTCTCTTTACTAGGTCGAGAATTCCAGACGCGGTATGTGCTTGACTTGCACTTTACATTTTTACATTTATAGTTTTGGTTTGTTTTTGCAAGATACCGTCTGGTGTCAATTGACTCTTCCCTAAAATCCAATGGAGAAACTTGCCATCCAGAGGCTGAGCACAAGCTCCCTGATAAAATGCATGTGAATTAAGTATTGTGCTGGTGCAGGGTGTTGTCCATGTATTTCTGTGCCGTTGTGTGGCTAAACTCAAGAGTTGCTGTATTTATCAGCAGGCCATTATAGAAATATGTTTGACTTCATGCTATGAGAGCTAAATTTGAGGTCACTTTGTTGCTGCTTTGACCGCCTAAACAGAAAAACATGTAAGAATTTTTACCAAGGTTGAAGTATGTTTTAGACAGTAGATAGCTGCAGTACTGATGACGACATATTTAGGGAAAAAACTTCCAGTTTTATGTATTCTAGGTATTTCAGCCACGGCCTGGAGATCATGAAAAGTATGGAGGTGACCCTGAGGAGCCCCACAAAATCCATGTTGTTACTAGGATAAAAAGTGTCATTGGTCGCCCATACTGGGAAAAGAAGATAATACGCGATCTGGGACTGGATAAAGTATGATTGCTGTTTTTTATAGTTGTGTATGTCAGATATGTAACACTAAGGTAGAGGGTTTTATAAGGACCTCCATTTTGCAGTCACAAACCAAAATTACATTTATAGCAAACATAAAGCAATCTAAGAAGGTGATGATGTGTTTAAGAGCTGAGGGGAATATTTGTGGCAAATGTGCTTTTAGTGGGAATTCAGAATATCTCTGTATGGTGTTATGCTGCATTGCCTGGGAAGAACTTTAAGAATTCTAAAATAATAGAAATAGATTTGTAAATACTTTGAATTCAGGTCTCTGTGGGTCATATTATTCAGAAATTGTAGGAAGACAAATAAAACTTGTTTATCAATGAACAGGCTTCCAAATGCAAGACTCTGAAAGTCTGTGTCAGAGTTCTTTATCTGAGTTTTTCAGACCAACTGCACATTGTGCAAAGATTTGTCTAGTCACTTTTGTGTTACAGAGAAAAAAAATGTGTGCTTGATCAATTTAGTATATAATTGAAGAAAGCTGTTTTGTCTCTAAACTCTTCTGTTTACATTTATAGTATTTTTAACGGAACAAAAATACATTTACAGTGAAATAGGAATAAAGCTGAAATTGTCTTTTTACTGGAATCAAGTTTTGATTGCATATTTTAATGTACTTGATGCATGGCACTTCTCTAAATTATACTTTTGCAAATGCGGTTTATTTTTTTTACTGGTTGTGTGCAAAGTTCAGTGAACAAAGATTTGGGATTTGGCAACACATTTGTAAAACTTGTTTTATCCCTTATGTAGGCACATCAGCCAAGACTGCACAAAAATATCCCTTCTGTGAATTCCAGACTGAAAGTTGTTAAACATCTGATAAGGTTTGTTAACTATTTGCTTATTTATTTGTTTATTTGGAACATTTAATGCAACTCCCTTCTAGTCACAGGACTTCACTAAGCAAACTCTTTTGCCTGTAGAATACAGCCACTGAAACTACCCCATGGGCTGCCAACAGAAGAGGAAGTGTCCAGCACCTTTCTGACAACCAGGGGAGAGCTTGTCATTAAAAAGCGCCTGAAACCTGTGGAGCAGAAAGAAATTAAGTCATAAGGTGTGCTCGTTGGATTTAGATTTTATAAAATAAATATTTTAAATCTCCAGTTAAGAGTTTGTGTATGAAATGTAAAAATTCTTACTCCGGTATGAATGGCAAAGGTGATACTGATGCTTAAAGAAGATAGGAAATTCAATGTTGTTAATAGTTACCTGAAATATTAAATGAATTATAGGCTCTCTGTCCTTGTGTTTTAATTTTGTGGCTAGATTGCTGCAGTTAGCCGTTTTTTGGCTAACTGTAAGAGAACTTTAAATAAAGTCACATAAGCAGAGAATTGAGTGGAATAGATCTAGCTAATGATGTTGAGGACATTTCACAGCTAACAGTAAAGATTTGCAGCAATACTGCCTGACTTTCACTGCACAAAGGAGGGAATTGGAATTGAAGAGCCCTCTGTTGAGTAGTCACATGAGAATTGACTGGCTATCCACAGAGAGTGAGTTACCATGATTATCCAGATCTCATGCTTGTTCCCTAGCAAACAGTCTGTCATCTGGCTTCTGTAGCTTAAAAAGTATGTGAACTCTCAATTTGGGAGTAACAGGAGTTATTCACATCTTGTCTAATTTGTCTAATCTGGTTGTCTAATTTGTCTTTCAGGAAACCTGCTGTATTCATATGTATCCCCTGATCCTAAGTGTAAGAATAGCCAAAGAGCTGCAGTCTGCGTGAAAGTTCATGCTCTTTCTTCCTTTTCTAAAATGGCAGACATTAGAAATGTAGAGACCCTGAAGCAAACCTCTGTTGTGAGTAAGAATTATGGGCTGCAAGCTTACAAAATACTACTGTGTGTGTAGTTTTATTTACAGTTTTAAGAACTGTGGCCAAAGTTAGCAAGCTGCTTCTATATCAAATGATAAAGTACTTTGCATTCCAACCAAGATAAATTCTGTAATTTAACACGCTGTGAGCCTCTCCCACATTAGACACACTGAAGAGGAGTTAATCTTAATGACTACATGTTGTGAGAACATCAGAGAGATGCAGTCGCTGAAAATTAGTGTTTATCCTTTCTACCTGCTTGCAGAGAAGAGTAAACACCTGCAGGAGTTCCAATAAAGAGATATATCAGTACAGGGACAAAAGCTGGAGGCACTGTGCAGAGGGGAAAGGATAAGCCATGGTAGTGTCATTGAGGAGTGTAATGGCCCCTTATGGCCAGGCTGAAGGCAGAAATGAGAATTTGAGCTGAAATAAAATGGCATGGAAAAAGTGAAGCAGATGCATTAATGATGCTTTTCTCACCTCCCTCCTTTTTTCCAGCATCTGCACAGCATCATGTGCTGCAGTGTGTTATAACTACAGTCTCTGCAAGGTGTTGATTGTATTCCCACAGGGAGGTACAAACTGGAATTTGAGCCCTTTTTAAGGACCTGTGTAGTGCATCCAAGGCACAGGACATTCTTTAAAGAGATGGTACAAGTAGTAGGACACAGAAAATTAGTCAAATGGGTCTTGCTGCTGGTGGATAACAAATAATAAGACTTATGCCTGGATCGGTGCCCCAGAGCACCAGGGCCAGACTGGCTCAGTCTTGCCGGGCATGTTCGGGATTTGTGTCCGTGGCACTGCAGCCTGGGGAGCTTCCAGCAGAGGGCTCTGCCATCTCCATACCACACGCTCTGCCTCTGGATATGCCTATGGATCTCTGATGCTGCAAGATGCAAAAGTGCTGCAGGGTCTCCCAGAGGGACTGTTAATGAAAAGGTTTGGTACCGTTCACAGCTTAAAAAGTGTCTGATTAACTATTGGAGCTAAAGCAGAGCTAATAGCAGGCTCCCTCAAAGAGAGAAGGGAAAATACATAGTACCTGTTATTTCTGAGTAAGATTCAGCTACGAGAGATATTTACAGATATGTTTGATTGACAAGCTGACAATTCCAATGAAGAAGAAAATAGTATTTTTTAAAACTTTAATATATGTGTATGTTTGGTGTTTCTGAAATGGTATTTCCCCCAAGGGCCCCCACTCTAGTACAGTTAGTCTGCTTTCCCAGCCTTTCTCTGTATGAACATACATTTTCTAAAGATTTGCTCTCAGCCTTAAAACCTGAACCAGCTGGGTGCACAAACACAGAGTGTGTCCACACCGTTTCAGTTGTGGAGCTTTGTAATATTCCATGTAGATCTTTATGAAGAACAGATAAGAGACATTGCCTTTTTGTGTGGGGAGCAAACAGACTGACTTAAAATTATTGCAAAATTCATACTGGAAGGTACCTTTTTGGTCTCTAGTCCAACCTCCTGCTCAACACGGGTCAGATGAGGTCACTCAGTGCTTTGTCCAGTTGGGTGTTGAAAGGCTCTGACAAGGAAAGCTCAGCTTCTCTCAGCAGCCAGCATTGCTGTTTTGTACTGCTGTTAGACACGTGTAGTGACGGATAAAACGTAAGGTGGATAAAATCTTGTTCAGTAGTGTTACAATTTTCTTGCAGCATTAATCTGCTGCTTGAGAAACTGCAGGCACAGATGAAAACTCTGAATATTCTCATGAAGTAAGATGAAAAATAAACAGCGAAAGGTAAGGTACAGTTTGGGCTATTAGCTGTGTTATCTTTTAAATTATTTTTTTTTAGCCTTAGATGGAAAAAGCCCTATTGCAAGCTTGTATTTGTTCCTGGCTTCATTGTCCTCCCCCATTCTTACTGTTTCTGGAAAGAGAAATTCAGAATGTTTTTAATTAAAAGCAAAGTATGGAATCAGGGTCTCAAATCTAATCATTACTCGGAGATCTCAATATCCATTTCTCTTCTAAAACCTGGATCTTGTATCTACACCATTGGCATAGCCGTGTGTTTTGCCAACTACCATTTTATCGTAGGCCTGGACAGTGTTAACACCTGCATTATTAGCTGAGATCCCACCTGGAATGAGGGTGAAAGAAACATGTAAACAGAGGTGCTACTTCATCAGTAAATAATACTCCAGAGTTGCCAGGATAGGCAACCAGGATAGGTTGCTTTTTGTAGGTGGGTATAGAACTGCAAAACAAATTGAGTGGAAGAGAGAGGAGGGGGAGAGCCCACCCTTACTCCTTGCAACTGAAAAATGTCATGGTATTAGCCAGGTTTCAGAAAAAAACCTGCTAGAAGGCTAATATTATTCCTCTATTCCTTTTAGTACATATTAAGGAATATTATTCCACATGAACATAGGGACTGGGATGCGTTTAGCTTTTTGCAGTGCTTACAGCATTGTCGTGCTTGACTTTATTTCAAAGCTGACAAAACTCATTGTCTGAAGTGCCACTCCTTTGTCCAAAATAGGGATTTTTTTCTGTATTTATCTTCTGTACAAAATCTCTGTGTCTTGTGCTAAGAGCTCTTCAGTGTCCCATGGCTCGCCAATCTTACAGTACTGTTTGCCAGCCTGAAAGTGAGACAGCAACATCACCCCACCAGAACTATTATCCACTATTTATCCAGAGCTCTTTGTTGCTTACAGGCTGCTTGTGTTCATTTTGGTCCTTAATCCTTTCTGTGACTGTATGGAGAGGACACAAGCACTTCCCAGGGTGCAGGCAAAACCAGCAGATGTGTGAAGGGCAGACGTTTGGGCACTGAAGAGGAATGCCAGCCCTATTTCCTTGTCTGTCAGAGCCTTAAAAAACCAGCACAGCTGCTGTTGTGAAGGTGACAGTATGCAGAAAGCATGACTACTGCTGATTCACAGTGTTCCCAGGTGCAAAGTGACTGCCTCTCTCCTCCCCAGAGGAATCGAGGGTGGGAAAATCCACTTTCTATAGGGATCTCCACTTAATCCATGAGGTTGTAAAGCACAAGTCTGAGGGGGCTGGAGTTGTTACAGAAGCAGACCCCGTGCCTGCTGCAAATGCTTAGGGATTTTACAGATAAGGATACAACTTGCCAAACAAGTTAGGCACAAATGTAGGCATGAATAATGAAGCAAGATCCCCCACTAGGCAGGCCCCTGTGGAGCATAAAGTGTAATTAACCTGATGGTATGTAGCTGCAGCCTACAGCATGCTCAGTTTAAAAAGGTGCTTTTGAAAACAAGACTTATTATCTAAATGTGAAATAGGAATGATTAATCTCTTAGATCCCAAGGGCATGCTGGGAAGCAATCATCAGTTTCACAGTGTAAAAGCAGTCTATTCATGCACTGATACTTACTGGCGTCCTTCCCTCATTCTGGGAGCTGACAGCTGGTCAGCATTGACCTTAGTCTGGTTGGCATTGGTCTCAACCTGGCCAAAGTGTTGGCTGAAAAGGTTTAGGGAGTTGCCTTTCAACAGGGCCCCTGCCACTCTTCTGACTCTGCTTCAAAGGAAGGATGAGATTTGTGTTTTTGAGAAGGTTGACCATACCTCCATTCATCCAAATGCATTCCCGTGGTCACCCAGGCCATCATTCAGCACTGTACCAGCATGTGGCTCTTGAAAGGTAACATCAACAATCAATCACAGCTGGAGCAAGATTCTTACCCTTGCCAGCTTTTGCCATCTTGGCATGGTATTTCTCTGTGTTCTTCTGCTGTCTTCTCTGAGACAGAAACTACTACAACATGACATGCATGACTTTGCCTTTAATTTTTAGAATCTAAACCCAGTTTTTCTAAAGGTCATCATGGCTGAGCTGACATTTTGAATCCTTCTGAATCTGTTTAGAGCAAAATGAAGATAGAATTGACTAATTTTTCTGAAGGATGTCTTAGAAATCAATGCACCGATTATATAAATTACTTTAGATTCAGAGGGCAGTTCCCTAGCATACAGATTGAGAGTGAGGTGAGTCTTGTTTGAAATCTAAGCCTTTGTGTGGATTAGTCGCAGATTTAGTCCCTTTTAATTTAGAGCTATAAAATGTGGAGAATGTTCAGAAGTCCAGGTTTTGAGGGAAACTCTCAATGGAGAGGGAAGAGTAGGTTCAATGTCATATCAAAGGCAACTCTGTTCCCAACATAAACTCATGTGCCCGGGTAGGATCTTTGTTGATTGTGAAAAAATCTGCTTGCTTGGCAGTGACTGGCAATCAGAGACCAGGATCCATAATAGGCATGAGCTTGTGCCTGGGTGTAAGGAGGAATGAACAACTGAATTAGAGCCTACCTACACATCTCAGACCGTCTGGTTTCACAGTTTTCTCCAAAGCTCATGTTGTGTCAACATTCAGTATATTCCCATAACGCTCTGAACAGCATAAGAGGACGTGCTGGTTTCAGCTGAAACCAGCACAGAGCAGTATTTACAACCAGATGTCAGGCCAATGCAATGTGTGACTCACGCTGTTAAAGTGCTTTCAGATCCATGACTGAAACCCATGGCATCCTTTTGATACTAGGGCAGGTGTTTGTGCTAGCAGATGCAGCCATGGTATGTATAGCCTGCTCTGGAGGGGATTACCTCTTGAACATGCTAGCTCATGTGTACCTTGTGAGGTGAACTGGTGCTTTGTGCCCAGTTCAACTCCCCTAATTACCTAAAACTTAGCTGTCTTAGTCTAAGCTTGTGACTTGGGCTGACTCCATGGCCTGTGGAGGAAGGCATCTCAAAAAGGCATGTTTCCTATTCCAATATTTTTTTTAAAGTAAAGAAAAAAGATGAGAGGCAATTGAAATCCTACACTATTTACTGGCTCCAGCTTGCTTCTCCATAGCTACAAGAAAATCAAACAAGAAATATCCTTCAATTACACCCTTTACAATTTATCTGACTTGCAGATTGTTTGACGTGCAATTTATCTGCATTTATCTGTTGTCTTAATGCACCATTGCAAGAGGGAAAACACAAACATCAACTGAGATCAACAATGCTAATACCTCATGGAAAACAGACTTTGGTATAGTGAATCATTTACAATAATATTAGACAAAGATCACAGGCCTAACATGTTTGCTGCAGGCTGTCTCCCCACATTCTCAATGCACTTCCTGGAGACAAATGGGCTTTCTGTCTGCTGGCAGTGTTCTGGAAGAGCTGGCTCAGTGCACTTTCCACCCCTGCTGGTCTTACAAAAAACAGAAACACCTAACAACTTGTGCATCCTCCCAAACAGAACAGGGATTTTGTTCTACAGCAAAAACACAATTAGAATTTTAAAAATGAAATAGCTTATAATTTAATTTAAAGTCCCTAACAGTTTGGAACTAGGAGGAATCTTGTCTGAAAACGACTGCTTCTCTTCAGTTCTTGGAAGCAATAACATGCTGAAAATGGGAAAATGCACTTCTGGATTTAATCTAATTTTTGCAGGCAAAGATCCAGGAACAATAACATGACCAGAGCTGCAACTGCTGAGGATTCGGATACGCAGAGACTACGCCAGGCCCCTGTTGTTATCTCCTCTTGCACAGAGACAACAAAGGTCAACAACCCCAAATTAGCCGGCAGTGTGGATTTCAAAGCTACCGTAGCTGTACAGCAGAAAGGAAAACAGCCACTGGGTGGCAGGACTCCCGAGGCAGAATCTGTCCTGACCCGCTTCTCCCGCACTGTAGACTTTGTGGGTGTGAAATGCTGCTATTTCAGCAGCTCTTTTACATTTTTAGCGGGGGAATTTGTCCCATGTCATCTCACTGAGAGATTCTGTAAGTTTTTGCTGTACTATTGATACCTCCCATAGAGAACCAGCTGCAAAAAGTCACAGCAGCTCATGCATGGGGTTCTTCATGTTCACAACTGAGTGTAAAGAAGGTTGAAATAGAGGAAAGCACATCTGGCAGGAAGGAGAATAGAACAGGTGTGGCTCAAAACAAGTGGCATTTTAAAAATTCAAAAGACCACCAAAAGTGATTCACAAACCAGTGATCTCCAATTGGTCTGTGCTACTATTCCCTTATTTCTGGGGCAGAAACATAAAAGATGTACTAGGATGTTTGTTTTTTCTACATTACAGTAATTGAGGCACTCCTAATGTGAACAACTTTATTCCCTACCCGTATTCTCTTTACAAACCTCCTTTGCCACACCTAGACAGTTTCACCTGAATTCCCTGGGACTTTATTTATACTCAGATAGCTAGCTCTTCAGTCTCCATGTAGAGCAACCTACAGCCCTGCTACTGAAATATTTTGTGCATGTGGTAAGTGTAGGACATCCACCTATTGTACATATAGTAAGGGGCACAATTATCCATTCAATATCAGTATCCATGATCAATTAGCAATCAGCTCTTCATTGATCACAAGAGGCACAGGGGAGAGACAATTTGATTTACCCAGAAGCCAGGCTGCAGGGCACTGGACCAGATCTAGTACCAGCTATTCTTCACTCTCTTCCTGTGTCTGGCAGGAAGGAAGAATTGCCTCTGGCAATTAAATGGTTCAGGGCAAACATCTGTGGGATAATATGGTCCTCTATATAGCACTTATGGCTCAGGCATGTGGCTGTGCCCTTTATGGAGTTTGTCTTCATTTCTAGAGGAAAAGTAAAAAAAATATACTGCCAGGATTTTAATTATGACAGGAATCTATAACCATGGTTTCTGTAACCATGCACACAGCCAAACCCCTTTGAAAACTTTGGTAGTTTCTTGATCTGAATCAGCTAAGAGGTGGCTAAATAAGCAGGGAATTAATAAAATAAAACCTGATTGAAAGGACAGAAATGAGTCAAATTTCTCCTTTCCTGCTTTGGAACAAGAAACCTTTCCAATTCTTGGAAATTGAGTGTTTGTGGAAGACTGAGGGTTGCAGCAGTAGAATCTTAGGTCAGCGACATCCTCACTGTGTGGGTTTTTTCTCTTGAACATTTCTCCTAATTGCTAATTAGCTTAATAAGGGATGGGTAAGAAATAAGTGATCCTAGTTAGGCTTTCAGGGGAGAAACTAGGCTGGCACAAGCTTTCCAAGGCATTCAAGCCCATTTAAGCTGTGGGAGGTTACCCAGCCCGTGTTAGGAAGGCATGGGTGCTCTGGATGCTGGGAGAAGGTCCATGTCCTGAGGCTGCAAGATGGCCTTATGGGAAAATGCAGGGATTTGTAAATGGTTGAGACATGTGAAGAAATGGCAAAACATGAATGAGAGGTGCAGCATTGAAGGGGCAGGCTGCACCTGAGCTATAGCATAGACAACCTGTGTCATTGGAAATGGAAGAGCTTTTAGAAGAACATTTCCACTAGAAGCAGGGGAAAGCTGACAGAGGATTATCCAGTTCTTGAACTCATGTGATCTGCAAGGTGGACAAGGCTTACGTTCAGTTTGCCTCTGAAAAAAGAACACGAGGGAAATAAACAGCACAATCACAAAACATGAGAAAGACAAAGTAGAATATAGTGGCAAGGATTTGGCAGATGTGGTATTAAGCAACGAAGCAAAGACAAACTTGCAAGTGGTTCTGCACAGTTGCTAGAGACTTCAAAATCAAGCCAGAACTCAAATGCCTGGTCCAAATAACAGCCCTGAGACAGAAAGTGTCTGAGAGACTTGGTGGAAGCTAGAAAACCAATGAGATACAGCAGTTCAGCCTTGCAGGAATGACTGAGTAGGATGTAGAGGTGGAGGAGTGATGCTGTATGTGAAGGATAAAAAATGTTACAGCATAAAAATATTACAGGGAAAGAGAAACACCCTAAAAACCTGTGGGTGGAAATCCCAGTTGCTTCTGATAAAAATGCTGTAGTAAGACTGTACTATCCTTTTTGAGTTCTGTGGGAGTGGTCAGTGAGGCCAGAGGAGCAGTAAATGTGGGATGGTGGCATGAGTGGGAGCCTGCATACTAGCTGGATCGGTGCCTCATCAGGATGAGATGCAGAAGCAGAATTTTTGGTTGCAATAAATCCCTGCTTCTAGGACGAACTGGTTGAGGAATCCACAGAAACAAATTCTAGAGGCACAAGGATTTTGTTTGAGGGATATTGGTGGGAAACTGCTCTGAGGTTGTGATCCTGCAATGTGATCTCTTTTAACACTGAAAGGGGTAAAAGCAGGCCATGTGCATCCAATAAGGGAGCTCAGTTTCAAGGAAGGCAATTAAATAAACTGAGGCAAGCATTAGAAACAGTTACCCCCGGCTGCAGCACTGGCTCCATAGGGGTCTCTGGGACCACAGGCTGATGCCCATCCTGGGCAATACAAGAGGCCCCATTCTGGGGACAAGTTTCTGGCTAGGAAATCCCAGCCCAGTTTGGCAATGAGTAACAAAGCAGAACAATCACGGTCATTCAGCACTGCATAGATGTGCTAGTGTTTCCCTTTGTTTTCTGCAAATCTCAGAGAGACATGGACACATGGCTCATACAGATCCAAGTGCAGCATTCGGAATCAGCCATGGGAACAGTCTAGTCTGTTCAACCATTCGGCTTAGAGCTCTGACTCAAGAAGGACTTGGTTTTGATAGTGTTTTCCTGCTGCTTCGGTTACTGCTGAAAGAGGTTGTTTAATTGGTCCCTCTGCCTGGTTTCTCTGAAAGCCAGTCACTGCAGCTCCAGACTCCAGGCAGATCCCTGCCTGAGGTATGGAGGGATCAGCCCCATACCACCTGCAGCTTAACAAGTTGATGAGAGAGAAAAACTCCACCTCACATTTGCTCTTTATTGTAGGAAGAACATTTAAATAGATTTCCCAGTAGAATGATCAGTTGTAAAACCAAGTCACAGGACCCCAAAATAGGTTTTTCTTCCCTGTCTGCAATTGGTTTTCCTTTTGCTGGCTGCTGATTCTGATTCAGCAGTGTTACCCTGGAAAGATTCTCAAACAACACCTTTTGCATTTCCCATCTCTACAAAACATGACTGCGAAGACAACAGGTTTAGATTAGATATTAGGAAGAAATTCTTTACTGCAAGTGTAGTGAGGCACTGGAATAAGTTGTCCAGGGAAGTTGTGGATGCCCCACCCTTGCAAATTTTCAAGGCCAGGTTGGATGGAGCCCTGAGCAACCTGGTCTAGTGGAAAGTGTCCCTACTTATGGCAGGGGAGTTGGAACTTCGTGATCTTTAAGGCCCTTTCAAACTCAAACCATTCTGTGACTATATATGATGTGCAGCTACTTTTACATGTTGGTCTTGAATGTTATTTAAAACACCCAGGAAATGTTGCATTGCTTCATTATCCTGAAAGTTTTTTCCAGTATCCAACAAATCTGCTGCTAAACTCACTGCAACTTCTTACCTTCAAGGAGAATGGAAGAATGTAGGACATTGCCCTTCATTTCTTTTGCATATTAGAAAATCATAACTGTGTGCTTTCTCTCTTTCTATTGGGGAAAAAAATATCTATTTCCTTATTTCCAGGCTGTACTTCCCATCAAGGTTGTGATTGTCCTGAGCATATTTTTGTTGGTGCAACAGGCTCAAACACTGTTGCCAAGCCTCACTGACTGACAGCTGAATAGCTGAGAGAAGAGCTATCCCAGGTTCACACACAGCCCTGTAACAAAGATAACCCCCGAAATGAGATAGTCCTTTTTGATTTCTCCTGTCTCTGGCATCAACCTTCTTTGTTTCCCACTAGAATCCCCAGCCCTTTCTGTGGGATGGTTGCCCACCTGCTACACCACTACTTGACATCACTGAGTGTTTTGCACCTGTGTTGAATTTATTTCAGTGCTTTGGTTCCTAACTGGTTTTCACAGTTTCTGACCACAATGGAAGTGCTCATGTTCCCTTTCCATGTAGCCCACGGTTTGATAGCTCACATCCTCTGTTCATTTTCTGACCCCTAATTTCAGAGAAGCTGGTGTGGGACAGACTTGTGTAGCTCCACTTGAAAATGTCACCAGTTTGGCCAGAAGCTGGTGATAACCAGTGCTTTTGCTACTTATTTTAAAACCCTTCACATATGAGGGCACTTCATATTTCTGCTGAAAGCATTATCAACCTCATCATATGGCACAACCATGGATTCTCTCTTGGCCACTTAAAGATTTAGATAAAGATTTTAATCAATCTGAGATGGTTTTCCCCTGCCAAGCAGGGCTGCCAGAACCCTCCTGAGTTTCTTGCTGCTTTGTTGTCCCACGGGATCTCTTGAAGGAACCATTCAATCCTTTACTCTAGCACCTTCCTCAGTGTTTCAGGCAGGTGTCTTGGTCTTTTATTCCCTGGACCTTTCTTTCCCCTCTGATTTGGCTTTTCTCTTTCCTTGCTTGTGCTTATGCTTTTTCTGATATGTTACTTGGTATTAGATAATTTACTTTGCATTATGCCTGTTGTTTTTGTTTTGTTTTATTTTTCAATAGGCCATGGGTCAAAAGGGTGACCAAGCTTGCGACTGCAGCAGCTCTGTCCAGAGCACCAGGCAGAAAAGGAACTTCCAGTAACAAGGACAAAGGTGACCAGGAAAAGATCAGAGGGGAACTACAATCTGAACTCATTATTTTTCAGGAAGCCTTTTGCTCAAATCTTAAGGCAGCATGCTACTGTTAACTTTCCTTAATTATTTACTCCTTCCTACCAATTTATCAAGCTTTAACTCATTTTCTGCAGAGATTTTCTGTATTTGCTGCAAAGCGCTGTTATCCTAAAACAACATTTGGAACTAAATATGGAATTTCCGTAACTTGGAATTTTAAGTAGACTTTAAAATATAAATAATCCTTTGTGGTGATGCTGCACACTCAGTAGGCAGGTCTGCAGGCCCTTAGGTGTTTCTACCATAACATGAAGCAGTAGCTTCATAGGTAGCACTTATACAAATTGGACTCCTGAGGAGCTCAGAGATCTGCAGGGTTAGCAGCACCAGTAGTGGTGATAAGGAGCTTGCTGGCAGTGACTGAGAATGACATGAAGAAAGCTCCACTCTTGTTCATCCTTGGAATTCACCCCCCAACTTTGTACACATAGGCAGCAATGAGATTCCCTGCCCCATCTGAAGTTTATACTGATCTACCAAAAATTCATTCATGGGCTTTACATAAGAGGTTTATGTAACATTTACATAACATAATGCACCAAAGGCTTCATCCTATGAATTTTACATAAGTTATGTCAAGTAGACAACCATGTGGTACATTTAATAAGTTTGTATTACAAAGTAATGATTTTAGTAAAATTATATTATTATAGTGCAGAATTCACTAAAGACTAAATAAAATATAGCTTGATATCTGTGGCTGCTCAACACTGAACTGTTTATGGTAGTCTTTAAAAAAAAACCAAAACAGTGACATTTGAGACAACCTAGGGTTCCCTCTGGTCCCCAGAGGTGACAAAAGTGGTTTGCTTGTATCCTATGTCAATCATGCAGAGACCTTGCCATGATGGTAAGCAGAAGAGTGACTGGCAAGACAAAGGGCACAGTGTTAAAATTGCTCTGCTTGCAAAATCTGTCTCCAGTCCAGCTCTCATGCTGCCTGTGTTGACCCTGCCTGGCAGCCCAGGCATCTGCACAGCATTGCCCCTTTCTGCCAGGCAGGGACTGCCAGGCATGTCACTTCTGCATCAGCAATGGTGGCAGCTGGAAGAAAAGTACCCTGACACCTCCAAAATGGTAATTTGAAAAGCTAAATGTGAACATTGCTTTTACCATGTTCACAAGTTTGGGTCATCAGCCAGGCTCAGGCCCAGCTCTTCTGGCCTATCCAGTCTGCAGCACCATTATCCTCTCCCTGTTCTCAAACTGAGTTTTAGACCCATTCCAATAGTACTGAATGGGGTTATTTACTCAAGCTGTAGATTGCTACCCACTGACCCCCTTGAAACTGAAAAAAAAATTTAAATAAACACTGGGATTTAACATTTATCTTTATTTCTATCTTATTCTCATTATTGTTCTCTAATTAATAAATTGGCACTGAGAGACCCATCCACTTTCAAACAGGCCAGAGCTCATTCACTTCTATTAGGAACTGGGATTCCTGGCAGAGGGACAGATGCTGAAATGCTTTTAAATTTGGAAGAAACTCAGCACAAATGTGCCAAAGCTAAAGCAGGAAAGATTGTGATGTTTATTTACCAAAACTACTGCTGTGATACAGCTCCTGACATGGGTACATATGGGGCTGGCTTCTGCTCCAAGGGCTGCTCTCTGATGGAAAGGCATTTTGCCTGCTGTGACACTTGCAGTATTTTCCATACAGATGCCCTGATGAGGCTCCTAGTTGCACCATGGTCATGGACTCAGGAGACCAACCAAAACATGTTTTAGTATTGTCCCCCTCAAGGCTGGCTACAGGAACACTCAGCCACTGCAGAGACCAAAGGCTCACTGAAAGTCTCTTCATTGCTCCTTAGTCAGCAGCACCAAGGGAAGGAAAGCAGGGTATTTATCCCTTGCATTGGCCATGGAGAGGGAAGGAGGTGGATGCAGATGGGAAGAGCACAGCTGATACCCAGGGAGAGCTGTTTGTGTCCATGTCTGGGAGATGCACAAAGAGCTCCGGGGTGCAGCTTTGAACAGGAAGAGTCACCTTCCTCACTCGAAATTTAAACATTGCTGGTCTGTCCCCATCTGCCTTTCAAAAGCCCCAGGCTTGTGTGATCTCATGCCTGGGCGTCTCCTGGAAGGCAGTACTGAGCTCACCCATCAGCGAGTGGGGGCTGAGATTTTCTGGAGTGAGCAAGGTGGCATCAGCAATGCCACCAGCATCGGTCCTGCCAGAAGACCTGAGGAACTGCTCTGGGCACTACAATCACTGCTGGGCCAGTCTGCAGAGGGGAGGCTCAGTGGCAGGGTGGGTTTATGACCTAGAACCCATTTCTCTTAAAGTACTGGGCTCGTCTAATCACGCCATTGACGTAGTTGTAGTCTCTGCTGCATGGGTCTGCCTCGTAGGCCTGGAGGTTGCCCATTTTTGCATGGTAGGTGCAGATTCCCCCTGGAAAGAGTTAAGAAGGAGCTGTTATGGGCTTGTAAGTAAGAAATAGAGATTTAAGAGCAAACATTTGTAGCAAAAAATGCCACACATCTCACCAAACAAGAACTGCTTGACAAAGTGCCAATTGTGCATTGTTGTTGACAGTGACTGATTTTTGAAAATCTTTATTGCTGTTGTGAAGGAGCCCATGACTCTCTCAAAATGGAGGTGTAAATGGAACACTGTTACCAGAAAAGGGTGTAATCAGAGTAAATAAGGACAGTAGCAGAGCAAGGAAGGGAGAATAAGAAATAGCATAGGGTGAACAAACCAGCATGCAGATAGCACAGGTACAAGGAAACCTGGATCACAATCTTCCTGGACACAATTTAACAGTTTGCCGCAATAATTCTGTTGTGTTGTGGTGGCTCAGTTTCTGCATTCTCCAGTGACTTTTATTTAGTTGCTTTCTATCTTATTTATCCACCTAACAGCCATTTCTTATTGCCAGTCTGCTGGTCTGATACTGCTTCTTTTAAGCTAGAAAACTCTGGTTCTGGTTGTTGTTTCAGGGCTTTGGGGGTTTCTTTCATTTGTTTAGCTTTTTTGTGTTTTTTTTTTTTTTTTGTAAGAGAAGCTGTAAAATCAGCCAGACTAATGCTTTTTTTCCCTTAAAAATAACACCAACCAGCACACAGCACCCCACCAGTCAGTCTGTCCCTTCCCAGTACAAAGCCCACTCCGTACCTCTCAGCTGCCGGTCCCAGGTCCAGGTAGGATGTCTTGCCCGTACTTCATTAATGGAAAGAACCAGCATATTTGAGCACTGATTTATGTGTTCTTCACTATCCCATGCCGCATAAGGTTGCAGTTGCTGCCTGCTGATCTAGGAAAGAGAAGCAAGAAAATGGGTTTGCCTCTGAGTGCCATCCCCTCTTCATTGTACTCCCAGGCTTTGACTCATTGAAGTGACCTTATTCAGGACAACATCTAAGCACAGCCTTTGATTTAGGCAGGTTGCTCTTTCCAACACAGAACGGTAATTTGCTAAGATAAAGGCCTGGGGTATGCCCTACATTACTGTGCTGTTGCTCACTCTTTTCACCCTGGAGTACCTGCATCAGGCCGTACTTCTGCCGTCCCCGGTCCCAGCCGTTGTCCAGGAGCAGGCCAACACGGCTCTCCTGAGACATGATGGCACCGATGAGCGCTGGGTCCAAGCACAGGTTTCTGGCTACTCTCTTAATTGGGATCTCATATCTCCTCAGGCGTACGAGGTCTGCCTCAGCAGTCCTCCGTATCATGGCATTTCCTGCAGCATGGGAAAAGGCAGACTTACACACACCCCTCTCCAAAACCCTGGCTTCCCCCTTGAGCAGGTGTGTCAAAGGAGTAACCCAAGTTTTTAAGAAATCACATCCACATCAAGTGGAGGAGTGGGATTTGAGGTACAAGCATGGTTCTATTGGCTATGACCATGGCCAAGGAGCTGCTGTTCCACTACCTAAGGATGAACAGGGGAACAGGGAGGCTTCCTAGGAGGTGGAATGCATTGTCCTCTTCTTCTGGTACACCTCTGGAGTCAGGAAAGTGAAGTTTCAAAATGGATTTGAAAAAAATGAGGGGCATGTTACCATAACTGGCCCTACTGCAGTAACAGCTGTGTTCTATTTCTGGAGAGTGAGAATTTTAATTTTTTCAATTTTCCCAAATTTTAAAGCAAATTTGGAACAGCTTGGAAACAAGCAAACAGGTTCAGATCTGTTCTTTAATACCTGCAGTTAGGTGTCTGCCCTGGAAGAGCCTACATGTGAGGAACATGGCAAAATCCCTGGAGATATCTGCAGTGTAAATGTGACATAATCAGCTGTGTGTTGACACCAGGCAGTATCACCAGGCAAGAAAGAGAGAAATGTGAAAGGAGTTACCAAAAATTAGTCAACCAGAGGTAGGATGGCTGCACACCTGGGACTTTACTCCTGTAAAGGATGTCTCTGGCAGGTCAGCACTGGCCAACTCAGCCAACATGCCAGCATTCAGGACCTGGCTCTGTGTATCTTACCTTTGGAGCAGACAAGCCCTGGGGCTTTGTGAGGACGCTGATGATAAAGTCCTGGCTCATGAAGAAGCTGTTTTAACTGAAAAGGGGTGATACTATTTCTCTTTGTTATCACAGAATCACGGAATCACTAGGTTGGAAGAGACCTTCAAGATCATTGAGTCCAACCCATGGCCTAACACCTCATCTAGACTATGGCACCAAATGCCTCATCCAGTCTTTTTTTAAACACATCCAGGGATGGTGACTCTACCACCTCCCCAGGCAGACCATTCTAGTGCTTTATCACCCTTTCTGTAAAAAACTTTTTCCTAATATCTAGCCTAATTTTCCCTTGACCAGCTTGAGGCTGTGTCCTCTTGTTCTGTCAGTTGCTGCCTGGTGAAAGAGACCAACCCCCACCAGACTACAACCACCTTTCAGGAAGTTGTAGAGAGTGATAAGGTCGCCCCTGAGTCTCCTTTTCTCCAGGCCAAACAACCCCAGATCACAGCTTTGAGGTCAAAGATCCCGACCACAAGGCAGTTCTGGAGGCTTCATCTGCTATTTTGGGAGAGGAAGTGTTGCTTTCTCCCTTTTGCTGATAGAATAGCTGCACCACATTTAATTTGGCAATAACAGAAGGTAAGGCATCTCTCTGCCAGGTACAAACAAGTTGACAAATCAAGAATTGAATGATACATACCACAGTCAGGGGCTCTTGCAGGTGTACAGGAGATAGTGGGGGCTTGGAGAGCGCTTATATCACCATAGCAACTGTAACTCATGGATGGAGCTGAAATATTAAACAGAGGTGTTTGAACACATAAGATCTCAGAGCAGTATTGTTCAAGTCCTGCAAGCATACACAAGTCAAGCATGAGAGTCCAGACCTGCAGCCCACATCCCCTTGTGTTGGCCCTGCTTGTACGGTTTCCACTGCCCTCCATCAGTAATGTTACCAAGGAAAGGTAGAGAACAGAAATTTGTTCTTTTCTAGTTGGATATTGAAGCAAATGTATCTAATGACCATTTAGATGAATATGCACCTGCCCTGTTAGGTCTTTAAAGGTTGGTGTGGGAGACGAGAACCAGAACTTCTGCATTTATTTCAGAGGGCTGTTCCCATTCAATGCCCCCCAGTGTTTGGAGCCACTCAGATGATGGCTGGTGATAGCTGAGCACCCTGGCTGGGATTGTCTCCTGTGTCCCTTGATAACTTGGTGAGGAATTAATTCAGGAGAATGCCTGCCTCAGTCTGGGAAAATTACTGTGTCCTCAGTAACTGAGGAACAAACAGATTGCCACTTTTGTGAGACCATTCCTGAGAAGGCAGGAATATTGGATAAGATTAGCTGGGAAAAACAAGAGGAGACATGTCTGTGACTCCCTTAGTTTCAGTCCCATCCTCCAGATGAGCTGGTTTAAAAGACATGTGGGCAGCAGGCAGCCTCATGCAGCAGCTGAGGGCCTTCAGCCACACAGGATTTTACAGAGCCATGCAGGAAGGGAGCCTCAGGCTTGTCTGCACCCTTCCTCTCCAAAGCCCTTCTGCAAACAATCCCCAGTGTGCTTTTCACAGCAACCCAAACCTGTCTCACCAATAAAGGCTGAAAGACCCAGCAACAGCAGTGTGGGGATCATGGTGATGGCTCTCAGCTGTCCCAGGAGACCTGGAAACACAGTGGTTTGCAAAACATGTAGAAATTACTGCTGATTTTCAACAGCACTCTAGCAAAGTTAGCATACCAAAAGCTTCCACCCCGAGGCACTAGACAGGGACAGCATTAGCTGAAAAGGGGATGGACAACAGAGGTACAACAAGGGGAGCCTTGGGAAGACTTGGATCAGGGAGGTCCCTGTTGGCAGCCTGGACTAGCAGGGACCTTTTTAGCCCCTGTCAGTTCTCATTGCTTGCTCACATGGCCCCTCCTGAAAGGCCCACAGTGTGTCTTTCTGATCAGCAGGTCCACTAGCTTTGCTTTAATTTTATAGGTGTTTGAAGTCTAATGTGCTATAAAGTGCACACAACCCCTGCCTCTCTGTTCAAAAAGGATGGCTTTTTTCCTTGGCTTTTGGAAAAACTTGCTCTCAAAAATTAAGAACTATGATCCTTAATACTCTGCTAAGAGCATGCAAAGCAACCCCAAGATTTATTTGGTGAAATAATACTACTCTGTGTAATATTGGCAGATAACCAGTTAACTTATAAATGTGTGTGTTGTGCCTATTAATAAAATTCAAAAATGTCATCAAATGATAGCTATCAAATGCAAAAAAAATTGAGTGTATTTGCCTTGCTGATGAAGACATTTAAACTGAACAGCTTTTAGGGCTTACAAATGTGGGGTTTTTTCCCAAGAAGATTGCAAACCCAAAACATGCCATGTGTCTTGTGGCAATTAACACTAATCCTGTTAACACTGGAAAACACATTATCAGTTTTAATAGCATGTGACCATTTCTCTAGCCTGCATTTCTACTGCAAACTAGATTATATAGATGCAGAAACACAAATAATCCATTGATATGATTGGAAAGACTCCCTTGTCCTGACTGAGCTTATTCAGGCCAGCAGTGTCCACAGCCAGATCAGGGTACACTCAATAGCTCTGTTTGAGTTCTAACACTAAGGCTAAGTAGTCACAAGCCCAGATCAATACAGCTTGACCCAACACCTATGAATTTGATGGCAAATCCATCTAGATCTCTATTGAAAGCTACAGGATGTAGCTGTGTCCACATGCAGGAATTTTTTTTCACTCCCATCACAAAAACCTCATAGGCCTTATATAGAAACAGCATAGCAATCACAATATTGGCAAAATGCTAAATCAAAACAAATCAAGGCTTCTGGTTCTAAATAAGTATTCTGAGAGTGAATTCAGACTCACCTGTCTTCAGTTGTCCTTCCTCTGAGGCAGGTCACTTGATGACTGTTATATATATATATATATGTAGGAAAAGGTATCCACCCTATGGGCTTTGGAATGTTAATTCCAACCTAGTGTGATGACTGTTTTAAAGTACAATATAATATATATTAAGAGCTTAGAACTCAAATGATTTCTTTCATCCAAAGATTTGCACAAGTGGTAATTAGTCAGACTCAGTATAACTCTGTGAAAGGAAATAAACACTGGTTTTCCTCCATCAATAAGCACATTGATGCACAGTAAATGACTTGCAGAGATTATTGAAGTGAATCAGTGGCAGAGACCAGGCAGATCCCTGTATAGTCCTCTCCTTGCTTTGCATCTGAACATATTTCTGGAAGGATTGTTTTTGTCTTGTTTCCTCAATGATTTCAGACAGGCAAGCTTTTAATGAAGTATCATACTTCCATATGAATTTTAACAAGGGCAATTAAGAAAAATCATCCCACTGCTTCATTGCTTACAACAACTCTAATTCAGGACGGGCACTTGACTACTCTGAGAGCAGAGGCAAGGTCTGAGTTTAAGATGTGGGGAGGTGGGAGGTTGCAGCAGAAATTAGGAGGAAGAAACTGGTCTCTCAGCAACTGAAGTTAGTGGGGACACACAGAGGGGCTCTGAAAGACTTGCACTTTGCAGTCAAGACACTTTTCACATATCTAAAATATCTGAGTCACTTGGACAAGGAAAGACAGACCGGGATGCCAGGGCCCTTCAATCCTGTTGCACTTGCCATGTTTTTCTCTTCCCTAGACTCTGCCCAGCATGCATGGAGGTTAAGAAGGCCAAGATTTTCTTCTGGTAGCTTTATCTTCATTATTTAATGCATCAAAAATCCATCTATTCCCATTGCTCTTTTGGGACTGGTGTGGCAGGTAGGAAATGCTGTTTTGGTCAGATACTAATTAGTGTGTTCAAAACCAGGCATTGTTACAGAAGACTTAGTATAAGAGTTAAGGTGAGTCTTAAATACAGAACTCCTACTGAAACCTTCCCAAGATTACAACAAAGCTAGGCAATCATTCTTCATGTACAAACCTGATATCTCATTGTGGTATCTCAGACTAGACTATCATGTAATCCTTCTACTGGAGTATAACATTTTGAAGAGCAGAAGGTAAAGTTTGACATAATGTGAGGTGCACATCTCTGTGGTTTTGTCATGGCTGAACACAAAGAAAATAGAAACATCACATGTACAGTGTGCTTTAATCCTTTCAAGGGAAATAGCAACTGATTAATTTCTGGAGGGAAGGAAAACCAGAAGAAATTATCTGGGAGAAGCTCATAGTGCACAGCTTGATGGCAGCAAACCCAGTAGATATATTAATTTATTCTCTACAGACCAAGACAATTTGTATTAGAAAGAGATGTATTCTCTCAAACAGATTATAATAATTCATCATTAACATCCTTTATAAAAACAGCATCATGTTAGTAACAAAAAATTAATGTTTGTTTCTCTGTCACTGAGCCTGTGTTCATGCTGGTAACTTGGGACCTTCTTTGAGAAGTAGCCTATAACTTAGGGAAGATTTATTTCCTAATGTGTTGTCTACTGGTCCTTAAGATAATGTTTTTAATTTAAATACTGTTTGTCTTTGCTACTTATTTTTCTCTTTCATTTGTTACCATATAATCACATATATCTACATTTCACAGTCACATGAATTCTTAATGCCTATTCTGCATTACATTGCTCCTTATGTACTCATTGAATAGTGGATGCTATGTTTTAAATACAAGGGGTTTTTTTATCTGCACTGCTCTAAGCTCTTAGGTCCCTGGGACAGATTCCTTGTAGTCATACAAATTCCGCAGTAAGCCCAAATAAGGGGATACCTTTTCAGCAGTGTTACAGATTTTTTTCTTGCTCAAAACTCCTTTATCCACACAAATTTTTCCAACTGCCTTTTAGAGTAAAAGCCAAAAGCAAACCCCCTCTGTGGAAACATGCTCATATACACTGAATGGAGCAGGGCTCTTAGCCAATGCATTTATCCAAGACACCACCACGTAATGAGAGCTACCCAATGTTAGAAAACACCATCTTCTGCTCAAAGGTGTTTGCAGGGCTGTAAATGCAGAGCACGGAGTGTAGGTGGGACACTTAATGAGAATGGGCTGCATCTGTCGCTGGTAGAGCACTTTTTTTTTTAATTTATTTTAAGAATAGAATTAATTTGGAAAGCTACATCAGGAGTACAGTGTCAATATCTGCTCTCCTTGTGCTGGTCAGCACAGCATGCCACTGGGAGGGGGGGATGGGATGTCAAGGAAAGAGGAGGAGTTCACTTATCAAATAGTATCTGCATCTCCTTAAATTTAAGAAACAGGAAATGTTCCTGGGAATTCATGGCCATCCTAGAATTAAGATGCAGTCAGTGACCACAGACACGCTTTCTCTGTGTTCTTTCAATGACACTGTTGGTTACATTCAGGTAAAGGGAGAACAGAGAGGATAAAAAATGTTACCTGACACAATAGCATTTTCCACTTGTCCTAAACTAGAAGGGACCACTCCTGAGACCTAAAGCACACCAAGGTTCAGTACCAACAGTTCTTTCCTACTCACAGATTTTCACTTTATATGCTTTCCCCCTCATGCCAAAGGGAAGTTTTTTCATTCCGCTTAATGGAGAAGTGATCAAAATGGAGCATCATTTTGAAAAGCACTACACGCTGCACATGTTGTTCTCCTTCAGGTTGCAGGTTTTAGCATTACATGTCACTGGGTGGTGAGAATACCATCTAAAATTACTTGGAATTATACCCACATTAATTATTGTCTCCATTGTGAGTTTCAACTTGTTTCATAACATCAACAGGCAGATGAATTTCTCAGGTTGTTCCTTTTGTCTCAGATGTAATTATAGGTAACGCCAGGTATTCTCAGACTTTGTAACTGCTTTATAGGGAAGCTGCCCATCACTGCTGACGTAGGTTGGATATCTACCACTAACTGACCAGTTAAAGATGCACCTGTAGCATCATCTCAGACAAATCCTCTACCACTGTCCTTCACAGCTTTTAAAGGGACACACCCAGTCTAATAATGAAATTTCCATAGTATTTTCTTTTTTTCATCTAGTATACCTGGAAGTAATCACAGAATCATTTAGGTTGGAAAACACTTCTAAGTTCACCGAGTCCAGCCATTACCTCAGCACTGCCAATTCCACCACTGAACAACGCCCCTACGCACCACATCTACACATCTTCAAAAGTCTTCAAACTTCTAAGGCATGAGGATCTCAGTTTTCACTGTATTCAGAAGTGAACAAGTACTGAGGGTCCCAATCTCTTCCTTTATCTTTTCTGAAGAATGCAAATGAGCATTGAAGTAACATCTCACTCTGCATCTCTCTGGCCTTCACATAAAATATCTAAGGCCAGAAACATTTATGCGGGAGGAAAACAAGTATTTTCCTTCTGTTCTCTAAGATGAAGTTTTTAGTTTTTCTGTAGGAAAGGTGTCCTAGCAAAAAGGTCACTGGATTGGATTCTATGAGAGTCTGTTCACATCCCATCTTAAAGACAGATCTACCACCTGATGCAAGTAATTTGAAGTTTGAGCCAGGTTAGGGTCCTGCACACGGGTTGGGGCATCCCAAGCACAAATATAGGCAGGGGGATGAATGGATTGAGAGCAGCCCTGAGAAGGACTTGGGGGTGTTGTTTGACAAGAAGCTCAACATGACCCAGCCATGTTCACTCCCAGACCAGAAAGGCAGGGCTGCACCAAAGTCAGTTGTGGCCAGCAGGCTGAGGGAGGCCATTCTGCCCCTCCACTACAGGCTCATAACATCCCACCTGGAGTAGCACATCCAGCTCTGGGCCCCCAAAGTAAGAAGGATGTGCAGCTGCTGGAGCAAGTCCAGAGGAGGGTCACCAAGGTGATCAGAGGGCTGGAGCTCCTCCTATGAAGACAAGCTGAGAGAATTAGGATTGTTCTGCCTAGAAAAGGAAATACTCTGGGGATACTTACAGCACATTCCACTACCTAGAGGGCCAAACGAGAGTTTGGAGGCACTTTGTACAAGGGCGTGTAGTGATAGGACAAAGGGGAATGGCTTCAAGCTGACAGAGGGTAGATTTGGATTTGATACAAGGAAGAAAGTCTTTGTGTGAAACACCAAAACAGGTTGCCCAGAGAAGCTGTGGGTGCCCCATCCCTGGAAGTGTTGAAGGCCACACTGGAGAGGGCTTTGAGCTGGTTTCATGGAAGATGTTCCTGCCCATTGGGCTTGGAACTAAGTGATAGTTGAGGTCCCTTCCAACACAAACCATTCTGTGTTTTGAAGATAACTATTAAGGGCATTTCTGTGTGCCTGGAATTAATGATATACAGCGTTGAGGACTGTTAACATTCTAGAAAACAAACAGGAAACAATTTCAGGCTTTTTTCTAGGGCAGTGCACTAACAAAAGAAATAATTAGCACGGAGGAAGTAGATCAGGAAGGTAATTAATGTTGTTCTGTGCATTACAATCACCTGATTTTCATACAATGAAAGCCAATTGTTACTGGAGATTGCATGGTTTGCGAAGAAGGTAAATTAATTTTTAAACTTTATTTTCTTATAAGTCACATGTTGAAGTCCACCAGGTAGATTATGAAGTCCACCTACCTGGACCACCAGGTAGGTTATGCTTGAACATTTTGTGTTCCAAAATGCAAATTATATTATCACAGATTCAACACTAAGCTGACATAGCTATGTGGCTACTAGATCAGTGTTGGCTTAGTTTAGGCAGATCAAGACATGGCTGTAACAATTAATGACAAACCAAAAAGTAGCTTTAGAATATGCACCTTATGGGCTCTCTAAAACTAAGTTTTCTTAACTAATTCCTTTCCATCAACAAGCACCCAATATCTCTGTGTACATGCGCTTAAAATTAATTAACCAAATTTGAACGAGGTATTTTTGGGTGATGCTCTGGGGTCTTATGTACTGCTTTAGCCAGTTTCTACCCAAATTTGCCCTAAACCAGGACGATGTGTTACCTTAAATTGATGAACAAGGTATGAGCATAAGTTGCCTTCTGTAGCATATGATATGTGCTTTTCAGAGGAACAGGGAACAAGGAGCATCTGTCACTGCAATGTCTTGGATCACCACAATCATACTGGACTGGCTGAAAGCTGAAGGCTCCCAAGTATGATCCAATAACAAAAGATCACAGTGGACTTTTTTGCATCAAATGTGGTGGAACCTATTTCTACTTATCCTTTAAATGTGGCTCAGGAGCAACATACCCCTCAGAAGAGTTCTCAAGCAGCCTAACGTAACATCACATACCCTCACCTTCTGATTCGTAGAGGGTTTTCTTCAGTTCCAGAGTGTAATTCTCACTCTCAAACTGTCATATACAGCTATTCTAAAGAGACAGACAGAGCAACCACTAGTGACAGAATTTTCCTTCCAAAAAGTGGGTTATACAGCTATTGTATATTCAATGAGTACAAAAAACATGTTATTTCTGCATCAGCTAGTGCTTGTTTGTGTGTATGTGAGAGATGGAGTGACAGCATCCCTCACACTCAGTTGAAAACACCAGCTTTACTCTAGAGTATGGGGAAGACAAAGGACTTGTCTTAGAAACTGTACTGGTCAAATCCCAAACTTCTATAGAAGTTCCTGTAGAAAAGCCTTCATTTTAGTATTTCTAGGTAGGGGGTAGTAAAAAGGGGATTACTTGTAACATAGGACTTGAGAGCATCAATTCATCTTTTGAGTTTGCCTCCCTCCACCCCTGTGACACTGGCAGGTAATCCAGCCTGCTAATGGGGTCTGAGAGCAACTACTCATTTGTTGCCCTCTCCAGAATTTGTTTCTCATCCTGCCTCATTCTGGAACTAGACTTAACATTCCCAGATCCCAAAGCTCAACTCAGCACTTCACTTCGGGGTAGATTTCTTGAGTCAGAAACACGACTAAATGCAGGATCATCAGTTAGTGATCAAGGAGTGTCCAGTCAAGTCCACATAATTCAGCATCAAGAACTGAACAACTGAGATCCTGTTTGGTTATTATTATTGCCTTCATGCTTTTTTTTTTTTAATTATTATTTCATACCAAGCATCAGGCACAGGCTTAAGCACTAATAATTATTAAAGTTATATGCTGAGTTCAGGCATAAGATCTATCACTTCCAAAGCTATACCTGAACATTCCTCATCTCTTTGTTGTCTAACAACCTTTCATGGCTGACACATGCCAGACCAGGTACCGTTCTGTGATTGGTCTAGGCTCATGTCATGCCCATTAGTCAGTCATGTCCTCACATACCTCATCCATCTGCTGTAAGCAGTTAATCAGATAAAACCTGTGTTCCTTCTGGATATTGCAAATCATCACCATCATCTCATCTGTCAGCCATATGGCCACTAGATTGCTGTTGACAAAGTTAATCTTTTTGCTTTTCAAGTCTATTCAGCTGACAGATATTTGAGCTGGTGTTCTCTGTATTGTGTCATGTCTAGTTTACTGTCCCAGGTCTTATAATCATGGATAATTCATTAATTTAACCTGCACAGCAAAATCATTAAGCTCCACCACAGAAGAGTAATTTGTTCCTCACTACTCAAACTAAATGAACTTCCCATTTCTTGGAAAACTTCTACATTTCAGCAAAACAAAAATTTTTGGGTTTGAATTGTTCATCTCAAAAGTAATATGCAGGATGGTGGTGTAACCAAGAGGACTGTTCAGTAACTGCTTTAATGTTAATTCAAGGCAGAATATGCAGAAAGAAGACATGAAAGTAGAGCTGAAGCAAATCTATGAGATTGCTACTTGAAAATAAATTTAAACTTATAGTACAAACAATCTCAACTTCCCTTGTTACCTATGTCCATAGCAGGGGGGTTGGAACTAGATTATCTCTAGGGTCCCTTGCAACCTAGCCCAGTCCCCGAGTCTACCCAAGCCACACATTCCTGCAAACTCCTTGTATCAGCACTAGAGTATGTGTGGTCATCTTACAAGCCTGATGAAGGAACAGGTCCCATGAAGGATGAAGATTAACCTAGAAAAAAACCCATCAGCTTAAAGTGACGTGAAACCACAGACTCCAAGCAGGATTTGCACCGAGTTTGTAATGAGGCTATTCACGTGTAGAACTGAGTAAGTAACCTCCAACAACGCACTCTGCTGGAATCCTGACAAGCCCACGTATTTCCACACAGCGTGCAACTACATTAGAGGTGATTTTATATTTCCATAGCTTATTCAACACAATTAGGGCTCAGTGATGAGTACTGCTAAGACTCATCAATGTTAGAACATTGGTTTCCTGAATTTCATACAACTGGATGCAGGAAAAAGGAGCACTTTTTAATGCATTCAACGAGTTTGTGCATTAAAAAAGGGATCAACGTGAAGCAAGTCTCCTTCATGTATCTCCTACATCAACAGGCAGCTGTGCACATCTTAAGCTGATTGTGTTCTCAGGGTGATCCTGTATGTTAAGACAGAACTGTATATCGCCTGTTAGAAATCTAGAAAGGGCTCATACACACTTTCTGATAGGCTTTATTAATAGAGAAATTAATCCACAGCATCTAGATCTCCTTTGAAAGGATGCAGTAGTCAACATTAGAATGAAAATAATTTTATTTCAATGCACATGAACAGAAACAAAATATAATTTTTTAAACTTAGAGATATATTGCTGGGCTGGCCCAATCACAAGTGTTTTCTTCTACAAGGCAGCAAGACTGACCAGGCCCACTTCACTGCTTTTTGGACCAACTGGATTCAAAGTACCACCTCAAAAGGGTCCTTCAGCACAAAGCAAACAATTTTTTTGAAAATGAAAACTCATCAACTGTTCACCTAGCCAGGAATTTTACATTGTGTCCAAGAAAGATCTCTCTTAAAAATTCTGTCCATAACTGAAGAACAGTACACAGTATGAAGCACTATATCTAAACTTAACAATCAAGGTTTCTCCCAAATACTTTTCTCTATTCTATTCTCTTGTATGAAGCATCTGCTATAATATCCACACATTCACAACCACAGAATGATACAAACCCATGAACAAGGCTGTTTTCAATATGCTTGTTGCTATGTGCCTTTACCTGCTGTATCAGCTCTGACATGCAGCATTTGTAGATGGCAAAAGGGAAAAAACTAATTTCTCTTATTTCAGAATTCAAAGAAGTTATGACTGCTTTTACAACTTATAGTGCAATGCAGTTAATTTATTCAATGGCTTGATATGGCACCATAAGATAAGCAAATATTTCTTAAAATGCACAATTTCTTTACTAATAATTTTGTGGTGCTTCACTGATATTGTAAGTAATAATAAATTTACAAAGACAACTGAAAAAGGAACTGATAGAGAACAATAGGTTTTTTTAAAAGTGCCTGTTACCTGCTTTAATAAAGAAAAACAGAAAAAAAAAACCCTTGTCAGATTAAATCAAAACAATAGGAAGTAGCTCCTCACACAGCACAGTTAAACTGTAGCCTCCTTGCCACATGATGCATATGCCTGGATACTATGAAGATTTGAAGAAATTTTTCTTCCATTATTTTAAGCAGCAAATGCTCTCAGATACGATGTTCCCCAAACCACAGATTGCTCAAAGTAGATTGTGGGGAAGCACTGCTATCTGGACCCTGCTTTCATTCTTCCTTGTGCATCTCCTTTTAGCCACTGAGACTGGATCCTGGGCCAGAGGGACCTTTGGTCTGACTTCATACGGCTGTTTTTATGTTACTTCAGAACATTTCATAATCTTATACTTAAGACAAAGGGCTTAAGTTCATAATTTGCCATGTTGTTTAGTTAGAAGGACTAAGATTTTTAAATTACAAATGACTTCCAAAAGAGAAAAAAATACTTAAGCTTTTTTCTGTTGTGACTCAGTTGTATAAAACTGTATAGAAAAATGAAAATTATATGCACATGTAATGAAAAGCAGTAAGCTTTATAAAAAACATTCTTAGAAATGTACTACGCATAAACAAAAGATGATTTACAAATATATTTAGTGGCTCTTCTAGTCATCATCAGAATCTGAATCATATATCTTTCCTCTGATGGTCTTCTTGTCCAGCTTCGTAAAGCTTGTTCCATATTTCTTTTGACTTTGAAAAGGTGGCTCCATCAAGTTTCCACTACAGGAAAAGGGAAAGACAAGCTGATTAAAGCTATATTCATACAGACAGTAAGCATCATCTCTACTGACCTAATTAGAATGTGCTTCTTCAGAAAAACACATTCTAAGAGAACACAGTGCCTACTTGCTACAGCAACCCTAAGCAGCATAGTGGTGTTGCTAGCATAGCACATTCTGGTCAAAATGGCCTGGATAACTGGAGTTAAGACAGGAGTG
Organism: Cinclus cinclus; assembly: GCF_963662255.1. Taxonomy (NCBI): domain Eukaryota; kingdom Metazoa; phylum Chordata; class Aves; order Passeriformes; family Cinclidae; genus Cinclus; species Cinclus cinclus. The sequence goes on from NC_085047.1 coordinate 87,131,004, forward strand.
TTAAAGTAAACAGCACCTGTGAGTGCAGCTATAGAGAAAAACTGTCTGAAAAGGCTCTTCTGCAAACTGATCATGCTAAAGACAACTATCTGTCAGATTAAACTGTAACCAGGGAATTACAGACAAACTTTTCAAAACAGGTGAGGAGCCACTAGCACAAAAGAAGCCAAAATGTTGCTAACAAGGACTTGGGAGTCAAAACTGGGGTTTGCCAGAAGTCAGTTTATGCTATCTCTGCCTAGGCCAGGCAGAGCAGTTTCCCCCCAGGACTGCACATCTTCTACAGGACTGTGGGGGAACTTGCACCTCAGAGTGCCCCCATGATCCTGCAGGGGTTCTCTCACCAGCATGTGCACCCATGGGAATGGACCCATGTTCCCTGTTGGGAACAGCAGGTTTTCACATAAAGCTGGAGCACCTGCTTCTCTTCCAGCAGGGTTGCACAAGGAAGGGAATCCCCTCTGGCTGCTCACAAAAGGGTGTGCCCTGCTTTTGCTTACATGACCCATGCAGGGTTTGCATCCAAGTGTCAGTGAGTGAGTGAGCAATTACAATTACAACCTTCTGGAATTAGCTATAAAGGGGTATTTAGAAATCTGTGGTTCTTTACAAAATGTGAATACTATTTTGCTGATATTAATCCAATATATACAGTTCACTGATTGTGATTTAATTACATACGTCAACATACCACTTGAATCCTCATTTTGGGCAAATAATATGACCTGAACAGTTTTTCCCCTAAACAAAGCATGCCTTTTCACCACCTGCTATCCCACAGGCTGAAGGAAAAGAACTATTTCTAAGCTCTGAGGAGACCTATGCCTTTTTCATGAATTCCAGAGATTGGGATGTTACTTTCAGAGCAGTGTGGAAATGTGACTCACATTGCAAAGGCAAGGTCTGCCAAAATGAACAAATAACAAAACTGTCCCACTTCACGAGGAGTCAAGAACAAATACACAGTACTAGTAGAGTCAAGTAGAAGTAAAATTATGCCATGAGCCAATGCATCAATATTTATTTAGCTATTTATTTAGCAAACTCAGTGGTGCTTAATACTACTCCAGTGAAGGATTTTTCCCATAAAAGGCTGTTGCTGTCTAGAATATGCACCCACGCTGTCTCAGCATATTTGCTTTTTACTGAACTGGGAAATACCAGTTGTTTTAAAATTACAAATTTCAGTCACTTCACACAACGTTCAACAGCTACTAAGCCAAACTGAGTAGTAGTTTTTTTGGCTTTAAGACACAGTATTTCTTGCCAAAATTTTACCTCACTAGACATTTATTTAAATGCAGTTAATAGAGTTTAAGAAGCACTAAAGACATTCAAAACAATAAAGCAAAATTAACCTAAAAAGAGAGATGATATTTGAGACACATTGGAAAGGAAAGCAGAATTTTGGTAAATAATTTTCCTGTAAAGTTAGGCTGTTGTGGTGACAGGTGTGCTCTACTGCCTTTTGTTCTGTAGTCTTTAATAAGGTACTTATGATGATTATATTGTACTGTTACTCAATTTATTCACACTTAATCAAATTATTTTCCATTTTAGTATTGTTTGTTGGAAAAAAATGTATATTCATATAATACTGACTTAGATGCAGTTTAAGGATGACTAGCTGAGTTTTCTCTGAAGCGGATTAAAAATGCTCAGATTTTACTGCATTGCAACTGTGACATGAAGCATCTATAGATGCTATAGGATTACATTAGATGCACAACTCTGAAACCATATCAGGGCAGCACTGCTACTCCATATACCTCATGACAGGAACTGGGTTTATTTTTATTACTCTACAAGAAGGACAACTCAATGCTTATTACAGTGTCTCAATACTTTGCCAAAGAGATTCTCTTCTTTCCCCTGATGAAGCACACAGATTAAGTAACTAGATTCAACTCTTACATGTCTTTCTTAGTGTACAACACACTGAAGTTACAACCTTTCAGATTCTCCTGTCTGCATACTCATTCTCTTTGTACTTTATCTGAAAATAAAAGAATCACGAAACAATTACCTGTAATTAATTACATCTGCACAGCCTAATCTCCATTCTAAGGTTTCTGTAGTGAAGTCATCAGTGTTACCAAGGTCAGTAAAGCCCACGACGTAGTCTTGTGTTTTTCCATCTTTTATTAGTGCTAGAGTCGGAATTACTTTGATGCGCAGTCTCTCACACAAGAAAGGGGATTTTTCAGCATTTAATTTCAAGAATTTTGTCTCAATGTGCTTTTTTGCCAATACAGTCAAATGTTTGTCCATTATTTGGCACCTGTGGAAAAATTAAACCAAAACAAATAAAGTGTTAGAATAAACTGAAGAATATGCATACAAGAGAAAGTTTAAAAGGAGCAGTAAAGAGCTAGTTCTATCATGTTAATACTTAGACATGACCTTTGCAATTGAGAATTTAGTTTCAAGAGAAACTATGTTTCAGAGGGAGTTGGATTTAATGACTAACAGTGGAACAGCCTGGAGCACCTCTACTGTACAATTATACCATCCCTTTCTCTAATTTCTTCCTAATTACTTTCCATACACCTGGAAATCTTGCTCTCATTTCTTGAGGCCTGCACTTACTGATGACATTTCTTTCTATTGTTCCAGCTCTAGCTTAATTTCCTGTCAACGGGAAAAATTTCTCTACAGATTTCTTCAGACAAGTACTCTGTACTCTCAACGTGCTACAGCATTTTGGATTTTTGCAGTCACTACCTTCACAGCTGAGATGTAGTAACTCAGTGTAAGCAGAAAAAAAAAAAGTGATTTGCACAGGCTGCTTTGCACAGTAGTGCTAAAGGCAAAAATACCTCACTTCTCAGTTGCCATGGAATAGGAGTGAACATACAAATATTGTTTCTCAGCTATAGGACAGTGACACGAACTGCTCAAAATACTTGTCAGATCACAGATCTGTGGACTTGCCACCTGCAATCTCAGCTTTCTGGACAGTCTTCTCTATGCGTTTGGCTTAGCTGCATGAACTCTGTGTGATGCGACTGTCCTTAAACTCAAGATGAGAGCTGAACAGATCAAAAAGCTGGACTGGCAAAGATGAAAGCAACTTGATACGGTGGTTGGTAAACCCAGAACACAAGCTTCAACCTGTTTGCCAGCATGACACACTTTACAAAGCACTTCCTCAGAAGTTCCTTCTCCAGTCTGAGCCTACAGACTGCTGATTGAAAAAACAAGAACCCAAACCTGTCCTAAGCTACTTTATTTGCAGTGACAGCCTTTCACCCTCTTGAGTAAAAACTAGCCAAACAGAACTGCTTTAAACACTAAGGAAATGTAGGACACAGACACCTCACTGCAAAAACCAGCCTTGACTTCTTTCAATTTCTCACAGGGAGGCTGTTTCAGTTTATATTCTATAAGCCAGGGAGAACATAACATCTTTGGGGGGAAAAAGCCCCAAAGAACCAAGACCAGGACAACTGGCTCCTCCTTCTATAAACTACCCTACTTTGCAACTGCAAATTTTAACAGAACACATTGAGAGAGACTCAGTGAGGAACAGACTACAACCTAAAACTTCTGAAATTCTTCCAAGGAAGTGGGACATCCTAGTTTGGGTTCTGATTCTGACTCAGCACATATTCTCAGATTTAGATGTCTCACACTCTAAAAAAAGTGACAGAATCACAAAGGCACAGGCACAAAGGGAAAGCAGCTGCAACTGTTCCTTTCAAAGAAAAAGGTTTAATTCTCAAGATGCCTAGACAAGGTTTTGGTTATTTTTTTTTTTTCCTGTTTGCCAGAACTACCTGGAATATCTTTATCTGGAATAACCAAAGGCATCTCTTTGAAATGCTGCTCTTGTATGATCTATATTTACAGACCTGGCTGCCTCAAACTAAATCAATAATGAAACACAGCAGTCTCTCAAATATTGTCAGAGAGGTTATACACCTATGTTCTAATCAACTATGTAGCAGATGTATTTCAAATCACATTCAGATTAACTGTAGTGGAAAAAATACATTTTAAAACATCAAATGTCTTGAAAAGTGACTGAGATTTATAATGAAGCAATGTGAATACATCTAAAAATGCCTGTTCATGAATGGGATTTGAAAGAATAAAAAAAACACATCTGTTTTTGCAGACATCTTTAAACAAAAGGTTTCTTCAGCACAGCTTATTTACTATACCTGAACGTTGTATCTCTATAGAAATGGCAAACCACATTTTTACTTTCTTTGACTTCTTGGAAAAAGTCTCTCTCACTTGGGATTTCTCTATATTCTCCATGTCCTTTTGAAAGCCACTCCTTTTGGAAAACACAAAAGCAAATAATTAGTATGGAGGTTGTTAGTCTATCTGTTGTGCAAACTCAATAGCTTTTAGAAAATGGAAGAGGGGCCTGCAGTGAAAATCCATTTCATAGAGTAGTGGAGAAACAAATTACTTCCTCCCCTTTAGTTTTATTTTGAAGATACACAGATAAGTCCACTTTCCTTATTTGGAAACATAAATCTTGAACAGAGCTACATAAAATTCTGCAATGCGGCTTCTAAGTGAGATGAGACTAGTTCAAAGAATGCAACAAAAACTCTTGGCATCTGAAATTTTTTTTGTACAGTCAAAGAACTCAAATGTACTCAAGTAATTACATGAATCAAATAAATTTCTTTTAATTTTTTACTCTATGAAAAAAATCAGTGAGAAAGAAATCCTACTATCTCATCTGCAATACATCATGTTTTCCTATCAAATATAAACTGAAGGGATGCTAACATGAACCAGGCTCACAGCAAACCATCCCGAAAACACATGTGCACCAGTAGTCATAGCACTGATGGAGAATCAGAATGTCACAAGCTAAAATGTAGAGGTAACATCAAAAAACTGTCTGATTAAGTGCAAATACAGTTTCCAAAGAGCTAATCTTCCACATTTTTGACAAACACACTTAGGGAAAAAACCCAAAGTTCACTGCAGTGTATTTAAACAAGTAAAGACTAATCTAAATGATTAGAGGTAGTACAGTATGACAAAATTTAACAAAAACCTTCATTTTCCAAGGGGGGAAATATTTAGATAAATCACTGCTCTTAATCTTGCAGCTTTGTCTTAGGAAGGTGAAAGAAAAAGGTTTCCAAGCAAACCAAAGATACTCTGTAAGATAAATTAGGCTAGAACAAAGAATCTCCTGAATATTGTATACATTAAAAATTCATGGAAGTATGATCATATGGAAAAGGCATCATGATGCAAATCAAGAACTCACTGATCCCTCAACAGTGATTATGCATTAATTCCCCTCTAGACAGATTTATTCTGGAATAGTGCCACAGCACACTCCTTTTACTGAGCAGTAGCCTACTTCACATTTGCATTTGAAAGTGTGTGAGAACAGTGACTTAAGACCAAATGACATGAAAGTTGTGCATGAGATCTATCACATGCTCACATCCAAGGACATCCAAGAGTTATGGCTTCTGAAAAAGGAAAAACACTAGAATCAAATATACACTGAACTTCAAATATACACTGAATATAGAAGTTCTGAATACACTGAACAAGCGAATAGTGTGCTACTTTGTCTACTTCCATGTTTACAGAACCAAAGCTGCTGGCACTGCTTGTCCTCCAGCATCCCAGCCATGCCATATCAATCACTGCATCGCCATTTCAAAGTCTGGCATCTGTTTTTACGGACTCCATCACAGCCAGACATCTCCTTTCAGCCAAGTCACTTCTCCCCCACCACAATCAATTTCTTGTTTAGGTTAGCTCAGATGGAATAGGCTGAGAAACCTACAGCTTCCCTACTTATAATTCAGGTCTCGCACCATGTTACCAAAATTATGGTGTAAACTGTTGTACAAAAAGAGCTCCGAGGGAACATAAAGACCACCTAATTTGACATGAGGTGTCAGATCCCAAGAGAGATTCTTTCCTCTAAGGGGAAATGAGCAGTCATACCAAGACAACAACTTCATTGGCTTAGAAGGAATGTGAAAAATTATTCCAGCCTAGGAACATGGAAAAATCCTGTCACACCCTTCTACAAAATACCTTAACAGGGGGCACATATCACATGCTGCAAGTAACAATTCAGAAGCTTCAAAAGGAAGCTTCAGAACAAAGACACTTCAGAAGGAGCCTAAAGCCTTATGGTTAGGCTGCCTACAGGACTTATGCTTCCAGATAGCAATGTTCAGTGAACGCAGACACACTCAAATCTCTGTATGAGGTTTGTTATCCTACCCTTATTGTAAGAATCACAGAGGTGATTCTTTCCTCCTGTTAAAAAAACACAAAACATGCACACATGGACAGACACTTACTTTCCTGGATGATTTAAAATTAATAAGCACAGAAAGGAGAAAAAGAGGGAAAAATCCACAAAACCAACTGAACAACCCCAAAACACTTAGTTCACATATAAAATTTCCCAAGAGTTTCCAAAAAGTCTGCTACACTCTACACAGCAAGAGCCGATACTACAGAAATTACTTGTTTCTGCTGCTGGCTCTTTCTTAGGGCCTCAAGCCTCCTCTGTTTAAGGTGTTCCAATTCATCTTCATCCATTTGGTCCAGCTTCTGTATTTCAGCATCCAGATGTTCCTCCACAACCTTGGCTGACTGAAGTATTTCATTCTCCAGAACTTTTTGAAGGATATCAACAGGGGTATCAGCAGCCATCTTTAGCTGTAAAGTGGTCTCTTCAGAGCTGTGGAAACAGTGATACAAGGAATTAACATTTACACAAACAATTAACACCCAGACCTCTCTTTGCTTGCAGTTCATACTATAGAAAAACCAAGTGTTCTGCTATTTGAAGACAGGAGTAGTTAGGAGATAGTTCTTTACTACAACCCACTTTGGAGAATATTTTCATGATGAACACAGATGGCAAATACACAAGTCAAGTCCTATTATTTCAGCCACAAAAGCAACTACTAAAAGTGCACAGGAACCTAAAACTGCTTGTTAACATAAAAAAGAAAAATTCACCAATTCCGAAAGGCTGCTCATCTTGAGCTACATGTACCTACTTTAACAAATATTCGAAACAAGAAAATTCAGTTGGAAAGCTCCAAGCTGCTGGGAGGAGGTATAAGATGACTCAGAACAAGTCTAACCAATGCTCAGTATGTAAGTTTGTGCCAGCAGTTTAAACACAATTACTTAAAGCTCCTCAGGCACATTAACATATTTAAATCTGAGTTAACGCTCCTCTCCTCAGCTACAAGACAAGGTGCTCAACAGAAAATGCTCTTAGGCCAGTACACTGCTTTAATTAGTTCCAGAAAATTGCTATTGCAAACAGCACCCTATGGCAGCCATCGAGAGGATTTAAAAGCCACTACCTAATTGCTGTGTGAAGAAAAACAGCAAAAATAATTTTCTCTAAAGTTCTCCCTGCCCAAACACATCAAAAGACACAAAATTAGAGTGCATGAAGAGTTGTGACAACACAATTGCCTGTTCTCCCCAATAAACTTACGCTGCAAAGAATTATCAGTGTAGAGACTGACAGTTCTGAAACAGTGACAGTGCACAGCCAGCCTACTCAGACTCTCAACCTGCTGAGCACAGATCTAAACAGTGCCGCATTTGGGCTCCAGGGTACTCTTGGCTGTATTTCAAAGCAGGCGAACTGCGAGCGTCACTCACTGGCTCTGTGAACACGCTGCACACACAGGCAAGGGAAACATTCGAAGTAAGGACGGGTAAAGCACCCAGATGACGGCAGCAGCCCAGGCGTAGCGCGGCACCAGCACTGCCCGGCCCACTGCCACACTCACTCTGCCTCCCTACTCCCTCAGATGATAACCACAAAGTCTCTTCGCCCGCCCCCTTTCTTGCGTTTCCAGAGGGAGTATGAACCTTGCCGGCGAAAATCACAGGCCGGCAGGTCTGCAGGCGACGGAGAGACCCTGCTCAGCTGGGGCAAAGGGAGGCTCGTTCTCCAAGCAAACAGGGAGAGAACAGGACCAACCCCCGCCAGTCCCCACCGCAACCCGAGGTGCCCAGCAGTCTCCCGGCTCCTAAGTCGCGGAACCCCGCGTGTCAAGACGCCTTTCCTACGCAGCCGGGAGCCTCGGCACCACCGGCGGGGACGCGGTTCCCGCCGCTCGGCCGGGAAGGGGCTCCGAGGGTCCCGGACCAGGGGAGGCGGCACACGGCGGGGGCACTGCGCAGGCGCCGCGTGCCTCCCTCAGCGGAGGCTACACACAACGCCACAACAGACAATCCACCCACCCGGCTCGGGATGAACTTCCAGCGGCGCCGCGCCGCCCCGCCCTCCCCGCCCCGGGCGCGGTGCTGGTGGTGTCGCCGCTCGCGGCCGCAACCCGGTCCCGGCAGCCACCGCTCACCCTCCGCTTCCTCGCGCGCCGGCCGCGCCCCTCCACCGCTATCGCGAGAGTCAGCGGGGGAGGGGAGGGGGGAACCGCGCGCGCCTGGAAGTCCCCCCCCGGCGCGCTGATTGGCCGGCAAAACGGACGCGCGCCCCTGCGGGAGGCTGCGCGCGCACCCGCGGAACTACCACCCCCCCCCCCCGCCACGCCCCGTGACGACGCGCTGACTTGGCCGCGGGCCCGCTGGCGCGCGTGCGCCCCGCGCCGGGTGCGTGCGTGCATGCGTTAGGCCACACCCGCGGGAGGAGCACGGCTGGCCCGAGGTGGCCGCCCCACCCTCCGCACCGCCGCAGCTCCGTCCCGAGGCGTCCCCGCCTCCGCAGCACCCGCCCGCCGGGGCGCTCCTATTCCGTCTCCCGCCGTGCATGCGAGGGGCGGGGCAGAACACGCCCCGTTCTTCCAAGCGACTTTCCCGTCGCGTAGGCTGCTCTGGCGGCTGCGGAGGGGACGGTGGCAGCGTCCGCTGGCGTCTTTGCTCTCTGGCGGTTCCTGCTCGGGGTTGGGTGTGAGGCCGAGGCCGACCCCGGCGGGGATGTGGCGGTCGGGAGCGTGAGGTAAGTCCCACCGCGGGAGCCGTGCAGCTCCGGCGGGCTCGCCGAGAACCGGGCTGTGCTGCAGCAGCTGCGGCCCGCCGTCTCTTTGCTTCTTCCGGTGAGTGCAGTGGAAGATCCGCTGATATTAATAATGGGATATTAAAGTGGTTTTTTTTTAACAAGAGAGCAAATAATAGCAACAAAACAACAATAAGAATAAAAATTACCAACACACGTGTTCTGTTTCTTCTTTCTTAGAAATCTGGCTGCCCGGTACCGGAATGCGCTGACGGGGAGGGCGCGGTGGAAAGATAAACTCGGCCTTATCTGCGGTCGGCTGGGAGCTTGGGTGGGAAGCACTGATAAGGAACTACAGCTGTATAAAGGCAAAGGAAAGTAAGGAGTCAGGGTGCTAGGGAGCGAAGCAGTATGGAGATGGCGATCCTGAGGCTGAAAGGTATAGAGAACAGCGAGCGAGCCTCTTGCTCTTTTCACCGAAGGAGTTACGGCGGCAGGGTGATGACAACAACACGTGCAGCTCTCAAAGTCTGTTAAATAAATACATAAAATGATGTCTGTGCTTCCTTGTGAGCGTTGTTATTTCTGCTCCATCTTGCTTTGCTCCGGAGGAAGGTAGCCGCAAGAAGGTGAGGTCGAACCTGAGAGCCCCTCCGCCCCAATACATAGTGCTTGCTGTCTCGCTTCCACGCTTCTGAACGCCGGCCACCTCCTCCTGTCCCGCAGCAGCAGACCCAGGCTTTCCTGTGAGAGGGCGCAGCACCCTAGGCTCCTTGGAGAGGAGTGTGAAGGGAAAAGTTTGTACACAGAAAATGTGGCAAAGGGGAAGGAACGACTGTACTTTAAATGTCTCCCTTTCCTGGTGGTCCGTTAGGTCATTGCCGTGAACCCAGTGCTGCCTCCAAGGGCATCCTGCTAGGAAAAAGGCCAGTCACCTCAGGGTAGATGGCAGAGTTCTGGTTACGCTTCACTTACAGGGCAGGCGAGGCGGATGACGGACCAGATGAGGTCCGTGAAGGGCTGGGGGAGTGTCCTGGGCATGTACCGCACCAAAATTACTTCCTGGTCACTGTACTGCTGCCCTGCTCCATAAAAACGGCCTCCTTAGCCTCTCCATTCCCCCACTTTGGCTTAGCTGTCCCATTTGTCTCCAGATAAACCTTTTCAAAGGTGTTTGTTTTTACTATCCGTCAGGTTTCATTGCCAAACGGGCCGCAACCCTGACAGGAAGTCCTGGGGCCCCCGGGAAGGCTGGAGGGAAACTACAGACTGGGGGCATCATTTAGATATTTCTCGGGGCTGCCAGTGGACCAGGAGGGAAGCTGCAAGATCCGGGACGTCACTTAGACATTTTCCGGGGGCTGCCCGACGTCCAAACGGAGGTGAACAAAGCCTGTTTCACGAAGCCGGTCGGTCTCCGGAGCAGCCGGGGCCGGGCCCGTTCCCCCTCCGGCCGGCAGGAGGCGCTCTCTCAGAGGCCCGCGGCGCGGGCGGGGAGGGGCCGGGGCCGGGGCCAGGGGCGGGGCGGAGCGGAGGGGGGGCGCGTGCGCGGCGCGCGGCGGTGCCATATGCGCGGGGCGGCGCGCGGGGCGGCGCGCGGTCAGCGCTGAGGGGTCGCGCGCGCCGGTGCCGCCGCCATGGGCAAGAAGCAGAAGAACCGCAGCGAGGAGAGGTGAGGGATACGGGGAAACGCCCTCCCACTCCCCCTTCCCGCCGTAGGGACCACCGTACCGGGCCGCCCGCGGCGGCGTGACACGGCCCACACGGCGCTGAGTCAGGCGCCGGGCCCGGCCGGGGCTCGCGGCCTCAGCGCAGGCGGGGCGCACCAGGCCCGGCTCGGCCCGGCCGTGCGTGTGTTTGCCCGTGAAGGGGCAGGCGGCTCGATTTCCAGCTGGAAAATAGCTGTTTAGTGCGATTGAAGTGATTCAGATGTGGGTCTCTTAATTATTTTTTATCTCGTGCTGGGCGTTAGTGCTGTAGATCGTGCTGTGACACTGATACCTGCATGTTTCATGTGCTTGCTTAATAAATGCAGATGGTGGATATTTTAGTGGTTGGAGGATAAGAGAGTCGCCTCTATCGTTATAGTCACATAGTCGTGGATAATGCCCTGTGAACTTTTTTTGTGTGGAAGAGTTTCCTATAAAGGTAGCTGTATGAACCATATGGAATGCCGACCGAATGACATTGTGTATCTATGTACTACCAGGAGAGAATTTATTTTTACTTGTCACTATAAAGTAATAATACAAAGAAACAATCCGTTTAAAGAGTATTTCTAGTTTTTAATAGTGGCAGGTAGTTAAACGAAAACTGATGTCTTGAAACGTGTATGAACTAGAAATTACAGCGTTTTTTCCTTGAGCCATTAAGTGTTTCTCCTCTGGAAGTTCTCCCCATGACAGCTGTGTCATAAAATGCTGTTTAATCTCTGAGAACTTATTACTTAGGCATGTATTGATGCTTACTTGTCAGGTAAGGGTATAAACTGTTTCAGTTTCGCCAGTCCTTTCTGGATAATGAGTATTTTCTCAGTGAAGTATTTTCCTCATCTGCCTGTTTTTCCTGATGCCTTTTGTCATGCCGTGTGTGTATTGCTTTTTAGTGTCATTATCAACTTGTTTCATGGGCTGTATTTCACAGGAATATCTTGAGAGCAGCTCTGGTGAGGAGGTGAGTTGTGTGACTTGAGAAAGTAGAGGGAAGGGTTGGATATTTGTGCTCTAAAGGAATGAAGACCTAGTGCCTGTCTTTGTAGGCAGTGTGGTAGATTCCAGATGTATGAAAAAACCTTTGGGTACTGAAACTTTGCTTCTTGAGGCTGTTTCACAGGTAGTGGCTGGTGTGTAGGGAACACTTTGAATCTTGGTGCCTGCTGGATGCTTTGTCCTCTCTGTGTATCTCTGTAAATTACTGAGCACAGGCCTCTGGTGTGCTACACACGAAATGTCGTTTGTGTTTAAAAATGGAAGCATACCTTAAAGGAAATGTCAAGAATTTCTTGTTAGAGTAGTTGAAATCTTTATTATTACGTCAGATCTTAATGTTGCAAAAAAGAAAGGACAGTAGTGCAGTAACAGTATTTGTGCTCCTTGTTGCCAAGTCCTAAGGTCAGTGGTTTCATCCTGGTGGTAGTGGTGAGCTGCTGCAGAGTGTTGTCAGCATCAGGTGTCCTTCACCGGGTGCGTGTGATTGCTCATGGTTGTGGTTTCATCTTCCTTGCTCCAAGATCCACTTGAGATCGTTTTTATGTGATTGTTAATGTGACTTTGCTCTTCACTGATTATTCCGTGAAGCTTTGTGGTTGGCTGCCTCCATTTGTTAGCTCCACAGTACATCCAAATAAGAGAGAGACACTATTAAATACTATTGCTTTCTTGTTTGTTACCCCTAAAACAAATTTTCTTTAGGTCTGCATTTCTTTTAGCCAGTGTCTCTCAAGTTGTGGAGTGTCCTGTGTCTGTAGGAGCAAGTCTGTAGAAGCCATCTCTGTTTATCCCACATACCTGTGCCCTGCTGTGTCTTGTCTCCTCCATTCTCAAGGCCACTGCTCCCGTACCAGGCCTGTATTCCTTGACATTATTGTTGTGGACTTCTGAATATCACACTCTGTGCAGTGGCTGTCACTGATTCTATATGAAACTATGGTTGCAGCGTGCCCTAAACAAAAGTAGAACCAATTAGGCATAGGCACCTGATTAATTAGAGAAATTGCTGTCACAGCTAAATCAAGGAACAGTTGTAGGTAGGTCAGAAGTTCAGTCAAAGTAAGCCTTGACAGGCTTTAGTTCCAGGGTCTTGCAAATGCAGTACTGAGCTTAGGAATTGCTCCCAGCAGTGACAGTACAGTCACAGGGCTACACAGTTGTATGGCAGGGAGAGGGATGATGTGGAAGAAGAACATAAACAAGAATGTGTTTGATAAAAGAGGACCGGATGGTTACACTGTCAGTGTTTTATAGCAGAGGGCTTGAGGGATGGAAGTGAGGATGGACCTGGAAGGCCAATGATGTTTTGGAACAGGTGTTACCTGCAGAGATAACTTTCATTTTCTGGTGGTCTTGGTTCTAGGTAACATCTTGTGAATATGAAATTCCTCTGAGAGGGAGGGTGTGCTGCAATCTGTGGCTTGAATCTGAAGTTTGAAAATGCCTCATCAGTTTCCCCTCTCTTTGCTGTAAAGTGAGAGAGGGATGACACTGTGTGATCAAAGGCTTCCAGGTGGATTTGCTTGCTGCATCTTTACTTCTGTGCCATATAGTGCTGTGCTATTTAATCCCCCCTTTTCCTTTCTTTTTTTTTCCCCCAACAGTTATGTTACAGGAACAATTCCTTGTATTCTTTTTGGCTGCAGCTCCCAAAGTATGTGACAGCTCATGGGTACAACTTGTAGTGCAGAGGGAGCATGTGGAAATATGCAGGTGGTTATGTTTATGCTGTGAATATTTGTTTGGGAATTGATGTGATGACAGGAAAGTGATTTTCTGCTTGACACACTGAGACAAAATATTTAAGGTACAAGTAATCTTTGCTCTGCTTTTCTCCCCTCAGCCCCATAGCTTTGCTTCTGTAGTGGAGTTTCCTCCTCCCCTGTTTCTGCTGGGTATGGTAGCGGTCATATCAGTGGGTATTGATGTGTGCTGAGAAATGAGGCTGAGGATGAATTTTTGTCCCTATGTACTTATACCTTGTTTCTATAACAAGACCCTGAGTGAGATGATAGCTGTGATGAACAGGAAAAAAATGAAAAATGCAAGACTGGCCTGTTATGAGTACGGATTGCTACCTGAACACTACACTTCTGTTCATACTATACTAGCACCTCTGTTATGCCTTTCTGGAGCTCTGTTAGTGGTTCTTGCTGCTTGATTGCTGTGCATCTGCCAATAAATAACATTTATCTAGAATGGTCAGATACATGGTCACTTTGTGATGTGTTAGATGCTTCGTAGAGTCTTGGATCAAAATAGCCCCAAAGCCTTAGGGAAGTTGCTTTAACTGTTTCCTATTTAATTTTTCAGTTTGTGGTGATCAGTCATTTTCAAATGAAGTTTCATAGCAAATATTTCAATGAAAATACGAGATCTTGAGTTTTCAAGCTTTCCTAATTGAAGGACAGGTGCTCTGATGTATAGTCTAGTTCCTTTTGGGAGGAGTGTTATGCTTTGGTTCTTTGATATGGTTGTAACAGCAGAAGGTATGTCAAGGTTCTATCCTACTGTCTTTGGAATTTTGTTAGGAATTTTTTTTAATGTATGTGAAGAAAGGCTGTTTGTTACAAGATACAGAATTCTTCTTTGAATCTGAGCCTCAAATTGCTGCTGTAGACTTCCTAGTGAGTGTGCTATGTACTGTTACAGATTATTCCTTGTCTAGAATATGGATCTTTCCTGTTGAAGGTGTTAGCTTTTCATGTGTTTTTCCTGTTCTCCCAGCTTTAAGTCACCTTCTTGTTCTCTTAATAGTTTTCCTTAGCTTCCAGTAGGTAGTATTTAGCTGTGTTTATTCTTCTGCCCTTTAATAATGTGACCTGTTACCTAGGCATTCCACTCTGATCCTTCATGCTTATTGCTTTAGAAATTACAGGTGCTTGGCTGGCTGTGATTCTGCAGCCAAGAGTGAACACTGCTGCTAAAGTAAGACTTACAGTGCTCTTACTGATGCTGTGTGTTGCTTTCTGGCTGGTGTTGTTTGCTAGTCAGTATGTTTGGTTCCCTTTCTATTAGTGTGTTAAGTAAAAGCTTCTCAATGTTGTGTAGGAAAGTTCTGTGAATGCTGGAGCATAGTTTGGAAACATTCTGTACACCAGAGTGTCATTGTAAGTTATCTGCTTCTCAGAATATTTCCACAAGCAAAGCTTTGCAGCTTCATCAAGGAGAATAGCTGATAAACCCTTGAAATCCCTGTTTTTCCAATCTCAGCTGGAAGATGAAAGATTTTTTTTACTGAAAGATGGAGTAAAATAATACAAAATAAATTTGCCCTTACAGAAATTTGTTGTCCTGTTCTATGCAAATGTATATTTCGGTTCCCCCAAACCTGTAGTTTTTAACACAGACATCATATATACTTATGTATTTCATGTATATACTTGTTGGACTTTTATTTTAAAGCAAAGCATCATTGTAAAATGTCTTTAAGGGTCATGAAATATCTGTGGTAAGGGCAGCATAAACAAACACTGCACTACACTAGGGAGATTGTAAGAAGCAGCTTTTCTTGTGGAAATCTTTATTCTTTTCATTATCTTCATGATGGCATCTAAATCTCACATGTAACTATTGTTTATGAAAAACATGAAAATAATACATTGCAACCCATCAGGAATTGCAGAATCTGTTTTTGTTTTGTTTTGGTTTTTTTCCAGTTCTGTGAGGACTTCTGATAGCCTGAAATACGTTTCTTTAAATACATGCCATAAGGTGAAGTATTTGTTTTAATTATAGCTAGTGTAGGGGGGCATCATTTGCTCTTCAGTATTATAGGCAGTGTAAAGTGTAGCTCTTAAGTTGTTTTACATTGTGGTTTTGTGGTATATTTTCATTTTATTCAGTGAGATGTGTAGGATATGGAAGTTGTGAAACATGAGCTTGATGGTAGTTTTTGTTGTCTTTGCACTTTTCTTAAACAAAAAAAAAAGACCCAAAAAAACTAGTTCAGGGAAGACTGAATGCTAGTTTTTTACTTAGTGTTTCATATTCCATGGTTTTAGTAATCTTTTCTCTTCAAATGTAAACACATAAACTGAACCTTGAAGAGCTGCTTTATCCCAGAGAGCAGTGTTGTCAGATACTAGCCACGAAAGAAGCTTTTTTATCTTCAAGTTTTGCTGTATCTTTGTTTAAATGGGAATTTTAGGTTGTGGGATTGTGGTGTGTGTTTTTTTTTCCTTTGGTGATTTTTTTTTCTTCTTTTTCAGTTGATTGTTTGTTTGGTTTGGTGGGATTTTTTTTTTTTTTAAAATTGGGTTATATGAAGGAGACTTCTTATTTTTCTAAAATCTGTTTGGGTTAAAGGTGTAGTTATCTGTCTATTTTTTTTTTCCAAAAGGTTTTGCTCAGCTGATAGTTATGCTACTCTTTTTCCCCAGCCAAACTTGAAAGAGAAGGCATGACTCTTCAATATTAATAATGGAATCATTATCTTGGGAGCCTGAATGAAAAGCAATTACCCTTTTACTAAGATTTTACTTCCTTGCTCTCTTGTAATTAGGTAGCTTCATCAGCTTCCTTCATCTGTGAAAAATCACAAAGGTGTAGTTCCATGTAAAACTTGGTTCAGTTGAGCTGCTGGACATTTCAAAGCCTATGGTGTTACTCTTGCTGTCCCCAGCTGCCAGCTGTACCTGCTTCCATTGCATGCACTGAATGCACTTCAGTGCTTATGGGCCCACTGCACAAATCAGATATTTTCATCTGCTTCCCAAAACGGCAGGCCAAAAGGACTTGTGGCCACAGGATTGCCTGAGCTGGTATGAGGGGAAAGTGTGGCTGAGAATGAGCGAGAAGTAAATTCTTCCCTCCTGTATACCCTAGTTTGAGGAAAAGGCAAGAGGAGGGTGCCTTGTTTCTGGGGCTGTGATTTTATTTTTAGTCTTTAAATGCTCTCAGCAGCAGTGGTGGGTTGCATAGCTGGTGCTCATGTGGACGCTCTATTTTCTGGGCTGAGAAAGGAGCACAGTTCATTCTTTCCTGAATTTCAAGCTGTCTCAGTCATATGTAAGTTAAATGTTATCAGTGGAATAAAAAACAAAACCAAGAAAAGAAGCTTGTGGCGTTTATGTATCTTGATAGGCCAAAGTGAGAAAAAGGCCAGGGCTTTGTTTTCATGTTTTGAAAAGCCTTGCTGAGTCAGCAGATGCCTGCATTTTTCATTTCATAACCAACTTATAGAACAAGTTGGTGATGTGGGGTTTTGAACAATAAATTATTACTTCCAAAGTGGCTTATGTGTTGGCAAAGTTTCCAAAAGTTGCTCTAGAAGAACTTGAACTGGCATTCTGTCTTACATACAGCCTTGATACTACTGGTGAAAACAAGAAGTATGTCATTCATCATTGGCAGCTCGCTGGTTTTGGATAATCTTGTATTTAGAAATGCATCTTACTACTGGGCTTATGGCTCACATACATGGAGGATGGGTAAGGTGCTCTAGAGAGACAATGATAAAGATCTGTCTAGAGGTATTAGTTTTACTTGGTCTAAAACAACTGCAAAACCAAACCCGAATACATGGAAATAGATGGTTCACCTTTTCTTCAATCTTTTTGAAGGTCAAGGACATTTTTTCTTAAGCGAAGAAAATTGCTTGGTGACAGTGATGTTGCCTTGAAGGAGATTAGAAGAGCTGGCATCATGTAACTGATGAAATATCTCCAAGCTTGCCTCAGTAAAAATAAGTCTTCTGATTATGCAGGAATGTGGGCAATGAGTTCACAGCAGTGATGCAACTTTTCTTGCTGTGTCAACTTGCTGACTCTTCTGCCCCTTGCACATGAAAGTTTAGTTTGTTTTAGTCTGTTTTTAATTGTACAGTGTTTTCTTATGTTTCAACTTCACCTTAACATAGACAGCTGAAAACCAATCCTAAGGAAAGATTTTTAGCATGATTTGAGTTAGCATGTTAACTGTAAGATGAAGGCAAGCATAAGTAATTGTGTTTGTGTTGCTCAGTGCAAAGGATCAAAAAGTGCTTTTAACTTTTTAGTCTGTATACTACAGACCAAAAACTACACTGTGCACTGCACTAAACTGTACACTTCAGTTTTGGTTTCAGCAGGACAGTGTTATCCTGTTGACTTTGTTTGCAAAGCTGGAAGTTGAATTTCCAGTACTTTAGGGATTGTCTCATTTTAAGCTGAATTATTCCATTTAATTTTTGCAGTTTCATTTACCTAATTTCAGTAGAGTCAAATTGGTATGAATGAAGCCAACTCTGCTCCTTTGTATAATCCTATTGCTCCACTCTTTCAGTTCATGAATGGATTAGTAGTTTTTCTTTGCCCTTTCCATCTCTGTCATGTGTAGCTGCATGGTGCCTGTTTGTAGTGAAGTTTTTCCTCTGTGTTTGGGGATATGTATTATAGATACTGTAATAAGTGTACTGGAAGTCCTAATTGTGTGTATTCTGAAGAAAGCATAGGAGGAAAACATGCATTCTTGCTGGTGGTCTTGCTAATATACTGAGCTTGTCTGTTACTGGAGAGTCTGTGAAGTGCTCTTGGTCAGTTGGCTTTCCTTCACTAGAACTGGCATGGAAAGCTGGAGGAGCTTGTTTGGCAAGGAAGGGCAATTAGGCATTTTAGCTGCAGAAGTTCACTGAGCAAAGAAAAACGATAAAAGCTTATTAACTCTTATTTCAATAGCTGTAGTACTGTCTTCCTGCATTTGGCTTTGTTTTACTGGGCAACACTGAGGGAGTCTTTCAAATTTCCATGCCTAGATTTGTCTGTTGCAGAGATATTGCAGACAGTATCTGTCCTTAGTATAACAGGTTCATACTATGAAAATCCCTTAATGATGAATATATTAACTAAGTCAGTACTTGAAGTAAGTTTTTAACCTTCCTTCTAAGAGAGAAGTGATAAATAGTTGAAGTATACTTGTAACTGTTACTAATCCCTACTGTAAGTTGTAACTGATCCCTAATACTTTGTTAGGGATCATTGATACCTTTTGTTATTTGAGAATTTTAAGCTTAAATCTTGATTTGGAGCATGACAGCTTCTGTTCCAGTGAGTGGTGCACTGATGAACACCTGTAATATTGTAGACTGAAAGAAATGGTGGAACTTAAGAATTTAAAAATAAACCTTGCTAATTGTGAACAAGTATTAGAAACTGTGAGCTTCACTGTGTGATTTTTTTTTTTTTTTTTTAAGCAAAATGGGAAAGCATGCCTGTAAAAGACTAGAGTAAACACTAGAATGTGAACAGTAGGATTAACGTGAATTTCAACATCTATGAATTAGAGTTTGTGTTAGGGTCAACTCTGGTATCCAGATGGCTTCCACAGGGAATTTCTAGGTTCTGGCTGTTGCAGGCTGTTTCATCAGAAAGAACTTGATCCAAAACTATGCTTTAAAAAAACTGTGTTGTTTAAAAGCAACAAACACCCCCTCAAATAAAATAAGCCAAACACCTTAAGGTGTTTTTTGGCAGGTGCGATGTATTAGCTGAGGGGTTGGTTTGTTTGTTTTTAAACTCTGTTTCTAGTCTTCAATACTGTTTCCTTGCTGTAACAGCAAGAGAAACACAGCAGAGTTTTTTAGTTTTTTTTCTACAGACTGTGTGTCTATCAGTCACAAGATTTTTTTCCCTTTTCTGACTCAATAGCTTGCAACTGTGTGGGATCTTATAAATAGCAGAACTACTGGATGTCTTTGTACATCTGACTGAGCAGTGGTAGGTGACAGCTCTTTTATTTCCTAACTGTTTTAATCTTCACACTGAAAGAAATTTCATACTTTCCCTTATAGACAGGATTTGGTATTGTAGCTTTATTTGTTGCTGAGCATTTTTGTTTAACCTGTAAGATGAGCAACTTAGGTTGTGTTTTGAGTATCAGTTTCTGTTACTGGCCTGATTTTATGCTTTGTTTGTGTGAGAGATGTTACCGAATTCTTCTTCTGCCCATGTCTGTCTTAAAAATCTCCAAACACTTACTTGGGCTTAATTGGGATGATCTGGGTATATTTGATCCTGGCTTGGTACAGAATGTTGTGTTAGCACAGCATTTAACTTGTGACCCAATGAGTATTCAGGAATCTATCCTTAAGTGGCTTCTCCCATGTAATACAGGTTTTCATTACTCTGTGCAGACAACTTATACTGAAACCCTTTTGGGAAACAGTTGAGTTCTTAATGTAATTTCTAGGGCATTAAGGTAAATATATTTTCCGTGTAAAGTATGTAAATGTTTCTATGTGCTGTTTTAAAGATTTACCTTACTGTAATCCTGCTTAAATGGCAAAAGGCAGTGAAATCATGTAGGGAAAGTGTCGAGCACTTTTTGCTTTTGATTAGTGATGTGATTCTAAAGAAAAAATATTTTGTTTGATGTATAAAATTTAGTGATCTCTGTGTACATGTTATTGATTACTGCTCTCTCCTTTAATTAACGTGACTTGTGTTTTGCCCTATCTTAGGCACAGATCTCTGTGGAAAAATGTTTGCAGCCATTTTTTTCAAAACTGCTTGTTTAGATTTGAATGAAGTATACACGCGTAATTCCTGCTGCAACTTAATGCACTGAAATGCTGCTTTAGCAATATCAAAACTTTTTATCTGGCAGCAAAAATGGAGGCTGGAATTAAAGTATGTGAATTACAGAGGTAGCTTAAGCTTTGCCTGTGAAACAAAGACAAAGGAAAATCAGGGAAGTAACCCAGTCTTTGCACTTTGTTTTTCAGATCTCATTGAGTCTCTTGTGTTGGGGTGGGGGGTTTTTCAGTGCAAAGCAATATGAGCTTGTGTGGTCTAAGGTAGTGAGGCTGTGAAATCTGTTTATAAAGTCTTCATGCAAAAGCAGTTTGAGGTCAAAATTGTAAACCACATGAGCATTGCGATCCTTTCATGTTCCTGTATCAGGGCCTCTTAGGGCTGGACCCTAGTAAAGGCTGAATCGGAGATCTTGGAGCAGGAGGTTCCTGAAAGAATGTTTGTGTTTCTGAAATGTGTGTTGGGGCACTGCTTAAAAACCTTTACAAGAAAAAGTTCTATAGTGTGTCTAACACTGCCCATAGGAAATGTGATATATGTTATGCATCTAAGTGTAGTGGCTTTCTTATAAAAAGGAATAATAATCTCCCAGGAGTGGTGGGGAGCACCTTCTTAATTTTCTTTTCAACTTTCTTATGAAATCCTAGTGGAATGTTACTAGAGTTTTAAAGGAAATTCAGGAAGCCAGTGTTTGAATTCCTTAGCTTTCCAGTGATATTCTTGCTTGTCAGTTCTTATGAATTATAGTTGCATATAAAATTGCATGCGGCCCTAATTTTACTACTTGCTTCATTGAGGCTCAAATATTTCAATCTTGCTCTGTCACTTCTTAGTAAATGGAAGTATAATGGAAAGTATGGAGTAAAGGTTTTTTTGTTTAGTTTGTTTGGGTGTGGGTGGTTTGTTTTTCTTTTGTTTTTGTTTTTTTTTTTGGTTTTTTTGGGGTCAGAAACCGTTGACCATTTTTTTTTGGAAACTAAACAGTGAAAGCCAAGTTTGGAAAGGCTTCTGTATTGATACTGCTATTGTGACAGCTGGACAATCTTCATTATTATTATTCCTAAACTATTCTTGCTGGTGGGTGTTAAAATTTAATGTCTGTCAAATAGTTTTTTCAGTGTTTGAGTTTTTTTTTCCCTAAAGAAGTTTTCTTCTTCAAAGTTCAGTTGAAGCGAGTTGATTTAACAGCACATGAAACCTTACCCTCTTAAAACCTGTACCTTGGAAAACATGAGATACCACGGGTGTCTTTGCTTGTAGCAAAAAGCCCATGTGTTTTATGTTTGGGCATAACTTTCTGCTAAACTGCATTGTTAAAAGACAGCCTTGATAATATCCATGTAAAATATGAGCTGTTTGAAGGCCTGGTGCTTGTGTATCTGAACAACCACATGGTTAGGATCCTGTAGTAAGGGCAGCAGTACAGCCTTGGAAGAAGCAGTAGTAGAGCATGTATTTTGGTGTTTTCAAATTACTTCAAGCATGGATATGACTCAGTCTCTTCCATTAACTCCTAGAGGAAAAGGACGTAAGCAAGTGTGCTTAATAAACTTGATATTCAACAATTAATGCAAAAACAAGTTTGAAGGCCTTTGTGTAGGCCTGGATATAATATAGCTAGCCTGACATTAGGGCTTCAATTCCAGTTATAGAAGTGAAGGGCATTTTTATTTCAGTTGTTACCCCTGATATACAGCCAGTTAAACTGCTTATAAAAATGGCACTTTAATTATTGAAACATCAAATTATCTTAGAGTGACAATGGCCAAAATGCATAGTTTCTCATGAGGGAGGTGAGGATTACTTTAGAGATCTTGCATTAACTATTTGAGAGGTACATTTCTTTTGACAAATGTACTACAAATCAAGTCAGCACATGAGGGAGTGTTACTAGGTGTATTTTAGGTGTGTTTTTTCTTTTCTTCTCTAAAAATATTTCTGTCAGTACAGGTGCTGGGCTGTGAGGTACTTTGTTGTGCTGCTTTTTATTTGGTTTGTTCAGTCTACCTAGAAGAAAATACAAGGTCTTAAAAATACAAATAATCAATCATGGCCTTTAAAGAAATGACATACTTTGTTGCTTAGTTGTGCTATTGTCATATGTAGACAGGTTTTGGGGACTAGCATATTCCAAATATGTCAGATAAAATGTTTGTTAATGTCAGCATTCACTTGCAAAATAATCCAGCCCTTTCCTTTTTGCAGAGAACTGCAACTTAGTCTTACTGATTTTTAGACTATGTAGCTGAATAATTTGATACTTGGTTTTATTAATTAAGATTCGACTTCTGGATTTATAAATTGGCACAACTGAAGCTCTGGTAGTTTAGAATTTGATGATATCTTGAAAGTCCTGAATCTGGAACAAATTTATTTCCCTTATTTTCTGGATGTCGTTTCGGGTATTTGGTGAGTCAGCCTTTGGTAACCTGAGTAGGTGTTAGTAAATGAGACTGTGAAATTGTAAAACAACAGTTTTCTGCCCAGTTATCTGAGGCAGTTTAATGAAGTATTAACAGCTTGTTGATTAAATGGGTTTTGAAAGTGCAAGTTGTGATAAAAATAATATAAGACCAGTTTTTGATCTGGGTACTGAAGCTCTAAGTGTGAGGCATGGAATAAGCAAGTCTCCTTTCTTGCAGTTGTACTGTGAGTGTGATTAGGTGGTAAAATCTCTGGACAAAAACTTCTTTTGGCTTTCTTTAGGCCTCAGTGAGGTAATACTAAGGTGACTGGTACAAATGATTGCGTGCCAACTACATTGGTATTTTTTATGATCTGCTTTAAGGTCTGTTTTGGGACTGAGCTCTGTTCATCTGTGTGACTTCTTTTCTTGAAAGATAATAATTTTTAGTCTGATGACGAAGCATAGGCAGCTGTTATTGTGAGTTGGAATCTGTAAAGAACTTTCACTTATTTGCTAAATAAAATATAGTAGGTTTATTGTTTGCTAAAGGGTGTTTGAAGGATCAGATAACTATCTCTTAGTAGGATCCCCTGGTTGTGAATTTGTGCTTCATTTTTACGCTTCAATTGTGGTGGCTGCTTTTCTATCAATGACACCTGTGATTATCTTTTGGAGGACCTAAGTCAAATAGTCTAGTTGCATTCTTCCTAGAAGTTACATCAAATTGCACAGCTAAACTTTTAAGGTTGGGGTTGCAAGAACGGAATATTCTGTTTTGGCACCTCCCTTCAAGCAGACCAGCCATGTGAAGGTTTTTGCCTTTTCTTCCTGCTGAGTGGAATAAGGTAACAGTGCATAATTGTTTGTTAAACATGGAGCATTTTTTCCTGCATGGTATATGTTTTGTGATTGATTTTGCATTTTGAAACTTTTTTTATTCAGATGGCTTTTGTTTGTGTAAACTTTACATTTGAAATAGTGATAACCCTGCTTTCCCCCTTCATTTTAGTGCAAAAGATGATATTGATATTGATGCCCTTGCTGCTGAGATAGAAGGTGCAGGAGCTGCAAAGGATCAAGAGCCTCAGAAAGCCAAAGGCAAAAAGAAAAAAGAGAAGAAGAAACAAGATTTTGAGTAAGTTTGGGGTTTTTTCCACCTGCCTGATCTTATTCCATTATCCAAAAACTCAGTTACTTAAGTGCCCTAACTTCTTTCTTATTGTAGTGAAGATGATATCCTGAAGGAGCTGGAGGAACTATCAATAGAAGCCCAAGGAGGGAAAGTTGACAGGGAACAGCCTTCTACAGGAAAGGTGAACACTGAGAGGGAGGTGGGCTTTTTAACAGGAAATAGTTAAAATATGAGATGCTTCTGTCTCAAAGAACTCCTAGTGTTTCAGTATAGTTGGGGTTCCTATGTGAAACATGCAGCTAGCATGTTCTTTTAATTATATTTGATCATGTTTTCACAGTAAAGTCAATCATGAAAAAAGCCATGTCCTTATGCTGATAATTATTCAAAGCCAATCAGAATAAATCTTAATTGTGGGCTGAAGTATGGTACACTCAACAGGAATGGTTATTGCTTTCAAACTTTGTGTTCAATAAGAGGTTTATCTTGATGTATCTCAATGCTACTTCTTAGCTCATGATGGCAAGTAATTTTTTCATGCCTGTTTATTGAATTGTTTAATTACCAGGTTGAAAATGACAATGAAGAAAGCTTATCAAAACAAGATAAAAAAAGAAAAGGAAAGAATAAAAAAGCCAATCTGGAACATGACTATGACAGTGAGGAAGAGGAAGATAAAGATAAAAAATCTAAAAAAACTCAGAAAGCAAAACAAGACATGCTTTCTGGCAGTGATGATGATGATCATGAGACACATCTTAAGAAAAGCAAAGGGAAAACTCAGAAGTCAAATAAAAAACGTGATTTGTCAGAAGAAGATGAAACTAACATTAAGAAAAGCAAAGAGCGTGGGGGAGGCGTGTCTACAGGCGAAAGTGGTGATGAATCAGATGGGGTTTCCCAATCTAGAAAAGGTCAAAAGAAAAACCAAAAGCCAAAGTCTGCTCCTGCTGCAGAGAGTGGGGATGATGATGAAGAACCTTCATTCAAAGTAAAAACAGTGGCTCAGAAGAAGGCAGAAAAAAAAGAACGTGAAAGAAAAAAACGTGAAGAAGAGAAAGCCAAATTGAGGAAGCAGAAGGAGAAGGAAGAATTAGAAGGTGGTAAAGAACCAGCAAAGCCAAAGGAATCTCTAAAAAAAGCTGAAGAGAAGGCTTCTCCTGAAGTTATAGCAGTCTCTGGCCCTGGGGAGAAAGGAGAGACTGCTGCAGGAACAGAAGGTTTGTAACATGGTTTCTGAAACTGTAATTTATATACTAAAGTTTTTATAAAGCCAGGAGAGGTGCCAGGCAGTGAGGATAATTTGTTGGTTTATTTTGAGTTGTGAATACCAGAAATTTAGTAGCTTTGTCTGCCTCTCTGCATTGGCTCGTAGGTGGCTGTGTTTTCTGGCCTGTGGTTTGTTCAGTTCCATGGGAAAATAAGCCAGATAGTGAATTTTCATTACAGTATATGATTACAGTTCTGTGTTGTAAGAGTACTTTTTCACTTCCCTGTTACTCTGATACTTTAAGACTTCAGGCCATGACTTAAGTGAGTTTTATTGTTTTTATTATGAAATGTTTATGTAGAAGCCAGTGAAAATATTCCTCATTTAATGTCATTTATCATATTTGAAACATAAATTGTATTTAGAGTATCGTTGAAATTTTTGGGGTCTTTAAAAGTCTGTCTCTTCTTTCTGTAGCTGATGATAATGAGGGGGACAAAAAGAAAAAAGACAAGAAAAAAAAGAAAGGTGAGAAAGAAGAAAAAGAGAAAGAGAAGAAGAAGGGTCCCAGTAAAGCCACAGTTAAAGCCATGCAAGAGGCCTTGGCTAAAATGAAAGAGGAGGAGGAAAGGGCAAAAAAAGAGGAGGAAGAACGCATAAGACGACTGGAGGAACTTGAAGCCAAACGGAAAGAGGAGGTACAGTATATCTCACTCCAAGGATAAAATAAGGGAGAGAGTAATCTTTGTCTGTCTGCTTGCTGGTGCAGTTGGTGAATTAATCCTTAATATGCTTCTTGTAAACAGAATATACTTGGGCAGCTTTTGTGTAAAGCATGCTTTAGAGTTTCTGCATGTTTATTTATCTTTTTCTAGGAACGGTTAGAGCAAGAGAGGAAAGAGAGAAAAAAACAGAAGGAAAAAGAGAGGAAGGAGCGTTTGAAGAAGGAGGGAAAGCTTTTAACAAAAGCTCAGCGAGAAGCCAGAGCCAGAGCGGAGGCTACTCTTAAACTACTCCAAGCTCAGGGTGAGCAGTAAAGTGTAATAATAATTAAAACCAAACTGAACCAAAAACCCAACCAAATTTTATACCCATTATTTTTCTGTGTTTATTTTTTTTTTCCTATCTGGAGCTAGGAGGGCAAGTACTGTGTGATTCCACATAAAGCTGCTCTGTTATCAAGGAAGGCAGTGTGTGTGCCCTTCCTTGCCCTTTATTTTTTAAGTAGGTTTAAGTGCCTGGGTTTTTTTCTTACACGTTTGAATATCCAACTTTTTAATACAATCTACTTGCAGTTCAAAGATGTTACTTGTGGAATTTAGGAAAAAGCACTTAAAGAAGTGGTGTAGTCTAAAGGCCAGGAAAAACATGGGCTGTACTGAAGGTCTTGTAAGACCAGTGATCTGGATCTTATGGATTTAATTCATGTGCTCAGTTAGGCAAGTGCACTATTTTGCTTCAAAAACAATGGGGAAAGTCCATGGAGAAGATTATGTTTTTCTCTGGGTTTTGCCAGGAGTATGTAAGAGCTTTCCTGCTTTTCTGTGAAATATAATCTGTCTCTGCTGGAATGAAGTAAAATTGTCCAATATGTTGTAAGTAAAATGTCCTAAATTGTTCTTGATCAGTGGTTTGTGACTAAAAAAAAGTAATTTGTGAGTGCTGAGTGTATTTGTAGAGTACACTATCTGACACTTCACTGGTAGGTGGGTGTATAAATGTAGGAATCTTTGTACCTAGTAAAATGTTTGGTGCTCTTAAACATATGCAAAGGCTATTTCCCCTTGGTTGCTGCTGTAGCTATTAGAATCTTTCTATTTGTGTGCCCCTGCAACTGGATTTGTGTCAAATCTGCAATTTTACCTGCAAAAAAAAATGAATGTGCAGCAGTAATTCAGTTTTTAATTTGTCTTTACAAGAAACTTCTGGTTTTGATGGAATCCCTTCATATATTACAGCATCTACTTCCTGTTGAGGCAAAAATGAAGCTGATGAATTGAACCTGGCATTATTTTAATACCTGAAAACATCAGTATTGTAAAATTAAAAAAAACTTAAAGCAACAACAACAAACAAAAACCCAAACAAAACAAATCAAATAAAAAAAGAGAAACTTCCCCACATACAGTAAAAGGGAAGATGTTATCTGCTGAACAGCCTTAGGCATTTAAGGAGAGTTCTGCCTGTGAACTACTCAAAATTGTCTGAAACTAGGACCATTGGCAGACAGGCCTTAAGTGAGTTTTTGCATAGCAGACCTTAGATTTGTTAATCCTGACTTGTGTTCATGATGTTTTATGCAGGTTTGTGATAACTTCAAACCTGCAGTCATAGAATCCAATTGGATTTGCTTATTTGTTGTTTTGTTGCCATCCCCTTCCTCTAGTTATCTGACTTTTTTGAGAGCAGTCAGTAGTATCTGAAGAACTATACTTCACTCAAGTTTTCTAGCTTTTGAATTCAGACTTTTAAAAAAGATAATATGAATTGAACCTACTTTCTGTTCTTTCTTCCTCCATCTTCTAATTTTGGAAAAAATGTTCTCATTTAAACCAAAGTTTATTAATTACCTGGATTTTCTTTTTAACAATTTTTTGTTTGTTTTGCAGGTGTTGAAGTGCCATCCAAAGACTCTGTGCCAAAGAAGAGGCCAATATATGAAGACAAAAAGAGAAAGAAGCAGCAGCAGCCAGAAAATAAAGAAGGTGTAGTTTGCATATAGGGATACTTAATTGATCAGTCACATTTCAGAAGTATTTCTGAAATAAATCAGGTGATCTTAAGCTAACTGCAATTCAGGGTTTAAATTTTCTAAATGTTGGAGATGAACAGGGTGTAAAGGCCTTTTACAAATGTGATGTTGAATGCTTGTAGGTCAAATACAAAGTAGGTTGAGTAATAATAACTTATAATTAAGTCTGAGTTTGTCCCAGGATGAAAAAACATTGAACTTTTAAATTGGAGACAGTTTGTTCATTTGTTTTCTTGTATATAAAACCAGATTGCAGCTCCTGGGTGGAAGTTGTTGAGGGCAGTTCAAAGAGCTTGAATTTTTGAAACCTTAGAATTTATTGCACTGGTTAGATGTAGGTTGAATGTGTCAGTTTTTTACTTTTGTGGTTCGTGACTTTCCTCAGGGGGGGATTACCGTGGCTCTTTTCAAGACTAACCCTTAATTTAAAAATTTCAGATGTGTTTCTTACTTAGCTTCTTTCCTTCCCCCGCCCCCACCCCCCCCCCCTTCTTCTGCTTTTTACTTTGACATTAGTTATGTACCTGCTTGTCATTTATGGAGTGTGTGTGTAAAGAATTGAAAATGATGCTTAGCTGAATTGTATCAGTAATTTTTTTTCTTTTTTTTTTTTATGTTTTCATTTGTAGTAGAACAGTAGGGGAAGTGTGGGTAGTTGACTAGTATTACTTCATCTTCTCTTTATTTTTTAAAGAAAGTGATGAGTTTTTAATGCCAGTAACTGACCTATCTTATAAAACTATTCAGCTGCTTAGAAAGCCAAATAAGCTGGAGTGGAGCTGTAAGTGTAAGCAATTTTGCACTTTGAAAGTATGTAGCAACCAACTTTGTGTCCTGCAATTTCAGAAAGTGTGGAGGTAACTTCCCCAGCTGAAGATGCTGTAGAACTGGAAACACCAGTGAAAGAAGAGGCTCCTCTTCCTGTAGATCCAGGTTGGTGGTAATGCTAATAAGTTTCAAGCACTTAAGCTTGTGTGTCAGTGTTGCATAATATTCATCATACATTGCTGGATGGGGCTGAATGACCATCCTTTCTTGAGGTAGTTGTGTCTTTTTCCCCGCCCCCCCCCCCCCTTCTTAAGGGAGGAACTGATGAAATTCTATGGAGTAAAAGGCATGAGGCTTCAAAATGAGTGTGTCAAGGTCCCTTATTCTGGGTGAACTCCAGTGTTAAATTGGCTTAGTCAGTTATCTCAAATGTGCACATTCAGTGCCTTATTCACTCCCCTGACTATTCACTTGCTTTTAAAAATCTGTTTTTTTAACAGATAGGTGGAGGTAGGGAGGAAGTATGCTGCTTCTAGAATTGATAGTGCAATATTCTATTATGGTAACAGTCAACTTGGAAGTTGCATCATGTCAAAAGAAGGGGCATCTAAAAATGTTATATGTTGCTGGACAGACATTTTTTTAACTCTGATGTTGGATTTCTTAGCTTCAGAAGAAAAGGAGGAAGAAGATGAAACAGAAGATGCAGGTCTGGATGACTGGGAAGCTATGGTTAGTGATGAAGATGGAGAGAAAGGTGGGCATGTAAATACCAGATGTATGTTTTTTCTGATTAAGAGGCTTTGGGCTAAGTTTTCAGTTTCTGTAGAAAACAATATTTTACTTAGATTTTTCCTCTGCTCTGTGAGATAAATTGTGTGGTAAGTATGATGTTAAATATATACAAGAACCTCTTTTCAAAAGCAGAGCTTTCAGAAGCCACGCAAATACTGCTTAAAACAACCCTTCAGAAATACTCTTATGTGCAGTTACCATCTAAAATAAATGGGTTGTAATTTTTTTGTTCTATTTTTTATGGGAGTAAAAATACTCTTCTCTAATATGTGCTTAAACCATCTCTGTGAGTTTAGGAAAACCTTTTACCTGGTATTGTATTCCTCTAGTAATAATTTCAAAGCTGTAGTATTTTTATTACGTGAATCTGGCAACATCTAGGAGACTACCCCTGTGAGAAGTTTTCAAAGAAGTGGAGAAATGAAATGGTGTGAAGGTTAAGTGTGCACGTGTTACAGTAAGCTCTCCTCTACAAGGAGAGGCTGAAAGAATTAGGGTTGTTTAGCCTCAAATACAGAAGGCTTTGGGTGACCTAATTGCAGCCTTCCAGTACCTAAAGGGAGCCTATAGGAAAGATGGGAGACAAACTATTTACAATAGCATGTAGTGACAGGACAAGGGGAAATTGAGGTTTAGTTTAGATATCAGGAAGAACTTCTTTAATGTGGGGGTTGTGAGGCACAGGAACAGGTTGCCCAGAGAAGCTGTGGATCCCCATCCCTGGAAGTGTTCAAGACCAGGCTGGATGGAGCTTTGAGCAATCTGATCTAGTGGAAGGCACCCCTGCCCTTGGTGATGGGGCTGTAACTAGATGGTCTTTGAAGTCCATTCAGCCCAAACCATCCTGTGATTCTATGATAAGCTTCTTTGAGAGGCAAGTTTGGAAGAAAGGAAAGAGTTGCCAGAACATCTATATTCCTGTGCATGTATGCCAAAGGCCATATTCCATCTGTAGTCAACAGCAGTGTTGAGAACTTAAGGCTCTGAAACAGTGCGGGGATAACTTTTCAGATGTTTTCTTCCAGTGATGGAGAAAAGTGTATTTCTGAGAGCAGTCCTGAACAGGAGTTGGTTACTGGACTTAGTGCTTCCATAATGTCTCCACTGTTTCTTAAGCTTAAAGACTATTCATTCATCAAGTACTTTTTACTTGCCTATACTTCTGACACCTGTGTTTTTAAGTGTAATACTTGATACACAGATCCATACAGCAGAATGGGTTCAATTCCAGCACAGGTGTGTTCCTCTGGTGCTTTTGAGGGCTGCTCACTTTCTTGAGTGTAGGTTTTAGTCTGGCACCACGGTCCTGGAGAGGAGGTAGTGCTTCTTAATTTTTTGATTTGAAGGCTCTGCCAATGGGATCCAGAAAAAGAGCCTTCCTGGGATTTAGATTTAGTGTATTACTAAGCTGATGGACTGTGAATGTAGCAAGGAAATATAACTGATCTCTAAGGGCAGTGAGCCTGCCAGCAGTGCTGTAAGTAGGAGAGTTCATGGTTTTAAAGTGATCATCAGCTTGCCTCTTAGGATTTTACAGGTGATTATAAATGAGAAGCTTTCAAAGAAAGAAAATTACTTTTTGTTAATTCTTTTTGTTTGTTTATTAAAGAATTCCTATGACAAATACTAATCTTCTAAGAAGATCTAAGAAAACCTGAAGATTTTTTTTTTTTTTTTTTTTTTTTTTTTTTTTTTTTTTTTTTTTTTTTTTTTAGTGTGGTGAAAGAGACCATTTGTTTTGATTGTTATAGTGTACAGAATCCATATAGTAATGCTTTGGAGTATTTTGGTTTTAGTAAAAAGGTGTTGGTGCATCATTCCTTTATGAAGTGCACGTGACTTCAAAGAATGTCTGGGTGTTTGGAAATAATGTTAAGCATAAGTGGGTTGATAATATCATTCTTCACCCCACCCCGAACTTGCTTTGCTTCTGGATTCGAAACATAAGTCAACAACTCTGAACATGAAACACTTTTTTTTTTTCCCCATTGGAAGTTGAAAAATTATCTTGACAAGCACTTATTATAGAACCTGCTCTCAGTCCTCATTCTTCTCTAGTAGTTTTTTTGCTTTTTGATGCCATCTCCCCCAGAAATGTGAACTTAGAGAATTTTTACTTTACTTTTTTCTTTTAATAGAGAGCAAACCTGTCCATATCGAAGTCAAAGAACAAAATGAAGTGGATGAGGAAGAGGAGGAGGAAGACGAAGAGGAGGAAGAGGAAGAAGAGAGTGAAGAATCTGAAGATAGTGAAGGCAGTGAAGATGAAGATGAAAAGACTTCAGATGAGAGAGAGCTGGACTCCCAAGCTATTGGAAAACAATCTATGGAAAAAAAGCTTAGCAAGGAAATTAGCTCTGATTCTGAGTATGACTCTGATGATGACCGCACTAAGGAGGAGCGTGCTTATGACAGAGCTAAACGGAGAATTGAGGTATTAAGATACTTGGATTCTTGTGTTGTGTAACAAACAGATTAAGTTTCTGTTAATTTTCTCAAATTTGTCAAAATGGTGGTTTTGTCAGGGCTAATAGTTAAGCAGGTTCAGAAACTGTGTGAATTAAGAAAAAAAAATACTTGGTTTTGTCTGAAGATAAAGTATTAGTTTTTAGGTAACTTGATCTCAAAGATGGCAACTTCAGTGTTGTTCCCCTCTACCTCTATATTCTTCTGGGAAAAAGAGACTTTTATTCTTTGCAGATAGATATTTTCAAGTTTTAAAAGATGTGTCTAAACTGCTCAGCACTTTCATGGCTGCTAATGTTCTTGGTTTCCTCACCCAAGGTGCTGGTTCAGAATGCACCATCAGCAAAGCTACCGTTAGCAAATATAACAGCTTAGCCTACTAGAGTGTATAAAAAGAACCAACCAAACAGAAGTGTAACTGTTAGTCAAAAATTTTTGATTTACCAGTAGAGGGGTGACAGACCTTAAATTTCCTTGTCAGTAACAGTGTTGGCTTGAAAATTTTAAGTCCCACAGCAAACTCTGTGTTTGTGTGTACGTAATCACGAGAAGAGGTGAATGTTTTTTGGTTTATACTCACCAATTTTTGTGTCTTTTATATAGAAGCGACGAGCTGAAAACAGCAAAAATATGAACACTGAAAAGCTCAGAGCACCAGTTATCTGTGTCCTGGGGCATGTAGACACGGGCAAGACCAAAATTTTAGATAAGGTAAGGTGTGGAGTGTGAAAGCACTGCCTGTGCCTCTTGTTTATGCCTTTATTTTTTTGGTTGAAGACAGAAAGAATTAAGAGTGTGCTGAGACATAACATATATCTCTTATATGTATGTGTGTTTGTATATATATATATATATATATATATATCTATATATATATATGTAAGCATTTCTGGTCTTTTTTTGTCTTTAGCTCCGCCACACTCATGTGCAGGACAGTGAAGCTGGTGGTATCACTCAGCAGATTGGTGCAACTAATGTTCCTCTTGAAGCTATTAATGAACAAACCAAGATGGTGAAAAATGTAAGTTACAGCCCTTCAACAACTGCATCTTAAAAAAATATGAAATGTAGACTAATAAAGGCCTTATGAAATTTCCTGACATGGACAGATGTACTTTGCCCCCTCTCTAATTTTTGGGGTCGATTGTTTTTTATTTCCTGTCATTCTCTCAGCAGAGGGGGAGGCTGTCTCATTTTTCATACATTTGATTTCAGTTAATACATTGGTGTTCCTTCAGAAAAATATGCAAATGCTGTTTACTCTGTTCTGGACAGTGCACATATGTACACAGACATTACTTGTCAGTATTTTGATTGGAAATTGAGACTCTTGAAACCTCTTGAGTATGTTTTCTGTTAAAAACTTAGCCTTTGCTGTATGTGCTGAAATTTGGCTCATTCCTGGGTGATGAATTTTATCATGTTAGAGAAATAGTAACTGTGCTATATAATTTGTTTTGGATAGTATATCCTAGTTTGCTAGCAGAAGCAGCTGGCTGAAAAGCTTTGGTGTAGCAATGGCTTTTTCCAAGATTTTACTCAACTTTGTAAACATGTAAACTTAGGGGAGAGGAGAAAAATCATCAAGACAAGGATGGTGCGTCTCACTACTCTGAATTTTTCTTCTATAGGCTGCCTTGTCTTACAGATTTTAGCTTAGCTTGTGGCCAGTTGACACCTGGAGGAATGTGCTGCATCATTCTTTTAATGTTGAAATGACTGTTGACTGATTTGGTTTATAGAGGGTGCTGGCCTTAAAATACGTACCTGGATTTTGAAGTGAAGACTGTCAGTAATGTTGCCAGCTTTTATTTAGTTCTTTACTTGTGTAATCTCTACAAGATGGCTAATATTTTGAAATGTTAGTTTGACAGAGAGAACATAAAAATTCCAGGCATGCTGATAATCGACACTCCAGGACATGAGTCTTTCAGGTAACGTTTTCTCACAATGTTGTACTTCTCAGAGCTGATGGCAAAAGCATCTGGAGATATTTTTAGCTAAGTGTGAGGTCTTTGCTTAATTCAATGTTCCAGTTCTCTCTTGGAAAAAAAAGCCCAACAAAACCAACTTAAAGTAGAGGAATTAAGTGGATTTGCTTCATTTGCAGGTGCTTTTTGTATCTGGTTAATTGCTGGCCTTTTATAGCTGATTAATTTTCTGTCTTCGTGCCAGTTGAGCCATGAATATCTGAAAAAGCATATAAATAAATAGTTAGTGTAAGAGGAAAGATGGAAGCAGGAAGCTAGCTGGAGGAAAACAAGTGAGGATTTCAGGTGACCTAAGTACTCTGCTATGAAAAATTAAAACTTTTGTCCTAGTCTCTCATTCATAGTGTCCCAGTTAAAGTAACGGAGTTTGTAAGACTGGAATTACACAAGTCACCTAAGTCTTGGGAGAGATCAAATGAATTCTAGCAACACCAGTAGCATGCAGGCAAGCCACTAAATCAGCTTTTAAGGGTAAAACATGACATGCATAATGATAATAATGCATCATCATAATAATATGCATAATAATAATAATGCATAATTGAGCTCACTGAGGTAACATCTTGGGTGGAATCTCGAAACAGAAGGGTTAAGACTTTGGTGTGATGTTTTTCAGTAGAATGCTGTGTTGTGGGGCACTTGGTAGTGGCATGGTACCTCTTACAGCTTTCCATTTTCTAGCCATGTTTTGTTTGGCACCAAAGATGTCATAGTCTCTTCACATTGTATTGTGTAAAATCATGATAGTGTTTATGCAGCATATAAAAAAAGTCTTGTTCAGATTTTACACTCCTGCATTTCACTTTAACTGTCTCAGTTGATGCTTAGATGATCAGAACATATCTTGCATTGTAAAAATATATAATAATATGAAAACTTTCAGGTGAATAATGGTTCCTTACTTTTGCTTACACATTCTTTAATGTATTTTGTTAAATGATAATTAAAGTGTCTTTTGAATGGTTTACATTTTTGAGGGGAAATAATTGATGATGAGCTTTAGCTTTTTGTTTGTCAGTATAAGTTTGACTTTGGTGTTTTTATAAAGATTCTGTTGCTAAATGAAATGACTGATTTTTTTTTTTTTTTTTCTGTCTTTTAATGTCACAGCAATCTAAGAAATAGAGGAAGCTCACTTTGTGACATAGCCATACTTGTAGTTGACATCATGCATGGTTTGGAAC
This sequence comes from Cinclus cinclus, assembly GCF_963662255.1. NCBI lineage: Eukaryota > Metazoa > Chordata > Aves > Passeriformes > Cinclidae > Cinclus > Cinclus cinclus. The sequence goes on from NC_085047.1 coordinate 87,165,865, forward strand.
CACAGACAATTGAATCAATAAATCTGTTGAAATCAAAGAAATGCCCCTTTATAGTAGCTCTCAACAAGGTAGGATAGATTTTTATCCTAATAGTGTATTTCTCCACTCTAGTAGTGCATTTGGCAATTGTCTGTTTCCTTTCTTGAACTGGAATTGTTTTGTGTAAAATCTGAATGGGTGGTTCTTGGGTCCTGTTTGTATTTTTCTGTGTCCTTGATAACAAACTGGCTCTGCAGGAGCTTTGCAGGACAGTCAGTTCTTCTTGGAGTCCTTACTGATAAATTTTGTTGCCCTATTTAACTTCTGTATGTGACTCACACTTCTGGAAGTTACACTTCAAGTGTGAGGTTTTTTTTCCCTTGTCCTTTACTACAGTCTTACAAATTACTTACATAGATTTGTGTGCATTTTCTTATAAAATCCCAACACAAGCTTCATGTTGACGAGTCATACTTTATTTTAGCCACTGATACTGGTCAGTTTGACTTGGAGACAAGCTGACTTTAGGCCATGGAGCAATAATGCTGATCACTGGTTGGGAACTGTTTTGGGCTTTGCAATATTAGATGGAAAATTAGCCAGTTCTTTTCAGCCCTGTTTTTAGAAATCTTGTGCATGAGAAGTTATGCTGCCTGTTTGTGATGACTCAAGGAATTATATTTTATATATATATGTGTGTGTGTGTATATATATATATGGAAATTATTCATGTCCAATAGCTTTGGAAGCCATCTGACATAAAGCTGACAGAAGGCTATTTGCGTGCAGTGTAAAAATTGTGATATACTTCTAAAAATGAAAGGAGCATTAAGATTTAAGGTGGTTGAAACTGAGGAGGCCATTGTCTTATTGCCAAAACTAGCTACTTTTTGGAAGAATGCCAACAACCTCTTGGATGGAGAGGCCTTATGGCAGAGTAGTAGAGTTCTGTTGCTCAGACCCGAAGACCCAACTGTCATTCATTGCCATCAAAGTCCTACAGTGATTCTGAAATTAAATAGCTAAGAGCTCTTGTGTTTTAAGTTATAGTTGTATTATCTGGCCAAGTTATAATCCATTTTCTTAAGATGTTGATTTGTGCAGCAAATAGATTTTTGGGCTAAATCTGTCCTGCTTTGGCAGCTATCTTGGGGAAATGTTTCCAAAATACAGCTGTGTATTTTGAACAACCCCACTCTGGTCCCTTCTCTGTAGCGACATGGGAAAGGGTCCATATTTACCAGTAAATTTTAAAAGTTCTTTGTAAAACTAGTGCAGCCTCTTCAGGAAAAACCACAAACACTTCTGTGGTTTTGGGGTTTTTTTGTGTATATGTCAATCTATAAACAGGTCTCTTCTGAATGTTTTATTTTTACCTTGGTGTAATTTATGCATATAAACTTATTCCATATGAAAAAGATTTATTGCTTGAATTTTTAAAATCGGAAGTAATATTGCTATCCTGTAGTACTGCCTGATATAAAGAGCTAAATATAGCAGCTAAAGCAAATAAAAACGCTTTGATTTGATTACTGGAGCAGATAAATGGCTGGTTAAGTTGTCTGATAAAGTAATTCTCACTAATGATGTGGCATAAGCACAAAGACACCCTTTAGTAAGCTGCATAAGATGACATACTGCTGTATTTTCAAGATTGATAGGTTATATGACTGGAAAAAGAGTCCAGATACAGATGTAGCTGTCACCTTAAAGAAGCAGAAAAAAAATACAAAAGATGAATTTGAAGAACGTGCAAAAGCTATAATAGTGGAATTTGCAAAACAGGTAGGTTGGAATATTCAAGGTTCTTTGCTTAAAAGTGACAGTAAAGGGAGGTGGGTGAGTGGTGTGGTTTGTTTTGGGTTAGTGGGTGTTTTTCGGTTTGTTTTTTCTCCTTTCCTCAAAACAACTTGCAATATCAAGAAAGCTGTTGCATTTCTTCTGACATCTAGGGTGTTATGGTGTTAACCTCTCACAAACTAAACTTCATTGTTTATACATTTTGCATAATTTTAACTGCTCCATCCTTACTACTGGTTTGGAGAAAAATAGCTAATTGCTGTGCATGGTCAATGGAGTCACGAATAGCAGAAATTTCCTCTCACTGTTCTCTCTCTTTGGGAATAGCCTGAGAGAATCCCATCTGTCTCTTTCTCTTGGATGCTGGCCGGGTATGAATCACATCAGTTCTGGGAACTTCCTCTGTTGGTGACATACAATGCTGTCTATAAGCTAGATGGGATAATTAGCTTACAATTATCCCACACTGCTTCCAAGTGGATTGAGGCTTTGTGTTCCATAGCATGCTGTCAGTAATAGTGTTGGATTTTTAAATTGGGATTTAAAAAATGTAGTGGTATGTGACTGGGGTTGAATGTTACTATCAATACTGCTGTGTATATGTGCTTTCCCCTATATAACTGTTAATCCTGATTCCAGGGCTTGAACGCTGCCTTGTTTTATGAGAATAAGGATCCCCGCACTTTTGTTTCTCTTGTACCTACCTCTGCTCACACAGGGGATGGCATGGGAAGTCTGATAGCTCTTCTTGTTGAGCTTACACAAACCATGCTGACCAAGAGACTGGCCGAGTGTCAGGAGCTGAGAGCTCAAGTCATGGAGGTAATACAGCAACTCTTTCTTGAAATTAATGTAGAAATTTCTCCCTTTCCTGCACCCTTCCTTCTGGTAAAAAATGTGTATTCCAAGTACTTAAATAGGAAGTAACTTTTTTCCCCTTTCATTCAGGTTAAAGCACTGCCAGGTATGGGCACTACCATAGATGTTATTCTGATTAATGGACGTCTGAGAGAAGGAGACACCATTATTGTTCCTGGGGTAGAAGGTCCTATCGTAACTCAGATTAGAGGTCTGCTGCTGCCTCCTCCTATGAAAGAGCTACGAGTTAAGGTATGGCAGCTGATTACTGTACTGACATTTAGAACCAGAAAACAATAAATCAAGCTTAATAAAAACAGAATGTGGTAGAATATGGTTATATTAATGGTATATAAAGGGGGCTTAAAGGGGAATGCAGGACACATCTGGTGTCTTTTGTGAAAATGGACTTGTATGTTCCTGTGGGGATGTGTGTTGTCACAGTAGTGGCAAAGAGAATGATTAAGGAATAACCTTGCAGTGAGGATTAGGATGTGTATTCTTTAATAAGGGATTCAGCTGTGTGGCTACGTGTGAGAAGGAGATACCCATCTTAAATAGAAACTGGAGTGTACTAGTACAGCAACTTCTGAATTAGTTATAATATTAGTAGAAATGTTTTTTTAGAAAAAAAATCATATACACTTACATTTGAGAAAAGTGAACACATTATTTTCTAGAGCTGGTTGGTGAGTGGCAGTGACCAGGACTCTGCAGAATCTGCAGCCTCTTGGTGTTTTCAAGCATTGTTGTAGGTTTTGCTGTCCTAGTTTTATTAGTCTGAGGAGAGGCCCTGAATTTGAGATCTTTCTTGCATGGCTTTCCATGAAACAAGGAGGAAGCACACAATCAAAAGGCTGTAAATAAATTAATATGTATATTAAGATTAATGCATGCATTTCAAGGATGATGATAAAAGCTGCTTTGATGTTTTCTGTTAAAATGGGAAGGAATAAATGTCTGCACAGACCTTTTTTAAGGCAAAGAAAACCATATAAATAATTTAGGTGGATGTAATAGGACAGGCCTTTCAGGTTTGGGAACCTTGAGCTGGGAAAGTGGACCTAGGGTAGCTGTTGGGCTTTTCTTGAGGCAGGCAGTGAGGATGCAGTTTGATTCAGCTTGTTCATGTGAAATTGTCCTTGAAATAAGACCCAGATTTTTGGGGTGGAGGGCTAAAGGATAGAGGTTTGTAGGAGCAAAGTGCTTTCTGAGGAAGGAAGCTGCCTTGCAGTTCTAAGAAAAGGATATGACATCCAAATAAGAGAAATTAAGAAACAAACCAGAAAATCCTTCCAACATCAATTTAAAGATCTTCAGAAATAACTCTTTTTGTTATGTCTTAGAGCTATGCACTGAGTGTGGGATATGAGATTCCCCTGGATGGGGAGAGAACCTGGGAAATTGAACATAGAATTAAGCAGATGAGATGGCTGAACGGCCTCCAGTGGGAGAGTGAGACAGCCCTTCCTGCACAGAGCCTGGGGCTGTGTGTCAGCTAAGCTTTAGTGTTTTTGTTAAGCTGTTGGCATCTTCCCATCACCCGCCTACAGGGCTGAATTTATGGAGTTTTATTAGTGAATAACTGCCTATTGGTGCTTGCTCTTCTCTAGTATATGTTGCTTTTTGTCCCCTTTCTCTGTTGTTAGATTTCCCCATGCCCCGCCCACCTTGTCAGGGATGCAGGGGATATGTGAAGGGAGAGGAGCAGTAGGACTAAAAGGTGCAAATGCAAAGCAGAGGCAATCACTGATGGAAGTTGGGAGCTGCTGCATTTCACTGCTCCCTGCTGTGTTCTTCAGCTGCTCAGCACTGTGTTGTGTTACTGTGCACCAGCACAGAACTCTTCAATAGGGTGTATATTCTCTTTTTCAGAACCAGTATGAAAAGCACAAAGAGGTTGTTGCTGCTCAAGGTGTGAAGATTCTTGGGAAAGATTTGGAAAAAACCTTGGCTGGTTTGCCATTGCTTGTAGCTCATAAAGAGGATGAAGTCCCAGTCCTGAAGGTGAGGTGGCTGATGTTGAAGTACAACACAATGAGGGTAACTTGAGCCCTCTGGTGATGAAATTCAAATGTTGAGAGTTCAGTCTGCAAATAACTGGGGTTTTTGGTTGTTTTAAAAACTGTTCCAGTCACATTTTAGCATTGTGCCCATGTGAAGCTTTGGTGGTGTGATGTTTCTAGTATCTTGACTGCTAGTTTTTTCCCTGACATTTTGCTGGGATGTCTCTGCTGCTAGAATAAGGTTTGAAAACAAGTATCGTGGCATAATTTGACTCTTGTTTATTACTGATTTCATATTTGTAGTAATTTATGGATATATTCTAATCAAATTATATTAGGTACATATCTACTAGTGGAGTTCTGCACACTCTCCTAATTGCAAAGCTAATTTAAGACTTTTGCAATCGATTTCTTTTGTGACTTACATGTTTAAAATGGTAGAGGAAAAGATGTAGTTATCCTAAACCCAAAACTGCTCCACGTTCTCCAAAGGCAGGAAGTTAGCTTAGAAAGTAAACTCACACATTGCTGATTTACTTTTAATCATAGTCTTCCTTTAGTCTTCTGTCTATTTACTTGTGCCTTTGAAGGGAGGTTAACCTTTTGGAATGTCCAAACACAGACCTTGTTGCTGGATCCATACGAATATTTACTTCAAGTGTACTACTGGTAGTAGATACATGATGGCTGAAAGTCAATGGCAATACCCATTCATCTGCCAGAGGAAGAGACTTAAGTGTTTGAGGTTACAAGGCACAGGCTCTGAAAAAATGTGGTTTTTGACTTCTCTAAAAGCAACAAATTGGCTTTGCTGCTCTTGCATCCTGTTTTATATCCAGTCCTGAAGAGTGTTCAGGATCCTTTCTAGTTCATAGTTTAAGGTGTCAGCTTTTGTCAATATCCTCAGGCAGCCAGAGGCATTGCCACACAGTGTGGGCCATGAGTTTGCTCAGCCTTGCCAGCAGAAACTTGCAGTGCTGGGGAAAGTGATGTGTAGTCTGCAGAGAAACGTTACCAGCTCTGAAGGTGGGCATCTGCTCAGTTTTACATGATCATCTTCCTGCAAAATCCTCAGGTCTAGTTCAGCTCAGGCTTTTCTAATACTAGAAACAGTCAGTGTCTCACAGGTTCTGATTTACACTGTATGATTTACACTGCAGCTCTGTCACTTGGGACCTATCACCATGGCTGGCACATGTTTTCAGCAGTTCATGAACAGGAGGCTTTTGTACCCCAAGGCATAAATAGCAAGAGAACTAAAATTTGCTTTTTTCTCTCCTGTTTTTTTTTTTTTTTTTTTCTTTCTCCTAAAGGATGAACTAATACATGAACTGAAGCAAACCCTGAATGCAATCAAATTAGAAGAGAAAGGTGTTTATGTCCAGGCTTCTACCTTAGGCTCTTTAGAGGCATTACTTGAATTTCTTAAAACATCAGAAGTGCCAGTAAGTACTACTGTGCTGTATCTGATGCCATTGACTCTGTGTTTAGTCAGTAAATGTTTCCTTTTGACTCAGAAAGATTAGTGACTTGATTTTTTGTTGCTTTCTTCAACAGTATTCAGGAATTAATATAGGTCCTGTCCATAAAAAAGATGTTATGAAGGCATCAGTTATGTTGGAGCATGACCCACAGTAAGTACCTTCACACTGTTGGTAAATGTGCAGTGGTGTTGCAGGCAGTAGCTCTGGGTCTGTGGTGTGCCAGGTGAAGTGTTGGGCTTGCTGTTCCCTACAGGTACGCCGTCATTCTGGCATTCGATGTGAGGATTGAACGTGACGCACAGGAGATGGCTGATAGCTTAGGAGTTCGGATTTTTAGTGCTGAAATAATTTATCACTTATTTGATGCCTTCACAAAATATAGACAAGACTACAAAAAACAGAAACAAGAGGAATTCAAGTAAGTATGAGCAATCATATTCTGGATGCTTCCCAAATATGTATCTCTCTTATTTTAGTATAAATGAAGTTGTATTTAACTACTTGTTGCCTGATTACTTAGAGTGTAGTACTGATGGAAAGGGAGGAGAGGAGAAAGATGGTAGGACAATAAATTAATAGTTTCAAGAATTCAGTGCTCCAGTCTAGTTGTTTAGATCTGGATTAGGCCTAGGAGGGTGAGAACTGTGCAAGCTGTGCAGCAGATGCAAGATTCAGCTAGAACTGTTGTGTAATATGGAGTGTTTTTATTAAGGTTTGCTTTCTATACTTGGCCTCTCTTCCTAGTTTGGGACAGATGGGTTAGTCTTGCAGAGTTAGAAAAACAAAACTAAAAGGATTTGGATTCTGTTGTTTCATACTGATGTGATTCCACTGTAGAGGGCTTAATTCCAACTGCACTGGCACAAATATGTAACCATTAAAGGATTTACAGGGACCCAAAATTAATTTTTTGAATAATGTGTCACTGGGTGTCTTCAGTAGAATAAGGACAGTTAAAATAAATGAAAATGTATTTCATTTCACATTGATCCCAACTTGAGTTTGTTTAGCTCAGCTTTTAAATGCATTTCATTAGGCAAAAACAAAAATCTTGAAATTCTGGAGTTCAGGCAGCAATATTTCTATTCCTGTGTTCTTGTGAGGCTGTACTTGGACTGTAAAATTACTACTCCTTTGGTCTTGGTCTAAGTTGAGCGCTCAAGCCTGTCAAATTAAAATCCATGCCATGCATGCATGATTATTGCTCCCTGTAGTTCTTGAGGATCAGGTATGGACTAGAATTAGCAAGATTGGAAAAGAGGTTTTTTTTCTGCTTGATTTTTCTCCAAGTAGCACTTCTAGAATGAATGCCCAAGAAGTGTGGGAGAAGGCAGAGCTATTAATGTTACATCCACTGTTCCAGTATATCTTTCAAAGTGCCTTTTCTTGTCATCTTCCAGGCATATAGCAGTGTTTCCATGCAAGTTGAAAATACTCCCTCAGTTTATTTTCAACTCTCGTGACCCAATAGTGATGGGTGTTGTGGTGGAGGCCGGCCAGGTGAAGCAGGGGACTCCCATGTGTGTACCTAGCAAAAATGTAAGTAAGGGCCTCTTCCCACTGCATGTTTGATCCAGCTGGTAGTTCCTGGGATGATGCACCATAGAGTACTTACATGCCTTTCCTCAATGCACAGATTGCTGGTAGGAGATGAGGGTCAGACTTGCAGATCAAGTCTTTCTTCTGGTATTTCTGAAGTATCTCACTGCTCTCTGCCAGAAGAGTTGAGCACAGAAGTGTGGCTGGAAGGCATCTGCCAGTTCTGTGCTGTGGTATTGAGTAATGGGCAAAATTGTCATACCTGTTAGCTATAAAAGGGGAGAACCAACTCTTGACATTTTAGGGGATAGCCAGTTGATGTCCCAGGTGAGCTGTGGGAGGTTGGTGTCCCTGCCCTTTTCAGGATGGAGCACTTGCTGTGCTGTACATCGTACAACCCCGCCAGTGCTGCACTTCCTGCAGCAAGTCTGTGCCTACAAACGAGTTTAGAGAAGGGTTTGTGCACAGAGGCTTGGTGGATGTGTTACAGCAGCTTCATTGTATTACAGTTTGTTGAAATTGGAATAGTTACAAGTATTGAAATAAACCACAAACCAGTGGATGTTGCAAAGAAAGGCCAAGAAGTGTGTGTTAAAATAGAACCTATTCCTGGGGAATCACCGAAAATGTACGGACGACATTTTGAAGCAACAGATATCCTCGTCAGCAAGGTAAGAGCAATCTGCATTTGTGGAGAGGGCTTAGGACAGAGTAGCAGCTTGCTTGAAGTGGAAATGTAGCATGAAGCCTCAAAAACAGGGGAGGAGCCTTCTGTCCCAGACTGACGTTCACTGGGGATGGTGCATGTGTGGCATCCTGCAGCCAAGGTCTCGGGAGCTGTGGTTTGAGGTCTGTAGTGGTGCCCCTGCAGAGGCCCAAAGGAAGGAGGTGCTGGGGCTGTTGCAGCTCAGAGCACCTGAGAGGGCAAAAGGCCACACTCACTATTTGCCAACTGTTTGTGCACAGAGCTCAACAGTCCCCCCAGGGCACCACAGCCTGTGCTTGAAATTGCACATAAATAGCAATCCTCCAGTTGCTCTGACTGTGGGGCACTGGGCTTCAATGAGGAGATGATCCCTTGATCCATCTTTTGCTGGTGGAAATAAAGCCACAGCTCTCCACCTTCCTGTCTGCGTTAGTCACCATGTCATAGGACACCTCCTGCCACACACATGCCAGGGACCTGTGCCCACAAATGAAGGACAAGTAGGGCCTCGGATAGGGACAGGGTGGGGCTGCTGGTCCCTCAGGCCCTGGTGGAAGCAGGGGACCTCTCCAGTTCTTGCCTTACTGCATAACGTTTAGGTCTGTCCAGCTGCATCCCCTCTAGACCAGATAAGGGACATGGTGTGAGGAGATAGGAAGGGAAACAAGTAGGATGAGTCACTCAGCTGCTCAGTGGCAAAGGGGGGCTTAGAAAGAGTTTACCTGTGGTGCAGACTGCCCGTTCTTCAGAGTAACTGTTTCCAGTGTGCCGAGAGCTGCCTTTAATTCCCGTGGTTCTGATGGGTTTGTCTCGTGTGTTACAGATCAGCCGTCAGTCTATCGATGCTCTGAAGGACTGGTTCAGGGATGAGATGCAGAAGTCTGACTGGCAGCTTATAGTAGAACTGAAGAAAGTGTTTGAAATCATCTAGGTAACTTTTACAGCAATGGGGAACCAGGAATAAATGCACTGTTCCTGTTCTAAAAAAGTTACCAACAAAGTCCTGTATTGAAGACAGTGTTGGATATATGTTTGGGAGGAAAATATGTGGATAAAATGTTTTCCATGAGAAACCAAGAAATTTACACTGGTTTGACAGTGGTCAATTTACATGTTCCCATGGTTCCAATGTGCCTGTTCACTTCTCCTACTCCCCCTCCTAATACTGGCTGCTGTTTTAAAGTTTGCCCTTCTCTCTCTTAACACCTTCCTTCCACCCTTTTTCCCTCCTCCTCTCCAAAATAAAATAAATTGAATTTTTATTACAGAACTAAAGCTCTTTCACTTTTATACTGACGAGAGCAGTACTGCAGTATTTGATTAAACAAGCTTTTGCAGCCTTTGTGATTCTCGGGACATTTTTGATGTAAGAAATACTTCTTTATTTATGCATACCTCTTTCCTTGACTTTCTTTTCCAACATTCTTCTGCTTTGTGCCTATAGAGTTTTTGGGTTTTTTTAATAGAAAATTAGGCAGTTGGAGATCTCTGTATTTGCTTTGTGTGAAACAATGTTGTAAAGCATAGCTGCCCACCTTTTACTGCTTGTACAGTTCATGGAAGTCAACCTGTAATCATTATAAGGCAGAGCCACAAATAAAGGAGATGGACATAGTAGACCATTTGTTTAACAGTTTGCTTCAGTAATCAAGGTTTTGCTTCATGGGCTGTGGCAGGGGCCCTCTTGCCTCCTTCCCCTTGGCAACAGGGTGGAGGCTGTTCCAGCCAAGGCGTTTCCTCCTCTGAATTCACTTCCTGTGTGCTCCGGTCAGCGTTCCCGAGGCACGGGAGGGGCAGGCCAGGTGTTTAGCACGGCACCACTCCCGGAGGAGGTCAGAGCTGGCCTCTCCTCCAGCTGCTGCTCAGGGGTGTGAGCACCTGCAAACGGCTGCCGGCCTGGAAGCTGTGACTTTGGATGCTGCAGTCACAGCTGTGGAGTCACCTGGCAGCGTGGGACTGAACCAGCTCTAGCACGGAAATTTGTAATGAGCAGAAGTCAGTCTATAAGCCCGGCGTTTTCCTAGCCCCACCCCATTTCCCTCTGCCTCCCTGCCTGGGATGACAGCTTGATGTATTCGTACTGATGCTGTCTCTGGGTAACTCAAAGCTCATGTTCACGGGAGCAAAACAAACACTCTTCAAAAGCACAAGCTGAAACAAAATTGAGGATTGTTTGTGCAGCTGAGATTTTTAGAGTTGAAAATACTTTCAAGAGTTACAACATGCAACATGCAGTTTGATCAGCTTTCTTCTGTCATTTGGATTACTTTTTTTGTTGGAAAAATCTGAATGTTATGAGACTATGTGGACTCCATTATAAAGGAATATTTAATAACTTATCTCCTTTGCAAATGGAACTTAACCATCTGGGTTTTTTTCTGTTAGACTTTAAACTTGCCATTGAAAAGGACCTTCTCACTATGGTTGGTGTGCGGTGTAAATTCCTGTCTGTGGGTGAATGAACAGAGGGAGGAGACTGCATTTAATTGTTAAAATTTTCTTTTGCAAACTATGCAATCATGAAAACTACACTAATAAAAAGTTATTAAGAACACAGATGTCACAGAGTGTGATCAATATGTTGTTTCCTCAAATGCATAAAGGGTGTTCTTCCCATCAGTAAAAATTCAGATACGCTCCTTTGGCAGGCTCCTGGTGTGGAACTTAAAATAGCCTGAAAAATAATGCTGAGTCCTTTTAAAGATGCCAGCTTTATTTCTGTCTGAGCACCAGTTCCAAAACGAGGGCTGTACGTGAAAGCTAACTCGTAAAATACCTGCTTGAGTTTCAGCAGTAAAGAAACCTGCTCCTTGATGTGAGCAGTAGATGTGCTGGATTTTCTAAACCAAGGCAAAGAGAAAAAGGCAACTTCAAAAGTGGGAACTAAAGGGGCTCCAAAAGCCCCAGACTAGGAACTAATGGAAACTTAAAATGATCTCAATTCAGACCATGTCCATCTCTCTAGACACGAATCAATGACTGGCTGCAAGTCCATGAGCACCATCATGTGTTTATACACATGGATCAGACCCCCTCGTGCTGTGGGAGAAGCTCCACTCCCTTTGGCACCACTGGGGCCTGTGTTTGAGAGGGGCCCAGCACTGCAGGTGCTTCTTGCCAGTGCTGAGCCGGGGGAACAAGCTCCCGCCTTCATCCTGGGGATCTTCGTCGTGCAGGTGGGCAGCAACCCCCAGCCCTTACTGCAGAGCTGGCCCTTCCCTGGGAGCAGAATCTGGCACCTGTGCGGAACTTCATGAGGTTGCCAGCACCTGCTGGGTCCCCTGGAAGCAGCACCCCGCACCCTGTGTCATCAGAAACGTGCTCAGGCTGCACTGCCCTGTCACCCAGGTCCCTTACAAAGGTGATGGTACTGGCTGGCTCCTAACAGGACTTTGCACCACTGACCACTCCACCCCAGGGCCTGCCTGCCCACAGTTTTCAATAAACTTCTCTCTCCAGCCTGTACTTCATCAGTTTGTCCCCAAGGATTGTACAGGAGATTTGATGACAAGGGAAGTGACATCTCCCACCCTTCCTTCATCTGGCACCCGGCTGTAGAGGTTGGTACCTCTCCCAGTGTCTGGTATGAGGAAGCAAAGGTCACAACCTGAAGCTAAAACCCTGCTGCCACTGCTGTAAGCTGTGCTGCAGACAGAGATGAGGCCACACAGCATTCTCTGCTCCAGCTGTATTGGCAGCTCCTGCCCGGTGCTAGGCAAGGTGCTTGCTTCCATTTAAGCTAGTGGTATTTGCTCCAGGGTTAACTCCAGCTTGCATTCCTGCGCTCAGTTCCATGCCCAGCATTATGTGGGATAATTCTCACCTCCCCCCATCATTTCTTACCAACTTGGTTTTTGCCAAGAGTTCCCTGTGCTCTCCAGGTCTCTGAACAGCCTTGTTCAATGTACTGGGCCAAGTACAACTGTGCGAGGCTGGTGCCCACCTGCAAAAATCAGACTTGCCCAAAACATGAAGTGCAGGGATCCGAGCACACCCCCACAAGCAGGGACACAGCAATAGGATGCTTTATTTTGCCTCTGCTACTCCCTATAACCTATTTTGTTATGCTGCACAAAGGAAACGCGTGCCACAGGCTGGGAGAACGGTGGTGTTTTACACGTGGCTCTATCCTGAGTAGGAGCCATGCAGAGGACGGATGCAGTCTTGACCAATGCTCCGTGTTGGCCACTCACCCCCTCCTTCACAGTGCTCCTTTGGGGTGACTTGCCTTCCTCCGGAAGCACGTGAGAGGTGATGGGACACCCAAGGTCAAGCGGCACCCGGGCTTCAGCTGCCATCCTGTGTGCTTCAGCAGTGGCTGGGCCACCCTGAAGGATGAAACTGAACATGAACTAATATTCTTCCCTCAGCTTGGAATCTGTTATAAAGTTAGTGGAGAAGAAACAAGAAGTGGCCAGCTTCCTGTACAGCAGCCTCCTCCACGTGTTGAGGAAGTGCCACTGTGTGTGAAATGAATCAAAACTGCAGCTTTAGTAAAAGGGGTTCACTATATTCAAACTAAAGCATCACAAAATAGAATCAGTACAAAAATATACATACAGTTCTTTATTAAACAACTGTAAACACTTCACTGTAAAAATCCATAAAACTTTATAAACAAACATTTTGTAAATAGATTCTATACTACAATAAAAGAATTTTAACACAATTATTTACATGCAATACTGACAAATTTGGCACTTTCTGAAAAGAAATGTACAAAACACTTTGTTGTTTAAAAAGAAATTTGAAATTATAAAAACTCAGGGCATTACTATCATGCACTTTGCAAATACCTCACAAGCACTTATGGCACAGCTAGCAGAAAGCTCCAGGCTTTCATCAAGCTCTTTACTACAAGTTCAGATAACTTTTAATGTGCTTCCATAAGTTTGTTGTAAAACTACCTGAACATTGTCAAGAATGAAGTCAAATGCCATATTCCAAACTGATTCCACAGATGACTGCATTAACCTGAAAGGGAAAAGGAAGAATAGGCTGAAAGTTACCATTACAGAACCAATTCTTTTTGCAATCACTTTTGGTCTTCACACTGGAAAACAAGATCACAACAGCTCCCTATAAACTGAATTTTGGAATTTCGATTCAGTCCTGCTAAAGCCCTCCCTCTGTATGTAAACACACCAAACCTTACTTAATGGCACAAATTCGTGGTGTGAGCAGTGTCACAGCAGCCTGTGAATGCTGGCATCCGGCAGCAGTGTGAGCCTGTGAATTAAGTGGTGGGTGACCTTCCACCAACTGCATACTGAAGACCAGAAATGGCAAGCTTCTGAATCCTGATCTTTACTTCCTCATCCCAAGACAGATATGCTATTTCTCTATTTCCAACAAATGCCAAGTGCAATCCACATATTTAAATAAATGGGTTTGGGGCACTATGTTATTTTTATATATTCAGTTTTTATTTTTTATATTTATAGCTAAAACCAAAATCCATGGAGAATTATGAGCTCCTCCCATGATGTGGGTTACTCCTATGATCAGCAGCTATGAAAAGCAAATGAAGGAACTGCCCAAGGAAAACAAAGCAGCTCTGCACTCTCAGTCTCCCTTCTAGATTCCTGCATTGCAGGAGAGCAGAGGTTCCTACACTAAGAGCTTTGGAGGGTGTAACACCAGTATCACATGGGTAAGTGTGAACCCTCTGGAGAGACACACTGCTGTCAGCGCAGATCCAACACACAGGGACCAGGAATGGGACATTCTGAAAATTCTGAAGAGTTTTATAAGGAATTTACTATACAAATTTCATGAAACAGTTCATCACACTGGGTATTTTGCATTTTCTAAGGCCTAAAGATATCCCATAATACAAAAACCCAGTGAACTTTCTACACTTCTGTAGTCTTTTTGGTGTTGATTTATTCTGTGAAACATATTTTGCAGATCTAAAATCTAGAATGCTGAGCTCCATGGTTAAGCTTTAGTTAGCAAACAAGTCATAAATGGATTAAAAACTCATAAACTCACAGGAAGAGTAATAGGAGGACAATGACAAAATAAGAGGAATAGATTTAAATGCTGGAATGCAGCAAGAGAATGAAATCAGGTCTAAGATGCCATGAAAAAATGAACAAAAACAGGGTGAAGAAAAGGGACAATGCTGATGAAAACTACAATCTTTGTCCAGAAATTGTTGCCCAGAGAAGCTGTGGATTCCCCATCCCTGGAAGTGTTCCAAGGCCAGGCTGGATGGAGCTCTGAGCCATCTGCTCCAGTGGAAGGAGTCCCTGTCCATGGCAGGGAAGTTGGGCCTAGGTAATCTTTAGGGTCCTTTTCAAGCCAAACCATTCTGTGATTCTATGAAATACTACTAAATATTACTCTTAATTTTTCACAAATTACCTATTTTAACACTCCACCTCCTTCCCTCAACACCAATCTTTAAGCTTAAAAACACTCATCAGTGGAATGTCTAACGGGTTCATGGGCTCACAGTGCAGCATTCTGGTGTATGAATTTTAACAAAAATAGTTTAAAGTTCACAAGTACTAGCAATGAAGTTACCTTTTCATGTACTTAACAACCAGATCTAACTTTTCCAAGTCTTTTTCCTCTATTAGATCAGTACAGTATTTCACAACCTGTAGAATGTCTTCTTCCATAGGATCTGTAATTAAAAAAAATTGAAAGTGACATATTTTCTCTAAGTAACTAAGAATTTAAGCACAGAATAATGGGAATATACGAAATTCTGCAGTATCAGCATATCAGGGGTCGACCTGACAGTTTCTGTATTCTCACACTTCTTTCTGACATCAGGAGCTGTGCACATAACAGGACTGCAGGGTCCTGAAATACCTGTCTTGTAGATGTCTTTTTTTTTTTTTTTCAGTAAGAACGACTGACAGCAAAGCTAGCAGCAACCAAAGGGAAAAGAGACTGCGATTTAGGATGCAATGGCTGTTTTGAAACTCTTAGGAAAATAATAATAATGCAGGAAGGCCAAATTTCCTAAGGCTTTAGGGAGTTGCTATTTGTTTGACCTAATTCAAATCACAATTCAGCAAGACTGTCACAGTTGCACATTTTTTTCTATCTAGGGCTCTTTCCTGCATTTGTTTTGACAAAAATCCAAGCTTTGCAGTCCTTTGCCTCCAAGATGAAATCTTATAGGAAGAAAATGAATTCCCTTTGAAGAGCTTTCATCTTAGTGGTTGCAATATGCTGGAAAAATACAGTAAACCTCAGACACAAGTAACATCAAGGCATAGGACAATGCCCAGACACATGGCTTGAAGAAGGAACATGTTAATTTTCATGATGTCAAGCAAAATACAGGAGCTGGCAAAGCCACAGAGCAGCAACTGGTAGAAAGAATCAAGTTCTTCCAAGACTGCCAAGTAAGACTTCAACAGTACTGTGAAAAATAAGCAGCAAAAGGAAGAGTAAAGGAGAAAGGAAGTACAAAAAGCCTACTCAAAACAGTTTTCTTTGTGATGCATTGCAAGATCACCCCAGTGTGACATCTCTCACCTGAGATAGTTGTGATCCACTCTTTCAACAATGTCTTCACATCGTTGAATTCCACAGCTCCAGCGAGGTTTGGGGCCTGTGGCCTGAACAAGCCCAGCTGCTGCTCCGTCTGCAGAACTGATGGGCCTGAAGAATCCGAAGTTGATGGAACTGCTTCTGCCTGTTCCAAACACAGAAGTGGGTAATGCTCAGTCTGACAAATATGGGAACACCATATACATGCTGAGGTGTCAGTGAAGAATCCAGTAAAGAAAAATAGCAACATGAATTCAGTCTAAAGAAGCAGGTACAGCTTTACCAAAAGCTGTTCATGTTAAAAGTACCTGAGCAGCTGTTCCTTCTTGTTTCAAGAAGCCATCTATTAGCTTCTGTGGACTCCCAGATGTAGCTGGCATGTTTTTTGCAGGACTACTAATAAGTTTGTTTTTCAAAGGACTCTGAATCTTTTTTGCAGGACTGCCTGGATTTTTTTTCCGTATTTTTTTCTTATTTTTTATAGTTGTATGCTTCAGGTGTAGGGAAGGATTTTTTGACACTGAAAAATACAGGAATAGTCAGTGGTTGATACATTTAAAAATTAATACTTTTCCACAAAAAGGGGGACTCTGTATCTCCCACAAAAATCTAATGATTGCTTGAGAAAACACAGCCTAGATAAAGCAATTTTAACACAGATACCATTCCAGATCCTGGCAAGGTTTTAAGTACTTGAAAAGCACTGTTAGACTTTCAGTGTATGCAGAGGATACTCAGCTATTCACAAGCTCTTTAATGTGAGCATTTCAGTATTTAAATATAAGCAGCTGGTGAAATCTGAATCTATTGCACAAATTGCCTCACCTCAGTCAGAGCACTGTCCCATCAGTGTTATCAGCAAAGCCAGCAGTGTAAGGCCCCCACAATGCTTTTGTCAGAGTTTATGAAGGAAATTGCTCTCATTCCATCATTCTAACATACCTGCATTAGTCCACTGGCTATGAAATCAGGGTGTGATTATAATTACAATGCAGTGTTTAACTGGCAATCAAGCCAATAACATTTACAACCTATCTTTATGACAAAGCATGTTCACAGGGAATTAGTCTCATTTCTTTCTACTGATTACAAAAAGGAGACCTGGATGATCAGCTCAGAGTAAACCCAGCTGACTATCAGACATACAGTGAGATGCAGTATATCTCTCTAGCTGCCCCAAAGCCCTGCCAGTGCTATGGATTTCAGGGAACCAAAAGAATGCTCCCTGAACAGTGTTTAACTAACTTAAGGTGCAACACTTCAAATCACAAGACACATCAAGTTTGGATTCTATTAGGCAAACATATGGATGTGGGTAAGTTTAGTGCCACAGTCCCCATGAACTGAATTAATTACCCATTTGAGTAAATCTGGGCACCTGTTTGCAAACTGAAACCACAGCTGGCTGTAACAGAAGAGTCTGCCAAAAATAAATACAGAAATTCAATTGAACACTGCATCTTCAGAGAAGCTTTGGTTATATTTCCCAGTTCGTTACTTAGGGTTGCAGAGCTGTCTGGAGAGCAAACAACTCCTATACCAGAAGACTACTGCACAACTACATATTCTCACCTAAAGTGTTAACAGGCTGCTGCTCTAATTGCTTCTGCCTTTGATCATATGCATCTTTCAGCTCTGCTTGCAACTCAGCAGGTAGTGCAGCAAAAACCTCGGGGTCCACCTGAATAGTAACAAAAGATTCATTTGATTATTTTAGTAGTGAGCAGCACCATTTGCTTCCACATGAGAAAGGTATTGACATTTTATGCCAAGCAAATACAAAGGAGATATAACTGAAGCACTATAAAACACACTGTACATTTTTCTTTGTATATTTTAGTTTGTAAAACCAACAAAATGTGCATTTAACATTATTTATTAAAATTACTATTATGAGCATAAACTATCTTTATTTACCTACTGATACCCAGTACTGCTGCATTAAGAGGAGGATTTACCCTAAGCCAGAGAGCATTCCCTCCAAATTTCAAAACACAGACATTGTGAACACCAGACTTTTGTTCCTCCTTTTCTTTTGATACTTTTCTTTCCTGCAAGCTGCTATATAACTCAGAATATTCTTGGAAATGGTCTCAGTTCTTTAAGGACAGGAAAAGCCAAGTCCACCTATGTCATATTTTGAACTAGAACAAAAGGGTTTAATCTCTTTGTCCCAGAGCTGTACACCACTTGCTTGACTGATAAAAGCACAGTCCCTTGCAACTGTCCCAGGAACTTGGATTCTAGACAGGAAGTAATCTGATACCAGTTGCCAGACACACTCATATAGACAAAACAAAATTTATTGTTTTATCAATTATTTTTTTCTCATTGCATGTCTGAAGTGGCATCTCAGTGACAGACTCATCTTGTATTTGGAGTTTCCTATTATATATGGACAGTGTTTTCCGCTCATAATCTTCAAAATCTAATTCCAAAAAGCAAATCTGTCATTTAGTGGATTAAATCTGCCAGTGGGAGACTGCCCTTCATTTCACTGGTAAAACTCAGAGATGAACACAAACAACAAAAAAATCCAGTCAAAACTACAATTACTATTCTGAGAGCACAATACAACTTCTGTCATTATCTGAGATACTGTATTTATTACATGTCAATCTGCACATGTATTACAATTCATCTCTTATTTTCAACAGAGATTTCATTTTTTTTTAAACCAGAACATGTATGCTATGACAGGGAGGTGCAGTGTGCTATTCGCACACATGATGTCCAACACAAACATAAACATGAATGTGCTCTTACAGGTTAAAATTTATCAATTTAGCACAAGTTTGTTCCTTTTTCAAAACTCCACGAGTCAACACAAACTTTTTACCACACAGAATATGCACTAATTGAAGGAGGAAACAGGAACAGCTCTTACCTCCATCACCATATACACTGTGCAGAACACAAAGCACTATAGTGGAATGCAGCCAATTACATCACGTGTGTAAGTTATCTCTTTACATACAAGTTTTACTTGAAACTTTTTAAAAAAGGTTAGTGTTCTCAAGAAAAGCATCTGAGAGTCAAAGATTCGGAATGCTCTGAATTGACACTGTTTTTTGTATGCACCACTTAATTCATGCAGAAATAATGCAGTACATGAACTGGATGCATTTTTGTTATTCCCCCATCACTGCTCTCTCAGAGTGTAATATGGAAAAATGTTACTAGAGGAGCCATCAGTTGAATTCACATGAATTCTCCAATATAACTGGAGTTTCAGGTAACTGACTGCACAATGTCCTAACATTGTGATACAGGTATCTGAAAGCTTTCACATTATGAAAAACCTTGGTTTTACAAAGTCATGGACGATCTCAGCATACAGCTATCAGTTATTTCTGATATGATTATATCAACTTCCTTAGGAGGAATCTGTACCACATGAAGACACTGTAAGGATGAGATGAAAACTTCCCACCACTAATTAACACCATTATTACAAATGAAATTCATTTCTAGGCACCTGTAATCTTTACTTTTTGCATCCAACACTTCTGCAGGATTCAGGGTACAGAGTTACACAGCTATTCTAAATGTTAAGATTTAGACTTCAGCAACCGATGGAAAGGAATGCAACCTATCTGGATTCCCTTCACAGGAGAACTTTAGCTAACAAAGGAAATTTGTCACATGTTTTCTAAAGAATAAATCACTACCAGCCAATTAGCTTTGCACCTGATCATAAAAACTCAGGTCAGACAAAAGGAATGAAGACCTGAAAAACAAACCTTATTAAGCTATAAAAAGATGGCAGGGCAAAATTTACATCTAATGTAGATAAAGTACTAATTCTGGAGTGGTTGGCAGTATTTCTATACCTGAAACTTATTACTAGCCATTTTACTGCTTCATGGGCCATGAAGTAGATTTAAATGTTTGTATGCAGTCACAGCATATACACTACTACAAAACCTTTAAGAGAAAAAATGTGTCAAACTGTAATTAGAGTAAGAGAGTATTTTTGAATGAAGTTCATACTTGATTTTAACACAGAAAAAAAAATCCTCCTGTATTAATGAACTGGGTTTAGCTTTTTTTTTCCCCACCAAGCCTAAAGGAAGCTTCTCAACTACACTATTCTAGGTATTAATCTTGAACCTAACTCAGAAAATGAAAATTGTAAATTTTAGTCCTCTTTTTGCCAATAAATAAATAAATAAATTTGAATGGCTTTCAGGAGAAAATCTGGAATATGAGCATAAGGCACTCTCAAATAGATAGTATGGGTATCCTTCACAAATATATAGGAAGCACTCAATTCTTTTTGAAGTACATCTTCAAACAAAAAGGCTACCCTACTAAGATGCATTTCTGGATCAAGTAAGTGGGTCAAAATACAAAATTACAAAATACATTAGCAGATAGAGACAGAAAAAACAATGCAAAAACTAGTGCAAACAAGGTCCTTTTAGGAAAACTTCTAAAAGTAACGCTGTTTAAAAAAATAACAATCAATTCTCAACTACCTAATTATTAGACAGATAAAGCATAAACAAACTAAAAGAAATTTTTACAGAAAGCCATATGAAGTTACCATTTGCCTTGAAAAACAGCACTGAGTGGCAAGCCAAATGGGGAGCACACTTCAGAGCACAGCCTAATTTAACACACATCTTGCTTATGGACAGCTATAACTACAAAACTTAAAACAGCTGGGGAAGAGAGAACAGATATTATTTGCACACTAATCCATAGGGGAAACCAAACTTTGCAGTTCAGGAATGAAAACTGGCACAGCTGTTTTTGAACCAACAAACTAGGATCAAGGTGAGAAAATTTCAGTAAAAGAATAGAATAGACTACACATTTTTAAAATAACAATTATACATTAACTATTTAATGGAATTTCTACATTATTTTCTCTGGATTTCCTGTCAGCTAAGAAACATGCATTAGAAACTGCAACAAATATCTATAAATGTGATTAAGTGGTGTTACTTCATTTGAGAAAAGCAAAGGTGCAATGAAACATAAAAATAAAAAATGCCCCATTTTAAATGATGCAATGCAATATAGTCTATCTCCAGGTAACCCAATCTTTGATTTTTAAATTTTTGTTTTCTTTGAATTTTTACATTACATTTTTTCAGCATCTTCTTGGATTGAAGAGCAGAATAACATTAGAAGCATCTGTACTGTTCCCTACTGCCACTTCAGGTCCCTATTTTGACAATCATCTTTTTCTTTTCTCATCCTGGACATGCTGTGTATGAACCCATTTAAAAACTAAGGAGATATGCACAACCTTTAGCCATGACTGCCCTTCTCTCAGGAATGGGATACAGACAACCACATCTACAGAAGAAGCTAGCAGAGGCTGGCTTTACCCCATCAGAACACACACTTAAACAGTCTCCTGTGACTGAGCTAAGCAGATTTTTAGGACTGCTTCAGACTTATGGTTCATTGTAACTCAGCTGCAATGCAGAAAAAAGGCTATTTACAGACTGGATTGCAAAGCAGACCATATATGAGGGGGTTTTACATTAAACAACAACAAAAGCATAGGCAGACCAATGACTATAACCTTCAATAAATATTAGCACACTATGTTTCTGACAGAATGTAACATTTGAAAATAGACTTTTAAAAGACATTAAAGGACAATGAACAATTGTGGGAAGTCACAAGTTCCAGTTAATGCTGTCTCAAGAAAGAGCTTCTAACTTCCCACAGATGAAAAGTAATTGTTTATTGATACCACGCAAACATCCTACCTGTGAGAAAGCTGGCAAGGCTATTACATTGATTCCCATATTGGTATTTGGTTCTTGGAGCTCTGGTATTTGTAAAAGCACTGTTCCAACTGGCTGTGACAGAAGTGCAGTGTTACATCCATTTATTGGCTCTTTTTTGCTCTCTCTGTAACTCTCTCCTTGCTGAATGGTGCATATTTGCTCTACTTGCTCTCGGAGATCAGGTGGCAGAGCTTCTAGCACAGACTTATCTAGCTACAAGTATACAAAAACTTAAGATTTTTCTAAGGAATAGGTAACAGAGTTATTTTAGACAAAACGTTAATTACACAGTTCCTGAATTTTACAAAACCTGCTACATATTACCCTGTGTATGCAAACATCCTTAGGAACCTGAGAGTTCTAAACTGAACTCTGCAGCAGTAAAATATCATTTAAGACAAAGCAGCTCAGTACATATGAACGTTCAGTTTTATCTTTTCACAATGATCAGTCTTCTTTCCAAAAACCATACATAGGGTTTCCTCTACAGCTACCTAATGATAATGATAAAGAAACTAGAATCTGGAGTTCAAATTACACAAGCAACAGGTTGATATGAATAATAAACTGGTGTCTGGCACAAAGTTGTAAGCAATTCATTTCTTTCTTTATGCAGTGCTAGGGTGCATGTTACTGATTTACTTTACTGGTATTATGTATGTTTGCATACTGTCAGACTTTGCTAGAGTTGGATGATGAAATAAGCTTTTACTTACTATCAATTATTCACCTGAAACAACTGAGATAAACCCTCAGTGTCCAGAAGTTGCTGTGTACAATGACAGCTGCACAAGTGACTGAAAGTGAATGAATACAACTGACAAGCAGATGTACAGCATCATTTCTCTCACAAATTTGAACAGAACTACATAGAGAAATGCAACGTTTGCCTCTAAATTCTAAATTCTGCTGAGTAAGACTTCATAGCTGTGTTAGAATAGTTTATCTTTTACCTTTAAGAAGAAAATTTGGAGCTTATGACCAGATTCTGGATTTACAGAAAAGAATCACAAGTATCTATGAAAATCAACTTGGCTTGGTAACAGAAAAGTTTTGATGAAAGCTGTCCATATTGTTAATCACTTAAGTTACTCTTCCATGTTCTGTTTGCATACACTCATTCCAAATCTGCTGCATACGTAACTCTATAATCATATTCTGGGTGTAAAATATCTCGCTGTTACTTTCCTTGTACAGTATACAAACAGCAGTGTGGCACTAACTCTCACCACTCCTTCCCAGCCCTGAATTTTTACTTACATTCCATATTATAATATGGTTAAAAGCAGAAAGATATTGTGCCATCAGTCCACCAAAGTTTTAGGAACTCTACTGAACAGCTGGTGCATTTTTCACTTGCTTATACATATTCCTCCTATGGCAGCATCTGAGAGTACAGAGCTTTGCATTGTTCAGTGAAGTTACTTTTAGATCCTGAGCTAGCTTGGATACTGCATTATAGGAAGGAGTTCCCTGCCAAAAGCATAATTTACTTCTTAAAATAGGTAAATATTTGTGAACTCTGTTAAGAAAACATCAGAAATGCTTTTACAGATTTAAATGACATTTAAATGACAAACTTTTACACAAGAGCAAGTAAATCTGCTTATACCTAAAATACCTGCAGAATTCTATGCAGCTGTTTCATAGCAGACCTTTCTAACAGAGTCTACTAAAACAGTATGTGAAATGAAAATAATGAAGGCTGTCCCTTTGTTAAAACACACCTAAAAAAATTTCCAAATCCCATAGAAATATTGTACTTAAAGACTGTCTTCCTCTCACCTAAAGAGTGGTATCCTGTACAAATGTTACGTGTGCATCCTAACTTCAACATTATTTGTTTTATTAGGGCAAAATATTTTTGCAACAGTAACAGTTACTGTGCACTGTACTTTACTAGAACTCTTTTTATTTAAGAAGAGCTCCTTTTGGGTCTATCTAAATAAGACAGACAATACCAAGCTATTGCAATATGCTGCAGATGTTTCATATTCTCAGGTTTACCTGGGAAGCAGATGGAACCTCAATACTCAAATTGAGCCTGGATTTTACACTGATAGGAGAATGCACACCATTCCACTTGACAGCAGACTCAGTGTTGTTTGCATTAGAATTGAGACCAGGTGTGACACTGGTACCACGAGATGGAAGGAAAGTGCAAGTTCTTGAATTAGAAGATATTTCAAGGTCCATAGCAGCCACAAATACTGTGCAAATGGAAACAAAATACAGAGTGATCAACTAATAGTTAAAAATACTGTGAAGATTCAAGACACAATAAAAGGCAATTTCTAGCAATATTTGACAGTTTACACAATATAAAGCACAATCATTAACACTTTTTATTTCAAAGTATCCCCTATTACTATTAACTAAGACAAAAAAAATTGAGTAATCCTATACAAAGTCTTATTAGTAGCATTCTCATTTGCAGCAGCAAACCCCACTCTCAAGAAGTTTTATGTAGGGTGCAATATTGAATAAGTAGTTCAAAAGGTGATATATGTTAAGATCCTTCAGAACTGATCATTATCATACATGCCAAGTACAAAGCTTACTGACCTTCCTTATGCTCTTCTTCTGAGTGCTTTTTTGCTTTCTGAACATGAAAAAGATCAATAACTGAATGTGATCCACCAGGTAAATGTCCAGATTGTACTGTTGAGAGAGCTGAAGTTGTTTTACTGATGGGAACTAGCTGCTGTACCTGAATTCCAACCTAAATCAGAAACATAAACGCATTCATTTGATGAAGTTCAAAACAAATAAAACAAATTTAAAAATCTGTAATTGTATCACAATAACATTGCCTTCTTTGGAACTGGCTGCCTATTGTGGGTGGGGGGGGGGGAACAAATAAAAATATATTGAAATACACATAAATGGCCATTTAAAACATCCTGAACAAATCCCAGGATTACCCACCATAATCCAACAACTAAGAAATTACAAAGATACTACCATCTTAACTTCTCTGATATTAAAAAGTGCTATCAACAGGATCATGAAGCAATGTGTTTTTTATGGAATTTTTTAGACACTAACAGATACAGAAATACTGACAAGAATGTGGTTAATATTAAATTTGGCTACCCAGCAGTGCTTTTCCTCAAGGACAATCTATACTAAATCCAACACTTCAGTCTACAAATGAGAAAAATACTACTGTTTCACTTGTAAACACTGTTTGTGCAAAGTCTCAGTGGATGAAAGTACTTTGGTAGAAGTAGTGTTTTTTAGACAACCTGTTCTGCATTATTCAAGACATCCTACTTTTTCATTTAACTTTTAAATACCAAATCAGCAGGGGTTCAAAAAGTATGTCTAATTAAGAATTAAATGCACTGGTGCATTGTAAGAGTTTATTGCCAATCCTTCATAATTTTGAAGAAAAAACCCTGACACTTAGAAAAATTTGTGCATGGGACTCAGAAAGCATGAAGGAGCTACTGCATATATTTCCACCAAGTTTTCTTCTACAACTACATAATAAGGATTTTGTTCATTAACACCTTCTTAATTTAATTATTTCCTAAATTAAATATTTCCTCAACTCCAAGCCAGGGAGCTGACTTTGCAAGGCAACACTGTGAATCAAAACCCTACTCCTATATCCAAATGATGAATTAATGCAGGTTTGTTTTAGAAATCCCCTGTGTTCTGTTGTAACAAATGGCTGATGTCAAAATGGCAGCACTATGGGGTCACACTGCTATGACAAAACCACTGAGATGAGCAGGAGTTCCAAAATAAACCATGAATCAAAAGAGCCAGAAAATCAACTTCAAACAAAGGTCAAAACATGGACTGGTAACTTTTCTTGCTTCAAGATCTGCAGTCTAAGAACAAAAGCTCCTTTCAACTCTATCTTGGATTGGCATTACAAACAGTTATATATTAGTTTATATTAGTTAAATAATTAATGTATGGCAAAAGTTTACAGAAAATCCTAAGACAAAATAAAATTTACATGTGCTGATACAACTGTATAGAAGATACAGTCTTACTTCATTATCTCAGACTGTTTTGAGTTGTGTATTAATTTATACCACAAAAAAAATTAATTTTTTTACATTTATGGCTGTGCAACCATGTTTTTTCAAAGGCTACAAAGCATACAATAATTGCATACACAAATTTTCATAAGCTGTGCATTACCTACACTTTTGCTTAAGTTTGGTTATCATCTACCATGGGGAACTGAAAATCCACAAAAGACAACAAAACAGGTTGATAAAGAGAATGAATTTCTGTTTTCCCATTAACTTACCCCTCGCATATCGGATATGTTCAGTTTCATTGTGTGAAACATGTTCAGAGTTTCCTTCCCAATTACTTTTGCACTGTCTGTTGCATGGTCTAAAGTCACAGTCCTAAAAAGAAAAAAACAAGTATGGTTAAAAAGGAAACTGTTGCACAAATCCTAAAAACAAAAATTCTGTATTTCTTCCAGAGAGGAGCTGAAAGAAAGACAGATCATAATTTCCTGGCATATATATATATAAATTCAACATTTTTATTTATTCTGTGGTTTCTTTTTTAAGATAGTTAAAACCAAGCATGATCTACAGAAAAAAGTAAAAATAGCAAATACTTCCTAACTGAACATTCTCAGTGTGCAGTCCAGACATTAAAAGGTCAAATTTAGTGTGTATATATATATACATATATATATATATATACATACACACACACACACACACAGAGATATGCAATCTACTGAAGTCAAGACAAAAAGTTTCACAAGAAGTTTAGTTTGCACAAAAACACTCCTGCATTTTTCGTCTTTCACTAAGCTTGGCTCACGGAGAGTTGGCTCAGTATTATTTCAGTTGTCAAATGTCTACAGCAAGAGTTTCAAAAGGCACTCAGAGGGGAAGCAGATACAGGCACGTGCACATGGATTACAAGAAACAAGGAATTCAAATTAATGCCACGTAACTTTAAACAACATTCCAAATTATTCTAAGATATGGGCAATTTTTTGCAACAAGTCTCACAGAACAACCTGGCTGTGAGTTTTATGGATTATCACTTGAGAGTAGGGCAGGGCAGCAGCAGTGCTTGGTAGCTCTGGATTCTCTAATGGCCTAACCCTTGATATTGGTAAGGACAAAATTTCAAGTGGCTCATCAAATGTATGAGTGATGTAGTTTCTCACTGAAATAACTGATGCAGTTTAGCTCTGATGGAGTGGGCTCTATCAACAATATTGAAACAAAGTTTGGTGTTTTGAAGGTTGCCATCCTGACAACTTACTGAACACTTTGACGGTGTTACCCTTCTTTTGAATCTGTCAGAAACCACCATGAACATCCACCTGATCTCTGGAAAGGTCTAGTTCTGCCAACATGAAAACAAAAAACCCTCAGACTCTGAACAATATGAAAATCTCCTTAAGCTTTACACGTTAGCATTTTTAAGAAAAAAGGGATCAGTATCACCACGAACCTGAAGGTACACAACATTTCAGAAAAACATTTTAAAAAGGTCTATGCTACACTATCAGGACTCTGTTTCAGAGATGCAGTAAAAAGACCATTTAATCTCAAAAGCCAAATTTGATTTAAGCATGTCTGCAAGTCTGAATATTTTGTAGTACTATGGTTATCACCTTGACCTGTAGGATGAGAAATAATAGCAAGCCATTCACCTATGAGGTAAGGGGGCAAGAATGACTCATGAGCTATAGCTACAGAGAAAATCTTAAACTGAAGAGAGAAACTGGTCACTTGGGCAAACACCACACTGAGATTCTAATCCACTTGTTTGGACTCAACTTTTGGAGTTTACCCTTCCACTGCTAAAAGGCTTTTCACCGAGCTGAAGAGAAATGTTCAAACAAAGACAGAAATACAGCATCTACAGCATAACCTGGATTGACTGGGGTTAATAATTTCACTGGAAAGCCAGAAACAGAGACACCACCAAGCAAAATCCTGGCATCTGAACTGCTTTAGCAATGAGTGAAGAATTCTGCATTCTTGGGTGCCCCTGACCTTACTGAAGACTTCATGAATTAGGGAAATTTCAGGGCATGTGTACATTAGTATACCTGACCACAGAAAAGGGGTCCAAAGCACTGATCTGTTCACAAAAAAACCACTCTGACAATATTTAAAATAAAGGGGGAATAGAGTTCTAGCTCAATACACACTCAATACTAAAGATATGTTCTTAGGCTGTTAAGTATAAATCTTCAGCTCAAAGAATTCAGGATAGCCAGAAGACAAAAGTATAGACTGGTGGATTTTCTTTTTGGTATATATACCAATTCTAAAAAGCGATGACCTACTTATAGTGAAACATGTTGTCGTTTTATGTCGAGTTTTGTTGTTTCAGTTTTTAATACAGCTGAATTCTATGTAACAAGATCACACGCACAACAGGCTCTATGCATGCAATTCTTTCTAACTACTGAACTCTAACCCACTGAAAGAACTCCTGGGCATGTGGATGGTGCTATGCAGGGCCAGCACCTGGACTTGATGATCCCTGGGGGTCCCTTCCAACTCAGCATATTCTGTGACCTGTGAACTCCACCACCTCTTCTGTTACCAGCAACACACACCAAATGACTCTCCAGTTCAGGAGGGATTAAGCCTGTTACAAACACCTGAGATGGAAGGGAAAGTAGAAAGACCTACTGTCTCTCAAAAGCCAGGATCATTCTGTACTGAAGAATAACTGATTTGATAAAGAAGTGTATGCCTGAAGAATACACGTGTATGTAGAAGGTTCTGTGACAACCCTGTATGAAACAACGTATGATTCTCTAGATTATATCAGTTTTTGGTATGCAAATATATAAACACAATTCAGATTGACAAATATTTAGCAAATATCATCCAATTTATCAATAAGGAACAAAGAACAGTGAACAACAGAAACAGCACTGCTTGTGGAAGTTGAAGGTCCTACTCCTTTGACAGTGACCTATCAACTGACTACCCAGGCAGAATAACTGGGTTACCCTTTTTCTTCAGGGATGGGCAGCCACTACAGGGATCATCTGGACCAGCTGTGCTATGGGGAACACAGGTAGAATGAAATTTTATTACACTGGTAAATGCACAGAAGAAAACGATGGCACTTCTGATGAGAAACTTACACCCACACAAAGAAATGTAACCGTGAAGGTCAAGACACTTGAACAGATTGCCTTCTTGAACAGCGGAAACGTGAGACACTGGTTTTGACCTTACAATTTTTAGATTCAACTTTCTAAGCTCCACTTCAGAACTTCATTGTCTCTTCCTGGACCAAAAAAATTCTCTGCAGATTTATTGGTAAAATAGGACCAACAAGCTTCAACACTAACAAACTTGTCTGTACTAAGACAAATTACTCCAGTCCAAGCTGTACAATTCCAGAACTTGAAGTGGTCTCTCAGTCTCTGCAGCAAGTCTTTCTGCAAACATTGCCATATATCCCCTGTACTCTGGACTTGGAGGACTATGGTATTGTCAGACATCTTTCTTGACAAAGCACAATTTTCTCTGAGAACTGACTCCAACTGTCACAATCATTATGAGATCAATCAAGGAACAGCAGGAAGCCTCTCAAGAAAAAGGAAAGCACCCAACATCACACACCTCAGGGAGAGAGAACACTATGCAGCACCAAAACCTTTCAACTTGGCTGGTTACTGAGAGAAATCAATACTGCTGCGTGTGTGTCACAGTGCAGGATATAAATATGTCTTCTTCAAATACTCTAAGGAAACCCTCATCTCCAATATTGAACAAGCTGGAGAAAGGTACACCAACAACAGACAAGCATATTAGTATTACTGATAATCAGAACACCACAAATGCTAAACCCAAACACAGAGGAGTTTTGATAGTAATATTCTACTTATTTTGGTGCAAGTTTTATATATAGACAAAGTAGTTCCAAGCACTTTGAAATTTCTGTCTTGTCTTCCTATAAATTTTAGATTCTGCAGATGTGTGTTCATGCTTAATACTTACCTGGCAATATTATCACAGATTCCATGACCTCCGTATTTTGCAGGCTCTACTGGTGCTCCAGCCTTTCTGACCATAATTTTAAGGGTCAATCGTTTGCCCTTCATACCAGCAGCTTCAAGTCTACGCTGGATTTCTTCTGAGAGGCTCAGAAGGAAAGCTTCTGCTTCCTTAGGCTGAAGGGGAAAAACGAATGTTTAGATAATTACTACTTTTGAAATGCCAAAGGTAAATCATTAAGGCTTAATACAATCCAGATTGTGTAAACCGAAAAGAACAAGATGACTCTCAAGCAATTGTCTCATTTAACTTCAAGTGGTTTGTTTTCACTGTAGGTCACTTAATTTAGGTGAGATGGTAGATTCCTGTCCTAATGCTGAAAGAAGTCTTTAAAAAATGTATTTAGAAACCCCAACACAGAATTGCAAATCTAAGCACAAACCTAGAAGATGAAGAGCACAGGACTTAGAATCTTTTCCATCATGAGGAAAGCCAAGCAGTGGAACATGTTGCTCAGTCTTCATTCTTGGAGATATCCAATGCCAGACTGCAAAAAGTGCTGAGCTTTATCTAGTCTGAATGTTATTAGCTAAAGCTAATAACTTTTATTAGCTTCCCCTGCTTTGAGCAAAGGTCTGGACTACACTACACCATCAGGTCTCTTCAAACTCCTTTTCTTCCCTCATATTTATTTCTATAAATACTCAAGATCTCAAAAAAGTGCCGAGTTACTTTTTAAATACAATTTTGTTAATAACACTCCCCCGCAAACAAGAAGTATTTGTAAAACGTCTAATAAAAAGGTTGTATGGGAGCAGCTGTTGATTGTTTCAGGCACTGGCATCTTCGAATAATCAGCATTTAAATGAAAGAGAATGCTAGGTGCTGACAAATCTACTGCAGTTCTCTTTTTCTGTACCAGACTTGTATAACGAATGCAGAATAGCCAGCTAATTTTGTGCAAGCTTCTTTTCAGTCCAATACTTTTGTAGTCTCTCCTCCCATTTTATCGTTTGGTCTCCTACTTCTTCATTTTCCTCATTTCTATTTCATGGCTAAGATGGTGCTCTAACAGATCAAAGTGTAAGTGAAAATAATCAGAATATGAGAAGATTCTTCTACATCTGAAAGAAGTCACTGCAAAAAAGAAGCAAGTTTAATTTACCTGGGTAAACCTTATTCCATAGTTGATTTCTGCTGAAACAGATTTTCTTTCTTTTTCTGTACGAACAGGTCGGTCATCCAAACCACGACAAAATCTGTAGAGCATTTGTCCTGTTTTTGGACCAAATTCTTTCTGTAGTTTTGACATTGAAGCACACTGCAGATCTCCACAAGTTTTAATTCCCAAAGAAGCCAGCTTAGATTCCATTGTCCTGCCAACTCCTAACAACAAAGCAATTAGTGCTGTTAACCTTATACAATTTAAAGCCAGTTAGTTTCTGATGACATAAAATTTTTATTTTTAAACCTATATTAAGTCATATCACATTAACAAGTAAATATATATAAAATAAATTCTGCTGCATAAAACATGGTTTGAATGAAAACTTTTTGCTGTCATTTATGGGTGTATCATTAATCTGTTTCACATATTTAGTTTAAGATGTCACACTACAACATGTTTTTTTATTTTTGGGTAAAATATGTATGAATCCTACTTGGAAATTGTCTTGAGGTACTGCCTGTTACAGATTGTATCGCTCTGAATCCCCCAAACAACTCAGTCCAAAACAAGTGTACAACATGCAATATCATTTCCCCTCATGTACAAGTGATCTAATATAAATTGAAACAAACAAATATTTTCAGCATTGTTACACTGTTTTCTAGGTAGAAAAATAGCATTTCAGGTAGAAGTGATAGCATACCTTTATCACTTGTGCTTTGAATTACCAAGCACTGGAAATTGTAGGTATCCATGGCAACAACACATATGTAAGTGTGATAAAATGAAGTATATTTCTGGGCTTTGGAGAGGTGGCCTGTTACTTCCAGAAAATATTAATCTCATGAGTTCACACTACCATAGTCAACAAAAATTAGAAATCTCGGGTAATCAGATTCTATTCTTGATAATCTGTTTCTCTGTTGAGGCAGTATTATTAACACAAACACTGAAATGTTTTTACTCTTGAGCATGCAAGTGAATTCTGAAAACTTTAAAATGTTAAAGTCAAAGCACAGTACTCTATGAATAATATTCTGGAGGAAAAATAGCTCCTGTAAGTTATGCCAAAGAAAAATTACAGCACAGTTGTGCTGTAAATAGTGTTTGGCCACTAAGGGTTACACAAAGAGAGTTTTTGGCAAACCTGCACCTGTCTATGGATGCTATTTCTACCACTCTTCTATTTCAGTGTCTATGGCCACCTGTTTTTTACTGCCCTTCCTTCCTTTTTTAATATTCAACAGATAAAGATATTATTTTTTATATTTAACACTAAATATATGTGTATATATGTAATATATGCAGCCTGAGGTCAGCAGATCACTAAAAGCATAAATGAGTGCCCACTCAGCACTTCTTGCATCATGCCTGTGTCACATATACTATGTATATGTACTGAGTAACAACATAATTACATGCCAGGAAATGCTTTATGTTACAAAGCTTTCAAATACTCTCCTGGAACAATAAAAAAATGTAATAAAGCCAGTTTTCATACAGGTGGAAGCCATGTGTCTTTACTGTCTATCACATTTTGGATCATAAACATGGAATAACAGCTAATCCTATTTGATCTAGAAAGCAAATTTGTAGGTGAAACTGGTTTAGTATCAGGATGCAAAATGCCCTCTAAAAGACAGGAGTACCTGGAAGACTGGTAACAAGTTGCCCTCTGATAAAATCATCCACTTCTTCAGGTTTTAAGTGATACTGTCCATCTGGTTTTGCTTTACGAGTTGCCATTCTGGCCAGCAGAATATTGGAACCTGTAAAAACAACAAATTAAAGCGTGTCTCTGGTAACTTCTATCAATCCTCAAGTAGAATGCCACAGTTCAGCACTCAAGGAAGAAATGCAGGAAGTCAAATTCCTTAACTTTCAGCAAGAATTTAATGAAACAAATGTTACAGTGTCTACTTTCAAATTATCAGCCAGCACTATTTGCTATAGCAGCAGCGAAGCTGTAGTGCTAACTGCAATTGCAAAGTCAATAAAGGAAGAAATCTTAAGAGTTGTGAATTTCAGCTTGTTTCACAAGTGGATTTCACACATTTATATACACTAAGCAGAGGTAGGTACAGACACTCTAGTATTAGTTAGGAACAAAAAAAAAGGAGAAAGGAATGAGCTAAAAGGAAACAAATCAAGGAAGTCTTTTTAGATGTGTGATTTCATATATAATACCTACTACAAATCACACAAACCTTTACTCTCAATACCTTCTAAGAACTATGCAAAATCATGCCACCCTGTGAACTCTTACTGTTATCTCCATTAAGGAAAACAATCTGTGCTCCTTTTACTATTTACTGGAAAAATACAGTAGCATTTAATAAAAATGAATGCAAGAGTGAAATTTTAGCCTAGTGTTCAGAAAAAGGAGAAGTGATAGCTGGATAGGCCACTGACTTAAGAGTTGCACTTGATGATCCTTGCAGGTCCCCTCCCAACTCAGAATATCCTGTGATCTGTGATATGGAAATTTTATACATTTTTGCTTAAAATTCTCCAGTTATGAAAACTTTCTTGCATTTTTATTCACACTAATTTAATGTAAATGGCAACATAGTCCACAAACGCTTAGAAGTTTTAGCAAAATTAAATAGCTTTGATACATCAGCAAAAGCAGTCACTGCTTGTGAACAGAAATGAAGTTACTTACCCATTCCAACAGAAGCTGTGCATTTAGTTTGCTCTTTGATTTCAGTGCGGATGGCGTTTGCAAATTCATCAGGAGTCAGTCTGGTCTCTGTGAGGATTTCAGTGATATCCACTAATGCTTCATCACAACTGACTGCTTCAATGTTATGAGTATAGCTATCAACACAAAGTAAAGGAGGTGAAACACCAGCAACAGCTCACCATCTGTTAAAAAAAATATGTAGCAAATAAAGTCTTCCTTTTGTGGTGGCACTTCCCTGCCTATTTTGTATCACACACCACTTAGATATTAAAAATCCTAAAACAGCAAATTACAGTAATATTACTAATGTAAGACTAATTTCAACGTGCATCTTGATTTTAAAGGAACAGCTGGAGAAGGAGTTGAATACTTATTTTTCACTGACAATAACAAAATTCCAATTTTTTTTCATGTGCTTTTGAAACCAGAAAGTAGTTTCTAATAGATGTTACTCTAATAACCCATTCTTAAACTACTCAAAAATCACCTCTTGGAAGGATCTCCCTTCTAAGCAGGGATCTGCTTCACACTGTGTAAATCATTAAAAATTTTAACAGTGGCTCATTTGAAAGTCAGATGACGACTGCTTATAGGGTTTGGCTTGAGGATAAAAGAACGCTCAGAAACATGGTGCTCAAAGTAACAAAGATACTACAAGAGCTCAAACAGGAATAGCTTCACTGAAGCTGAAGAGTGGGAGATAAAAACACAAAAAGAGTAACAGCATTCAGTAGTGGCAAAGAAAATATGCTTGATAGCCATACCACAAAGATCGTGCAAACAAATAGCACATTACCTTGCTAGTGTTTCATATACTGTCCGTGCAACTTCTTTGTATGCATCAAAATCATATGAAACTGCTTGAAGATTTGGACACAACTTTTTTGCTTGGCCAAAAAACATTCCATTCTTTATACCAACTTGTCTAAAATTAAATAATAAAATAAACCCCAAGTAAGCACAGTGCAAACTTTTCCACAAATAGGGAAATTTCAACTTAATTATTTGTCTTTTCCCACAAAAATGGGAATAGGAATTCAGTCAACAGGTAGAAATTTAATAGGTTAAAAAAAAACCAAAACTGCAAATAGAGCATTTGAATTAGCTGTGTATTATGAAGCCGCGGAGCATGAAAAATCTCCACTTAGGAAAATGCTGAAAACAAAGATTCCAGAAAGCACACTTGGTATGTTCTGTTTCAAATTAAAACCACACATATACTACAGTGACTAAGGTAGCGAGACCTTACATTCCAAGGTGCAAGCTTACATAATTAGGCTCCTGTTAATAAATAAAATCTTTTACAAGATACAAATACAGATAGAATAGAGATACAGATAGAAAGCTGCCTATCCTAGCAAGGCTAAGAAAGCTACCAACGAAGAAATAAGTTCTGGAGTATTATTTCCATCAGGGAAAACCCCCTGTATTTTGAACACTGTGCTTATATTTATTAAAGTTGTTTCATATTCTAAACCTTTCTAAGTTAGGTCACTGGAGATGGTCAGCAAAGTCTGCAAAAAATGGTTTTAATAGTCACGCTTTCTGTTTGAAATTAAACCTTCAGAATGTGTCATTAATTCTATAAAATACTGCCAACTTTGATACAAAGACATGACAGTAACAGTGAAAGGTACAAGGTTTTTCTTCACAGGCTTTATATTTCAAGTTATAGGTAGGCTGGGTTGAGAGCTACTGAACAGCATCTACCAAGCAGCAGCATCCACAGGGAAGAGCTTCTGTTAAATTCTAACAACCTACATAATTATAACTTTTGAACAGAAACTTCTTCTCTATATATATTCTAGTAATAACCACTATTTTTGGACATCTTATGCCTATCTGTATGGGATTTTCAAGCAAAATACTGGCTAACTTTTACCCACCTGGCTTCATAACTACAAGAAGCTATTTCAGCCATGGATAGAACAGTGAGATCAGCTCCATTGATATGTGTAGAATCCAGATGCTCCCAGACTGATGAGTCCAACTGATCAGGTACTTTAATTTCTGCTTAAAAAATAAAATTTGCCTATGTTACTCTTCCTAAGAGTTCAACAAAATGATTGCAAATCAAATAAAAATTACAGATTTTATTTTATATAATTTCTATACTGTTATCTTTTGAAGAAGAGGTTCTTAATACTATATCGATTCATATTGTAGTCCAGAAAAAAACCGAGACCCTTCCCCAGTAATGTCTCTCTGGATAGGTCTGTATATACTATTGAGAGCAACGTTAACAGAAAAATGGTGTTTCTATTCCCCCAAAATTAATGGACAGCAGCTCGTTGGTGACTACGTATACCATAATGTAAAATAAGAATGACCTTAGCTTTACTGCCCATAAAAATGATCACACACACACGGCTGTTACAACCACATCCTGCCAACAAATACAAGACACCAAAAATTATTTAACAACTGCCTGACTAAACAAGACAACACTTAGCTATGTCCTTTCATACAAAATGCACACCTGATATCAGAACACTGAAATTTCATGCTGAACATAAATCCACTTCATACCATACTTAAAACTATTTTTCTAATAGTCTAGATGCTACAAAGTGACTTTTACAAAGTGAAAACTAAAATGCCAATTAGTTGAAATAAAAAACACTAGCTAGAAACTTATATTTTCTTTAACACTCTTATGGGATATGAACTGAAAAAAACTTCTGCTTTTATTTACTAATAATACTCTTATTAGGATATATCAATTTCTTTCAGATATCACCACAAACTCATCTTGGAACAAAATGATACAATTACAAATACTGCAACCTCAGACTTAAAATAAGACAGACCTTCCTAATTCAGTAAAATTTTAGTACATATTCTTACATAGATTTTAAAGGATCCTCCAGGCCGACTGGGTACTAGGTACTAGACAGAATTCCATGACACTGAATAATGGAAACAAGCAAAATATTTTCTAGTTCTGTTTGGGTTTTTATGGTATGTAAACCTTGAAATACTTGCTATACTCTAAATATGGATCAGCTTGAAGAAAATCACTAGATAAAAAACCTGCTATGCCTGCCCAAACTCCCACCAGATCAAAACAACGAGGTATCATATAGATAAAATGCTTCTATTTATTTAAAATGAAATCAGCTATGCAGTTCTTTTTCATTACTGTAGTCTATTTAATACCATACACCTTTGTAATATAATAAATGGGAGTTTACTGCAGAGTGCCACAATGCCTAATTACATTCCACAGAACTAACAACTGACACACAGACAACTTGACTAGAAGGAAACCTGGTGCTATGTGCACATATGAGTAGCTATCAAACCAGAGGAAATGGTGTAATGAGTGAGTGGAGATACCGGGGTAGAGCCTAACTCATGTGAAAAACTGCTTTTATTCAGAATTTCTGCTAAATTTGTGCACTTTTTAATTTCTTAAATTCTTAAATTTATGATGAGCTGAATAAGTTACCTAAGATGTCTGCAACTGAAAATTAGAGCAAAATTATGCCCCAAATGAAGATAAGAATGACAAGAATAACTTCTTTAGTCCATGCCTTCCTGTGCCCTGGCCTGAGATGATGCTGTCATCTTGTCTATCTTCACTGGATTCGTCGACTTTTTCCACATCGCAGCAGAGCAGATCCCCCCATGAGCTGATGGAGTCACTTCATGTGAAATTCAGGGCAATGCAGAACACATTGTCCTCAATGGAAGGCAAGGTAGAGAACCTCTCATCAAAAGCTGGGAAACTAGACAGGCACATGGTGAATGTGGAGCAACGGATGGAGAAATCAGAGGCCAGGACCCAAGTCTGTGAAAAAGAAATCGCTGAGAATAAATCTGTGACTAATATGATGGTTAAAATCTGCTGCTCTTTAGAATGAAAAGGGAGATTCTAGGGTTGAGGGAAAGGAAGTCTAGAAAACATTCACATCTTGGGCATCCTGGCCATGGAAGAGACCCCAAAATATGAATCCTGATTAACGTACGTTAATCTTTTATCTTTAGAACATGAATGTTAAAGATGGCACGTATGTAGAGAAGTAATTTCTACTATCTAGAAAGCTTATCTTCAATTTGGGGATTTAGGGTGAGAATGGTATCAAGTTTTTAAATTTAGAAGTTAAGCATTTTTAGATGAATTAATACAAGAAAAAGAAAGTATTTCATAAAAGACTGAAGATTCTATTGATACTAGATACTTGTCTAGCAATGCAGATCAAAGTCAGGAACCAATATCATTAAAGAAGTAATTAAAAAATAAAAGAAGTAGCTGAAGCAGCAGAATTCAGTGTTTTGTCAAAAGTGATTCATATGGGTTTGGGGTTTTGTGTTTGGGGTTTCTTTTTAGTTGCATTTTTGTTGGGTTCTTTTTTTTAGGGAGTGAGGTGCTCTGTTTCTGTGGTTTTGGTTGGTTTGTAATTTGGAACCTTTTATCAAATAAGCAAGATCTGGAGAAGGCAATGTCAGAGAACAGCCTGGAAAGTATGAAGCACCAAAAACTGAAGTGGGTTCCATGTTGAAGCATGGATGTCAAAATATGCTTATGCTCTAAGCTCCTCCCAACTACCTTTCTACTTCATTTATATAACATGTCCCCAGTGTGTCTGTTCTAACAGCTTAGTTTACCATTCTGTGTTTTTGACATTTTAGAAAAAACATTTTTGCATGTAATGCTTGTGCCTACTGCACCTCTATTTCCCTCTGGCATGGCACAATTAAACACATGCTGTCAAGTGTGTCCCTTTCTAAGATACTGTGATGTCTGAGAAGCCTAATCAGCCATTCCACCTTTACATCTAAGACCATAACTAACTGTAACTTCTTTACTCCAAAAGGAAGACAAACCATGTACTTCTGAGAAAACACAAGCAGAAACAACAGGTTTGGGGTTTTTTTAATTGATAAAACAAGTGTACGTGGAGATAAAATAAACAGAGACTCAAAAATATTATGAACTGTAGCTAATGAAACAGAAGAGTGTTTGGAAAAAACCCTTTCACCAAAACAACAGGCTGTACTATCAGCCTAAGTATCAAGAAAGAAAGAGCTAGCTGCCTGCCTGCGTGCAAATCAGCTGAGACTGGATGCTGAAGTTAAAGAAATGAATGTGTGATATCCAGAAAAAGCTGCCACAGTAAGAAACTGAGCTTGTTACACAATGAGGTTGAAAGCTGCTATACACTTAAGCAATAAATACAGCAGAAGAGATACTGCTGAATTTGTGAATCAAAAGAACATGCTAGGTATCAGCTAAACTGTAATTCAACCATCTAACTCTCAAACCACTCAGTTGTATAAAGTCATACCCTTATCCAGTTCAAGGCCCTAATAACAGTTACCAAGTCACTGTATATACTGAACTACCAATAAATATTTCATACACAAGCTCTACTACAGAAAATCCAACTCCATAAAGACCACAGCTATCTTTGTCTGGAGCATACTGAAAGTCTTTAAAAGCTTAAAGACCAGTGGGTTCCACAAACATATGTTCTACCTCAGTTTTGAAGTGTTCTTAAACTACAGCAAAAATGACAAATGAAATGGCATCTGTTCCAGTATTACGTTGCTTCTAAATGTCTTCAAAAATCCCCAACAACCTGTCAAAGTACTAAACAACCAAGGAAGACCAACCTGTCTTTTGCACCATCTTGTCTCACCAAAATAAAAGACTGAGATGTAAACTTTATAACAACAGTACTTAGTACCACAAGTTTGCTAAAAACTGCGTATACAAAAGAGCAAAGGAGAAATTAAACTTCCAAGTCTAAATCAAACTTAAGTAGCAGCTACCCCTCGTACATGCACTTTTTACCAACTTTGTGGTAAGAACTACGCTTCTAGATGATTAAATACTAGATGATTAAATTGTTAAATTATAATCTAGATTATTAAATTGTTACTGGACACTTAAGTTGCCAATGTTTAGCAATGTATTTTCTCATACTAAAAGTTCAGGCAGTATAATAAAACCTATTAATAAAACTTTGGTTTGTATTAGTCTACTACTACTTGAGGACGCACAAAGTAACAAATTTCTAAATTACTGCAGGCAAGTATGGAATTCTCAAACTACAACAGACGCCCTGGTTTTCAGAAAACAAAGTACTGAAGAAACAGAATTCATGAAAATTGCACAGACTTTCCAGAGACCTAAAACGCTCTACAGACTACCGAAATTCACTCATTGTCACAGATATTCTACATTTGCAACTCAAAAGCCAACTTCAAACTATCAGTTTCTCACTGGCCATGTACTGTTGTTACTACTTTTATAGTAAAAAACCCCTGTAAGTAGACTTCTAAAATTTATTTTGCGCGTTATTCTCTATACTCAACTTCCTGAGAAAAAAAGTGATCCTGGACAACCTGTATTTATTTTTCATTTTAAATAACTACTTAGCATTCTATCTTACATACAAAATCAAGAAAGTGAGTAAAACCTAAAATTACTCTAAAATGTTTTACCCATGCTGAGAAAAGCTAACTACCAAGAAGCCACAATGATATTACTGAGGCCACAGAGCACCATGTTGTCCAAAGGTACTTCTTTTCTGAAATTCCCCCACATGAAAGAAATAAATTTATCCATGGTACATTTTATTAATAGTTTTAAAGAAAAAGTCTTTTATAACAACAGTTAAAAACATACATACAGACAGACTTGTTTGTACCTGCTTTGCCATTCAATAGCTTTTTCTGGTAATATTGCTGTTCAAGCTGGGGGTTTGCACCAGGGCGCAGCAGTGCCTTTCCTGTACCTCTGTTACTAGTAACAGCTACTGGCTTTCCTGTGGAGAAAAAATGTATATACTTACAGGTCAATACCTATAATAGCTTACATTTTAATAACAGTGCAATTAGGATAAGATCATAAGGATTTAAATTTACTTTTTATAGTTTCTTTCACGCTCAGATTCTCTCAAGGCACTAAAGAAGGAACAGCTATGAAAGGGCCTTGGAATTGTGACAACAAATCTGTCTTAACTGCAGTCGCATGTGAAGAATAAAAGTTTTTCAAGAGTGAAAATACAGCCAATACTAGTTTGTCTTTAATAACAAATATAAATGGAAGCTGTGAAATTTCACCAATGACTGAATGATTCATTAGCTTAAGATGCAGCAAACACTGGACTGATTCTAAATACTTCAACATGTCTATTAGCCTAAGTAAATCAGAAAAACATACACATGCCAAAACACTTAGTTCCACTTACTTTAACTGTGCAAACCAAAATTTTTTTAGTAAACTTCTGACTTTTCTGTAATATCAACACCTCCATGGTGTTTCCAAAGGAAGTTAATTTATGCGCTGAAAGTTCTGGCAAACTTCTGTGGAACAGAAGTATTTGCAGAAAAGTCCTACATTTTTGGTTCCAGTAACAGAATTTGCAACTTGGCAGGAAATCAAGTTTTTAAAGAACCAAACATAGCAGGAGAATCTTTGATACAGCTGCTCCTGCCTTTAGACACAAGAGAGCAATGGAACCACATGTACAGCTTACTCTTTTCCCAAAGTCTGTGACAGCTGGGAGTGTAAGATGGTCACCACTACAAGTCTTCAAACTTGTGCACCCTTGAAGTTCAGTGTTTACACAGAACCAGGATCTTCACTTCTGAATGGTACACTTGTAAAAATCAAACCCACCAAAGTATTCTAAGGTGCTCCACTAACTCTCTTATGTCTTAAGGATGATCACGCAACACAGACTTCTAGATACCAACTGAACTGCTGCTGAATCTTCCAGATCTTTTAATATCTCATGTGTAACAGCTTAGGGAGGAAAGGAAAGAAGCAGCAAATTTCTCTTGAAGAATATGCGTTGGGCAGAGACAATTAATTCTCAACCCTGACCTTTCCACTTTTCTAGCCAAAACAATCTTCTTAAACTACTTCAGGAAGATTATTAGGATATCCCATTTTCTTTTATTTTCCTTTTTTTTAATACAGTGCCCAAACCCCACTTTCAGTATAACTGAAATTTCCAATTTCTAATATGGTAAATTAAAATCACAGTTAGTTTACGTACAATGTCACAG
The DNA here is from genome assembly GCF_963662255.1 of Cinclus cinclus. Taxonomy (NCBI): domain Eukaryota; kingdom Metazoa; phylum Chordata; class Aves; order Passeriformes; family Cinclidae; genus Cinclus; species Cinclus cinclus. The sequence continues at coordinate 87,207,357 of NC_085047.1, forward strand.
AGAATAGTTACTACAGATTTTACTTCTTTCTTCTTACTTTAGATACTGAAAGGAGGTAGCAAGGAGAACTCCAGTTCTCTTCTCCCCTTGCTTTTGGATTGTGAGAAAATAAACAGGAATATGAAAGTTGCATGGTCTAACTACTGAAGATGTAAGAAAAAATATTAATACACCAAATTAATTTTATAATTGTTCAAGTTTGATTTTTTAAAAGCTTAACTGAGTAAACTGTAACACACAGACTTAAATACCAACCTTTGAGATCTGGTCTATTTCGGATAGCCACAGACACAAAGAAGCAATCCATATCCACGTGCATTATACAGCTCTGTGGCTTGGCTGAGCTCGCAACAGACACATTACCTAGTATGAAGATACACCAATAGAAAACTTGAACCCTAATTTATACACTTTGGTACTACTCACAGTAGTCATTAAGGTCTATTATCATGTTTTTACCACTTCTAAACAATAAATATTTTTGTTTCCTCTCACTGAGAAGGTATTTACACTGAGAAAGATAAACATAAGCTGTAGACAAAGAACCTAAACAATGAATTAACTTAAGAGTTTCTATTTTTTATTTTCTTATAATTAACACCTTCTACCCTAACAATTTCCCCGAATCCAAGGAGATTAATGCATGTTGTTGGCATTGGATCTTAATTTTGCTATATTAACACCGAATCAGGAAGAGAATTTTACTCCTTTTCTTCATCAATCTGAAGACTGCTTCAAAAGATAAAAATGTAAGTTTAGCTGCACTACAAGCTACCATTATTCTTCACGAAACATACCACAATTAGTTTTTCAAGTTCCATGCAACTGGATTTTGTCATTGCTGTACTCAGACGCATGCAAACATTCAGCAAAGATGAGCAAGGTCACTCCTCACTGAAAAAGGTACATTCCTAAAACACTAGAAATGCTTTCTGCAAGTTCAAGTCTGCATGTCTGTGTTGCTGACCCGCCAAAGGCAACAATATCTAACAAAAAAATAACTTGAACAATGCATAAAATGTAACAGTGAAAAAAATACTTCAATACATTAAGTGAACTGTTCTACTTAACATCTGAGTCAATTACTGAGTAATCAGAAAAATAACCTCTTGGTTTTAATCATTTACATTTTGAACTCATTATTTGAAAAATAAAGACTGTTTTATAATGGATGTATTTACAAATCAAGTGATCAAGTTAAGGAGCTGCTACTTATCAGCTGAATCACAGGCATTAACAATTTGAATACTCTAGGCCAAATCAAAGAGAAGACAAAAATATATTAGCTTATACCATATTTTGATTTGAAGAAACACACGTTAAGTAGTTCATAAGCTAACATGTTTGATAACTGGGGTGACCTAACACAAACACAGAATCAGTGAATTTATTATTGTTAAATTTTTTTGATATGGCAATTTCTTAAGCATATTTTCATATGATTACAAGTGAATAATTTTACAGCACAGGAGTCAGAATCTCTTTAATGGTACAGAGCTAACCTTTTAATTTAATAAGACTGTAAACAAGAGACTCTAAAGATGCAAAATATTTTATCTGTAACACTTTGACTGTGATGAATTCTACATTTTTTTTTCACTTTGGCCCTTGATGCAATGACATAAAATATTTCTCTTCAAGCCAGGTTCAAAAGTCTCTTATGACACTACTACCCAATTTAACAGACCCAGAGCTATACAAAACTCTTACTAACAAAAAAAAATTAGATTTTAACTCATGTCCAAATGTTACTCATCTTTTAAATGCTCATGCTGAACAGTAAGGATTTTTTCTTCACTTTTTTCCCCCTGCAGATTTTCACACAGTAACTACAGATTTGTGTATTTAGATATACATAGTATTTTTCTTCCTTATCAATTCATGTATCTTGGTAAAGTCAGAAATACTATTTCTACAAGGAAGAATTGAATATAGACCAGAGTATCACATTAAGTAACATTTAAAGTTAAAAAAACTCAAACAAAGCCAAAAGCAATTGCATCCATTAGTTTTCACTGCACCAAAGTCATCAAGTTTTTCCAGATAGTCTGACTATAATACGAATACTCAATGCTAAACTATGTAGTCTCATTTGGATATTTAATGTATGAAGATATAAGGCATCTTCTTAACATAAACCTTCTTAAACAAGTATCTACCTGTGTCAGTTTTAAGTGCAGACCTGCCTGTTTTCCATTTTTTAAGTTTTTCCCTTCCTGGAAAGACACCGCTGTTTTTTCTCTGCAGGCTGTTGACAAACTCTGTCAATTCACACTTCCACGTTGATATATGATGCAGTCTTGAATGTGAATAAAAATCAGAAATAAAACTACAATCTGAAGGTTTGGACACAGGTAAGGAAGCTGCCTTGCTAGGAGCAGGTACAGAAGTGCTTTTTGTGCTTGAAGGCCCCTGAACAGTTGAGTGGTGAGCACCATTTATTTTAGCATTACTGTGCAAAAATGAAGATGAGGATGAGTTACTCATAGTCCTGTGTGGACTCCACAAAAAGTCTGTATTTTTGTTGCTTTGCTGCAACTGCTGCACTGTGCAGTCTCTAAAGTCAACCATGCCTTTGTCAGTCTTCCCCTCCTCCTGCACAGGGCCTGGAGACAACCTGCTTGCAACACCGTTGCCAGAGGGCACCAAGCAATCCTGTGTCTTTAAGGCACTGGTAGAAGTGTGTGTGTGTCCATTAAAAAGGGCAGTGCTGTCTTCATGAGATTGAATCCCATTTTGTTTCCATATGGGAAGAATCTCCTCCAGCTCTGTAAATCCAAAATCATCACTTTCTTCTTCCTCTTCTTCATTCCAACTGCTTATTCCATTGGGTGTGATTTCATTTTCCATTTCATACTTTTTAATATGATTTCTGAAACAGATACAATAATTAAATACCATATTTTAAAAATAAAACGTAAATCTAAAATTAAAAAATAAAATCTTTCATACATAAAGGCACATTTACATGTAATTTCAAGCTTTTTCTTCCTAATTGTTGTCAAAATATAATTCAGTTACATTCCTAATACAAATTATCTCAAATTCTGAGCCAGTCAATAGGACAAAAATATAACTATTTAAAAGATTTCATGTATTATTAAGTAGGAATTTACATGGGAATGACCAGGCTCACAGCAGAAATGCTATTCCAAGGCCTTTAATCTGGCAGGCAGTCTCCAACTGAATTACAATAATTATTTATTTGTTAACACAACTGTACTGCCACACACAGCATGAATGCTGCAGGAATACACAAAATATCAGGAGTTGTCCTTCTATCAAGAGATGTGATTTTCCTTAACTAGTTATAAACAAACAAAAGTAAAAGAGAAAGCATACACAGAGAACTATTTTTTTAAATTATTTTAGATTACAGTTAATTTTATTTTTTCTTAATGAAAAATCTGTTCAAGCTCTAGAAGTCAAATGTATACTTAGCATTGATAAAAACCACAAACTAATTTTCAGCTTTTAAGCATATAAACCAAAGTATTCTGCCACAAGTGCACTAGCAGAAAGACAAAATTTTCATTCAAAAAATTAACTCTGGAAATGAAAACCAAAGTCTTCAAGAATTCTACATACTCTTGATCTGCTGGAAAAAACCCAACAAACCCAACCATCACTCCCAAAGCTAGCAATTTAAGTACACAAATAAAGGTGGGAGAAAATTGGCTATTAAGTATGCTACTGAAACCAGAAAGCCAATTAAGTGGGAAACAATTTGGTTAAGATTATCAAAATATAAATTACAGTAAATATAGTATTTTTGAAGAGTTGTGTGGTCAAAAATGGTATATTCAGTGGTACATGCTTAGTGAATAGGCAGGCTTTTAAAGTCTTATTTTTCAGACCACACTGATATTTTGGGAAGTCTGAATATTCTTCTCATTTTGGAAATCTGCAATTTCAGAAACAATGCAATAGTAGGAGGCGATGGTGATTGTACCACTCATTATTTAAAATATGGGTATGAAATACTGCTTAAGATATTAATTTTATGAGACTGGTTTTATTTTCCTAATGCAACAAATCCCACTTATATGGTGAAGTCTCCTCAGCACTATGCATGATTGCATTGTAAAAAAATCAGCAGACTGTGGAAAAACTCAGATCACCAGCACAAATCAGAAAGTATAGTATCTTGCACAGTATCCTTGGCCCTGTTTGAGTAGTAGTGTTGAACCAGATGACATCCAGATATCTTTTCCAACCTAAAAAATTCTATAATGTTATTATTCTTGCTTATAAAGAACAAACATATATTTCTGAAAAAGATGCAGGAATCTTATCTTAAAAAATCTATAGAAAAGTTCAAGTGGAATGCTTCTTTCCAAATTCCAACTCCTCTGCCAGTTAAAAAGTTTCACTGGTGCTTTCTCTTCAAGTCTCATCTCAAAGTCTCAGGTCTCTTAGGATACTTTTTAATATTGTAATTTAATTTTTCAATCCATCTTCTCTCTCAGGCATGACTTAAACCTTGGTGCTATCATATATAATGTATACTGTGACTTTCCTTTTTAAGAGGCTAAAGAAAGAGATTAACAACTAGTATGCATTTATATTAATTCCTAGGCACCTTCAGCAAAAGTAGTCACCAGCTTTTTATTTTTGAAGTAAAGGCTTACTTTTCAGTGTCACCAATCAGAATACTTTAATGCATGCCTGTTGCTTCCTAGGTCTATTACATCTATTACATTGCTTCCTAGGCCTATTACATCCTAGGACTCCTAGGTCATCTTATCAAACAAATTTTGTAGTCCAAAGACTAGAGACAAGGTTTGGAGTCAAGGTAACTGAGTTCTTTCCTCAACTATTCATACAGCTATACCTTACTTTTAAATTTAAGCACTTCAGAGCTTGCCTCTTACAAAGCTGAAATGAACTTTAAAAATGCTATTTACAAATGCAAACTCATTATGGGTGAATGATGAGCATCTGCATTACAAAATCAGAAACACTTACACCCTGTTGAGATCTTTAGCTATATTGCTTGGACCTGGCATGGCATCTTCAGGTTTGCATATGCTTTTAAAGTTGAGACCTTTCTGAACACTTGACTGCTTGGTGTAAAGCTGATATGGAATGTGTGAAAGGAGACGTCCAGCTTTAATGCTGAAAAAAAAAAAAAAAGAACAGGTTACTGCTTAAGAAATTTTAAAAAATCCCAACCTTCTACGCTAAAAAACCTACCCTTATATGTACTTGTAGTGCATTCCATAACCCCATTCTCCCCCTTAACTGGATTGAACTGAGAAGTAATTTGTGGTGTGGTGACTGGTGCAACAAAAGGCATTTGCAAAGATGTGTTGGCCAGTTGTCTACATCATTTATCTTTCCAACTGACACACACAAACCCCAAATATTTAATTTAAACAAAACAGTAAAAAAACCCCTAGGTTAGTGGTCCAGGTTATTCCACCTGAACAATGCTGACTGAGCTCTTTAACATGGAACAACCTAGGGTAGAATTTGAAAGAGGTCAGCTAGGATGTGGTACACTGTTAAAAATTAACTACTTTTTCCACTTCACAAGGCTAATTACCCTGTCTTGTAAAAAATTCACTGAGGCAAGCTAAACAGAAGAATAATTTCCAAAAAGACATTCCATAAATATCTACAACAATCATTCCAGTTATTCCTACTGTATTCCAGTCTATCTCCCTCTTCTTTTTCCTCTTCCACTGAAACTGCAGTTATACTTGAGTAACTGCTAAATTCCTTAGGGAAGCCACAAACTTGGAAGAGAAATAGTCTCAAAAATATACCACAGGATGATTTAATCTCTCCACCCCAACAACTGTTGCTCACAGCAGAGATAACAGCCTTCCAAGCCTACACTTCACCTCTTCTTTGTATACAATTCTTCATATGGAATATGGGCTCAGAGGTGCTTGGACTTCTTCCAGCAGAGGAACCTCTCCCATATCAAAGCAGATTAGTTATTAGTATTTAGTTTTGAAGAAAGAACTGGAGTCAGATTTTAAAGATAATTGAGCTCAGTGTTTTTCTGTTCTTCAGCACCTGAATGCTTTCTCTTGCTTGAATCTGTACTACTGTCAAGGGAGCTGGACAGTAGAACAAAAGCCCTTGGGAGCTTTCTGGCTGTAATTAGAGAGAATATAGTAGGAGATTGCATTTCCCAATTAGATAAATTAAAACTACTTAAGTATACACATACACCTGGTAAGGTTTCTGTGGAAATGGGATAGCAAAACAGCCCCAATACATCAATTAAATACTGCTTGATACATGAATATATATATAATTGATAAAGGAACATAATTTGCATTAAACATCATCAAACAGAGTTAAAAATAGACCTGGGAGAGTTCCAAAGCTTTCTTGTACACAAAGTGGTAATGCAGCAACTGAGTTTTTAACAATGCCTGATTTGACTGTTTCTCAAAAGACAGTGTGAAATGTAGGTGCAAAGACACCTTGGTAATATTTTGGAGTAATTGCAACAATTTCAAGATGATTAAACAAACCCATATTTGTTGAAGAACTTGTTCGTGACGTCAAGGTTTTAGCTACTGGAGTAGCTGCATTATTACATCAACAAACAGTTGTTTTTTTCCAAACTGCATTAAGATGTAGCAATAGGAATACTAGTTTAGATGCATCCTTCAACATCTTTACCCATTTCAGGCTCCCTGTGTCACAGAATTCATAACTACTAAAAAAAATAGGTTGGAAAGGACCACTGGAGGTCTCTAGTCCAAACACTGATCAAAGCATTATCTTTAAAGTCATATCAGGTTGCACAGGACTAAAAATCCATCCAAATCTTGAGTGTCTCCAAAGGCACAAATTCCACAACCCTCTCTAGGCACATGCTTTACTGCTTACTCTCTTTTAACTGTGAAAAATCTTTTCCTGATAGTTGAACTTTTCTTTGCTGCAACTTGTGGCTATTGCCTCTTGTCCTCTTGCTGTACATATTGAAGAAATATCTGGCTTGATTACCTTCATAACCTCCATACAGGTAATGAAAGACTACAATTTGACTCCATCCTAGTCTTTTCTCCAAGGAGAACAGAACCAGCTTCTTCATATCACATGCTCATACTGGTGGCACTCCTTTGAACTGAACACTGCAATTGTCAGTACTTATCTGACTGAAAAGCCCAAAAACTGACACACAAATCCAGATTTAACTTCAGAAGTGCTGAACAAACTGGAAGAGTAACTTGCCTTGAACTGGACTGTGGTCTTTATCAGTAAGCTGTTAGCCTTTATCTCCACAAGGGCACAACTGCTGCTTCATGATTATGTTTTAGGGTAAGACTTGAGGGTCCTGGTGGATTATAACAGTGTGTCCCAGCCAGTGAGTCCCTAGCCTGTTGGGTTGCACAGAACTAATTCTGTCTTGTGTTCAGGACTCTGCATTTTGCTTTGTTGGATTTTATCAAGTTTCTGCCATCCCATTCCTACAGTCTGGTGATGCTCTCCAAAGGGCAGCCCTGCTCTCCAGTATATCAACTGTTCCCTTCTAAATCATCCACAAACTTGCTGAAGCTACTTTTCACTGCATTACCAATGTCCATGCTGTTAGTGAAGACGTTAAACTGCATCTGCCCCATTATGAACCCTTCAGAAATGCTCCTTGTGGCTACTTGCTAGTTTGACTCTGAACTGCTGACCACTATGGTGACCAAGGCAGCTGGGCCAGTACTTACATCCCTCAGCCAGCAGCCCACTATCCAATTCATATCTCCCCAGTCTGTCTTCAACAGTGCAACAGGGGACATTAGAAAGAAAGTCTTTACTGTGAGGATGGTGAGGCACTGGAACAGATTGCTCAAAGAAGCTGTGGATGCCCCATCCTGGAATGGATGAGGCTTTGAGCAACTGCAGCCAAGGTCTAGTAGAAGATAACCTTGGCAAGGTCCATGGCAAGGAGGTTGGAACTAGATGATCTTTAAGGTCCCTTCCAATTCTATGAAATTGGAAACTCTACATCTACTACACTGATTTTCACCAACTTCTCCACTGAGAATGTAATGTGGTATTCCATTTACAGAGAAGGATTATTTAATCACTGCGTATTCTTTAATACTGTTGAGAAGGGGAAAAAAATAGAGGCGGTTGTGAAATTAGCTTTTATTTTAGATTCTGATATGAACCCTGTTCTGTTGAGACAGTGAATTCCCCCATTTCCTTGTGCTTAAACTCATTCATCTTTCTATACTTGGTTCTTCTGACTTATTCTACAGTATAACCTTCCAGAACCAGGATGCAGAACCTGAACACAAGACACCAGAATAAAAATTTTAAGAGATTTCACATATTAGGTTCTATCAAGTCTCTACTGAATGCATACAAATTGTCTTTCCAACCTAGTCAAAATCATAGCAAGCTCTAATGGCACCAATGGAAAACAGTCACATCTTCCACATAAAACCACACCTTCCATCAGTTTTCCAAGTCCTTAAACACAGGGATGAGGCCCTAAAACTGTTGGGAAAAAAATAAAAATCTATCTGAAGTATTCTTCTTTGTACTCTTAAGCTGAGTAAATTAAAATGTCTAACTAAAGTTTAAAAATTGACCATAAAGATACGTGATATGAAACAGCTGAATACAAAGGAATGAAAATCGGCAAACTGCACGTAAGATTTCACACATGCATTGCAGAACAGTTCCTTGCCTGTTTCTGCTGGCCATGTAGGAAAGAGGCTACTTAAGAATGGCATGACACTGGCAGGATAATTTCTAGAACATATTCCTGTTCTATTTCCTGAGGCTTCCTCAGATGGAAAAAGAGAGATGCAAGCCACATTACCTGCTCTGAACTTGGCTATTGTCTTTACAAGGACAACCTCAGTGGATTCTATATATTCCAGTGCATGGAGAAACCAAAGAACATAAATTCTTTGTAAATAAAATGTGTACTCTTTTTCCTTTAGTTTTTATTATTTTCTTACAAAGTCACAACACAATAAATGTTTAGATGGTTTAGTTCCAATTTTATGAGAACACTTTTCAATTGACATCCTTCTTTATGTACAGATGACATGAAACTTATGCAATACAAGACAGGAGATTTAAAACAATCACACAGTAGCTATTTAATATCCTGAGAGGAAGTCTGGTCAATTGGCTAGATATTACATGGAATTAACAGGATAATGTTCAGTTTCCTAATATGCTTGAGACTTTCTGAATGTTCTTGGCAAAGTTTCTCAAGGAACCTAATAAGCAAATCTTCAATGTAACAATGGTATTTCTACTCAGCTGTTCCACGACTTACTTATTTTAAACTAAACAGTAATCTCAAAATGCAATCTTTCAATTTTTTCTCCCCAGATTTTTCTTGGTTATTTTTTTCCTCAAAACGGGAAATCTCCAAATGCAGTAGACCTAAACTTACCTTTCCACAATCCACTCTGGCCGAACTACTTTTTCTCCTTTCAATTCTTTTATTTTGGCATTTGGAAGATTGGTGGCAATAATGTGAGTTGTTTTAGATCTGGAATAGTACACATGGTATTGGCCTCCATGTAACATCATCAACCGTCTTAATTCATCAGCTGAGGGATCTATAAAATTAAAACCAGAAATATTCCTGTTTAGTATCAGCAAATACAGTGCAAAAAATAACTTCAATTGATAAATATGATGCCATAGTCACAAAGAGGGCAAATCATTGTTTTACTGTGAAAAAAACCCATACAAGTTCTTCAAAGAACAAATCAGAAAAAACATTTTCCAAGAAATGCAGAAAACAGTTTTTGAAAACACTAATTCAAAATGCAAACATTCTACTTGCTATAGAGGAGCTTCCCACAATATGTATGGCAGAGGGCAGGAAAAATACTCAAGCAGATGTCCTGTTAAACTATATCAAAAAATGGTTTACACCAACATAATACAAAATTAGATAATATTTTCACCAGAGTTCAGAATAGTTTACAGCCAGAAGCAACAGAAAATAATTAATATCAAAAGGGTTTAGCAACAGCGCAGAAGTCCTACTATGCAATTTCTGATGTATTAAAGTTAACTCACTCCCTCCTTACCAGTTTATTCTTGAGTTGTTACAGGGAACAAAGAATACCTTAAAAAACAACAACTTTTCTGATCTCCTCGATAATTTTAAAAAGAGTACTTATTTTGCAAGCAGAGGTGGGGGGAAAAAAGAGAAAAGTGTTAGCTTTGGAAAATGTTTGTAGTGGAGTCACACAGGCACGAAAAGATTTGGGTCAACACTAACACAATGTTTGAAGAGTGAATCTAGCACAAGCTATTAAAAAAAAAATTAGTTGAACAATACAAGAATGAGGGAAAACATTTTAAAGGATACAGTTACAATTCCTTTCTGTGAATTCTCAAAATATGTCTAACACTTCATTATTACTCTAACTTTTAACTAAAAATAGCACACACTTTCGCCAAGTGTTACCTTTCCTACTTCAGCCTTTTGGACAACCATCTTCTAGAGGTCTTTTTAGTGACTAGCTGCTTGAAGAATACACAAATGCTGGATTTTCACTAAAGAAACTGCCTGCATTAAACAACCAATCCAGATGTATTAATAGTTTAATGTATCCACCTTAACCTTTTTCAATCCATTTGAGCCCTGTGCTTAAACCAGCACTAATCTATCTTACAGAAGCTCTATACAACAGTTACATAATAATCATAACATTCCTGGCAGAGATCCCTCAAAAATGCTTCTGGGCAGTTTCCAAAAGGTTATTAAGCTGCTTTACAGAAGTAAGAAGTGTGAACATAAGCATGGTAGATTAAAAACCTTACTGCAGCTAACATGTACTATCAGTCCATCACAGATGGCCCCTACAATACATAAATGTCTCACCTCTTCTCTTGTTCCTCCTTCCCCTATCAGTAGATTCTGTCTCACACATTATGCCAGTCTGAGTAAAAAAACTTTGACATAGTCTCCCAAATGTAAATTTAAGGCATACAGTCTAACCATTACTAGTTTGAAAAATTAAAAATTTAATAACTGTAGAAGGATGGAGGAAATTAAAAGGCTCCATTTCAAATAATAAAATTACAGAAACATGGAAAGATTAACTCCTATTTCTACAAGTTATGTTACATAAATGATATAGCAAAGCAGCATTTATATTCAGAATGTAAATCTGATTTTTTATTGAAAATCTTAATCATGAAAAGCAATGGAATATACAAAACATATACCGCAATCTTAGCTGCAAATTCATGTTTTTTACAGTTACCTCTACTCAGGATGGCAAACATGAGAACAACACAATACAGATCCTTAAAAAAACAAACAAAAAAAAAGTTCACCTGTCAAGCCATTGACGTAGATGGCGACTCCACTAAAGATACTTGATGAATTTCCATCCCTCTGTTGTTGTATGGCTGAATCTGACCGGAACTGATCCTCCAATTTCTTAACTTTTGCTGACATGTACCCACCCTAGTTTTTAAATTGAAACAAAACACAACCAATGATGCCAGTCTTGTTTCCTAATGTTTACATACAGAAACTGGTCAAGTGTAAGACTAGAAAGGCAAGCAACATTCCTCCAAACTGAATTTGGTTGCAATACAAAAGACATTCTTTCTTCAAATTAAAAATAGCAAATGCTCCACCATAAACTCATATCAACAAGATAACTGCATCTTGTTATCAGCATGGCAAGATTTATTTCATACTCCTTAATCTTTTTCTTAAAGGAAAAGATTATATATATATATTAAAATTCTTATAGAATAAAAAGAAAGAAGAAGAAAAAATGGGATGATGCAAATCTAGCTGCTAAATTGGTGGCTCACTGCCTAACAAAACAATGTGGTTCCATGTGTTTTCAGTTCTGAAATATACAGAGGACAGTAGTATTCTAAACACTTACGTAAATCAGGTGCCTCAGTTATTGTTTGTCGAACCACAGAATGTGTTGCAGACAACCATAAATAGTTTTCAAATTACTTAGTTCATTTTAAAACAGTGATTTAAAGCTTTTCAAGGTTCTGCTCTTATTAATAATGAAATTAGTGATTAACGTGAACATGGACTTCAAAACCTGGAAGTCAAAAAATTTCTTTCAAACTTCATTATGTGTTTTCAAGTAAAACAAAAGGGTTTGATATATAGTGTCCTTTCAGCATATATAACAAAATTGTAACCCCTTTTTAACTTAAAGTGCCATTTACCTCTTTAAGAAAAAGCCACTAGGTTTTGAACATACCCATATTCCCCATCCATCGCCATCGGCAGCTCGTTTCCGCCATCCACCCCGCCTCATACTGAAGCTTCTGCAGAGGAAGAACAATGCTTGATCCATTAAATGTTCAGCACCATCATCACCAGCATTTCAATGATGGCACTATGGGCCATTTACAAATTATCACAAAGATTAGATTTTTTCAATCAACTTCACTGAAGTATTTGAGATTCACAGCCCATCTAGAAATGCAAAATCACATAAAAACCTGATTCCTCAGTTTTGTAGTAATGCATACTGTGGTTCCTGCTACATATCAAAAACCACACATGCATGTTTTGCTTTATTCACCCTGACATAAAAAACTCCTCACAATGTTCACTGTCCATTATAATTTATTAAATCCTTTCTGTTCATCATACATCCTGTATTAAAAAAAGAAGCAATAAAAGGTTCTTAAATACAACTGCTAACATCCATGCAAAATACTGTCCAGGTCATGAACAATTTTTTATTTCCGATCTGATACCGTAGACATGGTGTGATGCAGGCAACCACCTCCTAGTATTAGAGACTGGATTAATTTCACCAATGGATTTACATCCGATTATAAAACATCCAAGCATTTGTTGCTGTAATGCAATATATCACAACAAAGCAAAAAAAACAAAGGTGGTCTTACGGTCAAAGATAAGCCAGCTGTTTAAGTGACCTAGTATGATCTACAGTAAGCTTAGTGATTTGATTCTTTGGGGCTTTTTGTTTGCATTGCTTAATAAATAATAAAAAAAATAAACAAATCCAACCAGCCAAATTGTAGAATTCCTTTATGCAAGACACCTATCCCTGGACCATGAGCTGCATACAGCCGTGTCACCAGATGAGCTGTTAGTTGGCTAGAACAGAACTCCTGGATAGAAAAGGCAATGCTTGGACTGTGACCAACTATTCACTGCACCCAAGTGATTCATATTTACTATAACTGTTGTAACACTGATTTTAGAATATTGATTAATGATGTAGTAAGATCATGAGGTCACTGCTTGCTATTACATCACTCACTTTCCAAGCAAAATAGTTCTCTAAATAAAAAGACAGTAGTCTTTTAGGTCTAGCAGCTGTTAGAGGATGAGGACAAGAGTCTGAAAATAAAAAAAGGTGATTGTCTTAAGTCTTCTATTTCATTAAGTATTTAATTTCTATTCCTGTATCCTCCATAAAAAAACATGCAAAACTACAGTAAATACACAGAAGGAAGTCAACTGGGTCTTTTTTCCATCCTTGCCTGCTTTTGAGTCTCTGGACTATCCACAGCATTGTCCAGTAACTAGAGCTCAGAAGCTTCTCTCAGTCTCCAGCTTACCAAAAAGCACATACAGTTGTGGATGGAGATTACAACACATTCTGGTCATTTTCCTATCCAGACCTTCTACTGCACTGTTTTGGAGACTGCCTCATTTATTGTATTAACATTCCATTTCTTATGAACCCAACTGGAAATGAGTTCTAGCTTTTGTCTCTTAATTTCCTTTTGATCTAGAGGACCAAGCAGGCATACTCTGATATCCAGTTAAACCACCTTGGACTGCAGGCAGGTTTGATTGCAAAATAAAACACAGCTGCAGCAGCAGTTTTCACAAGTACTATCAATTTTCATGGACTACTGCAAATACGCCAAATTAGACAACCATAGAATTACAGTCAAAGCAGGTAGCAGGTATTTTGAAAAGGTAAACATGTGTTTTATGTTTCAGGACCTCCACAAACACAGAAAGATCATGATGCAATTGGTTCTATGCTAACAATTGCTTGTAACTTGATATACAACTGACATACACATTGTTGCATGTCCAATTTCTAAGATCAATCACATGTCAAGGAGATGAGCTCTACACCAACACCCAAAACAAAGCAACCCCTTCTCAGATTGCTGAGTTTTCCCTCTAAGTACCGATGCTTCTTACCCAGAGAACTATTTCCAAGACATCAGGCCTTCTGAAATTAGTTTTCAGTCGTTTGGATTCCATCTAATAGATGCAATAGAACCACAGAACACTTAAGAAGCACTGAGGAAAAGGAGAGGAGATGAGCTAGATGACCACGTAAGATACAAACTTTACTTTTTTCCTGCGGAAGACATTTTCATATAGTGAAAATGGCTTGGCCACTTCTTTCATATGTAAAATACTTTTCCATCAGCTGAAGTGAAATGTAATTCACATTTATTACTTCTGGCTAAGAAATTACTGGAAAAACAGAAAAGTGTAAATTCATGAAAAAAGAAAAAAGCATTAATGAAAATATCATCTAGTTTTTTTAGATACTTCAGATACCAGTGTATGAGTTCATAAGAGACACCAGAATTTTAATTAATGATTACTCTTTCTCCGTCTTAATAAAGGATGACAAAGTCTTAAAGGGTGGCTACAAAAATGCCAGAGGTTCTCTCTTCATAAGGAGCCACATGGAGAGTACAACAGGCAACAGATAAAAGCTGCACCAGAAGTTTCATCTTAACATAAGAAAAATAAATTTTTGAGTGAGAACAATCAATGACTGGAATGCAGGGACATGGCAGAGTCCTCATCTCTGGAGATTTTCATGTTGCATTAGGACAGGGTGCCAGATAACCTCAACCAGGCTTCCCTGCCCATGAAAGGTTGGACTAGATACTCTTTTGAGGTCACTTCCAATCTGGGCTGCTCTATGATTTTAAGATTATCAAATAGAAAAGCTCACACAAATATAAAATCTTGCTTTGAAAAAAACAAAGACTGTACAAAATGCATACTCTAAATCACCACAAATCCAATCACCGAGAAGACAGAATTTGATAGGTCTTAAGTCTGACCTCTCCTGCTTAAACTGAAATATCTAATGCCTGATAAACTGAAGAACTGCCTTCGTAAGAGTGAGCTATTCTGAAACCTTGAAACACATTTCATTTTTATTTGGGACACTGGAAGATGAGGAAGAAAGATCTCTAATCTGAAAGCGAAGCCAATTAAAATTAGAGTCAGGGTTACATGCCTAGTTTGATTAAAACTAGAAATCAAACAAAACTACTTAGGACAAGATGCTAGGAACATGATGTAACAACTGCTCAGAAGTCATCTTCCTAGAGTCTGCAAGACTAGAGAAACTAGGCTGTAATGCCTACTTAAAACATTTGATAGTGATTTACCATTTCCTGAGCAGATGCAATTTTTGACTCAGTCCACTTAAGCCAGTCCACTTAAATTTTAAACACACAGGTTAGGAACATTGCACTTCAGTGATTACTAGATGCCTCTGGCTCAAGTCTCCAGGGTCACCAATTATTTTCTTAACACTGGTATGAAAACGTGGGAGACTAGACTAGACCCTTTATAGCTCCACGAACTGAATGATGAACTAAGATTTCTGGACTACAAAGAACTACACTACTCTCTGCTAAAGACTTGTCCTTACAGTATGAATTTTTCCTTTAAAATGAAGGTAACCTCTTACAGCTGCCTTGCTGAAACCTAAGGCACAAATGAGCATGAGAAATGTCTTGCACAAGATCTATTAAACCAGAGGAAAAGTTAAGAAAGATTTTAAACATGCTCACTGGTTCATGAAATAAGAAATGTAAGGATGTTATGATGCTCCTATTCCCTATAGGAATCATGATGAAGGGCTGAGTAAGAGAAACAGCAAAGAACCCAGGAAGTTGGGAAGTAGATGAGGTGTGGGTGGGGAAGAAATCAAGACCAGGGACTTCAAACACCCATCACAAACAAGGCAATTTCAGACAAGAGTCTGAGTTTTTCTTGTAGTTCTTTCTTAAAGTATCTAACTTGTTTCAAAACTGTTTTCTCTGCACAAATTCACAGAGACTCGGCAAACCATCATAGTTACTAGTTTTTTTGTTATTTCCACAGCCTGAAGGACAAGCTACAGAGTGACCCTCTGCTCAGAGAAAAGCTTTTCAAATAAAATTCAAATGTTCATATCCTGAACCTGTGAACATAAAATCTTCTGCAATTAAAAAAAAAGAATCACAACAAACTTTGAAATGCCTCATAAGCCTGTAAGGATATAAACAGTACTCCTAGGAACGCATTCCTGTTTTTCAGTACAAGAGAAATAAATTTCAAGCAAATAAAAAGTAAAGTTAAAACCTCCAGTGGCCAAAATTAGCATAATAAAAATATTACATATTTATATCACATATAAAAGGCAAAATCTTATCATTCTGCAAAACAGGGTTAGCTAAACTTCAAACTTCTATTGGATGATATTGAAGCTAAAAGAGAAACAGAGTTTTGATGCTTTGTACATCTCTAGTGGCTCAGAAATAGTCAACACAGCCAAAGATATGTAACAACCCTTTGCACCCTGCTTCACAGGTCTAGCATTTTACTTCCCAATCCACAACTGCTTAATCCTGTTACTAAAGACTGATAGTCAAAGCTCACAGATCAGGTAATGGAATGAAATGTTAAGTGTACATTCTATAAATTCTATTAACATGTCTGTGTGCATACAAGACTTACAGAGCAAAGAATACAGATCTGAATGTTGATGCTAGTATTTTAGTCTTACGCAGAGTACACTCTAAAGAAAGTTATTTCTTTAAAATATTTTAAATTCAGTATGGTGTGATTGTAAGACAGCGGCTTTCCATTATCCTGGGCAGCTGGGATAACATGGCTAAAGGATCAACCCAGACCAAACCCACAGGTATTATGAGGAAAAAATGGTTGGGAGCACAAAATACAGATCTCAGTGACTCCATAAGAAGTGACCATGGATTGTCCTGAACTTTTTAATTCCAGTGCAGTACTAGTCCCTGCTTCTGTCATATGTTTCAGCAGTCTCTTTGCATATAGACAGTGCAGAGGTAATTTTGCTACCTTTTCAAGTAGCCAACATGAATCTGGCAGAATATAAACTTTATGGCTCTGCCCTACAAGAAAGCATACGAACTATTTCCAAAGACAAAATGAGGCTGCACTGTGACTCAACAAATAACCATGCCGAAATTGTGTCTAAATGCATCACACAAGTAACGTTCCATCCAGATAACCCAATTTTAGATAACTGGAAGCTGTATGGAAGTATAACACACTGTAACAGCTAGTCTGCATTTCTGACCAGAGTAGACATGCTGTCATTATTCTCTAACGCAAAAGAACTTGATTTATTCAATATATTCACATGTCACAAGCCTATATAGGTGTGTAACTCCAGTGGAAATATGAGTGTCTTGGGCCACTGCTAATGAGAATCAGAATCTTTTCCTTGAACTGTAGATTGAATCCAACCCAGCTCAGCAGGGCTTAGAAGTTTTTTCCATCAAGTGGGTATTTTGTGGCTTGTTTGAGTTTCATACCCCTACATTCCAGCTCATCCCACATCAAACACACCATTCTGCTTGGCACTAGTCTTCAAGCTTTGCTGAGGGCAAAGAACTACCTTATGTGTTTATACATTTCTAAGCACAAGAGAGTCCTATTCTTGGCTAAGTCTTCTGGAAAAGAATTGCTGCTACAGGGTAGAAAACTGTTTTCTACCATGTATTGAGAAGTCCAGAATCCAACAAAAATAATGTACACAAAAAAACCCAAAAGCTTTTTTAAAGATACTTTATGCTTAAATGCCTGTGATTTCAGACAATTCAGGTTTACCACTACTATTCCATATTAAAATTAATAATGAGTACATTGCAAAGCAACTGAATTTTATTCTAGGTAGGAAATCAAGTCTCACGGTGAAGTTTCATAAGATGTTTGAGTCAACTTGTTGGCTGACTCCTACCAAAAGGGATGATTCTGCTCTTCAGCCTCTGCCGGCCTAACAGGCTTTATCCCTTCTTCCCAGCCTCTACAGTACTTCCAAGCTCACATGACCCCTATGTTCACACAGGTACTATGTGCAATTCAGCTCAGAAAATTGACACAATTTTACGGTTTAGCTTTCCACAAGTTTAGCTAGATGAAGTGACTTACAAAAGCATCAGACAAAGCCAAAGCAGACAGGCAAAAAAACAGGAATGGATGGGATCTTAAAATTATCTTAGCAATTTCTAGAAACCAACTTTAGGGTCATGACTGTAACTAATGGCAGATACAGAGTTCCAGTGAGCTGGCTACTCTTCACCAAGTAGTGCTGCTTATGTTTTTTTTCCCCACAATAAACCAGAGCGATAGGCAACCTTACCTTCTCCATAGGGTAAGGGCTTTAAAAAAAAGTTACAGTCAAACAGCTCCACATCTTATGCCAACTGTCCCCACAGGATAAGCACTCCTAACTACAAGCACCTGATGTTACAGGGCCAACCAGCAAATGCTGCTTTGCAATTCAATGTTTGATGATATTAGAGAAATGAAATTAGCTGAATGACACTCAAAACAATAGCTATTCCCCAAAATACCCATCACCACCTCCATGTCAACTCCTCACAAGCAGACAGCTATTCTAAAACTATGTCCAGTTCATAATTTCATTTGACCTTGACAGCAAAGAAATTATACTCTGAGAACTTCCAGTTCAATCAGTCCCCCAGAAAGAAAACTCTTTGCTTAACTTATCCAGTTTCTACAATGACTATTTCTGCAACCCAAAATGCTCCTTATTTCAGATCAGCTTAGTTTACAATCATGGACTAAATACTTTACACACAAGTAACAACAAAGAAATATGGATTTCTTTTGCTGGCTAAACATCACAGTAATACAAAAAGCAGTTGCACAGCAGATAACTGTTTATACCAAAGCTGTACAAGACAAAAGTCTTTATATCTTTACACTACTAATTTGGGAGTCTGGGACAGACAATTATTTTAATTGTCACAACTTGAGGAAGCATGAGCATGAGGTCCAGAAACCAAGGTCACTGTACAATCCACAGCAGCTTTGAACAATCTGTTTTCAAGATACCATTTTTGCTTTTATACATGGCGTTTGAGATGGTAATTCTCTGAAAAATAGCAAGACACATTTAATTTGAAACCAACTGTCAATTCCCCTCTAGGAATAACACTCAGTAGCAGCCACAGTCCATTTAGAGCTTGTCACAAGTAATGGTTTAACTCAGTTTCATCTTCTGCTTACAGAAGACTGGCCTTCAGTTTCAACATTTCTGCATTTTTTTGGTAAAGTCATGACCTCTCCAGCCCCTTCAGAGCTCTTCAGTGATGAGAAGCTTTTCTTCACAAATGTTCATTGCTATACGTAACCAGTTAGCTCAATTCACTTTTTAGTTCAAATACCACTTCTTTCACGCAAGAGTTCTTAGTGCCATAATACAACGATAAATTTCACTAAACTTCATCAACTGGCTTCATTATTTCTCTTCTGTGCTTAAATTCTTCTGGGGCTTCAACCCCAAGAGGACCTGGCACATTCATAATCTTTATGCCAGCTTCTAAGTGCCTAGAATCCAGAATAAAACCCATTAAGTAAAATCAGAATAAGAAGCATAGTTTGTGAAATCAGGGCTCTAAATAGCAATACAGTGAAGGGACTGTGAATCACCAAAAGGAAATGGTCTCTTGGACTTAAGTATCCAAAACAATAAACAAGATGACCTTAAGAGCTATGTAGTCTTCCTTCAATCCCCCCTGTTTAGCTATGTACAGTATTTGAGAAGCAAGAATCAGGTGTCTTTTTTCTTTGAAAATGAAGACTGGGATGTTAGTTTTCTATGTAATAAACCAACAGAACTTGTTTAGAAAGTTTTTTATTTGTGCACTCAGTGTGACAATCCAGCCCCACAGCTGTCTTCCCCAAGCAGCCTACGCCAAGGCATAGAACAAGAAGTCTGTAAGTGGCATAAGTGAACCCATGATCCTTACTCTCAAATAATGAGAAGAGTTACTGCTACTGAATGATTCAGGACTTTCTAAGACTTTCCAGGCACAACTGGAAACATCCTTGTAAAGCTAAAGAAAAACTTAACAAGGCAGAAAAAGTGGGTAAGTGGAGGTATAATTATTCAAAAATAACTGTAAAATTTTCATTAGGTGATCAAAGCAAGGAATCTGTGGATCCTCTGAATTTATTAGCACCAAATTCAGAACTGATTGTGAAAACCTGACCTATACTACTTTCAGCTTCCCCAGACTTCCGCCCAGGAGATGGGTGAAATTCTTCCGAAGAGACTATATATTTTTGATAGAATTTAGGTATTTGATTAGATGTGCGTGTATAGATATCTGTATGTATGTGCACACACAACAAACTGATCTTTGTTGCTGACCAGCATGAGTGCTCACTACCCAGACTGGCCACTCTGGCAGTAGTGAATGGCACAGAAACAAATCCCCACTGTGGGCCAGAGCTGTAGTCAGTATAATCAGAGGGTACATGTGGTTTATCAAGGCAAAGCACAAGGTGCTGCACCTGGGTGGGGGCAACCCCTGGAACCAATACAGGCTATGGAATGAGCAGATTGAGACCAGCCCTGAAGGACTTGGGGGTGCTGGTGGATGAAAAGATGGACATGACCCAGCAATGTGCACTCAGAGCCCAGAGAGACAAATGTGTCCTGGGCTGCATCCAAAGCAGTGTGGGCAGCAGGGTGACTCTGCCTCTCTACTCTGCTGAGACCCCACCTGGAGTGCTGCACCCAGCTCTGGGGTCTCCAGGGCAGGAAGGACACAGGCCTGTTGGAACAAGTCCAGACAAGAGGCACCAAGATGGGATGGAGCACCTCTGCTATGAGGTTGAGAGAATTTGGATTATTCAGTCTGGAGAAGGCTTCAGGGTGACCTAATTGTGGCCTTCCAGTATGCAAAGGGAGAACACAAGAAAAAGAGAGAGAGACTATTTACAAGTGCATGTAGGGACAGAACAAGAGGGAACAGCTTGAAGCTGAGACCATGTTCAAATCAGATATTAGGAAGAAATTCTCTCCTGTGAGGGTGGTCAGGCACTGGAACAAGCTGCCCACAGAAGCTGTGGGTGCTCCGTCCCTGGAAGTCTTCAAGATCACGGCTGGATAGAGCTCTAAGCAACCTGGCCTAGTGGAAGGTGCCCCTTGCCCATGACAGGAGAGCTGGAACTACATGACCTTCAAGGTTCTTTGCAACCCTGACTATTCCATGATGATTCTATGATGACATGGGTTTTTTTCAGGAGACAAGCCCAAGGCAGTTGTGCTTTATGGTCAACCCAGTGTTATCACTGAGTAAGTGTTGATCCTGCCAGGCTTTTCAGGGAAAACGAGAGAGAAGGTATGTCACACACTAAGGAGGACTCTACTCACATATGAGCAGCAGAACTCTAAGAACTCAACAACTTTGCCACTAAAAGCACTGATAACTACAGATTCAGTATTCAAACAGGTAGATTTTCTATTCATAGCAGCTTTTGAATGACATTACTTAATTTCAACTGACATTGCATAGTCAAGTTCCCAAATACTTTTCTGACATTGCCTTTGAAACTCTCAAGGCTGCAAAATCTTTTTTGAAGTAAAATCCTCACAATATAAGGCTTCTATGGTTAGCCTTGAAGTTTCAAGTTTCTACTCAAGTTTTCTACATCTTTCTTTAGTCCATAGATACTACTTTTTTCATCAACTCAGACCAACAAGACTAGGAAGAATCAGATGAAACTAGCAAGTGGAGAGATAAAAAGAAATGGAAATATTTTTTCATGTATAGCCTAGTTTATTTGAAGATTATCTGACACTGGATACCAAGGATGCTAAAAGTCCATACTGCTGAATAGATAAATGGAATAAAAACATATTCTACTTTTTTAAGGTAAGAAACTACAGAAGCTCACAACACAAAGGTAAAGTATTTCAGTGTATTTATTATTTAAAAAACCAAACTTCTGATATGACCCAACGTAGTATCAAGCTTTCTCCTAGACTGAGAGAAAAATAAGAAGCGCACTGTGTTTCTATATTTTCCAGGGAAAATATAGTTCTGGGATCTTGGGAGAAAACAAAAATGCTCTAATTCTTCAAGATCCTTCAATTTAAACTCAAATCTGAATTGTATTCTTGGCCTATACTGGTTCTAACTTGGTATTTTAAGCACCTCTGACATAAAACCAGTAATGTTACACTGCTGCTTAGTGGAGACAGATCAATACAAAATAGTTATAGAGCAGGAATGGCCTATCCCAAGCAAACACTACACTTGCAAAACTTGGGTTAATAATCAATATACAAGTTACAGGAAGGGGCAACACTTAAAACTTCAAATCAGCCAGAAATTACACTAAAAAGTCATTACAACCTTACCTCTCCCCTCCTGTTGGTTTATTAAGAGGATTCTTGGAACTGCTTACCAAATAATGCAATTACAGTATGAAAATCAAGGAATTGGGACTGAAAAGGCAGTGTTAGAGCTGAGTGCGCTAATGTTTCCTGAAAACTAGAAGAAGATTCAGAAATCAGGAACAGCATCCTTTCAATATAGATCATTATTTTAGTTCCACAGAATACAGTCACACTACTTGGGAAACTACACAAATCATTTACCTTACATGCCATGGGGTCAGGGGTTTTCCTGTTTGAAAGAATTAATAGCAATTCCATTACTTCCTTTAAAAAGCAACAGCTCCTAGGTTTCCAAAATTACCTAAGTGGAATACAACCATTTGTTCAAGATGCTAACTCAATGTGCCCTGAACAAACCCCTGATCCCAGTCAGCTCAAAGAAGTGAAGTCATGAACATGGTGGACAGAACTTTACTTTGGATATTCACTGACAACTAGAACCTGGCAAACATACTATCAACAGTCCCCAGGATTCTGCCAAAAATACACCACATACCTCACCCTGCCAGAAGACTGCCAGTCTCTATGTTAATATGGAAAAACCTTACAGCAGTTCTTGACTCTTCTCTGCGCAGCTTTCACACTGCTTTCTTGCTTTGGCATTCAAACCAATCCACCTGCATTCACAAGAATGACTGCAAGGTACCTGAGCAGTGTCTCCTCCTAAGAGAAACCACCTTTCTCTTTTCTGGGGTAATTTACTTTCATAAATCAAGACACTGAAGAGATGTGCATTAATTGAAGCAGACCAAATAGGGAGGTTACAACCAAGAACCATTACGCTGGGACTTGGGTAAAGTATTTAAGGAAAGGTGGGAATGGAAAGCAAAACCAACAGAAGAGTTAACCACTAAGATTTAAGGCTAAACTTTACTTCTGCAAGTAACTGGATTTCAAGTCACCAGATTCAGCAGTACCAAAGAGGTTGAATACCAACTGGGAAACATGAAACTTTGAGATAGAAAAGGACTTGCTTTACCCAAAAGCTGACACTGAAATTTAGGGACCACAATCTGCCTAAGGCATTTAAAGCAAGGAATATGGAATGTACAATCCTTGCTATGGGTATACCAAACTAGAAGTATCTCCTAGGGGAACTGAATGGTCACAGATTGCTTAGCTACAATAGCAGCAGTCCTGAAGTCGATTTTGAAATAAAAGCCACAAGAATGGAATTTATCACTACAGCTCAGAATTCAGGGCTGTTCTGCACACTCACCTCTCTTCTGCTGAACACTGAGAAAGAAGCCTTTCTTAATTCTGACCTCTATCTTATGAGCACCAGATATTCCACATTAAACACAAAGTGAGGGGATCACATTTGTGTGTCCAACTAAAATACTGTCTGGTTTCCACAAAGAGCCCCTCCCTGGGCCCATGGCCTGTGCCTTCCCCATTCTCTTTTTCCACAGAGCAAAAAGCTGCTCTCAGGGCAGAGCACTACAAATACCTATCTCTTAGACAAAGACACTTCCACGAGTATACTATATGACACATGTCTAAGAAGTCCTCATGATTTTTTGCATCCACTTGATATTTGCTCTTACTTCCAACTTCTTTTGTAACTCCACAGCTATTCTCATTTCTGTTTTGTTTCCAGTTTTTCTTCTCATTTTGCCTAGGTAAACACATGGCACTAATTAATCTACACTATATTCTTGAAGAAGGGTTTCAATATTTGGACATTTAGCTCTCTTGTTAAATATACACACACCAGAAAAACCTCCAAAGAGCTGTCAGAGATCTTAGTGATAATAATATACCCCTCTAATTAAAAGAGAAAAAGTGTTGAATTTAAAAATCCCCATTCTCTATGAAATAAACAATAGCTAACAACTTAAATGGGGAAAGCACATGACAGGGTCAGGCAAATTATTTTTTTCCTGCTTGTCCTGGGTTATTAAAAAAAAGTCTGTGTAATCATAATAATTTTTTCCTACCCACTCAAAACCAGACTTAACTCTCACTTTTTTATTTTTTTAATAATCTCTCTAGTAAATGAAAGGGATGGTAGTAAGACTGAAAATTTGCCATAAAAATTCTTTCAAGAAGTCATGCTGGTCAAGGGATCAGAAACAGCTAATGAAAATTGGCACTCTGTTACAACACCATCACTGCAGCAGAACAGGCTGTACCAGAGTTTAAGTACTATTCAGAAAGATGGACTGGTCCTACGTTTGAAGGGCCCATTAAAAATAATGTACTGAAAAGACACATATTGTACACAGAAAACAAAAAAAGTACAAACCACTTTACAACAGAGGCTTGAAACATACTAATGATTTTTCCTGTAAGTGCTCTGCTTTTAAAACCATCTCTCTTTCAAGTAGTTAAACATCAGTGAGTCACAGGATAGGTGTCTGCATTGTGCCCCTACTAACGCTGTCCTACCAGTGACCTCCAGTGTGACAACTTGGGATTATTTACTAACAGGGATTTAGTACATTATCCAGCAGAAGAAATGGACTGAAGGAAAGACCAATATGGTGGGAATGGGTAATAACGACATGCTTGAGGCAAGATGGCAAGGAATTTATCAGATTTGGATTTCTGTCTTATCTTGGATTTCATTTGTGTTAAATGTCATAAAGCTTAATAAAACACGACTATACCAGAACGAGTTTTTAGCTGTAACTTCTTGCAACTAATGGTTATTAGGTAACTGTTCAAACCAGTTCTATTTGAGCAACAATCACGTCTAAATGAATAAAGAATTCAGATCATAAAATTACAGTCCCCTGGTTTTGCTTCTTTGGATTATGGTGTAAATTCTGAGGTAGGACCTGTGTTTTAGATCAGGATGCACAGCAAACATCAACTTTTCATTAAGGTAATTATTAACACAAACAGCTCTGTCATTCTGAAGACTGTGATGTTAATTTTAAAGCAACAGAAATAATGGATTATTACAGAACACAACACACAGACTTTCTACCAAAAAAACAAACGTGCTGGTGATACTATGTTCGTCTTCCTTCTTAAGGTTAACATGCCATTACAGCCCATTTCCCATCGGGGGTTTTTAGCTCATAATCACAGGTCAAATCAATGGTAACTGTATAGCAAAAAGCATCAAAATCAGACGGGGAAGGGGTCAAGACGTGAACACATCTGTCTCTCAGTGTCGGTAAGCACGGGGTCACTCATCAAGCACGGGTCCTCCCTCTTCCCTTCAGCACACCGGTTATACCCAGCACTATTGCTCAGCAAATACAACTTGTGACGAACACTACGGGAAACCGCAGACAAGATACACGCTGCCAGAGCGCGGGGAGCGTTCCAAAGGACACGGCCGCGCCAGGGCTCGGGCTTCCCCTCTCCTCCCCCTCCAACCTATTTCCCTGCAGTGACCCCTCAGCGCGGGCAGAAAGCCGCGGCACAGCCTCGCTCGCCCCAGCTCTGCCTGGGGGACCCGTGTTGCGTCTAAAGCGCAGGCCCCATGTGACAGACACATATACAGACGGCGCAGACAAGACAGACAGACGGACGGACAGGTGCGGGGAGGGGCGGGTGACACCGGACGCGCGCACACCTGGCGCGCCCCCGCGGCGCCTCGCGGGCGCGCACGGGGGGTCTGTCCCCGTGTCCCCCTCCGCCCTCCCGCGCGCGGCCAGCCGAGGCCCCCGCGCGCCGGTTACATAACGCCGCGCGTCGTCCCCCTTTCCCTTCCGCCCGCTCCCGCGCCGGGAAGAGAACGGGGAAGGCCCAGGCCGCGGGCCCAGGGAGGGGCTCTGAGGCAGGGCAGCGGCTGCGGGCCCCGCGCCTGCCTCCCGCTCCCCCTCCCTTCCTCTCTGCCTTCCCTCTCCCCGTCCCCGAGCCACCCCCAGCACGTCTCTCCCGCCATGGGGGCCGCCGTACCGCAGAGGGGGGGGGAAGGCGCTCGCTCCGCCACCGCTCACCTTCCGCCGCGTCCCAGACACACATTCCCGGGGGCTCCGCCGCTGCCGCCTGCCCTGCCGGGCCGTGTGTATGTGGTGTGTGTTGTGTGGTGCTTCACATCGCGGCTCCCCCTCGGGCACGGACGGACGGACGGAGGGACGCACGCAACCGCCGCCTCCTGCCCGCCTTCCTCCTCCCCAGCGCCGGCCGCTCTCTCTCTCTCTCTCTCTCTCCCTCTCCCCGCACCTCGCTCGGTGTCCCCGGCACGGCCCCTCCTCCACCCCCCTTCCCTCCCCTTCCCTTCCCGCGAGCGCGTCACGGGAGAGTCTCGCGCCACCAACCCGCCGCCGCCGCGCGGTCAACAAACGGCGCGCGCCGGCCCGGGCAGGGCCCTAGGCCGCGGCGCCCCCTAGCGGCCCGCCTGCAGGGAGAGAAGAGCCCGGCGGCGGCGGGGGCGCTCGCACGGCGGGCACGTGACGGCGGGGAGGGGCGGGGCGCGGCTCGAGAGCGGGCTGAGGCGGGCGCGAGGCGGCGGCGCCCCCTGGCGGCCCGACGGGAGCGCCGCAGGCACGGGCGGGCGGGGAGGCGGTACCGGGACCGGCACCGGGCATTGCCGTGCCCAGCGCAGCCCGGGGGGAGGCGGTACCGGGACCGGCACCGGGCATTGCCGTGCCCAGCGCAGCCCGGGGGACCCGCGCCCGGGGACCGCCCTGCAGCCAGGAAGCGGGTGGGGAAGGCCCGAGTGTGGTTGTGGCGGTGCTTGGTCTCGCTGCGTCCACCTTCCGGCCGAGGACCAGGCGCGGGGTCACCGCGCAGCCCTGTCCTGGCCAGGCTGGGTCCTCGTGGATGAACTGCAGCTGAGCCAGGTTCAGGCCCTGCCACCCTCGCTCTGGAAGAGATTTCATCCGCAGAAGAGCCTGCTCGTTCCTCTCGCGGGCTGGACACAGGATCAACACCCACTGGCTTCTCCCATGTGATTCTGCATTTTTAATTGCAGAATCACAGAATCCTTTAGGTTGGCAAAGACTTCCAATATTGTCAAGTCCAACCTTGAGCCAGTTACCAGTTTGTCAACTAATCCACAGCACTATGTGCCACATCTAGTTATTTCTTGAACACCTCTAAGGATGGTACATCCACCACCTCCCTGGGCAGCCAGTTCCAATATTTAACAACTTATTCCATGAAGAAATTCTCCCTGATGTCCAGCCTGGACCTACCTTGGCACAGCTTGTCCTGTCGATAGATGCCTGGGAGAAGAGAGTGAAAGGAAACAACGTCCTGGCTACAACCTCCTTTCAGTACTGGGGATATGCTGAAGTGTATCTATGGGGAGGCTCAGAAGAACAGAAGGCCAACTGTGAGGGAAAACATAGGGTATGTGGAGATTCTTGTGTAGGAAAGCAGGTGTAATAGTTGTACAGGAATGTAGAGGGAATGATACAGAAATACTTAGAAACACCAGTCTTATTAATTGTGCTACTTTATGTAATTTACATAAAAATGACTCTTGACTTATTCTGCTATATGCAATTTGTTATATAAACAGCAAATAGCCCCAGTCCTACAACTGTGTCCACATAAACAGATCTGCTAGGAGTCCCCAGTGATACTAGCCCAAACTGCAATTTGGTTATAACCACACCAGTCAGATATGGACTCGGACCCGTATGGATTTAATTCCAGGGATGAAGCTGTCTGTCATTGCAGAACAAGGGCTTATATCGAACCTTCTTTTCTCCGTCTACATGGCCACAGCTGTCCTGTTCTGTGAAAAATGTTACAATTCAAATGTGGGGGGTTTTTTTCTCTACTTTGCATGATAACATTAAAATGAATGTCTAGCCTTTTACCCATATTTAGTTATATACTACTCAAGATATCCATGTAGGATAAGGAAAACTCGAGTTCAGGTCTGTGTCTCTCAGCTGAGCACCAGGTATTTTAGCCAGAGTGTTTGCTGCATTTCACTTTGAGAAATATTTATAGCACAACTTCATGAGAAACACCCAAATACTTGACTTTCGCTCAGTATTTTAATGAAACTTGTCTTCACAATGTGGGTGTTTCCTTCCAGAGGGAAACCCTAACTAGCGTTTTGACCAGCTTTAAGTCAAATTTTAGAGACATTGTGGGTGGCTGCTTTCAGTGTAATTTTTATCAGCAATTATATTACCTGAAAAAAAAAAGTTCTGAAAAATACTGTTTAGAAAATATATGTTAATTAGAATATATCTATTTCACTGTGCCAGCATTTTCCAGTGTTGCCAAGAAATTGCCAATTCCAGTCCTTGCCAGTCTGGAGTAAACTAACTGTTAAAAGTATTGCATGACTGGATATGTGCATTATTTTTTTCTTACAGAGCTATTTCTCTAGGGGGCAGTTGTGGAGCAGAAAGGCAGAAGGACAAGTGGAATAGAGATTAATTTAAGTTAGCAAGAACAGCTTTAAAATGGTTAGTCAATGATTGTATTTTATTTTTAAATAGAAACTGACATATAAGCAAATTATAAGAGTAACCAACAATTATTTAGGGAGGCATGTGGGGACAGCTATTTTGTTTTGTGAAATATAGCTGGGGTAAGAGTTACCAGTTAAAAAACCTGAAATAGCCATTCTATACTTTCAGCAAAGAATAGATACAGTTAGTTAAAATCGGCCAATATTAGTTAAAGAAGAAACAGAAAACTGAATTAATAGTAAAAAGAGGATAAAATAGGGAAGTCTAGGAAAAGGGCCAAAAAAATAACAGCAGTAAATTATCTTCTGTCTTTTAACGCCTGCACACTGTAACTTGTCTTCACCAGCAAGCTCCTGAACTGAAAGAGAAACATCTTAGGTTATAGTAGTCAGATTGGGAACCAGGTTTATTGCTTAGTCATTGGTAAATATTTACAGGGTGCAGCCTGGTTCAAGCCTGCTGACTTCAGTAAAAGCATTCTTGCTGTCTTCACTGAGTTTGGAATCAAATCTGAGGATGAGGAGAGAGGCACTATGTGTTCAGTGGGACTGAGGTTTTAGCTGGGGCATCTCAATGAGGTGTTACTGTTGAGCAGCCATTACCTACAAATCTCACATTCTGAGTCAAAATCTGCTCCAGCTTACAAAAAGTATGTCTGATGTAATTTCAGTAACTTCAGCACAAAGGCTTTTCCAGGTGAAACTCTGAGAGGTTCAGGGTCATGCTACTTGCAGCCTAATATAGAAGGCGTGACCCAGCAGTGGCTATGGCTGCTATGGCCTCTGAAGGCTTCTGTCGTGACATCTCTGCGTCTCATGTTGTCAGAAAGGGCACGTAAAGCCACTGATGGAAGATCCCACCCCGTGCTGTTATTTCTGTGCATCCTTTCCAGTCTCACGTATTTCCCAGGGCGATGTTGGGCTCACAACTACACACCAGTGCCAACAGTGCCAATCTTCCACAGAGGAGGAAGAAAACCTGGGCTTTGCCATTGCTTGCTGTTTTGCTGGTCTGCAGGTAGTTATGCTTAAAGGGCAGAGCACTTCCAATTGCTTGGCTCTACCAGAGCCAAGCCGATTGTATAGCAGAAGATGTCTTTGCCACCTTCATCCCTTTCCAGAGAGGGTCCCTAAGGTGAAACTGACTACCAGTTGCTGCTCACTGCTTTACCATGGCCGTCACTGGCATGCAGCTGCTGTAAGCAGCACTTGTGACAGACAAATAACCAACTGAGAATAGCTGCAGTGCACTTCTTCCTTGTCATAGGATAGAAAGGTCCTTACTTCTCACTCGGTACTTCTCACTCCTGGTTCAGGAGCTCTTGGAAGGATCACCTGTGTCAAATTCACGCTGGGTGGATTCAACTCGGGTTCAGTTCTCAGCCGCAAATTCAGAGGTGATTTTTATTCGGGCAGCACAGAGACGAGACTAGGGGACATTGAATTCATCTCCGTCTCTGGACCCTTTCATACCAACAGGTTCAGCCTTGTAATTCATCCAGGCGCTTGTCTCCGCCCAAGCCACAGAAGGGTGTTTCAGTGCAGTGCAGCGTCTTACCGTGCAGTGTCTTACCGCCAGCGCACCCAGCACGGCTGCGGCCGTCAGTGCGGTGCCGTTCTCCGCGCAAACACGTGTCACACACGCACACCCTGCGGCAGCCAGCCGGGATCGGGGATCGGCACCCGGGATCAGGGATCGGGACGGCCAGCGCATCCCACGGCGGGGATGGCACCGTGCGGCCGTGTCCCGGGTGGCCGTATTCCCGGGTGGCAGGGACAGCGCTCCGTGTGCCGCCTGGGACGGCGGCGCTGCATTGCGGGCATAGCACAGCCCGCCCCTCCCGCGCCCCCTCTGCCCCCGGGGCCGCCCTCCGGAGAGCCCCGCCGGCTGCCCTGTCCCACCGGGAGCCCTGCCCTGCCCTGCCCTGCCCTGCCCTGCCCTGCCCCGCTCCCGCCCGCCAGGAGCCGCCCTCAGAGACGCAGGGAGGGCGAACTTGCTGTTTTGTGGTTTTCGCGTGTTCCTCGCAGGGCCCCGGTAATTATGAACGATAGAGACCCGTCTCACAAATCCTGCAATGCTGTAGTAACACAGCCTGCTGTAGTAATGCCCTAAATATTGACATGTAAAAGCTGCAGGATTATTGCAGTAGTTTCCTGACCGAGCAGTATTGTTTAATGGTAACTAGTGAAACTGCTGTTGTAAAATCTCATCTGCAGGGTTTGGTTGTAGCGTTAATATTTTAAATATCGGTGCCTACACCTACTTTTTAATCACGATGCCTGTTTTTATTAGCTCCTAAACCACAATGCAGTCAGATATTTTGAAGTGGAATATATGTTTTATTGTAATTATGATTAATCAGTGCTACTAAGCAGAGCTGCTCTCGCTCTTTCAAGAGTAAAAGAAGCTAAGGAAGATTTCTAGCCAGGGATAGAAATCTCTGTTCCTCTGGTATGATTTTTAAACACCACAGAAAAAAACCCCAAACCAACAAAAACCTGCCAAACCTGTGCAGGATAATCAATGCTTGCAAACAATCTGTTGACCCCCATCCACCACCTGTAATTTTTTTTTTCCTCAGGATGTAACTACGAACAGTTCTGAAAGGATAAAATAAAATAAAAACTTGCAGATAGCAGCAGCCTGTGTTTGGGCCTGCTATTAGGGGATGTGGCTGTGAAGCTCTTTGCACAGAAGGCATTCTTAAGGCAAGAATAAAGACCTAGGCAAAAAATAGTGGGAAGCACAGCAATTATGAAAAAAACAAACTTGGAAAGGATGTAGGAAAGAATCGGAGCCAATGTGAGCTTTGGGCATTTTGCTAATGATGGAGCAATATGGTTGTTGTGTTACTACTGCAGATCACAGGACCAGTGCTTGAAGGGAAAGGTGTCACAAACAGATATATGTCTCATGTCTTCAAACTGCCCACCTAAGAAGAGTAAAACATGCTGGCACATGGGCCTGTTCTCATGGCTTTATTTTATGAACCTGCTTTACCCTCCAATAGTAATTTTCAGAAGGCGCACTAGTGTCCAGAATGGAGTAATGCATCAGACCCATTTTACACAAAGTCTTGATTTACTGAAGAGTCTAAAGATCTCTTGGTTCTGTCTTCCTTTTTCTCATTACCATTGGTGGGTGCAACACTTTGCTGGTGCAGATCCTGTGGGCACAGCTGAATGGTGAAGAATCCTCCCCCAGTCATACATCAGGGCTGCATCTGCCCTTGCAACTGGGAAAAAATACGTAAAAACAAGTTTTATTTTGGCTAATTTTGTGCTGAAGCAGTTTAGGACACTGCAGTAGAATTTATTTTAGATGAAAATTGCGCATCTGCAAAGATTTCTACATCATCTCAATAGTGCTTTGGTGTCTCCATTTCAGCAGTTCCCTCCATGCAAAATTGCTTGTGTGAATTGATTGGATTGCCATCTGCAGCCCCATTTTAAATGAATCTGAAACTGTGTCTCAATACTCAAAGATATTAAGTAAGAGCGTACTATACATGTACATGCATACATACAACGTGTGCCTTTATTCCATTGACCTTTTATTTTCATAGTCTTCCTAGGCTAATACTCACTGATTAAAAGTTTCATCTCTGTGTTTCAAAGAGTAGTTGAAATGGGGTCCTTGGTCTTGTTTGCTGTGGTTCTTTCAGTTTCTTGATTGTTCCCAGCTGAGCTTGGAGCACTGTTGGACACAGACATTCGTTTGTACAGGGTTCTGCCTAAAGCAGTTGCTTGGTACAACACAGGACAGTCTATTCAAAACAACAAAGTCCCTGTTAGACAACTGGAAGAGACCTCAAATCAACAACAAAACCCTGGGTAGGCATACTGGATCACAGTAATACAAAGAAGCCTAAAGCTGTGTCTCTCACCTAACTGCCCTGTTTCTCCATATTCAGAGACATGGATCTCTTTTGACAGTGACCCAGCAGATGGACTCCCTGCTGACTGCTGGACTTTACAAGGTCCCTTCCTGATCTATTTACAAGTTGCATAGGAGGAGAGTTCTTACTCTGAAATGTTAATTTTCTGCTGTGAACTCTAGGCAGTCTGTGTTAAGGAATTGGGAGGATTTTTCTCTTATGAGGCCAGTTACCTCCAGTTCTTTTCCCTTTTTTTGCTTGGAGCCAGTGTTTTCCTTCTTCTCAGAATTGTTTGAGTTCTCAGTTATATGGAAGGCCATATATTTTACTTCCGGCCAAGATTTTTTTTTGGTTGGTATTGTAATCAGAGATTTAGTGGATGCCATTGACAACGTTCAAACAAGCTTACATATTCTCTTCTCTCTGCACAGAGGGCAAGGAATTATTGCTGGGTTTCTTTCTCTCTAAAGCCATAGGAGAGCTCAGCTTCCCCGTGGTAGAAATTAGTCCGTGTATTTGTTCTGTCTCTCAGGGTTCCTGAATAACAATGAATACCAAACAAATTACGATTCTATTGCACCTTGCAGTTAACAAGAAAGGATCCTGAGGTACTTTGGAAGACAGAGCTGTACTCTGGCATAATTTTTCATGTTACATCTTGTGGTATCTCTAAGAATGTAAGTACTGAAAAATACTATCGGCATCAGTTAAGTGGATGTAGTGGATTTAGTGAATGCTGATTCAGGAGATGCAATTTGAACCAAAAGTGAAGGATTTAAATAATTTCTCCTAATTTAGATACCCACAGCTGAGCAAGCCTTGAATGTACCTGACTATACAGACTCAAGGGTGACTAGCTCATATGTAAATGTCTGTGCTTTGGAATGTTTGATATTAGCTAAGATGAATGTTAGTCACAAAAGTCAGTCTTTCATATTCTTCTCACTCCTCTGCTATGCATCACAGTCTTCTTAACACTTTATCCTTTGGCTGTTCCGAGGTACAGGAAAACTGACAGCTTCTGAGAAAACAGCCTCTTGAATGGATCTGGCCTATGCTGGCTCTCAGCCCAGAGTGGACTCCCAGAGAGTCAGAATTGCCACAACACTAAAGGAAGGGTTAAACAAGTGGAATGTGGATAGTAAAATAGGAAAAAAGAGGACAGCATGTCAGCAAGGATGAAATGGCTTGAGTGTTGCAACCATGCTAGTTGTAGTTCTGGTAGTAGAAAGCAGTAGAAAAGGAAAAAAAAAAAATCTGTGCTGAG
Source organism: Cinclus cinclus (assembly GCF_963662255.1). Classification (NCBI taxonomy): domain Eukaryota; kingdom Metazoa; phylum Chordata; class Aves; order Passeriformes; family Cinclidae; genus Cinclus; species Cinclus cinclus. The sequence continues at coordinate 87,241,272 of NC_085047.1, forward strand.
GCTAGAGTTATGAAAATATCCAGAAGATGTTTGTGAGCCAGAGGAGGAGACTGGTCAATACAGGTTTGGGTTTTTTTTTTTTTTTTTTTTTGTTTGGGTTGCATATAGACAGAGGCCTCTGCACTATTTTTGGAGAGAATTTCAATTGCTTCATATTATGACATAGAGCAAATCACACTGTCATTGAGGGAACATTGGAATCCTTCCCTTTTTACAAGATTCCTGTCCTACTTTCATTGTATACAAATTTGCCAGAAGGGAAACCAACACTGAAGTGTCAGGTGGGGTCTAGGTGCATGATGGAGAAGATTTTGAGAAGTTCCAGTGAATCAGATAATGCTAGAGATACGTGGTCCAATTCATGTCCTGAATTCCAGGCAGTTCTGTGAGGTTGTGTGCTGCACAAATCATACAGCTGTGATGTACAGGAATAGGTCTAAACCAGCTTGCAGCAGTTTTGTGTTTAAAAATGCTGAATATTGGCTGTCACAGTTCTCCCAGAATGCTAACTCTTCAGACATGAAACTAAGTGAAATTTAGCTTGGAGCTTCATTCTTTTATTAGATAAAATAAGACTAAAAGGAAGACTATGAAAAGTCTTCCCACTCATGACTGTGATGAATTCCTCTGATTTACATATTAATAAATAATGCCATTAATTAGCAAAACTCCTTCTTCCTACTGCACCATTGTAGCAGAATAGAGGATGTGAGTGTAGTAAGGAGTAAATGCTAATTTTCCCATGCTCAATTAGAGTTAAAAATTGTTTTTCAATAATGCTGAGCATCTAAAACTCTAGCTGATTTTAAACGTGAAAAATTGGGCATAAAAAGTCGTATCTCCAATCACAGCCAAGGACAAGTTAGTTTGGCTGGTTATGCTGATTGCCTGCCTGAGAAGGGCATAGCACAAATTATTTCCTGTGACATTCATAGCTTATTAAAGATTTATCTGTGTGTTGCAGTCCTAACTCACATCACCATGTAAAAACACTATAAATGGGAGCAGCAAATGTTTAAAATCAAGCTCGGTCATTCTGAACTTGGGATTCAGAAAATCAATGAACTGTAAAGATGTGGACCCTAAAACAGCTGCAAAATGTTAATCTTCTGAACGAACCATTCTGTGGTCATTTTCCACATAAATAAATTATTAGAAAATGTGCAAGCAGTGCACAGGTTGCCTAGTTCTCTTACCTGAATGTATTTTGGATAGACAACTGCTAATGCATCGAGCGTGTGCAATGCTTTCAAGGGAAGACAAAAAAAAAAAAACAAACATCCCAAAGATTGCTCACTCTGGGTGATCCAAGACATTTTTTCCTTAAATGACAAACAAAATAAGGCAAAGGTAATAGACCAGCAAGTCAGGCTTCCTATTGCTGAGACAGAAAAGAGTTTCCAAGAGAATGCCATGTGGCACATGCTTCAGCACAGCATAAGCCTGCCCATAAACCCTGTTATAAAAGCATCAGTGCTTAGCCTGCACTATTCTGGTTCTCGGAGTTGGAAACAAGTGTGTGTCCCCAGCTGACTCCTGATTCTTACACATACATCTGGCCTTCTGCACCCTGGACATTTCCTGAGGGATTTCAGAACAAGTTCATAAAATCATCATAGAATGGCTTGGGTTGAAAGGGACCTTAAAGATCACCTAGGTCTAACCTCCTTGCCATGGGCAGGAATATCTTCCCCTAGACCAGGTTGCTTAGCCCCTTATCTAACTGATCTTGAGCGCTTTTGGGGATGGGACATCTACAGCTTCTCTGGACAACCTGTCCCAATGCCTCACCACCTCCACAGTAAAGAATTTATTCCCAGTATCTTATCTAAACCTACTCTCTTTCAGTTTGAAGTCATTCTCCCTTGTTCTGTCACTACATGCACTTGCAAATAGTCGCTATCTTTTTGTATTCTCTCTTCAGGTACCATAAGGCCACAATTGGGTCACCCACAGTTAGGTCTTTGTGCTGGATTTTCAGAAATGCCCTGTTGGGCTGAGAGTAAATTGATATTTTTGCCTGTAGGGCTATAACGATGGTGGTTTCCATATGAGTGCAATCTCATCTTTTTTCCATGTTAACCTTTCCTTTTCCCCTTTCCCCATGTGCATACGCGCAGACACCCACACACAAACAGGACACAGTGTGAGGAGATGTGGAATGTGTCTCTTCTTTCAGGACATGTTATGGGAGCTGTGATGTGGGCAGTGGAGTATGTGCTGTATCATGGTGCGGGCACACTAGATGAGATCTCTGAAAGCTGCATCTCATCTTGGGATCCCTGGTGTAAGGGATTGCCCTGCACTGTCCTCCAGCACAGGGCCTGGGCTTAAAGCCATCCTTTATCTCAAGCAGGCTGAAGCACATATGAGCCTGATTTTTGCCAAAGCTAGCCCTTCTTTTCTATATGAATGCAGCAAGTGGCAAATCCAGGCAGGATGCTCTGCCCTAGGTGTGAGAAGATCCTGTGGTTTCCCATTTCTCTGCTACTGTGCCTCAGCTGAGCACTGTGTACATGAAGTCTCCACTGGTTGGATGGTAAAATGGAAGCACAGAGAAGCAATAAGGAACAATGCAAGCGGATTCAAAAGGGATTTGGATCATTTAGTTGATGAGCCAGCAGATGGCAAATGCTGCTTGGTGTAGAAAATGAAAAGTAATTAGTCTGGGAACAAAGAGCAAATGTAGGGAATGGGTGTTACATTCAACACGTTGATCAGAGAGAGAAAGGGGTTACTGTGGGGAAAAAAGCACATAGGAAATGTCACTTCAGTGCACAGCTGCAATAAAAAAGGCAAACAAGACACTAGACCGATGGAACAGTGAGCTATAATGCACCACCAAAGAGGCAATACAGTCCTCTGGAAGATGGTTATTAGGCCCCAGACTACTGCATGGAGCATGGGTCACTGTCTCAGGAAGGTTATGTTTGGAGAAAGGTGCATTATAAAGCAACTAAACTCCTAATGGTTTAAATTATTTCAGTTCTGAGGCAAAGTTAAGAAGCTCATTCTGAGGGGTCAAAGAGACCTTAAAGAGATTTTAAAATTACAGTAATGATCTGTGCAGTTGCCAGAAAATACTTCTAGTAATACAAGATTATAAAAATTAAGGAAGTGGTACCGAGCAGAGAGCAGAAACTTCACAAACTGCTGCACAAGAAAAGGACAGTTACCTTCTGACTCCATTGAGTTGCATATGGTGAAATACAGCTTCAGGAACATAGAACTCAGTCAAGTGAATGATGAACAATTATAGTATGTGCAAGTGTCCTATGGAACAAGCAGGAGGACAAATAAAGACACTGATAAAAGTAGGAAAATCATGTAAGGGAAGAATTCCTCCCCAGGGTTTCAGGGTTTGTTTGTGTTTGGATTCTGCTTGTGCAGATTCCTAAGCTGTATTTTTCTGCCTGCTAATAGAATGAACAACCTTTGCACACAAGCCATGTGGCAAACCACATTCAAAGAGGAGAAAATGGTAGGGGGAAGGTAAATTTTGCCCTGTCTTCTTTCAGGTCTAGTTAAGATAGAGATTGTTGGGCTGCTACTTGCAAAAAGTTGGGTCAGCAACAGTCTGAATTTGAGGTAAACAGATAGTTGACCAAGCTAGGGAAGGAGGGAAAAACTGGAAGCAGGTATACCTGCAAAATGGGATGTAAGTACTCAGCCACAATGAAATAGGTTTCAGGTGGCTATGCCTGTCTAGGAAACTATTTGTGCCTAGAAAAATAGTGTATGGTTGGGCAGGCATTAGAGAGGCGCTTGAAGTAAATTTACTGACATGTGCAGTGGTGCAAATACAGAACTGCAGCCACTGCAGCAGGAGTTGGTTGGATGGAGCTGGTATATCCTGCTTAGCCCTGAGGTCCTGAAGCTGGTAGATGTGGTTTAGAGCATACAGATTAACTGCATGGACGATGACAGGAAGCCTGAGCTCTTTCTCTATAGCACCATGGCCAGAGAAGACAGTATTCAGGGTATATTGTCAGGAAATTGGAGGTTCATTCGCACAAGCCTCCCAACAGAGAGATTGCTACTGGATTAAGTGTAGGTCTTGATCAAGTTTTGCCTCTTCTGTAAGAGGGAATGCAAGACATTGGAAAGGAGCTGACAAGACTGAGCTTGTCTCTGGGGTGAGGTGAGGGAGGTAGCAAATGCTGTTGCTTCATGTCTACAAGGCTGCAGCTCCACAGTTGTAGCCACACTATGATAAAGGAAATTGAGATAAAAACACCTTGTACTGATTAACTGCAGGTGGTGCCATGGCTGTATCACTAGTGAAACAATGAGGATTTGAATTTGCTGACATTATTGCAGCTGCACAAAGCTATTCAGTGCCTCTGAAGATTATGTGGAAGTGGGAAAATATAAATTGTGTAGTTCATGCAGACTGATTTTCTGACCTAAACAGAACAGCATCAGCTTCTTGCAAAGAAGACAGAAAGACCTCAGAGAAAGATGTGAAATAATCTACCCTTATAGAAACCTAATTCTAATTCTCCTGTAGTCAGGTACTGGCTTAAATTCTGAAAACCTGTCGTTTTAGCTTTTCCAAAGCTTAGCATAATTGTTCTGACTGGATATTCCTGTGATCCATATAGCCATCCAAGCCTTCTTTGAATCCTGCACAGTTCTTGACCTCAGTGCTTCCTATGGTGATATCTTCCACTGTCCAATTACACATTATGTGAAAAAGAATTTCATTTGATCAGCTTTGAATGCATGAGGTCTTCATTTCATTGAATGTTCCTTTATTCTTGTGTTATGCAGAAAGCTAGAGAAAATTGTCAGATATTTCTTCTCTAGAGTATTTGGTATTTTATTTTACTGTGTGTCTTCCTATCTGCCTCTTTTCTGAGATAAACAAATCTCATTCCTTTCAATCTCTTCTGGTGATAGTCTCTGCCTCTACCTTTACACCCTCTGACCCCCAACTTGCTCATTCTCATTCTCACTCTCTGACCTCCATTTGTCTCTGCTGGATCTTCTAGGGCTTGGGGAGAGGCATGGACAGTATGTCAGAGGAGAATTCAGTGCTGGCTGAGTATCTCAATATCTTGTTAGCTGTGTGGGTTGCAGTTGTATCATGGTCAGATGTCTTGGTTAAGCTGTCTGTACTGCTTTTTAGGCAGTTGGTGCTGAGCTTAGCACCTCAGACCTTAATTACTGTAACCAGCTCCACTCTGGCATCTCTAACATTCATCCTGTCTCATTTAATTTCATTTGGCAGACACCTTGCCACCCAGGAAGACTGCATTATCCAGTAACCTGGCCTTATGTCCCCTTCCTAAACTCTTTTTTCCTACCACTTCAAGAAGAAAGGTCTAACCCTTAATTGAAAAAACCTTTTCAATATTTCCTTTTTCTATCTGTCTTCTTTTCTGCTGTCCTTAAGCTATTTGTGACTTCCTTTTCATGTATTAGTAGATTTGACATTCATTGCCCACACTGTCCACGCTGTCTCCACAGTGAGAGCTTTTCCATGCCAATCTACAAGATTTCCTATTAATACCTCTTTGTAGTCCTTCAGAACATCCTAAAAGTCTAGTTTTCTGGTAATACGTCCAAGAAGATGCAGTGAAGGGTAGTAAGGTGAGGTCATCTGGAAGAGATGTACCTAGATCTGAGAGCACAAGCAGCATAATGAAGGTGGACCTTCCCTTGATATTTAGCAGGAGGTGTATCCCTTCCAACCCACTCAGCCCAGGTTGGTGTTGTGGTGTTGCTACGTGGAATTGTAGCTCAAAGCCAGTTTGTGTCTTCCATGTCAAAGGAACCACAGCTGCTTCACCTTACATGTGTTTGACTGTATGTGCTAAATACTCTGGTATTGAGGCACTCATTTTCGGGCTGTGCATTCTTGCTTGTGGGAATTGCTCCTTGTAAACTCACAGTTGATTCATGCAGCATTAGACAGTGACCTCCAGGGCTGTAAGGGGAGGCAGGCACTAAAATGCACCTCAGTTAAATAGATTATCTTCCTGTCCTGTTATGACAGTGCATAAAGCTTTCTTAGAGTTCTGGAGTTGAAGGTGCCTCTCCCAGGCAGCTCTTGTGGGCTGTGGTTTTTGTATGAGGGCCCTGTTTGCATTGTTCTGTCTTCTACAACTAAAACTCCAAACATTCTGGAAGCAGAAAAAGGAATGGACTTTCAAGTGTTTCTTATTTTTTGAGCCTGCCTCACACTACAGTGCTGTTTTGCTGTGTTGGCTAGATAAACCAAGGTGTCTTTCATATTAATACCTAATTTCAGAAATGAATAGGTTCTCACACCTAGGAAGTTGTGAGTGAATTGGAAGTTGACTGAATGATGTTCAGGAGTAATCTGAAGAATATTATCTGGGAAAATGCTGCTGAGGGGATTCAGTGCTGAGGTTGGGATACTTTGTGCTGAAATCCACAAAGCTTTTGTTTGTTACCTTGTTCAAAAAGGAGCTGTAGTGGAATTAGGATCTGTACAGGTTATTTTAGAGAGGGCAACTAGGATGGTGGACAGTTTTCAACACCATTTAAAATTAGGAAGCCACCTGTTAGTGCAATCTTTTTTGTACTTCAATAATACTTTAATAAATGGAATCTAATCCAAGTGTCATCTCTTCATTATGAGCCAGTCATGCCTGACCCACATGTTTTAAATTGGCACTGGTAAGGCAGATAGAAAGGTGAATGGAACAGCTGAACTGAAGAAGCAAACCCAGTTGGGTCACTTCTGTTTCTTTAGTGTAAAATTTTCAGAAAGCATGCATGATAAATGTATAATCAAAAGAGAATTTTGGATTGCTTTCAGGGTTCCAACTGCCTTCCATCATCTCAAAGCACCTATTCATGCTTTTACAGGGGCTTTATGAAAGCATATGAAGTGGGTAGCAATTTACCCCTGTCTTATCCTTGGAAACAGACAGGACAGCTTTATCATCTTCTTGTGGCTTTGTCTGGATGATAATGATGATGATTTTTGTGAGCCTGATCTAAAGCAGCCAATACAAAATAAATTTTCGTGTATACCTCATTTACAGCATTTTAGCTTAAATTCTTCACTCTTAACAGTGTTTTAGCTCAAATAACTTCATACACAGCAAAGAATACCTTGTTTTTGATTAGAAACTATTAGCTCAATCTAGTTAGAGGACCTAAGCCTAAATATTTAAATCCCTCCTGGTCAAAATTTATGTTCTGATGAAACAAGAACAAATTATGTCTGCCTAATCTAGACCTGTTTTTAAGCTTTTAGTCCATTCTGCATCACGAAGAGAGCTATAAAAAAATTTCACTGAATTCAGATTAACCAGGTTGCCTTTACTTGCAGAAGCAGATTATTTATATTTTTTTACACCTTGCTTATATTTTTTTTATCCTTGAAGTTTAAAGAACTTTTATCACTCTTAGCTTCCTCCTTCTTTTCTTTCTTTTTTTTTTTTCCTGGTTCATCAGTCAGTTTAGGATGCCACTAAGTAGTACTCTGTTAATCACATTAAAGGGCCATTATGCCTAGTTAATCTTTTCTGCTGCTGCTAGTATTTGGCATGCAAGAATGACATAAAGATGAATTACGCATGCTGTGGTGGAACAGGTCTCAGGACCTTGGCAGAGGGTGTACTGTGACTGGTCTTGACACTGCAGAACTTGTCTTAGGAGGATGAGTTTCTGCTGTTCTGATTTTCTGTGCTAATTTTTCAAACACCAGTATTACAAATAAGTACTTGATCCCAAAGGGCAGCTCAGAGTGGGGTCTCTTCCTGAGAGAGGGTTTGTGTTAAGGCTTGCTTTCAGGTTGTAACAAAAAACCTGCTGTATTGGCCTGCAAAGAAAACCCAAGAACAAGCAAACAAAAAAGCCCCAACCTGGAACTATTGCCTGGCTCACTATTTCCTAAGAGGTTTGCTTGGTACCCTGAAGAACACCTGTAGGAATGTACTTTTCTTAATCCAGCTGGATGGAAGGTCTGGTCTGGGGCCCTGCATCTCGTGCTGATGATGTAGAAGGGACTGGAGATTTTTTGCCCTGCTTACGCATTACTTTCTACTGCTGGATTCAGGAGTCCTTCCCTGAAGTGAAGGTTCATCCCAGTCATCCAGATTCCAGGCACCTGAAACGATGTGTCTTCTAAAAATGTCTAAACCAGTTAGTAGACATGGCTACAAAAGCTTGCTTTTAGTACTTTTGGAGAAGCATGACAGCCGTGAGAGGTCTGGGGAGTATCCCTCACAGAAATCTTTTAAAGATGGGTATCCTTTCCCTAGTGGCTTTCCAGAATGGATATATTCCTTGTGCTTAGTGTTCATTCTCCTGCTTACCTGCAAGGATTTGTAAATCATAAGCAGTCCATAGTACTGTGTGACTAAAAATTTCTTTTCTAGGAAGCAGGAAAAAGAAAAGGAAGAACTTTATCTGTAGGATTGTGTTCCCCATTATTTTAAACTGTCTGTAGGCATATGTGCTCTCAAGTCACAGTTCTTGACATATGTAACCTTAGCTTCTTACAGCTGATTTGTAACACTGGTGTTTGAAAAATGACTATGGAATATCAAATCAGTTTGAATTCACACTTGTCAGGAATTGCATGAATGGTCCTAGGAGACACTGTAACAGTACATCTCTACTGATTTGTAATTCCTCATAGGACAGGAGATTTCAAGCTAATAATCTCTATCCAGACAGCTGGCTTTCATTTTAAGGAACACTGAGATGTACTGCTGGTTCTTATTTTTAAATTAAAGAAAATGTAAGAATCATATTATGAATGTGAGCTTGATGCAAGGGTGGAAGTATGATGAGAGGAGCTGCATTTCAGCAGGACTTGTTGCAATGCTTCCTTCTGTGTTTTGTCTTGAGGGCTTGCATGTTCAGTGAACAAGATCACAGATGAATTTATTTCAGAATAGTAAATACTACTGTCTATGCATACGTTTCTCAAATTAGGATCAGAAACTCCCCTAAAATGCAAACTTTCCCCCTTTTTTCCCTTTCCGAATATATATATACCATCTTCAGGTTTTTAGTTTTCTTTTTTTTTTTTTTCTGCATGACTTTGCACTTGGCTTTGATACCATTCAAAGTGAAGCACTGGGGCAGAATTTTTAGCAAATAGGAGTTGAAGACCTGTGGTAAATTCTTTATTGCTCTTGTCTTTAAATCAAGATTGGGTGCCTTAATAAAAGGTTAGGCTTCTCTTCATCAAGTTATTAGCCTTTCATAAAGAAATCCCTTGATGAAATGTTATGGCCTGTGTTTTCCTGGGAAGTAAGACTAGATCATTGTAATGGGCCCTCCAGGTCTTTAGCTCAGCAGTGCCTAATTTCTTTCCTGACCTTGAATTACATTGAGAAGAGGAAGTTTAAGAGGAACAAGTCAGGAAGTAAAATTCTGCATATTCTGAATATTTTCCAGGATTACTAGCCAAATGCTGAGGTGCTCAGAGGAAGAAGCAGTGCTAAAACAAGGAGCTCCATTAACTGGCTAAAGCTAATGAACCTGTGTCTGGTGTGTAGGACTGGTGTGGGAGATAGCAGTGGGCTCACTCTGAGCTTTGGTGGTCTTGGAAACACAGCTGTGTGGAGCTCTCCCTCTGTGCAGGGTTCATCAGATCCTCAGCTGCTGCAGGCAGTGCCTGGGGAGACCATTCTTTGCCTGTTTTCCAGTCCCAGCAGCAGTCTCCCACAGTGATCAGGAGCAGCATTGCCAGGTGTCAGCCAATCATGAGTCATACTCACTCCCTGAAATCCATTCTCCACCCTCAGGACCAAAGCTCTCTATTTACCTGCTTCAGGTTGTGATGATTATAGTCCATTGAATTCACAGGTTTGTGTATGGTGGCAAATCATCAAAGTGCAGAATGTTGTCTGGTCGTTTTTTCTGTTCTGCACCTGAGATGTTCCACCAGTACCTGCCCTGGCTTTCAGATGCTGCCTGGAAAAATATGTCTTCCCCAGTAAGAAGTAGGAAAATGTCCAGCTCCTGACTCCACAGGTATTGATCAAGCAGAAAAAAACCCACAAAACTCCACCACTTGCGAAATGGCTGTTTTAAAACAGCAGCATTTAGATTTTGGCCCAAGTATGAAATAAGTACTCCTAAGAGATGGCAAGCCTATGTGGGAAGAAGCCATAGGAATTGGGAAATAGCTGGTGAAGATTGTATGTGTGTGTGAGGACAGGGGAAGGCAGGCTGGAGAGTGACTTGTATTTCTTGCGGTTTTATTGTAATAGTGGCTGTAAATTGTGAACTGCTGCTCTGCAAATGCTAACATCGTGGCTGGCTTTAGCCACTACTTACAGACATTACTGGTCTTAAGTACAGGGGCTTGTTTCCTACATCTGCATAAAGAAAAGTACAGATTGGTGATGTGCCCATCCCATGTCTCACTAAAATGCAGCAGTGACTGCTCTCCTTTTCCCAGAGAGCTGCCTCTTATCACATCTTTTTTCTGCCAGACACCCCAGTTAAAACTGGTGTCCTGCTACTTGAGATCTGCTGTAATGAAAGAGCCTTTCCTCCTTCTTTGGACAAAGCTTTCATGAGCTCACCCTTGAAGGAAGTGTGGGTGAGGGTAGGCAACTTAGGCAGGAGCACAGGTGACTGTGATGGGATTCAAGAGCTGTGACACAAAACCAGGCAATTGCTTCCCTTGGAAAAAGGTTTAAGAAAGAGACAGATGAGGCGTAATTGAGACAGAAGGATGTTGATTTCATGGTTTATTGTCACATTAAAAAAGTAATATTACTGATGAATTAATATTTGCTTTTTAATATAAAAGTGCTTATTCTTACAAATCCTTAAGGCTCATTCTGTTACATTACAGTAGGATTTTTCACCATCCCAGAAACTGTGCTACATGAGTTTTACATGAACTGTGGACATAGCAAAATCTCCAAACAGTAAAACAAGTAATGAGTAATTTCATTGCCTTTGTATGCATTATCCTGTTTAATTGCGTAACATAATTTAATATGAAAATAAACAAAAACAACATTTTCTTTTAATTTCTATTTTTGCTTGGACCTGATCCCCAAAATATTTCTATTTTTCTTGAGCAAACGGAACAAATATAATTGGTTTTAAATCCCAAATTTTTACTTATACAGTAGAAGGGAAGGAGTGAGACAGAGGAAAATTACCGATGTAGCATTTACGCTAGATTCTCACTAAAGAGGAAAGGACTGACTACACAGCACAAGTACTGTTTATATGCCATATATTTATTTTTGTAATGTCCCTATGTTGTACTTAGGTAAATCTCCCACTGAAGTCAATGTGAGTTTTGCCTGAGGGAGGAATAAGACCAGGGCTCTCATGGGGGATGTTTTACATTAAGTAGTTTATTAAATTTTTGTCTCACAATGGAAGAATGAAATAGGTGAAAGTTACTAAAGCTCTTGTTTGTACTGATCACAAGTGGAATATGATTTCTGGCATATACTATGATACACAGATAAAAGTATACCATATTTATTTGTAATCATAATCAGAGCTATATTAGTTAGATGGGCAGTGTATTTGCTATTTCTACTTAAATTTTAGATATTTATATATTGTAAAACCTTTTTTTTCAGTAATTGGGTCAAAATGCAGCAACTAAAAAAATAATGCAAAAGATAAAAATAATTTAAAGTATTCTGGAGCAAGGGGGGAAATGCTAACCAATCTAATAAATAAGGCAGTTTAAAGCATTTGTGACTGCTACTGTGATATATGTACATACTTTACAGCATAAATTACTGTACAGAATACTCCGTTTATTGACCTGTGTAAACAATATTGCCTGCTGTATGGGGACGTATTGTGGGATTATGGTCAGCAGAAAGATAAACTGCTGTAGCAGGGTGGGGGAAGCCTCGGGTAGCACATCCTCAGACAGCAACTTGAGCATTATTTTACGAGCTGCAAACAAAGCCATCTCAAATAAAATAATTTCTCAAAAAATCTGCTGACGTTTGTTGCTATAAACAAAATATGGAAATGAAGCTCTGCGGTTTGTTATAAAAATAATTCTAGTCATAAACTGGTCTCTGCATACCTCACCTGGCCAGGGAACCTTGCTCAGGAGTTCGCTGTGTGAAAAGGGAGATGGGGAGGAGTCACAATGCGTCAGTACCTTGTCGTGTGCTGTCTGCACTGCCAGTCAACAGCTGATCCCAGACTGGGATTGCCACGCTGCCTTTTCAGCCACTGGTGCTACGTGCAGCATGGGAAATGGGGAGGGAACCCAGGGATAGTTGCAACTGGCAGGAGAAGTATGACAAATGCAAGCCTCCTGTTATTTTGCCCACCCTGCACTGTCTTCCCCGAACATTTGTTTCCTACAGCCATCCACAGCGTGGTTTGGTTTTGACTTCTGCATGGTGGCAGCTCCTCAGAGAGTCTCTGTAGGATGCCTACCATAACATGGCACTGGCCAGCAGTCCAGGTTTCCATAAATAATATGCCCAGGAAGGCAGGGAATTGCCAAAGCAGTATGTGTGTGCAGCCACCATTTGTTACGCTGGCTATCGTCTCCATCTGCCACAGTCAGCATGGAACAATGCCCCTCCACAGGAGAACCAGGGATTACTGTCCAGAGAGCAATTCTCACACTGCCTTGCTCCTCTGCTTTGGCTCCTGCCCCTCCTGTTGCCATCCATGGAAAGAGACAATGGCACTGAAAGCCCACCTTGACCTGGCTGCTCTGTAGCTCCTGACATAGCACTGCTCTTTCTGCCTCCACCAACAGCAAGGGAAGCCAGCCCTAGGAGCTGCTGTGGGACTACTAGTCTGCTGGCAGGCCACAAACTTTAGGTGCCCCTGTGTGGCCTACTTCATCAAGGATAAAATTCCAATTTTCACATAATGAATTGGAAAATGCTGTTGAATTTCCATAAATAAGAGTAATACTGGCCTCACTTAGGCTCACAGCCAATCTCATCTCTTTCATCATCTGCAGAAAAATGTTCTCCTTGTTTAAAGGAGGCCAGCTCTATTTTTCCAGGCAATGTGAGGAAGAAGTGCCTTCAAGTGTTTAGTAGACTAAAATGTATTTTCTTAATATTTCAGTGATCTTGATAGAAAAAGGTGCACATTCAGTTCTCAAGGATCTGCTTTGGATTTAGGCATAGTAAATTACAGAGTGGTCAAGAGGCGGTCCAAGCCTGAAACATATGCTTGAAACATCTGAGAAGTAAATGTACTTACCACATACCTATTTTCCTGCATTTGTGCTCCCTCCCAACATAATCTCAACCCCATCCTGCCTCAGTGCATCCTGATATATTTACCAATTTCATTAAGCATTCCTGCAAGTAACAGGTATGACTGTAAGCCTGGGGTGGGATTCATAGCACCTCTGTGTCTGAGTTTGTTACCTAAACCCCCTTTTTAGGGGTTTTTTAGCCAATGGAGACAAACAAGCATTTCTAGGGTGAGATTCATTGCACTTCAGACTGTATTTCAGTATTTACTGTATTTCAGTACAAGGTGAGTTGATTCCCAACTTCTGTGTTTAAATCAGAATCTTCTTCTCCCTCATTCCACCTTCTTTTCCTGTTTAACCCCAGTGAATAGTTACAAGGCTGACTGTATCCTCCATGGCCTAAAGAAAGTCATTGTACAGGTGAGACTATCAGCTCCTGCTGGTTCTACTGCATAGCCATGAAGGGGGCAAAGCTCACTCAAATGGATTGGTAGCACAGTCAGGCCAAGGCATAGGGCCAGGAGATGCTGCTGGCAACCCCTCCAGCTGCACTGCTGCTTCACACAAGGTATTTTAGTCACCAGCACTAAGGGCTTTTGGTCCCCAGGTTACTGGTCCCTCTGATTTGCCTTTCCCTGCAGAGGAGAAGAGCTGTTGAAAACTGTGCATGGACTCATCAGCACTCACTGTCCTTCCTCAAGAGGGAACCAAATTCTCTTGCTAGAAATAATGGGAGAAGGTGGATGCCAGTCCCACAGATGGGCTGGGAATGAAAAGAAAGCAGAAAGGTCCTGAACTCTCGGAGCAGCTCTGCACCGTCTTTCATCTTTTTCCTGTGACCAGTTTCAACTCTACCTTCTCCTGTCACAAGCTGGGAGATAGAGTTGAGGAAGAAAATGTCTAGAACTGCAGGAAGGGACCTCAACATCCAGAGGGACCTTGAGAGAGAGACAACCCTCATGTGAACTACACGAAGCCAACAAAGTCAATTACATGGTCCTGTCCCTGTTTTTGTCCAAGCCCCAGTATCAATACAAATGAAGGATGTACTGACTGGGAGCGGTCCTGCTGAGAGGGACCTGGGGGTGCTGGTGGATGAGCAGCTAGACATGAGCCAGCAATGTGCCCTTGCAACACAGAAAGCTAAAAAGGCATGACCAGCTGGTTGATTCTCCCCTGGAGAGGAGATTCTCCAGAGGTGATTCTCCCCTCTACTCTGCTGTTGTGAGGCCCCACCTGCAGTGCAGTGTCCAGCTTTGGGGTTTCCAGTACAGGAAAGACATGGACCTGTTGGAGCAGGTCCAGGGGATGCCATGAAGATGGTCAGAGGGATGGGGCACATCTCCTATGAAGACAGGCTGTGAGAACTGGGGTTCATCCTGGAGAAGAGCAGGTTCTGGGGAGATCTTACTGTAGTCTTTCTGTACAAAAAGGGGATTTAAAAGAAAGATGGAGGAAGACTTTACTGGGGCCTGTAGTGACAGGACAAGGGGAAACAGTTTTCAACTGAAAGAGGATATATTTAGATTAAATCTAAGGAAGAAGTTCTTTACTGTGTGGTGAGACACAGGAACAGGTTGCCCTGAAAAGCTGTGGATGCCCCATCCCTGGAAGTGTTCAGTGGCAGACTGGATGAGACTTTGAACAACCTGGTCTGGTGAAAGATGTCCCTGCCCACTGCAGTGGGGTTGGAATTAGATGATCTTCAAGGTCTCTTCCAACCCAAACCCTTCTGTGATAAAACTAAACTGCAAAGGAAAACAGGTGTATTCCAAAATGGAAGTGAGAAAAAGAATAAGAAGGGCCTGTCCTTTGGTAAATATTATCTATGTCTAGCTTGTTCTTGCAGGAAATGTTTTCTTTCATGTCTGTTGACAGGGTGAGAATTCCATATGTAAAAATGCCAAGTGGAAAGGATAACTACTGCTAAGAAAGAACTCATTAGTATTGACTGAATAACATGAACCACATTAGAAACATTTTGTTGATTTGACTAGTGTTTAGTCCTTGGCGGAGTGCTTTATTGATAACTTCTAGGGGTAATGTGTCAAAACAGAGCTCAAAGTTTGCCCTGGGGATAATAGCTAACAATGGTGTGATCTGGGAAGGTAACTCCCTGAACACTGTGTTCCAAATTTATCTCTGACTTCCCACTTTGGTTACTGGTAATGTGCATCAAAATCAGAAACATATTTTGTCACAGGAGACTTCGTTAAAAAATGTTTTGTTAAGCAACTAGTTCTCTGCAATGCACCATTCTAAAAGAAAATTTCCATTGATTTGAAGTTATGTGAAGCTGGATTTGGATTAATAAATTATTTGAACACTTCTGAGGCTGTTTTGAGGAACATACTTTGTGCAAATTTCTTTTGCAGAAATACAAAGCGACTGAAAGACATAAAAAGATTTGAAATCCTTAGGTTCCATGCAGCACTTAGTTAATCTATGCTGTTTGTCCCATTATGTACTGTTGTGATACTTGCTCTCTGCCAGGATCAAAGTCAGGATCATGGATACTCTGGGAATGGCAATTTCACCTAGGCTGTGATACCCCTTGGTGCTAAGCACAAGTTTTATACATTTTGGTGCTTACACTGAGAGCTTACGTAGTATTTAAGGATTTTGTGGGTCTTGTAGCTCTCGGCTCAGGAGTGAAATTCATCCAGTGTACTTAGCAGTTTTTTCCATAGCTCTTCAACAGCACTTTCCTTCTGAGGATACAAAGTGATTTGCAAACATTAATTAATTCTCATAAAGCCCTATGAGGCAGATAAATGTTAAGTATCCCTGTGTTAGTACATATGAGAAACATGAGACCTGAGTGCCTTATCATTCATGCTGTTCACTGTTATTTGCTCCCAAAAACGACTAAGTGCCGTGGGACAGAGGAAACCCCCTTTCCCCCCTAATTCTGTTGTCTTCCTTGAATCTTCTGGAATTCTTTGAGGGCAGCAGGGATAAGGCTGGGCTTCAAGCTGCAGTGTGTGCAATTCAAGCTACACAAATTGCAAAAGTGAAAGAGCCTAGGTATATCTGTTACTGGTTTTGGGGTCAAAAGCCAGGCCCTTTATGCAACCTTTCCTCACTGAGGAAAACCATAGTCCTTTGAAAGACCAATGGATGCTCTAAATCTTAGTACTTTTCCTCTCTGTAGCTTTAGTCAGGTTAGCACAAACAGGACCTAAAGTGATTTTCCCAACTTGTTAATTAACCGTAAGAGCAATTTACAGCATGGAGGCCAGTGATGCTGGAAATGGAGACTTGGCCTTTTTGAAGGCTAACAGTAGCTTTGTGAGAGACAGTAAAGTAGCTAAATTTTCATGCTAGCAATATTGGCTGAGAGACATAGTTCCACATTTTTTGAGACATACTAGACATAAGATCATCCAAATACTTTTCTGAATGCATTCAGACAAATTTATCTATGGTTACATGCCTTCCCAGCCCTTAGTGCACAGCACATAACCTAATATAACAGCTGTAATTATGATACTGATCAGACCAACCAGGCATTTTCAAGACATGAAAACTAGACTAATTCTTTAGTTTTAAACACAGTGAGGTCAAATATGTGATGTAAATTGTAACAAAAAGATAAAAAAATGAGAGACTTGTTAAGTCTTTGCCAGACAGACTTCTGTTGTTATCTTAAGAAGTCTGTATACTTCAGGCATTGTTTGTATTTCTATTGTGCCAGAATATTTTTTTCTTTAGTTTGAGGATTATTCCTGAATGGGGGAGGGAAGTGTTGCCATCACTGTGAACAAGAAACATTTCTTTCTGACATATTAAGCATTAAGTGGATTATGTAAAAAGGCATATTGCAGGAGATGTTCTTAATATAGCTTTTACCGTGAACCCACAACCTGCCAAAAATTTAGGAGAGATAAAAATCTATTGCTTTGACAATCTTTTAATTAAAAAAAAAAAATCTTGTAAAAAGATCAAGGAATTGACCCACTGTTACTTACATAAAACTCAAACCTTCCTGCTTTAAACCATGAATCATTTAATGTCACATCTGTGGGTATCTAGGCAGATGCCATTAATCCAAGTCATTTTGCAAATTCCAATTTCATTTGGATTAAAACCTACAACTTAGTCAGTGAATAGCACATACTGTACATGTGTTAAGGCTGGTGACTACTCAAGTCCCTTGGGTAGATAAACTAAGTACCGATTAGCCAGGTCTAAGTGTATGTCTTCATCTGGGGAAGAAAACATATCCTGACATGTCAGATTTGAATCAGTAGCCATGAAAAATGGTTGAACATTTGTATTACAAAAGAGATACTATGGCACAGTCCCAAAGGTGCATTTCATATAAATTAATTAGCTACACAAATTATTTTGACAACAGCTACTGCACTTCTGAGGTGATATGGCTGCTCAATGATGAGTACTTGATGATCAGTGGTAGGCACTAGCAATATCCTTCATGCTGAGTGACTTTTATTACTATTTAGATTTACAGTATATACATATGTGTTTGTATCTAAACCTGGGGATTGATCCTCTTAACCTCTTCACCTAGGTCTGCTGTTCACTATAATCTCTTCCTTTGGAGCTCTGTGGAGCTCTCTTATTTGGACAAAAGAAATAGGCAAACAAGGAGTTTGGGTATCCTGTCACGTGCCAGGAAGGACTATGCCTGGCTTTTGACCAGACTTGAAGTTCTTCATATGCTTTGTTCTTACCTGACACTCATGCCACGCCATACTATAAAGGATTAAGGCCAAGGGCTCTGCATGATCTTGCTGTCTGTGAGGATCCTATAGGCTGTTCTGGATTTGTCAAGTCCACCTGCAATACGCAGTTCCTTTGAATCCATTCCCACTGCTGTATCAACTCTTACTGATTCAGAAGCCTCTGTCAGCAAACCTCTTCCTCCAGGCATAATCCATCTGGATTTGTACAGAATGACTTCTTACTTTTCCAAACTTGAACGTGAATATTGCTACAGTTAAAGAAGCCTGCACGTTCCTGGACTTTTACAGCAGATTAAAATAAGTCAGTGTCTTTCATGGAACTGCAAAGAGGGACAGTCTCCTCTGGTCCCATCCAAAACACACAGAGCATCTTTGACTCACAGTGTGATATGCCCAAGACTATTCAGGTTGTTAAAGTGGTGCATAAGCTTAACTGCATCAGACCTAAAGTCACATGCACTTTTGCAGACCAGGCCCCAAGAATATGAAATTAAGCATTTGTTGTTATCGTGCCACATACAGTCATCCAATCAGCAGCAACCCTGTACAGCAAATAGCCTGCACAAAAGACTATTCTAAATAACCTCACTAAAATACTATAGCTGCAAGAAACCTTATGGAGAGAAGGCCAAACTTTCTAATCCACTCATCCTATTGTACCACTAGAAATTAAGGCTCAGTGTGCTCATTAGACAACACAGATGATGCCAGCATAAAAACTAAAAACCAGTAAGATTTCCATGGAAGCAATATTTTATCAGTATTTTAGCTGAAGTAACTCATACAGGAAAGGACAATCATCTACAGAGATGCTTAGTACTTGGAAATGTTAAAACAGGACAGCATTAATTCTTGCATTTCTTTGAAGTTTCTTGACATATTATATCCATACAAAGAGTTCATCATGATTAAGAAAAATACCCCGATCTTAGTAAAATAAACATGCTTCAAAGTTCTGTATTTGAAACTCAAATGCCACATGTGCAATAAAACTAAACTCCATTTAAGGCAAGTAATATATGTTACTTCTAAAATTTCTCAACATTAAGTATCAGAAAGGGCTCCCAAACCCCCAAACTTATCTGAAGATAAACATCATAGGCACCATCAAAGAAAACAGAAGCTAATCTAGCTGAAGTTTCACTTTCCTGATCTGAGGAGAAATCCCGCAGTACCTGCGGATGGCATTGGAGTAGCTGACAGAATCTGTTGCTACTAGTCTAGCAAATCCTGACAGACTTCCACAGCTGGAGGTCAGGCAAGTGATACACAGAAAGGCACCAATCAAGTTCTCCATGATACTTGTGACAAAACAAATTGTTTTCCTTCTGGGGTGGGTGACAGCTACGGCTGAGGGTGACCGCAGGACTCAGAGGTCACCTATATTGTCATTTAAAGGCAAGTACATGCTCTCTCCTAAAGCCAGCCACATTGTAACACTCGAGCCCACGCTAAGATGTGACCACAGCCACAGGGATTCTCTTGGGGGGAAGTATCTGAGCACCTATGGGCACAGAACTATTGGCCCAGGATGGCTTGGGGCTGAGCAGTTCCTTGGTGGCTGCTTCAGAGAACACAGTGAATGCTCTGAGTGTGAGCAATAGCTGGAGTTAAGGTGAGAAGCCTTGGCAGAAAAACACAGCTGTGTGGGGCTCAGTATGCTCATAAGCCCACTCTTTACCACAGGGTACATGGAGTCTGTGCTACCAAAGACATTTGACTGAGAAATTGTGCCATGTTGTTTGGTATCTTTTCTTCAAAATGCAGCTCTTCAAAAACGGGGGATGAAAAAAAAAGGCAGCAAGGGACAATTAATCAACCATTTGTATCAGTGGCTACTTCTACTTGTATCATCTATTCAAAGTGTATTTTGTACTCGCATTTTCTTAATATGTAAGCAAATTAGATTAGAAAATAACAGTAAAAGGGTTCACCTAATGACTCGGACAAGAGCAGTCCACTGAAAATCACCAAAACCGTTGATTTGAACAATGGCAGCAAATCTGACTGCAAAAAAAAAAATCTAATATAGAAAAGAATCCCCTAAATATGTGAAAACAACTGAAAGTGAGCAAAAATGCACTGAGTGCAAGCACAGTTGATATGAACTGGCCTTGACCTCATCTGACCCAAATTAAACTTCAATTATTGTGGGATTAATTCTCCTGGCATGAAAAACACAGCCTGTCAACAGGAACTGAAAACATCCCATAAATCAAGAAGCGTTAAAGCCTAGTTGAGGATTATGCACGAAGAGTGAGAGGATTATGATAGGAAACAGTTCTTAGCCTGATGAGCAGCAAACTCAGCTTCCCAGATAAAGGAAATTGCATATAATACTCCCATACAGCCTGGAAGAAAGTGTTGCAAGCTTCTGCTAGATGTAAAAGATATGAAAATCAAAATCTGCAGGATGAAGCCTTCCCATGCAAAGCCAACAACTGTTATAAATATCTGCCTCTCTGTGTGTGCAGCCAAAATGAACACATTTTCCTTCCTAAGTGGATTACTGTTTGCCATATTTTTCCCGATCTATTTACTGTCAGTAACAGAATGGAATTTTCCACCATCTCTTTTAAGTTCTTGCTATCACCATATCAGTTTTCAGGCCTTCCTTTTGCTTGATTCTGTAGGTTGCACTGTTGGTGAGGAGCCGAACGAGATGCAAAGTCATTTAAAAAGACAGGAGATAAAGAAATGCATGCATTTTGTTGAAACTTATTGCACATGAAGGAATGATGTCTTTCTCTGACTTAATGTGGACTACTCAACTCCTCTCTCTGCTCCAGTGGGGAAGTAACAGGGAGATGGCACATTAATATGGAAACTTCTGTGACATGTCCATGCTCTCAGTAAAAATTCTCCATGTCTACGATTTGCTCTCATTCATTCCAGTTCAGGAAAGCCCTTGTGTATGTGCTTCAGCTCTGCTGAAGTCATCAGGATTTCAGTATAAAGTTTAAGTTAAGAGCTTTCCTGAATAGGGATCTGTGCTTATTGCACTTGGTTCAATCAACCCATAAGATTTTGGTTTCTGAGTTTTTCAGTACAAGAATAGAAAGAGTATGTTTGTGCATTAAGATCAGTTCTTTATAGTATTTCTAGTGTATGAAAATGTTTGGAGAGTGATACAGAACAATTCCTTCTGAAGAGACATCACTGTATATTGTACCTCTGTGCAAATACAGGTCTACACTCAGAAGAATTTTGCTCAATATTGAAGAAATATTCACCTTTGTTTGGATCAATTCTGTAGCTGACTATTTCTGTAGCACAGTGTCCAGAATAACTGAATTATCCATGGAAGGGATACTGTCCATGTGAATGGCACACAGTCATTATGACAAGTGAGCGCTATTCCGCACCCAGTGAAGTCCTTGTTGAGTGTATTGAACCAAATGCTCCATACTGCTGTGCAAGGTGATAGGTCCCATCAATGCATCCAAGTCGTTAAAAAAATCTGCAGGGAAAAAAAGAAGATTCAGCATCAGAAGAGTGAATCTTTATTTGCTACTTGTCACCCTTTAGCAGATTTTACTCTCTTGCAAATTGAGTCAGGTTGAACATTCCATGGGAATTAAAGTTTAGTGCTGGTGAGATTAATTATAAAGCCCTGTGGTTCATGATGTTACAGGCTGATGCACAACAATTTTCTTTTTAAAGAATAAAGCAGGGAGTTTTTCAGCTTTGCTTTTCATTAATTTCCATTGAGTCTTGATAAAGCAAACAGACTCTGGGGAAGATTTATTCTGAGACTGAGGAGAAGTAGATCAAAAAGTCCACACACAAGTGTCCAGTGACACATTTGTGATTTGCTAGATATTTAAGCTACCATGACAGACAAATAGAGGCCTGTACAACATGGCCAACCTAGCCTAAAGAGTAAGTTGGCTAACTAGCCAGTCAGGACGTAGAATCACAGAATAGTTTGGGTTGGAAGAGATCTTAAAGATTAACCAGTTCCAACCCCTGTGCCATGGACAGGGATGATTCAGCTGTCTTCCCAGAGGCACATAGTGTCCATTTCAGATGCTCTCACGGAGTTGATACTTACAGCCTGGACTGGCAGATCTAACACAGGATGTGCAGAAGAGTTCTGGAGTGGCAGTTTAGTTAAGGATACCTCAGTGAATTGTTTCCCTGTCTCCCTTTCAGAGTGGACTAACTGCTGTTTGTATTGAACAAAGCTCCATCAACTGCAATGGGAGATAAGCCCTCCAACTTGCATCTACATACCTTCACTTAGGTGCCCTTGTTTTGACTGGGATCCTGCCCATGTCCCTGCCTTAAATACACAAATTACCCTGAAAACCAAGGAATACTTCACCATCAAGTCAGATGCTGAGGCATTTGCTCATGGAAACCTGTTCACCTGAGAGAAGTTTGCTGCAGGCACCTTGTTCCAATCCGTGTCTGCTACAGACGGGGGAAGGCTAGGGGCTGTTCTTGTCCTTCTGCAGAAAGGAGGTGTGCTCCTGCTTTCTGACGTGGTCTGGCTAAACACATTCCATTCAGCTTCATGACTTTGGGGGCAGGAAGCTGTCTTACCTCCCACAAACCTTCCTCTCTAGAATGCACAGATGGCAGTAAGTTCTACTCACAGCCAAGTCTATGACCTGTCTGTCACAAGTCCTGGCTCAACTCTTCTGAGCAAGACAGCTATCAAAATTGCCTTTTTGGGCTGTTTTGGAATAGACTAGGAGCAGACTGGAGAAAGAAATAATCTCTGCAATCCTACTTTGCAGATAGGTTTCATATCAAAACAGTTCTTCTGATCCAAATCATGTGACATTCTTCTCGAGTAGCCCATTGCCTTGCCTCGCTCACCTCTGTTTTCCTTGGCCAGGTTGTCAGCCATCTCCCAGTAGTCATAGCTGTGCAGGATGCTGTTGGTGATGCTGACGTGGTTGGCAGCCATCTGATGAATGCGCTGCGGGATGCTGATGATGGGAGATGGGGAAGGAGCCCCTGTGCTCCCCTGGGATCCTACAGAACTGACTGGAGAAGGGCTAGGGGACATAGGTGATGGAGTTCCTGTGCTCCTAGAAACCAGTGTTAATACAGTTATTTAAAAGGTGTTGGAATTAAAAACACAAGAGTATCAGAACATACCACAGGTGAATATATGATTTCTAACTGCCAATCTGATAAAAGTTTTGGTGCAACTTACTTTCCACTGGCACCCCAAGGAGATGGGTTCTGGGCAGCTTTTGATGAATTCTGGAAAGGAAAGAGTAATTCAC
This sequence comes from Cinclus cinclus, assembly GCF_963662255.1. Classification (NCBI taxonomy): domain Eukaryota; kingdom Metazoa; phylum Chordata; class Aves; order Passeriformes; family Cinclidae; genus Cinclus; species Cinclus cinclus. The sequence continues at coordinate 87,264,389 of NC_085047.1, forward strand.
AATGCATATAATTTATATAAGACTACAAAATTAAAACATTAAAGTACAGAAATGTAAAGAAACTGAAGCAATTGCATCACATGATGCAATAAACCCAGTCAGCCTAGTTTGATGTTATGATGAAACAGTGCTGCAGAACAGACTTGAAACATAGTCTTTTAAACACCCTGACATAGGGGCTGATTAGAAAAACATTAGGTGAAATGGAAATTTTTCACAGAAATCCTGGGAATTCAGAAAAAGAAAAATACTGCAGGACTCGGTAAAGTTTAGGCTGGAATTTCTTGTGATGAAGAAAATCAGAAAGATTTCCTCCCACTCTCCTGCCCCCAATGACAAATATCATTCCCTTAGGACCTTCAAGACTTTGCAAATCTGCTCAGCCTGGCATCCACAGGGATGTCAGTCGGGGATCTACAGCTCAGGTGGGTGTTTTAACCACCAGGCTCAAAAATCTTACTCATGATTGCTCCTTGTGGAGCTGTTCCCCTTAGTCTAAACATGGCAACATTCACAAGGTCAGAGACTGCCCATGTAGGTTGGTGGTTTTAAGAGCTGAAGGACTCCCCAAAGAACCCCAGAAGGGGCCATGTGGTCATTTAGTGTGGTCTCTTGTACACCTGGAGTCATTAAGACTCTCTCTGGTATACTGTACTTAGGCTAAAGAATTTAATTGCTTGAGAGACACTACCTTGTACAAGCACTGTATTTACAGAGAAGGAGAAATTTAGGTGTCAGCAGTAATGGAGACTGGATAGCTAAAATTATTTTAGTAGTTAAAACTCCAGGAGCTGGAGGGAATTCACTCACTGGTTCCTGACCATTTGACCTGTGGAAAAACTCCACCCCTCTCCCAAGTGACTGATTTAGTCATAGGCCTGTGAAAAAGAAATGTAAGAAGCCAAACTTTTCTAGTCCATCCCATCCACAGTCTCACATTCAGCAATGGCCAGTCTGATTTTTCAGAGGAAAGTAATCTCCTTGTGCTCTCCTGTGAAGCCAAACCTGCAGGTAATTGTGTGCTGGAGAACAGCCCTCTCTTCTTGGCATTCATGGGAGACCGATGTCCTACATCTTGAGATCTATTAGTGGATACTGTTTTAAATGCAAGGCTGCAGGTGTGGTAAACTGCAGGAGCTACAAGTAGTACCAGCAGTACAAAAATTCTTGGTCTCTCATGGCTTAGGAAGGAAAATAGTAATCAAAAGGCTTCAGATGTTCATGGATTTCCAGTCCAGGAGTAACCCTGCAGTGCACACAATCTGCAACGTCTGTTTTCTACCAATCACAGCACTTCTAAAAGAAGCTAAATTACTTTAAAAACGTATCTGATTTTATTCCTTCTAAAAAGGACATATAGCCATATAGAAATTCTTCTCTGTTGTATGTTTAGCCAGCCTCACAATTAGAAAAACAAATTCTGCTTCACAGTTTCAAGATTGAATCTTCTAACTTCAGTGGTATCTTTTTGGATTTTGTTGGGCCAAAGCCAGCAAAACCACATGTAATCTGCAAATTATCAGCTCTGTTTCCATGTACACAATGATCTCTTAACTCATTCAGCGCTAAACTGGACACATCTTCTAAGCCTGTCTTTGAAGAAGTTTGTTTTCTTAGTTTTACTATGTCTTCTGAAATGCCTCTTGGTATCTACATCTTTTATGTGCACTCTAACACTGGCTGTATTTTAGCAATTATCATACCACTGCTATGTGAACCCTGTCATTCTTCCTGCATTTTGACACTGGATCTGTCTTCCATGTCCCAGGTATGTAAGATGAAAAATAAGCTTTGGAGTGTCCCACAAGGGGTTCTTCCTTCAGAGGTTTTTTGTTTTTTTCCCCCCTCTTTTGACTGGAAAAGCTAAGGTGTAAAAAGGTAAAAAAGGAAAATTTCTCATTTACCATCTTAAACAGAACCAACCTGGGAATCCTCTGCATTTGATCCTGCTACAGAATGGATGTTTGGTTTTTTTTCCCCTTTCTTTTCTGATCTCAGAACTATTTGTCTTCATCTTTCTAGTGTAATGGAAACTGAGTACCTGTTGTTTACTTACATAGTTGTATGTAAGGAAATTTGAAAATTGGAGTCAAGGACACTTCCACTGTAAATGTAACCAACCTCTGCCTTACTGCACAACTTGCCACATGTGTTTTTTCTCATATTTTAGGGATACTGCTGCAGCTTCCTCTCAGTTCTGCACCAGAAAGGTGGGGGAAAGGATTCTAAAGAGTATAATGTTGTAAGGGACCATCTCTTATCCCACTTTCCCTACTGCAACCCCATTCTCCTGGTTTCTTTATGCTTTTGTATGTGCCTGGCCCCTGAATATCTGTGCCTTCTTTTTAATTCTCTGCAGCATTTTTTTTTATAATGGAAATAAACCACCTAAAGGAGATTTAAGTAGTATTTTTTTCTTTTCTAAAAGAAAAGTGTGTCTAATTTTCCCTGCAAATGTGTGACAAGATTTAAAATCTTTCTCTGATTGATAATATACGAGGAAGTTCTTAATGCAGTCAGCATTTCATGTCATTTGGTTTTGAAAGCTTTTAGATACCAAATATGAAAGGAGTGGAGAATTGGCTTGTTTTCCACTGAAAATTATAGCAAATGGATGTATTTTCCATTTTTGCTTTTAAAGGTGAGAATACCTTCTAATGTGAAGCTATGCTATCATTGTGTCAGCAGGAGCTCAGCAGAAAACCAAACTCTTCTTGGCTACAGTAGAGTGTAAGTCCATTTTGTGTTTGCTGTGAAACAGTCTCTGTCTGCTAGCAGGAGACATTTTACATGGCTGAGAGCTGTTCTTAATACAGCTATTCTCTGAACTGGTCAAGAAAAATAAAGTACTTCAATAGGCACATATTTCTTTCTCCTGAAATCAAGTACTTGTTAGAGAAACATAACGTGTTGGATTATATATTGCTAAATTTTTGAAGCAATCACATTGACTTCAATTTGCATTTGACAATAACAGATCTGTCAATTCCCTTCCCTGTCTTCATGTGTTCAGAATTTGGTTATAAGCATTTGTGCTTGTATTTGAATTTTTTTATTAACAAAATATCAGAGGATGGATGTTTTTCATTTCAAGGTTCTTCTGTCCACAAAAAAAAAAACCAAACAAAACAAAAAAAAAACCAAACAAACAAAAAAAACCCAAAAAACAAAAACACAAAAAAAAACCCCCAGAAAAACCCAAATGAGCCCTGTGTCCAAAGACAAATGGCTGTTAAGGTCCTGTAAATATATTAAAATACTTCGAGAGACTTCAGTCTTTTTCAAAATAAACAGTGCTTGGACTTGTCAGAAGTGAAAAACGGAAGCAGTAACAGCTGAAGCAAAGCAGGAAGGGGAAGTCAACAGTGGCATGTCAAGTACATGGCAGGTGGTCTGTCTGCCCTCTGTGCTTCTGTGCAACTCCTGCTGAACTCAGCGTGAGCTGTTTGACAGTTCCCTGGGTAAGATGTCCTACTGCACTGTCCTACCTACTGATGCTGCTTAGTGGCTGGCCTGCATCTGAGGACTGATCTAGATCAAAGTCTTCAACTCATGAGAACTGTAATCCTGAAGGGGATTCTTGGAGTAAAACCTGCAAAACCTATTCACAACAGGGCTGGATAGCACTACACAATTGACCAAGAATAATCTGAAAATACCTGTTTGTTAGTACAACAAATTTAGTATCCTTTGTGAAGGGTCACAGTGTGTATTTTTCAAAGAGGGACACTTGTGAAGATAACTGAACTAACTAGAGCTCAGATGTTGCCATGGGATCCTATGGTAAAATGCCACTAATTTCACAGGGGAAACGAATTCCAGGACAGCTACTGCTCTAGTAAGATGCTCTGTCTCCTGTAAAGACACACTGATCTAAAAACATGCGATAAATAATGCACCTTGAAATACTCAATAAGTGCTTTTGAATACTTGACCGCGTGGTCTCTCTTGAGTCGGAACATTCTCCAGTACAGAAGGGCCAGGCAGCGGTAACTGGAATACAAGGGAAAGCAGAAAGTAAAGGGTTACTCCTCAACAGAAATCCCACTGAATATCTTATATCTTCAAACTAATACAGAGTGGAAGGCTGACAGCACCTTGCTTACAATTTTTATCACCATTTGTTGGCAGTACTTCACACTTTGGCATGGATTCATGAGCAGAGCTAGGTACTACAGCCAGGGCAGGTCATGCTGACAAATGCTACCAGTGAGGTACTAAACAAAATATATTCAGAAGAGTCTGGGCTCCTAGGCTTTCATTCACACTTGACCAAAAGCCTGTCCCACGAAAAGAGACATCCTGGAACTCAACATACACATTTTTTTCCCCCCTTGCAATTACATAAACAGCTTTTTGAGATATCTTGGGACTTTATTGCAATAGCCTGGAGCCTATATAGTGAACTCAAGTTATTGTGGATGTATTTTGTATGCACCCAGTGGTCTCTTCCAGCAGCTGGAGATGGCTGGCATATAGGGAAACCTTGGATCTGGCACAGATTTCAGTGGCCAAGGTTCTCTGCAGGAAACCAGAACAGAGATTGTGTTGGAGCCTGGAGGCTGTTCCCGGGCCACTTGCCTGATTTGGTCCCCAAAGGAAACCAGCAGTGGGCTGAAAAACTCAATGTGCTGTACTGGTACTGTCTGCCCCTGTGCTCCTTCTTAGTCTGCAGAATGCCACACACCTTTAAAGCTACAAAATTAAATGAGAGTAATGGCTACTGACTATAGTTATGCACTGCAATAGTCAGTATTTAGGACACATACACTTTGCTAGTGGCTTCAGGTGTGCCAGTCTATTTTCCAAACTGAGAATCACCACCACCTTTTCCCAGCAAGGTTTCTGGATTGAAAAAGTGTGAAAACCGGGGCAAGTGTGAAAGTGCCCCACAGTAATGCTGCTTTCAAAGCAAAAACCCTGTATATTTTGCTTTTCCTTTGGCAGCAGAGGCCTTGTTTGTAAAAGCAGTATTTAGTCTTGGAGCCAATCCGGAGCATCAGAAGGTGCCTTGAGTTTGGAATTGCAAGGTGCTCCCCATCTGCCCGCACCTAAGCTCTGCCCACACCTCAGCGAACGCCTAGAATTAGCAAATAGTCCCTGAAAAAGCCCACTGCCCGGGTGGCTGCTGAGGCAGGCTGGCTGCTGTCCGGAGCGCGGCGGTGAAATCCCGGCCGTGGCCGCTGGAGGACAGTGTCTCCCCGGGAGAAGCGGGCCGGGAGCGGGCGGGCTGGCAGCCTGCCCGGCGGGCGCCGGGAGCAGCCGCGGGATGCGGCGGCCGCGCAGCCACCACCATCACTCTCCCTCTGTCACCTTCACAGGTACAGCACATATGCAAATGGTGTCAGCTCATCTGCTGGCTGGCAGACGGTGAGTTAAGATTGCCATTCATCGCCCAGAGAAGGCTCCGTCTGCTTTCCCTCGCGCTGACCTTTCTCCTGCTGGAACAGATGCAGCGGCTCGGCTCCCTGAATTTGGATGTGCTTCCTCACGCACCGAAGCGCTCCGGCAGCTCCCAGCAAGCCTTTGTAATATGGCTTTATATGTCTTTTTTTAACCGTTCTTTAGTCATTTTCCCACCTAAGCGTTTTTAAAGCAATCGCCCCTAATGCATTCTGTGGGCCTCCCGATGGCACAGAAAACCAGTGACAGAGAAAGGACATTAAAAAAAAAAGCATCTCTGAATATTTTGTCCCTTTTTATACAAATGATTAATTAGGACTCCTTCTTTATGGAGGCTAAAGATGCATTTAATTTGGATTTTAACAGATGGTTAATAGATGTTAAAAACACACTTGCTGATTGTAAATGTCCACTTACTGAGACTCAGTAACCATGTAATAGGTATTTTATATATTAACTACAAAGATATTAAATTAAAAATTGATTTTAATAACATTCTAGTATTTTACTAGCAATCAGAAACCATCCTATAGAATCTAAGGTGCTAACATATATATTTAGAAATATCAATTTAATAGATAATCCAAAAGCCTTAATTATCCCCATCACCATATTGCCTTTCATATAACAGAAATATAATTTATGATTATTGAGCCTAAAATGTCTGCCACAAAAGAGTTTACCGAGCTGTTGGTACAAAAGTACATCACTCATAAAAACAACAAACCATCAGGCATTTAAAAATTAATTACACTGACGAACCATAGCCATCCTGTCACAGTCAATAAATAAGTATGAATTGCTTATTTAGAGAGACAGGACTCATACTTGGTACAGTGATACGAGGGCTGGACCTTCCCAGAGAAGAAAGTATTCTCTTAATTTCAATAGAGAACATAATTCTATCTGGCTGCATCCAACATCTGATTTTCAAGAACAGTCTCACTGCAAAAAATAAGCCTTTTGAGGAAAGCTTGATCTACTAACCATAATGCTGCCAGCTGTTTGTCTTCTGGTGTGGCGTTAGGGCCTGAGTGGGTTTTTAGTCTCACTGCATACCTAAGCAAGAAGAAAAAAAACCAATGTGAGTTAACTGAGGCAACTTTATATTACTGATCAGAGAGCTATGCTGGCCAATGTAGTTTGATCTACCCCTTTATACATATTTGTTCAAGTTACCAGACATACATGTGTTTTTCCTGGTTGTGTTTCAGAGATGTTTTACCGTTAGCAGTGCATCCCTAAACAGCCGTGAACTCCCTTGATTATCTATCAGTCCAGAGGGGAGCCTAGCTGGTGAGGTGACACTATCCTACCAAAATAACCTCTGCTGCTGTGGAGACCCAGTTACACAGAGTTCATACAGAAAGGGGTTTGGAGCATTTGAAGGCACACACAGCCTGCCTGGAAGCTGGTGCTGACCTCACCCTGCCAGTTCTGAGCGTGTCTACCCAGATTTGTGCCTCCGAGCACAGCACGGCAGAGGGGGAACATGTGGCTCTGAGCTATTTTTGCTCACATGACATTACATTCAAACTCTATAAATATTAAAGATCCACAGAGGTAGCACTGGTGTTTCAAGAGTTTAAGTGCTATGCAATCACAAATTGGTTTCTGGAAATCTCAGCTTCCTTGTCTGAACAACATACAAGGTTAGAACAACACACAATACTTCTGGGCTCACTTCCAGAAAAATACCTGTTCCCCATAATTAGCTGCTTGAGATATTTTCTTACCTTTGCTTTCAAACTCTAATTCTGATATCTGTGCAGATTCAGAATGAACATTTTGTTTCTACAGTCATACTTAGTAAAACCACTTATTTTTCTGAGTTGCAGTGAGATCAACAGCAATTCACATTACAACATGGCCACAGCTATACACACTATTGAAAGCTATGGATCTGCAAGCAAAATTCATTTCCAGAGTTAGGACCATATATTTGCTACCATGAGAAAAGACAGAGCAGACAAAGAGAGAGCTTTTTGCCTTCAGGAAAAAAAAAAAGGGAGGAATTACAGAGATGGAAAAAAAGAAGGAAAAAATTGCAGAGATGGAATGTACTATTCTCTTACAGAAAAACAGCAAAGTATTTGATTTTGTTCAATAACCTTCGAATTAGTAAGCCTCGATCCAGTGAAATGCATGAGAAGACAGCCCTAAGTGGAATAAAATGCTAGTGGAATTATTAACATGCAAGAAAATCTTCATTCTACAACAACACGAAATCCAAAAGGATGCTTTTATTTTAGGAGCTCTGATTTATTATGAATATGATTAAAAATGAAAATGTGTTACTTCCTATGAGCTTAATCCTGACAAGAACTGCCTGGCTGACTGTCCTGAGGAATGATACCATGGTACCACTGATACTGTCAGTGCAGATTTCTCCACTAGTGTGGCTGGGCTCGCTCTCTTGCAGAATCCCTCAGCTGCTGCAGTGATTTTGACCTTTGTTTTCTCTACCAATGACACTCCCAGTAACGTCAATTTTAACCAACTATAATGGAGAAAAGGACTTAAGAGACATGCTTTTTTCAGAGGGACTGTGGGTGGCAGTGAATTCTAGACTGCCCTGTTTGGAGGTGACTGAAGGTAGGGGTAGTTCTTAGGGTGAGCTGTGCTCCCGACTCTACTGGCTACATCAGGAGCACACATATCAAATGGACTTTGAGTGTCTGTTTTTCTGTCACTGTTCATATCTTCCTTCAGGTAATCTTTAAACAGCAATCTTAAACATGTTGCAATATTTTTCAAGTTGACACTCCATGAGAATGGTTTTGTTATTATGGATTACTGGTTTCCTCCACTGAATAGCTCAGGACTTACATCATGAAACTGTTTTAGTAATTTGCAACTCAAGTAATATGGAAATCTTTGAGTTGTTTTGTGTTTTTGTTTGTTTCTTTAATTTCTTTTTCATTCTTCACAGTTTCTTGACTCAATTTCCAAATTAGTCACATACAATACATACACATTACATATGACTAAACAGGCCCTTGTAAGGAGTTCACTTCTACCTTTTACTGAACGTACAAAAATAGGTGATAATGCAGATGAGCATGTTTGCACAGAGTAACCTCTGGGGTCATTTCCTTCCTTTCCTACCTGATGAGTTCAACTGTTTCTGAATACATGGTATAAGGGGATTTAGATTCCATTGGGCCTTGTTCCATTGCATTTCCACATTCAATAAATGATAGTGCTGCTTCTGCATAATTCAGTGCCTTTCCAAACTTCTCCACCTAGAGAGAAAAAATAAGGACACAGAGATGTAGTGCAATCATCAAGATGTTGTTACATTTGATGGGATTTTCTCAACAAATATTGTAAACTTGACACAAGTTGATATATCTTCAGGTTCACAATTTTTCCTGTGAGGAAGCTAATACCCATCAAACCCTGTGCATCAGTAAAAATTGTAAAATACAGAAAATAGAGCTAGAAAAGGCTCTGAGATATTATTTGTTCCACACTCTTGTACCCTAAGAAGGGTCAATTCTGCCTAGGACATTCCCAACAGTGTTTATCAAAGCTCTTCCAGTGCTGGAAATTCCACAAACGCATGCTGCTTTTTGTTCCAGCTTTCATCTTTCATTAGAAAGGGTTTCACACATCTTTGCAAGTATAGTTTTTTATCACTCAACAAAGAATGGTAATGGATACTGTGAACTAGGAGAAGAGAATTAAATACTTTGACTAGGAAAAGAGAATTAAATACGTTGACTACTCACTCTTATACAAAGGCTCGTCTCTGTTATCCTGTCTTCTTTACCCCTACTATGTTCAGCATTGTTCTCCTCTTGTCGGGAATTTGCTTTCTATATCCTCCTCCTCTTTCAGGACCTGCTCTGCTCCCTCAGCATCTTCTGCCACTCTCCTTCCTTGCCCCATTTCTTCTCCTGTTTTTGGTACTTTGACTTTGTGTATTTGTGCACTTACATGCATATACATGCATGTCCTCAGTAACAGTGTATATACAAATATGCATCTAATGTTCATATGTGCATGCTTACATGCCACTTATCTGCCCTCAGAATTTCATTTTTGATGTGAAGAGAGAGATGAATCATACTAATACCTCTCTGTCCTGACTTCTCTCTCCTTCAGTCAGAACTCCTGCGGTACATAAAGCCCATTAATGGACTGGATGCATTTGGTGGAAATCTGATGCACACAGTGAAAGGTTAATGGACCTTATTCTTTTCCAAGGGATAAAGATTTTAAATAGTAACTTTAGAATGGCACACTAGCTTCAATCTATTTTAGGTTCTTATATGACTCCCACTGCGATCATACCAGAGAACTTCACAAACTTTTTATTATATTTCTCCCCCTGATGCTCTAGTGCAGGTGGAAGTGCTATTATCCCAATTTCACAGATGGGGGACTGAGGAGCAGAGAGACTTAGAGTAATTTTCAAGCTGCTCACTCTAAGTGCCTGTGTCAGGTAGTGCTGTGCCGAAGTAGGAGGTGTGGAGCCCAGCAAGGTGATTCAAAGTGCCTGGAGGCATTTTGGCAATATGGCATTTTCTGCAGGATGCCTACACAGCCAGGGAGGGAGAGGAAGCACCTGCAAAGGGCTGTTCACATGGTGTAGGTAAGGTGCTGGTCCACTATGTAGGGAAGCTGAATGGGGAGGATATTTCAACCACCTGATACTGATAGAAAGCTATTTAAATCATGCCTAGGTGACTTTCATGCAGCCAACTTGTGGCACAGCAGAGAATAATGCTTGCAACTCCTCTTTCTGGGAGTCTACTATAAAGACATTTCTCTCCAGGCTAAGAATTTCTTTTGCATATTAAGTGATCCCTTACATTCTGGTTAAAGCAACACACTAAAATGCACCATTTGTACTTCTCCACAATATTTTCTGATTTTAAGACTCACTTTACAGTAATATGGAACTGAATAAACCATAGAAATTTGTGCTAATAAACTCAGGTAGAGTATAAAACTCGGTGTTCGTGTTCTAAATTAAGGACCTGCTTCTGCTTTCTTGGCCTTTCTACATTCTGCACAGCTGAGAAAAAAAAAGAGGTGAAGAAACAGAGGCGCTGAGCCACCTTTCTTCTTTCCTGATGGTATGATGGCAAAGTGTCTGTCTGACAGAGCAAGGCAGGAATGCAGCTACCCCCACCTGCAGCAATGCAGCCACGCTAATTCAGGGTCCTACTCCAAATACTGCCATCCCAAAGACCTCATGTCATGCTGGCTTCTCTGTGGCGCTGGATAAACACAGTCTTGGAGATAACTGAGGGACAGCTAAGCAGAGCTCTGCTGGAGCACTGCATATACTTTGTTGCACCGACTTGTTTGGAAAGACAAGCATCTCTTCATAGATCCATATAACCCCAGATTCTCCTTTTTCTTACTGGCTACATTTTTAGACAGGTCAAATCCAGAGTCAAGAATCTGTTTGTTGCAAAAGTACTTTGTATGCTAGGTGTTCCTCCAGGGTTACAAAGATTCCTTGTGTGCTTCTGATTATGTTGGGAAACATCTACCATGAAACCAGGATTCTTTTGGCACCGAAAAGCCAAAGCTCTTAAAAAAAAAAAAAAAAAAAAGAGTACAAATACCTCAGCTACCAGACCAAATTTGGAGATGCAATTATAGGACCTAGCCAGCTAGTTAAACTGAGAAGATAGGTATGTGGATCCTTTACACAGCCTCCATTACTATAGTTACTAATTAAAGCAAAGGGATAAATGGAAAGTTTTATTTATCCAGGCCTTTATCTCAGTAAGTCATTATTTGTTAAGTCATAGTTTATTGGGCTATGAACATTTGATTATATAAACATTTCTTAATTTAACAAGCCTAGCCATCCTTATAATAGATTTTATAATTACCCCCGCAATACTGCACTGATGAAGAAACTGCATTACAAAAATTATTTGGAGTAATGTAAGTGGAAAGAAAATGTTCTCACCATTGCATCTGCTTTATGCTTCTTCCGTTTAGCTTCCTGCATAAAGTAATCTGCATTGCGTGGTCTACCGGGGGAAAATAAGAAGAAATTTTATTATTTTCTGAAGTGCGAAATATTTTAAGGTTATTTTTCCCTTATTTTAAACTTGATTTGCAAACATTTTTTATGAAGAAAATACACTTATCGTGTAACCATGCATCTTCTATTTTCAAATTGCTGCCTGTGGAGACACTAGCATTTACGGCTGTTCTCATTCTTTAGAAGTCAGTGATTCAAGTAAAGAAAGGCTAATAAAATGCATTTTTATGGATTATATAAACTGCTTCCCAAATTAGTGCAGTTCTGATCTGCAGAATGGATACACACATTAAGCAAAACAAGATATCCTGTCTTCTCCTCTCCCTTGTGCTTGCTTACCTCTTTTTCTATTTGTCTGCGTACATTGTTATTTGCCTTGGCTTCTCCCTCCTCTCAAAGCAAGTGTGTGTTTAATCTCTCCAGTTTGAAAACACACATTAAACCTGCTTGTCTCCACAGCTACATCTCGCTCTTGTCCCTCTTATCTGTAAGCATGCTGAGTGCTGTTTACTTTTGCTTCCTGGAGTTCATCTCTGACTCAGTGCTGGGCCACCTTCTGTAATTCCACTGGCATTCTCTGTGCCAATTTCTCCATTGATTTTTCCTCAAACTGATCTGGGAGATTCCATCCCTTCCTTAACCTACTTGACCTACTGACTGCAGGGCACAAATTCAACTTCTGTTTCTGTCCTGAAATTCACAAGTGTGTTTGTAACCATATTTATCCAGTCTCATTCAAACTGGAAACAAATGGATGTCTCCTTGTCACTGCCTCAGTGAGTGCCTCATGGCTAAAGCTGATTTCTTGATCTCCTCCCACAAGCTCCCCCTATGGCACCTTTGTAAGTCACTGTGGAGAACAGCTATTTGCCATGTAATTTCAGACCATAACCTTGCATCTTCAGTCATTGCCTCTCATAAAAGTCTTCACATTTCCTGACCTTGCATATTCTTCCTGTCTCATATACATGGGAGGTGACCTTCTTTCTCTATTCAGCTAAAATACATCTTGGTTCTTCTCAGCTTACACTGTGGTTACTACATCCTTGTCTCAGAGAGGGAAGTTTTGACTTGCAAAATAGTTTTCTTAGTATTGCTTAGAGTGTCATTCCTTTGTCCTCATCTCAAGAAAATGAGATATTCCTGAGTATCTGGAAGTATGAATTCTGATGTTTTTACTAATCATGCTTTTAAGAGCTTGGTGTTGTAGGCAATATGTTATTATTGCCACTCAGAAATCAGTTGTATGTTAACTCCAATAGGCAGCTCCACACACTCACTCAATTCCCTCCCATGGGATGGGGGAGACAATCAGTAAAAGTGCAGAAGAGCAGAAGTAAGACAACTTGCACATTTAGATAAAGACAAACTAACAGATTAAGCAAAGTAGAACAAGGAATTCATCCACTGCTTCCCATGGGCAGGTGTTTAGGCATCACATGGAAAACAAGGTTTCAATGTGATTAACAGTGACTTGGGCAGATAAATGCCATCACTCCAAATATTCACCCCTTCTTCCTTCTCAGCTTTATATGCTGAGCATGGCACCACATGGTGTGGTCAGCAGGGGTCAGCTGTCCCAGCTGTGTTCCCCCCAACTCCTTCAGCAACCGCACCCTCCCTCCTGAAGGTGTGGGGTGAGAGGCAGAAAAGGCCTTGAGACTATCCCAGCCCAAAAAACTCATATTCCTATCTTTTTTTTTCCTTGAAATTGGGATTTCTGAGCACATGTATCCACAAAATGTTTTGTGTCAGTCAGAGAAGATGCAGAGCTAAGAACTGAAGTGGGATGGATGAATAAAACATTTGTGCTGATGGTGGTAAGAATATGCTCAGATCTATAACTGAGGTAACTGGGAGCATGGGGGAACCCCTTAACAGAAGAGGGCAGCCATATATCCAAGAACATAAGGCTATTTGAACAGTGTATTTACTCAGTCTGTTTCTTTCTGCTTATGTGCACACAGTTTTGAGGACATTTAATTGCATCGGAGGAAGTTAGTCAACCTTATTTTGATTAGAAGAAAGGCTAAATATAGCTAGATAGAAATTAAATTCAAAGTATGGCTAATTTGGAATGATTTATCTCCTAAAAACCATGTTGATATGAAAAGCAGTTCATTTGTTCCAACTTTCTTCAAAATATTATTCTCCCACAAAGTGAAATTTCACCCCAGTTTACTCTACTTGTTAGGTCAGAAAGGGGACTAGACAGGTTTGTATCCCAATATCTCACAACCTAATTGCCAATGCAAATACTTCCTATGCCCCAGAAGACATTCTTCATAAGAAGAACCATCTGAAACTGATCTCGGTCAATTAAAAAATATTACACATTGAAACAGTGTTATCTTGACACAGAAAAATAGCTATGTTTTCAGAAACACTGAAAAAATTATATAAAAAATGTTGCATTCTGTCTTTCTTTGTCTTGTGCAATGACCTAGGGACGATGGTTTACTATATAAGACTCAAAAAGCAAAGCCAAGTAGGACAAATCAACAAACCAAGACTCATCTCTATGAAACGATGAAAGTGATGAACTTTTACATGAGCCTGTCAAACTCAGGTCATTAAAATACATCCTCACCAACATTCCCTCTTATATATCACCCAGCACTATATGTCTAATTTTCTTGTCTGAAGAATGGTAGGAGGCTGTAAAAACAAAGTGAGATAACACAATGTAATTATGGTCGACTTATTTAATTGTAAAATGGTTTTCACCTTGCAGCAGGATTTATTCTCCTGAGTTACGATTAGCAATGAAGGCATTAGCAGGAGACATGAACATTCCTGAACCAAGAAGACTTGCATTGGGGGCCCTGCTACTGGATAGTTAAGCACAACACAGAAACTGAAGTCATCGGTTTGTACTAAGCTGCTTGCAAAATCGAATATATAAAAAAGAAGCTATTAAAATGCCATTTTCAAGCAAAGCATAAATATATTCTCTACGTGAATGTTTAGTTATTTCCATAGGAAAAATACAAGATTGATCTAAAAACAAGGGCATGCCTAACAGAAATTAAGATGCATTGGGAAAAAATGGATAGGGTATCATTTTTATTAGCTTCTTAAACAGAACTTGTTCAGTAATGTTAATAAACATGCCAAGTCAAATTCTGATGTCTTTATGCCACCTATGAAATACTATCCTTTAATTTATTGCTACATGTTAATGACCTTTCTATTCAGATAACTAATGTGCATGTTAGGTGAAAATGGGAAGCTGAAATGTCCAATAGATTCAATGTGTGCTTTTGTATCATTTTAATAACAAAAAGGGGCACTTAATTATTTACTGGGGTTTTTATGAGAGTTGCAGGTTTCAGGTTCAGTTTTGTTTAGGTTCCCACTGCACATGAACATAATCTATCTTTTTAACTTCAGTATACTAGTTTAAATTATTATGTTGTGAAGTAAAAAATTAAGAAAAACACCCTCTTTTATGGGCTCCTTGAAGATAAGAGGTTGTCTGAGCTCATGGACATATGCAGACACATGAGAAAACTGATGCATAAATTAATTATTCTCGATAGCTCTTTTGCATACTGCACATTTTTTATCCATGAAGTTTGTTTGTTATATTCTGATTTTTACAGACTCTGAGGTTACAGTGACTGAGAACCCATCTCTGCTACAAATGTGAAGGTCCATGCAAACCTCGTCCACAGCTTGACCTATTTAGTTACATTGGTGATAATCTCAGACTGGAGACTTTACAGGTAATCTTTAATGGATGCTAATTTCAGATCCTATATGTTATTGATAAAGCATCTTGAGGAGAAACAAATGTGTTTTACCACTGATGAGATTCAGAAAGATACGTGGCTAAAACTGTTTCCAGGTCTTTGGTCTCAGCTTTGCAGATCACAGCCTTGCTATAGCCTGAAAAATGAGATAATAGCAAAAAAAATTTCGATCCCCCTGCAGATCACATCCTTGCCACAGCCAGAGAACCAAGACAATAAAAAAATTTCTAGGTACTGGGCTACTGGTTGAACTGGAGTGTCTGTGAATAGCAGAAGCAGCACTGGAAACTCTTTATGTTAACTGGTTGTGAATGCAAACTGAAGCTGCAAGGAAACTTATTCTGTGACCTCTGGTTTTCAGACAATTGGGTCAGATTCTCTTCTTAAGTTAGTTACAACTGTTTGAATCTTTTGGCATCAGCACTTTCACTCCAGATTTACAAACAGAATTCAGAACTCTTGTTAAAAAAAATCAAAAAGAAGTCTGACTTCAAATTAACAGGTAGAAACAAATGTTTTATCTCTATTAAACTACACAAGAAAGTCTTTTGTTTCTGAGTATCTGATTGTTGGTACTCTTAGAAATATAGTCCTCTTCAACAAAGCCAAAAAGGAGTTCTAATACACTGCTCTACTGCATCTCATATATCTCTCTGAATGGCAAGAGAAAGAGTGTAAAGCATTAGAGCCAACTAAGTCAGGCCGCTGGTGAATTCTCCCTGGGATCAAGTGTCATTATGTGAAACTGGCTGCTCTCGAGGAGAATTTACCCTACTCTGTTGATCGGGGAAAGCAATCAAGTACCGCTGGAACGATTTCAACGCATTCTCAGTCAACACTAAGCAGTCACCTAGGCACTGCAACAGAATCCAGCCTTTTACAGAACAACCCCCCCACGGCTAGATCTGATAGTACAAACAAGGCCAGGCTTCCTTTTCAGCGGTGGCATTCAAACCATTTATGACTTTGACAAGGGCAGCCTCAGTAGCATGGCTGTGGCTGAATCCAGGATGAAATTTATCAAACAATCCACTACTGTCCAGAATTTCTCTCACTCGCCTTGGCACCGCTTTCCCTGGGAGCTTGTCGAAAACCAGCGGGAAGGACAGCATTTCCATTGCTTGTTATGTTGTGCAGGATCCCAGCATGAGGTTGGATGGCTGCAGGCATTGTAATTACTCCTCTGCCAGAAGCAGCCTTTCAGAATTTGCAGGCTGTTGAGCTCCTAAGAGTGGTGTTACCGCTACCCAGGTGAATGCCTGTGTGTTTCACTCATCCTGTTTAGCTCCATGCCATTACAGTGCATCTCTGCCACCTTTGTTTTCTGCTACTTCCTCTGAATTTAATTTACTTCAGTTTAGCAGATAATTGCAAAAATGTAAACTCATGCAATAAAAAAAGGGAAGAGAATCAAACAAAGTGAATCAATAAAAGCCTTACTTTGTACAGTAATTTATCAGCATCTACTACAAAATAATCTCCTTGGAACTCAAAGCAACCACTGGTATTTACAGAGTATGGTGTAGCTAAGACTCCAATATACAGTTTTAATCATACTGCATTCAAAACCCCATTTTTCATCTAATTTTTATATTTTATATAAACTAAATACTAAACTATAGCATTTTCTGCTTCATTTACATAATCTACCACTTGTACATTATTTCTTACTGTTATATGGTGCTTTATGAGCATACATTAAAAAAACCTAATAAAAGTTCAATTAAACATCATAAATGTAGCCAAGTGCATATTTTAATACCCTTCAGAGATAATACTGCTGAAGTATTATTACTGCTGAAGTGTTGTAAAAAAAAAAGCTAGTGCTTCCTTAGTGTACAACAATTGCATGTAGTAAAAGCAGCTTAAATCATAATTCTAAATATAGGACCAGTTTCACAACTTTAGTAATCTAAACCCTAAAAAAATGAATGTGTTGGAAAGGAGTAGAACAGCAAAATGAACAACTTTAAAATATGAACAGAGCTAGGGGCAATTCAGAAGTAATTGGCTAGCCAGGGTGAACTCATTACCAGTTCTGAAGTTGTGCCAGTATACCCTGAACTTTCAGTCCAGGAGAAGAAGAAAATCCTGTAAGAGCAGGAAAACCATGTAATGTAAAAGGCAGGTGTACACATCCTATTTGCTGTCTCATCACAGGATGTGTCAGGAGCTCGTTTGACATGCTGGATCATAGATGAGGGTCTTCATCTTTGGGGTGAATGATAGAGCTGAGCAGGTGTTACTGTACAAGACAGTGCTCTCCCCTGATGGATCAGAGCCTCCTGCGCATTCCACCAGTTAAAATAAATACTGCTTTATGGGACATGGCACTGCTGTGTCTGAGGCATGGCACACATAGTGGCACACAGGCTGAGGGACAGCCCATGGCACTGCCACATTGGGTACCCAGCTCTATGTAAGTCTCATGCTCATTCTGGCAGACCCAGTAGGCCTGGAAGCACAACAGAGGAGCATGCAAGTGGAGAAGGCCAGGAGATAAGTACTGAGCCATTTAAAGGACAGTACTATAGGCATTTCAGAAAGATAGGAACAAAAGATCTGACTGGAGTTGGGCCAAATGTGAGAAAAATTTACCCAATCACACAACTATACAACTACTGTCTTGTTGGGTTTAGTATAACAAGGTCAATAGCTTAGATAAGATGAACAGATGAATAATAGATGCCTAGAGAGTGAGTTACGTTTATTGAAAAAAATCAGCAGACAAAATTAAAGCTTGGCATCTAATGTAAATGAAATGGAGAAGTATAAAAATAAGTGGGGACTCCTATTTTGGCAAAAATGCAAAATCCCCCATACTAACCATGTCAGCATAGTAAAATACAGAAGAACATGCAAAACAGTCAAAATCTACTACAAATTCCTGTGTATGACCCAGATTCATGACTTAAATATATCCATGTGAAATCAATATCTAGACTAAAACACGCAAGGACAAAGTGCACCAGTGAAGAGAGGAATGAAACAAGTATTCACAATAGGGACTTGAGCTCCTGTTTTAAAAGCAGAGGCAGAAAACACTGTGTGTCTGCAGATAAACTACAATTTTGTCTCTTTCAATGTACATTGAATAGATGTTCTGAATGAAGCCATTTCAGTTAGAGTGACAGCCTTTATATCAGTCGTACATAGACGGGGGGACCAAAGCAGTCCAGATCTACTTTGTTTTAGAATGCCACAGAATGGCACCTTGAATTCTCAAGAAGCATGTGAAAAGCAAAGGCAAAAAGACCTTTGTGGGAGAGGGTCTACCTGGCAGCCTGATATTTCCAGCCCTGATGAAGAAGACAAGGTGTGGGTGAAACTGCTGGGTGAGATTACATGTGAAGTCCAAGTCAGTGAATGGGGTGTCTATGCTGAAAGAAGCAGGTGATCCTGAAACAAAGACCCTATTCAGGGATCCTGTCCTGTGGAGCCTGTCTAAGACACTTCAGTAACCACAGGATTTGAAAGAAATCACAAGCAGGCACTAAAGACCAGGAAGACATCTGATAGGGATTTTGGGAATTGATGTTCCTCATGTGTATTAAATTATCACAGTCCCTGTCCAGCTCCATGACTTGGTTCTCAAAATGAACAGAGTATTCCCAGGCTAAAAATAAGCTTGAACAGTCTACCTGGGATTCTCTGAAGACATTATAATTACTTGCCAGTGTGGTTTGTCATCACTGAAAGATGAAAATATCCTTTATATGTTGAAGGAATGATCAGGAAAACTCTTAATGCATCCTTGAGGAATCACAGCCTTTGCACCCTAGGGCAATTGCAGTGAACCTTCTCATCTAAAAGGGAAACTTCTGGGTAATTATGTTGTTAAAAATGGACTTGAAGCACATTGTTCAAATGTACGTAAAGTTATTATCCATGGCCACAAGGACAGCAAAGCTGTCTTGGGAATAAAGCCTCAGTTAGAGGCATTATACTATCTTTTCCACATCCCATCTGTGAATCCTGGCATTGAGGGCAATGAAAACCCACACCATTCTGTGATCCAGCACAAGTAGACAAGCTCCCAGTTACACAGCGATGGACTTGTAGATATTAGCAGAGAAACAAAACCTAAGGAAAACAAGCTCTGTCAAGAATCAGAGATGTGGCAGAACAACAAAAACAATGGGAGCTAGATGAGACTTCCTGGTATTCAGTGTGAGACCTAGACTACTCAAAGAGCTGGAGGGTTTGGAGTATGCTCATTATTCACTGCTGACATCTGCTCATGGTTTACCATGCAGAGGCAAGAAAAGACTGGGAGAGACTGTTCTATCTATGAAATTCAGTTCTGCTTCTGGAACCTGGAGGAGTGTTTGCTGAAGCTGACTAGAAGACCCTTGTCTTGCTTACTGTTATGATTTACTGTGGACTGAAGATATTTTCTAGTCAATCTGCAGAGTAAGAAAAAGCTACATTAAAATTAGTTGATACAAAGAAGTTCTCTTTCCTAACTGACAAAATAATCAGAGACCATTTCAGACCTGAGTCCATCAACAGAACCAGTCATTCCTTGGCTATGCCTGTGCAAGTGAAATAAAGAGGGCAAAGATACCAGCTTTATCATTTGATCATCCATGCAGTGTAATTGCTATTATTCTCCGTGGAATAGCTTTGAGCTCAGTCTGAGACAATGCCTGGGTCCAGCATGGGGACAGCACAGGCTAGGGACTATTCTCAGGAGACAGTGAATGTTCTTTATTTTGGAGAGTGAAGACAGTTTAATCATATAAACATAAGCCTGCTGAACCACTTGCCTATAGGAGCAGAGGAGGGACATGGATGTAGCTAACTTCAAAGGAGGTCCACAGCTCTGGCTTTCCTTTGATGACAGGGAATAGTGGCCAAAAATTCTGTACCCTGTGAAAACCTCCTGCTAGAGCTGATGAAGCATCCAAAACAAGCCCTCATAGTGTTCCTTTAAAGGTGACCCATGGTCTTGCAGAGAGCAGGCAGCTAAATTATATAACCATGGGAGGCAGTGTCTGGAATGTCTAATGTTATTTTCTCATGGTCAGCTTACATGTGAGAAATTCAATGCCAGGAGAAAGAAGGGAAGAAGAGGAAGACTGGGAGAGTCAGATGTAGTCTTGAAATCCCCTAAAGTCAAGAAACTGGGAGCAGTCCATAGTGAGCATATGAATTTGTGAGGAACTCAGTGTTGTAGATGTTGGTCTGACTAGCTATTTTCTAGACTGCTGATGAGAAGGAAGAGAAGCCACTCTCTATTCCTGAACTGTGCTCCTCAGGATGTGTTCAACACTACAAAAGTACCTCTAAATACTCCAGGAATCCTTGAGGCATTTTGAACAATTCAAGTGAGATCACTTCCAGATGAATGAGTCGCAACCTAAGAGCACCTTTTCCTTTCCTCTCTGAGGAGGAATAACAAGAGAAGACTGAAAATGAGACACCTGGGGTTCAAGTCAAAACAAAGCGATATGCCAGGAAGTTATTTTCGTAAGATCTATGTGCAACACCTTTACAGGTGAATATTTTCTGGGTATATGGCTTCGCAAACACAGGAATTCTATCTCACCATGCAGTATGTCCCTTGGACAATGCATAGCTGATGGGTGTCTGTAGCACCTAAACCCATAAAGGTGGAAGAGACATTCAACCAAATATGAACTTAAAAAAATGCTGTAGAAGATGTTATTATCTTGGGAAGGAAAAAAAGAAAAGTGAGTGAAGAAAAACCACCCCTCATTTTTGAAATTGTAACTCAAGATTCAAGTAAAAAAATGATCCCAAGGAGCGTGTTCTGACTTAGCTATAAGGAAAGCTGGGAAGCTGGGTACACTCTGCTATTTTTTTCATACCACACAAACAGTATTTTGAAGAGGGTGCCCTTGGGCACCCACAGGATGTCTATGCCTAGCACTTCAAGGACAACAGACTTTGTTCCTAAATGCAGTTATTGGGAATTCTGTTATTCACTGAAATTACAGAAGGACTCAATATGGCTTGAAGCATTATTATGTAGCCTTGAAAACATTCTCTTCATGGAGTCAGAAATCACCAAAAATCCAGGTAATCTTACTAAAAATTACTACTGGAAACAGCATTGATGTCATTGCCATATGTGGCATGCTGGGTACCTCTAAGTATATCTAGCTTTGTCAGCAAACAATGGCAAACTAGGGGAAGTTGAATTTTGCCTGTCTTTTGAAGACTGTTAGCTATATTTATTGTTATACTGCAGTGTATGAATATACAGCACTCTTCCAAGCAAGATATACTTTTTACTGACCTACTTGTGTTCCAATTTATTGCTAGTGACAGCTGTTGTCAATGATCTGGAGAAAATAAATTGAGAATACAGTAAAGAGACACACTGACTGGTCAAAAAAATTAGTTGTTGTTTTAAATCAAATATAAGAGATTTAGTCCCTTTAAAATTTAGAGTCTGATTAAAATTAAGACTTTAAAGCCATGGCTGGATTACAGTAATTCAGAAGTTCATGGATTATGAGATTAAATACTTCATAGGCATCATTTAGGACAAATGCTGCCATTAGGATTACTACATCATTTAGACCTACTGTATTGCATTTCTTCAAGTCCTCTGCTGTGCTGCTATACAAATTTGAAAGGCACTGGCTGCCGTGTTTAATTTGATCCTTCTAACATGTGAGTCAAATCTGTTGACATTTAACATTTGCAGCCAGTCTAATCTGCTAAATTTCAGTGAATCCTCTGCACAGGAATTTCGGAATGAAGATCCAGTGTAGCTGGTACTCTGGTGGTGTATCCCAGCTACAAGTTGTGGATGACAGCTGTAGTACTTGACAACCTCCCTCCTCTAGTTAGCACAACAGGCATTTAACTGCTCCTGGGTTTTAAGGCCAAATTAGGATATATTAATTCTGTGTTTTTTCTGTCTTTTTAGATTTTTTTTTAGCAGTCCACAAGTTGCTTGGGGATATTCTACATGGAAAGCACTACACATGAACAGTTTAATTGTATCTCTCCCTGAAAAAATGAAACAATTTTATTGGAGATGCTTGCCAGAGGAATCATTTGTAACACTAATGGAGAAAGCTGGTGATAAAAGCCTCTCAGATGATAGAGATGGTGACCAAAGCAGATCTCCTATGACTATATCCTAGGGGAAATACAAAACAAACCAGTCCCTTTTTTGTTGTCAGCAGCTTGAGGGAAAATCAGGTGAAGACACAATAGTTCTGTTGTAACTGTTACTGACTATGTTTTTTTCTAATCCAGAGATGAGCACATCCTATGATTTTGACTTTTATCAGACATACTGACACCTTTCTGCCTTGTATGTACACATTTAAACTACAGAAAAAATTGAGCAGTTGCAAGTAAATTACAGATGATAAGAGTATTTTAAGAGATATGAAGAGGTAGGTAGTATTTATAAGCAGTTTCATGTCTCCTCAATGGAGAGAGATTGTTGAAGAAGTGTACCAGGAGAGTTAAAAACATGGAGGGAGGTGGAGAAAGAGGGTGAAGAAGGATATATATATATATACAGGGGAGTTTTCTTCAAAAGAGGTGGAAAAACTGATTACATTTATTCAGCTTGCATCTACTTATGACTGCCATGAATACACACAAAATTAATCGCACCAGTCCTCTTTTCTTGACATATAAACCAGTTATATCCTTTTGAAGTCCACAGGAATTATTTATACTTTATAGTAGGAAATGTGGTTTCTTTTTACAAGAGACTGCTGTCTCTCTAGTCAACCTTGAGACCAGATAGTGTGAACAAGCATAACAAAAACAGTAATAATAATAATAATATAAAAAAATTAAAAATCCCAGTTTTGGTAGAAAGCAGTTCCTAAGGAAACCAGTTTGTTATCCCAGGGTTACCTTTGGTATAAAGGAGTTTGAGATGTCATGGGTGAAAGTCTGGAAATATGAAAAATATGTCAAGGTCACACAGCTCAGAGATTCAGGCAGTTTGAGGCATACCTTGAAGAGAACCTCTTCTACACCACCCAGAAACAAGTACCAGTATTTGCAGCCCATAACATTACCAGTCAAAAAGAATCTGGATTTTCTAGATACAAGGATTTCAACCTTCAGTTTCACCATTATATTCACTAAATAATATTATGCCCTAAATTACTCTGGGGACAAACCAGCTTTTTTTAATTTACCAAAAATAAAGACAGGTTACAAGCTTAAATTATTTTAAAAGGAGGAGAGCGAGGGATGTGTGAAGAATGAAGTGGAAGTGTGCAGGGCCAGGTGTCCCTCCAGATACTCATGCTAACCATTGATGCTTTCTGCTCCCCCTGCCTTTGTGATACCTTTAGCTGAGCAGAAGTAGCCATGACAGCAGCATCTGCCAAGGCTCAGGGATGCAGGGATGACTCCAACCTCAGGCTTGCCCAGCTCACCTTACTCGGGTGTTGTGGGACTGACCCCTGCCCGCTGCATTCTGCATCTTGGCTCTTGGCTCCCTGTCCTTTAGGGAACAGCCAGTCCTCACTGCTCCCAGATGTTCAGGGACTTTTGACAAGTGCTTGCAGTGACAGGACAAGTGGGAGTGACTCAAAACTGAAAGATGGTAGGTTTAAACTAGCTGTTAGGAAGCAATTTTTTGCTGTGAGGTGAAGTATGGGAACAGATTGCCCAGAGAAGTTGTGGAGTTACCCATATCTGTAAGTGCTCCAGGACAGGTTGAGTGGGGCTTTGAGCAACCTGATCTAGTGGGTGGCAGCTCTTCCCACGGAGTGGAATTGGCACTCAGTGATCTCTAAGGTACCTTTAAACTCACAACATTCTATGACGCCATGATTCTATACGTTCTACAATTCTGTGGTAAGAAATTTAATTTGTGATGAAAAATGAAGGTTTTTATATAGCATTTCTCATTAATTTCTCAATGTGCAGTAAGTATTACGGTAATAATTCAGGAAATGTCTCAGTTCCTGTTGGACAAATTGTATTTTTCTCTCTTTAAATGCCATTGTTTTCTTTATTTTAAAGGGATATGTACTCACATATCATCGAAGATAAGCTTTGTTCTTCTGCAGTCCCTGGGTGTGATGGACAGGGGTGACCAAGGCTCTGTTTGGAACTGTGGCTTATTGCAGAGAATAACATTTTCTGAATTGATGTGAATTGCTTTCTAGACAATAAACAGTAGATAAGACATTTAGGAATTGTCTAGTAACTTAAAGAAACCCAAGTAACAAAAACCAGAGAGTCTTTGCATTATCTTGTAAATAGGAAAGTAATTTTCCTCCTATTCCAGCAGGGAGTACGTGTAAGTGTCCTGACACTGATGGCCACAAATTCACAGATATTGCTCAGAGCACTTTGTAAAGGGTTTGAGCTCCAATATGATATACAGCAGATACTGAGCTAAACTATTAGTAACTATCAAAATAGTCTGAAACACAGTAAGTGAAATTATTAAAGAATAGATCTGTTGTCATTTAGAAGATTAAGTTATACCTCTCACCTTCAGCTTCCAACCAAGCATGGTACCTTGCTTAGGAGAGCACGGCTCACATTTGACTTGTTTCACGCTGCGTGATGTGCCTGTGTTGCATGAATTTGTAGCCCAGGTTTCTTTGTGCTCCAGAGCTACCCTGATCAGCTTGAAAGAT
This sequence comes from Cinclus cinclus, assembly GCF_963662255.1. Classification (NCBI taxonomy): domain Eukaryota; kingdom Metazoa; phylum Chordata; class Aves; order Passeriformes; family Cinclidae; genus Cinclus; species Cinclus cinclus. The sequence continues at coordinate 87,289,171 of NC_085047.1, forward strand.
CACTTCTCTGTGCTTCATTGGAAACACGTCTTTTGGCAGGGTCTCATGCACTCCCTCAGCTGCAGCCCTGTTCTTCATGTGGCTGCCTGAGCACCTTCATCCCACCAAGTGACCTGCTGTGGGGGCTACTGTGCACTGGTATGGAGCAAAACAGAGGGGAGCCCCAGGTGATTTTCAGTTGATAACCACTGCTAAAAAATGGTGTTCCGTTGTCGGGTGACAGGCAGAAAGGCACCATGGACATGGGGAAAAAAGCTCAAATGGATAAATGCCCACTGTGGGCAAGCTTTGCTTGCAGTTTCTCACAGATATTTGAAGGACCACTTGGGCCTGCCAGTTGGGTGCCAGATGGGAGGATGGGATAAAACAAAGATAAGTTTAACATTTATAGTTCATGAGCGCTCATCTTCTATATGGCACATCCAGATCAGTTCATCAGGCTAAAGTTTTCAGATGAATAATCAGATACGTAAGAATTTTATTGCAAAGGTTGTTAAATGTTGACCAAATGGTGCATTGCTAGGCTATGCAGAAAATCTCAGTGAATTTGCATTTGCTAAGGGTGTGGATCATAAAGCAATCACCTTTTACTTTTGATTTCCAGCACATTTATCTGTGAAGGAATTTAAATGATTTTCAAGATACTCAGTGAAGAATCATAATTATAATTCTAAAAGGGTTATAAACTTCTAAATTTATGTTTTGGAAGTTGAAATGTTTAAAGCTTTACATTTAATTAGTGGAAAATAAATTAATAACTATAATGTTAAAGGCTTTTTAATTGGAATATTTTATATAATTGGATTTTTTCAATTTACCAAAAGCATCTGTGAGACATTATTAGAAAACACAATTCATAGTAGCCTGTTTTTGAAAATGTATCCAAAATTAAGATTATATTTACTACTTCATCCTCTGCTCTCAAACAAAAAAGAAAAAAGTATAAACATATATGTTTAACAGATACAGGAGGACCACTTATCCCTACAGCAAAAATTGCTGGAGGAGACCACTGCTACAATTCAGGTAGCTTGTTTTCCTAGTTGCTTAGGCACTAATATTTAGGCTATTGAAGCCTCTCGTACATCAAACAACAAACACAGCAAATAGATACAGACTAAAAAAACATGAATAACTTTTGTAGGAAGTAGAGGAGCATGGGCAGCAGAGTGCCTTAACAGCTTCTCCAGATGCTACAGCAGTTGGCATCAAGATGATTGTATCCAGATTGTTTCCTCTAGGTATTTCACACAAAGCAGAACAGTGTCATGGGGAGGAGGTGAATGGTAGTATGCCCTTCATCATCTGCTCTCAGTGTCCTGGAGGCTGGAGGGTAGGGTATGATTTTGAAAGATGAGATGAGAGAGAGATGGAAATTCCTTCAATCAAAATAGCTAACAGGGTCTTCATTCCAGCATTCTAATCACAGAACTAATACAGAAATGGGGGCAGCATCTACTCCTCTCTCTCTGTGCTCTGGAGGCAGAGGCCACAATGCAGTGCTGTAGTACAGCCTTATCTAGAAGAGTGCTCTGGGCACACTTGGTGTGAGCAAGACTCTCTGACAAGGATATGAATACAACTCTGCTGGAACTGAGTCATGAGGCTGGTGCTAAGATGTCACTGGTGTAAGTAGAATCTGAAGAAGTTTGTTCTAAGACAGGTAGAGCAATTTGTCTGCAGGCACACCCATGGTTAGGCAGTGGCTGAGTGAACCCTTATACAGTAGGGACCTTATGCACCATGAATGTAGGGGGCTTGCATCATGCCCAGGCAATGCTCTGGAGGCCTACAGCCATTCGTTCTGGGCCATTAGCTTTTACCTTTTGCTTATGTAGCCTTTGCTATTTGCTTGTTTTACAGCCTGCCCTCTTTCCTTTCTTCTATGCCTTGCTAAACTCCAAACCAGAAAAGCTGAACTTTGAAAATAACATTCATTATTACAGCCTTTTTTTCTTTTTTTTTTTTTATAACATTCTGCAAACCTATCACAGACTGCAATACAAAGTGGAAAATATACTGCTAAGCTTTATATGGTGAACAACAGCATACACTTACATTGAAGTCTCCAGGATGTGGTTGTGACTGGATTTCACCCTTATGTTTTTTGCTGGAGGAGATTGAAGGTAATAGACTGCTGCCATTAGGTCTGCTGGAGGAAGTTAAATCATCGTTGGAATATTTGTGTTTTGATGCATCAGAGAGGGGAGAGACGGGTGACCGAAGCATTTTCTCATTTTTATTTATTGGTATTGCCAAGCTAGAAATGGAAATTACAGTAATGGAGTGTCACAAAGCTGGCTTTGAGAAAGGTAAATGTTTTATATATAACCAAAACTTAGAATTTAAAACCTGCTGGCAGGATAAAGTCTATTGGTATCTGGAAACGAGCTTATAGTATTGGGACCAAGAGTTCATTTACAAATTTGTATCATGTTTCTTCTCTTTCCCTTCAAGGCAAATTGTCACTCTGGAGTTAATATAAAGTCTGTATCAGAGTACTTAAAAAAAAAAAAACAGAGATAAATGGCTACTTGCTCACCATTTCTTAAGGGAGAGCTGGAGATGAAGATTAGGCTCTGAAGTGTAAGTTCAGATGGAGCCCTATTTCACCATTACAGGTGACAATTTATAAGCCATGGCAATAAAGCCATATGTGAACTAAAACAGGATATGTGTTTAAAGATGACTGGCTTGTCTTTGTGCTCAGTGCCCAGCCTTTGGTAGCAGTGTTTATACTAATCTAATACGGATTTTAAAGACAGATAGACTGATAATACAGACAAAAATAAACATATGCAAACAGTAGACACAGAGAAATGTGAGCTGCTCTATCTTCTAAAGCAGAAAGCTGTAACACAGACAGTATTTTCAGCTTTCATTTATTTGGGAGAAGTTTTAGATGAGAAGTCAGACAAACCATATAAATATGCCCAGAAATACAGATACACTACTCTGAAGAAAAATAATCAGCTGAAAATCTTAAAAGTAACACACAAAAAACTGAAGTTTTTTAAAGAAGATGGTTAGCATTAAGACTAAAACTGTGATTAAGGTCAGAAAGACAGTTTTAACAATATACCTTTCCCTGCCACATTCCCCTTTATTCAGCCTATTACTTTTTATGGACAATTCTCACTTCTTTATAGTTACTGTATCAGACAATATATACTTAATGGAATCACAAAAAAGAATACAGTAAAAACTGTACTTCATTTCTGCACATAATTTCAGGGAACAGAGCTAATTAAATGTGCTCTTATCATACATTTGTCCATTTATCTGGCAAGCCTCTAAAAAGCAGCTGTAAAAGAAGCCATGAATTGTAATTCAGAACCTTTACTGTTTCATATGGCATAGTACCTTTAAAACACCATGTCAACTGTTTTGCTTTAATGACCAATGGTGTTTATGAAAGCAAAACTCAAGAGTCTGAAAGACTGACATCTGTACCCTTCTTTTACCTCTAAGAAAAATAAGATCTTTCACAGTATGTTGAATGCGCAGGCCAATGCTGTCATTTCTTTTCCTCTTTTCAAACACAAACCCATGCCTTGGCTACCCATGTTTATACATCACTGTCGAAGTGTGGGCCTAAAGCAGCCAAGGGAAGCCACAGCTCTTTGGAAGCACACCCAACCCTCAAAAGCTTAGCCCTGAACTCGTGAGGAGTAGCTGAAATTTCTACTTGTGCTGCATATACTTCCTAAATGTCCTTTGGACACTGAGTAGGGCCTACCTAAACATAGTGTGAACAGCCAAAGTGCAGCAGCACATCTTATCCTGAGAGGCCATGCAGGACAACTTGCAGCAGAAGACTGTCAGAGATGTGACCTGCTGGGAATGGGCAGACTGTAGAGCTGATATAGGTGCAAGAAATTTGGGGTATCTCTGGGCCTGCAGCCTTTCTTGTCAAACAGGATCTTAGTCTGCATCTCAGACTGCAATTCCACAATAGAAAATACTTATGGCTGAAGATGGTTTTGCTCCTTTCATTGTTGCCAGCCCTCAGCTGTGCTGACAAAACTGTGTGGCTTTATTGGGAGATGAATACTACTACTCTGGCAAAATAAAAAAAAAAAACAAAATAAAAGAAGAAAAAGACAGAGAAAAAGAAAGATAACATAGAAAAATAAAAAGGATAAGTAAAAGAGACAGGAGGAGAAAAACAGAAGAAAAAAGCAAGAGAAAGGAAAAGAAAAAGAAGAAAAAGAAGAAAAAGAAGAAAAAAGAAAAAGAGGAAAGGAAGAAAAAGGAAAATGTATAGAAGAAGGAAGAGGAAGAGGAAGAGGAAGAGGAAGAGGAAAAAAGATAAAAGGAAAAAAGGAAAAGGGAAAGATTTTTGGTTTCAAACAAGTTTCTTGAGTATATTTACAGGAGAAACCTCAGAGGCATCTATGGTGGCAAAACTCAAGAGGGGATATGCCAGCAAGAGCAGATGCTGGTTGCAAGAGGACCACAAGGTCCTGATATCTGCACTGCTGGCTTAGCTACAGCCTCAGGAGCCCTTCCTCAGCTGTGGGAATATCAGCATTTGATATCATGTCCTACACCGTGGCACGAACTACAGAAACATTTTGGAAGCAGAGCACACCAAGAGGCAGGCAACTGCCACAAATTATTTTCTTGCTTCCAGGAAGCACAGAATTAACCCTGTGACACAGCAAGCTATCACAGCCATGCTACTCTCTGAAATATAATGCAACATACAACATATGACACTGGGGTAACAGGAACAGCATGTCTGCATGCAACTACCCACAAGAAAGGAACTGTTCTGGGCATTGTTTTCACTTTATGAAACGTATGTGACATGTCAGGACAAAGAAATTGAATGCATATTTTTGAATAAATACTATATATATATATATATATATATATATCCATTTTCTTCATTATTTTTCCAGTATTAATGACAAGTATTAATTATCTCATCAAAGATGTGTACAATAGAAAAACCTACTACAATAAATACAAATATTTTCTTATTTTGTAGCAGTTTCACCCCAAGAAGTATCCTGATACAACCAGAAAAAAAAAAAAAAAAGAAGTTGATAGCCAGCATGTACCAAGCAGCATGCAGGTGAACTCTAGAAACATTCATGTCTTAAGTTTGACTGCTGGAAGTCCCCAGAGAAATTCAAGTGTGATTGCTCTGACATTCATAGTGCTGGTCTGTGTGCATAAACCATGCCAGTGAATGCTAAATATTAATCTTTTGTTTCATGTCCTATATTCTTCAAAAATCTCACTTTTTAAAAGTCTTAAGTTCCTTGTCCTAGAATACTTACTAATTACACAGAATGCAATGCTTGTAATCTCAAAAATACTGCTTCTCAAATATATTCTGGAGCGGAGTATTGCAGGCATTGTTATTAATTTTGTTTTCAATCTTTTCCATAGAGCTGATACGTAATTCTATTTATACAGTCAAAGCTTGAAACTTGTAAGTAAAGAAAGTAAAAAAAGTCAATGTAAAGAAAGGGCTGCAACATGGTTGTATATGTGAATTGCTGCCTACAACACAGTGTTAGGGAATATGTCTCGGACAATCACACTACTCTAGCTATAATTACTTGTTCCATGAGCTTCACACTTGAGCTCACAACTTCTTTGTGCAACAGCACAAAAATGCAAGTATATGAACATGTCATGAGCTACTAATTTCATCATTAAACCAGAAGAACAGAGACTGCAGTGGTTAATTTTTCAACATAAAATGCAATAATTAAAAAATAAATCCTCCTAAAGAAAAAAAAAAAGACACCTGGCAATAAACTGCAACTAGTTGTATTATTCAGTGGTAACTAAGAAGGAAAAAGCTTACCCATTTTCATTCGTATTGCAGTGATTTGCTGTTGTGATGCTTTGGGCAGACGCAGCTAATCGTGAAGAACTCTCTCTCTCTAAGTGAGTCTTCTTGATGTCTCTGCACTCTTCCTCATTCTCACACTGAGTGAAGAGAAAAGTAATAATTTTTTATGGTTTGGATTTACTACAGATCCAAAAATATTTCAACAAGTCAGGGACTAGTATCTTCTGTCATTTTGTTAAAAATGATGATACTTTGTTTGAGTATATGGCTAACATGGATCAGAGATTATTGGTCCCTGTCTTAAAAAATAAAATACAAAGAGGCAGCATGTAAAGAAAGGAGTACTGTATAAAACTTGGTTTCTACCACTTCCCCGCTTGAACCAGGGTTGCTACCTTTCAGATACTAATAAAAGAAGAGCGAAAAAATGAAGGAAAATAAAATAGTATTGAAGACTGCTTTAGATAAATGGTCCTCAAAAATATACATATCCATCTGCACACACACAGTAGCTTAGAGGGCAACAGATGACTGGTTGCACAGCAAAACTGTCCAGAAATTGAGCAGATGGTGATCCCAGTTCAGAATGACTTTTGGGGTCAGACTGGTGCAAACAGATCAGGAAGCCTGCTTGGTGGACAGCTTTGGCCATGGATTGGAGGGGGCTTTTTCTTTGGCACCAGAAAGTGAGTGGGAGAGGTAGGGCAGAAAGGTGGATGTGAACAGAGGGCTGTGCCCACCCAAGCACTGTGACAGTGCTGCTGAGCAGGGGGCAGCTAGCTGACTGTGGTCCTACTCCTATACCTAGAGCCCCAAGGGAAAATGGAGCCATCAGGGTGTGAGGGAGCCAGGATCCAGAACCAGTCTCTGCGAGTGGGACTGAAGGGCCTGCCTCTTGCTGACAGTCAGAAGGGAAAGAGATGCTGCCTCTTCTTTTACCACACAAGCAGTGATATTATGTAGAGTATGACAAGACAGCAGACAGCTGTCCCTTTGCTGACCTGAGCATCATTTCCAAATGCTCAGGTTTTGAGAGAAGCCTCAGGAGAGAAAATTATGCTACTATAAAGGTAATGCCTTCACTAAGGCATGCAAAGGCACACGCCAGCAGTCAATGCCGTCTCCAAGGAGCTGTGATCCCTCGCGGCCAGGAATTTCATCACCTCCAGGGATGGCATTTCCTCGGGTTTGGCCAGTCCTTACGTGGGAAGCAGGGACAAATGCCAGCTCTGAAAGGCCAGCTTGGAGAAGATGCTGCCATCAAGCACTGGACGTGGGTGCAAGCGGCGCTAGCCTCCCACTTGTTGGAGGCTCCCCTACCCCCTTTGATCGGTTCCCCAGCAGCTCACCTTGCGTTTCCTTCTAGATTTCGGTAAACCCTTCTCTGCGGGGGGTTCAGCACTACTACCCTGCGGGAAGCTGGCCGCCTGGTTTGCTCCGGCGCTCATGGCCAGCGGTTCTTCGGGCAAACGCTCTGGAATCCTGGACAAAAGAGCCAAGTCAATGTTGACCCACAGCGACTTTACCTCATCACTGTCTTTCAGAGGAGACAGGAGCTCATTCCTACCGAAAGGAACCAGGGTGTAAAACTGTTCCTCCAGCTCCTTTGCTATTTCACTACTAGTCCTGGCATTAATAGAGCCAAAGGCACTGCAGCCGCCGTGGGGTTTGCTGGCGGTGCCGGTCCCCGCGTCCTTGGCACCCCGCGGCTCAGGCCCGGCTGCCGCTGGCACCTTGGGCAGCGGGCGCTCCTCCCGCTCCGACTCAGAGCCTGAGTCGGAGGAGGATGATGAGGATGAAGACTCGGTCTCGATGAACTCCTTGGATTTGGGCGCCGTTTTGCTCGGCCCTCGTGCCCGACGCTTCTCACCGGCTGCGGCCGAGCGGGGCTCCCGGCGATGCCCCGCTCTGCAGCCGCCGCCGCCGGGCCGGGCCCTGGGCGCCTCGCCAGCAGCGCTTTCAGGGAAGCCGTGGCTCCGGGGGAGCTCCTCTGCGCTGGGGCAGGGGGGGCCGTCTCCGGCGGAGTTCCTGTCGGCTCGCCGCGGTGCCTTCTTCCCCGCTGCCCGCCTCGGCGGCCCGCCGTCGGCAGCGAGGGGTGATTTCTGCCGGCTGCCCTTGCTGCCTGGTGCTTTGTTGGCGGTCCTGGGCCGCGGCCCGTCCCCGACGGCGGTGGCGGTGCCGGCGGTGCCGGCGGTGCGGTTCTCCTCACTGCGGTGCTCGGCCGGGCCCTCAGCCGGGGTCTTCTGTCCTTCCTGCCGCTCTACCTTCGCGCGGCCGTAGTAGGGATGGGCTTCCAGCGCCGGGCCATCGTGGTGGGTTAGGATGGGTGCTTTGTGAGGGGTAACTTTGTTCAGCCACTTGTCCAGCTGCCACTTGTTGGACGAGGGCGGCTCGGGCTGAAAGGGAAACAGACGGCAACGAGCTTAGTGCAGAGACCCTGCTGCCCCCACGCCGGGGGTCCCTCAGGGACACGGGAACGTCGCATCCCTCTGTGCACCACAGAGATTTTCCTTAGGTCCAAGAGCCGCCCCAGCCTCTGGCAACCCATTGGCACTGGCTCTGCGTGGCAGGACCGGGCTCATGCCTTGCAAGCGGGGATGATTTTGGTTTCAGAATGGGGTTTAGAGATGAGAAGGAGAAGGGCTTCTGTGATGCATCATTTCCAAGGGTGATTCACAACAGCAGTACTGCCATTGGCTCTACAGGGAAATGCTTCCAAGTTTCCAAATAGAAAAGAATGCAATGGGGAAAGGAAGGGACGAAAACAAGGCAGGGGTGCAGTTGAGGCTAGGGAAGGATAGCTATCAGGAAAGCTAGGGACATGTATTTTGTGTTCTGTGCCACTGCAGTATATGCAGAAAGCATTTAAAGAGCATACAAAGTGGCATGTAGTGGGGAGTTGGAGGGCTAACCAGGCACTTCATGTAATCTGCCTAGTATGGACATTATAATCCACAAGCATTTGTTGTGTGGTGGTGCTGTCAAGGGTTCATTTTGTGCGTATTGTGTGGCTGTTAGTTTTTCTTTTAATGTCTGTCTCAACACTACCAAGTTGTAAGAGCACATCTAAAACATAATGATGTTTGGCTAGGGAAGAAATGGGATAAGCATGATTTCAAATGTAACCACAGCTGAGACAATGTTATTTCAGAACAATGTGTGACTGTTTTCTAGTGCATCTTGCAATCAATAATTTGAATGTAATAAAATGAAGAGAAAAGGCAAAAACCCCAAAAAGAAATAGGTGATGGAGTAGGTGGCTAGCCATAACCTAACCCCTCAAAAGCCAAAGTGAAAAATTTCCTGATTTCCTCAGATGGAACCAATATCTGGTTCACTAGGCTATTGCATGTGAATAATCAAAAACTGTGTCATGAGTCAAACATGAAAACCATCAGTGCTCTGGAAGAAAGTTTGCTCAAGAGAGAATACCCACAGTGTCTAACTTAAAAGAGTATCTTACTTCTTATTTAAAGTAGATGCCTAAGGGCAACACAGATTTCCTGTACAGCCAAGGGCGCCTTCAGAAACACCCACTGAGGATTGTATGCATTCTACATGGAGCAAAGGCTCTTAAAATAAGCAAAAAAATTAGATATTGGAATCCATATGAGAAAAATATTCCTTCTAGCTGAAGTGTCTAATTTGCTCATTACTGAGCTAGCACAGACCTGTGGGAAGTTTGCAGGACTGGCTTACATTTATGCTTTTTAAAGCATGCTCCCTAATATCTTACATGAGGAATTCCTTTCCTGAGCTGTAAATCTTGCAAATGGATGGTCAATATTTCTCTTGGATGAAGCTGTATTTTACAACCCTTAACTCTTTATCTAAAATTGAACAGCATTTTTTTATTGCTGTTGAAAATACAGATAGATTTGTTTGGTGCCATTCACTGTGCATATAATGAATTTGCTAGATATATAATAAAATATTCACTATACATGGAAGTCTTTCCACTGTTCAGATGTATTTCAGAAAAGGAGATACACCAGAAGCACATGGGGAAAAATACACCTCTCCCTGTAAGTATAGGTCAGAGTGAGTGCCCTTTGGAAGTTCAAAAAAACTTCCAATTCATCCGTTACATCCCATTCTGCCTCTCTATGTATCTTTTAATTCTTGAAAATGGTGGCTTATGGATTTCAAGGGATCACAGTAAATCAGCAGAAAAAAAAGTGATTACATGCTAGAGTGTTATAACCTGGCAGTGCAGGACTTTCCTAGAGTAGTATGCCTGCTATTTAAGCATAATACCTATAGTCCTATCAACCTGTTTGCCAATTATGAAGTTTAATAAAAAGGATCAACAGTGTTACCTGCTTTACTGGTTTTGTCCGGAGTTTCAGGTGCACTTTTGAGGTTTAGATAAATAAAATTTCAAATCCTTGTGGCTTCTGAAAAAAACCCCTAAGATCTGTCTGCTAAAAAAATCCTTTAAGATGCATCTGATAAAAGTAAAATGTCTGCAGGCCATTAAGTAAATTAAAAGAATCCAAAATTAAATAATCAGAATTTTAAAATATCTCTCACTAATTTTGGCCTCTGATACCATTTTGGAATATTGTGGGTGTACACGAGTGATGCCAGTTCATTTCTGGAAGTAATTAATTCAAAGGATTATTCTAACTGAAAATTACTGTACTTTGAGATCACATTAAAAAAGAAGGTACCTTGCAAGAGAAAAAAATCATGACAACCAAGAATAGATAGCAGTACTGGTTAAAAGATGGACTGGGAAAATTCACTTGAGAATTTTTGCCCATCTGTTAAACATCCCTAATTGCAATTATTTGTGGGAGAAAAAGAAAATCCCTAATTTCTGCTCCACACACCATTCTGTGGAAGAAAAGTTGGTGTGCCTGAATTGGGAGTTTCTCAGTAGCATGTAAGGATAAAAATACATATGAATATATATCCAGGGTATTCTGATACCAAAATGCTCTCTGATTGTTGGTTTTGGTGTCATGGAAATATGCTGCCTCTAGGGCCTTTTCGAGAGCTAGGCACTTTTTCAACTGGGGTGAAGTCAGTGCTGTCCAGATGGGAACCAGTAATAGGAATAAACAGTCTGTGATCAGCTGACTTGCAATTAAATATAGGTTTGGCATGGAAACTCAAACCAGGAAACTTAACAGAACAAAGATGCTTTCAGGGATCAACGTACCAAAGACATACACATGTGCCAGGCTTCATGAAGAAACAGGAGGATGTGATATGTTTCCTTAAATATTGTGGGTGGATTCATCTGTACAACACAGACACCTATATCTTAGCTAGTCAAAAAGTCCTTCTCCAGACAGTGGACTACTCTTCTAGGGTGTGAAAAATTCCCTCTTGAAATAGGCATATGAAATAGGCCAGATGAGCTGGGCCCTAAAAACGTCTTTTCCTCTCCACAGACTGTAAAGGGGAGGCTGAGGTGGTGAGCAGATGTAGGTATCTACAGTAGAAGTGTGCAAATTTAGGTGGGATGACTCCCACGAAGCATGTCTATATATCTCAGATCTCTTCAAGGCTGCAAGTGAAACCAGAGGCATGAATGGCATGCATCCAAAAAGTAACTTGTCAAAATGTTATCCAGAAACACTTTCTAGGGTAAAGGGCTGTTAAACAATGCCAGTGTAATGGGGTCACTCTACGCTTGTTATCAAATACTTCACTCTGGGCAATCTCCATACAAATGTGGTGCTTTCTCTTATGTTTAAGGCACAGACAGCAATGATGATGAAGAAGAAGATGATGATTATTGTTATTACTATCACTTCATTGCTACTATTAACACTGCCGCTTGTGCTTAAAAAAATTAGAACTGTTCTGGGCATTCCCATGTGTTAGGCACAGCATGCATGGTGGCTCTTGGCACAAAGAGTTTAGTGTAGTTTGCAGTCTTTGTCAATAACAGGACAGCCAAAACCTATGAATCCTGTTTTCAAATGTAGTGATAGCATCTACAGCTGGTCTAGTGGTAAAATTCCATTCTCTTTTGTGTATGTGACTCCTCAAACAGGAGGAAAAAACTGATGGTTGTGAACTAGTGGGGCTGGTGGGGCTCAGAAAGGGGCATCTTTCTTTACTGTTGAGAGGCCAGTGATCCTCTGTCCCATGTGATAACTTCTCTACTTCCTTCCCGCCCATCCCCCACTCTTGTCCTCCCTCATAGTAGGAATTCATGATTGTCTAACCAAAGACAGCTTTAGTAAAGGCCCACAGGATAATTCAATGGAGGAAAGAACAAACCAACCAAATTTTTAGCTTTAGAAATGTAGCTTTTTCTGTATACTTGACACCCAAATTTTTTTCAACCATCTGAAAAAAGATAATATGCCATTATTTTCCAGATTTCTCACGTACGACATTAATTAAGCTCATTCAAAAAATTTGTGACTTCAGCAAAGAAACAGGAGATAATCCAGAAGTCTCAGTTCCTTGTTCATAATTTCAGGTTTGGCAGTCCACAAAACTTTAACTACTCCCATTAATGTCTGAGGCACCTTAATTTGTCCACACCACTGAAACCAGTCTGAATGTTGTCTCCTGCTCTCGCTCAGCCATTATTCTTAGTTTACTGCAGACATAAAATGAAGACAGCTGAGCTAGTCACTACTGGCTCTGAATAGTCAATGGAAAGAAACAGACACTTTTAGGGTGCAATTCATCTAATCTACTTTATACGTATGCTTTACAATGAGCTGCTTTTACACTCTAGGCTACTGCATTTAGGGACCTGAGGACAACATTAAAATCTCAAAATGACATGTGGAAAAAATTAAAGAAGACATGAAACAGCACTTGAATTGTTATATAACCTCAAAAGCAGAAGACAGGCTGTCCCAGAAATAAAAATCTTTGAGTATATGCATATAATAGTTCAGATTATGGAGGGGGAAAAAAAGAATGAAGACATCATAATGGTTTGCAGATTTCTACATTAAGTTCCTGCCAACCTTTAAATTCAGAGCTCCTGCACAGCATTGTGCTGGACTACTCAAGTTCATTGAATCTGAAAGCACCAGTCAATGCTAAATCAAAAACCAAGATGCATTTACTTTTTTTTTTGTCTTATCCAAGAGATTACATTAATTTTAAGACTAAATCTAGAATTGAGTCCACTAGTTAAACTTAGGTGGACATGGCTTCCCAATAGGGAGCTTCCAAGGACTTGTCTCTATTTTCTGGGTTAGAAATTGGCATATACCTATGGAAGATGGCTTCACTGGGTGCATAAATATAAGTTAAAGCATTTATGCAAAGCTAAAAGGACTTCCAGTGAGAGACATCACTTGAGCATGTTTGAACTGGTGCCATCAGTCTTACCATAGGCCTGGGAAAGCATTTACCCTTGGGGAAAACACAGGTATTCCACTTCCCTGGGACACCCATACCCTATCTGTGTGTGCTATCTCACATATCCCATCAAGGGATGAAAACTGCCTGTGAAAATCACTGCAGCCATCACATTTGTGAGTCACATTTTTGTGCACACAGGTTTCATACAGCATGTCCTAGAAGGCAAACCACACAAATATAATGCAAAGAGACAAGCAATCTGTTGGAGTGGGGCAGCTGTTTCGTGACAATGATCACTTGACAGATCAGGCTCTGTACAGAAGTAGTTCTACAGATCTCGAGAGGATGTGTGTAAAGTGCTTAAGAGGAGGCACTTCCTCCATGTTTCCATGACTTAGTTCTCTGCTGGACTTTATGAAATCCACGACCTGCCTCAGTTAATTATCTTCGTGCATTCTCTGAGGAATTGCTGCTCTTGGGTCCAAGTAGCCTGGGTATCTGCCTAGATAGTAAGCACTCCTGCCTTCCTGTGAGTTTCTCCCCCTTTCATCTCTTATCTCCTTCCCCTTTCTTTCTTCTCTTTGCCCCTTTTCTTCCACCTCTTGAGATCCCACAGGGAGAGGAGAGACCGAGCATGAGATCTTTGCACTAATTCCAGCAGGGAATTACGCAGACAGAGAACAAGGTCTTAACAGGTCAGATGAGAAAGCTCAGAATGGGAAATAAGACATGGGGTACTGCAGGGAGAGCAACAAGAGAGACTGTAAAGAAGAGAGATGTAGGAAGTGGACAAAGTGAGAGAAAAATCAGCTGGAAATGGGTCTGAAAGTGCTGTGAAGGAAAGACAGAAGATAAATGTTAAACAAGGAACAAAAGTGACAGAACCCGAGAAAAATATATTAAGGGTGTTTCTGTGAGTACTGCATTTTGCTCAATTGGAAACATGGTTCCAAATAAACAAGGAAAATATGAGGAAAGGTTTGCTGTTTTTTCAGCGTAATTTTTTTTCATGGTGAGAGAATAGGTGAGACATAGTTTTAGGGGGAGGATTCTAGTGACTGGATGGTTTATGTGGAGTAGGAAAATACACAGACTGTATTTAATGTGTATTTACAATCTTGCCGGTAGATTTTTGAATATTTTTACATACATTAATGTGTATGATGTGGCTGTGGAGTTCATAGTTTAATTCTAAACGTGTATATTGACCAAAACATGTAAAAATGTCAATCCTGATAGAAAAGCAGAGCAGAAAAAGCAGCTTTGTTGTGTCTGTTGAGCTTTCTGCAGAGGTGAAAGCAGAAGGTGCCACAGCACTGGCAGCTTAATTGCAATTTGGCTAGGGCTTGTCTACGTGTGGAAATTTTCGGTGCTAGCTTTCCAGATGACTAGTTTGGGCTTAGTGTTTTGCAGTGTGAGTAATTCAGTTTAGTCCATTTTGGAGGTGAATAGAAAGAAATCACATAAAGGCAGCAGTATTAGAGAATAATTCACTTAGAGAGTGAGGCAAGGGAAGTGCATGAGTGAACAACTGATTTCTTTCAAAAATCTACCCTCAAACTGATTTTATATTAGCTTTTCTGTGTAGAGAAGCCTTTAGTTCCCTTGCAGTGCTGGGAGCCCACATCAGGATGTACACACTAAGCAAGCCATTGCTACGGAGGCAAGAGTTGCATGAAACTTCTAGCAAGCTGTGAGCCTTGCAAGGTGCTCCACTCATCTCCAGTTTGTGGAAAATGTAATAGGGTTATTTATTCCTTCTTTTTTGTTTCAAATGCTTTAATCTGCTCCAAGATTCCCCCCCCCCCCCCCCCCCACTTACATTTCACAGCATGCCAGGAGGAGGATCCTTGGGACTTTCTCTCCCGGATTTTTTTTTTTTTTAACGCATCTTCTCACAGCTTCCTTGTGTTGGCTTGGCTGGGAAAAGGTGTGAGTGGGTGTAGCAACGGAGTGCCACCCTAAAGCCTAAAGGGAGAAGCCCTTACCTCTGGGCTGGAGTAATGCGAGGGCTTGCTGCCGTCACTCTCGCTGGAGCTGCTTTCGCTCTCGGAGTCAGACTCAGAGCTGGTCTCAGATTCACTGGAGCTGCTGCTGCTCGACCCCTTGCTGGAGAGTCCCGAGGCTCGGGCATTGGGCTGCGGCACCACCAGGCTGCCAGCCCCACACACAACCCATCAGGGTGCGGGGACAGGGGAGGGAAGAGAAGAAAACAGGAACATAAATATAAAACCCCCACATATAAGAACCATGCTGTTTTAGGGAGCGTAGTCTCTGAATGCCTGTGAGCTTGTCTCTGCTGCTAATGAACAGTGAAGCGACTTCAACATTACATTCCTATGACTGGGAGGAAAATAGGGGATAACTCATATTCATTTAAATCGTAGACTTTGCCATCTTTTTCATCTGGGGGAGAGTCAAGTTTTCACTTTACCTTACCTCTTTTCCCATTCCACCGATATTTTAGGAAATGTTAAAAATACTACGTGTTAAAAAGCAGCATAGAAAGTAGTTTTATGCTGTCTAATGTACACTCAGCCCAGAGATGGAAGCAAGAGACCAAAAAGGTGAACAATTAAGAAATGAAGTTGAACCACACACTACCAGTCATAAGTAGCAATAGCAATAACGATAAAAATAACAATAATAATACATCTTCACTGGAGTGTTCCAACTCCCATCTTCCATTTTGCACACTTCTTCAACTACCCATAAATGATCTGGTTACCTGTATATACCATCTTGATATCGACAATTCAAGACCTAAGACTCAGCCTGCAAAAACTTGAAGAACTCAGGCTTGTGTTTTTGCATGTCAGCAGTGCAGTGCTGTCAGCAGAGCCACTTGCCTTCTTTAAAATTATGTTTGCAAGCAAGTGTTTGTATTGTCAGGTCTGACAGCAGAAGAAATGTGTATTTTCCTGAAATAGTTGACCATGCATATTAAAAATATCACAGTCATAAAGACCTGGGTGTGAAATATCATGTTAAGTCATCCAGTTTATTCCCTAGGCAAGGCAATATTGCTCCCTATAGCAGGGTGCATTTTCTAGTAAGTTGTCCAATTTGATTTTAAATGACTTGAATGCAGCTTTTACTTTTACCCCTGGGAAACTTCTCTGCAAACTATCCCAAATTCCACTGTCAGAAATTTCTCCGTACATTCAACCTGAAGCTACCCTTTTAAAATTTATAGTTGTTACTTATTATTTCATCATATTACTAATAGTTACTATGATAAATTATCCTCCTCCCTTTTTGCTCTCACATTTTTGCAGATTGTTTTCCTGCCTTTCTTCACTCATCTTTCAGACAAGGCCTTATACATACACTTCTTCTGATCTTTCTTCATAAGTCATTATCTCCAGGGATATGGGATCATTTTTATGGCTCTTTTCTGAACTCATTCCAATTTGTCTATATCTCTCTGATAACAGGGTGCCCAAAACAGAGTGCAGCATTATAGATGGCTTCTCACTACAGCCCTGCAGTGAAGGGCTATTACCTTCCTGCTCCTTGATGTGTTGCTTCTGTAAACATATATCCGAGCTGTGAGGGAATGTATAGTCCATTAACATCCCTACCTCTCTTTCAACAGTGCTTTCTTCAGAATTCCTCTACTGATAGCTACGTGATTATTTGATACCAGAGACATTAGCTCGCTTTTTTTCTTCATACCAGATCTCATTTTCCTCTTCTACCTTGCAAGCTTCTAGCTCCTTTTGATTTATTTCACTGCCCTCAGAGGTGTCTGCAGCAACTTCTGATTTAGTATCAAATGCAAACTTAATTAAATGGTTATTCACTTCCTTTTCCAGATCATTAATGAGACTGTTAAATAAACCCCACATGAAACACTCTGGCACCCTGATAACCATCTCTTCCCAACTGCATTCACTGGTGTTTATCATTACCCTTGTTTATGCTCCATCAGTCAAATATTGTGGCTAATGCAATGTGATCTGGGAGATGCATTTTGTGAGAAATAATATCTAATAATTAATTACAGTTCTGCTATGTTGCACCTAATGAATTGTCTTTGCACGCTAACGGTACTTTTCATTATGGAAAACTGATACCTGACACCTTGCACAAGCCACATATGACAGGCAATTCCTGAGGCTTTGAAAAGGGGCCAGGCCCCAGCAGAGATGCAGTTTCAAGTCCAAAATTCCCCATGGCTGCACAGTGTCTGGCCCACTCCCTGCCTCCCCTAACATATGCCAGCCTTTCCCCTCTGGACCACCTGTCTCGCACAAGCCAGTACTCCATCCACATTTGCCTTTACTTGCAGCATCCCCATTTGCCTTTTGCTAGGAAGTGGCACAGCTGCCCGTGGCTTTCTTGCTCCAGAGAATTTTTGGTTGCTTGGGGAATCATGACATGGTTCAGAGCTTTTTGCACCCTTCAAAGCACAGTGGGACCAGGCAGTGAAAAAACTCTCACCTGTAATCACACCTTACTAATTAAAAGCAAGTAAAATAAACAGGAGAGGGAGGAGCTCACATCCATTTTTACTTTTTATCTTTATTTCCATCCTTGTAACTACTGAATGATAGAGTGAGAGGTGGCAGTAAAAGCTTGTGCTCTGTCAGGATGGCTTGATGCTACATGCGTGGTCACAGAAGTGTCTGCCAACTCCTGGGTGGCAAGAGGTCTGTCTTCATGCACAGGCATCACATGTACCAGTTACAAGGAGTGCCTTTAAAAACTTGGTTTTTTGTCTAGCCATGTAGGTATGGTAAAGACAAGATTTTCAGGCAGCCATTTGTGTAACTTAAGGCACAGAGGTGACAGAGACAGCTGGTAAGCTTGTAAAAAAATTTCCTTCTTGGAGAAGGAAAATTGGTGTTTTGTAAACAGCTTCAGGACAATGCAGCTTTCCACTTGTACAGGTTGCCCAGTGACCTCTAGATTTAAGTTGCTCACTTATATTAACAGATTGCAGTTAATCCCTTGCTAATAAAATAGTGAGAGCTATATGCAAGCCATTATGAATAGGTTTTGTGGTTTTGATTTTTTTCCTTAAGAGAATGTGGAAAGAATATGAAAAGTTAACTGCCTTTTCCGACAGTGTAGCTTAGGGAGTGCCTTTGACAGTGTCTGACTGATGGCTTTCCAGTCCTCTCCACAACAGCATTGTGACTGAAAAGTTCTTGAGCATCACAAAACATCTGCACATTTATGTCCTGCCCTTAGTGAGTGTGGTTTTAATTTTTAAACCATAATTTTTATTTGTCATTGACTGAAGTATCCAGAAACTGCCATATAGGAGATGAAGGGGGAAAAACCCATGGTAATATTTCTTTCCTGTTGTGACATGAAATGGTTTTCTAGGCTGCTGAATAGAAATTGTTACTATAGCCCTAGATATAAAATGTAACTGTTGGACTCTTCACAAACATCTGGAAATCTATGCTTGCTGTTCTAATGGTAGCCAATATACTACAAAAATTAAACATTACAATATTTCCCCATTTATACTGATACTGCTGAAGCCTCCTGTCCCCCTTCTACTTTTTCAGTTTTGAAATATAGCATATTCTTATAAGAATCCTCATTATGTTATAGTGACCAGGGTAATAACAGTTACATCTGTCTTCATGCATTCTTATTAAAATACAATGTTTTTTAAAAATTTTTAACTTTTATTTCAGACTGCTCTTTCTGAAGGATGTAAGCAAGATTATGCAGTTAGACCGATTTACATTTTAATGGCTGTGGCATGTAACATTTGTGCATATTTTGCTAACTGGTTTATACCCTGGTTTATGTCCTGGAATTAATTATCACATCATAGAATTTATATTTTTATTTTAAGGAATTAAACAACAATTTGGGTGAGAACCACTTTTCTTTAAAGCTCTTAACCAGAACATGACTTAAGAGAGAGAGAGAGAGTATATACCTTGTAAATTTGCCAGAAGTTCAGTAGTAAGACCATTTAAAAACCAGCACACCATCTGAAGTTTCTGATCAGATATCTCCCATCACCCTGGCTACAGGGGACCTGGGCACCTAATTGCCCAAGTCTCCAACAACCTGTTTTCCTGCACTGTCTAGTGAACAACTGACCCTTCTTAGAACTGCTAGATTCCTTGTAGCCTCAATTTTTCTCATATGTGCAGGTTCAGAAACCCAGTAATTTTGGGAGATTAATGCTTCCTCTCCTCTCTAACTAATTTGTGATCCAAGTTGAGAGGTGGAGCCATCTCAGTCCCTGGACAAGGCCTAGAGGTTATTTGTGTGGGACCAGTTGTTAGCCCCATAAGGCTGCATGGCCATGGCCAGCCTCTGAATGGCACCAAGGTGGTTTGAACAGTTATGCATGAAGGTGCTAGAGTTGGCTATTCAGTGGAGACAGATTCCCAAATGGTATTACTTTGGTGGCCCTCAGGATGCCTCTTCAAGTTAATCACACAGGATCTGAGTCCTGCTCTTATGCTTCATATTAAGCTGCTGCTTACAGCTGCACTACTTCCCATGATAATAAATCATGGCATTCAGCACTGGCCACAAGAATTTCCCAGGCTAGGAATATGCTGCATTGCAGGAATTCAGGCCCAAAGATATGGGGCCTGGATGCAGCATGGATAAAGATACAAGTGAAATTGATGCAGCTCTTTACCAAACTGCAAGTATGCAGTGACAATATAAAGAGAAAAATCCCTCCGATGCTGAAGATTTTGTGATCCCAGTTCTTCACTGCATTACAATATGAAGGCACTTTATACCTACTTTACACAGGCATGAATGATTATCAGGAATGCAATGAAAGGGAGAATCAGGCCTTGGAGAGATGACTCAGCCAAAGGAACATATCAGAGTGAGCCTCTCAAATACTTTTCCAGCCACAACGAAGGCTACACAAATGCTCATAGAATCATAAAATCATTAAGGTTGGAAAAGACCTCCAAGATCAAGTCTAACCTTTGACCAAATACCACCAGGCCCACTAAATTGTATCACAAAGTGCCATGTCTACTCATTTTTTGAACACTTGAGGTATGGTGACTCCACCACTTCCCTTTACCACTCTACTAGTGAAGAATTTTTCCTAATATCCAACCTGAACATCTCTTGGCACAATTTGAGGATATTTCCTCTTGTCCTATCACTAGTTCCATGGAAGACAAGGCTGACACCCACCTCACCACAACCACCTTTAAGGTTAGTTGTAGAGAGCAATAAGGTCTACCCCAAGCCTTCTTTTCTTCAGTGTGAACAAGGTCAGTTTCCTCAGCTGCTCCTCATGGGATTTATGTCTCAGAATTTTCACTAGCATTGTTGCCCTTCGCTGGACACACTCCAGCACTTCAATGTCCTTCTTGTAGTGAGGTGTATTCAAAACTGAATACAGCACTTGAGGTGTGGCCTCACCAGTGCTGAGCAGGGGGAAAATGCATCATATTTTAGAGTCCAGTTGGTCTGTGTAATTTCACTTTGCAAGAATTGTATCCAAAGCTTTCTTACCAAGCAGGTCTAGCACCATCAGACATTATCTGCTGTATTTGTTTTTGTGTCTGAAGATAGGACACTGTTTATCCTGTGTCATCTGCAGAGCTGTGATCATCTAAATTATTTTTCTTCTAAATCTCGTTCTAGTGTGCAACTGCTACAGGGCTGTGACTTCCCAGAGGAGAGAGAAATGCAGCAACTAATGAGAAGAGCTTATCTGAGTAAGCAAGTGCCATTTTAAGGGATCACATTGTCAACATTGAGAGGTAAGTGTGGAGAAGGTGATCCAAATTCGTATGTCACAAGCATTTGAGAAAATCCTGTGAAAGGCTGTATGAATACTTGGGAGTATTTGCGATACCCAGAAAAAAGTCTATCACTGTCTAGAAGATCAAGGCCAATAGTGGGAAAACAATACTCTGAAACAGACACCAGTCCCTTAGCTGGTATAAACTGTCATAGCTCCATTGACTTCAATTAAGCTACAGTGATTTAAATCCAACAGTAAATCTAACCAAGACTCTGAAACAGTATATCAAATTCAGTGATGAAAACATATTCCATGGTTTAAAGGAGCTCTGTTGGCAGACCCTCTATTTTGATTCCAGATTAAAGTATCTGAAACACCACTTCCTTCTTCCCTCAGAGCCAACCTACAACTCATCAAAGGTCTTTTACAGAAAATTCTTTATCCCTTTATTGCAAGAAGCAAATTCCATGTGGTGCTTCCTCAAAGCACAGACTGAGAACATTGTGCCAAGATCTGTATAAGTATCTCTGCTGCCTGGCACTAAAGATATTGCATGTCTCTCATGCACACAGTAGGGAATTCCTATCTCAGTAATCGTGAATGGATCACAGAAGCCATGAAAATGCCCACTTCTTGCTGCTGCCCCTTGTATTTCTCAAATTCTCTTCCAGCAAAGACCTCTGAAGCATGGGAATTATAAAGACTTGAAGATCAGGCCATCCCAGTATTGTAACAGAACATATGGGGATATCTTTTGAGGCAACTGCAGAATGCCAAGAAATAGCACCATATAAGGACAGCCTATGGAATGGAGGTGGACCTCATCCATTTCTTTCAGGACAAAATCATGCTGAGGAAAGGGAAATGATACCATAAACCCTAGAACATGCACAGACAACAGTCAGGTACCACCATAGTTTTAAAATACCAGTACAAAGACTGGTTGTGTGTGTGTATTTAACATTCAAAGATGAGTACAATCAAAAAGTCATAGAAAGGCTTGGGTTGGAAGGCACCTTAAAGATCATCTACTTCTAACACCCCTGATGTTCAGGGTCCATTCTAATCCAAGCCTTTCCATGACACTATGCTACTATGATAAAAAGGCTCTGCTCTAGTTTTAGGTCTGCCCCATTATGTCTGAATGACCAAAACAAACAACCCTTCCAGGACTCCAGCCACCATCCCATACATGGGTGTGACCGTACTTCCTACTGTCAGTGTGTTAGGAGACGTCCTTCATTATTCTTTAAATAGCACTTAGATATCTTTTTTCTGAAGTCAGTATGGAAGTGAAACAAATTTATGGATTTGTACCTTTGCTAACTATAAGCATTAAACCAATTAAATGACTGAATTCTTTCTAGTTATCAGTTGCAAAAACCTATGGTTCACTAACAGGAAAAGACAGCTAGCCCTGCCATGCCCTGCTGTTTCAGCCTGGATGCAAAAAAATGAGGCTCAACACTCTCCTTTCTCCAGGTAAACGATTTCCCAGGAGTTTGTTAATATCTTTAGGAAACAGAGAAATGTTTTCATACCTCATTCCTGTAATGGATGAGGTATGAAATGGGAGTCATGATGAGTGATAGTCCTGGAGGTTGTTCAGCTTGTCACAATATATAATGCCTCTGTGAAAGCACTGCATTACCTTAGCTGCACCACCTTTGCACAGCACAGATAATAAAGCAAATAAAGCACAGATGCCAAGAACAGAGTTCACAGGCCCCACCTATATTTTAACACTTTCCCTGGGAGCTTCTTAAATAGTTTGTGCTGACAAGACTACAAGTACATATGATAATGCAAACTGAAGGCCAACCAGATCTCTCTGAAGAGAATCAGGTGTGCACTGTGCAATTGCAACTTGTCAGAATAATCACTAAAGAAAAATTGATAGGAAAGGCTGTTTAAAAGAACAAGCTATGAAGCTCATGCACACACATATAAGAAAAAAAACCCTGAAGAAAATCCATTCTGGCAAGGGCCATCTACTTAAGGTCCAGTTTATACTGGAGGCAGCCAAATCACAGCTCCCAACATGAAGAAATACGGTAGAAGAGAGAAAACCACTAGGAAAAAAAACACTTTTAGTAAAAAAAACCTCCTAAAATAAAATGCTACTTAACAGTTAATAGTGACACCTCTGTATAAATCGGTCTATCAAGAGGAGCATGTACCGGGGTATCTGAGATGAAAGGGTCCAGTAGACCTGGAGCAGCATTAACGTGGGGGTGAAGTGATTAGTCAGCAAGCTGACAGCTGTACTGGGAGCCTGGTGCCAGATTCCAGCGTCTGCTTTCCACTGCTGCCAAGTGTTTGCTTGTCGCTCCAGATAAATGGAGCATCAGCAGTGTTTTATTTGACCTGCTCACAAGAAAAATAAAGCAACTCTGACTTCCTTGGTGTGTTTGTCATTGACCTTGCATCAGCTGAATATGAGCAGAGAGAATCCCTGGGCAAGAATAAGTGGGCAAGTTAACTCTTCAGTAGAAAAGGACTGATAGGGTCTTTTTATCTTGGTAGATTAATTAGTCTCTTAATGACCCAAAGTACAGTGACTTGAAAAGAAGAAATGACAAGCATAGTCTATGTGTCCTATATTGTCCTTGGAACATGGCCTTGGACCAATGGCCTGGAGAATGATGAACAGCTTTGAGAATAGTCCATGAACAGCACCCTTCTGCCTCCCTTGCGAAATCAGGAAGCAATCTCTATGGAGACATTTTTTGATGGGGAGAGAGGGTGGGCCAGAAATAAATTGGAACTGGATAAAGTAGTTGAGAAGATTCAGTCATAGAACACTGCTTTTGATTTCCCCCTGAGACCAAGGGCAATGGCTTTTTTGTGTTTTCTTTCATATGTACCCTAGAACATTTAATTTTTCATTTTTTCACTATTTTGGCCATACTAGGAACTTTCTATTTGAGATCCCTCTGTTGTCTGATCAAGGCCAGTTTGTGCCCTCTGGAGATTCCTACCTCTCTTGATGGACTTCGGAAAAAATCTAACATCCTAAGGATTGCTTAAACTGTGTGCTTGGTATGCCCAGCACCTTGCGCATTGTAATCTGTGTGGAAAGCCAGGGAGGTTTGGTTCAGATTACTCTTTCATAATTTTTTTTCAAGGTTCAGTCACCTCTCTCCACTTGTCCTAAGGTGGGGCTGGTATCCAGTATGATATCCACTCCCAACTCAGTACTCCACTATTTCATTCGAACACTATCAAAAGCTGATTCCCCTGTCAGACTCAATTATAACAGTACCAGGAACAATTAAATCTGTCTCAGGAACAGATCCTCCACTAACATTCTGAAGGTGATGCCAGCAGCCTAGTTGGCTTCAACCCACCAAGAGACATGCTAGAAAAATAAAGGTAATTAAGCACTGGGACCAATCATCAGTGAAGATAAGGAACTTCTTCTCTGGTAATGGTAATGGCACTTGCACTGCAACGGTAGTCTCAGAAACTAGGCAAAGGAGCAATGCAAAATACTCTGTAGACTAGCTTTAACCCACCATTTTCACTACGTCTCATCAGGAGATTTTGATACACTTTCACTGGATATCAGACAGGGTGTTGCTCTTTTTATCTCATTTATTTCCTAAAATGTGAAGTGTAAATGTACTTCTATCCAAGAGACCAGCAATTTTTGCTTGTGAGTGACAGCTTCATCAAGCCTCAGAAGAAAACCGCAGCAGCGCAGACTAGAAAATCTTCATCTGCACTAGCCTGCCATCACCTTATTTCAGAATTACTGTTAATTTTGTGGCTGGCCATCAAAACAAACAGCCTTTCATAGTCTTCAGACACAGTCATAGCTCGCCTCAGCCAGCGGAGTCCTGGGTATGGTTCTGCCTTGCAAGACCTCTCACTAAGCTCTGAGAGTCCAAATACAGATGAACTTGTGCAGATAAAATTACTAACTACCATAATGGCTGTCCAAATGGGTGCAATAAATTTCAGCATGAGACAAACTCTCTCAGGTTTTACTGACTCTTAATGTTGCTGCTGCCAGCTTTAGTGTTACTCTTTGACTCAAGCCATATTCTGTTGTCTCCCAAAGGTCTTTTTGGCCCGTCAGCTCTAATCAATATGCTGCCTTGAGAAGAAGCTTGTTTTAAGTAGGTTTGCTCACCATAAAGAACCATAAAAAGAAAATGTGACTTCTAGTCCTTGTCAGCATATATCACTCCCTATGCAGAACAGCATTTAGATGGTCTGTTATTTGAATCCAAGTGCTGTCTTTTATATGTTTCAAGAAATGACAAATGCCTGCAAAAAATGCATAGTTGTTCTACAGAAGACATTAGGCAGGCTCAGGAATGGCAAGCAGAACAGTTAATAAAGCCCAGAATTGTAGCAGAGAGGATGTTAAAAGCTAATTAGTTTGAGATTATTTGAAGACTTGTGAAAGGTTCTTCTGTTCTCCTTTCTGTTGTAGGCACAGCCTGTTTTCCATCATCATCATCCAAAATACTTTAATATGTTTTTAGAAAGAGTTGCCCAGGATATGCTGTTTACCTATTATTGACATATTAGCTGGAAATAAAGAGTGTTTAATTTTTAGCTGTTGAGTATTTGCTTGTGATGCAGCCTTAGGTTTTCAGGGATCTCAGCCACTGGCAAAAAACCTTCTCCCATTCTGACCAGGCTCAGATTCTTGACCCCTTCTTCTGGTTTAGTGATATCGTACTTTACAGCTTGGGTAAGAGTACCCAGAAGTGCTCCTTAAGAGCAGGAATGGTCTATCTAGTGGGAATGTCAGGATGTGACCCACTGTAACCCAGCAAACACAGCTGCAGACAACTGATGAAGGATTTTGAAGCAGAGAGCAGTATCTATAAGTAACCTTTGCTGTACCTTCCTCAGCACAGCAAATAATGTGGTCTGTGAAAAACTATGAAGAAGTACAAAGAGTTACATAAATTGCCCTTTACAATTCAAAGGAAAAAAAATTGAATGTGAACTGCATCTTTTTGTTAGATGTTATCCATGCAAAGTAAACTTCAGGTTTACTCATGCACACACAGATGATGAGGGGAGGCAGAAATAAATTTCAAAGTAAATATAATTTTATTTGCTTTATTAATCTAGAATGTAGTACCAATGTGTCTGGACTCAGTGGTTCCCCAGCTGCAACCTCCTGCAGGATGTTATCAATCCTTTATTTCTGTGAAATGTGCTACCAACTACTATGAAAAACACTAGATCTGTATGACATTTTAATTAAAAAAAAAAAATTGGTCTTACACCATGCTGTGTCCTGATGTAGTTAAACATATATCTTCCAATATACCTTTCAATCCATATCTCACATGTTTTGCTGTTCATTAACCACCCTGCATCTTTTTAGGTTTCCTGTGAATTTACAGTATCACTAAAGCATGTGGAGATGCCTTTGCCTATTCTTCAATGCATTTTTTGCTCTCCCTGCCTTTCCTGGTGGGGCAGAAAGAAAATGCACACGTGACAGTGGGGAGAGGGCACAGGGACACAGAGGAATATTGCTAGCTGGTGCTGCTTCCCCCTCCCAGTGGCACTACAAGCTGTTGCTGCCTTTTTCCTCTCTCTGCCCCCACACCAATAGTCCCTTTCTGGCACTGGTCTTACTGCAGTGCCTCAAACATGCCTCTGCCTGCCTGAGCTCCTGCATGGTCTAGGATGTGCTGTGTGAAGTGGTGAGCATCTTCAGAGCAGGAATACGTGTTCAGCACTGTGATCCAGCATGGAGACTGTTAAAGGTATAGGAGTCAGCATGTGCTGCTGCTGGGAGTTCACTGCCCAATTGTGAGGATACACATTCAGTGCTTCTTTATAAAGGGTATCACATCACCTACCTGCAGCTGGGAAACAGCTGGGGAGAAGTTGGAGAGTCTGCACAAGAGCTTTGCTGAGATGAGACACAGATTTCCAGGAGAGTATGATTTTCCATAGTGCAGCATGAAAAGTAACTCTGGGGAATTTTTTTTTTTTTTACCCCCCCAGTACAACCCAAAGTGCAGCTAGGCAAGTTTCAGCTTGGGGATAAAGTTCAAGTGTTGGGTCTTTGCCATTATCTTAGGCACTAGGGGAGAAAGCTAGATGGTTTTGTTGATAACTACTAGCTTGAAGACCCCAGCAGGCCTTCAGACAGTTTTATTAATCATAAAAGTCATTAAAAATGGCCAATTCCTCCGGGGCAAAGTAAAAACAAAACCTTGGAAGAATGAATCAGAGCAGGCTTCTCCCATTCCTAAGAGCACTCTGTTCAACTTTCTCTGCAGGAAACTGAAAGGGAATATTTAGGACTCATACTCCCGAGCAATATAATCTAATGCTTTCTCAGGGAAGGGGCAAGCTTCCTTATGGACTTAGATTGCAACAAAGAAAAATATGGATGGACTTTGTGTACAGCTAGGAGGCAATGAACTCTCAGTCAGTTGACTCAGAGGTTTGCATGTCACATCCAGCAAGATGGTTTTCCCTCTTGCCTTTGACCTTAGCCTTTCCTCTTACATTTTTGCTCTCCCCTGGCCTCTCCCTGAATCCAGATCCAGGCTCTGCAGTACAGGAAAGACATGGAGACCAGCAAAGTGCCATCAAGATGATTAAGGGATTAGAACTTCTTTCACATAAGAAGGCTGACATGGCTCGGAGGGATAAATACCTGACAGGAGGAAGTAATGAAGAGAGAGCTAGGGTCTTCTCAGGGGTGCCCAGTGACAGGACAAGAAGCAGAAAACAAAAATTGAAACACAGGAAGTTCCATTTAAATATAACAACAATCTTTTCTTTTGCTGTCAGGATGGTCAAACTCTTGAACAGGTTACACAGAAGGGCTGTCAAGTCTCCATCCTGGGAGATACCAACTTTGGCCCTGAGCAACTGTTTTAGCTGATGCTGCTCTGAGTGGGGGTTGGACTGGATGATCTCCAGAGATGCCTTCCATCCTCAGTCACTCTGTGACCCTGTTGGGTCTAGCTCAAGTACCACAAAGTATTGTGCTAACTAATGTGATAATGTGATAACTAGATGGGCACTGAATGGTTCCTGAGCTCCATCTGGCCATGAGTGTCCCCCTCTTTTGTGTCTAAAGCTCACTCAGATGACTACTAAGTCACTGCCCCAACTTTACTGAAATGTAGACTTGGCCTCAGGCACCAAACCTACAGCTGAAATGTCAGCTGCCTATCACATGGTCACAGCTTCACTCCCTACTCCATCCTTTTGCAAACTACTCCACGCTTGCCAGAGTAAAATGGACTCAGAGGGTGTTTATGAGGTTCATTTGCTGCATTTGGTGTATTTTACGATGAGTGGAACATGCAACAGCAGCATCCACAGGCCAAAAAATTTCCTTCTCCTTCAAACATTTCTGGATCTGTTTCTGAATGTGACCAGCAGTGTCTGAGGCAGCTCATCAGATAATACTTTATTTATTGACCTGTACTTTACAGCACCTCTCTTCTATAGAACTGTGCTGTTAGGAGACTGCTTTACATTTTTTGGGAGTATCTCTCAAGTGCAGTTGTCTAGCATCACTGCCCAGAGCAGCTGCTGACAATGCTAATGCACTGACAGCTGCAAAATCCCTTCTTTCTGAACTCAGGAGTAGAAAAGATCAACATGAAATAATGGACTAGTGTGGCCATTCTATCTATGCTGCTCATAAATTACATTTTGAACCTGGCAATTGCAGGGTAATTAGGAGGAGAGTTGCTTTCCTGCAGGAACATATATTTCCTATTCTACTTGCCTGACACACTCCAGTTTATTTTTTCCTTTGTTCACTCTGCTAAGAGAATGGCAATTACCAGAGGTGATAGCCTAGTGGCAATTTTTGAATCATGAAGAGACTTAGCACAGAAATGAGGAAAAAAAGGAGAGGTATCACTAGTGATTAAAATAATTTTGAATTAGAGGGACTATTTCAATTATTGTTTTTTTCCTATACTTGTTACCACATCACCTATCATTATGAATTACTAATACAGTGAAATAACACCATGGTGGAGAATGAGCTTAAAAAGACAGTTTTCCTTATCATGTTACTTCAGCAGTGAGACGTAAGTAAAATTTGGGTAGACATTTTGAAATGGTAGGTGATGCCACAGGCATGACTGCTAACAGTCCTGCAATTTTTAAGCCCTCCTTCCCCTTTTGGCCATGATGGAGAGGCACAGGAAACAGGGCAGGAATTCCCATCTCGAGTAGGCAGAAGAAGGTTTCACATTATTAAAACAGATTATTTCCTTCATCTAAAAGCATCTGAGGAGCATAAATTAATAACAACATCAAAGCAAATGAAAAGTTTTAGAGCAGACTGTCAAAGAGGCTGCTGGGGTTTCCTTGGTAGATTTCCATTTTTAAGGAGTATCAGCAATTTGCTTTCTTTCTCAAAACAATTCCATATGTGTGTGGATTATTTATGGTTGTTTTGATTTTTGTTGTCAAGGGTTTTAAAGAAACAATATCATAATTATTTAACATGGGGGACTAAAGTTAGACAGACAGTGCCTGCAGTTAGAAATTACTGGGATGATCTCATGGACTAAAACTTTGCAGACTTCTCTGTACTCTCCAGGGTTAGATTAGATACAAAGAAAAGCAGTATAGACAACTGGAAAATAACTGTAAGTCTGATGCTGTACAAACACAGCAACTAATTATTCATGTTGCCATCACTGATTTTACAGGATGGCAGGATTTTGTCAGCGTTGCAAGATACATTGGGCCAGACTTGAAGCAGAACTGAGAAAACTCTATTTAATAATTATTGGAATTCATCTGATGAAAAGCACAAAGGCCAGCTGTAGTCTTAGATTAAATTCATCAGGGCAAGCTGTGAACTGATTCATATTAGCTTCCTAACTTAGGGTAAAGAAGTGATTATTATTAGAAAAGCATGGAGACACCATGTGCTGATGAGGTTATTAGCTTGTCCTGAGGAGGTGGCACCTGCTGAGTGTAGGTTTTAAGTGCTTTCCCTGCAGGAAAAGGTTGTCATTACTCGCTGGAACACACACCATGAAGGAGGCTGGTGTGTCACACCTCAGCCTGTTGTTCCTGCCTGCAAGGCCATGGGTGTATTCAGCAGTGATCTACAACCAGACACCAGGCTGTATTGACCACATCCAGGAAACCAGGCTGTATCTGTGCAGTGAAGTAATCAGGAAAAAGGATGGATGTGTGAGAAGCACTGCAACTTCCTGGGATCACCAAGCAGGAGATGTCAGTTTCAAAGTCTGTCATTCTCCTGGCCAAAGCTTCTGCTGTGCTGTGCTGGCAGCCAGCAACCATGTGAAATAAAGATACTTAGGAAGAAATGATGAGGCTGAACACTTCCTTTAAGGGAAGGATCCCACTTTATTTCACATATGCATGGATGCATAGCTGTTTGGCCAAAAAAGGAAAAAAGTGGAAAGGTGCATATGAATTGCTTGCAGGCCTGGCAGCAAATGTCAGATTCTTAGATCCATAATTTTCTGCTGGTGAATTATTCCAAAAGTTATTCATAGTCCTTACCTAGTAATTATGCAAGAAGTGTTTTCTTAAGTGTTACATCAATAATTTAAAAGCTGCAAGAGGATGTGATTTTCAGAGTGACCTCTGACTTGAGTTTGATGGCCAGGAGAGAATATAAAAGCAGAAGAATAATCATACACGATAACTATATGACATAAGACAGAAATTCTAAATTCTGCATCGCTGATGAGTTTGCTCTGATGGGTGGACTTCTCTGGACTGAACCATAACAGCACCAGTCCTCCATGCACCACTGGCAAGAATTGAAGAATACAGTACTTGAGTGCCTTACTAAGTGCTTTGTGTTGACTTGAACATTTGTGAGGAGCTTGGTTAAAACGTGAACTGTCTTCTCTTCAGCTTTTCCTCATGAGAAACTAACTGGATGTAGTTCCATCTCATGCCAATTTTATAGTGCAAAGCTGTTTACCTTCTTCATTGAATGTGTCTGTTTGAAAACTCAGAGCTCGGATTCATTGGTTCAGGTCTTGACTGACCTTGATTTCATGACTGTGCTGTCCACTGCTAATCAGGGTGTTGTGGTTCTGGTAATATGGTGATGTGTTTTACATTTGTTTGCTTATTTTTAGTATACAGGGCTGGCTTATTCATTTCAATTGTCACATGAGTCATGTCAACTGAAGATGTATGTAATTTAAATAACATCATTCCCATGCATGTGGCCCTGCAACCAAACAAATAATTGTAACCCTGACAAGACCGTATCAACATTAAAGTGAAGATATTAAAATATAACTCAGTAAGAAATTAAACTAAGAAAATCTCAGCGTTGCACTATTGCCTTTAACAAGCTTTTCACCAGCTGCAAGACAAACCTAAAGCCATCACTTCCTAACTAAGCAAACCCTTGTCATATCTTAGCATTGGACACATGTTGGCTATTTTAGAATCATTGTGACCATGTGAATTGGGTGTCACTTCTGAAAAAAAGAAATGCAACTTTTGGGGGTATTTATTCTTTTCAGCACAAGTGCCGAAAGTGTATTTTAACACCCCAAACATTCACAGAAGCTAAGCCTTGGCTCAATCAAACTGCAGCCTATGACAACCTGAAAACAGCATCAGAAAATCTATTCTTTCAGGTATGGTATGGCCTTAATGAAAAGTAATGAAGAATTTCTTAACAGAGAAAATAATCTTTTCTCCTTCCAGATTTAACCTTCCTTCCATGATGTCCCTTTTTATACTGGCCAGACTACCCGCATGTTACACCTCTTTTTCATCCTTTCAGCTGTTGATCAATGAGAGGAGTGACTGGCAGGTCCATACATTTACAGAGTTTGCAGTTACCAGTTCTTCCAGCTCACCTCCCAGTTCAGCAGATGAACACTGGTGCATGGTATCACAGTGTAGCTTGACTCCAAATCAGACAAAGAACGCATTGTGACACTGGAGTATGTCTTCTCCATTTGGGGCAATGGGAATTAATTTGCCATACACTCACTCATTTAATCAGAGAGTGTTTTCATAGTTTGTTCTAATGTATTTACGAAGCTGGTGTGAATGACTGACATATGAACAATTCAAACCAGATCCACAATTTACTGCTGCTCTATAGTGATACCAGATTTTGGCCATAAAAACAATCCTAAATATTTGGGTAGGGCAACTCATTAATTCCCAGTCTAACCAATCTGTGAGACCTTATGAAGGCAGAGGACAGCAACATACAGTAGACAATGACATAAATATGTCATGGCTCTTGTTAAATGGCTAATGCTGCATTTTGACCAAATGGAAGAAAATAATACAATGCATTTCTTAGAAAATAATGTGGTGTTGGCTTAGATTAGCAAACAATATCAAATGCTGAGGCATTTGCTCATCTGCTTCAACAGTGCCCTTTGTCTGCACACATAAAGAATATGCATGGGAATAATTCAAGGCTCCAGGAGGGGGCAGATGTACTTGCAACACAAGGGAAAAACTCCTGGATAATCAGGTAATCAGGCATCAATCTGCTGCTTTTCATCAACATTAAATTCCTTACAATAATTTAGGCAATATATATATATATAGATTTATGTAATACTCATAAAACATCAGCAATCTGAAGTTAAAATTTGGTTGCATTTGACAAGCACATGATATGCTAATACAGAAAATGGTGTAAAAAGAGAAGTTGAAACAGAGGTACATCTGAACCAGTACATCTGTCAATTAGAGAGTGATAATCTCAGAGGTGTGTTTAGGTTTTGTTGTCTTCTCAGACTGTTCTCTGCGTTTGCACAAATGATTTTGCAGTTGTTGCTTTCCTCCTCAGCTTTAACAGAGAGAGGTGCTGTGCTGTGAGTCCCTCTAGCAGAAGGAGAAGAAGGAAAGCTGAGGGTGATCTGACAGCTGGAGAAGCCCAAAATTAGGTTCTTCTCAGAGCTCCACTTTTCAACATCATTATTCCAAAAAATGTAGGCTACAGCTTTCATATCAGAATACCAGCACTTTATATACTGACAGTCTTCCCACAAGTCCTGTGGGAGATATTTGCACTTTTTGTTTGCACCAGAAAGTTTCAAATTGGAAAAATGAGTGTGCTTCTTATTAGGTTTAGCAGACTGGGAATCTGCCAGGCTTTTGTAAAACTGCCATTTTCTGAGTCTTGGCTCTTCCACCACTTTTTTTTTTTTTTTTTTTAATTGAGCGCAGGACAAGCTCTATCTTATTAAGTGAAAACAAAAGAGTGAGAAGTTGGAAATTGCCAGGAAGCCTGGGAAAGACCGATATTCAGCCGAGATTTCATTCCATGTTTTCCTGTTGACCTCACAGGCTCTCGACACAAGAGCTCTGAGTACATTAAAGAAAGGCCACAGTCTCATTTGGTCCTGTGAACATTGGCAATATGTTATGGGGACAATATACAAGCTTGAAAGGGAAAAACCGCAGCAATGTCCCCATGCCCTGGAGGTTTTGTCTGGTGCAACGCTGTTTAACCAGAGCACTGTGAGGTTTTAAATGGCCATATGAGATTTATAGTAGGTCATGACCAGATCTCTTTTCAGGGCAAAGTTTGAAAAGTCCATTTGTCTTAAAATTTAAAAAAAGAGTCTGGTAATTCTCCAAGGTTTTTCCTCTTCCTTCAGGCAACTATTTTTGCCTGGCCAGAGTTCCTAAACCCTTCCCAAGAGCCCTTTTAATGTGGGAATTATTGTCCTAGTGTTTGCTATCAAAGAAATAATACTGAAGATACAAATATTTACAAACCCACTCTAACTCCACATGGTCAGTATCAAGCTTATTAAGTTTTAGGAAAAGGGACGTCATGACCTTAAGAGAAGTGGCTTCAGGAAATCAGTATTTGAGGGCATTATTAGCAGGAAGGAGTGATGGTTACAGCAGAGAGTTGAATGCAAAGGTGCAGACAGAGCCCCCCATGTCCACCTGATGGCGTGGCTGCCCCATCCTGTATCAGCCAAAGGAGGATGCTGGTGTCCTTGGGGCTGCAAAACAAGGCAAAACAGGACTGGCCCTCACTACATCTGTTTCTCCAGCGTCCCCCTCCAATGATGGGGTCCACATCAACTTTCCAGCAGCAGGTGATGCTTGGGCACCTTGGACTTCATGTGTGACACTGCAAACCAGAGGGGCTTGGCTGCTGCTGCTCTGAGAGTGGGGCAGCTGGAGGAGACTGGTGGGAGATGGGGGTTCCAGGGGAGGTTCCAGGTACCCCAACGGGGTCAGGGTGGTTTTGAGGAATGGGGAAAGGGGCAGCCTGGGCAAGAAACACAGCAAGGGTCCATGATGGGCAGACAGAGAAGCTCTGGGACAAGGTCCCCTCGGGAAACTTAACCAAAATCATGGAGATCTGAGGCCACACACGGGAAGGCTGCATGTCTAGTTTTCCTCTTTTCCCTCTACAGATAACATAGGAAGGAAGGAAGGAAGAAAAGATGGGAAATGTAAGCAAAGTCCCTTAGGGCTGCTGGGAACCAGGGTCTAGATGTCCCCTAACCAGCACCTTCCCCCAACAGCAGGCATCACCTCCTGGGCATGAAACAATACAAGCCTCCCTGGGTATGCATGACACCAGGGCCACAGCAGATCCTTGTAATAGCATATTAAAGTGTCTTAAAGGATCATTGCAAATCAATAAATTTACTTGGCAGGTCTTTATGACTTTTTGAGGGGGCTTTTTTTCTCTGTTAAATCATAATCATGGGATTCATTCTTTAACCCTGCTCTCCTGTTTTTGTTTTTTTTTTGTTTGTTTTGTTTTGTTTTTCTTGGTTTTTGTTTTTTTTGTGGGATTGTTTTTTTTGTGGGTTTTTTTTTGTTGTTGTTGTCCTTTTTTTGAGGTTTTTTGTTTTGTTTTGTTTTTTATTTTATTTGACACACCGTTCATTTAGAGCAGTTATCTTTGATGATGCCAATAAGCAATAAGTGAGAGCTATTTATGAATTATTTGGCTGCTAAATTTCCACAGAGCAGGGCCTATTCTCTTCTGTGTGAATGTGTGGGTGAGAGGCAGTGCCTCAGCATGAAAAAGAGTTCTGCGTCTGAGTCAAGAATGATAAAACCGTTTAAAATCTTGACAGCAATCTAACACAGAAGATACATTGCTATTGAAAGGAAAATTTGTTAGATATAAAATACCTACCTTTAAAATAAACAACTTTCTTTTTGGCTAAAATGATGGAAGATTGCAGACCATATTGAAGATAGCATGGTCATGTTTAAATCATACCCCATGGAAAAATACCTAATTTAATTTTAGTAATTTCTATATTTCTGCCTTTCAAAATGATAAAATTTTCAGGTTATAAAATGTAGTGTCTGAACTCAGACATTTTTTACACCCAATTTCAACCCAGGCTTAACTTTACTTCTAAGTTAAAAACACATTAGAGCAAACAGTCATAATATGATCTGGCCCCTCTATGACTGCAAAAAGGGCAGCCTACTATAAATACAGTCCTTGAGAGAAGGAAGGTCTTCTATTTGGAGAAGGAATTTGAAATTTCATGCCATTCCAGTTTGGAACAAAGCCCTCCAACTTTGAATTTACCCATGAAACAGAACCTCAAAAGAAAGCAATAATAATGAAAAATAGAGCAGAAAGTGTTTGGTCTGATAATTTGTAAAGAAAATGTCATCAGACAGACTCCCTGGAAATACTGAGTGAGCAAAAAAAAAAAAAGAAAAAAAGAAAAAAAAAGTTTTAACTTTAGAAAACGAGCCATTTGAGATTTTTGGATCTCAGTTTACATCAAAAAAGCTTCAATGGTTCCAGAGCCTGAATACTTTCCCTGCTCATCAGGTAGCCAGCGAGGGTGTTGGGGGAGCTGGTAGTGCCCTACTGGACTGCTGCTGTACCTTCCCACCAGCATATTTGCAACAGCTGTGTGGTAAAAAGCTGTTCCATGGTAAGAGCTTTGTTTCATTTCATAAATACTCCAGTTTTTCTTTGTGAGAAAATCCAGGCTGTTCAAAGATCACACATTTCCTTTCACTGAAATGCAAGAAATCCATAACAGCATGAACCATTCCTCAATGGTAGAATAAAACCAATACTTTTCCAAGAGAGAGGAAAGGATAAAATTTTTCCTGCAACTTGCATCATGAAAAAATGGAGGAGGCATCTGGATGGGACTGCATGGGGGAGCAAAGTACCTCAGATCACAACAATGGGACTCCTTGCAGGAGCATTTCAGACCTGATCAGCCACAACTAATCCCCATGAAGAAAACACAGGGCACCTCATTCTTTGTACTAACTCATCCTATTTTTCTGCCTGCAAAGAAACTGGACACAGTTCTGCATCTGTGTAGTATCCTCTACGCTCCTCAGAGAACAAAGGGCCAGCCAAAGCACAGATTTTGTGTTGTCCCCACTGGGGCCTCATGAAGACACTGTTCTG
The DNA here is from genome assembly GCF_963662255.1 of Cinclus cinclus. Lineage (NCBI taxonomy): Eukaryota > Metazoa > Chordata > Aves > Passeriformes > Cinclidae > Cinclus > Cinclus cinclus. The sequence goes on from NC_085047.1 coordinate 87,325,363, forward strand.
AGGAATCCCTTGCCCAGGATGGGCACAAGCATATCTTTTTCCATGGGACTGATAATCAGCCAGTAATCAGCAGTAATCAGCCAGTCTCCCTTTTCCTTTCTGCCTCCATTGTTGCCAGGGTCAGAACAAAAGCAAGAGCAAAGAGAAAATGCTCTTGAATCTAAGATTTAAAAATACAGAGGATGGAAGGCAGATAGCCTTACCAGTGACAAAGGCAAACGCAGAAATTTAGCTGAGATTTCGAAACCATCTTTGCAGGAAGGCAGGAAAAACCGACTGGAGCGAGCATGTCATCATCCATGGAGCTGATGCCAGAAAGCCCTGTTGTGCCTGGCTGATTACTGAACGATTAAAGCTTGAAGGGGGGATCTCCTTCCATCTGCTGCATGGGCTGCTGCCTCACTCAAAGGGAACTGAGATTTTTCTCCTTTGCATTGCTGCACCTGCTCTGGAGACTCCCGGAGCTGCAGCGAGGATGTGATTCACAAGCACGCAGGGGTCAAAAGTTCCAGACTCATGTCCTGTTAACTGGACCAGGCTGAGGTGTTGCTGCTTGCTATGAATTTCCACCTCTTCTTAAAATAAAGTGGTAATGAAAGTGGTGATTTGTGGGCACAGAGCAGGCGCGGGCTCTCTGCTTTTGGTGCTGTGTAAACCTGAGCTCCCTCTCATCAGACTGCCAGGAAATAGATACAAATGTATTTATAACATTTCACTTTTTGCAGCATAGCACTAAAAATAGCACAACACATTACTCCGAGTGTAAGGCTCTCTGTTCTCTTATCCCACTGCTGAAGTAAGAGAGGCATAATGTTAACAGCTGTCCTCCTACTTAGTTGAAGAAAACAAGTTTTAGCTACCAGAATTACTATCAGGGTTAAAATCCCTTTCTGTTTTACAACATGTTCATTGCCTACAGGGACTTTTATTGCCCAGATGTTCAAATCTCATTGAAATATCATAAGTAGTATCAATAATAAGGAAAACAGAATTAATTAGCAATCTTGCTCCCTATACCTGTGCACTCATGATATATATAAGTGGTGTTCAGCACATCAATTCCACAAAACATTAGGTCAGTGCTCCTTTGATCCACATTTATGAAGATGGACAGACAGGTTATACAAGATTATGCCTCCAAGGGTCATAAAAATGTAGAAGTTTCCCAACTGCGAACTGATTTTTCAAAGAAAAGTATGTGCACAATTTAACTGGATGGCCATATATGCCTTCCAGGTTTTATATTTGTTTCCTCTTGGATTATTGCGGTTCTCCTACTCTCACACTTTTTGTTTTTTACCTCAGATACACACATTAAAAAAACACTCTCACATTTCTTGTCCTGTTTGATTTATTCCAACTAAATTAAATTACATTTTTATAAGCCTGTGTTACCACAAATGATAGCTGAAGATTTGCTGGAAAAATTAATTCCTGATCTGTTGCCGTGAAGTGTCCTCACTAGCACTGTACTGACTCTGTCTTTCAAAACCAGATGGAAGCAGTCCAACAGTATGATTAACTTCTTAGTCCCTGCAATTTCCTATTGCACTACTTGCCCTAGATTTCAGGATTGACCTCCTGCTTCACTGCAAAATGCACAGTTGCTCAGTTTGATAAATCACATGAATACTTTTTTTGATCACAGTTATCTACTATTTACTACATACCCAGTGAGGTTAATCATATGCTGAGGCACTTCATATGCTGCACACATATACACTCTTCTTCCCAATAGCACTATGCATATTCTTCATGCTGCCAGCCAGCAATGGGACCTGTTTTCTCCTTACTAATATATACATATTCTCCTTTCTAATATACATATTAATATATATGTAATATATATATAGTAGTATATATACTATATATATTAATATATATGAAAGACCACAGACCTATACCTTGCTTTTTTACCTTCCACATTAATGTTGTAATTATCCTCACACTGTTTCTTAAAAGACCAAGGAAGTCAAAGAAAACATGTGAGAAATTAGTAGTCAGACCTTTCTTCTAGCAGACTGATATTTTTTCAAAATGCAGATGTTTCTGGCAACTAGAACTGATTTACTTCCCCCAGATATCTTTGGGGAGCAAATGTGCAAGGTTGCCCATAGGGAGGTAGGAAATGTTTGGCTGTCATAATAGCAAAACACTATCACTTCCTTGAAGAAAAAAAAAAAAATCTTCACTTTTCTTTTTCTGTCTTTAAACATCAAAGGAATTCCAGTATTTAGTAGGACTCAAAGTTGTTACAGTTCCCTGGGACAACTCTACTCCACCTTTTCACACAACAATACATTCACATCACATCTTTGGTGCTATGATTGAACAATTCTAAATAAACATCAGCAACAGTCAAGGTATGAGAAAACATCCAGCAGCAAAAAGGTGAGTGCTACAGGTCTTGCTCACAAATGAATAGAGCGACCCCCAGTTTTACAGAGATACCTATTCCTTTTCACTCTGAGTTGTCTACTCAGGCTCTTCCTCTAAAGCCCCTTTTCACTAATTCACAACATTCTCCAATCCTGGAAAAACTATCCTATATGCAATATTTATCATTACACTTCCACCTTCACATTCCGTAACTAGCAGGACTGAGAAACTCCAGACCATTCCAAAGAACAGCTGCCCTTTGCTACCCTATATTGGGGCAGGGGCCAGGGAGGGTGCAAGTGTGAGACTCCCGCATTTCCAAACAGCCAAGCTTTCATGTAAGACATAAATAATAAATCTATATATTCCCTCTCAGAGGTATTCTCTTTTTCCTCTCAAAGATAATCCAACAAGTTTAAGCCACGTGCTAGCGCTGAGTTGCATGGCTGCCTCTGTGGCAATGAGCACTGTGCGCTTTTCTCCAGCCAACCTTTTTGACTCCTGTGGAGCCTGTGATCTCAGTTCCGTCTCTCTCTGCCGGGTCCCAGATCAGCTGTCCCAAGCCAAGGCTTCCCCTCGGCTGTCACTGATTGCACCATGCTGCCACATGAAGCTTGTCTGGCCAGCCAGCTAGCTGAGTCACTCACTGATAAACTGACCATGGAGCTTCCCATCTGGAGAACTCTCACGGTGTGAAAGGAGATGTTATCAAAAACATCAGTCCAACACAAACATTAAGTATGTGAGTGACATGAAGCACACGAGTATTTTTGCCAGCTGTCACAGGACTCTTTACTTACTTTAGGGTATCACAAGTTGAACTGCTTCGCATGATCACAGCTCAGGCAGATACCTGAGAACAAGAAAACTTTTGTCTCCTTCCACAAAAAGTTTTAAGGCTGCTTGGACAGCTACCTTGCTTGCTTAAGCGATCTACTAAAAAATCTACATTGCCTCTTATTGTTGCTTTAATATTTTACAGGCAGTGCCTCTCCAGGCCTCCTAACACAAACACTGTATTTTGATGTGCCTTTGTCTGAGGAAGAGCTGTGCTACACATCCCGCTGGACTAATTATCAATTCTACTCACAAGATCAGGGCAAGGGACTGGGTTGTCCAAGGTCAACCTTTTTTATTTTTCTTGCACCTGCGTGCTAAATGCATCCATGTAGCCACGAGACGCAGTGCAGCGGCACCTCTGCTTCCAAATGTCTCTCCCCACAGATACGAGACTCCACTGCTTCTCAGCTGCCCAAACTTTTCACTTCTCTAGTGGGGAAGGGGGAAAAATTTGTCTGCCCTTCAGGTTCCCTTGTGCTACTGGGCAGTCCTGTTAGGGTAAACCAGCTCATGTCTGGTACAGCCCGCATTTTGGTGCCCTAGCCGTGATCAGACATGGACAGACAAGGCATGGTTACATGGAAATGCAAAGCACTGTCCCTCCTGCCCAGACTGAAGGTCAAGACAGGCTGTGTAGCTCACTAGCCATCACGAATGGGGCTTGTCTCCACTGCCAAATGGATGCTAGTGCTGAGACACCTACTCTGTCAACAGCAAGAGGTGATAAATCTAAAAGGTTTATCATAGCCCATGCTTCACAGTTCAGGTCTGGACAACACGTTTGTATCACCCAGGTGCTGACAGTAAGCTGTTGAGCTGGATTCTTTACAGGCCTTGTCAGCTGGGAATGGCAGGCCTGCCAGCTCAGCCATATGGCTGCTGAGATGAGTGGGTTCAGCTCTGCCTGTACCTTACATGCCCGCACTGAGGTCTGTATGGGCAGAGCTGGCGGGTTTTACCTGCCTCCTCCAGTGTAAGTACCCAGAAAGGAGAGCAGATTGTGGCTGTGAAGTCTCCCAAGTACCACCCAAGCACTCAGCAAAGGACCTGTCTTTCCCCTGTTACAACCAGAGAGGAAATTCAGCAGTGGTATAACACCTTCCTCTAAGCGTTCAAAACTCTTCAGCAGACCCACTTGGCCTACACTCCAGCACAGAGAATTAAAAGCAGCCAGGGGAATAAAAGTGCCCTAGGACCACTGTAAATCTTTACTTCATGGAAAATCTTATCTTGCACATGAATATGAGCTGTGAGTAAATTTAATGTGTGGATTAAGTACTGTACGGTCTCCCTCATGGTGGGCTTTTCAGCCTAAAAAAGAACAAAAGAATTATAATGAGTGTTGTGTTTGGGTAGGATTGCAAACAGCTGTAATTTACAGCTGGACATTCTCCACTGCAAATGTATCCAGCAAGCAAATGCTTCTGGGTTAGTGGAACAGACTGCAAAAAAAAAAAAAAAAGAAAAATTAGCTTTTAACTTCAGCCTTAAGGTCAGAGTTCTGGAACCATGGGAGTCAATAATAAAATCTATTTAGCTCAGTGGGATTAAGCAGGTTTAAGACCTGGCTTAACCACACTGCTTACTGTTAAATAACAACAGAACACACTGAATATTTTAGTTACAGGCATTTTTCTTCACTTGAAAGCTATTCAGGCAGTGGATATGGGAGTCAGACAATTAAAATATACCAGCACTATACCATTAAGGTATATGAGTTAAGTTCTTGCTCTTCTCTGTCCCAGAAAGTGAGTAATCTGTATAGTTTGACCACTTTACTGAAGAGCACAGTAAAATTAAAACCAAGCTGTGCTGAATAAACACCGAGGGCTTTTCATGAGAGAATGAAAAGCTAATGGGGCCAGTGCATCTTTGCTGACAAAATAGTCAGTGCATGTGCAGAGCAACCTGTCTTCTGGAAGCAGAAAAGCTGTTTCAGTCAAGCTTCTGGGTCACTAATCTTTGTGTTTGCACATAAATCTGCTGGGGGTTACTGTGTCATTCTGAAAACAAGACGGAGTGTGATACACCCTACAGAAATCAATGGCTAGGTTTAAAAAGTCTCTTTTTTTGTTAGTTTAGGGACCCCCCCCCCATATTTTCGTTTAGCTAACTGTTACCACTTTAGTAGAACCTGAAAGCAAGAACTGCAACAGGAACTTTTGGAGAATATATATATTTTTTTTAAAAGGGCAAAATTACTGAAAGCTTTATAGTAAGCTGCCATCTCCCTTTATGCTGAGAAGTGCTGGTGTGTGACTGGGAGCTCTGAGTTACTACTGGGACACAACTAATGAGCAGCAGTATCACAGGCACCCTCACTCTAGCCAAGAAGAGACAGAAACTGCTGCCACAGTGTGGGATTTTGGCCCTCTGCCCTCCTGTTTGCTCGCTGCAGTGAGGTCATGGGTGGCAGGGAGGCAAACCCTCAGGGTGCACTCCCAGCCTTCCAAGCATCCCCTCCAGGAGCGGGGGAAGGAGGGTACCCTGGCAGCCAAATTTTTGCAGAGCATGCTTTTAAGGGCAGACAGGGAAATATTTGACCATAAATCCTAAATCTGAGGTGTGATGGTTATTTAATACTGAGGCCCTTCTGCTCTGTGGATGAAGGCAGCCTGCACCTAGCCACCTCACAACCTTTGATGAGGTAGGGAACATCTATCCATCACCGCCACTTTTCTTTCCAGGGGAGAAAGAAATCAAACTGTGGGTTTTGGGGCTTGTTATTACCTCCAGGGCCATTCCTGCAGGAATGTTCCACATTCAGCCCAGGGGTAGCATGCTGTAAAAAAAATCCCCATGTTTCCTTTGGTCACGGTATTGCCCCCACCAAGTATAAAATCTGCTTTGCCTTGGGGGTGAGCTTGCACACCTCCAGGGAGAGGGGCATAGCGGTGACTGACTCCAACTCCACTTTCTTTTTGCATTCATTACAGTTCCAGCAAATACTTCTGAGCCCTATAACTGCCAGCAATTTCACCCACATCCTGCTCAGGATTTTTTTTTTCCTTAAAGTGGGGCAAAAAAATTCTAAACAAAACGGTGTTTGTAAACTCGGGGAGGGAAGGTCAATAATTTTGGCAGTCTTACCCTCCGAGCAGAGAGAAATGTTATTCATCCATGCACAACATATAATTCAGCCTAAGTGACAGGCTCTGCTCTGGAGAAATCCTGGCCTGAGCTGGCTTCCAGAGTCAATTACGGCTTATTCCCAGGGAGGCGGGGGGCTGGGGGCCAGACGGAGCAGAGGGGGCTGCCAACAAGACATGGGGAAATTTACTCTGTGTCAGCCTGCATGACACAGTACCTCATTTGTGGAAAAATGTAAATCTGCTAGTTCTTTTTCACAGGCACTAAAATGTACAGTGTCTCCTCCCCCATCCCTACTCCCTTTCCCAAAACTGGAAAAGAAATCAGGACCGTCTTAGAAAGCTACCTTATATTTCAATCAATCCTCTTTCATAAAAGTCATTTAAGGTAAATACCTGTGCAGATCTACAGCCCAACTATAACATTTACTATGGCCCAAATCCTGAATTCCTCACTCAGGCAAGTTTCCCATTGGAGTTAATGGATTTTTCTGCTTGAAAAAGAGCTGAGTAAAACCTGAACACCAAGGATTTGGTCCCCTGCTTATCTGCCTGGAGCACTGCTGCAGTTCCAGAAGAAGTGAAAAAATTAATTTAATTCCTCCAAAATATCAATCCCTTAAAACTTAAGGGTTGAAAAAGGGCATTGTTTTTGTGCATAAAACATACAGAGAATCTCATCAAAGGAAGTGTAATTCCCAGGGAAAGGATTTGGAAAAAGTCGAAAGAGAACATCTCAGAATAAATGAAGTACTTATTGCTGAGAAATGAACTCAGATATATCTCAGCAAACTCTAAAGCTCAGAATTTACTGCATCATTCATGCCTTCTCCAGTAAGTTTCTTATCTCTCGTTTGGTATCACAACAAGGGATTCTGCATACTCTGTATGAAATACAACAAGACTGTGATTTTTGCAGTAATAAACTCTACACATGCATGACAAATCCAAGCATGCAAAATGTTTAACATCCCAGTTCACAGATACTTTGGGGACAAAATCCGATTATGAGTTATATGCCACAATAAATAGGGCTCAACGTTTCATAAAGCAATTTATAGTTCATAAAAATGACAAAATGTACCTGTCAGATAGAACGCGGAGAGCAGATCTCTGTGCTGCCTGCTGGAAGAAAGGGCAGAGATGTTTATTTTATATTCTGACTTGAAAATTACGAGCACAATCAACACTTTAAAAAATGCGTTACACACATTTTTGTCACATGTCCAAAATGTTAAAGTGCGAGCAAAGTAGCAGAGAGTCTATAGTCAAATGGACATTCCAGTCTAGTAAATGTAAGAACACTTTGTTTAAAATGCCAAAACCCAGAAGACTGTCAAAGCACCACACGGTATTTGAGGTCTGAACTACTCTATTTAGACAATTTTTTTTCTGTAGGTCCCTGAAAACTTGCCAGGGCTCGGTTTTCTGCTTTCCCCTTTCCCCGCTTCCGCACTCCCACTCCTTCTCCTTTACCATTAGTCTCCTCCCATTCTTCCACAGAAACAAACATCACATATTTGGTTCCTTTGCGATGAATTATAAATTCTGCAAAGCTTGCCAGAGCTGCTGCAGACTTTTCATGAACACTGCCACGTTAATCTGCTGACAACGTTTGCCTACAGTAAAGGATTGACCTTTTGCTGGTTTGCTCTTCAGTTTTTGCCTAGTACAACTCTTTGGATGGGGTGGGGAAACATGGTTCTTGTTCTTGTGTTAACCACCAGGTCTGGGAATAGAAATCGTAGCCTCTCAAGTTTAATAGGGCTCCCAAGCCTATCCCTGAGCTGGTTTGCCACTTTACTCTTATGACTTTTCCCCCTCCTTCAATCACTTCAAGTGGTGTGATTCATGGCTTTGGCACAGTAACCAGCTGCTAAGCAAAGATGAAATACCTAATATTTTGAAAATCTCCCTTATGAAAATCCATTCCACTTGGCCATGACCAGAGTGTCCTATCCCCAGATGCACCTGTCCAGGCTGTGCCTTCTGGCACAGAAGGGACACAGAGCTAAACAGTGCAGGGAGTCAAAGGGCAGGGAAATGAAAGTTTATTTTCTCATTGCAGTTACCAGTAAATACATTTTGAGACTGCTCTTCCTGGCTTATCAGTCTGCTGGGGGCTGCACCTCTATTTTCAAACAAGCTGGATGACTTGCAGGTATCCTGCTCAGCACCAGAGTGTATGGACATAACCCTCATGGCTTGGCCAAATTGCAAAGAAAAACTTGACAAAACCTGACTTGTGGCTCCAGTTACATAATATTTCACAGAAAGGTGGGGAAAGATGCCCTGAATGGAACCCTGAAGATCTGACAGGAGTGGGAAGAGTTTCCACTCGATTCTGGAAGCAGGATTTCTGCTCTTTGGACTTTCTGGAAAGACTTGCGCCTGCCGGGTTTCTCAGGAGATGTAGGTTGATGTGTACCACCCACCAGATTGTTAGAGGACACAGTGGCAAGGCTCAGAGCAGGGTTTTTCCTCAGTGTTGACTTTCTGCAGTGGGCAGAGAACCTGTGGGAAGGCTTTGGAAGGTCCCAGCAGCTTAGTGGGAGTTCTCCCATGGCATGAACACATTGTTTTTAGTGTTAGGAAAAGAATATGGCAAGTCTAGTATTTTTCACTGTTTCTAGAAGGCCATCCTCTTTCCATGCTCTCTGGATACAAAACTATCCATGCCACTGGCTACAGACTTCAAAAAGTGCAGCCACTCTCCAGTTCTGTGGGCTGGCATTGTTTTTCCTTTCTCCTCTGCAAGGGGTTTGGTTGGACAATGACATCCCACACACTCTTGCAAGTTCATGCTCAGAGGAGACCCAAAACTTTGGTTTAAGAATAAACTACAGCATAAACTCTTTTTTAACACCCAGAACCAATACAAGTTCCTCTGCTCCCATGCCTAATCACTCCCACTAGCAGAAGGCTATGACCATTTTGAGTTTCAAGCTGCCCAGCTTTGATGCTGAGGCCTGTGCTATGTTGCATCTTTGCAAAACTCAGGATCTTCTCTCACTATCTGAGCCATTTTCCAAGCCAAGCTATGTAGACATCATCCAGGTCATCCCTTCCCCCCCCCCCCCCCCATCAGCCAGGGCCACTCTTTTGGTCTCCTGAAGCCACTGCGTGGCAGTCTGCCTGAGACACTTCTCATGTTTCCCACTCTTGGCTCAGGCCACCACAGGTGCTTATGTGTTTGTGCAATGCAACAGGTTAGAAAACTGATCCAGTCAAAAAAATAACAGTTTTCCTTCATTTTCTGTTATTTTTTAAAAATTTTTGAAATTCTTTTTCCCCTATTTTCCCTATGTTGTTTCTAACCTAGATCCCTTTTCCGAGCTGCTTCCCCAGGGAGAAGGTGTCAAATCACAGGGTGCACTGTGAGAATCAGAATGGCATTGGGAGGGTAGTGGAGACCTTTGCTGCTGACCTAAGATCATGTCCACCAGTAAGGTCCCTTCCACCTGACATTTATTCCACTCCCTTCTGGAGCTGCAGAGCACTCCTGGAGAAGGGTACACGGTGGCTGTGGTAGCCAGAAGGTGTTGAAGGGGACAGGTTTCTCTGCAGCCACAGTCCTCATGGATACTGAAGAGACTGCAACAAACAAAAGTGAACTTTGATGATGCTAAAAGCCCCTACTATGGGATGTGGGGTTCATATCACTGTTGCATTCTCCTAAAATCCCTAATTTTGAAAGGAAGAAGTGCTGGATAATTTCTCTCCCAGGCTTGAGGAAAGCTGCCCTCAGGAGGGAAGAGGAGAGGTCCCTTGACCCATTTGATGCGCTGAGTCAGGAGACACTGTGTGGAGCTCCAGCCTCAAGTGCCAGTCTCCAGTTTCCATCTTGATGCATTCAGCTGCTGAAAGCTTTGAAAAGGTGATCCCTTCTGGACAAGAAAGTAGGTTCAGATGATAGACAGGGACACAGAAAGAAATGTACAAGTGTGTTTCAGTGAGATCATTCTACTTTTTCAATTACCTTCTCAATTTTGGTCCTTTAATAAACATCCTTCCTCACTGAGGTGCAATGCAGATTGCATGGGGCACCTCAGTCTTTGCCTAGTGGTCACATGTTTTCTAAATGAGACTATTGATTTCTTTCTTACACCGTTGGAAATACAACTGTGTTGGGTTGCGTATTTGTGTGACCCCCCCGAGTTGGTAATGGCCCCATTTCTAAATGATGGGGGAATAAGATCTAGTTGCAAGTTTATTCTTCCTCCCTGGAGAAACAGATCTATTGCCTGCAATGAAATGCAGTTAGCAACTACCCAGCAATTTTAATTCTAGCCTATATTGCTCCCCTCTCCTGGAGAAAGTGAGCTGTTGTAATTAAAGGTAGTTAGCAGTTCCCTAGCAAATATAAATACTTGCAGCCACTAATTACAGTCTGCTCTCCTGTTCCCCTCCTTGCCACAGTACTGGGCTGCTCAATTTAGGGGGAAATATCTGCCCTCACTTCTTGCTAACAGTTTGTGATCCCATTCAAACTCATTCAGGAATCCCCATGGAGGGTTATGACCCATAGTTTGAGGAACTCACAGCTATAGAAACAGTTTTTTTTTGTGATTTATTATGTTTCTAATATGCTGGAATTATCTATGTAACAATGTAAGCAAGGGGGTGGTATTTAGTATCATATAATGCCTGCATGACTATTTTTTTAATAGCTATGTTTTGATTGTGCTATTTAATTTGCATTTTATTTTACATCGTTAACAACTTTACTGAGGCCAACTCATCATCCATCAAGAAAGCTGAGAATATGTTCTACAGTCTTTATTATTCCTGGAAATAAGTTACTATGCTGGTTATAGAAATTGGGGTTAAGAAATAATTTTGATAGTGCTGACAGAATTTAAATATCTTCAAGACTTAGCACTAAAAAGTGCTTTATGGGAAGCTTAATATACTCTTGATAAGTGGTAGAATGTGTACTCTAGCAATGAACATGAATTTGCAGTTCTTGGAATCCGAGGGGTTACTAAATGGAGGAAAGTTCTCTTCCACATGAACACGGATACTGGAGACCAACTCACCACATAGTAACTTAAATTCTGAGTAGGAAACACGGAAGGGAAAAATCCAACCACTCAGGTGTCTCAAGTTATGCTATTTCACCACATCAAGAATTGCAAATTACAGGACAGTGGCTAGTTAGAGTTCTTTGATCCCCAGCTGAGTTGGTTCAGATACATTTAGAGCAGAGCTTCATTGATCTGCCTGTAGTCTATTAATCAGTCATGGAAGATTCTAGCTGTACCCCAAGACTCGTGGGACAAAACAAGTTTTCAGCCAGCAGTAATCATGGTTGGCTTCTCAATCTCCAGAGATTTCATATCCTTTCTCCATCCTTTACTGCAATGAGCCAGAGCTTGGGAACATATTCAGGTTTCAGTGTGTGTTAAATGAGCTACCAAAATTAGCTTGAAGTGTGACAAGTTGCAATCTGTTGTTGAAGGGAAATCAGAGAGGAAATTAAATACTTTTATTGTAATTGGGACTGAGCAGTGAGCTAGCTCATTGTAATTGGGACTGAGCAGTGAGCAGAACGGGTTGAATACAGCTATTGAGATGGAGATACAGGAGTGTTAAGAGTGCCCCCCAGAAATCCCTCTTTTTAAAATTTGTTGCTAAAGGATTGCTTCATAAACTGTTGGGCTCACAGGCATTTTTGGATGAGAAACAAATGAAAACTACTTCAGTATGTTCTGCTGGGCTTGGAAGACTGTCTTGGAGGCACTGGGGGCTGACTGTAGATGCATTTTCCTATACCTCACCCACAGCAACCTTTGGCAAATAAAAGCCAATAAATTGGCTGTTGGCAGATTCAGGCATTTGCATCTTGCCTGTCCTTTGGATTAACTGCTGTTTTTGTGAGACAGCTTAGTTGCAGTGACTGTGTGGAGTTACACGAGCTACACCAGAGCCTTCCCTGAGATGGCACAGGTGTACGTGTGGTGAGAATTTGAACCATTTCTTTGGGGACAGTGAAGCAGTACATGCTGCCTGTGCACGAGTAAATTGCACAGCTTCCAGAGCATCTTGTTTGTCTTCCTTGGGTGGTAGGTGCTGCCCTGGAACTGTGCAGTGAACCATTTATGCTCTAAGTCAGCAGCTCTCAGATTAGCAACCACCCAGAGTGCTGGATGTCACCCTGTATTGGACTGCACTTAATGAGCTGTAGACACACTTTTTCCAAGCCAGGGTTAAGGAAAGATGTCATTACTATATACTGCCATTTGGGAACCAAACCAGGAAAAACACTTTTATATCTGTCTTCTTTCGCATTTCACTCTTCACACGTCTTCCATGTTGATTCTGTTTTCATTTCCTAAGGTTTTGTTTGTTTTTAGCTTAAATGCAGTTTATTCTTAAGCTAGTGAAGCCAGGAAGAAATTTTTCTGAAGGGCACAACCCGACTGCACTCTGAGATCTGTGTGATGGGACTCCACAGAGTGGGTATTTTTTTTCTTTCTGCTTCAAACCTGGTGCTGTTGTGGACCCAGAGTAAAACTTCTGGATAATTCTCTTATTGTGAACCCACCTCAGTCTCCAATCGCATGCAGAGTTTTCCACCTTCCATGTTAAGATGAGTTTATAAACACCTTCTTGTGCTGGAAGTTAGACCTGTACCTGTGAGACAGAGCTGCCCTGCAGCCTCCCAGCTCCTCTCCCTGCACAGGAGTTTATTTATAGACTGTGATCCAGCCAGACAGCCAGCAGCCCTGCCCTAGACAAGCTCAGTTCATCATGTGGATATCTTTCACCCCAGGCATGTTTTCCCAATGTGTTAAGCATCTTTCTCCCATGTCTGGAAACCCTCTCCAGTTTTTGGTGTTCTCCTTGAGGAGTGCAGAGCTGCTCATCAGGGCTGAAAATGGAATGGAAACCTCTCACACCCACAGACTTGCCCTGGTTAAATGCCCATGAACATCTTGTGGCCACAAGAAGTTGCCTAGGGAGATCAGGTCAGACAATTTATCATAAGTGATTCCCAACATGCCTTCTCTCATTGCATTATTCTGTACTCCTCACTGTTCCTAGGGGCTTTGTTTGAGGATTGCTTTCCAGTGTGTATTTCTGAGGGATTGAAAATCACTTGTAAACTGCAGCTTGAGTGTTTCTCTGTAAATTTGCAATATAAATGTATGAATGTGATTTTCACTGTCTGGGTCATATTTACTTAAGATTTACAGACTGTAAGACTTAAAAGGGTCTCCCTTCCCATTTTGGAGTTGGTTATCATCAGAGCCACATCTTTTAAGAAACTGTAAAAGTCCTTCTGGATTTCATGACATCTCTGAGGCCTTTCAACACCTCAGTATTAATTTTTCACCCTTGAGTTTTATTATTATATTCTGGGCGTACATTGTTTTTTCTCCTCTACTTTGCCCATTAATCCTCATTAATCTTCAGGGGCAACACAGCCTAGTGACTTGAACATGGCACCTGGGAGTGAAAGACCCAAGCACAAATCCTGACTTTGCAGCTGACTTGCCATGTGGCTTCAAACAAGCCATATCTCAGTCACAGCCTCCCTGTCAGTTCTATGGAGATAATAATTCTTGCTTAGCTCTACCTAAATACCTCTCAGGGGCATTGTATTAAGCAGTTAATACTTGTAAAGTGATTTGGATCTCCAAATTGCTGTATAATCAGCATGGGTATTAACCATACAGAGAATTTTAAAGATCTGTAAATGCTGAGTTTTCTGTCCTGCATCTGCTCAGATTTTTCCTGCGGCCTGGTCCCAAAAACCATGCAAGGTTTCAACACAGATGAGCTAACTTTAATAGTTTTCAGTGGAGATGAACAGAAGAAAAATCCTTGTTATTTTACATTAATAAAATAGTTAATTTCCAATGCCACTGCTAGGAAGGTCTCAGTCATTACAAACAGAACAGCAGTCATCTTGGAAAACTTCCTCTGTCTCCACAGAAGTAGTCTCGTTATCCAGGAAAAAGTAACTTGGTTGAAGTGCTGCTTGCACTTAGGCTATTGCAGACAAGAATTGTCAGTGTTGTGCCATAGGCTTTAAAAGATTTATTGGGAAGTCTGAAAGCTCAGGAATTAAAGTAGATTTTTTTTTTTTGAGAAGTCCATATATGTGAAAATAGGGGAAAGACAAGCCTGAATTCCCCAAATAGTGGTAACAGATCCCAGGGATGTGCTATGTCAATTTACTGTGATGTATTTGCTACTATGCAAGTATCTGCTGGGATTGTGCAAGAAAATAAAAAATAAGACAGGGGTAACACCCTAGGCTGATTGAAACCAATGGTTAAACTCTTACTGGCTTCAGAGGAGGCAGTTTTCATCCTAGGTACAGGAGAAACTGTAGCTACGGTTCCTCAGTCTCTTTTTCTTAAACAGCAGTTTTGATGATTTACCTCTGAATCTTTTTACTTATTTCTCATCATGTTCTAATACAGCTTCTACTCCCTTTATAAAGTCCTTCTCCCCCCGATTTATTTTCTTCATTGTTTTTTTTCCCTTTAATCCCTTTCCCCTTTTGTGTTCACTTTGTTTTCTGACATACCATCAGCTGCCTCTCTCTATTTCCCCTGTGTTCCACCTCTGTGCACCACATCTTCTTCACACAGTTCCTCATGCTGACATCACCCCTGCCTGAGCTCAATGGCCAAGGGGAGAGAAGTGAGCTTGACTTTCTGCCTTGCAGGGAGCAACAGGTAGGTCCTAGAGAGGCTGTGAGACTGTGCTTGTGTGCAAGTGTGAGTGTGTGCACACATGTGAGAGACACAAGTGGGTGCATTCTCTCCTCTTACAGCTTTTAATAGCTGTGATGCTATAAACAGCACTTATTCCTTGTGGTTATTTATTCTTTGCTGGTTATTTAACCATTCTCTTGCAGGCATGCTGGAATGCACTTGCCTGAAGACAAGCAGAACTCGGTGGCCAGGCTTGAGCAGGGCCCAGACTCATGGATAGTGTCTGGCTTCAGCAAAGGCTCTCTGCAGCAGGAGGAAAAGTGCACAGGCTGGAAGGCTTATGAAAGACAGGGACATGCAAAATCCAGCCTGGAAACGTTGGATCTAATCCTTCTTTATGCCTCAAGTTAGCCAACACTGCTGAATTGATTGCAGTAGGATACATTCCCACGCCAGTCAAAACAGATGTTCATACAGTAATTTTACTTCACAAGGGGAAAAAGTTCTAATGAAATATTTCAAGAAGATGGGGTTAAGAATGTTACGTCAGATACAGAATTAGTCTTGGAAAAAAAGTGATTTGAGTGGAGAAGGGCAGGCTTTTGAGATTTACCAAGCTAAAACTTAGCTTAGTCACAGCATCCTCATGAAGAGACAAAGTAGATGCCCTTAAACCTTAAATTTGATTTCCTGTCTATTTTTGAGTTTTGCTACTAAGAATCATGCAGATCAAAGTGCCATGTTCAAATGTCCCCAATTTTGTGCATGTCCAAGATCCAACCAGATCTCTAACTTTTTCCACTGTCATGTATGGTTGTGGCATTCAAATTTAGAACTTGATCCTGCCTGCCAGCCATAGAATCTGATTTTGTAAGATAGGCAGTGATGTGAGCCAAGTTTGGCAGGACAAGACCGAGCTCTTATTTTGTTTCATCTGACAGTTTCAGTGAGGCAATCTCTGTCTTCTTGTCATGTCTTGTGGAAGTGTAAATTTAGATGTCACAGAGATTTTAAAATCAGAGCTGGCAAACCACAAAAAAAACCCCCTTGGCTCAGCTGCCTTAAATCTTACTCTAGATTCTAGTTAAGTTGGATACCAAAAGAATTGTTTCTCTAATACACAGGAAATAATGGACTTACCGAAGTTAAGTAAGGCTGTTACAGTGCCTATTCCTCCAGTCTAAAAACATAAATTATTGTGACAGGGGGCTAAACAGAGCACTTGGATTAAGTTAAAAAAACACCTGAGGTTCCAGCCATTCCTTTACCCAAAACTTAATTTTTTCCACTTTTGCTTATCTCTGATTTGTGCAGTTTTGGTCAGACTCGCATGTAGCCAGACTTCATGAAATAAGTTTTCTGTGCTCAGTGGAGTGAGAAACTTCTCATCAGAAAGATATTTTACTCCAAGTTTATCAAGGCTATTTTTTTTTTTTTTTGAGAGAAATTCATTTGCAGAAATGATGTAGGCTCTGTGCTTTTTCTTTAGACCTGAGCTGGAGTCCTTTTCAGTGATTTTCCTTTCTGATCAAGTATTGCACTAATGAAGAGGTGAATAAAATAGAACACAACACTAAAATGACATAACGTGGTTAAAATATTTGGACATGGCATATATAACACAATTAGCACTGTCTAAAATGGTTCTAATAATGAACAGGGCTAAGTGTTGTGTTGCAACTTCCCTTATGAAACTCCTCTCTCTAAATGTTCCCTGCTTGGTGCTCTGCTCTTTTAATCTTCAGCTTTGGAAAGTGCTCAGGTCTTACAAGAAAGAAAGCTTTGCTCCTTTATCAGTTACTTTCAGAATTCATTACAGATGGCTTCAAATTAGCTGAAACATTACATTTCATATGTACAAGTATTGTTTATAAAGACTCTATTAAAACTTATTCCTTCTGGAAGAAGGCAGATATGTAACTGTTCATTTCAGGATGATTTTCCTCCTTTTGTTGATTGTCACTCCATATCCAGAAGGGAAAAGTCCCACACCAATTGCCATTGAGCACACTGATGAACTTCTGTCCTGTTGCAGTGTTGTGACAGATTTGACTTGTCTTAAATGCTTGTGCTGCAGACAGTCCCACCAGAAAGATGCATTTCCAGCAATGTACCCTAGTAACCCTCAACGCATACATGATGGGAACAAAATATAGGCACGTGTGTTCCCACAGGAGCTACAAGTGTAACTCAAATCTGTAACAGTTTTTATGGCTTGACCATGAGACGACCATGGCTTGACCAGGGTGATGCTGAAGCATGGACAATTCCCCCAAGGCCAGCAGCCCATCCTGACTGTTCCTAGGCTACTGTGGGTGGGAAGTAACCCCAAGATGCCCAGGAAGGCGCCGGGCTGAGTCGGCTTCCACCACCCTTCGGGGCTTGGGTGGCGAGCCAGATCAGGCTGACAAGACTTTTATTTTACTGTGGTATAGCTGTGAACTTTCTGAGGCTGCTCTTCCCCCGAGGTCTCCTGTGAAATGACAAGGCTTTCTGTTTGTCTTGGCTTGCCTGCAGAGGGGCTGGTTTCGCTTACACCGCTCACACCCTGCAGGGCCAGTCTGTCCTTGTCCTCTCTTGAGGAGGGTGGCCACTTGCAGGCAAATGCTGCCTGATCTCTTCCTTCAGTACAGGACACATGAGCAAAATTAAGGAACCTGAGAGGATTGATTGCTGCCTCCCCATGCACTCTGCAAGGGGGGAATCTTAAGCTCCTGCAGTTACCTGCTGCCACGGGAGAGTAGTCATACTATTTTGTCTTTGAAAAGGAAAAACTTGTGTCTTCACAAGAGATCAGCTGGGGCTGGAGTGCAGAGCCATGTCCCCACGACTGTGTTCTGATTGCTTCTTCAACTTCTGTTTATACAATTTCACAAAATTTTGGCAGGAATCAAGAGCACATACCAGGGTGTTGGCTTTTATGAATCTCGTGGGATGTGAAAGTCAAGCTGACTCGATGAACTTTGGTTACATATTCCAGACAAGCACAATGACTCTATTTATTCAGACTTGGCAGCCAGAATGCAGATTGACTCTGTGGGTAATAAATTTTCGCAGCCACAAAACTTCAGTGGCAACCAACCTGATCCAGTGCAAAAAAAAAATGCATATGAGGAAGCAGACTTGGGTTGCAAAAATATGTTAGATTATTATTCCATGTATGCGTACCAGTCAGTTAATTTATTTGTCTATTGATTGACATGAATTGCACAAATGATGCCAGGGATCTTTGTCCCCTTAAAGGAATTATTTTCTATTACAAAATGTTCATGTTGTAAAAGGACGGGGGGGGGGGGGGGGGGAGGGGGAAATAAAGAGAATTGTTCATATTAAAATTGACAATCTCCTTTTAATATTTCACCCAAGACTGATTTAAGTTATCCAGTGACCTCTACGGAGAAGAGCAGGGTATTATAATGGGGACCATTTCATGTGCTATGCCACACTTCAAAGAACCAAAAGGCAATAACCACTACAATTCAGTACTCTGAACAATCTTAAGTACAATTTTGACATCTTCATGCTACAAAGCTTCAGATGCTTTCTGGGAGAGATGATGATGAAATTATTACTCTATGTGTTATAAATCAGAATGAATTGGCTCTTTAACTTGCAGATTTATGTTAACTACCTTGGTATCTGCTAATTGCATGCTCTTCAGATATTGATTGAGGATTAAAAAGTGTATTTTCTTCAATCTGTGTGGTGTAAAATATGCCAACAGGAAATTTTCTGTCTGCATATTAGATCCTATGATCACTGCCTGTAAAATTGAAACGATCAGTTTAAATGGATAAACTATGCTCATTAAAGAGGAAAAATACATTTATGTAATTAAAATTACGAGACTAATATGTGTGGATAATATAATTACCGTGGGCACACATGTACTCAGCTCAGACCCGGCCTCTTTGGCTTCTCCTGGGCCTGTGAACCTCACTGGTTCACTGGTTAATTGCTGGTGTTGAGGGAAGTGTTGGGAATGCTTTGCCCACTGCAGTCTTGAAGCTTTTAATCATACCTCTGTCTTGCATTTGGCCTCCCTCACCCGCGGCTCGCATTCCTTGGTTGGTCACAGCACTCCAAACACCAGCCCTGGGAGCACAGAAGCACCTGTCCCCCTTTGCACCACTTCAGAAACTTCCCAATCACTGCCTGGAAATTTCAGACATAAATGCAAAATCTCCTCCAGATTTTTCAAAGTTTTTCCCCTAAACTTCCCCATTTAGAAATCAGCAAAATTAAAACCTTCCCAGCTTGTGTACAGCTCACCTTCAGCTCTTTGAGAAACTGGACTACTTGAACAAGTCTGACTGCTCAAAGTTTAATTTATTACACAAGGAGTATCTGGGAATCTCTCATGTACTGGTTCTATCCACTCATCTGATTTTTTTTCTTTCCTGTTCCTGAGCTCAGAAGATAGGAGATTAAAGAGCCTCTGAGTTAGGAAGTAAAAGGAAATGAGGAGTTCTGACATTTAAACACAGGTCCATCTGATCAGTTATTGGAAGAGAGAGTCTGTCTTACTCTTTTTTGTGTCTATTTCCTGCAAGGTGGATGGAAAGGTAGTGTTTTGGTTTTTTTCCAGCAGGTATATCTATTTAGGATTGTTCATTAAGCAAACCTGCAGGTCTCAGCAAAGGTTCTACAAAACATTTCATCCAGCAGGAGCCAGCCTGTGCCTCTGGGAGATTTTTGTCTTTAGAGTCAAGTTAGGAAAAATTGTGACTAGGAAAGGGGACCAAATAACTAAGTAATTTCCAAAGGTTGTTCATGCTAGGGCCTGTGATGATTAGAAGTGAGTCATGGGATCTCAGCCCTCCTCTTTGCCGTGTGGGTGGTGAGCTCTGTCCTGGCTCTGCAGAGCTTGCTGGAGCACCGAGCTGAAAGACCCAGCCTGTATCAGATGCATCTTGGAGCCCTGGTGACTGAGCAGAGACCTGGCATAGCACAAAAGCACACAGAAGATGTTAATAACTACAAGTCATAGTGCTAAACCAGAGGTCCATGTGTGCCTGCCCCATCAGCAGCAGTTTTCCAGAATCCCTTCTCTGCCTAAACCTACTCATGTTCTTTATGCACGATAAACACTTTCACATGTCCTTTTCTGCTTGCTATGAAGCAAACCAGATTTTTTTTCTCTCTGGCTCTCCTAGCCTGTTTCACTCTGACATCCATTACTCAGGGTCCTGTCTCCCTGCCTGAAGGACATCTCTCTTGTCCAGCAGCTCATGCCTCCTCTATCACCCAGCTCTGGCTGCAACATCATGGCACCTTGGTCTGCTTTTTTTACTCTTCAGGTACCCCTTCTATCCCATACTTTACTTTGTCCTATGCTGTCTGTAAACTGTATTTTAAACTATCTAGACAAGCAGGAAGAGTAATTAAATGTGAAGTGTTTCAGGATGAAATATGTTAAACAAAAAGAAATTGTATAAATATGTAAATAATAGAATCTATGTGCTGAATCTTTGTAACACCAAGAAGCTTCACTCAGAATAGATGAAACAAGGTTTCAGTATAAATATTAAAAAGTTTTGATTTACCTGTTGTTTGCAATAGACTGTAAAATATGGACATCTAATAACAAGAGTTAACGAAAGTTAAGTTCTAAGTTCCTGAATTTTAAAAGTCTAGATATCCATCCAGCCTACCCATCTAGATACTCCAGTTACCCATAACTGAAATAATCAGATTTGAAGCTCACACGGTTTAGCCCCAGCCAGCAACAGTACCATGCAGCTACTTGCTCACTCCCCCTGCCCCAGTGGGATGGGGAGGAGAGACAGGAAGAAAAAGAGTTTGTGAGTTCAAATAAGAACAGTTAAACAGTTGAAATGAAATAAATATAATAATAATATTATAAGAGTAATAATTGCAATGCAAAATACAATTGCCCAGCATCCACTGACTGATGCCCAGCCCATTCCCAAGCAGTGATTGCTGCCTCCCAGCCAACTCCCCCCAGTTTATGTACTGGAAATGATGTTCTGTGGAAGGGAAATCCCTTTGGCCAGTTTGGGGCAGTTGTCCTGGCCATGGCCCCACTCCAACTTTTGGTGCACCTGCTTGCTGGTGGAGCAGGAGACACTGAAAAGTCCTTTTAGGGTAAACTCAGCAACAACTGAGACATCAGGGAGTTATCAACACTGTTCTCACACTGAATCAAACCACAATGCTGTACCAGCTACTACGAAGAAAACTGACTTTATCCCAGCCAAAACCATAACAGAAACCCACATTATATCCGTGAGATGCAACCAGGAGCAGTACTGCCCTCACATAGTGCAGTGAAGGCATGGGTTGTGCATTTCAGGGAAAGAAGGAAGGGAAGGGGGTCTTGGCCTCTCATTCCCAACCAAATCATCTATACCAGGATACTGAGAAGGACAGAACACAGCATAGCACTGCTTGGCAAAGAAGCACGCAGCTGGTCATGGGAAAGTCAAGCTCCAGTCCTGTTCTACTGACTCCTTCATTATTTAGACAAAACACAGCAATATTTTAAGGAAAAATTGGGACACACCTCCTACAGACAAGAAAACCCAGCTTCCCTGACACATGGAAAACAGTGGATGGTGTATCTGCTGCCAGTCAGGTAGTTTAGGGTGTTTAAAACACAAACATAATCACTGTGTTACGGAGTGAATCAAATGCACAGCCAAGGCTTTTTTCAGTTCTCTTCAGCTTTTTAGCAGGCATGGGCCACGCAGAGTCAGGACCAAAAATGCTCAGAGGAGAGGCCACATCTGGGGGGATGCCGGAGGCAGGTAAGAGATAAGCAGCCCAGCAGCTAATCCCCAGGGCCAGCTCATGACTGCGAAGTTGGCCTGAACCCTTAATCCAGGATTCCTGTTTCTCCCCTCCTTGGCCACTCTTTAAAACAAAACAAATTCAAATCAGAAGGAAGCTGATAGAAAAACCTTCTGGGTCACATCAAGGTAATAAATCAAGAGCACCGCAGCCTGTTCCCCACCAATCCAGCAGTTAGCACACGCAGGCTGGCTCTGAGCAGCAACATCTGTTACTCCAGTTACAGTACTGCCATGTATTTTGATAACCTTTATGTATGTTTAGAAAAAACATTAGCAAAATATTTGCAGTAGCTCAGTCTCGACATGAAACATGCTTCAAGTGACACGTTACTTGTCTGGTTCTTACCTGGTCATTCTCCTCTTCATCACTGCTTAACTTGAGGTCATCTTCTAGCATTCTGGAAAGCAAGCAGAATAAATTATAACTTATCAAAATGCTTTAGATTGGATATTTTCTCAGAGCTGCTGTAAATATTCAATAATGTAAACAGAAAGAAAATCTATTTTATACCAGTAACTTTGTAGCTGCGACACTGTATATCCTATCCAGTTGCTATCAGCTAACTTTTAAATTAATTTGCTACTATTGCTGCCCAAAAGAAAATGTTTATTAGAGTAATATTAGAGTAATAATGGATTTTGCAAAGATTCTTGTTACTGCAATCACTGACAAACAATTTTTATATGCTAAAAATAGTATTTTTGATGCTGACAGGTCAGTAGTCTCCGTGAGAGGAATTCTTTTGTCCATTTGGCTTTGAGCTTACAAAACAGAAGTAGATGCTTACTCTGGCAATACTGCAGCAAAAATAAGGTTCAGTGGTTTCCCAAAGGCCACTTTTACTTTATTGCATGTTTGATGTAAAATTGACATTGACTGAAACAATTAAAACTAAAATATACTGTCTCAGTGCACAAGAGTATCTACAGGATTTCACTGTCATATAAATATTCAAATAATGCATCTTTTCTAATCAGAATTTCATCCCCCCTTCCCATATCCTTTCCTCAACTTGCTGAAACTGGTTCACAAAGAAGAGAAATCTGGTTTTACCTCCATAATTTTTTTTTTTTTTACAATCTAAGATTAAGTAACCAGCAGTTAAACGAGTTGAAGATTTCCTCCAGTGCTTGAAAAGTCTTAGAGAATAGAACCTATTTTTAAAAAGTGCCTCGGTAATAATAGTAATAATTCAGAAAGTTGCTAATTTTTCTTGCACTCTGGGAAAAAAAGAATCTGTAATTTCATCTCAGCTCCAGAAAAAAGCTTGGTGAGCAATTCAAACACATCCTGTGACGTGGGTGGTCCCCAGGGTGCAAGTATTGCAAGAAGACATATGTAGTAATTTCAAACCACCTCCTTGTACTTGTGCCTAGATCTTCCAAGAGCGTGCCTGAAAAGCATGACTCTTACATGGGCTACATGGTGTGCTGTGCCTTAAAAGAGCACAGAGCCTCACCACACTCTCCTCAGCTCCTTGCTGTACATACAGTCCCTGCCTGTTGCTGTTGTCACAGCTGCTTCCCAATTTCCCCACGGCACCTTTCAGGGAACGTAGGTATATGAGAACAGGACTGGGGGTCAGAGCAGAAATTCCTGTTAGTTCATGTTTTAAAGATTCTCCTCTTCCTTTTTTTCTCATATTTTCTTCTACTTGTGACAAAATTTCTCCTCTGTAAAATCAATGTATCAAACTCAGCAAAACCTATTGGCAATGAATGCAGACACCTCAAATACAGAGGAGTCTCACTCAGTTGGAGGGACTTGACAATCTCCCAGCAGGACTTGCCTCTTTTATCTCCAAGTATGTCCACTGTCAGGAAAAAGCTCTCTCTGCCATCAGCTGTGAATCAGCAAAACCTCTGATGGCTGTATCAACGCAGGCACTGACCCAGCTTACAAGCCCTGCTGAGAAGTGGCAAACAGGACAGGTATGATGACACAGGATACACCTCCTAGGAGCCAAACCACATCAGAGAGGCAAAACTTCCTGTAAACACAAGACCCACACTGGCCTTGGATCCCTTACATCACTTACAGGGATCCAAACAAACTTGTAATTGCTCATTCTTTTAATTAGTTCTGTTTAGGCCATCCCTGAGAAAACAGTGCATGGAAACAGAAAGCTCAGTCTGGGATTTGGCACCTATGTGATGAGATCTGCACTGATAGTGATTTAACCAGAAAGTGGTATGCTTATAGTGAAAAGGAGAACTCCCAGGGTGTCACTGCCTCCTCTCCCTTGACTGCATGAACTTCTGCTAGTGATGTGCTAGTTAAGTACATTTACTTTAGGTTTAGCAGCTCAGTTCTTCTCCTAAATATGGAAGCTGAAAAATCAAAAGCATATAATTAAACATTCCAGATACCTCTGTGTATTTATTAGTGTCCTGGATTTTTGTATTAACATATAAAAAAGTGTCTTGTGAGCTTGTCATTAGACACAACTAGGATATTTTGAAGCCTTTGGGTTGTGTGGAGGTGTGAGACAAGGTTTGCAACCTGGTACTATCCACACAAAAGGAACAACAAACCGCAGCACTGGTCCTTCAAACCCTCCTTGCTTGTACATCTTAGCCCGTCTTTATTTTCCCTGTCTGCTTTTCATTTCTGAAGTGTTGATTTCCAAGAAAAGCACTGCCTGCCTGGGGCTTGCAGCCCCTTTTGGAACTACCATCAGACTACAAACATGCTCCTAACACTGGGGATAGGAAAAAAAACGGGTCATCATAAAATGCTTGCTGGCTTGGTTTTTTTCCCCCCTAGAGAGGGACCTGGCCATCCTGATCCAAGTATCTGTCACGAGGATGTATCAGGTTGCTAGTGTACAGATCTGCCTTGTAAAGCAGGAGCTGTTCAGGTACAACCTTTTCACACTCAGGTGAGGCCCTCAGCCCTCATCTACAAAGCCACAGCCAGAGCAGGACACATTGTCACCTGGCAGGTGAAGCTGAAGCTGGCCTGGGAAAAGAGGCTCCTTGGGCACCAGGGCAGCTCTCACAGCCCAGGCTGAAGCATACCTGGCGTGAGGAGGGCATGTTTATGTTACAGGGATTCCATTTTGCAGTGTCTTAAGTAAGGTATATCAATTTTGGGTACGGATGTTTTTGAGGAATGTTTCTCCTTAACAGCTCATTTCCATCATGAAAACAACGGTGGTTGAAATAAAAATTCCTCAACTGGACCAGCAAACCCTACTTGAAGAGAGTGAGAACAGAAGAAAAATACTTTAAGCTTACAAGAGGTGTTACATTAAATTGTAATTTATCTCAAAAGCACTTTGACACAGATTCAGCACAGAATGAGCTTTGGTACACCCTATGTTAGCAGAGCACTTCAGACTGTGTTTAAAACAAACCTGTTCTGGATGGGATTTCTTAACATGTTCTGGCAAACAATATAAGGATGGAGAGACAAGCACAGACAAACTCATGTGCAAATGCAGCCTTTACACTCTTTTCAGAACATTCAAAATTCAGGCCAGTGAGTGACATCATCCAAGGGTTTTCAGATTTTTAAAAATAAACCTGGCTTTGATGTATTGGGCACTGGTGAAGAGGTAAGTAAATACAACCTCGTAAACAAAAGCCAGAAAAATGAAGCGGTACTCAAAGCAGCTCTGAAAAACACACAGCAACACTTAGGGGTTCTGCACTTGAAAAGAGCACATACAGTCAGGAAGTCACTTTACAAAACCTCATTATACGTTTTAGTGAAATCTCTGTGAGGTCGTGGGGGCAGTGAGGGGTGGGGTCAGGCGGGAGTGCTCAGCGCACTCTGATGAGTGCATTTGTTCCTTTCTCTACAAAGAATGCGACAGGTAGAGACATCATGAAAGGAAATGAGGATGGGTTTGGGATATTGAGAAATGCCACAGCAAGCCAGCTGGTTTCATTCTCCAGTAACCACGGGGCTGCAGCCCCATTCAGTTATAGGGGAAAGGAGGAGGCGTGCAGGCTTACATGAAGAAGAAAATACAAAGTGGTCTAGAGGTCATTGTTGTACAACGTCTGCCAATGTCAGTGTGACTGTGGGTCCAAACCTCCTACACAGCTTATCAGAAAACCTGACCTGTTTTAATCTGAGGGTTACTCACTGCACTGGTTCAGAAGGGCACTGGGGCTGGGGTAGCCATGTGGTGCACTGTGGAGAGACCTGTGGGACTCCTGTTCATCCCAGCATGCCGAAGGACCAGGGGTTGCTCCTGACCAAAAATTACAGGGGATTTGGGATGGGAGGTCATCACAGGCTGCCAGAGAACCACCTTGCTCAAATGCAATAGTTGAGACTTGCAACTTTGCTGTTTTGCTTGTCTTTTTTCCTTGTCTGTCTTTTTTCCTGATTTGTCACTGCAGGAAAGCTAAGTCCCAAGCAAGTGTTATCTTCAGCCTCTGCCAGAGTCCAGGGAGCAGCGAGAAGATACCCAGTTTCCCCTCCTGGAATTAACATCCAAGTAATAGCAGGTTTCAAGTGTGAGGGTAGAGTCAGGCCTTATGTCAAAGATTTCTGACAGAGCTGGAAGATTCTCCTTCTGAGAAGAAGGAACAGCCAGGGAAGAAGATATCCATGGATCAGTGTCTGGAGAAGGTTGTCCTCAAGAGCCAGCTGAGAATCTGTTGTCACTTTTGACCTATGGAGCTACTCTGAGGTGCTTCCAGCATACCCCTATTTAGGAGGATATCTTTTCTTCCACAGTGAAGACATGCCTGAAACCTGGAATTATCCCTCACATAAAAGAAGCAGCAGGCACCACATCTTGTATTTCACTTTAACCTCGAATAAATTTCACATTCCTTGGCCTCATGTCTTCTTTCCTCCCCCCTGCAAATTACTTACTGAGGCATAAACTCTCCAAAAAATTCCTCTTTTTTTTTTTTTTTTTTTTTTTTTTGGTGATTGTAGAGATTCCCAAGAGAGGTTATACAAATGAGAAACAAAACTCTATGTCCCTCTGGTGGTCTAAGCTACTATACAAGATATGGTCTTTCTTCATGATATTGTTGATGATTATAACAACCCGTAACAAAAAATCAAGAAGGGAAAGGAAAAATATTGATAGTAATTCACTAATTAACACTAATGCTTTAGGAGAGAACATGCCAATGGTTTGTGAGCCTGGGGCACAAATACATGTATATTGCAATTGTCATTTAAATAAACTCAGAAGTTGCAGTCTTTGCAATCTGTAAAATCTCCTGAATGCGTTGATCTGATCAAGTATATTGTCTCAGTTTAATTCTAGGAAGCATCTCAGTCAGAATACCGTGTTTATTATGGAATTCTATGATTTCTGCTCATTATGTAGGAAAGGAACTTCAGCAGCAGAAAAATACTTTGATTTTAGCTGAAGAGGAACCCCACTAAGCAAAGAGTTGTAATGAAATACCAAAATCAAACAACAAAGTGCTCTTTCAAGTTTAGGTTACTACAATGTTTCATTTTGAATGCTCTTGGAAAATCATCTTATTTTTCAGTGTACTTTACTGGCATTTTATTTTCTTTCTCCTAAATGCATACTGACCTTTCAAGAACTGGACATTAGTTTTGATATTGCAAGAAACCCAGAAAGAAAATAGATATCATTCCAAGTAGCAGTATGCTAGAAGACTTTCAGACTGACCACAGATGTTTAAAGTCATAACTGATGCACTGATACAGAAGAAAATACTCCTTCACATTATAAAAAAGCAAAACAAAACCTTCCCAGAGGCACAGCACCATGTAAGAACTTTAACTCCTGTCCCCAGCAAAATGAGAGAGAATGCCAGGTGGGAATATGATGTTCCTACCCAGACTGTGCCCTTATGCTACTGGGATTGTTTCAGCTAAGAGTGCTCACGTACATAATATGACTTAAGCTCCAGTAAGACAAATGTACCTTCAGTTTCTGGCTGTCTTCCATTGCTTTCTAAAAGAGAAATGCTAGGAAAAATATGCCTGGTAAGAAGTACAGAGAATTCATAAGAAACAGATGAACATGTTTCCTTTCTTAAAAAAAAAAAAAAATAAGAGAAAAAGAGAAAAGGGAAACGAATGCTGTTGCTATAACCTTGGTTACTTGCACTAACAGATGGGCAGTTATATTCACTACTTACCTACAGCCAAAGCAGGTATTTCAAATAGCTTTGTTTACTAACCCTAAATATAGGAATGGCTGGTTTTATACAGTAGTAATTTTTAATTAATTAGGTTCTGATTGCTGAAATTATTTTTCATTCTAGTGCTATAACTGATGCAAATGTTTCACTTTGGAAAAGCTCATGCATTTATATTATCTGAAAAGTGTAGTATTTATTTGTTTTATACAAAATAAAGTCAAAAGCTTGTGGATTAAGGTAAGCAACTAGATCAAGAGGACATTTTATAAGTGCTGCAACAGAGCTTCCAGCAGGCTTGTAAGACCTCTGCAAGGGCTGCTTGAAGTGTCTAAAATTCACTCTGAATATATGATGTTTAAGCTGTAACAATCCACCAACAAACGGCTTGTGCAAATTCTGCTGCACAGAAACATGCAGGAAAGCATGATTATATAGAATACCATCAAATCTAATTAAAAACAGAGGGAGAAAGCCAGTAAAATCAGACTGGTGAAATATTAATGTACTTAATGCTGGAATGAAGCCTATATATCAATGTGAGATTTAATTCCAGAGTGTAGAATTTAAATGCCTGAAAAACGGACTCAGTCTATAGAAATAGAATTAGCAATTCCAATAAAAAATAGATACTCTGAAGGAAAAGTTTTCTGTCCTTGGCTTGAATCCATCTAGGCTAGTGTACACTGCTCTCCAAAACCAT
Organism: Cinclus cinclus; assembly: GCF_963662255.1. Lineage (NCBI taxonomy): Eukaryota > Metazoa > Chordata > Aves > Passeriformes > Cinclidae > Cinclus > Cinclus cinclus. Next base: position 87,353,957 of record NC_085047.1, read on the forward strand.
TTAAACCAGCTAAATATTCTGCTGAATTCCCATTACACTGATGGTCTCATTAGAAATGCAAGGCAGTCCTCTCCAAGGGATACAGCCATCACTCTCTCCTATGAGCAGAAGCTGAAATAAGGTTTCTTCTGCAGCAGCTGCCCCTGTGAGCAACTGGGCTTGCCCTGGTGATGTTTCTCCCCTATAAAGAAAGGGACAAAAAATGCAATTGAATCATACCCTGAATTTTTTTAACTCCTTAGCAGGGTGGTGAGAAAGTGCCACACAGACCGCAGCGCTTCCCGAGAATGATGTTTGGGCAGAAGGACCCAGAGTACCTCCTTAAAAATGAGAGAAATTCAGGAAAGCAAGGAAACAAACCCCTGTGAGACCACTGCCCGAGCAAGGAAGCCACCAAAAAAAAAATGCATGAATACTCAGAAAAAGGGAAGAGTGATGAGTGACTTATCGGCAGCTAAGTAGTCCAATCAGTCTGAGGGCTTACCAGAGTTTCATGGCTAATCATGCTCTGTGTGACAGGAGGAAACACATTTGAGGAATAAAAGTTTCGAATGCGCTGCTTGCAATTTTCTAATCTGTTTCTTGCCTCCCTGCCCCTGCACCCCCCAAGCTTCTCTAGGTGTGATTAGCAGTTATTTACTAACGCTCTCCCTCTGATTTCCCAGCCACTACTGATGCTGCCGCCTAAAAAATATTAATTTCAAATGTGAAATGAACTAAGAGTGCATGAACTGCAGTACAGCCTGTGTGTCAGCCATTGTGGCAAAAATCTTGGGGAATTTAATGTGTCTGAGACAGAGCTGCCACTGCCAACTCTCCCCACTGAATGTGCAGCATCTGATTTTGTACTCGGTGATTATTCCCTTACAAATGATCCCTCACTGCCCAATTCCCAGCAGTACAAGCATCTGTTTTTATGTTGGAGTCATCACGAGGGTGAGGTTTACCCCACATTTCAAGGTACATCACAAATGACCCTCAGATTTTGCTAGCCAGTGGTCTTCAAGCTGTGGTCTGTATGGTGACATGGAAGATCTGGGGTGTATGGATACTTCCCTCTAGGGTAGCTGATTTTAAATAACTTACTGTCTCTAGACACTGTTCAGCTTCCTGTCTGTCTAACAGGCAAACCTGCGTTTTCTCAAGTAATAAAAAATATTTACTGACATTATTACAGCTTTAATGCTTCCAGCTAATGAGAGGCTATTGCTAGAATTTATTATTGCTGTTTTTCACGTGCCTTAAGAAACCCCATATTCTCATCGTCCTTGAGCTTTCCTCTAGTATCTTCCATTCCTTTTATCCATATTCAGTATTTTACATTTTCTTTTTCAGACCGTTTTATTTCTTGTATATGTATTCCTATTACATATATTTTAAATTTCATGGCTATTGCACAAATTGCTCTTTCTTTCTAATTACTACTTTTACTTGACCACTGAAGCTGAACTAGCTTTCAGTAAAGTTGTTTTTTGCCTTGATTGTGGAAATGCAGCCTTTTGCTAACCTAACAAACTCTGCTTAAAAAATTTCAAGCTGCCTTGTTTCTGGGCCTTTCTACCCCATCAGTTTGTGGTCAAAAATTTCTTAAGCCTTGGGACACCTGCATTTCCTTATTGGGACTGTCCTTTATTTGTCTAGTATGGACATAATAAAATTATGGTCTGGTTCACAGGCAAGCATATGCTTCCCATCCACTGACCAATTTATCTTTATTCAAAGGAGGGGTGAGAATGTCTCGTGAAAAGTCATCAGTGCTAGAAAAGTGCCACAAAGACCATCTACAATCTTTACTCCACTTTCACAGCTATCTGTGCTGGACATCTGGTGATACCTTCCAAACTAAGACCTCTGGAATCCACCTGATTAACCTGTCTTCCCTTTACAAATTGATGCTGCTGGAGCACCTTTGTCCCCTCTTGTAACTGTAGTTGATATTCAGTTTATATTCTCTCTCTGGGATAAAGAAGAAGTTTATTGGACATTCTGAGCTGGAGCTTTCTATGTCAAGAAAGGCTAGAGGAGGAAAGGAACAATTCCCAGAGGTGCATGGCTGACTGGCTGACACAGAGAGGCTATTGCAGAATGTATAAATGGCACAGGAACATATGGGAACTATACCTCCTCCATACCCTCTGCAGCTCCAGCCAGCAGAAGCACATCTGTGAAAGACACACCAGGACCCCCAAAGTTTTCAGCATTTCCTTTCAAATACTTTGCCTAGCCATTTCCTGGAAATTCACTAAATGTATTTTACTCAGTCCCGTCTGCAATACTTATAGCTTCATTTAGTTTTAATATAGTTATAAATGGGCTGTAGCGGCCTGCTTTTTTTAATAACTAAGTAAATGAAACCCTGTCTGTAATAATAAATGAACCATCCATCTGGGAGGCCTCCAGTAAAAATTTCAACAGGTATTTATTGCTCTTTTATGTAAACAGTACTCTGGACAATACAAGTGATTATACTCTCTGTCAGCCTTGTCAGGAAGGAGACAGTATAGTTTTGGATGAAGTTCCATAGCATATACACTGAATTTAGCGGTTTATTTGACTGGATGGAGAAAAAATGATTAAAACAAGCAAATAAACAGACAAGAATCCAGTTCAACTGTGAAAGGAAGCATACCATTTTATTTAAAGATATGGGCTGTAAGGATGGATAAGATATAGAAAATTGACAGGTCTGCAGTGCTACAGACTTCTCCCAACTACAGATGCTACACAGACAGCTCCCTAAACAAACCCCACCCCCTCAAAAGTGGAAGGAGTTTCACTGTAAAATCAACGCTTTACAGAGAATTTAAAATATATTGTGCCCTTACTGATTCACATATTATGGAAGAGTAGTGCCATGGGAAAATCTCCAACTGGAGTACAAGAGATTGAAAACCATGCTATCATCCCTGAGGGTCATCCCTTTCATTCATGGACACTGTTCACACATTGGAAAGGGCAAAAGCATGACACTTTTCAAATAATGAAATTTTAATTTAAAGAAATCTCGCTGTGAAAATCATCTTCATACCACTGTTATATTCTGGCTCCTAATTACATACCATTACATTCCACTATTGTTGGAATAACACAATGTCAGAATAAATTGTCAAATAACTATTTCAGTGTATGGCAAGAGGGGGAGGGAAAAAGAAAGAAACAAGAGGCAGAAAGACCTGAAAGCTCACATATGGCCAAGGTGACGTGCCATCACTTGATGCTGAGGAGCGAGCTGTAGGGAGTTCTGTGCATTAAACATGCAGGAGCCATTGTGACTTTTGTCAAAATTTCCAGCCCTCAAATTTCTGTGGGAATGGGCTGAAATCTCTCCCATGAGTGGATTTCTCAGAGCCTTTCATTTTCAGCCAAGATAGGCACAGGGAAAAATGCACTTTTTCCTTCTGAGGCAGACTGTAAAAGGAAAGCAAAGCTCTCTGTCCAACACCAGGCAGACTCTGCCCCACAGGGCAAATGGATTGCTGCTCTTTACAAGACCTGCACCCTGCATGCTGGGCTCAGACTGAAGCTACATCCATGGCCAGGGTGTTTCCAACAGGGCTGCTTAGCTTATCAAGCTGAACTTACAAGGAGATGGTGCAATAGTGATAGTACTCTCTTTACTCCTCTCTGCTTTTGATATGTTGGTGATAAGGTAATCCCAACAAGGCAGAAATCTCTGAACTGACAGCAGTGCCACCAAAATACAGGAGCTCTCAGGTTTGCTGGAGGATGGGCGGAAGGAGGAAGGGAAGGAGGGGGCTGCTAAGGGAGCACCAGGACATGGGGCACCAGCTCTGCAGGGACAGGGAAGGTGGAGGCTGGCACTGGCACCTGGGGCAAGTTCATGGCCATGAACTTTGCTGCTGGGGAAAGACAACACATGTGCAACCTGCAGTGGTCAGATAATTCCTCTGCTTCCCATGGAGCAGCAGTGAAGGGCTGGTTGCTCATGCAGAGTCCCATTAATTCAAACTGCACTGTGCAGCTCTGGTCCAGGTGGGGGTGGGGTTTTTCAGGGGCTTCATGGCACAGCTCACCCTCAGCTGCCCTGGGGTCTGATGTCACCAAGTGCTTCTAGCCTGCTTATTTCACTTTGAGATAACCCCTTCTAGGATGCAAAATTGGCTATTCCTCTGTCTTAGAAATAATCTCCTTTGGACATAGCAACAGCAAAAATAATCAGCTGAGGGCTGCTCTTCAGAAAATAGTTTTATTCTCAGCATTCAGATGCACATGCTGTGCAGAAATACACCTCATGCATTCCAATATATATGTATTAAATAATAAAAAAAAAGAAAAAGTACATTTTCTTAAAAACACTCTTTGGAAAAAAATTATGAATTTAGCTCTCAAACAGCAAACCACAGTATATCTCCTTTCTAATGTCTCTTTTTAAATATACACCAAGGAACAACTCTCATAACTCACTCAAAACACACTATTTTATGAGTTATAGGTCAGTCTTCTATGCTCAGAGTGTGTGTTGCACTTCCACACAACCTTATGAATTTTCTATCCCTCATCATTCATATCATGTCAGAATATCTATTACAAACCCTTGTTTGCAAGAAGGGCTTCTATTTTCTCCTTTCCTTTTATCACTGCTCTTAAATTTTCTTCTGGACACCAATTTGGCATGCTGGCAGTACCATGCTGGCAGTTTCTGAGAAAAAATCAGTCCAAAATCCCATGTCAGGATTGTAATGTCACTTGCAAAGAAATATCCTTTTTTAACTAACAGGAATAGCGTATAAAAATGAATCAGACACAATTGTATTCTGATTGCCAACTTCTACCACTCAGCTGAAAACTACCACAACCATCTCATAAAAAAATAATCATTTGGAAGTCTAAATGATGTCTGATAATGCTTTCTGCCATCCTAAATCTTTGGAAATGTTGAATCATCTTGAGAAAAATGTCAACAATAATTTTTCACAAAGGCTCAAGCATGGACAAGACTAGCTAGAGTCTTGTGTGAGGGATTTAGAGCTGGGGGGGATTTTTTAACATAGTTTAGCCGTCAAGAACAGTGTGAGGACCAACCAAAATTCTTGGCAATTGCTCGATTTGAGCAATGCTTTTCCCTAGATAATTAAAGAAGTTTAAATTCTACACAAAATTATAAAGTTCAACATTTGTGAAATGCTGTGCTTTCATTTTTGTTTCCTTCTTTCAAAAACATTACTTTGAAATATGCGTGTATCTAGTACTGTAACAAGGCTGCCCAAGCACTTTCAGGAGTAAGGTAACCAAAATGAAATAGTTAGCCCTGAATACAGCTCTTTTTAGTTTTGATGTGAAAATGAACAAAACTATTTTTATTTTCAGTTACCCCAATAATTTTTATTGTATTAAGCAAAATATCAATTACCCATGCTGATTCAGAAGCTAATTTATTTCTAAATGTAGATCTGTTTTGAGTTTCATATGGGTCCGCAATACTTACTGGCTTCTTTTATTTTTTCCCTTTCATTGGCAGTTAATTGAAATTTTCAGTGAAATACTTTTTTTCTGTCATCAGTTGTCAGACTGACATTCATAGACCCAAACATCCTTAGCAGTGTTGTGAGCAAGGGTTGCTCTGAGCCAAGCTTACAGGAGATGGGATCTCAGATTGCCACGTGGCTGAAATGGAAGGATTTGTGTTGCTGGCAGTTTAGTTTAGTTTTATTTGTTTTACCAAATCAGATAGGAATAAAGACCACCTGCTCAAATCTACTCCATTATATGGCTGGTTGTTTGGTTTGTATGTTTGACATTTACGATTTTCTGATACTGACTTCCCAGGAAAAGAATTCTGTGTAGGCTCAACAGGATCTACCTCTGGCCTCAACCTTTGAAAAAATGTGTTTAAGTATCACATAACTTGCTATTACTTTATGTCAGCTTGAGACCAATCAAAACAATCACTATTATTTCAGAAGTATTTTTGGGTGTGGAAAAAAAATATGCAGGACTTAATATTGACAGAGCTGTGGACAATTATCTGTTTGATAAGTAAGAATAAACCCTACAGATAATCATATATGAATTTAGTACAACTGCAAATAATTTGTGATCAAATATGGTGTATATATTGTGCAATACATATTCAAAAAGTCATATACAAGGAATGACTCTTGACTTTGGAAGAATTCAATTTAGTAGCAACATTGTTAATGGTCAAAAGTAGATCTCCTGAACTAAATGTATTGGGTTACTTTTATCATCAGTGTCACTCCTGTAAAACCAGTTTCATCAGCAATTAATTTAGCTCCCTATATTACCTTCAAGGAAAATGAATTTTACTGATAAGAGAAAAAAACTTCCGATGTACATATGATATCAGGCACTTAAAGATTTTTAGTGCTGATGACAGCAGAGATGGCTGATAAAAATAAGAAATAAAATAGGCAACATGTAGGAGACTGACAATAAAGAGCTTTGAAATATGTAAATTACTTTCCATAAGTTCTACAAACCCTTAGACTAACTCCAGCAGAGTGTTTATTAGTCTAAAGAAATCACTGTGTATTTTTCAGTGCATGACAGAAAGGTTTTTCCTGTTCCAAAAATGCAGCAAGCAGCCCTCATTACATCTTTTTATAAACGTCTCCAGGTTTATTTGCAATTTAAAGGAGTGTCAAAGAAGAACAGGGAGTAAGAAAAGGTCTGTCAGAATTTTCTTATCGATACTTTCTCTTACTCTTCCATCTAGCTGAACACCAAATTGTGAGGACTTTCTCTCCTCATTACCAGGATCATTAACTAGTATGAAATAGGATCCATCCCATCAAGACCAATTTGTTACTGGGCTCCATCCTATTGCACTGTTCTCTAGTGAGAGATCTCTGTGCAGGTACATTTCCCAGCACCCTATGAAATCAAAAGTAAGCAAACCCATGATAATTCTCATTCAAGCAGAAAGAGGAAATAGAGGCAAAGAGGTTCAATGCTTTTAAATGAAGTCGTGCTACACTGCTCAGTCAGATTCAGAGATGGGAAGGAAACTCCAGGTCCTGCTGGGCAGACAGGCACTGCCTCAGATGTACCTGTGGCCCAACATTTTACACTCTTCACTCCCTACTTCATCTCTGGAACCTGCACTAGGAGGAAATTTTAAGTGAAACAAAGCCAAAGACAAGGTGGGAAGGTGAAGAGGTGCTGAAACTGCATCTTTCTCCATATAACAATATCTCTTCTATCAGAGCACAGCAGAGCTACCAGAGCAGAGTATGTCAACACTCAAGAGCCTGTAATTCTCAGGCAAATAGACATCCTTACCTGAGACTGAGCAAGTGGGTTTTATGTAAATAATGCATTTATTCATCTGTAAAATGTTGCAAATAAAAAATAAAATTCGACCGGAGGATTTCAATTTCTTCCAGAAAAAACCCATAACATTTGACCTATTTTGGTATTTTAAATCAAAATTTGATTATTTTAAGCCACATGTGAGAGATCATTCATTCCTAACAAGGATTTGTTATATTGCTTGTTTGGAGTAGGATTAAATAAACTTTTATCATGCTGGGACTGTTAAATCTTGATGTTCTTTACTCCTACACTCATGCAGTTATTAACTCCTAAAAGTCTTTAGTTTGGGCTGTCATTGCTTCTTCCCTTGGTTTTTGTGAGACCTGAAACTGCACTCAGAAGCACCCTTTATATACTTTTTTTTTGGTGGAGTTTTCCCCCCCATCCTTATAATAGCTATGACAATTGGGCTGCTAATTATTATCACGAGATATTAAAAATACATTTCAGCAGACATATGAGGTAGCAGCAGACAGATGCCTTCTGCAGCCCTGCCTGGGAGCACTGGTGCTGTGTGTGGGGTGCCCCTGCAGCTGGTCCCTGACTGCCTGGCAGCTGGGGATGCGTGGTTTTGTGCAGGGGACTGGCTCTGTCCCAGCTCAGCACTGCCATGGCTCTGCGACCCGGCAGGCAGGCACACCTGGAATCATCCAGACACCATGCCATACTCAGGGGTGTCCTTTGTCACAGCCAGAAAGGCTGGGTGAAAATGGGCTTGGAAGGACAGCCATGCCCTCTGGGGAGCTCTGGGTTCTGGTGGCTTGGGAATGAGGGGGAGTGGTGCCCACAGCCTGCAGCACCTACCCATGCACAGGTCCTGGGGCTACTTCTGATGCAGCTGAAACACCAAGCATGGAGACTTTGTCTCACAGCCCCAACTCTGAGGCTGACAAAGGGTTCAATGGAGACACAGGAGGTGTCCTTCTCCAGCTGCTTGTGGCTCAGGGGCAGTCCCTGAGGAGTTTTGGGATGGGCACTCAGGGCTGGGACGAGGGGCACTGTCACATGCCCCGAGAAACCACACCAGGGGCTTAAAAATGTTGAAGACTTGGGTGAAAGCACACAGAAATGAGTGTCTAGCTATTTAACAACACGCATTTAGGACTGAAACCCAGATCACAGCCCCATTTTGGGGGTTCAGGCACAACATGAGCCTGTTGCATCTTTGCTCCGACACCATTCTCGAGGTGTGAGTGCCCTCTGACACCCAACAGCAGGAAGAGGTCAGGGAGCAGGCACTGGCCCACCCTGCAGGGCATCACTCCTGGCCACTGTAGCCCTGAGCTGCTCTCCCTCCTCTGAGAACTCTGTGCTTAATTTGCTGTGCGAAGACTGAAGCCAAGGAAAGAATGAGGAGGAAGGTACTAGCAAGAATTCACTTTGTCGATTTAGCTGGGAGCATCTTCAGTGCTCCTCTAAGATGGTGATGCTGCTGTATCACATTAGCCCCTTGTACAGGTAATGAATGGGAGCTGTATACTGTGAGCATTAGATCACCAACCTTAAAGAGATTTAGGGAAAAAAATCATTACGCTGAAAAATAAATAGATGCAGACTAGGACATAGAAATATTCCTTTTCTGTACAATGCTGATTAATGTTGCATCAAATCACAATAAAATATCCCCCAAGGCTCATTTTCCTATTTGTAAAAGGGTAATAACGATTAGCTTTACCAATGTTTGTAGCAGGCTTTGAGGGGGGTTGTATGTTCAAAAGAAATACTAATGACCTGAAGAGGTCATTACTTTGGGGATATTCTCCTGGACAGGCCCCAAATGTCCTCTGACTCTACCTAACAAATCATACAGCAAAGAGTGAACTTTCATCTGCACTAGCTTCAGGCATATTTTAAATTACTTAAATGAGTGTAACTGCAAAATAATTTTATTCCACTGTTTTATAGCAGTTTTCCTATTCTGCCAAAGGCAAGACTGGCAAACCCTTGAAGGACAGGAGGCTGCTGACAGGATTGTCTTTCGTCAGGACTTCTCAGTCCAGAGGACTCACTTGATCTCAGCTAACAGTCCATCACACAAGACATTCACTGTGAGCCCCAGCACCAGGCAGGGCACCCCTGATTTACACCACTGGCACTTGGTCTGAGCACCTGATGAGGTGCTAACTATAGCAGGTCTGTGTGATGTGACTATAGTCCTAGAGGTAATTTCCTACACCTTACTTCCACACAGTAATGGCCTCTTAACAACCAGGCTAATCAAGAATTAATGAGGCACTAAAACACTTTTAGGAACAATGAAGGATTTCAAAATTTCTCTTATGTGTTTTATTTAAAAAGCAATTAATTTAACAGTTAATGCCGTTACTTTGGAGTCATATAAAAAGTCTTGCTACTTATCAAATGTATCAGTCGAAAGGTGTTATTCATTTATCAGTTATTTACTTTTGTGAGGCTGCACATAACCCAAAGAGAGCAGAAGCAGATTTGGGCTCTGTCTGCCTCCCTCATGTAATTCCATTTGTCTGCTCAGGCACTCCCCTGCTCTCACACAGTGAAGTACAACACCTAAAACAGAACAAAGTCAGCCCAAAATCACACTACTGCCAAAAAGGGATTTTTTCATTATCTCTGGAAACTAGACTGTCAGGGATTTTTTGTTTTGTTTTCTTTTACTCTCACTTTTTTATTTTCCTTAAGGAAGGGAGGGTGCACTTCAATGGGGAGCCATCCTTGAGAGAAAGTTTTGAGAAACTGAATTAAATAAATGGTGGGAAAAAAGGTAGGGATAATTTATGTTGCTAAAGGATTTTGTATCAGTGACTCCATGTTGAATTAAAGCTCAAAAATATGTGCCTTTACCATTAGCCTGGAAGGGATAATCAAAACAAAAACATGTTCAAATTTGACTTATTTTTTAAAAACTTCCTTCTGTGGTGTAAGGGTGGAGGATATATCCTGGTTTGCTGAGAAAATCCCCAAATAGATCACTCTGTGACAGATAATAGTTATGGTTATTAATTCCACTGCTGACATTGAAATTACACTGATTCCCAACATAATGGATAAGTAAATAGCACATCAGAAATTCTCAGATGCTTCCACATTTCCTATGCAATCAAAAAAGAGAACTCCCTCATTAAATAATACACTGTCAGAAAAGGCAATTTGATGAAATAAACCTATCTGTCAGTCATGCCTAAAGTTATAAAAGGAAAACATTTTGTAGCAAAGGAAAACTTCTGTCTATATTAATTTCTCTCTCTCTTTATTTTCTTTTTTCTTGTGTGATTCTAAAAAGGGAAGTAATGAAATGTGCCCTATGAAAGATTGGGGCAATACCTGGGCACCTGACAAAGGAGTTAAAAGCTAGTTTTTACCATTAAACAGAGATGACATGAAGGAAAATCAAGGGGAAAAGAAGGCAAATGATGATAGGCACCAATCCAGAAACCTCAGCTACTGTGGGTCTATTTTTTGTATCCCTTGTTACATATCTTTATTTTTTTTCCTGTTTTTCAGGAGACATGGAAACACAGAAGTAGAAAATGGGAGGGACAACATAGGTGAAAAGCAACAAGAAATGAGGCTGCAGGTGATCAATCTTCACAAAACCAGGAACGTGATGGTAGGAAAACAGCAGAGAGGTTGCAGCAAGGAAGAAAACAAAGGGAGAAATGCAGAAGTGGTGGATGGCAGAGGCTGGACAGAAGTAACAAGGCAGGGACAGAGAAATCAAAAATCATAGTCTGCATGGTGCCTAAGGTGCCCAAGGGTACCTGGATAATGGGTAGAGTTGTGGGGCTGATCCCAAGTTTTGTTCTACTGGGATCCTCTCTGGCCCATTCACATTTCAAGACAAAAGCATCAAACACATACTCTCCTGCAGCAGCAAATGAGTCCGCATAATACCCAGATGCATTACAACAACAGTGGGGTTAATTTTTCATGTTATTTAATTTCCTCAACACTGTGGGCTGGGAAGAGGGGAAGAGTTGTGTAACATGGTGTGAGGGGTGGAAAGTCTCTGAATGTCACTGGTGGCCAAAGATGGAAATGGGGTCTGGAAGCTTCCTCTGCTTGGCTTTGGGAGGCAGCAGCTTCTTAGGACATCAAATACTTAATTAACTGAGCTGCAGAAATGTAGGATAAGATTCATACAGTTCCTTCTCTGATGCAAGAGTGTCAGCCTGGACCGCACTGTACTTGGTGAGTCTTTAAAGCTAATGCAAGTCATATAGAAGACATTCTTTGAAAAGAACCAGAGATTTATTTGAATAAAAATCTGAGTGGATGACAAGAGCATGGAAAGAAATAAGATGAGACTTTAATTTCTCTCAAGTAGAAAAACATAAGCGGCTTGAACAGGAGGTATTTGCTTTGCAGCTAGGCATCCAGGCTTTTATGTTCTTCAGTGCACAGAAGAGAGTTCTCATACTGAATTCATAGCTCTACAATGTCATTGAGCCAAATGGGATCATGCTAAAGAGATACTTGGTCATCTCCGTTAGATAAATATAAATCGAAGTAATTTTAAAAGGAGGGCTGTTGCTTTATATAATCTTTTCACAAGGCCTGGAGATGAGGGCTATTAAGTGATACACCTACTTTTTTTTTTTTTTTTTTTGTCAGAGGGAAATATACACAAATTTTGAATAATACCAGTATTGTAGGTCCTTCTACAAATCTTACCTTTAGCATACAGCTTTCTGCCCATTTCTCATTGTTTATGTATTATGTATGTCTTTATATTTGTTTAGTTTTATGTGTTACATATAGTAATGAATTACAAGGCTTCTGTTACCATACCTCTGATCTTCCCCCTCCTTTCTCTTTATTCCATTGTCTCCCAGGCTTCAGAGCTGGCAATTTGGTACCTGACTCCTGCATACTCAGCACCAGTCACAGGATGCTGCTGTGGGTGCTGTGGGCTCCTCACAGGAACATGCCTGCTGAAGAGTGGCATCAGACAGCCACTCCTGGACAGCAATGAAATACATGCAAAAGGCTCAGGGAGAGTTTTCTTTAGAAAACAAAGCCTGCAAGGGTAAAACTCTTCAGAAGAGGACAGGACACTTGCCCTCAGTTGGCCATGTGTTTCCTGGCTTCCGAGCTGGATGCTCGCTCAGTGGAACCATGCTGGGATTACTGAGCTGGGATTGCTGTGCAGGGATTGCTGTGCTGGGATTACTGTGCTGGGATTACTGATCTGGGATTTCTGTGCTGGGATTACTCTGCTGGGATTGCTGTGTGAGATTGCCGTGCTGGGATTACTCCGATGGGATCGCTGTGCTGGGATTACTGAGCTGGGATCACTGTGCTGGAATTACTGTGCTGGGATTGCTGTGCTGGGATCGCTGATCTGGGATTACTGTGCTGGGATTACTGATCTGGGATCGCTGAGCTGGGATTACTAAAATGGGATTGCTGTGCTGGGATTGCTGTGCTGGAATTACTGTGCTGGGACTGCTGTGCTGGGATTGCTGTGCTGGGATTGCAGTGCTGGGATTACTGAGATGGGATTGCTGTGCTGGGATCTCTGTGCTGGGATTAATCTGCTGGGATTGCTGTGCTGGGATTGCTGTGCTGGAATTACTGAGCTGGGATTACTGTGCTATGATCGCTGTGCTGGGACCGCTGTGCTGGGATTGCTATGATGGGATTGCTATGCTGGGATTGCTATGATGGGATTACTGAGCTGGGATTACTGTGCTGGGATTGCTGTGCTGGGATTGCTATACTGGGATTTCTGAGCTGGGATTGCTATGATGGGATTGCTGTGCTGGGATTGCTGTGCTGGGATTACTGTGCTGGGATTACTGAGATGGGATTGCTGTGCTGGGATTGCTGTGCTGGGATTACTGAGCTGGGATTACTGTGCTGGGATCGCTGTGCTGGGATCACTGTGCTGGGATTACTGAGCTGGGATTGCTATACTGGGATTTCTGAGCTGGTATTACTGTGCTGGGATTGCTGTGCTGGGATTGCTGTGCTGGGATTACTGAGCTGGGATTACTGTGCTGGGATCGCTGTGCTGGGACCGCTGTGCTGGGACCGCTGTGCTGGGATTGCTGTGCTGGGATTACTGAGCTGGGATTACTGAGCTGGGATTACTGTGCTGGGACCGCTGTGCTGGGATTACTGGGCTGGGATTACTGAGATGGGATTGCTGTGCTGGGATTGCTGTGCTGGTATTACTGTGCTGGGATTACTGAGATGGGATTGCTGTGCTGGGATTGCTGTGCTGGGATTACTGAGCTGGGATTACTGTGCTGGGATCGCTGTGCTGGGACCGCTGTGCTGGGATTGCTATACTGGGATTTCTGAGCTGGGATTGCTGTGCTGGGATTGCTGTGCTGGGATTACTGTGCTGGGACCACTGTGCTGGGATTGCTGTGCTGGTATCACTGCACTGGTATTGCTGTGCTGGTATTACTGTGCTGGGATTGCTATGCTGGGATTGCTATGCTGGGATTGCTATACTGGGATTTCTGCGCTGTTCGATGCGATGCTCAGTGCACTGATGACAGCTGAGAGGGATGTGGAAGGGAAGCAGACCTCCACTCTGACAAACACAGGTTTCTCTTTTTCCCCCCCGATCTTTCCATGTGCAGCCACTTCGTAGCAAGCCCCTTTTCTACACATGCAAGTCGTCCTGCTTTACTGAGGCTGCTCACTGGAAAGGCTGCTGCTCTCCGGGAAATGCTTTTTTAACTGAACTGACGATGGGCAGCACAGCACAAGCAGAAATCTAGGTACCCACAGGAATTCGTGGTCTTTCAAACAATAGTACTGAAAGATGTCTGCTAAAAGGCATCATGCTTGTCTATAATTATCTATGAGATCAAAATCTGTCCATGTGACAGGGGAAAACTCAAATTTTTTAATAATCTGTGGCAAAAGGCTTCATTGTTTCTTCCAAAGAAGTGTAAAGAAATTGCTGTTGCCTGCAGTTATTACAAGTATTAAAGTTTGTGCCTCATATCATGCTTTTGTATAAGGAAAACATGGATTTATGTGACCAGGGACCTGAACTGTTTCTTAAAACCAACAGTTAAAGCCAGTGTAGACCAGAGTAATGACAAATTAGTTTTGAGGGTATGTTCTGTGATGTTCTGGGGTTCTCAGCCCCAGACCTTTTCCTTGCTCTTTTCTGTATTTGGCCTCCATCAGAATTACATCAGGACAGGTAACACATCTGGATGCCTGGCTCATCTCTCTGGGGAACTTCAGAACAGAAGGCCCCCTCTAAGCCACAAAAAATGGTCATCAAGACAGGTACAAAAGGGTAATTTGCTCATTCTTTGTCTGGATCGTGCTATTAAATACTTTTAAGATACTATTTATCCTGATTTGTCTGCTTTCCTTTGATAGTAAGAAAGCTGCTGGTGAATATACAGGATTTTTACCCATAATTGCATTAAATCCTAATACAATTAAATATACAGGATTTTTACCCATAATTGCACTAAATTCTAATACAATTAAATATACAGTAAGGTCACATGTTTCTCAGGTAACAGATCAGTTCTGTTTTAATTTAGTATACCTGATCTATCACATCTCCCCTGGAGTGTGTCTCTGAAGAAATATGTTGAGAGACTCCTTTTCTCTACTTACAATTGCTTACAGTTTATGCCATGAAAGGGAGAATCAGCACAAATGAATCCTGACAAAATATCTTACAAAACTAATAAAAATCAGCATGCAGAAATACCAGCTGAAATTGCACTATTTTGCCATAAAAGGTCTGTGGGCCAATCAAACCATGTGGTTGTTTTTTTTTTTTTTCCTTTGGAAAAACTTAGCTTTTATCTTTCAAAGTCAGTGGTACAGTCACCCTGATTTTGGAATGATCAGTGAATATAATACTTTTGAATCTCAGTAACAATATACCTCATCCAAACCTTTGTCCTGATTCATCTCCAGCTTTGATAGCTTCAGTGTGTCACCCTGCTTGCTTGTCAAATCTATCATCAATTCTAAAATTGCAGATAAATATATTCCACACTTCTTTTGGGAGATGAAGCTCGTCTGCATGCTAAACAAAGAACAGAATGCACAAAGCCAAGATACATGCTGAGATATAATATTCTCCCTCTTAAAATACCACAGGTGAAAGGATAATGTGGAAATATTCTTACCCTGAGGAAGGCAGACTCCAGTTGTAGCTTAGCAAATCAAAGACCAGAAAACTTGCTTGCAATAACATCCTAGCAAATCCAAAGGGATATTTTTTTTCCCAGTTAAAAAATATCCACTCTCTGACTTTTAATCCAAATCCAAAGATTAAGGCAGAAGAACTTCAATAATTTGTTTAGTTAGGTATGAAAAGTAATTTGTCACGAAACTGCCAGCCTGACACTATACAGATTTTAAAAAATCATAGCTATTCATGGCTGAACAGTCGGACTTTTCCACACAGGAAAATTCATCATCATTTCAGGTTTCAGTATCTTTTTGTATTCTGCATGGCAAATAAAAAGTTGTCCACCAAGCTTGAAATGGTTCTTTTTTTTTTTTTGCGTTGCTCACTCTGTGGGAGAAACAGGCGCTTCTTTAGATCCCTTTAATTTGTTCTTCATAGTCATAAAATAAGTTTACAGCAAAATGAGGGAGCTTCTCATTCAGAATCTCACTTGTTACTAAAAAATTTTATCTGTGTACCAATAAAGTATAAAACTAAGACACTTCAGATTCCAAAATCTTTCCATTCCTGGACGAGCTTTAGTGTTCAAATGCTAATAGGATGCCTGCATTTAGGGGGAAAAAAAAATCCTAAAAAACTTGGCCTGTATTCAGGCTCAAGAGTCTGTGAAACAGACTTTTTCCATACTATGACCTCAGTCTTAGGATTTCTCTTTTGCAAAATGTTAGTTATTTTTTTTGGCAGATGGCCAGAACCCTGTATCTCTGTTTCCTCCCCTCTCACCCTCTGCCTCTCTGCACCCTCCAGGCACACACACACACACCTCTCCTCTTCCCATCACCCAGCAATTCAACCCTGAGATGAGGTAACCACCCCCCCCCCCCATCTTTTTGGCTGACACGGTGTGGAGAAAATAATCAGGTTATGATATCCTGGAAGTCTGGAAGTATCAAACGCTCCCAATCACTCTTCTCTTCTTTTTGGACCCATTTTGTTTCCCTGCCCCAAACCCCTGGGCAAAGCCAGCAGCCCCCCACACCCAGCAGTGGTGGTGCCCCTGCCAAGCATCAGCTACCGCAGGTTTCAAGTTGCAGCAGCTTTCGCCCAGAGTAGAGAATTTCCAAAATGTGTTACCCTGGCAACCAGGAATTTCAGCCCAGCAAAAACCACCACCACGCACACCGCGACTCCAACGTGCGAGACGCTGAGCTTCCATTTGTCATTTTCTTCAGCGAAAAAATACAGAGCGGGGTCGAAGGTGTCTGCCTTGTTGGAGGCATCTCCAATGAAACAGACTTCTTCCCAGGTACTTGCATCTCCTGATTTTCCTGGCAACCCCTCTTTAACCACCATATTCCGAGCTAATACATAATACACACAAAATTCTTAATTAGACCCTTATAAATGACGAAGTCCAAGAAAAGCAGTGCCTAAGAGAAAAATAATACGCTTTCAGTGTAATACAGGAAAACATTTCCTCAAGCATGATGATATTTTATCCGGCTAAGTTGGTCAGCTTTATTCTAAATGGCATTCAATGAACACTGGTGATACAGAAGCATTTTTTGACTTGGTATAAAATCAGAAATAATGCCCTGCATTACAGTACATTTTCCAATGGGACAAAAGCTGCTGTTTTGGAGTGAAGGTTTCTCTTGCATAAACCACTTTCCCCTTCATCTTTGAGCCAAGGGTGGCATCAAAACGAGGACAGCTTCCTGCAACTAATTATTTTTCCCTACAGTGTGCAGAGAACAGGTAGATAGTAAAGGTGAAGGTGCTACACTGCTACACAAGAGGGCCTTTATCAAGGGCACTTTATAAATAAAACTGCATTGAGCCATAAGGGTGGTTAATGCAAGCTATTCGTTATATCTGGTAAAAAGAGAGGGATAGCATTTAAAAATAAGACAGTGAAAGCCCTATCTCACCCCATCTAAGTCAAACGAAACTTCCCCAGACCTCAGTAGTACTTTTATTTAGCATTCACCTATCCCCATTTTTGTTGACATCTCAGATAATGCTTTTTTTGGTCTGACTCGAAATCAACAGAAGCTCAGTTTTGTCCCAGGAAAACCACAGCTGCAATTAAGGTTATATTGGGTTTCCACATGTTTTCTTTCTAAACCAAACAAATCAGCTCCAACTCATCATTCAGGGGGATCATGTTTTTGAGATATTTTTATGACTTTAGATGCTATTTAAAGATTATTTTTACCTGTATCAAGTTTGACTACTATGTGTCTGTATTTTTTACATAGCAGAAAAATGACCAATAATACAAATTTATTCTTTCTCCTCTACTTTGTAGACCTTAAAGACAGATTCAGTCAAGATGTGTGTGAGTAAATGTCTTCCAAGAAATGTCTTTATAGCATTTGAAGAAAATAGACCTCTTGGTATCAACTTACAATAGGGTTTATTTTTTTTGTGAACTGTCAGCAGCATTGTGCTCTGTAAACTCAAAAAATCTGTGCTCAGAAAAAGTCAGGAATTGGCAGGAAAGGTCCACATCAGCATTGTGACAATACCACAGTGACTCTGATGCATCCCACAGGTGAAATCACTTTGTTTTTGGGAGTGGGATGTCATGGCAGAATTACATTCTTAGCAGTCTATATATTTAACACACAGAGAAACTCTGTACTCTGTACTCTGGACTGAGGGTAACGTTTCAGGGGAGAGGGCAAAAAAGAGGAACTTTTTCATGGAAATTTGAGAGCTTAGGAGGGGGTTTTAAAATTTTAGCTACCCTTGCTGGACTGGCTAAGCAGAGTGAGAATCTGGCAGTGTTAGGGGTTAGCTCTGCAAGCTGAGGCTCAAGTAAACAGGTGGAATAGTGCAATGAAGCCAGCCTTCTTCTTCTGCCAGAGACTTAGTTCATGGATAAACACCAGACTTTCACTTCTGCAGTTTTAAAGACCTCCATCACTCTGAAAAACACTACCTTCATTCATCATAGTAAAGGGTTGTTTTCTTTCTTTTTTTTTTTCTTTTTTCATGGATTGCAAGACCTCTCTCAGAAACATCACAGATATACATTAAAAACCACTGACATACTGTTTTAGAAACAAACAAACAAAAAATTATCATAAAGGGTGCTATTTCATATTGGCTACCATCCTTTGGAAGTTGTGCTTCTCAGCAGAGCAGGGTCATCTGTGGCTCATGAGCAGGACTGATATGCTCCAGGACAGTCCTGGGTAGAGCCTATGGAGTTACTACAAGAGTTTTCACCAAATCACTGGCTGAGGTGTTTGCTGCAGATGTCTTTGCCATCTAAAATGCCCACAAGCTGAGCTGTGAGAGATTAGGAAATTACCCCCGTATCTTAATCTGAAAGCTAAAAAGTGGATTATATCCCATAAAAGTTTGTGCAGCCCTTTTTTTGGAACCAGCTTCCTTTTGGAACTAGCATGGATTTCACCCCTTCCATTGTCCTCCAGGCCCATCTGTTAGCTATTTTCTGGTTCAATTAACTTGATCCATCATGGTCCTTTTGGCAAACAAAGAGAAGGATATTGAAGATGTACTGCTGGAGGGTTTTTTCCTCTGCAGCTTGTACGCTTTGTCTCTTCTCTATTTGCCATCTCTCCCTCCAGTTCAGCAAGACTAAAGCCAAATCCTTATTATTTAAACTGTGTGACCCCTGTCCCAAGACTGAAACTCTGGGGAAAGGATGGGAGAATGGTGATGGGCTAGGAGCTGCCACTGATCACCAGATCTGCAGGTACCTGGGAAAGGCAGCGGCTTCTGCTCTTCCTTTCTCCCTACATGTGGCACTCCTCAGCACATTTACCATTTACTACCCAAGTCTGTCTTTGAAAACTTAAGCTATTACCCATTTCCTTTACTGTTCTGGGTGAGTAATCCTCAGCTTTTTTTTTTTTTTACAGGAGATTACGTTTTTCAACACTTTGTACAAATATTAATGATATAGTCTTTACAGTGATCTAATTATTTTAGCTGGGGAAAAGTCCAAGGTTAACTCAAAATAACTTGCACCAGGGCTTTCATTGAAGCAAGATGGGGTTAGGGCTACTCTTCCAACTTCCAGTGTCCCACCAGCTTGCAGTTGTTGCCTGAGAGACTTAAGGTGAAGACCACATGTCAGCCAGATGTAAGAGGACAAGCTCCCTGAGGGCTAAGAGCTGGATGGTGAGCAGGCAGTGCTTGCTCAAACTGATGGCTGTATTTGAGACTGAGTCTCTCTGTTCTCTGCTGGCACCTTGTAACCCCTCTGCTTCAGTCTTCCCATTGCAGGAGGGGAAACCAGGACATGATTTTGGCTGTTGTATCTGGCTGTTTTGGCTGAACTATCTGTAAGCCACTCTGAAGATAACAGGGGCAAGACAGAAGAGAGGAAGAAAGAACCAACATGCAAAGTTTGTGCCAATACAAATGTGGCACATCAAGCTACAACAGTGATGTTGCTCCAACATGATGTTTCCTTCCTGAAGGAGAATCAGGGTGGTGACAACAATGAGCAGGTGCTGGATGGGCAAGAAACTGCAGCATTAATGTCTGCAAGTGGGCAGCTTAGAGGCTGCTGAATTTAGTGCTGTTAATGAAGAGCCCCCTGAGCAAACCATTCTGAATGTAATGCTGGGGACCAGTACAGGGAAGGAACAGAGCCAAAATCTATTTCTGCCTGGTAAAAGCAAACAAGCCAACACACACACACACACACACACACACACACACACACACACACACTCTCACTGTGATCGCTGTGAATTCTCAGAGAGTATTAGCAAAGGACAAAACCTGCACAACTGCCATAAATTATCAAAGCCTCCCTCAATCTTAGTTAATTCTCTTGTAAAAAGGGAGGGAAAAATCTGGAGCAGCTCAGCATGAAAACAATTGTGGGAGGGTTAATAAAGAGACAGCACTGAGATATCTAGTTGCTAGCCCTGGTATCATTAAGTAAGTGCACTAGAAATGTCGAGGTAAATGCATAGCAGTGAATCACAGTCAGGCATGATTAACCTTGGGTAGTCTGAACTGGAAATCATTTACAAACACAAAGGTACTGAAGAACATCACAACAGACAGTACATCGAAAGTCATTCCAAGAGCGGCAGTCACGCTGAGCACTTTGTATACTTGTGCCATCTTTAAATTACTGTCATATTTTGCACGTGGGAAGACGGAAGATCCCAGACCCCTGGCTCAGGGAGGAGTTTCTGTGGCCCCGCAAGGTCCTCTGAAACATGTGCACTGGTTGGAATCACTTTGCCTTGTACAGAAGTTTTAATTGCAACAATCTGAGGCTTACTGAAAGGACACACAGATTTGCCAAAGAAAGACTAAAATCCTGTAACTGCAAATCTTAAAGAACCAAAGACCATTCTTCCTTCATCCATACCATATCTTAATGCAGCCCTCCAGACTCTGGTGGTAAAAGCAGGGGGGGGAAGGATTTTAATAAAAATTAGATGTTTTTAACAAAATTTGTGAAAGTTTTCAGACCCTTGGAAATTGACCCTCTGATCACAAAAGCAAAAGAAAAAAACATTACTAGATATTTCTGATCAATCCTAAAAGTTTGGAAATGCTCAGCAAAGCTATAACCATATGACCCATAGAGAGCTATATATATTGAGTACAATGACAACAAAACCCCTTCAAATACAGAATGCTCATGGCTTTAAAAGCATTCAATTACAAGGAACATGAATCAACTGGGGAAGACTCTAGACAGCTTAACACTTCTGTATTGTTTGCACCTTTTATTGCAATTCTTCAGTGCCAGCTCAGGTGATTACTGTGAATGCCAAGGCACCGAAAGCCATAGGAATATTGTGCAAAATGATACAGCTCTGCTTAGATTTCCTTCCCACTTCTGCATCAGTCTTATTCTCCTAAATCCATCTCCATTATCCTTAGCATTGCAATAACTGCCCTTATTAATCTGCCTCATTAGGATGCTGCATCAATTAATATGCATCATCTAATGCCTACTATTTTTTAGAATAGTTAATATTATTATCAATGTAGACCTATGTTGTAATGAGTCTATCTAGGGAAGTTAGACATACAGGAAAAGCCCCTAGGCATAATGCTGTTCCGAATGATTCCTGTATCCAAAGCCTCTGAACAGAGCACTCTGCATCCTGCACTCTCAGTTCCTGTACTTTCAAAGGCTACAGACAGCACCTCTGGTCCTGGGGCTCCAGGTCTCAGGGTTTTGTTTGCTTTTTAGCACCCGGAGCCCACTGGGCAAGGCATGAGGGTTATTTTGACGGGAGATGCCATGTTAATGCTTGGTTCACAAACGCCTCACTGCCTGATTCAGGAGGGTAATCAACCTGTCCTTTGAAGCTGCATAAATAATGTTTGGATGGAGGTAGTATATCTGCACCAGGGATGAATTAACTGCCATTGAATCATATAAGCTTGGCTACAGTGTGAGGCTTGTAACATGCCTGAGGAAAATAAAAAAGACATTTTCAAGAAAAAAACATTAATTTAATCCTCCCCATCTTTTCTGTAGTTTTCCTCTCGGCAAACATGACTTTGTGGTTTGTTTTTTTTTTTTTTTTTGTTGCTGTTTGTTCCATTTTCACATGGAAACACTGATTCACAGTGAGGTGCCTCCACAGTTTCTCCCTGAATGTGCCATCTCTCTCCTACATCAGTGTTGCTCCTTTTTATCACCCCTGCCAGGAGATGCCAACTGGGCTCCTTTGACACTTTGAGGGTAATGACACCTTGCAAGAGGGTACAGCCTTTTTATCCACAGGGACTCTGGCAGCATTCATGCCCCTTGCACACCCCTGAGGCTCCCAGCTGAGCACTGCTGGAGCTCTTGTCCAGGCACGGTCTTCTCCACGTGCATCAGGGAAGAGAACATCCATCTGCAGACAGACCAGGCACACAGGCTCACACATCCATGTGCAGGTGTGCACCACAGGTTCTCCTGGCTGTGCATCATGTGCACAGGTGTGAGTTGCTACAGCCCCAAAAGAGCAGAGGAATTCTGCATTTGTGACTGCCTGAGATACCAGAAATAAAAAAATCTGTTCTAGAAGATGATGGAAAAGAGAAGAAACCCAGGAAAGGCCAACAGCAGGGTGGCATAAAGAGAACTGGGGCATTGGTGTGAGCCTACATATCAGTGTGAGTTACTTTCCTTCACTAACACTCACAGATCCAGCCCTCTATTGAGCAACATGCACATCTTTAGTTTGCTGATGGTTTTCATTGTCTTCAGTTTTTGATCTCTGGTTTTCTCTTCTACTGTTCTCAGTTTTGTATCTCTTTCTGAAAACTTGATGTTTTCGATTCCTTCTCCAACTTATTAACTGTATCCCTCTCATTTTCTTCCTCTCTTCTGACAACTTGCTGGTTCCCTTCTTCACATCTCTTTTATCTCCTGCCTCCATTTCTATGGAATATCTCTAACCGGAGGGGCCTCTGGTTCCTGAATACAGTCATTTATCAACAGTAACGAGTTGTTTCTGCCTCTAAAAATTGTTCTGAAAACAAATGTATGCTATGGGGCAGCCTTATCAGAGCGTTTAAATAGTAACATTTTAAAGAAAAGCATTATAAATATACTGTATCTAGCAGACAGCACCATTTCAGAAGGTACAAAGTTCTCTTATCAGGCAAGGAACCTTTCACACCTAACCAGATTCTGACACACTGCAACATCCAGTATGTAGTCTCAAATCCAATCTATAACCATATTGGGGTCTACCTCTGAACCCATATTTTGGTTTCAGAGATACCACTATTGTGGTTTAGAAATCGTACAGGATTTTAATCCAATGAAGGAGAAGAAAAGAACATTTCTCATCAGTAAAATACTAACTAGAAAAAAACACCGTGGAGGATGGAAAATGTTTTATATATTGCTAAATATCAGTAAAAATAAATGCGTTCATTTCTCCAAAATACCTCCAGATGGCATTAAAACCCTTCTTCTTTTGGTCTTTATTGCAATATTATTTTTAAAAATGATAATTATTGAAATCATTCTATTAAACGTTCCCAGCAATCATACTATCAGAAGGCATAAGGTTGCTAATGCTTAATTCATTTAATAAGTTTGCCTAAATGTGCTTGCATACTATAATTACATTCCACAACACAATCTGCAGGACAAGCCATTTCTTACACCGTGTCAAATCTTTTTCCAGATTAATTTCCAGAGAATTTTTAATGCGTATTTGCAGCAGAAATCAAAACATCCCACAATAAATCACCGTTATTGTACCTCCTTCTGTGACTACTTTTGGCCATGTAACAAATGGTGACACCTTGTGAGATTTACATGATATAATGCTCTGAATTTAAATAACAGGAATCAGAAAACATAAATTATGGGCCAGATGCACTCTAAAACTCAGATGACTGACTGTTACAAGAACTTCCCTCTCTCAAATGGGATTAAAAAGGTGAATGTTTTTGCAGAAATCCATAATGCTCATGCCTGGTAGTTATTAAAAGAATTCACTTATCTCGCTTAGTTTGGAAGACTGATGCCATTTTAATTTTTTTTTTTAACTTGCAGCCCATCTGTTTCATAGACTGGTTTATGTTGGCAAAACAATTCAGTCTTTTGTATAGAGTAAAAAATGGTAAAAGCTTCTATTGTTGCACTAAAGTGAAGGCGAACACTGATATATTACAAGTGGCTGTTCCTATCTATTTCTTGACTTCTTTCGTTAATTCAAAAACATCAACAAAATCGTGAGAGACCAGAGATAACTGTAATTGGATTTCAAGTAATTCAGAAGTGAAGCTGCAGACTGCAGTCTTTTAAAATTGCATCACTACATCAAAGGCATATGTGACATGATGTTTTTTAGCAAGTGTGACAAACTCCAGCAGCATTAAGGTAATGTTGAAGTAAGGTTCTAAAGGCCAGCCTTGCACACCCACAAAAATAATCTCATATCTATTCAGTGTGATATGGAGCCATTTCACTTGCAAAGATTGCTGAATTACTAGCATGCAGAAGTTCTAGAAACAATTAATGTTTAGTCATTATCTAAAAAGCAGTTTACGAAAAGCATGAGTGAAAGAGCTTTATCTTAATGAAAACAAACAAATTCTATTTTGCCCAACAAATCTGATAAAAACACAGCTGCCTTCTCCAATCTTAAATGCAAACGTGACTTACGATGCATGGGTTGCACTTTTCTCTGGGGTCTTTGGCTCTACATCACTTTTCCCTTTAAAAGAGAAGAAGAAAATGACATCAGAAACAGGTCAGTATGGAAACTGCTCAGATGTGACACATCAATGCTTTATTCATTGCTAACACTGACCACTCCTGCCACACACACAGACAGCTCTGGAGGCAACCACAGGGCTGCAGGGGCACTGCTGGAGCATTTGCAAGCAGGGGGTCAATCCTGACTTGACTTTTCTTGTCACTGACACATGCTCCAGAAATGTCAGGCAGAGAAACTCCACAAGAGGAGCTGCTTAGAGGACACAGGCTTTACCAGGGACAGCAGACCCTGGAGCAGCAGAAATCCTAGGAAAGGATTTCTCTAGGGCCTTACAGCTCTGCTGTTGAGAGTGTACTCCACACAATGTGCACTTGCTTCAAAACCCTGCTCCAGGAACAGTAATTATTTCACACAAAATAAAACAGCATCAGCAGGAGGCAGTAAGGCAGTGATCAGGGCACAGGTCTGCCAATGGATATTTTGGTTCACATTCATTTCAACACATTAAGGATTTCATCTTTAGCTTCTGTAAGTGGAGGCTGAGGCAACCCTCTTTGTTATGTTGGCTTAGGCACTCAATGCCAGGAGAAGTCAAGTACCCAAATGCTTGAGAAACACCAGAGGCCCAAGGGATGCTTCTTCACATTTCCTTATGACTCATATGGGTCCTGGTATGCTAGCTTGTGATGATCCCCATCTTGGGTTCAAA
Source organism: Cinclus cinclus (assembly GCF_963662255.1). Classification (NCBI taxonomy): domain Eukaryota; kingdom Metazoa; phylum Chordata; class Aves; order Passeriformes; family Cinclidae; genus Cinclus; species Cinclus cinclus. The sequence goes on from NC_085047.1 coordinate 87,379,260, forward strand.
ACAGTATTTCTACCCAACACAACAGTGACATAGCACAGACAGTGGGAGGCAGGCTGCTGGCAGGTGGGGTGGTACCACTTCTGTTGGGTCAGGCACAGTCCTTCTCCCTCCTTTCTACCCCCAGCTAATAAACAGTAAGTCTGATGTTTTCTGCTGTATGTAATGTTCTCTGAGTAACCTGAGAGCTGCACTCCAGTCTAAGATTTCTGTGCAGCTTGACCATGGATTTAGACGGTGTGCTACTCCACTTGAATCACCCTGAACTTGAATTCTGGGCCTAGGAAGTGTGCAGATGCTGCTCCTCTTGTTGCCAGTGGATGCTAATAGCTGTCTACACGTGAGTTTATGCTGCCTAGCAGACAAGGAGGCACAGAGGTTGACTAGTTTACTGATGGATGCGTTTTTCTCCATTACTTTTTAATGAGCTGTGTTAAGCTGAAATCCACCTATTCCTTCTGAAAAAAAAAAAAGATGAGAAATTCTTATTTTGGCCAGGCTGTTTTGGTGCTGCCTGATATGCTGCTCATTGAGTTGAGTGGGTTTTGGAACAATCTTGACCGAGTCCATGCACATGAGCATTGTGCATCAATCCTTTACTGCTGATAAAGACCTCACCCTCAGTTTCCACAGATCATCAGCTGTAAGGGCACCTCTGGAAAACTTGCTGTTGCCTTCAGAAGAGGCAGGATTCTGCTACCAGTGCTCTTCCACTGCTGTACAGAAGGAAGCTGAAGGACACTCTAGGCAGTGGCCTTCTGGAGGTACCTGTCTTGTAGTGAGAGTTCTGGGTATCACAAACACCTTGACACAGTGCTTTTACATCTCATCCTCCCCTCTGGTAGGGTTTGTGTCTATGCAGCTGAGATGCCTAAACTTTACTGAACAGGATGGGGAAGGCTCTGGATGACTCCAAAACCACCAGTGCCTTCATGGACCTCTAGGGAAGCTCAGCCTTCACTGTAAGGACACTTAAAACCACCTAAAATTGAAGCATGAGCAGGGCACCCACACAAGACTGAATACACCCACTCCATAATCTCTAGGTCACCCTCCAGTTTCAGTAGAGACCTCAGAAAGTATATCCAGATGGTGAACTTGCTGGCTAGGAAGCTGCTGCTACAGTACACGTTTGTCAGCCTTCCACAGCCTGGAGCCATGGAGCTCATCTGCATTATGGTAATTTGGAACAAGAAACCAACAGTAACAGTTGGCATATATTCAAAGATTTTCTATTTGTAACTTGGGTCTTTTCTACGTGATGAATTATTATCATTAACACTGGTCTGTCTGAGTCTGAGAGGGAATATGGATTCCTGAGCTCTTTGCCAGCAGAGTTCACATCAGTTCTACTTTCAGCAAAGTATGTTAATGCAGCAACAAGGGAAACAGCATACGTACTGTGAGGAAACAGAATGTCTGTGATTTAGCCAAACTGGATATTAATGGATTACTCTACCGTAAGCATTTGTAGCTGCCTTTATGCTAATTGTTACTTAACATACTTCTGTGTGGAGAGGAAGGATGAAGCCTGTACAGATGGTAGAAATGCATCAGTCCAGCCTATCAGAGTAGAAAATCTGGCCACTAATGCATTATCAGTTCTTAGCAACTTTATTTTCACTTGACTGAATCTCAGGAGTTTCACAAATGTGTATAGCCTAAGCATAGTTGAATGTCACAGATACAGTACAGATAATTTTTTTTATAAGGATATGTAAAAATTACCTGTTAGAATAACTTGGCTTTTTTACATTCGCTCTTGGCCAAATTAAGATTTGCTTCTGATTTTTTCATGTAACCTGTCAAATGTATGCATTGTAGGAGGCTGGCATTTCCTGAACTGCTAAATCTTCTCTAGTTTTGACTTCTTATGGGCAAATTTGTGCCAACCTTTGTTTTTCTTAGCCTTTTTGGAATTAACAAAGAACATTCTACCCACCTTGCTATGGGATTGCTGTTAGCACACTTTGTTTGAGATGCTAAGCACTGTGCATGTCTCCTGAAACAGGGGCATGTGTGTCTTTGGGTGTATGCAGAGAACACACAGTGGGAACAGTGAGTGCACAGATCCTTACCCACAGAACTGGGAGGTCTTTGCTAGTTTCTGCCCCATCTCATGCAGCTTCTTTCCCAACCTTTTTACATACAAGCAGAAGATGCATCCAGATTTCTTGAATTTCAAAATAAATTTCAGATGAACTTTTGTAGGATTTCTCCTGTTGAATAGTGGGTGGCCAGAAAAGGAGTTCTCCCCTCTTAGTTGGAATTCTGGTGAATCACTCAACCAGATTAAGTTTCCCTTTCTGGGTAACAGGGATAAATTATATTTATTGTGATGGAGTAGTGTAATTTCAGCCATTATGAGTTTTTTAATGCTTTGATTTCCTTGTGGGGGAAGGATGACAGAAATTCAAAAGCTATCCATGAGAAAGACAATGTTGGCAGCTGCAGTAAAACCATCACAAATGACAGGCTCAAGAGCCACTCCAAAGAACTCAGGGTGCAATGGGAAAAGGCAGCTAATTGGGACTCTGAAGATGTGCACTGGGATAACACAATACATTGACCATTAGAGCTCTTTCTCACAGAGTAATTTGCTAGTATTTCTTGGCAGGGCCTGGGGACCCACAGAGAGAGGAGCCCACACTGGAGTAGGTTTGCTGTCAGGACCTGTGACCCTGTGTGGCACCCATGCTGGAGAGGTTTATGAAGAACCAAGGCCTGTGGGAAGGGCTCATGAGAAGTTCATGATGGATTGTCTCCTGTGGGAGCAACCACACACCCTCAGGGAGCAGGGAGGAGTGTGAGGAGTCCCCTCCCTGAGGAGGAAGGAGTGTCAGAGACAAGGTGCAACTACCTGACTGCAGCCTCCATTCCTTGGTCCCCTGCACTGCTGGTGGGGAGGAGGTAGAGAATTTGGAAGTGAAGTTGAGCCCCAGATGAAGAGATGGGTGAGGAGAAGGTGCTTTTAAGATCTGATTTTATTTCTTATTGTCCTACTCTGATTTGACTGGTAATAAATTTATTTTCTTAAGCTGAGTCTGTTTTGCCCATGACAGTAACTGGTGAGTGATGTCCCCTGTTTTTATCTCCACCCATGATCCTTTTTGCTGTATTTTCTCTCCTGTGTCTAGGAGAGTAATAGAGCAGCTTTGGTGGGCCATGGTGTCCAGTCAGGGTCAACAGACCACACATCTGAATAATTTTTTCCCAAATTTCCTTTGAGTTTGACATACAAGACTGGTAAACTCTATGTCTCATTCTAACTGTATTTTGTCTGATATCCTGTTCCAGAACCTCAACAAGAATTCTCATGGATACACTTCTCAGAGGTAGTCAAACTCTCTGATGCTAGAAGAAGTGTCTGGGCATCCAACAGTGACCCTAACCTTTGCCACCAGTGAAGAAAACATTTCTGCATGGCTCCATCTGTTCTTTGGTGGCCACCAGCTAGGCAGTACCAAGTGTAGCTTCTGCCCAGCTGCAGATTTTGCTGAGCAGGATGAATGAGGAGAGGAGAAACTGGAGGTATTGGGGTGTGGGAGGGATGGGGGAATAGGAAGTGAAGTGGGGTCAGAGACCACAGGAGTAAGAAGCAGGTACAAGTTGTAAGGTCAGAGGATCAATTTTGTAATACACAGGAATGCAGGTTTCATTAAATCTGCAGAACAACTTATTTTATTCAAGTGTTGGAAGAAGGAAATACTCAGCTAGGACCAAAGCTGGCCAAATATTGTGGCCTCTGATGTCATTGCAAAGCCCTCAGCTCAGCTGGTGTGTTTGTCATGCTTGTGCCTCTGCCTGTGTTTGCACAGACCTCTCTATTATGGTTCTTCTGTGCTTCTTTCTCTCATTACTGTATTCATTATTTTCTGACAGAACCTCATACCCTTTGCCTTTTATTATTTCCTTAGTGCTGGTACTTGCAGCAATATCAAACCAATGCCAGCAATTAAGTGACACCACTGCATGTTTTTTCACAACATTTTCTTCCTCATGCTGACCTTTCCCCAGTGAAGAACCACACCACTTTAAAAGCCTACATCTCCCAGTCTTGTCTCTCTGGATGTCTTTTCCCTCACACAATGGGTGACCAGGCCCTTTCAAAGCCCTAGCTACAAGCTCAGGGCATTTTTCAGCTTCAGTCACAGCCCTGCAATTTGCAAACAGGGCTTTGAGCTGGCTGACAGGTCAGGAAGCTAACAAAATAATTCTTTTGGTTGTGATGATTTTATGTGGAGAGCAGGATAGAATAATGTATTTTTAATATGCAAGATACCATCAACAACCATCAGAGGTGTCAAGGGAGAGGATTAATATTTTGTTTTGCAGAACAATTCAATCTTCTTGTTCAATACAGATGCTAAGTTTCTTACCATAGCTAAATGTAATTAAAGTGCTACTGATCTGTAAAAAGTGCTAGCATGATTTGTAAACTGGAGTCCACTGGAAAGCCTTGAGCAGGAGCCAAACAAGCACCCATCACTCCCCTACCCACACTGCTAGCAAAAAAGACCCACAGCCATAGGGTCTCTGAAACATTACCTAGTGTAAGTTTGGCAGGATTTATGTAGTTTATTGCTGTGTAATGGCCACAAAATATACTACTGCATATGAAGATAAATGATAAGTTTTCTTGTATAATTTTCTGACAGTCTGGATCTGACTGTGCAAGTAGGTCAGCTCTTTTCTAGCTTTCCAAAAAACCCACTCTTTTGCTCTATCAGTCTTTTTCATTTACATAATGGAACAGCCATAATGAAACGAAAACTTTTTGTTCTTCCCAGGCCACTGAAGGGCTGACATTTTGATGGTCACTCTTCTGTTCAGTTCTCTGTATTTGTCCATAGGTGAGTACTGACTGCTGAGGCTCTGTGCTGTCCCAATCTGCCACTGACCCCTTACTTCATCAGCCACTTCTTCAAAGTCATTGTCAACCCCTCCACCCAATGAAGCCAGAAAATGAGTTGATACTTACTTGTATTGCTGTGTCCTGTAGGTCCCTGTTGTGACTCCTACAGTAATAACAGAAACAAAGGAAGGTGTGTTATTTTTTCAGCAAGTTTTTTTGCTGCAATACTTACTTGGACATTGCCTTAACAGTACAAACAGCACTGATGATTGTTCATTTGGTTTTAAAGTAATTTTCATTTACAAGAATAAGTCAAATATTTTTTGGGAAATCCATTAATTCTTAGGCTTGTGAATTTATTTCACAACAACCCTTTAATGGTGCAATTCCTTGTATAGATATTACAACTCTTCTGCTCACTATTCATGTATTGATCAGCCAAAACTCATCTATTATCTTCTACAACTTCAGATGAGAAGACAGAGGGAAGGCCAATATTGTTTCATGGACCATTGGACTCCTGAGGTAGTAGCACAGCTGGTCTCTTTTCACATGTTGACATTGACAGCATCAGAGAATGAAAATACAGACTAGTTCTGGGTGCCTGAGATTACAAGGTCAACCTTGTATGACAACTGCAATATCTGTGAATGTGGTGCAATAAATCAGACCACTTTTCCATCAAGTGCAAATGTTAGCTCACTGTGTTTTACTCACAGAATTTGTTTGCATTCGTAAGAGTATTTTTAAAAGCCTATAAATACATATAAACTGTAATAAAAAGATAATTAAATCAAGAGACAAAAATAATACTTTGCCATGGATGGAAGCGGGAAAAGTATCCTGTATGTAACTCTGCTTCTGAACACACAGGAATTTCCACCTCATGTCCATGCTGCAGTTACAGCTGCAGCCAAGAGTGCTCAGAGGAGCCAGGCACCCACAGGAACACATGTGGTCATTTTTGGTGAGGAACTGGGTGCTGGACCAGATCCCTGGTCCACAGAGGCAGAGGGATGAGCCAAACAGCTCATGGAGAGAGGATCTGCAGGTCCTCAGAGAGCTGAGGATGCTCTGACTTGGCTGGGCCAAGATTGTGCTGCTGAGTCACTCAGGAGAATTCCTCAGGGTCTTGGGGACCCACGAGCTTCTTGGGTTCTCTAAGCAGAGCTGGCTGGATAGTGGGCCCTGACATCCTGAGTGCTCAGCTGATCAGAATCCCTGGATCTGCACATTTTGCTCTGTCCATACTGCCTGGCTTTGATCTGTAATTTTAATACCATAATACACATCTGCAACTCACTTCCATCATGCCTACCTGTAATGTGAGACGTCACATTTTTGGGCAAGCCCCAGGAGTTCCTACCTCCTACTGCAATATGAAAAGATCTGTACCATGTTTCACATGCCAAGAATAATTTCTCAGTAGTTTGAAATTGTGTACTTTTGACAAATTGCATCAGCTTTTTGTGAATGTTTCTGATGAAGAGAGATTAAAGCCTGTTTTTTTCTAGTGACTGAATGTAATCTTAAAAAGTCAGCATCAGCTTGCAGCAGTGATGTAGTGGTATGTACATTTGAATTTAAGTGCTATTCTTGTAGCCAACTACACTCCCAATAAAAGTAGGCTTTTAGAGCCTGTTCAGTTTCCAAAACAGAGAATTTATGTACCTGGAAAAGTTCAGGGAAATGCAACCATTTTGAGGGAAATAACCTTGCATTTGTAAAAGTATTTGAAACTTCTTAACAAGGATCGTGCTCACTCTTTTACCTTTTCATTAACCTCAGGAAGAATGCACCCTCCCCCTTAACTGCTCAGCACAGTATCTTGCCTCCGTCAAAGGCTAGTAAAAATATCTCATAGAGAAATATGGAAAAAATATAACTTAAAAAAAAAAAAGTGAAGCCTTCATTTCTGAAGATTGTTGTCCAGCATTTCCTCCAGCTTGTTAAAATCAACAAGAAAGAAAAAAGCAAACAAATTGTGCTTATAAAGAAAAACATCACTATAATAACTTAGCATCTGCTGAGAATAACCACCCAATAGCTTTGTGACAAGAAACCAGTTCTCCTGGAGTGGCTAAATTAATTCTCAAATAATAAAATTATGGGTGATCCCATAATATCACATATACATAACCCAAAATCAAACAACTGATCAAGCTATCAAGACAAGAAATCACAGTAAAAATTAAGAAAGAGAGGAAAGCAGGCAGCAGAATTAACAGCACTTTTTCCTGCACACGAGAATTAGTGCTTGAACATGAAAGCTCATCCACACAAAGCATCAAGTGAGTTCTTATTTACAGATTTCATTATTCATTTAAAGTTTATTTATTAAAAGGCTTTTAATGAAATTAAAATCAAGAAATGCATGATCATAACAAAGTGTGTACATAACTAAGTGTGGCAGAGATAGGAGAAAGGAAAGCACACACAGCCTGTCACATCACACATTTAATCAATTATCCTTAAGCTTTGAAAAACAAGAAATAAAAAGACTGTCATTGTCTCTTCCTACTACATTCAAGAGTACAAATTAATTCCAGAGAGAAAGAAAATTCAAAGTTAAGGATGAAATGGAACTTTATGCCCTCCATTACATAAAGGACAGGTCTCTAGTGGTGCTCCTCCAGCAGTGTAGTACTTGGAAACCGACTGAGCACACTGCCACATGTGTCAAACCTGACCCAAACTCTTCTTCCATTCTTGTGAATCAATGCAGAACCCCCCATGTTAATGAGGCCTGATTTCATATAGAAGTATATCATATGCACATCCATCCCCTCCATCAAATGAGCATTTACTTATATTGATTGATGCATCCACAAGTGCAGCTTCAAATGCGCAATTCTGTTATAGTTGTGTTATATAAATCTCAGATATTTAGCTTTTATTACTAGACTGATTTCCAAACCACTCTAGCTATAGTTTCTGCGGCCTTTGCAACTTTAATAGCCTAATTAATAAATTTCAAGTTTCAAGCTGTCAGATCACTAATTACTTGAATTGCAGGTTAAAAGCAACACGGCATGAATGTGAAATAATGACGATGACACTCAGTTTTTATGGACAGAAAAGTAGTTATGATTTGCATCCTTGTAACAGGGCAGGAGTCCTACAAGCTTCTCTTTTTCCCATTCCCAAAATGATGAGTATTTTTATGTTTGGGAACTGTCTTCTGTTAAAAGTGAATGCTGCCTACCTGCTTCTCTTGCTGGAAGAGTCTTTGCAATTGAATTGAACTGATGTCTCAACACTGCCCTTAAGACTGAAAAGGAATTCACGTTACTGTGCATGACTTGGAATTAAGTGATGAAGCTGTTGTCCTGATTTTAGCCTCTCAGTCTCTTTATTGGCCTTGGTCACTACTTAACTGACAGACCCATTTATGTGAATGATGTGTGATCCACCAAAGTTTGGTGTAGCGCTCAGGTTTTAAAAAGTGGGGACAGATACGTAGTTTACCAGTGGGAAAGCTTTCTGAGAGCTATGGAGACACTCCCCATGAGGTTCAATAAAGATTTTACACCATGCTTTGTTGAAAAGCAACAGCTAGCTTATGAAGGTTTGAAAAACATGTTGGAAAAATTCAGAAACCATTTTTTACACTCTGGAGCCTGAAAAGCAGATGCTTTCTAAAGTCTGTAACTGTACAGATTACCAGATTAAGCCACAGAACAGCTTTTAATTGTTTTAAAATATTTTAAAATAGAAGTGTTGTCTAAAACTAACATAATCTATGGCAAGTAATACAGGATTGTTCCAGGACTCATGTGAGTTTTTTAAGGTCCTTCTTTCGCATCTCACACAAAGCATTCTCATTTCTGGCCATGCAGACCTCCCAGGACATAATACAGTTGTGATGTTACTATATGTATAAAATTATGCTCATAAATTACTAGATGAAATCTTGCCCATCCTAAAGCTTAAAAAAAATTGAAATTCTACTTTGGCAAGAGAAAAGGAAACCACTTGGAAAAAGATCTTTTAAAATGAATGGTAAATCTCTGAAATGGCTCTGCAATTCAAAATAATAGAAAATTTCCCAGACAGATGGATGAACAGGCAGAGAGAAGATGAGAAAGTCAATATCAGGCATTATTCACGTATCTTTGCTCTCTGCTCTGTGGTTCTCCTATTCCTGTATTTATCACAATATATTTAGTTGTGGATTCATGATGGCCACATGGATCCATTGACAGATGCACTCCTTGCCCGTGCACATCTGCACACACAAACACATCGTGTGCTAGTGATTGTGGCAGAAACTGCAGCACTGCAAGCGCCACTGCACTTTGTCACCCCCATCAGACACTTCACCTGCTTGTAAGCTGATGATCCACCTCTCTCCTACAGGACTTACTCTAACTTAACAAGCTTCTAGCTCACCTACCATCTTCAGTCATTTGTCTGCCTTCAGCAAGGAAATAGTGAGTTATTTCCTTCTTTTTCTTTCATAACATGCCAGAGATATCTTGGTTTACACCCCTGATACTTCAAAATCATGACATTCTCATCCACAGAAAAGCTGTTTTACTGTAGGCAAATGAAGTGCTCTTGGCTTTGTAGTTATAATTATTCCCTGAACTGAATTTTGCAGAATAGACTTAAAAGTTGCCAAATGAGCTTGCTTTAACAGGAGAAAGACTATAAACAGCATCAATACCATCTTTCAAGCTTGAACGCTGCATGAAATATGCTTGTGACATCTACACAGTATATGGTGATACAATGTGAAATTTATTGGCTCTTGCACAAGATAGCTGATTTCATTCCCTCCTGACTTACCATGTATAAATAATGTGGTTTCCCCAAGCTTATGCTGATGAGCTTTGCCACGCTGCACTGCATTCTCCCTTGGATACATATCCAATACTGGGGCTGGTCTTAAGGGAGCATCAGCAGGACTAGCAGCTTTGGTCTCTTGGATGATCAAATGTTTCTGTGACAAATGCTTCTGTGGCCCCTCTGGGCATCACAGCACTGGGCTGACTGCCTCTCTAGCAAAGCTGCCCCTTTGAAGCCAGGCTGCTGGCAGAAGATGTATGGCCAGTCCTCAGACTAACTGGTCAACTAGAGGCCAGTGTACTAGTGAAGGCTTCCTCAGACCTTAAAGGTTTCAACAAAAATCTCAGCTGGTGAAGCCAAATGACACAGGAGCAATGGATGCAAGGAGGAGCTCCCTAACTTCCCACTGCTGTCTGTGCCCTAAGGTATTAGTCTGGAGCCCCAGCAGAAGCCACCCCATGTGGACATCCCACCAGAGACACCTGCAGTTTTGCCTTGCCATGAGGAACCTGTGACCCCCCACACCACCATCAATTCTGCTGCCAGGAGATGCAGACTGTGTAGCCCTGCTGAGGCTGTAGAAAGGGAAAAGACAGGGAATAGTGGCGCACACACACACACATACACACACACACATACACACACGAAGAAGATCATCACCATGGCATCAACCTCAGCCCAGAGACCTCACACACTTAGTCAGGGCTTGTGTAGGACATATTGTGAGATGCAGGAGGAATGCTTCCACTTGATGCTGAATGTCTTACCTTGTTTGGGAAAGGAAACTTGCTTTGTTCTGCCTTTCCTGGTGTGTGAATAGCTGACAGTGGCGGAGGCCATGAATGGGTCATCTCCTGAAAAACAATATTGTTCAGCAAACTGCATTTAGAAAGTCAGTAGAAAAGGAGACAATGATAGCATATCAGCAGAAAGAGTACCTGGGTAGTAGAATATTTAACTTATTCCAGCTTCCAGGAAATCCCCTGTTTTCATATAATATAGACATGAGCTACGATGATTTTTACAGGCTCTTGAGAGCAGTTCCGAAGCACTGCCTCATTTTCTTGAATAGGTAATGCATCTTAAGTGCAAAAAGTTTGTTTTTTCTGACAATCTGTAAATACATTTCAATCACACAATGTATTTGGGCTGGCGAGACTAACAGAACAGTATGTTTTCGTAGATGGTAATAGAAATTTCAAGTCATGACCAAGTAATGGGGTACACACCGAGGACTGATCACAAAACTGATTTCACAGACAAGGTCAGAAAGCTTACCTCTTGCTAACAGTTAATTCCTAAAATTGCCTTTATCACTGTAAAGGAGTTGAGTAAGTTTCTAACTCCAACGTGTTTGTGCCTTGCAGGACACAGATACGCAGCAAGCCTAAAATGAGGTGTTGCACTCCACCTTTTTCTCCTCCCTGTTTTGTCTTGAAGGACATTTTTTTCACGCCTAAGCAACAGATGTAGCTTGACCTGACTTTTATGTGGTCATCCTTTACACAGCTTCAGGTAGCAGGTAGGCACATGGTCAATATGGTTATGATTCAAGTCTGAATGAATTGGTCTCCAAAGCAAGGCTGCTTTTGGGGAGAGAGAAATGAAATACTTCAGACAAGAAGTTTGTTCCTCTCTAGTGCAGGATCTTAAGGGATGGACACGTTTTTTGACATGTTCAGCACCAACAGCCACAGTATTTGGTACACAGTAACTTCAGAGAATTAATGTGAGAAACAGTGCCAAGGATGACAACCCTGAAAGTTGGCCCATACATTAGAAGAACTGAAGAGCAAGTAACATCCTGCCTAAGCAGGGGGATTGCTGACACTATCAAGAGTCTGCCTGACAGATGCTTTGCTGGGTTTTGCTCCCATTAACTGACTGTGGAATTGTTTCTCAGTGATTTTCCAAGGAGGCATGCAGAGATCCACAATCTCCCAAAATAATACTGGAGTTACATTTCCATGACTCATTCCTTTGTAAAGAGAAAAGAAATGTTCTTGTTTGAAAAAAAGTGTGTGTGAGTCTCTTGCCCATCCTTCATTAGTGCTGACGGAACTGCTTCCTGACCTGGCATGGACTGAGCTGCTGCATTTTTTACGTAAGTGGGAAGTCTCTGGCTGTTCTGCCAATGAAAGGACCAGCCCTTTCCACACAGTTTATTAGCAATAAATGTCACCTTTAAAGTATTCTTGATAAACAGTTTATTTCCTAATAAAAATTGCATTCTTTTATTTTATTTGAGGCTAAAAAGTTACATGATTTATTATACTTCTATAATCTATGTGCAGGCCTCTAATCAGAGCATCATCTGGTTTGCAGTTTCAGTATCAGAATTGCTTTGCTTTTCACTTCTTTGAAGCAGATCATTCATCTTATGACTTCCTTATCTGATAAGTGCCAGCAATAACAGTATATAGCAATTTTTAATATACAGTAACTTCTTAAAACTCAGGCAGCAAAAAACACAGGCAATCAGACTGCTGTTTGCTACAAGTATCTGGCACATGTGCTACCGTTTGTAAAAGATTAAGGAATTATGTGTTAAGAAATATTCCAGCGGTAAAGGTGTATGACTATAAATTGACTATAAAAGGAGATTTGCAATGTGGATATTTAACCCTAAGTCTGCAATCTAAAAAAGTACCACTCTCACACCTGCTTTTCTCACTTTTCCCTCAGAGGACCATTTATTTTGTGAGAAATGTGATGTTGCTTACATAGATTAGAAGTGTTTCCACTGCTAAAACCCTGTTCCCAACCAAAGTGTTTTTCCCTACTAGCTGAGATGCTGAGCCCAAAAGGACACATGGGATTGACTAAGTGTCCCTTTCCTCCGAAGGGCAATGCTTTATGTTATCTCTGTCATTTGAAGAATGGGGGCAGGCAGACTGGGAACATCTGCAGGCTTTGACCTAAAGTTATCCTACCTGTGAAATATTCTATTCGGTGCCTGTGATTGCCATTTGCTCAAGAAGCAGATCTTCCAGGTTATACAATTGGTGACCCCACTGTCACCTGCAGGGACACATTTCCTGAGGAGTCTGCTCTGTGCCAGCACAAACCAATCTGTTACGGCAGCAGAGCTCTTTCCTCCCACCTTGCCTGCCCCGGCCTGACAATGATGCCTTCATCCAGGGAAAGGACCAGAGGGTTGATTAAAAATAAGGGGTGACCTTATTTTTTTGACATGTCAAAATCTTTCATTTCTTCTTTTCTCCAACATTATTCTCATCCACACTTCAATGTAAAATAGCCTTAGTGTTTTTTTTTTTCCCCCCCTAACTAGCTTCTCTTCTCCTTTTTTTGCCTTCAGTTATGGTATATAGTACAGCTTTCTACATAATTTAAATTTGATGTAACCCTTTTTGACACGAAGATTTAGTAAGACCAGTGATATCTGCCAGAGTTAATAATTGCCATTATCTGAATGTGAATTTACTAGAATAATACACTGAGTTGTGATCATATTATTTATTTATCTCTAACCTTTGAAATTCAGACAACTATAAAATCAAATAAAATTAGGAAAAAATAATCAGACAGCCACCATGAAAAGTGTCCCAAACTACAGGCTGTCAGCACTGAGGAGTGGTAGGATTTAAATGTAATATAATATTTTTGAAAACAGAAACATTAAACTATGTGCAGAGTCTCCTTCTGGCTGCCAAGAACAGAGCCTCAAAAATCAGGAGAAAGGATTTAGGTGTCCAGAAAATGTCAACACTTCGCAAGATCAAGCAGAAAAAAATCCAGAATATGTTCAAGTGTGCCAAGTCTCAGGATTTTAGACTCTATCTGAAGATATTTGAGACAGATTCAAAACACTAGTAAGGACATATGATTATACTGAGTTTTTTTGGTTTTTTTTGGTACATGGTGTGAAATGTCTGAAAATGCAAGCCTAAATGGCAACTATTTAACTAACTAAACAGAAAGGACTCGGATTCCGTTGTAAAATGAACTTTCATGCTCTTCTCTTCTCTTCTCTTCTCTTCTCTTCTCTTCTCTTCTCTTCTCTTCTCTTCTCTTCTCTTCTCTTCTCACTTGACTGTCTTTGGAGATTGGAATAAGCAGTACTGGCATAAAGCAGACCCTGGACTGAAAACTGTTTGAAAAAGACTGATGAAAATTTAAATGTATTTAAGAGCCTTAGCACCTTCAAATTGGTGTTAGAACATTGATTGATGCAAAAGGTTTCTGAAATTAGAAAGAGAAAAAAATCAGGGTCTTTTTTGGCATAAATCAAACAAAAATAAGTCAGAAATACCTGGCATCAGAAAATGTTCTCACCACTACAAGATAACAAACCAATTTAAAACCAATTTATACTTTTCTTCAAACTTGATTAATTTAATCCTATAGCCCTGAACAATGTCAACTAAAGAAAGTACTGAGAAGACATTTGGGGTCCAGAAGTGGGGAAAACAAAGACTTCTAGATCAAAGAAGGAAGCTCTGACCAGGCTGCTTAAAAATAATATGTGGATAATGATATGTCCTGCCCAACTGGAGGACAGCTTGTTTGAGATGACAATGACTGTTCTCCTCCTCCTGGTGCTGGAGTTCCAAGGAGCAGCTCAGAGACCCTCTCTTCGTTTTGTAACACACATTCCTCCTTGTGAGGGTTGCAGCAATGTTGTTTTTGCACTGGCACCTTTGTGGTGCTGGTGGTGATGGCACATCTCATTCAGGTGCACACTGTCACTCTACAACCCTGCAACTCTACTTGTCTCTACCTGTAGTAAATCAATTTTCAGCAGTCATATATAAATGCCCAGTTTTGCAAGCTATAAGGGTCCACGCCTAGTTAGTGTAACTCAACATGCTAACTTGGCTTTTCTTCTCACTGAAGCGAAAACCTACAAATAAAGAAATCTATAGTATTGCATATCTTTGCTCCAACTTCACTTTCTGCAGCAACAATTAAGTAACCAGACATTTCTTGGGGATTAATGACTGCTTGGCAGAGTTTTGTTTGGAGCTTTTAACCCTAGCTTGTAGATAATTTTTCAGGAAAAGTACCATGCAGAGGTAAATAATAGTACTCATTCTAGATTTAAGGTAATGCTATTTATCCAATGTCATCAGTCTTGCTGTGTGGCACATGATACCAGGAATGGTTGAACTGATTCAGAAAAATCATAATTAATAACAAGCAGGGAGATGGGTATCATCTAGATTTAAAGTCTTACCACATGTATAATCTTGCTGTTCACTCAGTGCCAAAATCATTGGGTCATTAAGAAAACTGACTGTTTAATCCTCCTCTCTGCTTGTGCTCACCTAGCTGATTTTTGATTCATAATATTTTGTCTCTCTACACACGATGATTTAAGAAATATTTGTGGCACCTCATAAAGGGCCCTGTCAAACATCTTTTGAAAGTTATTTTAGCTGACTCAACTTCATCCACTGCTCTACTGCCATGTCATAGGAATTACAGGAGATTTGTGAAACACAATTTTCTTTTGCAAATACTCTTGCTGGTTAGCTCAGGGGGACTGGAAAGGATCTGTCTTTGTAGTTACCTACACTGAAATACAGCTTTCAGGGAAGCAATAGATATATTCAACTGGAAGTCAAGGCCATGCAAAGCTAATGCAGAGCTTTCCAAGACCCTTTAGCAAGTGATCACAAGACAGAGTTTGAGAACCTCTAATCTAGTTACTCTTCTGTCTTCACAGTATTATGCTGGGGTTTTTTTTGGTTTTTTTTAACACAAGTCTCTCTTTTTAACTGCTGTCAGTTGGCAAATATCCTTTTCAATTCAATGAAGCTACCTTGCCACTAGCTGACAACGTGGCTATGATTTTAGTGTCAAACATCCAAAGCAAAGAGTCAGACACTGAAACTTTTGGAGACTGTGTTGAAGTTGACAGTATTTCACTGTGGTAAGGTTCCTATAATGTGCAAAGACAATTTTCTTTTTTCAAAATTGGTTCCTGTAGTATCTGTTATTGCTGCAACTTTTCTAACCCAAACCTCCAATGTGCACCTATAAAATGTAAAGATAAAGCTGTTTTGTCTTGTTTCTTTATGATCTCGTCCATACTTAGAACTCTTTTCCTACTTCCTCATCAGCCCCAGAGTTTCCTCTGAGCAACTGATAATTTTCAGCTTTCCATTTGAGCATCTCTTATTGGTCATTATCCTTTTGATAACACGTTATTCAGAACCATCATCACCTGGCAAAATACCTTATCATTTTCCAGTTTTTTGTTGTTTTCTTTTACTTACTTTTTCTCCACTCATTTGGGTGCATTTTAATTTATAGTTAATATCTGTCACGTGTGATGTTAAATGCTTTCTAAACTTGAGCTAAGTAGCACACATGGTTTCACCCACTAACTGCAGGATGAAATAAGGGAACTACAGTGAGCTCCCTATCATGGTGCTGAAATTGCAGTAAGGACACTGAGCTGGGTGCCAGTTCAGCACTGAACCTCAGTCAGCAGCTCTTCTGTCTCTCCTACTCCTGCTAAAATGATTTCAAGGAGTCACTTTTTTTTTTCATAGCAATCTGCTGCAAACACATTCTACCACATTTCCCCTTTGGCACCGGTCCCAAGACACTCCAAATGCTCCGCTGCTTTCTGCAATGCGAATTCCTTTCATTAGGCTTCACTGGTATAATGTCCAAAGATACATGACATTCCAGGGGCAAGTGCTTGTCAAGGAATATATATATTTTTTTTGTTCTAAACAAAGAAATAAAGGCAATTGTGTAGCTTGTGACTGTGTCGTTTTTGCTGTGCTTGGTTCTTCAGACATGCACAGATGGTCATCAGCAGAAACTGCTTGATAAAAACAGGAGTTGTGAGTGTGTGAGTGTGTGTACATGTCTGTGCGTGTGCACATGCATGCCCATGAGCTGGGAAGAAGGAATGGAAAAAAGAGAAATTAGGCCCATGAGAGGGGATAAGGTAGGAGATTTTGCAAAATGCAGCACTGAAGAATGTGTTCAGCATTAAATCTCCAGATATTTGGTATCTACAGAACTAAACCATTCCAAATCATGAGCATTTGCAACGTGATCTGTGGATCAATTCACCCTACAGCAAATCAGAAATGCCAGTGCAGTAAGTTTCTGTTTGGAATATGTTATCTCTGCTTTAGTGGAACCATCCTGAAAATAACCTGCAACACTTAGTCAAGGTTCAGCAATCTAGGTCAGATAAATGTAAAAGAAGGCTACAGCTGCTTACTTATCAAACTAACTTATTTAGGATCTTCATTTGTATGATTATAATTCTTTAACATCAAGGTTTGCAAATTTTTATTCATTTTAGGGGCAAACAAATGAGCCTTTAAGTCTAGAAGAAGTTATGGAAACGTAAAAGAAATGTGTTTTCATTCTAAAAACAAGTTAATTAGCTCATAACCCATATCATGCTCTCTCATATCAGAGTTTAGGACAAATCTCCCAACCTTCCTTATTAGGAAACAAAGGTGTTCTTTTTCAGGGAAATCACAGAACAGCATTCACACCATTTCCTTTTTTGTTTTTCTTGTTAATATTCTTCACTGAAATGAAAAAAAAAAAAGGATAAAATTTCTCCTTTAGTCACAAAGATGAGTATCTCTTCCTAGCTGAGAAGCTGTGTTTCTAGACAAATGCATTGAGCCATATGATACAACAAACTGTCTGAAAACTAACCTTGCTTGGGCAAGCTGAGATGATGTGGTTAATCAAGGTACAATCTTTATTAGTGCATTAACCTCCTGCACCCAAGGACTATGGATTCTAATTCCTGAATTGCCATGCAAGACTGATGCAGCTAGTTTTCTAGTCTCAGTTGGCAGCAAGCTAACAGAAGTGGCTAATGAAGATGAATAGCTGCCTCTTGGGAGTGGGGGGAGGAAAAAGAGGAACAGAAAAGACCTAGGATACTTCAAGGTCCAGATCTCTGCATGATTTCAGATAATAACGAAAAAGTGCATATAGCTGACATTTTCAGAGACCATAAGAAGCATGTAAATTCTTAGGCAATGGTAGTGGCCTCAGAATTGCTCTGGGAGCATTTAAAGAAATTAAAACAAAGGCTATTGAAGAAAAGAAAACACAGGATATTGGTCAGGGTCTTACTCTTGTTTTGATGGATGATTGTACTAATACAGATAAAAAAGCAGAGAGAAAAATGCTCAAAGTTGAAAACCAGACACATTTAGTAACGAAAACATCTGCGGTTTGGAAAAAACAGAAATACCATCACGGTAAATATTTATCAATACTGAAATATCTTTTCCACAAATGCATTCAATGTTCTAATATAAACACTCCTTTAATTCAGACAAAAAATGCACTGCTAAATGTGGGGAGGTCATTGAAGCAAATTTTGTGGGGAAAAAATATCTAGGTTTTTTTTTTTTTTAAACCAGACAGGTTTTTTTTTTTTTTTATTTTCTTATGTAGTGGGAGGCTGGAAGCTTTGTGATAGGTATGTTAGTGGTCCTGGATCACTCCTTGGTCAGAAGATGAAATAACAGGTCATTGGTTTGGTCTTATTTGTTTTTAGTTCCAATTTCATACCCCTGAAGCCATTTCATAAGGACTGGGGGTACCATAAAGATGTACTTGGTTCCTGGAAACCTGGAGGCTCACTCAAAGAGCTCTTTTGTGTATCCATAGTGGAGATTCACCAGTGGGAATGAAATAGGTATTTTTAGCTCAATTTGTTCAGCCAACTGATTGAGCATGTCTACCTTCAGGAGCTTAGGGGTAACACAGTGATGCCTGTGTGCTCTGTGCACAAGTTATGGGCAGACACTACATGAAGTAAATTCCTTGTACTCTGGGTTAAAGTTTAAAGTGCTACCAGAATGCCTTTTGGCTAACAGACCTGTGAAGGCTGCCAACCATAACAAGAAGCAAGAAAGCTTCTGTTCTGTGCTCCTGTAACAAATTTGGTCAATGTGAAGAGATGATAGAGAGGGTAAGAAAAATCCATAAAATGGAAAAAGTCAGAATTAAAGCATTAGAAGTTAAAATGCTGTCAAATGTAGCTCTATAAAATACAGTTCCAAGAGGTTTTGCACTTGTGGTTTCTTAATGCTATTAAATATGTTCCATTTACAGGTGAAAATTACACTAGGCTGGAGCCCTGGATTGAAATGCTGAGCATCAAGACTCTCCTTCCCTTTTCCCTGTCATAAAACAAAAAGGTTCTGCAAGGCAAAGCAGCCTGTAAATCCTTCCTGGACAACCTTGCATGGATGTGGCTGACTGCAATTAGCAAACAATTTTGTTTATGATGCTCTGACAACTTAGGGAATCTGTTCATATACAAGTCATTTATTCTGAATGAGATTAAGAAATCAGTGTAGCACTGTGTGCTTCAGTGTATGTGAATTCAGCCATCTGTTCTCAAGGTTACATCATGTGCCTCCTAGATCTGAATTGACAGAAAGATGTTAAATCTTGCTGGTTTGTATTCCAGAAGTAGCACAATGGCACAGTGCGATGTCTGAACCAACAGATACTAGTTCAGCTAAGCGTACAGAGGTGTTCAGAGTTGAACATAGGTTCATGTGCAGAAATTAAGAATACTATAGACTGGGACACTGGACCCAGAAAGGAGTTAGGGGTCATCAGAGGACAAGAAACTAAAAACAAACATCCCACATCTCATAGTCTTTCCCAAAGAGTGCCCTCAGTCCACCAGGGTGCCTTTGAATATGGTAGCACAACAGAGCTGGTTATGCCAGTGCTGTAATAGCTTGAACACATTTCTTTAGAAATGCTGGGAATTCTGAGGAAGTAAAAACAAAGAAAGGAACAGAGAGAATATCACAGATGAAATCAGCTCTGTTACACTAAGAGCCACTATGCTTGATTTGTGTAAGCATCTTCATGGGGGAAAACCCCCTGTAACATGACTTCTAGAAAACCTATTTGTAGGTAACGACAAGTGTCCCAAGGAAAGGCAGAACCTCTACTCAACACCTTCAATAGGATTCTCAAGACATTACTTAAATCCGTGGAAACTGTTGCCAGTTTACAATAACAGAGAAAGACAAAAATCACTAATGTCATTAGGGTTACAGTACACATACTTCTTGTATCATGAGCCAATGGATAGAAGGAAAAAAAAAAGGCAAGGTGAAGGTAGGATAACAAAGAGCAACTTCTCATGAGCTGGTGGTTCACTACCGGGATGCAGTGCTATGGAAATGCCTATCCTCATCTCTTCAAGTCTTAAGATAAAGGATGTTTTTCTGAATTATGTGCTTCAGCCAAATATGAGATAATAGGTTCAAGACAGGGGAAAGGGGTTGAAGTTATCCGGCTTGTCACACAGATCAGAGCACAGTCATTCTGGGTGATAAGATACACCATTCAGACTCACACCTAAATAATAGCTAAGTGGGATTTTCTTGTTTATTTTTCAGTCCAACAAAATCCTCAATTGTTGTCAATACATACCATTGTCAATACATACTTTATAAGTCAAGAAATACGTGAACCATTTGTATTCACACATGAATGTTAGGTACTGCTAACAAAAGGAGTGACTGTGAGAAAGTCATGTCCAATTGTGCTTTAGAAAACATAGAAACAGAAATGTCTTACTTTCTTATGTATCAGTAAGCCATGGTTCATAGTTGTTCTCTGTTGCTTTCGATTTCATAAGCTCCCAATGCACCACAATAAAGCTTGGGGATTTGAGTGTGGGGATAAACACAATGGAGGCATTTGCCCAACACTCTTGCTGTGGTCAGCATGGGGCACACCAGTGGACCTAAGATCTGGACCATCCTCTAGAAGGGTGGAGAGAGGGCTGCAGCCCAGTCCTTTGTTGCTGTATAGAGAAATGTTAGGCTCGCTAGGAGCACACTGTGTCGGGAGTCCTTGCGAGGGTATTGAGCACAAGCAGGGATCTCACCTGGCTGGGAGCTCTGCTCACCATCCTGCTCTCAGGAGCCAGTGCCATGGGCACGAGGAGCACTGACCATTTCTCCCTGCTACACATGGGGTGGCCTTTGCCACGCTGTCAAGAGGCAGGCAGAGCCCCTTTGTTTGCCTCATATGTCCCTCGGCAATCTGGCATTTCTTGTTAAAGCTCATTTTGTGTGTGTGCTTCTTTCTAGCTGCAAACACAGCCATGGAGCAGTGAAGGAGACCATTCTGTAGCTGTGCAATTTACATTTGTCTAGTCCTTATATTAAGCGTGTTTCTCAAAGCTATTATTGTCTCAAGCTCTATCTGTTTTAAGCCCTGAAACAGTGTTTTGTGCTTGTTATACACACTGGCTTTCATTTGCAAGGTACTCTGCAAATCTGAATTAGGCATCTCAGCACCCCCGTAATCTCTGTAAGTACCATAATATTATTATGAGCTACAACTCATAAAATTGGAACTAAGGTTGAAAGAATCTTGAGTCAGAAAGTCCCTTAAGAAAACCCTTGTCTCGAAATAAATGGCACTGAGGGTGACAATGTCAATCTGTGATTCCAGATGGCAAAACAGTGCAACGTATGAAAATCCAAGACTTAAATCTACTCTGAAAGCATGTTCTAGCTTCATCCATTACAACATTTATTTCATTAAAAAGGAGATTAACACCAGTATCTTATGCTTTATTGTAGACACTGTCTGCGTAAGAAATTCGCATCTATTTTAGAAAAAGGCAATGATTTTTAAACCATTTTAACTAAAAGGAAATACATCTAGACTTATCTAAATTGTTTAAAATCATGTTAAATTATTAGAAAGCAAAATAAACATATCTTTGAAACAATTTTTAACTGCTTAACTTGAACTGCTGAAGGCCCAGTATGGGGTGCAGAAAACCTATGTGGAACAGCATGTCACGCTGGCTCACCATTTCTAGGTATTCTCTGCCAATGCTGTACCAGACTCTCACCACCAAGACAGTTTTGGTTTCACAGCCAGAACGATATGAAAAATGATACTAGCAAAAGTTTTTATGACTCCTTAAAAATTTCCTCAGTATGTTTGCCAGCAAGCAGTAGGTGATTTTGAAATTATAGGCTACATTAAGATAGAGGTATGCAAGGAAATAAGATGGTTACAAATGCTTGTTTATCTCTGAGCTCTTAACTACATGATTTACTTATCCACTTTACAATATAATTAACATTCCTTTGCTGACATTTAAAAAATGAGTATGTATATGTTTCCTTTTTTTTTTAACCTCATAGAAATCATGTGGAAAAATTAAAGTAATACATAAAGAAAAAGGAAACTAGGCATATCATTACCACTGTTTAGTTATGCTACCCATTTTTTACAGTGCAGGGAATCCAAGATAACTGCCTTAGCACTGGAAATTTAAAATACTAAAAGTCACAAAAGGTTGTTTCATGGCAGCAAACATTAATTCCCTTTGATTTCTCTTTGTGAGAAGCATCAGACTCCAATTCATTGAAATGAGGAGTTTCAGATAATATCTGTGTAGCAATTAATATCCACTTTAGCCTTCAGGGACTTCCCTGCCCAAGCAAGGTTTTCACCCTTGTTGATTAAAATTAGTCCTTTAGGTCATTTCTTTTTCACTTTAAAAGAGTTTCTTAGTAAAACAAAGCAATGGATATATCCTTCAAAGCTTTAGCATACGTAGAAGCCCGTAAGAAGAAAGACCACAACATAAAGCTTTTTTCTCTACTAGCAATAAAACCATAAGTTGGAAATACTCTCAAAATGCAATGGAGTCAGCTGAAGATTTCTGCACTGGTAAAAGAGTACTGTAATAATGAACATTTGAGGATCCTGCAATTAAGGTGGCTTAAAATAATCTGCATGGGCAAGGCAACTACATCTAAAGGATGTGTGTGGAGAGAAGAAACAGTGATCTGGAGGTCACTCAACTAGTGCAACTCTGTGTTCAGAATACCAGACATAAAAAATACCATTGGTACAAACCTAGCCCATTCCCAGTGAATTACATCAGCCAAAGGGAGCTTGTGTTACAGCAAGGCAAAGTAGCGTGACCTGCCAAGAGTTTTGCAGACTGTTCAGCAAATAGAAGCACTCATAATACTTGTACACCAGAAAGACAGGAATTTTAAGACAGAGGATGCGATAAAGTGAGATGAAAGAAGATAAAAACTGTACTTTTAAATTAATCCTTTAATGCCAACGAGCAGTAAAGGTTTTAGTAGAGTCTGTTCGGTTTTATTGATAGGTTCAGTGTGTTGAATCCCTATCCATATTTTAGCCTCAGTGCCTCGATTCACATTGCTGCTGGTTTCTGATGCTTAATCTCATTAGTGCAGCTATTTGTACTGATATACCCAATAAGGTTGCTAACACTACCTTAGCTAAGTGTTATTTATTGTATCTGTATATACAACAATATTAACACAGTCAAGCATCAGCATCAGCACTTGAGGGCACCATTAAATTCACCCAGTGTTCAGTGAGAGATTTAATGATGGATTTAATAGTATTAAATAGGGAAAAATGCCCTTGGCCTTTACATTCTCATTTAAAAACATATAAAAGAGTAGTAATTCAGGCAGTTATACTTCTTTCAAAGATTTTCCTTTAAATCATGCTCAGCAATAAGAGATCAGCTGTACTTTAGTAGTTATTGTATCTTGACCAAAGACAGCAGCCCCTGGCCTATCAGAATCACCAAACTGTTGGCAAATTCAGACCCAAGCTCCTACGACAAATATGGGTGTTTGCTGTTAAAAAAAAATGAGGACTGGTGAAAAATTAGCACGATGATGTTGCCTGTGATCTACACTGATGAGACTTCTGTTAGCAACAGAGGTAAGCAGAGCTCTGAAATAACTGGACATTAGGTTTTTATGCTGACTTTTTCCACAGAATATAAACATGCTCAAGTTCGGGGGGGGGGGGGGGGGGGAGGGTTGGGGTTGTGCAGTAGTATGCATGCTTTCATACCCTTTAGCTGTATTTACCTTGCTTTATTCCCATGTCCAGATGTCTGTTACTAAAGCACCGAATTGTTTAGGTTGGAAAAGATCTCTGAGTAAATAATACTCTGAGATCATCAAGTCCAACTGTTATTCCAGCACTGCTAAGTCCACCAATAAATCAGGTCCCCAAGTGCCACACCTACATGTCTCTTGAGTATCTCCAGGGATGGTGACTCAACCACTTCCCTGAGCAGACTTTTCTGATGGACCTAGAGAGGTTCTTTAGCCCATCAACAAGAGAATTTCACTCAAGAAAAGGCATGGGAAAGGCTTCTTCCCCCCTCTGAAATAACTGCATACTTTAGGTCAAAGAACTAGACTCAGTATGCACCGGAAACTTCCTTTATGCACTGCCTAGTCAAGTCCTCTTACATTCAGTTTGAAACCAACAAGTTGGGGGGAAAAAATGTTGGAAGGTAAAAATTCTCCCTATGTGACCCTTACCAGTGACCAGAAGCTCATCTAAGCACCTGTGACTTCTTCTGAAGCTTGGAAACTGTGGGCCATATATGCAGGCTCACAGTGACTTCATATGTAGAACCAAATTTGTATCACCAGGAATGAACAATTGTTCATTTCTAGGCTTTTTAAAAACATATTTTCAGTGTCTATCATGAAAAAGAATTAAACACTTATACTAGCAATATGAATACCGACAATTAAAAAATGACAGTTAACCCATCATATTTGAATTGAAACCAAGTTTAAAAGGGTTTTCTCAGCAATTTTGGCATTAAAGAGAATATGGATCAAACCAAAATTATACTCACACACACACACGGGTAATAGCACTTAAAACTAGAACCTTAGCAGCAAATTGTGCAAAAAATGACAGCAACAAAAGCTGAAGCGGCTGCTTATCAGGGAACATTCACAGTCTCCTCTGAAATTTCCCTGCTTGCAAATAGTTCTACTGGCACAGATACTGGGGTATTCTTGAATAAACTCACTTTTTAACATCTCTCAATAAAACACATCTAGTTTAAAGCATGAGTTATGCAACAGAGACAAAGAAAGGGACAGGCCATTCTCATTCCTTCACACATCCAGACATGCTGGATTACTTATAGGGTATTATATAAATGTAGACATGTTTGATTCCACAGTGTTTCCCAAAACAAAGGTGAAATATTGCTGACATTCAGCCACATCATGGGTGGGAAAAAGCCATATAGAGTGCAGAGTTCACTGCACAACAGAAATGGGATGGGGAGTAGGCTAAAGAAAGTATTATCCAGGGATGAGAAGAAATCCCATTTTTTATCAGACAAGCCCCCAGGTCTCTGATGCCATTTCAGAACACGGGTCTTTGGCTATTGCAGATGCAGCTAACATCCTCATGCAATGAAACACACGCTTCTCAGTTTACCTGTTTCAGAAAAATGAGTCAAGAAAACCAGGTTCTTGCTCATACCATTAGAGCCAGGACTCCTGCATCCCCGTTCACACTCTCATTTTGGTGCATCAGACCATAGGTGGATACACAGATAAGGCTTAGTTTATACATCTGCAAGTGTGGTGCATATGTAATATGAACATTTTGCACATTTATTCTGGATAATGGGAAAGCAATTTGCAGTTAATTAAAAAAAAATTAACTTAAGTGGCAAGTTTTATTGAGAAAGTACCAGTACAGGTACCACAGAGCTGTCTTCTCTTACAAACTACAGTAAGATCTATTTCATTATTTTATCATCTCTAGCAACATGCAATCCAGTATTAGGCATTCCTGAAATGACTTCATAGCACTTTGCCATCTTTGGATGAGATAATTGTGGTGAGCCTTTTGGAGGCTCTAAGCTTTACTTCTGTCTGTGGGTGCTCAGAGACAACTCCCGTTGAAGTCAATGGAAGCTAAATGGCCATAAATAGTAAGAAAATGTAGTTTACTGGTGGCAGTAAGGATTTATAAATGCTTGAGTAGGCAAAATCCCTTCCTCAAGCTGGTTGCTAAAATGATATACTTTTAAGAGACTGAAAAGGTTCATCTAAAATTTGCTCTCTTGGTTAAATAATACTTACACAGGTTTTTGCATGCTGATTATGTATCAATTATTGTATAATTGCATCATTACTTTAATTAGATTAAACTGCATAATTGGGATGTCTAATTAGAGACTGAGGGGGGAGAAAAGGTAACTTACCTGACATTAAATGTGGTTTTTGAAGAGGTGCTTTCACTCAGATTTTGCTCTAGGGGCAAGTTTCCAGTGCAGGAGTCACTGGCTTCCTGTACAGTGACAAGACTGAGGTGGCCCCAGGTGCACCACCACCATCCAGACCCTTTCCAGAGCAAGGGTCTGATAGGGAGGGCTTTTGCCACTTGGTACCTCATCAGTGAGGTGTGTCAGGGCACTGGGCTCCAACTCAGCAGTGACAGCAGTGAGGGGACAGGGGTCATTGGGTTTGTGTGAAAAATCTTCGGCAGAAAACCAGTGTTAGTGTTAAGGAAGCTGCTCATCTCTTCCAAGTGCTGGTCCACAGATACCAAGAATTCTTAGTAATGAACAGCTGTATTTAAAATAGAGGTGCAGGAGGAGAAATCTTACCCAAAGAGCAACAGGAGAACAAGCACTCTGATTTTCCAACTGGAAGTGGGGGGGGGGGGGGGGGGGGGGTTTGAAGAGGTACCTCAGCAGACCGAGACAAAAGGGGTCCCAAAGCCTAAAGAGAAGTTACTCACGGGAAATAGCAATATAGTACAAAATCTACCTGAACAAGTCTGCATAGGAATAAATTGGTTTCTAACCCTTTCAGACTGGACATCTGAGCAATTCTGGACGAACGCTTAAAAATGTCAATCCTATACATGTTAAATGACATACCACCACCCTTTTTTAAGAGTGCACTGAGATCTTGGGAAGAAAACAAGTAGAAGGCTGAATTGATGGAGCTGGAGAAGGATGTGAAATCTGCAGAAGTCTCCAAAACTATCTGCAGGTCATGACATAATCAAAACACATTTCAACAGTGTTGAACTTACATTGTGTCAGGACTTTATTGAAAGCTGTCAGAAGAATGAATGCTATAGGGTAGTGAAGGGATTGTATTTTTTTTTCCTCCAGATAGACAAGTTTAACAGATTCACTTCTGCACCCTCATAAGACATAGCAAGAGCTTGAAGTTAGAAGGGCATAGTTAAGGTGAAGGTGCCTTTGGGAGCAATGCCTCATAACAAGTAAAGCTACAGATACATAATTATTGGAAAAGGAACCCGAGATTTGGGACCTTTCTGAATCTTTTGTACTTAGGAGACAATTTCAGATGAGGCTGAATTTTGTCCTTCAAAGGATGAAGCAGTGGAGGGGTGAACCATCACATTCTGGATCTCTCCCCCATTGTCTAGAAAAGGGCTCTTTCAGGCTGCTGCTAAACCATGTTGAAATGCTAAGAGGAAGGAACACAAGGCCCCTGCAAATAATCTACCTTTGGATTGTGAATTTGAATAATTGTGAATATGTAGTTGTGACTCCTGGTCTGGATCCACTCACAAAGTGCCCCAGAGAGACATGGAAAGAACAGTTCCAAAACACTGGCAGTCCAAATATGAGATGAAATTCAAGATGGATGCAGACAAAGGAAGCAATACATGGAAACAATGACTTAATTTTGACTGCCAAACAGACTTTAGCACACTAAGTTTGTGTAACAGTACTTTTAAAGTCCAAGTGCTACTAGGTATATTTGCTCCTTTTTTTCCCCTAGAAGTACCACAGCACATTTAACAAGTTGCATTATCAAAAGGCATAATTCACCTCAGTAAGCTAACCAAGAGACAGTAGCTAAACTGGGGGAAGACCAGCAAGGGCCAAGACATGCAAGTTTGAAAATATTGGAAAATAGACATCAGAAAGATTGTCACATGGTTGAAGATGTTGATTGGTTCAGCATTCCTTCTGTTTTGGTTTATTATTTTTTCCGTAACTTGGACTGAAACGGAAATAGCAAGACCACTTATGGTGACATGAGATGGTGAGACTGCTGTTGGGCTCCAACAAGAAAGATGCATCATGACTGAGAGACCCTTCACAGAGAGCTGCTGTGAAGCAAACCAGTCCAGACAATTCTTACAATCAGCTTTGTAGAAGGTTCTGGCAGTAATACATTTTGAAGAGCATTGGCCAAAAAACTTGGGACTATCAGGTGTTGGCTGGCACCAGGTGTTGAATTTGGCTCTGGTCCTGGAAGGCTAAGATTCACAGAAAGGCAACAGACAGGGTAGGCAGATTCATCACGTTGGACAAACAAAATTGTCTTGATCCTGTTTATTTGAGTGTTCTAAGAATTATAGGCATCTAGAGAGTTAGTAGGGAAGTAAAGAATTTACTGAAGTAAAACACCAAGGGTTTTTTAATGAAGTGCATAGCAAATAGAAATTGGTAACATGCCTCTTCCTGGTCACAGCTATTTTTTTAATCCGCAAGTCCCTGTAGAGCCCTGAAACGCTGACTTGCTGGGGTAGGGCATTTTACAGACCATGCCAGTTGGTGGCAGCCAGAAATAAGCATTGCCTCCTTGACAATAATATAGAATACCCTCTTGTTCCCCAGGCCCCAGATGAAGTGTTTTGCAAGTGTAATGGCAGAGAGCAGGGTTGCCTGTCATCACCTGCACACTCCTGGAGTGGGGCAGTGTGCCCCTGAATGGGGCAGTGTGCAGTTTCATGTCTGCCACTAAGCCCAAGAAGGAGGCTGTGGCTTCACCTCCTGAGCTGACATCCTGCACATGAACATGATGGGAGAGACTGCTGTAGGTGGAAGAAGAGGCAATCCTACTGCACATCTGGCCTGCTGATCAACAAGGACAGCCTGAAGCAATGGGAACCCATGGAGCTACAGTGCCACTGGAAACCAGAGCTGAATTTTTTATAAACCTGTGAAAAAATGTACAACATAGGTATGGGGCATGATGTAGCATGTGAGTTGGAGTCTCACCACTTGTTTTGTTCTGGAGTGCCTTCCATTTTGTTCTGGAATTGTTGAGTGAGAAGCAACAGCTTTTTCAGTGCTCACAAGTGTACTCTTGTTTTCCTGTGGCACTGTCTTGGATAATTCTTGAATCTGAATATGGGTTAAGAGAGAATTCTCCTCTGTACTTTGCATAGAGAAAAGTCAATGGATTATCTGAGCCCCGTCAACTACCTATGTTAGAAACCTCCCATGAATGAAACAATCACCTAGTTAAGGCGATTCTGACTGAAAATTGAGTTCATCGGTCATGAGGGGATGCTATGACTTTTGCAGAGATTTCTATATGGACAAAAGGGGTTTCAAGAGATCAGCTGGTAAAACTGCTCAAACAAAATGTGACTTTACAGATAACTAAAAGTTATAGATACTAAAAGTGATGCTGATTGTCCAAACTCCATTCTTCTCTGAAATGGAAGGAAGGTTCCTCTGGATGCTGACCACACTTCTTGGACTGCAGTGAGTTGCATGCATTCTAACAATGCCTCCTCAAATTGATGGAGATAGGGGAGGAAAGGAATTAGACCAAGATGGTCAGGTTGGATATTTATTACTAACTTCTAGCAGGATCAGGCAGGGGTGCAGAGCAGAGGAATTGGTAGTAGGAAAATGGTACTAATGTTTTCACTCATGTTGGAGGAACAGAGTTAAAGCTGTTGTACCATCCAGAGGCCTAAACATTAAAGGTAAATTGTGTGCCTAGAAGAAATGGAAAAGTAGTGTGAGACCACCCTATGCCTTTTCTTTCGGTTACAGGGAAGCAGGGAGGGTGCAGATAGAGCCATGTAGTTATTCAGAAATAGTCCAGTGTGTTTCTGGGATGAAATCTGCAGGTATGCAGGTATTTCAGAGTGAAGAGGTACCTATCAGCTTTAAAACAATGTCAAAATTATTTGCAGGTATTTTTTAGTAAAGTACATTGATTCATCATGAAGTTCAACATTTTGGCCTTTCCAATTTCTTTTCTTTCATTTGCAATTTTATCTATTAAAATTTCACAGAATTGTGAAATTAGTTCTATTATAAATTAATTTTTTGCACATGTTTCCCTTAAAAAGTAGGCTTTAGAGCATAAGTCTTGTATCTACTTTTAAATCTTCTACAGCTTAAAAAGAATAAGAGAATGAATTTATTTCATGTTTCTTTCACTCCTCCCCGCCTCTGGTGCACATGCCTTTAGAAATAACTGGTCTGATACCACACCTCAAATTATATCTTCCAAGGGAGATGTTAGACAAAATCCCATTGACTTACTGGTTGTTGCTGTGTGGGTGTGTACCAAGGAACAGCATTTAAAAAAGCTCTTAGCATGCCAGCTTTTATCCAGAACAGCTTAATTAAAACCAGATATTATAATAGTACCATTTGCCCCAAAATGAACAGTAGGTATACTAACTGCCAGTGCATTAAGTTTGTCTAATGAAAGGAATTATAATACACTACTAACAAAGGTATGAGGGATGAGGATAATAAAGAGCCATTTTCTGCATGCTGAGGTCTGTAGAAGCCCCCAGTTCCTTGCCTAGTGCTTGGCAGCACCTTCGTGTGCCGAGGATCCACGTGAGCCTGCAAAAGTGTCTGGGGGGTACACGTGCCAGAGCCACCCCTGTGCCTGGGGAGCACATACAGCCCTAGCAGACAGCTCTCCAAGGCAGAGAAGATTGGGAGAAGTGGTAATGAAGGGAATAAATGCTGGCACTCAGGAAAAAAAAATGTTATTTTGTTGTGTGGAAGATATTTGTGAGTGATACTGTCTGTTATTTCCAACTGCATTTTTCCGAAATAGGTTTGCCTTCTCCAGGTGAGAATGAAGTGAGGTGATGAAGTCAGCTCAGTCCTGTAAAGCCCCAAATCTTACACAACCTGACCCAAGCCGAGACGAAACTGTCCCTAGATGTGAAAATGCTAATATACTAGGAGTTTGCAACAACACTGTGCTGAAGCAGGAGCTGCAGATTGTGTCGAAGAGCAGAAGAAATGAGTTTGAAAGGAAATTTTATAAGTTTCCCAGAACACCCTAGGTAATCCCTATATTTTGTTGTTGCTGCTTTTTTAACCCTAGCTGTCATAGGACATATCTTAAATACACCACCACTCAAATTACTTCTCAGATTTTGAATCCCAAGTGAATGGAAACACACGGCTCCCCGCATGAAAATAAATTGCAATGAAGGTGGAAACTGAAGATTAGCACTAACGTAAATGCTTTAGGCTTCAGCTCCAAATTCAGGTAATAAAAATCTGTAATATTTCTTCAAAACTTAACGGATGAAACCTCAATCGAAAGATATCTGAGGAAGCAGGATAGGATCAAGAACAGGGCTAATTTTGCAGAATTAAGGAGCAACATGAAGATTTTTAACGAGGAAGCAGACACCTTTGCAATAACTGCACTATGATATGTTGCCTAGCAACAAGATATAAAAATGATGTATAACGCCAGTAACTTCTTTCACATATGAAAACAGCACCCTACCAAGACAGCTTCATAATGTACTCTTACAAACTAAAAATCCATAGAGACCATTAAAGCCTCCATCTTCTGTAATATACTCTGTTAAACAATCATGTGTTTTTGTTAATGCAGTAAAACACTGAATTTATTTAATGATTACCCAATGATACATCAGCAGCAGCAAGCAGGAACATTTCTATTTTAAGCCTGCAGGATCCATCCCAAGATATCACACTTTGACGGAGAACAAATGCAATGAGCCAGACCCTGCAACGCCCGGGAGAGAGATGCATTCATTTATGGGGGGCAAATTAAAATCACCTTCTGTCTGATAAAAAAAGGCATTATTGGAGTGCATGGGAATGCATTTATTGCCTTTTTTTTTTCTCCTTCTGTGGCTTGTAGCTCAACATGATATTGCTCATAGAGTACCTCCTGCTTCCTGGCTCTGGAATGGGAAAGGCAAGGAGGGTGTCAGGGTGTGCCAAAGAGTGGGTCGTGACTGCATAATGTCTGCTAAAAGTAGTACTCTGAAGATGTTTGCATAGGACAGGGTGAAAGAGAGGACTGTCAGCAGGTGAGGTGCTGGGAGCTGGTGGGGCAATCTGCAGCCCAGGTGGAGGTGGAGCAGCTGGCACTGGCAGCCCCTGCCCCAAGCAGAAGCAGCCCTTGCCAGCCCAATTACAAAAGATGGTCCACAGCCAACATGCAAGCCCTGCAGCCAGAGAGATGTGCCAAGACACCAGGTCCTCATCTCTAGGAGGCTTTGTGGGGGAACACAGAGAGTGGGGATGTGCCCCGTGCCTTGGTGGGACTCACTTTCCTACTGCAGCATCACGCCCAGCGAAGTGGTGAGAAGAACAGCCTTAGCAAAACACAGCAAGTTAAACCAGAGTGCAAGAACCTAAAGTTTAGGACTGGCAATGTATTGCAAGGCTCATCGAGGACTCATCTCAGACATGTCTGGTAGCAGTCAGTGTCAGGCTTATGGGGTAGTTTGGCTCAGTTCAGCATTACACAGAGAGAAAAAATGAGACTTTTCTTATCTGCTGTGAGTGGGGACTCAGCTCACGTTATCACCTTGCATTGTTCCTGCACTGTCATGGGGACAGGCTACCTGTGAAACAGCCCTGCATCCCAGCGGCAGCACAGCTCCTGTGGGAGAAGGTCCACTGGTCCACCCCATCCTGTAGTCCCTTGTTGTCCCTTCCCAGTCCCTGTCATGTCTCCTTGCCTCTTTTTTCTTTTGAAAGTTATGGGCTGAATATTTCCAAATGCTGGAATATTTCCAAATCTGCAGATTAACTGAGATACATGTTATATATGTCTGGAAATTAAGCAGATGAACATGGCACTTAATCCTTTGCTGATCTAATGCCTTGAATTTTAATCTTTGCTCTGCCACTTGCTTTTTTACCTTGAGCAAACCACAATAGCTCTCTGTACCTCAGCCCACCCATCTGTTCAAACGTATCTGGTGATGTGACCCTCTCCAGCTGACCCATATTTTATGGGATTGCTTCAAGTGTGCATTAGCATGCACACTTTCAGATGAAAACATTAACCATGTTATTGAACAAGGTAAGCACAATGCATTCTTGCATTGAACTTCTGAACGTATTAAATATTCATAATGGATTGTATATTCTATGAACTCAGCAATGCCAACAAGAAGCAAAACCCAGATCTCAGGGATTTCAGCAAAACCCAGATCTCAGTGCTGGGAGTGTGGTGAATTACAGGATTCCAGGATTTGTTAAGGTTCAGACTACAGGGACCGAGCAATTGAGAGCTTGGGTCCTGGGTAAGCAGGGAGAGGGTAGCATAGGCAGAGGAGAACACAATCAGCCACAATCCTGATCTACTACCAGGATAATTTCTTCTGCAAGCCTTTGAAGGTGAGGTGTGGAGAAAAATTGAAAAGTCCCATTC
Source organism: Cinclus cinclus (assembly GCF_963662255.1). Taxonomy (NCBI): domain Eukaryota; kingdom Metazoa; phylum Chordata; class Aves; order Passeriformes; family Cinclidae; genus Cinclus; species Cinclus cinclus. The sequence continues at coordinate 87,412,170 of NC_085047.1, forward strand.
TTCATGTAGTACTGGGGACCTGCAAAAGTCCAGGGTCAGGGGACAAATGAGATCAAGGATAAGCTTGTGTGGTTTCCTTTAATCTAACTGAAGGCCAACTTTTGAGCTCCAACAGAGAATTTCAGTGTAAAAGGTCTTATTCTAAGCAGTTTTGTGGATTAAAGGTAACTGGAAAGATGGAGACATTGGCAAGATATAGAAAAATATATAAATATGTAAATGCATAAAGGGAAGTCAAGTGTGACTCCCTTTCCTAATTGCCTAACATGATTCCCACTAGATGCATAAATTAGAGCTCCTATTAACAGCACTATGAATAATAATCAGTTTACTTTCTGGCTTGTATCTAAATATACTTTCTATATGATTTCATCTTTTATTCAGCTGTTTAAAAGCAGAACATCTAATTACAGTTCATATTAGTCTACATTAATTTTTTTTTCTCCACAGAGCATGTGTGATGACTGATTTTCTAAAAACAGACAGAATTTTTTAGCATATGGAAAAATCATGTTATTATTAATACATTCCCACATGGCTCTACATTTCAATTCCCTTAATTATTTAGTCATTGCTGATTATGTCTTTTCACAATTCATTATCCCATTTCCTGCAACGTGGGCATTTTATTCATTAAGTGTCAAAACGAAGGGCCTGACCTCCAGCAAGATAATCAGGAAATAAGTGGCAGACATAAAAGGTCTGGGTTTCCCTTAAGTGCTCACTTATTTCGGTAACTGTGCCATGTTTTTCGTGAGCGGTGACAGCAGCAAAGCGTTGTTGGTAATTGCAGAAGGGCAATTGCGGGGCTGCCAGACTGCGGGAGCTGTGCTTGCCCCACACGTGGGGTTCTGCTGCAAGGGGACAAGCACGGGGCCTTCTGACACCAACGTGGTGTCAGACACTCATGGTGCAGCCACACAGAGCAGTGCAGCCTCCCACATCAACACCTGGTGGGGGAAGAGCGGATGGCAGAGGGGCTGGTCGGTGCTCCGCTGCCCGCATCGACCCAACGCTGCGGGCTTGGCAGGTTCTTGCCAGCCTCAAGGGGCTCCTGCTTCTCAGGAGACTTTCAGACCATGCTGAGTTTTGGGAGGAAACGCTGCCCAGTCCCTCCTGTTGAATCTGGACCTCTAGCAAAGGTAGAAAAGCCCAAGCCAGCCCAACAGGCGTGACCAAGGGTCACATTTCCACCCTATGGATTAGACCATGGGTGTTTCAGGCTAGGCCTTGTGCTTCAGGCTTTCACTGGATTGAAAACAGGTCCACACCCAGATGCAGAAGAACATCTCTGGCCTCCTGCACGAGCCTAGTGTCAACCATAGATGGGTATATCAGTATCTTAAAGACAGAATGCCTGTGGAAAAGCACCTGTCTGTGTAAGTAATGTCCTCAGCTTCCTCACCCTTTGCTCAGCCAACACAACCAAAGATGAAGGAACTCAGCAGACAAGTGTGTCCCTCCCAGATTTCTGAAACCAACCGTGTAACATGTAAGGAACAAGGATTTTACATCAGCACTCAGTTTTTCCCTCTGCTACAGATTTTCGTCAAAGTCTGTCGTATCAAAAATAGCATCGTAACACACACAAATAACAATTATTCAGCACACACAGAGAGAGTATCAATTGCAATAAGAATGTAAGAATGATTTAATTAGTTGCTGGTAACTCCTGGTAATTTTGCAAAGTTGTGACTAAATATTTGCGGTATTTATAATATATAATGCATACATATGGGTATCCCCATATGTGTGCATGAATATATATAAAAGGCATATACCATGTTTTATTGATGGGGTTTCTATGAGCAAAAATTAATTTGAAAAGCTTAATTTGAAAAGCTTTAATCAACATCACATTAATAGACAGCAGTTTCTTAAATAGCCTCATAGCTAGACAAATACTTTGCCTAATGCCATTTCATTTTCTGCCAGCTGCATGTGATTTGCTTTTATCTGGCACACGCTTCGTTATACATTATTAACGAGCCAAACAGCATGCCCCTGGAGTTAGCATCCTGCCCCTGCTTATTTTTTAACAAATTTCCTCTTTTATTTCATCCCACAGTGATTAATAGTTTCAGCTAACAGCAGCACTGTTTATGATCTGAGTCAGTGACTTCAGACCATCTTAATCTCCTGTTAGGCAGGTTTTAATTTGCTTACAAGTTTTTATTTATAGCACAGTATGCTCTCCATTTCATACAACAACAAAACCAAAACCTGCAAATAGCACTCCATTTATTCTTTTAATGTTTTCTGATGAACTTTCATGGGAGAAAAAAGCCCAAGCAAGACATGAAATAGAAAATAAAAAGGCAACATGAAAAATATTTATTTTTCAAAACTGTCTGTTTTTTTTATCCTTTTATCTAGAGAGAACCTGTTGCTTCCAATGTCTCTCTGCAGCCAGATTATTTCTGGTCTGGGTTATTTTGTACCCCATGGCTGTCTGCAACAGTGCGTTGAGATGACTTGCTTATTAAAGCAGAGTCCTGTGGGGCTTCCAAAGTCCTTACTTGCAGAATTCTTACTTGTGGCATGGTTGGCAGAGAAGCAGCTTTGATTCTTCTGTTAATATTACAAGTATTTCCAGCTAACTTTAAGATCTATGCTGAAACAGATGACCTCTTTTCTATGTTGTTACAGCAGTTCAAAAGACTTTTATTAAGCCAAGTGCCGGATCATTATTGGTTTTTATTGTGCTGTAGTTTTGTCTAATATCAGAAAGAAATGATTTGAGGTGAGAGATAAAACACCAAATGGATTTAGTTATCAAAAACTTTACGGCATCTTAGCTTTCTGCAGGAGTAGTATGAATAGATCTTTTTGGGAGGATCTGTATTTTTCTCTGAAAAAATATTGTATACCCATTACAATGCTCTCCATCCCATGGGCAGTGCCAATGGCTACAGCCTGCTTAAAAAAAATACTGAGTGAGGTAGAGACAAGGTGCCTACAGAGCCCAGACAGAATGACACACAACCGAGGTCTCAAGGTTCAAATCTACCATGCCAATTTCCCAGAGCACTCCCATTCCATTGAGTCACCCTGCAGAATTCTGCGTTTCTAATGCCTACAGATCTTCTCTTTTTAGTCACTTTTCCACCATAATGAATTAAACATCAGGCTTTTCTACATGGGAGAAATAATGGGCAATACCTAAACTTTCATCTAGGGGAAGGCAAAGCAGCCAAAGTCACAGGAACAGTTCAGATTTGTGGTCAATTATACAGGAAGGGAGACAATTCTGCACTGCTCTGAGGAGGGAGGAAGAGGATTGAACTTCTTCTGGTGCCCTGGCTGCAGAAGAAATAGGTATCAGGATCCACTTCTTCCTCCCACTTGTCACTTCTCCAGTATTGTGTTTGCTTTTGTCTTTCTTGCGTGTATTTTTAGGCCAGTCATTCTTCACCCTCACTCATGAGTTCCTATTCCTAAAGTCAAAACTGAGAATCCCATTATGGGTCCTGAGCTTGTCTCTCTCTTTGACAGGTAACTTTTCTTGTTCTTGATTTGTTCCCAAAGGCAGATCATCACTGTGGACTGACTCCATGTTTATGTCCTCCAACTACCTTTTAAACATTATCAATCAAATGGTTGGTGGGTCAGTCATAACCTCACTGTAATATTACTTGTTTCTGGGTCTTTTCCTTGTTGAAAATGTTCCTATTCAACAGGAACTCAATAACAAACTTTTAATCCATTTTAGCTTTAGTAAAACAAACAAACAAACAAACAAACAAACAAACAAACAAACAAACAAACAAAAAAACCCCAAAACAAATTAGCAAAGAGACTGACATTCCTGTGTAGTCAGTGAGGAGAAAGGCGTCTCCAGAGGATAATTTGTCCCATCCTCTCTCCTGTGACTAAGTAGGGAGATTAAATTCCAAACTTAAATTAGATGCTTATCTTCAGATAACAACAAGGTTAGATAAATTCCATCTCAACTCATCATGTAATATTCACATAGTACCAGAAATATCTTATTTTATATGCTTTCATTTACTTTAGACTTCGGTAAACCTGTGTAATTCTGCATCTTATGCTTAGAACAATGAACATGCTACTAACCTCACTTCTACAGATTTAATAGTAAACTATCAACTTGTGCAGAATCAGAGAGATGCGTAATAAATGTTACAAGAACAGCTTTAGGCATTGCATAATAATAGCTGTGGTAGGATTGACTTGCAGAGCCTTAGTTTTATGATCAGCAACAAGATAATTAGTAAAATTATCCTGCAAATTCATTATCCTCATTCCTTCCACTTGTGCATTTTATTCATTACATATCAAAATTATGAGCCTTGCCTCCAGACAGATAATCAGAATGTGTCAGACACAAAAGGTCTGTTCTTTCTTTAAATATGCTTTGGTAGATGTGACCTTAAGTAGTCTCCATGATACCAAGAAATTTACAGTCATTATTCCAAAAAGAAGAAACCCTGTAATTTTACAGAGAAATGCAGTTGTGCATTTTGTAGGCTTTCTCACACCTTAATTCTATTTTGAGATAAATGACATAAACATTGAATACTACAGGAATAGAATAATTTCCTTCTGGCTTAGTCTGAATTCACCTGCAGAGATGTAATTTGCTTTCCATGCTCCTTGTCCTCACACTGCTTAGATCCATAACCCAGCTGAGCTACACTGGGACTCCCTTCAGCCTATACAACCAGGGCAGGACCTGGGGCTGAAACTGGAGTGCAGGAAAGTTGTGAGGATGGATTTATGCAGGTCTGCTGTCCTGCTGTATGGGCAGGACCCAGCTAGACGTGAGATCACAAGGACCTCTCAGCCACCACCAGTTTAGATGGAGTCAGATGATCCAACAGTGCTCTCCTACAGCAAGCATCTAATTTTGCAGATCTTTATAACATTTCACGTCTTAGATTTGAGGTTCTTGCTCAAATCCCTCCTGCTTAGAATTAACAACGCATTCTGCTGTCAGTGCTGAGTCTTTTTTGCACGGGGTGCTCATGCTGGCTGTGTCTGACCCTGAACTGGGGGCTGGATGCCTGCTCCCTGTCACTTCTCACAGGACCCAGCCAACAGGAGAAGGCAGCAGCATGGGGGTGGTTCACAGCAGGAGCCTGACTTGTTCCATGCAGAAGAACTGCAGTGCTTGGCCAGACTGACCCTGCACCCAATCCCACCTGGATACAGAAACAGCAACAGAGCAGTGGAGAGATGAGTGGAGCTGAGCTGAAGAGGAATGGCTGGGGGGGATGTGTGTATGATCAGCTGCATTTTCCCTTTTACCTCTGTTGGCTTCGACACTTGATTGTCCTTATCTTCATCTCAAAAAACGCTCCATTTTAATTTACTTTAACACACTTGAAGTTGCAGGATTCTTAAAGTGCTCTTATTTTGGGATATGAGCTTCATAAAAAATGTATCTATCAAGCCAACAATGCTTTGGTTTGTATTTTAAAGACACCTAAGTTTGTACTTGTAAGATTTGATTTGAAACATGGCCTTAAAAATTTAGGAAGAGTGGTATCTTTTGTGGAAATTTTGAGGACACATTGCAATAGATCATATAATTATGGTTTCACCACAACTAAGTACTTCTTGCTGGCCCTTAATCCTGAGTGTTTCCTATGGTGTACTCTACGTACTAATTCAATGGCTCTTGTCCAAAATACAGGCACTTGAACAGCAGAACAAGATGCAATCATGGATCAACCCATTTCTGTAAGTGTTGCACTCACACTATTTAGCTGGCATGGCTTTTGAATTATCCTTTGCCAAGTGAAGCATGTGAGAAAGTACACCAAAACCAAACACACCAGGTCTGTGTCTATCTAAGATGAGAAATCCCTTCACTTGCTCATTCAAGCTGCATGGTTTCTGCTGCCAAAGATGGACAGAGACAGGGGTGAAAAAACAGACTCGTTTTAAAGCTGAACTCGGTGAAATTACCAAAACAAAAACAAAACCAGAACAAAACACACCCACCAAAAATGAAAACAAAAAAAACCAAAAAAAAACCAAAACAAAAAAACCCCACCAAAAAAAAATCAAAAAACCAACCAACCAACCAAAAAACAAAACAAAACAAAACAAAAAACAAACAAACAAGAAAAATACGAAAGAAGAAAAAAATCCATGAAAGCTTAGGTGACAAGATATGAAAAGGTACATACACAACAGAAAAAAATAACTGATAGGGAACATCTTTAACAGAAGGGAATGTTTGATGATTTGGGGAATCTGCCTATGTATAATTTATGAATTCCTTATGGCTGTTTTCTACTATGTAATGCTTTATACTCCGTAAGCTAAGACAAGGAAAAGAAGTTAATGTCTGTGCATGAGAAGGTTGATAGCTAAAGATTATCAGCACCTGAATAGATTTTACCCAAGGAAAAATAAAAGGTTAAGGGCCATGGTTTCTTTCCCTGCCTCCCCAGAGGGGTCTAGGTGTGGATAGTGGAAAATCCCAGACAAGTGAAAAAAAGATATCAGATACTAATCCTGGGTCTTAAAAAACAAAATCACAGAGCCTAAGTGACTCCTGTGAGACTCCAAGGGCCAAGAGACAAAGGCAACTTGTTTAGGAGAAGAGAGCCTGGAGGCAGCTCTCTGAGCAGAGAGACACCAGGGAGGATGAAGGATGCTGCTGCCTGGGAGAGGAGAGAGAGGGAAAGCCAGGCTGAGCCTGGAGGACAGGGTGGAAATGTCATCTTCAGATACAAGGGAGCTGAGTAGTGACAGCAAAAAATGATGGGAAAATTTAGATAAGGAAAAGTGTGCAGATCTTTTATTGCTTCGTCTAGAGATACACACTGCTTCTCAATCTAATGGGGAAAAGCCCCAAGCACCTATTTTTTTGGAAAGCCTGCAGAACCTGCAGTGGTCACAGAGCCTGGACAAAGTGATGCACACAGCAAATTTGGGTAGCCTCATTAGGCTAAGGAAAGCCTGCGTGCTGGCTGTCCTTGTAGGGTAGGCCCACAGACAGCAGGATGAACATTTTCCATGTGCTTGGAAAAAGCCTGAAGTGGCTGAAGTAAAAAACCAAGCTCATGTCTGTTCCCAGGAAAAATTTTCTTCAAGCATTGTACTTATGCTGTGAGGCTGCTGCAGCTTCAAGCTTTCTCATCTGATGAACACGAGAGAGAACCAGCTGCTGCAGTAGCAACTATATTTAGCAGTCTATTCTGCTATTGATGCATGTATGCCTGGTACCTATCACCTATAGTGAGAATTATTCTCACAAACCACAAGGCAAACAGGCCTTTCAGGATTCAGTTCATATTAAGAAAATGTCTGAGGAAAACTACCCTCTCTTTGTCCATGCTAGATTAATCCAGCTTTTCATTAATACTCATTAAGTTTTTAAGGGTTGGTATTTTCAGCAAAAAAATAGTTTTCACTGACAGAAAAAAAAGGCCACTCAGATAAATGAAGAAAATGTTTACTCAATTTAATAGGCATGATTTTCTCTTTTGGTGGTCAATTCAAAATCAGGATCTGAAGTCAACAGAGGTTGGATCAGGGTCTGCAATTTTTAAAATTGGGCGCTTTTCATTTACACTGGAATACTTTGAAAACGCAGGGCTATAATGAGCCATTACATATGCATACATGCAATATGAGAAAAATTAATAATGTCTGGATTTGTTCAGTATTTATTCAGCATTCATGAGTAAATAACAAATAACTTGATAATAATAATGAAAAAAACATCCTGTGAAAAACCCACACAGCTGGAGGGAAACTTTTTTACTGCGTGAAGCCCACTTTCTCTCCCACCAAGCTATTGTCATTACTCCCAATAATGTTTTTTTCCCTCCAAGAGTGAAGTGACAGGCTTGCAATTTCTATATAATATTGCATGTTTTTTAACAGAAGCTTATATGTAAGCCCTTTCATGTCTGGATGGCTTTAAGTGTAGTCAATATTACTGCAAAGAATGTTTTTAATTAAATTAATTTCATTGGCAAAAATTAGATTTTCAAAAACTGTCAGCAATGTGATGTTTTATCACCATCTTCATCATAATCCGTACAGTGGGACTGTTTGAACAACTCACTCAGAGGCCCATCATTTCAGAAAACATTAAAAATTTGTACATTAAATAACTGTACAACTTCCAAGTATCTCACTTTTGAAGTCCATATGATAGCATGTTACTTCCTAAGTTACTAAATCCTAAATAACTTAAGAATGACACAATGCACCATATACAGTAAATGGCATTTAGCACTAATCATAGAGGACAGATACTATGGCATTTTGGATGGTCAAAACTTGGATCAGTATTCAGTCAGTCTCTCTTAAAGTATGCTATTAACATCACGGCAGACTGTGGCTGTATATGTTCTTGTATCTTCTTCAAAACCAAATTTTACCTCCCACATTTTCAAAGAACAACCCAACCCAGTACGTCCCAAAGGCAGAGAAATACAATGGCAAAAACATACAAAAAATACAGAATTTGAAATGCTAGAGATTTTAAACCACTTTTTTTTTTTTTCCCCAGCGTGGCTAGTACCATATTGTCCAAAGTCTTTGAGTTTTCACACAAGGCAGGAAGAAACCACAGAAAATTAGACTGCACCCCTCCTAACATAGTGAGGGGATCACACCTGAGTGCATATCGCACACAGCCATTCATGTCATTAAACCACTGACAGCAGCGTGGTTTTGGCTGGGGCCAGCTCTTGCAAAGAAAAACCCTGCATGCCTGGGGTCTCTCCCAACAGGCAGCATGGGTGAAGCCACTCTGCTGCTTGGCTGTAAGAAAGCTTAACTCTTTGGGAACGAGCCACACAATGCTGATTAGCCTCGGGCAAAGAGAGCACTTATTAGTCCGTTTTACTTATTAGTACAGACATTGCAATAGAATATTCTTGAAAGTGATTTAATTTCTTTTTATTAAGACTCCTCTTTTCTTCCACAATTTCCTTAAAGTCTTTCTGCCAAGAGAAGCTAACCACTAACTCATGTGTTGCTCCTAAATATGATTTCCCAAATGAGGAAATCTGCCTCTCTCAGACATAAACAGAGAGCTCATGCATCCTGGGTCAAACCAAAATGTGACAGTGGTGGGAGAGTTCCCGCTGATCATCTCCAGTTGTGGAAAATCAGGCACCACAGAGGAATTTCCTAGCTATAAGAGAATGTCTACTGAAAATATTAGTGTAGGAGACAGGAAAAGGTGCACGGCCAAAGTACTTGTGCAGTGTCGTCCACCGAAACCCACACCTCAAACTAATGCAGGTTTTCAGACACAGCTTCAGGTGGGGATGGCAGTAGGTCTGTCACCCTGCAGGCTCACAGGGCAAGCCAGGGCTGTGCTCTGCAGGCATCAGGGACTGTGGGGCAGTGACTGCCTGGCTCTGCAGCCACAAGTGCAGCCCAAGAACACAAGGAGTAGGAGCTCTGCTCCTCCCTCCATTGCTCTACAGCCATCCCTGGAAACATGGCAAAGCAAACCGCATTGCTGCTTTGGATAGACAGGCAATTTAAACAGCATTTAGCTACATTCTCTGGTCAGTTCCTTAATGCCTGTTTGATCAAGGAGGAAACCATTGTCACCATAGGGTTTACTGAAGAGCTCTGTCATCTCAAGTCACACCTCCCTGTGGTTTCAACTTGTTTTGGGTCAGTCTTGCAAGGAGGTAGAAAGTCAGTTTTTCTCTAAAGACAGCGGCTGAAGGCTCAAGCCCCAGGCTCCCAGAAGTGCAGGTACCTGCTATTGCCCAAAATCTTTTTCTTCTTCTTTTAGGACTGGTAATACAGATCTGTTCTGGTGTTATTTTGGTATTAATTTTGTGGGCCTCGGAGGAGCTGTGGCAGGTCTATACAGAAAAAAATATGAGGATCTATCTGGCCCTTTGCCCTTAATAACAAGGAATAATTTCTCTGTACTGGAACAAGATGGTGATTGTGCTTTTCCCCCTTGCTTTGTGAAACACTCTAGACAGAGAGAAAAATTATTAAGTATTTTACTATATTGTTTTTGTATAGCAAAGAGGCTGGATAATTCATTCTGTATTCTCTCTTGCTTTGTCAAATAACAGGGTGTACATACAGTTGCCACAAAACAACAATTTTTAAAATTAATTCTGCCAAATTAGCACTGTAGTGTTTTATTTTTACACTGACCTGACTTTAACACAAAGCCTTTCCCTAACACCAGCTACTTGAGCTCCAAAAGGAGTATGGGTCTCTTTTGTCTCTAGCACCTATTCAGTTAAAAAAGACCAGGTTTTGCTGTATTTGATAATGTCAGAATCCCAGCACGTGAGTGGCTAACGGCAGAGTGTGCCTCCACATCCTGCACCGGCACCTGAAGACTGAAAGACAGATTACTTTTGAGTGCTGTTAGTTCTAAATTATAGTCCCACATACGTGTTTCTAGCTGGATCTCCTATTTCCACTAAAACATTTATTCTTTTTGTCTTTTTAAGGTGGTATTTATTAACTGACATCAAGATCTACTATGTTCAAGTTCTAAATATACAGCGTACTTCAAACCTCAGATTCCTCTGAGACAGTATTTTCAACAAAAACACTGGAAGCAGCAAAAAAATCCAAGAGTGGTAATTCAGGGGAACAGCTGATGTACAGCTAATTTATGGTTGGTTGACATTACCATTGTTAGTGTAGCATTTAATGCATTTTACATGGTGTTCTGTACCTCAGACTCCACCTGTTAAGGGTCAGGGAAGCAGTATTTACATGTCTAGATTTAAAATATCGGCTGTGAAGGTTTACTGACAGTTGAAAACCACAGTGTGGGCAATAAAAAGGATGTGCCATGCATGGTGGCCAAACCAGGAGCAGGTTCTATTCAGATGAGCTAACAAGTAACAGATAAACTGGAGAGGGACTCTGATGATCTGAGAAAGCATGAAAAGGGACAAAATGCATGAAAAGTAGGCAATTTCCTTCCAGCCTTTTGGATGGAGAAAGATCCTGGCATAAGCAGATACACAGAGATAGTCCAAAGCACCACATACAGAGGCTGTGTCCTGAAATTTTCATGGTGTGAGGAGTCAAGGGGATCGTGGTGTACACAGGTATGGCTCTCTGAAATCACTGCAGCTTATGTGGACAAAGTATCTTCAGTGCTGTGACTGCTGCTAATTTTGCTCTAACAGCCCAAGGTACTGTATGGACTGCTAATTCTCACTGGAAGCTGGAGAAGATCCAGGCAGAGCTTGCTGAAGCTCTACAGTGCTGCTGTCCACACCACTAGCAGTCCCCAGGCTGGCTGGAGGAAAGCTGACAAAGGTACAGTGACTGCTCAGAAAAGGTACTGTACAGATGAGCTGGGTGTACCTGTGGTGAGAAGGGCAATGTTTATAGGTGATTACTGCAGGTTGGGTTAAACAGCTCAAAATGTGCCTTAATGTTTCTGCGATTTGTCTTGAGGGAAATGCTACATTTTCCAAACACTCTTGGGTATGTATGATTTTTTATTTATTTGAGTAAGAAAGACAAAAAGAATAATACTGAAGAAATGCAATGAACAGTAAGCACCAGCCAAATAATGCTTTAATTGCTCTGAAATTTAGGAAACCAGAAGCAAAGCCATGAAGTTCTTCTGGAAGACTACAATGAAAAAAAGTGGTATTTTGTGAATCTGATATATTATTTCAGATATTAATCAGCATGATTCTGACACTGTGGAGTACTTCTGTATTCAATGAGATTAATCAAGTGTCTGCGAACTGGGGCTGCTTGTAAGTCTCCATACCTTGTCTCTCCTCCACCAACCCTTTTTTGCCTGAAGTTGGAGTGTTCCTCCAGAAACTTTTCCAAGAGTTTCCCACAAGGTTCGGTTACAACAGCAAACCTGAATTTCTCCCCAGAGGTGCTGGCCTGAGGCTGGCCTTCTCACCTCCCTCTCAATGTTGCCCAGCAGTTTCTTCCCAGCAGTGAGACTGCAAAGAAACGCTCTGCTAATGCAAACACAGCTATTGCACGAGCACTGTGAGGCAAATTGGGTCCCATTCCACCTGTAGGGTTTTCCCTCTGCTTTGGAAAGCAACAGGAGTGTTTAGAAATACACTGCTGATTACCATATCTGTGTTCTGTAATTCTTCATGTGTCCAACTCCACCAGGAGCTTAACAGCAGCCAGTGGGATCTTACAGTCATTAACATTTACAAGGCAGCAGTTCACAGTTGTTGAACTAACAACCTACCTCTAAGAAACTGATTTTTCTCCTCTCTAAGTATTGACATGTGCTCCACTGACTGTGATGCTTATTCACTGTGACAGTGTGTTTGGTAGAATTTCATGTTTTCACAGGATTTGTCTTGTGCAGACAGTTTCCAATTTACCTCTGCTCTTGTTTTAATTCAATCAGCTGATGGGAGTGCAGCTGATCTCATGGCACATATGGCTGTTTGGGTTTGAAAAAAGGCACTGAATATTTGATGGGTCGATCCTTAATGCTTTCTGCTAAAGAATTAGCAAGACTGCTAATGAGCCAAGGGATCCCAAGTGGGGAAGGGAAAAAATACAGAATTAGATTCTGTTTACATTCTTTTTTTTCATGTTGCTCAAATAAGTAGTGCAGCGCTTTACACACTCTGATTAGATTCATGGGGTAGAGAGAGTCAAGGAAATCACTTATCAAAGCCATCACAGTTAAAATGTCATTTTCATAAGTGGATGTCCTGTGGCCATGAGGAGTCACAACCTATTTCAAGGCCATCTGTGGGTGCTTATCCCTCCCTGCACAGGAGGTTCATGGCACCAAGGAGAGTTGTCCTTCACTGGGGCGGATGTTCACAGCTGGAGTCATGTCCTTTCACTGCCTCTCAATGGCTTTTTCTATCTCCTCTGAAAGAAATTATCTGTCCTCCACTGCAGACCCCAGCCTGTCTCCCCGCTGCTCCATGACATATCAAAGTGGCTTTTTCTGTGTTAACTGGCTGCACTCAGTTTTTCTCCAGCCCTTTCTCTGCATTCCTGTTGCTCCTCCAGCTTCCTGCTGTCTCCTCATTCTGTAGCCAAATACTGTTTGCAGGCCAAACACTCAAACTATGCCTCCCAGTTCAATGACACCGCTCATGTCAACACAAAAAAATCCAGGGAATTCACAAGGAACCTCTTCAATAATCAAAAGCTCAGCTTGCCTGTGGGTTTCCTTCCAACAAAGCTACCACAGCTCTAAGACAGCACAGCTAAGACCGTAAGAATAGCCAGATCAATCTCCACTTACCTTACAAATCAAGAACTGCCTGCACTCAACACACTCCCTTACTTCTTTAATCCATAGCAAATATTCTCAGAGTGCATCCTATATTGGCTACAACAGTTAACTTAGTGGAGAGGCAGCACTCTTGCTGGTCCTGATCTTTAAACGTACTACAGTAAAATAAATGTTTACTTTAAACCCTCACCAGTCATAACAAAATACACAACTCCACACACACTAATAAAGTTAGAAATCAGCCAAAATTACTATCATAGAATCATAGACTCATCATGGAACGGTTTGGGCCAGAAGGGGACTTTCAGATCTTCTAGTTCCAACCCTCCTGCCAAGGGTAGGGACACCTTCCACGAGACCAGGTTTCCCAGGGCCCCATCCAACCTGGCCTTAAACAGCTCCAGGGATGGGTATCCACACCTTCTGTGGGCAACCTGTTCCAGTGCCTCCCCACTCTTAGAGTAAAGAATTTCTCCCTAGTATCTGATCTAAACCTATTATCTTTTAGTTTGAATCCATTCCCCCTTGTCCTTTCACTACATGCTCTCATGGAAAGTCCTTCTCCCTCTTTCTTGTAGGCTTTTAGGTAGTGGAAGGCTGTAAAAAGGTTACGCCTAAACCATCTCTTTTCCAGGCTGAACAATTCCAGTTGTCTCAGCCTTTACTCACAGGAGAGGTGCTCCATCCCTCTAATGAACTTGGTGGCCTCCTCTGGACTTGTTCCAACAGGTTCCTGTTCTGCGGACCCTAGAACTGAAGTAATCTTGCTTAACTAGCCTGTGTTTTAGCAAGAAGTGAATAGGTTGGCTTTGGCAATGTCACAGAACTCACATAGCAACTTCTCCATGCACAGTGGAACAAAGAGCATTTTGTAGTCTTAATTTATTTTCCACTTCAAAGTTTTCTATCATGTTCTCCATGAACAATGCAAAGCTTACAAGGAATCACCTTTTAAATCTGCTAGCAAGAAATTAGACTTTTCTCTCATGTTTTGACATTACATCTGTAACTTGTTCTTACTGGAGTTATTTACATTGAAGGCTCTTAGAAGTTTCTCTATCCTCAAAGTGTGTTCCTGCAGCTGGACAGAGAAGTCAGGACACTTTGAAGAAGCTGCTATAAATTAGTGCATGGGGTTAGATGAGGTTCAGGATTCCTGCAGTGATTATAAACTCTACAGGAGACCTTACAACAGCTCCAATCTCGACAGGGTTACTGTCTTGTTAATCAACCTCCTTCAGGACTGGAAGAGGTTCTGTGTTTCAGTACATGGGGGCATTCTCTGGAAGCTGCAGTTTTGTCCAGAAGGATCTGTCCGTTTCCAAAGTCTAGAGAGCTTTGATACATTTGGTAAAACAACATCAAAAAAGGTTAGACTTAAGATGTGGCAACCTGTGTTGCAGCAGACAGTAAAAAAAACCTATAAAATCTTGTCACAGTTAGTGCCACATCAGATTTGGTGATTTTAAAGCCATGCCAAAAGTGATTTGTTAGCTCTGGCCATGGTCACATCATGGAACCAGAGGGTGACAACATCTGTGTACAAACCTGCCTCTTCTCACCTGCTGGGGGAAGGGAACACAGGAAAACAGATGGAGCAGACCTTTGGCACACTTTCTATTGCCCCTAGTCTTGACTGAGGAAACATGGACATGCCATGGAAGTGTCTGTTTCATTGAAAAGCCACAGCCTCACTTGTGCAGGGAGCACATCACCTATAAAGAGGAGATGTTTTCTGCTTTGTGTTTTGCAAGACACAGCTTATATAGGATGAAAAGTTCCTTAAAATGATTATTTCAAAGAATCATCTTCCTTTTGCTGATGCTCCATACATTAGGAGTGGTCCTTCCCATAACAAACACATTCCAGCAGGCCAGCCATCTTTTCTGAGGGGAACACAAGTATTGCAGCTGCTGTGGCTTTTCTTTGCCTGCCTTTGGGCACCCATATTACAACTTCATATATTCTGCTTGAAAAGAAGCTGAACTTTGGCTTTATGATGTGAATAGCACCTCCAACAAAAACATGGAAATAGCATTCCTTATAAACAGCCTGTTTCAGAAAAGCAGAAAATCTGTGTTATAACTTCATGGATCTGCTCAGGACAAAAAGAGGGGCATGGAGAGGGATGGAAGTGTCTAGGTGCCAGTAAATTACAAAGTGAGCAGCAAAGGCACATTATGACTGTTGCTGTTTTCAGTAATTATCACTGGCAACAACCACTGCAGATCTGGATTTGTATTACGAGAGTACCTAAGCACTGCTTTTGTAATACACAGCAGTTCCTTGACATAGAAAATCCACTTTTCAGTAAAAAAGAGAGCAGATGGATATACCTGACCTGACAGAGTACTACAAGAAACAACTGGGACAAAAAATGTTCAAGCATGAGAAACAGTGGTAGAGCCCTGACCTCACCACTTTCCACCACCCTTGGGAAAAAAGAAGCCCCTTAAGACTGGGAGGTAGCTGTGGAGCTGACAGGGAAAGTTTGCAAGGAAAGTTTTCAGATCTTCCCAGATCTGATGGGAAGAATCAAAGAAATTAATTGATGAAAAACTTAGCGACATTCCCATCAGCTAAGCTGAAGTGGGATTTAATATGTTAGCATGGGCTGGAGGCCTTAAAATCAGAGACAAATAGCTGTACTTGATGTGATAGAAAAAGAGATGACAGTGGTGAGATGTGAAGACAAATGTCTCTGGGCAAGATGTCAAGCTAGGAAAATTATCTGCACAGCAGCATGAATGGAGGTGGGTAACATTGCATTTGTCAAAAACTAGGAAAGGATGCAGGAGCAATCAAAGTGTGTAATTAGAATTTTGGACCAAAGACTTACACTCTTGAAAATAAAGAGCTTCAGACAGAAATACTATTGAGTAATAGCCCAGCCTGGAAGATGTACGTGTAGTCTTAGACACAGACACACAAGGGAAGTTCACAATATATAGCAATGCCCAGGTCTGCAGACATGGAAGGTGGGCAGATTGGTGAGGTTACCCATCATGAAGCTTGACAGAAGTAGTTATTGAGGAACATTCCAAAGCAAAAAAAAAAAACAGAGAGCAGCAGCTGTGTTCATCATTGTGGAGATGCACCTTACTATCTTTAGTCATACAGTGCATTTATTTTTCTTCTGTCTCTTACATATCCATTTTCCTCTGTGTGAAGGAATTGTGCCTCTTCTACATTTTTGCTTAATTACATGAGCCAAACTACAGAAACTAAAGACCAGTTTCTCCAACTGTTCATTTTAAAAGCCTTGCATGAAAAGCAGTGTCTAAGCGTCACATCACATCAAGAATTCATGATATCTGCCACTAATTTGTAACAAACCAGCAGGGATTGTGGCTTAGGTTTGTTGAATATGCACTTAAGTCCTAACAAAGCCTACTTTCTAAATGTTAGCTAAGTAAAAACTCTGCCAGTGAAGTCATAAGCAATACATCATCATCATCATCACCCTTCGATAAACTCTTTGTCCAGTTTAAGAATTAAAAGCTGCATTTAATATATCGAGGGAGAATGGAGAAATGCCTTTAGAAACAACAGGCTTAATGCACTGCTAACCTCCAAACCAAATATTTATAACCCTCTAGTTTATAAATCATCAGAAATATTTGGGTGGTGGAATATCCAAGAGGTATAAGCACATTCAGTAACAGGGAAGTTCTATCATTCCATCTACCTTGCTTCATGTTTCAGTCACTATTACATCAGATTTTTAAGCACTGTGAATTATTGAATTATCATTTTTGAGAAAGAACTAAAATAACAACATTAGTTAAAATATTATGTAAAAATTTCATTGTTTATAAATTTTTCTGCCACAGAAAGTTAACTGCATCAAGGAATCAATATCCAAGTTGATTCAAGCCAAGATCTGTCCAGATGTGTACTAATTTGCTCCATGAAAATAAACTAGAAATTACTATGATAAAATAAATAATAATGAAATATGTAAATAACTACAGATTTTGCCCATTGTCATTATAGAATGGACATAATGAAAATAATGATATTACATAATTAAATCCAGGTGGAAAATGACCTTCCTAGACCTCCCTTCAAAATTAAGATTTTTGACAGTCATGATTAATGGAAACATGCACTTTACATGCTTTGTAAACCTGAAACATCATTGTACATTTCAGTTTATAATTTATCCCATTATCTGCTTCTCCATGCATGAAGGTCAGCTGTACAAGCATAAAGTAGCAGTGAAATCTACAGGCTTTGAAAGGTTGTTCTCACAGATTTTTCAATTATTTTTCATGTGGAAATAATTTTGCCTTTTTCCTTAGAAAGATGGCAATATAAAGGAGGAAAAATTTAACAGCAGTAATTGCAATATTCTCGTTATTCTGTTGTCTTTTCAGAGCAAACAAAATGGGGCTGGAAAAAAAGAAGATTTTTTCAGGATTCCTACCCGCAATATTTCTTCAATGCAGCTGTTATCTCCTGTTCCACTGTCCTGTAAACAAAATGAGAAGACAGTTTGTTTATGTTTTAGAAAGAAATAACAAATAGGTCTGAGGACATGGTTGTCACATGAAATATTTTCTGACCTCTATTACAGTTTGAAAATGAGGCCAAGTCCTTTCAGCATCTGGAAAGTTGCACTGCTTAAAATACTCAAATTATTCCACATCAGCACCACAGGAAGATGCAATATTTGCAGTGTTTACATATGATTGTGACATATTTCTGTAAATTCAATTGATTTTTTTTTTTTTACATCACTACTGCGTGCTTTTCCTGCAGTTTTGGCTCTCTTGCATACGCAGAAGCAAAGAAGTCATCGCATGTACATGGATCCAATGTGCATTTATTTGTATTAAATAAATATGATGTCTCCACATCGCTGTGCAGCACAGCTCTGCAGTAACACTGTCTGTGCAAAGCCTGAGGATGTTCAGGGTAGAGGCACCCGTGAAGCCAAGGGGAGAGCTGCAGAGATTGCAACACTGAGCATGGGCACAGCAGTCCTGAGAAGCTGTGATCTCCTAAAATGCCCACTCTAAGCCCACCCATACATTGTGGGACTGACTGAGGGCACAGAAGAATTGGACTCTCCCAAGCAGTAAGACTCACTCCAGAGCTACTCTGCAGAGGGGAAATCAGAGATTTGGCAGGGCAGCTATTCCCCTGCAGGAACCATCCAGACGGTGCCTCTGCTACGTGCTCAGCCTGGGTGCTCACTGGGACCCAAACTTCTGCCAGCAAGGACGAGGCAGCATGACACTCATACCCCCCTCCCTCCTGCCTGCCCTCTGCCCACGGTTTGCTCTCTGCCCCTCTGACTGGAGAGAGAGGACACACTTGGATGAAGGTACAGATGCCAAGGGTGCGCCCATCCCCTACAGCTCTCCACAAGATACAGATGGCTGCTGAATCCAGCAAGCTGTCTGGGGATTTCCTTCACCACGCTATACTCCCTGACAATCCCCCCCAAAAAGGTTTTCTTCTTTTTGCAGAATAGAACTAACTCAGGAAGTGGGAGACTGGGGCTTGAGGTCTTCCCATGTGGGAAAGGGGGATAGAAAAAAAATCCATCTGGTAATTATTCTACCCAAAAAGCTAGCAGAGAGGTGAGCTTGGCCTTCTTGTCTTGTTTTCAAAAAAAAAAAAAAAAAACAAAAAAACCCTGGATGCTCTGAATTTTCAGGTGTGCACCTGGAGATACATCAAAGCAATTAATTTTTCCAAACTGCTGAGCTCTTCTCATCTGGAAATCAGACTTCTCTACCACACCTGTATTTGTGGACCCAAAAAATCATGAGGAATTTTCAAAAATGGACACCTCTGCCTACTAAAGCCAAATGACCAATTTGTGCAAGTCCTGGACACTTTTACCACCACTCCCTAGTCTGAGCTGAGGGACTGAGGAGCTCTGGATCTTCATCTGCCTAAAGCCCACCAGCTGTAACCAAGGTCAGGAGAACAACAGCCATGCATATGCAAAAGAGCAATTTCTGTTTTCTAATTTTTTTTGTGGCTGTTGTTTCATGCCAATTCATAGAAAGTCATAAGTGCTTTATTTTCTGCACTTCTGCAAAATCTTTGCTGAATATGGTCCTTGATTGTTAAACAAATGAGTCACATTAACTCTTCTGGTGAAACACAGTCCATCAGCTTTACAGCTCACCACAAATTACACCACTGATTTCAAAGGCAAAGGTACTAAACATATGGTGAAGTCAGACTTTGGAGAATTACTCATATCCGATATATGGATGCTTAAGAGAAACTGCTGCCCTGAGCAGATAGCCATGTTCTGACCTCAGCCCTGTCCCTGAGGAGCTGCACAGCACCATGTGTGATATTCCTGCCACAGGAGCAGGAGGACAAGTGTTCATGTTGCCAGTCACCCCTAGCAAGATGGAGAGAAACAACAATCTCTGTATTTTTATTAATATAAAAATTAATATTAGATAATTGTTATTACTCTCTTCTCCGTGGGCTTCCATCTATTTTTCCCTTTCCTTCCCCAAGCCCCAGTTTGTTCACTTGTTATCCCACTAACAGTGCAAAGTGTAAAGCCCTCATCATGAATGCCTTGTTTACAGAGCAACAAATTCACTGCCATTTTTAAGTAGTCTCTTCTAGTCTATTGCCATCTTACACAAAAAGGGACGAGATGACCATACAATCTTATGCTGTACTGAATCACTGAACATATGATAAAAGGATGATCTCTCTCTGTGAGGATAAAAATACTGAATGTGCGTTTGGCAACAGGCTATTTCAGACTAGGATTAGGAAAAAATAATCTGTTACAAAATTAAGTAACTCTCCTAAAAGTGTAGTGAAATAAATCTGCAAATACTCATCAGTAAGAAATTTTGCTTTCTATTACCCCAGAACTAGAACTTTAGCTTTTCTTTCTACTCCATCACCTCTCTGGGCAGGAAGTACAAACTTTTCACATCTCTCTCTCAATATCATCACGCAGCCTTTCAAAAGGTGAAGAGTAAGATGGAAACACAAAACCAAAGACATGTAAAACTGATACAATATCTCGGGAAAAAAACCTCAATTTCTACATTTTCCTCCTCATTTTTCATCTCTTGAGTGCCAAATACAAATTTCTTAATTTATTTTTGCTTTGAATACTTACAAAGTTCTGAACATTGCTGTTGATATCCAACTTTCTAGAACATTCATCCACTACATCTCTACTGACATTGCACAGGAACATGCGCTGCCACGGAACCTGGCAAACCCAATTTAACTTCATGGCCATAGTTTAACTTCGGGGGAAAAAACAAAAAATTAAAAGCTGGAAAGTGTTTCTTGAGAGCTGAATTAAAAGGGATTGTATTAGCTGCAGGGAACAAACAGCAGGGAGCCCTTGAGTCGCTGTGTGCTTGGGTGGACTTCCCCATGTGAGCACCACTGCGTTGGTGCTGGCTGTGCGATGCAGCCCCTGCTTAAGGCTGATGTGGGCTCTGCTGGCAGGCTCTGCAAAGCAGTCCCTCCACCCACTCCAGAGCCACAGGACATTTGTGCCATAAACGTTTTCACTGTTTTTTATTTTAATTGAAATTAAAACCAAATAAAGATTTTGAGGCTGCTGTTTCAAGCTAAGCTGCGGAGATGCTCCCCAGTGTTTGCTCTGACGCTGACGAACCCATCTCGTTCGTCTCCCTTTCTGTTCTGCGATCTGTCATAAGAAACTTGCCTCACTGAACCTCCAGCAGACCGTCAGCGAAACCCTGGCAAGTCCTGGGGGCCTGTTAGGGGAAGCGGGCTCAGCCTCTTCCCTCGGATGCTGTGCCCATTACCTCGGTCACTCAGGGAGCACAGCCTGCAGAAGGCCCAACATCTGCACAGCTGCCGTGCGGGATGGCAGGGGGATGTGAGGGATGGCAGGGGGATGTGTGGGATGGCAGGAGGATGTGCGGGGATGGCAGGGGGATGTGCGGGGATGGCAGGGGGATGTGTGGGATGGCAGGGGGATGTGCGGGGATGGCAGGGGGATGTGTGGGATGGCAGGGGGATGTGCGGGGATGGCAGGGGGATGTGAGGGATGGCAGGGGGATGTGCGGGGATGGCAGGGGGATGTGTGGGATGGCAGGGGGATGTGCGGGGATGGCAGGGGGATGTGAGGGATGGCAGGGGGATGTGCGGGGATGGCAGGGGGATGTGCGGGATGGCAGGGGGATGTGTGGGATGGCAGGGGGATGTGCGGGGATGGCAGGGGGATGTGTGGGATGGCAGGGGGATGTGCGGGGATGGCAGGGGGATGTGAGGGATGGCAGGGGGATGTGCGGGGATGGCAGGGGGATGTGCGGGGCTGGCAGGGGGATGTGTGGGATGGCAGGGGGATGTGCGGGATGGCAGGGGGATGTGAGGGATGGCAGGAGGATGTGCGGGGCTGGCAGGGGGATGTGTGGGATGGCAGGAGGATGTGCGGGATGGCAGGGGGATGTGCGGGGCTGGCAGGGGGATGTGCGGGATGGCAGGGGGATGTGAGGGATGGCAGGAGGATGTGCGGGGCTGGCAGGGGGATGTGCGGGGCTGGCAGGAGGATGCGGGGCTGGCAGGGGGATGTGCGGGGCTGGCAGGAGGATGCGGGGCTGGCAGGAGGATGCGCGGAGCTGCCGCTCAGGATAACGGCGGCGGCTGCTGGAGAAATAGCCGGGAGCGCCGCGCTGCTGATAACACGAGCAGCTAATTACCATGCAAAGCACAGAGAACTGGAAGAAACAAGGCTGACTAAAGGCAACACAGAATTCTTGGGAAAGGGGATGTCATTTCAAAAGAAGCTGCCTCTGTACAAATTTTATTTCAGAGCATTACTTTACTTTTTCTTCCCTTACCAATAGCGTTCACATATTAAGAAACCTTTGAAAGGAATTGCCTATCTCGTGATACTTCTCCCTCTTTTCAAATCTTTATTTTGGAAAGAAATAAAAATCTTCTGCAAATATCTACTTCCATTTTAGCCCAAGAGATTTTTATGATGCGAGGTTTTTGTGCTGTCATTATTTGGACTACGCTAGGTGTTTTCACAAAGTGCCCAGAAGTTATCGGATTTTTGTGTCCAGTATCAATTAGGCACGAGTATGACCTCCAGAACCTGGGGTACATACTCATTCTCTTCCCCTCGGTGGGAGACAGGCTGGGTGTGTCACATCCAGCCAGCAGCATGACAGCGGCCGCATCAAATCCTCCCCAGGCTGCACAGGCACAGCACAGCACTGATCACTGTGGGGCTGCAGGATTTCCCCGGGGGCCTGAAGGAAGTTTCAGGCACTGAATGCTGGCAGGCAATAACCCAAATCCACAATGAAACAAAATAGGAAAAAAGCGGGGGAACCCCACACTGATGGACCATAGTCTGAAAGCATATAAGAAATGCTTGCTTGCCAGGCAACACACACACACACACACACACACACACACACACACACACACACACACACACAAACACACACACAGATGCA
Source organism: Cinclus cinclus (assembly GCF_963662255.1). Lineage (NCBI taxonomy): Eukaryota > Metazoa > Chordata > Aves > Passeriformes > Cinclidae > Cinclus > Cinclus cinclus. The sequence continues at coordinate 87,434,814 of NC_085047.1, forward strand.
CGTGCACGTGCATATATACAACATTTTCTATGCAATCCATTTGCTAGAAAGGAACATCCAGTATGAAGAACTAAATTCCTTGTCTTCTTACTCATCCATAAATGTGGCTTCTGCCTGTTTGGTTCAGGAGAACCATTACTCTCAAAGTTTCCCTTCAATCATTTCTCTAAAGAAATCTTAACACATTCAAATTGTGGAATACGCTGGAATTTAAAAGGGTTTCGTGCCTGAGATCGGAGATGTGATTTCCAGGGGTTCTGTAGAAATATAGTCAGGCTGTGGAAAGGAATTGGGGAGGTGCCATTTGCAGATGGCCAGGAAGGCTTTTTTAGACATTCAGGGCTTAACTTGTTACTGACTTTCTTACATGCGCTACATTCTCCAAAATGTTCTTTACGGAGTGGTTGTGCTGAACTCACATTGCTCTTGGAGAGAAAAGGCAGGACTTTGAACCTCATGAAAGGTGGGCTGGCCAAAAGATTAGACCTCAACCTAGTTAAAAACTTACCTTTTTGCCTCAGGAAATCCCTACTTTTTGTAATGTTTTCATTCTGAATGGGGACCAAGGGGGCAGGCTGCCTACTTGTTGATTTTATCCCTTTGGCTATGCTTCCATTCAAAATGCAACTGTGTCACATCATTAACTTAGAAATGAAATTTTATGAACCATTCCTCAATTCAGTTGAGAAATCAAAATCTGATCACATCAGAATACTCCAATGACAAATTTTAAGAAACATAACCTGTAATCACAGAATAAGATATGGCCTAAATCAAGAAGACATTAAACCAAAATATTAAATGTTTCTCTCCAAATTTTTTTTTTTTTTTTACTTTAGGAAACATTTTCTTAAAACAGGAATGAAAATGGGTTTGGTCAAAATCAACATGGATGCAGACACTTTCAGTTCTGATCATCTGGGACATCCCATAGAAAAAGGACTGAGCAGGAAAAAACAGAACAGAATTAAAAATGGTATTTATGTTTTTTTTCCCTCCCTCTCTAACAGTGATGGCATTTTGATCTTGATGAGTGATCTGAGACCTACCAGCAATGTTTCCACCTACCTTTAGAGGGATAGACTTCAAGTAGCCATGGCACACTGCAGTCACCCTCGATTCACTGGATGGCATTAATAATGCCTGTGCCTTCTGTGAAGACTCCTGATCTCTTCCTGAGGATGCAGGGAAGTAGGGCTGAGCTGTGTAAGGTTACACCAAGGAAAGAGCTATAAAGAGATGGCTCAGGAAGCTTGATTTTCTGCTCCTGATATTTGAAAGCTTTACTTTGCACTGATGTTATGCCTTACCACTAATTGGATGCCAGTGGCCACGGTCTGTTGGTACAGTAGTTTTCTCCTGTGCTTTGCATTGCTCTGAGTAGGAGCTGTTTCACTTTTACCATGAGGAATTGCTGACACTTCTTTAGACACAGAGAAGTGCAGGAGGGAGATGGGAAAGAAGAGCTAAATTCTCCTCAAGGTCTGTGTCAGAAAGTGTTGCACTAATTAAAGTCATTAAATCCATCTATTTCACAGTCACTGTTAATAAACTGTTACCTTTAATAAACCCATATCTTTTGAAATGGAACCATCATAGTTTTATGAGGATTATTTTTTCCTACCAAGGGATCTTGCAACACTCTTCTTGGTTCAAAAGGGAGGAAGAGTAGCTTTAAAAAAGATTTTATTTCAAGGAAAAAAAAAAGAGCGGGTGATGAAAGTCATCCAGCTTTGCTTTAATGAAAATATCTGTACTAATTGGGGGCCTCACTGCAACTGAAATATCATGATGCCCTAGTCTTGTACCAGGACCAGAAACATGTTCTTGCTAATCAAAGGAGATGAATAAAAAATATCTGTAGATAGAAAGAAATGCCAAATGATCCAACAGACTTGCCATGTACATTAGGAAAGAAAGCAAGACGCCACTTTACTCCTGATGAATGATACTGGCAGAGCAGTGTGCTCAGCAGCTCCCCCACAACTGAGGCAGAACAGCAGTTTTTGGAGAGCAAGACCCTCCAGAAGAAAGACTAGAGAGGAGTTCATAGAGCCATAACCCAGAGTATCACAAGCCTTAGGCGGTTGCTGGTCTTATACATGCAGATTTGAGTCTAGGTAAAGATGGGTGTACTGTGGATGCGTGAAGTAAAGCCATTCACCATTTTTATATTGTTTTTAAAAGAGCAAGGAAATTAGAAAGGAGCAAGGGAATTATGTCAGAGCATAACTCCTCCAATATGTGCCCATGGTCTGTTCCAGAGCTTGAGACGTCTCCTGTCTCCATGTAGTGCCTGGTCTGAAGCAAATGTTGAAAAGCCAGGGCAAGAAAGTGAAATGATGCTGAAGGGCTGCTGGGAGCTTCAGCAGAGTTTAGACTTCTACAGCCCAGCTGGGAGGGGATTTGGAAGGGCTGGGTCCGGCCATGTGTTGAGGGGTCATCAAACTGATGAGATGGTCTGAATCTGTCTCAGTGTCCACACCACAAAAAAACATCAAGACTATTAAAGGCCAAGAACCCTCCTTAACCCTCCCCACTCTCTCCACCCCTAAGGGTCATTGAGCAATCAATGACTGGAGCTGCACCGGTAACATTTCATCTCGTAAAAGATGCTTGGGAGCCTCACATGAAACCTACTGACAGATCAGTGGAGTGATTTTACAGGCTTTTACATTATATTAATAAAAATAAAATTCCAAACATGCCAGAAATACACCATGACCCAGAACAATAAAGTGGTGCTGTAATGGAGATGAACTGCATTGTTCTATTAATAAAATATAAAGGTTTTATTGTTATTGGGAAAGATTGATTGCATCAAATCAATACCATGTCACAGTATATTAATGTTTTTCTTCACTAATGAAAAAACAGGGCCTGATGTGATTACACTCTCTTACTGCCCATTTGAAAAATATAATGGGCTGTTGATAATGAAGATTGCACCTTGCAATTTTATTCCTTGCTAGATGCTTGATCCTGAGGAGGTGCTGAGTAAGTCACCTTTGCTTTCACAAAAGTCAGCAGGAGAGGAAAGTAGCTAACATATACAAAAATGCCGTCAAAACCCCCCTGAAAGGACTCCTCAGTGCCTGCTTCCCACTGAAAAATTGGAAAAAGCCATTGGGGACCTCTGGCAAAGTCTTCATCATGCTCCATTTTCCGCAGTGCTATATGAATGCCCAAAACATATCAAGTGATATTAAGTGACTGCTGCTTGACACAGTGGGGTTTTTGCCAGGAAGTTTCCATTATGGACACCAGAGTCTCTTGGTTTTGCAGCACGGAAGTCTTTCTAGTTGAGCCATGAGCTTCTTCGCTCGGCCCGTGCAGTCCTTCAACAGCCCACCCAAAGACCCTACCCTGAGACTGACAGAGATCAGCTCTTCCCCCATTACATACCTGTCCTCCTTGCTGCACAGATGGCCAATTAGTGTCAACTGCAATGTTATACTTTTAGTGCTGTGGACGTTTGTCAGTTAGGACCTGGACTGAGCCTGATTGATTTCATTTAATATATTGCGCGTGTTTGTTTGGGGAAAATATATAACATCTGTATAACAGCAACAGCTGGAAAAACAGGTATTATGGAACTGTTGATATTTTTGTAGATTTCAACATGAATTTAGCATCAGTTAGTATAACGCTGAATAAATTAAACGGATTACTTTGCCAAGAGATCCTTTAAAAGTGTTAATTAACGATAAATCAATAAAAACTATTCAACATGAAAATCAATTACATCCCTGTTTACATTATTTAACTCCAAACATTTCTGTTTTGTGTGCTTGTAATTAGCAAGCTATAAAAGATGCCATAAATAGGCACATAATGAGAGGAACTGTTTATAAATGATAATTGGTATTCATTCCCACTGAGCTAAAGGTTATGTGATTACAAACTGTGGCACAGAAAGGGTTAAACCTCTTACAGATAAAAGGTTTTCAGTACACAGCTCTGGAGAAAGCTTTCCCACAAAAGGCCCCTGATGGAAGAATGCCCCTGTACAGAAGCGATGATGGAAAGAGTAACATCTACCAGGTGTTCCTTAAGGCCTATTTACATCCATTTAGGAAACACTGCACGGGGGAAAAAAAAATCTATCCTTTGGGCAGTGGTGGAGGCAATAAAAAATGGAACCTAGCACAAGAAATTCAATTTAATAAAATTCATAATTCAAACAACATTTCTACAAAGTCTAAAGGAAAGATATTAACACTGAAATGCTACCAAAAATCTAGATGACCATCCTGTTAATAAAGCTGAGGACAGGACAAATGACACAAGGGTATTTTCTGTAATGATGGGTAACAAGGATGTTACTCTACCCAGCACCTCCTTCAAAGATTAAGACCAAAGGCTTTCACAGAGGGCTAAAAGAGGATTACAGGATCTTCAAGCAGCAGACAGAAGCCCAGAACACTGAGCAGCAGCCTGTAACTCCAGAAGGTAACACTGGATTATCTCCCATAACACAGAGAGATGGAAAAACTTTCCTGGGGAGAAACAACCCCTCACTAATCCCTAATGCTGAAAGCAGCCTTCTCAGTTTTAGAGACTGAGATTGATCTAAACTCAACAGGTAAACCCCCCCCACCATGATCTGGAGACCAGAGGTTTTCTGCTAATGTTAGTCTAAAGACATCACCAACATCTGACAGTTTTGGCTTTGACAATGTCTCCTCCTCAGGAAAATAAATATCAACCTTTCCCTGTAACTGCTACTGTGAGGGCAACAAGCATCAGGAACCCTTGACTGAGCAGTTCTGACCAGTGAGCATCTGGTGATAAACCAAGCAGTCACATAACCTATTTGCATATACAGAGCTAGACCATTTTTCTACCTTGCCTGGGCATAGGTGATGCATATTACCTTTCCTGTCTGGATTGTGATTTAGAACACTTACTTCACACTGCTTTCCCTGACTTGCACAGAATACAACTGCTTCACAGAATATCTGGATCAGAATTGGGTTTGAAAAAAATAATCTAGTATGTGTAAGGAAGAGAGCCTTACATGGTTTTGACAATGGTAGCTCAGTCTCATTGCCATGAACACAAAAAACATATTCTGGTCATGGCAATTATGACCTGGACACCTTTTGCCCAAGAGAGTTATAATTTGTTATTGAAAACCCAAAGCATTATCAACGAAGAAAAACAATTATATGCATCTGCATCTTTAAATAAATCAACTGATACCTCTGGTCAGCTCAGGTAGTGCTCTTAAAATCCACACAGAAGCTGATAAATTGCACAATTCTTCAAGCTGCAGTGAAAACCTAGGCAGAGTTTTATTGTGCTTTCAGCGTTCCTGAAAGTCAAAAGAAAAATCCAGCCACACTGTGGTCACTGACAGACTGATGGGAACACATTCACTGCAAAACTACCAAAAACAATACTTTCTAAATGTATTGCAGTTAATAGGACACATGAAATTTCAACTAAAATGTCAGGGCTGGATGTCTCAGAGCTCACAGAGGTAAGTTCCTTCCAGTTAGGAATGTACATGACACCATGTATACATCAAGGTATAAATGTATTTAGCAGGGTATATATACATATACAAGTATGTATGTATGTACATACCAAACAAAAAAACTCTACAAAAGTTTCCTGGAAATGCCCAAACTAACCAAACAAATGTCAAATCTTATCAAGAGTAGCCTTAATATGGGGACCAATAAATTCAGCAAATCTATAAAGCTGCAGAGTAGATAAATACCTTCCTTATTTTTCCTTCCCTCTCCTTCCCAAATCTCACTGACTTTTTTTTTTTTTTTTTAACCACTGATTCACTGCAGGCCCATATCAGTCCTTCTTTTGGGGAGCTAGGCAGGAGCCAGGTGCTATCCCATGCTCCCTTACCTCCAGAGTGAAGATGTCTCCACACCCGCAGAACCATCCATCCCAAGGAGTGGCAGCTTCCCAGCACTAGTCTCTGCTTTGTGGGCTCCATGACAGTGCTCTACCTTTTGGGCAATCACAAAGACCAGGAGCAGGAGAATAAATGATGTCCCATGTTTGGGGAAGGGTTGCAGGTAGTTCTCAAGTAGTTGTATGGTACTTGTTAACATTTTATGATGGAAGCCACACTGGTCCTTTGGTCTTGGAGGACAAAAATTTTTGCTTTAAATGATCCTAGTTCTTTATCTCTTGTCTTTCCTTTTTCATATTCTTTCAAGGTATCCACTTTTAAACTGGACCTACATCCACTTTTTGCATCTGAACGTCACAATGCTTTCTCATTTTTTTTTGCTGTCACTGTTACAAGTAACAGTGAAATACAGAAAGAAAGTAGAAAGAAAAGCCAGCCTCAGCTTTCCCAGATTTTCTGTCTGGAAAAGTATGCTTGTCTTCCCATCTGCTGGCATTGAGCTCTCCCACACAGCTAATGGACCACCATGTCTTAAAGGGGTTTGCGAGTTTTCACAGAAAGGTTACGGTGCTTTTAGGTTTGGGTTGATTTCCAAAACTTTCTCTGGAAAGCTTCAAAAAGCCTTTTGGGTTTCTACTTTTTCTTTAACATTCCTACACTTAAAAACAGGTTATTTGGTCTCTGGAGAAATAAATGTTCAGTGTAGCCCCTTTTCATTTTAAATGGAAGCTAAATGGAGAGAAAATCCCTAATACTGTTTACAGACATTTTCATCTAGGTCAAGTACAACAAATCTGCATTTTTGAGCAGCAGAGCCAGCTCTCTGTCCCTGTTGAAAATGGTAGGTCTTGTGGCACCCTGAATTATAACAACATACAGAAAACAGGAGTGCAGTTGGAAAGGCTTTGAGCTGAGAAGCCACATGCTTCCCTTTTGTTATGTGATCTCGATGAATTTATTTCTGTGGCTTTTATTCACATTTCAGGGCGTCAAATCCTTTAAACTTGTTAGTATTTTCCCTTTTTTATTGTTCTCTCTGCCTTTTGCTGTTTTATTTTATTCTTTTGTTCCCCAGTGAAACTGAAGGTAATGCAGTCCTGGGCCTATTACCCTCAGTCACTTTGATCTGGCAGTGGATATCAACAAAGAAGTTATTTGTTCTCAACACATTAAACCCTTCTGTGTAGCTTTTTACAAATTCTGTTATGCAACTTTGATAGGGCCTGGAAGGAGTTGTCAGGTACCGAAAGGCAGGGGAGCACAAAGACCTCTCCAAAAGCCAAGCTATGAATGGTGTCATCTTGCTGTTTCACTTTCAAAGGTGGCTCATAGGGGTTTGCTGAATAGGAGTCGTTTGACAGCAGACATCTGAATTTGTATCACTGTCTCTAAGACACCTTTATAAGAACTTTGAATATCTTAGTTGACTCCTGAGGATCAAAGCTTCCTGTGTAATAAACCTATCATAGGTTACTCAGAGAGATTTTCAGCACTGGTAACAATGGCAGCTGATTTGCCTCACACAAAAAGCTACCAATAGAATGTTAAGGGTTGTGATCAATACTTTAACTAGCAAGATAAAAATCTATCTGAAACTCAGGAATTTTATTATGGTCTCATAACTCACTTTATAAACCATCTCCTATAATTTGAAGACACACATGCATTAAGTGTTGCTTGAAATACATTAAATTTTGATTTTTCAAATCAGAATACTAGAATAGTGAGTAGAATTGGCAGCATAAATGAATATAATGAATAAAACACAGAAAGCTCTTGGCTGGCTTTTGAATATAGCATTAGAAACAGAGAAACACACATTATTTTACAGTGAACTACATTAAATATATTATGGGTTTGAAATACTCAATATTATTTGTTATGGGTGAGAGAGGATGCTCTGAATTTAAGATATATGATAACACATTGTCATCAATTGTCATGCTTTGTTTATAGGACTGAATAATTACTAATCATCAGATTACTATGTTTAGTCTGCTTTTTTTTTTTAGAGAGTGGGTACTAAACAGATCAGATCCTTGTATCTTTTATTTATTTGTTTGTTTATGAAGGGGATGACGAGTGGCTCATTCTCCTGAGAATTAACTATTTGTTGAAGGGTTTGCAGTTTCAGGTCCTGGTTCTTCTTGGAGAGGAGGGAAAGGCAAGACTGCACTTGGGCAATGATATTTATTTGTGTGCCCATATTGCCACATAAGGATATCAGGCAATAACACCAGAGAAAAATGAAGATGCAAAAGGGTGCATATATTCTAAAGACTTCCTTAAGCTTTCCGGCTCCCTTTCCCCAGCCATACTTGCAGTAGTATTTCTGGAATGTTTCCTGTGCAGACGTCACTCCAAGTCCCTTGTAGCCCAGTTATATATTAGGGCAGGTCAAAGACCCAGAAGCCACTCCAAAATATTAATTGTCCTGCACACTTTAGCAGCAACAGGTATTTTGTGAAGAACAGAATACAATGTTCTTGGCAAAACCCTCTCTTTTTCGTGATTCTTTTTCTGCTGGAGAAATACAACTATGAAACAAAACACTCTAAAAAGGGTTGACTCTTAAAAAGGCAAAGACTTGAACTGTTTTTGTGCAGGGGAAGGCACAGACCTGGTGGTCAAGAACTGGCTGGCCACTGATGCCTCTGCCTTAGGGAGCTACTGGGAAAATTCCCACTAAAGAGCATCTCCTGCCTAACATAAATTTTATATACATTTATGCTAGAAACACAAGGGAATTTTAAATACCTGCAGTTGGGAAAACAGTGAACAGTTACGGGGTGAATACCTTTATCACTTTATCCATGGGGACTGTACAGACACAGCAGCCCATCTGCACAGGTCACCCACACTCTCAGGCTCTGGAGGGTGACAGTTTCCTCTCAGTCCCCCTTACCCCAGCTGCCCTGTTGAGAGCACCTATGTATAAATTCACGATAGAATACAATTGCTCATTCCTAGAAAATAATTGCAAAACCAAACCACTACCTTTGAACAGGTATGGTATCAGTTCATTTGCTACCCTGAATAACTGTACCTCTAAGCTAAAGAAGAAAAAAACCAGCAAAAATAAGACAGAAGCCAAGCTTGCATTTCCATTCTTATCTCTTTGTACTGACACTCTCTCAGAGGTTCCTGCTTGCATTGCAGCTGCTGAAATGCTACAGTTTACAGTCTAGCATATTAAAATAAACTAGCACCGATTTTGGCAATTTGCATGCATAGCTGATGGATCTCTTCAGCAAAGAAAGTAGCTCTTCATCTGTGCCCACGTGTGCATCAGACCTCTCAGCCTGTACAAGGATTGACCATGGCAGAGACTGCCGTGTGAACCTACACAAAGTCAACCACTGTGTCTCATTAGGGTTCAGAGCTCAACCAAAGCTACTGACAAAGAAGGCGACTTTTGAAAGTGGTATATCATGCTATTTGATCAGAAGGAAAGATTAAATCACAGAATCACAGCCAGCCTTCTGATCATTGTGGTCCTCCTCTGGACTTGCTCCAACAGGTCCATGTCCTGCCTGTGCTGGGGACCCCAGAGCTGGATGCAGCACTGCAGGTGGGGTCTCACCAGAGAGGAGTGGAGGAGAAGAATCCCCTCCCTTGCCCTGCTGGCCACGCTGCTTTGGATGCAGCCCAGGATACAATTGGCTTTCTGAGTTCCAAGCTCACATTGCCAGGTCATGTTGAATTTCTTGCCAACCAACATCCCCAAGTCCTTCTCTTCAAGGCTGCTGTCAACCCATTCACCCCTCTACCTGTAGCTATGCCTGGGATTGCCCTGACCCTAGTCTGCACAGGCTCACCTCTCAAGCCTGTCGAGGTCCTTTTGGATGGCATCCCTTCTCTCCAGCACATTGCTGCCAGCACACAGCTTGGTACTGTCAGCAAACTTGCTGAGAATACACTCAATCCCACTGTCCATGTCACCAACAAAAATGTTAAGCAGATGTCTTGACTGAAAATAGTCTGCAATTATCTGCATTTTGCATGCATGCACATTACCATGAAGACTTGTATAGCACTTCACAATCTAGATATGTATTGACATATACAACTTAAATTCAAGAATATGGCTACAGATCTAGATGGGCAACACTATGTATTTTTAGGAATTATAACAAAGAGTACATTGTGCAGCATGAAGGGCTGGAAGCATTTTAGCTAGGCAGAATGGAACTCCACCTGAAAATTACAGTATCAAGTGAAACAAGAGAAGTCCTAACAAACTCTAATATACACATATGCACACACTCTCTTAAAAATCTACAGTGGGTATTCTGAAAAGAAGCACAAGGCCTGTCCATGTGCAGACACCAAGCTTTCTCAGGCTCAGTCCTTCACAAGATGGGAGCTAAGCCACAGTGTGTGCTGGAGCAGTATTCCCAGGGCTTCCACTCACAGCAGCTGGGTCCAGCCAAGGAGATGAGTTTTGCAAGGACTCCATAGGAGCTCTCCAGAGTGGCAAGTCTGCCACTGATGCCCAGAAATACCTCTACTACATTTGGGGATGAAAAGCAGCCAAATGTTTCTGTCTGCTCACCCATTACCTGCACAGAGTCATGTAATGTCTGCACATGTTCTCATATAAAATATTCCTAGAATTTATTTGCCTGCAAAGTAGGAAACAGGCAAAATCTATGGAATATATTGGTGGCTGACAAGCAGTTTTTTCAGAAACAAAAATGATAGCTAAATTTGGGGTCTATTATTCCAGATGATTACCACCACCTCAAAAATCAGTATGAAATGCTGCAGAATTAGATATGAGAAAATACTTTTTCTTGCACACTGATACCTTCTTTAGTGTCAGCTGGACTTCTTGACTCCCCTTTGGAACGGGGAAGGAAAACAACATCCTACCATAATAACCAAAAAAATCTGTATGTCATCTTGTTTAACATGCTCTCACAGTAAGTTAGCCAAGTAACAAGTGCACTTGCCTAGCAAGGCAAACAAAATCTTTGACTTGTTTCACTCTTAAGGCTGGATATCACTCCTGCTGAGAAGATCTACTACAGGGAGAGTGGAAGAGAGAATGTAAGTGAAAGGATGGTTTGCACTCAATAAGGGTCTAAAATCTAATATTTGATACAAAAGCAATGCGTCTTTGGAGACAAACCATAAAAATACAATTATTGTAATAGTGTATAATTTACCAAAATATTTTGACATTTTTCCAGAGACAGTCTATTTCCTGGTATTTGCATACCTTTGACTCTAGAGTATAGGTATGTATAAACATGGAAGAAGACAAGACAGCAAGTAATTATTGACTGATTAAGGAGTGGATGAGCTTGAAGTTTCAAACATTAGCATTCCTATTTCACCCTCATCCTTCCAGAGGAGGAAGGAGAAGACATGAAATAGAGTGTTCTCAACTCACAGAGATTCCTAATTCATGGCATTAGCGCCATAAATTTCTCCTCTTTGCTCTTTTGACTCACTGCCATATCCTGGTAAGCCCAGGTCAGCCATACTCAACTCACAGTTACTTTACTTAGGTGGTTAAGGTTACACAACTCAATTTTTTTTTTCCATTTCTAAGAGAAATGAATCCAAACTCAGCTAATTTGTATACAGCTCCAGGCAATATAAACATGGCTGGTTAGAATCATTTATATAGTATAAGCCTTTGTACTCCATACTTCATGGAAGTTAATAAGTAGGTGTCAAACTCTGAATTAAAATTCCCAGAAGAGGACACAGCACAAAGGACAATAAAAATGATTTTTAAATAATCATAGGGATAAATAGCATCCACTTCTGACAAATGTAAGTGCTGGCATAAAATGTTATTAGGCTACAGAGATTTTCTTTTGTTCAGGAAGTATGTTTTATTCTCCAGCAGTGTCATTCATCATCCTAATGAGCCCTCAAAATGTAAATTAAATAGAAAAGACTGATTCATTCAAAAACATCTTTGTGCTGTGTGTTAAACCTTTTTTCTACTTTTATCGTTACATATTGGTCCATTCTTTCATTGCAAAATAACCCCTCAGCCCTTGTATGCTTTAATGACCAAGTTCAAGCAAAGCATATTTTCAGTAAACACTGTTTATTCATTGCTGCTTTTGGTACAGTAATTAAAACAAAAAACAAAAACCCCATAGAAAACCAACCAAACAAACAAACAAAAAAAAGGAAAACAAAAATGCAACACCTCATTTCAAAATGTTGTTCTCCTTAAATTATATTTGATCCAGAAAATCTCAGAAACCTGTGTGTGCATGGCATTTTTGTTTTATTCAGCGTCACTTAATACAGGGAAACCCTCAATGGAAAAGGATTAGTAGAAATTTCAAGGAGTTCTAATTTACTGAACCAAATACATTAGCAACTAAGCAAACCCTGTATTTTTGCTAATGGTCCAAAAAAGGAAAAGAATCCAGGGTCATGAGCTAAATTAGTTCAGATTTCTTGTTATCTGTTGATTACACATTCTTACCAGGACTGCAGAAAAGAGGTTTCATACTTGACCTGAATTTATGCATGAGCACACACACAAAAACAAGAGCGACAAGGAACAAGGCTTCTCTGGAGCCAATCCAAACAAAAATGTAACAGGAATGGAAAAAAGCACAGCAAAAGCATGCCTGGTTTTGTTATGATTAGTCTTCAGTTATCTTGTTCTCTGCCTCTTTTCTTTCTCTCTCTCTCTCTCTTTCTCTTTCTCTTTCTCTTTCTCTTTCTCTTTCTCTTTCTCTTTCGCTTCTGAAAATCCTCTTCATCTTAATTTGGGTGTATATATGTTTCTGTGTGTACTAAATGTAGATGGAAATACTAATAGAGAGAGCAAAGTTTGCCTGATGACAAGAATCCTGTTCTTAAACTGCATATGTAAGACTTAAAACGCACAGTCTTCAGAATAAATTACATCAAATCTCAGCATTCAGTGACATTATGGTTTTATGAGGTCAAAATGTTGGAGCGAGACACGACGGGTTACAGTGAAACCATCCAGATGTGAATGAGGTAAGTACATGTGTGGTGTCTTACTGCCAGGGATCCAAAAAATGGCCCTAGACCAATACTCCTTTTATTGCAAACCCAAAGAGAAATGAGCGATGCATTGGCTAATTGAGTTAAGAGAGCTTAGAGACCGGGTTAAGTGTTACAACTTCTAGCTAGAATATCTTTGATGACAGGTGACCTTTTGAAGGGTTTCTTCTGAAAAAGTTAAAATGGTGATTTATGAAAGTTCAGCGAAGGCTCCATACTGCAACTGTTAAAAAGACCACACATGTAATTAGGCTAAACTCCACTGAGCAGAAAGAAGAATAAAAAAAGATCAGTATTATGGCATGAAATATTATCACTTAAGAAAATTAAGCATCATGAACCCTAGCTGAGAGAGCTTAATAAACCATCTATCATTTATCTTTGAGTGCTGATTCAGAAATCAGACTGGCATTCACAACTGCAGCAATTGATTAAAATAAATGTATACAGTATAGAAATTCATAAATGAAGACAGTAATTTACAAATTAAGTAAAGACTTTATGCCTGCAGAATAAGCTGCTGAAGCTGAAAATATATTTGAAGATACTTCAAACATACTCAACATGTTGCAAAGAGTCACATGATGCAGCAGCTATCTGAGTTTATACTTTGCTGAACTAATCTTCAATCTCAAGAGCACCTACTAGATGAAAAGCCTGCCCTTCACATCCTTGTGCACGTATGATACACCTAGGTACACTACCTGTATTTTTACTAACTACCCTTTTCACTGATGTGTTTAAGTACCTCTTAATACCTGATTTTTTATGCTGTAGTCAAAACACTGATCCTTGGATCCTATATACTGCATCAAATTAAGAGTTTTTCCAGCCAGCTGTCCAAAACTGAAGCACAAAGCTTCAGAGAAATCTTCCTGTTAGACTTAAATACACCCAAGAAGCCAGAAAAGAGAAAACAGAAACTCTTTATTCTGACTCTACCAGCCAGAAAACATTGGATTCCATCATGGTATTGTAAGAATACTGTAGATTCACTATTTTAAACCTCATCCTCAATGCCACAATTTTAATGGCGTAGTTAGAAAAGAACAAGATGCAAGAGCTCTCCTCTCCTCTCCTCTCCTCTCCTCTCCTCTCCTCTCCTCTCCTCTCCTCTCCTCTCCTCTCCTCTCCTCTCCTCTCCTCTCCTCTCCTCTCCTCTCCTCTCCTCTCCTCTCCTCTCCTCTCCTCTCCTCTCCTCTCCTCTCCTCTCCTCTCCTCTCCATTTTAACCAGTGTTCATTTGAAGAGTGCTGAAATATGCAAATTAATATTGAGTATGTCAGACCCTTTTTTTCCTTACTACAGTTGATATTGTACTCACCTCATTTTTCTATCCTATACTCACATGTTTTGAAATGAGTGCTCACAGAATTAAAAACATGGATTCTGCTTCAATTAACATGCATGTATTTAATTCAGGTAAATTACACCTGAAAATATATTCCTTGAAATATTTTTAATACGCCTTCTGTCTATATATGCCATTTTCACAGTATCTACACTTTATTGAAGATTTTCTGTATTTTGAGTAATTGTATGAATGCATATATTCATGGTAATGCTTGTAAAAATCTGCAAGTATGTGTCTAATGATTCTTAGCTCAGCCAAAAAAACCCATGGTGTATTATTTTGAGAAACAGTTCATGACCATATAATGAAACATCAAATCACAGTGCATGGGAAGAAAATTAAGATTGGCATTGCCAAAATTGAGCTGCTCCTCAGTTCTGAGAAGCTTCTCAATTTTGAGGACTTAATTTTCAAATAATTTTGCTAAAAACAGATAAGTAGGCAGAAGGCAAGAAGCAGGTTCTGTCCCCAAAATATATTGCCATTAAAATGGATTCAAGGAACACCATGCACGGAGAGGAACAAAACATACCAAGAGGGCTGAGTGGGCTGGGGACTGGCTTGGATTTGTCAACCTTTCTAGAGTTTACTTTTAATGAATAAACATCTCAGTGGATGCTGCAGGCCAGATGAATTCCCAGGAGATCCTCAGTAAGGAAAGAAGTGTGACTTTGAGGGTCACTTCATCAGAGCTCCACTGTCCACAGTGACAGACAGAAGGGCAGGAGACACAGTATTCCCACTGGAACAGGGAATTCAGCTCACTGGGGATGAGTGAAGAAGACAGGAACAAGCTTCTCAGTGGCTTTGAGGGGGAAAAGAAGAAATGTAATATTGATCTGGTAGATATGAAATGGGCTGAGGTTGCTGGTGGGCTTTGTGAGAGGGGTTTGCAAGAGCAGAATGAAAATATAGAGGTATTTCTGACTTTGGCTGCAAGCCAGTCCTACAGTCATGCTCATATGTTCGTCCATTTCATTAAAAGTGATGCATGAAATCACTTAGTATACTTGACTCCTTTAAATACCTTGACAGAGAGCTTAGTAAATTACTGTTTTCTGAATAAGCAAGAGCCATATCTGAATATACATACTTATGTGACACTAAATTCACATGTATGCAAGTTAAGAATGCTTGTTTTTACAAATTTAATTACGTGACTCTTGTACTAAATTTTTGCATGAAGAACAGGCAGGAGAATAAAAAAAAGGTATCAAATAGTCCAGTGCCTGAAGGCTTTAGGAAACAATCTATACAGAGACTTTTAAAAATACACGCAGTATTTTTGATAAAATTATGTGCCAGTTCAAGGGCCACTTTTCTTCTTCAGCACACACAGTCAAGTCTTCTGGAATTCATGACCACTCAAAGCCTTTAATGAAACTTGAGCACATTAGTCAGAATAATCTAATCACTCTGTCTTTGAAGATAAACTCTGCTTTTCTTGTTTGCTCTCACATACATGGAAATGCAGAGACACTAGAAGTGTCATCATCATGTAAGACACTTGCTATTAAATCTATTCTCAATACAAAGCTGACCTGAGGTGTGTTTCAGAAATCTTTCTCTTTGTCTGCTCTAATCCATCAGAATCCTTTCAGGTAAAACTGCTGCATTTATACATCAAAACTGTGTTTTTTAAGTAAGGCTGTCACTTATACAGCATGCATCTTTTCAGGAAAATGTCAGGGATGTTATACTTGGGTGTCCTTCTGCCCAAGAGGCCAAAAGAGCCTGAACAATGAAGCAAACAAGACAGCTAATCAATACCAGTCACAACACTATTTTTTATCCTCCAACATCTTCATTTTCAAGTTGGTACACATCATTACAATAGGAAAACAGGACAGTCAATCTCCATTAAGTTCAAGCACTGCATGAAAGAATTAATTTGGCTGCCTTAAAAATGATGATACAACTGCATGCCCTTAAACCTTTCAAATTTATACTAAATTTACAGAAAATACTTGGATAGGCATATTGGCTAGATATGAAGGCAGGGGGATATTGACTTGTTTTTTCCTGTTGGCACCATGCATTTTTTTACAGCGATGATTTCTCTGAGCACTGGAATATATCCTGTAAATTTTTTTAAGGCTTTGGTATAAAGCAATTTCACAAGTACCTGTGTAACTAATCAGACTGAAGGTTCATGATGCCAATTTCTCAGAAGTATGTCAGTGGCACTGAGTCTTGTTGCTAGCTCTAAAAAAGATCCTTTAGATTTGGGATTTTCAAGAAGCCCAGGGATTTAGTAGTCCATAAGCCATTCATAAATGAGTGATGAGGTCAAAACCCCCTTTGGCTATTTTGACAAATCCATTTCAAGTAACTACTCATTTTCACATTTAATTTGAGTTCAAAGCAGTCAGAGTTATGATTCTCCCCCTCCTCCACACTGGCTGCTTTCAGTATCTGGCACTGAACACTGACCTTATGTCATCTGCACCTGTATGCATATATGCATATGAATACACATGCAAACAACATACAGGCAAAACCACTGAGATGGGCTGGCATATGGCAGGAACCCTTGCTGGTGCTCCAAACACATTTGCTGGCACTTGCCACAGAGGGAGTGGGGTAGAAATGAAAAGCATGAAGAGACTTCTAAGTCTCCCTCCCCATACATCTGTTAACATCCTTTTACTTCCTATATTTAATGCACACAACAGCTTGGTCTAGTACAACCTTTCAGCACCTGACACGCTAAACTGCAGGGGGAACATTCTTCAGTCAGCCAGCATCAAAATAATTTTGTGACCAGGGCTATCTCCAAGTAAAACTGAGTGGTCTTACAGATACTAATTATGATGTGGTTCTGCTTAGTCAGACATCGTGATTTTAACTGAAAGTGGAGAAATCCATTCATTTATAAATAGCACCATGTTTCAAAATTTCAGCCAATTCTGAATCCATTGATAAATATATTTTTCTTTTGTTTTGGGGAATTAAGCAATCAATAATCAGTCTATAGGCATCAACTTTGTGAAATAAGACTTAAGAGAAACTGTGAGAAATGCTCCTGTCAGAAAATTTACTCTAGATCTGCAATGTATGCGGTAATTTCTGGTGCTACTTTATTTAAAAATTTCAAAATATACTTGATTCTCAGCAGATTTATAGCTAGGACATCAGAGATATAAGACAAGCAAGTAAGACAGAACTCACCAGTTCTTTAGAGGAGCAGCACAGCAGGTAAGGCCTCTGAGAAAGAGTACTACAACATTTGGAGAGACAATCTCCATCATGTAACAGCCATTCTGAACATTTTTTCAGTCTGTTTTCTCTCTTTTGTTCTCAATTATTTTTCTCAACTCTAGATTCAGCACAAAAATACTAGCAGGCTGGCCTCATATACTCTTGTTTATAGCTCCAGGACATTACAATCACTGTCCTGATGTTTTTGAAACTTCTGGAAAATTATCTGTTCCCAGATACTTCTTCAGTACGTCAGTTCTCTTTTAGCTTCACAGCTTGAAATAGGCTGGTGATTTTGTTGCCTTTTTTTTGTTTTGTTTTTATCTTTATATATCTTTTAATTATATATCCTTGACTACGTAAAGAAGTGAAGGTCATGATTAACCTGTTGTCTACATGAAGTTTATACAACGACTAAGTTTAAAACTACACAGGTATTTTAGTTTTCATCTGGATCAGAACTTTTACTTAAAACTTTCCTGGCTTTCATGCAAATTCTGAAAATGTATTTTAATTACATTGTCTTTTGAAGGGAAGTGATTTTCTGGCTTACACAGATGGAATAAAGCTATGGAATTCTCTTTCACTGGAGAAAATTAATCTTTTGGCAGGTCTAAAAGAGGAGGAAATGTTCAGTGAGATAGTTCTCCCTGGATGATTTAATGATTATCAAGGGTCGTAGCTAGAAAGGAATGAGAAAAACCATAGAAAATGTTGTGGCTTGTTGAACACTTCAGTACCAGGAAACAGTGAAAGCCCTTGGAGATAATTTTATTCACAAAAGACCTCTGCTTTACCGAGACTCACCATGGTACCTATCAGCCGATGGCCAGAGCTTACTCTGGATTTCCACACCTTTTGGCCTTCATCCCAAATATGTACAGGACCACTGAGACTTTTCATTTTTGCTCTTAATAGGAGTGTGGGAGAATGCTACACTTCCATCAAGGAACCATAAACAGATACCATTAGTTTCTCACTGGTGGCAGATTGTGCTTCTGAGCGATGCCAATGGAAAGCAGGACAGACTTGTCTGAGGTAAGGATTGAACAGAGTGACAGCTGGAGGACAGAAAAATCAAGTTGAAGCACTCACGGTTATTTTTTGGTGAATTTTGGTGAAGAATGTTCAAGATTTAAATCTAGATGTGGCTTCAAGGACACCAAGGCAGCTCAGAAACAAGCACATTTGTTTATCCCAGCAAGAAAAGGAACTGGCAGGAAATAGCAACTTTTCAAAGTATGCCTTGCTTCTCTGCCAGTTTCTACGATTTTTTTTCAGGTCTCAAATATTCCACTACTGGAAAGGTCATCCTTCTTCCAAGATAACATCCCTAAGGAGCTTTGCTCTTTTGTATAAACATGCAGATGCAGGCACCACCTCTACCCGCATTTTCATTCTTTCTGCCCAGGGGAGTAACACAGGCAATATTCAGCATTTGGCCAGGACGTTCCCACAAAACAGTGGGAAAGCTGATTCATACTTTGATTTTTCCACTTATCATCTTCATGCCACTTATCCTTCTTATGCTCTCAAGGGACAGCAGACTCACAATGAATCTTCCAAGCAATGTACTGTCTGTTAGTCCAGCTTTGACAAATCTTGGAACAACTATGCCACAACTCAGAGCACATAAGCATGGTATGGCAAGGCTGCTATAGACCCCTGATGGTCTCCTCCTATCCCCTTGTGTCCACCTGAGATGGACCTGCACTTCTTGGTGACCGCTAAATTTAGGCTTTCCCAACCATATCTGCCCCAAACTGGTTTAGTTAAACCTCTCATCCAAATTCTGATACAGCAGGCTGCTCTCAGTTTAGCACAACTGAGAAAATGAGTTTTCTGCCATATTGTCCAAACACTGTTTCAGTGAGATTCCTCAGACTGGAAACTCCACATCGCCCTCAGTAACTCACTCAAATCTTACCTTTTTCATCGAGTTTTTATAATGTAAAATCTTCAAGGTAAGAGAGAGAAAATTTTGTTCCAAACGTGTGCATAAATCCTGTTAATACTTACAAGAATTAGATCTGTTTATTGGATGAAATATGTAACCTGTTGTGTACTATTTTATTTTCTTTCAGGTCACTCATCTCTTTCACCCTTGTATCAAAATAATTGGCAGCAATGCATGACTCAGAAACATCTTTGCTGTCACACAAAGTGGATGTCAACAGTATCAATGTAAAAAAAATTACATTAGCTCTTTCAAATGCAGAGATGGCATGAAAAAGAACACACAGTGATGTGCTATGCATCATTTAAAAACAGATACACTCTCTGCAAAGATTGTTGTCACTGACAGTGTTATATGTATGGCTTTTTCCCTTTTTGCTTTTTACAGCACTTAAACTTAAGGCTTTTTGGTTTTGCTCTGCAGGTTTTGGGGGTTTTTTGAAACAAAGGTCACTCACTTAGCAACAGATAAATAAAAAATTCAAGCATCCCCAGAAAAATCAATAAGGGTACTAAAAATCTAAGTTGATAATAAATTTTTGTTCTCCCTTCACATAGCTCAGGAATGTCAGTATTTACTGGAACCACTGTAATATCAGATATTTCAGAAGAGTATTGATTTTGCCACTGAAGTGTGACTAAAGGGATAAATAAACTGCTCTTGGGGTCAATCGATTCATTTATCTTTGCTGTTATTTTATAAGAAGTCAAAGCAGCATAAACTTTGATAAATAAATGTTATCATGAAGAAATACCATCCATATGAAGATTCTGAGAACAATGGGAACATATTTAGACTGCCGGCACTGAGCTGAAGAAACAGGATTTATGCTGCTTTGAGTATTAACAAGGAGGACAAAATACGACTTTCCAGCATTGATGCACAATGCCTTGTTTACAATTCTGAATGTGGCTTGGTGAATTAGGATGAGCATTACCATATATAAAGTAGAATATACCACAAGATAGGAAATACATGATAGGAAAAGGGAGAAGAACCCTTGTATTTGTATTTATAATGAATCTGAATCACAGCTGTACTGATGCATTGTGCTCTAAAAAAAAAAAAGGAAATGTGGTAACAGCCAATATATTCAAGTTGATAAGTAATGAGGATGCTATGAAATTACTTTATGCAGCTTTAATTGCAAGCAGGATAATAGCTACTTCAAGAAGTCGTAAGGATATTATAAAAATTACAGTGCAAAAGTCATGCAGAGCCCACTACATTGTGATTATGGTGTGAATTTAAGGTGGTAAGAGACTGCTAGGACAAATACAAGGTTTGTGTAAGACATAAAGAACTGCTGTCTCTGTGATAAACAATGAGTCTACTTTTGCAGAGCTACATATGCAAAGAAAAAGAAAAGACATGCAGTGGCATTCAGATAAAATGACAGAGAAGGTGTGTAGCACTTTTTTATATGATACCTAGGTAATAGGTGGATGCTATCCATCTAAATGAAAATTTTTAGAAACTAGACATGTCTGGTCATTGCTAGTCACTCTCTCTCTGCTCAGAGTCAGTGGAAAGAATCAGACACTTTCTGCAAGCAGTTCCTCTTCCAAGGTCTTTGCCTAAGAGAAACCAGATGAATCACCTTTTGGTGGCACCTGTTTTGGTCCTTTGACTGTAAAAGGAGTGGAGTCCAGAGCAGTCCTGGGCATGCAAATTTTAAATGTTGCAAGTGAAAGGAAATGAATACTATGCTGAGTATTAGTGAGAAGGAAGACATCCTTAATTCATCGAAGTGAAAGAGCAGCAGGTAGCTGTTCAACAAATGAAGCTGCCCCTCCTGTAGTCATGAAATTAAAAAAAAAAACAAACAACCAAACTAAAAACCCCCCAAAACCAAACTAAATCAAACAAAAACAGAGGAAAAAAGGCAAAACAAAGTAAAACAAAAACAAAAACAACAACCCCTCCCCAAAAACGCCCCCAAAAATAAAAAACAAACAAACAAAAAAACCCAAACAAAAAAAGAAACAAAAAAACCAAAAAAAACAACTCATGAAAACCCCACCAAAAAGTCCCCCAGAAAACCCAAACCAAACAAAACAGGGATATAGTGATGGTTTGAAACTTTTAGCATTTTTAAATGGTTACATGAAGTCAAATGAAGTGACAACACTGGAATGAATCTCTGTGTGGTTTTTTTTCTTAAAATCCAGGTTTATGACTTCTCAGTAGGCTTTTAAGAAACCCATGAAAGAGCAGCTGAAGAGGCTACCACCTTCCTGGATGTCAGAAAGCAAAGGGTTGCTCAGGAAAGTAAAGGGCTTGATTTCACCTCAGGCATCGTACTATAAATTCTATAAAACTCCAAGGCAGTGCTGCACTCTCCCTCAAAGAGCAAGCATTCCAAGGGTTCCTTATCTAAGGCACTGCAGCTACAGGGTGGACAGGGAGACAGAGAAACAAGGAAAGGGAACTTTATGAAAATTGCACCATGAATTGCTGAAGAAGTCTGTAAGGGGCAAAGGTACTTTCTCATGAAAGAAAGACGTTAGACACAGAGGCTTTTCGAAGTCTGAAGGACTACAAAAGCAAAGCTAGCTAAATAAAAGAAAAAAAGGATTGTGTTAGGTGGTTAATGCAAGGAACCTGAAGGGCATGAAGAAAAGAGTGTTAACAAAAGCTGACAGAACTTAATAAACAACCAGGTTTCCTTCTGGTTTAAGTATGTAAACTTCTATTGAAAAAAATACACTGACACAGTTCAAGGCCATGTTTTTTAATCTGCATGAAAAATACTTTGATTTGACATCTCAATTGAAATTTGAGAAGTACCTCACTGTTGCAAGACAGCCCCTATGGCCTTCTTGAGTCCTTCCAGCCCTGCTGCCTAAGGTCAAAGTAAGGCAGCCCTTACATACCCTACAGTCTTGCATAGGCATGCCATGGGCAGGTCAGGGCAATGAGACCTGATACCCAAGTTCATTCTGATGACACCACAACCCCACACAGCTCCTAAGATGACCACCTAGAGCCATGGGACACATAGCATTCATCTCAGAGACCCAAGAGAAAATCCTGGCAGCTGTTTACCAGGTAACTCTGTTTTATTTCTCTTTGGTAAGGGAGGCTACAAATCCTAAGGTCCTGCACAGGCTTTAACACTGACAGAGCCTTAATGAAAGCAGCTACTGCTTCTGGCTACCAAGTGGCAAACTTCACTGGCCCACAGGGGACACTCCCTTGGGGAGCAGAGATGACTACCAGACAACAAATGAATCCAGACTGAGAATTCAGGAGGGGAAGATGATGCTTTGCATCTCAATTATGAGGATCTGCCAGCTTTAGCATCCATCCCAGGCACTCATGCAGACCATTCTTGGTGAAACATGCTACAAGAAAACTGTTCATGTGTCTGAATCTGTTCAGGTCCATATGACTTCAACTTTCTGAATGAACCAGAGCCGGGCATTAAAGAAAACCAACTACAGCCAATCTTTATGTATTCACCCTGTTTGGAGATTAACAAAGAGCAGCTTAATGCTGGTTGGAAACACCTACCAGTACTTAATTTCATTCACACTTGTAAGAAAGAAAAGGAGACAAATATTGTGCACAGCATATGTGTGTTTTACTTTCTGTCCTGCCAGTAACAGCTGCCAAGTGGTGATTTATTTGCACCAGAAAAACATTAATTTTCCAACAGTAACCAGAAAGAAACAGTAGAGATAGAACATTTGCCATGTTCCAGCAAAAATGTTAATGTATGATGTACAAATATTTTTCAGATACCAGAGTATATATTCAGTATAAATATATTTTACCATCAATTTCTTTCTTTCCTGTTTTTTTTTTTTTTTTTTTTTTTTTACTTCCCAGTGATTTGTATATGACACAGGGTATGCTTGCTCTGGCCTGGTATGCTGTTTTGGCTCATGAACTGGACAGCAATAAAACTCTTCCCCTTCTGTAATGGTGTTCTGTGAAGATCTTACATATGTTTGGGGAAGACAGCACCTCTGAAAGGAAAAATCAGTCCCACAGCCTCTATATGTGATATTACTTCACTGCTGTGCTTTGATATAAACCTGGCTTAACACCAACAGATTGTCAAGTCGTTGTTGTTGCAAAGCTTTGAAGAAGCAGAATGTTTCCGAGCCAAAACACATGGGACAGGGAAGGCAACTGACTCAAGAGAGAACAGAAATTCTGCTAGCAAGGGCGTTAAAGGGCCACTGCTGGACAGAGCTCTGCAGATGTGCCCTGGGACAGTGGCTGAGGGATGGTGGGGTGAGGTAAGGGTGCTGGCAGGCTCCAGGAGATTGCCCTCTCCCAGCAATGGGAGGTGAACTTCTCTCCTCAGCAGGGCTGATAGCAAGTCTCTGCTGACTCCCACAGAAGAAGGAGCACGGGCAGTAAAGCTGCCTTGCCTGGCTTGTTTTGACATATGCTATACCCATCAGTTATTTTTAAATCATGTTGTTTGACAAATCTGCTGAATTCATTCACAATTTCTGATTTGCGAGCTGAGTTTCTCTGTTACTTCTAGGAATGTATGCAAATGGCAACATAATGCTTTCTGTTTTGCTCTGTACTTAAAAATCTCTAGAGGTTGTGACTCTTCTTACCGATCTGTTCTACTTGCTGGCAACCGTTTTTGACAGGAAAAAAACAAGCTAAATAATTAACTCATCCACTTCCTTACACTTTAGGTGATGTATTATTTAAGAGTCCAGGCATTAAATTCTCAATCCTGAAAATATGCCCTTGGGACCAGTTGCTTTGAAGTCATCTGCAGAGTTAGGCAGGTATACAAATGCTCGAAGGATCAGATCCTGAGGAAGGTTACCTTTATTGCAATGGTGAGCAATAATCATAATGAATCTGTTTGGTATTTTATCATACATTACAATATAGCACCTGTTCAACTGCCATCAGAAAAGTAATTGTATTTCAGTGTTTGTATTCTTTTCATTTGATAAATGAGTTTGTTTTATACATTTGCTTTATGCAGTGAAAGAATATTAAAGCAGACCTGTTTAACATCATGTTTGGAAGCATAACGGAATTGTTCTTTGGGAAGCTTCACTCCTGACACTATTAAAGTATTACAAAGAGCTAAATGAACATATTGTTAAGCCAATTTAAAAGCACTTCTAATGAACAAATGAACACACTTCGCTGCATCAGTTAAAAACCAAAAATCCCTGAATCTTCCCTTCTAGCATTATGTGTCTGTGTTACCATCATGAACACCATCTATGTTATCAGCTTGAATTCTTATATCACAAATAGCAGAAAATCACTTAATTGGGAAGCCTGCTGGATAATATATATTGTTTTACCAAATAAGAAAAAGTAGGTCATTAAGGATCTGGCCCTGCTTACCAGCTGGACAGCAAACGACAGGATTTTGCTCTTGTATACACAGACTGCAAAACCTACAGCAAGTGTCAAGAGCTATTTAGCAAGGATGAAACCTGTTTTTTTTGGATCCACCCAACTGGCCACCCAGAGGTAGGGCTTATTTTGACACTTTCTTTCTTTGATAAGGCTGGTGCTGTTTTTTTTCTAGTTACCAGCAATGTAAAGGCTGCTTATCTTTTTCATAATACCTCCAGAAACTGAAGAGCTCTTCACTGCTCCTGGCTATTTAAACTCTACCCTTCTCATCTAAAGAATCACACTATCAGCACAAATTCAAGATAAAACTTAACTGTTACTGATTCGTTTCCTGGAAAAAACAACGTGCTAAGGAAGCAGCAGATGTTATTCCACTGAACGACATTTTGTGCTAAAATGTGAATACTCACAGCACTATTTCTTCCTAGTCCTAAGCTGATCCTAGGAATCTCCTAAAGGGTCTAAAAAGCAATGAAAGTCAGTGCCATGACTTCAAGGATTACTGTGCTTTGCACATGAACATTTGTGCAACAGACACACAAGAAACTCTGGCTGAACAAACCACAGTTAAGTTCAAGGGAAGAACAAGAAAAAAAAAGCAAAACACCTTCCTCCTCAAAACCCAAACCAGCCCAACATGTAAGAATCATCCTGAAATGCATGCTTCTTCTGGAGACAAAGTGTTTATAAGAAATATAGCAGGAAATCAATCATCAAAACCTGTTTTGTTCAGTAAGGTCCCTTATACCTGCAATCCTTGCTAAAAGGGGATCATCCTCCCCCTGCTGATGTCACTCACAGGTGGTAAAGACTCACTCACATTGAAACATCCACACTCACATCATCTTCATTCACTTGAATCACCAGAGAGAAACGAGCACTGAGAATGTGTCACTCATCTGGTCTGTTTTAAATGTCTGCCTTAAGTGAACTGAGACTGATGAGGCCCCTTTCTCTCCAGTGACAGCAAGGACAATCTAGACAATTAGCTAAGATGTCATCAGTGAAACCTGATCAGTTGAATCCCATCTTTACAAACCACGTGGAAAAGGGGGAATGACTTGGTTCTTTGTGTGAAAAGATTTGGGCAATAACTTCAAAAGTTATTGAAGAAAATCAATCCCTAGCACCATGTAGGACAAGCTGGCTTACCAATTTACTGGTCACTGTTAATCCAAACCCTGGGAAATCCATATGACATTGCAAGGTACCCACATATTAAATAAATGCTGTGAATAACCATAGTTTTAAAAAATTGGCTGCTGGTACACAAGATAATATTAAAATACCAGTTATATTTCTTAAGAATTTGATGGAAAAGGAAATTTACCGGTATCCTTAGAGATTTAGCTTTTCATGCAGAGGGAGGAGGCTATAAGCAGAAGTTTGCTTTGGCCAACAAATGCAAAGCATCTCTATGTAAAAAAGGCTCAAAAGATTCCCTGAATATCACAGTCTGTCTTTTCCAGAGCATGTGTGCCCAAACTCTTTGTAAGCTGCAAGCTGTCCCACTCACCAGCCATGCAGGTTCCTGACCTGACATTGGGTCTTTACGTCCCACTTGTAAATCTGCTGCCTTCCAGAGGCATCTGTCTGAAGGCGCCAGCATTCAAACTGACACCCTGTATTGCTGTGGAGCTGAGGAATTCTGCCTCTCCTCTATGTGTTCTGGTCTGTTTATAACATGGGCAGAGAAGACAGGATTTTTTTTTTTCATATTTCAAACAGGCTTTCTGGTAGATATAACCTCTACTTATTGCAAAGATTGCTGAATCAGAAGTTGTCAGAAAATTTTAATTTAGCTTTTCCACATTCTATGAAACAAGCAGAACTATGTACTGACACCATAGCAGAAATGCCAAAATGATGGTATTTATGCCTCTAGAAGCCATGATTCCATAATTCAGGTAATATTATACTGTGCTTTTATAGTACAGTTTGTCTTCAGCAATGACAGTTATAGAGTTTTGAATAATAATAGACATTTTTAAAAGACTATACTAATCTCTTATCTTCCCATTTGTTATTTCCTTGTCCTGCCTGTTACTGTAATATAATGGTCATGCATTATGGACATAAAAGATGCTATTCCATCATGAGATGTGCACTTCAGACAGATTATCTGCACAAACTTTTGCCCAACAAATTAAATAGCACAAATACATCCAGGCCCATAAAACTCCTATTAACCCCTTTCAAAAGTATAACTTTCCTTCTGAACCATGTGGGACCAGTGGTCCTGGGTGCTGTATTGCCTATTGCTGCATACCCCACCCTGACCAGGAGGGCTGAGAGGCAGGAGGCAATGCCCTGGGACTTCAGCATGGGTCATAGCTGACACAGATGCCATGTGTCATCATATCAACTATGCTAGAGTGAATAGGGTCTGGCACCCTGAGGTACATTTTATTTCCCAGGGGCCTTGAAATGGACACCTGTATGGAAGACACTTAGGCTCAGATGATCAACAATTTACAAATTTGGACATGTGGGTCTTCCTGGAGTCTGTCATACAAAGAGACCCAGAAGTGAATCAGTAGCTGGTGAGATGGACAACAAACCCTTTACCAAGAGGAGTGGGTCCTGCCAGCTGCACAAACCATCCTGCCATCAGCTCCAGGCAGAGTCACATCTGTGGTGCAAGCACCTTCTCCCCTCACTCTGTAACCTCTGCATGCCTGCATCTCCCTGAATATCCTCCCTCCTACCTGACTGAAATGCCTGAATAATTACATCGTTGGCTACATGGCATATTCCTAACTCTTTGCAGCTGTTTCCAGTCCATCTTGTTTCTCCCCTATATCATGGTATCATGGCTAATTAATTTTATATTACAAACCAGCCACTTCTGAAGGATTTGTGGAGGTTCAGATTAAAGGCAGAAGTTCGGCCTCCTTCATGTGCCTTTGACAAAGATGATTTTATAACCTTTACATCAGATGTTTTAGGCACTAATCATGCCTTTATTTTATTCAGGTAAGTAAATGTGCAACAGTTTAGGTGGGGTTTTTTTCCCCTTCTGCAAAGTAACAAGTACTTGGATTTTATTTTCTTTCTAGCCTTCATTTGACTATATTAGATACAAACAGACTCATTACTGTGAAGTACACAAACAACAACAAAAAATTAAGTTTAAGTCCAATTATATGATGATTTTTTGAGCATACCATTAAGCCAACTAGCAGTAGGACAAACAAACCATAAAAATATATAACTTAACGAAGTGTAATAGACCAAAACAAAGCACAGTAACTGGAAAAATTAGAATACACAAATGAAAATGACACAACTACATGATCCAAGAGGGTCCCCATATTAAAAACAGAGAGAACCCAAACCATCAACAACCCACAAAGACCAGTTTGTCACTTAGACCCAGTCCACTGTGCTACAGGCTCTCTACAGATGCAAGACTGGGATCTTTAGAGGGAGCTTTCTGCACCTTGAAGTTCCTTGTCCCTGCACACACTGCATCCTTTTTACCACTGGATGTGCCAAGATGAACAAAATTGGGCTGCTGTGCTCTCCCCCTTCCTCCCACAGTAGTGACAAGTATTTCCATGTTCCTTGGCCAGGAGAAAAGGGATGTTCCCCAGTCAGGAAAACACTGGCTGGGTCTGTACTGGGATTTAGTTATTACCCAGTGTGGGTACCAGGATTGCACTGAAATAGCTCAGACACCTTTTTATTCAGGCTCTGGAGACATGCACACCCTGTGCCCCTAGGTAAAGTCCTGCAACGAGCTTCCCAGTCTGCTATTCCCTTCCTGCTGCTCTCACCATGAGGAACCTTTTAGTGACAAACTGTAGGGCTGGTACTACAAAGCACATGTTCTTCAGGAGAATGGTGCTTCCTTTTAGCCAGGGCCTCCATGGCAAGGACACTTTGCTAAGGTTAAGGAACACCAGTGCCAGCAGTCTGAAGAGCCACTATTACAGAGAAACAAAACAGCATCAGGGACAGATGTAGAGCCATCTGCCCTAAGGGAAGGAGTGGTAGGTGGCAGAAGCTGAGAGCATCTAGCACACAGACAACATGGACTGAACCTGTCAGACTAAGGAGAGACTGAAAATGGGCTTTCTCTTTTCCAGGTGAGTGCTCTCACTGCTGACCTGCTGCTGAAGAAAGAGTGAAGGGGAAAGGTAGTAACAGGCAGCACCTCCGATGGCTCTGCCTTGGAGGAGTTTGCCAGGGTCCCTGGTGGCTCAAGCAAGTGAATTTTGGAGTAGTTAAATACACCTACCTCCAGCCCAGAGTTAGAGGCACAAGCCTTTTCAGGCTGCTGTCCTCCTTGGGGATGACAGCAGCCTGAAAATACAGCCCTGTTTGTAGGATTTCCACATGGCCAGCTTTGGCAGGACTTCTGGACACTCCTCCCCAACCCATAGGACTCTCCATCCGTTGTGCTATCTAGATGTAATACATTGCTACTACCTTGATAAAACATGCTATAAGGTAACAGTTATTAGAAATGGAAAGTGCAATGTATACACAAATGCTATGTTCTCCTTATTACAGAGAAATGAACTTTGATAAGTGGAAGTAATTAGTCCATAAAATTTAACTTCCTATTTATTGACTTAACCCAACAATGTGGTGTTATTAAATTCTTAGGCTAGGAACCACTATGACCACTAAAAAGTATTTGCCAGCCAAAGTGCAAATCAGTAGTTCTACCTTTAGCTAAAATTTTACAGATTATGCCAAATAGAGTTAATAAATGCCACTTCATAATTTGGATTAGTACAAATTATTAGCAGAGTCACAACCCTGTATTTCCACAGCAAAAAGTTTCTTCAGAAGATTTTTTATTTAACATAATGATCCTGTTAAAAATACGATAAACAACTTTCTGTTTTAAAAATATAGAGTTTACGTTTTTCAGGCACTATCTAATGAGGCAGAAGTTTATAACAGACTGGAGTTTTAAACTGTAAGAAATTAATATGTATATGGAATTGCAGAACAATCAGGATCCATCAAGACATCAAGTTTTTAGATATATAAGATAGCAGAATGAATCTAAAATGTGGTAGATTGAAAATACAAATTTGACCGATCTCTAAAAAATTAAAGGTCATTTTTTATAAATACTTTTTAAAATTTATTGTTTGAAATAGTACTTTCTGAAAAAATGGGCTCATAGGGATATATTGCTATGCATTCCAGTGTTCTATTTTAACTACTTTCCTTAATTATACTGAGGTTACAGACATTTTCAGTCTCTTTCACATATACAGTATTCAGGGCAGTAGCATTTGGAAATTATGCACTGGAAATAGAACTGAACTTCAGGTTCCAAGGAGCACAGTGAACACACCTTAGCAATTTTAATTGGCCATGATATCGCCAAGAGGTCAGCAGTAAAATCTGTATTCCAAAGTTTATGGCTGTCATTTCATAGATTTTGATTTAGGGTTAGCGCCTGCACAGCAATTAATGATCAAACGGTGATATTTAAACTGCTGGTCTCAAATGCAGGAGCTCTTTCTGAGCAGTCAGAGACCATGACAAAACCAAGCAGAAGGTCACAACTTGCTCCTCCATGCAGTGGCTGTCCTGTCCCTATAGCTGGGGGCTGTAATCCTCATGGTGTTTGCACTGGATGTGTGCAAACACAGATCTCCCGTGTCCTCCATCTGGCTGCAGTGGTAAGGACCAGATGCACTGTGACCCAGGCCAGGTGTTAGAAAGGGGGCAAGAGAGGAGATAACTAGGGAAACCTTCTAGAGGTTATGTTCATGATGACAAATGCTGTGCAAAGGGTCATAAATGCACTTTCAGGAAACCTGCAGATAGAAAGGATGTTAGTGAGAGCTTCTTAGGATGGTGCATTCCCCATCATTTAACACCCGTAATGGAACAGCATCCTCATATTTCTCATGACACTGTTATTCTTCTTAATGGGGATTAACAGCCTTTCGTGTTATTTCCTGTTTAGATTTCTCATGAACTAACATCCCCACATCAGATACTATATTAGCCAATAATAAGAATAAATGACAGACTGTGGTAGTTTCTTGCCTGACAAGGGTGCTGCATTATCCCACCACACAAAGAGTACAAAGAAATTTCTGGGGTTTATTTATTGTTTTGGCTATTACATAAAAATATTACAGAAATAAAAACCCTGAAGAACTAGTATGGTGTGGTATTGCTCCAGTCATAATATGCTAGTACACAATCAATTCTTATAAAAGCTTTTCTCTTTCAGAGTAGTTTAGTTGTCCAAAGGGAATAAATAATTTACTGCTTGTTCAATCTGGTACTTCCCTCCTATTATTTTAAAAAATTTATTCTACTTCGCATTTACCATATAAAGCATTCTTTGTTTACAATTTTACCATTTAAAATCCTTTGCCTCTTTTAGCACATAGAAGATACCCTTGGTCAAGTGAGCTCACCAACCGGATGCTGACAGCTTGAGAAGAGTTCAGGTGTACATTTTATTTTTCTTACTGCTAAAACCTCTATGGACCACATTTGTTTATTTTGATGTGGATTTCCACAATTTCCACATTTTCAAATGAAAACCCTATACATCTTATATACACAGGCACACATATATTCTTAATGCATAACAAGGCAAGGCTGGATGGGGCTTAGAGCAACCTGACCTGGTGAGAAGTGTCCCAGCCCATGGCAGGAGGGTTGGCACTAGATGGTCTTTAAAGACACCCTTCCAACCAAAACCATTCCATGAATCTGTAATTGATTCATTCCATGGTTCTGTAATTATTAAGATAATTGAATGCAAGTGGGTGATGTCAAACTGGTTCACAGCTGCCAGGAAACTACTCCACAGAATTTTCAGGAAACTTAGCAGAGACAGGCTGGAGCACCTTGTTGACACTAGAGGTGACCACGTCTAAAAGAGCCTCCCATGGTGGGAGCCAGCAGAGCATCAACCCTGCTGACACTCTACCCACTGACAGATGCAGAAAGAAGTTTCTCCTTGCCCTGGACAGAGCACCCCCAGAATGTCCCACAACCTAAGACTTCTTGGAGAGGACCAACCATAAATACTCAAGTACCTACATTTTTAGCAAATGATATTGCATTCTAGGCATTTAGTTAATGCTTTCATCCAGCAGATTTTTTTCAACATTTCTAAGAAAAAAATACAATGTTTCTACTGGAGACAGGCCTTAATTTATCATTCAGAAAGAAAAAAACCCTGCCTTCCCAAATGTTTGCATCTTTAAAATAATTCCGAAAAGATGAGAATGAAAATGAATGCATGAAATAGCGCAGTACTTGTCTCTATCAGTGGTGTTTTCACCTAAGAAACACACAATTTTAATTTTACAATTGTCCTTTTCATACTACTTTACTGGTGGGGGAGAAGTCAGTATTTACCAGCAGAATGAACAGTACTTAGAGGATCAGATTTCCAGTTCATCTTTTCAGTTTTACCTCTTCCCAAGCAGATATGTAGCAGTGAACCTAAAAACTCATGAGAAAACAACTTCATAACCCATACAGCCTCCCCCTAAAATCTTTAAATGACAGTGTCAAAGTGACTAATTTTCTGTCTTCAGTATCAAACAGGGATTCTGAACTGCTTTCAAATCTCAGATGTCACAGTGTTTTAAAATATCATGGTTACTTGATTAGAAGAGGGATCCATGCTAGTGCATCACTTTCAAATGGGAAAAGATGTATCAAACTCTCTTCTAAATATGTTCTGTATGTTGGCCTTGCTATTGGTGTGATTTCTTTCTAATTTCTGCTCCAGTGAGCACTGGTGACTCATGGTCATGGTAAATGGTCTCCAGGTACATCTGCAGTATGTTCACTGATGTATTTTTCAACCAGAAGTGTTATGAATACACAGTGACCTGGAATGATTTTGAGGGCTGACACTCAACTGTTGACCCTTAAAACTTTGAAATAACTATGTTAAATATTTAAAGACAGGAATAAAAGATAACTCTCTAAAATAGAATTTAACGACTATCAGGAATTTAAAAATATCACGTGTGACCACCCTAAAATACAGAGTCATCACTCCAATTCCAGACTGAATATAGCAAAACCCTATTGCTAGTGCTGGAGTGAATACAAAACCAGACTTAGATAATGATTTCCCCATTGCATTGCAAAATCCTGACAGTAGTGGCTGAAGTTCCTGATCAGTTTTCTGGCTTGCCTATAGGACCACAGGTCAAGGTCACAGTGTTGGACAGAACCTTTGAATTACTGCTTTGTTTAGATCTGGAGGTTGGTGAAGAGCAATAGAAATGGAGGTATAATAAATTTTATCACCTGAAAAAGCACAATTTTCCTCTCTAAGAATAAAAACCTGTACTTGCTTTCTGCAGCTTCTTGCCAGGAACATCATGCTTGGACCCTTGCTATTCATGCTGTTTCTGCACGAAAATTCAGCAATTTACCTGTGAAGTCCTAGGACACCTGGACCACATTCTCAAGACAAGAGATTCAAAATTTTAGTGTAGAAATATTTGACTGAACTTCAAATTTCAATTCTGGCCTTCAAAGAACTGCTTATAAACTTATTACATTGTTTAAGGAGAAAAGAAAATCAGGTGTACATTTACATTGACAGCAATCTGCTTACCATTAGCTCCACTTTTAGCATACAGTATGTATGAGAACCAGCAAATATACTCAGCAACTTGATTGACTGCAAGCAAGGATTTGAGCTTGGGTCATCACACTTTCTCTCTCTGGTTCACTGCATGTTTAAGTAGGGTGCAAAAACGGAATATCTCCCACAGAAGTAAACCGAGTGAGCCTGGCCCTGCTGTGCGTGTCGTGTGCTCACTAGAAGCTCCTTGGGAAGTCCACAGTCCTGCATTTAGATCCATCCTGGTCCCAGTAACAGCAAGGCTGAACTCCCACTCAGCAATGTGAAGATGGGACATATGCAATTTCTTCCTGTTAAAGATGTTCCACTTCCCCCCCCCACTGAGTACTCAATAAGAAACGGAGCTAGTAAGTAACTCCTTTGCTTTATGGGGAATTCATTAGTGACACAGAATGCCTGGGCTCTGTTCTCCATGCCAGGTACCAGTTTGCAAGGAGAAAGTAGAACAGTGCCAAAGGAAAGGATGGAAAATCCTTCTCAGTCCTCTCTGAAGTATCTTGCAGGCTTGCAGTCATACTGTCCTTAAAACGCTTTTAGGTAGAGGTACCTGTGCCATCTCTTCCTCATTCCATTTTATCAGTCTAATTTGACAGCACCTTTGCTTTCAGCACAGGTGTGTTCTACAGCAGCATTTTACCTTTGGGTTTGAGTAGGATGCTTTGTTCCATTAGAAACAATTCATCTTGTTTTTCATTTTAATGGAAAAAACCCCACCCCTTGTATTTTCACTTTCAGCTAATTCTTATACATTTTTAATGTATTTTTCTTTGGTTAGAGAACTGAAAAAAAGCACATATAACTTATTCAAGGCCCTGTGCCCCCTCTTCTTCTTTCCTACTGCTGCTGACTGATGACAGTGGAACTGAACCTTCTGAGTTTTATGCAAAACAAATCAGTTAATGGCTATTTCCTGAACTGATTTCTTCCAATTCACTACAGCAACTGGCTAAAAGTAGCCTGGGAGCATTGTATAAATTGTACAGGAGTGGGATGAGGGCAGGGACTGAGACACTCCAGAGAGGTCTGCTTATCACCACAGGAGTTAACACTGGTTTCTCTGACAATCAAAAAAATAAAGTTCTAATGCATATTTAAAAAATATTGAGCTCATATTAACAGGCACCCACATGCACTGGATTCCCTTGTATAAAGGAAAAAGCGTGCCTTCCTGGAGGTTGATGCCACTTCAACATAAGCCTCCAAGGATTTGATATTTATGTGCTCAGCTCTGAGTAGATCCCAGCACAGTCAGTGAGGCTTGACCTCCCCCAGAGAAGTGTCTGGCAGTGAGACACTTTCAGTGGAGCTCCCTGAATGCTGGACTTTGTTTTTTTTCTGGTTTTTTTTTTCCCCTTTTATTTTAGAAATTTCAGAAAAATCATCCACCTAACTTGTCAAATCCCAAATTCAGCTCTGTGAACTGATGCTATGGGTATGGTAGAAGGGGAACACTTGTTTTTGGGACTGAATAGAACATCAATATATAGGCTGAATAGACTGATGCAGAAATACTAGTATTAACTATATGCTCAAAAACATTCAATATGTTTTCTCAGGTGATGAAAATTTCTTGCTATCACACAATGTCTAGTGTAAAAGTAGGTGCTTATTCAGCAAAGTTCTCATGACAAGACATGCAGTACAACAAGCCTGTATTTAATGACAAGAAAAAATTGTGTGGCTTGGTGGTCATGGCACTCATCCAGTGAAGAATTCCAGTTTCTGATTTTCCCTCCAACAAACAATTAATCAATGGATTGTAAAAAAAAGGATCAAAACAAGAGACTGCAACACATTTTCTTGCTTTTCCTGAGATATCCTATGTATATACAAACACATATGGATTGAGAATGGATTGAGAGCAGCCCTGAGGAGAAAGACTGGGGATAGTGTAAGACAAAAAAATTAGGTATGAGGTGGCAATGTGCACTTGGCAGCACAGAAAGCCAACTGTGCATCCTGGGCTTCATCAAAAGCAGTGTGGCCCAGCAGGTCCACTACAATCTGGTGAGACCCCAACTGGAGCACTGCATCCAGCTCTGGAGTCCCCAGCATAGGAAGGAGATGGACCTGTTGGAGTTCAGAGGGCCATGAAGATGATTAGAGTGCTGGAACACCTCTCATATGAAGACAGACTGAAAAGGCTGAGGCTGCTCAGACAGCGAAAGAGTCTTGGGAAGGCCTCATGCATCTTTCAACATATAAAAGAGACTTAATGAATGATTTTATCATGTCCTGTAGTGACAGAAGAAGGAGTAATGGTTTTCAACTCAAAGATGGTAGGTTTTGATTGGACATAAGGAAGAAATTTTTCCAGTGAGGGTGGTGAGGAACAGGTTGCTCAGACAGGCTGCAGATACTTCGTCACTGGAAGTGTTCAAGGACAGGATGGATTGGATACCCCAGTCTAGTGAAAGGTGTTTCTGTCCATTACAGGGGAAGGCTGGACTAGATGATCTTTAATGGTCCCTTCTAATCCAAACCATTTAATGATTCCATGTATCTATTCATGCACATACAAGAGACACGTATTTACATAAATATATATACACATACATATTTAAGTATCCACATATATTATTTTTTTGAAGTGAGACAGAATGCATCTTTTTTAAATTAGACGTGGATAGAGAACCCTCTGACAAAATTTGCCATCTTGGAGTGGAAATCAAATCGTTTTAATCAACCCTTCTCTTTCTGAATCACCTAAGGAATATTCCAACATTTTTC
Organism: Cinclus cinclus; assembly: GCF_963662255.1. Taxonomy (NCBI): domain Eukaryota; kingdom Metazoa; phylum Chordata; class Aves; order Passeriformes; family Cinclidae; genus Cinclus; species Cinclus cinclus. The sequence goes on from NC_085047.1 coordinate 87,470,919, forward strand.
CCACAGACTTCTGTGCTACTGGTGGTCACTGATGTAGCTCCCAAGGACCACATATCACATGTGATGATCTCAGAGTCAGTGCTTGACTTCCTTTTGACAGCACCCAGATGGAAAGATTCACCTGAACTATCCCAGGAGACTGATAGCTCACCAGGGTTTCCCATGTAGCACTACATGGATGCCACCTTACAACCATAATGCTCTACCTCTCTACAAGAGGTCCTAACCATCTTTTTTGTCCTCAAATGCTGGCTGCAGCCTTACTGGATGTCCTTTCTGATACCCTATGAGCATTTATGTGCTTCCACTACTGCCTTGCTGTTGCAGCTCTTTAATTAATCCTGTCACTTTCTCTACTACTGCAGCTTTGAGAGTTCATTTGCTGCAGGCAACAGAGAGCCTGCACGACAGTGTGACATGAAATGCAATGAAATATCTACTGTGGATGTGCTGCTCTAGTCCAGCAGCACAGTCTGCATGTGTTTATCTCTTCAGCTTGCCTTTTCCTTCTATTTTCTTGGCAATCTTGATGACTCCTTCTGCTTCGCCACTAATCTGAGGGAGATGCTGAGAAGGCACAACATGGCTGATGATGCTGTACGCTTCTGACATGCAAACTAAGGGTCACTATTCAGAACAACTCTTTCTGTGGTCCTCCTTCTCTCAGTCAAACCCAGCCTTAAGGCCACCAGTGATAGGAACTGCTGCTTTTTTAATATAAGGGATCCATTTCACAGCCGTCAACAAAAGCACTCTGCATTCATTAAGGCAGGAGGGGAAAAAGGAAGATGAGACAAGCCGTGGGGTTTTGTTTAACCTTGTTCCTCAGGGACACCAGCATCCTTACAGCCACCAACCAGCAGACCAAGTGCTAAGTAGCTCAAAGCAAGATGGCTCCCTCAGGGAACCTATGGAGTATTTACACATTCAGGCTGCTGACAGCCTGTCTGTATTAATACTGGTTAAAGCAAAACCTGAGATGCTCATAAAGCACAGGTCGGCAATTTAGAGGAGCGAGCTGACAGTACTGAAAAATAAAGAGAAAACAGAAAAGAAGAGAGGCACTCCCAAAACCAGTTTTTGCTGAAACACTACTAAATATCACTAGATTTCAGGGCCCATGGCAGAGTGAGAAAATGAACTGAAAAACTGCACTTGTTCAAAACTCAGCATGGGACCATTTTTTGTACAAAAAGACCTATATCCCTAACAGAGATCTAATGATTCAGCAGCCATTTTCAATGCTAAAGGAAGAGTCTTTTGCACCTGTCAAGTGACATCAGACATAATCCTCATAAATATCTTCACCAGCATCAACTCTGTTGTGGGTGTGAAGGCCCTTCTCTGGAACCCCACCTGGCACTCAAGAACACTCTCCTTTTCAATACCGTGGTCAGCATTACCTTCAGGGGAAGAAGACTACATGCTAGAGATGGCAGGGAACACTCTTAGAGAAGGTGCATAAATCAGTCATAATTTTAAACAGCTGTGCTGCACATATAGCAAAAAATTCTGTTGTGCAACCACCCTGTCCTCTGCAAAAGAGGAAGGTCTTTACACCAGGACACACCAATAGATGCCATTAGCTTAGGCAAAGTCATTTTTTCTGGGCTTCAGTTTAGTTACTGAGACTAGAAGAGCTTCAACTGGGTATTTTATCTGTTGAGATCCAAAAATGTTAAACTTATACTGAACATAGAAAAGGCAGGCAGAGCTTTAAGAAGCTCTTGTTTCAAATAAATGAACAATGCTATCAGAAATATGAAATATAGCATTTTGAAGGATGCATTTTGAATATTGCATTTCAGTTCCCCTGTCAGTCAGGGATCCTCCACATGATGAAAAGTCACTTATAAATTTAAGGTAATACTAAAACATTCTTTTTTCTTCCTTTATCAAAAAAACAGGAAATATTTACATTTATTCTATTTTGCATGCCTACAAACAAAAATAATATGCATAAATACTATATCGGCTAAAGGCCCATAATTCTGCCACACACTTATCTTTTATTTTGCATAGTGATTTGTGTTTTTTTCCTCCAAATGCTGCAAGTCATTTTATGGTTTTTATGTTGCCTAGGAAATCTTACAGATTTTTAAATTTCTGTCTTCTATTCCACTTTAAAACTGATCTCATCATAATGGCAATATTTTTTGTTTCACATCTGGGTCATACATGTCATATGGAATGTGTTGTACGATTAGCTTACTCACTCTAATCTCTGCACTGTTGAGTACCCTGTACTCTGGTAAATACAACCTGGACAAAGTCACCATGCTGTGAAGACAACAAGATGACAGCACAAATCTACAATCACTTTTGCTCCCTTTTAGGCAGGAGGATACAACTCATAAGGTGCACATCTAGTGAGATCCTTTATCTCTCACACCTTCCATCCCCCCAGTCGGAAGAGATGAGGTTGGTTTGCTTGAAATTAATGACCTGCCTTGAAATGCAATGTTTAGTTCATGCTGGCTAACCCTGGGGTGTGTGAGAACTTCTCAGCTCTGAGGTCCCAACTGGAGAAAATGCCCAGTTCTGTAACACCCTTTGCTTAGATTTTTAAGCACCACACAGTGCCTTGACTTCTAGAAAAGTAGGTATGAAGGCAGAAATGAGGCATCAATATGCTACAGAAATCCCTCTGGTTACTGGGGGATCAGGATTGTTAGGTCCTTAGCCTTAAGGGACACAAGCACCCTACAGTTAGGACAGAGACAAATGAAGACAGAGTGAAAAGAGGAGTTGACATAAAGCTGGTAAAAATGATAAAAGGCACAGGTGGACTTCCAGACGAACACAGATGTAAAAGACTTGAATGGTTTAGAGAAGAATGGGTCACAGATTATTCCTTCAGAAGTCAACTGGATACTGCCATTTGACTTTTCTTGCAACACCAACATAAGAGAACAGTTGATGACACTGAAGACAGATTTATTTTTTTTTTTAGGTGAAACATAATTAAACTGTGGCATTCACTGTCACAAAGTAATGAGAAAAGCCTGGAGCATAGCAGGATTAAAAAGGGACAGAATTTTTATACAGGTAATGAGAACACATTCTGTTACCTTAGTTGGCACACACAGTTTTCTTAATGAGAAATATGAAGCCTCACATTCCAGCATATAAAGCACCTAGAAACCTCAAGACTGAGGAAGCAGTGGTCCCCATCTGCAGGTTAGGTTGAACCTCAGTGCCCCTCCTTGAGCCAAGAAGCAGGATGCTGGACTGGAGGGATAGCTGGTCTTGCCCGGAATGGCAATTCCTACATTTAAATGTTTATATGTAAAAAGTAACAGCTCAGTTATAACCAAAACAAATTTAAGTGAGATAAGTTGATAAAGCAAATCCAATCATAAGGAACAGAGAAAGTATTATGTGTATGCAGTAAATTCTTGAATGGAAAGAAAATAAATAAACCCAGTTAAAGTAAATACAGGCCAGTAAAACTGAATAATGTCCAAAGTGCTCAGATATAATTCTCACAAATGAAGGTGTCTTTCTGTTCCAGCAGCCTATGCCGATGCACACTGAGTACAATATTTTCTCCAACAGCAACAAGCAATTGTCACAAGACCATGAGGCATTTTTCTGGGTTTTGGGTTGTTTTTTTTTTCATTTTTTTTTTTTTTTAATCCTTAAAGCAGCAGGTCTGGCCTGGGTAAAAACACTGTTAGCCACAGAAGACTGCTTCCCCAGCCAGTGCAGACTGCTGCAGAGCCTCTGACGTCAACAGAGCCATACTGATTTATACCAGCTGAAAATACTTTTGTTCAGTGAAAACCTTCAGTACAATGGTGTGTCGTCTAACTAATTTTATTAATTCTTATGTTTATTCTCAAGCCTGATGCTACTGCTTGAGTGTGAGAAGGAATCATTGATATTTAATTTTAGAGCTCTCAAACCCCATTTGTTCACATTTTCTGAGTTGTGAAATAGGTTTCACTCTGTTCCCTAACCAGTTCAAACAAATCTGGAAAAGAGCAAAACTATGTGCTGTTATCTATATTTGCAGACTTACCTTACTTCTTCTCAACTTACAACTAAAAAATAGTTTTGTGTCTTCTCCCCACCCCCTGCTTTAAAGGGAAATTTTCAAGTCACTCATCCAGGATATAATCTCAGTCTTTGGGGATTCTATTTATATTTTATCATTATGAATATTTATTATTTGGTCTTTTAAAACTAATTAATTGATTTAAATTAACTTGAATTTGTGCAAATTTTCACTGTCCAGTTCTTCATCTTGAGACTGCAGACATCACAGCCACAGGAATCTTCAACAAGCTGCTGCTGTACATGTCTGAATAAAATGGCATAATCTAAACAACTAATCTTGGAAAAGAACCTAGAATAAGGTGGTGAAATTATATAACTCTGTTAGTAACTAGTGAAAGGCAACCTTTTCAAGTTGAATTTATACTGTATTTCCCTCACAGTTTTTTTTTTCTGATCACTCTCCCATGTAACACTGGATGTGTAAAATAAAATGGCTTTGTAAAAAAAATATTTTAAATAGTGGTCCATGTCTTCTGACAGCGATCTGAAGCTTCAGTTTCGCAGGTCTCAAACTGAGTAAGTATAGCCTTAGCTGTGAACAAATTACACTGCAGATTTGTACATCCCGAGATAAATAGAAAGCAAGCAGTTCCAAAATTAAAAGAACGGTATCGCTGTAGTTTGAATGCACAGTGCAACACCACCACCAATTTAGTCCCACAAACCACATGTAAACAGAGCAGTCAGCAACAAGACCAAACCCAGGCAGTGAAAGATCCAAGCCAAGCCCAACAGCTTCCACACTCAGAACAAGAGATCTGAGCTTTTCAAGGACCCTGTGCCTGCTGCCTGCCCAAAGAGTTCACAGTGGGAGAACAACTCTTCCTGACTGCACTTGCTCATCTTCAGAATTGATAAAGATTGACTGATACCCTTCCTGGAGTTTGAAAAGTGCACTGAACACTCTATTTTAGCTCCTTCCTCATATAAGAGACCAGGGGAAAACAAATCCTTGAGCAACTACTGTCCCAAGAAGCATACTGTGCCCTTCAGTCAGCTGCCAGCCACTCCAAGGAGACTCAATTCACGTCACTAGAGCTGTTTCTTTTCACAGTGACACAGCTCAAATTTTTCATGTTGCTGCAGTGTTAATTCCTAGGAGCTGTCATTTTGTGATTTGAACTGCTGAGATGCAGCCACTCATGACACACAAGGGGGCAAGCATGCCCCTTTGAGGAAGCTCTAGAAATGAGGGGCTGCCTCATCCCATACTCCCCTGCTTATTAGGATTTCAATGTAATTATGCCACATAAAACGTACAGGGATAAAATGTTGGAACATACTTGTACCAAGTTCTGCGTGTTGGTCCTCTGACTGCTGCATACTACAGGTGTCAGCTAACTTCAAGGCTAAAACATTTGGTCCTTCAAGCCCAGATTTGAGCCTGGAGTACTGATGGATGCTCTTGGCACCACTGAGCCAGTCAAGAGGTGGTATGGTATCTGCTGGCACTGTGTGTTTCATCATGTAGACCATCAGAATGGAAGGAAGACACTCCTCTAGTGTGTTTGTGTCCACTGGACTCAGGAAAAAAGAAAGGCCAGAAGATTTTGTCTTCTCTTCTTGCATGGAGCCACTCAGGATGGCCTGGCAAAACCCCCAGAGCCCTGTGCTCTGTTAGCAGGGGAGGGGCAAGGATAGGAAGGAAGAGAAGGGTGTTCTCAGCATCTCTATAGCTGCAAATACCCTTCTCTAACCTCAGGGAGAGATTTCCCTTGTCTCAAGGGACCTTGGGTGAGGACTGCATTGGAAGGATATGAGAATGGCAAGGGAAGGAGAGAGGGAAGAAAGAAAGACAGGTCCAGTACTGAGGGTCTTTGCTCACTGCAACTGTGGGGAAGGAGATGTGAGAGCTGGGGGGAGAGGGACTTCTGTGGGGCTTCCCCAAGTCCCCTCAAATGAGTGGATGAGCATGGACATCTATGCATCATCAGGTCCCCAGCATCCAATGCCTAACATTGCTACTTGACCTGTTGAGAACGTCTTTTTTATTTGGGCAATTAAGTGGAGAATAAAGCTACTTTATAAAAGATAGCAGGCATTTGCAGGCAGGAGCAATTAGCCAAACCGAGTTAAAAGCTGGTCTAGATTCAGTTACAGATGATCAGGGAGAATGTGCTACTTCACAATGTGCTACTTCACAAGTTCAAAGGCTTTAACATTCGCAGCTACTATGCAGCTACAATGCAATACAAGTGTAGCCTTAGGGCTTTTGTGTTTCTTTAAAGCATTAGCCATTAATAGGCTAAGTTTACCACTGGGATACAGAGTACTGGCCCAGCAATGCAGCTTGAATGTATTTATTTTCCAGTCTATGATTTTCAAGTGCAGTGTATCACTTCTACAAGGATTTAATGAGAGCCAAGAGGTATACTTTATAAGCAACAAATTTATTTTTCTAATGGAGCTCAGTTCAAATAAGAGAGTGATTTATTAGCTTTATCAGCTTTCACTTTTATTTTTCAACAGACATCAGAAATTTAGATTTAGGGCTAAAATTCACAGGATAGCATCAAGAGCCTTGTTTTCAGAGTCATGATTTTTTTTAATCTTAAATTTATGAATGTTCCATCCTGCTTAAGGTCAATCATACCGAAGAACAGTGAGTATCTGCCAGCAGCACTGGACTGCTTCATTAAAATGAAAGCATTTAACTTCTTTTAAAAAATCATCTCAGTACATATCTAGTGGAAAAGGAGAAGGAAACACATTTGTCTAAATAAGCATCTCTTGATGAGATGTTTATTACTGTAATTAGCGTCAGTAATAACAGCAATAACAAGAACAGTGCTATCTGCCACAAGCTGGTGGAACAGGTTCTGCTCTTTGCAGCAGAAGACACAGACAGGTGCCCACCTGTTTGTAACCCAGGAGATGGATGTAAAGCACAACTGATTCTAAGATCCATGAAGCTTCACGAGTATGTCCAACATGCCGGGTACCAATACAGTCAGCTGGCAACGTCAGAAAAGATTGTTCAGATTTTAAAAAATGGCCTAACATGATCACTGGATCATTCTGAGATTAGCTCTCTTGTTGAGCTTGGCAAAGGACTGAAAGGCAGGAGGAAAACCAGAATAAAGACAACAGAACCTAGGAAAAAACTGTTTACTATCTGGAAAATTTGCAAAGCAGATGTTTCCTGCAGGTGGAATTGTAGAAAGTTTGACACAGATAACATTTGACAGTTTGAAGCACTATAAAACAAGTTCCCACTAGAATAAATATTTTAATAAAACACTTAAAATAACATCAAAATTTGAATATTAGAAATACAATGCCACAATGCTCCCTGAATATTAATTAAAGCTGTGTTAAAAACATCACACATTCTCCTTTCTTACAATATAATTGAACTGAGTAAGAAAGAAAAATGTAGAATACTAAGAAATAGCATATGTTGGTTGTCGTAAAAATATTAATGTACTATTTACTAGTGTAACTTATTTTATCCTTACCCAATCCATTTATCTGAGGTTGTTATATAAGGCTGCAATTAACTATGGGGGAAAAAAAATCCTAAAAATTAAAAATGAGTGGAGCATTTTGAACTCATGTCTCTTTCTACAACATCTCCTTGAATTTTGTTTTGCATATTCATGCCTCTCTTCTGTCACATAGACCTGTTTGTTCTCGCTGGAAAATCTGAGGACAGTTAGAACAGAGTGACTTGAGTTTACATGATCAGATGAATTTTTTCTTCATCTAATAGAAATGACAGACATTAACTCATCCCTCTCTTTACACAGATTTATTATGTTCAATAATTGTCTGTTATTATTGCTGTACATTGTAATCTATTTCTAATGAATCCCTCTTGGTTATGGTGAAGAAGTCTTGCATAATAAATTCTAATCTGCTAGTCATTATCTTTGTTAATATTTTACAGTCTACATTTATTACTAAGATTAAGAAATGGTTTGCACAGTGCTTGGTATTTTCACTGTTTTTAAGTGCTATCTCTTTGAATTAATGATCTCTTTGAATTTGCCTTTGCATATTTAGGTTAGCACCAACCACACTGCAAATGTCTGAAAAGTTTTCAGTCTTTTCTTTTTAAGTCTTCTTCTGGGAAATACCACATACAGAATTCCCACGTATTTTTTAGAATGGGTGTTTCTTCTTGTGCTGTTTCAGCTCATCTGATTGATGCTGCTTGGGTCCAAGCCTGCAAGCAGATGCCCAGGACTGGAGCTGACAGGAGCAAAAGTGGCTGCACACAATCACATCTGGGCATTCTCCAGCAATTTGTCTTTCTCAGTTCTGGAAGACAGGGATTTCTTTGGGGGAAGCAGTAAATCTGCTCAACTTGTAAAGTTCTTTCCCATCTACTAGTTAGAGGCTTAGGAGTGCACCCTCCAGTCTCCTATTCATAATACCTTTTACAGCTACAAATGTCTTGGCACAGAGATAATAACTGGAGAGCTATTATCAGATCTTGTAATCTCATTACAAACCAGCCATCGCTGGCTCCATGTGAGTTAGCCACAAGAATCCACACCATTAAAACACCAAGGGACACAGTGCTCAGGCCCCATTTAATTAGATGCATGGTAAGAGTTTGTTTAATGTCACGCCCGTGAGCATTACTGCAGTGATGTGAGGAACGGGGCCATTTCAGTCGGCTGAGTAATTCCTGAACAGTGTTATGTGACTGAAGAACTCCCTCGAGTACTTCACATCCTTAAGAGGTGGTGAATATCTCTGAGCAGGCTGCTGTCGGGGTGCTTCTGGCAGAAAGGACAAGCAGTGTCTCTGCCAAAGCTGTTTGTACCTTCTGCAGTCTTTGTTCAGGCAAAGGGTTAAGGATGAGTGAGCGATGCCCGCTTTTAGTCCCCCTACAAATGGTTATTGGCATTTGGCATTTAGATTTGACAATTAGAGCCGGCTGGTAAACTTCTCATGATAAGCAGTGGAAAATGCTGATTTGCTCAAGCTTTTAATAGGAACACACTGGGTTCCATTAAGTGCCTTTGGATGGGTTCCTTATGGAAGAGTGGTAAAAAACTTTCTTTCAAGTAGATGAATAGCTAGGTACTCACTCAAGGCCCCTCGCTGATTTATTTGGGAAGAATCTGAATTTTTATATATCGAGAAAATATCTGGTCTGATCTGATAATGAGTATTAGCAAAAGCATTCTGCCTGGAGGGAGGCAAGGACCCTCCAACTCAGAAGTCTTTAAGAAGCCTCGAAGTAAACCTGCAGCATAATTCTGCTGCAGTATCTGTAGGACAGCAGGACCTCACACTGTCCACATCTAGGAGTATTCAGTGAGTCATATACTCCTCATATACAATTCCTTCTCATTGCCTTTTGGTGGCATTTGTCAATGTGTATATATATATATATATACACATACATACAGATATATATATACACACATTTCTTCTTTATCTCTTCCTTGTCTCTCAGAAGAGATCATTTTCCTCAGTTGCCATTGCTCTATCTAATACACTGTGCAAAGAAGTTTTTCTTTCAGCAATTCTAAACATTATTTAACATGTGGTAAGTATACAACTTTTCCTATTATTCCCAGTGTGTTTTTCATAATTCACTCCCAGTGAGGACTATTAATCCAGTGTGAGAAGGATTCTATTGAAGAGCACGGCATTGCAAGTACTCACAGCAAAGTGGAAGGAAGCAAGAATGAACAGCAGGCAGAGACAGCTTCTAAACACACTGGCTCTCATTCAACAAGCAAAATATCTGTCCCCAAAATCTGACATGTCAACACTAGTTTACCATAGTTATATCAATAAAAAGGAATTAATGAGTGAGACAACTCAGGCCCCTTCCCACACTTCATTGGTGACTCTGATCCCTGATTTATGTGCAAAATTCACTATGCTGAACTCAATCATCACTGAAGGGAACAGAAAACACCTGTCAGCAGAATGACAGCCTCAAGAAGTCATAAGCAGCTGCCTTTCACTGCACCATGTTCTGGGCAAATATGCTAGAAAGATTAGCTTTGAAAACTGCACACAGCAAAACTCTCATAGCAGCCATTTAAGCAGGAGATCCTCCAGCTGAAGGAATTTTCCTTTCAAGGAATATAAGACACCAGGTTATGAAGCTCCAAGACTGATTAAGGCCTTTGAATCCTCCTATAACATAAATAGCACTCAGAACAAAACTAGTCACAGCTGCGGCACTGATGGATAAAGGTCAAACGTGGAACCTAGAAAAAGCCAAACAAGAAAGACAGCAGACAGTAATGTGTGTATAGCCAACAGATTTTCTGTGGAGCCTTAAGGTCACAAGCTCCTAAACTTGCTGGGAAAAAATGCTTGGTTGCTGCAATTCAAATGGTGGTACATTCTTTCAAGAAGAAAAAGTTGCAGTAAATTATTATCAGTTTTGTTGTTCTATTGTCATTTCACAGGCAAACACATTGACAAACATATGAAGTTCACAAGGATTCAATAAAAAGACAAAATGTAAAAGTATGCATTTTCAAAAGAGAAAAGTAAACACAATTTGCTTATTGAGGAAGGAGGGGAGAGATGACAGGGTGACAAAAATGAGGAGAAAGAGAGAGAGGAGGAAAGAATCACCAACCCAAACAGATAAAGTAAAACAAAATATAAAATGCTAGAGCTGTTTTACTTCTGAGATAGGCTATACACCTGGTGTAATGTGAGAGTTGGGAAAAAGATTTCAGAGGAAGACACAATTTTTCTATTCCCTTTAAAGTGGGGGATAAAGACAGTAAAGGAAAGAGAAAAACATTACAGGAAAAAAAAAAAACAAGAGAAAAAGGCACAAAGAGGATTCAGAAATAGTAGCAAAAGTCATTCCTAGGGAAAAGAGAAATGAAAGAGGAAAAAGGCAGAAAGCCAACAAGAAAAAATGAAAATAAATGAAGAGGAAAAGAAGTCACTCATACACATGCACAGTGAAAGCCACTGAAAATACAGTTCTAAACTCATGAGAAGCATCTATCAGGAGACATCAGAAATATATCTGTGTAGGAGAAAATTGGGAGATTGTCTTGCAGTTGTGAGATGAGCAAGAGGGATATCATTGATAGCCATGGGAAAGAGGACAGCACATGTGTTTCTGTAGTCTTCTGAGAGGAGTCTCATATTCCCCCCTCTGTGAGAATAATGCACTCAGAGATTGCATTTATCAACATCAGAAGAGTATGCAGATGTGTGCACACATGCACACACAAAGTATAGCATTTAGAAATGCTTGGATTGGTTCCAAGATAGTTGAACAAAATGAGACTAATAAAATATAATTAAACATTAATTACTGTAACTATCAAAAATAATTGACTTGTACAAAGCACAGCACTCGTATTAAAAAGAGACCTGAGGGTAATAAAAAACATATACTATTCCGTATAATAATTGCTATGAAGCAATTAAATTTATAGGCAACTGTTAAAATTCTTTTGTGACTATTTAAACATATGAGCACTGGACAGATTTGGTCCAAAACTGTCTACTGTAAGACAGTCTTGTTATTAATAAGGAATAAACATTACCATTTAAAAATCAATCCAAAGGTGCAATGCTCCTTGAAGTAGATTTGAAGTAAAACTGAATGGATCTGTCACAAAAATGCTGCTGTGTGCGTCCCAACAAGTCCTACTTCTTCCATCAGCTTTTCTTTCTATTCATCTTTTGAGCATGAGAGACAGAGCTGGCAGATGAAAGCAAGAGAGTTGAGATCTTCAGCTGGTATGAAGTTATGTCACTTCACTCACTCCCTTATGCTCTGCTGATTTTAACAGGCAAGGGAAGAACTAGCCTCAGTGCAGGCAGAACTGGGGGAGAGACAGACTGGTTACAGAATCAAGGTACCAGTCAGTGAATGAGAACCTGCATAAAGAAGAGCATTTCACTGACTAGTGAGGACAAAGTGGAGCAGTGGACACAGCTTGTGCTGAGGCCCCCTGTTTGAATTTCTGTGTGTCTCACTGCAGACTAGTACTTAGTCTGCTCCTTAGAGTGCCCATTAGTGTGTTAAGTGTGCTTCTGGAATAAATTTTTGGACTACTTTCACCTGAAAGGAACCTAGTTTGCACACTCTGACTGCTCTGCAAGCTGAACCAAAATCTGGTAAGTGATGATGACCAAGAGATGCAACTCCTGATCCAAACTAGGGCACTAATGCAGCTGCACTGGGAAAAAGAAAACAGTTTTATGCTTTTTATTTTAACTTTTAAGGGGCAGGATCAGTATTTCACTCCCTTCTGGACAGCTTGTTCTCTTAGCTTGCCTTCAAGGAAATGAAAGTTGAGCATTTACATGGAATGTAGTCTTCTAGCATAAGGAGCAGTGCTAATGGCAGGGCATAATCAGAAGGGGCAATGATAACAACGGAGGATTGCATGAGTCTGTTTTGAAAAGAGAAGTGACAACAACACACTGCAGACAGCACTTCTATGTGTTCTCATCCTGGGAGTCCTTATTCCCTCCTTCTGTGTTGCCTTCTCTCCTCCTTTGCTTTGACTCTAGCCAAAATTTACTTGTTATTTGGCTCATAATTTCTCACCTCTTATTTAATCTCATAAATTCTATTACTTGGAAAAGTTTTGTTCTAGCATTTAAAGAATAAAAGAGCTGAAACAGACAAAATTCAGAGAACAAAAGTTCATTTTCATGAGCCTATCCTTAATCAAGGAAATGAGAAGTACTGAAAATTTTAGAGGAAAAAGAATACATTCTACATCTTTCTTAGGCTCTACTCCTTCTCTACTCCTAGTGTACTGGCAACAGATTGATAAGTTAGTGGCTTCGGTCGCTTTGAGAAAACCTTGGCAGTCTTACATAAAATGACGAAAATGAAGTAAAATTCTTAAGACAGATGTAATGTATCATTGAGAGTTGGTGGAGATGCCATGACATGAAACATATTTGGCATATGGCACTTTCACTTGTTCTTCAAGAGAAGTACTAAACACGAAATTGTGAAGGAATGACATTGCCATCTGAGAAACTGTCATTACTATGAGACATTTAACATTGCTATGTTCAATTTACTGCAATCCACCAATCAAACTTAAACCTACCGACCCGTTCTGCTTGCAGGAAATTCTTTCATTCATTCATTCATTCATTCATTCATTCATTCATTCATTCACTCATTCATTCTAAGGAAATCTGCCACCCCAAGAACCAACTAAAGGGGCTAAATCGATCTTCATTTTGGTTGTCTCTTGGTCCCAGTGCTAAATCGTATCAAATCATCAAATTATCTATCATATATCATAATGTACCATTAGACCGAAAGGAAAGACAAGCCTATTTTTTCAGCTATTCTTCCCAAATTTTGCATGTCATGCTATACTTTCTGGGCATGCAGCAGGTTGAGCTGCTCCTATGCTATAAATATTCCTCTTACATAACCAATTAATCAGCTAAAAAGCCAAAGAAAGCAACTATTTTTAGTATAATATTGCTAGTCATGCTTCTGCAGTGTTATTTTTTGCCTTTAAATAAAAGGACTTTTTCATTCTGCAGTTCTTTTCCATCAATGTGTGGGACTGTGCCAATTCAAGCAACATTTCTGTATAAAGAACCCTGATTAATGATCTAGAATTCCAAGCAAGCTTTATTGTCTCAGTGTTACTGCTCAAACTGCTTTCAAAGTTTCTGCTAAAACATTCAAGCAATTTCTATATAATAGCTGAAGTGTTTTTCAGGCTTTGGCTCTTTCAGTCTAAAAAGAATGAATGAATGAGAGAATTCTGATGAAAAAATACAATGTTATGCAAAACCTGATGATTTTTCATTGAAAAATGTTTTAAAACAATTTTTTGGGTTTTTTTTTTTTTAGCTTTCTTTCCTACTGGATATGGACTTGGGTTTTATATGTCTTCTGCCAACTAACCAAACTCAAGAACAATTACAAACTGGCCTATGGAGCCAATCCTCAATTACTTCAGTCTGGTCTGGCATGGTTTAATTCAAACTGAGGCTTTAGTTCTTAATTTTAAAATAATTTTTTATATCTCTATCTCCAAATCCTGTATTCAAAGCAAGTCAAGGCTGTGAATTAGGAAGCTGCAGTAACTGAACTTCTTTTGTTGTTGATAGAGAGAAAACAGAGTGGTAAAGTGAAACAGGTCTGAAAAATATGAAACCCAGAATGAAAAATCTAGTATTAGATGACTTGAGTTCATGTAGTTCACCTAGATTTAAAGCAGAACACCCCTCCTGAATGTATTATACTTTTACCTTAAAAATTATTTGGTGGCAAATGCAATTCCTGGGCCACTGGTTGACCACAAGTGGGGTCTTGTGGGGAACTTCTGACTCTCATTCCAGCCTAACTGGGGTACCAGGGATCATACCTGTGTCATATCTGACCATCCCTTGGGGTGGCCACGCTGTCTGACACTTCACATCACTTCAGGGTACCTACATGGGAGCACATTTTGCCCTTACTGGGTGTGAACAGCTCCTAGCATGGACCTGTGGATGGGGAAGAAATAAGCTCTGGGTGACACAACAGCCCCACTCTGGTCCCCAGAGTATGGGGCTCAGACTCCAGGACCTTTTTATTTCACACCAAAAATGTAAGGGTGTTACACGCCTCTAAGGCATGGACACTAACACTAGAAATGAGAGCACTCTCTCTAACCTATAAAAATGCACCAGGGTTAGAGCTCAGAACCCAATAAAACCAGCCCTACTTAAGGACATCATCTTGTTATTAATAATATCCACATGTACAAAGACACCACAGAATAAAGTAATATGTTTTTCCCAAATTGGTTTGTTTCTTCTCCTGGACACAGATAATTTTAAGGTCTGCTTTTACAGAATGCTAAGAGGTCAGGAAAGCATTGTAACCTTTTTACATTCAATAAATGATTCTCAGATTAAATGTGCACCTGTATCATCCTGAATGTTTATCTACCACATGACTTCTGTTTTTATTAAACATTATCATACACAACTAAGTGAAGAGAATTTCTCTGCTTTTACTTACATGCAAGACTGTATTTAGATACAGGAGATTAAGTACAATTGGGAAATAAAGAACAATGGATGATGACAGTGATGACAAGGGCAAAACAATTCTTTGAAGCTGCAGCACAGTATTTGAAAAGCAGGACCTCACCAAAGACAGCCTGCAGTTTGAAAAGGATCAAATGGCTCCCGTTAGGTTAAGGGTAACTTTCACACAAAGCAAGATGTGAGCAGCAACGGATTGCGCTGTCTGGCTGCCAAGATTTACTGATGATAAAGGTAGCAAGCAAAATCATTTTCAGGGGAAATCCACCTCAGGATCTAGGAAATTCTTGCTGTGTCTGATGCGTGTTCTACATCAAGAGATGAGCACAAGAGATGAGCCAGTGTTTGAAGAATAGAGCAGGCTGCACAATACCAAGGAAGGCAAGCAGCGGGACACTACGATAGCCCTGTCAAAACCAGAATTTTCTTGATAATACAAATCCCATCTGGCAGGCCAGGCATGTACGCCCTCTCATCCTGCCACAACCAACTGAGGCCACAGCTCAAAGACCATCATGCCAGGCAATATGCAATTTTGTAATTAGTTCTGTGGAAAAACCCAACAATCAGAAATTCTCTGTCTTCTCAGCAGCAGATGTTATTCTTTTCCCAAAGAAACTGGAGACAAATATCACTTTCAGCTATGTTAAATTCTTAAAAGAAGAAGTGAGGAAACTCCACAGAGTGCAATGAAAATGTTTTAAAAATGCAAATAAGGACTGACATACAACAGAGAAAAAGGGAAAAGCTTTTTCCCAGGGAAAATCAACTCCATTATTGAGTGTAATCCCAACACATTTACAATAAACCTATTTCCTCAAACAATTCCTCTTATTTCAGAAAGACCTGTTAAAAACAGCTGTAGTTCACAGTAGTGCTAGATTAGCAGTTGACTTCTCTATGTGATGAACCTAACTGTATTATTGAAATAATTTTAAAATGTATATACTTCCCACAAAAACAGGGCAATAATAAAACCCCTGTGATATGAGAAAAGCTTTGCATGTCTATCTTAATCTTGCCACATTTGAACCTGCTGAACCTAGGTCTTTCCCTTCAAAACGCATACAATGTACAACGGAGGTTTTTAAACCCATGATTAACAAGAAAATTACTTCTTCAATACTAATTTATATGACATTACTGCTTATATTGAGCCAAGATGACTGCATGTTAAATTTTGCCAGCATGCTAAAAGTGATGTCAAGAAATAAGAAAAAATACCATCATCGTGTTCCTTTAATGGATAAAACATGAAGTGAGCAGCAGCAGAGATAAGCACCCTGGAGGCTGTTTGGTTTGTCAGGACGTGCACATGCAGTAATCCCTGACAGTCCTTCTTGGTAAAGAGAGTGGGTTTTTCTTCCCTAATGTGGAGCAAAGCTGTGGTGATTGCTGCTTACTAATGCATTAGACTTTTAACAGTGTAAACATGAAGGCAGTAATTCAGAGAACACTAAACTTGAAAGACGTAGCAGACATGTAAAGTTAATTTGATTTACAGCATAATCAGGAGCAGAATTCTCTTGCTTTCCCTTCCAATCTACATCTGAGCCCAGAAAAATCAGATTTCTTCCTTCCCAGAAATCCAAGCAGATTCTACTTTCTCGTCTTGTATGGATGTAAGAAGAGCCAAATTTGACCCAGACCTCCTTTGGGGTAATCACTAATTTTGCTTCACAAGTTGTCTACATTACACTGCCATCATCACTGTCTTCATTTGTTTACTTCAAGAGCATTTCCAACACACCAGGAACTTTCCAAACTAAAAGCAGATGCTGCCTGGATTTGAGACTCCTAAAGGCTGAAGGCAGGAAGACAAAAGAGGGGTGAGGTGGCAGGTTATAAAAAATCAAGAATGGTTAAAGCTGGAAGGGACAACTGGATGTTATCTAGTTCAACCTTCCTGTGTTATAAGCAAGCACTTGAAGAAAACAAAACAGAACAAAACAAGTAATTTCAGTCATGCTACAGCCATAAGCAGTCAGATGATGCCATTTCAACAACAGCTCTGATTGTGCTTCTCTCATTACTGTTGGCCAGTTCCAAGCTCAACAGCTCAGGATTCCTCCTTTGCTACAAGAGGTGGTCTCCATTCCCCATCCCGAGTATTTCCCAGTGGGTCCAGGAGGTCGCAGTCACTGCAGGTGATTTCTACATTCAGTTAGCTCCCACAGATGTACAGGATCAGGTAGGATGTGATGTGGAGGCTGGATGGAGAGAGAAACATTTGGTGTGGGTAACAGAGACAACCTCTTCTAGCAAAAGAGGAGGGGGCTGCAGCTAGCTGGATTTAACTTGGCTAGCTGCTGTGAGGCCAAGCACACAGAGATGCAAGCTAGGGCCAAGACTGAAGCCTTTTCAAGGAGAAAATATGAAAACCACTCACTCCTTTACCATGAGTCTAAAATCTTCCCAGCAATGTGGAGAGAAAGGCACAGGTGGGATATATGGTAGTGTGCATCCAGCAGGCAGTGCCTCAAGCTTGCTGCCCAGGAGGGGCCTCATCCTGTTAGATATGCATTGACCAGAAGAGCTTGTTCCACTGAGCGTGGACAACACAAAGCCAATGTTGAGGGACACCTGAAGCTCCTGAAATACAAAACCCACTGCCTTTCTGATCTGTGGTAGAGCACATGCACTGTAGGAAGAAATTGCCTGGTGTTTCTGCTTTCCCCCTTCATTGACCCAACACACCTTTGCCACTAGTTAACAGTTTGACTGAATGAATGTAAGCTTTTATGAGGAAGATAGCATGTACACATCCTCTCACATATTGCTGAGATGGTTTACAGGGTCAGCTTTCAAGACTTCTATAGACAATACCTTGTGATCATTCCCTGTTAAAAAGCTCACCTGCCTCCTATTGCACCTGATGCAAGAGGTACACATAAAGACAAATAAAAAGAAAAATTTATATCTGCATGTGTGCTGTGTGATTACACAGAAAACAGGATTAAGGCTGGAGGATTTTACCACAGTCATACATACAACATGGCATAGACCTCTTCAAGAGAAAAACACCAGACAGGGAAGGCACTAAAATAGAAGACTGCGAAACAGAAAATGCAGATAGTTTTGTCTAATTCAGAAGCATCATCATGGATGATGACACTGCTCCAAGGGGACTGCAAGGAGGACAGTGCTGGAACCACTTCACCAGAGAAACACAAAGGGTATGTGGGAGACAAAGGGGTCTCCTGAGATGCAAAAATCAAACTGTTTCATATGCATGTTCTCTGTGTGAAACAGAGATGTGGACCTGGGAGAAAGCTGCCAGGCAAGGACTCTGAGCTTCTGAAACAAGCTGTTTATGGGTAGTTGAGGAGATGGCATGAGAAATAAGATAATCATGGAGAGGATCTGTGAGAAGAGTCCCTGGCACAGTAATCAGAGAGAAGCATGAACTGCTGGGCATGCTTGCCAGATGAAGGACCGGCATTTGCAAAAAGGATCACATCCTTTGGCCAGAAAGGTTTAGTTTGTTATGTGGTGAGACAACACGACAGAATATTCAGGCAGCGCTTTTAAGACACCGTGTGCCAAAGTTGAAGCCAGAGCCTTGCTAAATGAAATTAGGAGCACAGTGCTATGCTCATTAAGATGTGATGGTGCTATCAACCTCCCTGCCTCTCTGGGCCACCAGGCATGTACCACCCACACCAGGTAAGCTGTTGAGAGAGCCAGGTCTCTACCTGGTTGTGGTGGGGCAACCCCTCCTGGGTTGCATTGTCTTGGAGTGCCATGGGATATATTCCCACCCAGAGGGAGGGAGCCACGTGCAGACTGCTCAGGAGCTGCCTGCAGCTCAGGGGTCAGAATCCACCAACAAACACATCATTGTGGGATGGCACAAAGGAGGAACAGGAATTCAAACCCGAAAGTTTCACCTTTTATCCTTTCAGCTGTACCACATCAGCTACAGAGAAACCGTACCTTTACATGATCCAGAGCAGGCGGTGTCTGGCAAGGCTACAGGGATTGCTCTGGCAGGGAATGGAGCTGCTGGGGGTGGGCAGTGGCAAAGGGAGACTGCAGCAGGGGGAGGCAAGGCCAGGGAAGTGCATCCCCACTGCCTCGTTTCAGGAGCTGTTAGCAGGCAGCCCTGGCAAAGGCCTGAGCTGCACTGTGTCAGTGCAGCTGCCAGGTGGGCACAGCCATCGCAGGCAGCAGTGTGTGCATGCACACACACACAGACAGACACACGGAGACAGAGAGACACACAGACACACACAGACACACGGACACACAGAGACACAGACACACACACAGACACCGACAGAGACACAGACACATACAGACACACAGACACGCAGACACACAGACACGCAGACACACAGACACATAGAGACACACAGACACACGGACACACGGACACACAGACACACACAGACACACAGACACACAGACACACAGAGACACAAACAGACACACACACAGACACACACACAAACACACACAGACAGACACACACAGATAGACAGACAGACAGACAGACAGACACACACAATTGTGATTTCAGAGCAATACGTGCTTCCCAGCCTGAAGAGAAATGAGATCTCCTGCACTGCAGTGCATGTGGCATTTCATTCATCAGTTTTTCCAAACTGAAGGTTTGACATATAAACAGAAGGAGTGTGTGTGTGTCAGTCTACTGCTTCCGGATGCCCTGTAAGAGAAACACAGCAGAGCACTCAGTGTTTATCAAAGTCCTGATGGGGAGGAAGGTATATTTGTAGCATCCTCTAAATGTACTCCATTTCTGCTTTCTCTGCTCTCAGTGACAGCAAACATCACTTGACAGAGACCAGAACATGCTCATTGTTTTCCCAAGTCCAAATTAGCTTTTTTTCTTAAAGAAAACCAAAACCACCATGGGTGAGATTTTCAAGAGCACTCTTACTGAATTCAACCTCTCTCTGCTCACTTTTGAGTCAGTGGGAATTGAGGTCAGTGCTGAAACTTTCAAAATTTTTACCATGTATTTACATTACTCTTTTGCAGGTTTACTTTAAATAATAACCATGTATAGCATACACTGTACATAGGCAAAGCACACTTTTCCTTCTCCTGGCACTGAACTCCACAGACAATGATCCTCCAAAACACTTGCCTTTGTAAGACAAGCAAATGTCTGATACATGGGAATTGTCTGTATTTCATGAGGAAAGGAAGTAAAAAAAGGAACTGGACAGAAACCACACTGTACTGTGGAAAAGGTGATCAGGAAATGAAACAGATAGCTCTGAAGGGTATTGATGAATCTTTGGCTCTTTTATAAAACATAATGTTTTTTGGAAAACACTTCTTGAAATAACATGCATTAGGACTTGCAGTGAAATTATCTATTTCAACCACAGGTATCTGACAGAGACGTAAGTATGTTTCAGATTACATTAGTTCACTTAAGAGGAAGCTGTTAGAAGTACATCCATATTTGATAATAACTATGGAGCCAGTTTTATACATCCCAGCTGGAACAAGGCAACTTGAATTAATAATGTACATTTTGAGCTTCAGCTACAGCTCTGGGACTATCTGAAAAGAGACCCTGCTTTCAGAGTGCTGCAGTCTGTCTTGCAGTTGGTACACTATTACTGAAGAAAACTGGGAACCTTAGACACTCATCTCCCAAGTGGGGGTCCCCAGCCCACTTCAAGATGGACTAGTTTCTTACTAGCCCATGTAATTCCCTGAAAGGTTTCCCAATGGGGAACGATGATGCTGGACAGGTGATGCTGGAGGCAATCACTACTGGGCCTCCAGATGAGTCAGAGACCTTTGGGAGCTGCCTCTACCTGAGCTTGAGGAGCCCGGATATGCCAGTACAATATATACATTGATGGTGACCCTGAATGAAAGCACAACAAATTTTTGAAACTTCAAAACTTTCTGCAAACTGGAAATTTGTGGTATCACCTAGTCCCGCTTTCAACAAGATACACATTTGATGCTTTAAGCAGGTAAAAAGAGTCTGCCTTAGGATGGGGATTTTTGTTGCACCCTTGAGGAATGACTTGAGATTTCCAGGTTTTCTTCTGCCTGTGGACTTTAGATACCATGCCTTAAAAGGCCAAGCTGATCTCATCAATTACAATTAACAGGACATTTACTGCCAGGTAAGAAGTCAAAAAACACCTGCAATTGCTTTGTCACAATGTATCCGTATCCGTACACCTGCATCATTATTCAGAAATGGTAATGACTGTCATATCTGGCCATACTATCATTAAACAAATACACCCTTAAACATCCTGCGAAAAAAACACATCAGCTACCTGTCTGCCCAGAAAATGACCAGAAGAAAGATGTACAGTTTGCAACCCCCTCAAGTTTCTTGACATACCTCATATATTTTTGAACGCTCTCAAGTTCCTTTGACCTTCAGATGCCACATATTGATTGCTTGGTGAAGTTAAACCTGCTCCTCTCAGCATCCTGCCCCCGTGCTCATCCCTGGCAGAACTTCTATCATCTCTTGTCATCAGCTACACGAGCAACTCTCCAAAGTAAGCCCTCTCCACTATTTTCCAGCTTATCTCTACATTAGTATTAACTGAATGCAACATAGATAAAGCAGGGATTTTTATAGATGCCCTAATAACAAAAGCTACTTATTCATTGAGTTGAAGCTTTCTTAAAACAAGCTCTGAAAGGATCATTTCCCCTCTCTCTCTGCTTTAGTGCTGCTAATGCTGCTAATTCAGACTAGACGATTTTACCCTTGCCTGAATCCAGCACTCATGTACTTTTGTACTTTGTACAAGTCTCATGCACTTTTGCAGGGGGATTAAAACAGGTTTAAAATTATGTTTAAAACACCTTCTCACAACTCCGCAGAGGGAAGGGTGAGTTTTACCAACTTTTTTTTGTCCTTGTTTATGTGTATATATACACAGGTTTCAATCTTGTCAAGGTTGCTAGATAGCCTTTGACACTTTTCTATCATTCAGTATTTTTTGAGAACACTACATGAGGTAATATATATTACAAAACCAGACACTCTTTTCAATCTTTTTCTCCAAAGGCAGTTTTGATGAGGCTCTACTTGCATGTTATTAATTACAGATAAACACTGTGCTTCCTCCTTTGGAATTTTTCTTCTTTGCTTTTATTTGAAACTAGATGCTTCTTTTGTTTTCTATTTATGAAACCTTTTACAGAAAATGATTACTTCATGTATGGGTCTTTGGTGGCACACAGAGTTTCAACAGATATTATTTTAATTAGGCTGCTTGGTTCCATTTCCTTTTTACATGGCTGTGGCAAGGACCTTGTGTTGTGATTTGCTGAATGGGAGGAAAATGTCTGCTGAGGATTCTTCCCTTCTGAAAGCAGTGTATTAATGAGACACATTCTTAATAAGAGCTTCACATCAAGTCCTGTAATCAGAACACAAGAGACACCCAAACCAGCAGAAGCATTAATTAATTCCAGAAGTCACTATTTCTGCATTATGTTTGAGTATTATTCCAAAAAGAATAGAACCTTAGCAGTGATATGGGATAAGAGGGTGTTTTTGTATTACAGTGAGAGAGAGATACAGTTAGTCAAACTTACTGTTTTATACCAGTTGGGTTCCTGTCTATAAGGTTAGTCTTTCTTTAGGAAAAAAAAATCCAAACCTGTTAGATATCAGAATGCAGTGCCTTGGAGTAAAGAAGCAATTTATTACAGGACTTCCAAATTGCTACCTGATTATTCTTCAGTTCACCCTAACCAATGCTGAGAAATTAACTGGTGCCTGACTTGATAAAATAATTCTAGTTTACCATCTGTGAACTCATTATTAAATCTTTCCAAGCAGAGAAATAAGTGTTTTATTCAACACTTCTGACTCAGTGGTGCAATATGATCACACCATCTCAATCCACACTCTCTGAAATGAGAAGCCTAAAACATTAATTAAAACAAAACCCATTCATACACCTCATCATACTACTGTAGCTAGAAGATAAAATCCTCCTGGGAGATCAAGAGACTGATCTAGAAACTATTAACACAAGTTTTCCTTTCTATGTTCACCAACCAATTGTAATAACACTCCTTATGGAATTAAGAGGAAGTCAAGATTAGATGACTCAGAAAGTCATAGTTGTGTTTCTGGACCTACATGCCCTTATTTCCAAAGCAAGAAGAGCATGATAACAGAAATATGTCATATTAGTGTTATGATCAGCACTGGATTAGGTTACTGTATACAATGATTATATATTTTAATAGCTGCTAGTATACCTACAATAGGTAAAGTAAAAATTCCAATAATTTACCTCAGTGTGTCACAAATGTGAGAAGAAAACTAAATTTTTATCACCTGATTTCATAAGGGTCATCTACTTGCATCTAATCAAAACTGTCTCTACAATTTCTCCCTCTTGTCAGCTTACAGCTTTTCAAAATATTTACCATTTTGGCTAGTATGGTTCACATTTGGCCTTATCTGATAAGCTGTTTCAGTTAAATCCCTTAAGCCATCTTTAAGCCATGAACAAAAGTGAGTAAATATAATTTGCTACTGTTTTCTGAAGAGGGAGAAAGCCCTTGAAACACTGGTAAACACGGTGAGCAGTTTTATTGGTGACAGTGAGGTCTCCTAACTTGAGGAAACTACAGTGAAAGTGGTTTAGAGAGCACACAGAGGAACAGAATACAGTATTTCCCAAAGTGTATGGATATCCACATACAAATATTGAATGTCTAATACACACAGTAAAAAAACCTTACTGAAGTGTAGGGAATGGTGTCCACAAACCCACCTGTAAAATACATTTCTCATCTCTACAGAAGAGGTGAGCAAGTCAATCAGCTGCAGAACAAAAACTTATTTTCTTCAAACCAAGTAGTACCTGTCAGTCTCTCTTACACTTCTCTACAGCCATCAAGGTTCATTTGAAAAATCTGATTTGTGCAGGAGGCATTATAGATCAAATTTGCCAGTGGTACAGAGTCTCCTTCATTTATTCTTTACCGAATAAAATAACTGCTGAAATGACCTAGAAGTTCCCCTTCTCACACTCAAGCAAACTGGATTTCTTGGGAATAATGGGCCTGATTCTCTTCATCACCAAACCATGCCTCTCCTCCTTCATCCTGACAGTGAACTGCTTTACAGTGAGGGTAATGGGTTTTAAATTGCCATTTCTACACTAATTTTAGGGCTTCTAGATAATGGAGATAAAAAGCAAGATAAAGGGACCTTACAATAAATAAAAATAAGGTCATATATAGTTTATATTCATCCACCTACTTCTCACCTTTTGGTTTTGTTTTTTTTCTGCGCATCATGCTTAGGAAAATGATTTCAAGGATCATTATTTTTAAAGTCTGAGTCAGGAAATTTAAAGATTAGACTGTCAAAGTATGCAGGGGCTGGCAGGTTTTGGTTTCAAGGCCTCAACAGAAGATCATCAGGTCAATGCCTATAGATGAGTATTTAATTTTCCAATTTTGAAACAAATTGGCCTGGCTTTCAAATGTTAATATTGTGCTGCCAGTCTGGATGTGGACCCACCACTCTGCAGAACCTTTTCTCCAGCCTCGTGGACAATGACATCCAGACCCCATGAGCCAAGCCAGCTCTCCCCAGTTCCCCAGGCAGTGCTACAGGCACACAACTTTAACACCAGAGCACTGACACAACACCAGTGCATCCCCTGTGCCTGGGGCCAGTCAGAGATGCACTAGTTGGCTTTTTGTTTGCTTTAATCTTCCCTGCTAGTCTGTCCTTGTTCTTTACCTAAAACACCTGTATGGTGGCTTTACTTCAATGTTTTCTCAGCAAATTATCAGTGAATTAGTCACTTTACAGCTTCTCTGTAAATTTTATTATTTTCATTGTCACTTTTTTTTTAGGAAAAAAATGGATGCATTAAAGAAGAGAATGTGTCATCAAATACACACAATGCAAAATTCAACACAGAGACTTTTGACTGTGAGAACACATTGATGGGAAATAGTCAATTAAGGGTTTAACAATGATACAGAGTCTAATTCTGCAGGATATCGTACATTTCTGATGGGAATACTTCACAAATGGAAAAAACTTTTCAATTTAAATTAAATTAAATTTCCAATTAAGTCACATAGAGCTGTACTCCAGCAGGAAAAGCTACTAAAAATAATATATTCTTGGCCATGAATTAAACATTTTGTACAGTTCAGTCAACAGTGACCCAAGACAGAAAGACAAAAAATACCTTCTGGGTTCCCCCACTTCTATTTTAAACTCTGTGTTTTATAATTAGATGTTTCTTGCATCCATTTAAGCAAGACTTTCTTCATTATACAGAGTTATATCTGTAAACTTTACTTCAGAAAACAAATCTGATAGTCAAAGCTACTTGTGTCATTGAGTTTGATACACTCATAAATATTTAAGGTATTTTATGCAATATGCCCATCAAGTGACAGGCGAAAATAGCTCCTAAGACTTTACCATGAATTAAAAATGTGAAAATAATGGATTTTCTGGGTTGGTAGCTGAAGTGAAAATTATAAGAAAAACTGTTCTCATTTGATCTGAATATTTCTTGGCTTGTTTTTTCCTTCAAAAAGGAAAAAAGGAATACTAAATTAACTACACCACATCCCTAAAAACAATTTATTTTATTTGAATCCAGATGTTTTGATATTATGATAATTTTATCACTTGAAAGAGTGGGAAACTAAGGAAAATTTTTAAATGAGGGAGTTCTTTCACATTAAAAATTTGAAACATTTGACTTTGAAATTTTGGAACTAACTATGTCAACATTTCTGTTTTTAAAAAATTTTCTCCAGCTAAAGGAGTAAGTTGTCTCTACAACAACTGCTTTGAAAAATCAGAAAATCAACCTAGCTCTACCAATAATATGCTGAAGGTTTTTTTAAAGAAAACAACATTGAGGCTCATAAGAAATTTACCTTTCCCTTCAATGGAGTCAGGACTTCTCCTTTTGTCTTTATCTACAGAATCTATCTGCTTTTTCTAGAAAGGGCTGTGAGCAAACCTGATGCTCTGAATTTTTAAGCTACACTGATACAGATTTTATGCATTATGCACTTGCCTATGAGCTATTATTTTTTGAACTGTAGTTGCAGAAGTCAGTTGTGTGAATCATCTGGAAGGGAAAAAAAATTCATGTTATCCAAGAAAAAATAAATCCCTATAAACATCTTGCAGAGGCAATGATGCTTACAAGATAACTAACATCATAAGAATAAGCACATGCCACATGGAGAGGGACGCTGGAGCTGAATCCTCAGGTATTTCTGTGTGGATCTCCATCAGGAAGCAGGGCTGTCTACTTCATCCTCAAATGTGTTGTAATTGCAGGAATGTGGGGTGGTAGGGTTGAGAGGCAGAAGTTCATCAAATGTCTCACCTTTTCCTTCCTAGCCCTGGGGATCTGTTGCAAAGCTGCTACTCAGACCAGCAAAGACTGGACATGGTTTCCTCTCCAATTCCTGACAGAACACATTTCTTAACCATTCAAGTTTTGAGGAATTGAGTCTAGGACATCTTTCCCCCTTATCTTGGCTGACAGACCCTAAGTTGCCCAACAGCAGGAGGTGACATCTATAATACATCTTTAGATCTTTTCTCTGCCTCAGTGGAAAGACCGTATCTCCTCTATTTTCACATCAAGTCATCTAGAAGGAGCAAAGATTTTGCTGCTTCAAGTGCTTTGAAATGCCATGCATGGATCCAAATGCCATATCAGATCTTTGTTTTTATAGGGAATATATTTTAAATCATTTGCCAACACTAAAGTAAATTTTCTTATGTAATAAGGAACAGGCATAAGAAGCTGGAACAGGCAGCATTCCTGAGAAGATGCCTTTTAATAAAGTTTTGTCACTCTGAAGTGTGATTACTTGAAGTATTATTATAGTGTGATTTCACAGGGTAATTAGTATCATACGTCCCTCTTCTATTAAAGTACCCTCTGTAACATATGCTGAAGTCATAAGCAATAAATCACTATAACCCATTTACACTTTACTGTGTCAGCAAATTTCAGTGACATAATGCCACAGAGCAACATTTCTGTGTATTTATTACTGTAATCACGATACTAAAGTGTGAAGACACCTTGCTAAAACCTATAACCTCCTGTAAATGGGGGTTTTTTTGAGAAGAAGAAGTGATGAAAAAAGTGTGAATTGTGATGCAATTCACAGCTACAGACTCAGTGACTACCGTTCAAAACTACAGTAATCATTTAGGTATGCAACATGCTTGGCACAGCAGCAGTAGAAAACAAACACAGAAAGTGAGGAATTTATTTGACTTAACTGTAGACATCTGCATGTAAGCTAACTGCTCCACATTCCCTCGCTGGGTGATGGAGAGGGTTGCATGCTTTTAAGGATTGATTTTATTCTAAGGGGATATTTGGGAAGGTCAGATTAATTGCACCTAAAAATAGCCTATTTATTTCCACTGATTGCAGCTAGAGCCTTAAGTCACTCGTTCACTTCTGTATTAGAAATATCTAATGGTAGGTCCACTCAGAAGACAAGAAATGGTCAGAATTAAATAGTCAGAGAAGAAAAATTTTAAATGTAACTTCAGTGAAAAATCCAGACCTTCCTCTCTTCTCCAGTATCTTCATGGTGACTCTTGCTTGTCCTCACAACTCCTCAAGAAAACAAGCACATGACATGGAAATGTGCATGTGATATAGACAAGAAGTCCAAAAAAATACTTTTTATATTCCAGCAGCAATAGCACCTAAACAGGAGACCAAGTAACTTCCTGAACAAAGTCAAGCTTAAAGAAAAATATGTGCAACTGCAGAGGTTCAAGGATGCAATCTAATACATGGGCTAATGGGACCAATGTAAGCAGCTCAAAAGGGCAAACTGGCCATGCCCAGGCATCTTGGAAAGCTCAGGAAAATAAAGCAAACTAGGAGTTTGTAAATGGTAAGAGATGCTATTTATTGCAGTGCTGAAGCCCTGCTGTCATTCATCATGAAGGTGGCTGCCAAGGCAGCAGACAGGCAGTGGTACCCAAGGTAAGCCCTGCACATGGGCAATATGCTTCACCCATCCCTGGATAAAGTGCTGTGTCCTCCTGCCTACCTACTATGTATTTATACCATTCCAGTTCCTCACTGGAATCCCCTGGATAATCCTCTTTCTCCTCTTATGTTCCTTTTAAAGTAAACAACTACTTGTGAACAAGAATTCCTGATGACTCTCCCATCCTACCCATGCCCATATTCTTGTTCTGACCATCAATTCTTATTATGACCGTGTTCATGACACATAAGCATATTCTTCTACTGAGGAACATTCCATATTTACAGATTTACTACTTCAGATAGCTTAGCTTTGAGTTGTCCTTTGTTTATAAGTAAGCTATAGTTCACCTGCAATCTCTCATTTTCTCATGATCTTACGTTTCTTTTAGTTAAATGCAACACTTAAAGGTCAAAAGCAAAAGAGGAAGAGTTGAATTGCAGAAAATAAAGTGAGAATCCTTATCTTAAGTGAAGAGTTACACAATCTGTTGAACCCTTTTCTGTTTGTGGAAGCAAAAGCAGATTGCTTCACTCAATAAAGAACAGCAAATTTTGCATATTCTTTCAAGAACTATACAGGCTCTCACTATATTCTGGGGCCAAGTTTTCACTGGTTTCAGAGATGCAGGATAAGGCATCAAAAAGTTAACTGAAAAAGAAGCAGGGCTGAAATCTGTTTAAATTTAGTGTTGCCTAGATCAAAAGAAAAACAAGGCATAAAATATTGGTGTGGAAACAATCCAGTGTGAAACAGACGATTAGTCTATGATTGTAGGGAGACGATAAATGTTTCATTCAGTAGGCTTTTAGCACAGAAGTTTTAGTATCAATAACTTATGTCTTCTCTTTATTCTGTTTTCATTTGCACTGCAATTTTTGGCCAATTTTTCATTATGCTATGAAGCATTCTTGGTCGTTTTCTGTCTTGATTTGCAACAGCATTGCCTCGTTAACAAATTACTGTAAGACATCGTGTATTCAGAAAGGAGGATTTTATCATCCTTTTATAATCTTCCCACTCTTTCTCGCTATTATCAAAATATTGAGGAAATAGAGTATTAAACTGTCTGGCATTTACAAACTTTACATGGAAATTAAATAATTGAGGAAGGAAAAAGAAGCTTCTGAAGCGTTTATCAATTCATTACATTAATGCCATCTGTCCCACAGCTATGATGTCAGACTTCTTTCTTCCTTCTCCGCTAAGGCATAGTTCGTTTACACGAACTGCTGCTTAAGATACTTGCTGGAACACTTAACAGCTCCCTTACTTCTTTGGTAGTTTTATAGGCCTCTCGTGCTGGAGCAGAGGTACGACAGCTTGTAATGCAGGAAAAGAAAAGATAAAACTACCCTGCTGCGCAGATTTAGTCAATTTTCACTGGCTCTCGCACAGGAAACAAATTGCAACCCCTCACAAAGACTTCTCTCTCTGCACTGGCAGCCCTGACAAATGCAGACAAAAATGAGTAAATCAGACAACTTCACATCAGGAGGAAAAAAATGGCTACTGCTCCAACAGCTGCTATCATAATTAAGAACAGATTTCATCACTAAACTCTTGCTGGTTGCATCTGCAGCAAAACAAATACACAGATGTGGCACATTTGCATACTGAAAAATGTGTGCCATGTAACTGAAACAAATTTGCGTTTTCAGCTCTTAAATATTCGCTTTTTAATATGAAACAATGGAGGTAGTTTGCATAATAATCCTGTCTTTGCTCATCAAACTCATTCAATCAGTATATGAAATATAATGAAACACTAATACCTAATAAGTCCACATTTCAGTCATGCAATCCAATACCAAAATTTTTTATTATGTCCAATAAGATACAATTTTGAATTGTTTTTTGAACTGTCCTTGGGCACTTTTATTTATAAATGACATGCTTTAAAAGCAAGACAAAAAAGGGGAAAATATTAGAATTACTTCTTTAAATCATGACAAGCACAAAATTTATTGCCCCTTCATTTATCCACACATTTGAAAAGGTCACCTAGCATCATTGAGCGGAGAAGAAATGCAACACTCTCTAAGTAAAAATGGTATAGCATCATGCCCTGTGAAAGCAGGGTGGGATTATTAATACAACAGTGAGTGGACCCCCACGACTGTAGCAGGTCCATCAGAGGCTGCAGTATCTTGAGAGACTCTCATACAACACAATGACTCTCCAGATTGTCCTCTCCTCACTCCAAAGCCACATCTTTCCTACCTGTGGCTATTTCATAGCTCAATAACCTCACTGATTTTATGCAAACTGTCACAGCAGTTTTTTGGAATTGTTTCCTGTCTGTAAATCTGTGATAATTAAAGAAAGAATGTGATTATCAAGGTCTATAGAGTGTTTAAAGAGCAAATCTGCAGATCTGCTGATAATTTGAAGAACAGTTTTGCCTTAGATATATTTTAAGCCATTCAGTCATGCCACTATGCTTTCCCCAATGAATACATTTGTTCAGTTTAAATACCTCTGTAGAATTAGTTTCTTTATTTTAAGTATTGTGCAGAGTTAGATGATTAGGTTGGAGCACAGGTTTGTTTTTTTTTTTTCAGACAGATGCATGCCTGATCAAAGAAGCCTGAATACAGCTCTTACTGCAGGCACACAGACTGACGTGTTCTCGGTCCTCTTCTTCTGGTACTCATCTCAGAAGCTGATTTGCTGTGTACTTCAGGAGCTTGGATTTAAAATCTGCACATTTTAGTGAAACTCACTTTAAGTGGAGGGGTTGGGATTTCTAAAGCATTCCTGCAGATATCTGCACGCACATCTTCGCATGCTTACAAAAATGGTTATTGCTTGAGAAGTAGTTTCTAGACAGTGGACACCATTATAACGCAAATAATTAAACCACAGCATCATGAATGCTATTTCACAGAAGTACATAACTCTCTGCAAGTGGTAAATGGCAAGATTTTAACAGCAAACCAGTGCGTAAAAAATTCAAATGAAATCTCCATTAAAAGTGAGGGGGGCTACACAGCCAGGAAAGCAAAGTGGTCTTAATATGTACATGCTTTTTTTTTTCCGTACATCTTGTCTGTGTTTTGGAGGAAGGGCCTCCAGATAATACAAGAAATTCCATTTAACCTTCCAGCTGCCTCTACCACTCTCACCCAGTGTGGCAGCACTGATGGGATGATTTGTGCAGCCCGAACAACATAAGATGAGCACTTTGTATTGCTGTTCACAGAAATACAGAGAGCTGGTGGCCATGCTTTTCACAGGCAGGGGGAGATAACCACGAGAAATTAACAGTACCAGAAACCAATGTCTCTTGAACCTAACTAGAACTGCAACTGTGTCCTCTGGCACAGTACTACATGATCCTGCACCACCCAATCCTTTTTTTTTTTCCTTGTTTTACTTGTCCCTCCAGCAAGGGAGATGAGAGGTGCCACACTGTACAGGTAGTGTTATGTTTGAAGACATCTATAATGCCAATACAAGACCTTACACATTGATAAAGTGACACTTAAAGAAAGATGCACAAACAGATGATTCTGTATCTGCAAGTTAGCATGCATAGAAAAAAGAGGCCAAATTAGGACTTCTACAATTAAGGCTGAATCTGCTCCATAAAGAAAAATCTTAGGCATATTAAAACAAGCCCTGAGTTTGAACCATGAAATACTTTTGCAATGAAATTTGTTGGCCTGATGTCTTGAAAAACACAGTTTTCCAGATCTGTGCATAACTATCATTTGTTCTTTCATAACAATATTTTCATCTTGAAGAATAGCTCTTAAAAGCAGGTTCTTAAGAGGAAAAGGGTAAAGAAAAATTTAGATAAGGTTAAAGGTTTCCTATTGTAGTGACAAAACCCACATAGTAATGTACATGAAAAGATGGTGTTTTGGGGAGAAAACAAAATCAGAAGGACCTGCTGTATGAATCACCTACATTTTTATGTAACTCTTAGCTCTAGATGTGAAGTGCAAGTGACATAAGACTATCAGCAAAAATCCTGTTTTTGTGCACATCTGGATTCTGTTTTGGTTATCAAGTCCTCATTCCTGTTTGTCTGGCAGATGTGTGTACATTTTTAAGATGAGCCTGCAGAGGTTTCCAAGGGAACTCAGGGTCATGGGTTTTTTTTACTTTTTATCTAGTCTGTGGCTCATTTTATCATAAAGGTAGTATCAGTCAGCTCTTCAATAATTTTGCAGTTCCTTTTCTTTTGTGTTTTCCTTTTGTAGGCAATTTAAAAAAAAGAGGAAAGAAGTAGCAAGAAACCAACAAGTGTAGCAAAGGCTACCTAATTAGTGAATTTGCTTTCTTTTATGTATTTAAACTTACTAATTTCTTAGGAACCAGTAGAATAATCTCTGCAAAGCTATCTCACCTTGCACTTAGGTACCATATTTTTTGTTGCATGAGAGCAAAGAGGACTCAGCAAAAAAAAAATGGTGGGTTGGTTTTAATATCAGAAATCAGACAACCGAGACTACCTTCAGAACACTTGTATAAGCAATCCCTAATGCATGCTGCATCAACGGCAGTCTGGGAATTGCTTTGTTTTTGAAGGACACAAGCTTTGGGATTTGGGACATGTACAGTATAGATATATAATTTCAACGCTGTTTGCATGAAAGTCAAAGAAAGCTTAGTTCAAATGTAGTTTTCCTAAACCTACTTACAAACTAAAATCCTCATGCTCTTAAAAATCTAAGTATGTCTGCACTGTTCATCAGTGCCAAGTTTGCTTTGTCTGCATGCGAAGAATTAAAGACCAGGGTGGAGGTACGGGCTAGTCTAATCCGAACATTTTCGTCAAGCCTCATAATTTATATGCATTTTGAAATTTGAAACAAATATTTGATTGCAAGTTACTGGGTCGGAGGTAGCCTTCAGTCACCAGGTATTGTTGTTATAATGGAAAAATGGTAGCATTAGTTTAATGTATTATAATAGCACAGGGTAATGATCCTTAGCTCAGTAGTACTGAAATACCTTGACAACAGCAGTTGAAGTCAATGGGAGCATTGCAAGTGCATATAAAAGTGCAGTTTGCAGACCATTAGGCATAATTTCATCACATCTTTATTGGAATAAAAATTGCACTTATGCTTCTGCTGTTGTGTTGGCAATTTAGAAACACTCTATTTGTGTACATGAGTTTTACAAAGACCCTCTGTTAAACCAGCAATTAAACTACTGTTAGGGTGCATGGACACTGGGAACTTGCATCTAGGAAGACCAACAAGTAAACAGGTAAATGTCTAGTGTTGGTGGCATGAGACCAATATATTCCTGTAGAGGCCTTGGTTCCTGTTACATACAAATGAAACATGCCTATCTTTTGTGTTGATCTAGATACTGCATTTTCAGTAATAGCACTGACATCCTGACAGAGCAGAGACTTTTGTACAGACCTGCTTTCCCTTGATCTATTCCACAGGCTACTGTAAGTCTTCCTAACTTCCTAACTTATAAGGGAAGAAATGAGATCTAAACACAAACAGCCCCCTTACAAACCACATCTCCAAGGGTACACCAGGTGCTAACTTGGGTACCCATGTTTTTGCACAAGGTTTAAAAACAGATACAGCTCTGCTAAGAAAAGTCTCCAAGCTAGTCACATAATAGTTTATCACTGCCTCAAACTGCACAGGGAACATGCCACCTGCTTGCTGACAGCAGAGGCTGCAGACATCCCTGGGAATTCCCAGCTGGGCACTGAGATGCATCCTGTCCCATCTCAGGGCAGGCTGTGGCTGCCACCAGACAGCCCTGTGCTGCCTTCCTTTCCACACAAACCAGGGTGTTTGTGGGCTGATGCAGCCCTTCAACCAGCTCTTGGCCTCCAAAACCAACACAAGCTCTGAAGCTTGTCATCCCTTTCCTGATGTTTCATTGGAAATACTTGTTTTACTGGAAATGAAACAAGTCAGAGAAAAACTTAAGTAATTTACCTTTTTTTTTTTTTCTGAAGCCTAGGGGGAAATAATGGCTGCTAATTTACTAGCTGACTTCTGCAAGAAGCAGCAAATAGAATTCCATCCTGAAAGGTCTTAACAAAAAATGTGGCTTCAAAGAAAAAAAATCTTAACAAAATGCTTTGCATTACCAAATGCCAAGGCAAAAGAAATTCCTCCAGAAAACCTCCTCATGCCAGTGCCAAAAGTCATGACAAGCCAAAATAAAAGAAAATTAGGTGAAAGTAAAAGAAAATGGCTTAACTTTGTGGGGTCTCTGGAGGAAGATGATTGTCAACATCTTTATCATCTGGACACCAGCTATTTCATCTATGCTAAAGGACAGGGCCCAGTGACCCCAGACTGAAATACAACACAAGGCCATTATGCTTGTCCCCATTACTCAGTGGAACCTATTTTCCATTTTTATTTTTCAGTAACACAGTTGGGATATTTAACACCTTCTGCCTTGAGCCTCAGCCCAACAATGCCAGCAGCTTGGTGTCACCAGAGCCTGGGCAACAATGCCACATGTAGCACTGCCAGCCTTGCTGACTTGCTGTGAGAAGTAACCTTCCACCAGTGAGAAATAATCAATTGCAAGTCTGACATTAGCTCGGGAACAATTACATGCTGTGTGGAATGGGTCCATTTTATTTAGAGGGAAAAACCAAACAAACTCACGCCGCAACTCTTTCTGGATGATCTCATGAGAGTCAAATCCATCAGGAGAGGGTTGTCCAAGCTCCTGAGCTTAGTGCTGCTTACTGCTAGTACAATTCTCTCATCCATGTATAAGAACAAAATCAACAAAACACTATCAGAGGGCTGCCAGCTCCATGCACAGAAAGCCAAAATTAGTCTTGGTTAGATAGGGAGGCATCAGTTTCTTTTCACATTCACAATATGTCATACCGGTGAGAAAAAAACTGTAATTAGCATGAGCTCCACATCATTTGGTTTAGCACAGTCTACCCAATGCAAATGTAAACTTCATTTATTTCCTCCCCATGTAAGGCCTCCGGCTCACACTGGTGGTTCCCCTCCTGTCTTATTCTGCACAGCTGCTCTATTCCTTTCCACTGATCTCACACATGTGCCCCAGCCATCCAGCCAAATTCCTTCAGTGTGCTGCACTTTTCTGGGACAGAAGTGTCCTTTCAGCTCCAAAGAGTGTCCTTCATTATCACTGAAGGAAATGCAGTGAGTCCTAACTATCTTCTGCCCCTTTGGAGCCCTTTTGTCAGTCTGCCCTCTCCAGCAAGTGGAGTACCAGACACATGCCTCCTGTAACAGCTGGGCTGTGCTTTCAGCTTCACCTTCTCCACCTCCTCCTCACCTCACTTTTCCTCCCAAGTGTGGTCTTTGCTCACCCTGTCAAGACTTCCTCCACCCAAACACCATCTATGTTTTTTTTTTTCTATTTGGGTACTTCTCTCAGCCTTGTCGCTATCTCCTTTCTTCAGGTGTGATAGGTTAATTTACTTTCCAGGCTTCTGTTAACCTTTCCTCTGCCTTTCCAGGGCTGATAGGCTCTATCATACGATACTTCTCGCTGTGTGCTTGTACAGCACCTTGCATAATGAATCCCAACCTCAGGTTTTTCAAAAACATTATCAAGAATTCAAGCTTCTTGTCAAACCCAACAGAAAACCACCCTGCTGTACATTTGCTGAAGAATAAGTGGGAAAGAAGAATATACAAAGCTGACCTGTTCTCACAGCTATTTGCACCATCCTGCAGTTTCCCTTTATTCTGTGTATTTAACCCTCAGTTGTAATTATGCACCTCAAAAACCTACCTGAATCAGGACAGTCTAATTTTTAATCTGAGCATATCACAGTTTTATCAGAAAAATTTTGTGTATGCCTATTACTTGTTATTAAATCTGGGAAATCCAGCCTATAAAACCTGTTGGTGTAAAGATAAGCACTTTATTTAATATCCAATTAAATGTGGTCACCAAAGAAATCACAGCTTATGCAACTTTATCAGAAAAAGATTAATCTATTTCAGGCTTAACCCAAAATGTCATAAAAGAACTCATGAATTTAGATAGGAATCCGCTTATTAGCCAAAGACATTTTCCTATTGAGTAAGAACAGTCTAAATTGCTGCCTATATTTATACTTGGTTCAATCAAATTTTTGTACTCAGTAGCTGTCATTGATTTTCAGGACAATTATCAAACAAAAATGATGAACAAACTGCAGGAACATTATAGAGTCTTTTTCAACTCCACAGTAATCATTAGAAAAAGCACAGCCTGCTCATTGATAATGCTTTAATGGCTCACAGGGTGACATCATCAAATTAAAAAGACAGTCACACCCGGAAGGCAGTAGTGTTTTGGTTTGTTTGTTTGTTTTTTTTGTTTTGTTTTGTTTTGTTTTTAGCATTACAATTTACCATTTTAAAGTTAATTGTATTTCGCATGGTGTTTCAAAACACACAGGGCTGCATGGAAAGTTGTTTATTTTGTTTTTCATATTGTGTGATTATGCCTAAAACCATGATTTTAGAATAAGGAGGCAAATAGTTGAACTTACTTCTTTAAATTAAGCAGACTTTCTTTCCTGTCTAGAAACTGATATTCCTCAGTTCATTAGCTGAGTTTCCCACAGGGCCTACAAAGGCAGATTCCATTTCTATACTGTTTGATTTGTCTAGCTAACTTATTTTAAAAGAAGTAGTCTATATTAAGATTATTGAATAATAGCTTTGTGGTTTCATCTTTCCATATTAATTATAATATTCAGTAGGATATGTATTTCACATTACAGAAAACTTGTTTACAAAACAAAAGAAAGTTTACATGTGTATCAGCGGAAGTGACACAGCTGCAGTTAGTTGCTGGGGCACAGCAATTTTGATTTTTGTCTACTAGGTCAACCTGAGGCAAAAGGTTTGAGGCAAAAGGTTTAAGTGCAATGGCTAAAAGTCAGTATTAAACAATGATGCTTAATGGCCTACTTAACATGAGTTCAGTGATTCAGCCCCACTCCACTGAGTGCAAAAATACCTATCTGTAGTCAATGTATAAAATATACCATATAGAAAAGCTACAGGAGTGTAACTCACACCTGGTTACAGCAGATTTGCTCAACTCTATCTTCCCCTCCATGCTGTGAATTCTTTTGTGCTACTCTACAGATAAGGAGTTCATTTGCAAAGTTTGGCATGGATGTCAACTTCTTATAAATTAAAAAAAAAAAAAGGGTAAGCTTTTTACATGGACAATGTCCTCCTGTGACAGAATGGCAAACCTAAGCTTGTCAGAAGAGGCAGTGGATGTCCATTAGTTTAGCCCTTGCTCTGAATACACAAAAATTCATTATTAAGGAAACAGCAGCTTTGAGAGCCAAGCTCGTGGATGAGAAGACGGGAGTGCGAAATGTGATCCAGTCCATTTCAAGAGAAATTAATCAGACCTGTATTTGTGTATTTTAGAACAGACAAGAACCTCACCTGGGCACCCCACCCAAGAATCCAAGAAGATGGAGAATGCTTCCTATACTGGTACTGTGCCAATCCCACAGGTCCCCAGATGCTGGCAGAAGCTCCTGGAGAGGCAGACCTCTGTCCCAGCTCCTGTCTGGCCACTGCACTGGCCTGCAGGGAGCCACCAGCCCTCCCTGCCCAAGCTCATTCAGCTACAAAGGCTTTGCTCAGCACAGCTCTGCCAAGAAGTGGCAGCAGAAGGATTTGCTTCTCTGTGGACCTTCAAAGATTTGTGGCAGGTACTTTTAAGCTGAACTTCCTCTGTGGCAGCTCTTCATCCCGTGCTCTTTATATAGCAGCAATTAGCATATCTGAGAAATCCCCATTCGGCATGTTTTACGGTCTCTTCCCTGTATTGAGATAGTTCTGTAAGTTATGAGCAGAGATATGCCATAATTCCTAATGTACAACTGTCAGGAAATCACTCACGTAGATTTATTCACTGAACAGTTGGTGAGGAAACTGATTCTGAACAGGGAGCTAGAAACTTTAATTACATGAGAGAAAAAAATTACTCAAACACCTCAGACTGGTCAAGGAGCTCCTTTGATGAGCTAAAGACATGACCTGAAATTAACAGATTAATGCAGCATGGTGTTTCTGAGTTAAAATGCTGGCTTCTGCCCCACTTTTTATTCTGCATTACTATTACTGACTTTCTTCAAAGTAATAATGATGTCAAAAAACAACCACAAGTGTTACATCTGCACTTCTGGAACAAAACAAAGGATGGATTGAAGACAAAGACCGTCTTCCCTCAAGCAATATCTTCTTGAGCAAAGGAAGTTCATACAATGTAGAAAAGAAATATTCCTCCCTGTCAAACCCTGGTCTTGCTGCCACTGAATGCAATGGCAAAGCTCCTATTAATTTCTAGTGGAGGATGTGCAGTGAATAACTCAGATGGAAGCGGTAAACCGTAAGTGACATAATCATTCAGGAACTGTCTCTGCCTCAAGTGACCTAAATGACAGGAAGAAATACAGTGAGAAACATTAATTTGAGTTTAGTAAGAAGCCTTTAGTTATGTTTCTGTGTTATCTTCCATCTCCAGCGCAAAGTTATGGAAGAGTTTCATGTGTCACTGTGTATGGGGTCAGCTGTGGCACAGACATCAGAACACAGAACTGGGGGTTCAGTCTTTGCACTTCTGCACTCAGCTTTGACCTAACTCACCCTGGCTCTGCTTGCTCTGGGCCTGTGGCCAGCCACTACTCTTGTCTAGCCTTGGTCTGGGAATGGAGTAAGGTGCACGATCCAGGTGTGTCATCCTGTCCTCTACAAGCTTCCCACATAATTTTCCATCTGATCCCTCCATGGGGCCATCAGCAAGTGGTGCCAAGGGAAGCAGGGCTGTTCTGGCAGCAGCACCATCACAGAAGGTGTCCCCATCTGCCTTCACCTCAGCTAATCCCTTTTGCAACCAGATTCAAAATACTATTTTCAGAGATGTCATTAATGCTTATGAAGAGCTTTGAAACTCCTAAATGCAATAGATTACAGTAGTAAAAAACACACTCTTTTTTACTGATAAGAATGCAGCTGGGTATTATCAAAAGCTATATTCCTTATGAGTAGGGGTGGTGGGGAAAAAATAGGAGCTGCTGTTTCAGATGTCAGCTCTGTGCAGAGGTTGTCCACAGATATTTAGACACCCTGCTTGAGCATGAGGTTTTGCCTCCTCCACCTCCCACAAAAGCTACATGTACCCACAAGCCCAGGTTTGTACCTTTTGCAGTTCCACTTATGGGGGCAAAACAGGTAGAGCATTTTCTCCCCCAAGACAGTGATAGCACATCTGTGAAGGCAGTGATGCCCCTCTGTCTGAATTTTAATTCTCATGGGAGAGGACAAGCTTCTTTAGAAATAATCACAACATGAAGTTTGATTCTTTTTCAGGGGTGTAGGTCCATTCCTACCTGAGAGCAGAAACTGCATGGGAAGAAAGGCTGTCCTACAGCTTCCTGGTGGGAACACTACAGAAAAACAATAAAGTTTTGGGCCCTTCTCAGTCATCTCTAAGCTACTGAAAGATCTTGCATGCAGACTTTATCATAAATTATGATTGCTGCTTATGGTATTTTTCAAACTGTCTCACACTGCACTTGATCCTCCCATGAGGACAAAAATTTAGACCATGACTAACTCCTTTTCAGTATGTTTCCCAAAGCATAATTTTGTTCTTTTCTCTTCAGTTTCCCACATAATTCTTTTCTCGGATTCCTTCACTGTCATGAAGCCTGGTTCATTTTTATGTCCTCTCTATCTGTGCATTTTTAACTCTCCCTGCATGCTAAACATTAATGATTTTGTGTAAGGAAAACAATTTGTTATCTGCTAATGGCATTTTCCCAACTATCCTTCTCACACTGCACTTGTCCTTCATCCCATGCCTTTTTTCTAAACAGCGTACTTCTGCTATGGGCTGCTACTTCCATGAAATCAGAGATTACCCAGCTAATATATTTCATTGTATCAGATGTCTCTGATAATATGCTTTCTTAATCAGATGTCCCTGAAATTGTAATTAAAATAAGAAAAGGCCTCTTGGAAAATACTGCAGAACTACCAAAACATGGTCATTTTATACACTTTGTATTTATACTTGGTTTGGATCATATTTGTGATCAATAATCTCACCGCTGTCTTCCCGTTTTTTAATTCAAATCTCAAAGTTTCGGCAGTCACATGAAGTTGTACCTGCCTCTGTATTTGACTGCAGTTGTACAACCTTTAAATAAACCAAGATTTGATTAGCAAGGGATTATGCTGCTGGTATTTGAATACTAATAACCTCTAGCATGTGCAAGAAAAAAAGATCACTTTCAGTATCTCATTTCAGAAAAGTTAAAAAGCAGGGAGTCTTCCATCCCATCTCTCCTTAACCATGTTAGTGATAAGAGCTAACAAAAAACATTCCTGGTTTTCCTTTCTTTCTAGGTACATAAGCTTCCAGCCATTTGCAGTAAATGCAGAGGAGTACAAACAGAACTTTTTGGTTCTGAGAGAAAATGCTGGTTCTCAAAATTCCCGACCTTGTGGCTCACTGGCTTGAATTATTTTTGTATATATATCTTCTGAATAAAATGTGGTGAAAAGCAATTCAGATCATGCCTCCATTTCTCAGAGAAACACGCTGGTGGGAAGGGAAGAAAAGTGGGAAACATATGACAGAATTTGGGAAAGGAAACACTTGTCCTAAACCATGTAAGGAGCAACCTCAGCCTTTCTGGCATGCTGGTTTTGACCGATGACATAAAAAAAGGCACCATATTTCAGAACATGTGACTGTTATATATAAAATATAATTAAGAGATTTGGAACAACATGAATATATAATGTACACATTTCTTTACAGATGCATTTCTCCAGACAGTCCGGTGCCTGCTTTAATTTGGAAGCTATCCATTTTCATACAAAGTTAACCAAGAGTGACAGGAAATCAGATGCTTACATTATATATCTTTTCTGAACTTGAAAAAAAACCACCCTTCTGTTAATTACTTTTCTAGGAAGCTATTTTGTGATACCACAGGGATAGATCTTCCATACTCAGAAGTACTACAGAAATGAAAACTTTACAACACACAGTGTGAATAAAGTATGTAACATGCAGATGTCTAAAAGTGTTATTTGTCTTCATTATTGGTCATGTGAATTTATGACCAATAATGAAGAATTTAACTGCTTCTGGCCTGGCTGGATGAATTGACAGTTGCTGGAGATCTGACCTCTCTAACCTTATACATCAAGCAGCACATATACATTATTTATTTAGCTGGAATTAACAGTGATCTGTGAAGCTCACTGTATTTTCCTTTAGTTCTCTTTCTCATCAGTAATACCTGACCCCTGTGAATATGTTCAGTGGTAGCACTTTCATGTTAATCTGATTCATGAAAGACTGGGAAACTACAGAACAAAGAAGTTAAATAGTTTTAATGCATTTTTTTTAAATTTAAAATATCCTAAGCCACCTTTTACGTCCTACATGATCCCTTATAGATTGCTGTGAAGATGAAGAGTAGACAGAAATGCCCTACCTTACTATAATTATTGGAAAGGAGAATGTGAGCTGGTATTAATGTAAGTACTCTGCAGAAGCAGCAAGGGCTTGGACTCCTCACCTGACTGCAGTTGCCAGTACACAACGCTCCAGTGTTATGCAATGGGAGGTCTGGGAAATGGAGTCCATCTAAGTATTTCACTGCTAACCTGAATTCCACAGCAAGCCCACCCTTGCTCTCTCTCTGTACCTCGACCCTCTCTTTTGTTTAAGAAGCCATGAAGCAGATGGGGAGAAAATGCTCAGCTAAAACCTCACGTGGGGGACAGTTTCTTGTGTTGGTGGGAGTGCCGTGCTACAGCACGCAGCTCCTGCAACCACATCCAGATAGTTGCTTTCTCCAGCTGCTAAATACCTTACAGGCCTGGGAGCAATCCATGCTAATGGGGCCAAAGGTGGAAAAGTGATAGCAGTACCGTGTATCTTTTCAGGCACGTTTTACAAAGAACATCTATTAGACTACTTCGTTTCTGGTCAGGAGGACTTTTATTACATGCAGTTATCATCATAAGCACTACAATAGATTTTAAAAAATCAGACGAAATGTGCAATTAAAATCTGGGGTTTGTAATTCCAGAAATCTTATTTCCTTCATCAATAACTTTAGTGCTTGCCACAGGGAAGTAAATTAGCAATTAAACAGGGTTGTGGACATTTTTATGCATGCACTCTTTTATCAGCTCCAGAGCTGATTCATAAACTGAGCCCTCCACTCGGGGAGGTTAAAAACTGAAAGGCAAGAAAAGTTTCTCACAATTAATCATATTCTTACATCCACTGAGCTTCCCTTACTCCAAAAGTGGCTACTTTTCCAACTCTTGAAAAGATGGAAAGACAAGTTTTATTAAAGACAGGATCTGACCTATGAGAGACCCAAATGAACTGCTCAAGTATGTTTTCAATAATTAGAAAAAAACAACCTCAGGGGAAACATGCAAAAAAACCAAGGTGCAAACATTAAGGAATAACCTTGAAAATCGCATATTTGCATCTAATTTCAAGACATTTTTCTCTGATCGTAGTCATCCTACCAATGGAATACAATGAGGAACAAGTGATTCACCATAGCAACAAACACACAGCACATACCATATAGTAATCAATCCATACAGAAAACTATTATTCTATTAAATTCTTTATTTTCAAAAACTTATAGATAAGTTTAGCTAGTGCTGTCCCAGAAAAAAAAATAGTGACAACTCAAAGGAGAAACTTGTTTCACTGCGAGTAGAAATACTAAAAGTAGGGAGCTCTAAAAGTAAAGTAAAGGTGTCTGAATAGCATTTCCCTTCTATAAGAGCTGTCATGGAAGAATAACCAGAGAGATTAGGCCCACTGTGTTCACTGAAGCTGCCCACACCCACAGTTGCTATGTGCCTTTGAGACTGTAGAATGTGAGAAAGGCAAAGACTTGTGTCACAATTTGAAAATTATACCAACCCCCCCACCCCAAAAAAAAAACCCCAAAAAAACAACCCTTCACATTGTGGTCTCCACTGTGTTTGTAAAGAGCATTTCCAATATTTAATACACTCTTTCTTCACAGTCCTACTCTGTTGAACTCTGCTACATAAATACAGGCAGTAACACACAGCCCTCCCACAGACACACTTGAAGGTCCTGAATAACTCACCACTAGCAGGGATCTCTGCACCACACTGCTCTTGTTGTGCAGTTCTTCCTGTTTAACGTGGGAAAACATTCTTTATTTGTGGGGAAGGTCAGTGCTACCATTACAGGGATGAATTGATCTGTGTCTTCTTGTAAATGCAGCATGAAAATCTGGGAAAGAAAACATCTACAACCGGCTCATACTTACAAGTACTCAAGTGCTGTGATTGCTAACTGGCTTCTCAAGCACTGCAATTCTTCAGTGAAGTCAATAAATGGGAGAAGAGTATCAACACACTTAATTCTGTGCTTATGTCTCCAGCCTCTTCGGGCGCATCCTGAAATGGTGCCGGAAGAAGTCTGGACCCTTTCACTAATGCATTCAATCTCTCCCTCCCTTTTTATCTAAAAGCATCTTTGACTGCACTTTTATTTTCATTTCTGCCTTTCTGGGCCAGAGGTGAACACCCTGGGAAGTAGAGAAGAAAAACCTAAATTCTACTCTTGGTCCTGCAACACTTCAACAGGCTCCATTGCTGCCAGGGGGATGTGGTGTTTGGGGAACAGCACTTACTCAGATCTCCTCTAAACCCTTTTCCTTCCTCATGAGATACTGTTTCCCCTCTACAATCCC
This sequence comes from Cinclus cinclus, assembly GCF_963662255.1. Classification (NCBI taxonomy): domain Eukaryota; kingdom Metazoa; phylum Chordata; class Aves; order Passeriformes; family Cinclidae; genus Cinclus; species Cinclus cinclus. The sequence goes on from NC_085047.1 coordinate 87,514,708, forward strand.
ACAGATCCAGATACGTGGTATTTCCAGAGGAAGCATGAACTGATAATAACTATCTTCCCTATTTGGACCTTCTGTTCTCAAATGAAATGTAGCAGCACATGAAATTGCATCTTCAATTTTAAACTGGAATGGAACTGCTTATTATACATGAATCTTCTTCAAAGACACTGATTTTGATCAAATTACCAACATTGAGGCCAAATTGTGAAGTCTTTTGAGACAGAGAAGAGTTGTGGGGTGTTTTTGTTTTCCATTAATATGTGGGGATAGAGCTGATAGACAAAAAAATACTGCAGATTCAAAGGACACTTGCTAGCATGTGTGCCAGATGACAATAGCTATATATAGCCCCTCAAAGGAGAGTGACTGAAGAGAGTATCTTACCCCGGCAAATAGGAATTTGCCTGATTAAGATCAGAGCAAAAATTAAAACAAAACAAAAACAAAAAAACATAACAAAAAAGTAAAACAACCTCAACCAAACCAAACCAAACCAAAACAACAACCCCAAATTCAACATTTAATCTATGGTGCATTAGTTCTGCTGCAGAAGTTGTGTAAGTACTATGTGAAGTGAGTAAGAAAATGTCCTCATGATGACCTTACTTACATTTCACATAAATGGGTTTCCAAATTTAACAAAACCAAATCTTCCTTTTTATCATTAGACTCATAGTCATTCTTGAATAAAACCTTTGTTTCTTGGCTCCACAACCCTTAAGAGAAGTAAGCAAAGAACAATACATAAGGCTTCTTCAATGTAATAAAAAAGCAGCATGCAGCCTAGGAGATGAAATTCAAAAACAGAACTTGGATATAAAGAATATGATTTGCCACCATGGGTTTTTCTTATTGTTTCACTCAAGAACATTTTAGAAAAGACAGACACTTGATTTCCCTGCCTCTTTTCCTCTATATGCTGGTATCAAATTTTTCTTCCATTTATCCAATACAGTGGGTTTTTACCTACAGAATTATAATTTCAAAGTAGTTCAAAATGTGAAATACCAGGACTTGAGATGACAAGCTATCTTTTCTACAGAGCAGCACGATAATTTTGGAACGACCAGGAGGTTGGGTATGGAGTCTAATTAACACTGATGAACCTAGCTACTACAGATTAAATTCCCAAATGAGTAAATGCTACCTTTCAACACACAGGTCTATCCAAATTATTCTCCTTAAAACAATTAAAAAAATTTATAAGTCTCAGTCTGTGTCAAGGTATTGAAGGTTTTCCAAAACTGATTAAAAATATAAAATGAGTTATTGAACCACATTAAAAATCAACCTTTTTCGTGTATTGAAAAGTAATGCTCTATAATTTGTATTCAAGAGATCTTATTCCAGTGAATAATAATTGTACTGCAGCCAATTCTCTGTCCCATTTCTCTGAAAACCTCATGGGATGCACAGAAGAGGGTTTTGTATCCTGCTGATCACACACACACACACACACACACACACACACACACACACACACACACTTTGTGTGACTCTACTTCTTATTCTCCAGTCCTTACAGGGAAGCTTAACTTTGTTTCATTATTGTGTTTGTCTTTCCACTGATGGTTCTTTCAAACTGGTAAACACAAATGGAAGTGCACAGGTATCAAAATGGTTGGGTTTGAAGTGACGTTACAGATAATCTAACTTCAACCCCAGTGCTGTGGGCACAGATACCTTCCACTAGACCAGGTTGCTCAAAGCCCCATCCAACCTGGCCTTGAACACTTCCAGCAATGAGGCATCCACAGCTTCTCTGGGAAACCCTTCAGAGTAAAGAATTTCCACCTAATATCTAATCTAAACCTACCCTATTCCAGCTTCAAGTCATTACCTCTGGTCCCATCACTCCATGTCCTCACAACAAGTTCCTCCCCAGCTTTCTTGCAGGCTCCCTTTAGATCCTGGTGCCATAAGGTATCTCTGGACTCTTCCCTTCTCCAGGCTGAACAACCCCAGCTCTCCCAGCCTGTCTTCATAGGAGAGATGCTCCAGCCCTCTGATCAACTCAGCATCCCTCCTCTTGCTCCAGCAGGTCCACATCCCTGTTGGGCTGAGGCCCCAGAACTGGTATTAGATAAAGTGGTAAGAGTCTGGCAAGGGGAAATACCAGCTCCTGAGGAAGGGGAGGGATAACCTCAGCAACAACAAAGGCTGGGTGCTAACTGGCTGGACATGAGCTCTTCAGCGAAGGACCTGGGGGTTCTGGTGGACACAAGCTGACCAGGAGCATGGAAGGTCTCACAGCACTGCCTACACGAGCCCTTGAAAACAGTGACTGCCCTACTTAGCCCATCTCAGCCACACACCTTTTGTTTTAGCAGACACAGAGCTTCATTTCACTAGCAGCACTTCAGATACCCTACCCCAAGCCCTCTGCCCCTCTCCTTCCTTCCTGGCTGCTCTTAAGCAGCTTTCTGCCACTCTCATTTTCTGTCTCCATGTAGATTCCAGGCACTGTTGTAGCCTGCTTGTCAGCCTGCTTGCCCTCAAAGTCATCCTGCGTGACATCTCTACTCTTCCCACAGCCACTAGGGATACTAGGTCTGTCCTGGCCAACACCTTTAGCCTCACTCTGAACAACAGAGGACTCATTTTGCCTGCATTCACATGGCAGCTTTTGTGCTGCAAGCAGCTTAAAATGTCTGGCCCTAAGAGGGGATGGCAAACATTTGATGTAAAGGAGAAAATTTATGAGTTTAATAGCAGAATTTTTAGAAAAGGATGGGAATTCTTACACAATTGTACTAGAAGAATTATGATACAAATAATGGGAATGGAAAAACATTTTGAAATTAAAAGAAGTCCAACTGAAAATCAAAGGGCGGGTGGATTAGGCAACACTGAATAAAAAACTTTCAGTCTTGGTCAATTTTTCTCCCTGTAGCAAGACCAGTGGGTTACAAGTTTCAGCTTGTGCCACTTGGGATGGAAAAAGTTAGAACAAAGAAAATACCAGGATAAATGAAAAATAGCTAGTCCACTGTCTTTCATTGATTTTTAAAGATTGTCTTTCATTAGCTTCAGTTTCAAACCCCAACACCTATAGTACCTACTATTTTATTTTTAGAAATTTGTCCATAATTTTGATAATAATTTTTTAATGCTTTTGGTCCACCTCCTTCAACTTCAGTTGGATGTTTATATTCTGTTATCAAACACTGTTTCATTAATACTGCATCACATAAAATCTGTGAGAAATTGGTGAATATTTTAGTAGGCAACCTGCAATCCACTCTCTCCTACTATAGCATATATTGCCATCAATATCTAAACAAGTTAGTTTAAAGTGATCTCATCTATGTCTCCTCATCTGGAAACTACAGTATAAACTATGCTTATGCAGCAGCCTGGATTACATACAACAAATTAAATCTTTCTTTCCAGAGGTAGTTGAATTTGGAATGCAAATGGTAAAACCTGAATTTCAGATAAACAAATGATTGCCTATCAGAACTCCTTTCCATACTAGTCCTTAGAGTATTGCATACATGTAAAGGGGGTAAATTTGAAAGAGCCAGATAATTGCCACAGGCATCTTTAATTCTAACAACACTTCCCACTTGCAGATAGAAGCACAAGTCTGAAACAGGTAATAATAGCTAAATGGATATTACTATCTGCCATTACCTGATCTAGCTGCAAATTACAGCAGTTTGTGAATGCTGAATTTGCTTATAATATCTGGCTTAAGAGCCTAAAACAACCCCTTTTCAGGAACAACATATCACCTACATGTTGTTTGGAACTGATGGAACTTTCACTTAGAGAAAAATCACAGCAATAATTGCTTCCAGAGAGATTTCTTTCCCAAACCAAACCCAAGGGGAATACAAGAATCAACTCCATTTATGAAAAATAGGCATTAAGAGGCCAGAGAACTCCACCAAATATTAGATGTTTCCTCTCTGTTAACAATGCCAGAAACAAGATTTTAAGACTCAAAACATTGCAAGACACACCACAGCTGTCAAAAAAGAGTAAACAACAGTCAAATAGAGTCCTATAGTCCTATAAATACTATAAATTGTTGAAATCATGGGAGATCTATCAATTTGCACAAGATGATGTGACCATCTTTGTATTGGCATAGAGGCTTTTGAATACACCCTTGAAATAAAAAAATCACCCTTTATTCTACCAAAACTAATCACTTCCTTCCCATCAAAAAAGACCAAATAGTCAAAAAACAGACAATCACAGTCAAAGTGGTAAATTGTCCTCCTGGCATAAAAGGAATGTGAAATAAATGAATACACAGTAAGTCCAAGCAGTCAAATTTTGTATCTATTGCTGATAAATAAATGTTGTCTAAAAGCTTTTTCAGACACGTTCTCATACTTGTAGCATAGCCAGGTGTATTGGGTCAACCCACTACACCAGTTTCCTACAGATGGAAATTCTTTAAGAAGGAAACCTCTGTCTTCTCAGAAATTGGCTTGAAACACAGATACTGTTAACTAAAAGGAGAGTCTCATTGCTGTATTCTCATCTATTCCACAGATTTCATATTGCGTAAGTAATTTATTTAGATTGTAAAAGTACTTTGACATTGAGGATGGCAGAACTATTTCTGGTCACATACACTTCATTTAATGTTTGCCAAAGAGAAAGAAATCAATGAAATATGAACAGTAAGAAGCAATACACCTGCCTAGAAAGAAAAAAAAAAAAAACATCCATGCTTTACAGATGAGTGCTCAGGAAAAAGTCAATGAAATAACATATACTACTAGAAAATGTGCCATTGTAGGAAGTGTTTTGGTCCTGAAGACAATGAGAATTTTGCTGTTGAGATATCTTTAAATAGGCTGCTATTTGCAATATACTATATCAGTGTTACCAAAAAAACCAACATGCAAACCAGTATGTTAAAAATATGTAAAGAGGCAGGGACAATTAAGACATTATCCATCCATCCATCCATCCATCCATCCATCCATCCATCCATCCATCCATCTGTGGGGGGTATGTCATAAGAAATATAAAAACACTTACTTCTTCTTGCTTAGGAATGCTGAACTTGGTGATCTTTGACTTGGTCCTGGCCGAATCAGACTTGCTGGAAGGCACTCCCCTGTATGACTTGGTTGTCTCTGCTGGTAACTTCAGTTTTGGAGACTCATCAGGAGCCTGGTCTTGACCATCCATTGGCCTTACATAAGCTGTTGGCTTCTGCTGACCCAGACTGGGCTTTGGAGCAAGAGAGGGTGGGAAGTTTTGGACGCAGTGTCCCCCACCATGCTTTGCTGGCCTCTCTTGGACTTGAGTTCCTCCTTCTGAGCTACAACTGAGCTTCGCTGGCTGCTGGACTCTACTGATATTGTCTCCTAATGTGGCCCTCAGTGAGCTTTGCTGGGCAGTATTGGAGGAAGAGGAGGAGGAGGAGGAAGAGATGGAGGAGGAAGAGGAAGAAGAAGAAGAAGAGGAGGAGGAAGAGGAGGAGGAGGAGGAGGAGGAGGAGGAGGTGGGACTAGATGCATAGCGTTTTAGTTTCTCCAAATTGGATTTTTGGTTCGCCAGTTTGAAGTCACCCTTGTGTGACTCCAGCGATCTGTGTCCATGTTTGCTTGCTCTCTGCTGGCCATCTGAAGTGGCATTATGCCCAGCCTTCTGCCAGCCCATCGTGGTACTTTTGCTCTGCTGGGCAGCTAGGGATGCTGGTGTGGAAGTAGTGCTGGAAATAGGAGGAGCAGGTGGTGGTCTTGAGTCTGCGATAAGATGTTCATCAGCCTTGGGGAGAGATGTCTGAGGAACCCCAGGTTTTGGAACCCCAACAAGATGGCTCTGGTTTGACCGGTCAGTTAACAAGTCTTTCATTTCATCATAGTTGCCCAACGTATTCTGGATGCGATTGGAAAGCTCATCCCCCTTGTTAGTCTGCAAAAGAAAAATTGAGTGTTCTGCTACAGTCAACATAAGAAAAAAAAATTCCCTGCATGCTTCTGCTGAAATCCTTATTGAAGTAAGACTGCCTTATTCAGCAGCAGCGTTGAGGGATGAAATCGAAAATCCTTATTGTCTCTGAAGACACTTGTCAACATCTTAAATCTACCCTGAACTGGAAAAGCTATAAAGGGCCTTAGAGTATATAAAAAAAGAAATCTATCACTGATATCATGCTGTAGTTAAAGTATATTACCTGGAAACTGGAAAATTTATTATTGCAACTGCACAGAATAGTTTGGATTAAATCTGACCATGATAAAACTTTTCCTGTAGCCCAGTGCAAGCTCTCCTTCAAGTCATGAATGGAAACACTGCATTCCCAATTTCTTCCTCTGCCTGCCTAAGTTTTCATAACCATCTGGGAAGCCACACAACATCCCACAGAAGCACTGAATGAATTTGTCAGTCTAAGCCAGCCAAATGCTCTGAGGTGTCTTGAAAACAGCTTGTGGGAAATGGGAAAAGTACAGATTATGTCTCTTCTTTGAAAATGCTCTGACAGGGTGCTCATTCCAGGGCACTCTCCTCTTGTTAAAAAAAGAGGTGAACAGAACCCTTGCTGAATTCTTCACATTTCTCAGTGCTTGCTGTGCATAGCGGGGGAATACAGCCACCCTTCCTCCCCTTTAAGATTAATTATTGTCTTAAAAATGATCCATCTACTCCCTGACTGAAAAGGCAGAAGCTTCACAAAGAAATAAAACAAACAAATAAAACATACTGGAAAAGATTGAAAATTCTTGCTTTAAAAAGCCACTGTAAATAAAAGGGTGTATCATTAGCATTTTTACAGCAGAGATTTTTTGAACCCTGCCAAGATTCAGGCGTGTGATGTCCTTTGCTTTATGTTTTCAGAGGAAAACAGTAATGAGGCAGTGGAATTCTCCTTTCTCTCTTCCAGACATGGAGTCTGAATGGGGAAACTCCTGTTTGTTTCAGAAGTCTAAGCTTTCATCTCAAGACTCTCTGTTTTAGAAGGAAAACAGAATGAAGGACAAAGAAGGGAGTAAAGGAAGTGAAGATCCTCTTAAAGTTACATTTAAAAACATGAAAGATGTAGCAACCACATCACTCTGGAAAACTGGGGTATGTAAGGGAAGGTATTCAAGGGGAAGTCCCCAGTTTGGAATCCTTTTCTTTTAGGGTTTCCTAGTAGGAAACCTGAATCCAGGCAAGAATGCACAGTAAATGAGTGCTGTGATTGCCACGTGCAAAATTTTAGAGGTTACAGTGGAAGCATTCTTATGTCTAACAGTAGAAGCAGTCCTGTTTTGCTTCAAACTTTTCCCCTCAAATTTCAAGGACACTACCATGTACCTGTAAAATGCATTATAACTAGCTTTCTTGTATGTTTTTTTACTATGCTACCAGAACTATATATATATATATATATATATATACCTATCAGTAATATATACTGAAGGAGGGGTAGGAAGGAAAGAACATTAAAGTTTCACGTCTAAAACACTGCATTGGAAACTTGGAGTAAGATGGCTCAAGGCTCAACCACTACAACCGCTACAGATCTTCCCTCTGCACATGAGGCTGTTACTGAAACAAAGATAATAATCTGCTATGGAAAAAAGTTTGAAGAACTGACTCACAGGTAACAAGCCACTTTAAAAAAGGGTGTTCTTTCAGTCAACACGAAAATCACATCAATGTCCTGAACAAAAGGAAACTATTAATGGGAAGCATCACAGACATCTGAAAATAAAGAAGCTTGGAGACACACTCACATGTCTCCTGAAGTTAATGAAATAACTTCCACACTTGGGCATCTGCTTGACCATCAGAACTGTGTTCCAGAATGCATAGGAAAATTTCCTTTTACCCAATGCATCTCTTTATGCTTCACTGGATCCTCCGCCTTGTGTGGATACCTTGTAGAGAAGTATTTTTTCAGCTTCCCTCTGTGCCAGGAAATCTGTTGGGCCTGTACTCATTACCATTATTCAGCCAGAGTGTATCTGAGGTTTCTTTCCCTTCCAGGAGTATGGCAAGAATGACCACCAAGTGGAGCGGGGCCCCTGGCACCCACAAGTCTCCCACAGTGTGGACATCTTGTGAGGACAGCTCTCCACCTGTCTGCCTCTAGCTCCATGAACATAAACAAATTTGTGTGCAGGGTTTGCACCTAAGAAGTCCAACTTCCCTAAAAGAAGGTCTGTTTTTTTCTGATGGCTGCTCTGTGGATGGAAGGGAAACAAAAGCCTAATTGCAGATTATCTGTATATTATCAATAGCTCAGAGAAGTCATCAGGTTGTCTGCTACATGGATGTGATGTGAAGGTCACACATAGACATCTTGCATTGAGAGATCCCAGATAACCACAGGAATAACTGCAACAAACTGGTATCGTGGTATATGCTGACAACTGGTCCGTGCTGTTTATTCCTTCAAGATGCACTGGGGACAGCTTCAGGTGAGATTTTGTGTTGAGCTGATCTCATACAGGAGAATTCACCTGTATACATCCTCTTGGGAATATGATGGGATCTGAGGTAACTTGTTATGAGCTTTAGTTTGTCCTATTATCTTCTCTGAAATATTGCTGGCCTTATTTAAGCATTCCCACAGGGAAAACATGGACACCAAATGCGTAAGTAGGAAAAGCATTCTGTGCAAACAGGTCTAGCTTACAGTGCTCTGATATTCTTCTGCAAGGCAAGACAAATACAAGAATTTGAAGATGGCAACATATAACACTTCTAAAAATAAACCCGATGGCTGCATGGAAGGCCATCAGAATTTTTTTCTTCACTAAAAATACTTACATAGTTAATGGGGCAAGTTATTCTGTCCAGAAAATATCCCAGACTGATTTCCTACTTTTTCACTCCTCTGTAGAAGATACTGGATTTCCTGTAATCCTTCATAGAGGGTTGCTATGGATACTTTGAACAGGATAAGGGGCAACCCGAAGAGTCAGAATTTTTGAGGAAATTCAATGTTGCAGTAGTAGTGATACATGTCAAGGTAAGAGAGGACATAAGATTTAAGAGATTTCCAGTCTGCCTTTGATTTTCAGATACAGTCTTCTGAATGGCATATCCATTGGCTTTAGCCTGTGTTTCTCAAGCTGTGCAGAGGAATACTGAATTTAACCAGAGCTTGCAGTTAATGTCTGCTATAACTTCATTCCCCTCTGGAAACCCCTAAAAGGTGAGCATGATCTTTAAAGAGCGTACAAGTGGGCCTCAGTTTTGTTTTTGCAGAAAGGTTTCCTCTTTTGGAGTTAGGCTCTCTCCACAGTAAATCAAAATGCCCAAGCCACAGCTCTTTCCCCCCACACTGAAGGTTCACAAAAGCTTGGCTGAGTTCAGAGAGCCCAATGGTCCACTGCCAGTGTACACCTGACATTCAGAGTATGCCACTTGTTAAAGTTCTGATGTCCAATACTATCAGAATGACTGATCATCCCAAGCAACTCTGTCACACCAACACAGCTGTGAGTTATACTACTGTCCTGGGCTTTGCCTTTCCCCATGTTTCCTGTAGGATGTATTTCTGCATCACCTCTTTACACGTTTGTTCATAATAGGGACACAGTGTTTAAAGGTAAGAAGCAGGAATAGCGCCATTATTCCGGTTGTCTCATAGATTATCCACTCAGTATCCTCTCTGCTTCTAGAGACAGCAATGATTTTTCATCCACTGCTATTGAAGCAGATGGAATTATACTGTGGTTGCACAGAGGTGCGTTCTAACATCCTAACTCAGAAGCTACTGGTGTCATGACATTCAGCACATGTCACGTGTCATGACAGAGTCAGTATATTGGCACAGAAGTAATAATCAAAGTTGATACTACTTCTGTAAGTGATTTGAGCTTCAGTATTACCAACCTGAGCAGAAAACAGACCTCAAGAAATGCCAAGACACAGCTGACTGATGCTTTCCAGGCTTTCTTCCATGGATTAGCCCTTGACTGGTCTCACAGTAGACATTTTCAAGTAGGTCACTGAGGAGTTCAAGACATTTGATATGGTTTCTAAATGCCTTTGTAATGAATCTGAAATCTGGGCAGCTAGAGGTCAGCTTCAGAGCAGACAGAGATGTGTTCCTTCAAGGGACATGGTTTGAAAGTGGTAGATTTTTCTTTTTTATTAGGGACTAAATACAAGCAACAATTTGGAAGAAGAACAAGCTAAAAGCTGACCCTGGAGCACAAGAATTAAAACACAAGCATAGAAGTCAAAGCAGAAGCCAGGTGCCAGGTCCAAAATAGGCCTCCTGGAAAGAGGCACTAAAGCACCCTAAGCATCAAAGGCACGTAATGCTTGCATGGAGGTAAAGGCTGCACAATGTGGTAGCTGTTACAGTAGCTTGGACATTTCTGGAAAGGCACAGCAGAAAATACATGATGATGGTTTGATACATACAGGCAGTCATTGGTTAAATTGATGGAGAGGAGCAGCCCCCATGGGACACTGCTCTCTGGTCCTCTTCACCATTTTCAAGCTTCTGCAGAGTGTAGAAGGCCCTGCTTGACCTTCTAACAGGAATTGATGAAAGACAGTTGTGCCTCATCAAACTGTTTTTACTGTGAGGAACAACACAGGGAGTTGAGACTCCTAAGCTACTTCTGCCTTTGGTGAAGGAAAAAAATGCACAGCAGACAAATTTTCTTATTATCTTGGTAATTCTTATAGGGAAAAGAAAAGATATTTCAGTGCATTAACCTTGGCCAGGACACAATGTTTACAGTATTGCTTGACCTTCACACACTAGTCCTACACAATTGTTTTCTTCTAAGTATTGCAAAAACAGGATACCTTCACCTCCTAGTTTTAATCCCATCTCAAATATTGCTGGGATATTTCTAGTTTATTTCACTCTTGTGTGCTGCTGAACACTAGAAGAAGCTTTACATACATACATAAATATAAATATATATGAAACCCAATGCTGAGAGAATCATGCATCTTCTCCGTGAACTTTGGGAAGCTAGCACTCATGGGAGGGTGATGAAACCTGGACAATGCTTACTGCAGGCTACATTTTTGTATTGTGGAATGAATAAATAAATAAACAAAGATTTGCCCAGTTGGGAAACATCTACCTTGTACGGTTCGCTGAAGAGGGAATAGCTCGTGTTAAACGCGCTGTTGTCCTGCTGGGCCTCCTGATTTCTCCTCTCCCATTCTTTCCTTCGCAGCACGTTTCTGTCTGGCTCATAGACACTGGAGTTAAGAGGGGAAAAAAATAAATAAAAAGAGAGAAATAGCTTTTGAAGAGTTAAAAATTAGAGGGCAACATATTAACCAGTGTTCATTTAAAAGTTAAGAACTCTGTTTTGCGGACAGATGGCAAAAATAAGCACAAACATGAATCAGATGAATGCCAGTTCAAGTAGGCTGGGGAGGTTCAGGTCTGAGAATGCTGGCGTTTTCTTCACACAGAGAATAGATAATTAAATTCTTGCAGAAAAATAAAAAAGGATTTCACATGGTAGGATCTAGTCTGTACAGAACTTCTCTGCTTGAAACGTGACAAAGGAAATATCTAAGCAACTTTGACAAAGACTAGAAGTTCTCTTAAGGCAGATGGTAATTACAGCTGTGAGTAAACAGAAATTATGAACATGTTTCCACTTATGACATATCCTCTGAGTGTTGTATGAAAATGCTCCTTTTTTTTCACATGGATGTGTTTCTGTAGTGATTCTTTCATTAACTAGCTCCCTAAAGAGCTGTTAAAACTATATGCTGTAGTGGTTTCCACAGTTAGGTTGCTTCTTCTGATCTCTCCTAATCAGCCAAGTCGTGAAACTACTGAAACAATTCCTCTTTCTGATGGATTTGACACTATCACAACCACAGAACATGAATAAATGAATGGTGGCACAACAGTGTATGTATGGCTAGTAGAGTGTAGCTGGAGAGAAGATAAAATCACTGCATTACACAACAGCATCAATTTTTAGAAATTAACATTAGTTTCAATATAGATATTCAGAATAAAAATTACCTTTTTTATTTTCTGAATTCTAGTTTAATACATCACAACATAAAACAGAATCCTTATTCTGAATTTCTACAGAACAACACCTTCCAGGTTTACACATTTCAGGTTTTATTCTCCTCACAAAGGAAACCAACATGTCTCACGAAGTTAACGTGTTCTTTCAGGACAATGTGACAAGTATGCTGATTCCTATTTTGCTTAGCTCAGCTAATGTTTTTCTTCTGGCACAGTAAATCTGTAAAGTAGGAAAATATATTAATGTCATGGAAGTGCACCATGTGTTAATAAGATAAACGTTGTCTTGCTAACCAGCTTCCCAGTTAGCAAAACATATGTTGCATTAGCTACCCACGTGATGTTACCTAGTATGCCTCAGGCAAGGCAGTCAAAAGGCCAACAGTTATCTAATTCGAGACTTGAGAGAGCTGAAAATACACAGGATATCTTAGATGCTATTAGTATTTAAAAACAATGCCTCAACAGACAGTAAATGAACAGAAAATCTTTTGTTTGCCTGTGGATGCCGCTGACTCAAACGGGACTGCAGAGCAGCCTTGTGATGGGTCCGAGGGCAGATGCCAGGGGAAGAGCACAGCTCTCAAACACAGGGGCTCATTGTGAAACACAGGGTTTCAGTACAGCGGGCTGGAGACAGCATCCAAACACCACCTTGTTTACAACCACTTACAGGTGATTGAGGGGTTTTGGGTTTTCATCCCATACTTTTCATGAGCAATGCTTATTATTCACGCCAACACCCTCCCCTTGAAAAGCAGCCTAATGAGAAGGCAATTGTAGGGATGGAGTTTTGGCATGGAAGATGCCTTCCTCCAGAAGGAAGGGGATGGTGAAGGTTTCCCAATGGGTTCGTGGGAGTGAGATCACTTGCTGTACATGCTGCACATGCTGCTGACACCGGAGGCAGAGCAGTTGCCATTGACTGGTGTGAGAGCAGAGGTCTCAGTTATCACATTGTGCCATCGAGCCTACTCCTATCAGCTGAGTCAGCTAACAACCACCTGTGTCCTAACCAGACTTTCTGCCATGCTTAATAACTGTTGGTAGGTTGGGCTTTTCTGGAGTTTTATGAGATCAGGCTATAACTTCATCCTCAGATACATGTCCCCATCCAGAACCTCTTGACTCTTTGAGATGCTTTGCATCTGTACTCCAGCCTGCAGGCAAATAAGAGACGGGCAGCTTCTCTGAGATTAATTTTAATACTGGTCTCTACCCAACTTCTGGGAAGTAAACAAGTGCAATATTCTTCACTAGGCCTCATACAAATTTAAAAATTCATTGGTGTCATACTCCTAAAGTGGAAGAATGTTGTCATCCCTTTATTGGACAGAGATATATTTGATGAAGACATACAAGTCATCAGGTCTCTGAACCCCCTTCTCAAATGAGTTAACTGCTGGCAATGCAATGCACAACCTGCAGTAATTCAGAATGATTATGCAAATGTTAAAACCCTGTGACAATGCCTAATATGCCATCCATAAGCAGGAAGTTAGGAAGAGCTACAAGTTGAGAGTTGTGTTCCTTTGGTAATACCAGATGGCAAAATGTCTAGCATTTGTGAAGCTGCTCCTTATTTGCATGAACATTGCAGCAATCACATTTCCTTGAACGTATGTCACCAAATGTATTTATTTGTTTTGGTTCAAGGAGAATGCTGCCAACTGCTATAATTGTCTTTATTGCAAATACTTCAGTTAATGGAAAATGATTCTTTTTAATAGATTTCTTCTTCATTTTTTTTTAAATTTGCAATTTAAAACAATCCCAGAGGTACCTTTTAATGTGTGTCTTGTTTCAACAGCTAAGCCATGAAAAACATGCTCATGAAAGCCTCATGACTTTTTCCTCACTGGGGCATGTGTACATATATGAATGATACATGCATATATCTGTGTAGTATGCATGCTCAGTTTTGTAAGACTTGGAACCAAAGAATATGCAAACACCTCTCAAAAGTCAGTGTCATTTATATTTGTTTCATACAGGTCAAATTCCAAAATGCTGTATTTTAACAGTTTTTAAATGGTATACTGTTATTTTTAAAATGTTGCATCTGTTTCAAATTCATACTTAAAGGACATGAACCAGAACATGAGCAACAAGTCAAACACTTGCAAAAGTTATAGATGAAAAAAGGTTGTATTATAGAAACTAAATTATCTCAAATTTGGCACGTTGCTTTTTTGATTTATCTCAGCCCTAAGATCTGCCAAGACACATACTGGCTATACCAATGAATTGTGCCTAAATGACAGCATCTCAGGCTCCAAGAGCTTTCAGTACACCACCACCCTGGTCACAGCACCCCTACCTTCTCTGCTTCTTCCAGGATACGGGAATAATTTCACTCCCAGGTATTTGCCAGATCAGATTTCCAATGGATTGCTAAACATCTCAGAGTAGGTATGTTCAGTTGATTTTCATCTGCTGTGATACATTTTGGTGGGATTATCCAGATGGCCCCCAGGCTTTGGCCATGCCCAAGGTGAGCGTGGGTCCCTGAGAGCCCATCCTGGAGAGCAGAGCCCAGGCATGCTGGCTCCTGATGGGAGGAGGGTGGGATGGCTCCAGCCTCCCCACAGAAACACTCACAGCTTTCTTCATGCTACTCCTGCCATCAGAAGGAATCATTTCCTTTAGTCCTTAATTAGGAATAGACAGAGATGGCTCAGGGGACAGCCGAGGAGCAGAGCAATAATTTTACCTGAAAACCTGGGGCTGGATTTAATCTCCTACAAAGTCCAAAGAGTTATGTTGTCTCAGGCTAGGCTGAAAGAAATAATATAAAAAGCCTAAAAAACAGCACGCTATTCCTGACTTGCTTTGCCTCCCTCAGATATCACTTTTTGGAGCAACTCAAATAAAAAGATTTCATCTCCATGATGAACGAGGTGGCAACAGTGCACCAACATATCCTCAGTCTGGGAACACCCAAATTTGCATTCAGAGGAAGATGTCCTTTTCCACAAACGAAGCACTGCACCTTCACAGAGGAATTACATGGTGTGCATTAACAATGCTGCTTGACCTTTTCAGAAACCACGAAATTGCTGCATCACCAAGGGGAGATTCTGGAAGGGAACTGTTATTCTGTTACAAGATCACCATCCTCCTAACAGCTGGCATCTTTCAGGCTGTTAAAGACACAGGTAGGTAAACTGAGAGTGAGATTTCTGGTACTCCCCTTTCTTGGCATCAGATTATTTTCTGGAAAAGGAAAGGGGCTGTGACCCAGCCAGCTGTACCAGCATGACAGAGGAAGGTGTTGCCAAATGTATACAGGGACCTGGCCACAGTTTCTGAACTCAGCATTTGCAGCACCCTGCAATCTTGCCTTTACCTTTCCAGACCTTCCAACATAATTTTCCAGTCTTTGGACTTAGTTCATTATTCTCTGAATTGCGAGGGCATTGCCACACCCACATACACACTCATCTTCCTTCTACTTCCCCCTGCACATAAACATTGTGATATAAATTTAGCAGGAGTAGCTTGTTTGTTTGCAGTTAATGTTTACTCAGGAGGCTGATCTCCTTCACCTTGGCAGCCACCTGTGGCACTTAGCACAAAACATTCAGAACCTGAAGTCTAGACATATTAATTACAAAAGCAGAGCTGATGCTTCATGCTAACAGGCAGCTATTTCTTAGACAGGCAAATCCACAGTTCCTGAGGGTTCCTGGCAGTCTTTTGCTAGGAAAGACCTAGTTCCCAGGGCTGAGCTTCTTTCCCAGATTTTGTCAACCTCCCCATTTGCTCTTAAACTGACCCTTCTTCTTCCATCATGAAATTAAAAAGCTCCATCAAAACCTCATCAGACTACAACATCCACTCCTGGCGTCACGGACTGACACCATCCCCAAGCTACCAGGTGCAGTCCAGATCAGCACAGTGCTGATCATGTTCCAAACAAACAAAAAAAACTCCCACCTCAAAAACACAACCCATACTGTAAGTTACTAAAAGATGTGTGCATTTCAAGAATAAACCTAGAATCCATGAACAAGTTTTCTGCAAGGACACATATATCTTTGAAATTAAATTTTAGCACATGGTCATTTTTTGAATTATGAAAAAAGTTAGAACTGCTTCAAAGCCATGGAAAACAGGCAATATTTCAAGAAAATAAATTTTAAAAGGGTTTACTCATTATTCTCAACATTTCCCCACAAATTTTAATCTGGCACACAAATCAATATACTAAATTTCAGGCTGAAGTGAGGACATTTTCTTAAATATTTAATGGTCTAATTCTCCCCTGAATTACTACATTTATGCCAAAGTAGCTAAATAGAGTAAGTCAAAGGAAAAACTTACACAACACCATAAAAAAGCAGTCCAACCCTGATGCAGGACAATGATTATGAAACTCAATTCATATGGAAACTGGATTCTAAATTTCAATGTACCATCATTCCTATATCTCTGCCATATTTTAAAACTCAAAAGGACAAGCCAACTGAGATCCTGTAAAGGCAACAGCCCCAAACATTTTTAGAAAATAGTCGTAACTATAATGATTTAATTACAACAGTTGAGGTTGTAATTCTTCCTTGCTGAATTGCTGTGCTTAACATAGCAGTGTTTTCTATTTCACTCTTTATGTCCATGTTTTTTGCTGGCCAATTTCTAGGTACCAGTTCTATTTCCAGAAAAGCCTAAATGGTATCTGTTTGGAGACTCATTGCTAACAGGGTACAGGGAACTCCAAGATATGGCAACCTTACATTTTTGAGCATTAAACAATTTCTCTAATGGTATTTGAACTATCAGTTAAATTATAACAAAGAGGTTGCCTTTGATGAACAAGTGGCATAATCAATAAAATACCTTCCTAGGTTACAACTGCCTATTTTTAGACTTTTTATCTATCCTCAACAGCAGAAGTTAATTTGAGGATTTTTACAGTATTTTTTCCCATTTACAAACAGGAATGCCATGGGGTAAAGCAATTACTCTGATTTACTGTTTTCACTTTGATTGAACATAAAGATGTAGCAGGGTCTCAAAAAAGCAGTAACTTAACAAACTGTGCTCCTATCCACAGACAGATAAAGTACCTATTTTGCTATTTCAAAGAGTTTACCTCCAGGCAGCAGCACAGAGCAAACATCAATCAATGACATGTGTCTAAGATGAGATTGATGTTTACTCTCACAGCTTTTCATCTTACATCCAATAAATTATTTTTCCTTCACCAAAGTGCCTGGTTAAATTTCATTTTTCACTTTGCAGTATCAGTTTTAAAACTTTAGCTTCCAGCAATTTTAAAGCTAGGCTTCATTGACGCTTCAGCTTTTACAGCCTGTTTATGATTTGTATTAGCCATGAAACACTGCCGACCAAACATGAATATGATCGGGGGAGCCAAGTACAGTGGCAGGTGCAGGCTGGAAGGTGTGAGATTACTTTAATTATCTGCCTGGAAATTCCAAGTCCAAAACAGGGAGCTGGATTTTCAGGGGCAGATATATCACAGCCACCAAACAAATGAATATGTACGTATCATATCTGCAAAATCAGCATCAGGTTAGGTCTTCTGAGGGTTAACACTGGGCAACTGGAAGGAACCAAGAAAAGGCTAATTGTGGGTGATGTTATTACCTTACAGGCACTCCTACCTGACATTCACAAAATGCAAGTGCTTTGCATGCAACCTGAATGAATTTTAAATATATATCAAAAGGCTGAGAAAACCTAAGGCCGCAGTTAAGACTGGGACCTAGGCTGTTCAACACCTACTTTTATAAGAGTACCTCTTCCAGCCTCACTACATAGAGAACATGCACATTTTCTTCCCTCTGTGAAGTTTTGCTCAATGAGAGAAATTGAGACATGATTCTAATTTATTTTGTTTCAGGAAAAATAACTTCATCATATGAAAAAAATTTACCACTCCATACTTACATTACATATAGACAATCAAAAATTCACCACTCTGTACTAATAGGTAATCCTATTTTCAAGACCTTATTTTCTTTTATAACCCTAAATCTGCTAGCAGAAGTGCCTAAGATGGATGAAGATCTTAAAACAACACTGAGCCAAGCTAGATAAAAAACACTGCAACAGCTTTAATTTTGCACTGCTCTAACAATATATTCTTTGAAAGTATGCTCACAAGTGTAAAATTCACCACTGCTAATAACCTTACACCTGGAATGAGTTTCTTTTTCTTCACAATTCAGAATTAAATTTAAAACCTCCAGAAACTGAGTGAAAATCTTGGCTGCCAAGACACAGATATTGTAGATGTGACAAAGTATTCCTTTTGTATCCTCATCCATACTTCCCAGGTGGAGATAAAAAAAAAAAGAAAAAAAAAAGACTGAAGAACACAAACTTGACAAATCACAATGACACCCTTTAATTTTTTTAACATTACTTTTATGTTGTATTTTAAAAATACAACAGCCCATAGCACCACAGAATCGCAGAAAGGTGTGGGCTGAAAGGGACATTTAAGATCATTCAGTTCCAAGCTGTGTCCTGGGCAGGGACACCTTCCACTAGAGCAGGTTCCTCAAAACCCTTTGCAGCCTGGCCTTGAACATTTCCAGGGATAGGGCACCCACAACTCTTCTTCCACTGTCTTGCCATCCTCACAGTGAAAAACTTCTACCTTATTTCTAACCTAAACCCACCCTCTTTCAAGCCATTCCTCCTTGCCCTATCACTAGATGCTCTTGTAAGAAGGTCCTCCCAGCTCTGTTGCAGACTCCCTTTAGGTCCTAGATGGTGCCATTAGGTCTCCCAGGAGCCTTCCCTTCTCCAGGCTGAACAACCCCAACTCTCCCAGCCTGTCTTCACAGCAGAGGTGCTCCAGCCCTCTGATCAGCTCCATGGCCTCCTCTGGACTCAATCCAACAAGTCCACATCCCACCTGTGCTGCGGACCCCAGAGCTGGGCGCGGGACTCCTGGTGAGGTCCCAGCAGAGAGGAGCAGAGGGACAGATTCCCCTCCCTTGCCCTGCTGGCCACGCTGCTTTTGGTGCAGCCCAGGGTACCACTGGCTTTGGGGACTGCCAGTGCCATTGCCAGGCCACGATGAGCATCTCATCCATCAGCATCCCTAACTCCTTCTCCTCAGGGCTGCTCTCAAAAAAAAGGAACCATTTTTTTTTTGCCTAACCTAACAGTGCTGAATTCCCTGGGCTGGGGCTACACAAGGCCTTACCTAACTTGGTGAAAGCCTCTATCTGTTTAGTTTCCTCTCCCATTGCTTCCCTGCCAAGGACGTCAGACACAACACCTCTTTGCCTGTTTTCCTCCACAATGATTTCTGTTTTCTACTATATTCTTATGCATGGAAAACTGTTCCAGTTACAAACAGTTTTTCTTTTTTTTTCCCCCCTCCTTTGCATTTCTTCTTTAGGCTCCTTACAGTCATAATTAGTCAAAAAATATAGCTTTTTTTATTATTGGCTCATCTCTGTAGAGAATGTGCACACATAGGCAAATTATTCATACAGTCTTGGTCAGACTGAATGGTGCAATAAACTGAATATACTCTTATCATTGCCTGATTTCTAGGGATGCTCTGAACTTTTAAAATGTAATGAAAAAATTCTGGCCTTTTAAAAATCTATTTGACATTTTGCAGTAAGTGTTTAATACGTTATTTAAAATGTTTGTTGAACTTCCTTTTGATATGTTTGCTGAAAACTGGATTTCCAGTCAATAAAGATTTTCAGTGTTAGTTTCAGTAATAAAAAAAAAATTTGAACTCATAAAAATTAACCTAATAAAAGTTCAAAAATTTCCTGAAACTCTATAAAATCCAAATAAATTAAAAAGTGCCCTGAAAATTGTGGAAAAAATAGGTTTTGCCTCTAGGTCTTTTAGGGAAAAATTATCCCTCCTTGCTCCCATTTTTTTTAAGGCTACTTAAGTAGCCTGTTTCTTCCAGGGGGCTCTGTACAGTGATCCATCTACCCACAGCTATTTGCAGGACTGCTAATACCCAAAGGTATACTTCACATGGCATGTACAAATTGAAAGCTCTGCAACTGGTAGAAAAAGTTTACCATGCAATTCACCCTGGTACGACTTGACTCAAAGTAGCAAAAGCGAAGATTAGACTCGCAGAATTAGAGAATCACAGAATCACTAAGACTGGAAAGACCTTCAAGCTCAAGTCCAAGCTTTGACCAAATGTCACCATGCCAACCACATCACAGCACTAAGTGCCACATCCAATCATCTCCTGAACATTTTACTCCACCACCTCTTTGGTGGAGACTTTGACTCTGGTGTCTGCCTCTCTGGACACCCCTTTCCAGTGCTTAACCACCCTTTCAATGAAAAAATTCTTCCTGATGATCCAACCTGAACCTCCCCTGACACAGCTTGAGGGAGGTTCCTTTTGTTCTGTTCCTAGTTGTCTGGGAGAAGAGCCCCATTCCCACCTAGATCCAGCCTCTTTCCTTGTGATTGTAGAGAGTGATAAGGTCGCTTTTGACCCTCCTTTTCCCCAGGCTAAACAACCTCAGATCACTTCTTCATAGGACTTCTGCTCCATTGCCATTGTCTGGACGTGCTTCAGCACCTCAACGTTCTTCTTATAGTAACTGACCCAGAACTGGATGCAGCATTGAAGGGTTGCCCTCACCAGTGCTGAGTACAGGGGGCAATCCCTGCCCTGGTCCTGCTGGCCACACCATTGCTGATACAGGCCAGGATGCCATTGGCCTTCTTGCCACATGGGCACATACTGGCTCATGTTCAGCCACTGTCAACCAGCATTTTCAGATCCTTTTCCACTGGGCAGTTTTCTGGGCACTCTGCCCTAGCCTGTAGCACTGACTGGGGTTGTTATGACCCAAGGGGAGCACCTGGCACTTTGCTTTACTGAATCTCATACAACTGGTCTCAGCCATCACGTCCAGATCTCTCTGCAGAGCCTTCCTGCTCTCCCTCAACACTCCTTCCCATCTTGGTGTCATTTGCAATTGATTGAGGGTGTATTCAATTCTCTTGTCCAGATCATCAACTAAGATACTAAACTGGGCTGGCCCCAAGACAGAGCCCTGGGGAACAGCACCTCAGCCTTTTCCTCACCCTTGGTTACAGTGCTCCCCTCTACATCCAGTAAAGAACAGAGAGTTTTCTCAGCCTTTTTTTTTTTGTTGTTGCTGTTGTTAATGTGTTTATAAAAATATGTTTTATTATCTTTCACAGTGGTGGTCAGATTGAATTCTAGCTGAGCTTTCGCCTTTCTAATTTTCTCTCTACGTGACCTAAAGACATCCTTGTACTCTTTCTGAGTTGTCTGCCCCTTCTTCCAAAGGTCATACTCCCATTCTTTTTCTGAGCCCCAGCAAAAGTTCCCTATTCAGCCAGGCCATTCTTCCTCCCTGCCAGCTTGTCTTTCAGCACATTAGGATGGCCTGCTTCTATGCCTTTAAGATTTTTGTCAACGTATGCCCAGCCTTCCTTTGTTTTCAAGGGCTGTTTCCCAAGGGACACTGAACAGCATCCTGAACAGGCTGAAGTCTGTCCTCAGAAAGTCCAGGGCAGAAGTCTTGTTGACCACCTTTCTTACTTCACCGAGATTTGAAAACAATGTAATTTTGTGATTACTATGCCCAAGGTGGCCTCTGATCAGCATATCTCCCACCAGCCCCTCTCTGTTCATGAACAGCACATTAGCAGTGCACAAAGGGGCACTGCCCCAGTAGGCTTGCCTACCACCTGTGTCTGGAAGTTAACTTCCACACACTCCAGGAACCTCCTAGACTGCCTCCTCTCTGTTGTGTTGTGTTTCCAGCAGACATCCTGCAAAATAAAATCTCCCACATGAACAGGGGGTAGAGATCATGACATGTTGGCCAGCCACTCACAGAGGCTTTCACCTGCCTTCTCATCCTGGCTGGGTGGTCTGTAACAGACTCCCACCAGGATGTCTGCCTCGTTAGCCTTCCCCCTTCTCTCACCCACAGGCACTCAACCTTACCATCACTATTCCTGAGCTCCCTACAGGCAAAGCACTCCCTAATGTACAGAGCCACCCCACCACCTCTCCTTCCTTGCCTGTCCCTTCTGAAACACTTGTAGCCATCCATTGCAGTCCCCCAGTCATGCGAGTCGTCCCACCACCTCTCTGTGACAGTGACTGTGTCCTAGTTTTCCTGATGCACGATGGCTTCCAGCTCCTCGGGTCCGCTCCCCACATCGCGGCACTGGTGCAGCTGCTCTCCAGCTGGGCTACTGATTTCACACCAACACTGGCATGACACCCCTAGACTCATCTCCATCAAGCCTGATTTTATCCCCTTCCCACTTCAAACCTAGTTTAAATCATTAAGCCCAATCTAAGAGCACTTTAGCAGTACACAGGTAACAGAGTGTGCATTAGAAAAGATTCTTGACATACAAGCAAAAGGAGCAAAACTTCACAGGATGACAAAGATGAGCAGCTTTAAGTCGTTAAATGATTTTTCGGTGCTGCTCGGAATCTCTATGAAACAGGAGTGAAAGATACACAAAATCAGCATCTCAGTGTATAGATTCTGAAAACTCTTTCCTGTATTTATATTCTGGTTTTGGATCAACATTCAAAATTATCTGATGTCTAAAGCATACCAAAATATAGTCCTGAAGTACAGGATACGGATTGTAGCCTTACACAGTATTATACTTTCACAGAAAGCCAAAGAACAGTATTTCATTATGAATGTGTCAGCTGTTAATAACCATCAAATCTATGACTCATGAAAATGTCTATACATGTTTTATTAACAAAGCAACATTTCCAATTTACTTTTACCACAATGGATAATGACTGAAGGTTCATCAGGGTTAATCAAGAAAATGATGTAAATTTTATACTGCATTATGTTTCACTTGGCTTAAAATGGATCTTGAGCGACAATCTTTTTTTATGTGTTTAATCATGATTTACAGCATTATGGAAACCACACAACAGCCCCATTGTGAAAAAAATAAGTTATTAGCAAGTCAGTGCATAAGTCATCAGATTTTATGTATTCACAGAAAATAATTTCTTTGGATCTTCAGCGGACACTGCTGAGTTTCCTGTCTGTAAAAATAGAGCCAATATGTTTTGAGATGCCTTGTTTTAATTTATCTTTCCTTCAGATCTTATAGATAGATGGAGATCTTATTATAGCATTTTATACATTACAGAGAAACCATCACTCCACACAGGTAAGGTTGAACTAAATTTTAAACAGATCTGTGCTAGTGTATCTACATGATAAAAATAAATTTGGATGATGTTTTTAGATTATGTTAATAACTGCACATGCAGATAAAGCAACCAAAGAAGTAAAACCCTATGCTTATCATAAAGATTTTTTAAAAAAATCAACCTCTGTAAATACCCAAATAAAAAAATCCACTAAAATCTGTACTTTTGCTTATATGAACACGCAAATGTAGTTCACTATAAGAAGAAACTTTGATTGTTTTTAGGAATCGTTTGCTTGTATCAGTGTCTGTAAACATTAAATCTGATTGAGGGAATTATGAAATTCCATCTTCATTCTACTCAACTGAAAACATTTCAAGAGAAAATGGAACGAGGTACCTATATTTATTTATGAAGATAGCTATATATAGAAATTTATACCTAAATCTCTCTAGAACCTATGTGGGCAGCTTGGTTTCACAGAACTAAAAGGACCACTGTAATAAATCTGGGTTCAAGAAAGTTGTGGCTTATATATAACTTTAAGATGCAAACAGTGAAAAAAATGTTTATATAGAGGATGTTTCACTCTCCTTTCACAGGACACTAATAGTAGCCAAACATATTGCACTGTGCCATAAAGCTAACCAACTCCTCTAAAAGACATGTATACATTTAAACTAAGAAAAATGCAAATTCCTTCCCCTGAAAATGGACCATGTAAACCAGACCTGAGGTTTATGCTTTACCAAACAGTAGTATCACCACAAATCCTTGGAACCTGCCTAAGAAAACTGCCTGCCACACAAACCATATGACTTTTTTAATATCTTATTCATTATATCCTGCTTGTTCTGTCATATTTTGACACATTAGCCCCAAGGGCTATGCAATCAAAACTACGAACAGAAGTTAGTCAAAACCAGCATACCCATGAATAAAAGAAGAATTTACATCCATACATGAATAAAGACGCGTACGTGTTAAAATGATGAAAAAGTTAAAACTTTTATGCCCTGTGACTGGTGTAATTCATGTAAGCTTCTTACACAGGCTAGTTTCAATTCATTCTGACTACAAAGATGACTGTATCACATATCTCATGCTCACCTTCAGAGCTGCACAGAGAAGCATCCATGTGCTTCTCCCTTAAGTGACATGCAATGAGAAATGAGGTATTTTATCTCTCATTATAGAAAAAAAAAAACAAACAAACCAGCATTTGAATCACAATTTCAGTTTGTGCCTCCCTTAACACTCTGCTTCTGCTTAAAAAGAATGGCCATGCCACAAATCCAAACCAAAGCTTAAATATGTCAGAAATACAGAAGGCTAAATGAAATGAAGTGCAAAAAACCTCCTGTATTTTAACTTGCAGAAATAGCGTGACTGTTCAAGTGCCTCACTTTCAAGTAGGTTAAAATGCATCTAAATATTTCAAAATCCAAAGGAAATTACATAGAAATGACAAAAAATCACCCAGAAGCTTCAACGGTTGTGGTAGATGCAGAAGCCAGAGATGCCCAAGCAGGGATGGTGCCAGAGGCAGATGCTGTCTCTTGGGGGAATCAGCCTGGTTCCAGGCCAAAGCAGAGAAGCCATTGACCTGATGAAGTTGGATCCCTCACTCTGTAACAGCTGCTTTGCCTTGACTACTTTCTCTCAGCAAATTTTAGCTTTAGCAAGAACAACATTTTATTTTTACTGCATACTCTCCTTGAAGCCTGAGTTCATAAATGTATATTTGTGTCACAGTAAATTATAAGAATATTATTTACCTGTATAATATAAGGTGTAAAATTATTCAGTGTTTCATTTTGAAAGTGTTAAGAGGTATCTAAATTCTATATGTAGTTGCAAGAAACATGAGGAAGGATCTAAACTGTATGCATTATTCTAAAAACGTCTATTTGGGAGACATCTATAACATTTCTATTTGAATCTTCCATAGAAAAGATTCCTTTTTGTTGTGTTAGGAAGCTTAGAAATCTTTGGGTAATTTTGTCTCCAAATTTTTTAAATGTTTCAATACGTCTGACTTCAGTTTGACCTTCTCTCACTATAGCGCTCAAGAATATCCAATTTTTGTGACCTGTCAGTTATCCCACTGAAGCTGTTTTCATGGGAACAACTTAGAAGGACTGAAATAATTCTCTGACAGGTGGTGCATTAAAAAGAGGGCAAGAATTTAATTCTTGTCCTGTTTTACTAGGATAATAAAATATAACCAAAAGGAGTTAAATAAAACCAGGAAACAAGACTGAAGGAAATTCTCCTGATTTTCCACTTCAGAAAAGCCAACAAAATTCTGATGCCTAAGACAGGAAATCTGCAATGTTTAAAAAAAAATCCATACAGGAGGAACCCATCCTCCCTCTTTGTATTGGCAGATTATCAACCCACGATCCCACAATTCTCTGGGGATGGGACAGGACTGAAATAGAAAGGATTCTGAAAAAATGACAAGCTTTACCCTGATCCCTACCCAGTTTCAGTTCACTCAAACTCATGTTCACCATGCTAAAAACCCAGCACTTAAAAGAAGGGTAATCATGCAGTTTGGATCTAGCTGTCCACATGCTCTCAGGCTCTCTAGTCTTAAAAGTGATGATATTCAAAAACCCCACAGCAGATACCCAAAATCTTTTGAAGAAATAACATTTGAACCTCATGGAAGGTGTTTAACGTTTTAGAGACACTGTTAGAGTGACTCTGGTAGATCTAATAGAACAATTTTTTCCCCACTGAAAACTGGTTCCTGGAGTGGGCTGTAAGACAAGTGAACAGTGGCAGTATTCCACAGTGTTACCTGCCTGCAGAAACCTGGAGCACCACTGAACAGAAAGATGAGGGACCTGCTTGCTGTTCCTTCCTGTCCCTGATGGATGGGCCCACAGTGAGGAAACAATGACAGAGGTGAGGGTAGGAGAGAGTACAAAATTAGACCATCACCAGTGAACTTTATTTTTACTTGAAACCAAACAAACCAAGGTAAAATTCACACTTGGTAACTGGAATATCCCAGTGCAAAAAATAAACAGAAGCTGTTATTAACAAGAGAATATTTTGTTGCTAACATGACATGTTAAGCAGAAAACTGCTACTACATTTAGCCTTCCTTAAAATTTCCTAAGCAGTAATTCTGACAGTTCCTCAGTGACAAAGGGAATGGCAGAGACTTCCTTCTAGGTTATGGAAAGCAAAAAAACTTATGATAATCCACTTGGGTGGTTTTTGTTAATACAAGCAAAAGAAAATAAGCTCAGCGAATTTGTTCAAGTTTATATTTGGGGTTGTTTCTTGAAAAAAAACCCTGTGAAATAACTGTAATACACATGGATCTATATTGCTGTGAACCAAGACACTGTCTTAGTAACTCCATAAATATTTCTGAGCTTTTTACATGGTTCTAAGAGAACATTTTGCTGTTCCCAATGTGTTCCACTAAATTAAAAAGAATTTAAATAGTTGGGAAGACCTAAGTATCAAGCTGAAGGTAATATCATTTAAAGCTAAGAAAACAAACTTCATGTGCAATGTGCCCTACGGTGACCCTGCCTGAGCAGAGACACCAGACCAGATGACCCACTGTGGTCCCTTCCAACCTCACCTATTCTGTGATTCTGTGATTCACCCAAAACTGACCTGCAGTTGGGCACTGAGAAAAATCACACACTGGCCTGAGGACCTCTGCTGATGGAAAGACGTGCTGTAGCTCGGAAAAGAGACAGATGGATAAAGGAGTGGGGTATGAAAAAGGACAAATTGAGCTTGTCTGGTTTAGAAAAGAGAAGACTGGGAGACACACGATAATGATCTACTCACCTATAAAAACCTGTTGCAGAACAGACAATGATGAATTGTGCTCTCTGTCTGTTAAGTCATGCAACTTAATTTGCAGAAGAGGAGATTTAGATATGATTTCAGAAATGCTATCTAACTTTAAAAGGAAGGGCTGGGAGAGGCCAGCTATCAACTCCACAGCTTCCTTGGCTTCTTTATCTCAGTTCTCACAACCCTGTCCTCACCAGCAGACAGTTATTGTTAAGATTGTTCCTTCTTAGACAGGTTTAATACACAAAATAAACAAGAACGGAAAATCTTTATCCACTGAACAACACAACATCCTGTCTTCCTTCCAGACGAGCAAAACTGCCCCCTGACATTATTACAAGCATGTTTCTCCTTCTTAAATACCTGCCTGTTATCATTTACCAAAGTAAAACTTGTTCTCCTCAGCAATGAAGACACTCTTCTGGGAGGAACATACACCAAAATGATTATTTCTCGAGTAGGGACCTATGGAAGTCCCTATGGGGCCACTCTACAATCCTGAGGGACTCATATGCACTATACAGGTTAGATTCTCATCTGTCAGGCTGGCCTAGGCACAATTGTCCTGGCATTGAGCCAGGGGTGGAATAAAGGTTCTATGCAGCCCAGCATTTGCAATAATTTTTATTTGGAATAATTTGTCTTTTTTTATATATATATATGGGTTAAAGGACAGAGATATTTTTCTTTTTTCTGTGACTGAAGTAAAGAAAGAAGAAGTTGCCTGTATGGTGCAGATATATTATACTCTATTTTGGGATCTGATTAGATTTTTTATATAATGTGAAAATATGGCATGTTTTGCAACAAATTGAAGTAAAGCCTTCTTTTTTAACTAGTTTGGATATTTTTTCTTACCTATTCATGGCATTCTATTACGTCCATCATAAAAAGAAAATGCTGTTGGTAATATTTTCTTGCAGAGACAGACATCAATGCTAAGCACTTAGCAGTATGTTATGTTTTCTTGAAGATGCACTTGGGGGAATCAAAGAATTTTATGGCACAGTAGATATTATTCTGTTTGTACTTGCATTTCTCCGAACTTAAACCATTTGCAACATTTTATTACAGAGCATACATAACCAAGAACACTGACTGGGTGATATTAAGTATTCAAACAATTCCTGCACACCACTTACCAAAAAAATGCCTTTGGGTAAATATCTTCGCTTTCTCTTTTTCTTTGCCTCTCCTTTGACAGTGCCCTTATATGACATGTTCTTGAAAAAAAAAAATGAACCTTTGCTCCATTTACTGCTTAACAAAAATAAAATGAAAAAATGTTATAAGCCATAAATAAAATCATCTAGTACTTGTATTGCACTAATTTGTCAGGGGTTGAATAAATGTTAATTATACAGCTTTTTAAAAATCGGGCTTGTTAATGTAATTTTTAATTTAGAATGTTACACTGTAAATGTTTTCCATTGTGTTAATTTACACCTATTATTACAGCCTTCATTATTAGGTTTGCACTGGAACAGCTACTTTGTGCCACTGAAATTTGCTTAAAACAGCAGAAACAATTACTAATTAGAAGGGCATGTTTACTTTAATTATATTTATTTCCTAGTCTACTTTTATATGTTGCACACTATGAAAGTGTATGATTCAATTAGCCAAATCCATTTATCTTAGACAATTCCTCAAATGAGTATTGCTTGGAAAGACAGCAAATTCTTACAGCACTACTTTGCCTCATAAATTTCATATGTGACACTAATAAATACGTATGGTGACTGGGTATCACTTTCTATGTGACCTCACTGCTTTCTCCGATTTTCGCTAACGTGTGTTCAGTAATTGCAGATTACCAGAATGACATTCTGCTTAAACAACAAGCACAACTGTTTTAATCAAAGATCTTAAACCACGGACACGGTGAAGCATCTCTAGTATTCATAAACTCGGGATCAATAGAAGATAAGCCCTCAGCTCATTGAGATATCCGCACACTACCAAAACTTATCCACTGATATCTAGAGTTAGTCTCGTGTGTTACAAAGTGCTTTATAAATCTGCAAATCAAGTGCAATTTAAACTTCCTGGGAACAAAAAGTTAATGTCTTTATCCTTTACAAATATGACTCTTTGAGCTTTTCCAGTGAAAGTTGCATTACTCTATCCACTCACACAGATTAAAAAGGAAGAGAGTCATAAAAATTCTTTACAAATTACTTCCCTGAAGCTCATTCCTAGCATTATGTTTTAAACCTGAAGTGAGGATTAAAAAAACAGTTATGTTTCTAATTGATAGCTGCTGCTCCTATTCTATGCAAATGAATAGGAAGGCAGTACAATATACTGTTTTGCTTTCAAATAACATTATTTCAGTACTTACAACAGAAGTCAGCACTCCAAAAAATAAAACTGCAGATAAAATTGTGCAAGCCAGGGCTGATGCTGTCCAAGTGGCTTCAACAGGGCTACAGCTCCCCAAAAAGGGGCAATGGTTGCCTGTGGAACGAGGTGCAACAATTCTGCCTATCAGCAGTGATACCCACAATGATCAAATGCACAAATCTGGATCAACATGTTTCATTTGATACCTCCCCAAAAGGAATTTGTTTGTAGTTAAATTTCTCTTTAATATACAATGCATTAAAAAATGATAAATATCTAAACTTCTAATAAGAATTAAGCCACTGTCTTACATGGCCAAAGATCACGGACCTCCCTTCTTCTAACCCACTACAACACAGAAAAGAAAACAGTGTCTAAATAGAAAGCCTGATGTAATTCAGAAAAAGCTGCTATTAAAAAGTCAGCATTTTAAAAAAGCTAACAGAGACATATCTCAGCTGAGGCAATTATTTTGTAGGTTAAGAGGAGAGATACTGCTGCAATTGAAGATTCATCTTCACAGGGGTTCTCAGGAAAGTCAACGCAAATCAACTGAGGGAATGAAGTCAGTTCCCAGTCAGATGAACATACATTATGGCAGCTTATCCTACTGCCAGGAGGAGAAGGGATCAACTGCACTGATGTAAGATCCCTTTGAGGACAGACCAAGCATGTTCATGCAGGGGTTTAACACACTTTAATGTACACAAGCTTACTTCAAGTATTTAGTGCCTCCTCTGCTCTGGTGTCACCTTTATCCATCCTGTGTGGTCACTGGTAGCAAGGGCTGACTTAATGGATGCCATCTCTGACCTTACACTAATAGCATCTTCTCTTTTATTTACATAAGGAGCACGGGGACAGGAGGTTATACAAAGTGCACTGGAAATTTCTAACAGCTAACTATCTTTAATAATGAAGTATAGGATAACAAATCTAGTCTGAGTGACAACTAATTCAAATAAATGGGTATTGAAAATGAGTGCATTTAGTAAAAGTTTCTGATTAGAGTTTTTATTTTAAATTTTGTAATTAAAATGGAGAAATCCATGTTTTGTAACAAAACTAAGCCAGTACACAAGCAACTTCTGGGACGAGCAATTAAAACTGAAATGAAGGTGATAGTGCTATTTAATTAAGTCAAATACATATATTTGTAGGGTACAAACAGCTGTAATGAATTTGAGTTCCAAAGGTTTAGGATATATACATGCAAAGCAGGGATATGCCTTTTAAAAAGAGGCCTGTAGTTGTTATATTAAGCAGACTTCAGAAGAATATGAGTTTATAAGAGAAATATATTGATTTACTCTCATATTTTCCTACTGACATATATATACCTTCTTGCAAGCATGGGCTGGCTCTTTTTAGGCTTCTTCAATATGCATCCTCCAACCCCAAAAAGGGGTTTTCTTATCTGCAACAATTGACTAAAAGCAATGATACATGCTTTTCCGACCAACTATTCACCTTGATCTAATTCTTTTTGCTCCACCATGGCCCATTTTGACACAAAAAAACCCCACAAGAAACAGAAAACAAAAACAAAACCAACCAAACAAACAAAAACAAAGGGGGAAAAAAAAAAAAGAAGAAGCCTGGTATTTTCTTCAATGCTTGCAATGCTGATGCACCCCAGAGCTTTTTGATTACTTTTAGCCCACATCCCCCAGGTATTAAGCCCACTGAGTGTGAAGGAGCACATCAGCCTCAGCTCTGCCTGGCCAGCCAGGGGCCACTCTTCCTTGCTGGTGCAGCTGGAAACCAGCTGGGCAAGGAACACAGCCTTTACACTTCTCCTCTTGCCCCTCAAACAAATACTGAGGCATGACAGCCTTTTCCAAAAGAGTAAGTGTATGATCCAAAGATACTGCATCCAGTGGAAACCTACAAGTGCAAACAGACAGGTAACACATGACACAAGTCATTCATATGCTCTTTATTACTCCTAGTAGAAAGCAACACTATTTTAACCCAATGTCCCAGACACAGAGAGCATAGGGAAAATGCATCCATCCTCAATTCAGGGCTGATGGAAAAGCAACAACTCCATTAAGCCATGCCTGCGATCTGACACTATCTAAAAGGAAAGGCTGCTTCCCAGGGAGCCTGTCTGGTGCCTGCTCCCGAGGCTGTTGTGCAAAAGGCTTCAATTAGTACTGACCTCAGCATGGAATATTTCTCCCTGGGTGACAAAGAAGCATCACAGACTCAGTGCCCTTCTCTCTGAGACTGGGGTGAAACTGTGCCATTGAGGATTCACCTCCTCCACACCCACCTGGAGTATCATGGAGCAGCACTGCAACACCAACTAATACAGAGAAACCAATTTCTTGACTATTTGCAATGCAGGGAACTGCACAGCAGTGTGTGTGCCCAAGCATGCTCCCCTCTGCAGGCTTGCCAGCTACCTTGAGGCAATGCTGCTTCCTACTCATGCTCACACACAGACACCCACTCACTCATAGGCAGCTGCACGTTATGTACAACATGGGGAAAAAATACAGCAAACTGGAAGTTACAAGAGACTGAAAGATATACTCAGGTTTCACATGGATCCTGAAAACCAAAGGAAATTGCAAGGAAAGAAAAAGGGGGTGGGGGGGATATCTGAAAAGTGATTGTATTTAAATATTCCTTACACAAACTCTTTTTTTACTAAAGCTGTTAAATTACCTTAGAAAGAGCTAGCATTCATAAACATGGACCTGAGTGCTACTTTAGCAATAAAGAAGCTGCTGAAACACAGCATTCAGGCTATCCAGTCCAGTATTAAGATTACCTTTATTCCTGATTCACCCCACCCAAAAATGCAAAACCATGTTCTTGTACACAGATGGAGGTCACTTTAAAACAGATATATGTACCCATCTTAAAACCATTTTAAAAATCTCTTTTCACCATGAGATTCTGGCTCGATGGAAAACTGGGCAAGCATGGCAGAACAGAATGATTAATAAAGCAAGAATTCATCCGAATCAAAGGTAAAGCAAGCAAAAATGACAAGCAGAAGGAGAAAGCATCTTTAAAAAATTACAAGAGAGCTAGTTTTGGATTTAAAGGCAGCACCAAGCCTGCCAACTTCTCAAAGAGACTGCCAAGAAGCCAGATGCCATAACTGGAAGGATATTATCCAGAGTTTTACATCTGAGTCTCATGAGTGCCTTTGAAAAAGGACAAAAAAGGGATGCTGGCAAGAGTTCAACTGTTTAATTTCTATCCCCACCCTAAATATTTATTTAAAAGTCAAATTGAAACCATTGCAAAAATTAAAGACAGGATGAATAAATACAATGTTAAGTATTTACAATGACCCACAAGGGCAAACTAGCCCTACTAAAGTACTGGAAAAACCTCTGGGAACACAAATTAAAAAGGTCATCCCACACTCCCTGTTTGAGCTGGGCTTCAGAGTGCACTTGGGAGTCCCTGAGGAAAGACTTGTAATGACTGAGTTTATAGAAGTGTTGCCTGCCCCGCAGCCAGGGTGGGAACAGGAGGACTCTACCCACCACGCAGAGTGGGCACAGGGCTGAACCCCATCACACAATGATTTGCACCTCTCTGTGCTCCAGAGCAAGAAAACTGAGCTGCATAGGAGCTGGCACGGGGTGCCCAGCAAGAACAATGCCTTTGTTTTGGCCATGCTGGAGGCATGTTTGATCTGATCATATCAGGGAGGAGATGCTGACCACCCCTGAGACAGACCACCAGAACAGTTTAGATGGTCTACAGCTTTCTCAGTTCTCACAGCCAAAGAAGCCAATGCAATGAGGTAGGCAAGCAGCCTGCCAGTAACGAGGTGCAAAAAAAACCCCAAAGCCACTGAAGAGTATCTGATCAGTGAACAGATGAAAGGTTGACCACATCTGCAGTGCAGCTATGTCCCTGAAAGTGTCAGGTAGCACTGACAAATTGGATCCAGCTCCTCTAATAAGAAATGAAGTGATCCTACTTGGAATTTCAGGGTGAGTGAAAGAACATTTACACAGGGCTCTACAGAACCTGAAAGCTCAAACTCTGATTTTACTTCGTGTAGCCCCCATTTTGGGAGCACATAAGCACACACAACTAGAATACTTGAATAATTCCATTTAAATCACTGCAACTCCTTCTGTGCATCAGTTTAAACATTTGCACAGGGTCCATTTAGGTCACAGCCTTGAGATGTTTATGCAGAAAAAAATTTGGTACCAGGTCTATTTGTACATCCTGCCGTCACTTGGCACCGAGTATTTGTATCCCTTGACGTTAACTAGCATCTGTCAAGTACTCTCCTATAAAAAAGTTATTCAGTTGCACACATTTGTAATACGCAACTGCACATATTTCTCGGGTAAAGAAAAGGCAGTTATTTTGAATTCTGCCATAAAATACAGCATGAGTGTAAACTACGAATTGCAGAACACAAAAAAATGTAATGACTTTTTCAAATACTGGCCAAGTAAGCATTATTTTATGAGACAAGAAACAAATGTTCAAGTCAAAACTGCAAATGGAAGTGACCATGCCTGCACCAGACTCGAAGGAGCACAAGATCCACCCCCAATACTCAGGTTAATGTCTCATCTTTTTAAACATGATGTCTTGTGTCTCTCCTTCTGGACTTTTTACAAGTTGGTTAGGACTTAGCAGGGCTTTTGAAGTTTATTTTTTTTAAGAAAACACCAGCCAGTGTGCAAAAACATAAATGAAATACTGAATTAACCTCAGTCCTCCTTTTAGCTAGTTCAAGTCTTGCTTATAGTGTGCACACACCACTTTGCATTTACCATGAGGCTCCTCAATTAGTTCATAGCCAAGTTAACCTTCTATCTCCCAGCAAATATAACTCATGCTCATTTTATACAACGCAGCATTCTGCTGGCTATTATCCATCATTTACAAGTGTTATTTGTCTATAAAAATGACACTAAAAAGTTGAAAAATTGTTCTGCTCTGCCTGCTTCTGGATGTGTTTTAACAAATGATACCAATGCAAAAGGCTCTAAGTCATGTAAGAAGCAATTAGTCAAGGAAGCCATAAATATTTTTTAAAAAGGATATAAATGATTGCTTGCCAGATAGTAAAAGCTCTAAAGGTTGCTACATAATAAAAGACTGAACCTACACATACATATCTGAGTAACTTTACCCTTGTGTACAATCCCATTAGGATGAAGAAGGTTACTCAAGCAAGTAACATTATCCAGGTGACTGTTTGTCCTAAAATAGTTAAAATAGCGTTCTCCATTATTTATCGTTAATGAAGTTAATCAAATTCAGTGGCACTTACTCATGCATGCATTGAATAGAAACCTGAACATGACATGCATATTTATGGAACAGAGATTGAAAGATCATTATCTGTAGGGAAGAAAATCCAGCAAAGAAAAGGATGCGTAAAATGTGTTTGTTATCTTATTAGAACATAAACTGTTTTGCTTTAAACATAAATATTTATTTTAATTAATTCAATTAACCTAAATAATAGCTTCCACACATGACAGCTATAGCTAATACATTAATTTCATGATTTCTGACAGCAACAGCCATAGCTACCATCAGCCAACTGGTCTAATTCCATGGAAGTCAATGTAGCTCTACCAATTGATACCATTGTGTGTCTGGCCTGCAACTCCCCACTAAGTGAACTTAAATATAACACACCGTACATCACCAGAAACACAGAAAGGAAAAAAAAAAACCACAACCCAACAACTGTTCTATTTATTTTGCAGTTCACAAATAAGGTGAGCATGCCCCATGTTCATTGCAAAATTCTGAACTTGCAACTTAGGGGCTTTTTTATTTTTAAATTTAGATACCTGTAAACAGGTTTAGAGGCCAGACAGATGGGTTTGGCAATCCCAGAGAGACAAAGGATGAAAAAACTTTGAAACTGAAATTATTAATTATTCATGCCACTGGCATTCTGTATCTTCAGTGAAGTCCTTGCTCTATATATGGAATGAAACCTATGGTTAAGGGAATGAATCTTACCAGCTATCAGTTTTGAAACAGTTCATTATGATGTGGAGAAGAAAAAACTCCAGGTTACTAGATATACATTAAAATATATAGAGAAAATAGGGAAAGAATACATATTTCTGCATGTTCCTTGGCCTTTAAAAATGACACATCAATTTTCTTTTAAAAACATTCTTATTGTTCAAACACCTGAAGAAAAAATAGCAAGTTACCTTTGATCATATTTTCAAATTCTAAGGTGATTTTATTAACTCATTTTCATTGCACAGTTTAAATATTCTAATTGGCACACAGCACACTTTCTGTCACTAGATATCCATTAGTCTTTAATGGGTTTGAAATGGTCTACAGCATTACAGGGCTGGCAGAGCTACTGCAGTACCATCTACAATGATGCAAGGTAAGTGGGGCATAAAAACACAATGGTTAATGCCACTGCAAGCATAAAAAAACCTCTTCCTCCAGTCAGTTCCTCCAGCATGTATCCTTATGATGTTTTGCACAGGAAAGAGCCAGTCTCCACAAGTGCTGATGACAAAAACCAGAAGGGAAGGAGAGGAGAGGAGAGGAGAGGAGAGGAGAGGAGAGGAGAGGAGAGGAGAGGAGAGGAGAGGAGAGGAGAGGAGAGGAGAGGAGAGGAGAGGAGAGGAGAGGAGAGGAGAGGAGAGGAGAGGAGAGGAGAGGAGAGGAGAGGAGAGGAGAGGAGAGGAGAGGAGAGGAGAGGAGAGGAGAGGAGAGGAGAGGAGAGGAGAGGAGAGGAGAGGAGAGGAGAGGAGAGGAGAGGAGAGGTCTGGTGCCCAGTGTGTGTGCTGGGGCTTCCTTCCACTCCATGAGCAGCATGCCCACTGTAGCTGCTCACCCAACAGATATGGGCACTGAAAGTCTGATACACCTATTCAAGGAAAAATGAGAACTGGGAAGCTTTGTTACTGTGAATGAGAAAACCCTTCCCACTGACTCACTGTCGCTGTGTAAATGAAAATAAAGAGAAAATATGAGTTCCATATGATAATTTTAAATTTAATTCATCTCTACGCAAAAGGTTTAAAACATCCCATGTTTTATGATGCCTAGGAAATATCAACAAAAGCCTACAGAAATCTGGAAATCTGTCTGCTACTACATAAATAATTCCTCTGCCTCCACTCCTAGGTAAGTGCAAAGGCCACATGAAGATTCATTCCCTCTTTCCCTCTCCTCCTACCCATCTTTTCAGGACAATTCAATGTAAAGGAATAATTATGTTCTTCAGCACCCTTCTTTACTGTGTCAAAATAACCGATTCCACACATTTAATCTCTTCTTTTATCCTTTAATTATGAAGCGGTGCCCGTTCAAATTAAAGCAGCATTGCTTGTAAATATTTTCAGGCACAAGGGAAGAAACAAAGCCAGCTAAGCAATTTGGTAAGAATGAAGGTGAAAATATCCTGAACCTAAGGAACATACTGTATTTCTGAGTTACAAGTGATGAGACAGTTTTTATTTGGGTGGTTTTACACAATAAATTTTAAAGAGTAGTTGCTTAAGTACATCTAAAGGTTAAACCTTCAAGCAGCTAATCTGTATGTAGGAACAAGTAACTGTCAAATACTTAACCTTTTACAGATTAAAACTGTCTGCCTAACAGATGTGAAATCATCATTGTTGTAATTGTCATAAGTGGATATCTGAGCATTTTCTGGAGATAAGATCTCTCTTTTTTTTTTTTTTAGCAGTAATTTTATGCCTTGGGTCACTTGCATGTTCACAGCTGTGATAAAACCACTTCTTTCCATAACAAGTTGTATGCCAGTACTTTATAACTGCTGTACTGGTTTCCAGCACCACAGTTATTGGTTGTAACGGGCAGTTTTAAATTACTATAAAATGAACTCATAGGGCAACTGGAAATCTTTTATTGTTCAGTCGCAGGAAGTGGCTGTACGAGTGAACTTTCACAATAGTACGGCTAGGGCATAAGAGAAGAAAACGCTTCAATTTCAGGTATGCTTCAAATGTTAGTATACAATATTGCTCTTTGACAACACTTGACAGAAACACATGCAGTCACCAGAATACCTCTAGAATGCCATTACATTATGTTGATCAGTTATAAGTATTATCGATATAAGAGGAAAATGTTTCTAGTGTAAGTTGAGCATGGAAATGGAATTTGTCCTGTATGTTGCTTATACATAGCAGGGAAAACTAGCCTGACACCCTTCAGCTACTCTTTGTGGACATACGTTCTTACACGGGTCTGTGTTCAGGCCCACATCCTGTAACTAGATGAGGCACTTTCATTTTCAGCCAGAGCAAAAGGCAATCACTAGACTGCTCAGCAACCCAGTCACCTTACAAGCCCAGGATGTGACACTCAGACATGCAGGGTTTGATGTTACAGACTTTAGCTGGGCTCTCACTGTGCTGCTCAACATGCACTGGAAAGGTGGTCTGTGTCAGACTGAGGTCCAGGTTTCACCCTTCTTTTCCCTTCAATTTTCTGCAGTTTTTTATCATTTTAGCTGCAAATGCCAGAGATTGGGATTCTTATGGTTCAAGATGCTGCACTAGGTCCAGCACAGGGACAGTGACTGTTCATCAAAGACTCCAGCTGCCTCCCACACCATCTTTCCTGAAAGACCTAAATCACCCCATAAGGAAATTTCCTGCAAGTATGTCTTTTGGGCTCTGTGCCAGATATTCAACCTACACTTTTTTCCTCCATCTAACAATACATACGGTTTTGAAACAAGAAAGATTTTTCATTTTTCCCAAACCCATGTTTGTTTCACAAATTTACAAGCACTGCATGGACAACAAGGTTTCCTTGGAAAGCAAAGCATCTAGACTGTGTTGTCTCCCTGCCATCTAGTCCCTCTTCCATGGCTGTTATTTTGGACCTGCTAATTGATTTCAGCGAAATCTCACGGACATTTCCAAAAAGTCCTACTGAAATCAGCAGCAGTTTATTCAGTGCT
Organism: Cinclus cinclus; assembly: GCF_963662255.1. NCBI lineage: Eukaryota > Metazoa > Chordata > Aves > Passeriformes > Cinclidae > Cinclus > Cinclus cinclus. The sequence continues at coordinate 87,552,922 of NC_085047.1, forward strand.
AATAACTTGGTCTTTATCCATGCCAGCTGATGTCAGCCAGTTGTCCATCAGCCCACGAGCCCTGCTGAGTCCAAGCACAGCTCTGAAACTGCCCCAGACCTGTTTCCTCCCCACATCACCAGAGAGGAGCACAAGGGAAGATGCCACAACCAGCAAAGAGTTTATGCAGTGGGGCTCCTGCATTACAAGACACAAAACTATGGTGTAGTTTTGGTAATTCCACTGCTCAGGGAAGCTTCTTCTTTTCCTATCTTTAATAATAATAATAATAATAATAATAATAACAACAACAACAACAACAATTATGGACTTCTAGCAATTATCAATCAACACCCTTTTGATATTTTAAGTCAAATCCCTAAAACAAAACTGAGGTTTTGAAGAGCAACAAAATCATGCAACCTCTTGCAAAGTACAGTGCAAACGACCCCTTGCACCTCAATTTGTCTGAAAGAGAGATGCAAAACTTGGTGCACCACCACCACATCTATGAGAGGTCATTCCCAGGACAGAGTGAGGCAACAGGCACTGCCCTGCACTCTGCATCAATGCAGTTCCCCTACAAGTTTATTTGTGAGCTGAACTTGAGCAGGGAATGCCAGCTGTGCCATATTGTAAAGTGGATTTGTCATGTGGATTTATCTATACTTTGTCCATTAAGTCACCCTTGGGAACAAGCACTAGTTAGAGCTCTCTGATAGATGCGAATGGTTTTATACTGATGAGAGGGGAAAAAAAAGGAAGGCAGTGATTTCAAGAGACTGAAGGAAAAAAAGGAGATGTATTATTAGCACATCGAAAGGCATCTGAAATATAAATTATTTGAGAGCACATCACTTTATATATCCTGTTAATTACATGGTTAATATTATGGAATCTGACAACTCCCCACAGACACCAGGACTATTGATGAGTTCCATTTTATGTTAGAAATTTCTCTCTTCTTTCCAGAATTACCTCTTTAACCTCTTTCAGTCCAATAAATTCACATTAAAATGTGGCCAGGAGTGACAACCTTGGGAGAGGACTAACCTCTCCCTCTATAATGTCATTTTAGCCTCGGTCTCAAATTGGTACAGCACTCCCATAGCTATTAGCTCAGCTCTTCCCCTGCCTCCTGAGTAGATGAAGCAGTATGTCTAATTAATTTACAATCCTTAAGTACAAAGGTAGCTATCAGCAAAACTATATTAAAATCAAACTACCAATAAGGTAATTGTAAAATCATAATTTTCTGGGATGTTTTCCACTAAATACCACCTTAGCTTTGAGGCTGAATGTTTTTGGAAGTTTAGCTTTACAGCTACATGAAAGTCAAATACATCATATCTTATAGGATATCTCGCTCCATCCAAAAAAAAAAAAAAAAAAAAAAAAAAAAAAAAAAAAAAAGACAGATGCTCTTTAATACAATGAAATGCAATTTAAAGCCAAGTCAATAAGATAGTAACCTCTTATCCTCAAACGAGGGCTATGCTATACATCATGGGTTAGAAGTTAAAAATGAAGAGAATGGTTCTTGCCACTCATAATTCAAAGGTTGTTGTCAAAAGCTTTCTGTTCATAGAAATGCTATTGGTTTTATTCAGCTGGCAGAAGCTGTGCAGTATTCTAAGCAGCTCAGACAGATAGCTTTTTTAGCTATTCAGTTCAGAGCCAAATTTTCCTGAACAGCATAAGGACTTGATTTTGCTAATGTATACATGTTGCACTGTACCCAGTTCCAGAAATAACCTGCATCCCTGAATGCAGGCTGGGGTCTAGGGAGGATACATGCTAACAGCCAAATTCCCTATTTTTCTTTGCACTTGGAGAGGCCAGACACAACCAGCAAAAAAGGACTGCTCCAACTGAGAAGCCCTCTGACACAAAGCTCTGCTGCTGCCCAGCTCCCTATCTGCTTCTCACTGATGAGAAAATACTGAATATTGGGGGTGGGAGGCAAGGGCCCCACTGCAGCACAGCAGCAATGGGCAGGATTCTCCACTGAGCTCCCATCATCCTCATTAAACTCATTTTTGCTGGAACCAAATAGCTGAGGGACACGAGAAGCAAACAACCTTCTGCAGGCAGCATCCTCTCCTGCCCCTCTCGAGCCTGAAGGGAATAGAGATAAGGTGCGAAATCTGAAGTCCCCTTAACTCCCCCATTTTCTCTGGTTGTCAGACGAGTGATGCTTGCCAGCATCCTGAAGGGCGTAGGGAGCCTTTTCTCTTTCTCATTCCCCTGAATAAACCCCTTTCTGCTACCATGGCATTCCTGCATGGTCAGGGACAGCAGGAGAGGAGCTGAGTTCATTTGCTCTGAGAAGCTGTCAGCATCTCCCTTAAGGAGGGCAGATTGCCAGCCTCTCAGAGCTGGTTATGTGGTGGCCTGGCCTCAAGCAACCCTCATTTCCCACTGTCACATTCCTGTACACTGCATCATCCTTGCGCCTTTGGCCATGCCTGACCAGCACAACCCAGTCCTAGACTTGGTCCTAGTCCTTTTTGGTCAGTGCAGCTCACGTAAAAGACAGAGACAGGAAGCAGAATGCTGGAGCAGCCAGTTACTTACTTTAAGACAGCCCAGAAATGTTGCAAAGGCACAGCTGAAGCCTTAGGTGTGAAATCTCCTACTGTTTGCCTGGTATTGTTCAGTGTCAGTGGCCCTAAGGAGTGAGCAACTGCATCAGGAACAGATAGAAATGTTCCTGCTGACAGGGACAGAACAGGATGCTTATTTGTCCCATTTTCTTTCTTTAGGGAAATTATCTGATACTGCTAATGCTGAAATCTGTGCATCATGTTTGTGTCTGCACCAGGCTGAGCATGAGAGAAGCTGCCAATTACAGGTAGAGGCTGTCTTCAAAATTTAGATGGAAGCTGCTCATTGTGACTGTTCTACCTTATAGTAGTAGTACTTCTCACGCTTATAAGAAACTCCCAGAATTTGGTACAGGCATTACATTAGCTGTATTTTAAATCTATACCAGCAAATTCAGTAAAATAACTGGTCGTATGTGTGCAATTTTCCACATATCAATTCCTGCAATCCTGCAGACTGTAAAGCAGGCTACTCAGTTTAAATCCTCATGTATTTTGCTTGCTCACATACAGGTAAGTCCACAGTTACTGATATTCTTTCAGAAATATGACCTACTGTCTACTGGGAATTATTATACATCTCACCAGAAAATGCTGAATGGAGGATAAATCCTGCATGAGAGCATGAGGACACGCATGCCTTTACCCTTATGTACTGCACATGCCTTTTCCCCAGGCACATACCTGGCAGGTGCAATCCAGACCTTCATTTGTCACTCAGACACCAGTAATGGGCTCTCCAGAAATACTCTAAATAGATTAGATTAGATTAGAATTATCTTCTGTCTTTTTAGACCATCTTGGCATTAACGAAAAAACTGGATATATTTTCCAGGCAAACATGCATTCTCTGAAAACCTGAAAGATAGGACAAATGTTCCTGTCTCCTCTGAAATAACATTTACCACCTCTTGCTAGAAAGAAGCAGCTGGCTTCTGTTAATCTGGTGGGATAACAAAAAACTTAATAAACGTAATGGTATTAAAATCTAAACCTTCTTCTAAAATACCTGGGTACAGGGATGAGCTGCACAGCTGTGTGCAGAGTCTGGCACTCTCGAAACCGACCTCAGTGTGCTGCACTGGGTGCCAAAGGTCCCCATAGGGAAAATGGGGAGAAGCCAGCATCAAAGAGCTCACTCTTAACACCCAGGGGCTACACTAGGAACCAAACCTTATACCAGCCAAAGGAAAATGTCAAAGAGAACTTTCAGGTTTTTCTGTGATTAGACTTCCCAGTGGAAGCAGAACTCACAGCTTGAGTGTCACCTATGTGACCTCTTGGGTATTTAGGTCAGACAAGGGGGGCATACCTCTCTTTGAAAAGAAAACCAAAGGACACAGGTAAGCACACTGTTTTGCTAATGTTCCAGTGGTTAAAGCAGCAGCATAGGAAAATGGGAAGTCCAGATCCAACTGTCTCTCTAGCAGAAGTTTCACATCCAGAGATTCAGTCTTAAGGAACATGCACTACTTACTAGGTTAAAGGCTACTTCTGGATGACCTTCAAAGCCCTTCACCATACTCCCTGGAGCCTGATCTGGGAATGGAAGGATCATGGGACCAGGAGTAAAATGGATGAAACATTCAGCTGGAAAAGGAGAGTCCTGACTTCCCTGGGTGGCATTATCCCAAAGACACGTAGTATGTCACATGCAAGCAGCACAGACAGCATATGGCCATAGCGTATTTTGGACTACTCCAGGCTTTTAAGTACCAGGCTAACAAGTCTGCCAATCCCCAAATTGCTTCTAGGTATGTGTAGTAGCAAAACTGGAGCTAAATCTAAACATGTTCCTGCCAGAAAGCCTCATCTTGGGTGCCCAGTTGGGTTGTGTGGGGTGTCTGGGTCATGGGCTTTGCTATGTTAATTCTGCCAAAACTGTGCACATAAACCACTATGTGGCACCTTCCCTAAAAGTAAAACTCAAGTAAGGATCTGCTTTGGTGGCACATCATCAGCTAAATTAATCTCCTTACATAAACTTGTGCTGCCTGGTTCAGTGAACAAAATCAAAATCCATCCTCCAAATAAGCCAGAGGAATTTCTGGCTGATGTTGCAATTGCTGGGCACATTAAATGAGAAATAAAATCAAAGTGATTTTCAGTGGTTTGGATATATAAGCCACTAGTACTTCAGTGGATTCAGCTTCCAATCTAGGTACGTCTTCAGCCTGCTAACAAGCACCCTTTGTGGATTACTCCTGTACCTTGACCATCCAGAACTGCCTAGTTTTGATTTCCACTGAAGATCTAAGGTTCTTCTGTGCTCCCTTAGCCTGTACTCCCCATAAGCAATGTCTCTTGCCTGACCTGGCTGAATTTCTCAGTAATCACATACCTTGGATTACAGACTGCAGGTTTAGATGCATCATTCTATGAAGTACTGCACAATGAGCAACCTGCTGACATTCTATCATGCTTAGGAAACACAGTCTCACATATAAGCCTGGCTCACCTCCCTCTTTTAAGCCTATAAGGTGCTCATGCCCACAAAGATAGGGTTCGTCTGGCTCATACCCTCTGGGAAGCTTTGGGCACACATACACAGCACAGCAGGGCAGAGATCCTCAAGCTAACAGAGACCAGAGGATGGCTTTCACATATAGCACCACGCAGCCCTATAGCTTTGTACTAGAAGCAGCATAGATGTACTCGCATGATACTGAATCCAAAATAGTTACTCTTTTCTCCTGAAAAAAAAAACAAAAAAAAACCAACCATGGACAAAGCTGTTCAACTCAGATGTTTTTCTCTACGAACACAGAGGAACTGTTTACAGATCTACAGATGTGATGCTCAATATAACTGGTGCCAAGTATCTCACAGCGTTACCTCAGGTAAATGCCAGACCACTGTTAATAATAATAGTGCAATTTGTTTTTATTATCACACTTTTTTATCATCACATACTTTTTTCAGTATCTTTCAATTCATCTGGTTCATATCATATCAATTGAGCATTAATTTTTACACCCTTTCCCTGAAGTATCTGTTCTGTTCTTCTGTGTCCTTGCAATAAATTTTTTTATACATGACATTTTCTTCAGAGAAAATAGCTCCCCAAGTTCCTGCTCCTACCTCTCTATATACAGTATTGTTGAATGTGTCATATCCAGGCTCTACCTCATCCTCTGCTTAACTAGTCCACAGTTATTTTCAAAGAGCCTCTTCTATGTCTTGTCATTATTGTAAGAAGGTCAGTTTCTGTTCACTTGAGTAAAAATATAACCAATGCTATTTTTCTGGTGTTAAAACTATGTATCACACACTAAGCAAAGCATCAAGTGTACTCTTTTCCTACCAGTAAAGGACTGATATTACAGGTACCAAAAACTTGACCTGAACATGTCCCGTATTTGGCTGCATTAGTTTTGCCTGATTGCTGAGCAAACCTTTGCAAACCTCAATCTTTTCAATTACATCATATTCATGAATGTGTCACACCTCACTGTGTCATTGTGCCAGAGACTCATTAAAGATCTACTCAGAGCTTCCTTCCTAATTTTTATTTCTTCTGTGAGTTGCTTTGATTTGAGAAATCTCTTTTGCAAAAGGAAAGATGTCCATTGTTTGGAGTCTAAAAGGAAATGTAGGTGTTTAATTGGTGGATGTGGTTTTCATTATACTTTGTCTCTCCACCACAAACCCTCTTCATAAGCTGTGACAAGTCTGTTAGCAGCCTGCTGTATCAGGCTGGGGGTAGCTGACTTGATAAGCATGTCACCCAGATGAATCAAAATACAAATTCCCTCCAATTTTGCTCAGAATTTCTAATTCAGTGTCCTAAATTGGCACAGAAAACTACCATGAGAAAGTTCGAAGCAGACACAATACTGTAACAGTAGGGTCTAGTAGTATTTTACCTGCTTTCTGGCTTATTTTACCATCACAATGGTAAAAGGCGGCTCATTTACTAGAAAACATAAAGAAGAAGATGCTTTTACTTTTACAAAATCAGTCACCTACTGTCATAGCACTGAGGTCCTTTCCCTCATTTCCCAAGTGAACACAGAAGTGGGGATGAAGGAAGTACCAGTCTGGTCACTGTTACGATTCTCTGCTGCCATTTCTCAATGGGGCTCGTTACTTCTACCACTCAGACTAAAGTAAAATCAAATCCTAGTGGACATATTTGGGGTTTCCAATAACCAAGTGGGAAGGAAGCATTTTCAATAAATAAGATGCAGGTGGCTACCTTTGGACGGATGGACTGTTTCGTGGATAAGGATACCCACTGGCTGGCTGGATGGATGCAGACAGAGGGTTGTGGTCCACGTCTCTATGCCCAGGGGGAGGTGGGTGATGAGCAGCGTCCCCCAGGGCCCTGCCTTGTGACTGGTGCTCTTCAGTGTCTTCATCAAAAACACCGTCAATGGAACCGAGCGCACCTGCAGCAAGTTTGCAGATGGCACGAAGCTGAGCGGTGCAGGTGACACAACAGAAGGACAGGATGCCACAGAGAGTGACCTGGACAAGCTTGAGAAGTGAAGAAGTGGTGAAGAAGAAGCTCTGCAACCTCATGATGCTCAACAAATCCAAGTGTGCAAGGTGCTGCACCTGGGTTAGGGCAATCCCAGACATGAGTGGATGGGGAGAAGTCACTGAGAACAGCCCTGCAGAGGACCTTGGGGGTTCTGGTGGATGAAAAGCTGAACATGAGACAGGGGTGTGTACTCACAGCCCAGAAGGCAAATGGCATCCTCAGCTGCATCAAAAGATGAGTGGCCAGCAGGTCCGGGGAGGTAATCCTGCTGTCATGAGACCCCACTCAGAATACTGCATTACAGCTCAGGAGTCCTCCACACAAGACATGAACCTCTTAGAGAAGGCCTAAAGGAGCGCCACAGAGGTGATCAGAGATCCTCTCCCGAGAAGACATGTTGAGAGAGCTGGGGTTGTTTACCATGGAGAAGAAAAGGTCCCAGGGAAACCTCACCAAGGCCTTCCAGCACCTAAAGAGGGCTTAAAAAAAGGAGGGAGAGGAACTTTTCAAATAGGCAGATAGTGACAGGACAAGGGACAATGGTTTTAAACTGAAAGAAGATGGGTTTAAATTGGATTCTAGGAAGAAATTATTTAGCCAGAGGGTAGCAAAGTACTGGAACAGGTTGCCCAGAGAAGCTGGGGATGCTCCAAGCCTGCAAGCATTCAAGGCCGAGTTGGATGGGGGGTCCTGAGCAACCTGGTCTCATGAATGGCATTCCTGCCCTGTCAGGAAGGCTGGAACTAGATGATCTTTAAAGTCACTTCTGACACAAACCACTCTATGATTCTACAATTCCATGATTTTCCAGCTTGTGAAGGTATTTTGTGCCAAGTCAGTTTGCCTACAGGGCAGGGAGCAAACCATGACCCATCTGTGGCTTGAAGTTTACCACTTTTGAACATCCTCCAAGGTGGCAGAACAATACACAATCACAGTGTACAACTGCAGGCTCCAATCTCTCCCTGCCTGAGACGCTCTGACCTCCATGGCCCTCAGGAAGGCCCTCATGCACTGACAGCTCTTAAAGTTCTCCTACAAAAATTAGTATTTTGATGGATACTGAGATGGTACTCAGGATGCTGATGCCTTGAAGCTGTAAGAACATTCAACTGATACACACAAAATCTTAATGTAAAGAAACTGAAGACTGGATTTGAACTTTTAAGAAATTGGGGTATTATTTCCAAAAAATGACTAAGCTGACAGAAAGAGTACCTTTACAGGTATGGAGTTGTTTATATTTTCAGGCTTGTATCATGGCTTGAATGAGTACAGGCACACTGGAAAATGATGCTCAAGCTTTAGTGCACCCATATGTCTTCCTCCCTCTGGACTTGCCTTGGAAACGCTGAAATCAAAAGACAATGTCAGCAGTTTTGCCAGAACTCCCAGGCAAGGTGGTCACAGTGGAAACCTGACATCCAGAAGATCTGGAAAACAGCCAGTTTGTGCACAGCATGTCCATCCTGTACGCCGGCATTCAGGTGCATCAGATTTATTATGCACGTGCAGATCACCTGATTTATTGCCAGGGTTTATTACCAGGTGCAGCAAGGCCAGCAGCATGTTCAGAAAATGCTGGATTTACTGCACGTACCCAGGACATCTGTGAGCACACACAATCAGCTATTCTCCTGAGACTTCCTAGGAGGAAATGCAGGAACCATTCTCAAACTTCTACATTCGCTTTGGTTCCATGCTTGTCTGCAGACAGAGACAGACTTCTGGGACAAAGTAAATACAGCTACTTTAGCATACTCTTAGCACATATTGCTGGAAAACTTGTTTATAATTCCCAATTCTCCAGAGACAACTGTGAGGGGATATGGGTGAACTAGCAGTGTTTCAACAGAGCCGGCCTCCTTCTCTACCACACAGCAGATGCATTAGCACCTAATGAGTTATGATGACTTCAGCTTTAATAGATGACTTTTCTTCTGCCAACCAAATTACAGTATAAGCAAATCTGAAATTTTATTAGTTGTCTTGGCACATGAATGTGAGTTGAGCAAAGGAAAACACTTGAGCTATGCATTTATTAAAAAAAAAAAATAAAAAACTTCCATTTTCTTTAAGGCTTTCAATAAGAGGTACATTTCCAAGTAATTCCAGAAAGTGGGAATCAGGTATATCTGACTGGCATCCAGGTCAGTGTTCCAGGACTCAGTCTTATCCAAAGCAGCAGTCCTATGGCAGTACTCCACAGCAGTACTGAAATAGGTATATTTAATTAGTTCCCATTGGTACCACACGCAGTCTGGTGATGTGCTGGAGTGCCTTACAGAACACCTGACAGTTATCAGTATTTCAGTATCAGAACTTTAACACATTGGGATTATGGGAGCTCTAAACTATAATGTGTTTCTGAGACCCATCTACTGATTTCTTTGGGCAAGGGTGTTTTTCTGCTTCTGTAACTGCCTCAGCTTGCAGGAGTGGATTTCACAGATGAGAGCCAGCTCCAGCCGAGATGTCACAGCAAACAGCATTTCCCAGGCCGGGTGCTTTGACTATGAGCCCCTTTTCTTCACAGCTCTTCACTGGTTCCCACTTTCTACCCCATGAAGGCCCTTTGCGGCTTGTTGCCATCGTTATGAAAAGTCGTTACCAAAAGTTATTACAATAAGGCTTTCTAGTCTTCTCTTCAGCCATTAAGGCTCTCCAAGTTTCCAGCTAATCCCTTCAGGGTATTCCTGTGCTGTCACTCATACTTTTTATGTTTATGAGGGAGGAGTCCTCATAAACATGCCCAAAGTCATTTCATTGTTCCTTTTGAGGTCCTTAAAAAGAAAGTTCTCAGTTTTCCCATGATGCTCACACTCACAGATTTGGCAGCACTGTCAGGCTGGTGGTTTGCTGCAACTGCTGTTTATTCAGATTATTAAAATACTCCAGTCTCTTCCTTCTGACCAGTTCTGCCTTTTATCCTTAATTTTCCTCTGTTTTTCACTTTACCCACCAAGTTTCTGGTACTGCAACTGGCGCTCTGTCCCAAGTCTCAACAGCTGCTCTTATTACAGCAAATCTGGGTCCCTATGCAGATGCAAAGTGCAATGGTAATGTACCTGAATAACAACAGCAACAGGCAGAAGTGTAAAATAACACAGCAGCCACCCTACTCTGGAGTCAGTGCAGAACACTGACCGTTCCAGCCCCTTTGTGAAGCATGGTTATAATGGGAACACGAGGAGTTTCACTATTTTTTCTATTGGGGTAAATAGTTCGGATGCTGACTATTCTTGGAAACCTTTGTTGTAGTTTAATCATCAGTGCTCCAGAACTGCCTGCAACTTTCATTATTCGATTATTTTTCTTCCTCTTTTTAACCTTTATGATAATTTATTCCTTTTCTTTTTTTAGCTATGCATTACTTTGTTCTGTGTGTGTCATAGAACTAATTTTTCTAGTTACTTTGACAAACTTGACATCTTGCAGCTGTTACACATCTTGTGTCAATTACATCTCCAGATAAATAGAATTCTTAAACCCTGAAGGCTGCAGATGGCTTCCTGGTGAGGGGTTAATAGGTTAACTCCAGCTTTGTAATAAACCCTTTTGGGGGTCCCTTTTCTTGGGTTGCTCCCTTCAGTCTGCTTCTCTTATGCCCTTCCAATTTTGCTATTTCACTCACTATAACTCACATTTCTCTCTGGTCACAAGAGAGGAACTAAAACACCAGTGTCCATCCATCCCTGCCTCCTTCCCACCCAAAGGTGCCTGGGGGGCAAGATAAAGCATTGTCACTTGAACCCTATCTCCACATATCATGCAGGCTGCTTATGGCAGGGCACAGCTGAATGACCACAAATCAGGGAAGTGACAACTCAAACCACTACTAATCCCTAATAAATTCTGGACTGTCCCACAGATTTGGGATCTTCTGACAACTGGTGATGCTCTCAGCATCTGGCAAACCACTTGTGTCTAATTGGGTACCTTGAGATATTTACAATGTGCTTAATGGTTACTGAAGAGATTGATCACCCCATTCTTGATATCTATCCAAAAAGGGTATATAAAATCCTTTGATCTTGCTAAGGCAGCAAAACATGTCGAACCATCAGTTATGTAAAGGTGGTTGTTATTAATTTGAATACTGCACAGAGAGGAAAGAACAGAAGTACCATATAATGAGATATATTAAGACTACAAAAGAATTAAGTGAAGCTGTTATGTTATGAATCATGATTTTATTGTTTAGCAGTCAGCTCTTGATGTAATTCAGATAATAAGAAACGGGCTAATTCCTTCCACCTTATTCAGGCAAAACTTCCACTGACTTCAAAGAAAAAGTTGTCCAAGTGAAGACTAGAGATTGCTGCATCTATCCCATTATTTGTGAATGTTTTTCTGAATTTGAAGTTTTCCTTTATAATGGGCTATTGCCAATAACACTAACATTAACATAATGTAAACCTCTTACATAAGAGTCTTTCATGTTCAAGAAAGATTTTTTATTCTTATTGCAAACTGTCACATTAAAAGTTCCTCCATTAACCCCCTAGCATTTATTAAAGTATAAGAACATACTGCCTTTCTCAGTGCACCATTTCAACTACTTTTCCTTCGGCTCAAAATTTTTATTTCATTTTACCATGATTTTTTTATCAGGAGAATGTGTTATTTATCGATTATTAGCAGACAGATGATTTATCACTGCAAATATTTCTCTTTATCATAAAAGAGTGCCAAAAAGGGGGAAATTTGCTAAGCCTTGTTACTTGCTACATTTTAACAGATGCCAGGAGTATTTTGGGAAACAAATTAATGTATAGTCATACATCACTGCTCCTCTTACTCTATAGGTCTGTTTATTACCCTATAAAACTTTTCAAACTGGGACTTCCAAATAATTCCTAAAGCAATGGCTTAAAACCTGAAAAATATGCCTAAGCATAATATTTTCTGTTTAGATCAGGGCAGAACTATTCAGGTTTTTCATAAAACCATGTATTTTTCTCTGATTATCAAGTATGCACTTCCATCTGGAACTTATTTTGACATTGTGAATCTTAATGCCTTAGAAAAGCACACAGAACAATAGATGGGCACTACTTGATTATTTTAAATTGAAATTAATTAATTATGAAACAGCTGCAATCATCTAAATTACTTATTTCCCTTTTCAGTGAAAATTAATTTATATGCATTTGCAAAGCATACAAAAATAGAGAGACAAGAAAGTCTGTACGAAGGGAAGTCATGTAAAATTGTCTAGGATCTGTATTTCAAGAAAGTAAATAATTAATAACTCCAAGGAAGCATATTAAGGATTGCTCATTCCATTATGCAGACACATTGAGCAGCAAAATGCTTTAAATCTCAACAACAAAAACGGTACAGAACTCCACTGAATTTACCTTTCCAGGTAATAAATTTTTCAGCAGAAAACAGCGAATTTTTCACATTAGAACCAGACTGACTTGAAAGAAGCTTCTCAGTCACTGTATAAAGACAGATGAGCAATGACTGTTAGAAAAGCTACCAAGGCATCAAAAGATCTACAGTCAAGGCCATTAAAGAATAGCTAATCTGCTCTAGTTCTAATTCTTTGCTAATGGGTTTCCTTAAATGTGCTTTACATCAGCTGTAATTAGTTCAAGATACTGCTACTTATATACTTCTAAGAACAACAACAAAAAAGGGTTGTATTTATACCACTTGCTATGTAATCATGTTCACACAGCCATGCACCCGAGTTGGCAAGGTCTTGTGAAGTGTGAAGCCTTGAAGAGTGCCATAAAGAGGCAGTTTGCTTCAATCTACAAAAGCCAGTTCAGCAAAAGCACTTATCTGTGCTTTCCTTTGTTGGGGTTATCTCAACACCATTTCACCTCAGATGTTGCAGAATCATCTGTACTAAATGGCCAGGGATACATTAACAGGTACACATTACCACAGATATTGGTAATACATATATTTTTGCTACCAGTATTATGGCTTTGGAACAGATTTTCACAGCCAGTGGCAGTTACCAAAAACCACAACCAAACCAAACTAAAATCCTTGCCCTTTTTATGTTATAGAGTGTTATGTTAGAGAGTGACTGGGTTCTGAATGGGATTCATTCCTTAGAAAAAGCAAATCAAAAGTCTCAGAGAAGACTCTTTAGAACCTCCCAGGACCAAAAGAGGGCTGACAGGAAAGCTGGGGAAAAGTCTTATTACAAGGGCATGTAGTGATAGAACAAGGAGGAAGAGCTTCAAACTGAAAGAGGGTGGGTTTAGACATTAGGATTTAGATATTAGGAAGAAATTCTTGACTGTAAGGGTAAAGACACTGCTGAGACACTGGAACAGGTTTCCCAGAGAAGCTGTGGATGCCCTGTCCTGGAAGTGTTCGAGGCCAGGTTGGATGGGGCTTTGAGCAACCTGGTCTAGTGGAAGGTGTCCCTGCCCATGGCATAGGGGTTGGCACTAAATGATCTTTAAGGTCCTTCCCAACACTGTGATTCTATGATACACTATGAAAGGCTGAGCTCCACAAGCTGCAAGCATGCTGGTCTACACAAACATGCAAGGCAATGTAGTGACACAAATTCCGATCAGGATCATGGTGGTTTCCTTGTGGGGAGCCTTGGCAAATGGACTAGTGCACAGACACCTTTTGTATTAAGAAATTCCTGACAGTCTTCAGGCCTAACCACAAATAAAGCACATTGTGACATTAATTTACTCTTTAAACTGGTGACATTTCATTAATTCAAGGTCATCATCCTGGAGAAAATGTTATACTCTCTTTGCCAAACACAGATGAAGAAATGCATGCTTAACTTTTATTGTTACTTTGTCCTTTAAAAACAGTTGATGACATGACAAGTTCCCTCCCTATGTTATAAACAAAAATCATTAAAAAGTGTCTTTTATTGGGTGCATATGAATATAGTTATCTTCTCCAGAGTCTCTGGCAACTTAGTCTGTTAATTTTTTCTAGGCTAAGGTGCAACCATCTACTGCACTTGCTGTTCTGAAGCAAAGGAGCACAAAAACATTAAAGTTACAACATTCTCTCAGAAAATTGACAGACCTGAGAGATGAACCCTTCTCGTCAATCACAAGCAGTCAATGGCAGAAGGAATCAATTTTCTCTTGGTGCATCAATAGGAAGTAGACGCCATTTAGCATTATCAGAAGAAAAAAGCTAACATCCCCCTAGAGGAGGTTTAGGACATCTGCTGACACCAATGCATGAGAGCAAGCACCACAAAACCTTCACAGTGACCAAAACAAAGAAGCCAAGGACAGAAACAGGGAGATGCATGGCTGGAGAGACCACTGCTAGGATGGATTTTGAATCTGAACTCTGCGAAGGCATATTTCACCAAACCTTTTTCCTTCTGATCCATCTGTTTGTGATATTTTCATTTTTCTTACCACCACAGGTCATCATAATACCTAGCATCTGGACTGCACCATCATGGCAATGCATGAACCAGGGAAGCCATGAGCTTCTCCTTAACAGATTTCAAAAGTGATATGTTGATATGTGCAGTAAGAATTGATCACAGCTCAAAGCAATCAAAACATACTCAGTGTAAGAAGACACCACCTTCATCCTCTATTAGTACACTCATGCCATGTAGTCAGACCAGGCTGAGCCACAAAGCACTCTTTCTCTGGTCCAAAACATGTGCAAACAGCCACACAGAACGACTGGGTTACATTAAGAAGTTGTGCAGCTTTGTCAGATACAACCCTCTTGTTTTTAGTTTTAAGTACTTACAGTTGTGGATCATCTTTATTGAGAAACAAAACATAGCAACAAAAAGCTTCTTAGCAAAGATTTCTGGTCCCTTCTGCATAATTTTAAGTGTTTTCTGCCTGCTGAGACCACCACTGCTGCATTGGAACTAATTTATTTTTTAAGAAATACATAAAGGGTCTCTGAGGCTAAGTTTAAATTGCATTCCTACTGTCGTATTTCCCAAGATACATTTGTATCCAGGTCCTTGGTACATGCATTCAGGTTTAAATCTTCTTAAGAGGATAAAATGCAGTCCTCTTAAGTCACTAACACTACTTTTTGTTTGCTTAAGGTACTAGGAAAGTTGAAGCTATCAAGATGTGAGAGGAACACAAGTCATGCATTTTTACCTTTGAAAAGATACAGAAAACGTTTAGCACAGAATATTAATAATTGTCATTATGTTCATTTAACTGTCACTACAGTTCATTCACTCTTTCTCCTAAGTATAAATTTATAGCTACCCACAAATTATTCAGAAATTATGTAGAGTATTACCTGAGTATTCAACTATAAGGATCCATTATTTGCTCTCCTGGGGCCTTAGGCAGAACCAGCAAGTATAACCAGTGTCTTAATACTGATTTTTAAGAGACAGAAGAGTAGCCCTACTGGTAATTATGTGAATCCAATGGATTTGGCCAGAGCAGGGGACCAGTGGACTCCCTGGGAGCAGTGCGACGGCAAAACCAGTCCCCAGCAGCAGCACCAAAATTGGAATTCCCACTCCCCAGCAGGGCAGGGTTTATAAACAGCTAGTTCTATTCAAAACCAACAAAGTTTGATTACAGCTTTCCCTTTTCCTACTTCCAGTTTTTCCCAAAGAACTTGTGGTTTTCCCCTGGAATTAGCCTTACAGCTAACCAGCCATACACAAAGAAAGTTTCCATGGGGTTACCTAGAAAATACCATCCTTTTGAAATCTCATTTTGTGACAGGGCCACTTCACACAACCAACCTGGTAAGTCTGTCAGATGAGACAACTTGTCACACAGAACTTAACCTCCTTGATTTCTACCTGTATGGGACATCGGTCTTTCTTCACTTCTACAAATTTTACTCTATTACTCCTATTGTTAAATAGTTATGACCAGACTGTAAACTATCTCTCTTTTTTCTTTTTATTAATGCTTTTTTGTTTCCTAGTCATAAATACAAACCAAATGGATTAATTTGTTATATCAGGTTAGAAACACCTATAATTAAACAGCTGCTTCCTTTAACAAGTGTCATGAAGTCGAGTATGAAATTATTAATATATGGGTGACAAAATGTTCCCACAGCCAGTATTTTTTGAATGCTGCCTTTTTTTTTTTTTAGTGGCTCTTATTTCTCTTCCACTAGTTTTAAGAAGCCTAGTATATTCCTCAAAATATTCACAAAGAATGGGAAATGTTACATACATCTCATGCCCTCTTCTGAACCCTTCCCCAATAACCTAGTAAGGGTTTTGCCTGAACTTCTGATGAATAGATTCCCAAAGGAGGACAGATATACAGGTCTCAGTGTCAGAATGAAAGCCCAAAGGGCTGTTCATCTCTTGCATCACACAACTGGACATGGGTACTCAAACAGTCCTCAGGGAGATAGATGAAAGCACATCCATTGTTCTACTGGTGTAACATATTTTTACTTATTAGACAAAAACAAATCACAAGCTCAAAAACTAATTATTCTTAAAAAAAAAAAACAACTACTAAGTACTATGAATTAGAGATAATAGTCCAGATTCTCATCTGATGTCAACTGGCAGAGCCTCTGGATTCAGTGGAGACTCAAATGAGGAGGATGTAGTATACTACATCCAGCAAATGAGCACTCACACTGCACAACAGACATGTTTTTAAAATATTATTCAGCTTATGTTTATAAAGTATTTTGACCATGAAAAGCTTATTCTTCTTTATATTTATAATGTTTTAGCACATATAATTTGTTCAGTGCTCTAAGGAAAAAAAAAATTCAAACAATAAAAGCAGCTCCTGACCCAAAGGGCTTCCAGCCTAAAAAACAGGCATCAAGAAGAGAGAACATGCTGTGAAAGCAGGAGAAGGGAACAATCCATAGTTATTACTTATCTATTGTTTGCTCACAACTTATAATCATCACAGAAAGAGCAAATTTTTAGATGGGATCTCAATGAGAGACAGGTGGTAACTGTGAGCTGACGCTGGGAGGAAGGGAATAGGAAACACCACACAGAGGAAAAAGAAGAGACAAAGATGATTTCAAGCATTATTGGTTGAAAAGGGGCAAGAGCTAAAAATAAAGAAATAAGGGGCAAAGTCCAACACACAAGCTGGAGTAAAGTTGTAAAGGAGATGTGAGATAAAAGAAGATACAAACTTATTTTTTGTCTGGTTTTGTTTGTTTGTTTTTGTGAGAGGGAGGTATTATTGCTGAGCATTTTCTGTGAAAAGGCCAAGCTGGTCCAGCCTGTTACCATACTGAGAGAATGACCCCTCTCACCCTGAAGTAGCTGCTTACTGTTATCTGAAAATAAACAATGGGATCTTCTGCTTTGACTGAAGAAATATGCATAGAATTAGCTTTCTAAAAGTGTCTCCAGTAAACACCATGCAACATAACAAAAAAATTCTTGCCTTACACAAATGTAGAGACCAAAAGCCAGGCAACCTGGAATCAAGAAGTTACAAAAGGTTCATTTATAAGACTGCTGGATGTCTGACCACTTTTTGTTAATAGCAACTTCCAAACAAAACTCTCATTGACTTCAAATGGAGCAGGAACAGACCCAAAGATAGCAAATGAACTAATAATTCAGTACAAGGTCTGTAAAACACACTGGGCCATCTTATACTGTGGCATTTGATATTGATCTTAGCTTGGAAGCTATACAGCTATACATTTTTTACAGGACTATCCAACCCCTACAAAACTGATGTTAACTCTAAATGCATGGAAGTATCAGGTAACTACCAAATAAACCAATTACATACTTGGCTTCTTTTACCTAAACAAACACAGTTTTGTTTGTGGCTAAAAAACATCTTGCATTCAAAATTATTTTCTTGTTTGGTACAACACAGTAAGTACTTTAATAAATCTGCTAATTGCTTTTAATGAATGGGCAACAACTCTGCCTACACACATCTCTCACATCAGCGTGTGAGGAGAGCCTTTGCTAACTGGTCTTCGCTGAGGCTACTGCTGTGCCTAAACCTAAGCAGAGTTAAGGACCTGACTGACTTTTGATCTTGACTTGTTAAATAATGTAAATAGCAAAACAAATGCCTGTAATGCAGAACTAGTCCAGGCACTCTGCTTATGTCCTTTGCTCTGTTCATTTGCTGCTTTCCATCACATATAGTATGTTTACTGATGTACAACAGGCATATAAAACACCTCCAACTGAGATTTTCCATCTCTTTTTGTCCAGTGTAAACAAAAGCAAACCCGTAACGAACTGGAGAATCCACATCCTTGAGTCTGGACTAGTAAATCTACACATGAAGCACACAAACACATGGAGAAAGAAAAACAGGAGTCAGGGCTGTGGTTTGAAGTCGTTAGTGCCCTTGTGTTCAGGATAACTCTCTTGGTCTTGATAACTCTCAGGAACAACACCTTTAGTTAAGCTGGGCTGATCACTCTAAAATGTTCCAGAAAAAGCTTACCAAATGGGCACAAGTTTTGTTTATGCCACAGATTGGTATGTTTTCTTAAAATCCCTATTTGAGTTTGTGCTCAGCTTTCACTATTTGAATTAGAGGAGTTTTCTGGAAAGTAGAAGTGTTATTGGCATCCATACAACCTGGAAAAACTACTGTTTAGTAAAAAATAGCATACAATAATCTACCATTGCAGTTCACTAGCTAAATTCTGTCATATAGTCACTATATGATATATCATTACCTTCTCTGTGTTACAGCAAAGCAAAAGACAAAGCATATATTAATTGGAAAGAAAATTCATTAATAGTATAATAGCAACAATCGATGAGAATTGATCAGCATGCCCCTGTTCATCTGGAAACCCCTTTTGATTTTCCAAGAACATCTCAAATAAAAAAATAAAAACACTTTAGAACAGCACATTAATATTTAATTATTGCACTTCTAAGCAATATGTTCACCAAATACTTCAAAAAGTGGATTTTCAGTCATAAATTAAGTGCGCAAATTGCCATTATGGCTACATTCAAAAGGATAAAGGACAACATTCATTCTTGCTACAAAGAAAATTAAGTCTCTTTGGGTGTTGCTCTTTGCCATGAAGTGCTTCCTATCTATGTGGTGTATTTTATTTCCTTTTTTTGGCAACAACTGCACATCTTTGAAGGCATTCTCCTAAGTCTTCATAGCTGAACATTACCACACCAGCTTTGTTTTGGTCAGTTTAGTGCAGAATTCACACCAGGTTTCTTGAGAACTTGCCTCTCGGGGGGCAGGCAGGACAGCAGGAGGGCAGCACACAACAGCCAGCCTGCCTGCAAAGGGCAGAATGACCCAGGGCCCCAAGCATCGCTGACCTTCACAACAGACTTCGGAAGCTTTCACCAAACCAAAGTAAGCTGTTATTTATTACTGTTTGCATGACTTTTCAAAACTGACTATTCCAAACCACTTGTCAGACAGCTGCTTCACGATAAACTTTCAGCCCACGACCTGATACACCAAGCTAAAGCTAGTGGCAAAATGTAGTGCCCCAAAAGGACTTGGAAACACAACAGCAACTCCCTTGCTCCCCTCACTAAGCACTGCTGTGGGCATTTGCGGGGTTCAAACCCAAAAAGGAGTGAAAATTTAGCAATGAATGAAGGCCTGCCACTAGGCAATGACTTTTAATGTGCTTTTTGGAGCCTTCTGATAAACTCACCTTCTAAACCGCAACAGCCATAGAGGAAAACAAGTAACAAGAGCTATGAAACCACAAGACTGCAAGTAACGCAAATACAGATATTTTTTAAGCAGGTAGTTTAGGTAATTTGATGTCTTCTTGGACTCATACAGGAGTCTTACGGCAACCACAGTTGAAAGTGGCTCCACAACAGCCAAGAAGCAGGCTAAAAAGGTCATGAAGAGAAGCAATGGCCAGACACAGCCTAGATACCTAGTGTCCCAGAGTTACACTGTTAATTTTTCAAATCATTGTTAACTCAAATAGCTGGCTCAGAGAACAGAGTAATGGACAGCCCATTTTTGCTGAAAAAGAAAATTAGCCCAAAGTTTGTCTCCATTCAAGGAGAAAGGGAAAAGCATTCAGATGTGCAAAAGTATTATTTCTCCCACTCTTGTTTATAGAAAAAAACATGTAATTTAATTGTAAAACTGTGCATATGGACTGTAAACTTAAAATCAGGTCAGAGATAAATGTTATGGTTGGATATAAACTGCATATTGGTATTTATAATTGAAACGAGGACATAACCTTGTGTCACAGGCAGAAACACTATAATTAAAAACTTTTATGGGGTAATAACTAATTTTGTATTATACATGCTCTTTAGAGTTCCCACAGCAATGTAAAAGTTTTATTTGGCTCGATGTTATCAATGTATGCATTTATAAGCATCCGCATTACGTGGCACAAGCTGTTCTCATCATCCTGAGGTCTTTTGTGAGAAGCGGCTCAACTAACGGGACCCGCTGGTCCAGGTGCCTTTGCTACACCTGCCACCGAGGAGATAAATCGGGGCTGTCGAAAGCGCACCCTACTGACAAAAGCCAAGGATCACCTAACACGGTTTAAAACAAAACGCACACCGCTAACTGATTCCATGCAAAAGTAAGATCAGCTCCCCGCACACCATCCCCGGCGGGCGGGCGCGCAGTGCGCGGAGCGCACCCGCGATGGAGCGCACCCCGCCCGGCCCGGCCCGGCCCGGCCAGCGCCCCGCTGGGGAAGGCAGCCAGGGGGCTGTGAGCCGGGGGGCTGCGAGCCGGGGGGCTGCGAGCCGGGGGGCTGCGAAGCATCGCACTCGCGTCCCACCGCGGGTTCCCATCGCGGCATCGCCCCGCGGGTCCCGGGGCTGCCCGGGGCCGCTTCCCCGCACACCGGGGGGTTGTGGCGGGGAGCGGAGCTTGCTCCCCACCCCGCGGATCCCAGCTGGACCTGACGGGGGCCCGCCGCCTCGGGGCCGGCGACGGGGAACGGCGACCGCCCAGGGGCAGCGTGACTCCCGCAGCAAACTCCGGGACTTGGCAGCGGCAGCAGCTTGGGGAGGGTGGTGCAGGAGGGAGGGCAGCGCTTCCCACCTCCAGCCGCTAATGACATTTCTAGAAATTGTTTCCCCTCCTCCCTGGCAGCCCCGCACCCGCCGCCGGGGCGGGCAGGGACGGGGGTGCGCAGGGGGAGGTCAAGGGCATGCGGTGGAGGGGAAGCAATAAAGACGGCCCAGGAGGGAGTTGCGGAGCCAATGTGGGAGTGGGGGGTGAATGGGGCGTGCAGGAAGGATGGGGGATTATTCCAACCCGAGGTACCAGAGGTGGGTGAGCACAAGGTATTATTGGGGGAAGGGTGAGGGGGGGCGGAGGAACGAGTGCAGGTGAGCCCTCCAGCCAAACACCACACTCACCTCACGGACCCACCCTGGCGGTCAGGGGAGGGGGGCACCCGTCCCTCTGCCCCTGCCGAGCCAGTAATGCTGGGAGAGCAAGTGGCAGAGGAGACTCCTCTCTGGGCTGCACCCTCTGTTAACGCACCCGCTGCCCCAGTCATTGTACCCTCCGGCCAATGCACCCCCCTTACTGCACGCCCACTATTACTGCACCCCAAATTTACTGCACCTCTCCAGGTAAGCGCACACCCACTCCAAATTACTGCACATCCCCCAGTTATCGCACCCCCTCCAGTTACCGCACATCCCCCGCAGCCCCTGTGTCCCCGCGCCCGGGGGAAGCAGAGGCACCACTCACCATAGGGAGTCCAGGTCCCACTCCTGAAGCAGAGCTAAGTCGAAGCTGTCCATGGTGAGCGATGTCAGCGCCGCCGCGCTGCAACCACACCGCGTCCGGGGCGCATCGTAACTGCACCGCGGGCAGGGCGAGGGCGCGGAGCACCCCCGGCGCCGCCGCCGGCCCCTCTCCGCACACGCGCGGGAGGGGACGGACCCCCACGGCCACCTTCCTGCCGCTTCCCCCTAGGAAAGAAGCGAGCACCCTGCCCCCAAAAGAAAGCACACGGTGCCACCGCTCGTGTGCGAGCGGCGCGGCTGGGCTCGGCTGGGCTCGGCCGCCGCCGCCGCGCTCCGCTCCCGCCCCGCTCCCCCCGCGCCTCCTCCTCCCTCCCTGCCTCCCGCCCGCCGCCGGGAGCGCGGCCGAGGCGGCGCCCGCCCCGCGCACGCTGAGCCCGCGGCCGCGCAGCGCCCGCTCGGAGCGGGGGGGGCACAGCCCGGCGGGCACGGGGAGTTGGTGGGAACTTGCACCGCGGTGGGGGGGTTTGACCCGCCGAAGTTGGGTTTGGGGTGGGTTTTTCTCCCCCCTCTTCCTCCTCCTCCTTCGGACCAGGTATCCTGAGATGGGCCACAGCAGCCCGGCTCACCGGCACCTCACGCGTGGTAAGGACCACGATGTTTGGCAGAGAAACACTGGGGAGAAATTGTGACGTTTGCTGTGGGACGCGTTCGGGCCGGGGCCGGGGCCGTGGTTCTCTGTGCTGGGGCCAGCAGCCTGGGGTGCTCCCTGGGGCTCTCTCTGCAGTCCAAGGGTTGGGCTGGGTTAAGGTCTTTTTGCACCCATTCCTCCTTAGATGCCTAATAAACTGCACCTGTGCAAATCTTTATGTCCACACAGGTCCACCTAGACCTCCACGGCCAATTAAAGGTCCTTGGATTGCATGAAGCCTTTAAAAACGAGTGATCTCTGGTTCAAAGAAAAAGAAGTACCACTCATCAGCATTTGCCACCCAAAGAGAGTTAAGACGCCTTGCACTGCCATCCAGCCTGTGTGAGGCACCGGCTGTGATATCTGGCTGGCCAGGGGAGGCAGGCGCTTCTGATTTGTAGCTGCTGAATCACATTAAGAGAGGTTAACGCACATTAAATACTTTCCAGAATACTGGGCTTTTCAGCTAAGCAGTGAGTAGCTGCCAGAGAAGTGCCATGTCATCGCAGACAGGGAGAAGAAAATGTGCAAAATCCGTGACGAAAAGAGGGGACTATTCATGCAACAGCACCAACGCGAATATCTGCAGAGCGATCCCACACTGGGAGATCCCTGCTCTTGGAGACCGAGCCAACCCAGCTGGCAGCTGGCTAGGGCACCCTGACGTGCATGACACCCTGGCAGCCTGGAGCAGTGCTCAGGCTCAAGTATTTATGCAGGCTTCTCATCTGGTTTTGTAACTGTATGTTATTCGTTCCCGAGTGAGCTTGATTTAATTTAGGGTTGGTAACCTTGCACAGGCTGCGACTCAGCTTCGGCTACAGCGTGGGCACACTCCAAGGGAAAGGTTTGAAAACCCCTTTCAGTTTGCACGCCACTTTCGGCAAGTCATCTGCAAGTCCCAAGCCACTCCACAGCTGCTTCTGTTCCTTTGCACAGCCAAGGTGGTGCTGCCTCCTACTGCCAGAAGTCCCCCGACCCTCTGGATGTGGCACATCTTCAGCCTGGAGTGATACACGGGAGCCGGCTCCTGTAACACCTGTCTCCTCAGAGGATGGAGAAGGATGTGTCCCGGCTGGGAAAGTCCCCCCCTGCCTAACCAGAGCAAATGAAGATGAAAATGGGGAAAAAAAAAATCATGCCAGTTCAGATGCCAGGCTTGGTACAATATTTATGGACACATAAACCCACCTGAAAACAGGTATTCTGTCAGGTGGGGTAAAACTTAACACGACAGAAGAGCCTGGAAAGCAGGTAACATTCTCAACAAATACATTACTTATGTGTGAAGGAGTAAAGGGCAACATATTTATGCTGACCTTTTCAAGCCACAGCCTGTGATGCCTCACTCTTCTTATTTTAAGGGAGGTTGTGCAATCCCCATTGCAGCATGACCCTGATTCTTTCCCTGAGACTCAGCTTAAGCAGTGATTTGCAGAACTGCTTAAATCACCTCTGAAATGGTACATACAGCAGGGCAGGCTTAGGCTGCCTTTATGGACTAAATCACTGAAAGTGGGACCCCTTTACACCAGTGCTAGAATTTACTCCAGGTCATTCTGTAAAGAGCAAGGTGGACTGCAATGCTCAGAAGTGGTAGCTCAAATGTGGAAACTTGGAAGCAAAATTCCATAGGCTAAATTCATCATCCAAACTGAGATCAATAGAAAATGTAAATAAACAGCGTGAACAGCACTGAGTGAATTAAATTCCAAAGAGTAATACATAATGATAGGCAATATGGTTTATGTTTTTAATATGCTTCAACACAAAAAAATATTATTTTTCTTTTAAATTTCTTGAATGTGTATCATTATCACGGTGTTCTTTTCTTTCCCATCATGGCCGTGATTCTCCTCTCATGCAGAGCAGAGAACATCAAGACTAATTGCACTGAAATTAATGTCAATTCAAAATCCCAACTGCTTTGGCTATCTGCCAGGTGCTTGATGTTTCCTCTGACCCTGGTAGCATTTTTGAAACTGTGAGACCTCACCTACAGGGTAACCTTCCACCACTCATTTTGCTTCCTCTGTGATGTGCCTGGCTGGGCTCCTCTGCTGGCTCCTCGGTATAACACTGGTTGGTCCCTGTAGCTGGAGCATACTCTGTGCTCCATGTCTTATTCATTCAAATCCTTCCCTCTTTCCAGCCACTGAACAGTAAAAACTCTCCTGCTGCTTTCTTACTTAGAAGTGTCCCATCTGTCCCCAGTGGGTTCCATGATCGAAGCCATAACATACAGTAAATTGACACAGACTGTTTAAAAGAACTTCAGGATTACGAATGAAGAAAGTCCTTCCCCACTGCCTGTTGCAACCCACAGCTTTCCTGCAGCCACCAGCAATCCCCTGTCATCCCTTGCTGTGTGACTTGTCAACATATTTTCAACTCC
Organism: Cinclus cinclus; assembly: GCF_963662255.1. Taxonomy (NCBI): domain Eukaryota; kingdom Metazoa; phylum Chordata; class Aves; order Passeriformes; family Cinclidae; genus Cinclus; species Cinclus cinclus. The sequence goes on from NC_085047.1 coordinate 87,577,699, forward strand.
TGCAGGGAATGAAACCTGCCTTTTTATGAAAGCATGGCATTATATAAATAAAAATATTCCATGTGTTATCTAATCCTGCTCATTATACATGTATTTTTCATGATTCATATAGACATTACTTGTCCCTTCATTGTGCTCTTTCCTCTGTTAACAACTCTTCATTAAGATAAGCAAGCAACTGTGCCCAGTCAAGCAGACTTTGTAAGAAGAGCTGAAGGCCTAGGAACAATATGTAATTCAAATCCCTTACATAAAGATTGCCTGTATCAGGAAAGCTGAACATCATCTTAAAAGCTGACATTTCCCTCTTCTCAGACTCTCTGTCTTAAGTGTGGCATAGCAACTGCCTGAGGAAGAGTAAAGATAATTTTAATGTAACATAAAATAAGGGGGAGGTGAGAAATACTACATTCCTAGTCAACATCCTGTACGCAAAAAGCGCCATAGTATCTCTGGTATGACCTACCTTTAAAACATGTACCCAGCAAGAAATTAATTCCCAGTGAATTCATAAGACTTTAGCCAAATGCTTTCAAAGAACAGAAGAGAGGAATTCTGGAGGTGGCCATTGTAGGAAATGCTTTAGCATTAGCACAGTTTGTCTAAAGAACAAGAATTTCTACATCTTGCCCCACTTGTGACACACCAATGCAGAGTGGTGGGACACAGGCAAAACCTCTTTTTTTTTTTTTTTTGTGCCTGTGAATTTCAGTGGCTGCTGGGGGCAGCCTCACAGCCATCTACATACTGCATGGTCCAGGATTAGACAGCACGTCACATCTTGTGGTTTCAGGGTTTCACTTTTCAAAGAGAGGGCTGTTACACCTCACCACATCTCCTCAGTAAATCCATGCCTGCTCTCGTCCCAACAATCTAATCCATCAGCAATTCCTTCAGAGGGCAGACTGCTGCGTTGCTTGCCAGGGAGGGTTACCAAGCACAGTCACACGTTTATTGGTGTGTGTGATGCACTTCCACCTCTCCCTTCAAGGCAGTGCTCCCAGGGCAGCTCTGGTAACTGCTCTGAGCCTACAGGCTGTGACAGGACACATGTGGTTCCTCAGTAAGTGTTTTTTACATAATGCCTAGACATGAATCTCTTCCATGAGATGAAAAGCCAAGAAGCATTATTTAGTCTTGCTTTACCATATCATCACCATTTTGTGTAGTACTTATTTCTCCTGGACACCAGCTCCACAGGGACAAGAGATCCTAAATTAGAGCCACTTTTGCACAATCAATCCCTCAGTGCTTTAGGATGTGTTTTGGTTTTCCAGGGGTCTCTAAAGTAGTCTAATGAGTATACTTTATAATAGCTTTGCTATTTAAATTCAAATACAGTGTTCCACTGCAGGTACTTATACGCTTAAGTGTAAAGAGTTCTCAGTGTAGTAGTGGGTTTTCATAACCCCATAGTTTATGGCAAAGGCAAAGCCACTGGATTATCTAGTCTAGCCACCTGTATATCACAGCCTATCCAGTGTCACTATTCTTCCCATACTGAGCTCAGTAACTTGCAGTTTGAGCAGTTGCACAGTCCATAGTTCAGTACTCTTAACATAATAAAATGCAGATTTGGAAATAATTTTTCTCTCTAAATAGCTTTACTTTCTCCCTATATTGGTATGTCTTCAACCAGATAATGTTTCATTAAATCGGTGCTAAATTCCAGCACAATGGCTGGCGTTACTTCAGCAGAGAGAGAAATGAGCTCTGAATTGTGTTTCCCTATTTATTTAAACTTGCAATTTGCTTTAAAATTCCTTAGGATGAAACTTGTGTTTATACACCTAACATACACCTAACCTTAACTGACTCAGCAGGTGTAAGTGCTCCTTGATTCTGTGCTCTTACACACCCCTTCATTGCATTATTGTATATTGTATTCGTTAGGTGGCTCTTCTCTAGTCACTACAAAAGATGCCAAAAATATTGTGAATTATTTCTCTCCTGCAAATATCATCACAGTCTATTTATACACTGTAGCTTCTGAGATTTGATAAGACCAGAGTGTAATATGGCATGGATACAGATGCTGTCAAAGTTAAGTTAACACAACATATTTCATCACTCTCCCACTTAACATGCATAATACACAAATGGTTGCAAGCTATCACTCTTTTAAAGAAGCAAAATATATGGATTTAATTTTTAACAATTTAACTTGGCAATTAATCCAAATTATTAGTTAACAATAGCTAAAACAGAGAACTATAATGGATTCTCTGGATAATGAAAATATTTATTATTTTAATAAGGTGCATGGCTGGAAGTCTAAGTCAAGTCTTAGTCTACTGGCCACATATTGCTCTTGATTCACACATAATACCCCCATGGAGGTAGGTGGATGGCTGTGTCTCCAAACAAAGAAATATAAATTGCTGTTTCCAAGTATTGATGACAACATCTATCATGTCAGCTGCAGAATTGATCCATCTTAAATTATAAACCAGGGCTGATGGAATTATGCCAATTAGAGAGACACAGATTTTATTTTTTTTTCCCCTTCTTATTTTTATATTTTCTATAGTATTTTTACCCACACAAAAGGTTTGGAGACTATTTATGTTATCAAAGTCTTTTTGTCACCTGAACCCCAAAGAAAGATTTAAAAAGAAAATGTAATTGCTGAACAGAAGTGCTGTGAGGGCTGTTTCAGGCTCAGGGGAGGGGAAGGTCAAGTTTTTAACCTGGAAACAAAAGGACTGAACCCAATGCTTTCCCTGGGGTCCAGGTCGAACAAAGCCCTTTTGCTGGATGGTGGCTTTGTGGTGATGGGGAGGGCACGACCTGCTGGCAATGAGCACGGCAGGTACACGCCACCCTCCGAACCAGAGCCCATCGAGGGGTCTGCAGGTTGGGGTCAGGCACAAGGGGCAGGGGGCAGCAAAGAGGGTGTCCCCAGTGACAGATCCCAATTACACATTCCAGCCAGTCACCCCCCAACAGATGTCGGGGGCCATCTCACAAAGTGGCCAAGGGATCAGCGGGTGGACGCTCAAGCTGGTCACTGCTGCTGGCAGCACACAATGCCCCTTGGAGCCAAAAGAGAAAGGTTCTTAACCTATCCCTCACCTTTCTTCCAAAGATTTCTGAATTTGTGAGCGGTGTCTGATTTTGCTAAGCTATTACTACCTATTTCCTTTTGTCTTACATTTGTGCCTTCTAAACGGCTTTAATAAATGCCATAATTACAATTCTCAGTGACTGCACCAGTTTAAGGTTGCATATTTTCAGAGTATCTCTTGGAGCAGTGGCTCCCTGAAGAAAACCTCTGTGTGACCGTGGTTGCTGCCTGGCAGCCTTCGTTGAACAGAGACAAGCTGGAGACAAAGGCAGTGGTGCAGAGCACAATCCCTGCCTGCCTCCACACTGTGCCAGAGGCTGTGCTTGTTCCACTGCCTGAACCTCACAGGCAAGCCCTGAGCAGTGACAGTACTGAGAAATCTGAGAAAGATGACAGTGATATAATAAGCACATATATAGATATATATATATATATGTGTGTGTGTGTGTGTGTGTGTGTGTATACACAAACAGATACATTTGGGATAATTCATTTGCAAACCAAAACAAGGAAGAGGCAGGCGATCCTCACTGAACAATCCCAGAGATTTGTATGTTCTTTCTGGAGATCTCAGGTGCTGCTGTGAGTTGGGGTTATGTACCAGTAGCCAGGACCTGTTATGGAGCATGAGTTGGGAATAGAGTTACAGCCAATATGACATTCCCATGCTGGCTAGTTGTGGTCCCCTGGTCATCTTCTCTGGCATCTGTAATAGGCTGTCCCTTCTTCATGTCCTAGACAGGTCATCCAAACTGGGCTTGGAGGTTGCTGCTTACTCTTCTCCAAAACTAAGCAAAGATGCTTGACTTGGTGGGGGAGGTCCTTTGCTTCCTGCTCCTTGCCTTTCACAGCAAAGGTTTATTAGAGTCAAGGAAATAGTCCAGCATCATCACCTGGCAAGTGTGGATGTGGGCTTCCCAGGGAAATTACTCTTAGAAAGGGACATGTAATGGTGAGGAACAAGAGATGACAGTGGTAATGATCTGCCTGGGTGACAAGGTGACTATTCAGAAATAGCAGGCACTTAAAAGAAAACCCTGCAGTTTAAGGTGGGATCCTTTCATCACTGGTAACATCTCAGGAGGCGACAAAGGACTTGCCATGGGTGCAAGTCAACCTATCATTACTATGAGGAAATGTGTTCTCTGTCTTCCTCTAGCAGCCAGAGGTGCTGGTCAGTTCCTGGGCTTGTGATATTTCTGTTTGGATCCAGGGTGGCCCATCCAATATTCCCTCATTAATTAGATACCTGATTAACTCTGTGATCAGCAAAGCACCAGCAAATGCCTCTCAGCTGAAGCCCTTGTTTCAGGGCCACCAGGAGCACCATACAGGGGAATGTTTTGTTTCATGAGGGAAAAAGAGGACCTTTGGAAAGGTAGTAAGGTGTTTAAAGCATTATTTCTGGATGTCTTTGTGGGTTTTTAATGTACAAAATGTTGTGTATCAAAGTTAAAGGTCATGGACCTTAGAGAAATTAAAAGGATTCTTTGAAAAGAGGTTAAATATATTTAAAATTTATGAGTGTGCACCCATGCAAATCAGAAAAGGAAATTAAACTTATCTGCAGAAAAGGAAAAATAAATCTACTTACATTATGATGTAATTTAGAAAATCAGCTGTAGCTCTGAATGGTGTCTGGACGAAGGGATAAGGTAATGCTGAAGAAGGCTTTATATTTGGTCTTAAAAAGCCACATGGGGCCACGGGAATAAGGGTTTGCAATATAATTGTATACTCATTATGAAGAGTTTCCACAGAATGAAAACTGTATCTAGCTGACTTTCAGCTAAGAGAGGGGGGAAAAAAAAAACCAAGAACAACAAAAATAAAATAAAATAAAATAAAAAACACCAGAGAGAGCAAGTACAGTGTTTTCAAACTCATCAGTGTTTTCTGCACCAGTAGATCTCTGCTCCACACAACTGATTTGAAAACCTACACACTGATATTTTTTCCTATGTCTGGTTAGTATTTGCAGATCTCTATTTCCTATGCTGCGCAAAATAAACTTCTAGTCAAAATAACTGGGCTGAGAACAAAGAAGGAAATGGTGAGAGACATAAAGCAGAAGGAAACAATTTGTGTGGGTATTTCAGGGAGACAGAGAAAACAAGAGTAATTCACAATATTTTCCTTTAAACTAAAGGCAGAAGCTGTCTGTGTTTCAAGCCTGGCATGGCACAGTGCACTACAATCTGTCTGCCACATTAAAAGAGCCGGTGATCTCAGCTCAATTTCTCGTGAGGAGGCACTCGCCGAGCAGTGCCGAACAATTGGGTCCCTGGGTAATAATTTTATTGGCAAGGCCAAGAAGGGAACGGCCGTGGAATTAATATTGCTGCACTGTGCTGTTCCAATTCTGAGGGCGAGAGAGGACTTTGCTTTATAATGCTGACACCACAAATCCCTTAATGAGCACTAAATTCACTTAACAAAATTCTAACCCCCTCAGATTTCCAACGTAGCTTAGCATGTCGGCTTTACCTTGGAGTTTTCTGTGTTTTGCTGGTCTGTGCCATCAACCTGAGCATCCATAAAGCCTACATTCCTTTTTTATTCACTCTACCTGTTTATTCCTTAGTATATTTACCCTTTTATTAAGAGCTTCCACTTGGTTAAGACTTCTTCAAGTATAAGCTCAACAGGAAGCATTTTCCTTTATACTGTAATAACTCTATATTGTTGCCTAGAGGGTGACAGAAACTAACGTAAGATTCATAAAAATATAACTGTCTGAGCCAAGTAGATAGAATTATGGTAAGCGTTAACCAAAGTGTATTTCTCTGTCCTATAGGGTGAAATCAGAACATCTTAATGTTTTCTTTCTTGGGTCACATAATTCTGCAAAAATACACCAAGAGAAATGCCAGACTGCTTCTGCTTGATTGTTACATTCTGTACCAGCCTTTCAAACAGGTTTGCAAATAAAATTAGTTTATTTCATTATGTGTCATTTTACATTTTGCCCATGCATCACCCCACTGAGAGCATTTGGTTTATGACACTTTTTTCATAAGCTATAAGCAATTGGAGTTTTAAACTCCTTTAAACTATTCAAGATACTTCTAGCATCCCCCTTTCAAGTTTAACCATTAAATGAGTACAGCCTTAGAAAAAGAAATGCATGTCTTATCTCTCTCTTTTTTTTTTTTTTTTAATCCAAGTAATACCAAAAATCTCCAAGCCTCCGAAAGGGACACTGCTAGAGAAATTTTAACCCTATTGGTACCTGCATGATGGTTTCTGAACACAAGATTTTTGATTTGATTTTTTAAAATTGGATGAGAGAAGCATAGGCGTGCTAACTTTCCCTTCCCAACCAAGGGGGGGGGGGGGGGGGCTGAAATAGCCCATACATCTCTCAGTGTCCTACAGTGAAGAGGTGGCTGAGCCACGTCCTCCAGATCACCATGTTCCTTCCTCCTGAAAGAGGGGGTCAGCATTTTGGAACTGAAATCCAGTAAAGCCATATGTTCTGTGTCAGCAGCTAGACCAGCTCCATTAGCATCCGCAGTAAGCTTTTCCATAATGCCTTCCCATGCTGCAGAAGAGCTACCCGTGTAGAGCAGCTGTCTCCTGCAAAGAGGAAGCAAAATTATAGTAGCAGCAGGATAAACACCGCAGGCAAAGTCATGAAGGTGATATTTGTTAGCAGTTGCAGGTTGAAAAAGAAACCTGGCACCTGACTGACTGAAAGAATAAAGGATGAGATGGTCTATTATAGTATTTTCATTATTTCATTTCAATATTTAGTCAAATTAGCAAGTCTTAAATAAGATGGAACCAGGTAGAGCTGTGTTGAGGAGACAGGTCGGAATTGGAAAGTCTAGGTCATGTTTTATATTTCTAGGTTTGACAGTTCTGATGTTTTCCTTGTTCTGGTTGCTGGGTAATAATTTAAACTTTTATTTCTATATTTACCTTATTTCTTAAAAAGCCAAGAGGTGGAGGTATGTTGACAGACTGGAAAAGGAAGCTATTACTAATTAAAATTATTTTAAGTCTAAGATTAAAATAGTGCTCCTGCATATAAATTTGCTTCAATGAGCTGGACCTGCTCTAATGTTAAATCATTGCAGAAATTAGGAAGTGTGTCAAGCACAGCAACTGGGGACTAGATGGTGCCACTGTTCCATGGTGCAGTCTGTTTTCCCTATATCCTTCCTATGTCCACATGCAGCTTAGATGCCATTAGGTAAGTGTGCATTTCTGGTATAAATTGTCTTTCTTAAAAGGGACAAGAGCAAAATCCATGAAAATCAGTGAAAATGTCTGAACTAGCTTAAGTACAAGTTGGACCAGGCCCAGAAAGAAACAGAGCATGGAAATCTGGGAGGCAGCAGTTATCTCTGTTGTTTGCTGGTAGAGCTGGAATGGAAATCTTGCAAATTATCATGCAGCCTGCTCTTCATTACATCCAACTAAAACATGCATTCACTATCAGAGAGCCTCTGAACAAATCTAGTTTCATCTGAAAAATCAAGCAAGGAGTAAAAAAGCTACAATGGAAGACAGGAAGATATTAATGAAGTTTTGCTGATTTATATTGTTACTACATAATCACAGTGATGGGTGGCAGCCTTGTATTCCCAAATATTCAAATTAAATTGTAATACTGACCACTACCAACCCATCTTATGAAAAGCCATGCTCTCCTATCTGCTCGGTGACCTGGAGCAGGAAGAACCAGGGCAGTCTTTGCTACAACAAGCAGAGCCCCTTGCATGGAGTGCAACAGCCAAGGAGGGAGGTTCCCACTGGGCTATATGTCCCACTGCAGCAGCAGTCCAAAACACACATTCCTCCCCAGAGCCCGAGTGGGGAGCTGTGCCTGGCCCATGCTGTGCTGAGAGAGGTCATTTTGTAGAGGGACCGTTTTGGCTAATCCTGGGGCCAGGATCTGCTGATTTACTGCAAAGTCTACCATGACTTAGTCAGCTGCTCATGATCACTCAGCTATTTGGGGGAAATGGTCTATGACTACTCCATCCTGTCCTCTTGCTTATAATAAAACACTGCACTCTTTCCTCTGCTGTAAATGAGGTGGAGCTTCTTTGTGGGAGGGGAAATTGGAGGGTGGGAGGGAATCTGATCAGTAGGGTCCTGGATCTTACTCCTGCATACCCAGCAGTTCAGGTACAGAAATCTGGAGGCATCATGCACTCTGCCAGATTTGGTAGAGTATGGCTGCAGAGAGCTGAGGCTCTCAGGGCTTCTGCAGTGTCAGCTTCTCGAAGGGCAAATGGAGAAGAGAAAGCTATCCTTGCTCCTGGTGTGGCATCCCTCATGACTATCTTTTTCAGCAGAAGTGATCTGCATTCCCACACGGTCTGCAGGGCAAGCTATAAAAGAAGCCAGAGAAAATCCGAACGAGATGGCAGAGCAGCAGAAAGCACTGACAAATGTACCATAGCAGAGCTGTCAGCAAGAGGTTCACCTGCTGCTGCAGGACTGCCTTTTTCTCCAGCACCACACACAGATGCCCAGGAGAGATTAAAAGACAAGGAAAAAACATTACATCCTGACAATGCTGATAGAATGAAGGAGTTAATATTGAGTAGCACAGGGACTGACTCTTATTTCATGTAAGAGCACACATGAAGTAGTTCAATTAAGTTTTCACCAGATTATTCCTGCATTTCTTGTATGGACAAGAGCTGATGAAGACCTCACTGATATGCATATAGACATTACAGATACATAGATCTAGTTTTATGTGTAACCATTAAACTGGTATGCTGGCTAGAGGGGAAGCCTGTTCTGCCCTGGGTCTTTCTGTCTCAGCTACCTGTAGAGCAGGCACAGTTGTCCACAATGGAGAGGTGTGAGATAGCAGTGTAATCTTTGCATTTGTGACCACTAAGTCATGATGCAAGGCAAAGACCGAAGACTTTTCTGCTCCCCTCCTTCCTTTCTGTGGAGGACAGCTGGGATAAGGAACTTTATGAGATCTGTAAGAGCCTCGAGGACTGACTATCATTTTGTAAGCAGAGAAGTATATCCTCAAAACTGTTTATTTGTATGACTGCAGAGGAAGAAGAGGATTTGCCCCAAGTGCCTGCTTATTTATGTTCTCTTCTAACTGTTTTATTATACCTAATTTGTCATCCTTAGAGGATGCCTCTTATCATGTGCAAATTCTTTTTAAATTATTATACTGACACAGAAATAATAGATGCCTGATTTACATTGTAATCTTCGGTAAGAGGGATGTTTTTATTTTTGAAAGTGTTATGATTTTAGTTGCTTCTCAGTGGGGTTTTTTGGCTCATGTTATTGTATTGCAATGTACAGAAATGGATGGGAGTTCAGCATTCATTAGAGATACTTCACAATGAGATCCCAAAATCACAGTCCCCAAAACCTAGTCCCTGCCTAGGACACTGCAGTCATCAGTAAAGACAGCAAACCATTAAAAAGCTCTTAAGTAAATAATGACTGCAATATGATATAGTGGGGAAAGGAGCAAAATTCCAATTCACTAGGGTTAATAGCAATAGGCTCTATTTTCTAAACAAAGATTACTACTCATTCTCTGGAGCACACATACACTTAATAGTCAACTGCAACATTAAAACTGGGATAAGGAGGTAGATAATGCTCACAGCAGGAAGCTCTGTACAACCCAGCATTTACAGACAAGCTCCCACCATACTGTTTAAACCCTGTTTTTTGGCACTGTGGTGTTTAAGCCATGAAAGCAAATCAGACCACCTCCACACCCAAGCAAACCTCAGCCCACTTTGCGCGCAGCTCTGGCTCTGAGGAAGTTCTCACCTCTCCTGGAACAAATCCAGCTAATGGCTGCTCACAAAAGCACTTTTGGCGTGGTTTTGTTTTTTAGCTCTCAGAAACCATAGTGTGTAGCATCTTTTATCTCACAGCAACATTTAAAATGTCTTTCACGGGTGACGTTGCCTATGTGAATTTGCAAAGGAAGGTTATCAATGACCTACCCAATTCCATGCACTGCCAAAGTCAGTACTGGGAGGGGGAAGCTGTATTCTTCCTTTTGATGTTCAATGTCATTCTGTGTGCTGAGTCCTTTTTTCACCTTGGTGAAGGAGAAATTTACTTGGGGAAATTATAATCATTTAGGAGCACCTTCTTTTTTTACTGCAGGATTCTACACTTTTGCTTGCAGAAAATGCATTCTCTTCCTACAAATGATAGCAACAATACTGGACAGCAAGGGCCAGAATTCAGCCAAAGAGTAATTGAAGATCAAATTAAAGGGCAAATAGTAAAGTTTCGTTAATATGCCTCCCACTAACCACTGACCCTGCTGTGCCTCTCCTTCTGCATGAGAGAACAGTATGGGATGCCAAGGACAGGAATCCCATCTCTTTTTCTCCAACATAAGATGCATTAAATAAATTTTAAAAAAAACAGCAGCAGTTTCATTTTCACTACAAAAAATCTTTTTATCTTTCATATAGTTACTTAATGTCCCTCCTTTATAGGCCAGCCTTCAGAATAATGGCACAAATGATTTTACTGGCTATCTGACTGTCATTCTCTTTAACACAGTCTGTGGTTTGCTAGTTGATGATAGCTTAAGCGGAATTTAATTGGTAACATATTGTCAGTTGAATTAGAGGCCATATGATACAGATTTAAACCTTGGTAATTTTTGCATAAAGAACAATCTGTCAACAAATCACAGCAAGAAAAACAGCCATAAATCAGTTTGTCAGGTTTATTAGTAAATGCAGAAGTTTTGTTGTCTGGTTTGACTAGAGCCTCTCTTTCCTAGCAGACAGAAGATGTTTCTTTAAATGCAGGTTATATTGCAGGTGTGCAGATTTTATGCTTCCCATGCACAGGGATGTACATAAACATATGCAAGGGTGTAGGCAATTGCAGAGCACTGCAGATAATGACCTAGACAGCTCCTCCAGCCCTGCCTTCCCAAACAGAACAAACCACAGCACCACAGGTAGATGCGTTGTACAGTCACATCCACCTTTATTTAACCATGTAAGCTAAGGCTACATTCAGAGGAGGAGGTTGCACTTTGTGCCTCTGTGCTTCTGCTGACTGATTTTGCATTTTTATGCTTCTCCTGATAGATTCACTTTTTTCCTCCAAAAATTCATGATAAAACTCTGCTAGCTCAAAGCTGAGACATTGACACAGTCTTTTTTTTCTGGAATCATGCAATTCTGAAGTCATCTTTCCAAATATGATGATATTCATCCCCATAGAGCATTCCCCTAGCATGGATTGTATCACAAGTAATGGAGCTGTCTCCATGGCACAATGCAAGCCAGATGAAGTGCAGAGAAGGACGGATTTATCCATAAGACCTTGAAGAGAGAGAGTGCCCCACCCCACCATCCTCTGGATGGTGTTTCTAGAGGTTGCAGAAACAGGATGAGGGGTCAGATCTCCCAGGAAGCCCTTCTCAGGAGTCCCAGAAAGGGGCCCTGTAAATCACCTGGCAGATTCCCCTTATTTTTGGGTTGATATCCCCTCTCAGGTATACATGTACACTCCATCCCTCTCCCCCCGTATATCTACTGACACCAGTCATCCTCTGACACTAACCTACATCTGCAAGCAGAAGCTATCCATTACTGTACAAGTGCACAGGATTTTCCCTCTTGGTTTGTGTCTAACAGGATTAATTTTTCTTAATTGTGGGGAATTTGCAAATAAAGAGAAGGCATGGCACCAATTGAACAGATATCCAGTGGGCATCATTATGAAAAAGATGGGACTACACAAAAAAATGCCCCATTAATATTTTATCTAAAAGGTTGCCTTATGTATTGCGATTACCCTTGGGTGACAGAGACTGACAGAGCATGTCTATCACTCACAATAAAGGCTGCAGGATGGTCTGCAGCATCCTTCATGAGCGTGATATAAGGTGCCATAGTTGTTACAGCAGCATAATGTTCCTGTGCAGTAACAAATATACTGTGCACAGACATGCACATAATTAAAACGACGCTCGCTGGCTTGCTAGCACCGTTTGCCAACGAGTAAGTTGCATGCAAGTGGATTTGCATACAAATGAGATACTGTCAGAACAATAATGGGACTTTGATAAGACCACATACTCATGTCATTAAGTCACTTCAGTAGCTAAGGAATATTTAGTTGGCATTAAACGAGGATAAAAGTTGATCACTTTCCCTTCCCCCCAGATTAAAACAAAAGCCAACAAGGTACATCCAGCTAAAAATACCAGGACATCTTTAAATTGAAAAGATTGTGGTGTTAGTCCCATCTTTTAAAAGTTTTATGATGTACTGTGTAATGAAAATTGTGATTTTAACACAGAAATGAAACCTTTTTATTGTTAAAAGCTATTGTCACTGAGACTCCATGTCACCTGCCTGCTTGGCAAGCACAGCTGTAGTATGTATGGGGTGAGGTTTTTAGAAATAAATATAACTTTTTTTAAAAAGACATTTAAATTCATGCTTATATTTATTTTTAATTTTATGCTAAACTAAAATTTTAGTTTTATGCTTAATTGTAATAAAACCAGCATAGATTAAATACCTACTTAAATATCCAAAGAATCAAGAGCCTGTGAATCCTCCTACTTTTTGCTGTACACAGAGACCTCTCGGAAATGTCTCAACTTTGGACTTCATCCAGCCATGCTGAAATCAATGGGAATTTTTCCATTGACTTTGGTGAAAACAGGTCCTTTGGGAACAGTCTGAACTGAGATGTAATGCTCTACTTAGCTGCTAAAAAAAAACCCAAAATCTTTTGGAAGACCGTCTTATAGCAATCTCAAGGTCTGTACATCCTTTGTGTTTTATAAGTTAATAGCCTTACAGTTATATATGTAAATATGTAAATAATAAGAGGAAAAGTTAAACAGTAGCATTAGAAGTTTTCAAAGGAGAAGACATTAAAATAGTCTTTTGATGATGGTGGGAGACCTGCAACCCCTGTATTGCTGGAAATGGTCTTGCAAATTTTCTAACTTCTTTCCTAACTTGAAAAATGGTGCAGGAGTCACTCAGAGGAGGATAAAAATTAATATTAATGATTTCATTTTGACAGGAATGAACTCATTACCATGCACATTTCCAACGTTTTTCAACAGTTAATTTTAGCTGCTGAAAAAGACCTCTCTTGCTAAGAGAGAATATGGTAATTTCACATTAAAAACTGCGTATTAAGAAGTCTTTCTTTGCCAAAGTTACAAGCTTGACAGGATTTTATAAACCACACTGAGCACCTCACAAACTTTCAATCACACATTATGAGAGGACTAAAAAAATCCAAAATTAAAATCAGTTGCCTGATTCATTTTCTGTAATGCGTAATTTTATTTTTTTCGGGTATTGATATTATGACAAAACAACTAAGACATATGGAAGAAATACATTGTCCCATAAGATTCTCTGTATTTTTTTAAGGAAGAAAATACAAAATTATGGTATAATAACTGTCATTCCCAGTGATAGAAGGCAAACTCTTTTATTTACAGGTAGGTGAATTAAAAGCTATGAAAACTAGAAGGTAGCTGGTAAAAAATTAATTTATATTAGGATAAATGTGTTCATTTAATCTCTGGCACATTTTTTTCTTGGACTTTTATGGTTTGCCAGCAAAACCTGTATTTAGATGCTGGTGGGCTTAAGGAGTCCTGAGAAGGTGTGTGTGATGCATGAGATGTAGTTCTCCCCTTTTTGCACAAGAGAAACAAACTCACCTGACCATTCTGAAGATTTTGAAACAGTGCCGCTAATGAATTGGATATTTTAATCTACAAAATCTTCCAAAGGAGTCTCCAACACTTTTGGAAGGCACAGCATGAAACCTTCCCTTGTTTGCTCTGCTTTCACCAGGGCCATTGTAAAGGGTGGAGAAACACACCAAACAATGGGGTTCCCTCCTCCATCCCAAATTGCATCCCCTCCCCAGCCCTGGTGCCCATCCTCCTGCAAATTTTCCTTCCCAAAATCTCTGCTGTGCAACTCTTCCCTTGCAGACCCTGGGGCAAGCGTTGCAGGAGCACTCTTGGTGCTGCATGTGAGCTCTGTGCTGATAAACAAAGCAAATCACTCCCTCCCAGTGCTGTCAAAACCACAAAATACACAACCCGCAAAACAAAGGAGATTGCCTTTATTTCCTTCCATTCTAATCTTCTTCAGGGCTATTTGTAACAATAGCAGGCATAGCACTGCCAAACGCAAATGTGATTTCCAAGTTGGAGTTCCTTTCAGAAAATGGATTAGTTCAATTTTCCAGATGTCAGACAGGTGTGCAGTTAAGTATACACTGGAATCCACTTTTGGTGATTAACACTCATAATGACTATTTGGGTATGGCAATCAAAACCTACCATTTATTTTTCTAGTACGTTTGCTTCACTTATAGCCACCAGCCAAATCCAAGATCAGTAGAAGGAAATTAAGAACCAATTTATTATGCTTGTGCTATTTGTACAATATTCATCATCACTCGAAGAAAGTGACTGCAAAAAGCAAGGGTAAAGAGTTTTAACATTAATACAAAAAGAAATTAAGACGTGTCATTCAATTGCATGTGGTATTGTTGGGAAAAAACTTGAAAGAAAACGCAATCAAAATTTCCCCATATTGTTTGCATCCCTTGATCCTTTGCTCTGCAGAAGTCACTTCCAGAGGAATCCTACCTCCAACCCTAAAAAAATTTCTCACCCCCAAAAAAAAGTCAGTGGCTTGGTCTTGGAATTTTACAGGTCAGTATCTTTTAAAGGTTGCTCTTAAAATGAAAAGCAAAAATAGTAAAAGAAGTTTTTGTACCAGCTTCTCTGACAAAGAAACCCTTGCTCATGCTGGCTTCTCACACTTCATATTGAATGGGCTGAAAGTGGGCAGTGGAATTACAGATCAGGACTGTAGTTCTCTCTCAGGAAGAGCTGATCACAGTGCTAAAAGGTTTGCTTCCATATCCGGATTCAACCCAAAGTGTTTGCTTCTAAGCATCTGTGCATACCTTCATAATTCTGGATTGACTTACCACAAGGTTATAACTCTTCCATAAATTGGTTCACCTTTATGAGCTGAAAGCAAATCATGTGGAGAAGCAGATCTCTGTGGCCTTGATGTAGCAGTAGGCTTAGTTTCAAAGATGCTGCTGTTGTGCTTGAAGTCATGTTAATGCCATGTCATATGTGGGAGAGTCTAGTGCTGTGGTTTATCTGTTGTTGTCCTGGCATTGATCCCTGAAGTATTGTTCGCTCATTGCTGGTTAATTAGATGCTGTTAATAAACCAATAAACTGCTTTGATCCTTATTTGATTTTGCTGCAGTGGACATAATCTATCTTTAGCCATTGTGGATAGGCAGCAAGGTTGTGACCACGCTGTGCAGCCAGAGAAAAGAAGTGTGCTCTACTTGCTGCTGAGAATTTTCAGTGTCATAAAGCATGTCTCCATTCTAACAGTGAAACGAGAGTGAAAAACTTAGATCTTATAAGTGTACACAAGAAGAAACCAAGAGTTAAGGGGGGTCAATTTGGCCTGATAAGTACAGCAAGTATTTTTCCAGGCTTATTAAGATTACTGAGATCCTGCTGAGTCTGTCAGTCCCACACGGTTTTAAATCTGCTTCCAGTTCCAGGCAAGCATCGTCCTTGGACACTTTCTTGCATGCTTCTCTCTTTCACAAACACACCTACACAACATCTTGCTGGTTGTTAAGCTTCAACAGCCTTTTTTGAGCTTTTAGAGTACTGTTCTATTTTGTGGATGCCAAAATACCTTAACTTGACCCAGTCCCTCAGTGGTTCTTATAATATCACCCTACTGACATTTTAACGAGGACCTTTGTAACAAGACCAGATAAAGACTGCTGCATGTGGTTTTCCCACTCTGCAAATTTTGTGCCCAGATACTGCAGTATTATTTTTTAAAAAGTATACCCTTTTTTAATGAACAGGTTTGAGAGTTGCACCTGACAAAAATACCATATGTAGTTAAAAGAAAAAAAAAAAAACAGTGGGATTTCCTTTTCCTATTGAAAGTAGACATCAGAAAATAACCCCTTCAGCTATTTTTCACTCATTTTTGTTAATTTTTAGGATTTTGCCAGATGAAACAAGCACTAGTTCTTTTCTGAGTCAGGCTCTGTGAGAGTGAATTAGTGTAGGTGGAACCAATAATAACTCCAGGGAACGTTATGAAAGCAATATCATATAAAGGTGCCTCAACACCTTTGGAGATACACTGTGTGTCAAATGTCCTTCCTTATTGTTGCTTTGTTGAGTACCACAAGGAAAACTAGGCTTAAAGGAGCCTCTCCTGTCACAAGATTGGCACATTTTAACCCCAGCTCAAAGGATTGCACGGCATTTGAGACCCTTGCTGGCCCAGATCTCTGTGGCTGGCCCAGCTTGGCAGAATTCAGAGGTACCAGAACAACCTCACAGACAAAATGGATTCCCTCAGTTGAACAGGGAGCTATTACTGGGAAAGGTAGGCAGAGGTCACAGGGATCTTGAGAGGGGCTGGAAGCTTGGCCACTTTTCCCAGCCATGTTTGAGATGTACAGAAAAAGGCAGCAGCTCTCCCTAGGACATTCCCTCGTGTGGGACACCATGAGCCCTACACCTGCACTGTCTCCACTAAGATTGCCACATGAATTATGCTGCTTTTCAAACAAAATGCACAATTGGATTGAGATTGCCTCTGGTAAAACACAGGAAGCTCTATTAAACCAAGCCATGGCTCCAAAATACCTTCTACAAATGTGTTGGATTTCGTGTTGGCTAATAGACAGTTTTGCAGCCTGTGAGCAGACATGAACAGTGATCCTAGGTGTCTTTTCCAACCTAAATGATTCCATCATTCTCCGTGCAAGTGGAAGGAGAAGAAGGTGTGTAGGAAAGATGGAAAGGGAAAGCAAAATTATGAAATAACTTTGTTTAGCATTTAAATATCACAGTGATGAATATAAACTCTACAGGAGAAGCCCATGGGGCTCTTCAAGTATTTTAGGGTGTGAATCCACTTAAATGGTTCATTGGAACATATTCCTAAATTTATTTATCTCTTTAGCAAAGAAAAACAACGCTACGTACTCAGAGCTTTTTATCAAGTCAAATAATTAAAAAAAGAGTTCATTGTACAAGTTGAGCCAATTATAATCTAAAAGCAGCATGGTGAAGCCAGTCATAACTAACCAGAGAAGGGGTCATCAGGCCAAATTTACATCTCAAAGAGATGCAGTATAATTCCATGAACATAAAAGAAAAATAACCTTATAAGTTTTTCAAGGTTCTGAAATATTCGGGGTTTGGGTTTGTTGTATGGTTTGGACTTTTTGGGTATTTTTGAAATTGCACTGACTTTCTCCCATGACAATCAACTTTTCCACTGACTTTCCTGGAAGTTTATCTTGACAGTTACAAATCTTGTGAAAGTATTGGAAAATAATTAATCTATGAGGTAGCAGGGCTTAGAAAGAGATTATGAAAATGTATCTGTTCTGTGCTATTATTTGCTACCATTGGGCATATAACTTTCAAAGACACAGGAAATGTTTCAATGTTTCCATTTGAAATTTTTAAATTAATCCTTTATCTAAGGAAGGTAATAAGTATTTTCATTTTTAATATATATATGTATGAGAGTATTTGTTACATAAACAACAGATTGAAATATATATCTATACATCTACAGCTACATCTATATCTATATCTATATCTACATCTATGATAGATATGTTTCCCCTTCTAAAGTAAGTAAACAAGAGCAAGATTCTATTTGATAGGATGATTATTCAAATTTAGGCATGTCTTTCAATGCTGCATATGTTTTGGAATAGTCTTACTTAGGTACAGATCTGATTTTCAAAACATTTATTATACTCTTTCACATCAATTATTGTTAGAAAAGGAAAAGCCCCTGCAGTGAACTATGATCAAATGAAAATGCCAATACTGGTGTTACCATTCAAAGTTGTTTTGCATTAGAAAGTGCAACAGCTCTTCCCTGCTTTCCCATCAGGGATGCTCTTTTTGTAGGAGCTCACATTCATCCAAAAGCATAGCTCAGACACTCTAGCTGGCTGACCCAACACCCCATTTACTTTAATAAAAAACAAAAAGAAAAAGAAAGAAAAAGAAAAAAAGTGTTTTCATCCTTGTTTCTGTAGCTTGGATCTAAGTCTTTATCACTTTGCTCCCTTTATCTTAGTGGTTTATTCAACCTGACAGACCTTCAGGTTTTTTTCCCCTTTTATTCAGTACAGTTGAGAAAACTCTCTTACAGTGTGTCAATTTTAATATTTGACTTCTTCACCAATACACAAACAAGTATATCAAGGTGTGCCTTTGGGGAAGCAGCAAATGCAGTTGTTGATGCTGTACCACACAGTGCTCGTAGCAGCCTCTGGGTAGCTCAGCTCAGGCTGATAAACCTACCTGCTCACTCAGACTACTCATGACTCTCTCCCTTTCAACTCCCCCCTCATCTTTGTCCTTCTGACAAGATTTGACACTGCTGCCTCAATGAGCTGGGACTTGTTCTGGACTCATAAAAAAGTTTATGGACCAATAAATGCCTGGAATACTTTCTGAAATCCTTCTCCACCTGTCTCCAAAGTGAACTAGTGATGCACTGGATTGAAGGTCTCGAAAATTAATTTAAAATGAGGGATTCAGTGTATTTGTTCTCACTACTTGTTGCTTCTAGTAATTGACTAGAGATGGAATTTTCCTTAGTTTTATCTTTGTTCATGAAAACTGAATTTTAGAAGTGCTTAACTTGCCAATTACCATGGGTGGAAGGGGGTGGAGTCCCTTTGATGCCTCAGAACATAGGGGCTGGTCCAGCTCAAGATGGATTCCCAAAAAATAAACTAGTTTAATCTTTCCAAGGAGCACTCAGATTTTCCTCAAACATAAATAGGGACAACAAGACTTAGCACCCGAGGGGAGGATACATTAAGCAGTGCTTTTTTTACTTCCCTCTTGAAACTGTGATGTGAAGAGCACTGTAGAAATGCAAAGTGCTACAGTCAGGGCTCTTCTCAGAAGCAGAAGGGTCACCTGCCTTTCTGCTTTGAGGCAAAACACACAGTTATGATTTGTTTTTTATTGTGGCTCCTGCAAAGACTGTTGTCATGTTTTACTCAGAGAGCAGACATGACCATATTGTTATAAAACAATTTCTTTATAAGTTGGCCATGTAATCAGGTGAAAGTTTAGTACCTAGTCATAACTGTAGCTGGTCCATATTACTGTATATTGCCATAAAGATGAAAATTCAGAAAATCACTGAAGATTTTATTTTTGAGGAATAGTTTTTATATTCCAGTAATGACTTTTCCACAGCATTAAATGTGCAGTTTTCCTTACTCACTTTTCTTATCTAGTTGTTTGTCTAAAACTTGTGGAAGTATTTATGTAAAGGAAACTTAGATGAGCTACAGTTTTAAGGCATTCTGTCTTAGAGAGTATTTAACGTTTTTTACTAGTTTATTGCTTGCCCATTTATCTCATCATATCAAAATTACAAAATTAATCCACATTACCTCAGGCAGCAGGATCCAGTGATTTTTAAGAACACTGATGTTTAGCAAAACCTGCTTCTGTTATAGCAAAAAAAACACCAAAAAAATCAAGGCACATGCAAGTCAAGTATGAGGTCTTGCAAGTGACTAGTAGATAGAATAATGCCATCACCATCTACAGAAACTCACAATTCCTAGAAAACTTTTGAACTGATGTTGTGGGGCAAATGGGTTACGAGGCACACTGCAGTCAATGGGAAAGCAATCACACATAGCTGTGTGTTGTGCATGAGCATCTATCTACGCTTACATACTTGGGAGGTCTGGAATTGCATTTATATAAATACTTGTATTATATCCTCGCTTGTAAGCCTGTCTTTTTTAAGAGTTCAGTATGAAGCTACTAGAAGATAATGGTTTCCTTTTGTCATCAGAAATTCTATGACATACATAAAATAATCACTCACAAAATTTTAGCTCGGCTGTAAAATTTTCTGTTGTTGAAACCTGGCTTATGTAGAAATAATTAATTTTGCTCAATTGGATTTTATAAAAATGCTCTTTTTGATTGCAACAGTATGAGATGTTTGATGTAATTTAACTGGATTTCTGAGGGGGGTTTTACTGTCTTGAGATAGAGATGCCTATTCTCGAGCAAGCAAACTATTATACAACATTATGTTTTGTGCTACTGTGTAATGAAATGCTATAATTGATATAGGTCTTTACCACACTATCATACAGTACAATATAAAACAAATTACCAGAAAAGAACAGCATTTTTCTAATCCTAGATGCTTATATAGAGCATTTTGAATCGTTGCATTTTAAGAAGGTGACAATTACTCTCTCCATGTTCACTTGATTCATGAACAGTGCAATTTTCAAGCATTTATATTTGGTTAACATTGCTCAGAGAAAAAGCCCCATAACAAATAGTCAAGTGGCTATAAACCAGATCCTTCCATGCTGACAGACTAATTAATCTGATCAGTCTTGAATACCAGTGTTTGCCAGCTTCAGTGGTCACCTATAAATGCTCCCCAGTTGCCCCAGGGCTTTGTGCTGCTCTCACCAAAGCCAAAGGCAAAATCTTTACTGATCCTGGTGTTTAGAAAATCAAGAGGCATCAGCTCAGTATCTGCTGCTTTCCCACAGAAATTAATACAAGGTGCTAAGCTGGGAATTTGCTCCTCAGAAGTTGAATCACTGGGTTCCTAAAGAAAAGTGTGTGTCATTTTTTCTGGCAGCAGCCTGTCCTCCCAGGAGTGGTCTAGGAGCCAGAAGTGGAACCTGCCCTCCTGTCGACTTCCTTGGCACGCACAAAATGGGCTTTGCAGAGCCTTGCAGTCTCCTGGGGACATACCCAACTCTGTCAAGGGTACCAATAGGTGACTTCAAACTGGACTATTGTATGCATAGAGGTTAAGTGATAGGGTCGTGCTGTGGTGTTCTGAGATCATGTAGTTTGACCACGTAACAGCACCAATTTTTAAGAAAATCTGCAAGAAAATCACATCAATACAATTAAAACCCAAGCAACCAACCAAGCTGCAGCCGAAAATGCTCATAAAACAAAAAATACTGTAAATACAGGGGATCTAGGGTTTTCAGGAATTTTCGGTTTTCTCTAGTTCAAGAACAATCTTTGTCAAACTCATGGTGCAAATCACAGCAACAAGCTGGCAATGTTTTTCCATTTGAACGAAGCATCATATATTAAGGCACAAGAAGCTTGTATTAAATTCCTATCATCCTGAGAGCACAGAAGATTTCTAGCAATATGCTAGTGAGAATAATACAAAGACCATAAAATCAAGCTATAATTTTTGCAATTATTTATTTATTTATTTTCACAAAATCGTCATTAAATTTCTTATCAAATTATAAGCAGCAAGTCCTGCTATAGAAGTAACAACCTAGAGCGTCAGATATTCTCTGGTGGATCTTTCCAACCCAAACCTGCTTAGCTTTTAAGATTAGACAAGATCAAGATTACTTTGACAAGGAAGGCCATCTGTTTTCAAGGATCCAGCTGCTATCCCTTCAAACACAACTCACTGTGGACTCCTGCAATTTATTAATCCCAGGATAAACCACTAAGTCTGCAATATCATTATTTGACTTCTTTATACCATTAGCTTGAACATTTTATCAACCACTGTGCAGGTAACAGTCAAAAAGCTAAGGAGATTTGTCAAGCCCCATAATTAATATCTCCTTTCTTTTAAGTTATCAGGACTCCAGTTTAGCACAGACTTAAGCACTTTCTGTGTGTGGGCAGTTTAGAGGATAAGATTAAAGACTTGCACTTGTTTTTGACCTTTTCAATACCTGAGAACCATGCTGAAGATTATGCCTGTAGCAGTTTGGATTTGAAACTGGTCCATGCATTTACCCACATATGCACACACAGATGTGTGAGCATGAACACACACACAACACTATTATGTTATTTTTAAGTTTGTTATTTCTTCTTCAGAAAGGGAAGAGATGATGGCTCTACTCAAGCCAGGTGAAATTGGTTTGAGTTTGCTGGTGGCTTTTTTAAAACAAAGAAGTCTGGAGTTATCTCAGCCCTCAGAATTTATGTGCTGGATTTACAAGTAAAAAAAAAAAAAAAGCTTTTTCTCAGTCAGACAATTCTAAATTGGCTAAGTGGCTGGATGGGTGTTAATAAAACTTCCCTTTCGTTGACAAAATGATTGTGCTTGGTCCCAGGTGGAGTATGATAAATCAATGTGAAAGCTACTTCTCTCAGAAAGTTGTGACTGAAAATAAGGGTTTAGAATGTAAGTGCCATGGTAGTTGTGGTTTCAGAGTGTTACTGTTATGATTGTGCAATCCACCTACTGAGATCATATTTAACAAGATAAAACACATAAAACTTTTTATATATGCACAAATGTATGTAGTGACAAATCCACTACTATTAGCTCTTAGAGTGTTCTTTTCTGGGAGGCTTTGGAGTACTTGCAGAGGTCATTCAGTTGTCTCACAGAGTTTTGCAAGTTATCAGACCTTTTTGCCTGGGCAGAACTGGTGTTTGTGCTCTGCCATGGTCTCTGCCCAGAAGACAGCAGGAGAAAAGGTTTTCAGGTAAACTCAGTGAGGTTCAATAGACATACTTCTGAGAAAACAGATAAGCTTACAAACCATTTTGTAAAACCTGTGCTATTCTGATTATTTTAGAACATTCACATCCTTCTGTTTAACTGGCCATCAATATATAAAGAAAACAAAACTGAAAAACATTTAAACTAGAACCTGATTCACTTTGATACAAAGGATTCTTTGTGAGGCATCCAGAAACTGGCCACATTTGAAATTATATGAACACTGCTGTTGCCTGAGTGCCTGGACAATGGGAAAGTCTGACCCAGAGATGTCTGAACCACTGCTGAGCACTACCCAGACAATCACATATGACTGTCCATTGATACAGTCACCTGACAGCATGGAGAAACACAACCTCAGAGCATCTATTGGTGGTCTGACAACTCTTGAAAGGGTGTGGTGATACCCAGACAGGACTAAAGAATGTGTCTATCTTAGAGACAAAATAGGTGGAAGGATTCCTGATGAAGACAACTGCACAACCAACTGGTTTGCTGGACCAAACATGCTTCTTGCAGAATGACAGTGCAGTAATGAAGAGGAATACCAACAGTGTTCATTTAGTACCACAACTTCCATTTAAAACTGTGTGGAAAGTGGGGAGGGGAAGTGGTCTTTGTAAGAGACATGTTACAAAGATGATCTCCAGATCCTCAGCACAGTAGAGATGTTTTGAGGACTACAGGAGAGCCTTATGGCTGTATGGTGCTTAACCACACTTTTCCAGGTCCTTTAAAAACAAAACCAAACCAAAACAAAACAAAAAAACATCCACACTTGGCAATGTCACTGTGACAAGATAGATTGCAATCTATCAATGACTGCATGCAAACTTTCTCTTCGGTCGCTCTGATGAGTTCAATATTATACAAGTGATCTTCAATGGGTGAAAACCTAAGAATTTTTCCAGAGCTCAGAACACCTTTATATTTACCAACTTAGTATCTTATAGATACATCCTAGAATGTGTTGCTCAAAACAGCTCCACTGGCATGACAAAGCAGAGTTGATCTACTCCACAAAAGCATCTGATTTGGCAGTCCACAGAGCAGATGAGTAATCAAGCAATCTTGTTCCCAGGTAGGTGTTTTCTGCTACCACTTAAAAAAAAAAGCTCTAGGAAAGCTTATTTGTTTTATCATTTGATGATTATTCTGCCTGGTAATTGCAAACATCTTTCATTAAGTCCAACAAGAATTAGCTTATGCTTTGCAAATATTGGTACTTTCCTTCATGCTCCCCCCGATAAAGGTAGTGTGACTTTGATATTGCTTAAAGTAGTCATAATCTTTGTTCTTTAGAAATGATAAAGCATTTCTAATTCTGAGTTTTGTATTACTACAATATGGAGAGACAGATTTTATCTTAATAACATCTATATTATGATAAAGAACCAGCTACATGACAGGAAAGTGAACATTTCAGTTCATCTACAATTCTCCATCACATCAAAAGACACTACATGGGAGAATGATATGCAAAAAATTCCCATTATGCAGTTTGGAAACACACATATTTATTCCAAAAAAACAGTATTGTTAAGAGTAACCTCAATGATTGATCTAGGTAGTGTTTCACAGCCTGAACTGATACTTTAATGACAGTGTAATAAGATACCGATCTGATTTCTGTACATCTTCAAAGATATTTCTGCGAGCAAAACGCTGGATATAAAGATACAAATAAGAGCACAAACACTATCCCTTCTAGCTATGTTGGGACCCCTAAACTGTTGTTAGGATTTAATGGAACCAGTGACAAAATAGGAATAACTCAATGAGAAATCTACCTGCAGATATATGTAATAATTTCTGTGAAGAAATGAAGAATCAGGCTGAACCATCCCTTACCCCAAAGACAGAATAATTTATTTTGCATAATTTATTCTGCACAGAACAACATAAAAACCAAAGTCTGCCACACCTTCACATAATAGAAGATGTGAAAATAGAGAACAGACCATATTCATCCGAGCTTTTGCTTAATGTGCACATTGGTAACTGCAGGCTCCTATTTTATAAATCCCACTCTCTCACTTTCATTCATATAGTTGAAATATATACTCATACGTATTTATGATGAGCCCAACTCTGCCCTGCTCATAATGAGAAGCATCTTACCCTGCAGTAGTCCTACTGAAGTCAAGCAGAGATAACGCTCCTTAATATGAGTATGGGTGGCAGATTCCACCTATATATAGCACATCTATATTTATCTCCATTTATAGTGGTTAATTTAGCTCTGT
Organism: Cinclus cinclus; assembly: GCF_963662255.1. Taxonomy (NCBI): domain Eukaryota; kingdom Metazoa; phylum Chordata; class Aves; order Passeriformes; family Cinclidae; genus Cinclus; species Cinclus cinclus. The sequence goes on from NC_085047.1 coordinate 87,602,606, forward strand.
ATTGATGAATTAAATATAAATTATCTGCTAGCACAAAAGCAACTTGGGAGCAATTACAGCCCCCTGTATTCCCCCTCAACCCCCCCAAATACACTAAATATCAATGTTTAATATGCAAATCCTTGGGGCTTTTTTTTTAACACTAACCAAGTCAAATTCTTAGTACCAGACAAGAAGAAAATCATAGCTTAACATACTCCAGTAGATGTAATAAATAATGAACAGCACTAACAGCTTAACATCATAAGGAAACAGATGGAAAACTTCCCTCCAGAGATCATTGCATCTAGTATTAGAGAATGAGTTTCTGGACGTGCACAGGGTGAACAGTTCAAGTCTGAATTACAATGAGGTCGGTAACACTTTTTTATTATAAATGTAGGAATTTCACGTCTTCCTTTAGAAAGTACTGCTATTATAGCATTCATCTGTTTCACTGAAGACATGAAAAGCAAAAGGCAAAATCTTAAGCTGCTAAAGTGTGCATAGCACAATCAAATCAAGATCTCGCTCTGGGAGTGCCTTGGCTGGGTTTGCAGAATACAGCAGGACTGCAATGCCATCATCTGTCCAGGAAACGAAACAGAACCCAGCGTGGAGGCCGAGTCTTCACTTGCAGTGTTTACCTACACTGCTGAAAACCCTTACTGAGGCTATACCTGTTGTACTTGCGGGTCAATGACTGCTACAGGTTTAGAGAATTGTAACAAAACACAGTCCAATCTGTTTCACTGATAACATTTCTGCATCAAGTGGCTTGGCTGTATGTTCAAAGTACCTTTCAAACTGAGAAAATGAGAAACAATGATTTCTCTGGAAAATGAGGCACATCTGTTTAGTTTGAATAGACCACACTAGAGAAGTGAACCAGTTATCATATTTTTCATGCATTTGTTTATTTTTTTTTTTTAGTAAGTGATGTCCAAGTAACACATACACACTAAATCATTGGAAGCAGCTCAGCTATAAAGCAAGATGTCCTGCTTTAATCCTTCAGCTACATGGTCCTCAGTGGGAATTTGAGCACACTTTGTAGCTTCTCTTAACTTTTTAATAAGAATTTGTGCATGTCTATTCAGCAGGTATTGCAACAGATTCTGGCCTCTCTCATCTGCCATCAGAAAGGTCTCCAAGAGTGGTACAAAGGTCCATCTTTAGACAGACCCTCTTTTAAGTGTCTATTATAGCAGCATCTTTTTGCTGTGTGTGCAACTACACCCCACACAGAGTTTTGTGCAAAATAATTAAATTTTTCAAGAAGAAAAAATTTTTCTCCCTGCATCCTTCCTCTAGCCTCTTCACACACCCCACATCCCCCCACCCACACTTTATGGACCACAAAAGAAGCACAAAACCTAAATGCTTTATTCAAGGTCTCAAAATCCATTTCAGCAGAGCATATCCAAGACAGACCAGCTGCTGTCTGCTCTCTCAGTTATTAGATAACATTGCTTCCAGGATCAGATGGATGCAGAGACCACTGATTCCTGCTATGGCTGAAAATATATGAACATCATTGAAACTTGTATTGATTTTCAAGCCAAAACTTCTAGATGACTAAAACTCTGGGGCAACTGTAGGGTCAGCCAGAACACCTTTGGTAATAGGGTGAGGAGCGGAAGCTGATATTCTCTTGACAAACTTGCTAAGCTTATAAATGTCTAGCACTCATTACATTATACACAAGGCTAGCCAATAATTTCAGGTTGCTATTCCAAGATCCAAATTACTTCCAAATGCAGGACTATACAGAAATAAATGGAAGAGGTCCAGTATTAGAATGCAAGAGACACTAAAGGGTTATTGCAATAACAAGACTACTCAAAAATTTTGTATAGCACTGTTTGATACTCTATCAAATAACTCTACAGCACCCACAGTCCATTGCAAATGGAGAGCTAGTGATGTACTTGCAGAGACTGGCTATAAAACAACGAAATAAGAAGTGGAATTTGAGCACACAGGAAAAATAACTTTCTGAAATAATAATAATAAAAACCCCACAGCCTAAACATCTTCTGGGATGCTGAGACAGCAAAAAATCTCACCCCTGTGTGCATGCCTGAGTAGCATCTGAAGAGATTCAAAGTTGCAGGGCTGTGGAACAAGTAAGCTGCTTGCAGGCAGAATTTAGCCTTTTCCCCCTGCCCCATCACAGCAGGCAGTGCTGGCAGCAATGACCTGCAGGCATGGGCACAAGCAAGAGGCTGCCAAGGACAGCAAACCCCCTGTGATCTCCCTCAGCCCATCACCTCTCCTGATCCAAGCACTGGATAAGTGGGTGTGTTGTAGATAGGAGGGAAAAAGGATCAAAACTGAAAATTTGCCACCATAGTTGAAAACAGATTCCCAACAAAAGAAGTTGCCCAATTTCTCCATCCCCTCCTCATTCAGGCTTCTATTCTTGATTTCCATTTTGCATTACCCCATCTTCTGCTAAAGAACTGTCCTGGCCAAGCACAGCTCCACCTGGGTACAACAGTCCACCTCAGTGGCTGAGAAGCTTGAAGCCACATCTCCCAAGAGAATGAGAGACTTAAGAGGACGAGTTTCACCTAAAACTAAATGCAGTCAGTGAGTTTTGTATTAAATCCTGTAATGAACTTCAGGATTGTGTCCAAAATCTTGCACAACGAGATAATTGATTCGACTTAAGGTCCCACTTTTGTTTTGACCTCCTCCAGGTTAAACTAAGCATATTTTCTGTGCTCTTCACTGAAGGCCCTAGAGTGATTCCAGGTCACCATGTCCACCACATGCTTTTTGGTGCATCAGCTGACTTTGGATGGCACAAAATTTCTTTACAGTTTTCTCTGATATAGCCAGCTTTGTCTGCTTGTGTGGGATTGCTGCTGAAAACTAGGATGATAGCCAAAGAAGCTAATATGAGGGGGAAAAGTTGGAATGTGGTGAGAAGTAGCATACCAATTTGATGCTGGCAACCCAGATTTGTTTCTTCCTCAAGCTTCCCCTGCATTTGCCTCCATTTGGCACTCTCTCTGTCCTCATTGCAGTTTTACAAGGACTTCCTCACACCCTTTAAGCTTTCAACAAGAACTAAAAAAAAAAAAAAAAAAAAAAAAAACCAACCAAACCTTCTTATAGCTACTTTAATTTTGTTTCTCCTGCAATTCAGAGGTCAGCTAAATTTTTTAAGTGCAGGGTTGTGGACTTTGCAGGAGATCCACAAGAAAGTGATGCTTGGGAATTTATCCAGAAACCTTTCTCAGCACAAGAAGAAAAATTTATCCTGATGTATTTGAGGTTTTTCAAGGAAACCACATATTTTGCGTCTGAGATTTGCTTATGACCTTTCTCTTTTCCTTAAGCTATGACACATTACCTGACAGTGGCTGTATTTGTCATTTTTTTAACTTAAACCCCCTTAAAAGTGAGGTAGTTCCTATACAACTTTGTGAAACCAGAAATGACCAGAGGGAATGCTAGGCTGAAGGCTGAAACAAAAGACTGCATCTGTTATGGGAGGGATCTTGATCCCAAGCAGAGCCTTGTATCACCTGATTTACTAAGAGAGTGAGGTTGGAACCGCTAACCATGTGGATTTACACCCTCCAGCATACATTACATAAGTCAAATATCTGCATGCTGTGAGGCTGTGGCCACAGAGACTGAGACAGACAGGTCAAGGGCCAAACCAGAGGTCATGCTCAGGTGAGCAGTTTCTCCATGCACGAGCATTGGGATTGATTCATTCATTATTTTACAAAAAGATGTGAAGAGGCATGAAAGGTTGAAAAAAATCCAAGGAGAAGCCAACAACACTAGCACCTACTTTTCCTGAATGAAGACCAAATTCCAAGAAATTGAGACACTAAGATGCTAGCGTCCATCATGTGCTCAGGTTGGCTTCATGGACTCAAATCAATTGAAAGTATTGGCAGCCATTAAGTCACAAATAGCCCACACTATTAATAAAAATAACTGCCTACAGGGTTCTCCATTTTCAAAGCTCTTTACTATTATTATCATTAATATTAAGTATTTATGTTACCATTGGGCCCAGAGGGAATAGACAGAATCAACTCCTTAGGGCACCAGGCTCCCCACAAGTGCACCAGACATAAGCTCATATATGTTATTTACCAGCTGTGTTACTTCCCAGCTTGCCTTCCTGACCCCACTTGCTGCTTCTACCCAGCCAATGAGCGCTGTAAGAAATGCCCAGCCAGGGAGGGTTGAGCACCACCACCCTCCACCCACGCTGCCAGCTGCTGTCCATGTCCTTCCATCCTCTCCTGCACCCCTTCAGCACCCCCCTGGTGTCACAGCTTTCCAGTCATGCCTCTACCATTAGATTCTGCTGCACTCTGCAAACCCCCACGCTCCTCCCCTAGATGTGGGCTCTGCTGCCATATGCCACAATTGATTTATTAGCCCAAATTTCCCGGGGGAGCACGGCGTGCCCATCTGATGCCCCCACGGCTGGGCCTCTGAGTCACAGGTAGTGGAGCAATGTGTGAAATCCCCATCACGTATTCTGCCAGCAGAGCGCTCCCCGCAGAGCGTCGCTCGCGTGCACCACTTACCCCACTCTGTCTGTGGAATAAATTATGCTCCAGAAATTTGCTGTCAATGGCCTCTCTTAGATAGAGGCAATGAGTAAGATAAAACCTGCCACTTTATGTCAAGTCACACTCGTTGAATGCAGATTTGGTAATAGTAATACTTATCTTTTATGTAGCACTTTACATTTTCCAGTTGCTGCACAGAGATTAATTAATCACTTAGACATATATAAGCCAGGCCTGAAGCACATATTGGAGGATTGACAGATGCCTGCTCTGCTGTGAAAGCACAAAGGTGACTGTCTGACCTGCACAGGCACAGGTATATTTAGCTGGAGTCAGACACTGTGATCTGCCTGGGTTTAAGTGGAACTAGGGGTACTCTGAAACTTTGCATTGTCTCTTTTTCACCCAAAATTAATTAGCTATATAAAAAAAAATAGTGTAAGCAAACACCAACTGTTCTGCCATACATCCTGCAAACCCTTCCTTGCCACTAGAGCAGTTACTGTCTCCAAGGCTGGGAAATGTGAAATAAAGATGGATGAGTTCATATCTCACTTTTCATTAATTCTTGCTGCCAGTGGTGCCCTACTGAGAGCTCTCTTTGCCACAGCTTAGATATCCCCACCCCGTGCTGTCCCAACCCTTGCTGGGCATCTTCTGAAATCCCTCTGTGTGGTGGAGAGGGAGATGATGTTTCTGACAGGGATATGGGAGAAGGTCCCCAGCACACAGCCAGGCCATGGACTGACAGCACAGCACTCCTCCAGCACAGCTGCCCAGCTGCTGCTGCTGCTGCTGCTGAAGTGCTTCCGATATCCTTTCTGAGCTAAGCCAAGCCTGGATAATTGGGAGCTGGAACCAACTCAAACATGAGCCAGCAGACAAGGGATCGTGTTTTTCTCTGTTGACAGTGAAGAAAAGCATCTGCGGTGGAGCGCTGCTGCCATCCAGACAGGAGCATTGGCCAGTGGAGCCACTCACAGTCTTGAGAGAGCATCAGGTTTTGTCTCAAAGTGGTTTTGTGTCTTCTTACCCCAGAGTCCCCCTGAGGCAGCACAAAGGCAGACCGAGAACTTGTGGTGAGGACGTGCCCAGCACTGCATCTTAGCTTGACATAAACTTAAAAAACAAACAAGAAACAACCAACCCCTATAAGAAACCACTGACATCTTTATACTTAGGGACTTTTCTTTTGACATCTGCATTCCTGATATCTTCAGAGAATATAGGGATGTATTAATATGTGCATATGGGATTACTCCTACCCTTATTCCTGTCATATACTTGCTGTGTGGAGAAATATCTTACACTGAGCATGTGTAAGACGCTCAGATGAGCTAAAATTGAAGCCTCCACAGAATGCAATGTGGGCCTTTAAAGTGTCAGTTGAATTAAGAGTCATGAAGTGTTTTAAAATTGATAAATGTGGAGATCTTTTTATTTATCTTTTAGTTGCTGAGTCCCTAAGTCATAATTTCAGGGTATTTATACTCAGCCGAAAAGATTAGCAGTCCAACTGGTATTTGAAGTGGAAGATGAGATCTTTCCACAATCAAAAGACTCCATCAACTGAGATTTTTTTTTAAAGCTCAGTTAGCCAGAAGCTTGTAAAAACACCTGGCAACACTGCTATGAGACGTTAAGTTCTCCATTTTTTGACGCTGTGCCTATTTACATTTGTATTTATGTAAGTTTTCTTGCATTTAATTTAAGTGGCATTTCTGTCATCCACAGGTACTTTCCCATCTTGGATTTTACTGTCACCAAAACCACTCCTGTGACACAGAACATAGACTTGCCCCAGGTTCTTAAGGGTTCCCAGTGATACTGCTGGTGGGAATGCAATTTTTCACTGAAACCAAGGTTGAAGCACCTTAACCAGTGCTCCAAACACGTTGAGGTATTTTATAATCGCTGTCTCATTAGGCAGCAACTGCAGAGATGTATCTCCTCTTCTTTGATGAGGCTCAGACTGACCTGCAGTGCAAGTCAGAGATGTCTCTAAGTTGGCACAACACTTTTGTCTTGGTGTTTCTGAACTCTCCCTCATTTTTGGAGCAAGGAGATGATTGTATGCTGCTGCAACATTACAAATGAAAAGTGAAGTTAAAGCCACCAAAAGGAAAATGTTAGACTGCAAACATAATGCAAAGTCAGCCTTGCTGTGCCTCGAGTCTCCCCTTGTGTTTGCTTAGCTCTGATGAGGTGTGATTTAACATTGAGACATGGAGCCTGGCTGTGACCTGACTCAGGGGCATCTTTGGCACTTCCCAGGCAGGGAAACGCTGGGGACTGCATCCAAGTTCAGGCCCTGTGATTCCCAGGAAGGCACCTGAGGCATTGCTTTGCTCTGTGAATGTGAGCAGTTCCTGAAGCCCCAGGAGGTTATGCAGCAGTGCAAGTGCCCCTTGCTTATCCTGTGTCACACTGGCTCACACTTAGCTCCTGATGTCTTGGAGGAAGCACAAAACGCCTGATTCAGGACATGCCGCATTCACAGGACCTGGTCTATAAAATTTTCAAAACTACCAAATATCCAGTTTTGGTTTCTCACCAGTTAAATATCTGTTGTTGTATCTGGATTTTCAGAAGAAAAGCTATTATTTTTTCTGATCTTGCTTTAATCACAACTGTTGTTGTGGATGGAGAATTAAAGTGTTCATGCAGGCCTGTGATGTGACATTTTTCCAGAATCAGAGCTCCAAATCGAAACCTCTCAGGTTATACTCAGAAATGACTGTGCTGTGACCCTTGCTTCATGTACAAAAAATAGCCAACCTCCCAAAAAGAAACCAAAAAGCACAAAACAGAAGAGAGTATTTTTTAAGAATATCTCTGTGTTTCAACTATGCTTAGCAGAAACAAATGTTTCTTCTGTCTTTTTCTCCCCATGATGAATCTCCCCCCAAGACTGACAGTCAGATTTTGTAAAGTCCTTATTATCACACTTCACTACATATCAGGATGAATGAAGAGAGCTGTGCAAACACTGCAGATATCTTTTCTTTATTACAGCTGCAGCCACTCCCCAGAGACATTATTAATGTCCACAGTTCTTGTAGAGAGGCGGTGTATGCTGGCATCTGATTGCTATTCAGATCAGCATCCTCCTCTGTCTGTCTGTGAACCAGCACATTAGTAGGTACATAAAGGGCTCTCACTGTGGGCTGGACAAGTTCCTAGGGCCTCCGTCATGAAAAGATAATGGCAGCATGATTGCAAAAATTTTGTGGAAATTGTGCTAAGCCAAAGCAAAATAAAACCCAAGGTACAGGATGCATTTTTCTTGGGCAATTTATTATTTATCACTGCTTAGCAAACCCTTTGTTCTTGTGGATGGCAGTTACTCTCTGTTTATAGCTCACTTGGGTGTATAATTTAAAAAAAAAAAAGAAATACAATGTTTTTTAAGAATGCGGGTTAAGTCTTGTTCCCTGGACCAGCTCCAAGCTTGACAAGGAGCAGTTACTTGAGAAATGAAGGTTCAAAAAATCCCAACCCACAATGTGCACATCCGCTGCTGCCTTGAGCTTTCTGGAGGGAGAAACCTGATGCATGGGGTCAACAGCCAGAAGTATTTCATGGATCAGAGGAGGCTCCTGTCCTGCCAAACCAGAGCTGCCTACCAGTGGTTTTGAATCACATATTGGCAGGAGCAATTAAGCAGCCAATAAGGGCAGCACCTGAGAACAGGACCTAGGTGAGAGTTGTGGATCTGCTTTTCCTGCAGCCACTGAGCCCTGGAGAACAGGCACCCACCACTCCAGCCTCATGCCTGCTGCTTGAATCCATGATAAACAAATCTGTAATAAATCAGGGCCCATAAAATCCTACTCTCAAGCCTACACTGCTCTGGCATGAAGCAGGCAGCATGCCCACTAAGTGCCCATTCCAACTGGAGAATACTAAATACCTATCCCCGTATGATACATCTATATTCTTGGCACAGTCACATGTGAGAGAAGAAAGCAAAAAGATATTTAGCAGTGAACACCTGAGCTGGGAGATTTGAGTTCACACCAGAGAAGAGACAGCTGCTTAAGGAAAGAGAAGACTGTAAATGCCCTGCTCTCTTGTTCCCAGCCACATCCCAGGCAGTGGTGGATCCCTCACAAGGGCAAATCTCCAAAATAACCTACTTTATGTAGATGCTGTAAGATAAAAGTAGTTCATGGCTATGTAAATGCATCCCATGGACACTAGGAGATGCTCTTGGAAATGCAAAAAGTGAGCAAAATTGTCTAGCTAATGGCAGCCCACAGGGATCAACCCAGAAAATCGATTTTTTTAGGGTAATATGTCTATATACGTGAGACATGCAGAACTGTGATGCGTGTGAGTGTGCAGCTGTGGTCCTCAGAGGATCCAGGGGAAGCCCCTATCCACACCCCTGCAAGAATGCATTCAAAATTAAACCAGGCACTGCAGCTGGAGCAGACAGGTGGAAGGATTTCATCCCTTCTATTGATTGATGCCATGCACTCATCGTTGAAATAGCTTTTACAATAGGACTTCAGTGTGCACATAGACCAAGAATGAGAAAAAACATTCTCTTATTCTCTTATTTTGAGCCCCCATGGAAAGTGCTAACCATGCTCATCAGCCTGGACCTGCTTTGTCTCACTGATGTACTTAGGAGGAAGCCAGTCTCTGGAACTTGCTGGCAGAACAGCATCTTTGTCCAGCTTTGGGCATCCTGACACCAGGGTCTCACATAGTGTCAAGAGCTCCCTGGCTTTACACAAGCACTGCCTTTTCCCTTGCTGCCTACTTGCATGGCCTGGAAAGCTCTGCCAGCAGTGGTGGGGGTTACCTGATATGCTGCCAAGGCACCTGCTTTGAGAACTTGTCACTGCCTGAGGCTGCCACCTCCTGAGCCCTGCACAGACATGACTTGTCCTCTCACTTGCTTTCCTTCCAAAGTAGGAAAGGGAGGCACGTTGCTGTGCAGATTTCCTTCTGGCTGTTCTAGACACTTTGCAGCAAGAGGCAGCATCTCCTTCCATTAAAAAGAACCTGAAGGTCACAGTGAGCTCTGGCAATGACCTGATTCTCTGCAATGTGGGCTGTCAGGGCAGAGATGTAGAGCACCTGCTTCAGAGAAGGGACTCCTGACTCACAGAATATCTGAGATAGGTATCTGCTTTTCAGAGAAGTCAGATTGTTTTTTTTTTTTCACAAATCAAACCCTGCCCTATTTTACAGCTGTTTGAAACTGCCTCTTCTGCCCGTCAGTGCATGGAAATATGCTCCTGAGGGAATCTTATGAAGGCATTCAGGAAATCTGAAAAACCTGTTTTGTCTGTTTCATGACAAAGATACACTGCCTCTAGATGCTACCAAGAAGTGGACAGAAATATCAAACAGAGAATATTTTCAATTGCATGTCCACACAATGAAATCATATTACATGAGGAAGAACTTCTTTATTTCATGGGTAACCAAGCACTGCCACAGACTGCCCAGAGAGGTTGTGGAGTTTCCATCACTGAAGATATTCAAGAACCATTTGAGGCAATCCTGTGCCACGTGCTCTGCTGACCCTGCTTCAGCAGGGGGATTGGACCAGATGTCCAGCTGTGGTCCCTTCCAACCTTTCCCATTCTGTGATTGTGTGATTCTGTGATGCTGTTTAAAAGCCTTGTAAATCTTCATCCTTCCTGGTAGGAAGCACAAATGTGACCTTGTACCTGAGGATGACAGGTTTTGACAGATTTCCTCTTGTTGCAAGTAATGACCTATCCAGGTTTCCTAAGAGCAACAAGCGACACACACACAGACCAAGGTGTTATTTGCTCTTAATATAAATAACAAAAATCCTGCTAACCTCTCTTGGAAAACGGTTTTGCTCAGAGAGCAATGCATTTTCATGGAAAAGTTTTATTTGTTAGGCACTTCAGTACAATTACTTGACCATATACTGTGTGGCTGAGTTGCACTGAAAATTGATACTTTCCATAATTGTGTCTCATTACCAGTGATTCATTGGAGAGGTGCTGCTGTGATAATTAGTGTTTTATGGGTGAATGGGCCACACATTCTTTAAGTATACCACCTCCCTAACAATGATTTATTTAAGTAGCTGGTTTCTGATAGTCATGTAAATAAACACATGGTAATGGAACATAGTGACAGTGCTTCTGTTGACAGGTTTTTCTGTCTTCCCGTAAAGCAGCTGAAGAACTAAATCTACATATACAAATCCATAATGGTTAGGGGCTTTTATGTGTTTTTGCAGGAGCAGTTTTGACTGAATGCGCAAAAAGATGCAAATTTCTCATCTCCTTCAATTTTTACCTCCTAGGCAAGCTTCAAAGCTTACTTTGTAACTCGGATATTTGGAGAGGCTGATGTTGGATGAATTAGCACTACCGTGTGTCTTCTGTTGACAGCCTACTGCCGTTTCAGAGGCTGGCTTCCCCCTCCCATTCCATTAGCACACTTTGTCTGGGAAGATGCTGTGCTAGACACTTTGAGCATGGTCCTACCAAAACAATTCTGCATGGTCAAGAAAAGCAGGAATTTTAACACTGGCTGTAGTGGGCTGTGGGGCACAGGATGTGACACATTTCTGCTCCGGTGGCTAAGGTCACCAGCCTCAACTGCTTGCCAGTACAGCTTTGCTGGAAGTTACTACCCCCCAAATTTACCAGCTGAGCTACCCATGCAAAAATGAGCCAGAAATGGTAGGTCTGTGCTAAGTCAGCTTTTGGGACTGACAGAGGTTAGGTGGTGTGCACCAGAGCAGAGAGCTGGCAGGTGTAAGGGCAGCCAAAGCTGGGAATCTCCTTTGTGAAGAACTCCTGCAGGCAGGAAAAAAATATAAATAAAAATTAAAATTAAATTAAAAATCTGAACCAGCAGTTTGGCAGATTTTCTTCCTTGGCTTGAGTGCCTTGCCTTGGGACCCCCTCTTGGATCCCTGCAAAACCTCCATGAGGGCTCGTGGGACAGGGTGCAGTGAGTGAAGTGGCACAGCTCTTCCACTCTGTCACTCTCTATGATCACCACGAGACAGCCAAAATAAGGGCTCGTAAGCAGTCTTCATTCAATCAGCTGCAGAAGAAAAAAATGCAAATAAGCTCAACAACAACAACAACAAAAAACCCCAGAATTTTTCTGGTGCAATTATGGTGTCTATAAACACAACTTCAGCTTCAGAATCACAGTTTATACTGCTTCTGGAAACTCCCGAGACATGAATAATCTCACTGAGCAAAATCCTAGCCTCACATAAGCAATTAGCAAAACTCCTTGCCATTTTGGCAAGCAGGATTTTGTGCACCATGAGCAGTTTTTGCTTAAATCCAGAATTCAAGCATGAATATATAAAATTAGGATGGATTGCTATAGCTGTAATAAAAAAATCTGCATTCATATACTCAGAAAAAGGAAACAAAGGAAGGATATTTGCTAATGGAATACATAACAGTTTACATCTGCTAGTATAGTTGCAGGGAATTAGACCAGATGTTGAAAGTCTGTCATCTTTTATTTTGAAAGATATTCTTTCAGTGTATATTATCTGGCGTGTCAATTAAAATATGTTCAAGAGTAAATTTCTTCCTCAGCTTTATAAACTTACTGTGACAGGGTGGCTGAGTCATGCTTGTCTGAATCACTTCAGATTTTCTACGTTCCTTCAGCCAGCCTTAATTCCCTGTGGACATGAAGAGAGCCAGTTCCTTGGTTGTGCCAGCTGAGAGGGCATGATACGGCTTTCAAAAGCTGGCAGGCAGAGCAGGATGTCCTTCCCCATAGTTTGTCACAAACCTGTGCTCTCCCCAGGGACAAAAAGCTGTTTCTTCTTGAGGTAAGAATGGTAGCAGGCTCTTTTCATTGATTTTCATTTTAATTTCCATTTCATTTCATTTTCTTTTAAAGCCTAAGATGTCTGGTGACTGTGCCATGCCCTTGTACTAGATGGAGGACAGGAAGCAAAGCAAGACACTACGTATTTAAAGAAAGGTTAGATGTTAGTGCCCTGCACTTCAGCTCACCACAAGATACCTACATATCTTTGAGAATTTCAAACCACGGGACTCCATACAGCCCACAGCTCACTGGTTTCTCCAGAAGACTCAATACTTTAAATAGCATTTGTAAAATAACGCCTTGTTGTAACTCTGCCATTTGAGTAACAAGCAGATAAATCTCACAGAAATTTGAAGAGATGTGCTGACCCAAATACAGGTTATTGTCACGCTGACCTCGAGGTAAAGGCATGCATACATAGGTACGTGCCAGGCAGGCAGCACATCAAGGTCATTTGCATATACTTCCTAGGTTCCAAGAACAACTTCATGCCTTCCAGCAGTGATTTCCATTATTTTTCTCATCATTTAGCAGAGGCAGCAAGTGGAGTTTAAGGGCTGGAAGAAGGGTGACCACCTCGACCACCAGTGTCAGCAAAATGATGGATGTCTAAGGCCACGTGTGGGTGCTGGCAGCAGCTGGGTCACTCCAGCAGAGCTGGCTGCCCTCCCTTTGGGGTCACCTGCCAACCACCCTCAGACACACTGCACGTGTCTGCTCCTGGGGGCTGCTCTGCTCCACAGAGCTGCCTGTCTCAGCTCTCCTTCAGCCTCTGGTAATGAGGCCTGACAATGTCTCCTGCCTCAGCAAGGGAGGCTTGTATGACGTCTAACTTTACCCTCTTTGCTGCAACATCGGTTCCTCTGTCTCCTCCAGGAGAGGCATGAAGGGCAGATTAGCTGTCTCTCCTCAGCTTAAACCAAACCCATGTCTTTCAGACCTGGGAAACAGATCCTTCTTTCTTGGCTCTGTCTCTTCCAGTGGTCTCTTCTGTGTTGTTTCCGCTTGGGTCTCACCTTTTGTCAAGTGCAGTACCAAAAATCTGGCATAGCCTTCCAGCTGAGACCATGCCTGAGCCGAACAGAGTCAAACATTATTTTACATATTCTTGTGTATGTGTAGAAACATGAGATTTATCTTTGTTACTACAGCATGACACAGTAGACTCACTTTCAACAACCAGTCCATTAGAGTTTTTAAATTTTTTAACAGATTTGTTTATTTGCAGAGCTGATCCCTCTCTGACACTTGGACTTTGGACATTTTCCCTTTAAATTGCATAAATTGCACTTTTTTAATTTTTCTTTTTTTTTGCAAGGACATATCTTAAATACCTCAAGCCTTTTGAAGCCTTCCCCCAGCACCACTAAGGTGCTCACTCCTTGCTGCTGTCTGTAAATGTGCCAGTCTCATTCTTGAGTCCATCACTGGCACCGCTGGCTGCACTGCCCAGGACTCTGAGCAATCACAGGGCCACAGCAGCCTCCCACTGAGCCCTTCTCGATCAAAACTTCCATTTTGATAATGAGTTAATCGCTGTTGCTCTCTGAGTAATGTTTTCCAGGCTGTTTTGTGCCCACCACGCTGTAGATCTGTCTAGACCACACAGTTGCTGCACTTGCCTGTGAGCGCTCTGCGGGAGACGCCGTGACCAGACATGCATTTGCTTCTGCCAGCGAGATCTGTCACCCTGTCACATGAAGAAATAAGGCTGGCTTGACAAGCTTACTTTGGCAGCTAGTCCTTCCCTGCTCCCTTCCAGGTGTCAGATTATTTGTTTCAGTATTTTTTGCAGGATCTGGTGTTGCACTGATGGGGGTACACTTCCCCAGAGGGCCTTGCCCTCAATGCCAGGCACCCTCCTCTCCTGCTGCAGTCCTTCAGAAGATGTGGCAAGAGCTCAGCACTTGTGAATTCTTACAGAAAACTCCCAGTGGCTCTGAAATTTTAGCATGGTTCCACCCCCCCCCCCCCCCCCCCCCCCCAGTTCTTTTGAGCATCTCAAGATTTAGATCATGAGGTCTAGACAAACTTGAAAGCACCATATTTATTTAGAAAGTACTCGTTAACCTGGTGCTTTGAACTTGGTTGGAGGGCTTGTTTGTTTCCAGTGTTATATTAGTTACATAAATCTCTTTTTTATGTTTCGGCATGAAAACTTTGCTGTCAACCAAGACTGTATACAAAGACTGAATCACTTCCTTTGAGGCATACTACGTTAAAACATGGGATGAGTGTCTGAGATCTCCATTTTGTGGTGAAAAGCTAAAATAAAGAAATCTTCCAAGAGCAGCTGGCAGAAAATATTTGTAATGAGAGCTGCCAACTACTAGGGGAAAGTGGCTTATTTATACAGGGGCACCACTGAGACAGACTGAAGAAAGAGACTGCGCTGTATTTAGAAAATGAAAATCACCCAACTGGACAAGGCTGTAAAAACAATATAATACATAAAATTGAATCTTATAATGCAGCAGCACCTGCATCTGGCAATCTCATTCATGCCTTCTGCAGGAGATAAACCTTCTTGATCTATCAAATAAACTCCATAATTACACTGCTTAAGTAGGATATTAAGTGGCATCGTATTAAGCCATTACATGACCCTTGTCATCATCAGCCCTGCCAAGCAGTGAGGAGAGCTGTTGCTCCCCGCTGATTACTCTGGGTATCTATTTAAACATACTGAGGTAATTAGAAACATCTAAATAAAGCCCTGCCCAAGGATACAAGGGCTGAATGAAGAAACCTTTATTTCTGGTGGCTACAATGCCCTTACCTGCTGTTGTGTGTGCACACACATCCTTGCCAACATCCCTCATTTGATATGATCCAAAGCTCTATGGGGTAAGAAAGCAAAAAGGTTCAAAGGCAGCATCCTTTTCCTCCTCTGACTGATAGAGCCTCTGCCACTGGCAAAGTGAATTTTTCCACAGGGCTTGAAAGCCAAATGTGTAAATTTTGCCTGCTTTACTCCTTTATGCCTTTCTCTGAAGGGAAGCCTGCAGGTTTCAGATGCCAGCTTCATTCTAGGCATCCTTTCTAATTACCTGGACTGCCTTTGTTACATGCAGCACATATATTGATCACTATCATGAATGTTGCCTTTCTGATATTCAGCGAGTGTGAATCAAACTGTGTCACAGATGTGGATTTCAATAACATGGTATATCTGAGTGCACCCCACAGATTACCCTTCCTTATAGTAACTATAGCTGAATCAGGAAAAAAAAGTCATTCAAGTTCCTGTTTTTTAGCTATCATCTAAGGTAGTATGATTAGCTCAGGAACACTACAGGGCACCTACTCCTGGAAAAAAATTCCAGCTTTGGGTGGGAGAAACCCCTTGCTGATCATGAAAGGTGTTTAGGAAACACATTTCCAGACTGGATTGCCTCCCAGATTTAGGAAACAGATGGCCTAGAAAGGCCTACATTCATTTTTCAAAGCACCAGTTTTAGCATTTGCCTTTCACTTAATTGTGTTTCAAGAGAATATTTTTTCACTTCCCACAGGAAAACCACCACAAAAGGATTTCCAGCTCTATGCAGTGCTGCCATTCCTGCTTCTCTCTCTCACAGAATTTACTTCTTCAGTGCCTGGGCTCAGATGCTGCTGTGCTTTCCATCAACTGCAAAACTGGTTCACAAGCAAGCTCACAAACCAGCTGTACTTCATGCCACTGTCAAGTAATTATAGTGGTAGACACATTTTGCAATAGTGCTCTATGGAAAGGAAAAAGTCAGATGTACCAATGATCTTTGTCAAAAGGGAGGTGTAAAGATTTTAAGATACTTGAGGAAAAATTTAAGTTGTCCACCTCAATCACAAAGGCAGCCTTATATTTTATAGCCAAGGGCCAAATCATCATGGGTTGAGAAATAACAATAATGCAATTGATTTTGCCTGAATTTTTGACACCATTGTGTAAAAAGAGCTTGTGTGAGAATTATTTTGGTCTATTTAATGCATTGCCTGCTAGCAACTTATTTTGTTTTCCCCCTTTTCATGGCTGTGCTGTATCCCAGGCTGAGAAGATCCAGTTTTAGCCATGAGATGGTCCAAATCCATATATTTGGACCAGGTCTTGAATTTGGGTCACAACAACCTGGGAAGCACTACAGGCTGGGTGGCAGAGTGGCTGGAAAGCTGTCCAGGGGACAAAGACCTGAAGGCACTTGTCATCTACTGCTGAACATGAGCCACTGTGTGCCCAGGTGGCCAAGAAGGCCAATGGCATCCTGGTTTGTATCAGCAATGGTGTGGTCAGCAGGAGCAGGGCAGGGATTGTCCCCCTGTACTCAGCACTGGTGAGGTCACACCTCAAATCCTGTGTCAGTGTTCCAGTGTTCCAATACAGGAGGAACACTGAGGGGCTGGAACACATCCAGAGAAGTGCAATGGAGCTGGTGAAGGGTGTGCAGCCCAAGTCATGTGAGGAGAAGCTGAAGTAGCTGGGAGTGTTTAGCCTGGAGGAAAGGAGGTTCAGGGGAGACCTTGCCACTCTCTACAACCACCTGAGTTTGTGTTGAGGTGGGGGTTGACCTTCTCTCCCAAGTAACAAGCAACAGGGGAAGATGAAGCAACTTCAGTTCTGCCAGTCAAGCTTTATATTGGATATTTGGAAAAAATTCTTCACCAAAATGGTTGCCAGGCGTTGGAATGGGCTGCCTAGGGAAGTGGAGGAATCATCATCTCTGGAAGCATTCAAAAGACATGTGGATATGGCACCCAGGGACATGGCTTAGTCATGAATGTGGTGGTGCAAGGGTAATGGTTTGACTTGATGAACTTAAAAGTCTTTTCCAATCTTACCAATTCTATGATTCTGAGATATGAAAAACTACAACATTTGTCCAATATTTCCCCTTTCATACAGAATGCATCTTTTGTCATCAAGAAGGGCCACACGCCACTAAGACTTCTCAGTGCCTGGCCATGTAATATATCCACATAATTGTGTAGAGAGGTGCACAACTGCACACTCCCAGCCAGCTGCAGGGTGTGGGTATGTGTGAACACCAAGTTATCTGGTAATCCTCTGGCCTTTTTAGACCAGAATAGTTTTTTCAAAAAAACTATGCTGCAATAGCTGCTCTAGAATGGCTCATCAGGTGGCTTTGCTTTCCTGAAAATAATTATTTCCCATTAATAATCACTGCCCTCTGGAAATGCAGTGGCTTTCCTACAACTAGCATGACGTAGTGAGAACTACTTCTAAGCAACTGTTGGGAGAGGATGTATTCTGTAACAGTTATTATAGAAAATTTGCACAGTTATAGAAGGACAGGAGAAGTGTGAACTAGAAATGCTCTTGGACCAACTTGCCTAGAGGTTAAGGAGCAATAAAGAGGAGAATGGAAGATTTTACTTAAGCAGGCTCAAAATTGATGCTGAAAAAAAAAAAGCAAAGTCTATTTTTGTCTCTTGTTATCTGCACCTCAATCACAGGATAGAATTACTCTGGTCCAGTGACTGCCTGCCCAGAGAAAGGCCCATATTAATTCCACCTCCAGGGTTTCCATTAACACAGCAGTTACACTGTCATTTGGGCAGAAGGCCTGAGTCAAAGCACTGCTTCATTTGATCTGCATCTGTCCTAAAGTAATATCCCTCTGCCCTTTCCATCCTGTTTGTTTCCCTCTGAGGAAGCAGACTGCTGTTTTTGTGAGGAATGACTGCCTCCATTGGACAGCAGAATACTTTGGAGCAATCACGCTAAGTAGGCAATGCTGCTGCTATGAATTACTGTCTATAGCACATTATGGTGACTTCTCTACTTTTTCCATTTCATATGAGGACCTAGAAAGGAAAGGCACCTTTGTCTGAATAGTAATCATTCAAATATGATGCTTTTCAGTGATCCTTTCAAGGTAACAGAAAGCAATTTTGTTGAAAAAGGAGAATGCTCGAATAACATGGATCCTACTCTCCCTTTTTGTTTGGCATGGTGGAATTTACAGGCAGGTCCTGTATTTATATGGGATCTATATTTTCTATGGTATCTATATTTGGCATTCTGGAGGTCCCATCTCAAAATTGTGCCTTTTCTTTACCACCAAATTTAACTATCAGGGTATCAGGTTATTATTTCATATAACCTAAAGAAATTTATGGATCTTATACTGTAAGATTGAAAGATGGATGCTTTTATTTCTGCTGGCATTTCAGACATTTTCCCCAGTCTGCAGGTCTTTTAAGATAAGAAAAGGCCCAAGCCTTTCTCCCCTGTCTTCCCCAAGGGAGACTGCTATCCTCCACCAACCTAAGAAAGAGAAAATTTTAAGGCTTATTTATTTATATTTTCTGCTGTAGTACCCTGGGAAACCATAAACCAAACCGTGTGCACATCCCTGTAAATCCTTCCAATTAAAATGTCTTGATTTCCAAAGGTCATTCTTTGGCAAGGAAAATGTTGAATAGTTCCAGTTTCTTTAAAATCTAGGATTATAAGGGCTAATCTAGGAATAATGAACCGTTTTCTCAATGGTTTTGTTTTGTAAGATAGATTAGGGAGATATTATTGGGGGAATATTTATTCTGAGCAACCTTACGTTTCCCCTAAGGGAGAAAAAATGCTCGGCTCTCAAGTGTAAAGTTCTGTTTAGCTATTGCTAATGATAACAGTGACCTCTTGTGGATATTTCTAAAATATTTTCTAATTCAAGTTCTTTTAACTTGGTGGTAGTTTTGGATCTGGTTTTTTTGCATTTCTAATATATTTGTAACTTGATAAAAGAAAAAAAAAATCTCTCCCTTGACCAAGTTTATGATTAGATCTCTGGTTTCAGAGTTTGAGTTAGAAAGGAAAATAGTACATATATTGAACAGGAAGAGAGTTGGTTTAAAAAAACAAATGGATGGGCTTGAGGTTTACTGATTAAGTGTGCTACTGTAACCAAAGTTATGGAGAGATTTTGGTATTTCTAATTAAAGACATTATATCTGTTTGAGCAAAACCAGTCAGTAGTGACTTCACCTGGTCTAAAAAATTTTCTTTTTACTTCAGACACAAAATATTGTTTCAGACTAGTGTCACAGGATATTCTGCACCATACCTCTCTTCTTGGTTTCCAGCTGCATGTTGTGCCACTTTACACTTGGGCTTCTCAAAGTCATAGAAATGTGGTCTGCAGTTAGCATCCAGCAGTGTTTGAACCCAGGAGCCTGAGCTTTGTGCCAAATTAGCTGTGTCTCATCCACACCCTGGTAAAGGGCTGGCAGGTTTTTGCAGAAAGATGGGATGAATAAACACAGGACATGAATATCTCTTTCATTGAAGCACAGAATGGTTTGGGTTAAGAAGGACCTTAAAGGTCATTTGGCTCCAACCCCCTGCTTTGGGCAGGGGCACCTTCCACTAGACCAGGCTGCTCAGAACCTCATCCAACCTGGCCTTGAACACTTCAGGGAACCCTTCTCTGGGCAACCTGTTTCAGTGTCTCACCATCCTTGCAGAAAAGAATTTGTTCTGAATATCTAATCGAAATGCGCTCTCTGTCAGTTTGAAGCCATTCCTCCTTGTCCTGTCACTGCATGCCCTTGTAAAAAAGTCCCTCTCCAGTTCTCTTGTAGGCTCCTTCAGCTACTGGAAAGATGCAATTTGGTCATCTCAAAGGTCACCCTTTTCTTTTCCAGGCTGAACAAACCCAGCTCTCTCAGCCTTTCTTCATAGGAGAGGTGAACCATGCCTGAAGTTGAGAAGGAATTATGTGACAGGAGATGGGGAAAAAAATACCTAGAGTGTTTTTCCCCAAGGACTAGTCTTGGGAGAAATCTTTCCTGTTCAATAACTGCTGAGGTTTCCATAACCGTGGAAGTGTTTTACAAAGCTGAAAGACATTGGCACAGAGGAAGCAAATGTGCCTGAACACCCACAGAATTGAACTGAATGGAAAAGAAACTCAATAATTCAAAATACATTTTGGAAATAGCAACAAAAATTATTTGGAAGATAGGAAGAGAAACCTGGAAATGTTGAAAAGAGAGAGAGAGAAAGAAAGAGTGAGCTTATAATGATCCATGAATGGTACTGGGATCCACTAAGGGGAAGATTCAGGCTTGAGAGGGCTGTGTTCCATCCAAGTGGGGAAGTATTGGAATATAACACAGTGTGCATTTCTAGGCATGTATATTAAGGACACAGGAACTCGAAAGATGATCTAATAAAGAGACAAGCTACTTTGACCCCTAGAGAAGAGGATGAAGCTATCCTGCTCCTGCCAGCTAAAGGAGAAGAAAGTTACGATTCTTCTGAACAGTTCCAGTTGGGCTGGAGGACATGGAAGGGGAAATCTGCAGAGAATACATCAACAACTGAGCCTAGAAGCTTTTGCAGTCTTTGCTTTGGCTAGCTGGTATCTGCAGTAGGTGAAGGATCAAAGTCCCACCACCATGTGAGGAGCCCGAAAGGACCACAGCCAGAATGATGTGCAGCAAAATGAAGGATAAACACCCCTTCCATATACATCATCGAAGAGACATAAGCAACAGCTTATATTTATGTAAGAAAACAAGCTGTTCCATGACAAGCAAATAAAAAGGAGCACCCACTTGGCTGAAATGAGCAGGCATTAGAAATGCTAACCAGAGTTTGTTAATGGACTTTTGGACCATGCTGTCACTTGCAGGCATTAGCACAGAATGATGGCTGAGTGATGCCAACTTTACAAAATAATTTCATATTCAGAGGACTTAGAGCAGAGGACAGGAGACACAGCAAGTTTTGCAAAGTGACACAGGAGTTGCTTTCTTTATCCAGGAGCCATCTACTAAAACAAATAACAGCATCCCCTCTCCCCTCACCCCCTCCCCCCAAAAAACCCAAACTATGTCATGCTTTAGAAAGGAAAGGGAAAAAACCCAGAAGTTTGCCTTCCTGATGTTGACTGTCCCCTGCAGCTTCTCTTCAGGATCCTGTGAGATTTAATTTACTGGTAACAATTTTTTCCACTTTCTTTACTAATATAGTTAATTCATAGTGAAAACACCACCTTTATAGAAATATATACTTAGTAAAGCAGACAGCTGATAAACAGCCGAACCACAACATACTCATATTATTTTTTTGTACACATTGTACTGAGCACTGTGAAACTGGGACACACTGTACTTAAAGCATCACACCAGGAAACCATATTCCATTACCATTTCACATGGGGGAGGAAGGGAAAAGAAACACTGTTCATCTGCTTGTTTTTCTTTTTCTGTAATTACTTCTTAAGATTCATCACTTAATATGATTTCCAAATTTCCATAGGTCTCTAAGCTTCTTTCTCAAGTTTCAGAACCAGCAGACTGGCAGCAGCACAGCCAGGGGTCAGCATTTCACCAAGGCAGTGACACTGTCCTCACAGCTTTTGACTGAGCTCTCCAGCCATTAATCCAGATCTCTGGCCTTCAGCTGTTTAATTACCTTTCTTTGAAGTGATGCATGGCCATTTACAGTAATGTAGCTGTCCTCCTGGCCAGTGTCTGAGACATGGGGTTCTCCCTGAATCTGAGGCACAGCATCCCTGTGATTCCTGGGCTAAAGTGCTCCACCAGCACAGGGCCAGCCCCCCCAGGCAGCACACATTTGTCAGGGGAGCACCACCATGTCCCACATCACAGCAAAAGGATAAGGGGAAGCCCATGGCAGTGTGGGTAAGGGGGCAGGAGGGGTACAACGGCAGGATCGCCAGGTTCCTGCCTGGAAGCTTACAAGAATAAAAGCAATCCTGAATTAGTCACAAGTCCAGAAGCCAAACACTGCTCTGGTCATACTTGGGCAGAGCAACAGCCAGACCCCTGCAGTGTACTGCAGGATTAGTCATGCTCTGAGGGAAGGAGACAACACAGCAGATTGATATGAAAACAAGTCATTCCCAGACCTCTCAGCACCATCCATCTTATTTTCTTGATATTTGTTTCTTCTGCTTGACTAGTAATCTTTAAAAATGCAGATTTTTTTTCCTTAGCAGGAACAGGAGTTGGAATTAGTGGCTCTGTCCTCTTTGTGGCCACCACTTTTCACTAAAGCTACAAGAACTGAGGCTTCTCTCTCGCTGGAAAATCTTGCTGAAATCACCAAGCAGCTTAAAATTTTGTGGAGGGAAGGACTGTTGCTCCAGCCATGAGACCTTACAGAGTCCCACTGTTGTCCCAGCTGGCAGCAGTACTTGGAGCTCTCTATAAAGATGGGAAGGATTACTTCATGTTTTATGTGCTCTGGGTATATTTTAACCACAATAATAAGTAGTGGTTGCAACATAACACTGTCTCTGTCAGTGGTTGTCATGGTTCAGTCCCAGCAGTCTGCAGGGGCAGGATAATGTAATTACCTCCCAGCAGCTCCTGGGAGAGGTAGCTGGTTTCAGTCATCTTGCACTGGTGTGGCTGGCAAGAGAGGCACAGCCTTGTACCCACGCAGAGTTTTCTAGCTAAAAATTTAGCAAGAGAAAAAAGGCATTAGAAGGAGTCTCAGTGCCTCTTTCCAGAAGCAATCAGGAACCAAGTTTCTCTGAGCATGATGTATAGATGTAGGCAGGTTCACAGGGCTCTTCCTAAGTTCCTTCTGGGAACTTGCAGGGAACTCCTGGCTCCCAGGAGTAATGATACTAATTTTCCCGAAGTACAAATACTGTACTAAAACTCCCAGAGGGGTGCAGAACATACAAGCAAGAACTACCTGCACAAATGTGCCTAGAAAAAATACTTGCATCTGTACAGACCTGGAAGTATAAAGTTATTGTCAAGAACAGAGTTGTTGGGGCAGCATGGCACGGAGGATTGCTGTAGGGCCTTTTTCTGTGGTACCTGGAAGTGGCTCCAGGTAAGGGTCAGGGTGCAGCCCTTGGGCTGGCTCAGTGCAGCACAGGCAGCTGCCTTTTTGCCTGAGCAAGAGCCAAGAGGTGAGCAGAGGCGAGAGCAGATAGGGTGACAAGTCACCTGGTGTTCCTGTCAGATGTTATGCAATGAGGGGAGCTGGGTAACCAGTGGTAACCAAAATAAAGGTTTTGTGTGCATGCAATGAAACACCACACAGCCACTCACTGCCACCACACAGCCACTCACTGCCACCACACAGCCACTCACTGCTTTCTCCCTGGTGGGATGGGGGTGAGAATTGGGAGGGTAGAAGTGGGAAACTTGTGGGTTCAGATAAAGACAGTTCAACAGGTAAAGCAAAGCCACGCACCTCAGTGAAGTAAAGGAAGGAACTCATACACCCCTCCCCACAGACAAGCAGGTGTACAGTCAGCTCTAGAAAAGCAGGGCTCCATCACACATAATGGTGACTTGGGAAGACAAATGCCATCACTCTGAACTTCCCCCCTTTCTGCTTCTTCCCCCAGCTTTATATCCAGAGCCCATAGGGTGTAGGGTATCCCTCCAGCCCCTTGTGTCCCTCCAGCCTGTTCACTGGGGGGCGGGGGGGGAGGGGGGGGAGGAGCAGCAAACACCTTGACTGTGTGTAAGCACAGCTTAACAACAGTTAAAAACATCTGTGCTGTCAACGCTGTATCCAGCACAAATACAAAACTCAGCCCCAAACGAGCTACTGCAAAGAAAACCAACTCTATCCCAGCCAAAACCAGCGCTCCATAACAACAGCTACACACAACTCCATCATCTCCTGCATCATCCAGGAGGGGCTGGAGTGAGTGATGGAGTGCAGTGAGTCAGGCTGGGATGTCAATGAGGTGACTTAGCAAAACAACCCAAGTTCTGACTTCTTTTCAGGCTCCCCCTGCTCCCCTCTGTACCCTCGAGTTCCTTTGTATCCCAGTACAGGAAAGAGAAAGATGGACAGAAAATGTCTAGGCAAAGAAGAACAGGAAAACTCAGCAAAGGACTGCTAGATTTAGAAGATTTCAGAAGGAAAGCATTTGGATGAACCATAGAAAAATAGAATCTTTCAGGTTGGAGATTAGCCTTAAGGTCAACATGTCTAACTCTTACCCCAGCACTGCCAAGTTCACCACTAAATTATGTCCCCAAGTACCACATCTGCTGATCTTTCAAATACCTCCAGGGATGACAGCTCTACCACTTCCCTGAGCAGCAAGCCTTTCAATGCTTGCCAACCCTTTTGGTAAAGAAATTTTCCTACTATAAACCTCCTTGATGTAAAACTGAGGCTGTTTTGTTTTGTGCTGTTGCTTATGACTTGTGAGAAGATGCAAATCCCCACCTCACCACAAGTTCTTTTTGAGTAGTTGTAGAGAGAGTAGAGGGAGAGTAGAGCTGAAGAGGCTCCTCTGATCCTCCCTTTCTCCAGGCTAAACAGCACCAGCTCCCTCAGCCACCCCTCATAGGACTATTCTCTTGATAATGGCTGAGTCACTCAGGCTTATACCAGTGAAGGCTGGTCTTGAGAAATTACAGAAGGCATCTAAGTGAGAGACTAAGCCTGGACTCTCTGGTTGGAGCAGAGCTCTAGCAGTGCAGAAGTGGGGAAAAAAAAAAAAAAAAAGAGAGAGAGAGATCACTAGCTTGAGAGAACAATCTCTTTGCTTGTTCAGCTCCTGGTGTTTCCTGTTGATGCCCCTTAATTTCCTCTGCTGGAAGAAATTATGAGATGTTAAGGCCACCTGCCCATGGCTTCTTCCAAAAATCCACCTTCGCTAGCCCATCCTCACCCACCTGAGCCCCCCAGAGACCAAGTCCCTGTTGTTCACCTCCAATCTTCCAGTGCAAGAGCTAGGGAGTGCAAAAGGAAGATAGTAAGATCCTAGACCAAAATGAAAAGCAGTCCTTCACACACCCTCCAGTTAGCCCGCGGACATCCTTGCCAAAAACGTCTGTGGGTTCAAAATCGTGCCATAAAAAAAAAAGGTTTGAGACGTACTGAGGGCTCTGAAACACACAGACATCACATCTGGCTTAGGAAGTCTCTTCAGTGCCAGAAGGCTGAGAGATGAAGTATTAGTATTTCCCTGGACTCCATATAATGTTACACCCTCAAACTTGTACAATTCAGGAACCTTTCCCAACAGGCAGTTCGTGTGAAGCTGCATATTTTGGGTGGGAAAGAGGATTTCCCACTGCAGACACACACATCTCTTCTGTGCCAAGCAGTGCCTGTGCCAGAGAACAATCTCACACGCAGCTTACGAACAGAGGCAGAGCCGAGAACGTCCCTGCTTTCCCTGTATTCCTTCTTCCACCTGGAATGAATGGAGGCAAAGCCAGAGTGCCATTGGCTAATCCTGCCCTGTGCTCCCCACGCTCGCTGGTGCGTTTTTGCTTTGCAGTGCCTGTGCCTCGGTTCGTGCCCGGGGGTGCATGGAGGACGTGAGCGTGCCCTCCGCTCCTGCTCCAGGACCAGCTCCAAACCAATACGTGCTTGCAAGCAAACCCACTCCCCACTCGGGGACAGATGACTCAAGCAAGAGCTCAGAAATATTTAACTCCTCTGTGCCAAGAGATTTTCCAGCACCAGGCGTAGAAGGAACAGGGTGCTGAGCAAAAGGCAAACTGCAATCAGCAGCTGTCTCTCTAAAGGGGAACAGCTATTGCTGATAAAAAAAGGATGTAAACCCAGGCTGCCTTACAGCTGGAAGAGCATCAGCTCTTACTGATGCTTTAGTACACATTCTCCGAGGGGAATTACCTCTTACTATTCTCAACAATAAAATGAAGAAGCCTCTGCACTGTAGAATTAGCACATATGGTAAATACTTGAAAAAAAAACTGACCAAAGGCAGCACTTAGGCAGAGTCAATTGCTGCAAAGTAAACAAGAAAATTACTTTCTTGAAAGCACCACCTGGTAAGGAGGTACCTCAGTGAAATGAGAAGCTTGTGATTCAGATAGAGTTCTGAACACAACCTTGTAAATGTCTATACAGCAAACAAAACACTTCAGTGTGTGATGAGTGGGAGGCACTTTTTTTTTTTTTTAACAGTTCCTTTATTTAGGAGAGTGTGATCGATTTGGGCCTCTCTAAGCAATGCAAAACATGCCAGAAATAACAGAAGCTCTGAGTCTAGACAAAACAATGCAAAAATGTGGGAAAATGGAAGACCTTTGTGCACAATTAATCTGAGGAATGTGTTGATACACTGGGGTACTGACGTCACAATATTGCAGAATTACAGAAGTAATCAATTGTTTTTTATGAATGCCATGATTATGCCACGTTACTTGCTCAAACTCACAGCCTCCCTCAAATTCTGTATACAAATTTGGAAAGTTTTCCAGGATACATAGAAGGCTCAAATTGAGGGACTTGGGAGAAGCACCTTGCCAGATTATTTTAATTTTTCCCATTCAAGAATTTCTTGTACTTTTCAAGTGTCTGCTAGTATTCAATATTGAGAAAGAATATTAGGCTACTTGGAAAATGATCTAATTCTTATGGAGGATTTACTCTGCCTGGGTGGAAATGAGCTTAATCTAGAGATTCGTAGGTAAACCTGGTGTGGGGGCAGAGTCTTGATTCATAACAGCAAGCAAAGGAGAATAAAAACTTACACTAAAGTAACTTCCTATCTTCCAAATAGTTTTCCCACAAATACATGTAAGGTTTGGGAACACTGTACCTTAAGCAAACCAGGCTGGATACTTCAGCATTCCACCTTTCCTCTGGATTTACTGTGGTCCCACCACAGAGCTCAGTTCCTGAGGTTTGGAAGTTCCCTCATGTGCCCTCCTGCCCTCCACTTCCAGACATAGTGATTTCTGATTCTGGGTAAGTAACTTCTGCTTTCTTTGAATACCTATATTTGAATCTTGGTCTCCACTGGCAGATGAGCTTTGGGTCTACAACAAAAGGCTTCACAGATTTACTTATAAAGTTGATTTGAGAGTTGATCTCTGATCAAGAGACCTCTTGATGTGCCTGTAGACAATGGTGTCCTTTCCACAATGCTTATCTAAGCATGGGCAGGGCTCCAGGCAGCTGCATGAAAGTGTCAGGAATGAAGTCACCCTTTAGTGAAGACCCTGATGCAGCTTAGGCTCTGGTGACATGTACGTAAGTGGCAGAAAGCAAATGTACCTTGACAGTTTTGTTACATCTCTCATGTAAGACTCTGTAACACGCATCATCACTGGTGGTTTAACTGGAATTGATGTAAGATACGCTGATGGCAGGTTCAGATCTCCATGGAGCCTCATGGAGATACTTCTTCCCTGAACACAGAGGGAATGGGGAAATCACACTGGTGCTGGGCCCTTGCTAGGTGGACTTCCATTCAGGCACTTGATGACCTTCCCCCTTCTGCCCAAGCCAAATGATTTCAGATAGAAGAACATAAAGCTGGCACAGAGCAGTTAGGCATTTTCTGATACCAGGACTGCTTTGCTACAGCAAGTCTGTGCTCTCTTAGCCAACAAGGGCAACCAGCCAGCACTGTGAGGTACCCCAGCCACTAGCAGAAAACATGAGGTACTTGCTCCAGGGCAGGGCCAAGCTTGAATCTGTGTATCTCTACACTTATGATGGTGGACACTGTTATTTCCTCCCTCCTCCTGCTTTAAAAGAATCTTTCTTTCCCTGCTAGATCTACTCTGGTTTAAGAAGTCCTGCAGCCTGAATCTGCTCTCTTACTATAGCTTTGGCCAAAGAACTGGCAACTGAAGCTACTTGAAGTCAGCAAAACCTTCCTAGGCTTTTGGCTTATTTACCTTTTCTCTCTTTTCTCCCTTGAAAATAAAGCCAGTGGGTCAGCAAGGGAAGTACAAGATGTTGTGATGACAAGGGGAAGGGAATCACTGGCAAGATTCAGGATAATGGGCAGAGAATCTCCTGAGGGCTTTGTGAGCTGAACTGAGAGTAGGAGGATTTTATGATGTTGTGAACAGGAATAGGTTGATGGGCTGAAGGGGCTACAGAGAGGCATCTCCCTTTGACTTTTGCTATGGTTAAATACAAATTATGCTCTTGGTCACTTGCTGTATATCATTCTCAACGTGCCATCCTCAAGTTTGCATGGACACAGGACTATAGTTCCAGCTCTGCCTCTGGAGCACACTGGGTAGGGAGAAGGGGACCAGAGTTGTTTCCCTAACTTTGTCTGTGGTGAGGTTAACTAGCCTGACCCCAAGAGAAGCTTCTGTTCATCCAAATTCTCCCACGAGCAGTGCTCCAATATAGCTGTTGCACAAAAAGAGCAGCACATGTTTATGAGAAAAAAGAAAGAAACATTTACAAGTGAAGACACTTCTTCCATGGATGCATGAAGTCCCAAATTTAGCACAGAAGGCAGAAACCCACATATGGCAGAACAGAGCTATAAAAGTTGTCAGCAAGTGATATTCATCTCGATTTAGAAACAACTTGTTCCTACCATGTAACATAAATGCAATGGAAAACATGCTTGTCTTTTAGCTGCAAGTGCAGTAGGCACAGTCATTAAAGGAACTAAGCAAAATGCCGGCATGGATTCACTTTCATTTTGTTCTTTTTTTGCACCTGATATTAATCAGATTTTCTTCTGATCTTTCTTATTCTATTATTCAATAGGTAACAGCTTCAAGCAAGTGCTGTTGGACAGAATTAAGCAGCATTATTTTTGGTTGTTGGTTTGATTAGAGTGATGCAGGACAACAAACCACCAAGGTTTCCATACTCTTAAGAATGGCATTACTCAAGGAAGCAGGCACAGTCTGAGATGCTGCCTTTCCAGGGCCTGGTACCTATCTACTAGCAAAGGACATGCAGAATAAGTGGGGAAAAAAGCTATTTACTAACTTCATGCAGTTACTTTACTGTTATTGTTCTCAAGTCTCGAGGAGCACAAGGACCTGGATAATAAAAAGGAAACCTCGATAACCTTCTTTCTTTGGTGAACGGAACGTTGTCTCAAAAAGCTGTTGTCTAGGGTATTGAAGCAGCTCAAGCAGCATTTACAGACACTCCCCCACACACTTGCAACATAAAAGAGCAGTCCTGTGACTGATGTTTGTATGCTCAGACGTTTGCTGAATACAGACACAAAGGTCAGTCAAATCCAACACCAAAAGGAAAAATAAAAAAAGGCTAGTATTTACAAAAATGCCTCCACAGCAGTTTTGCTCCACAGCTCAGCTGGCATGAAGATGCAACTGAGAAATGTGATATGCTTTCCACAACCTGGCTTTTGCCTTCACACAACTCTGTTTTAGAGGACCGTATCCTGAGTTGGAAGGAACCCATGAGGACCATGACAGCTTTGCTGCTGACCAGTGTCCCAGCCCCTGATACACTGGTGCTAGCCATGTCCAATTGCCTTGCTCTGGAACATGGCCTCCCTCACTCCACCCTGAAGGTATTTTATTTCACTGGGTTTAGACAATAAAGTATTTTACTAAGTGTAATAATATAATACTGTAATTGTAAAACATTGTAATAATGTATTATTTATTTATTGGGTGAGTCAGGTCGTGCTTAGGGATACAAAATAATCCAATAAGCTCCAAAAAGAAGAGCCCTCTTCATGATCATACCCCATCTTTGTCACAACCCACTCCTGAGAAAGATAAAGGTTCACCTCCTCCATCCCAGCCCTTGCCGAGGGCCCCTCAACTCCTCCAGTCTCCCTTATTTTGAGGCTCTCCAACCTTCCTTCAAATCCTCTCCTCACATTCACACTCAGTGCCACAGCCTGCCCTGGGTGTCCAGCAAACCCCACTGTGCCACAACCACTGCAGTCTCCCCCACTTCCTCACACTGGGGCTAAAGCAATTGCCATGCATCTTATGAACCCCAACATCTACCCACTGCTTCTGGGATGCCATCTGCTTCTTAAAGCCTTGGGAAAATCAAACTACCACCCCTCTTCTGACAGCCGCTCATCAGTGGCTCGTTTCGTTCAGACCATGTTCACCTCAGCTCTAGCTCTTAGTCCTCACAGTGATAAAGATTTCCCCATGAACTCACACTCTCATAAATTCAACCTGGTTTATTCCAAATATCACATAAATTAAACACATTTCCCATGAATATTGCAAATACACATGAAATGAACACTGCAATTTTTAAAAAAAGTTTTGGCTTTGTTTATGCAACAAGAAGTGCCAAATGTGGTTAGAACATGAACTTCTCTTGTATTTACTAGATACAAAAAGGTGCAGATTAATAATTTATATTTATACATATGTACACACTCCATTTCATTTCTAGCTTTAAAACAGTAAAAAATGGTTTCAAGTTTATCTACATTAAACATACTCATTTACATCTGGTCAGAAGCCCCAGATAAGAGCTGATACAATCATTTCACAACTGCAAAATTAAGGCGCTACCAAAATACCAGTTCCACTAGTGTAAAATGTAACAGGAATAGAGTGTACAGTTTTCTATTTATCAATTTAAAAGTGGACTGGAGAACAAGGAAAAAAGAGCAGTAAGAAATATGACAAGTTCTACAGGTTAGAAGTACAAAGAGATCTTGATGACTATCAAATGAACATATTAAAATACAGTAGATAAAAGGCCTCAGTGGCAAACAATTAGTATGCTTCTGAAAGACAAAAAAGGTTAAAATATATATAATATATATATATATAATTTTGTAGCTTGAAATTTTACAGGTGAAGAACAGGTGTAGAGGTAGAGGGATTTTTTTTTTTTCTTTTTGGCCTCTTTATGATGTATAAAGAAGGGCCACATTCACCACAGTGAAAAGACTCATCATATATCCCAGCATCCTTGCTTGGACAGCAAGCAAGAAAAGTGTAATGAGCTAGAAAGGCAACAAATCCTGTCTATCTCTTCCAGGAGCTCAGCTCCAATGCTTCCACATGTACCTTGGCAACAAGTTACACATCTAAGCGCAGACTGGCTGTAACATGGACATTTTCTCTAGAGAGCAACGAGACAGCTTTTCCCATGAGGTACTACTGGATGCTGCAGATATTATATGGCAGAGGTGATTTGGTAAAAATGAAACTGGTACTTCCCCTTAAAAAGCAAGTACCACAGGGCAGTGGTGATTTTATCTATTTATTAAAGCTTTGCTATTTGATCAGCATTCAATGTTTTGGAAGAAATGTCAGCTTTGGGCTGCTAATATTATTATTTGCATCCATACACAGACGATTCTTTTGTTGTCATCATTTGTCCAAAACATCAGCCACTGAAATAATCACAAAACGCTTTAAACCTTGACTAAAAAAAAATCCCCCTACAGTTCAGCTTTCTTTTCAGTAACAATCACTCTGTTAACTATGCAGGCCTTCATGAACACAGCAATGTCACTTCCCATGTAGAATGTCTTTACACATTACAAAACAGCAGTAAACAACCTCTCATTTCATAGGGTTTTCTGTCAGAAGTACCTCAAAAGTAGGTATCTTGAAAAAATCACTTTTGCAGAGAAGAATATTAACATTAACATTTACTGAGGCAAAGCCAAGAAGACACTAACTAGCACCTTGATTTTTCTTTTCCTTAAATGCACTCCTATCTGTAAAATTAAGCACATATAAGATCAGGGACCAGCAATATACAAATATCATCAGCATCCTCTTCCAGCTACACTAGTAATACTCAAAACTAGGCCAGACACACAAACAAGCAAGATGAATGAGTCTTGAAGAAATACACAGCATGGAAAGGAATGGGAAGAACAGGAAGCTAAACAGAAAGGATTGCGAGACCAAATACAGTCCATCTTCTGGTCCAAGAATTAGTTTGTGAAATCACCCTTCAGTTCCTCAGCTAGCAGTCAGCTGAAGAGCTACTGACTCCTGACATTTCCTCCCCACAAACACAACAATTATTTTATACTTCAGTGAACTCCTCTTCATCATCTTCAAATCCTGGAGGAAATGTATTCATCTTGAATTCTGAGTATTTTGGTGGTGGTAGCAGAACTTGCAGAAGGCTACTGTAGAGGTTATGACATCATTGCTTGTACATTATGCACTTCACAATTTAGAGAATATACTTACAGACTACTTAAATAGAGAAGGCGTGTTCAAGGTAGAGGCAGTTACAGTACATTCAGGGTATGTTACAGAAACCATTTGTGGTAGCCATTTGCCAAAAGGAAAAAAAAAAAAGGAATTTTTGTTTCCCAGACCACAGAGGTTATAACTACAATACCCAAGAGAACAGGTAATATATCCCAATCACTGCATTTTAATGCAGTCTTCTTCCAGAATTCATGTACAAAGTGGAAAAAAAAAGTTTAAATACCCCTTCATTGACAAATAAGGAGAAAAGAACTAAAAAAAGAAACCAGGCACTTTGACCATTTAGGTAAGCAGCCATTTCCTCTTACCAGATTTCTGCACATGAATAAGTCTTTACATTGGTCTTGCTATGCTTGCAGCACACGGAGATTCAAGTCAACTTTTTTTTCCCTGTTGGTAGTGTTAGTTCTAGTTATAGGAAACTATGCCAATTGAATTGGTAACACTGAGTTATTTCATTGGCAGTTGAGCATATGTTGATCATTTGACTGACAACTGATCAATTTAATAGCTATCAAAGTTACATATTAACAAAACAATACATAAAAAATAATCAAAGAGACAAATGAAGGTTAACACCTGACTGAAGCTTGCATTGAGACTTGCCTTTATAGGTTCTGTTTGTGACTCCTTTCACGGTGTTACTGTGGACTGATTTCCATCACATACAGCAACTGGTACTAAACTACAATACTTTCAGGTTTGAAACACGTTCAGTAGAGACCACCCCAACATAATGAAAGGTCAGCATGATGCTGCAGGAAGGAGGGAGAAGGAAACCTCCCCACCTTTCATCCTCACTGGTTGTACTTGTAGAGATGGCATACAGAGTAAACTGCAGCATGCCTGCCTTGTACTTGGGGTGAAATCATTATTTCACAGCAGTGTTTATCATACTTTAGTGAGCGGCTTGGTTTGAATTTAACAGTAAGACTGGCTAGGATTACTTTGGGTTTTCTCTTCAAAGAAACCAAAGTACGTATTTCCAAAAATTTTGTATATACTTATTCTGCTACAACATGTAAATCACAAAGGAGGGATTACCTAAGGCTACCAAATAGTGTGCTTATTCAGTAGCTATTATTCTGTCTGATAAAACATCCTCAGATGCCTTGACTACAAATGGCTTAACCTCTTTTTTCCTCTGACTGTTATTTGCTGAAGAGAGAGAGAGGAGATGTGGGAGTATGACAGACTGCCTTCCAATTCACTAACAGAGAATACTGTTGGTTATAGTCCTCGTGCACACTTTTGCTGGGCAGCGTAACTCCTCTTCTGTTCACTACCTTCAAGAAAGTCTAGGAAACACCTCTTCAATCCACTGTCCAGTTTCCTCTTCCTACTGAGTGAAAATCCACATCACATGCAGGCCAATGGCACTACTCTAGTATTTAATTCTCTTGGCTAGAAACATCAATTCTATCTAAGTACTTTGAAGCAATTATCCACATCCATCAGCTACATTCTAAATGTAGCGCAGCTCTGTAGAGGCTCAGTTTTCACCAGGACAACAGGAGAATGTGCAAGGTTTGGTGAATACCCAGATAACAAACCAATGCAATCAATGGATGCAGGACACAGTCAGAAAGGGCTGTTCCTTTTTGAAAGAATCTTAAAAAAATACAAAAAAAACAACCCCTCCCCTTTGCCCTCCCCCAGAACAACCTGTCATGAGATGTTTTTGGTGCCCACTCACAACACAAGTCCATGTTATCTGGGTCTTTTGCGAGTCACAAATATCAATACACGCCTGATGGCGATTAGACGATCTTTCAGGGAGGTCATAGCCAGTATAGCCAGCTGAGCTCTGTTTTCCAGAGGCAACACTGCCAAGAGCCACCAGTACCAGGCAGGACCACTGGGGTTGCTCTGCAGAAGGATGGAAAAACATGCTGTTATGTTTTCACCAATGAAGAACATCAATGAAGTCCCATGAAGAACATCACCTTCCTTCTCACCTTCTATTTGGTAAGGAAGTCACCACAAAACAAGCAATAAATGAACACTTAATTGCAGGTATTCTCTTTCTCTATATACACCATTAAGTCTTATCTCTTCAGCTACCAAATTACAAAGCTACATTGTTTACCATGCTTCATGCCAACACAACAAAAATAGGTAAATAAGAGTCTAGAATGTGCAAAGCCACAGCAAAAATCTCTCAGAGAACAGTCTAGTGTTAAAATTGTGTGTAGAATAAGGCTGCATAAGTAGGCAGGTTTTATTACCTGTGGCTCTGGTTCTTTTCCTGGCATAGATCCAAAATGATTGAGAATTTGCGCTTTCATATTGTCTTTAAGAGAAGTAA
This sequence comes from Cinclus cinclus, assembly GCF_963662255.1. Classification (NCBI taxonomy): domain Eukaryota; kingdom Metazoa; phylum Chordata; class Aves; order Passeriformes; family Cinclidae; genus Cinclus; species Cinclus cinclus. The sequence continues at coordinate 87,637,148 of NC_085047.1, forward strand.
ACCAGGCAACAGCTTGATCATAGACTGAATCATGAAGGCGAACAAGTTCTTCATATTCTGGTCCTTCAACCTTATTGTTAAAAGAAGGGAGATGGAACAAAACAGGTTTGATACTGTGGAGTCCACACGCTTCCCCAGAAGCAAAATAATGCAGTGACTACAGCTGTTCAAATCTCCTTATCTAAACCAACTGTGCCTAAGTCTCAGATTTCAAACCTGTGATGCTGGAGTCTTTTTACCCTCCCCTAGGTGTTCTGAAGTGATATTTCTTGGAACAGTAACTGCCTCACTTGTATCCATTCCTAAATGCTGGCATACTAGATAGAGGAATATGCTCTCTAATCCTGGGACACATTTATCATCTCAAACCTACAGTCTCGAGTCCCTGTCACAGAATGACCTCTGGACAGTGATACATCATCTGGCAAAACAAAACAAACACTACTGCCACCGAGCACAGAGACGGGGGGGCTACAGCACTTAAGAGACCAGCACTGTTTTATAGAAGTGTTAAGGCCATGGTAGGACAGCCAAGGAGAAGGAGAAGGGTAGACACCCAAGCAGGCAGGAAGCAGGGAAAGTGATCCTTTCCCAATACCAGAAACAGTCATGAAGAAACACCCTCATTGGAGCAGAGTGTTTTAGTTGCACAGGCCTACTATTAGCTATTAGGGGGAAGAAAAAAAAAAAAACATAAGCAAAAGCCACTACAAATTGGTGATTTGTGGGGGTTTTGATTCTGGATTTTTGTTTGGGGTTGTTCGGGTTTCTTTCCCCTTTAACATGTGCACATCACATAGGTGATTTCACCTATGCTACTTGCTCAGATACACATCTGATCTAGATGCTCTGGATACCCTTCACAACCAAGGAGAAACAGTTCTAGAGAGCAATTAATCTCATCTTAAGGTAATTATCTAAGAGCATATAAAACAGGTATATTTGCACTGAGATTTCTGACCAGACATATCATGGATGTAGGGCACTGAACAGACACCAGCCTACAATGTGAGACAAGGTAAATCTCACTAATTATGAAGAGGTGGATCTCTGGCACCATCTATAAACAATGCCTATATACCTGAGTTCCACTACTCTTCACAGGGAATTAAACAGAGCACAGCCCTCACTCTGAGCAGATTGCCTATTCCGGCCTTTCACAGCCAAGGGCACCTCCATGCGCTCAACCTTTTGTGCCCTGGCAAACAACTGCATCACTGTGCACAGGTTAGAAAAGCACTGCTAAGGGCTTACAGACTTTCACTTCAACTGTGAGAGTGTGCTAGAGCTGTATGACCAAACTGACTTCATCAGGTGACAGGAGATGACTGATAAACTCAATGTTAACAGTTACCAAGGTTTTAAAGACACCATCTGAAGATGAACCACAAAGGACGGCCAAAAAATTCAGCCTTTGGCCAACACCCATTACAAACACCTGCCTTGATGCAGGTTTGCTAACAGGATTTGTTTTTAAAAGCTACTCCCCTCTCTGCATTTCTCTGCTCTCAGTCATTTCTAATGGATGCTTTTACAGGGCATGGTTGACTACGTATCCCAAAGAACTCATTTTAAGAGCAGACTCCCACATTTATTTGAGGACCTGTTCTGTAAATGAGAACTTGGGAGGACATATGAAGTGTGTCAACTGTCTGTTCAGTGCAAGAGAACAGTCAGTTCTCCACCAACAGGAGCATGTGCTTTTAGAAGGCTTTAAATTCTGTACCAGTTTTAAAATGTTACTCTGACCTCACCTACACACCATGACCTCAGCATCCTAGAAGCTACTTTGAGATCCATGAAAGCAGTGTAACACTTTAGGCAGAGAAAATTACAAGGGAAGAAAGGAAGAAAGGGAAAGAAGATACAAAGTTTGTTCCATGTTTTTTAAAACAGAGCTTTAGTGTATTTGTAATGATATTGGCTTAAAAATAATGCACAGCTAGCTTGAAATGCAACAAGGAAAGGCTATTTAAGTGAATCCAGCAATACATGGGTATGAATAACTTTGCACCATAGATCACCTTTTTATCTTCAAGATACTCGATGTTTGCTGTGTTATATCCATCTCGCTGGCCATGGCTTAAGACCCTAAAACGACGGACACCAACTGTATCAACAACTGAGCGTCCATCAGGAAAAAACTTTACGTCCCTGATCTCTAATATACAGCCATGATCTGCAAATCTGAAATGACAGAAGGGCATAAAAGCGGAAGTCATCAACAAGTGTTTATAGACATCAGGACAAATACTGGGCCTAATTCACCATTTCTTACTTGAAAGAGGATTCTGCTTTGGTGACAATACATTTCTGCTTATTCACATAAGCCACACAACCCCCACCCTTTCTGCCTTCCCTCAGAGGACCTGCAGCAGCATTTTCAGGGCAGGTTTGTGGGGTAGGAGGGTTGGAAAGGGACAGGAAACTAAATGAAGCACATTTTCATGCTGGGAGTTGCCAGCTGCTGGTGGCAAATTCATCTGGTTTGCAAAGAAAACAAGATGGGTAAAGATACTGTAAGGAAGTACAGAAACTGAGGAACAAACACATGGCTGTGAGGGCTATCTCTCTACTCCAAGGTGTAAGTAGAAGATTGCAGGCTTTAGAAGTAAAAGGCTTTCTGTATAAAAAGTATTTTCTTGCATTCGTTTCCTTTAAATAAAAAAAAAAAAGTCAAATCAAACCCAAAATAGCCTCTTCACAAAAGCACATTTATATCCACTATATTTAGAGTAGGCACAGGTTTTAATCACACCCTGGAAATAGGCACACAATAAACTTTTACTTTATCATGCTTACTTTAACTCTACCTTTGTGGTGCAGTGATTTCACTAGAGAGGCTGATTGCACAATGACTCTTCACCACAATACTCCTGCAGGTCTACACCTCAGCCTACTGTTAGGCAGGAGAAAGCACTGTATCTAGTCTCATCTCAAGATACCAAACCTTGCAGGGTCTGATAAATTCTTTATCATGGAAATGATTGTTTTGCTAGGGCTTGGCCATTCTTACAATGGTGTGATGAAGAAATTACTCCTGTTTCTGCTCTACCAGAAATCATGGGTTTGGGAGGGGTGGGGGGGAAGCTCACCACTGTGAATAACTGTTCCCTCCCAGCCAGTGTACAGGAAAAATCCAGGAAGAGCACAAGGAGCAGAGCTGCACACAGCTAAGTCCTGGTGCTCTACCAGTAAGACTGATTTAAAAAAAACAAACAAGTCTGTTAGTTTATTATAGCAATATTACACTATACACTACTTAAACAACTACATAAAAATTGTTTTTAATTAATGATTTTAGTGACATTCATACTGGATTTAGAAATTAATATAGAAGTGAGGATTTTTGATTTTTTGTTCTTAGAGGAGTTACTTTTGGGTAGACAGGGACCTGAACCAGAGAGACAAGAAAGCACCTGGAGACAGGCATAAAATGTGCTGACAACATTAAGAGCTTATATTGTTTACCAATTATAAGTTAAAATGGAGAAATAAAACAGAGGAAGGTAATGAACTAAACATGCTTTGTCACTGTGTTTTTCAAGGGAGGTATGTATCAGTGTTTCAGTAGATGAGGCAAAACAAGTTTCCCTGCTTCTTGTATTCCCAAGTTGATTTCGCAATTTTGAATAAACAGAAGAACTTCTTTACTTGTGTAAGAAGCTGGAACAGCCTGCCAGGTGTCTGCACATGAAGGTTTCCTGTGCTTCAGTGTTTAAGTTATCATGCTCAAAAAAGTTTAATTATTGTAGTAACTCAGACAGGACATATAAATCTAACCATACTGAATCTAATTTCATGATGTTATCTAAAAAAACAGTTACTGTGTTTTGGGGATTGTAACACCTTGGCCCTCTGTATCATTATACCTGATTCCATATAAATTTGGCTCTTCCAAAAGCCTGCAGGGATGTAAGCAGAATTATCACTGAAGTCCTAGGGTAATTCTGTCCTCACTCTCACAAGTATTCACTTTCAGAAAATTGGTAGTAGGCCTGAAAGGGACTGTGGAACATCCACTGCTTCTGGAGTCTGAACTCCAGAGTGCAGTACTGACAGCATGCCAAATGGCATTGCAGCACAACCACAGCTGACTGGAAGCTGCAGTATCTCCTGCATTCTTATAGCTACCTTACTGTCCAGCCTGGGAGAAAAATAAAATCCCCTCCTCCCCCCCTCCAAGAAGCATGGAGTGGCCAAGAAAAGGCTGCCAAGCCTCAGTAATGACTGCCCCCCTCTCAGCTCCAGCGATGATCACATACAAAAATGCTGCTCCTGAGGATGCCTGTCTAATGCATTCTTAAAAATTCCCATGTTTGTTATCCATTCTACAGCCTGCCAATGTAGCTTCTGAAGTCAGCAACTACTGCATTTCATAAGGCAGACGTCTTAAGATCACCTCATGCTTCTCCCATGAGCATGGTCTCAAAATCCCATTATCTGTGAAATACTTAAACTTGAAGGCTTTCGTAGAATTGGAGAATAGTTCTGTGTTGTAAGGGACCTTTAATCTAGTCAGTCTCTGCATAGGGAGCTGGAAACACATCAGTGTCAGAATTCACGAAAATGAATGAAAGGTATGATCATATAGAAGACAATGTAACCCACTCATTGCAAATAGTTTAGACATTACAACACAGCAGTAAAGACAAACATTCAAATTCAACATTCAGCAGCAAAACAGACTTCTCAGCCAAGGGTATACTTTGTCTCATTAAAATGATACCACTCTTTCAGGAAAGCAATGGGAAGCCTGGATATTTTGCCTTATTTTTGTTTTGTTTTGCTTTTTTAACTGAGTAGACAGAGGGGGAACCTTACCCAGACAGTCAGTTTGCGCTGGAACAAAAACAGCCCAGCAAGCTTTCCAAAGACACAGCCAATTAAATGCTATTTTTGGAGCCTGTAGTAGCAGGATGAGTTGCATTCTTGATGTTATCCAACAGGGGAATAATAAAAGTACATCCATGTGTAAAAAGGAACGTTTAAAGTCCAAAACTAAGAAGTAAGCAACTTTAGAACTGGTTCATATAGGACTGGAAGGAACCACAGTGGTTTGGGGAGACAAGTATACTGTGCTGCAGTATTCCATTAGCTCACAGCAGTCTTGGCAACAACAGGACGTTCTCAGCTCATCTCCTTACCCTTTTAATTCATCAGCTAAGCACATGCCAAACTGCTTGGTACCAGTTTCCATGCATCTTCTTATCATTAGGCGATAACGAGGTTCAAAGACATGGAGTGGACAAGGGATGGTAGGAAAGGCCATGGTACAGACGAAGATGGGAACATCTTTATTCAAACTGTAAGAAAATGGTTTAAAAAAAAAAATCACCCTTTTTCTGGGTGCTGCTATATTCAGCATATATCCTTAATACAAGACAAATGGCTTCCTTAGACTCAATCTTTGTAAATGCAGATCTCTTCAAGGTTTGCCATTTTCACAAGACAAACAATATTTCAGTACTCTTTTCCTTAATACATTAAATAAACAATCCCTCTAACCTACTTACTTCCTTAGAGCAAAAAGTCAAGAAAGAGCCAATTTCCCAAAAAAATGCATAGGGATACATCTTAGATACATGGCAAGGTTTTGTTGACAACTTTTCACTGTAACAAAGCTCTTAAGAAATAGCCATGTTCAAAGCAAGAGTGCAGAGAATCCCCAAACTAAGTAAACCCCTTTGATTTCAAAGCCCATTAATCCATCTGATTTTTTTTGGGATTAACTGCATGTTTTGCTTTACTTTTTAGCTGAGTTACAGCACAACATTCACAAGTCACTGACAAAACTGGATACCTGAACTTCTCCTGACCTGAAGTATAACCCATTGATAATTTGAATTCTATTCCCAGAAAACCCCACTGTGTAACTTCTAAAGCTATTATGTTGTTTCAGAGGAAAAAGCAATTATCTTTATTTTAAGAATATTGCTGTGCTGCTCCACCATCCAAGCACCTTGTTACTTGTTTATCTGCAACATACATGTCAAAATTACAAAATCAACTGGCAATGTGTTACAAATTCATTCCTTTGGTGCATTTTCGTAAGCAAATTAATCATCTTCAGTAATTTAGATTGAAAAACACATTTCTGTAACAGCTGTCAGTAGTATAAAGAGAGCCTACTTTGACAATTCCTTCATTTCTTCCTCATAAACTTTCTTCCTTTCAGATAATTCCTCTGGCAAGTAATGGACTATCAGCTCTTCTGTAAGGACGGTCTTCTTGTAAGTTCTGCTTGCCAGAAACTACAAGGAAGAGTCAACTCTTAAGTCTGGTATCAAGAAGACAAGTAACATCTCTTCCTCCCAGCCCATTCTTCCCTGAGGCCAAAGTGCACATTAGTTAGGACTGTACAGATTCTTCACCCTTTCCAGCCTCCAGGTACCAAAACTTCTACTTCAGCCTATGTGGTTCATCCCACTGTCCTTTTAACTGTAACCTCATATCCTTTTTTGGCAGAAGCTGTACTACCAGGAAGAAAAGGCAGTCCATCCCCCACTTTTGCAAAGACATGCGTACCTTTTTCACCTACAGCTGCCAGCTTACTGCCAAGACATGCCATGTAGGGGATACCTCAGGTCTGCTACTGACAAGTGTTGACCAAGGAGTAACCATTCTTCATACACCACTGCTTCCACACAAACCAGAAATTTGGTATGAACATGGCTATGGCTGGAGGGACCCAGGCATTAGTCTAATGTGATACTGGAAGCCTCCATTTCTTTAAGAACCAGTAAATCCACTTGCATTCCAAAAAATGCCAAATATAACCCTGAGTAAATGATGTCTGTGCATAGCTTGATGCTGTCAGTACCGTCTTGTTCTGGTTTCACAGAATCACAGAAATTTGGGCTGGAAGGGACCTTTAAATGTCATCTAGTCCAACCCCTTCAAGTGAGCAGGGACAAATGCATCAGATTCAAATGGATCAGACTGCTCAGAGCCCCCCATCCAGTACGACCTTTAATGTTTCCAGCAATGGAGAATCTGCAAACTCCCTGGGCAACCTCTTCCAGTTTCATCACCCTCATGGTAAAAAATTTCTTACTTGCATCTAATCTCTTCAACTCTCTTTCACTTCAAAAGCATTAACCCTCTACTAAAATGCCTATCCCTATATTTTTTATAAACCCCCTTGAAGTACTGCAATGCTGAGATCAGGTCTTCCCAGAGCCTTCTCCTCACCAGGCTGAACAACCACAACTCTCAGCCTTTGCTCATAGGAGAGGTGGCTCCAGCCCCAGACCATGCTCATGGCCCTTCTCTGGAGATGCTCCCCTGAGCTGGGGAACCCAGAGCTAGATGCAGCACTTCAGGTGGGGTCTCACCAGAGAGGAGCAGAGGGGCAGAACTACCTCCCTCACCCTGCTGGCCACGCTGCTTTGGATGCAGCTCACAAGTAGAGCATAGAAAATCTCCATATAGACCTTTCCAGAAGAACACAGGATTGTGCAGTTTTGTTAACTGGGGCAAGGACATACTTACTTCTGACAACTTCTCCTTGCAGAGGGGGCAAAGCGGATTATGGTCAAGGCAACGCTCAAGGCATTTGAGGCAAAAGGTGTGTCCACAGGGTGTGGTAACAGGTTCGTAGAACAACCTTAACATGAAAACATGGAAGAAGAAAAGCTAAGCTGCCAACAAAAACAATGTGTGGAGAGGAGGGACTAGTCATAGCTCTTTCTTTTTTTCTTTCTGCTTTTGTATAAAGCACAGGTGATAGCATTATCCAAGGATTCTAAAAAGGTTTTCATTTTTACAAGTGTAAACAGTGGAGAACCACATACATAATGGAGAAAACCACATCTGTAAAGATACACCAGATGTAAGATTCAGCAAAAAGGAAGAGAGTAATGATTTAGACATTCTCTAGCAGGTTTCTTACACCATGATAACTTTTTTCAGAAGCTAGAGAGGCCCTGTTATGTTAATGCCAGGTCAACACAGTCATACCTCATGCAGAGGGAACACTCAAAGTCCGACGCATCCACCAGAGTTGTTGGTATTTCACTTGAAGTGTCAGTGGTGTTTTCAGGTAAAACATCTCCATCTAAGTAGTCAAGAAGATTATTATAGTAAAGATGTAAGCATTACTGCACTTTCTAATGCTCTTTACACTTTCCATAAAAAATCCGATGCACTTTTTTTTTCCTGAAGTTTTGTTGCAACAAACATACCTCCCATCTAAGTTTTAGATTTTTTAGCAGGAGATCTTTTGGAGAGCAGAGGATGATGTCTGTGGCCAGAGACAACACTTCAGAGTTGAACACCCATTATTTGCTTCTCCAAAACTGACTGCATTGTGGGTTTTTCTAGACTAGTTTTTAAAATATTCTGCTATTGCTTTCCCACCACCACCCCCACATCAGCCAGGCCAGATGTTTTCAAGTACATTAAGTCCAGAATTTGTTTACACACAGTCAAAATATTTCATCACAGTTTATTATACATTTCTCAGCAGGGGTAATTTTTCTTACAAATATAAAAAGGCTTACATTTTTTTTACACTAGGTTGTTGTAGAAATCCCAAATTTCAGACAGCTTAAAAGGCCTACTGGAGCTGCATTAGCTAACACAGCTTTTAGTAGGCTCAACAATCTGCAAACATAGAGGCAACACACTTCACTTATAATTCTACCCAGATTGATTTCTGGGGATTTTTTTTTTTTCATTTGTTATCTCTAGGTTAAACTCACTTTAAGGGTAAGCACTTCAAATTTCACAGCAGCATAATTTAGGTTCAAAAGCTATCAGCTCCAGCTTCTGTTGACATTTACACAAGCAAATTCTGCAGCTTCTTTTACAATTTGCATCTTTGTGATGAGCTGCAACAGAGCCATGACTGCTGCCTCCACATGTTTTTTATTAACCAAATTCTTGACCATTAAAAAGCTCTACTTTTTGTGTTAACTTAAAACACTAGGATGCTTTGTTAAAGAGTAACTTAGGCTCAGCATCTGGTTTATCTTGGGCACAGACAACATAGGTGGTGTTTGGCCTACAAAGCAAAACAGTGCTATCTTTAACCTACATCTCATATGTTAGCATTTAGTAATTGCAAGGACCTGGCTGTGTTAATTCTGCAAATAGTAACATGGCACTGAGACCTAGTACAGACCAGAAATTAGTGCTTATGGGTAAAACAATCTCTGGCCTTCCCTGTGAAGATACAGGTGGGTCAGATTTCACAATCTATTTACTGAGTCTGCAGTTCACAGGCAAGTACAGGGTTCTTTCCTCCACAGCAACGTGATCAGAAACTGGCTATATACTGATCTTTTGTAGAGGTCCAAGACAGACAGTTGTACTTGAAGACTTGTAACATTTTCAGGCAGAAGTCAAACTCATCAAGGTGTGGGCTGTTTGTTTGCTTTTTTTTTCTTTAAGGGAAAAAATTCACACCAGCACAGCAACATTTTCAAAGTCTACATTAACCAGTTATTACACTACTTAATGAAGTATTGCCTTCACCATTTTCAGCCCTGAGTACTAAAGCCACTCTGGAGGTCTTTGTTAGAAGCTTGAGAAGCATACAAATTGTAAGCACAGCTATCAAGTAACAGAAAACTGGGGCTGGGGGGGCTAATTACCCTTTAAAAGGCTTCTTTGTTTGCTTGGAAAATTTCATGTAAAGTTGCATGTGACCATTTCTAATGCCAGTTGAAGATTAATTTCCAGGCTTACTTCATTTTTCAACCGTATAGAAAGACAATGAAATTCAGCTATATCTGAGACCTAGAAAATGGAAATGGCACTACCAACAGAAGACTACACTATGAGTGGATCAGACAGACCTTACATTGGAAATGGCCCATTTGAGAAAGAAAAATACAGTTTTCAGTCAATAAACTTAAACTGCTCTGGAATAAGGTAAATAGGTTGTTAGAGCAGACACAGACACACCAGAGAACAAAGTATTAACCCAATTCCTGTAGGGAATATTTTACTGACCCCTATAAAAAAGGAGGAGTAAAGAAGTTCACAGTTTTTCAGTATGTGCAAGAGAAATTGCTTTTCTAAGCCATAACACAAACCTTTTTTAAGAATCTTACTGGGGACATCCAAACTCTGCAAATCCCTCGTATCACTGGACAGCTTTCTTTTTAAGCCAACCCCAGGTAAACTGGAGAGAATAGCTCCCAAAGACTTCTTGTTGTCATCAAAGTAGAGATCCAGAACGTGATGGGTAACAGAAGAATCAGTGTTTCTGAATACATCAGATTCTTGGGACGGGGTTTTTGTTAACCTGAACATAGTATCCTAAAAGAGTAAGAACAGTTATATACAGCATGAGACAATTTTGGTTCGCTTTCATCTATTACTTTTACCAGCAATAGATCAATGTTCCCACAAGGAGCCTAGCAATGGAGAAAGGTCTGTATCAAAGGTCACTTCCCAACTGCATGAAGTATGACCATGTCTCTCCTTACAGCTCCTGTCTCTAGAAATTATGTTCCTGTCATACTAAAATCTGCAGTAGAAAAAAACCACAAACACAACTGAACCTCACATGAAGGCATCATACTGTTCTCTGAAGAAAAAAGTTCACTCTCTTATTTTTCTGAGGAAGTACATCCCAGTAAGAGATCCAACAGCAATGGAGAGAACAGGCTTACCATGAAAGTAAGTGCCTACACATGTGCAGACAAAGACAATGTCACACAGATCAGAAAGATCCATGAGCTATTTTTGGTATTTTTATATGAAACACTTTTTTGCTTTACCTTTGAGGACCCAGCAACAGAGTTATCTTCCACAGGTGACTGTGTGTTTATGCTACTCAGAAATGCAGGTTTCAATCTTGTATGGGATGTTCGACTAGAGAAAGGTGCTGTTAGACTATCATGCACATTTTCAAAGGCTGGGAAAAACATCTCACACATTATCTAGTCAATTAGAGAGAGAGAAAAAGAAAAAGTAATAATTACAACATAGATATTTATGTTTGTGTGAACACAAATGTAAAAACTTCATAGTTTCTAGATGCCAAGAAACTTGCAATGTCCAAGACATCCTGCATTCCCCAATGCCCATGGGAAACCTGAATGGCAGTGCCCACCACAGCCATAGTCACATTTCAAGGTGCTCTTCTGGTGCCCACCACCCCTTACCAAAGGCTTCTGCTCCCCAGGAGCATCCAGGGCAGCCGTATCTTGCAACCTTCTCCTGATCCTACCCATCTCCATTTTGACACTGCCTCCAGAAGTCTTCAGACCATGCTCTCCCATCAAAACCAGTTAAGAGAGATGTATTTAAACATTCCTTGTGTTCTACATCCATCTCTTCCATCCTCAAGCAGATTTAACCCCTAGCTTAAAGCTGTGTAGAGCCTATTCCCCCCTCTCACCAGTCCCCACCAAGCATCTTGCCAAATCCTTGTCTCATTTTTATGAAAAAGCTGCCTGTATGGATGGTCACATAGAACCTGATGATGGGCTGTTAGCACTTAATGTGTCTAACTTCCCATAAGGAACAAATGCTACACAGACTGTGGGATTTTTCCAGGACAGGGCAGCACACAGCTTCCTCTTCTCAATCCTCTGCCACTTCCCATATAAGTAATTTTCTGATGGGTATAAAATTAGCGGCCTCAAGCCTGCACAGTGGAATTCACAAATATATAATCCCTCTGGGTGAGGAACCAACCAAACCCAAGAAGTGCTTCACACAGCATAATGCTAAAAAGGAAGAGACTGGAGAATCTACGGGATCAAACTATCTTGTGGGTGTTTACTATCACCTGAAATACCATGAATTTTACTTGGCTGTGGGATTAAAAGCAGCACAATGGCCAAGCAGCCAGCAAACGCATTTTATACCTTTTGGGCTTCTTTCTTCATTGAGCTCCATTCAGGATTTAAGGCAACACAATAAAGAAACTCCTTCAATGCTTCCTCAGTCCTTTCCAATCCAGAAAGAGCTTTTGCTTTCACATAATGGCCCTGTTCACACAAAGGAAATGTACAAATCTAGAGATCATTTCTGAAGAGCCTGAAAACAAACCTGAAAGTTCAAGACATTCTGCAGGTGAAGAATAAGATGCTTTTGGGGTAACAACCTCTTTGACATGTGTGACTGAAAGAAACAGTCCTATCTGCTGAAAAAGACTCCTCAGGAACCCTCTGCTGCATCATCCCTTGCCAAAGGCATTGCTCATTTCCTAAGAGAAGAGCTGTAGTAAGGAGGGGCATTTTCCCCCCAGGGATAAAGTCTATTACACATCCCACTATGCCTGGATACACCAGAGAACAGTTTCACATACCAAAACAAACTCAAAAAGTAATGCACCTGCAGAGAAAAGGCAGTGACACAGGGCACCCTGGAAGTGGCAGCTGAGAGAGTTCATGATAGTCACTTCTCCTGGATGTCTTACTAGGACAGAGATAATTTTTCACCTGTTTTATTTGGCCCAAAAACATAATGAATTTAGGGCAACGTACCAATGCTTGACCTGAAACATTTTAGCCCACCCTACTTCTCCCGTGTTCTGGAGTAAAACATCCAATGGCCAACAGGTCAGCAGCCAGCTTAAATCCCACTTTTCTTGTTACTAGTAGCAACAGAGGAATGCCTTGCCTCTGAACTTACCTGCAGATATCAAACTACACTTCTGATCTGACCATGGAAATTACTTCCTTTACAATGAAAAGAAACTAAGTGTGCATATAAATACTCCCCTCTTGCTTATTAGACAGAAGTGTGCTCTACAAGTCCTCCCCTGACCCACATGAACTCTACGCTGGACTGAAAGTATAGCTTCATTCATGTAAGAGACTGGCTAGATAAGCAGATTCACTTTTCTTCCTTCATAATAATGCTGAAAGATGAAGTATCATATAATCTTCCTGAGCAAGTAACTCCCTCATTCTTTCAATACTGCCACCCAAGCTGAGACCTGTCAAGATCTTCACCATTCCACTGGAATTGGAAGAAGGAGGCTCATGCCAAAAGTAAGTAGCAAGCACTGCACAGGCCAGGTTAATTAACATAATTATCATTTGGTGACCTGCACAAAAAGTCTCAGTACACATCAATTCTCTCCAGGCAAGATACATTTTTCTTTTTCACACTGCAGTAAGAAGAGAGATACTGTGAGGCCTGACCCTGACCTTACCTGGATGCTTGCACAGCCTCCAAATCACCTTTTACACACCTGCCATCACTGTCAGCACTACTGCACTGCACTGGGGAGCCTACAAGCTTGTTTGGGCTCATCCTTTGGAGCCATAAGAGCAATGTCCTTATCTGGCCTGCAAAGGAGGACTCAGCTGGGCTGTCCACAGACAAAGTACCTAAAGATCCAACACCTGGAGTTAGGCCCAGGGACTAGAGGCCCCTATAGTTCAGAGACTACCGCTGCCACCTTCCCTTTCCTATTTTCATATATCCCTGACAAACATCATACTGGATGGGAGATCCAAGCAGGACCACGAGCAGCAGGAAGGAGGGCACCTCAGTCTACACTCCATATAAAAACACAACTGGAAATATCTCCTTGCCTTACAGAGTCCAAGGACCCGGTTTTCATAGCAACTGAAATTTATCTACAATTTATCTACAGCTCCAATGACTCCAGCATACCAAGGAGTTTCACCAGTAGCTCAGCAAGCCCCTACATCTGTTACCAATAAGCCAAAGATACTGGTAGGTGAACACTTGCATCCTAGGAGCTACTCCCAGAATTAAGTTTAATTTTATGTTGCATTTGTTTTTTTCTAACTACACAGCAAATGTCTGAGCTAATCTCTGCCACTGAATGAGACACTGCAACAGACAAAACAAAGCAGATGCCCAGAGCTCCTGGAGAACATGGACTCTGGTCAGCACAGCTTATGTCCATGTCACAAACATGAAAGCACAAGTGAAGTACGTCTAAGACGCTGCTGGTTACGCCATGATGATAAATTTCGTTTTCAATTAACATTCTTCAGAGATGTGATTAATGAAACCTTTATCCGCCTACAACTGACACACATCGCATTTCCATGGATTCAGACAAACAGGAGACACTTCCAGAAAACATCTGAACATGCCCAAGTAATTTTTCTCCCTCTGCACACAAACCCAGCCAGCATCACTTGAGATGGGATTCCTGACTTAATGAGAAATTATCTGATATAGAGAAGAAAACTGGATGCAGGGAAAGATCATGAACTGCCTTCCAAAATGAAAGGTTTTAACGGGTGACAGGAGAGACAGCCTTCAGAGACAGTAACCTAACTCGCCAGAGACTCGGTGTTTCAGACAGCACCTCTCTGCCTGCCCTGCATCATCCCTGACTGGGAATGGAGCACTAGATGCACAGCCCTCCTTGCTCAGGCAGGAGGCCAAGGCATTTATACAACACCTCCTTAGTCTCCACAGGAAGACAATGTCTGCCCAAAATCCTTCCACAATTCTCCATGCTACGCTCTCCCCAGAAAGCAGCCAGAGGCTTTATATGCTCAAACTTGTGCTGCAGGTTGCTACTGATAGGAGAGAGACTGACTGCAGCTGGAATCCTAGGCGGGGTGAACTGATGGACACCCAGTAAAGCCTCAGGCAACCAGTAGTAATGATGGGCACCATATGCTTCCATTTCTATCTCCTAACATAATTTCTGATACTTGCTTCAAACTGCCCATTGCTCCTTGTATCACATCCTTTGGTTACAAATAAAAAAATCTCAACCCCTGCATGAAACACCATGACACAGGTAGACATCACAGATGTGAAATTTTAGGACTAAAGAGGGAAATAAAATAATCCTGAAATACAGTCTGGGTGGCTCCTCAGAAAAACACATTGACCAGAAGGCTGTCATAGCCAGCCACTTCCTGGGAATACATCATCCCAGAGGGACCTGCAGAGCCATCCTGGGCTGCTGGAGCCTTATGGACAGATTCTGCTGCCAAGCTGCAGCACAAGCTGTAAGAGGTAATAGCCATCAGCATGAACAAAACCATGCCACCAGCTGCCCACCACCAACATCCCACCAGCTGGAGAGATTCTGAGGACCTTCCAGACCTAAGATGTTTCTGGCCCTGTTAAATGCCACGGTGGTCTTCCAACTACAACCCCAGCAGCACTGTCCCCGGCACAGAGAGAAGCCCTGAGAAGAAGCAGTTTTCATTTTGGTCTTTACAAGAGGCAAGCACCGTACCGCGGGCCAGTGGGGTTTGTTCCGGCACAGGATGTCCGCGTCGTGAAGAGCTTGCTGATAGTTTTTCATCAACGTACAGAGCTCTGCCCGCTGTGCTATTAATGAACACTTGCAAGGAGCTGGAAAACAAAAACAGTTGCAAGGAACTTCATTAAAAGAAGTACTAGGACATGTTAAATACTGTAACCTCATATCCAGCCACTGTAACCAAAAAAAAAAAAAACAAAAAACCCACTACTTCACACCCATTACATTTATACTCTCCTGTAATGGAAAAAAAAGGCAACTCCCCCATTCCTTCCTGCTTAAAATATATTATCCTCACCCTGAAGCAACCTCTGTGTATTATCTATCAGGATATATTTCATAACCACAAACAGAACGCCACTGTTCTTTTCCCTATCTTGCTTACAGGACACTTCAGAAAGCAAAAAGAAAAAAGCTGCAAGTGTTTCTACCCTCAGTATGGAGAAAGAAATCACCAGTGCAGGACTCCAGCTAAAACACTCCTGGAAGCCATTAAATAATAAAAATGCATGCAGCCTTTACACTTCATATCCACTTGCCTTCCCCAGGGCAAGCAAACCTCCCATGATCATACACCTTTCCTCCACAAATTCATGAATTATTCTGTTCACACGGATTATGAACTTCCCAAGCATTACTATTCTGTACTTTTTTCAGGTCTCTAGAACACATTTTCATTTCACAGAACCACAGAAACACTGTCTGATTCATGTTCAGCCAGTCTACAGGACCTCCAGCTCCTTTCTGCTGTCTAGTCCAACGCATCCTGTTGCACAGGGTTATTGTGTCCCAGGTGTACTTCCTTTGCAGAAGTAGGGAAGGCTGGTCAACCCATGCCCCAGGTTGCTGGTTTGAATGGCAGCCCTGCCCTCCAGCACATGAATCAATTCTTCCTCTCCCAGTTTGTTTCAGTGATAAACTCACTGACAGTACTCTCTGGCCCATGATGTAAACTGTTAATAAGGTGCTGAACCGTGTCAACCCCATTACCAACACGTGGACAGCACCACTGGCAGCCATACACCCAGCACCTCTCCAGACATTAGTGACCACCTCATGCTCCATAGTCCAGTCAATTCTCCACCTCCCTGCCACGATGTCCCCAGCTTGGCATGAAAGACACTGCAGCAGGCTGCAGCAGCACCCCTGCAAAACACACACTAAGTCCCAAATAATGCTCTGCTTTTGCTCACTAGAACAACTATGTCATCATAGGTGATGAGATTTATGAGAGATTTACTCTTGGTCCCTGTTGACCTTCGTGTACTGGGAAAGGCCTCTGGAAGGCTAGAAGCTGGCTGCTGGCAGCTAAGTGCAGCAATCCTTTCCCAAATATGAGCTAGTTAAAACTGTCAGAACTGCTAACAAACTTTACAAAGGCTCCAAGGTGTGCTAAGAGCAAGTATCACATTTCTGCAAATTTTACACTTTACATCCAAACTAGCTCACATCCAAACTTTTTCACCAAGTGTGACCTTACACATGCTCACACACAGGGCTCCTGTCTCCATACTTCTGCTCTCTTCAGCCTGCTTTGGCTTCCCTGTTTGGATCTCACTTCAGCACCAGTATAAATATGCCCTTAGTAAGAACACATTGCCCATACACAGTACACGTACAAACACATGTGCATAGACACAGAGCAAGCACAACTGCAGCAGATGCCACCACTCTCTAAATTCAAGGACCTACCAGGAGGGATAGCCCAACATCACATCCCCCTCCAACCTCCTCCCCTCTCTTGGGCTGATGCTACTACTTGTGCAGCAGGCTTGCATGACTGCACTGAGAACCAGAGCAAAGAATCAATTGACTGAAAGTTAATTCAATAGCAACAAATAAATAGAAAGGTTTAAGAGGATTCGTTTCCCCTCAACTAGTTCACTGTACAGCCACACAAACTTGAGTGCCAGGACACCGGATGAGAAAGAAAGAAAGAAAGAAGCAGCAAGGAGCACTGCCTTTTTTGGCTGGAGTGTGGACTGAGGCCAGATATACTAACTGCAGCATGACATATCAGGGCTGATGCTTCTCCGCTGGTCTCAGACAGTGACAGCTAGAGAATACACCTAAAGAGCTCCACACAAACTCACATGATGAGGTTCTGTGCTGTTTTTTGTTTCTGTGGTTTTGTCATGGTTTGTTGTGTTTTTGTTAACTATTACACATGCAGACTGCTGCATGCAGCCATCCACATTTCTACCTGATAGCTTTTAAAAAGACTGCAAGTTCAATGCAATTGAAAAGCAATTAACCTAAGATCTTCAAGAAAGTTTGTTTCTCTTAGCAGATGCTCAAATATGAAATTTTTTAACTTAGCTACATTTGAACAGTAAGGAATTCATACTTTATATCCGCTCTAGGGAACCCATGTGCAGGGTATGCTGAGTAGGGTAGAAGCACCAAGCAAAGTTAGGCACCTCTGCAGGAAAGCAGGGTGGGGTACTTCTGGCACCACAGGGAAAGGAAGCAGCGTGAGATTAGGGAGCAAAGCAAGTCAGCTTGCTGCTTCTGTTCACTACTGCACATTTTCACCACACTTATGCTTTCCAGCACTCTTCAGAACAGTTCACACACCCAACAGACCAGAGAGACAACAGGTTCATCAACTCTTTTTCAGGAACTTGTCTTCACTGCAAAAGTTCTAAGCAAAAAAAAAAAAAAGCCACTGCAGAGCACAACAGTGTGACAAAGGCTGCAGATCCTCCTGAAGCACAGTCCAAAGGGTCTCACAATATGAAAAGAAACCAACCTGGAGGCAGAAAAACCTACACGTATTCAGAGCTTGTACCTCTCCTTCTCAGACTCAGTCAAAAAGCATAAGGTGTGGCCCATCTTAATGAGTAACTGGCAAGGAATGTTTAGTTAACTGAGATAGAGCATAAAAACCCAGCAAACCAAACAGCTTTGCTAAAGAACAACAGTATTCATGAGGTCATAGTGTAACAAGTCTTCTATAGAGAGATGAAGCATCTAGACTAGATGCCACAGCTGGAGTGGTGCCCAGCCACCTCCATTCAGGCTCACCCACAAAGCAAGCAGTGAAATCTTGCTGGCTCTACACCCAACCCATGCATTCCTGATTCCCACCCTCCTGCTATCAGCAGGACTGTCCCAGGAGGGTCCGTGCCTCATCAGGGCAAAGCTAGATGGACTGAAACTTCATTCTTTGTCAGTGGAACTGAGGTATCAGCTGAATGATTCCAACTCACGGCTCATTTAGAAGCGGGATGAAAGAGTGTATACCCAGCTGCAGCCCAAAAACCCCTGGGTTTCTTGTGAGCACCATGATATTGACTTGTTCCATGCCATAGCAAATGCTGTGGTGAAAACAGTCACAGAAAGTGGAAGGAGAGGGCTTGGATGTACAATTTGTGAACACTGCTGGATGCCAGTATACAAGTATGCCAGTGTTCAAGGCCAGGCTGGACAATGCCTTGAGCACCCCAATCCAGTGTTCCAGTGGAAAAGTGTCCCAGCCCACGGGACTAGATGATCCTTAAGGTCCCTTCCAACTCTTAGCATTTTGATTCTACACTACAATAACTGTCAAGTTTATTTTTGCAATTAAAAAAAAGCAAACAAAACAAACCCAAAAAAACAACCCTAAAAGAAAAAGCTACACAATAGTCAAAAGTTTGTTTTAAAATAATGTACCCTTTCTCTCTTCTGGAGATAAATAGCAGAGAAAAAAAAATATTTCTTTTATAAAAATACTTATTATTTCAGGCCAAATTATAAAAGAAAAGCATAGAAAATTTTACTGTTTCCACAATACCAGCAGATGGCATTTTGTGAATCCAACTCCTCCTGGGAGTCTACAGCTGCACAGCAAAATTTATGTCCTTGTCAGCATCAGGGATGAAGTACTGAGGCTCCCAGGATCTGTGGCTCTGGGCAGCTGGGACACAGGGACTTCCTCTAAGACACAAGTCCTGGAAGTCTTCCCAGGCATCTCCCTTCCTCCCAGCCATAATCCCACTGTACCAGACAAAACCCTGGCCCATATAGGGCCCAGACGAAAGGCACGTTTGGGGTCTTTGCCTCCTGGACCCTCCTCTGGACCACCAAATACAGCCTACCCTGAGCGTGGCTGTTAGTCTGGATTTCTTCAAAATCATTAATTTTCCTCTCATACCATGTTCATGCTCATCTGCACATTTGTGATAATGTGCTTTTACTTAATGTGCAGAAGCTATCACCCAAAATTACTTTTGCTCGAGCATTCAAGTTTTTTTTAAAAAGTATTCTGTTGAGTTCAGGAGGCTGGTAGAACAGGGCTCCCCAAAATCTCTTTGTGCCTGGAAGGCAGTTAGGGGTATTATGAGAATTTGCCCAACTGACCACAGATGACGATAGAAAGTTTCACTGTAATAAACTACACTGTGATTTCTTCCAGGAACTCAGAAAAGAAAGAACAAGTTTAAAGTTGCTAGAATTCTCTAACTCTTTTTATCTGACCATTCTCCCTAGAAAATTGCATCTTGTTCACACCTATTTCAATACTAAGCATATTTCCTGAAGACATGAGCAGAATTCAAATAGTGTCATCACAAACACCTTTCAGTCTTGCTTGTAAGAGTCAGCCTGCACAGTTTTTCAGCAGAAACTTCTCTCACATTTTGAAGAAATGTCTGCCCTGGAGAAAGAAAAACTTGGATTATTTTGCTACATTATGCATTTAGTTCTGAACAATTCAGTATTGAAAGCCTTTTAATAAGCTTGAAAAATAATATGAAACATATATTTTCATTTCAGTGAGAAATTAGCAAGTTTTAGTAATTAACTGAATAGCACATTAGCTTTTCACCTCCAACTTCATGTAAGCATGACAAGTCCACCCACAAAAAATGGATGCACACAGCTGTTTCATAGGGAAATAGGGGGTGGCAAAGAGAAAGGTGCAGTTTAGATAAAATAATTAGCAGAAGTAGTAAAGACATTCAGGACTTTAAAATAAAACTTCATTTCACAGCAAAGATGAAAAACAGGGTTAGCATCCCAAACCTGATTAACGGGGACAACAAACATGACCACATACTTGCAATCAGCAGATCCAAGCTTTCTAAATCATTAGCCCACCTTAATTGAATTAACAACTGGACTTTAAAAAGTATATATATTTTCTGAATATCATGGCTTTTCCACCTTGCATTTACATCACTGACATCTTCCTCAAGTGAAGTAGTCAAAGATCCCAGAAAAAAATGTACAAGAGCTTTTAGTGTGCAGAGAATGCAATAGAAGATGGCTCTTCCTTCAGAAGTCTGTCCAGCACCCTACCACAACACTTACAAGGCAGGCACTTGTGAACAGGACTCTGCAGGTAAATGGAACACCCATTTCCCCTGGGGGACCAAGGGACCAACACAAGCAGACAGTGCTGTATGTCCTCAGGTACTCTTGAAATAGGCTGTGGTGAGGATGAGGAGTATGGGGCACCACCATCCTCCACCTGGAGCCTGTGCCACCAATTTTCAGGAAGATGCAATTTTAAGATTTACACTAATTTCTCTTGGGCCTCTGTATTTTGCTGCTCAAAAGCCCAGATTTAAGAACACAGCTCTTGCAGTGTGCTGAACAAAATGCTTTAGATTCTCAGCAGTTTTATTTCAAGCTCAGTAAGTCCTCAGCTAGGAAGCTCCCTGTGTTATTTAAAGCTGGACTGTCATCACTGCTAAGCACAGCTAATCACTATTCCCACCATTACTCAGGAGAAACACCGTAAAGGAAGTTGTATGCTACCCAGAAGAGCTGCTACAGTTGATGCAGCTAACTCTGCACCCTCGCTTTTGTGCTGTAGCTCTGGCTTCATGAGGCAGAAGCATACCGATTACATTACATTATATTATTACAAATTAATGTCTTACCAATTACATTAACCTGCAGTTTAGTTTGCATATCCACAACTCCAAAGCCAATGATAACTTTCTTTCCAAACTTGTAAGTCATGAATCGCAGCAGCAGCAGCAAAGTCCTAAATTCAAGAACATCCCAGCATAGAGCTAAGATTAATATATTAGATTATTGCTTCCTCCTATGCAAATCCTAATCTTTCAATACTGTGCTAGATGCCTGTTAGTCTTTCCAGATAATATGGCATGAAACAACACACCCTTCCTGTATTTTCAGTTCCCACTCTACCCTTTGGACATTTGGGCTGCTTCACGTGATGTACCCCAAGCCTACCTATGGCCTAGTATAATAAAAGCAGTTAAGTACACAAATATGACTCATTTTCCAATGCTCACTAATTTATCAAATGGTTTCCTATCAAAGCCTCCGTCAGAATGGAATTATCCTCTCAAACAGCAGGTACAGAGACTGCCCCAAATCAAAATATCTACAGACAAAAGTATGGTATAACAAGCAAGATTCAAAAGCAAAACAAAAAAAACTCAGGGGGTCAACCCCCGGACAGATCCTCAAAGTACCCAAGGAAAAGTTCTCATTTTCCTGAAGAAACAGGGACCTATGCTAGATGCAGAAGAACCTGTGACTGCAAGGAGATTCCAAAGACACCACTGTGCTTTGCAGACAGGTGGGACCAGCCAAGGTCTGTGATCACAGTTTAGTAAGATGAATTTACAGTCAGATTTCTACCATGAAACTACTTTACCAGTGACAACCCAATTGCCTTTTTAAACATGATTAGAACATAAGCTACATTTATATGAGGTACTCTTCAGGTCTTTATAAGCTCTTTTTCTTTAACGCTTATTTCAAAAATTGTAACTTTTGCAAAAAGGACCCTCTTGATTCTCAACTAATACCTCACTCTTTCTGTCCTTAGAGCTGATCATTTAATACATCTGCAAAAAATAAAAGAGTACTGCAATACCTTACTAATTTTAAGATAAGGAAGCAAAAGTCAGTTCTATAAATGTCTTCTTCTGAAAGCAAAAGACATTCTGTTATACTTTATCAAAGAAAAAAAGAAGAGTATGCTGCTTGAAGAGACTTGAAAAATTCTTCAGACTTTGATTAAGTAGGTATAATTCATTCTTGAGGATTGCTGAAGTAGGTCAATTATTTACAGAAAATTACATCTGGGTTACATATATGAAGGGGGAGGGGAAAACACAGTTCTGTACCATTTAAGATGGGGTAAGTTACATGAGCAGTGTTAATTACTTAAAAAAAAAAAAAACACACACACACACACACACAAAACCCCAAAACCCCACAGCAAGACTGTCTACCATACAGCATGATGCCTCCTTCCCTTCACCAGTGATGAATAAGCCTCCTGACCACCTTGGCTCTGGTCCTACAACTTGGCAATGCCTCTGCCTTCAGCAGACCCTTTGCAATCAGGCAGAAACTTCCAGAGATCCAACTACAGGACATGAGCACTCAACCACAAACTCTGTACAAACCAATAGTAACATGAGCTTCTCCTCCAAATGACTTGACATATTTCCAGTGCTGACATTCATGAAGTATTTACTACTATTTTTCAAGCACTACTTCACAGTAAAACAGGGGGAGGGGATGGGGAAGGGTAAGGCAGGGGAGGCACTGAGGGGAAGAACTCTGTGAAACATTTCAAGTTTAAAAATAACTCTGGGATTACTACAACAGTCTCTAGGTAACCTTGACTCCTACTTTTACACGTTTTTCTGTCCACATAGAACAGAGCAAAGAGGTTTTGAAGACACACTTTAAGCATATTCCAAGACACAGTTTTACAGAGGGATGGGAAAGTTCCTTTTTTAGCACAACTCCTCTAAGCAGCAAGCAACTACTATTTTTTGTAGCAGGTCATTTCAGAAACACTAACTGTCATTCTTCTAAAGTTACCTTACTTTAGGAGCTTCAAAATTAAATATTATTTGATAAATTATTAAAATGACTGAAGCACTTGCTGTTGCAGGAGTCATGACAGCTGTCTACCATGGCTTTTTTGTTATTTTTGCTAAATGGCTGGTACACCATCAAAGACTTACTTCTTTACTACTGCAAACAGGAAAAGTGTACCCAAGGCCCTGTGAAGAAGGAAGATTTGGCCAACATCTTTTCTACCGTATCTTACCTTATCTCTACCCTAAAGACAAATGACCTTATCTTTTAAAAGCAGCCTTCTAGAAACAATGTACAAAGAAGAGACCATTAAAGTGTTCTAATACATAGAATTCACATACAGGTGCATGTGGATGCTCTCTAGCAGTTTTCTTGGAATGAGACTTTGGTGCAAGTTCCTTAGAAAACGGCAGAATAAATAAAATACATACAATGGCATCAGTCATCTTTACAAAA
Source organism: Cinclus cinclus (assembly GCF_963662255.1). Taxonomy (NCBI): domain Eukaryota; kingdom Metazoa; phylum Chordata; class Aves; order Passeriformes; family Cinclidae; genus Cinclus; species Cinclus cinclus. The sequence continues at coordinate 87,660,585 of NC_085047.1, forward strand.
ATGTAAGCACAGCTCTCTCTAAAGAGAGCTCAGTAGCTTCCCATTACAGATCAGGACTCTTCTCTGCTTCTTCTGACCCTTGACCCAGGACTATCAGAGAAATCCATCGCTGGTCGGGGTGCAGTAGGAAGCCTGAAGGCTGTCCCACTACTCCACCAAGAAACTGCCATCATCCTTTCCCCCCTCCCCATTACCTGGAACAATTTAGACACAGACATAGAAGGAAAATGCTGAAGCAACTTATTTCTGGGGCATGGCAGAATGCTTGCCCACACCTATCTTACGGCTGTAAGCACTCAGCCTAACTCCAAGAATGCTTGGCTAGAAGTTTACCATGCTCTCCAGGAAGGAGGGCAACCCCACAATCTGTCATTTACCTAGCAGGAAAATCTACAGCAGCTGCTCTTGAATCAACTCACACTGAAGGTCTGTAGCTTCCTTCTGTGTCTTTTTTCTACTGCCTCCTGGCCTGCCCCACCCCCTTAATTCAATTCTTACAAAGGGAGAATTTGGAAGGCATTAGATAAATTTCCATTAATTGCTTGAACACAAAAGTAATTAGTGTTGAATGGCCACAATAAGCTTTCTTTCAGATCAGACCAATTTATGGTGATCATTCACTGGGACGAGAGGGGAGGATTCTCCAAGGTCTAGCCAAGAGAGGCAGATTCTCCTCTTTCCAACAGAGCTCAGGAAAGCTTCCGCATTTTGTTTCTAGCAACACCACAACCACCGCCCCATGGGCCAGAGGTCAGTGAGCAGCTCTCCACTCCAGGAGACCGCAGACAGAGCACCCTCAGCACCCACACAACAGCATCTCCCTTGCTTGCCCAAAGCACTGCTACCTCTGACACTGCGTTGAGCTTGGTACAAACTCACCTCCTCTCCTTGGTCTTTCTTACACCATCCTTTATCCATGTGAAACAAATATCCACATAGGCTTATGGAAAGTGCAAAGGAGCCTTTTCTTCCAAAGTCCTCAATCTTTCACTATGTTTTGAAAACTCTATGAGACATTTGAGCTTGATCTCCTTCATGTTCATTCTGGAACCCTTTAGGGGTGCAAACTAAAATCCCAGGCAACGTGAGTGGCTGCATGCATTAGCTATCTCCCCCCACCCCAGGATAAACATATTTCTGCTCAGAAAGAGTCCATCACACTAGAAGTAAACACAACGACTTTGAGTGCTTGCTGAGCTCCTACTGCTCTCCAGAAACAATGATCTTCTCCACAGTGGGTAACTACACACCAAAGCCAACATGTCTCATGTAGAAACAGGGTGTCCTGGAATGCCAGTGTCCAGACAGGATGTGTGCCACCCTCAGGGCTGGGACCCAACTGCACAGCACACAGCAAGCAAACAAGTAGCTGCTCCATCACACCACAGGAGCCAGGGCAAGGTCACCCCTCCACACCCGAAGAAGCTCATTTGAGATCAGGGTCAGGTGGGCACAACAGCGTCACAGCCCTGTGGGCAGGCTTGAGAGACCACCCAAGACCTGCAACTGCTGACACAGCCCAGGAAACAAAACCTCTACAAAACAGCAGCCACAAACTACACCCCTGGGCTTTGTATCCCTGAGCAGACACCTTCAGGTTTATTTACAGGAAAGGCACAGGATGTTAACAGGCTCAGTACAAAGAAAGGCACAGAGAAATTTTGGCTTAAGGCATGACCCAAGACCACCCCAAACTTCTCACACTCTGCATGCATGTTGTCTAATGAATGCACCCTCATCCCAATGAGAGCTTCAAGTCTTTTAGAGTTGTACTTGGGAAAAGCTCTATTCCCAATCTTCCCAAATGAAGCAACAGCTAGCTGCTGCCTCTGTAACTGTGTTTTAGAGAAATACAAATCAAAACTAGAACACACTCCCAAAGGCACATCCTCAAAATACATTAATTTGTCACTGAAATTTAGCTTACTTCAACTTCAGGCACACAGCCTAAGGAATCTGTATGCCTGTATATAAGGAAATTACTGTACTCCTCCCAAACACAGTCTCTCTAGAGAGTTATCTCCATCAGAGAAAGAGCAGCAGGTGAAAGAAAAAAGGGTGCAGAAAGCACATACTGCACAAAAAGGCCCCAAACACAAATAAACAAAAGAAAACAACCCCACAAAAAAGCAATCCTGCACACATATATAACATATTTCAGTTTAATTAACCTAGGAGTCCAGACAATCAGAAGACTAGTTAGAGGAGAAGGGGTATCAGAGAGGAAGCCCATCTCTGATTCCCACACAAATGAAATTCAGAAATCTGGGGTAATAGCCATGAGAGCAACATTTGGACAATACTTGATATTATGATGGCTGAACAGCATAAAGCTTGGCACAGAAATGATCCATCTGGAAACAAATGCTTTCTTTCAAGCAGTATGACACGTGCTTGCTTTGAAGCTGTGGTAATTAGATACCATACAATAATGGAGGATCTATTACAATGTCTATAGCAGAAAAAAAAAGGGCAGTGACTTGGTATAAAACAGCAGAGATCGCATCTCAAAAGGACAGGATCAAACAGCAAAGCTGATTTTCTTAAGAATAAAAAGCCCCACTCAACCACACCTGAATCCATAGCAGACTACAGGAGTGAGCATGGGAGCAGCAGTGTTGATGCAGACCTGATAGTTAAGGACAAAAGAGGAACATACTAAGAGCATGAGTTTGTAAGACTACAACTGTTCAAATGGGAAAAGTTAACTTGAAGGCATGTAGACCTCTTCCCAGGACTGAAGTATGTACCAGATTCCAGATTGCACCAGAAATGTAATTCAAGAATTGAAGCACCTTGAGAACTGAAGTGTGAATAAGGAGAAGGTCACAATCAGAACAAGCAGAGTGATAGGGAAACTTGCTTTAATACTGCATCACACAAAACTAGTTGCAACAAATGGAGTAGGAAAGTGTTCCACAAAAAACACCATCAAAAAATCCCAGTGAAGTGTGCGTATTGCCAAGAAACCTGGAATTTTACCTAACTTTATACCACAACTGTATATTCAATGTGTTCATGTGCCTTCAGATGCCACAAAGAAATTTTAGAGATACCCAGGCCCTTGACATTCAACAGCAATACACAAGCATCTTGAGGTTGTAAAAAGCACTTATGTTCTCACACATTAGAATTGAGTTCAGCTGGGAGTAGAGGAAACTGAGGGGACACCTCATCACAATTCACAGCTTCCTCACAAGGGGAAGTGGAGGGCCAGGCACTGATCTCCTTTCTCTGGTGACCAGGAATAGGACCTGAGGAAACAGGACGAAGCTGAGGCTGGGGAGGTTTAGGTTGGGTTTCAGGAAAAGATTTTTCACCCAGCGGGCGGCTGGGCACTTGGAACACACTCCCAAGGGAAACGGTCAGAGCCACAAGCTTGACAGAGCTCAGGAAGCTTTTGGGACAATGCTCTCAGGCACGTGGTGTGACTCTTAGGGCTGTCCTGTGCCTTTAAGTCACCCACATGCTAACATTTAAATGCTGAACAGTTAGAAAAGAACTGTGGGTTTTTTTCCCCTTATTTACCATGATACTTGGCTGGAAAACAAGAAGACAACTCCTGCATGCCAAACAGCAGTACCTGACAAACATGTGGCAAGAATTTAAGAACATGAGGCTCATACACAGACAAAACATCAAATAAGATGATGGGCTGGGGGCATGGGCTGCCCTTCATCAACAAGAATCTGGATCCACTACAGGGAAGTTATGTAAAACTATAGCTTTTGGATTTCAAAAGCTAGCAAGATACCTGTTATTACTTCCAATTATAGTTTTATTAAAAAGAAAAAATTCAATTTCACTGACAGATGAGGACTTCCTGAACGGATTCCCAGGCTCCTTGGGAAATCACTGAGGACAGAAAGAAGGACACTGCAAAGGAGTTATCTTGAGACCCTAATGCACAACAGCCATGGCTAGAGATTATATTCCAGGGACAGGAAGACATGTGTGTGTGAGAACACCAGCAGCACACGACAGTCCTCCCTCTCCTTTCACCCCCATGCAGACACAGCAAGAAGCAGAGACAACAGTGAGAAACAGTTCTCTAAAAGCTTCTTCAAACATTAATTTCATTGATGACATGTTATTTTCCCCAGCAATAGCACCCTGAACCCAAAATATTAGGAGGCTTTCCTACTGAAAATTCACTGTATCCACGAGTGACCTACATTAAGCCTCTCCCTCTGCTTCACCTTCCTTCTTGGGCTCCATCCCGCCCTAATTTAATAGGGATTACTACAGCTAAACCACATAATAGTTTTATAGGGACAGCTAGGACTGAAAACTTGTCACATCTAGCTGGAAAAGTGGAAGAATTAGCAGAAGTAATGGCTTCCACAGCCAGCATCAGCTGTGAGGAGACAGTATGCTATGCTATCCCATCCCAAACTCTTCTATCTACTATGCCTACCATGAAATCGTGGCAAAAAAAATGAAAGCGAGTCAAGGACCGGCATAACGGTGAAACTGTTTCTCTCCACAGCAAAAGAAATTAAAAAAAAAAAACCAAAACAAACAAACAAAAAAAAAAAACAGAGCCATTTATCTCTGCATGTAAGAACCAGGATCGAGGAATAAGATTTTTAGTCAATGCAGCGAAGGAGCTCAGTTTTCCCTACGCTTGTCTTTCAAAGACATTTACCCGCAGGATTTGGTCAGATGCTTAAACGACGGAGACTTTCTCCCCCCTTCCTCCTCGATTAGACGGGACATCCATCACGCTGAGAGCAGAGGAGCGGCAGATCCCGGGGGATTTGCCGAGATGCCGGCTCTCCCCAGCTCCACGCCTCTCAGACATTCACGGTGTTGTACCACCCCCACCGCTCTCAGGGCAAACAAGCCGGGCGCACGCACGCACACATCCACTACTACAAGGCTACAACCGAGAGAGCAGGATCCACCTACTACTCGGCACGGAGCCTGAAAACAAGCTAGTTTTGGTAAACTAAGGCTGCCATCGGTTTGGCAGGGGAGGAAAGCAGGCATTTTTATTTAAAGCCAAGCTCTTCAGAGCACACCCTGCACACAGAAATCCTGCCTGTCAACAAAGAAGCTACGCTCAAAACACAGGCGCACCATCTCTCCAAGGCTAAACGTAGATGAATCTTAAGCATTTTACACAGTGCAAGATAAAGGAAATTTTCTGAGCCTTTATATCCACTGATACCTCACTAGGTGTTTTCAAAGCTTTTATCTTGCTGAAGGTGCACGCTGCTGAATGAATCCGACCCGCATACTCATTTCTCCCACGAAGCCGCGGCGGGGCTCAACAGGACCACTACTGCGTATCCTACACTGAATGATGGCTTCCCCATAAATAGGAAAGCGGGTTTTCTAGAAATACTGCATAATGAGTCATCGGCAGCGAACAGCTAAACGGCAGGCACCTTCTGAGCAAGGACAGAAATACCAGTGGAGCAAAAATAGCCATTCACCGGAGCGGGGGGCGGGCGTGAGGAGCCCCGCTGGCAGGATTCCAGCTCGTACCCTCCCCCAGGTGCCTCTCTCCCACCATTCACCGCAAGCCCCCTCCCCGCCCGGCTGCGGGGCCAGCTCGATGCCGGCGGGCAGCTCTGCCCCCGCCGCGCCCCCTCCTCCTCCTCCTCCTCGCAGGCGCCACTCACCCATCTCTAGGGCCTGGTTGTACTTCTCCAGGGCGGCCGGCAGCTCCTGGCGCTCCCGCAGCGCGTCGCCCTCGGCGCGGAGCCGCCGCGCCCGGCTCTCGGCGCCGAACCACTTGTGCAGCAGGTTGCCCAGCACCACGTTGACCCGCGGGCGGCCGGCGGCCGGCGGCGGCGGTGCGGCGGCGGCAGGGGTCGGCTCGGCGGGGCGGCGCGGGCGGTGGCAGCGGCCGCAGTCGCCGGGCTCGGCGCAGCGGCGGCAGTGGGTGTGCCCGCAGTGCAGGGTCACCGGCTCGCAGAGCAGCCGCCGGCACAGCGGGCAGGCGAAGAGCTCGGGCGGGCGGCAGCACGCCGGGTCGCCCAGACTCTCGCCCTCCGCCCCGCCGCCGCTGGCCGCGCCGCTCCCCCAGGGCGGGAGGCGCAGCTCCTTGTCGCGGATGCTGAGGGCGACGCTCTCCGCCAGCTCCCGCAGCTCCTCGGGCCGCAGCCGCGCCAACCGCGCCGCCGCGCCGTAGGCGTCCAGCGCCTCGGCCATGCGGCCGGCCCTGGCCAGCGCGTCAGCGCGGCGGAGGCACAGGCCCCGCTCGGGCTGCGGCAGCCCCGCCAGCTCCGAGCCGTAGATCTCGGCCGCCAGCTCGAAGTTGCCGCCGCGGAAGGCCTCCTCCGCCACCTGCAGCATCTCGGCGCAGGGTCCCCCCGCCGCCGCCGCCCTGGCCCCGGCCCCAGCGGCGGGCGGCAGCGCGCAGGGCCCCGGGCCCAGCTCCATGCCCGCGCGGCGCCGCCGGCCCCGGGCCGCCCTACTCCATGCTGGGCCCGCGGCGCTGCCGACTCCGGCTTCTTCCTGGGAGGGGACGGCGACGGAAGGGAGGGAGGGAGGGAAGGAGGGATGGAGAGGGGGGCGTGTCACATCGCTGCAGCAGGGGGGCGGCTCCCGGGAAGAGAAAGGGGGAACGGCGGCGGGGACGGGGCGGATCGGCTCCCGGCTTATGTAAAGAGCGAGCGGTTGGGTAAAACCGCCCGAGGCCGACAGACCGCCCGCCCTGCCCGGGGGCAGCGGTGGCGCGGCGGGAGCGCCTCTTCCCTCCCTCCGCCCCTCCCTCCGTGCCCGCCCGGCCGCCGCTGCCAGGTGCCGGTGCCGCACGTGCCCGCCCCGCACGTGCCCCCGGTCCGGCGGCGGCTCCCGACGGGAGCGGGGCCGGGGGAGCTTCCGCCGTGCGGCTCCTGCCGAGCTCAGCCTCTTCCTTCCCGTTTCCTGGTGCCCGGCGTTAACCGCTTCCTCGCCGCGCCTGCCCGACCCTCCTGTCCCGTCCCGCCGTGCGCCGGGTCCCCCTCGGTGCCTCCCCGCCGCCGGACGCGCCTCTCCGCCAGCAGCACCGCACCGGGTGGGTCGGGGGAGCGGTATCGGTTGTTTGTTTTTATTTCTCTGGTCCCCGAGAAAGCAGGTACTTGCTGTCTCTTAAATAAATAAATGCACAAAAAATAATGACATTTCCCAAACCCCACAACTGTTAGGGAAAAAATCCTTTCTGTAAGTGGCAGCCTCGCCAGCACAGCTTGGGATCCACGAGTCGTGCTGAGCGCTGGCTTGTGCATCGGCAGCAACAATAAAGATAATGCAGCTGGAAGTTAGTTAATCATGCGTGAGTCAGAGAGGAATCCAACTTGCTCCGCAGGAATAACAGGAGCGGTAAAAAAAAAAGGCAACGTTTATTTTAGACACAGCTGTAAACAAACCGCTCTGAGAAGCGGAAAGCCTGTCAATCCAATGGGGAAATATCCACGTCCAGCTGCTTTTTGGGCTGCAGCTGGACAGCAGAGGGTATTTTTGGCTTTGCCTCTCTCCTGCTAGGCCTTTGGCCCCAGCTAATGGCCTCAGCCCACATCAGGAAAATCTCATTCATTAACTATTGTACCAAAGAGTATAGTAGGAAAGTGTATTGATTTTCTAAATAATGTGGTATAAACTTTCTTTAGATGTATGCGGTGGATGTCATACACTGTATAGTCAGGCTTAAGTAAGTATCAATATTCACGGTGGAGTAAGCATGACCAAAGGACCCCTGCTAACAGGGAGGAACAGAACCTTTGTTTCTCAGATCCTCAAAGCTATTCATGACAGATAAAGGATACCACTCAACCACCATGATAGCCCAGCCATCCTAGCCCCTCTGAAACCCTCCTCTTACCTTTTATCATGGATTATAAAGTGTAAAAAGACTGACTCCAGGATGAATAAAAATGCAGGTGGATGACGGCTATAGAAGTGTTGTTGGTTTTCAGAACAGTAATAAGTTTGCAGGAAGTTGCTCCATGACTTACCCATTTTGCACTGTTTGGGCAAAACAGTTGATTCTTAGAGCAACACTCACTGTTCCAACAATCCTCTTTGGCTCAAGGTTTCTACCCAGAAGGTGACCTTGGCATCCTGATAGTATTTCATCATTCCCTTTCTTGACGTGTTCACTTGGAATTAAGATGGGATGGAATCCCATTCTCATTTTATCTAAGTCACTTAGTGATGTTATTCATAGCATAAAGGACATAATTGGCTCATGCTATTCTATGGTATCAAGGACAAGCCATGGAATTTTGGACAGATGATGAAAATGTGGACTCACTGCTTGAGCCACCCCATAGTATGATTCTCTCATTCCTATGACCCCAATAAGGAGCTGCAGCATTTTTGCTGGCTGCCCCCATCCCACTCATCTGGTGATTAGGCTCTTTGGCTGGGAACTCCCCAGCAGCCCTCCTTGCTTTCCCGAGGAAGGAGACAGCAGGCAAGTCCATCCTGTCACGCCACTTCTCCCCACGTGTCTTTGGACTGCTGTGTGATGGCCCTTCAGCTCCATCTGTCCTTTCTGATGGGTGGTGATTTGGGAGGTGCTGGCTCAGGGGCTGGTATTGAACATGGCCTTCATTTGCTGCTGTGCATGTGTCGTCCCAGGCTGGTGTGCTGGGACGGCTCCAGTCCTTTCCTCATCAGTGCTTAAGCAGGCACTTCTCAAAGAACTCATGAAGTGAGGCTACTATTTTATTTAGCAATGTGATCAATAGCCTCTTGGCAGGCAGTCTCTACTTTTTTCCAAGATATCTATTTGCTAGGGAACAAAATTACCTCACTGCTGTTCAAAGTGGCACAGCATTGCCATCTTTTTCCTGCTTCACAAGAGGAGAATTGCTTGCCACCTGTGTCTGAGCACACCTGTGTCACTCTTCTCCCCGATGCCTAGTTTGGGGGCCGTGTTCTTTCACAGTCCTTCTTGCTCCAGAACACGGTTAATTTGTACATCTGGTTGCACTTGTATTTGCTGTTTCCTTATCTGAGCAACCAAGCCACTTTAATGCAATTTCTTTTTGCAGAATTGGTAAGAATTCACTGAGCTGCAGGTCTTGGAGGGACAATGAACATGTGGACTCACCACTTGAGCCACCTCGAAGTATTAATAATTTTCAGGAAAGAATGATAGAGTAAGAAACAGCAAGAACCCGGGTGAAAGAACCAAAATTAAAATATTAAAAATGTACACTTAAGGATGTAATTTGAGCTAACTAAATTGTAACTATATTGGCAAAAATGTACTCAATTAATAGAAAATAATTGTTACAAAGCAATATTTATTTTAAAAAAATCCAACGAATAATTGTTACAAAGCAAGAAAGGAAATAGTGAGAAAAAGCAGATGGAATGCCCCAGATGTTAGGTGGGAGTAGTAGAAGGATGTAGGTTTGATAAGCTACATCTAGAAGTAAAAGTTTTGACCTTGGACTGGGCCAAATTGGGCTGACTCCAGGCATGGAACTTGAATAAGTCTTATTATGAGGAACATATGCTTGGTGTTATCTAATTAAGCTTAGTGTGCCTGTGCTACCTGCAAGGTTACATCGCAGGTGCTGATGAAGACAAAGAGCCTTCATCAGAAATAAGACCCCAAAAAGGATGAGAGACCCCTAAGTACTAGCAGAGCATGCACAACACGATATAGTGATGTAGATTTTAGGAAGAGAAACTAGGAGGAGTTTTCCAGAAAATTCTGTATTAATATGTATTAGCATATAGTATATAAGTGGGATTTTTGTCCTGATTGCTTGATAGGTGAGGAATGGCAGGGCCCTCTCTGTATCCTCAGTCGGTCTTGCTTATGCTTTATATGAACCTTAATTATACTGAATTACTCACTGCCAAATTTTGTATATTCCTGAATGTATATATCTAATATATTTGATTGTATTCATTTATATACCATTGCTGCTATTAAAAAAATTTTGCTGCTAAATTTATTCTTGTTGTTTGGTAAACTGGACAGATAGAATAACATTTATAACCAGAAGCTCATGCTTCTTATTGAAATTATCAGTAGTACGCCTACCACAGCAAACGTGACATGGGGACTCCTGCCAAGCAATCCAGTGGAACAGGTGCCCCATGACATGGTCATGTGGTTTATGGCTTCATGCTGGACAAACTACAAGCAACTGATTGCAACAGACACAAAACAGAATGGATTTCCCATAAAGGAACTGAAAGCTGACAGAATCACCAATTTGATTTATAATTTTTATTTGAAGAAAAGCTGCAGCTATGGTATAGATTGAAATGTTGCCTACCACAGGAAACAAAGGACCACCTCTTCTACTAAGCATGGCAAAACTGCTTCTGGCTTCATAATTTTAAAAATAGCCCCACCAAATTGACCCAAAATTGGCTACTCCCTGGAAGGCTGTTAGAAGCTCTTCCTATCTGCAGTATCATTTTCCTGTTAATATTGTGCTTCCCCTTAGGACTGGCCTCATCATGCACTCTCAAACAATGTGTAGAAGTCCATCCACTTCCCAAGGGGAGAATTACAGGTACTTATTCCAATGAGTCAGTTACACACTTCAAAGTTGTCATGAGGTTTCTTTTAAGTTCATAGCCTAATATTCAAGTTCTTCCTGAGACCCAGCTTCCACAAGGTTTTCCCCAAGGTAGAATTTACTTGGAGCTTGAAGGGGAAAGGAGAAGATGAAGTAACTTTGAAGTGACAGCATTTACATATTTGGAGGGCATTTTGTAATTCCTCTAACACTTTCTGTTCCAAGGTAGTTTGAAGTATTAAACTCCAGTTTGTTTTGATGATTTTTCTTTTGGAGGAAATATTATTTCAGAATAAGTTAATTAGGGCATAATCAATGCACAGGCACACATACAGATACCAGGCTAAAACATTACAGAAGTTCTAAAGTCAAAGACATGAAAACTGGGGTACAGTATAATTAAGTCTGTGTCGGCTTATTTAATATCTCCTTCATGAATTAACCTGATGTGATTTTAATTAATGACATACTATTTTCTCTACAGGATGCATGCTTGTCTTGGTTTAGTCACAGGAAAAAAGATAATTAATGGACATCCAAACATCCAAATGTTCTCCCTGGTCACTGTGCAAGTCCCCTTGCACCTTTTAATTTGTATTAGTCATACTTTGTTGCAGTAGCAGAATTATAATTTTCCTTGTGTGTTTTTCTGCAAAATTTTTGGGTATAGTACTGGAATTTTCACAAATATGCACACATTTATATTTTCAACAAGAGTATGAGTCAAAAGGAATAATAGTTCACCTTTTGAGAGTTGGGAAATTGAGCTAAATTCAGAGTGGCCTCAGTGGCCAGTGATGAAAAAGTTGCTAGCTAAAATCAGCTGCTGTGAATTGCCTGAGCTCTTCTGTGGAGAAAAACAATTTCACCATTATGCCAGTCCTTGACTCACTTCCATTTTTTACCACAGTTTAATGATAGGCCTTGGGGATAGAAGAGTTTGGGATGGGATAGCATAGCACACTATCTCTGTCCAGTTTTAGTGGATGAAATTTCAGAATATGATTTTTCAGATATGCAGATTATTTCATAAGTACATCTTCCTTTAGTTGGGCTGCAACTGAACAGAGGTGCTGACTGTGTTTGGGCCTCAGCTAGAACACTCTGCAAACAAGACCTATACAATTAGCACCACCACCACCACCTCCCAAGGCATGATGTAAATGCCTTATACTTTGGCAAAGAGAAAACCCACAGCAGAGTGCCAAATGCAGTTCTTCCAGCCAGCACTTAACTGTTTTTCTCCTTCCCTAATCACTGACTCATTTATTACAAGCTTTCCAGCTTTCAAAATAAAAGGTCACTGTATAATTATTACTACTAAAGTCTTTGCCAGTTTAATGAAATTTCCCCAACTGAAATATCGTTGGTGTAAATCTGGTTTTTTTCAAGAAATCCTTCTTTCAGAAGTATTTTTGTAAGAAAGTTGCAGGGTAGTGCCAGTGATTAAAAAGATGCTAGCTAAAATCTACTGATGTTAAACATAAAGATTTTTTTTTTCCCCATTACAAGACATGTAGTACATTAATCCAGCTGCTGTGAATTGCAGGAGCTAGGACTGTTTCTGGAGATTCTCATGTTTCTTTGCAGTATCTTAAAGAGGGAGATGGATCTCATCTTTCCAGAGTCACACGTGTGTTGTGTACAAAAGATGTTATTCATAACTACATCCTGCACAGGCTGATAGGAAGATTAAATAGCTTAATAATTGTCCAACAAATCATTAACACATCTTATGATGCAGAAGTAGCCAATTAAAGCATACTACTGGATTCCCTTCCAATAGCTTCTGAGATAAGCACTGCTAAGAAAATCCCCTTCCCTAGCTAGGATAACAATCAGTCTTTATAGAATGAAAGTGTCTTTTTCAATTTATCTCTTAGTTCACATCATATACACTGTAATCTAATGAGGTGATATTGTTCAGGCTTAAGTAAAACAAAGGACAGCCCAGTCCCAGTTGCTTTGCTTTCTCCCACCATGGAATCAGGGAATGTTTTTATTCATGTTCGGTAAACATCAGCTTGGATTTTCAGAATAACGCACAGATATTTTCCACTGTGCTGGTTCACATACCTGAAGAAATATCAAGACCTGTGTTTCCCTCTGTTGCTGGCAACCATCAGGGCCTTTGTCAGGCACAGGGCTGAAGCATCCTAATGATGACTTATCTCCATTCAACTTCTGATACCTGGGGTCAGTTTGCCCACTGACGGGAGGGAGTTCTGCAAGTGAATCCATGGTGAAACTGGGTGATGTTACACTTGTTTGAAACCCCTGTTTAAGCTGTGGGTTAACAAAGGACATCTCACACTCCTTTGGGCTGCTGCAGACGCTCAAATGCAGCAGCACCCGAGCAAGGCTGAAAGGCAACAGCCAGGTGCATTTACCCTGCATGGGTGGGAAGCACTGTCACCCTGCCTCATGTTACACCAGGGTGTCCTGGAGCTCAGTGCGATGACAAAGCCCTGGCAAGGGACTCTTCTGGCATCTGGCACTGAGCTCATTCTAAAAAGCAGGATAGAAGTTGCAGTTCATGACATCCCAAATCCCTTCTGGTGCCAGCCATCCCCAAGGGTGGCCATTCAATCAGATGGTAGGCACCCACAGGTGGCATCTCCATGGGGACAAGGGACATTTATTGGCATCTGGGGGCCTCTCCCATTTCTGCCACCCTGCACTAATGTTTTTCAGGGAGATGGTCTGCCTTGGAAATGTGGCTGGGGAGAAGCTTTTCTCAGGAAAGAAAAATGTGGCTGGGGAAATGTTTTCTCAAGCTTCTCTCCCAGTCCTGCTAGGACACCATTATGTTCTGAGGTGTTTTCTCTCATCTATGTCACACTTGACTTTTGAGTACCTATAATCTTACATCTCTCTTTTCAAATGGCATTCTTTCATCTTGTTCTTTGGCTACTACTATTAGTGGGAAAAGCATCCACTGAAACGAAGCACTTTTAATCCATTTAGTAAACAATTCCCCTACAGTTTTACAATGTTGGTGTGACAACACATACCAGCAAGTTTTCTCAGAGACTGTGCTCTGGAATGAGTTTTCTAGGAGACTGGAGGACATCCTGGTGTTGTGTTTGAGCATCCTACCTGTGGTCACAGTTCCCCAACTTTTTCAAATTTTTCCCAACTTTGAAATTCTTGTTCAGTGGCAATCTAGTATGAAAAAGACAAATAACATCAGTTAGATGCTTACATGAGATACTGTTTTGCCTGAAAGAGATTTTCTTGTCCTGTTTCGATTTCTTCTTTACTGTGAGTCAGCCTATGACACATTTTCATGAAAACTCCCAGACACTAACCTAGGAAAATTAAATGTGGGTCAGATGGGAAAAACAGTGTGAAGGGCTGACAGTGTTAAGGCAGAGGAGAGATCATATTCTTAGAGGTGGGAAGCAGTACCATACCTTGTTTTCCCTGGAAACTGCTAATTGCTATCTTCACATCCCCACTCAAGGAATGCTCTAGAAGTCCCTGCTGCAGCTGTCAATGATTCCTGGTAAAGTGTTCAGCATGGATCACTCACAGAGGACCCATCACCTTGAGCCACATTACTCTCATCAGCTCAAGCACTAGTAAACCTCTCAATGACACCCCTGGTACTAGGAGTCTGGCAGTCTACAAAGTGCATGGGCAGGTTGGATGATAAAATTTGGAGAGAATAAAACTATAATGTCTGTTGTTCTTTGTCAGCCAAGAGCAGACAGGACAAGGCAAGTTTTCATCTCCTAAATGGTGAATATTTGTCTTTTTGTTTGGTTGGGTTTTTTGGAGGAAGAGGCAAGGATTGGAAGAAGAGTGTAGTGGTTTCTCATATTTTAGTTAAAAGCTGCTTTTAGGTCACTATAGCAGAGCGGACTACTTCAGAAGCCGAAAAGCCAGACAAGTAGTGTAGTAATTATGTCGAGACAGACATGACTGGCACCAACACCAGTCTTTTATTAAAAACTTTTCATGCCTTCTTTCAGTAGACTTCTTTCAGGAAACTCTGACTCGTTTCCTCATAGGCAGCTCCACACAGCAGCTCCACACTTCCCTCCTCTCTGCAAGTTCCCCTCTTTCTTCTGCATTACTGGCTAAACCCAAACCTGTCCCTTTCAGCCACCTAACCCAGTCTGTCCCTCACACAGAATAACATTTATAACACAAGGTAAGAATATGCTATCTGTCCAGTTTGCCAAACAACAAGAATAAATTTAGCAGCAAATTTTTTTTAATAGCAGCAATGGTATATAAATGAATACAATCAAATATATTAGATATATACATTCAGGAATATACAAAATTTGGCAGTGAGTAATTCAGTATAATTAAGGTTCATATAAAGCATAAGCAAGACCGACTGAGGATACAGAGAGGGCCCTGCCCTTCCTCACCTATCAAGCAATCAGGACAAAAATCCCACTTATATACTATATGCTAATACATATTAATACAGAATTTTCTGGAAAACTCCTCCTAGTTTCTCTTCCTAAAATCTACAACATCACTATATCATGTTGTGCATGCTCTGCTAGTACTTAGGGGTCTCTCATCCTTTTTGGGGTCTTATTTCTGATGAAGGCTCTTTGTCTTCATCAGTGCCTGCTATGTAACCTTGCAGGTAGCACAGGCACACTAAGCTTAATTAGATAACACCAAGCATATGTTCCTCATAATAAGACTCATTCAAGTTCCATGCCTGGAGTCAGCCCAATTTGGCCCAGTCCAAGGTCAAAACTTTTACTTCTAGATGTAGCTTATCAAACCTACATCCTTCTACTACTCCCACCTAACATCTGGGGCATTCCATCTGCTTTTTCTCACTATTTCCTTTCTTGCTTTGTAACAATTATTCGTTGGATTTTTTTAAAATAAATATTGCTTTGTAACAATTATTTTCTATTAATATGAGTACAATTTTGCCAATATAGTTACAATTTAGTTAGCACAAATTACATTTATTACACTTGTCTGTCCCTTGCACAACCACATGCCCCTTACCCCTTCACAGCACAGCCAGCAGACTCCATCCACAGCTGCAGCAGACCCTGAGTCTCAAAGTCCAACTCTACCTTCAACTGCAACTATAACTCTCTACCAGATAGCCCACTCTTTTGTAACACCCATCCTCATTGGGCAGGCAAGGCTGTTTCCACTTCTTGGTAATCAGTACAGCTCTAATCATTTGAGGAAAATTGCCTTCTGCACTATACTTACAAACTATCTTCCCACAAAGTTATGGAGGAGGCTGAGGAAGAGGTGAGGCAGTAAGGTAACCTGAAGGAGAAATAAGAGATTAACAAACAGGAAGCGAAGGAGCTTTGAACAACTGACTAACGAATGAGCATAATCCAAAAAGAGGCCAGAGAGGGAGAGCAGGCTACTCAGTCATATGGGAACAGTGTGACTGAGACCAAGAAAATAATAGAGGAGTATGAAGAGACATGAGATCTTGTCTGGAAAATGCAGTACAATAAATAAAAATAAAATATTGAGACAAAACCAGAACTTTAGACTCTAACCATAGGAAACCAAGATTACAGGTCTGATTTATAGAAATTACAATGATACTGATGATGGTGACCAAGTGGGTTAGCCAAGGGCTAGGTGCCCACCAAGGACCATGGGTCCTGTTTGTTGGGAGTTAGCTGTGGGCAGAACAAAGCCAACAGCTGAAGCTGTGTTTGGGGCTCACATCACTCAGAGGGGCATCAGAGAAGAAAGTTCTTAGGGACAGCACTCTTCTGCCTTAAGGTCTGAAAGAAAGGGAATCAGAAGGCAATGGTCCCAAGGTTCCACACAGGACAGGATGTCACTGAAAAACAGATTGGGTAGGACAAAAAAATACTGGAGTGACCTAAAGTAGAATTTGAGTAGCACATTGATGGCATTTGGAGGTGAGGGGTGACAAGCAGTAAGGACAGTGCTATGGTGTGTGACAGCTGCAAGAAGTGATGTTTTCCACATAGGCTGGTAAGAAGTTGAGGGGAAGCACAAATAAAGGGTAAGTGAAGGCAGGACATGGAAGGCTTCAGTCTCTAGGGAAGGAGAGGCTGAAGAAGGCAAGATGTTTTAAGCTTCTACAGCAGCAGTGCTGTGTGGGGGATGAAACTTCCATGAAGCAGAACAGGCTCTTTCAAAAAGCTGGAATGTCTTCTCAAATATCTTTTAGCCTTGAAGAAATGAGCAAGATTCCAAGTGGAGAGCCTTTTGAACAAAATAGACTGGATTCGGCCACAGGACCAGAAAGATGGAAAAAGTAGTGGAGGAAAAGATAAAATGCTTGCTTAGATTTTTTTTTTTAACCTATGTCAATGGAATTTATCCTTAATTACTGAGGAAAACAAGATCACTTAAAGGAGCTGGCAGCCAAAAATAAGGTTATGTACATGTAGGTTATCTCTGTTGCAACAAAGATACCCTTTATGCTGCTTTATTCACCATCCAGATTAATTGAATGTTATCCAGCTAAGAACTGATTAGTTTTAAAACTGATCCAGATCTAAGGAAGCCAATAGCAAAACTTCAAAGGATCAGCCCCTTTAATGAAATATCTGAACACAACCCTGTCTATCAAAAGAACTGCACAAGCAACATGTAGGTATTGACTCCATCACAATCAAGTGGCTATTTTGTGAATCACTGTCCAGGAGCTAAACAACAATGGAAAGTGAGTACCTGTGTAGTAATCACCATCTCCCCAGTTGACATTAATTATTTGGAAAGAAATAAGACAAGAAGGGAAAGATACTTCTGTGATTAATTGCAATTGCAGTGTGTTACCTAGCATGAAAGAAAATATTTTGTACATGGAAAGAGTACAAAATAGGTGCAGGGAGTATGTAGCCATTTTCATTCAAAATATTTTTTAATAAAAGCAGCCATGATTAGAATAAGTAAAAACACATTAAACATGTCTTCCATCAAGATATTTAGAATGAGGTCTCTGAAAGCCATTAAGGTTTCCAGTGAAATGTACTCTGAACAGCCAGCAGAATCATGCAGAACCAGATATGGCATTCAAATGCATGTGAAGCTTATACATAAAGCACATTCTCCTATCCATATGACAAACAAAAAATGTGTAGTTTGTCAGTCACAGAAATACACGGTACTTACTTTTATTTTTTAAATAAACCTAGGGAGGTTTATTTTAAATGGTCATCCTTATAAAGTATTATTATGGGATAGCCATAGCTGGCTGCTAAATCTGACCATTAATTTACTGATTATTACATAAATAAATCATTTTCCAGCTTGCTCTCAAGCAACCTGTGCACAATACATAGTCTACACACTCTACCTTAATTCTCCCTGCATACATACACACACACATCTGTTTTCTGGTTTTAATTAAACTAGTAATCAGCAGACTACGCACCACTGATCTCTTCCAGCAGTCTCTTTTTCCCAGACTGCTTGGCTTAGGTCCTCTGTAAACCTTCTTTAGATGGTGTCTTTCAGCATCTTTAGTTTTCTAAGTGGGGCAGCCTGCCCAATCCTTCAACAAAGTCAGCAGATTTCACATACCACAGAGTCAATGGCAGCTAACCAGGTAAAGTAATACAGGCAGGTGTCACTGATGAATTACAACTATAGTCAAGGCTCATTAGTTCCAAGGTGTGCCATATCTCACCAGGCAGTCAACTGGCTCACTTAAGCCTGAAATTCAAATTGGTCACTAATAAAAAGACTCACAGTGTCTGGAAACCTAATCCTCTTATCTCTGGTTTGTCAGGTCAAAGAGAACAAACATCAGTGCTGTTAAGTGTGAATAGATGAAGGTGATTTGCAGGAAGATACAGACTGCTGCTATGCAGCTACAAAATTAAATGTCTTCTGGATACCATGCCAGGGGTTTAGATTTACACCATGAGGAAATAAATGATGCCTAATTGCCTAATGCCTCTCTTGGTAACTCCTGGCTCCATCAGCTTGATTTGATTCTTAAAGCAAATTTCTCTTGATCCCATGTATCATGGGGCTGACATACAAGGTCAAAGAAGTTGAAAATCTGACCATGCTTCTGCAGTGCGTGCCAGGAACAGAGCTTATTCCACGAGGGTTACTGGAGTGGTGACATACTTGAGAATACTAAATTATAAGACCCACTGCTACAAGTCAGTCCCGGTTCTTCCCACCTCTAATGATTCTTCTGGTAAGGTGCAGGATCATCCACTGGCATTGGTGCCAGAACAGACATCACATTGAATCTCCTGGCTGTAGCGAACAAAAACATCCCAAGTCTGAACATACGAAGCTTGAAGAAAGTTTGGAGTAGAAATAAATAGTACACACTTAACTGTGGTGATGATAATGGAAGGTAATTAACTGTGAAGGTAATAAAGACTAAGACTTTTTACCATGAGCTGTAATGACTTCTACATTAATGAACCTTTGTAAATTCACATCAGATTCCTTCCTCCTCCCATTTCCTGAACATGCACCTGTGGTCAAAACAGAGTCAATTCAGGAGTACAGTTTAATGGCTGTGTAATAAAGAAAGTCACAAAAGATGACTATCAAGTCTCTGTAAAACCTGTGAAGCAGTCTAGGCCACAGATCCCTAATACAATTTTTTTTCTAAGCTTCTCTGCACTCATTCTGGTTCAGAAATCTCTCTTGGAGTTGTTTGCCCATGTTTGGATGAAGTTTCACTCAGGGCTTGCACAACAGCATTAATATTGCCCTGTCTTCACCAGAAATCCCCATGTACATGCCTAAATAACAAATAGTAGGCACAGGAGTGGTGACAATGCTTGATTTGGTGCCAGAAGATCTGTGTAGAAGCATTCGCAGCAGGGCAGCTTAAGGGTATTCTGATTTAATTTAGAACTCAAGCATAATTTTTCTTAATTAACAAAAAATACTCTCTTTGTTTCTAAAGTCTGACCCTGGCCTCCTCCCAAACCATAAAACGACCAAAATCCCTCATGATAGGCCAAATAAGCAATAATGATGTAAGACAATAATTTCCCATTTACAAGGATTTTCTCCATGCACATACATTGCATTACCTTCACACAGATATCTTACGGCTTCTGCAGCTGTAGAAGGATTACTAACAGCTGTTTCCCTTCCCACCATACATCCCAGTTGCTATGTGGGTGTCAGGCTTCAATCAAGGCAATGCCTAGCAGCCATCAAACACTTACTGTGTATCTTTGAAAGGCACAGTACATGCACAGAGCCATTCAGGTGTACCAGAGGTACTGCTCTCCAGTAAAACTGGGTCCCCATAGCCATAGTGCTCCAGGTCAAAAGCCTCCTGGTGAGTCAACAGCCTGAGCTGTCAAGCCAGAGGAACTCCTCAACAAGTGAAATTGCTGTTTGTGCTCTGCCCAGCATGTCACACCCAGTCTATGTTACTTGGAAAACAGCGTGTGAGCAGGAGATCACATTGCCTGGGTACGAAGGTGCTGGTGGAAAACAAGGTAAGGAGGTCAAGAGTACAGCCAAGCTAACTTTGTGTCTCAAAGAGGGGATTTGGAATGCAAGGAATTCTACAGGTATTATGCCAAAGGGTTGAGGAAAGTAATGTTAATCAGATGGACAAAAAACTCCAGCAGAAGACAGGATTGCTAAATGGGGATGTTACATCCACATCTGAGGGGTTTCTGTTCAGCAGGACTCGTTAGGTGCTCACGTTCATGTGAGGAGCCCAGCTCTTATTCCACATGAGCAAGACATTTGAACAACAGCAGCAAAGGAGTGGGCAGTAAGAGCTTTATTTCACAGAAATGCTCTTGACCCCACTCAAAACTTCTACAAAGGCATGCTCTGGACAGTCTATGATTTCAAAGCCAGCATTAATATCAGAAACCCTGGCCTCTAGGGAAATGTACTTGCTAATCCTGGCTCCCTAACTTGTTCCTTCACATCTATATGTTGTGCCTGGCTGTCCTCCTTCATGGCTGAGCAACTTTTCTCTTCTTAGTTTTGTCCTTCAGAGCATGTTTATATGGCATTGCCCAGAGCAAGACTGAGAAACTCCCCACGTTTTCTTTTTCTAGCCAGTAATTATCTTGTCAAAAAGCAAGCTTGTGAGATGGAGCAACTTGGGTTTCTAAGTGGAGAGCTACTGTACAGCAGCCTAAAGAAAAAATACAAATCCATTTTGGACTGTCAGCTGAGGTACCTAAACCCAAAAATCCTATTCAGGCTCCAGCCTTTTCAGACTTCAGTTGCAGCTGTGGACAAACAGGGCTTGCACAAGTCATAGCTGAATGTTTGCACTTAAAGAATGAGGAACTTGTAACCAGTGACAGGATTTGTGAGACTCATGGTTTGGTCACATAAGTGGCATTATGCAAAACTTTTGTGGCAATTGCTCACAGATTACAAGATTACTTTTTTTTCTTTATGTAGTTCTTCCCTCTCTTAGTACCCACCTTCTGTTTTTTGCAAGAGGTAAGAAAGCATAAACACAGGCATTTTACTCATCTTCATGACCTGCTCAAGCCAGGAGCCTCATTTCTCCAGTACAATGAATGAGACATGAATTCTGTGGAAAAAATAGCATGTGACAATGTCATGAGAATAACTTCTATGCTAAGAAGTGTGGGTGAGAAGAGCAGGGGGGAAGTCTCTAATATTGGTATTTCCCAGCCTTTTGTACCAGCCTCTTGCAAACTCAGCAATTACTGAATGTGAATTTCTAGACATTGGTCAAAAATAAGAAAAAAAAAAAAAAAGCGGGGGGGGGGGGGAGGGGGGAAACAAAGCAAGTCCCATCAGCCTCAGGATCCTTTCCAAGTTCTTATACTGCAAGACTACTTGCACAGTCAGACCTTTGCTTTTACTCCACCTCCCACCTTGTTGGAATTTACTATTATCCTTCCCTCCCAGAAGCTTCCTTAAGTGTTCAGTCTCCTTATTCCAACATATATGCTGAATTCTCCTGAATTATCCTTGCCCCTCCAGTGGCTCAGTGGGTCTAGCACCTGAAGCTGCAGTAGGCTGCTGAAGTGAGGAGGAGTGATTGATGGAAGAGCCCTCTTCACCATGGACAGGCCAGGGCAGGACATACCTTCTTATAAAGGATTTAGCCACCAAGCTCTAGGACTTTACCAGGTTTCTTGGCCTGCATTCTCCAAAAGTTTGTCATTTTCCTAGTAGTTCTGTCCCACAGACAGCAAGAGGACATTTGAAACACCAGAGTGACTTCACCTTCCCACTGAATTTTAAATCCTTCATCCCTTGCAAGAGACCAGTGTAGCATAAGATTTTTTTCCCATCAAAGGCACAACACAACCTAAGTAACTTTACTTACGAGTATTCTCAGAAATCACATAACCACTTTATCTCTTGCATACTGTCAGCAAAATTAGAGGTAATCAAAGCCAGAATTTTATAAAGAAAGCATTTCAGAAACCTAATTGCACCTGGCAGTATCAGCTCTACAGCCTGTAAAAATAACTACCTCAGCCAAATACCCTAAACTGCTTCTAAGCTCCTCCAAGTTGAAGATGGGGTCATCTGCCCTTGCAGAACTCACCTCAAGTAACAGATGTTAAACAAAGCAAAACTCAGATAACTGCATGGAAGTCCAGGTTCCCTGACACTGTGCCCTCTCAGGTGGAGCAGACACTACACTAGATATCTTTCTGTGCCTTTAGCTCAAGTGAAATGCCTAGCAGACTTAGTGTGTTTCAGAATAATACTTCACAAAGAAAGCCCTCAGATACAGGTTAAAGTTTCAGATGGCAAATCAAAGTACTGCTCACAGTCTGGAGCATTAGGTTGCTTCAGATTGTAAACACACCCCTGATGATTCGTGTGTTGGGGAAAATTAAAATTATGACTCAAAATAAGCTATTGGCAGTATTCTGTGTATCCTGTGCTAGTTGCACTACAGCCTACATGCTAAGTTTACTCTGCATGATTGAAGATTACAGTTCCCTTTTAAGGGTATCTGCTGATAATAAAGCTATAAATATTTTAGTTTTGCTCTGTCTCCTACGGGAACTTTTCACTTTTTCAAAACGTGTTACAAATACCTTCAGGACTTTGCCCCATAGCAAAAGCTTTGTTTATTGGACTCAGTCATCAATAAAGCTTATTTGGTGTGCTGCCCCCCAGCGATAGCTTCAAGTCTGACGATGGCAGATCCCTGCTGCAGAAAAGTGCTCTTTAATCTCCTCTTCAGGGACAGGAAAGAGGAGGTGGATTGAAGAATAATGATTCATTTTCTAGAGGAGATACCTGTTCGAGTGGGATCAGCAGAGCCTGCAGCAGTGATGCCTTGCAGAGGTCCTTCTGAGCAATGACATCTGTGTGCACTTGGCCACACTGACAGTCAAGAAAGTCTGGCCAGTTAGAGATGGGATACCTGGATTCGAAGTCTGGAGTTGGCAGCATGCTGTCCAACCTCACCCTTGGATTAGGAAGGGAGAGGCACCAGGGATCCCAAAAACTTTAAATGAAGAACTTACTCCATGACACTCTTTACCTCCCCTCGTTTTCTACCAAGTCACTTCTGTTTGTATCAAACATCAATTCAAACATAGAGGAAGTACCGTGAGCTTTCCACAGGAACCATAAACTTTCCATTAAAGAAAATGTCAGGGAATTGACACTCTTGGCTTCCTTCAAAATTTGACATTTCTTGACCATTTCCAAATGTGATTAAGAAGTGCTAAAGAAGAAAAGGAGACAGGAGATGACAACATCTCCCCAGATATATAACCCATGCCATGGCATACAAGACTGAGCTGAATGTATGTGGCTGTGGAAGACTGGCCCCAGTTTGCTCTGTGGATCCTTCTCCTCCCAGTCAGATCACCCAGCACTCAGGCACCAGCCCTGCTCTGCTGTCCTCACAGCCACAGCTCACTGGGCTGAGAGAAGAGATGGGACCCAGAGGATAGCTGGGAGCTGGGTTTGTCCGGGGAGACCATCTTGCTCTGCACGCCTACCTGAAAGGAGGTTGTAGGCAGCTGGGCATTGTCTCTTCTCACACGTGACAGAACAAGAGAAAATGGCCTCAAGCTGTGACAGAGGAGGTTTAGAATCAATTCTAGGAAAAAAATTCTTCACTGAAATCTTTGTCAAGCACTGGAACAGGCTGCCCAAGGAAACAGTAGAGTCACCATCCCTGGAAGTATTTAAAAGCCCTGTAGCTGTGGTGCTCAAATATGTGGTTTAGTGGTGACCTGGCAGTGTTAGGTTGGACTCCATGACCTTAAAGGTCTTTTCCAACCTAAACAAATCTACAAAGTTAAGGCCTCTGCTACTTGAATAGGCAGTGGCACAGCAACCTGTTATTATTTTGCTCCCTTTGTATATATCAAAATGACAACACACAGCCTCAGGGTAGGAAACCTCCTCCTATTTTCCAGCCTCAGCTGGCTCCTGGCCAGCTCAGACTGGTTTGTCTTTGTGACTGCATTGTCTTCCGGCTCCCCACCCTCTCTGGATGTGAGATTCTCTTGCTGCTTCATGTGTCCCAATACAGGTTTAGACACCTATTATACCACCTTCTTCTTTCTTAGGCTGAACAAGTTCTGGTCATTCAAACACCAGCAGCTCTGCAACTCTGCCAGCTCCCCAGAGTCACAGCTGACAAGAACTGGAAATGGGTTCAAGGCAAGGCCTCTCCACAGCCTTAGTCATAATACTCGTATTTATTGGCCACTACTGGAAATACTTACCTGGATGCATGCAGAATCAGGTGGTAGCTTTCTCACAGCCATGTTACACTGCTGGCTTGTAGCTCTTCATGAACTGTCCTTCTGGTGTACCCACAGTCCAATTACACACTTTCCAATGCAAAGTGCTTAAACCTGAAACAGTTTCACTTGATGCTGCAGAAAAAAGTTCCCAAAATAACAAAGTTGTGAAATTTCTGCCAATACTGCTTTAGAACAGGAGAGGGGTACACAAGACAAATCTACCATGCTGTATTTTAAGACCCAAATCCACAAGAGGATTACAATAAAAAAAGCATTGCTGTCTAATGAAGTTATTTTCCTCTGACTGGTAAGCAGTCATATGACAGATCCTTACATGGGGACAAAAGCAATGCACCTAAGTTGTTTTCCATTAGAATTTCTAATAGAATGATCTATTAAGTCAACTCTAAACCCACAAAAACCTATTAAAATTTACTGCAGTACCTTGCTGTCATGCAGAGATGTATTTAAACAGTGTTCTAAGATTTAACCTGATGAAAACACTGTTGTTATCACTGGTCATCTTCCAGAAAAGTGAAATCATGTTTATACTCTCTGGTAGTCAAGAGAATTAAGGAACACTCTGTTACTGCTCAGAAAGGGGAAATAACACCTTTGGTCCATCTTTGCTAACGCAGTACTGTAACACTTGATGGAACAAAGGTCTCACCTATGAGAATGTTTCCTGATTCTATCAGAGAAGAACAAGTGTGTGCAAGCATGCAACCAAGACACTGAGAAACACAGCTACACACCATGCTTCCCATAAGGCCAAGATTTATGTCCTAAAAGCTGTCAAACAAGAATATACAAGATGAAGCAAAAGGTTTGGAACTGTGAAAGGGGGTGTAGAAGCCCCTTCCTCATGCTGCTTCTTTCTTTCCTGCTGCAACACTGTTCCCTAATCGCTTTCCTCTTACACATTTCTAATCTGTAGCTTTAACCACAAATATATACCCCAATGGGTTTTACAGCAAAGAACTAGGCTAAAAACATAATGAAAGTAAAGCAGATGCTGCAGATACAAACAGCATACAAATAAAGGTCTGCTTTGGAGTCCTGATCTCTCCAGAGTATTTGCTGACTCTTCTTGCTCATTCCCTTTCCACAAGTTCAAGTGCTACATGATTGCAAAGAACAGTCAGAAATCAAAGAAACTGGGTAAGAACAGACTCAGCTCTTACTCTACAAAATACTTACAGGGGAATGAGAGCAAAGTAAGTGGATTCAAAGTGAAACTTTGTGATATGGAAAACTTCAAATTTTACTTGCTGTGAAACCTTACTGGGAGTTATTAAAAACATAAGAACAAGGATGCCAAATACAGAATAGCAATACTTTTTCCCCAAGTGGATTTCTGTCCAACACATGAAACATCTAAGAAGCAACCCATGCAATCTTAATGTTTCAGTCACCACAAGTTAATTCATGATTGATAAAAACTCCCTGAATTTTTCTTGTATTTCTCAAAATTATGGAGATCATTTTGTATTTCCTACAGTCCTTTCCACCCTTCTGACAAGAGAAGGATGATGTGTCCTACTGCAGTGTATTATCCCAAGACCTCTTAGGACACAGGAAAGAAAACTGAATAAAACAGAAAGGCTGCAGGGAAGAAGAAAACAAAGATGTCAAAGAAAAAACATTCCTATTTCTTATACCACAGTAGGTGCCTAACACTTGGCTGTTGAGAGAGCAAATTATCCCACAAGCTTTTTCTACTTGCGTGCTTCCACTATAGCTATGCATTTTTCCTAGATAAAATCCACTTACCTAGGAACAATTGGGAGCCTTGGCCATCTTCTCAGTATTAAATCGCTTTCCAGAGCATGTATAGATGCCCTGTGATCACAGTTAACCCTCCCACTTGCAGATTTGCTTCAGTCCTGCAAACTGCTCAGAAATTATTTTGTACACATCCAGGACAGTTGGCATGTTTCTGGCAGTTAAGAGCGGGCACTGCATTTCCAGGGGTGCAGCCTTCAGGATTATTCTTTCATTACTTCCTTCCACTTTTTTTTTTTAATCCCTTTCCTCCTTTCTGTGATTTCAAACAGATACTCACAGTAGATGTTTCACACTTTCAACCTGCCATGTGCATGCTGTCCCATCAGCATCTGCTCCTCTGGCATGCACATACATGCATTGGGGAGCATGCTTGCTCCTCTGACACCTCCCAGGAAACTTCAGCAACTCTCCTTCAACATATCCAGCATCGCCAGGGGCCTTAGAAAAACTGCCCATGGTTTTTTTCAGCATTTCTTTCCCAGGCTTTGCCTCCCTTGCATTTACCAGTTTGGAATTTCTAACAGCATGGCTCCTTTGCATGACTCAAAGCCAACACTCATCTTTGTTCCCTTTCACTCCTGCCTGGATTAAAAGGGAAAATGATGATTTTACAGCAGGAAGCCCCAAACAGCACCATTTTCGTGCTTACTCCAGCCAGTTGCCACCAGCTGCATGGCTGCAGGCTTAATGCTGCTCTCTTCATAAGGGAAATGTCTCCTGCTGCATAGCAACACAGGCTGCAGGCCTTCCAAAGCCACTCTAGTGTCAAAGAGATGAGTCACCTCAGGCTACTGCCACACGCAGGAAACCAAGCTGACAGCTCAGCTGCACACAACTGCATTAAAAGCACAGAAATAGAGATTTATACAAAGCAGCAGCAAAGCTGGCTGCACACATCAGTGTGAGTCGAAGTCACTCCTCCTCCAGGAGAGAAGCACTCCGTTCACCAGCTCAAGCACTACAGGCTTTGCTGCTAATAGGATCATTTCTTTCTAAAACATTCCCCATGGCAGCAGCCCAGGAACACGCACAGCTAACTTAGGCTGAATGGGAATTTTCCACCACCCACAAGCCTCTTTGTACCTTAAATCAATAAATCTTCTCAAGCACATGCCACAAAGAATCCACACCAGTCTCTGCAGATGACATGTAAGAAATAACTGGACACGATAAATCTCCAGCAACCAACTCCCATGTCAAGTTTCCTTTGCACCCTCACATTTCAAATGAGCGTATGTTGACTTTACACCTCCTACCAGCTCCTTTTGTGTTGCTATAACAAAAAAAATAGGATGGGGGTTTAGCGTAAGTCATTACAAGGCCATTAAACAGAAAAATCATTCCCCCTCTGTCAATTAAGAAATATCAGATACAGGCAGATACACTGACAAGACATCCTTTTTCATCTAAGAAAATAAGCTTAAGCAATCCCCATATAATCACTCTTTCTCAGCAAACTTTCTGGAGCTCAGATAAGATCAAAGGCTGCTCTCCCAGCCAACAAAGTTATTAACACCTCAAGGAAAAAGTGATGTTGCACAAAAGCCAGAGCTGTCTGCTGGCTTCCCTAATCTGAAGATGGAGACACATGGAGCAGCAGGGAGCCTTACCTCCATACAAACAGGGCAGCATCCGCGCATGAATCAGGAAACAACGTGCTTTTTTTGGGAAGAATACGTATTTTTGAGAGATTTTCTTTGACAGAACAGTTCCCAAAATAAAAAAAGAAATGTATGTGTATTTTTAACTACAGAAAAACATCTTCATGGCACGCAATCACAAAGCACAACAGTGATAATAGTGTGTTGAAGTTAAAAGGAAAGGGGATAGGCATTACTATAAAGTTTTTTCACAAGCAAGTGAATTCTGAATCCAATTTCACAAGGCAAACCCTCTTACTCCCAAGATCTCAAAAAAACCAGTCAGCTCAATTTTATTAGGAACATGAAGATAACAGACCCATGGAATCGATTTTAATTTAATTTTTGTCTTTGTTAGCTGAGATAAGAGACCAAACTGCAGGTAGCACTAGGGAAGAGAGTCCATTAGAAACTAGAAGCGCCATAGGAGCAGATACAGTAAAAGTGCTTCCCGTTTGTATTTTTGCTAAAGCCAAGCATGGACTCTCTGATGT
Organism: Cinclus cinclus; assembly: GCF_963662255.1. Taxonomy (NCBI): domain Eukaryota; kingdom Metazoa; phylum Chordata; class Aves; order Passeriformes; family Cinclidae; genus Cinclus; species Cinclus cinclus. The sequence continues at coordinate 87,688,655 of NC_085047.1, forward strand.
ACAAGGAGTGTTTTTCCTCCTATTTTCAAGAAAATTACTTCAACTCACTACCTCTTGACCTTTCTTTGCAAAATGTTGTTAAAATGGGCCAAAGGATTCAAAAGCTACTGAGGAGAGACAACAGAGAGACACAGATGCACAAAGCAAGGATGTGAATTTGTTTTCCAAAGCTGTAACAATAATAAAAAAGGAGAAAGAATAATCTGGGACAGCAGTCTCAAAAATATATCATAAGAATCAACTGCAGATTGAAAGTGGTATGAAAATAACATCTGAATAGCTAAATTATGTTTCTGCATGCCACTGAGACTACCTTTGTAAAAGCCTTGTGCAGAGTACAATCAAGCTAAAACAAACCACGAGCATTTAATTCATCATAACTAGAGTGGCAAGGGTATCCTCCCTAACAGGGCACACTCTGACCATCATGCCTGCACTGCACCAATTTAAGGAGAGCCCTACCACACCTTGCCAAGGACCACAATGGTATACAAATTTCCTCAAGAGATGTACCAAATTTGCACCATTGTTACTTCAGCCATATAAGGAAAAAACCCTGCACGCTTCTAGAAAATATAACTCAGGAACACGTAACTGAAAGGAGAAACTTCACATTTGAATTGAAGAAATGATAATGTGCATTGCAGCTCCAGCCTGAAAAGCACAGAGATGAGAGAGGATTATACACTCCTGCCTAGGTCAGTCTGTATCTCTGTTCACAGATGGCTGAGAGAATGCAGTACAGAGAAAGCTCTCAGAAAAAAATTATTATTATATTTATGTAGCACTCTCCATACGGCAATTTTTAAGCAAGCAATACATTAAGCAATTTACCAAGAAAAAGAGAAACATACACTGCCTTCTGTGTGATCAGTAGCTTATACTTTCAGAGAACAATTCTACTTTATTAAACTTTAAGGCCTGAATTTACTAATACATTATTCATTGTTACATTTTAAATTGGCAGCAAGGTAATCAATTGGGTTATTAGCTTCAAAATGTATTTATCAGTGCATTTTGCCAAGTTTCCATAATAATAAAACCACAGAAAAACCTGGATCTGTTAACATCTTTCTCTCATCGGTTAAGAGCTAACAAGTTAGGGCACTGTAACTGTTGTTAAAAAAACCAACCAACCTGAAAAATATCCTACCTTCCAACTTTGCCACCCTGTGTTATTCTCTTGCTAACAATGCCCATTTAATTATACTCCTTTATTTCAGTTCCTCTTTTGAGATCTTTCTGAAATCATTTCCAGCTACAACAGGGGTACCTGTTTGGGGATAGCAGCACATGTCAGGCTGGTATAGCTTTCCTTTTACACAACTACAAGAGGCTTCCTTGTGTTAATACAGAAAGCTATCAAAAACATAACAGTGGCTGGAATTAAAAGCAGATTCCATAGAACTGGTTGTCACTAGCAGTTCTAGCCAGCAACATTATGCTGTTCTGAAAATAAATCCTTTGGGACTTTAATACAGTTCACATGCTCACTGTGACAGAGCAATGCCTGTATTTCAGATATTTGGTCTACCTCTCTTCCATGGTCTGCAGAATGAAGTGGTAGCACACTGATCTTTACTGCTGGTAAACTCAGACAAGAGACTGCTTTTTGTAAGATACCATACAAGCACAAGCAAATACGATGGTTGCATCCACTCAATTCAATTATTTTCTTTTTTTTTTTAATGCATAAAATGGGTACATAAATTTAGGAGAGATTTAAACTTTTGGCAAATAGCCAATTTACCATATCAGTGACATAAATGTTAGCCATTTTTCACTTGGTATACCATGGCAGTGAATCACTGGAAAAATCAGGGATTCATCTTGACTCCTCTCCTTTAGCAGTAGGGACATGAATTTTCAGACAGGGATAAACTTTCTTCTCTGAGGTATTGAACTGAGCAAGGCTAAATATAAGAACAAGGTAGACTGTTAATGCAAGTAAGCAACTCTTTAATATGACATCTTGCTTTTGTAACTTCTTTATTAATCTTAACCGTTAGAAGAAAAACAAGTTAAATTGTGTGAGAGCATCTTGTGATTATTGTATGTGCTCCCACAAATACAACTGATACTTTAAATTAATTTTCCTTCACAGTTCCCTTAACAGTTTCATATTTTTTCTATGCTCCACTTGCAACTGGTGTTCTCAAATAACTTACATAGCCAGGAGTTAAATAATCTCTTGAAAATCAAAAGTAGAATTATGAGGCTCAATACATCAGTAGTAAATACAGTAAACACTTGACAAAAATACAGAGACAGCTGGGGTGTGGAACCAGTTCATTTTCTTACATCTCTAAAAGCTTCTGTCTAATTAGGTTCATTTTTTGACAAACAAGATCAGTGCTATTGTAGCAGTCAGATGACAGAACCTATATGGTTATATCTGTCAAGCATCTAATTAATTTCTAGTCTTGTACTGGCTTCTCATATACAAAGCTCATGGGAGACTACATGACTTTCTCATGAGCAGGAATCATTATGTTTACCCAAGTGTCAGGGTTAACCTACAGTGAAACTGCCATCTCTATAAACACTTCACATTTCAAAAATGGCACTCTGTCTTGGAGGAGAGGAAGATCATAGCCCATTTGTCCTCCCTCTTTTTTCCTAAAAGGAAGAGGGGAGAAGTAAAATTCTGTATTTTAGATATCAGAGACATAATTTCTAACAGATTGCAATGTCATGTACTGAAACATGGTCAGGAAACAACAACTATAAGCCCCTACTTGTTCATATGACAAATATTTCATTGAAAAGTGGAGCAACACCAAAAAGCTAGAAAACAAATGGTCATTCTCAGCTCTGCCAGTGTTGCAGCTGGTATTCACACAGGTTTAGATTAATCCATGAGATACTTTTTCATATCTTATCCCAGGTGTCAGTTAAGCAAGAAATCAGGCTCACGATAACCAAAGAGTTTAAAATCTCCTTCAAATCGTGCATAGAGGCGTCTTATGTCTCTCTTGCTAATTCCTGAAAAGTACCGCTCTACTTTTGTTCTGTTGTACACTGTTATTCCTGGTGGGATTGTGGGGTATGATACCAAGTGGTCTATGCCAGCTGCTTTCAAGATATACGGAGCATCGTCCTCCAGGGTTTCGTGGTGTCCAATCACACTGTATGTGATTTCACAGGGAGCACAAAGTTCCACATATGTTACCCAGTGAATTATGTGGTCACCAAACTGAACATCCAGCCACCGGTGATTCGGGTCCCCCAGGTAGCGCACAAAATCCTCAAACTGCAGCCCTTTGGTCTCTGTGCGATTCTTTCTGTATTTACGAATGATGCCGGGAGCAATTTCATGCCGGTACCAAGGTTCAAACCGAGGATTGTGCACAAACTTGTCTTTAAACGCAGAAATAAGTCTTTCAAATGGATCTCTAACAATAAAAAACTTGAAGTATAAATTCAATCTAAACAGAGGAAGAAAAAAATTAATGAAGCAAAGCATTTAGTATATACTTACGAAATGTACATAAACTCTGACCACAGACATAGCAACGTGAATCCTAAGAGCACTTGCATCAATATTATAAATCAGTAGGACTAAATGCAATTTCTGTCTTCTTACTAGCGGTTTTCACACACACAGGACAAAGAAGAAATAGTTTATCCTAGTTTTCACATTTCATTCAAACTGGAGGAGTTTAGCTTATCTCAATCCACAATAAACAGGAGACAAAAGTCACTTAGAGCTCCAAGTTAAAGATATTTGTAAAGTCATGTGATCAAGCCCGAAAAGCAAAATAGTTAATGACATGGGGAAAAATGCATTGGTGCAGGTAAATGCATATAAAAAGGCTGCATTTTTCACTGGCAGGCAGTTAGATAAATTGCTGAATAAGTACAAAAAAACTAAGAATGGTATATTATTTTGATGTTTTATCATGCTTCCAATAATGGCTGAGAGCACAGTTTACAACAGAATTTCATGCATTACTGTGACACTAATATATGTAATATTCTGTAGTCAGATTATCTGCAGGAGGAATAAATTGAAAACAAAGTTCATTTCAATAAACAGCTAAGGAAACAGATTAAGAGCCCAGTCCACACTGAAATAAGAATGGATGGACTGGATATGGAAGGACTCTTCAGCCTGTACAGCACTTGAATCATACTCCAGATACTTCTGACTTACTCCTAAGCCAGGCAGGGCTACATAGAGGTCCTCAAACTAAATCAACAGATCCACATCATCCTGCTTTCCACACCTAAACCTTTGGTAATTTCAGATCCAAACCAAATCTATGTTACCTCCAACATAGCTTCCATGCTGAGCAGAATGCAGTAACCCAAGCAATAATGGATTCAGCTTCATATATCCTAACTAGGGCTTACCCCCAGGGTGAACAGTTCCTTTCTGCAGGGCTGCTCACAGGGAGGAGAACAGATGCACGTTCTCAAGAATGCAGTGACAATATTTTCCTTCACACAATATCAGAACAAACAAGTGACCCCAATTCTACAAGCACAGCTGTGATAAAGGTCCTTGTGCCACTGCATGCAACAAAAAAACTTGTACCGAGCTCTACTGATGTGTGACACATGTATAAAGGGCTGACTTTTCAGAATGGTGTAATGCATGCAAGCACATGCTTACAAGTGTCCACTGTCATCCTACGTCCTGTTCTCTCCATGTTGCCAACCCTCACAAAGATTATATATGGCATAGGCTCTAGTAGAGATAAGAGCAGGCACGGTTAAAAATCTAACTAAAGTGACGTAGAAGTTCTATTGCAGAGTAATTTTTGGCTCTGAAAATAACCAGAAGCACTTAAACAGGAAGACAAAGTGGTTCAGCTGAATGGAAAATATTCTGGGGGTAAGAAGCGCTAACAATTTAATCTAACCAGTTCAGTCCCAGTAAGTAAGTCTACTACAATGACAATCTTATTTGCAGGCAATAAGGTTTACCATGTAAGACACCAGGATGGGCTGTCCAATTAAAACTTCAGTTCTGAAGGTCAACTACCAAACAGCTAGGTATGCACTGAATTACAGAAACATTATATCCCAGGGAGTTGGTTCACCTAACTACATCACAAATTACACTGGTGTTCTCCTTCAAAGCCAGTAGGAAGGCAGACATAGCAACATCTGTGAGAATAACAGAATAGTGCTATAATACAAGTGGTGTAGCAGAAACCCTGCTGCCCTCAGTTTCAGATGCAGACTTCAGCTGTACCCTTGACTGCTCATAACACCACTGACCTCAAACCCCTCTCACACTCACGGGCAGGGCCACTTACCGTTTTTTAATTTCAGAGTCACTGAAAGAGGACAAGCGTGGAAGGCCATTCTTCTCATGATCATGTACAATGTTTTCTGGGATCTCGTCTATGGAAGAAAATGCTCCTAGACAAATCAAAATGAGAGAGCAAGTGATTCATTCAAGGGGAAAAAAGTGAGCGTAAGCAAGCATGTGTGCCTTTGGCTGACAGTTTTATGTCTTTCTCTTTTCTTTATTTTTACCATTTAAAGCTACTATGTTTAAAACTGTTAAATTATGAGAGATTCTAACTGTGAAGCTGAAAACTGTTAAAATTCTTTAGCGTATGTGACATCAAGGTCTGAGACCAAATGGCCCCAAAATTCTCAGAAAAGCATATTATGCAAATTTCATCAGCAATTATGTCTAAGCCTGTAACTCCTCACGTGTCAGTGTCCCCATTCTCTTTCCCTCTGCCTGCACATACAAATAGAGGAAGACTTTCAGGATTATCTCAGAAGAAGGAACCAGCTTTTTGGCTGAATTTCAACCACCAACAAAAATAAATGCTATGAGCTGCTTTTGGAACTGCTTCAATGCAAAAGTACTTTGCTTTCAGGATCCATAAACTTTTTTTAACAAGTATGCTGTACTGGAACAAAAATTCCAATCAGAGAATGCTCCACAGATTAAAAGGCACTAAAATTAACAACATAAGTCTCCAGACATTCATTTCTGCAAGCACATGAGCTGACAAGAAAAATAACGTCACTTAACTCTGCTGCGTTCATTTTCTTATCCTGATCCTGGAAGGTTTTATGACCTTGAGAAACATTTCATGTGGCCCCTTGGGCTTTAGGCATGAACCTTCACACAACATTGTTTCAGAATATCAACCTGCAACAAGCATAGGGTGCTACAAAACAAGCCTGTTAAGTGAAAGCCTCTACAGCCTCGTTTCCAGAACTGAAATGAGTAATACATACCACTCAGCTGCTCAGTTTTCCAAATTACTTTTTTTTTCCTAGAGGGGACAGGGATGAGGGGTGGGGACGGGGGTTGTATTTTATCAGTTTCAGGTTTTCAATTGTATTTTTTGGTACCACAGGTGAATCTCATGTGGTCAACAGACACCAGATCAGACAGCCTCAGAAACTGATACCTTGTGTTCATTCAGAGAACATACTTGGTACAAGCAGGAGCAGAGTTAGCTCCACCACAGTGCCACAGCTGCATTGCCCCATCCTGACCCTCCAAATACCACTTAGGTACTTGGACATAAATTATTCCCCCTCAAGTATCAGCCCTATCAGTCTCTTCTGAGACTACCCAGAAAAGAGACCACTGTTTATGTGGAAGCAATTTTCTATCATTATCCAACATGACAGAACTAGCAAACTCAAGGTAGAAAGTTCCCTGTTGTTAAGACATAAGTTATCCTCCACTCAGCACAGCCAATACATCCCTGCCCATCCTGAGGCATTCTTTGCATGTTATCTCTCAAATGCTGATAAGAGCAGGTACTTCCAATGCCCTCATATAGTTCCATATTTAGTACTTTGAGTGTGGCTTTCATAGGTATTAAAAAACATGCACACACACGGGTACAGGCATATCTCTGCTAGATTTTTAGCTTACATCCATAGATCAAGGATGAAATTAACATTAAAGTTTTCAGTGTTAGTACTGCTTGCTAGAAAAGTTTTGCTGAGGGACACAGCTCATTTGCTTATTTTTCAAACACACTAGTCCCTTTATTCCTTCTTTGATCATCTTTTATAACATATCTTTGGTGATCAAACTATTGCATTAAGCACCTTAGAATCTTCGTAACTCTTATGATGGTCCACTGATAGAACACACACAAGATTTCTGCAATACAGACCAACATCAGCACCAAGTTTTAACTGGCTTTCTTCATGGCTAAAATCCCTAGTTAAAACTCACTGGCCTTTAGCCAGAAATACAGTATTATTGTTAATAAGGAATTATAGTACCTTGTCATATAATTCCTAATTCTATAAATTAGTGTACCTCAAGGATAAGAAACGAACCTACCACACGCACATGGGTACTCTGTCATGACTCAAATAACTTTTGAGCCAAGTTATAACAATACCTATTTTTACAGAAAGAACAGATCTCATTTTAAGGGGATGTTCTGAAAGGACTAAAAACAACTGTGATGAATGAAAAGCTGGAATTGCAGAAAGAATCCATATTAGTTGCCCCAGTTAGAGCAATTCCATTTCCTCCTCCTCCTCCAAGAATCCCACACACCCACAGAAAAGTAGATACCATTTAAAACGATCAAGACTTTTTTCCACTGAGTGTTGCCCACTTTTGGTGTCTGACAAAACAGGATCTTGTGCTTGTCACACACAAATATTCGGTCCAAGACGAATTTGGAAACTGCAGTGTGAGAGAGATCTCTCAATGCAGTGTCTCTGCAGACATTCCTGAGAAGCTCAAGTCTTTCCATATGAACAAGGGGTTGGTGGATCAGATTTCCTGACAAAGTTTTTCCAGTTGGCTTTATGAAATGCAGAGAAGAAAGAAAAAAACAAAAGTTAAAGACTTTAATTTTCAGATCAAATTCTAAAGTATAAAAATCCTCAAACTATGCACCTTAATCACTCCCGGATTCGTGATTAAAACATTGCTATATATTAACTAAAGGAGTAGTCCACAGTTTGCTTCCTGTGCTGCTGCTGTACACTGGTTAAACTCTTAAGACATTACACGGTACTATAGAGCACTAAGAACTTTTCCACACAACTTAAGTCTGCTGCACAGCAGCAGGGTCTTATCTGTGCGGATAAAACATGCCTTGATAAAATACTGGAATTCCCACAGAGTTTCAACAACCTGTAACAAAGCTTCTGAGAGGTTAGGATGGGAATTTCAACATAAATTATGCTTTATGGTCTGAGAAGATGGGGCTGACCAATGGTGTGATTCTTGGGGATGTCCTGTGCAGGCTAAGAGTTGGACTCCATGATCTTTGTGGGTCCCTTCCAGCTCAGAATATTTTGTGACCTATCTGGCTGGGAAAAAAAAATTAGGATAAAAGTTCTGTGTTCTTGTGTTGTTTTCTAGCACCTGTAGGCATCCAGTGTTTCCATTTATCCAAGCTGAAATAAAATCAGGTGAACAGAAATGTGAACAATGAGCATCAGTGTAACAAATAAAAAGTAGCAGGACACCTCTCTCCAAAAATGGATGCTTCACATACCTCATTTTTCTGAGACTAAGACAGGAACCACAACCACCTCTTGCCTCACAACTAGTGGAGTGAGAGAAAAAAGGAGCTTCTCTAATTAAGAGGTGATGGGAAAGTTTAAATTTCTACAGACAAATTTTCACCTTTCCACTAACTTGAATGGCAATCCCCAACATCAATACAGACTAGGGGATGAACTGATTGAGACTAACCCTGCCAAGGACTTGGGGATACTAATAAGCAAAAAATCGGATTTGTGCTGGCAGTGTGCACTTGCAGCCCAGAAAGCCAACTGCACCCTAGGCTGCATAACAAAAGCACTGTGGCCAGTAGGTCAAAGGAGGTGATTCTTCCCCTGTACTCTGCTCTACTGCCACCCTGGAGTGCTGCTTGCAGCCTTGGGGCCCCAGCACAGGAAAGACATGGACCTGTTAAGGGAGGGTCCAGGAGGCCATGAAGATGGTCAGGAATTGAGCACCTCTCTTACGAGGACAGGCTGAGACTGTGGCTGTTCAGCCTGAAGAAGAAAAGGCTCCAGGAAAACCTCACTGCAGCCTTCCAATGCTCACAAGGGGTTTGTAAGAAAGACAGACTTTTTACCAGGGCCTGTAGTGACAAGACTGGGGTAATGGTTTTCAAGTAAAAGAAATAGATTTAGACATTAGGAAGAAATTGTTTCCTATAAGGGTGGTCAAGCACTGGAACATGTTACCCAGAGAAGCTGTGGATGGCCCACCCCAGAAATATTCAAGGCCAGGCTGGATGGGGCTCTGAGCAATTTGGGCTAATGTCCATAGCAGAGGGCTTGGAATTAGATGATCTTCAATGGTCCCTTCCAACTCAAAACATTCTGCGACTATATGATTTTAGGTACAGCGTCCAAGCAATAGAGGAAAAAAATAATTATTTTATTTTTTTGTCCCAACCTTCCATAAGGAAAAATATTTTTTGTTCCATAAGGAAAAAAAAAAAAAAAACCTACTTTTTCTGTTTGTGACTCTTCTCCAATACCCCCTGCTCAGAATGTAATCTCAACAGCCTGTCAGATTATTTTATCTGTCCGAACAATTCTTTCTGCATGCAACCAAAATTAATGTTGTTATTCTACATTTTATGCTGTCAGGAAGTCAAGAGGGAATTGCTTTAGATTCAGAAACCTTATTATCCTCTTCCATACTAATAAAGAAAGCTATTAAAACTCACTATACATATCTGCCAGCCTTCCACTGAACAAAGTGTTTTTCCCAAGTATTTTGAAGGCAACTTAAATTTCATGGTTTTGAAAAATGAAAACAAAAAGAGTCATATTTATACAACTAGCTTACCTTCTATGATGCATCACAAAAATACTTTAAACAAAAGATGACTTATGTACCAATGCAAAACAAACAAACAAACAAAAAAAAAACAAACAAAAAACAAACAAAAAAGAGCCCACTCTGCAACCAGCCTCAAATTCACATTTGTATAAAGGATTCACATTTGTATAAAGGATTTTCAGAGTTTCATTGTCTATTTGCTGAAAGCACAGAACTATGCATATAAAAGATCAACTGGTATTGACTACTATTGTGTTCATGTTCTACTTTGGAAAAATGCTGAAATGTGAAACACAAAGAGCACAAATCATGAAAAATAAACTGACACTGATAAAAAAAAGAAACAGAGATTGGCAGAAATCTAAGAGAATATAGGAGACACAGGCTTGCCCTCAACAACCACAAACCTGATCACTATGGCAAGACAGAACACAAATAATCCAAAACTGGGCCATTATATTAAAAATGCTAACAAAAACAACATCCTGACCTGATAAAGGAGTACTGTAACAATTTTCTTCTAGAAATGGAAACACATTAAGTTGAATCATTCAGATGAAACAAGACAGCAGGTTACCATAACAAACCAGCTTTGTGAAGTTAAAATGAATTCTGTTGGCTCCAACTAAATAGAACAATCTGAATAAATAATTCCTGTCTAGCAATTCATATTAACACCAGGAAGCCCTTCCTTAATCTCTTATTTTCTTCTACTCTTTAATATACATAACCTTTATCTCAACAGTATGCACCTGGAGTTCTTCAGGCCAATGTTTTTCCTCTGGCACATGTACCTCCTCCACTTTTGTCACAGCTGTCAGTATCAATGGCTCTTGCTTGGCACCATAGCCTACAGAAGGGAGAGAGATAACAGCATTACAGAAGGTGAGGGGAAAGCAACTATTACTGCTTTACAACTAACACACATGAACTTTACTTTCTGTATTAAGCTTATAAAACAGCAAGATTTGTTTTTACATGGAAAGGTACTAGACAAGACAGACACAGACTATGAATATTTTTAAGGATGTCCTCTGTGAGAATTTTGAATGCAACTTCATCTGAGTTTTATCAAAGAAACATACCCATTAGATTTTACTTGGCTTTTTTGGTTGTTTGCTTTGCTTTTTTCTAGAAAGTGTGCAGAGAGACATCAAAGTCTGAATCCAAATACTGCACTTCATAGACAATTTGGTATAACTATATGGACATGTGCACTAGAGATTATTATTTTTCAATGAACTTGCCAAAGCATGTCCAAATAAAAAAAATTAAATCTATCAGGTTCCTCTCTTCCCTTATACTAGTTGAAATGTTTCTTTTTTTGTAGACTATTAAATGTATAAGAAAAAAGTGTTGTTATGGACACCCTTTTATTTTTGTGGTGCTCTAAGTAAGCATCTATAACCAACAATAAATAAAGATCCCCTCTTCCTTTATTACTGGACCGATGACCTTCCTCAGAGATTCTCACAACAACAACAAAGTCAGCTGATACTCTTGCTCTTTTTTAGTGATTTTAGGGCAGCTAATAGTTTGAGACCAAATTAAAGCATGTAAGGAAGAACCCTTTTCAACTTTTGCATTTAGTATAGTACAGAAAAAAAAAAAAAACAGAAAATAACACATGGCTATAGCTTTAGTCTACATAAAAAGTCTGCAAAAACATAAAAAATAATTTGAAGCAGCTTTTCCTAACTACAAAGCAAAAAGAACATGCTTTCTCCCTGAAAATTTCTTTGCATCCATACTGCATTACTTTTCCCTGCATAAAGATTCTTCTATGAATGTTTCCTCATCTGCATCCACAGGGGTTTACTGTTTCATGGTTAAGAAAATGTGTTCACAGCCTATGTCCTTTTCATCAGGGAGTACTCTACTCTGCCTGCTCTGGATTTTAACAAGGGCAAGCATGGAAAAACAAGTCAAAACTTAAAGCAATGTAAGCATTCAAGCATTCAGAAACTATAATTATTGCTGTGCACAGACTTACTTCATGGACCTCCTCTGTAAAATACAAGTAATCTGACTCAGTGAAAGAGCAGCTAAACTATTTTTTCACTATCATTGTGTAAAACCATGCCTGTAGATGCTACTAGGAATGATGGACAGAAAATTGTTCCTTAAGAAGTTCCTATTGCTCATGCACCCAAGACATCAGTAAAAGGCTTAAACAGAAGAACATTGATTCACTGAGCATCTGCCGGTTTTATTCTATCTGCTAAGACACATCCAAATAAGAAAAAATTCTGACAAGTTGTATTTTATTAAGTCTAGAAGAGCTTCTCCAGGATTTGCCATCCTGTTTGGACTTCCTCCAAAATTCTGTTGGTATATTCAAAGTACTTCCATTCATTAGTTTTATTACAAAAACTCCAACACATATATACACTTAACCATAGTCATGCCTTTTCAGGACAAGCTTTAGAATTTATATATCATCTGCTCAGAGAACAATTCAAAAGGAGTGGAAGATTCAGCACAGAAAAAAAAAAACTAAAAAGAAAAAACTTGGCAAGCCAAGATAATAAAAAGCAAGTAAATGCAGAGGCTATGCTCTCTAATAATTATTTTTTTTAACTACATTTTAATTTTCCTGACAAATTCAGATGTAAAGAACCACCCAAAGAATACCTGAGCTGGGAAACATTAGTTAGCATAGAGGGAAATACTGGAAGATATAACTACCTAACATAAGATTAGCTGATTTGCAGATGTACCAAAACAGAACAGTTGAGTCCACAGAAAGCAAGGTTAGTCTACAGGTCTCCTCTGTAAGACTTGCTGAATAAATCTTCACATAGATGCATACTATTTATAAAGGTACACCTAATGTATTTATCCATTATCAAGTTATTGAAAAATATGGCATGAGTGCCAACGCTTCAAAAGTCACATTTTTTTGCATGTCTTAGGAAGATGCAGAAACACAGATCTCTTAAGAGTCAAAGTCGTATCATCACCTTCACCCGAAACTCTCAGTAGTACGGCTTTGTAAGAGCAGCTCCTCAGCAGACACAAAACTAACATGCTGAGTGGTGTCACCAAATGGCTTAAATTCCTCATCATCTTAATATCTCAGCTACCAAAGCAAAGCAAAAGCCTATAAGCTGTTTACAAGTCAAACAGCTGGGGATAAAACTGAATGAATGCAAGAAGCAGGCCAGAGGTGGCAAGGCAAAGTGCATTGCAAATGAAATAAAACCTTCCATAAGTTTTACATAATGCCTCAGCCACAAGACAAGCAGTGACAGAAAGACAAACTTTCATGTGAAATGAACTCCTCAGTACCTTCTGAGTATCTTCTGACTTTAAACAGGTAATAGTGCTTTGTTGTTTTTGCACGCAACTTCTACCCCAGGTAGATCACAATACTGATACTAAATGTATTTGAAAAAGCAGACCTACCAAGAGAATACTGCCAAACATGATCCCTTCTGTTTTTAACCACCAAAAAACTCCTGTGATGCAGATTTGCAGACTCCTAACAAGAAAAGGAGCTGAATATCAGCAGTGTCATTTCCAGAAATTTAGTTTTCTGCTCTCAGTCCTACTGAGAAAGTAATAACACGCAAAGAACTACTTTTCACATAAAAGAGCATTTTTGTGAAGCACTATTCAATTTTCTGTTTCACATCAAACATTAAAGCTAAACTTACCATCTGGGTCTTTAAAAGTCAATGTGATAAATTTGCTAGCAACCATGAACATGAATATCACCCAAAAGCATGCAGCTAGTAGCAGCCACTGGTGGTGCATGTTGTCAGATGTGAGCCATATAAAGCTGGCACTTCCTGTTTGAAAGAGAAGATTGATACATTATTTTTGTTGCAGTTCAAAACTTTGCAGACAAACACTTTTCATAACCAAAAAGACTTTAATATGTATGTGTGTCATAAAATAGAGCAGTAGATTTCACTTTTTGTTCATTCAGCTGTATTTTTAACTAACCTTAAGGCTGAGGCAATGTAACCACTTGCTGTTATCAAAGGGAGGCCTCACTCCGTCACCCCCGTGTACACATTCCTCCCTCCCGTTTGTGCTGGGAATAGCACTGTTGGTCTGAATGCTTGGAGAGACAAATCAAAAACTCCAGCCTTCTTGAAGGAGAGTTTATTTTTTGATTCAGTTTAGCAAGACAGCCCATTGTAGGAAAGGGAGAATGAAGAAGGCTATGCTCTCAGTGGTAGATGTAGCATTAACACTATACTTGGTTATCCCAAGTCAGCTTATGACATGTAACATGGACTCTTGCCCTGTCCAGCTACAGAAATTACAGGCTGGAAGCTACCAAGCTGGAACACTAAGCCTAGGCTGGCCAAATATTTTTCAGTTTCCCTGCAGCAGTGCCTACTACCTGTAGGTGTATTCTTGTAGGTAAGCCTCAAAGACAGAACTTCCTCAGGTGTGCAGGAAGGGCTACCCAAACAATTGAGACTATACTTTTAATGAGCTTAGTTTTAGTTTTAATCACCCACAGGAACTGACTGAATACACACATACCCTGATTTTTGAAACTGCTATCTTAAACAGATTATTTTCTACGACTCTAAGATTTAATGTAAGGAAACCAATGATAAAAATTATTGAAGTTCCCAGCCACTAAGAGAAACAGAAATTTTTAAGCTGTATCTTTAGCTGAATTTCCAACTTCCGATGGGGAATACATGCAGGGGTGGATACCAGGTATCTGTGAAAGCCCCACTGCAAATACAAAAAACAACCCACACCCAAAACCTATAAAAATACAGCACTATTGCCTCTACTGATGCTGGAGAGGCAAGACACCTGAGGGGCTGAACTCAGATGTGGAAAAGAGTGAATGCTTCCCTTTGAGGACACAAGCAACACAACATGTGAACATTTAACCAAAGAGGATCTAATAAAAAAATCTCAAACAATAGCATCCTCACAACAATCCTATAACTAGCAATAGGATCAAACTCAAAGAAGTCTGAGTCCTAAAGTAGCCACAGGCAACTTCAATGAGAGTCACATCTGCACAGTTTGTGATCACAATTTCTATACAGACATTTAAGTGAATTGCCAAGGAATACAATAAATCCCCTCATTCCCCACTTTGATGCAAAAACAAAACGTTAGTTAATACTCCTAAGGAAGTGTTTATTAAGTTTTTTAGTCATATACCAGTATTCCAGCTTCTTCATTCCCACAAAGCTTCAATAACAGAAGTAAGCCTGGTTTTGATGTTGTTTCAGCATGCCCACCTGCAACACTACTGCTACAGGTGCCAATTGCTTTTCCAACTAGCTTTTGCCTTCCAGCAATGCAAATGTTTCCAGGAAGAATTCTCTCCACAGCTGACAGCAGTGACCCATCTTCAGGATATGCTGAAAGCCTGTGCAGACAGTCAGGCAGTTCAAAACAGACCTGGGACCCAAATGATGTATGCAAAATGGGTAAGAGGAGGAAAAGAACTGAGTATCTCCAGTTTAAGGGAAAAAAATATTAGCTAGTAGCAGTGTTCAGGCCTACTTGTATCTTCTCAGTGCAGCATTTTTCAGCTTGGCTTCTCAAACTTCCTTTCTTTCTCCCTATTCTGTCTATTTTTAAGTACTTCTAAAAACACTATACCTAGCTATCAACCATCTTGTGGATGATTACAGGTGCTGTGACCTCCATTAAGACATTGTTTGTCATCTCCTGGTTTTTGCTGAAATCCCCTGGCTGATAACTGATCATGCAACATGCCAAACATGTTTATTCTTCATGATCTGGAACACTGTTGACAAGGAAAGGCAAATACCATAGTAATTCCATCAGACTGGTCTCTTTTCAGCTAAGTAGTTCAAAAGTTATTCCCATCCTACCACTGCACCAGTACAAACCTGCCCTAAGATTCATGCTGAAAACCCCCAAAGGACCAAACTCAAGGGTCCTCATTTTTCAGTCTGCCACGAAATGCACTGTCTACTCAAGCACTGAGATTTGTTACCTTTACTCTCAGACATTGCATTCATTTCCAGCTCTTACAGAAGATAAAAATTCAGATCAGATATCAAGACACAGAACTGTAGTAACGACATTTTTTACTTTTTAGGTAGCTCTGCTAAAACCATGAGAACCATTCTATATTCAAAACACTGAATGCAGCAGACTGACAGAAACTTGCAGAGAACACTCTGCAGGAGGAAAATCAGCTACAGGCTTTTCAGAGGTATGATGAAAAGTCTGGGCCAAACCTCTCTGCCCAACTCAGTATATTTGTTCTACATCCCTGCTAGTCTGCCTGCTTCTATAACGGTGATGGATGCACACCATTCAGTAAGGACTATTGATCTATATCCCTTTATGTAATTTATGTATTGGATTTCTAAGAAATTGTGTTAAATCACGTGGGAAATGCAGTTCCTGTGCGCTTTGACCCAAAATGCAGTGAGTGGAGAGAGGACCCTGCTGCCAGGTCCTGTGCTGTAGGTACAGGAAAGCATTTCAGCCAGTCACCTACAAGCACTAGAATCCTCACTTTAAGGACAGGGCTTAGAGAACAGGAAGGGGTCAGAACTGCAGCCACATCCATAAGAACCACCACTTTTACCCTTCAAGATATGGAAGCTAAGAGGAAAACATTAAGCAGTTTTGTCTACTCTTTTCTTTTTAATGTGCACAGGAAATCTGCAACCATGCTCATGAAAGTCTTGTCATGAAAGGGTCTTGTCAGAGGTTCTGCCATAAAAGTAATTATGATGTTACTACACCATTATTCACTTCTGGCATCCTAAAGCACATCTGTATCAGCAGCTCATCACTGATCTCAAGAAGCAGAACTATTCAAAGCTACAGACAGGAGTACCTCAACCATTTATGCTCACTTAAATGCAATGATCAATACTTTTTTAAAAAATAATGTGTTTATGTTGTTTCTCTGTCTCTACCTTAATATTTTCATTGTTTTCACAGAGGGCAATTGCATTTCCTATTTTATCTCTAGCCGTACTGCATTTCTGTTCCTCTCCTGCACTTATTTTCCAGTAAATACATGTATTAGCTTCTGCTCCTTCTTTTTAAAAGGCTCCTTCAGCTTCCGAAACAGTCTTCTATTTCTGGTTGTCTAAAACCAAATTTTTCTTTGCAAGCAGACAAAAGCAAGAAATATATTGAAGGTTTAGTCCATTTACTCACAATGAAATACACAGCTTTCTGGTTACTTTCTCCCTCTTATTGCAATTCTACACTTTTTAGGAGCACAAGATCTCGAAACACCTGTCCCCACACATTCCTCTGTCTTTCCTTCTCAGGGCTACCACAAACCATCACATAACCCTCAGATAACCAGACAATGGGTTTTGCATGAGAAAAAATGGGATCACCAACACACACACACCCCAATACACAACACAAACATGAACCAAAGATCAAGACACAGAGTTGCAGGTTTGACCCACGGCCTGCAAGTAACCTGCTACCTCAAATAAACACTCATTCTTTGTAGAAGACTTCTGTCTTCAAGTGAATGATGGGACAAAGTGGAAAAGATGTAAGTAGCATTAAAACTCAATGCACAGTCTCTGCTCTGCAGCATATGCTGCTTGCGCAGGGGCTCCTTGGCAGGACAGTCCCTGCCATCGTCAACGGCAGTGACATGCCAGGAGGCTCAAACTCCCAACTGCTTGTCCATCAGCATACGATGACTGATGTCACTGGAAACAACTGGTTAAGGGAGGCCAAGCAACAGCTAACTGGAAAAACCTAATCCATTTTCATCAATGTTTCCTTTGTGTTATCTTACTGGTAAGAAAATCTGGCCAATTTGCCATATAAAGAAATTTCAAACTAACATACACCACAGATGCTCCTCTGGCAAGTTGCGTGGTGCTACGATAACATGCATCATAACTGGTTCTTTCCTATGGCTCTTCTCCCCGCGAGGGCACTAACAGGACTGTGTGTCTGCTCATCCAGCTCCTGCTGGGGCCCGGAGCGCTCCCTGCGCACGCAGTTCACCTGTCAGCGGGATGTGAACCAAGGACCGGGGCAGCAGAGCCGGCACCGGCTGCGTGACCCTCCCGGGCCCGGGGCAGCCCCGGCGTGTGCCCGTCCCGCGGCCCCGGGCTGTGACCGGGACCCTGCCTCGCCTCCCGCACTCCCTGCCCTGTCTGACAGACACCAGCTCCCACTCCAGCGGGCACCCCACGCTCTTCACAGCTGGGAACGGCAGCGACTCCTCTGTCCCCTGCGTCCAAGCTTCACGGGTGCTCTATTCATTCCGTAAGACCAGAGCGGTCCTCGCCAGGGCCGTGCTCCGACCGGCACGGGACGAGCCGAGGCAATGCCCAGCCCCAGCCTCAGTCCGAGCCTGGCTCTAGGCGCAAGGACCTGGGATGAACAGACAAACTTTTCCCGTTCTGGAGGAGGACGAAGCTGGGCGGGCTTCCCCTCACCCGGCAGAGACGGACAACACATACCCGCAGCGCCCGCTGGCTTCCCCGCCCGCCCCGGGGTGCCGGAGGAGCTTCTTCCCCGGGGCTGGCGGTCGTCAGGCCTTCCCCGTGGCCCTGCTCGGCCCTTCCCCGGCTTACCGGCCCTCCAGCTCCGCTGTCCGCAGCCCCGGCCCGCGGCGGCGGGGTCCCGCCTCACTCGGCGGCACTGCCGGCCCGCTCGGGCGGCCCCGGCTGCCGGCGCATCCCCCCCGGCCGGCCGCGGGCGGCGGCGGCGGAGCCTCCCCGGCCCCGCTCAGCCCCGGCCGCCGCCGCCGCCGCCCGGCCCTGCCGCCGCCGCCGCCTCCATTTCCTCCCGGGGCCGCGCGCAGGCCCCAGCCCCGCCGCCGGGAAGGGGAGGAAGGTGAAGGCCGCCGCGGGGACGGCCCGGTCCGGCTGTGAGAAGACGCAGCGGCACACCCGACCGCCCGAAGGCGGGAGGGAGAGAGGCAGGAATAGAGAGCTCTGCCCTCCCCTCCTTGCCCCGCCCCGCCTCTTCCCTCCTGCCCCTTGAGAGTGGCGTTCCAGCTGGATTCACGTGTATGCCCTTGTATGCCTGTGCTTGGGTTGTTACGTTTGGGTTTTTTTAACTGTTAAAATATCTTTCGTAGGTGACTAACGCTCGTGTTTTAAAAAAATATATGTATCTGGAAATCACAAAATTATATATATTGGAAAATACTTCTAGGATCTTTGAGCCCCCAGCACTGCCAAGGCTGCTACTAAACCGTGTTCCTGAGGATCCAAAACCCACCATCCATATAGTTTTTGAACGCTTCAGTAAGGTGATTCCACTGTTGCCCTGGGCAGCCTGTGTCAATGTTTGACCACTTTTCCCTGAAGAAATTTTCCCAAAACCTGAACTAGGTGTCCTTTGGTGCACCGTTTCTTCTGGTCCCGTCACTTGCTACTTGGGACATAAAATCGGTTCTTGCCCAACTACAACCTCCTGTTAGGGACTTGAAGAGATCAGTAGGGTCCCTTTCCATGTGACTCCTCCTCCCTAATATTTCTCCAAACACCTCTTACTATTTCTTCTATTTTCTGAAGCCCACCCTCAGGCAGGAAAGTTGCCCTTGGTCAAGCAGGAATGAAACAATTCATCTAAAAGCAGCTGGCAGAGCCAGGCGTTTCCCAACACGTCACCCTGACACGGCAGGCACAGAGTGGGTGTAGAAGAGAGCTACCCTAAAGCACTCTGAAGAACAGCTGTAGTGTGATGGCAGGTGTTGCCTGAATGCTGGTGTAGCCCAGCCCAGGCTCCTTTTCCCCCAAAGGCACTGCATAGTGCACAGAGTCATTGCACACAGCTGTGCAGTCAGTGCTCTGCTCACTGGACAAGCAAAATGCTCACCTACAGGGCTCTGACAACCACAAACCCGATCAAAAGCAGGTGCTGGTGATGTGTCTCTTTTAAACATCTATTTAAACAGGTCCTCTTGAGGACACATTGATGTCTTACAGTGCACTCCTCCCTGTTAGAGGGGGATTTAGACCCTCTGATCCATGCATTTTCAGACTTGACTATTGTGGTGCACTTTTCACTGAAGTCTGATCAAGGAAGTCCAAAGATTCTGTCACTGGTACAGATACCATGGCCAACCTATGGAGCAGAACAGGCTTATGCAAATGTGTTAGCAACCATGTGCTCAGTGCTGCACTGCTGTCTGCTGGTCTCCAGTGAAGCAGCAGAAACATAGATCTCCCTGGGAGCCAGTGGCCAAAAGCCAGTAATCAGAAACCCAATTCTCTGTCTGACTCTGTGTTTGTTTATACCAGCACCTTGGGACAGACACCGCATCCTTGTGCATCCTCCCCTCTCTGCCTGGGAAGTAGAAATGATGATTGTGATGGTTACCTTTTTGGCAAAGCACACTGGAAATCCATGGCTGTCACCAGTCCAAGTTCTTGCACAGGATAGAAAGCTGCTCCTTTCTTCAGGTTTCAGTGATGACTGCAGTTGCAGCTATGCACGGATTTATTAATAAGCAGTCTCCAGCTGTGGAACTAATTCCTGCCAGGTTATCAACCTAGGAATTTTAACCTTTCAAGTATGTTGTTACTGACATGTATAATAATTAATCCAGTACAAAAGAGAACAATTTTCCAAATTAAGCCCAGTTAATAAGCTTTGTTGCCAGTAATCAGGCCTGAAAGTGTCTGATGTAGTTGAAGAATGTGTTGCATAGGCAACTGTACTGTTGGATTATACCGTTGCTAGTTCAGGCAAACAGGATTCTTGCTACTAATAATGCTAAGCTGTAGTGGGTTTAGTGCTTTAAATAGGCAGCAAAATCAATGTGTGAGACTGGGTTCTTTTTTAATAATAGGGAATTTTTGCACTGCCACAGCAATGTAAAGGATAATTGAGCTGGTGAAAAGTCACCCTGCTTTCTCTGGAATATTCTAGAGTATCTTCCTCAGATAAATGATGCTAAAGCTGATGGAAGTGATGTACCCATTATTTTTTTTCTGTAAAGACATGGGCCTAAAGCTAAAACATTCATCTTAATAACACATTCATTGTTTATGCCACTAAAAAAAATGGGTGTATGCCCTAATAACTCTTGTGTATCTTTACTCCAGTTTTGACATTTCTCCTGGAAGGGTCTTACAAAAGATCCAAATTTGTAGCTTGGCCAGTCAGGGAAGATCAGGTGTGGTTCATTCAAGAATTTTAAGAAGTTGTTATCTGTCAGTGGCAGGCTGCCTTGACTGCCCTTAGTATAAATCAATTCTAAATAGCATTTAAGCATACCAAAATGTTTAAATGAGCCACTGTCTTAGGCAAGATAAGTAATCATCCATACTGCAGTTTACATTTGAACACATCCAGCCTAATCACACTGAAAGAACCTTCATTTTCCTTGACCTTCCAAGCTCATCTTATTCAGCAGAAGCCTAGGCTTGCCCATATTGTTAAACTTGTGGTAAGTTTATTTTTTACTTTTTTTTCTGTTATTTCAGGTTTTAATCCACTGTCAGTTACTAGGATTAGTGTTGGTAGCTCTTTTTAGTCATGCTTTGTTTCCATAGGAGCTGATGTTAAGACAAGTCACCTGCTCAGCATCAGGTACCCACAAAGATTTAAATAAATCTTATTTAAATAAACAGGAAGGCATGCTTTTTCTAGTGCAGTGCCATTATTAGTGAAATCATCTCTCTGTTTCATGACTGCATTTCTGGGGCATGACTGATCACCAGAGGAGATCTCTTGTGTACTAGTACCTTGATTTACAGGTCAGACATAGCACCTTTGGTATGTAATACATTTATTAGGGTGTGATCTTCATCACTAGATTCTATCTCTTTCTGGAACTTTAGGGAGCTTATTTAAATGTGATTTGGGTTGATACAAGATAGAACACATAGCATACTTTGTGGCCTCTACATTATTAAGAGACACTGTTGAAATTAAAAAAAAAAAACAGGCATATGAATTCAGGGATGTACAGCCTCATACAGATGCAGGATTTACTGATATAGCATAAATATCATATATAAAGTAGCATATGTTTCCTGAATTATTTTGTTTTTATAAAATAACTTTAGCAAAGCATAAAGTGCATGTCAAAACAGTTCTTGCATAGGAAAGATTGAGGTGTGTGGAGGGACTGGGGGTACTTAAGGCTAATATCTGTAGCAAAGTCATACTGGCTGTAGTAGGGGTAAAATCAGCTCTGTAAGCAGCAAATGAGATGTGTTCATTTGAAGATTAACTTAACTTTTTATTTTGGATTAGAAGCAAGTTTTACCTCATGATGGAATTCTTAAATATTTGCATATCATTACACCATTTGATTGCCCTTTGAGAAGGAGACAAAAAGTTTCGATTGAGGTAAGTAGGTCATTAGCTGAACCATCTAATTTATCTTACATTCTTCAGACATTTAGTCTGAATTGGTAGTCTGAAAAAGGAAAACAGATTTGCAAAGTTTATTAATAGCAAAGAACCAAAAGTGCTGCTAGGACTGGACTAGAGTACCTAAGAATTATATTTAATTATCAAATCAATATCAATTAGAATTGAACCTAATGATTCAAAATTAATTATATGGGTCATAAAATGAGTGCAGCCAATCAGCAAATTGTCATGTCAATGTAGCAAGATAAGTCAATTCTTTAAATAAAAATCAGAAATAACAATTAAATTTTAAGTCCCAATTATGAGTGTTTTCCAAAGTAGAGAAATTAAGACAATTGACTGAATTGCTTAGTGTTTAAAACAAGTTACTGTATTGCAAAGTGACCTGCTGCCCTTTTAAAACCCTCCCCTTTCCCCACGGCCCAAATCAGACAGCTGGATTCAGCTGGCAGAGTCTAACTGGCAAGCAGCTGAGTCTTAAATTCACCTGCTGCATTCCCCAAATTATTTCCAGGCGACAAAGTTGCTGTGACCCAGGCATGGTGCTCATGGTTTCATCTGTGATTTAGACTGTAGTGTGGGCAAGCTGCAGGTACCCAAGCAGCTGCCAGTGCTGTACCTTGACTTGAGAGGAGCTGCAAGATTGGCATTGCACAGATAGAGAGCACCAGAGCTGCTCTAGGTTCAGGTAAAGAAGTAAGGCAGATTTTTAGGTGGGGGTATTTGCCATTGTTTCTCAAAAAGGATTTTTGACTGGAGGTAGCTCTGCTACTCTGAACCAATACTTCTATCAACCAGTGTTTGAGATTACATTCTAAAACACTGAAGAAACACTAAGGATACCATGCTAAGCAGAAGACACAATTCCTGCATGTATCTGATATCAGTAGTGCTGCTGTATCAAGAGTTGGGAGAGCTGTTGTCTTCTGCTTGATTACCCCCATATTAGAAAACTCACCGATTTTGGGGTAAGTAGGAACACCTGAGGGAACCTGAGGGGTGACTTGGGTCATGGGGGTGTGAGATTAAAAAAAGAGGTGGAGACAGGCACAGAACCTGGGTTCTATTTCCTAGTGAATGTATGTAGGATAACAATATTTTACATTAAGTGGAACAGCTTTCACAGGGACATTGAGTACTTCAAATAATTTATAACCTGCTGTTTAGGGCTGGCTCTTGGGAGGTGGCAGATGTGGTATCTATCAGGAGGAATTTGAACATTTGTTTCCTATATCCTTACAGCTTAATAATTAACTAGGAACTGCACCACTCTTGTGAAGGCAAGAAAAAAGTGTTTGTGCCAGAAATTTAAGGAGCTGTGAGTCTAAAAAGGTTATCCTAAAATGACAGGCATTGCACTACAATCCAAACCTGGGCAGGCAATTCTGTGAGAGGTGGGACTTCACAGCCCCTGGCACATGCTCCTGTCCAAGGCCCTGCAAAGGCAGGCTGTGCTTTGGCCACAGGGAGTGACTCCCCAGGGAGGGCTCCTGTCCTCCTGCACCGTGTGGCCCCTGTGCCATAGCTCAGAGTGTGCTCCTCTAGGGGCATGGTCCTCATCCAAGAATAATTTTGGAGCTATTTATGTGTGACTTTTTCCGGTGGAAACTAAAGAGCCCATCATCTTATAGAATCTGGAGCCTACTCCATAACTTCCTTGACTCCTTAAGACCAAAAAACAAAACAAACAAAAAAAAAAAAAACCCACCAAAACCAAAACCAACAACAACAAAAAAACCACCCCCCCCCCAACAAACAAACAAAACCCAAAAAAGAAAAAAATCCCCTCACCCCAAAAATAAGAGAAACACGGGTTGAAAATACTTTGTGTTTTTAGGGGATTTTTTTCCCCACTGCCTTTCTGAACATGAGCTGTTAACTATGTTACCATGTGTCCTTGAACCATGCATGTCCACATGCTACAATATTAAAAAGAAAAAAAACCGGACAGGGAGCTTCCCCAGTCACCATGTAGACAGAAATAGGGATGGGAGGAAGAATAAGAGGGAGAAATTGGATTGTTCTGAAGAACATGGCCCTTGGATTTGCAGACCTGAGGTGAGATGAATTCTTTGGTCACTGAAATTTATGTTGAAGGTTCTTGCCCTCGAAAAACAGAAACATCAGGCCCACAAGACCTAGCTTTACCTTTCTTCTCTGTGGCAAATTTTATTTCCTTCAGTATAATGTTTTCCAAGCTATTAGGGCACAGCCAGTCTTGCACTGCAATAAAATGTTCTCACTAAGGTGAGAACACACGGGACATTTTCTATTTGAAAATTCCCATTTCTAAAAGAAGTGTAGTTTAACCACTTATGGGAACCATGACCAAAAACAGCCCTGAAAATATGAGGGGTAGGGTAAATATAGAAAGTTTTAGTGACATTGTTCTCAGCCTCACTACAAGGAAAAAGCTTGAAAGTATAAGATGATTTCAACATTTAATATAAAGCTTTGACATCTCCCAAAGTATAACTAATGGTTAACAACTACCCTCTCCATTTATCCAGCTCACCCATAGAGCAGTTGATGTTTTGGAATTTTGTGCCCACCAGCCATTTATCAAACATTATGTCAGGACCAGCCATGATAGAATAACCATGAAAAACATTGTTTTATCTCCAGAATTTCTTCACCTAAAAAGAGGGAGAATGATTTTACATCTTCTTGCTGTGTATTCAACTTAAATGAAAGAAGGTTAACAAGATGAAATTCACTTCCACAGACTATCTCTGACAAGTATTTTAAGATACCCAGTTGCAAAGCATACAATTAAATTAATAAGCCTCCAGTTATTATTGCAATTGGTATTTGATAAAGGCAATATTGAAGTTGCCAACTTCATACTTCAACCAAAGAAAAATGTAATTGTTTAATGCTTTATATCCATCACTGTAGTGTTTGAGAAAGTATCATGGGTTTTTTCAAGTGATGTTGTTCTAAGTTGCAAAATCTACTCTAAGCTCAAAATGATAAATTAAATTTAAAAAAGAGTAAGCTAAGCCAAGATGTGGTTTTCAAGTGTGAACTAAGTATTATCATAAGAAATGCATTGGTTCAGTGGTACAAGACACCATCTTGTAGCACAGATCCTACAAACTCTTTTCTCAGTTGCTTTAAAAATATTGTGAGTAGCCCATATCAGCTGTATTAAGCATTCCTCTCTTACTATATAACTTCAAAAATTCTTATTAAATACAATCTTTTTTGACCATTCAGACCCAAACCTTTCTTTTTCTTAGGCTGTCAGCTCTTGCTGGAGGGCACTAGATCCTCTGTTCAGCTTCAGGCTCTGCTCACAATTATCTTCAAGAATTACAACTATTTCTTTTTTTAGTATCAGGAATACCCCAGCCCTGCATCTGGAAGCACCACACCACTTAGGCAGGTATATTTCCACAGTAACACTATCTTTATTTTAAGTTGTAACCCCCAAAAAAGAAGGTTGCGATCCATCCACCCACTTACCAATTCCCTCTAGACATTCTGTCCTTTTACATGATTTATCTAGTGGGCTTTCTTGTTTTTAGAAAAACCCTACCAGAGCAGTTAGCCTGTCCTTTGCTGCGACATCCTTATCCTAATTTACACATCTTCATTGATCAGTCACTTCATTAAGGAGGCTATATCACTGAGCAGTGACCCATTGATCCAGCCACTGCAAAGAGGGCAGATTATTCTGTCCTTCAGGAATGATAAACAACAGCAACACACTGAGCCTCATTCTCTTGGATAACTCATGGTGCCACATTGTGCCTTGCACTATTGTTGTCTAAATGTGTTCTCGTTACACAAGTTATTGGGTCATATCAGCTTCTGCTGTTGTCTTGATATTGCTGGAGTAATAACAGAAAATTAATTTTGGCTATGTTTTCTCCAAACAGAAGGCAGAGAACTCTGCTTGTTTTCTCCTTTTTAATTTTTTTTAAAATTTTTAATTAAAAAAAAAAATTGTCACACTGTAGTCATTATGAGATTATCCTTAAGCCATTGCATACAGATTTCATCTTACCCAACTCCTTCACAAAGGAAAAGTCTCTTTTCTTCACTAGGCTTTTACAACTAGGATAAGTGAAGTACAATATTGATTCCATGGCAAAAACAAAGCTGCTTTTAAAAAGTACTTGATAATGGTAGTTTGGTACAGAAGTTACTTCAAGACTGCCTTTCAGAGTTGCAAGGAAGACCAGGAGTGGCAGCAGCATCACTGTTTTACGCCAAAAACTCAGCAAATTGCTAGAACCTGCCAGACTACATGGTAAAGTGAATGTGTATTTTTTTAAATGTAAAACCAGCAGAAATTGGCTACACAGATATGTTTCTCATATTTGAACAGGACATTTGAAATATTTTTCAAATGATAGCTTGGATTTTGGAAATATATTTAATATCCTCTCTAGAAATTGTTTTTGTAACTTTATTATGGCTCCTGAAGCTTTATCATGGTCTTTATTGTCTTTTTTAAATGTTGTACTCATTTATCATACTGTAAATCATCATAGATGAATTGATTTTAACTTTACATCGTCCCTCATTATTCCATTAAACACTACGTACTTTAGACAGTCTATTGCCAACGGGGAATATGATAACTCTGTCAACAGAAAGAAAAAGAAAATTGGAATTGCATGCAATTAGTTCTCCTGTCTCAGGACTATTCATCCAGCGAAATAAACATAACATATTCTCCAGTTTCATGTGACTTCATAATAGTCACATACCTCTGACCATCATAAATTTCTGAGGTTTGCAATGTTAAACCAAACAGGATTTGCAGTTACTGCACTGTATCTTTTTATATTAACAAATTATGAGATGCGGTCCCAATGTGTCATCTCTGCTAAACCTCTCCCCAGTGACATGTACTTATGAGAAAGGCATCTGTTATTGATGCAGCTGCCTGTTTTGGCTTTTCCTCCTTCTTTAACAACAAAGTCAGGTAAAACCCCTAACTTCTCTGTTCACTTTTAAGTGGGGTGTGTTACAGCAAATTATACTGCAGCAAAAAGTCTGTCTTCTCCACTTATATGCTAGAGAGGCTCCAGCCTCCACATTTTTGTGTAGTAGGGCTGAGAGAGGCAGGGATTGCATTTGAGAAAATGAGGGATAGAGTGGTCCTCTGCAGAGTCAGAAAGTAGTTTTCTGTGTGGATAAGCTCTCTGCTCTTTGTCATTATTTCCCTCAAATCCTCTCTCAGTTTTTTTCCCCTTCTATTTTGGCTTTTGAATAATTCCTCCTTTATCTTGGAGCCTTCAGAGCCAGCAGATAGTGCATCAGTTGGCATTAAAGACAGACAAGATGCATTCTCAAGATGCATTGCTATAAAGGGGAAAAACAAGTTGGCCTTACTGCATTTCATGCACAATGTTGCTAGAATTGAGAGATGTTCAGGTGCATAATTATCACAGGGAAAAACTGCTCATGGTTTAAACCAACTCAAGACTGAAGTAGTTTATTGAATTATTAACAGCACATAATTGATCAGCATTGGTGAAAACTATATTCAAGAGCTATACCAACAGATAGACATCAACGTTAGACACTCACAAACTGTTATCAAACTTGAAATCTTTGAACACCCTTGTATAACTAATCCCCAAATGCTCAAATTCTGCACAGGGAGGGACAAGTGCCTTCCCCTCTCTACAGGGTAAGGGTCTCCCTTCCTCCTCACTTCTTGTTTGGGGGATATGTGTGCTCTGGCTATGAGCGACACCCCACTGCTTCCAGCATTCCTTGAACCCTCAAGCCACCAAGTAAGCTCTGTTGGAGCACAGATGCAGAATCTGCACTTCCTGGGTGCTCTGTGTCCCCTAGTCCACATGGGTGCTACAGTGCTGGTGCTGAGCAGAACCCCTGTCAAACCCTGCTCTGTTACCATCACCCTGCCCTCTGTTGTGACTTTTAGTGCATCTTTTGCACTTCTTTTCAAGTTTGATTTATTTCAAAAGACTACAATTTCCTGGTTACTGTTAAACTGTGGTGATGGTCTTCTTCCTCTATAAGCGGCACCAGTTTGGGCAACCATCTTCTCAGACAGTTTCTGGTGCTCCACTCATGTGTGCTATTGACATTCAAGTTCCTGTCTTACCAGGCTATTTTGTTGAAGGTGGTCCACAAAAGCATTCCCCCACACAATATTTTGCTGTCAAGAAATACTTAATAAGAAGAGAAAGTAAAAAAAAAAGATGGAGGATAGAAACTCCAAAATGTCTGTATTCCTATCACCACACTATAATTTCCCTCATTTGTCTTGTCTTGTGTAGCTGGTGCATCATATTATGGGAGGTCTTTTTCTATACATTTATGTCTAATGGTGCATCTAGATCCCGGACTGGAACTTTGGCCCCTGCTGGGCCTGGAAAAGGCTGAGCAACACACAGTTCCCAGAGCAGAGATCAAGCCAGCAGAATGGCTCCTTCATGGAATCCTTCCCCAAGCAGGGACAGCTTTCTTAATTCATGGTTTGGCCCACACGGAGCAGCTAAACTCAAGAAGATAACATGTAAATAGTGTGTTAATGGATACAAATTAATTCTGCATTTATAACAAATGCGTGCTTCTGCAAACAGACCTTTGGGGAAGGTTAATTTGAAAAAAAAAAAAAAACAACTCTCACTCAAATTTATTTAAGAAGGAGATTAAAAGCTTTTAAATTACATCCAACTATAAAATGGTTCCTTCAAAGGAAAACCTGCCTTTTGTTTGCCTGTGATTCTTCTGGACAGCTGCTTACAGGCAGACAAGGCAGATCTTTTGCAGTAGACAAAAGATGTATGTTCTGTTCTCAAAGAGCTCTAGGACTCAGGTCTCAGCAATTCAGCAAATCCTCAGCTTCCAAACAATTCTCATTAGAGGCTATGGACAAGGCATCACTGCTGACAGACAGGTTTAGACCCTAATCCAAGTAGTAGAAGTAGGCTCTTAGTTTATTGTTGGTTTACAGTCTGGTCTGACTGCTAGACCCAAGAGTGACCATTTCCATGAAACTTACAATTCCAATATTTTCAGGCCAATAAAATGCTCTAAAAGTTGAAAAGTTTTGCATTTGGCTACAGTAAAGCTTTTGTGGAGTGATATAATCTAATGAGATAAAAAAATAGGCCAGTGAGCATCAAGGCATAACTGCTTTGGCCAAAGGACATCACGAAAGTTAGATTAAATCTTACATCTTAGGTCAGGAACCAGAAGGTATAGAACAGTTCATACAAATTACGTTTAATATGTCAAGGAAGCAATCACTTCATTTTCAATACCAGAAATACTCTGTAAATATATAGTTGACTTGAAACATAATGAGAAAAAAAATAATTGCTTTCATATTATGTAAGTCAAATTACTTAAGAAGAAAAATACCGATATCTCAGCAATAACTCTAAGTGACAGTGTTTGAGTACTTCCTCATTTTGAATGGCACACAACTCAGATGTCTGACAGGATTAAGTGCTGGCAAGTATGGATAAGGGAAGCAGAGTTTTGGGCTCTTTGCTTCTCAATCAGTAATAAGCGACACATAAGTTGGAGTGTCCAGAGGCCTGAGCTCCAGTTATTTAAGCACTCAGCTTCCCAGATGAGTTGGATTTTGTGTATCGTGTTAAGGTTAGGCAGATGATGGGTTCTATTACCAGCACAGGGTTGATGGGTCATATGATAGTGAAATGGATTAACACACTCTGGTGATTATTTCTCTCTGGCTGGTGGGTTTGGAGTGAGTTTTGAGGAAACACGGTCAGGTAGTAAAAATGATCTGGGATTGGCTCTCCCTGTAGTCAGCTCTTGGTGAGAGAAACATTTATTTTCAGCTACTCTCTTCTCATGTAGTAATGGATATGTAGGATTTGGGCATTTGCCAGAAATCTGAGATGTATGGTACACATGCTAATCTAAATCCTTTACTCTAGTAATCAGTGTAAGGTGTCCACAGACTATGGTGACTCCTTTATAAACACAAAATTATGATTTACATATAGCTATACCCGAAGAAAATTCAACCTACAGATTAAATTATTCAGATTTAGGAAATTAAAAATTTAATTAAATTATTCAGATTTAGATTTTAGCATGGAAGAATGAGTGTCAGCATTATAATTCAGCTATTAAAATAAAATTTGTTCAGCTGGTGGTATGAAGTATGCATCAGGCACTCCCGTACTTGACTCAGAGACCACTTGGAAATTTATGGCTGGCCTAAGATGCCAGGAATTAATCATTCTGGACAAATCCTTGATGAATGCTCAATAGCAGATATTTATTGAGTTATCCTGCCTGTTGCCTAAGCAGAAGAACGTACTGCTTTCCTGTCCAGCTGGGGCAACACCAAATAAAATTAAGCCAAGTCAGAGCTCCAGGTTAAAGATCTTTTCAATTGTCTCAAAATCTAGAAACTATACTGATCCTTTATCCCACTGTAGCCAAATACAGCTCATTGTTACAGCACTGTTTCCATACAGCATAACACGGTAGGTGCAAATTGCTCCATTTCAGAGGAAATTACATTTCTCTGGCTGAATGTAGTGGACATAAAACCATATTTTTCAAAAACCTAGCCAATAAACTATCCAAAAGAATGCAAATATTCAGACTCCTAGTCTTGTTTTCTAACTTTCCTATTAGCATCTGTCCTCCATTTTGATATTCTTGGTTAAGTCTTGTCTTTGAACCCTTGCCTAGTGGGACATGCTTTTAACTGATCCCCTTGAAATATTTACTTGCTGGCCTATTCAACTTCATAACTGTGGCTTTTTAGCTGTAAAGTATAGAAACCCAACCACAAACAAAAGCATAAGACTGGTTATTCAGTACTTACTTGACACTCTGACAACCAAATCAGCACCTATAGCAGATGTCAATTTTACAAAAATGTGATATATGCTGGTAAAGCAAAGTTTGGGTACACAGCTCTGAGTGTCGAGTAGGGCCTTGCCTATGTAAAAAGAAAAATGAGACAAGCTCCAACTGTTTGGACCACTTGTTTGTGCTGGAAAGGTAAATGAATGTTAACTAAAATCACATCAAACACAGCCTTGTATTCAATATAAGTAGGCACTGTCATATATAACAGAAGATGAGTAATGGGAGCTGTCTGCAGGCTCTGTGGCAGGTTTGCCTAATAAATACCCTCCCTTTTCTGCAGCTTTCCTCATCTTTCCATACAGGTCGTGGGTGAGGTACTGAAAGCCCTCAGAGCAGGACAAGGCTTTGTACGAAGTACTGCTGAGCTGCAGAGGGGGAGAGGCATGAGCAAGCAGAAGCAGCTTGGATGAGTTGGGATGCACTCAGGAGCTGCTCAATGGTGACATTTTGTACTCTGTCTTTACTGTCTGCAAAAACTACTGATTTCATTGCAGAAATAATTTACAAAAAGGAAACCAGCCCTTCACTTTTTTTTGCCCATTGACGCAAATTTTCCTTCTTTTTTTTTTCTTCATTTATCAATCACAGCATGTTTTATTCTAAAACTATAGGTGTCATGATATTGCTGTTGCTAAATATATGCCAAGGATCCTTACTCACAATAAAAAAATCCTCTTGTTTCTCATTGAACCCCCCCACTAAATAATAATTTTTAACTCCCTTGTGTTATCATTGAGAACACTGAAAGTCACCCTATTTTTCTCTTTTCATGCAGAGAGCCCAGGACTTTAAAACAGGAATTTTATTTATGCAGTAAAAGTATGGCTCATTAATGTGGTTTAGTGTCGGCTGCACCTTAGTTAACACTTTCGAAATGAAACATCCAGCAGCAAAGAAAGTTCTGATTTAAGGAAAGTGAATGTATTCACAATATAACACCCTCATATATTTGAAATTTTAGTTGTCAACACTTTCCCCATTCTTCTCTCATACTGCACAGCTGTGATGAAATACTATTTTCAGTTAGGAGATAAGTTGTGATTTTTTTTTTTTTTAGTGGAGCATGAATGAGTTAATTTTTTATCATCTTCAAGTATTAAGCTTCACTTCATGAAAATGAATAGCTCCATGGGCTTCACTGCAGCAAAATTTGCTGAAAGAAGGCACAGAGTACATTTAGGGTACTCCCTGGTGAAGGGTGAAATAAAGCAGCAAATGGTATATTGTGCATGAGAAGGAGGAAGGAAAAATTCAGGTAGCATCCAGCATTTTATGTAAGGTAGAATTGGATTTTACCCACCCAACTTGGTGACATGTTATTGCAAAAAAAAAAAATCCCCCTCCTGAACTCAAATGTGTTTAAAAAAGTTGAAAGAGGCTATCATATAATAGGCAGAAAGCAGAAGACTGAGCATTTCTCATGAAATAGGGAAAGCCAGAGAACCACATCCTGTTACAGTGAGCTATCACTAGCAATCTGGTCATAATTTAATAATATTCTCTTGTGAAAAGATAACAAATTATTAGGATTTAAAAGGATTGGTATCTCATATGTAAATATTAAAAAATAATAGCAAATAGGAAATCTATAATAGCTCTCTAAGATGTCTTGTTTCTACAGCATTGGAGTGATTTGGATGCAAGATCTGTAATAAGCAAGGCAAGAGATACACTGCTGGTGAACAATAATTTTCAGTTTACTTAAAGTGTTGAAAGACAGAAAGAAGATATTTAATATGAAAATGTGCAATCTTTCAGAGTATCTTTACCTTTTCTCATTTCGCTGTCTACCTCTGATGAGCCCAGCTCACACTTAGTGGGGCTCTGCTTTCACATTTCTGTGACTACATTGGCTTAAATAAATTACACCAAACACAAACCTGCTTCTTGCTGCCATCAAAAATAAACCACCATCCTCCTTTTATAAGCAAATTTAACAAACACAGAGAGTCCTTTCACTCCAGGGCTTCATGGGCTTGGGTAGAAAGTAGGGCCTCTGCAAAAAGGAGCTATGGGCTTTCTGGAACGCTACATCTTCTTGTTAATGAAAGCCTGGGTGGATTTGCTCTGAGAAACTGTCATCATAAAACTTTCTTCAATCTGCTTTAGCTCCTGCAGAGGATAAAAATTATACAGTCAGAGGGACTAATCTCTTTCAATTCTATCCTGTCTTGAAACTCCCATTCCACTAAAGACAGTGAGAATCTGACAACTGAGCGTCTGCTCTAGCAACGTCTGACCTCTCCTGACATCTCCCCACTCAGATTATTTCCCCCAAAAGGCTGTGATGAGGCAAAGACAGCCATCTTTCCCAGGGGAAGGAACAAAGGGTGAACTAATGGTGCTGGGGTCACTCGGCTGCTCCAGTGCCTCTCGACGTGTTCAGGACACACAGCTGTGTAGCTGACTCAGTCATGAAGTCTGGCTCCCCTTTTCTTTGTGAGAAAGCAGCTGTGTCTCCTCCCTGACTGTTCTGAGATGTTCCCATCAGGAAGAGTCCTGCCATCATCCTTTTAGTGTGCAGCACAGCCATTGAGGGACATTATGAGATGAGGTGGGATGCTGTGACAATAATACCTTCTGCAGCTTTTTATGTCTCATATCCCACACTGGAGCCATTGCCTCCTGAGCATGTCTAATACATAGCTTCTAGAATAGTTAGGGTTGGAAAGGATCGTGTAGTTCCAACCCTGCTGGGTTAGAAGTTGGACAATTGAATTTCTATTTGTTTCAGCAGGCCCAAAGTCTATTAAATAAAAGAGTTTAGGAGAACTCTGCCTAAGTCTCTGATCTGATTAGAAAGCATTGCTCTTAGAACTTGCACAGAGAAAGCCAGGAAGAGTTTTCCATAGTCAAACCCAATGATTAAATCAGGAAGAACGGAGAATCACTTTCTGCTGAGAGCAGATCTGTATGTTTTATACAGCCATACCCACTATGAAATTAATTAGGATGTCAATGGATATCTTTCTTTCATGTGAAGGTAAAAGTAGTAAAATGGGACTTGTTCAATATGAAAGTTCACAATCCTTCTAATTCGAAGGCAAACTTTATTTCCCAAACTGCCATGGGGAGAAATAATTTCCAAACACTCAGCAAACCCTACTACAAAACTGAATTTGCTGTTAACTCTGTCATTTGACCAGGCACAGCATCTTCTCATCTCTCACTCTTTGCTCTCGGGTCGCCTCTTCTAGAGAAGCAGCTTTGACGGAGGAAGGTTCTGCGGGGTGGAGAGCGGGGTCCCTAAGGCTGGGGTGGGGGTTTCTCGTCCCGGCGGGGGCGGCAGTGCAGTGCTTGTCCGGCAGCGGGAGCGACGGTGGGAGCGAAGCTTGGGACCGCCCCGGCGCCCATTGGCTCGGCGGCTCCATTTGGCCCCATAAAGGCCCCATAAAGGCGCCCGTCCGCTCGCCCATCCACCCGCCCCATCCCATTTCGTCCCTGCCCCGCCATGCTCTCGCCGCCGCCCGCCCTGCCCTGGCTCTTGGCCGCCTGCTGCCTCTGCGCCCTCCCGCGGGGCTCAGGTACGTCCGGGCACCGGGGGAACGCCAGAGAGCCCCGGAGGGGTCGGCTCCTCCGGAGGAGCAGCGTCCTGCCTGGGCTCCGCGGCATCCCAGCACACCCGTGTCCCGTCCCGCAGGGTTCCCGCAGCCTCTCTCGCGCTCCCGGGACGCTGTGGAGCTGCCCCCAAACCAGGTACGTCCGTCAGTGTCGTCTGACAGCCCTGCGACGGGGAGAGGTAGGGCAGAGACGGGAAAGGTGGGCAACGAGGCTCGTCCGTGGCGGGGAAAGGAGGTGGGAAATCGGCAGCGGAGCGGCACCTTGTTAAACGCCCTGGGGGTCGGTAAAGAGAGGAGGGAGGCTGGCGCCCTTTGCCGCCCGCAGCGGCAGGTGGGACAGGTATGGGCAGGGCGGGGAGTGCAGCAGGATGCAGAATAGGACACCTGGGTCAGCAGAAGACGGACAGGCTAGTAATAAGCCGGTCCCGACTTCCCGAGCGAAAACACAGGTCCGAAGGTACGGTAGACACGGTGTTAATGTCTGTTCTTTACTTTTTAAAGCAACTGGCTCTGTGTTTCAGTCAGTGGATGGAAATGTCCGATCAACCCCAGGTAACCTGACTCCCGATCTGCTGGGACTCTCTCTTCCAGACATACTAATTGTCCTATATAACCTGGAGGATCGATGTCTGCAGGTGGCAGAGCCTCTGCCAGAGAGACAGGAGCTCTGGAGAGAAAAAGCTAGTTTGTTGGTGCATGTGCTCTCCTCTTTGTGAAGCTAATACAGACCTAAAGAAAAGCACCTTTTTTTTGTTTTTCTTCTCTTGCCATGCCAGTAGTAGCTAACACTTCAGCAAGAAGTGCTGGAGAGTTCTGCAGGATTTAAAAGCCCTATTTGGTCCTGGCTTGGAGCTTGGTGGGTGGATGGATTTTTTTTTTTTTCCTGGGGTGCTCAGAGGAGAGGGGAGCAAGTGGAAGTTTTCACGGATCATTTCTGCTGGCTCAAGGCTTACAAACACTTTAAAAGAAAAAATCAGTGTGTGTAAGATCAGGTGCACTGCATTTAATATCGAGCCCAAGGGTTATTTTCAAAGCAGTAAGAAAGTATTTTGCAGGATCAGGAAGTATTTTGAAATTCGGAACACTTTGTGTGGATGTTTTTCTTTCCGAAATGTTACAGTTTTGTGAACCAAAGCTTGTAGAAAATAGTCTCCAGAGCCTGTTTTTCAAGTGTCTTAAACCTCATTTCCTTAGCAGCTGTAGTTCTCATCCAATGTGATTGCATGCATAAGCAAATCCCTGTCCTGTGGCAATGAGTGTGGGACAGTGTATTTCAGTATATGACCAAAGATTATAGTATTGATTGACTGACAGGCTTGTAGGTGATAAACATGCCACAAACCAAAGCTATCCCTAGAACAATTAGCATAGAAAAATGTATTTTAAATATAAGAGGTTGATTTTGCTCTCTTTATAGCACCAGACTGTATTGACAACAGCTGTGTTGTGTGTATTCCCCTCAAACAAAAGAGTAATTTTTCAGCTCATAATAGCATCAGTAAGTTTTCCCCTGCTCTGGGAGTTTTTTAGTGAACTGTGCCCAATCTAAATTGATCTGGGAACAGAATCAAGCCCGTTTGCTATCAAATCATTACCCCAGTAAATGTATCAAAGTGTGTTTTTTTTTCAGATCTCCAGCACTGTTTTGGATCTCTGTTATTCCATATTCAACAGCATGCATAAAAATGAGGTAAGGTGCAATTGCTTGTTTTGTTTCAAAGCCCCTCTTCTTAAATGTTGAAAGCAACCAGTCCACAACCACCTTTTTGACATTTCTCTCCAAACAAAAATATGTGATCTAGTATTGTAATGGTTTAAGAGATGTCGAAGGGTATATAAAAGATTTTCTTCTTGTTAATAGTTTGCCTTCTTAGTTACTTTAAATTATTTATATGAAACTGCTGTTTTTCACCAGTTCAGAGCTCAAGAACCAAAATGTTCACTTACAGTCAGTCAGTATTTTAACCTGACTTGCAGTCTTGAATAACACAGCGTTAAACACACTAAAAATATACATGACATTGGAGCAATAGCATACCTTAGATTGTGCTGAACACAGAGATGTAGGAGTTGCTTTACTGATTTTAATACTCTATTTGCGTTTGTTTGGGGTTTTTTTCCTGTGTGTTTCTGACTCAGAGTAAAGAGATTAAATTGAGGAGTTACTGAGTATAGCTCTTTTTTATTGTGCAGTCATATAAGGACCCACCTCAATGTCAGTTCTGCTTTATATCACTTTTTATTATCACCATTTCATTAATAACCTTCTCCATAAAATTCACTCAGCCCCTGGGTATATGCTAAAAAGACCAATTTACTTGTGGAGGCTGAGCCCTCTGTTGTTTCAAAACAGGACTAGATCCTTCAAGAAAATAATGGAAAGTATTTTGAGATGAATTTCAATATCTCTTCTTGACAGTGTCTTTAGCTTATCATTCAGAGCATGCCTTCCTGATGCAGTCACAAAACTCTACAATATTGAAGCGGATTTTATAAAAATTGAAGCATTTCAGTCGTAAATGTCTAATAAATGTTTTTGAGTTTACTATTGACTCTTATGCTTCCACAGCTTAGCCAATGAGGGAACATCCAGAATCATCTGCTAACTTCAGAGTCCTATGCCTAGCTTACTATTTTAGTTACTAACTTTGCAAAAAATGGTGTCCTCAAGATTGGAAGCTGAATCTCATACAATATCCTTTCAAAAAATATAAGCTACACATCTGAAATATGATTTCTAGGTGTGGACTGAGCAAAGCAGCAGATAAAATAAATATGTGAAATATGGCAAAAGAACCATGTGAAATTTTACCAAGCTGATCAAATCTCATATTACATGAAGTCCCACTTTCTTAGCCCACAAGGAATCTTGAGAAGACACTACAAACATGAGTCT
Organism: Cinclus cinclus; assembly: GCF_963662255.1. Lineage (NCBI taxonomy): Eukaryota > Metazoa > Chordata > Aves > Passeriformes > Cinclidae > Cinclus > Cinclus cinclus. The sequence continues at coordinate 87,726,036 of NC_085047.1, forward strand.
GTATATAATAAACCAAATGAAACAGTTATGAAATCCTACTAATGTCAGCTGAATTTAACTTTCTACATGATCCTATATTTCTGTGAATAAAAAAAAAATATTCAATCAGAGTTGCAGATTGTATAGAGAAGGTAGATGATGTTTTAAGAAAAGGAATGAAGCCTCAGCACTGTGAAAGGCAAAGTCTGTGGCAATTTGGGCTTGAATGGGACTTGAACCCCACCTGCGGAATTAAAAATATTTTGTGAGAACTAAGAATATTTAACATCAGTGTCCAGTCACTTCGCTGTGTGTTTGAAATTTCTACCCCAAAGTTATTTAGAAACTCAGTTTTTACTGTATTTCTTTCACATAGTAATCTCTTACCTGTTATGAATTAGTTGGGATAGTTGAAACAGCAGGCTGAGTCATGGGCCAATCTCTATCTCTGCTTGGTGTGTAATAATCATATCAGACCAAAGAAAGCATATTGTCTCTCTGTAGTAGTCTCCTCCTTTGCATCCTTTAAAGCACCTTGACTGAGCAAACATTTTCTTCCTTAGTATTTCATAGCCCTGTTGATGTCAGTTGCTCTATAAATTGTTGTCTTGAAGCTTGAACCAAAGAAATCCTCTTCTCATACCATCAACCATGATTCCCTATTTCTTGCAGGTGTATTTTGTCTTTTAAAATTCCTTCTCTGCAGTTCCCCACCCACATGCTTTCCTGTGTTCTCACCCCACCTTCACGTTCTTGCCCATTACATGTGTTTGTTTTTCAAGCCCACTCCAGGTAACTAAACCCACTCAGTGATGCAGCTGTGGCTGTAGCACACAGCCATCCCATTCCTGGCAGGCTGGGAGCATACAGCCTAGCAGCTGTGTCATCGGCAGGAGGGCTCCCAAACCAGACTGCAGGTTCAGGGCTCCATCACATGTTGAACTTAGTCTGCTCATATAAAGTCATGGGGAAAATTTCTATTCCTTGAAGCAAGGCTGAGTAGAAAAATTAGGAGTATTCTGAAGAATAAGGAGTGCAGGGGAAGGCTTAAACCCAGCAATCTTTCCTGGGTTAAAACCTAGGGCAGTCTGAAACGTGAAGAGCAGCCCCATTTTAACAAGGTAAGAGCTATCAGTGCAATTCAAGCCTGAGGAGTGGAGCTCCAGGCTGACCTCTGCTTCACCCACCCCTAACATGGCTGCACTTTGCTGTACAGTGAGGGAAGCCTGATGAACAGAATAACTTCCAAGCAAGGTTTCACATCAATCTTTGAAAAGATCAGTTTGCTGCTGTTCTTACATCTGTCTGTGATAAATGTAAGGTTATCTCTCATGTGGAGTGTACCAACCTCATCAGTAATAGAGGATCACTGTAACAAACCAAAACATGCTGGCATCTTGATTAACTTACAGTGTCCACTTGCAGGAATCACAGACTGCTTCTGCAAAGTTTTCAAAGAAGGTATGTAAATGTGAAGACAAGCAGTGGCAGTGGATAGGGAAGTATGTTCTTTCCTTGTTTCCTTTAAAGTCAGCTTGGGTTTTTTCCAGTGGTTGTGAAGAGATCTGTGTTGACCCTGCTTATACCCTACATGTAAAGCTTTCTTTTATATCTCTTCTAAATTCTGTAAATCTTTAATTATGGTAATCTAGTTTATTTCACTAGACACAATGTCCTTCAGGCATTAATTTTTAATCAACATTCCAGATGAATGGGCATTGGGGACTATCAACATCTTGTTTGCATGCTGCTGAAAAAGACCCCAAATTACCGGTATTCTGATAGAATGGTAAAATTTGGCAACAGATCTATGGAACTGGGTTTAAAGTATTTTATTATTGTTTGTGTTTGATTTTATAGGACAGTCATGGAACTCTGGGGCGGCCTTTCTTCCTTTTCAGGGTATCCGAATCTCCTCATTCTAAAGATTCTGAATCTCAGACAAGCATATTATATGTTATATAACATATATATATGTATGTATATGTTATCTGTACAACATGTTATATGTTCACAGATGAGCAGCTGTTTCACAAATTCTTGCTGTGATTGTTTTGAATAGAGGCCAAATATCCCTTGCTTGAAAGCTTAGGGAGCCATTTTCCCAAAAAGCTCTGGTTTGATTAAAAGATTACAGGATAATGAGATGTGGGGTACTGGTGGATTAAAAACTTCTTTTTATTTGAAGATATGCTTCTGCAAATGCTGTGTCTTAGCCAAATCATCCATGTGGCTTATATCTCTGAGACTGTCAAAGTGCACTGATGTTAAAAATAAATTAGACCAAACATGTTCCTGAGCTGAGTGTCCACCTTGTCTGAAAGGTCTGCCCAGGAAGGGAAGTCACAGTGCATAATGGCAAAATGCCAAAGCAAAATTATCGTAATTTCTCTCACATTTTTCACCCATTGGCTTGCTGAGCTATGACATGGTCTAGTGCCCAGGGTGCTGGTGCACATCTTCAACACATTAAAAAAAAAGAAAATTAAAGTAATGTAAAGTAGGTAATGTCAGGTAACCAGAGTACCAATTCAGCTGTCATTTATGCTTAATTTCAGGTTATTTGCTATTTAAAGTGCATCCATCTAAGTTATTTCAGTGCTGGTATTTACATGCTCTTTTTTAGGCATGTGCCCCAATGAATTTAGACCCAAATTCTGAATGAGAGTAATTAAAGCCAGAATGATGAGTTTTTTGGGTAGAGGCTGAATGAAAATTTCTCGTATTCAAAGGCATAACCCACCCTGCATGGATCCCCCTAGTGTTTGACATGTTGCTTTAAAGAAAATCTCACTGCGGTACCCTGTCTGCATGATGGGGACGTATTTTGGTGTGCTTATAAATCTGTAATCCATTGCTTCTTTACAGTCATCTAATTATTATGTTTTTCAGCCTCGAAATGGAAGAACTATTGAAGGCAGTGGTAAGTAGGACTCCAAAAGTGTCAAGAATTTATTCTGCCTTTTCATTAATGATGAGCCCCATGACAAAAGAAGGTACTGAGAAGCTTTACAAACCTAGATACACACATTTCATATGGCCATTAAGATTATCTTGACAGAAATGTAGGGTATTTTCATGCTCAGAGACTAAGAGTGCACACCCTTGATGGAGGAAGGGTTTTCTTTGTCATGCTTCCCTACTCTAAAATAAGGTCAGCATGGTTACAACATGGTAGAAAGAGAACTGTGTGAGAAGAAAGGATTCATGTTTGAGTACAAATAACAGCTTTGTGTGCTTTTCTGAGCTTTCAAATATTTCAATCTTCTGGTTTTAGAATCTGAAGCTATTTCATGTCTAACTTTGAAAAGAACCAGATGTACAGAACTGAGAACTGAGTCACATTCAGATCAACATCTCAAGATAAAATGTTACTGTGTTAATTTGTTTCAGAATACCATGGAATGTGAAGTTCATGGATTCATTTACCAGCTCGATGACTCGATTTACATAAAGGAAAGAGACTTCCCATTGCACTGGTTGTCTATTATGTTACTCAGTTGTCTGAAATTTGCTGTTCCATGTAATAAATTTGCAATCAGTAATTCTTTTTGTTGTCCTTTTTTTTTTATTGAAGCCCATACTAGGCTTCCTTGGGCTATAGTCTAGCATTGCCTTGTGCCAGCTGTAATCAAAGGAAATCAATCTTTTCAATATTGACAATTTTCAAATGCAACAGTGAATTTTATAACATCTTCTTTAATAGGGTCATAAATGATAAGCTTGTCCTTTTGATTAGATAATATATTTTTTCATTATTTCAGAATAGGCATCCTGAACAACACTGTACTAAAATCATCACTGACATTTTAATGATTTATTTTGAGTAACTAAGTGCTCGAGTATGATAATTGATGGATCCAAAGCACTTTGAAATAAGAAGAACAAGTACTGCAGCTACATACAGATGTTATTTGATCAGATGATATTTTTTTCACCCTTGCCTTACTGGCTCTTATAAAGCACAAATGAGGCACTTTTGAGAAATATTCTGAACATCTGCCCTTTTTTTCTGATATCATGTATTTGAAAATGTAATGCAGCTGATTGTGTTTGCACTGTACTGAGTGTTTTGGTATGTGGAAACATTTATGGGCAGAAAACTTTAAGTACTAAGCAGTTACTTCCTTAGGAAGAAAAGAGCATAGTAAAATTAAGAGTATACAAATAAAGGGATACAAATGAGGCTGCAATTCCTGCACATAGCATTGATTTCCTCAAGCCCTTTGTTATCCCTCCTTCTGTTTGGCTACACTGGCACAGTGCTGTTTTAGTTATGCTGGCACAGCCACATGTGAACCAGATTTGGAGACGCCTTTGTCTTTAAAAATAAACACTGAAGATAGCTGTGTTTTGTTGTTTTGTGGGATTTTTTTGGTGGGGTTTTATCTGGATAAGTTCCCAGTTTGGGCTGTGTTAACAGAAGTTTGGCTGGCAGTTAGAGGGAAGGGATGAGTTGTTTGGCAATTGTGGACTGTGTCTAAGGCAGAGAAATAAGAGATAATGATTAAAAAAGCACTGTGATGCACTGCTGGCTTGTTTCATCTCTGGGGCCAAAGCTGAAAAGTAACAAATTTTGCTCAGCTCTACATAAATACTCATACTGGTATTGGCTGGGATAGAGTTGTCTTCATAGCAGCTTTTATGGTGCTGTGTTTTAGATCTGTGACCAAAACAGTGTTGATAACACAGGGATATTTTAGCTATTGCTGAGCAGGGCTCACACGATCTCAAGACCAGTGAGGCGGCTGGGCGTGCACAAGAGTTGGGAGGTGACACAGCCAGGACAGCTGGTGCAACTGCCGAAGGGATATCCCACATTTTATGCTGTCAGACACTGCAATAAAAGCTGGGGAGGAGAAAGGGACACACCCACGCACACACACCCATCCCCTTTGAAGTGATGGTGTTTGTCTTCCCAAATCACAGTTAGGCATGATTGAGACTGGCTTTCCTGGAGATGGCTGAACACCTGCCTGCTGATGTAAAGCAGTGAATGAATTCCTTGTTCTGCTTTGCTTTACCTCTTGAACTGTCTTTATCTCAGCCCCCATCTTTGCTCACTTTTACCCTCTCAATTCTCTCCCCATCCTCCTGGGGAATGTAAGATAGCTGAGGTTAAACGGAAAAAGTACTGTACCATAGGAAACTTGTGCTCTGCTCTCACAGTCATCAAAGGCTTCCTTTACCCCCAACAGCTTTCAAGAATAACATCTATTTGGGCCTTGAAACTTAAATGAGGTTGATAAATAGGTGGTAATTTGCAGGTGAGAACCTATCTTAGGTTCCTCAGTAATATATATATATATATATCTGTACTAACTGTGGCTCTTCTGTAAGAGGCCCAAAAGAGCTCTTGTTCATTGCTCATTGTAAATCTTTGCTTCCTGGAGCAATTCAAATGTCACCTGTGAAACAGGAGAAATTAATAATATAGAAATGCAAAGGTCATCTCTGGCCTGAAACTCTTGCTGAGTATCCCACTGCAAAACTCACAGCAGAAATTCAGGAGTGCAGACAGAGGTGACAACAATTAGAAGCACTGAAATATTTCTGCAAGAAAAAGAGGTGAAAGCTCAATTCTCACTTTCAGGCAGAGAAGAGACAAATCAAAGAGTTTCATGACAAGGTATACAAAATACCGAGTGCATTTAGAAGAGTAAATTGGGTACTTATCCATCTCTTGTCATAAAAAGCAGCAAGAAGGGACACACAATTACATTGAGAAGGAATGTGTTTCAGCTGCAAAGGGAAAATTCTTTTGCACTTAACTCCTGAAACCAGTTGCCACAGCTTAGAACAAGTGGTTAAGAACAGCTTGGTGGACTCTGGGAAAGGCAGGAATGTTCAGGACTGCACACCTTCCTGCTGCCTAACTCTACTCAAAAATCACTTCAGGCTGGCCTAGGACCTTAAAAGCCTGACCTACTGGAGCTGGGCTCAGCAAGGCACCGCTCAGCAGAGAGCACAGTGAGGGACCTGGAAATGCACTCATCTGTGGGGGAGCAAGTGCTACCCAGCCTCACGACATGCTGCTCACCAAAGAGCCAGAACACGAAGCACAAGAGGAAAACCTTCTTGGTGTTTCACTTGCCTCTCCCTGGTCCCTTCGTGATCTTATGCCCTGGACAGCCTCACTCCCTTCTCAGCTCCCACAGGGAAGAGCTCACTTACTAAATCTTCAGGTGAAGGCAAGCTGGGAGGGATGGCAATGCTGCAGAACAGAGTCAGCATTCAGAATGACCTTGGCAAAGATACATATGCAAAAAAAAAAAATATGTACAGCTCACTGAGGATAAAAAGAAGTGATTGCACAGTGAAGAATAATCAACTGCAGCTTTGCAGCAAAGGGGATGGGTAGCTGAGACAGTCAAATACCATAGTGTTGAAGAGAAGAAAAAAATGGAAATGTGGAATGAATAAGAAACTGTAGAGACTGTTACATGGGAGGGGTTGCATTCCTGAATATAGGTAAGGCTTCATGTACAGAGCAATACAGGAGAAGAAACAGGGCAACCACCAGCAAAGAGGAAAGGCAGAGGTAAAGGAAAGTGTGAACTCTGAATGAAGTGGGGTTGATTTGCAAGAAGGAAAGTGAGGAGAGGAATGATAAAAGGCTTCATTTTAAACTCACCATTCCTGTCAGCATTCATCAATGCCTGTGTTTACTTATTTGCTGGGATTTGAGAGTTGAGCAGTGATCCCAGGATATCTATAGTTGCTTATGTGGACATCACTCTTAAGACTTACTTACCTGTTCCAGACAGCTCCCACATTGCAATTGCCATCCCTCTACCTTATTAAACAGGGTAGAAATATATCTTTGACTGGGCTGGATGCATAAGATGTCTTTATGGCTCTGATAGATTTCTGCACTGAACAACTAGAAGGAGCTACCAAGTCTCCTTCAGTCATTTCTGGATCAGCTTTTTCCAGTGTAAAAAACCAAAAATGTGACTGATCTTATAGCAGGTGATGATTCACCACCTAAAATTTTGACATTTCTCTAGTGCAAAGGACATCGTACACCAAACACCATCTCCCTATTAGACTTCAACCTGCTGAAAGATCAATAGAGGAAGTCTGAATGACAACATTAGGCAAACTTGAAAGAGGAGTATTCTGTATATATTTACTACAAAGCTTCTGCACCAGGGATTACTACGCTGCTATTTGGATAGTACCTGCTGGATTACGGCACTGAAAGATGAGTGCACGTAAATACAGGCTTCTGGAGTACAGCTGTCTAAACACCAACCAGAAAAGTACCTAAACATGGCCCAGAACTTCCAGCAGAAAATGCAAGTGTGCGTGAACTGACCTCAGAACACCCAGAGGCAATCATGTGTGATCCATCCAAAAAGAAGCAAAATTCAGGAGCCTCATTCAGCATAGCACCAAGGTTGTATTTCCTCTCATGACCCTGGTGTGAACTGATGTGCCACAGCCACCTACCCTGCTGGGCAGCATGGCCTTTCCAGGAACTATGCCAGAGACTGCTACATGAAAAAAACACCAAAAGTAGCCTTTGACTATCTGTAGTCTAATACAACATCTTGTCCTTCATTTTTACAGCTCTGTACAGTCTGCATAGTTCCACAGACTATGTATAATCTCAGATTGCAACCCAAATTCACTACTCTGTGGCTTTCAAAGGGGCGGCACTTGACTTGCAAGAGGACAACAAGGTGTTCAGGAATTGCAATATTGGGACCCCTAAGCAGAGGACAATGCCAGCATCAAATTTAGGACATTCAAAGCAGAGGCACTCTGGGCCCTACCCCTCTCCACCATGTGCTGGGCTTGACCAGCTTAGGTAGTGAAAGAGTTCAGACCTTGTGTATCCCTTGTGTTCACCAGGACAAGACTCTCCCAGGCCGTAACTTGGGATGTTTTCTCTCCTTACAGAGAAAGTGAAGGTGACAGAAGATATCAAGCTTATAAAACACACAAACCACAGTGCAGAGTGAACCACGAGCACTCTGCACAGCTGAGACATCAGTCAACAGCATCCAGTCCTCTAGACAGGTAAAAGAAGAAAAGTTTTCCCAGGCATCATTTCACTCCCATGCTTCCATCTGCCCACCACTTCATTGAATTGTGGAGCACCATGTACAGACATTAATGGGTGTTATTGAAGACATCTTTCTTGATGTTTTCCTTGACACCCTGGAACCATGGCATAACTGAGTTAGGAAAGTAGCACCACATCAAGATAAATGTGTTTTGCAGAATCGGTAACAAGAGAAATGCCAGAGGAGTTGTGTTTTGAATGGGATTTTTTGCTTTGACTTGTAACTAAATCACATACCAGCCTCAGCAACAGGTGACTTAACTAAGTTGAAACCTATAGCATGAGACATGAGAACTAGTCACGTTGCAAAAGTACCACACAATTAACACCTTGTTTCATCAAAGTAAATGAGCACTTTGGTGATCAAGAGAACAAGCACAATTATTTCTGTTGTAATTGTAGTTTGAAGAAACTCTCCTATACTGTATTACGTGAAAGAAAGTTTTAATCACAATTTCATTAGAATGATCTAGGGGTACAATTTCCATACTTACCAAGCATTTTACTGAACAGGAGTTTACCTGTGGGTATGAAGCTAAGCATCTTCCCTACTAAGATGTCACCTTTCTATCTTCCCCCTTCCCCCCTACTTAGCCTCAGCATTTTGCTATGATACTCTGTGCATTTGTTCAAAATCAGCCACAGTGCCTATCAACCTCAATACAGCCCCAATTTTCTAAGGAAGCCAAGTATTCATCATCTGGATATTTGTCCAAACTTGTTTACAATGCCTGTATAGACCAGTAATATTTGTTGAGAGTTTACCTTATAATCAAACAAGAGACTTTATCCTTGAAAAAAACTTGTTTTCTGATTACATGAAGGCATCATTATTTATCAGTGGAATTAGTGCTACTCCAGTAAATGTTTAAGTACTCCTCAGCATGTTTCCTAAACCTGAGTTCTCAGTTTCTGTGTTGCCCTCTCAGAGGGGCAACAACTCCAGGAAAAACAAAAAACAAGAACAAAAACAACCCACAATAAACCAAGTTCTCATTATTCTAGCCCCAGGTTTCTGAGGATCTATAATTCCACTGTTGAATTGTTGTAAGGCATCACTGAAGTACCATAACTATGGTTATTTCCTCTTCAGCAGCAGAACATTTGATCTGTTGTTGGCCCCTGACAGGGCTGCTTCAAAGCTTAATGAGCTACATTAACTCTTAACAAGCACTGTGGAAGAAAGAATGCGTCCAGAAAATATCAGTAGTGCTGTTGTGTAAGTAACAGGACAGCAGGTATAAATGCAGAGCCAGAACAGCTAGAAAGTATCCTGACATTCCTCTTGCTCAACAAGCTTTATACTAGACATAGAAAAAAAAACCAAACAAAAAACAAACAAACAAAAAAAAAACCCCAAAAAACAACCCCACCAGTTCTTCCTGCCACAAATGGAATTATTCTTTTTTTTTTTATTCTATTGTGAAATACTACCTCACACAAATTTTAGATTTTCTACCTGCTGACATTTACACAGCTCTTTCCTTCATGATCTGTATCTATCGCTCATTCTATTTTTTTCAGCATTTTCATTTCCATTCTCACATTTCATAGTTTCTCACCACTTCAAGAATCATTTCTTTGAAATTCTGCTTGACCCTTTCCACCTCCTGTTGCCCCAGTACAGTGTCCTGATATAGAGGAAAAAGGCAGTGAATACACTATAAAGAAGAACATGCTATAAAGCAGACACCAGAGCAGGTTTCCTTTGAGAGGACCTGTTGATTGGTAATTACAGCCCAAGTAAGTTAAGTGTCCCCAGATATGGAAAAGTATTTTTTTTAGAAGCAGCAAAAAAAAAAAAAAAAACAAAACAAAACAAAAAAAAAAAAAACAAACATAAAAAAACCCTACTTAAAAAAAAAAATACGGATCCATAGAGGAAAACCAACAGACTTCAGAGGGGAGAAAAAGAGAATAAACCCCTTCAAGTTCTTTATATCTTTGTACAATGGAAAAACACTGAATTTGTCATCTGTGTTAAGAGAGAAGACATGGCTCCACCAGTTTCTGCATGCTTTACCCTGATAGAAACTTAGTGTAATGATGGAGCAGTCTAAAAAGAAGCAGACGCTCATTATAGTTTTATGAGCAATAAGGCTTTAAAAGACACAGGCTTACTAACCTCTAAAGTAGAGTTAAAAAACCTGAGGCACTGGACTAATTGCACCATGAATCTGTGCTAGATGGAGGAAAAGTTCACAGGAATAGCAGTGACTCTTGACTCCTCTCCCTACTTCACAACACTTATCTGCAACACATTTTCAAAAGTAAGCATGTACTGGGAATTTTAAAATGTTATTCAGGTACTAGGCTAGGCTATTTTTTAGATTTTCTCTGTTCTTCCATCCATGAGAAAGGAGAAAAGGAGACCAGTATTGCATTCTAGAAACTTTATTACATGCTTTAGAAACAAGCCTTAAAATTAGCAGACAAAACACTTGACAAATAAGTAAACACATAACAAATTAGTGGTACTGAGTCACATCATCCATAAGTGCACAGACCAGACCAGGAAAAGCAAGTCTTACTGGCTACCACCATATTCTTGAGAAGATGAAACATTTCCACCAGTTTTCTTCTGAAGAGTTTTCTTTGGAAGGAGCTGAGCAAGGATATTTGGCAGAACCCCGCCTTGCGGAATAGTCACACCGGCAAGGAGCTTGTTCAGCTCATCATCATTTCTCACAGCCAGCTGAATGTGCCTGGGCAGGATCCTTGTCTTCCTGTTTTCACGTGCAGCATTCCCTGCCAGCTCCAGGATCTCTGCTACCAAGTACTCCAACACCGCAGCCAGGTAGATAGCAGCACCAGAACCAATCCTATCAGCATACTTCCCTCTTCGGAGGAATCTATAGATACGACCCACAGGGAACTGCAGACCTGCTCTGGCTGCTTTGCTGCTCTTTAATGCACTTCCTGAGGTGCCAGCCACTGCTTGCTTCTTTCCACGTCCAGACATTCTGGCAGGCAAGGAGACACAGAGGGATGGAGGTCTTCAAAACACTTGAGTGCTTGGGCTACAGCTAATGGATAGCAAGAGGAGGCAACAGCAAGGTCAGTTCTGCTTTTCCACATCAAGGAGAAAGCTCATTCTTTTGAGAAAAGAGCTCACCACAGCTAAAATTTTAACAGTCCTTCAATTAAAGTCCTAAATTTTAAGTCCTTAAGTCCTAAATTTTATAGTCCTTCTACAGACAAGGATCTCATGGCAAAACCCATCAAGGGTTATTGACATTAGATATGAAAGGCTCAAATAAAGACAACCTTCCCCTGCTACTTGGAATATATTTGGGATTGAGGCACAGCAGATCTTCTTCAGCAACATTTTTATTTTTTTTAAACATCACAAAGCTAACTTGAAACCTCTCTCTTCTTCCAAGAGCAATCTACATTACAACTTCTAATATGAAGCAACAAGCTGTTACAGCTTATTACACCCAAAATACTCCATGATATTTTCATACAGAGCTTTAAATTAATGCCCCAAGTAGTATTCTTCAGCTTCTATGAGAATGCTACTGGAGGTCTTCTGTACCAGGAAAAGGATAAATTGGACAGCACAATGCAGACTGAAGAATAGAAACTACCATCTACTTCCTCATGATGAAGGAAAGTCAGCACAGCTAGAAGACTCTTACAAAAGGAGTAGCAAAACTACTCATTTAAAAAAACATTTCTAGGCTAAGTAAATAGGAGAGTTACTGTTCACAGCATACAACACCCATCACTACATTAATACATAAGGTTTTTACAGAGAGGACTAACTACTTAAGGAAAATCAGAAGAAGCTTCAAAAAGAAGGTAAAAAAGCAATAAAAATTAAAAAGCTCCAGCCCCTAATAAAAGCCAAGCAGACCAAGCCCTCATAACTCCTTATCCCTATTATCAGACAATACTTTTTCTAAACTACTCACAGTACAGTCATGCTGTAGGATAGAGGCAGCCAAGTTACAAAGCAACATGAAGCCCACAACCCCAAACCCTCCCCAACACATTACAAACAAAAAAATACACCACACTACCTTCAAAAAAATTATTATTTTATCCTAGTCTGCACCTTGCTACAAGCTACGTTCAACCACAGACAAACCACATAACACCCCCCCTATGCCCAGAACCTTTTTATTAGCAACTTTTTCTCCTCATCAGCGGGTCACCTGGATAGTTAATGAGTAATTTACACATGTGCTTCATCTTCCTTCACCTAAACCCTGATTTGGGCAAAATGAGGAAATACATTACAGCTGCTCAGAAGCAAATTGGCTGGTGAGGGGGAGGAAGGCAGGCTGTCTCCAAGGGCTGAGCCATAGCCACATTTCTTGCTATGACACTGCCAGTTCTCATCCACTCTGGCTGGAGTATTTCTGTCTGTTCACTATGTGTAAAAACAGGCTTCTCCTTCCTACTGAAGCTTGATTGAAAAAATACATAGGGAATGCGGGCTTTGTCAAGATATCTTTAGTTAGGTGGGAGGTGGAAACTGTGTTTTGCTTTAGATGAGTCCTGGGCAGAGTAATGCATGGTTCACATTGTGTCTGAGCCCCACCAAGTGATGTGATGGGGATGTTCCTAAGAGTTAGGCTTCTGTCCCTTCTTCCAGCAGCTCTGTCCCAGATGGGGCTCAGGGTTTACTGTGGTTCTGGTGCTGAGGATGCTTGGCTAGTTCCTCTTAGTTCACCTGGGCAAAAATCTCATCCCAGGCAAAGGAATATTTTTGAGTACCCTTTAAAGGAATGAGTGCTTGTTTCCCGCTCACAGTCTTTCTGCATTTGTTTTCTGGCATTCAAAGTAGTTTCCAACCAGCAACATGCAAGAGCCATGGTTGTGAATGGTATTTCAGCCACAGATGATGACTATTTAAACCAGAGGGTGCTCCTAGGAGCCCAGGGTCTGGCAAAATACTCAAGACAACAAAATTGTCATGAACAGTTCAACCTGCATTTGTGGTACTCAACTGCTTCTCCTACAAGGATGAGCATTTAGTCTAAGCTGAGTGAGGATGAGTTTCCTGCCACCTCATGGCATTGAACAACCAGTATGGGGTACCCTCTGCACAGCCAAACGCTCACCATAAAGATTGAGGTCCTTTCAAAGCACAGCTGTCCTTTTCTTCTAATTCAGAGGCAGAAAAGGCAGCTGTGCTTTCCCTTTGGTAAACTGGACTTAGCACAGGCAAAGTGGCCAGCCCACTTCAGAGTAACTGGCTGTTAATGGGATTCCTAGATCCTATAACATGTGGAAGAGGGGGCTTTTAGATTTTAATTTCAGGCCCTTGCCAGAAGTGAGAAAGTCCTTCTTCCACATGCCCAAACACACTCTTAAGGTCTGCTGGCAGGTTCTTCAGGGTTCTTTTATGGGAACTGAAATACAGGTGAACATGCTGTCCATTGGGATAGAGCAGAAAAGGAGGGGAAGGGAGGCAGGAGCAGGTCTCTTCCCTCTGCTATATGTCTCTGAGAAGCAAGCTGAAAAGACTTGCTCAGTTCTTTAAAAGGGCAGGCCTAGGTACCTGTTTTTCTGGAACAGGATGTGATCCCAAATGGATTTGGGTCACCACATTCGACACGCTTCTCAGTGTTTTCTGAGTGATACTTTAACAGAGACTCAAAACTGAAATAAAAGTAACTATCAATAGACAAATTTCTGGTAAAGTCAGTTGGCTATGATCCAATCACACCAATACTACAAGTCCAGCTGACTATGCCTGATAAAAATAGATAATGTAGGCTTAATTGGCTATTTCATTTTATGACAGATCACAGAAAAAAAATAAGAAGATAAAGCAGTGTGGAAATAAAGCAGGGTATGAAATGCAAACAGATAAAGGCTAAGTGAAGAGGAAGGAAAAGTTACAGGGAATCATAGAAAATGACTGAAAGGGACCACAGTGGGTCCCCTGTGCGACCTCCCTGCTCAAGCACGGTTGACTCTATGTCAGGCTGGACGGGGCTTGGAGCTACCTGGCTTGTTGGAAGGTGTCCCTGCTCAGGGTAGGAGGATTTATGATCTCTGGGGCGGGCGCCTTTTAACCCAAAGCGCTCTGCGATGCCTTCAGACCGCCCACGACGGCCCGAGGCCGCCCACCGCCGGCACCATCCTTATTAGGCCGCGCGGGAAGCGGCGGCGGCTGCGCCCGCCCCGCCGGGAGCGCCGCCTCCTCCGGCCGCGCACGCCGGGACCGGACTTGCCCGGCCTTCCCCGGCCTTCCCCAGCGCTGCTGCCCGGGCGCAGCCCCGGCCCCGCCGGCACCATGCAGGTGAGCAGCCGCGGTGCCCCCGTGTCCCCGCACCCGGCCGTGTGCGGGTGGTGCTGCGGGCCGAGCCCGGCGGGCTGAGGGCTGAGGCCCCGCTTCAGGCACGGGCCGCCCTGCCCGGCCGAGGGCCCGGGGCAGCCGCGGCGGGGCCGGCCCGGCTTCGTGCCGCTCTCCCGGCGCGGAGGTGGCTGCTGCGCGGCGGTGTTCGGCAGCGCCATGGCTGGGTTTGTGGCAGTTTGTCGCTTTTTTTTTTTTTGCAACTACGGTACTTATTTCGCTATGTAGTGATCGGGTGGGCGTTTCAGGCAGTGCATCAGTGTGTTAGTGAGCGCTAGTAAGTGCGGGGTCGAGGGAAAGGTGACCGCTGTCAGAGACAGCGGAAAAAAAAAAAAATCTGGTGTTCTGTTTCTAAATCTTTACTTTCTTTTGCTTCTACCCCTTTGCCCCCTACCCCTCCCTTCCTGTCCCCACAATCCATAAGTACTGGGGTTTAGTCTGAGAAGAGATATAGTTATATGGCTGTGAACAGACCTGGTGTAAGGTGTACTGATACAAGCTATAGCAAAGCAGTAGGTGCAGCAGGAAACTGTTCCGTTTCTAAAGTGGACCTAGGCCAAGATAGCAAGGAAGCACAATCAGCCTGTGGGTGCTTATCACTGAGATTTCTTGTATTTTAAAAAATGAAATTGCCTGCTAAATAGGAAAGTCTTATAGTCAGCTTTTCAACAATACGCAGGGGTGTATTGCCTTGTTTTCATGATTATTGTGACTATTTTACAGTAAAATCTCAGGAATAGTCTACCTATAGATTTAGATCTGAATCCGTAGCAATGGGCTTGGCTGATAGAGATGGCTTGCTTTTCTCTAAGCACTTACATAGTCACTCAGACTTAAATCTAACGAGGAGGCTTACTTCCCATGTACTGAGAGCTAGGTCTGTGAGGTTTGTGCCCATGTGTGTCTTGTCACTAGTGCTTCCTGATGCAGTGACCATTGATTTGGTGGCCTGTCCTGCTCAAGGTTTATAAGGAAGCCTTCTTCTTAGCATGCTTCCCTGTCACCCAGCTAATACTATTTCCTTTCCTTGCACTATGTCAGAGATGTAGCAGTGGTTACAATGCTTAAAACTTTGCTACCCAGCCAAGACCCTGTGTATGTGCTGTGAGTGGGATGGAATCAAACAAAGTTAATCTTCAGGGTACTGCAGGTCTGGGGCTGGAAAAAAGCCTTGGCATCAGGAGGATTTGCACTGTGGTTTTCTGGCACTATCCATCCAGTTACCAATTTAGCAACTCTGTTAAGTTCTGGAAGTGGTGATGTTCACTGAAGAAATATCATCTGTTTGTTGTTTTGTTCTAGGATCCAAATAAAGACACAGAGTGGAATGACATTCTGCGCAAGAAAGGTATCCTTCCTCCAAAGGAAAACCTGGAGGAACAGGAACGGGCAAAGGAAGAAGAGCAGTTTGCCATCCTTCAGAAATCTCTGGGTGAGTGACCAGCCAACTCAGGCAGCAGGAGAACAAGCCTTGGAATAGCTCCTGGGGAAAGCTTTTTCAAAGAAATGGCCAGCAGCAATGTTTAAAGCAATGTGTCATTTTCCAGGTCTGTAAGGATACCAAAGCTTCATCTGTGCAGGGTGATCAGCTGTTAATGGTATCAAACAAGTACATTCCTGAGCACATGGATTCTTCCAGCATAGTAAAGCTTTGTTCTTTTTGTCAGCTCTGTATTTTTATGGAAGTAAATGTTTGAAAACTGAAACAAGATCAGTGCAAAGGGAGTCTGTCAGGTGAATGTGCCTGTCTGTGCTGCAGCTGCTAAACTTGAAAGCTTGTGTAGGTAGCTGGGTGCTAGTCTAGGCAGCCTTCACTTCAGAGACCTTTTCCATCATGTTCTTTCCATCTGTACATCTAAAGCAATCTTTATGTCTAAAAATCCACTAGGAATAATAATGACAGTTTGAGAAAGCTGGGGCTGCTCAGCCTGGAGAAGTCTTGGGGGAGAACTGTAGCACCTTCCAGTGCCAAAAGAACTGACAAAAAGAGCTTGGGAGGGACTTTATAGAATCATAGAATAGAACCATAGAATATCTTGAGTTGGAAGGGACCCACAAGGATCAGTGAAATGCCAGCACCTAAGGGCAATTCCAACTTTATGAGACCTTGTAGTGATAGATAGGACAATGGGGAATGGCTTTAAGGTGAAAGGCTTAGATTAGCTATTAAGACATTCTTTGCTGTGAGGGTTATAAAGCACTGGAACAGGTTGCCCAAAGAAGCTGTGGTTGTCCCATTGCTGAAAGTGTTCAAGGGCAGGTTTCATGGGCCTTTGAGCAACCTTGTCTAGTAGGAGGTGTCCCTGCCCTTGGCAGGAAGGGTTGGAACTGGATGATCTTTTAAGGTCCTTTTCAACCCAAGCAATTCTATTATTCTAAGATAATATTTTTAAAAATCCATGCAATACTTCCTATTAATCTGTCTTTCTGTCTTTAGAGTAAACAAATTTTGTTGGACTGATGAAAATTGATGAGTTTTAATCCTGGAATGAGGTTTTTGCTGATTTGATGTTTCTTCCATTCTAGTGAAAACTTATGAGGACATGACTCTGGAAGAGTTGGAAGAGAATGAAGATGAATTTAATGAGGAAGATGAGAGAGCTATTGAAATGTACAGGTCAGAGCAGCTTGCAGAATTTGGCTTTAATGATAATTAGAGGGTCTTTCTTTTATATGCTTTTAGATAGTGTTGAAGGCAAAGGATGTTTTTAAGATGATGGAAAAAGGTTCTAATATCTTGTGGAGCTTCTGAGTGTCTTTAAAAAGATAACAGCGTTTGAATTCAGTATTCTTTATCTACAACCCAGCTTTGCAGAGATAATGTGCACCTGCTGAGTGTATGGCTGGAGATCCTGAGAGCTTTGAAAATCACCTCCATTATTTCCTAATTTTTGTGTGAATGAGGTTAAGGTGCTGCAATTTGCATAATTAGTGTTGGTTTCCCTCTATCTCGTAACCTCTCTTACCTTTTTCCATTTAGATTGATAGTGTATTTCCTGCAGGAGAAATGTCTAGTGAGTTTAGAAATGAGGAAAAAAAGCATTTAATGAAACATAGTTGTACTTCTTGCATGTTGGTGGTTTTAGCCTATGCTGCAAATATAAGCATCTACTGTGTCATTTTGCTTTTATTGCACTGGGATTAGAAGAAGTTTGTAGTTTGTCTCTTAAGTCGAGGTTTCAGCCAGCTCCTTTAGGTGATGTTCTGTCAAAGAAATGCATTTATTCACAAGATGTCTTTTTCATTCCTGGCTATTCAGGCAGCAAAGGTTATCAGAAATGAAGGCAGCTCAAATGAAGAATAAATTCGGGGAAGTTTTGGAGATTTCAGGAGAAGATTATGTTCAAGAGGTTACAAAAGCTGGAAAAGGTATATGGGTAATCTTACACCTCTACAAACAAGGGTAAGAATTTGTTTTCGATCACTAAACCTTGCACTCTCAATAGCTGAAAATGCTCCAAGATAAATGTGTAGTTATTGTGGAACTAAGGACTGGTTCTGGAGTTCTAAGAAATAAAAACAAATCGGTAACTTCAATACTGTTGAGTCAAGACTGCTGAACCTCATTCTAGAATGATGTTATCACAAAGTGGCTTTTTTTATACAACTATACAACACAGCAAATGTTGAACCACACAGCTTCCACAGAGGGAGCTGCTGCCACTGAAATATCCAAGCTTTGGAAATTATTCTGGATTAAATGCAAACGGTTGTGAATAGGAAGGATCAATGTTTATTTAGCTTGGTTTCTAGTGGCATACAAATGGCGTGAGCAAGGTTTTCAGTCATGTCACCATGATAGAAAACCTTATCAAAAAGGTCTGTTACATTGCTAGAATTTTTTGGAAGGGTTATAAATACTTGCTGTTGTTCTCTGTCTCTAATTGCCTCACAGGTGTTGCATACCTTCTTCCAGGAGCAACTTTGTTTTCATTTTGCCCTTGCTCATGCAATTTCTAAGCATCTTAAATTCATAAACCAGTTTCCCTGAATATAAAGGGACTAGAGGGGAAGGTTGCATTACTAATACATTAAGACAAAATACCACACACCAAAATCTCCAGTGGTGCTGATTCCTTTGAATGCTGAAATACTGGACAACTAAAGTACTCAGATGTTGCTTCTGGTACTTTTTTCTTTTCAAAAAGTCATCAATCTGGTATTTCTGACCTTTGTTCTGGAGCTGTATACTTTTTAATTTGTTTTTTGTTTTCTCCTTATGTGTGTCTGTTTTTCTTCACAGAATTCCACTCTGTGCCTTAATAAATCAACATATGAGTGGGCTTGCAAAGAAGTTCAGAGATGTGAAATTCATCAAAGCTATCTCTACCACCTGCATTCCCAACTACCCTGATAAGAACCTGCCCACAATATTTGTGTACCTGGAGGGAGACATCAAAGCTCAGTTCATTGGGCCTTTGGTGTTTGGTGGCATGAACCTGACAAGGGATGGTGGGTGTCTACATCTCTGCTCTGGAAAAGTAAAACTGTTTTGCTGGGAATGGGAGAAATGAGGCTTAGGAGGAGAAGGGAGGTACTGAAAATTATATCAGATTTTTTTTTTCACCCCTATTGCTCAACCATATGGCTATCTTGTAGAAGCAGTGATAGGCTAACATACAGATCTTTGTCTTGTGTGTGCAAGTATTTATGCCCTGTGTTGGGTGAAACCAATTTTGCTGGCTGTATTAAAGGGTAAACACTACCCATGCATGTTCTTAGAGTGTCTTGGACGTGAATGACTGCCCTTGCCTGCAATGACATGATAATCTGTGCACTTGCCTATTGGATTGTAGGGCTCCTTGTTTAATTTTTAAGATGATGGAATATGTTTGTCTCTTGTCCCTGACTGAGTCAGCTTAATTAAGTCATCACAGAAAGCTGTATACTGACATTTTTGCACTTTTCTTTTTATGTCTTCCTTCCTTCTCCCCCTAAGCATAGGTGCCTTCCACTGGAGATTAAAGAAAGTGTGAGGTTGTGTTCATTATTCTGTAACATCTGAAAGAAATTAGATTTGATAATAGTATTGTCAGCAGGAATAAGAGAAAGATGTCAACTGAATGTGTTGTATTGACTTTCTACCACTTCTGGGAAGCAGTCCAGTCCAATTTGGGCCTACTGCTGGTGGTGAAGTCTCTCTTTACTGTCTTAAGGAACTAATACTTAGTGAGTGATGCGGTGGCAAAGGGGTGAATTCTACAAGGTACATCCCTGGCAAATACCTATAATTCTGATATATAAATGAAATTACCACAATTTTTTGCACTTTATTAAGTTTATTACCTGCCTCTTCTGATTGTGATGAGCTCAGTATATGATGGGAACAGCTGTAATGCATGAGCAATATTCTTTCAGTGGCAATATATGTGTTCAAACATGCCTTCTGCCCTTACATGGTTAGGAGGTTGAATTCACTTTGACTGGGAGAGTTGCCTCTAAAGCTGCTGCTCTGTATCCATCACCTCTTATTCACTCTTGGTTGCAAGGTGAGCAGGGTGGCACTGGGGATGTCACTGGTGGGTGAAGAGCAGTACCCTAACCTTTGTGCACTGAGCTGAGACCAGTGCCAGCACTAGGGATTGGGAAAGGAGGGCTTGGCTGGAGCACATGTGATAAACAGGGCAGGAGCTTGGATCTGGGCATGAAAGAAGAAGGGGAGGAGGTCCCTGGTGTGGTGGTGGGATGATAAGGAAGATCACCTGGGGAGCCAGGGATGGGCTTTAATCCAGTTTTATCCCCTACATTCATGACTCTTGTTTTGCACAGAATTGGAGTGGAAGATTTCTGAGTCAGGTGCCATCAAGACAGACCTCGAAGAGAACCCCAGGAAGCAGATCCAGGACCAGCTCATGTCCTCAATCAGGGCATGTGTCCCAGCCAGAGGGGAGAGTGACTCAGAGGATGACTAATTCCTCTGACTGCATCCGGATTGATGCAGTGCACTTGCAGCTGGTGTTCCCACCTCAGGCACTGGAGACACTCCTCAAGGCCTTGCTGAGCCCCAGAGGGGTAGCCTTTCAAGACATTCATTCTAGAAACCTCTAGAAACTAAAAACATTTCTGTTTTTTAAAAATTTCAGCTTCACTTAAGATGCTGAAAGACATATGGTATAGTGAAGCCTGAGTAAATATTACTCAAAAGTTTTAAAATATAGACATGAGTAGAAACAGGTATCTTGTTATTATTTTCATAGTAAATTGCTACTTCTTCAAGAAAATTTAAATATAAAGTGGTCTTAAGTGCACTGTTTTTAACAAGCTCGAATTGTACAACTCCAATCTAATCAGCTGGTTTTAAATAATTGCATATGGCACTTAAATGGGCCATCTCTTAGCCCACTGTACTCAGACTTCTGACAGCCTGGACTTCACAGAGGGCTAGGGGAGTATACTCACGATGCAGGTGCTTCTGAAGGTGGTATGTGGTCCTCTGCAGAGAGCTGCTCTCACCAGACTGACAATGTGAGGCTATAAGCTGGGATTCCAGGCATCTTGAGAAAGGCCTTGGCCAGCCTCTCCTGGGACCTACTGAGTCCAGAACTCCACTTTTGAGTTAGCAGCACTATTTTATCTTTCAAAAGGGCTGAACTTCCTGCATCATCTTGCCTGCTAATTGCAGAATTAAATTCAAGATGGTGGTGCTCAAATGTGCATCTGCTGATTTCTTCAACCACATCACAAGTCAGATGTTCCTACAGTAGTGTAAGTGGCAGATGGGAGGGAGGATGATGTTTGGGGAAGTGACATCTTGCTATATTAGAGACTTCCATTTTCCAGTTACAGTAATAATAACTGAAGCCTTAGAAGAGCATAAACTTAAATACCACCTTGATTATGTATCTGCTGACACTTGAAGCTGCTTGATTATTTTGGATTGGATTTATTGTCCTCCTACGCTTTCAGTTGGTCTATACTCAGGCTAATAATTTCCAAGAGCTTTTGCTAATAAGCTGATGAAGCTGCCCCAGTGACATTTTGTTATATTGCTGATGGATTCTGTGGGTGGATGGTACAGAATACAATATTCAATATGCAGTGATAATTTTAAAGTTTTTTTATTAGTTTGTAGTGCTTTGAAGTCCTGTACTCTGAGACAAATCAGTGTGTAGTCCAAACACCAGCTGACCAATGGAGAGCTTCCTCTTTGAGATGTGAGTTGTGATTTCTCTCAATTGTCTCCTTTTTTTTCCTCTTAAGTGTTTCTTGGCAGAATAGCTAAAATACTAATCCTGCGCAAGTAAGCCAAATGCAGCACAATAGAAGCTGATAAATCCTGAATATTATTACATAGCAGCACTCTTCTCGTTACATGGGACTATCCCAAATGCTGTCAGACTTGATGCCTTCACTGTGCTCACCCACAACTTTGTATAGCCTAGGAAGAGAGCAGCTCTTCCTCCCTGTAGAAGCCTGCACCACCTATTTTGTTTATCTTTTGCTTGTCCACATTGAATTGTGCTTTAGAATGACCTCTGCTCACATTGACTGCATTCCTTTGGAGGGAACTAGAGAAGCTAGGGGTGAGTAAAAAGGAGAGGTGGGACTTCAGACTGTTTCCTTCACAGTCTCTTCTTCCCTTTTTTTGTGTGGTCTAATGGGGTTTGTGAGCTCTTGCACCACTGAGAGGACTGAAGTCCTGAAGAGGATCAGGACTGCGTTTGGGTTGTCTCAGGCTGCCCAGCTGTGGGGAGCCATATTCCCTGTGCTTGGGAATGATGACTGGAGCATTCCCAGGTAATAGTTTTGTCTATCCTCAAAAAGAAGTGGACCTGGTCTGCCTGGGAGGTTTACACAGGAGACTAACTAGGAAAGGGGGAGACTGCTTGCTTGTTGCTGTCGGGGCTACAGCAGGGGCTTCCTTGAAGTTTCATAGACAGCTCTATTTTGGAACAGCAGTTCGGGAGAAATGGAGATATTTTGACCTCCATTTTTTTATCCTTAACTTCTTAATCTACTGAAATGTTGGGGGATGTCACTGGAGGATGCCATGCTAAAAGGGGCAGATGTGAGAATCATTACAAACCAGAAGAGGCTGAATATATCCTGCCCAGCTTATGCGACCCACATGGAGCATCATTTCAAATGGTATCTCTGCTTCTCACTCTTTGGCTAGGTGTGAAAACAGGTTTTCTGTAACGTTATTATTTTTCTTGTCAATCATATTGCCATGCTCAAGGCCTTTTGTAGAAATTAGGTCTCTGCAGGAAACAGATAATGAGGTCTGTTTAACCTTTTGGCAGAGCAGGAGCTGTGGAAACGCAGTTAAGGGAATGAGCTTTAGCTTGAAAGGAAGCTGGCTGCTCAATAGCAAACCAAAACAGCCAATTAATATACATTGCAGGAAGGGGCAATATAATGGGAAAAAATAACTGGAGAGTGTGAACTCTCATTTGCCAAGGCTCGGGGCACCATTGCTAAATGCACTATCAGTGTTTTTGCAGCCTGTCAACAGTTAGTGTCAGATCAATGCTCACTTTTCATCAGTGTGAGAGGGGGCTTTCTGCCAGCTGTCATGGGAGAAATCAGAGGCAGTGATCCTGTAAACAGTACTGAAGCTTGTGTGAGTTACTGTCCTGCATACTGCTGTGAGAGCATCTCTGACTCATCCTACCCTGCAGCCATGCCAGTGGGTGGTGGGAGGGGGAAAAGTAACCCTGGGCTATTGACAAGGGTAGATGATTTGCCATTAGTGGACAGTCACTGGAGTTTTTTGTGTGAAATAGAAGTGCGCAACTAGAAATAAAAAGAATTCTCTTCATGTGAAAGTCTGAAGTCTGCTGCTTAGCTAGGCCATGTGAGCAGTTGCATTAGTTCATGGCAGGCTGCCCTGATCTGGATAAGTTAACATTCTGATTTCCCCACCCCCCCCCAATCTTGTGTTCATAATATGGACTCACCAAACCTGCTGGGCAGTGTTTCACATCAATTTCACATGCAGAGGGAGAGTAAGGTGTTGTGCAAGGAGGGCAAAGCCATGTTTAAGCTTCCAGTTCTCTAGGTACTGAATCCAGCCAGATCCCACAGTCAGGGATCTATACATAGGTTGAAGCATCTGTAGGACTGTGGCTGCAGAAGATGAAATGAAGGAGAGTCCTTTGAATGGCTGTGCAGTCCTCTATCTGTTTTAGCCACATTCTACTTTCCCAGGGCTCAGCTCAGCCTCTCCTGCCTCCTCCTTTTTGGCTGTCATATCACCTGCTTTCCCAAATATGCTCAGGTGGATATTTGATTTGCCTTGTTGCTGGGAGTAATTTAACTTAGATGAGATGGCTCGCTGTGAGAAAGCTGGGTGTGTGCATCCAGCTCTGTTGGATCAGTGCATGGGATGGGCACACAATACTAAGCCGCAACTAAGCCTGACATCTGAACACTGGTGTTTGTAGAGTTCATGAAGAAAGTTGTTCTGATCCATAGCCATTCTCATGGAAGTTATGATGCACTTCTAATTCCTGTTCTAAAAACTCAAGTTCAGAATAATTTGTCTTTATGCTTTGAGAATCTGGGGAAGTTAATCTACTTCACAGGCGATGAGAAATGAAACTTCTAACAGAAATGTCAGTAACTTGGAGTAGCTCTTCTTTTGCGGAGAGGGTAAAATCCCTCACCGTTATATGAACGGTTTGCTGCATATTTGTTTGGATTGGATCATGTTTAAAGAAACTTTACTCTCACTGAGATCAAAGGAGAATGTTGCACTCTCATTGCTAAAACTAACATATTCCCTGTCAATTGTTTGGAAGGCAGTTGAACTTATTTCTCATTTCTTACTATAGCCTATTATAAATCACTCTTCATTTCAATCTCATTTAGTTAATTCAGTCATCAAAGGGTTGTAGGAGGCATAGAGTATTTTATTGATGTATTTAGCTCTTCACAGAATTAAAAAGAAGTATTGAACTTCTTAGGTCTCTTTGCATATGGCTCTTGTGATGCAGGAAAAAGCTTCATTCCTTCCTGTAGAAGGCAGAACCATTAAAAATAAAAACTAAGCAGCAAGAGACTTTCTCCAGGCTTCTGTGGGAGACTGCTGAACAATATTACTTGTTT
Organism: Cinclus cinclus; assembly: GCF_963662255.1. NCBI lineage: Eukaryota > Metazoa > Chordata > Aves > Passeriformes > Cinclidae > Cinclus > Cinclus cinclus. The sequence continues at coordinate 87,750,452 of NC_085047.1, forward strand.
TCATATATCATGTAAAAAATAGCATCTCTTGACAATGTGCCAAATTTTTAAGGACTTCATCATATTAATTTGAATTTACCGAGCTGACTGAAAAAACTGAGGTCTGATAAAAATGTCAGGAAGAATACCAATTAATTCTGTAGTTATTTCTATTTAACACTTCAAATGTTAAATAAGGAAGAAACTATGTGATCTAAGGCAGAACAGTCCCCATAAAATTTATTAATGGACAATGAGATGTAATTATGCATATTTGTAAGCCTCAGCTGCAATATGTCTCCTATGAAAAGTCATTCCAGTATTCTGTCAAACACACAGCTTATTCTTGTAAAGGCAAAAGTTACAGCATTTATTAGTGAGATCAAGTGTTGGCTTTTCAGACAGCCATTGCTTACCCTCACAGAAACTGACTCATGCTATAGCCTGTGTCATCCTGATCCCTCTCCCCTCAATATCCATGGGAATACCTGCATTTACAAGGAGGGCAGCAAAGACAGGTACTGAGCTGCTTCTTGCATGACTGCAGCTTATCCTTCTGTGAATTAGTACAGACCATTTGGGGGTGTTGGGAAACTTCATTAATTACCTGTCCATATGCAGATGACTTCTGTTTAGCTGAAAGTAGGGATATCCTGGGTCCTCTAAGTTGACTGTCACTTCCTGTGATTTAGTTGTTGGCCTCACATGATTAGAAGAGAAACTGTGAGGGCTGCCTCCATGGCAGAGGAGCCCAGTAACAAACATTTGTTAAGATCTGTCACAACATTAAGCTATCAACTGCAGTCTAGCAAGAAAGTGCTGGTGATGAAAGGGTGCAAAGTTTTGTGGGGTGTAGCAAAAGCAGGAGAATATGCAAAATGTGGAGTTGGGTTTCCTGTCTGGTAAACATCCCCAAGCTCCTGCAGCTGAGGTGCATTCACTCTGACTATATCTACTTAGGAAATTTAATAGTCCTGAAGAATGGGATATTAACCAGATCCTGTGGGGTGAACCGAAGCCAGATCAAAGGTCTCATCCTGGAAGAGTTTGAAGAAGTTCTTTTCTTGTCTTCCTGCTCCCCCTGAGACAAAGGTCAAGGCGAGAGTCCTTGAGACAGTGGAAGAGATGAAGGGCTAGAACCACAGGCAAGATAAAAGGAGCTCAGGTGGGAAGCTTAAAAGAGAAGTCCAGCCATTGCTAGAGAAGAAGGGTGAAGGTGAAGAAGATAAAGAAAAATTTTGAAGCTTGCATTATGATAATGATTCAGGAATGTTTGGTGTTGGGAAACACTGTTCTCAAAAGAAGGACTTTGTGTGTGTAGCTACAGACTGTGTAGGATACCAGAGTGGATGGCAGCAGTAAATCACAGAGGAAATTTCATGCAGACCCATGAAAACTTCTTTCCTTACTTCAGTGTATAGGAATAAAAAAGGTAAAGATGCATGCTCTGATCCACAGAGAAATGTTGGGAGGTGAGCAAGTGAGCACCACTAAGAGCAGAAATCAGGCAGGTTTTCTATAAGTAAAATCGATTGGTTGGAAAAAAACAACTGTGTGCAATTCAAAGATTGCTGTATTATTTGCCTACTAGTAACCCATCTTTAGCATAAGCTCAGGAAAAGCTATGAATCTTTCAGGTGAGAGGCACTGTTTATATACAGTTTTACAAGACCCAGTAGGCACTAGCTGCATCGTGGCATCTGGCACATGTTACAGATCCAGCCGAGGCGCTAATAAAGGCTTTCTCTCTACATTATGATGTCAAATGGCATTTCCAGTTTGAAAAACTACTATACTGATTTTTAAAGTTAGCTGCTGACCTATGCATTTGTGTTGTATCATAAAAGCCATACATTATAAAAAAGTCAAAAAATACAAAAATCAGTTTCATTTAAAATACCTCATCACTGGCTTATTGATAGCAGTCCCATATTGAATACAGCTAGAAAAGGAAGAAGGAGAATAAACCATGTTTTTGTCCTTTTACTGACAAGTAGCTGACACTTCAGGCTTTAAAACCTCAGTGATCTCCTGGCAACAAAATGGTGACCAAGGGTTTTGGTGGCCCCTGTGCAAAATACACAAACCCCTGTCCTCTTCCTGTCCGGTGGTAGGATAACCAGTGAGCACAGGGACATACTCCCAGCTAAAATACTGGCATGCTTCTGTCACTCTGGGCTTCAATCAAGGGAAAATCTTTATTATCAAAGCCACACCAGCTGTAGCTGTCACTCAGATCTGTGTAGAACACGTGACATTTCCTTGCAGAGTTATCCAAGAAACCAGATCCTGGGTTCTGTATCATGCACCTTGTTCTGAAATGCAGACAGTGCTCTGGAGATCCAGGTGCTCAGCTGGATACAGGCAGGAGGTAAGTGAGAGATTTTTTCAGTCTCAACTTTCCTCTATAGAGACCCCCTCAAAAGGCCCAAGCAGCTTTCCCTGATACAGGGACTCCTTGGAATGGGGCATCTCCATGCAGTGACAGAGGAGTTGCACTATCCCCATCCAGGGCTGGTGCATTTCACTCCATTACCCCATCAAAAGGGGAGCATATGCAAACCAGAGTGAGGGAGGCTGGGACCCTGGCTGAGAGCAAGCAGCTGGTGGGGTACTCGGGTCCCTCAGATCCAGGGAGTGCTTGGAGTCACTGGCTAACCCTCCAGCTTTGCTGGCAGAGAGACAAAAATCTTACCTGGAACAGACCTTCCTGCATAAAGGAGATGATTTAAAGAGTGTGGATGGCAACATAGTGTGGAAATCCTGAGAATGATGGGGGACCTGATTTGTCACATAGCTCTGCAGAAGGACTCCCAGGCTGCTGTAGTATACGTTGCTCTATATTTTAGGGAGGACATAGTAATGGCTCATCCATGGAAATGGGATTGGCTTCTCCTGTTATAGTTGTGGCAGCCCTTCCTTACATGAACAGTGTAGCTTCTCTGGGTCTCATATTCCTCACCAGGAGAAATCATGTTCCTGTTTACTGACCGTGTATTTGTCTTTCAAATTTTTCTGTAATTTATATCTGCAGTGAGTTTGAAGCACTGTGTGAGGGCAACTAGAGTAGTAGTTGGTTTGTCTATTTGTCCATCTGTGCCAGGTTTTCCTGTGCAGAAGCTCTCTACTGTTGCTGTACTTACATGGAAGCCTGCATGGCTTCCAGCATATGCAGACAGTCTGTGAAGAAATGCTGCTATTTCACTTGTTAAAGAACAAAAGCGTTTCCATTTTATTGATTTCATTGTGATGCAGCTGTCTTTCTCCATTTAATGTGCTTAATAATGTCCTAGGCAGACAAAAAGGGAAAATGTGCTAACCCAGAAAGCAGTTCAAATCTTATCATTGCTTGAGGACTGCTGTTTAAGGATACTTCTCCGTTCAAGGTCTTGAACTCTGCTGGAATTTTCATGAGAGGCGAGAAGGGTGAGCAAGCTCTGCGGTATCATCCCTCTCCACAAACATGCTGGGCACTAAGTAAATGCAATTGTGCACAAGATGGCAGTGTTCTCCACGAAAAGGACCTTTCCTTCCTTCCTTGCTCAAGTCTGCCTGTCTGTGTACTCAGAATCATAATCCGTCTTCAGTAAAATACCAATGGCAGCACTTGAGGTGTTCAGTTCTACTCTGTGATTGCAGGGAGTGAGATATGCATGCCATTTGTATGTTCAAATGTGCCTCACTGCTGGCACGTGTAAACTTGTCCCACAGATTTTTTACCAGAGCTCTGGTGAATGCACCAGAGCTTGTTTTTTCTGCATTCTGACCTGACTATTAGTACACTTAAACCTAGTGTCTAGATGATTAACTTTGTAAAACTCTTTTTTGGGAGGAATAAATCTGCACCAGGTTGGTCACAATAGCTGACTGTAAACACTTCTGATTCACCCATCACCACAGATCCAGATGTCTTGCAACAAAAACATCACATCTAATCAATCTCCAGAAAGAACCTGGATCCAAATCCAGAAGACTGAGGTGTGAGCTTTACCTATCTGTAGCAAGGCAGGCACATCCCAATATATGAGACATCTGCAAGTTCCTTGTCGCTGTTCCTGTCTGATGTGAGATCATTTCCATGCCTTCTCTGGTATCTACACTCCTCTGGAGAAACACTTGCATTAATAGATTACTTTCTTTGTGTGAGGTACATGGATTATGCATTACAACTCACATGATTTACAGAGTAGAGAGCACCATGGACTAGAAGTGGACACCTCCAGACTGAGAAAACTATCTTGGAGTTAAGAATCTGAGGGCTAGTGGTGTTAAGAAAGACCCAGAAACTTAAAAACAAACAATAAAATAATCGTATTGAATAATGGCTTTGATTGAAAAGAATATTCATAAATAACAATCCAAACTGCTCAGGCACATATGTGAGAGTCCCTTCAGGGATCTTTGGCTTTCTTATCAGACTTTGAAGAGTGTCTGTCTTGGCACTGCAGGTACCAGTTGGGGTGGGTGGCTGCCACCCTGGTGGGGACACACCCTGGCAGGAGGCATGAGAGCACCTTCCCGGTGCCTGCGGACACCGGCCCCTCAGCAGGCACTACTGTGGAGCAGCAGCACTCCCTCAGCATCCCGAGACACCTGCGAGGATGTTCCCACACGGCAGCCACTGCTGTTTATCCCACTGCAGCTCTGCTCCTGGGGGAGCTGCAGGGAGGCACAGGAGAGGACTTTTCACGACAGCAGCAGAATCTGCCATCTCCTCCAACAAAAACTTATTTCTGGACTTGGTAAGGGCACGTCAAAGTGCAGTCCTGTGCATTGCTCAGTAATTGAGGGTTGGGTACCCTCCATCTGCACAAACAGCGGTGCTTAATCATTTGAGGAGCTTTTCAATGTATATCCCTCATAAGCAGACCAGGAGCCATTTTAGCCCTAATGTGATACCTCTTACAATAATTTTTGTCCCAGCCCTCTGCTGCAGGTGGTGATTCGGCTTCTCTTCATGGGTTCACTTTCCTCTGATCTTTCTGAAGAGACATTTTTTTCGTAACAATATTGCTTTGAAACTTTGTTTATAGATGAAGTCAAACACCATTTTTATGGCCAAAGACCCATCAAGTATGATAATGAGGGAAGAAATAAAACCTGGACAGTTTAGTAATAAGAGCTGGACTCTGGCTGGGTACACTAAAAATGGCCAAAGTGAACCCTGTTAGGACTGCTGGAGCACACATAATTCCATTAATAATGAGAGTGACAGGGTAGACATCATAACTTACAGGCAAGGGAGCATGTATGGCCACCTCAAGTCTTAGGATCTAATGCTCTACTTTGCAGAGCTGTAGGGTTGTTCCGTGAGATTTCAGGTTTCTGTGTCTTGGTTGTTTGTTTATTGCTTGGATTGTGGATAGTCAGAACAGAATTTTAAAAAACACTTTACCAAGGTGTAACTGAAGTTCCTTGAAATGGACTGTCCACTTTTCCTTCAGAGCCCTACCCAAGTGGGATTCTGCAGTTTAGGTTTCTAAGGTTAGTTTTCTAATCTGCAGTAGGCACAATCCACCATTTATGCTGTAAATTCAGGTGGAGCAGAAGGGCACTTCAAGGGTATATGCATGGCATGGGTGTCCACAGTGGGTCAGGAAGTTTCTGGGTTTGAGTATGTGCCATGCCCATACAAGCCTGTGGCCTGCACCCATGGGCAGAGCACCCCATACATCTTTATTCTTGTATGTGACTGACATTTAGTTATTAGAACCTCCATAGGGCTTTTCAAACCTTAAATAACCCAGCCTCATAATCACTCTGAGAGGTAATTAAGCTGCCTGGTTATCAACAGTAGAACTGAAATGTGGAGTTTGGATCCAAATTTTGGATGAGATATCCTCTCTTTTTTCCAGGCCAGGTCGTAAAACATTAATAAAAATACTGTGGAGCAGGATTTCTGCTTCTGTCATATCTCAACATCAATACCTGGGTTAGATGTTTAGGAAGCTCCAATAACTCAGTCCTACTCTCGGAACATCTTCCTGTAAGGCAGAGTCCCAGTGTATCTTGTTAGAAAAATGAACAGAACAGGATGTACTGAGATCATGATAATTTGGAGAACATCACAGGCATGTTTCAATGCACTGTTAGTGTCTCTCTTTGTATCAGCTTTTAGCATAATCTGTGATGGACTGATTTTTTTTTTTCCATGGCAACCTCACCATGGTGATTTCAGGGTTAGGGAGCTTTATATTTATCTTGACCAGCATGAAGAAGTCTGAGCCTCATTAACTGAGGAAGGTGGATGGATAGCACATGGAACACACCTCACACGAGACGGCGCTTCCCTTCCCAGGGCAACTGGGTCATTTGTATTATCCACATGAGCTGTGATTTCCTTTTGGAAATACTGAGTTGCTCACTGTTCTCTCTGTCCCAAGGGAAGAAAATCCTGACAGATGGCTTCAGAGAAACCTTGCATCTTTAAGGGAAGATATTCTCCTGGAACAATAATTAATGCTGGTGGGACTTTTTTTTTCTTTTTTTGAGAAACTTGGAAAGAATTCAGTATCACCAGAGGGCATTAACACAGAGCCTTGCAGAGGACAGAAAAAGATAAAGAGGGGAAAAATAGCTCGCACAAAGCAGTGATCCTATTAAAATGACATTGAAGAATTCTATTAGTGCTCTTTGCCCCCTTGCCCGCTGCCTTCGAAGATTTGAGACGATACACAAGTGCTTGTCGGTCAGACAAAGCCTGCTAATAATCTCTGCTAAAAGGTGACATTCACAAACTGCAGAGGGACGCACAGGGCTCCAGGCTCTGGGCTGACCACGTCAGGAAGCTGCTGGCAGAAACCCATACTGGCTGTGGGTGCCAGCAGCCCATGCTGGAGGCAGAGGATGTTGGGGCAGACGTGGGTTTAGGCTGCTCACTGCCCTAGGGCTCAGCAGCTCTGCCTGTATCAGTGGGGCTGAGCAGCACCAATGACACTGTGCTGGTATTGCCTCCACAGGAAAGAAGACTGGTGTTATGCAGGCTTTTTGTGGGGGCCCTGGAGCACTGGGTAGGTGGGGTGAACTTCATCCTCATTTTACTGTAGCTGAAACACCTTCCTATGCTGCTATGCAAGGGTCTCTGCTAAAACCTCATCCCTATTGAAATGGCACTGTTTTGAGATTTGGATGTGTCAACTCTTATTGTTGGTGAGGGTCATTAGAAGCATACAAGTATGAGGGAAGAAAGCTAGATCCTAAGATACTTTTTTGAAACAGAAGAGCTACTTTGGATGTACTGCTTAGTTTGATAATTTGTGGTGTATCCCAGGGTTCTCCAAAACAGTGGTGACTTGCGGAACCACGAAAAGTGAGACTAAGAGTTGCTCTCTACCAAAGATCACTGGGGAAACACAAGACCTCAGTCCTCACTAGCAGCTAAACCTCCATATTTTGACTTCCTGAACCTGTTCTGCTGGTGCATTTCAGCAAATATTTGTTTATGTAAGAGTATCTAGTGTGCCATGCACAGGATTTAGAATGTTTTCTTTTCCTAGACACATTCAAAGTAAGTTTTGATTTCTATTAATTTCTATCCCTCCCAGGTTTTTTTTAGTAAGAAAGTCTGCTTGGATCAGGATCAAAGGGATAGTTGAAAAGTAGTGGTGAAGTTTTCTACTTTGTGGAAAAGTAGATTATCTGGAAATTACTAAATGTAGCACAGAAAGCTCATACACCATCTTGTCTGTTTTACTCAGCAGAGATAATGTCTCAGCTGGAGTACATTGTGTAGTACTGGGCTCTGCATCCCAGAGAGATACAGCCGAGCTGGAGTGAATCCAGAAGGGAGCTGCAGGAAGGATCAGAGGGCTTGAAATCATGACCTACCAGAAAGAATTACTCCATTTGGGTTACTTTTCTTAAAGGAAAGAAGATTAAGGATGGGGGAAGGGAGAATGATAATATCCCTCAAATATGCAAAAGACTGCAGCTGAGAGAAAAGGAAAAATTTCTTCTCCCTTGTGAAAAGCAAAAGAAATAATGGGTTCATATTGCAGCAAGAATAACTGAAGTTAGGCATTATGTTAAAGCTATCTAGCAGGATGGAAAATGAAGCACTGGAGAGGGTCATCTGGGGAGACATACCACAGACCCCACTAGGAGTCCTTAAAACCACATTAAGTAACTGTTCCTCTTGGAGAAAAGAAAGGAACAGATGACTTTGGGAGTTATAGGCATTATTATTAATATGACATTTTATAGGAGAGTAATTCACCTGGAAATTCAGCTACTGGCAAAGTGGAAAAGTTTACTAAAAAAAATAAGAAAAAAATAAAGGTTTTTTTTAATGCTTTTCTATAGCTTAGAAACTTTAAAAATCATACTTTCAAGATTTACTAGGCAAATCATATTAAAACATTAAAAGGTAAAACAAAAACAACAGCACATAAAGGGGAATGTTTGTATGTCTCAGTACTGACTGCACTTAGCATCTCTGAGCCACTGACGTACCCAGGGACACTTGGAGCAGTATCACTCTCCAGAAAGCTCACCTCTTTCCAGATCATCCAAGTGAGGAAGGCAGATTTCCTGCCTTCTTCAGGGAACCTGGCACTGCCAAAGGTGGCTTGGAGAGTATTATCAGAGCAATCCAGAAAGGAGAGTTGCACCTGCTCTAAATGGTGGCTAAGCACTGAGCTGGAATGTCAGAGGATGGAAATGGAAAGAGATGATAAGAAGATAGCCAAGCTGGCCCCTGCAGCTGAAAACACCCTGGCAAAAGTCCTCTCCGACTTCTCTGCTGCAACCTCTCAATCACTCTTGGTACAGCCCTTGTAATGCTCTGCCAAATAGGATTACATTCCAGCAGAGGGAGAATTTACACATTCCATAGGACTTGATGACATAGCAATTGATAAGGGCACGCCACTGTATTAACTGGAAAAAAAAATCCATATCTATTAGGGGCTGGCTGGGTAAGAAAAGGAGAGTTACATTCCTCCTGCTTGGTTTCAAGCTGAAGCAACCTTTGTCTGTGTTCAGGGAGAGTTTTCTTGCAAGCCTTGTGCTTGTTAGAATTTAATTGCTTGCTGGTAGTGCTGCTGGCGGACTGGTGCAAATAGAGATGATCCCTCATTAATGCAGAAGCTTACAGGAGGCCTGCTCCAAGGAATAATTGCAGTCATGTCTAAACACTCCCTGGTCCAAGTTTCCTTAAACCAGAATGGCATTTTATTGACGTATCTGAACAGAAGGAAAACCCAGCAATGAATCTGTCTGGTAACTGTTTTGTCACCCTCTAAATACTTTTCAAAGCAGGTCTTCTGAGTTTGTCTTAGGGGGTATTTGTGTCCTGGAACTGTGTAGAAATGCGTTTGGAAACACATCACCAGACAAGAGGTCAAGGGGCCAACAGCCACTATTAATTGCCTTACAGCCAGGCAGGAGAAGAAACGCCCTTCAGCCTTGCTCGGATGGAGAGAATGTAGCACAGCTGCAAACAGCTGTAAAGAGCTGTCAGGGAAGGAGAAAGCTACTCCTACCTTTTGCATTTTTAGCCTTGTGTGGAGAAAGAAAGTAAAAAGCAAATTAAAAACTGCACTTGCAGGAAGATACACATGGATTTCTTCTCTTCCTCTTCTGAAGCTGAGTGCATCAGTTTTCTTTCACACGCGACGTGAGCTGCGTGTTGAGACACCTTGTGATTATAAACTCTCCTCAGCAAAATTACTGAGGGTCAAGCAATCTGGGGACTCGTGGGATGATGTGATTGGCAGGACAATTAGGTCTGGACTGTGTTCTTTCATTTCTACTGGAAACTTGGTGTAATTACAGCTCCTGCCTCTGGCCTGTGTCATGCCGGTGGTTGGATGAGGTGAACAGAATACTCCCTCTGGCCGTAAAATCTATTAACCTTGCTGTGCACTGCACATGGCTAAGGCACATAGAAATTCAATACCTGTCCAGCATCTCAAAGCTCTCTTGTCAACGAGGGAGAAATAGAAGTACTGAGGTGAGCAGGGTTTCTCTCCAGTTTTTTCCACTGAAATTTCTGGAAAGAAGGGTGAGGGAAGGTGAGGGAAGCAGGGCAGTGTTGTGGAGGCTCTATGACAAGACTTGGGAGGAGTGGGTCCCTCAGCTAGGGTGCACTGCATCACTTGGCAAGTGATGGACAACCACCAAAGGGGACATGGGCCATAGGGATCCCCACGTTCACTGAAGGTGCTGCTTCCTTATTTAAAGGGGATAGAAAAGGAAAATCTGGTGGAGGCTTGCTACCCTTTCTTATAAATGGAAAGCTCTTGAGTACAGGAAAATAGGCTGTCCCAGAAACAGGCCAGAAAATCACCATACTCCAGAGACTGTAATTTTTATTTTTGCACATATAGGGCAGAAGGATTTTTTTGAGTGAGGATCCTATTTATTTACCAGCTTTCTGAGAGTACAGTTTTTGGAGAAAGGGGCTAGTGAGACTTTCTATTTAATTTGGTAGTCTGCCTTAATGAGTGGGAGAGCCACCTGCCTTAAGTTTGGTATCTAAGGGCTAAAGTGTTCAAGCCTGAGCCAGCCAAACTTTTACCCTCTTTGTAGGAAAAACAGAAGAGATGACAAAGACAAGACTACTGTCCCTCTGGAGATGCCCATTTCCCTGCATCAGTTATACAGGGAGCCTTGGGTAGCCACTTCAAGCTTCAACACCCAATTTGCAGGAATCCCAGGTTAGGTAAAATACACAGTAGCCACCAGTGTAAAACCATCATGCTTTTCACAGATTATATTAATGTCATTAGAGAAAAAAAGTGCCACTGAGTAATCAATCCTTAGCTTAACTGGTTCCAAGCTATGAAGTCAGACAGCTTCAGCTGGAGGCCAAGTCCAGCCTGTGGGCTGACTCCATCTGTCTTATTTGTGCCTCTGCCGTGACTATGTGGTGGGATGGGAGGTGATGGGGAGCAGCTGTTTGCACCCTGGGGGAAGTCCAGCAGTTCCTCATTTTCTGCTGTGCTTAAGTGCAGCCAAACCCTCAGCTCATGGAGGTGCTGTGTCCACATGGCTTGCAAGGGGAGTCTCCAAATGGGCATCTGGGATCCAGGAACACAAAACAAATCTTGGACCACCCTGTGAATTAAGTCATTCTTCTTGGCCAGAAAAAGACTTAGGAAAGTAAACATCTTGAAACTTGTATTGCATAGCCCTTCTTTCAAAAGTCCAAATTAAGTGCTTGGATGTGCAGCCTGTGCTGAGAGGTAGCGTTTGTGTCATTTGGGTTCTTGCAATTTCCTTTGGAGGCATTTTCACAAAGAAAATAGTAGTTTGTGTTTTCTGACATTTGCTTTAACTAAAAGGCATTGTGAGGACTTTTACAGAATACCAATTAGACTCACAGGTTAGTGAGCGAGAGCTATGCACTTTGTGTTGGCTAAGGTCACTGCACAGCAGGAAAAAGAATCAGCTATTCACAAACAACCTATCCCAGAGCTGCAAATCTGATTTCTCCACTTTAGCTAGATGAGGGTTGTTAGCAGAAGTAGCATCTCTCCTTACATTCACTGACTCAGTTAGAAAAGAGTAGACTAGTAGTTGGGCTGTGATCAAGGTCTGAAACACAACCTGGCAACCAGAAGAAGGGTTTCTGTTCCCTGAGGCTCATCTGGGCTATTTTTTCCCCCTCAGCTACATCAGCCAATCTAGAAAGAAATATTACCTCACTATTAATGATAACTTACATTTATCTCTAACAAATACAGCTATTGCAACATTGCTCTTAATTCCTATCATTATTCAACAATTGCAAGGCTCAGAAACCTCTAAAAATTCTCCTTGTGCTTTTGTGTTTGTCAACAGCTTTATGTGCTTCTGTTTGACAAGTGATGCCTGTTCACACCAAGGCCACTGGTGCCATGAGACAGGCTGTGCACTTGGGTCACCAGAGAAAGCCAATTTGCCCCATGCTGGGCTCAGAGAGAGCTGGGTGCTCCAACAGGTCCGACTGTGGCTCATAGGTGAAGTTTTATTAAAGAAAAACAATCCTGTATCTCAGAGAATCCTTTCCTTGTTATTCCTCTGTCTTGAGAAAGCTCTAGAGCAAAACAAAACCTTCATCCATGGGTACCACACAACTAACCCACCTGCCTGACTGTGGATAGACACTTACAGCACACAGCAAGAGGACAAGAGGGATTTCCTGAGGCAAATCCAGCACTTGCTGGGAGACAGACACCACCACTTTGAAATACAGGAGGGACAGACCATCTCCTGTGACTGTTTTCTGAGTGGACCACTGAAAACATGAATGATCAAGAGCTCATTGTAATGTTATAGCACATCTTTTCTGTGGTGTGGAGCGTGAATAACCTATTTTTAAACATCAATAATATGCAGTGCTTAACAAAAATATATAAAGAAATTCAAGGTAAATTGGAGCCATTTACTCTCAATTTTTACTCATGTTACCTCTAATTCAGCAGACAGGTTTTCTTGCCCTCTCTCTGGTATGACACAAAGGATATATCTCTGATAGTGACGGAATTTAGAATTTATCCACCTACACAGCTTTAATCAAACGTCTTTCACAACTTGAAAGGGGAATTTATCCAAGTAACAGGTTTTAAATTGACCACACTAGTGTTTCTGGGATAAGCCCTCCATCATTTCTTGGTATTTGTCTCCATCTGTCACATTAACCTTCCTCTGATTTCTCTCCTAAATGTCAGTTCACCAGGGTCACAGGCAGCCACAACATGGCCGGGGGGCCCTGAGGTGGTGCAGCTCTTTCCTCATTACCTGATTTGGCACATGTTCACGTGGCAGCTGAAACTGATGCCCCTGAACCACCTGCCTCCCCCCTCCCCACCCCCCAGTTACTTTGTCCCTTGAACAGAAGAACAGTAAAAAATCTCACTATTCTTCATGGATATAGCCCTCTCACATATATCTAAGTCCCAATCCTGTAACTCCTCCCTAGTGTGTATCATCACTCTCTATACCATTACTCTACACCATAAACCTATAGGCAATGTCTGTGCTGCAAACAAAAGAGAATTAGGTACCAATGCCTAGACCTAAAGCCAAGTGGCTTACTGGGTACAGCTCCTGTATAAATATATAGTTCCCATGCTGAAAGACTAGTTACTTAGCTTACAGTCTTTTCTTAATTTCAGTCCGTGTAGTCCTTAGCTCTAGTAAATTGTTTGAAGATGTAGTTGCTCAAGTGAGGTTGATATGAAGCATAGTGTATAAATGTAGCATATAGAATGAAACTTCTCATCAAACTCATTATTAAAAGAGAAGATTTTAATGCTAGGGAGAGTTCATCCTCTATTAATGCTGGTGTTGTCTCAAAACAATATTTGGAAAGTGAACACAGGCACATGCATGTGCATGCACACACCACCTTGTTCATGACCTGCTGCTCTTTCTTAAGTTCTCTGGTTATTACATGTAAAGTGGAATCCTTATTTCTTTAAATAACTCTCTTCTTCCTCTTTCAATGAACTTATTCATGCTCTTTGAACTTCAAGGTAGGAAAATCAAAAGCAGTCACTGTGTCTCTTAGGAGTTCTTGACCTACTTTGTACCGATCAGTTCTCATCTCCTACAGAAATGTGGAAACTGTGTCAGAAGGATTTATACAATAAGATGTTGAGAATGTTTCTTCTTTTAACTTTATGCATTTCAAGGAAGGGAACCTGAATGGAATATGCACAATCTTTAGATACAATTGCAGGAAAAATATCCATGCTAACAGATAATGTAAAAGATCCTCTGTGGGCTCAAGAGGCAACTTGAATGAGTTGTCTTGTGTAATTAAAAAAAAGTCTCTGAATTCTTTCATGTTGGCAGTAAAATCAGAACTATTGTAGTGTGATTTTGTTGGCAGAACAAGGGGAAATTTGAAAACTTGGGGGAAGCTGGTAAAGCAAAATATTTTCCACTTGAAGGTAAAGTTCCACTAATCAGTCACTGATCAATGGTGTGAGATAAAGGCTCATAATAAAAAGTGATACATAATTAATGGAAGACTTAGTATTTTTTAAATATCACTAAATAATCAAAGATCTGGTTAGGTACTGGTTAGACAACCCACTCCTCAACCTGTCAATTGCCCATTAATTAAATCAGCAATCCAGGACACTGCTATGCAGAGATCAGAAAAAATTAAGTTTCATTGTGAGATAGCCCTAGAATTCTCCCCAAAACAAACAAGGAAAACTAGTTACCTTCACAGTCTTGTTCTGTCCCCTCTCCTCATCCTCTGCCTGGGACTTCCTTAGCAATAGGGATTTCTCCCCCTGGCAGGCTCTGAGGACCACATCTAGGAACGCAACACAATACATAACACGTACAAAACTTTGGTGGGGTGAATATACAACCTGCTGAAAAAGCAGCATCCTGCAAGAATCAGAGAGTTTTGGTTAATATCTTCAGGGGCTTTTCTTAGTGTCATTAGGGGTCAGCTGCATGGCTGTCCTTGTGCTCTCTCAGACACAGGTTAGTCACATCTGTCAGTGCTGGTCATTCCTGTAAGGCCCATTGGGCTCTGTGCTAAAACATACAACAAACAACACACAGTCCACTTGCTGCTTGGAAATGCTCTTGGTTCTGCAGCAAACACTTCTCTACATGGATAAGTGGAGAGAGTATATTGAACACTGCCATTGAAACACCACCAGCTTTTTTAAATACAAAGGATTTTGTTTTTGACACGTTCATTAAGAGGTTCAGTATCTTTTTGTGCCAATATCTGTGTGACTACGTGTGTGTTGTATTCATGTACACATGTGAACATATGCTTTTTCACAAGCCTTTACAGTGGAACCTGAACACCCATACCTCTGTGTTCAGCACTTTGTGGGGAGAAAAGCAAGGCAAGCCTGCATCATTATTGTAGTGCCTCCAGTTCAAGGGCAGAGTTTTTCTCAAACTGTACTGGAGAACATCTGCCTATAAGAGAAAAACTGATTTAAAGGATGTTGGATCCTTCAGTGACAATTGACTTAAAGCTACACCAGCATTGTCAGACAAGTGAGTGGCACCAAATGCTCTCCTCAGCCCACACCTTCTGTTCCCAGAGCTGCTACCGAGGCTTGATTTGGATCTTGCTCCTTTCCGCAGTGTTTTTCTCCAATTTGGATGTGAACTACAGGGATGAGAGGGTCTATGCCATGCTCACTGAGTTGTTTATCATGAGCTCCTTCAGACTGGTGGAGGTGGACATCATGCTAGGAATGGAGGTGTGTGACCCAGGCTGACCTTCCTCCCAGCTGGCAGGATGCCCTCTCCTGCCCTTCAGGCACTCTGCTCAGTTGCCTCCTGGAAAGACCACGAGTTGCTTCTCAGGAAGAAAAGAAGATGTGATAGGCAATTTCCATTTAAACCTGGCTTGTGGGAATGATTCTTGTCATGATGATATTCTAAATACAGATGGACATATTCCCATGCATGCAGATGAATGCATCATACCTCTGTGTTGTTCTGAGCACGGATATTAAAACAAGGAGAGTCTGATGGATACTCAACACCATATATTAAAGCTACAAGCCTGCTAGAGCCATCTCCTCTCCATTTTGTGCATGTACCAGCAGTAACCAGGTA
The DNA here is from genome assembly GCF_963662255.1 of Cinclus cinclus. NCBI lineage: Eukaryota > Metazoa > Chordata > Aves > Passeriformes > Cinclidae > Cinclus > Cinclus cinclus. The sequence continues at coordinate 87,765,965 of NC_085047.1, forward strand.
ACACTAAACTGATTTACATTCCAGGGAGATTATCCGCAGTGATGTGCTCCATTAAATGGGCGGATAGTGGCTTACATTTCATAATCCATAGTGACATACTGGAAATGAAAGTGACAAAAATTATAGATAGCTCTTTGACTTAATACGTGAAAGAAAAGGCATGAAGAAGAAAGGCCCAGGGGCTTGCTTTTGCAAAATGCCAAGCCAGGATGGGCTGGCTCATGGGTCAGGTGCAAAGGGTTCTAAAAATACTTGGTGCTACATCAGGCTGCTGAGTGGTCAAGTGGGGTCCCACCTCAGGTCCAGTTCTCTTCAACATCTTCATAAATTACTTGGACAGAGAACTCAAAGGGTTACTAAGTAAGCTTTCCTGTGATGCTAAATTGGGTGGAGCTGTTGACTCCCTCCAGGGCAGAGAGGCCCTGCAGAGAGACCTGGACAAATCAGAGGGCTGGGCAATCCAAGGAAATGTAGCAATGACAAGCTCTGGATCCTGCTCCTGGGATTTGGTAGCCCTGGAAGCACAGCCAGACTGGGGAACAAAAGAGCAGCACTGTGGAAAGGAAGCTGGGAGTCCTGGTCAGTGGCAAGCTGACCATGAACCAGCAGTGCCCTGGCAGCCAGGAGAGCCCCAACCCTGTCCTGGGGACATCAGGAACAGCATCACAGCCGGGCAAGGGAGGGATTGTCCTGCTCTGCTCTGAGCTGGGACAGCCTCACCTCCAGTGCTGGGGGCAGCTCTGGGTGCCATAACATAAGAAGGATATTAAGGCTATTAGAGAGTGTCCAAGGAAGGCTGTGGTGATGGTGAAGGGCCTTGAGGGGAAGCTGCATGAGGATCAAATTCCTCCTCATGAGAGGTCAGTTTGTTTGTTCAGCCTGGAGGAGACTGAGGGAAGACCTCATTACAGTCCTACATGGTGAAAGGGAGAAGAGGAAGTATAGGCACTGATCTCTTCTCTCTGGTGACCAGTGACAGGACGCAAGGGAATGGCCTGGAGTTGTGTCGGAAGAGGTTCAGGTTGGATATTAGAAAAAGGTTCTTCACCCAGAGGGTGTTTGGACACAGGAACAGGCTCCCTAGGGCAGTGGTCACAGCACCAACCTGACAGAGCTCAAGGAGCATTTGGAAAATGCTCTCAGTCACGTGGTGTGACTCTTGGGGATGGTTCTGTGCAGGACCAGGACCTAGACATTGATGACCCTCGTGGGCTCCTTCCAGCTCAGGATGTTCTATGATTCTATGAGTGCTCCCATTTCCACTCGAGGGCTGTGACAGGTTGCCACTGAGCTCCTCAGAGGAGTGCAGGATGGAGCTCCCATTTGGAAAGGAAATATTTATTTCTTTACAAATACCTTCTGTGACTCAAAGAACATTAAATCAAGTGCAAACTTTGAATGTGCTACTTTTCTATTTTTTATGAAGGAACATCTATGAATGTGTATATTTACATGTTTATTTGAGGATTTAGCTCAACACAGGCTTAGTTTGGAAAACAAGCCATTACTGACCCCAAAGATCATGAAGGCAGGAAATGAAGACCGAAATGGATGGAACAAATGGAAATTTTGAAAAGAAGCTCAGATGCCTGAATTAAAAAATTCAGACTGCATTTTTTAAAAGCACAGGACACTTGAATACAGATAAATACTCAAACTGGGTCAGCTCACAAGCATTCAACAATTCCATGTCTTTCCTTGATGACTGCTCCTTGGGTCACAGATTCTAACGCTCCACAGTTAAATAAATAGGGCTATCATTTGTGTCTCCTTGTTTCTAATGTTATTAGCGGGCACTCTAGGGGCTTGGTGTTTCTGGAAAGCCATGGTTGAATCCAGGGACACCTGTGAAATTGTTTTATTCAACATTAGCATCCTAAAAAGAGACTTAAATCAGCCACAAGTCAAGACAGCCTTTAAAATCAGAAACAAACAAACAAACAAACAAAAATAAAAAAACAAAAAAAAAAAACGCCAAACCCCTAGAGACTTGCCTTAACAGATAGCTCTGAACTCAACAGCTCTGAAGTATAATAAGTGCAATACAAACATCTTTTGAGCAAAACGTACTGCTGAAAAGAATGCTTATTGTGTTACAAAAATCAATGCAATCTGCAGGGACTGAATCAAATAGCTGTACAGTCTACCCTCTGATTCATTTTGCTTTCATGAGTAAGGGATGCTAGGATGAAATGGAATATGCATGTAGCTGGAATGGTTGGGATATACATGGTGAGAAATATAATAGCTTTTTTCCCACTTGGAATCTGAGAGTGACATATGCTTTACATTGCTTTCATTAATATATCAAGATGTTTTCATCACATGGTGAAAACCACTAATTCATGAAAATGCAGATTAGATACTACAACCCCTAAACTAGCAGAGAACCTTTCACTTAGGTATAATTATGAAATGCTACCATCACCCTGTCTTCTGCTGGCATGCAGGATTTGCTATCATCATTCACACATATATTTTTGTGTGAGTTAGACTTTCAGCTCATATTTTCAAAACGTTTGTGTCAGTCTCTGAGCTCTTTTGCTTTAAAGTAAATATATAACTGCATGAAAAAGATTGGCAGTGTCACCAGAAGCATCGCTTTATTTTAAAGTGGAGATGAATCAAGCAAAAATTAAATTATAATGAAGTAATGCTCATCTTACATGCAACTCCCAGCTCCTTACTTGCTAGGACTGAGGTAGATATCTACTTTTTACAATGTTTTGAATATTAATTTTTTGAGTTTGTCATATGGGAAATGAGTTAACTGAGTATTTTAAGACCAGTCTTTGCCCCATGAGGGACATCCCTACTAGGGATATGTCTGTAGGAGAAAGAAAGCAGGTCCTTAGAGGGCTCTGATCATGCTCGGAGCTGCATGAGTTTAGTGCTTAGTTCAGTGCACCCTGAGACACAGCAAGCTGAAGGGCTCATGCTTGGTGCCAGGCTGACTGTGGCCACTTTTATTTTCATTCACAACACCACACGCCTGGCTGCTCTAAAGCGCAGGCACAGCAAGGCTGCTTCTGCCTACAAAGTGTTGTGGGCATATTCTAGTCACTGTTTGCCAGCTCTTAAATAAATGAAGTGAACATGCACGGAGGAGATGGGAGGGATGTGGTCATGGCACTGGACTGAATCTGCATTTTTCTGTGCAGTCTTGGTATTTCCTAGTATTTCCTTTAACTCCTATCTTAACTCCCCTTCTGACAAGATGGAATAAAGATTCTGGCTTTTAAATTGTTCAAGGTTGGCTTTCTATATGGTCATGACAGGTTTGTGTAGTAGAGTGGTGTTGAAGGACCGTACAAGTACCAAGCCAGAAGAAGAGGGAGGAAACAAGAAAGGTTGAAATGTTAAACAATATTTTGCAATAACAGAGGTATTTGGTTGGGGTTTTTTTGGTTTGTTGTTTTTTCTTCTAGCCTGGAGAATCTATAAAAGGACAGCAAAGCAATGGCAATCTGCTTGTCACATCACAGCCCTCCCTCTCTCCTCTGCTGTCACTGTGCACCCACTGAATGAATAGGCAAACCCAACTTCATTTCAGCTTCGGACAAGGACTGTCAGTCACTTCTGACAACAAGCATTTGGTGCCCGTTTTTAGCAAGATTTTAGCAGATCAATCTTTATCTGGTGGTTCAAAGAAGCAGTTCCATCTGCGTGCTGCTTCGTACTTGCAAATGCTGAGCTTGATCTTTAAACGTGCCATTGTTCTGAGTCACCAGCTGCTTCTGTTTTAATGTAGGTGATCTGATTCACCAAAGTAAGTTAATAATATAAATGGGGAAAATTAAGTTCCTCCTTCTATGAAAGCATAAATGTTATCTGAGATGGTGACATTTACGATTCACTGAAAAATATAATATGTTTTATATGTAGTTGTTGAGCTGCCAAGGAGGTTTTTTTATTTCTAGCAATTTAAGATTCCCTGTAAAGTAGATGATTTAAGACAGGCAGAAGATGCCTTTTCCTCACTGATCCATTATGCCTGCCTTTTCACTTACTCTTGCTCTAGAACAGGCAAAGAAGCAGCACTGGTTAGAAATCACTGGATAAATGTACACAGCTCATTTTTCTTTGTAATATGAGGGAGGGAGAAGAAAACCTTATAAAACACAGACCATTTAGAAAAAAGGAGCAGACAATTCTATCATGATAGATAACACTTACACAATTAAATAAAAATACACTTGCAATAGCAAAGAAGAGAGCACATTTCATTTTTATCTGCAGTGTCACTCTCCTAATGGTTTCTGTCACAAAACCTAACAAAAACAAATCTTTGAAGCAGACAAAGTCTCAGATTTCAGGGATGCAGAGTTCTGCCAGGTGGATCAGAAAAGTAGGTCAGTGGGTCATTAATGCAAACCTGACAGGAAATAAACCCTGACCTGCTGAAAAAGAAGAGGTTTAACACAGTCATCCATTCGATACACTCTGTGCTTATCATTTTCTCTAAATAGGCATTGTAGTTCAAGCACTGCAAGCCAAAATGTAGATCTGAGGACATCTCAGAGACTGAAATACCTTCATCCTCTCACGTTGTGTGAGCCTCACAAATCATATTACAAAGATGTGGAGTTTTCACACTCAAAGAGCAACATATATTACCATTTCTGTGTGCCTGAGTCTACTGCAAATAATTTTCAGAAACTTTTATGGTCTTATTCTATTACTGACCAAGTCACTTGCTGCTTAAAATGTTTTTCATTTTTCTATGTCCTCCTAAAAGCCCGGAGCGTTTTTGACATTTCATTTTCCAAGAAGACATGATAGATGCAATGTTGGGAATTTCCACTTGTGGCCTTTCACTGTTAGCTGCATTGTGGCTTTCCCCTTATAGATGGTTAGGAACATGTGATGGGGAAGAAAACGAGTCCTGTTCCCTTGGGCACGTGGGGAGGATGCCATCCTGGGCTCCTCAGTGCCCTTCTGCATCCCTGCATCCCTGCATCCCTGTCTACTGCTTGTCCTGTCCCTTTTCCCTCCTCTAGGCACCCCAAAGAGACCTGAAAATGGCAGCCTTTGCTTTCAGTCTAAATCTATTTCTTTTTACTTTTTACCTTTCTTTGTATAGACCAAAGGGGTGTTTTCTCAAACAAACCTGGGTGTTTTACTCATTTTTCTCTTCTGATCAAGGAATCAAGCACTTGGGTATTTTTGGTTTGTTGTTTGTTTGGGGTTTTCTCACATTAACTTCATCAGAATTTCTTGATTTGTGCTATTTTATGTTGGCATCAGGTTTTTCCATCTTTCTTACCTTTCTTCTGGCATCAGTTGTGTGTTTCCCCCCACCTTGAAAAGACCGTTTCAGGGAATTCACAGTCAGTGGTTAAGAAATCTGCTGCAGCTTGGAAATTCTTCATGATAAGTTAGTTCTCAGAAATATCTGACAAACAAAAGTCCTTTGGTGGTTGGGGGTATCAAAAAAGTGCATATAGGCAAGCACAGAAATTTGGTGTTAAGATTTGGAGTTAAGATTTCTTATTTATCTTACATACAATAATTTCCTAGCACTTGTTCAACTCTCCTTTTGGCTGAAATTGTAATTTTCTGGGCAATTTGAACACCTAAATGCAGATATGACATAATAAAAAACCCATACCAAGACAGACACATCCTATATATTGTCCTGCCTGGTTTAGCTTTTTTTTAAACTTTTCTGTGATATAATAAACCAAATGGTGCATTCAGCAACAGCAGGTCACTGTATACATTAAAGCAGTGTAGAACATCTCTACTGAGCGTCAAGGTGGACCTGGGTGCCTGCAGAGATCACGGACCTGAAAGTCTTGTACTGGCCAGGACAGCTTGAGATCCTTTGAAGGATTAAATAATCCACCTGGCACTGAGAACACATTTACAGCAGGAGGAGGAATGCAGGCCAAGCCTCCTAGTTCCACCTGATTCCGTGCATGGAATGGAAGCAGCACTGGACTTCATAGCAGGGAATTGCTTTCGTATGTCTTGAAAGAGGTGTATAATAAAGTAGTGGATAGCTACATGTCATAGATACTGGTTTGAATCCAAATAAAGTAAACAATTGTTTCTAATTATGATTTCAATCATTAACAGCAAGTGGCTAATTCTTTTTTGCTGCTTCTTTTAACTTAATACATTCAGAATATTTCCCCACACAAAAGCCTGTAGTCAATAATTGATGTGGTTTTTAATTATTTTTTTTTCAACACTAGAAGATGAGCAAATCCACATCAAATTATCTGTGCAGTTATGGTTTACAAACATTTATTCAGATCCTTAATTTGTGAGTTACTTAATTTTGAAATGCCAAACAAAGCATCTCTTATTTATTAAATGATTATTCCTTCTTACTTACAATTTAAATGAAAATGGAATTAATTAAAAGATGTGAAATCAATGCTTAGTTATTGTTTGAATCATCTCAGAAAAGCTAACTTAGATGCACTGTCTGTATTCCCAAAAGTGAACATGTTATAACATTTTAAACAACTAAACACCTTTAATAAACAAAGGAGGTAGCATTTCTGTTTGTCTAATTTAATTGAATATTTATGGACACCTGCCTTTTGATTATCTTAGAACTAGTAATTTTTATCCTTTCACATCAGCTTTTACTCACTAGGAGTGTTTTTGTTTTTTTAAGTGAGTACTTGGCTTTCAATTTAAATGACCTAGTCCTTGACCAGAGCTACTTGAAAAAAAATATAAAGCAGAAAATGTTCCATTTGTACTTACAGTAGAAGTTATCTCTGATTAAAAAATTATTTGTGACTGTAGCAAACTCTATTTCCAAGAGTTTACTCAATAACTTTCCCTAGCTGAAGGGTGTCTTTTTTTAAAACCACAGCTGCAATGATATAGTTCATTACTTTTATTGTAATTTATGTATTCTAACATATGCTAATAAATTTAGATTTTCCCTTGTGTTGTCATATTTTACATTTTAGTTTTAAGCAATTATTGTTTTAAAGAGAAAAATAAGATTTCATCTGTAATGTACAGATTTTTAATGAAAATATCAATAGATTCAAATCAGTAGAGTAAGTTGATTACACCCACAAAACATATTTAGCAACATTTCTGTTGCCATATATGTCAACTTATTTTATGCAGTAATAACTTGAAAGTGTAATTATATTAATTACCTCTCTAGCAGTTGAAAGTACTTCAGACATATTCTGTTGATGAAGGGACAAACTATGAGTGCAGTCTAATTCCTACTTAAATACAGAGTTTAAGTCCTACTAGAAATTGGATAAAACAAAGAATTTGGTGGGTGTTTTGTTAAACTGAGAGCCAGAAGAGAGACACCCAACAATTTAAAGAGATTAAGGATAATTACAGAAAATCTGACTTTGTATTTCTTTGATGTCTCCAAGTAACTATGAAAGTAGTTCCATAAACGTATAAAGTAATTATGAAAAATAAATGTTGGAGGAGCAGTCAAACAAAAATTTATTCTTTGTTTTAACTAATAGGTCAGAGCGCAAAGCAATAATGATGGCAGAATGGTGTGCACTTGCAATTGAAGTTTTCATCTTGGCTTTAGAGGTCATCCCAGACTGCAGGTGCCAGGTCACTCTTCCAGTGCCATGCACAGATAGGCAGGGCGATGAGGGATTTTTCCAGGGATTTTTCCATCCTTCCCCCAAGTACCCACCCAGATCAGCTCCTTGGTCACCCCCCCCCCCCTTTGGGGAGTCTTGAGGACAGATCTCATGGGTTGAAATGGCCCCATCTCGATGGAGCTGACAATGATTTCCACCAGCTGAGTACCTGCCCTCAGCATATACCCTGCTGGTATGTGTAAACCAGTGTGGGTTATGCAGCGAGAATTACCTTTGAAATGAATTTCTAAAACAATGCATTTAACATATGAAAGCCTGGGAATCCAAAATGGAAGTTTTTACATACTTGGCATTCAATTGTAAGCTGGCAGTGACAGCTTTCATCCTACAGGAAACATTTTTTATCTCATGAAAGTTGAAAATAGCTTTGTGCTACACCGGTGCCTCTCGCTAAGATGGGGCTTTTCATCCATGACCTACTTTGCTTTCTGCACAATATACCTAATGAGTAATAATGACTTCGGAAAGGGCAGCGCTGGAGAAGTCGGAGTAACGCCTTAAGATGCTGCCTGTGAAAACATCAAACAGAATATTTTTCGTCAGGCTGAATACAAGAATCTGGTTAAAGTACGCATGAGTTTAAGGATTAAACAGCGCTGGGCTGCTGCCTGTGGGCTCTCGGCAAAGCTGTGACAGCGTGAGGCCAGTGGCCGTGGTGTGACTGGCCAGTGGCAGTGGTGTGACATGCCGGTGGCCGTGGTGTGACATCCTGATGGCAGTGGTGTGACATCCTGGTGTCCGTGCAGGGACAGCCTGGTGGCCCTGGTGTGACAGTCTGGTGGCCCTGGTGTGGCACCCCAGTGGCCCTGGTGTGACATCCCGGTGGCAGCGGTGGGACTGCCCGGCCGTGCCGCATCCCTCCTGGCATCGGGCACCGGGACACCCCGCGCTGCGGGAATCCGCCCAGGGCTGCGGCTGAGCAGGTGGGAGAAGCTTTAGGGAGCCCCAGAAGATCGGGATGCCCAGCCCCACCCTCAGCTGCTGGGCTGCTCTATCTTTTGCTGGCCAGTCACTCATCAGCATGGCCCAGTCCCCAGATAAATTTGTCCACCAGCTCGTCTGCAGCTCTCCTTTACCCTTCACCACTCTCCAGCTGAGAGCCAGAGCTGTCTGACAGCCACCTCCCTCCTTCCTCTGCAGTGGGGTGATGATCAGGTCCTGCTTCTCCAGCCCTCCTTGGCTCTCTGAGTTTCCTTCCCTTTGCAAACCATCTCCCAACCCACAAACCTCCACTCACAGAGCGTAAAGCTCTGTCTCTTCTCACCCTCCCTGCCCCATTTGTACTCCAGTTTCCTAGATGATGTTTATTTTCATTGCAGAAATCTTGGTTAGGCAAAAAAGGTAAAATATTACTTGTATTATTATTACTATTAAAATTCTCCTTGCTTTTAAGACTAAACTATTTTGATTTTGCAGGAGTAGCAAAAATACACGTTTTTCTTCTTGGATTACTGAAAATGTTAGATTGCAAAGGTCATTAATTTTGTTCTTCCCAGGTAAGCTGAGAATACTCTTGTCAGTAAAAACATTCCTCGTGAAACCGTGTAGAAGGAAAAGGATTTTATATATCAAAAATGTATGCAAGTCTCCATTTCAAAAATCCATGCAAGCCACAACACTGTATCATTTTTCTTTCTTTCTGTCAGCAGATGCCTTTGAGTTTTCTCACCATGCTGACTTTGAATTGTATTTTGCTTCTTTGCCCATGGAGCATAATCAGAAACCTGGGAAGATCGCATGAAAAGCACAAAATGCCTCCCTGAACAATGAAGAGTAAATAAACCAGGCCAAATGCCAGGCAGCAGAGAAGAGAGATGAAGTGCAGAAGGAAGATGAGTTGTGAGTCTGCTGCTGCAGGCAAGAAGAGGACACATAGGCTCCTCAGCCTCTGACCCTGCCTTGAGAAAGAGTTTCCTGCTTCAGGCACAGCTCAAGATGAAGGTTGATGTGAGGGATTCAACTCAGAGGTGATCAGCAGGTCCAGATTTGAGAATAAATTCAATTTCACACCAATTAGCATAAACTGGTCCTGGGGAACAGCACTGAGAGCCACGAAAGCCATGAGAAGCAGAGAAGGACAGCTGACTTCTCTGACAATATGTCTAGTGGTATAAAGGGGCACTAAGATGCTGATATTCTCAATGTTCACAGTAGCTGCAAGGCCCCTTTATAATACTGACATGATCTGAAGGGGCGTTTGTTTAAGTGAAAACCATATCCAGTGCCTTAAGTAGGTCAAGTTCAAAGCCTAGTCAATATTTGAAAAATCTTTGCAAGTTAAAGAGGCAAAGAGAAAAATTAGCATGTGAGCCCACTAGAGCTTTTCTTCCCAACTGCACTTTACATGGGGAAAATGAGGACAGTACACAATGAATTGGTGTTTGTGTCCCAAATACCCAACTCCTTCTCCAATTTTCCATAGGAAAAAAAAAATTCAGACACTCTTTTTCTGAGCTCTTACTTGATCATCCTTTTTTCTAAATTGGGAAATGGAAACTTTGATTTCTCATTGTAACTTTGCCAGAAAAATCAAGAGCTAAAAGTGAGTTTTGTGTAACTTAATTCCCAAACTTTTACTGTGCAACCTAATTACAATATATCACTGAAACTTGGAAAAGCTGGATACCAGATATATGCACCACAAAATACAGACCCTGGATGACAGGACAAACTTTCAAAACAACTAAACTAAAACTCTTTCTTCATTTACAAAAAGCTGAAATGGAAGAGCGATCTAAGGGACGTGGAGGATGCCAGGGCAGGGAAGGAAAGGAAAAGAGGAAAGACAGTCCATGCCAGCTCGAGCCAGTGACATTTAGGCAAAGCTTCTCTTATGTTCCTCTTTAGCCAGTGCACTTCCAGAGAGCAGCTCAGAGCAGATGTTGTGAGTCATTTCTTGGCAGAGACTCTGGATGAGCTACATTGGTATTTCAGTTCAAATCAGGAGTGCACTTCAGGAGGGACTATCCCAATTGTCCCCACTTAAAAACACTGGTTTTCACAGCAGAGCAACTCTTTGTTTCCAGATGAAACCAAACTGGAAGAGGCACTCCAGGAGGGCACTCATAATACAGGTACAGCCACAAGAGCATCCATGCTTGGCACAGAGGTCTAATCTGAGGTAAAACTGTTAAATTTGGAGAAGTGGCCTCCGAACTGACTGCTTTATTCTGTAGGCCCATACTTGCTGGTCCATGGAACTTTTTGCCAGAGGTGCAACTCCTGTCTTTGCCACACAGAGAGGCTCAAGGAGCACCTATCTCAAGCAGCAGAGTTCAACACCTAAAGGTGGTCTGGTGCAAACATCCCTCGGTGAAACTTCCAGCTGCAGCTGATCTAACAGCCATCACCATCCCTGCTGTGCCTGCCAGGATGCTCCCAGAAGGACATGCTGCTGCAGGGACAAGTCTGAGCATGCAAGCTGAAATTGCATGTGAACTCTGACATGTTCAAAAGGGGCTGGAGGAGCCACAAACACTTGCTTCCCCACCTTGGTCACTATTTAAACTTTCCAGTTCGCTGAAAATTAATTTATGGAGTCAGTGCAAAAACTTGTGGATTAGTCTCCCAGTTGTAGCAAGTGTGATTCCATGATTCATCAGGGTGCAAAACTCTGACTGAGAGGGGGTAACCAAGGGCCTTAGTCATGAAGGGCTTCTGAAGCAGTTTCATGATTTGAGACCAACTAATAGAGAGGAAGATGGTAAGCAAGCAACATGTGGAAAGACAGCATAGTTATTTAATGGGTGCTGTTTTGCAAACTACACAAAATCTGGGTTCTGTGAGGCTAAATGACAAAATTCCCACTGATGTTAGAAGGCCCAGAATCTGATCTTTGTGAGTCTGAGATTGTTAGCCCAGAAATTTTCATGAGTGTTTGATCCAAACTGACCAGCAGACTGAAAACTAAAACCAGACTGAAGTAGAGCTCTGCATTGGTGAAAGCAGAGACTCAATAAAATGAATATAAAATTCAAACAATATTACAGTATTTATTTATTTCAGGTTTATTTTATTCTTATGGGAACTTAACAGGACTTAGCTATGCATTTCTATGTTCAGTTGTAATTCTAGCTGTAACACCAATTTCATACCTTTGTTTAGCCAAGAAAATGAACCAACCACAAATTGTAACAGCAGCTTAAAGTTAACGGTCTTGCTTATGTTTCTAAAAATACTTCGGATATGAGACATAGCAAATAGTATTTTGCTAAAATAAAGAGAAGAGAGAGAGAGAGAGAGAGAGAGAGAGAGAGAAATACAGACATATACATTATTTTTCTTAAATTTTACATTACCGTTAAAAATACAGCAATTTTGTCAGCGTAACAGCATGAACAATGAGTTATAGTAAAAAGGACACAAAGTGACAGATTTTATAAAAGTTTGAAACATACTTCCTTCTTTCCAAAGAAAAATATGGTGTCAGTACAGTTAAATAATTGTACAGTTTTTAAAAGTTCACTGTACTTTTCCATACACAAATACATACAAGTAATGTAAGAGAAAAAGTGCATACTAACAAATTGTCTTATCTGGCTCATACTGATTCCTAGGCAACACTGATGTGCTTCAGCTTTACACTTCACTAAGGATAAACAATATGGCAAAAACATTAAAAGCTATGCAAATATGGGTTCTCATCTCAGGTTCTCATCTATGACATCCTTCTGAAAACAATTTTTTCCCTTATCTAATGCCCTCACAAGAGTACATTTCTCATTACATTCCTGCCAACTGGAGAATTCCAGTGAAGTGAGAAGAAATAATGAGCAACATTACAGCAACCAGACAAAAGAATACATGAGAAATGAAGAGTATTCTCCACTACACCCATTGCATAAATATGCACCTTCCAGGGAGAAGGGAGAAAAGGTAGCAAGGATATTGCTTTGCCCACACTGACCCTGACCCAGCAGCCAAGATGTAAAGGCTTGTTTATATTTACAGCTGCCTGTTGCTTGTCAGCCACTCTGGGATGGTGATCACGTCTCTCCACTGCTTGTTGAACGGAAAAGAGCAACTGAAAATAACAAGAATCCTTGGCCCTTCTTCTTTGGAAGTGTCTTCTTTGGTGGTGTCTTGTGAGCAATTCTTACCTTTGGAGGACCTATAAACCTGCCCCAAACACCTGAGAGTCAAGGGGTGCAAGCATGGAATCACCTGTTACACTATGTTGCCTAGCAGGCAATACTTCTAATCCTTCTGCATTTATTTTTGCACATACCAAATAATAATAATAATAAAACAATTAATAATTATTATTATTACTACTACTACTACTAATACTAATACTACTACTACTACTAATAATAATAATTTAAAATAACTCTGCAGATCACTTGGCTATTCCCATGTATCCTATCTGCCTTCAGAGATACACTCCCAGTTCCCCAGGCTGAAATGCTTCTATACTTGATCCATTTATGCTCCAATACTTTAGGTAAAGGCTGAAGCAGACACAAATCTGAAGCTTTTCAAGCTGTTGAAGCTGTTTACGTTGTTAATACAGTATAGGCATCGTGTACCTTTGACTGCAAAAGTCCTTGATTCTCAGTGTCATTACTAAATAGGAATATTTGGTCTAGGCTTAGTAAAAGAGCCCTTAGGTCTTGAGAAACTTTCACATTTATCTGAGTTTTTATATCCTCAGTATGAAATAATGAAATAATTTAGGTTGGAAAAGGCCTCTAAGATTATCCAATCCAACCAAAATGTATTTTCTCAGGGAGTTTTGTCTAAAGAATGACTCAAGAAGCCAGTTGCTGGAGTTTTGAGTAGTTCAGAGAAGGTCTGATAGACAGGGAGCCTGAAAAGCACATTAAGCAGTTATCAGCTGGACTCAGATTGGCAGTCAGGTCAAATACAAATGCTGCAGTAAGACTTTGGTTTCAAAACTCAGATGTAGGAAAAGAGGATATTTAAACGGAGTTAAATAGTTGCACAAATACCCAAATCAGGATGTTATTTTCACTTAGCAGATTTTTTTTTTTCACAATACTTCTTGCAGCCAGTTTGACAGTGTACCAGTGCAAAACTAATGCTGTCAGAGCCAAATACGTGTACTGCAGCATACAACAAAGTAAGGCACTACTGTGAGAAAGATTGCCTCAAGGCTGTATTTCTAATAGACACTAAGACCATAAGATGGAAAAAAAAAATCTATGAAACAAGCATTGAAGAGATGCATTCATGCAATGAAAAAAGTAAACTGAGGACAGAATTTTTGATACAAGCAAGGCAGAACCCCAAATATACTGCACTGAATCAAGTTTCTCGTGATCATTAGCTTTAGTGAGTAGCTTGAGTTAGCTCTGAAATTTTTCTGGGAGTTGTTTTTTCTAAATCCACCCACCTCTTCTCTCCCCGTTGCAGGGCAGAACTAAGAGCTTCTTTATTTGCTCTTCCCTCCCTTCCCTACTCACCCTCCCCCCCATGTCCATAGGAGACCAGGCTTCATTGCTTTGACTGTTTGCAGAATGGCTAGTTTATGGTGGTGACATTATGTTTTTTGGTTTGTAGGACAATGCCCCTATCCCAAGGAGCTCTCTCCCAAGGAGTTGTGGAAGCACAATACAAATAATCACGGGAGATATAAGGAAAGCAGTGTGACTGTGTGCAAAGGGGAAAGGAGAGAAGGGAAACTCCCCAGGGCCCAGCAAATAAGATTGTATATTGGCAGGACAGATGTTTATTTCTTCCCTCTCCTCTTCTTTCTCTCGCATGCACACAAACACCCTCATTTAATGATTGCAGGCAAACACGAGCTTAAGGCTTTCTTGTAGCACCAAATAGAAAGAAGAGGCTGATTATGAGGGTGATATTGCTACACCTCCAGCTATAGCAAAGGGAATACTGAGAACTGCTGGAAAAATAAATTGCTTTTTTACATCAAAGTTCCGTTATATTGAAAACATCCCACTGTGAGAATTCCTCTGTGAAAAAAAATCAAGAAGGACTGAGGTTGGTATTAGCTCTGGTAAACTGTAAAGAACTGAGACCTTCCAAAATTCAAGTGCTGAGATGGATTGCAGAGTGAGAAGGATTAAATTTTTTTAAAAGGCAAAGAAACCCACTTTCAATCTAACACATTTCAATTACTGAAATTATTTTGTATTGGACCTTAATTTATTTAAGCTTCTTACTTTGACAAGAAGTTACTGCACACCAAAAGATTTAGAGCACATAGCATTCCTCCTGCAATGACTTTATGTTCACTGCTGTGTAATACATGGAGGGAGCTTTCCATGCCACCTTATCACTGGGAAATCCACTGGAAAAGAATAATTTTTCAGACCTAACTCTCCACAGCAGAAGTGAGATCAGTCCCTGTGTATGCATTTTGAGTCTGTAGTTAATGAGCAGAATTAATTGCATTAGTCTTGTAAAAGCCTCATCTTTCTCAACCTTGAATTCACACTTTAATGATATTTTATGATGTGAAGTCTTCTGATCTTGAATAACACCATACTTTTAAAAAAAAATCTTCCTATTATCACTCTCACTGTCAGAGAATAACTAGATGCTCAAGACAGTTTTGCCAGGGAGAAGAAATTAGGGAATGATGATAAAAATAAATTATCAGTATGGTGCCCCACTTTGCCTCCTTGACTACGTCCCCGTAATGAACAAGATGTTGGGATTCTGTTGAGAGCTCATAGGATTCTGTGCTCATGCAAACTCAGGCAATTTAACGCTTCCTTAGGAAGCAGAGCTGAGTATCAAGGGTCAAGATAAACTGTATGGATTCAAGAGATGAGCCAGATAAGGAGATTGCTCATCCATGGCTGGGCCACCAGCTGTGAGGATCTTGCCTGTGGCAGTGGACTGGGGCTGAAACAGCAGGCTGACATCCAGCTGGTTGGATCCCCACTTCACGTGAACCCTTTCCTCTGCCTTTCCCTCACCCTGCTTCCAAGGAGACAGCAACACCTCTGTGCTCTGCAGAAATGACTGGATGGCAGATCCATCCTGATTGCTCCTAGACTTCTGCCTAAGAGGAAGATGTTTGGTATTATCATACGGTAATTTGGTCTTTTAAAATTCTGTTTCTTTGAGGCTAAAATGCTTTCAGCTAAAACCCTCACTCTGAGCCTCTTCTGGAAGTTCCCCACCTAAGGAGCCCTGTTAGGCTGGATGATTATTAGACCAGAGTTGAATGCAGTATTCTGAAAATCCAGCATGTGCTTTATTAAATCAGAGTATTTTTGCACAGCTATCACATTCAAAGCAAGCTAAGCCCCAGAGATTCAGGGGAAGACCCAGGAGAAAAACAAATTCATGACAAGTCCGGGTTGGATGGGGTTTTGAGTAACCTGGTCTAATAGAAGGTATCCCTGACCATAGGAAGGAGGCTGGAATTTGGTGGTCTAAAGCACCTTACAGCCCAAACCATTCTGTGACTCTATGACAAAGCATAGCTCCTTGCTTTCCCTGGTGACCTTGCAGGACTACTAACCACCTTCTTTGTCCCAAGGAAAAGGTGTGCAGTCCTTTCAGCCAGGTGGTGATTCATTAGAGGATGGCTCTATGTGGCAGCCCCTCTGTCTCACACCAGGAGATGTGCCTGGCAGTCATTCTGCTCACACCCAGCCAAGGGACAGGAGAAAATGGTTGTGGAGAGCAGATTGCTGCTGCTGCCCCAGTGTGACACCAAATCCTCTGCAAACCACCTAGGAAGGAGGCGCATGCAGATGGGTGTCCCAGCACCCATCCATGTCTCTCATGGCTGCCTAGTAGTCTGCACTGCTTGGTAGGTCTCATCAGCCATCTTTAGGTTGAAGATGGGATGACCCCCACCTCTTTTTTTTTTTTTTATTAGTTGTTAATTTGCTCAGTAAAATGATATTTCAGGCTTCGGCTACAGTCAAGACAAAACACAGTTTGTTGGACATCATGATTTAAGGTCAGGAATACGCAGATCATAGAAGAACAGGGATGCAATGAAAGAGGAATGTCGGCAGGAAGCAAGAAGGAGAATAAAGCTGCAGCTTGGCAAAAACAACAACAAAAAAAACGTATGGCAGAGTATTGTGGTCATCCAGGCCTGCAGAGCTCCTGCTTCTGGCAGAGCTAGCAAGGAGAAGAGCATGTTTCACAGCTGTGAAAAGCCGTGTCCCTTCCATCTGGAAATATCAGTGCATCATTTCCTTGCTGCAGCACAGAGATTGGTTTCACAGAGACATCCCACTGTCTCACAGTATCAAATACTTTGTTGTGGTATTTTTGCATTTTATGGATTACTGGAGCAGTTAAAATCTTCACCTGAGCTCAAAACCATCTGGAAACAGAGGGATAAAAAAACCAAGCAAAGTTCCAGCTGCATTTTATCCTGTATCTGCAAGCAAAATGTTCCAAGGAAATTGAAGATGTGAGAAAAGCTCATCTCACTATTGACAGTGGAAGCCTCTGAGGCATTTCAGGTGCTTTATAGCTTTCAATTAACTCAAGCAGGAAAAGTTAACAATAAAACTGTAGCACAGAAATGTTAAAAGTGCCAAACTCCACATAAAAATGAGCAGGAGAGAAATCAACACAGCAAGGCATATGGGGAGTTCACATAAGCTCGCTGGTCCTGCTGCAATACTTGCTCTAACCAGATGAAGATGAGACACAAATATGCCTGGAAAACTGGAGAGCTGAAATTTATTCATAGTTTAATTGCCTAAATCACTAATCTTCACAGAGATGCCCAGTGAACCTACAGCACACTGTCAAAAGCAATTCAAGATACCAAAGGCATCAGTGACAGCATTGGCTGCTCTGGGGTGTCAGTGAGAACCAAGCTGGACTCCTCAGGGACAGGCTGTGGCTGCACTCCTGGTGCAGGCTGGAGCACAGCTTTGCAGTGGCGAACGTAGTGTTTTGGTGAGTATGCAGCCTACAAGCCAGTGGCGTGCCAAGAAATGGGAGATTTCTGGTCTCCACAAACATCTTCTGCTCTCTTTTGGCTTGAGAGGGCCCTTGCGTAGTTCAGAAGTGCTTCATTATGCATGTGAAATAAATGGTGAATGAGGGGCCTCTGACAAATGGATAGAACTCTTCCGCAAAAGCAATACTTTCAATTTAGTAGGGAGAAACAGGGGCACAAAACATTTCCTGCCTGTATTTATGGGATGAATTCGCTGAAAATGGGCACCAGTTGTTGCTGGCTACCATGCAAAACCAATTCCAGAATGTAGAGGACATTTTTTTCCAACACAGGCACAGGATTTGGAGATTAAATACAAGCTTGGAAGAAACAGGCTAACTGCAAATACACTCTCTAGAGCAGTGTTCTCCACACTTTCAGATGTGCTTCATTTAAATTAGTGCATTGCCTTTCCTACCCACCTAGAAACAACCCTGAAGAACCTTGAAGGAACTCCATGCCCCAGGCCAGGGTGCTGGCTGACAGTGGCTGAACATGAGCCAGCGTGTGCCCAGGTGGCCAAGAAAGCCAATGACATCCTGGCCTGTATCAGCAATGGTGTGGCCAGCAGGACCAGGGCAGGGATTGCCCCCTGAACTCAGCACTGGTGACACCTCCTGTGTGCAGTTTGGGCACCTAATTTCAAGACAGACATTGAGATACTAGAGCATGTCCAGAGAAGGAGAACAGAGGCAGTGAAGGGTCTATAAAACATGCCTTATGAGGAGTGGCTGAGGGAACTGGGGTTGTTTAGTCTGGAGGAGAGAAGGATCTAGGGGGACCACATTGCTCTCTAAAACTATCTGAAAGGAACTTGTAGTGAGGTGGCAGTCAGTCTCTTCTGCCGTATTTCAGTTGGAAGGACAAGGAGAAATGGCCTTAAATTGAGGCAAAGCAGATTAGAAATTAGAAATTAGAAATTAGGTTCAGATTAGAAATTAGAAAAAAAAATTCACTAAGAGAGTGGTTAGGCATCAGAAGAAATTGCTCAGAGAAGTGGGGGAACCACCATTTCTGGAAGTGCTCAAGAGGTGTCTGGATGTGGTACTTGGGTATGTGGTTTAGGGGTAATTCTGGTGATGCTGGGTTGACAGCTGAACAAGATGGTCACTTGCAACCTTATTAATTCTATGGCTTGTGACCCCGTTGGAGCAGTCTGCTGCTGATGGACTGCACCCTGTGGGAAGGAGTCACACTGGAGCAGTTTGTAAAGAACTGCAGCCTGTGGCAAGGACTGAGGTTGGAAAAATTAATGCAGGACTGCCTCCTGTGGGAGGGACCTCATGCTGGAGAAGTGGAAAAGTGTGAGAAGTCCTCCCCCTGAGGAAAAAGAAACATTGGAGACAATGTGTGATGTACTGACTGTAACCTCCCCACGGCACCGCACCACTGATGGGAAGGAAGCAGAGAATTCTGGATTAAGTCCAGGTAGAAGAGAGGGATTGGGGGGGCTGAGGAGGGGGGGGGGGGGAAAGATGTTTTCAAAATTTGGTTTTATTTCTCATTATCCTATTCTTATTTAATTGGTAATAAATTAAGTTATTTTTTCTCCAAGTTGAGTCTGTTTTTCATGTGAAAGTAATTAGAGAGTGATCCCTCTCTGTCATTATTGATTGCAAGCCTTTTTAATATATTTTCTCTCCCATCTCCAGCTGAGGAGAGGAAGATATTTAATGGCCTTGGTGGGTACCTGGCATCCACCACAACTCTTTTATTTGGTATGGGAGCAGATGGGTTGAGTGAAATCTGGACAGGAACCCAAGGGTCTGGTCCCTCTTCTCACTGGGACTGGTGTTGCCACCGCTGGTGTTCCGGGCATACTGCACAAGTCAGAAGCCTGTTTGTGCTTTCAGACACTTAAAATCTTTACAACAGTATTCATTTCTTTGGGTTTCCCAACAAGATAAAATGCCAAGGACAAGTCAAACAGCAAAGCACGAACTATTTTATTTCTCCCCACTTTCTGTTACTAAAAGAGCATGAGAAACACTTGAGGGCAGTTTGCAAAGTGCATCTACCATCCAATATGACAAGTAGGTTAATTGGAATGAAGGAAAATGTGACCCTTGACTACAACTGCCCCTTCAGGGTATTGAGTTTAATGTTGTTGTTATTGTGTTCTGTAGCATTGTGAGGCAAAACACAGTGACGGGCTCTTCTCAAGCACGGGAGCTTTTCTTAACAAATGGAGCTGCACCGAGTGACTTGGATTAAATTTGACTAAATCTTGCCTCAAGAAATCTTCCCCTAGAAAATCCTGTAGCACTCACAAATATTTTAGGAGTGACAATGCTGGGTGTCCAGCTCAGCAGAAAAGCTCATGGGCTATGAGGGTGCAATACGATAGGCATCTTGTAAGTAGGAGAATGTGAGGATCACCTGCCACTTCTGTTGCTGGCTGGGCATGGAAAGGAATCAGCTCAGTGACTTTGTGTGAATGCTGAGGAGGGGAAATATTTGTCTTTGGGTTTGGGTCTGTTGGTTTTTTTTCAAGGAGGAAGAAGACAGCAAGAAAATATGCGCAAATTAATGTTAAAGAATCATGATTTTTAGTCTAATTCGCTTGGATGTTCTGCTCTGTTGAACACCAGATAGTCTCTATGGAAATTCAGACAGGAAGAGTTGGGATTGCACACATTCAGATTTGCCCTTGTTACAGCTTAGTGTTAAAAGCTATTGCTAACATGGATAGAGCTTATTCTCCTAAACTAGCCCAACAGTTTCTATGGGAGTCTTCCATGGAATCAGGTTTTGAAGAAGGAATTGAGTTGTACTCACAGCACTGGCGTTTCCTGCATGCCAATCTGGGAAGCATTTGGAGATGCCAGCAAACGTGGGGCCCCCTGGCTGATGTCCTGTCCTTTCCTCCCCTCTTCCCCCATGCAGCAGCAGCCAGAGGAGGGCTGAGCTGGCAGAGGAGGATACAGAGTTGTGGGGTCCTGCTGCCCTTGACCCAAGAGCTGAGCAAGATCAACTTGGTCTTGTCACTGAGGCTGTGCCTTGAAGACCACCAGGAACCAGGTCCCAGCTCTGCAAGAAGCACCTGCCTGGAAACGTCTTCCTGAGACAAAGGCAAAAGCACAGCTGAGGGCAGAAGGGCCATGTGCAAGGTCATAACACTCCCAAGGAAAACTCAGAGTGTGGGGAATGGTAAGAAAGGCAGTGTTATCAAGAGGAATAGAGAAAAATTTGGTCTGAGGAGATCTGAAGTCAGCTGGGATATGTATATAACATCTAGATCTGGAACTGCAAGAAGGATTTTTTTTCTAGGTAAAGGTATTTTTAGCTGGGGGATGTGAATGGTAGTAGGGCATGAAATAAAGAAATAAGATCTCAAGAGTAAGCTGTAAGCAAAGCTGAAAAATATGTTGCAAATAGCAATCAATCTACCTTATACCTTTTTTTCCCCATATTGTACCTGCTATAGTAATCCTCAGCTAAAACTGGAGAAACCTATTGCTCATCTCTGCATAGGAGATACCAGAAAAAAAGGAATTCTCTCTGAGATATGTGTACTCATAAAGACCTGAGATCTGAACTTCAAGAGGGGAATATTGTCCTTGCTCCTCTCTCTCTCCTTTTCCCAAAACAGGATTAACTCCAACCACAAGTTTTTATATATCCATACAAGTATCAGCTGTATTATTTCACCTTTTATTGAATTTGTTCCATCACTTCAGTTTTACATGTGTCACTGACTTCACTGGGAGCAGAATTGATACATTGCTTTGTACTATCTGAACAATAAGCAATAAAAACATAAATGTTCCTTAGAGCCAAATCTATTCTCTGGCAGAGGAGAAAGGTTTCAAAACTCTCCAAAAGATGAGTTATTTAATGAGATGAAAGTATATTTCAAACTGTGGTAGAGCTTGACCTGTGACTTAGTGAGGAGTGATATGAATATTTTAAATTTTCTGAACAATTTCTACACTTTTTTGCATTTCTTTTGGATTCATAAGCTACTCCACTGAAGGGTGCAATTGCAGAGGAATAATAGCAAAAGCACCAAGGGCTCCTAGACACTTACTGCTTCTTTGAATCCTCTCAGACGTGCCTGTCTTACATCAGTGTAGGTCTTAGGGAAACAGGTGTCTGGGTCTGACACCTCCACAGAGGACAGTGAGTTTAAAAGCACTGTAACTTTTATGCTACTTTTAACCTACTGTAGCTGCTGGTTTGCTCCTTTCCTGGCTGCTGGTCACCCCTGGGGCCCACCAATTCAGCTCTGCTGGTGTGACTTTGCCAGGTCACCCTCTCCACAAATGATCTGTTGAGTGATCTCCTCTGCCTTTATGAAGAACAAACCAAAAAGAAAACCCAAGCCCTTTACAGTAGGATGAGGCTTTTAAATTTTAACGACATCAGAAAAATGATTAAACCAGAAGAAGCAACTTGGCAACAATGTCAGAAGGTGACTGGAATAAAATACTGAATGTGGATCGCCAGTACTCCACTCAGTTTATCTGTCTGGGATCCTACATATTGTAGGTACTACTTGTGAACTAGGTCTTGAACTAGTTTCTACATGTGCCTTAGCACTGGTTTGCAAATACCTCTCTGGGAGCTTTCCTAGCTCACTGTTCCAAGAAGCAGGGGTTTTTTGGATTGCTATTTGCAGCATAAAGAGTGGCTGGGAAAAAAAAAAAGGACCAAAATAAGCTGACTTTTTAGTCATGCTAGTACATGAAGAAAGTACAAAGAAAAAAATGTTATTGTTCTTAGATAGACCTGAAAGTCATAGCATTATACAGATAAAGAAATACTTGGAAACACATTAGAACTATGATATTCTGGCTGAGACATGGAAATAACTTGTCTTGTTGGTGCTCATTTTCAGACAACAGAAATGAAATCATGTCTCCAGCATGGAAAGGTCAGCCAACAAGATGTTGTTAAATTCATCAAACTGTGCTCCCCACTGAGTAGCTGTCACCGGTGTGCACTAAAGTAACACAGGGGCTGAGGGAGTTTTCACCCAAACAGCACAACGTGGCCAGAATAGAAGCTGAAAAAAAGTGCATTGATCTTTTTATTTCCTGTGTACTGAGGAGTAGGATTCCCTAGATGAAACTTAGCACATATTTTTCCTTCCTTCCCCATCTTTTATCTGGCAAAATAACAATTAATGGCTTTAGAAAGAAACCAATGTTCCAGCCAGCATCACCTGGCAGTAACAAGATGCAAGAAAGTTCTCCAAGTTTTGAGTTCAGTATTTTTACTGAGCAATAGAATATAAGTCAATTTAACTGTTCTCCTGAAACGAAGAAGAAAAAAATATTCTGTAGAAAATCGTGTAAGGAGATCCTTATGCATTTTGAAACTGGTTCAAAGCTACAACCATAATTTTCGCAGCATCCACAGATTAGATGACATTTACAACAGTTTTTAATTAAATTTACTTAATTTAGATATTTATCAGCCAGAACCCATTGGCACACTTTCTTCCATCTTTTTTAAAGGTTAAATGAGCAATATGTGTAATGAGGTCTTTAAGGGAATACAAATTGTGTCAGCCTCAAATTATCCCAAAAGCCAGTACTGTGCTGGAGGGTTTGTTGAGCACTGGCAGAGGGGAAGGTGCCTCCTGCTCACTCTGCTGACACCAGAGTGCAGTGTACGACCTTCACACTGGCTGCTCCTGCCCAGGTTAGAGCCTGTGGTGTGATTACAGCACAGTTATCCGGCTACAGGATCTGTTCACAGTCCCAGCCTCTCACAAATACCACTCTTATGGCTGCTTCCAGGGGTCTTAAAGATACCATGAGGCTGAGGATGGTTTTCTTAAAGATTCCTCAGGAGACACAGAGCTGGGGCAAGACCTCCTGCAGTGTGGCAAAGTGTGGGGAATGAAAGAGTAATGCAAGCACAGCTGGCTAAGGAGACCGTTTGCACCTCTGGAACAGCTGAAATGCTTTGCTGAGGATTTTCTCTCTTTATCCCCAAGATGAGCACCCATACACTTCTTCCTTTGCAGTAGAGCTGCACTCTGCACCTGCATCGACCCTGCCATTCAGCACCTTTCAAAAAGTGTTTGGTGAAGCATGTCTTGGAAAGAACATAATCACAAGCCAGCACGAAGCAGAATGAAATGCACTATGAAAAGGGCAATTACAGTGAAACTACATATGAGAGTTGCAGATGGACGCAATATGTAGTTGAATGACTAACAAGGAAACACAGTAGATGGCCTCCTAACAGCACATGGACCATATGGTACAGCAAAACTTGGGGAATCGTTCTCATCAACGTGGCAGTTTTATAAACGCCAAGGTAAAAAACCACATAAGCTCTTCTGAAAATCTCAGTGAGTATCTCATCTCAAACTGACAGATTTCTTCAAAGCTAGCCTTATGGGTTCAGATAATTCAGTGCTGAAGGTGCTGATAATAAGATAGGACAGAAAACTCCAGTGAAAGTCTACATAAGATGGTAGAACTCCCTTAAATTCAGCATCACTGAATTCACTAAATCTGGCATCAACACTGGTTAGACATTGGTTAAGAAATCTTCTTATTTGTTTTTATGTCTTCAAGCAATCTGGTGGTAATAAATTGCATCCAATAATACAGAATACTTAATTACCCCACATGCTAGGAATAATCAGCCCTGATTTTTTCCTGTCCAACTATGTCTTGCAATAGTGTAGGAATGGTCTTCACCATAGGTAGCTCATGTACCAGTTGTTGTAAACAAATACTCAGATAATCTGGACTGTCAGATACTGAGAAAAATGGACCTGAACATGGGTGACTTAGAGGCAGAGAATGACTGAGGGAAAAGAAGCTCAGTGGTGAACTTCCTTTGGCATTATCCCATCAGCATCATTATTATTATTATTATTATTATTAGTAGTAGTAGTAGTAGTAGTAGTAGTAGTAGTAGTATTGATCAGCTGGGGCTTTATCTGGGTCCTCCAGCATGAATCATTCAGAGATGCTCAGCTGCCCATCTGATTCAGATGCCTCTCCTTGGGTTTGCCAAATAATTACTTTTGGTCCTGACCATATCCCTGCCAGAGTCTTTGAGAGTTACTGTCCAACGGTGGAGATCTGAGGTTATACTGGTAGCTTCTTGTCCAAAAATGTGGTTAAAAGATAAAAACTGTATCTTTGTGATGGGTTAAGCACCAGTACCAAGCACTTAGTCTTTGTTTGGTTTGTCACTTATCTTTGGCAGTGTCAAAAACACTGCTCTGAAGTCTGAGGTCCGGAGCTCATTGTGTTTGTCTTATTTGATCCTGATTATCTTAAACAATCTGACAAGACACTGGGAAATGGAAACATGGCATTTATTATTCTGCAGAATGAAGGATTTTATGTTCTAGTGTATTTTTGGCAAAATACAGCAAGGATTTAGCAGACAGCTCTTAAGCAATATGCTAACTTATTTCTTTCTGTCCAAACCGTAAGCTATATGACAGCTGCCTTTCTAATGATAAAATGCAGTAATCATCACTTGCATGTAGTGGTTGGCAACAGTTGTTTGAATTTCTGGTGAGCATAACTCTCTGATCTGTTTTTCTTGTGGTAGTTTACATACAGTTTCTGAAGTTTGCATTGTTAGTCATACCTATATTTAGAACTTTCATTAGCGATGACTCAAGAGAAGCAGAAAAAAAGTAAAGAGAAAAGATATGACTGTAAAGCTCAGTAGTGCTGAGACAAAAAAAATGTCCTGAATTTTATTCTGTGGCAATGTGCTCTTGAATTCAAATTGGAATTAATTTAGGCAGTCAAAAATGTTTTAAAAATAATTGACAGTGCAGAGAAACTAATTTATAAGCTGATTTTTACACGCTGATTCTTGCTTTAATTGCTGTAAGTGCTTTTTTTTCCTGATTAAAAAGGTACTAAGGGTAGCTTAAGGCAAATGTATTCAGTTATTTACTTTAAGTAAAGAGCTCTGATTGCATTTGCCAGGTAGATGGGGTGGATGGGGAATATTGGTTTAACTTTTCATCAAAGAGGGGACAGAAAGTCAAAGAATCATAGAATAAAATTGTAGAATCATGTTGGCATAGGAAGACCTGGAAGCTTCACACTGACTGGCAACTTTGCCACTGCAGTCCCAAATAGCACCACGTTTCAGTTTGAATGATCCGATGAATATGGATTTCCACGGTGGTGGCAAAGAAACTGCAGGCAGCATGGCTTGGCCAGGTTTGGTTGGCCTGAGCTCCAGTTCATTGGGTGAAATCGAGTGCCCCTTATAGAAAACTTTGTGTGTTCACTTTTGCCTTCCCTTGCCTGGGTAGAACAGCACCCTGGTCCTCTGGCGTGATGTCTCCCTGCAGTATCACTGTCCTGTCAGCAGCTGTGACCCTGTGCAAATAAGCAAAACATGGGTTGCTTAAGAAGAAATTGCAAACATTTGCAGTCTTCATGCAGCCATCTGGATCTTTCATCTTCTGTGGTATTTCATGTTAATAAAGTGTACAGAGTAGGCTTCTGTGCAGAAAGAAGAGAATAAAAAAATACAGTGAAAAGATAGGAACAAGCAAGAAGAAAGAAAAATTTTGTGAAAAGTGTATCTGTATTCATCAGATTATACACCTGATTACATCATCTGTATCATAGATTAAATGTAGTTAACATGTGGATTGTGTAAGAGATTGGCCTAATTCTGCTGTCATTTTCCTTCCAGTGCTGCCCTTTTACTTATCCTTTAAAGGTGAAAATGCGAAGTTTGGGCTAATGTCCTAAAAAGGAGTTCTACATTATTTTAAGAGTGAGATGCTGCCCAGAATTAATTCAGTCAGTTGGATACTACAAGGTCACTCCTAGACATATTTCACAAGAAAAGATTAATTTATAGTTGGTGTAAATCAGTGCAGCTTGAGTAGAGTCAATTGAATTACTTTTGCTCAGTTCAGGCCTTGTAGTCAGATTGCCTCTGGAATATGAAGTATATCTTGTCTACTATCAGCTGAGAAGCTAAATTTTATCTTTCTAAACAATAAAAAAGAAGGGCCAAGCTTTCCTTTTAAAAGGTAAGATAAATGAACATGCATTTTAGAGGAACACTGAGGAATATTTAAATGAAAGAAAAACCAATCCTGCAGAAAATATTGTGTCACTGACATAATGGCAAAAAGGCATTTGCTCATAGAGCTGACACCCAGGAGCAGGTAAGGAGGTAGTGGCCAGCTGAAGGGCAGCGATATTTGCCAGTGGGCTTCAGTCACAGAAATGCAACAGGGGCCATGGACTCCTCTCTCAACACAGAACTTCCAAGAGCGGCAAGAGGGAATTCAGCAGATCCCTGACATGCTTCTAATGTGCTGGTGCCCAGCAGGGCCAGACCCAGCTGCCTTGTTTTGAAGCAGGAAAGTGTTTTTAGAAGGACACCTCCCAATCTCATTGGTGATTTATCCATACAGTTAGTTCAGTTTTCAACCACTCTTCTCACAACCAAGGATGCTGAGTAGACTTTCAAAAACTCAGTTTGTGTGAGGTTTGAAAATTAGCCTCTTCTAATTTACTGAAATTATCTCTGTAGAAGATGTATCAAAGCACATGGAGATAGGAGCAGTCACTGTCCATCTCCTGTCAGGAAATTCATTATTAAAGGGGAACCAAAAGCCTACATACATGTATGCCCACAAATCCAGACAGACATCAATGATGCATAGCTGGAAAATCCCAGTTTTGGATGTATTTTGCTATTCTAGTAGAAAAATTGACATTCTGGGGTACATGGCTATACTTTCCAGAATATTTTCCTGATTGTCTCAGATTTCCTGAAAGTTAGGCTTTACTGTAATATCAGAGTTACCCACCAAGTGCTCTTTGGGAAGACTGTGTGGCAGTAACATAGATGGAAAATATTTTCTCTCATATTAAATATAACATTGTTATCTGGAGATTATGAATTACTTCTGATTTTCTAATGTTTATTTCTCTGACACAGATGAGTGGAAAATGAAATAGCTCCTCAGAATTGAGTATGCAACTTCAGGGAAAAAATGAGCATTTGCCTGTATTTTGAAAAGGCTTAAAGACTACTCCGTATGGTACCTGTGCCAGAAGACAGTAAACAAAATAAAAATGTGAAGAGAAGAAGATGCTAGAAATTATTTCCTAACAACTAACAAAGAAACACAGCGCAGGCCAAAGTGGTTCTCTGTTTTCTTCATGAAGAAAAATCTTGCTGTTGTTAATTAGATCCAAATGCCTGTGTTTTGATATGTTACATTGCTATTTAACAAAGGAAGGAGTTTTGTGAAATCTCCTCCCAAATAAATAATTCTGAACAGCAACTTAATGCCAATATCAAAGTTGCTTCAAAATGCCTATGGTCAGAAGTATTCACTTTTTGGGAAGATGTTGTAGGGTGTTGCCAATGTTGATGAATTTCAGATTTTGATTCTGAGATCCAAGCACTGACTAATAAAATAGGTAACAGCTGTCTGTGTAACTGTGCAGACTACTACCACCATTCGTTTCTTCAAGGTGGAAGTATTTTTCTAGTAAGTTTCAAAAAGATCTCTTTAAAATACAGTTCCGCGGAGAAAAAAGTTACTTCTGTGCTGACATTCTGGGGTTTGTGCCATCTCAATGTCAAGTAGCTCAAAAGTGCTCTGCGTAATGGCAGAAGAACAAGGTTTCTGACTGCCAGCCTGGACAGGGAGGAAGCTGGTGGCAGTGGGAGGTTGCCTGGGCCACCCTTGGGTTTAGTGGCATGTGTGACAGATGTGAAATGTACTTTTGCCCCAGCATAAAGAAACAAGAAACATTTCTCCATTCATTTTTAAGCAACTTGTCTGATCTCTGCGTTTGTTTCTGTTTCATGCTGTTTCCATGCAACATAGGATACAACAACCTAGCAAGATGTTGCTATCGAAAAGCCAACCCCCTTTACTGCAAAACCACAGGGTCAAACTTTTTGCTCAGCTATCAGAGACTAGCTGGGTTGTTTTTCCAGACATTAAGAAAAAGATGCTTCTTTTGAAGGACCTCCTTCTCACCTAGCGATTTTCTGAAAAAAAATATTCATGTTTATCTCTGTTTCCAATTCATATAATCTGATTTAACCACACATTGTGCCAAAATGCCACCTCCCACTGCCCTGCTAAAATTAAGAGGGTGAAAACCCAACACCTGCTTAGGTTGTCCAAGTGTATCCTTCTCAGCAACATGAAGAAGACCCCCACCAAAGCAAATAATGCAAAACACCAGCAGTGCTAGACTTGCAGAGCCCATTTTGTCTCCAATAGACAGGATCCCCTCAGAGTACACACCAATATGTGACAGAATACCAAAAATGGACTTAAAAGCCAGAAGAGTAAAGTATCCCTCAGGAAAAAAAAAAAAAAAAAGGGCACAAATTAATAGTCTCCCAGGAGACAGAAAAACATATCATACCTCAAGAGAAATTAAATATTTAAAGAGGCTTTGTCAACCTGCAGGGTCTCCTGAGCGTCTGCTCCTCCTGAAGATGCCCGTAGGACTAGAGATTCTTTTCTCTTTTCTTAGAAAAAGAAGAACTTAAACCCTGACTTGCCTACGAAGTCGAAGCCTGGGATGCCTTGGCACGACTCCTGCGTCTCCTGCATTCCCTGCAGCCCTGTGGTGGAGCCCCCTCGCAGAACTGTGCTGGGTGCCAGGTGTCAGGAGGGGCAGTGGGGCGGGCTGGGCACCCATGAGGGGTGGCAGTGGCCAGGGCCACCATGCAGAGGTGCACAACAGCCGTGATGGCTCGTGGGGCCCTGGAGAGCACCAGACACCTCCGCAGGCAGGTGCTCTCCAGGGGTGCCTCCCTCTCCTGCCATCCAGAGTGGCACTGGGCAGGGCAGTGCAGGAGGGAGGTGTGTGGGTTTGGCATCGTGGCCACGAACACGTGCATGAATCTCATCCTCTGCTTCCTAGCTCTGGGGTCCCCAGCATCAGAAGGAGGTGTGTCTCTTAGAGAGAGTCCAGAGGAGGGCCACAAAGATGATCAGAGGGCTGGAGCACCTCTCCTACAAAGAAAAGGCTGGGAGATTTGGAGCTGTTCAGCCTGGAGAAGGGTGCAGGGAGAACTTATACACCTTTCAGCACCTAAAGGGCCCTGCAAGAGAGCTGGAGATGTACTTTGTACAAGGGCATGTAGTGATAGCACAAGTGAGAATGGCTTTAAACTGGAAGAGAGAAGGTTTGGACTGGATAGTAGGAAGATATTTTTTACTGTGAGGATGGTAAGACACTGCAACAAGTTGCCCAGAGGAGCTGTGGATACCTCATCCCTGAACGTGCTCAAGGCCAGTTCGGATGACACTTTGAGGAACCTGGTCTAGTAGAAGGTGCCCCTGCCCATGGCAGGGGGGTTGTCACTAAATAATCTGTAAGTTTCCTTCCAACCCACAGAGTTCTGTGATTCTATGATTCTGTGGTTCTAACACATCCCCTCAATTGGGAAGTTGTGGGGTGGGGGGCCCAGAAACAGCACAGCAGGGCACCATTAAAGAAGCTCTGCATCTGCTTTCCATTAACCACATCAGATATAAATTGGCAAGCAGGGGGGTGAGAAATTTGGACTTATATGTTAGCCAGCTCCAGCATGCAGCTACCCTGTGTTGCAATTAGCATTTCTCTTTAAAATACTTCCAGGCTCTGCTGGGGCAGGAGGCAAGCCACTGTGCTGCAGCATGCAGTTGCTGGGGTGGTTTTGGCATGTATCATGTCCCAGAGATGAGGTTTGTGGGAACCTCCCTTAAAAATCCTCTGTTTTTTAACTCAACAGAGCTGACATTTCAAACCACTAAAGAAAGGCTCTGCTGCCATTGCTCACATGCTGGCACGACCACGCTCTGTGCAGTTAGGACAGCATTCTTCACTTGTGCTCTGAGACAGGGCTCCTGTCTGAGTGCACAATCTTTACTCAGTGCCTGGCACAGCTGAATCAAACTGCAATCACGTCTTCCTACTGCGTCTCCACAGGTTGATAGTCACAGACCCTGATTTCTATTACAATGAGGCATTACTAGTAAGGATGACTTTCTTCTCTTTAGCTTAATAAAAATATGCTCCATCCACAAATGGGATTGAAAGAAGCCAAATTCCAGGGAAGAGGAGAGAATTCCCAAATTGGATTTTAGTATCTTCAGGGAAAAAAGCCCAAACCAAACCCAACCAAAACCAAAAATGTTACCTAAAATCCAGGTAATTAAAAACTGCAATTAAAATATTTTGGAGGGTGCTCATTTATTATGGAGTTGAACCCTCTGTACTAAACCAAAAGGACACTATCTCCCATTCTTCCAAATTACTATCCTTTTGGCATGTGTTACCACAAATCCAGGACCGGGCTAATTAAAATTGTTTTGTTGCTAGTGTCAGTGCATCTTCTTTCACTAAAGAGTTCAAACTGCAGCCTTCCTCTTGATCTGCTGTGAGATTTTTTAATCTCTAAATTAGAAGAAAAGCATATGCCCTTTTAATGCCTATAAGAATTTGAGCTCATTAATGCGCAAAAAAAAAGCCAAAAAAGCAGAATTTCTATTATAGCTGTTCTTTAATTATGGAACAGCATGTGCGAGAAGACTCTTTACTCACAACCGTGTCCTCAATTCTATTACACATTTTAGCAGCGAATGCATGTAAAAGAAAAACAGCAATAGATGGTGGAAATTGTCCAGAGCCCTGCTCTCCTAGGGAAAAGATGCCAATGGTATTTTTGTACTGCTACTCCTCAGCAGCCTCTTTGCACTTTCCTCCGGGTTACATGCACAGCGTGACTCACTGCCTGATGGTTTCATTGAAACAGAAAAATATAGACACAGTAATGATTGCATTCAATCATAAACTACAATCAATACAGCAGAGTTTAAATGTTCTGCACCCTATCAAGCCACTGCATGTTCCCCCCCACCCCACCCCATGCTATTCCCTGGAGAAATGACTTCTCATTTCTAAAAGATAACAGTTGTTCCAAGTGTTCTAGCAAATGTAGTTGAGTCTCTCAGAATGAAATATGTAGGTCAGAGCAGGAGGCATTCATTGTTTTCTTTGATGTACCTTCATGTCAGCCCTTCTTTGGATGGAAAAGCCACTTCATGGTACTGACTGCCTCGTGGGAGTCTCACTGGAGACAGCAATCCCCCCAGGTTCACCCAGGGGCACGGGTACGGTGTTCAGACCGTAGACTTTGTGGCCTTTTATTTATGGACATCAGGATATAAATCTCAAAACACTCCTTGAATGAAGAGAATTATCTCAAAGAAATCTTTGTGTACATCACACTGCCAGTGCACAGTTTGGCAAACACAGAGGCTCTGATGAGAAATGGCTCTCACGAGATGCAGACGAGACTGAAAGTAGGATGGGGTGGGGAAAAGATGAGGGGAATATAGGCAGGTTAGGATACAGAAAGCCTCTCCAGGAAAAGTGATGAACATTACTTTGGTCCTAAGAGACATTGTGTCCCCTTGTGCTAATCACAGTTCTCTAAGCAAAATATCCTGTCTACAATAACAGTAAAAAATCTGGTTTGCTGTTAAGGATTAGTTACTCTTCTGCAGTATCTTCGAAGGAGAGATGCCCAAAGGAGTCACTTCTGCCCTATAATTCTGATCCTCTAAAAAACACCAGACTGCAGTATCTCCCATCACAGGTCAGGGGACATCCCAGCACCCCAGCAAACTCAAATTCCTGTTTGCTTAATAACCACCTTGCACTAGGAGCTAGCAAAAAGAAAAAAAAAAAAAAGTCTCTTTTCCTCTTAGCAATGATAACTAGCTAAAGATGAAAAACAACTCCCAGAAGGCCAGTAAAAAATTGAATCATGCTAACAAATCCTAAATAAAGGTTGCAGTTCCAACATGTCCTCTGTTACGCTTGGGATGAACAGTAAGTGACAGCTGAATAAATCAAACCCCTGGAGTTTCATCATAAGTATCAGGTTAAAAGTGATATGATCTCACTTTAGCTATTCATACTTCTTTTTTCTTTCTCAAGTCTTGGAGATGTTGGATCCTATGCCATTCACATTAGAGTTGGGAAAGGACTAGTGGAAGGAGTAGTGCAACTTTCTGAAAAACACCCTTCTCTTTTTTTTTTTTTGGTCATATATCAATGTTCTGAGTTTCATCTTACTGCCTGTCTCCCTTTCTTCCTCTCCCCACGGCCCTGTTTCCTCCTCCCACTCGTTAGTCTGTTCAGCACCTTCAGTGAGTCACTCAGAGCAGGCTGACAAGGGAACTGAAGTTCGACTTCATGTAAAGTTCCTGCAGATCTCTTGTGCTGTGTGGTTTGCTGGGCACTGCTCTGGTTCCTTCTCCTTCCCCTGAACCTGGGCTGGGATGGACCTTCACTTCTGAGGATGTGCATTTGGGACCGTGAAAATGCTGCACCTGAAAATATGTGTTGTAGGCATTCCTGTCAATCACAGAGCTCAAACAGGAGAGTGCAGGTAAAAAACCAGAATTTACACCCCTCACTAAAAGGCTGCAAGCCAAAACCTTAAATTATATCATGCTAACTTAAGCCCAAGGGAAGGAAGGAGTAGTCCCAGTACTGGCTAACTCTGTCTCCTGTCTCTCCCCACCACTGAATATGTCACCCTTAAAATTTCTAAAATGGATTTTGCCTTATCACACGAAGTGTCAGCAGAGGCCACAATATTTAGGTCACAATAACTTACTGTACAACAATTCCTGAAGCAAGGAGTGAGAGCTGTATTCTTTGACCCCATTTCAGCAAGATCTATAAGTATGTGTCTAACCTCAAGCACACAGCAGTTTTATTAGTTAAAAAGCACAGTCCTCAACCAGATTTTAGTGTGTGACGCAGATCTGTACTTTAACTGTTGGGTTGAGATTTTGTGATGTCTCAGCACTAGTTGCCTGGCCCAGAACTGTTACCACTCTGGTAGTGAGGCACTGGACTCTGGCAGTGGGAAGGGTAACTGAGGCATAAAGGCTCTCCAGAAATGTTTGTTAGAGCTGCTGTGACACTAATGATGATCTAGAGACCCCTCCTCCATAGCTCAGGGGCCTGATTCTTAACTGATAACCCACCCCCTTTACCTTGCAGAACCTGGATTGTGCGGTCCCTCTTACTTGAAAGGCACTGACAAATCCTGGTGCTGCCACATGCCTCTGAGCAGGACTGTGATGACTTTGTGTCCATACAAAACCCAGGACTTTATGCCTTTTCCAGTCAGAGGAGCTGGTGGGATGAGCTGAACAGGTAACCAGGGACTGGGCATTGCAGGCACAGCTGCTCTCCATCATCTTCTAGGAGCTGGGGAGGTACAACTCATTGCATCAGGACTCTCAGCTGGGAGGTTCTTGATTTTTGCAGCCCTCATGCTTTTTTCATGCAACAGTTACCAAGAAAAATCTGAAACATTCTTGAAGTAGGTCTGGGACCCTTCTTTCTGCCCCTTTTAAATGTAGCAAACCTTACACAAGAGTCATCCAGCACAGCACTTTCCTACTGTGCTTCTACTTTAGCATGATGGTAAGCCCATGTACTGGAGTTGGTGGATTCAAAATTTTTCTCTGGAGATTTTTTTTATCGGGGACTTTCTCTGGACATCTATGCAGGTCTGTCCCTCACTGCTAGAGCTCTTCAAGCTGAACTTTGTGTTGTGCTGTGAGCTTGGGCACCTGCTGGGCCCCCTGGGTACCAGGGGGTGTCCTATGCAAGCAACAGAGCCAGATCACAGCAGCATCTGCCCAGAGAGATCCTAGAGTGTCTGCTGGGATTTGGGTGCCTTCTGAATGGATGCCTGAATTGTGCCTCAGTCTCAACACAAACAGTAAGGAAGTGATTTGGATCATGCCCTTAGCACTCAACTCTTAAATAAATCTAACTTCTATTGCAGAATTGGCAGTAAATCCTCCTCACACTTTTAGCACTTTTACAAGTCCTATAGATGCAGCTATTAACAAGGCTTAGAAAACTCTTAAATATGTTCCATTTTCTGAAACCTGGGAAAAGCTTGGCTTGTTACGAGGAGAAGTCTGGGATTGATTACTGCTTGCTCTTTTATATACATTTAAGTATTAGGTCAGTTCTGAAAGATGCATAAATTACTGAAACCAAACTGTTGAGTTAATAAGATTGATATTTTCAAGCCCTTATGGTTCCATTTTAAGTTCCCATGCTATTAATGCCAGCAGAATAACTTGCTGCAACTGAAACGTGCCACATTCAGGGCTAAATTATGCTAAAATAGGTCAAGCAGCAGTGAAGGCAGTTATTTTGACTGAACTAGGGTTAACAAGATGCATGTAACAAATGCCTCAGGAGAACAATCACATGCACTCGCTGCACATGATACCACAGCAGGATACCCATAGCTTCAGGTTCCAGCTAAATGGCATCATGGTGTGCTCTTTCGGGCAAGAAAATAGTTTTACAATTGTTTGAATATGATCCCTTCAGTTTATGTGATGTAACCTGACAGTTTAAAGGGTCCCATAAGTACGTTTTCACTGAAGCCGACGCAACTTGTACATACTCAACTAGGCTGTTTTTAACATAAAGCAGAGGGAGAGCAAAGAAGTAATTAATGAAAGAGCTGATACCTTCTGAGACTCCTGGCATGACAGCATGCCCAGCTGCCTTTCCACTTGTTTTTGAAGAAAGAAAGAAAGAAGTCAGGAGGCACAAATTACCCTGAGGTATAAAAATTGGACTGAAGCTGAAGTAGAGCATCTGAACATCCTTGGAATTTCAGGTAAAAGAAAAGAAATATGCTTCCAGATTTAGCCTTCTTTGTAACATCAACAAAACAAAACCAAAAATTTTCCCTCAGTTTCTTTGATTTTTCAGCAGCTCCATACTTCCCTTATGAAATAACATGTAATTTTTATCTCCACTGTCTTGCCTTGCCTCACTTTCCCTTCCCTTTCTCTCCCTCTTTTTCCTTTCTTTTCGAAAAGCCTCTATTATGAATTACAGCACTTGACTTCAGAACACTTCCATCAAAGCTCGATGCTTGGGAATGAATACCTTACAGTGAAAAAATGAAGTAGAGGAAAACACACAGACATTGATTGAGCCAGCTCTCACCTGGGCCCTGGGCCCAAACACCTACACATAGACACTTTGTGCATAAACCATTTCCACATCTAATATTCCAGATCCATGTCATTTTTCAGAAATACAGAACACACAGCATTGTAAATTTAGGAATATTTATGAATATATGTTGCATTTGGCTTATTCAAGAGCACAGGACATTTTCTGTAAAGCTGCTTGATCATACTGACTGCTAAAAATTTTATAAATTTCCCAGTCATTCCAGATGTGTACATTTTTATGCAGGATTTAAAATTTATTATTTAGCTCAATAGACAAAATGGAGATAGGTAACAAACATGAACTCTAGGCAATTCACTCAAAGAAACAAATTCTGTACAGAAGTAAAGTTCCTACTGTAACGAACCCACTGTTTTACTCTATTTTATTCCTTGAAAGTTTCTATATTATTTTCACATCTGGTTGGGCTGCATTTAAGACAATGTAGAGAGAATGCAAAAGAGACATTGATGGACATTCATCTCACCTCCAAATTTGGGTAGTATAAAGAACTTGCAAAATACAGCACAGGTCTTTTCCAAACAGAAATGCTGATTTAACAAAACCAGTAATGCTCTCTAGGATTGTATTACTTTATCAAATCTGTTTAGATATGACAACTAATTTATTTTTCCCTCAACAATACAGGAAGTTCAATTTCAGTACTATTATTTCTACTTTTATTTCAAAATATAAAATTGAAACGCTTTGATTACTTGTAATATACTAGATTACACGTAAAAAATACTTCTTGTCAGTGTTTTAATCTTGTCCTAACCGAAGGCTATATCCAAGTGGGATAAGTAGTTAAATTTGTAAGTAAAAAATCCTGTACTATTGTCCTGCACAAAAAAAAAAAAATAGGAAATTCCCATTTCATCTTCAGCTGTGATACATGTTGATTTTTCAGCATTTCAGACAAGGGGGGAGCTCTGGGTTTTGGACACTGGAAATTCAGTGGGGTTTACTGTCTGTCACAGCTTTGATTAATTTTATTGTTGAAATTGGTTTGGAATGAAGGTTTTAATATTGTCTTCTCATTTCAGTAATTGGGTCTAGCAGAAAGACCTTTTTCTTTCTGTTTAGAAGCTATTTTAGTCTGCCTTTGTCAAACCAAACTGGATTCACCTACCTTGAGACACATTTCCCTTTACCATAAATGAAATGTGCAAATTATCTATGATAATTAGATTTGACCCAGTTACTGGATTTGGGAACATCCTTCTATCTTGCCTGGAGCTGAGCATCCCCAAAGAAAGCAAATCTCATTCTTAAGACAGGGTATAATCAGGGTTAAAAACCTTTCATGAGAGGCACAGAAAGAGATGTAAGTGAACTAGCACTCTTCCACTGCCTGACATTGTCTGTTATTTTCCTCTGAGCAGTGAATGATTCATTACTAATGATTTAGAGTCCTCTGCCTTATCTACATGACAGCTCCTCTCCCCTCCTGCCATGTACACACCCTACCACAACAAAAACACTTATGACAAATAGTGATGTCACATCCTTGAACTTATTCAAAAAGTATCAGCTATGAATCAAATGCCTCAACTAATCCTTCCTCATCCATTTTACAACTTCAATAAGTCGTGGGGTATCAATGGCTGAGCATTACCACCTTTGCTTGGAGATAAGCCCTGTACACACAGCAGTGTAACAAGACCCGATGGGAATCACATGCCCGAGAAAACCCCCATAGCAAGATTACATTGTGCTAAGAAATTCCATTTGTTGGCTGGCTGGCTCCAGAAATGTTATTTATCCCTTTTGAGCTCCCAAGTTAAAATGCAGGGGCTTATCTGCTTGAAGCATAATCTTATACCAAACCAGCAAGACATTTAGATTCTGTTGAACTCTCCATGAGTCGCCATCACGTTCTTAGCACAGACTTCGGGATTAGCTGACATCTGCTCCCTGAACTTGTTTTTTTAGCAGGTTTTTGGTCAATAGAGGAAAGAAGTGAAACCCTTCTATGCAACACTGAATAAGGAATAAAATGCATTTTCTTTCAGTGATGTATTCTTTTGGAGTTGCTGCAAAATAAAAGGATTCTGTCCAAAGCTTGCAGCAGTAATGGCTATTAGTATAAATTCCTGGTTAGGGACATCCTTCTGATGAAATACAGATAGCAATAAAAATCATGAATATTTACTTTCCAATTGGAAGATCCATCCTGTACTCACTCCTCTGCGGGGCTCAGTGGTGATCTTCCACAACCCTCGAGTGGAAATGGGAGCACTCATAGAATCATAGAACATCCTGAGCTGGAAGGAGCCCACGAGAGTCATCAATGTCCAACTCCCTCACAGAGCCATCCCCAAGATGTGCCTGAGACCACTGTCCAAAGACTTCTCCAACAACTCTGTCAGGCTTGGTGCCATGGCCACTTCCCTTGGGAGCCTGTTCCTGTGTCCAAACACCCTCTGGGTGAAGAACCTTTTTCTAATATCCAATCCAAGCCTCTCCTGACACAGCTTTGTGCTGTTCTCTCATGTTCTGCCATGATCACCAGAGAAGAGATCAGTGCCTGGGCCTGCAGACCCTGATGAGGTCTCTCCTCAGTGTCCCTCTCCAGGCTGAACAGGCCAAGTGACCTCAGCCACTCCTCCCATGGCTTCCCCTCAAGGACCTTCACCATCTTTGCAGTTCTCCTTTAGACACTCTTCAACAGCTTTATTACTCTTCTGTGTTATGGCACCCAGAGCTGCCCCCAGCACTGGAGGTGAGGCTGTCCCAGCTCAGAGCAGAGCAGGACAATCCCTCCCTTGCCCGGCTGTGATGCTGTTCCTGATGTCCCCAGGACAGGGTTGGGGCTCTCCTGGCTGCCAGGGCACTGCTGGTTCATGGTCAGCTTGTCACTGACCAGGACTCCCAGCTTCCTTTCCACAGTGCTGCTCTTTTGTTCCCCAGTCTGGCTGTGCTTCCAGGGCTACCAAATCCCAGGAGCAGGATCCAGAGCTTGTCATTGCTACATTTCCTTGGATTGCCCAGCCCTCTGATTTGTCCAGGTCTCTCTGCAGGGCCTCTCTGCCCTGGAGGGAGTCAACAGCTCCACCCAATTTAGCATCACAGGAAAGCTTACTTAGTACCCCTTCCAGTTCTGCACCCATCTTGTTTGTGAAGATGTTGAAGAGCAGGGGGTGCAAGATGGAAGCCCACTAGTGACATGTCACCCGTCAGGTGTCACCCCATTCACTGCAACCCTTTGAACCCCACCAACGAGCCAGTTGACGCAATCCTCTCAATCTAGAGCTCCCAGGGTTAAAAATGTGGTTTTGTCAATACACTGTATCAAAAATTTGTATATTGATATACCACCCTGGCAATCCATCCCTGGTGTGGACTGCACCTGACCCTAGAACAGACTGAAGTCATTGTTTAAACATTTATGCAATTTTACAATCAAAAAAGTGAAATAACTCATCTGGATTGAAAAAGTAGTGGTTAGCCTGAAGAAGAGGGAAAAAAGCAGCTCCTCAGGGCTGGGGAGGATGGGATAGATGCTAGGAAACTGAGACCATCCCATTTGTTCAGCCACCTTTACACCAGATGCTTTGAATTTGTATATTCTCAAAAGCATCTTTTCAGGCTAAAACTCCATTCTGGGGCTGTTGAATTAAATAAACTTCTCAAAACTTTTGCATTTATGATTTATGAGGGCAGTTAAATCCTTGTAAAAACTAAAGACTGAATGAGAGAATCTGCAAAGATGCAGGACCAATGAACTGAGTTTATGATTAAGTGGCAGAAACCTCCTGAAGCCTTATTCTGCTTCTGAATTAACATGCCACTTGACCTGGGGCAAGCTTCTTACCTTATTAAACTTTCTTTCATCTGCTAATAAAATTTGTAAGACTAAATATGCCAGGAAGTAAGGACACATTCACATCTGTGTTTAAAATATTTTGAAAATCAAGACCAGGTTTTAAGCATATTATATAAATACTTCAGTTCTTTATACAGTGTTTGAAGGATCATAGATTTGATGTGACTAAACCGGTCACGGTACCACACTACCACAAATGAGGCTGAGATGGCAGCATGGAACTCCTTTTTGGTTACCTGACATCTTTACAATCAAATGAAAATACCACAAGCTGATTCATTCACCGTCTGGAAGGATTAATGCAGGAACAACCACATCTTTATGTATTAAATCAGATTTGAGTTTGTAGGGTCTGATGACTTTGTGGTCGCTGCTTCCATTCCTGGTATTAGGAAGCTGGAAAAATCTACATTAATTAACCAGATTTTTGCCTTTAAAACTTCCTTTGGGGATGGATTCTTGGAAATCAAGTAAATGGAGCAAGAATGCTGGAGATGTGTGTTTTTTCCACAAGCAAATAGACTGTAAGCCACAAACGAGGCCAACTCCCCAGCCAGCCAGCCAAGGCTTTTCTTGGGGACTCCTGTTTTTCACAAATCTTGCAGAGCAGTGACAAGCCATGCCACCCAGGTGCTGATTAATAGTGTTAGAGTCAGGACCAGCTCACTTCTAGCCAGCTGTCTGAAATGCTTGGGCTGTTCCCCTGAACTGCTGGCTGCTGTTAGACATAACCCAGGCCCAGGATTAAGCAATAGCCCAAGCCCCTGTCCCATTGCATGCCTTCATGTTATGGATGCAGTTGCTTGGACTTTTCAGCTTTTGGCTCTTCCCTTCACTGAAATAATCAAAGCACCTAAATGCTCCTTTTATCAGTGTTGTTTTGTATCTATTTCCCCAACCATTCTTAACACCCTGAAGAGGTATTTCCCTGGGATAGGGAGGGCATGTGACTGCCAGGCAAGCATAGCCAGCAGAAATATTAGTCCTCACCTTGCAAAG
This sequence comes from Cinclus cinclus, assembly GCF_963662255.1. Taxonomy (NCBI): domain Eukaryota; kingdom Metazoa; phylum Chordata; class Aves; order Passeriformes; family Cinclidae; genus Cinclus; species Cinclus cinclus. The sequence goes on from NC_085047.1 coordinate 87,806,330, forward strand.
GATCATCCTCTGGACTCTGCCCCTCCTGCAAGGTGAGGCCCCTGCCATGACCCTCCCCGCAATACTCATCCCCTCCTCACGTCGACAAGGGGCATTCAGCAGGGTACTCCTCCATCTCTGAGATCATTTTGGTGAAGTGTCACTCCACTGACTGTTCAGGAATGATAAAAAATGGGATGTTCTTAAAACCAACAGAAGAAAAATATTTTTAAAAAAGATAATTTACTTTTTCATTCTACACAGCTTTGTGAAAAAACTTCATATAAAACATCCAGCAGTCAATTGCACAAAAGTAGTTGTCCTGCCTTGAATCTTTTTTAAAACCCATACAACAAAACCCTCTTTGATTTTAAACTCCTTTTACTAGCAGAGCGAAAATGATCAGTTATATAATCTTTATTCTACTATTTAACAGATACTAAATATAGTGCCATTACTCAGAACAATACAGCGCATCACAATATGAGAAACACTGCTGAAGAGGAGAATGCAGCCGCTCTAGATAGATGCATTTTTAGTATTATGTTACTCAGGAAGAGCATCAAATATTTTTCTGAGTGACCTAATTTTCTTTGTCTGATCAAATGTGCCAGATGCTTCCTTATTCAGAGTTGCCACTCCAAGTGAAAAACTGTTTTCTGGCAGCCACTTGAAATCTTGTCTTCAGTTTTCTGTTAGGGATTATTATACAATCATTGCCTTGGCAGACTGAAAGCATATGGTAACTGGGCTGACATTATCTCTGCTATTCAAAGTTCCCCAAGGATGTGTGGGCATAGTCTGAGGTATAAACTGACCTTCCTGGTACATAAAAAATGCCACCCAAACTTGGCACTGACCAAGCAAACTGGGGCTAGAGAGCTTGGCATCTGGTTTCCATCTTTCTCTCAGGGTTGGAAGGATTTTTTTTTCCTTTTGTAGGTATTTCCATCGCTCAATCAGGAGAAAATTATAGGGATGGCTCAGTGCCTTTTAATGTGCACTTCCCAGGTAAAATTGTATCCTTGCAACCCGACTGAAGCTTGAAACACTGTATTTTGGTTATATCCATCCAAATCCTTACACCATTTAATCCCTGCTGTACTGACTAAGATTTCTTGTCTGTTCTCTTGAGGATTGAGAAGATGATAAAGATTTGATTTAGCCTTTCCCAGTATCCTTGTTGCTGGTGACTGGAGCCAATACTTGTAGGAATACACAGCCAAACTGCTGTGAGTGAACCCTGGGCATCCCAGCCCACGCTTGTATGTTCTCCTGGCACCAGGAACATGGTGACTCCCAGAGTGCTGTGGACCTTCTGAGCCCTTCTGGTACTTAGAAGTGGTGTCTGGACATCTGGATAAGAGGGACAGGGGCTGAGTGCAGACACTGAACTCCTTCCTCAGTGTGCAGGTTGCACTAGTTGTGTCTTTCTCCTTCAAACCTGCAAGGCAATGTGAGACCAAGGAGGCTACCTCTGAGCCCAGGGGGAAGAGCCAGGCCAGGGGTGACTCTCTGCACCTGCTCTTTTCTAGCACAAAGACAAGAGTGATACTTTTTCATTTGTTAAAATATGGAAGAAAAGTTCATTTTATTAGAAATTCTTTTGCTACTAGGTGGTAGGCAACAGACACTGACTAACCAGGGCAATTAAGTGCTCAGTGCAGATGCTCAGGAAATGTCATCAGATTTTTCTAACCAACAAGAAGACAAGATTACTGTGTGCACCTGAACAAACTTGCACACGCCTATCCATCAAAAGTCAGGAGAGAATTTTGATTTGGTTCTTATTGTCACTGTTTACTTTCTGTTGCCTTTGCCTTGAAGGTCCCAGTCCCCCCTTGCTCAAGATCCATCCACAAAGGCTATGTGTCTACTTCTGACCAAGAGAGGACCAATGGGCAGGAGGATGGGGTGTGTGCGGGCCCCGAGGAGGTCTGGGTAGGGTAGAGGAGTCAAAACCTGCTTCTTTCTTACCTCTTCTGATTTTGGGGAGGAAATTCTGGGGCTGACCTGCTCCCCATTTGTAACAGCTCAGGATCAGACCAGGGAGCAAGCCAGCAACCAAGCAGTGTTCATGACTGAGAGTCATGCTCAGTTCCTGTCTCTTTCATTTGTCAGCACAGTCTGCGCCAAAACCTCCTCCCTGCACTTGCTGTGGGAGACCCTTACATGCACGTATCTTTGGGACAGCTAAACTAAAGGTCTCAATTTAAGTCAGTATAGCCAAATGAGTAGAAATGTGGATGTTCAATAAACACTTAAACACTTAAACCTAGTTTATTTCTGCTGGGCTAAGTTGATTAGAAATTGATTTAAGATAAAAGAAAATGAGTTGCCCTTAAATTGTAGTACCTACATAGCCAATGCATTCCTGCAAGAAAATCAGTAACAGGTTGTACATTGACAAAGCTGTCACGGAAATGGAAATTATGTTTTCAAGCCATTTAGATTTTAGTTTCTTTAACTTAGTTTGATGTATCAACTATTACTAGTATCTACTGTTTCAACAAAACCAAGCGTATAAAAATCCTGTCTCATTTTGCAAATTCTATGTCCAAATATAGCACACCATACTTTTTTTCCCTTTCTGATTTAAACTATAAGCCTATAGACAGCTTAGGAAGTCACACAGAATTTTAAACAGGCAATATTGAAATAAATAAATCTATGAGATAATGTATTCTGCAATATAAAGACCTGCGATATCTCATTTTCTTCAAGACAGTCTGTAGTTTTACTGTAACTTAATAATGATCCAGACTATGGTATGGTCTCCTAACATATTGCTACAGGCAAGTTGTCCTAGTCACACCCCAAATTAAGAGAAAAACCTGTCTAAAATAGCAGCCACCCAGAGCAGACATGTCAGCTCAGGCAGAACTGGCCAGGACCTAGAAGACAGACAGAGAAGGTACAAGAAGAAATTGCAGAGGTAAGAAGCAGTGGTAGTGCTGGCTTCAGCAAACTCTATGGCAGGGCAGAAACACTGTCAGTGCATTGATTTTAATTCTTAGAAACAGATGAGTTTTATTAATAACTCTTTCCAGCCTGTCAGGTGTAATAGGAAAGCCCTAATAAGTGCTTCCCAACTGTGAATTTGCCATTTTGCTATCTCAGATTTCCTTGTCAGTGGGAGGAATTGGTTTCCCCTTCTCACTTCAAAGCCATCACCTACTCCTGATACCTTGGAGCCCTTCTCAGTGCCTGAAGCATCCTCCTTTGGAAACAAGCAAGCAAACAGAAAGAAGAAAGCTACTCCCAAATGCCCCTGTTAAACATTGCTCCAGAACTTTACAAAGTAATTTTCCTACAAATACCAGTCATTAAAAAATATCTGTTAAGGGTTATTGTGATTAGACAGCTGTGCTGCAGAGGGCCTGGACTCCCCAGCACACTTCAGCTGCCTGTTACCCAAGATAACATTATCTACATGGAAGTCTCAGACAGACTTGAAGTAATTATCAGTGATGTAAATTGTTGTTCTCCATTCTATGTTTGTCTGTGCAGAGCAAGTCAAGGAGGTCTTGGAAGCCTTTTTAGCCAGCATGTCTTCTTGGATCATTTATTTGCCCAAGTTTAAATCCCAGGACAGTAGTTTAACGTGACTTTTTTCCTTGGTGTGTAAGATGCAATTTTAGAGAGGAAGCTGGATATTTTTGGGTCCTTCTCTCCTTGCTCAGTAATCTTTCACATTTTTTTCTTAGACTTTCCCTGTAAAATACAGTACCTTCTACCTCCTTTTTGTGATGTGCTCTGCCCTGCATTTCATCCCTACTACCTGCTCTTTCCAGCTCCCCTATCAGCTGTGAATCCTTTGTCATCAATAATCCAGTACTTTAACTGGCTTAGAGTTTCCTTCTCTCTCTGTGTCCCGGTCAGATGCCAGATTAGACCCAGCAGAAGCCTGCTACTATCCCTGTTGTATGTATTAATCTTCTTACAAGTATGGTCTGTTCTGTATTTAACCTCTCCTCCCTGCACAGCCAGGTGATACCGAGAGCTCCAGCAAAGTTTTTTGCCTTTGCACATTAATGAGTGAAGCATTAGTAACACATAAGTGTAATTTTATATAATAGATTTAGCTAAAATTGCTTAAGGCTCTAATCCCAGGTACATAATTTGGGCTACCATGCAGTCTCCTCTTCCCATAATGGGCATTCATGTTGTAGGGATTTAAGTTACTTTGTATTGGGAAGACTAAAGTTCATCAGGTGAGAAACTCCTTTGGAATCAGTGGGTTACACTGCTTAACCAGGGCAGTAAGATTGGTCTCTATGTCTGTACTGCAGAGCTGTCTACAACTGTGCTAGGAAGTGAGATAAATCTTTGATTTGGGATTTTTGTCCCCATGTGGATTACACTGTACATCTGGGGATGTGCCTCACTGGTAAAAGAAAAAGAACAGAAGCTGGGAGCCCTGTCTTCTATTCCTGGCTCAACCCCAATTCACTGCGTGACTGTAGGCAAATCACTTAAGCTGTCTCTGGGATAATAATCGACACAGCAGTTCCAGGAGGCTTAATTTTTAAAGTGTCAACTCATATATTTTCTCCGATGTGCCTCAGGAGATGTCCCCTTCCCTTCACTGGGAGCAGGAGCAAGGCCTTAGAACTGACAGCAAGATTTGCAACCCCTGACCCACTCTTCCCTAGTCTGCCATAACTATCTCATGCAGAATGTTTAATAATGATGCCAGAAATGCTATCCCAGAGCTCTGAAAGCCTCTTATCAACTCTGATTCCTAAAGTACAGTGTACAGAATCCTGTGTAATGGTTTTCTTTTCACTACTTTCAGCACTAATTTTTCTCTCTTGCGATGCCAGCAGATGCATAAATCTGCTGCCAGTGATTTTATCTTTGGTTTTACTGATTGCCTGACTTAACTGTGTAGCAAGAAAGTTGGATATTTTCTTCTGGTGTGATTTTGTGTGCCTGAAATCCTAAACTTTCAGAAATGCCTAGGGATGGGTTGTATCTTTGTTGGGATAGAGACTGAAGTTTACATGTTCTTCATTTGAGAAGAGCTATAAACTGTATATGCATTCTTCCGAAAAGCCACTGTCTTGAAGTGAAAGTATAGGAAAAACCAATCAGCTATGAACATCCAGCACACAGAAGACTCCTCCCAAACATTTTCACAGGGTGAATCGCATTCAAAGCAAGATAGGTACCAGACATGTCTCCCCATATGTAACCCCCTTGTAGTTTCAGTGGCATCTGGTCCCTGTGGCAACTACAAGAAAACCACTACTTTCATGGGTAAATATTATTGCTAAAGTATTTGGTGTGTTTCTCTTACTGAAATTTAGCAGCTGGAGGCAACAGAGGGAGTAAGACTGCGGGCCAGCACAGCTCTCTGCAATTCACTGCAGTGAAATGATGGGACACTGCTTGGAAGTTGCCCTTCCAGGTACCTGGGACAGGACAGACATCAACAAAGTCAGTGGAAAAGCAATCGTTCAAACCTCATCATTGAGTTAGATACCTTGCCTGAATGATGAAGACTTGTATTAGTGTAATTTCCTGGATCACAATATGGTATTTCAAAATGTCTGCTACCATTCACTTTTAAAGCATATGTATAACACATATAGTCTTGTCGCAGCTGACACCTTTTTTAGAGTTTGCTACATGAGAGTACTCTGTTGCTGATGAATCAAGCCATTTTTGGGACTGGCTTGCTTCTGAGTATTTTGGAGGAGAAAAGTAAAAAGTCAACTATTCTTCAATGAAACATCCCTATCCCTATCTTTTGAGCAATTCTTAAATCAGAACTTTCCTTTGTTCTTTTTTTTAATAACCGTTATAAATATGATGTGACTAACCATTCTTCAGAGTTCTAGTAGAGTTAAAAAAAAACATTACAGCTAAAAATCTTGGCTCAGGAAAGCATCCTTCATTAGGATAACATTTAACACATGCCAAGTCCACCAGGTCCCAGCTCAAGGGCAGAAAAGATGCAATGATTTATCACAGACCGAACTACAATGAATAACAAGAGGTCATGGAGCCCATGTCCTTGCCCCAAGGCAGTCCCAGTGACACTTCTGTAATCCCACCAGAACCAGTTGTAAACTGTGGGAACAGACTCCAATAGGCTGGTCTGCCAGAGACCCAATTATCTACACCTTGTAGGTAATTCACTGCCCTTCTGCTAACAGAGGGGCACAAGACTTGTCTGCAAAAACATCAGCTGTAGCCACTGGAAGAATTTCATTTTCAATCACTATGAAAAACGAAGGAAATTACAGCAAGAAAAGTACAGCAGGTGGCTTGGGTGCTAAACAATTTAGGCCTGCACTCCTCTCTTGTTGGCAGTAGTAAGTGTAGCATGGGCATCACAGAAAGAGGTGTGCTGGGCCAAATTCTACCCTCAGAGGTGTGTGCACACAATTTCCAATGACATCCGTGGGAATTGGGCATGTGGATTGAGGCCACAATCTGGTTCTTTATTTTCAGCTCCTCTATTATGATCATGGCATGCTAATTTCTAATACCTTTAGCAAAAATAACACAGGAAGGCTTAAATATTAATGCTGCCAAATGTCAGAAAAACCTCTGCAATATACTCTTGAGCAAATTCATGCACACACATTTCAGGAACTACAGCCATGCTCATTATAGGAACCTGACATTCTCAATCAGTTAAAATTCTCCTTATCTTCATTGGGGTTTTGCCAAGATAAGAACTGAATAAGAGCTGCTGGATTAGCTCCTTGGTAGCTGATTTGGATATGGATCTCCTGACAGCCATGGTCACAGCTTCTCACTTAGAGATGGATGCAGAAGCACAGATGTCATCTTGGATTTGCCAGATGATAAACATTCAAGTAGGTTCACCCTCTCCTCAACAAAATGAGGACTGAAGTAAAACAAATGTAAACTCATAGGTAAGAAGAAAAGTGCAGGTGTAGATTTACTAGAAGAAGGAATAAAGCCAGGAGATTATCCCCTCACCAATCCCCAGTACCACATTCCTTGCCACTTCTCACATTCACTGGGAAATAAAGGAGGTACTGGACTCAGCTAAGAGGAGACATGAAAACCTCCCCAGCTGCAAGTACATTGTGTGGGCTTGCTTTTGGGAAGAAACAGGCTGTGGGTCAAGGCTGCAGCACCTGCATCCTACCCCTGCCAGCATGGGGGGTCCCACCTATCCTAAGGACACATTCAGCAGCCTGTGTTTGCCTGGGCCTCCAGCAGCAGAATTCATCTTGCTAAATCAGACGCCTTCCCATACCAGCTGCAGGTGGACACTCAGGTCCATAGGAGGGAGAGGGGGGAAATTATGTACCTGAACCTGATACATTTCTGCACAGAGTTACTCAGCTAGCACAAACTCTCCTTCAGGGTACAGGACCAGAGGGAAGATGGTAAAAAAGCAGCAGCATTTTTTACCAAGGGAAGATGAGGCGGGTTGCACAGGCGGCCCCACCGTGAGGCAGTCAAGTGGTGTATTATACCTGCCTAACCTTCTGCTAAAGGGAAGAGTCTCCATGGCCCTTGGCCCTCTTTTCCCCCCTGGTTTGGGTGTCACTGCAGCAATGTGTCTGTCTCCTCCCCATTCTGCAGTCTTTGGCAGGCCCTATGGTCAGGCTTGTGGGATCTGAAGCTGTTAGGGAATATGGAATAGAATAAAAATTAATAAATATCTTAATTATTTTGAAAGTGCTGCTGTAGAGTCAGAAAACTCCATGGAATACAACAAAGCCACATAGAGGGGGCAATAAACCAGTGGTGTCAGGGAAGGCACAAAGGGCGTGAAAAAGAGGGACCCCTGGAAAAAACTGGGGCAGTGGAATCCTGCCTCTGGACATTGTTCTGCATCTCATGGGTCCCACCTATGAGCTGCCCTTCACCAGGGCACACAGAGGGCAGCAGTGGCACTGCCAGGGGACATGTATCCCAAATCCCCTGGCAGTGGTGCTGGCTCCAGCATGTCCTCGTTTTGCTCTCATGCTTCCATTTCGTAACGGCACGGAGCGTTGGCTGCTCAGCGTGTCTGGAGGCTGGCTGGGGTGGCAGGAGCCCTCGCCTTCGGCACCGTGCCTGTGCAGGCACCCCAAGCCTGCCATCGTCCTCCAGAAATGCACAGCCTGTCACAACTCGTTGCTTAATGCTAAACTACCCATTATAAATAAACATGGTCCTAATAATAGCTCGCCTGACCTGACTCACTGTAGGAAACAGCCTCAGAAATAAAAGAAGATGACTTTCAAACAGAAGAGTTATAATTTTACATAAATAAAAAATGAAAAGGGCAGCACAGGACAGGCACGGGGAAAATCGCGTTGCAGGGAGTCGAAGTTGCAGTCTCAGGGTGTTAATGGGCTTGCCTGGTTGCTAAATCTGACACTGTCTTCCCCTGTACATTTGCTGGAATTTGACAGATGGATGTGGAGAAATATTACTCGAATTGTCAGATAACCGTTAGTCACCCAGATTAAAAACAAATTCTATTGACATTATGTCATACCTTGGGAGCCCAAAACAGATATTGATGTTTTCATCTTGTTGCAGGGAGGAGGGAGATGGGAGTGGGTAAAGTTAGAAATCAAAATCGCATCTGGTAGAGCAAGTCTTTTGGCTTTGTTTGAAAAATGACACCACAGCACAGTGCACTTATCTGAAAATGAGAGATAGCGCAATCTAAAGAGATAGTAAAGCCTATCTCACTCTCAAATGAATGGGAGACAAAGACAGTGCTATCATTAAAAAAAACCCACAACTTTTGAGACCTGTAGACAATCGTAAGTCCAAGTATAGGAACCAGATTCACTTAGTGGATGCTACAAGATTCACCCCTCAAAAAGCTTCTGACACCAGTGGATGTGTGGTGGATGAGCTCTGCGCATCCAGGGGAGCACAAGGTGCTTTTTCTCACCTTTGGTAAAAAAGCAGAGGGAGATGCAATGCGTGTTCATCAGCATGTGGAACAGCAAAGATTTGAACTTGCTAAATCTGCAGGAGACACAGCTTTGAGGAGAGCTCACTGCTGGCCAGCATCTAGGAAGGGCCATGAAGAAGTCAAAACCTGACACTTCACAGAATCTCGAGGCTGCAGGGTGAGAAACAATCACAGAATCATAGAATTGTTTAGACCCTTAAGATCATTGAGTCTAACCATTAGCATAGCACTTAAAAGATCACTATTAGCCATGTCCCCAAGTGACACATTTATACGTCTTTTAAATACCTCCAGGGTTGGTGACTCAACAGCTTTCCTGGGCAGCCTGTTTCAATGCCTAACAACTCTTCTGATGAAGAATATTTTTCTCATATCCAATCTACACTTCCCCTAGTGCAACTTGAGGCTATTTCCTCTTATCCTTGTTACTTGGAAGAAAAGAAAGACAACCTCCTTTCAGGCTGTAGCAGAGAGCAATAAGGTCACCTCTGAGCCTCCTTTTCTCCTGCCTAAACAAATCCAGCTCCCTCAGCTGACCCTCACAGGACTTGTGCTCCAGACCCTTGACCAGCTCTGTTGCCCTTCTCTGGACACATTCCAGCCCCTCAATGTTTTTCTTGTAGCGGAGGCCCAAAATTGGACACAAGATTAGAGGTGTGGCCCCGTTACTGCTGAGAATGGGGGGACAATCCCTGCCCTGGTCCTGCTGGCCACACTATTGCTGATACAGGCCAGGGTGCTGTTGGCCTTCTTGACCACCTGGGCACACACTGGCCCATTTTCTGCTGGCTGTTGATCAGCATTTCTAGGTCCTTTTCAGACAAGCCCCAAGCCCATAGCACTGCATGGGGTTGTTGTGATTCAAATGCAAGACTACTGGATCAGTAAGAGGCATAAGGTGTAAAAAGGGAGGTTTGAATTGGATATAAGGTTAGCTAGAGGTAGTGGAATCAGTTGCTCCAAGAGGCTGTGCTGTCTCCTTGTTTGAATTTTTTCAAAACAAAGCCACAAGCAGCCTGGCCTCAAAGTTGTCCTTGCTTTGGGCAGGAGGTTGGACTGGAGATCTCCTGAGGTCCTTTTTAACCTGAATTGTCCAATTATTCCTGTGATAAATTCACAAACTGTTTCCGCTTTGTTAACCTCCATGGTGACTGTGATGATTTACATCCCTGAGGATCTGGTGTTAAGTTTGTAGGCAACTGTCCCAGAATCAACAAAAAAACACAATTGTGTTTTGCATGAATTATTAGGTGGTATGAAGATGTCTTGAAAGGCCTCTACCAGTAATAAACCAATAAAATATACTGGAGACATCTTGAGGCAACAGAGAGATTTGAAGTGACCTTGTATTTGGTAAGTGTTACGTGTATGTACAGAACTGACTGTGACTTTGATATTAAGTTTTTCTTTCTCAATGCAGTACCTTACTAATATTCTTTCCATACAACATGGCCTGTGCTTCTAATTTCCTAAGTTTATAAAAAAGTCAAAAGAGGAAGACTGAAATTCCATCCCAGAACATCATATTGATTACAACATGGTTCATTGCTGCCGTTTGAACTGATACCCCACACAGACACTAATTTGAGATGGCAGAGAAAAAGATAGCAGGAGTGACCTGTCATCTAAGCCAGACCCTCATTCACAGATTCACTGTATCTTTGAGAAAAGAATGACTTGTTATCCTGTTACCTGAAATCACACTTCAATCAGGTTAAAATAAAAGGCAAATACATTAATTTACTCAGAGCATCCAAAACAATCAACGCAGTTACAAATGTATATAAAATAGGCAATGGCTGAAATTCAATAGGAAGTTATGGGGCTGCATTGGGTGGACACCCATCAGTCCCCAGACTGTTCAGTCCATCCAGGACTCCAGACATTGAGCATGGCACTGCCAGGTGCATCTTCTGGGACACCCCCAAGGCATCTCACTTGGGGTGCATAGCTTCTCTGGGGGAGCCCCACTAGAGAGCTGTCCCCAGTGCCTGTCTTCCTTATGTTCCTCTCAGATCACCTATCCTTCAAGATCAGCTCATTGTCTCTTTCATTATCATATTATCTTTTTTGTTCAGGCTTTGCTTTGAGCTCTTTGAAAGGTCCAGACCAGTTTCGTTTGTCATCTTGTAGTTCACACTATTTCTTCTTGCCAGAAGGCATTCTGATATCTCTAAATGCTATTTAAATAAAATAGTAGGGCCTTTTTCCTTCTTAGATATGGAAATGCCTCTCTGTTGGATGAGAGTTCCTGCATTTAACTGGCTCATGAACAACTCTATTTCAGGAGAGTGCCCCTCCCTGGCTGGCCACTTAGAATTTCTCTGGCCCTTCTAGTCTGTAGCACTGTATAGGAGCACACTACACAGCCTCCAGGGCAGGTAACTGCATGTGGCTCACTCCAGCTCTTGCCTGAGATCAGACACAATCAGTAGTTAATCTTGCTGGGATACTGACAGGTTTCTCTGCATTAGGCTGAGGTGACTGTTGCGTGACGTGGAGTTTGATTTTCTCACTAGGCTCCACCAGAGTTGGGGAAGGGTGACAAGAATACACAAAGCTAAGAAAAGAACAGCAGAGGGTTTTCTTGAGGTAGAATTCAGGTGTCTGTCTCATGCTATCAAGCAGCTAAGAGACAGTCAAAAACACAGATGCTGGCAGGCAAGTCTGAAACAGAAAAATACATTAGGAATGAAAATAGAATAACTTATTAAATATTTGAATGGTTCTATTGAAATAGGTGGGGAAAAATGTTGTAAACTTTTATCTTTCATATTGCCAAAGAGAGTACTTTTCATTTTCTGTTAGGGCACAAGGCAAATATCAGTGGAAACACTGTAACATACCACGTTCAACTTCACCAAATTCAGAACTGTTATGGTACGCAAATATGTGTAGCTGAAATGCCTGCCTACGCCATGACAACTGCTTTTTCAGGCTAATTCTCTGCTTCATTTTTGTCTTGGCTTCTTGTTGAAACTGGGATTAAAATAAAGAGGCAGGCAGCCTACCTTGCCAGATAGCCTTAATTAATTAACACTGTGAACAGAGCAATTTAGTCTTGTTTTCTTCTCAGAGTCAATCTGCAGCATCCCCATAAAGGCTCTGCACTCCTGAAACTAATCAGACCTCAAGAAGTTTGGCATCCTTTCGTCCCCTTGAAGACTTACAGAGACCCAGGCAAATATGATACAATAAATTTGGCAAGAGAAGTCACTCATATACATCTGGTGCGTGTCACATACTTCATCTTTTTTACAGGAACCAGCCTGAAACCTTCTGCTCTGTAAATGGGTGTGAGTATTCTGTCATCAACAGTCTTGAGGGGACCTTTCTGTTTAAGCAGTTGTCATGCTTAACTTATGGATGTTTGAAAGATGTAAGGTGGAGCTGGTCATTTGAGGCTTATCTTGTAATGGTTGATGAGGATGAGATCCTGTCATTCCCTGGAGCACTTAGCATGACCACGTGCTAGACCCCAACATGAGGATGAGATGAAGCACTCTCTACAGGTGGTTGCCTCTGCCCTTTGACTATAACAGGGAGTTTAGATGTCTGACTTTCAGATGCCTGATTACAACAGATGTATCCTGCCCAGACACAGTACAGCTGGAGTAAAACATATAAAATATGCTGAAAGCTTAATAAAGTTTAATGCATTTCCAAATGTGGACCTTAAAAAACTGCAATGGTGTGTGTCTCCTTCCCCCAGCAGCAATTAATCTTGAGGTAACCCAACTCTTTCTTTTCCAAGTTTACATAACTTGTCATTCTATATTCAAGAATAAACATTTGGTTTCTTCCATACCTAGAAGAAATTATGAAAAACGAGCAGATTTTTCTTTGTAGCTGAAGTACAATGGACTTTTTGAAACAATATGCCTGACCACTGGAACATTCACCTTCTCTCCAGGAATTTCACGGATCACATTATGTTTTAGACAGAGGTTTCTTCATCAACTCAGAGAACTTTGAACTATATTCTTTATTGTACTATTTATGTAAATATTAGCTGTCACATCATACATTCTAAATGCTGACTGTAATGATAAATAAATATTGCTTGCGGGGCATAGGTGAGGTCTTGGGATATGATGAAATGTTAAAAGTATAAAAAATTGAGGACAAATATTAATAAAATCCAAATTACTATTAGTTTTGTACCTCTGGCAATACATTATCCAGCTGTCACTGAAGAAAATAGTAATTTCTTTTTACTAAACTGCATGATTTTTAATGGAAGTATTCTAAATCTTATTTCAAGAGATCTCCAGAAGGAAAAATTTGAGCTGCTCTGGGGCATTTTTAAACGATGCAATTTTTAAACTAGACAATAACATGGTTTTATAACAGGCCACGCGAACCCAGTTCAGCCACAGGAGCAATGCAGGCATGCAGTAGATGTGCAGGCACTGGCTGTAGGTAGCTTTAGGCAGAAGCAAAGCTCAGTGTGTAGAGATGTGCAGAGAAACGAGCAAGGCACTACAAGGATGGACAGGGGTGACATTATGCCACCAACACCTTCCCCAGCACCAAGAGCTGCCTCCTGCATATCTGGCTGCACCTGATGGACTGCAAGGTTCTCCTCCCTGTGCAAGGATGGCTGGCACTCGCACCTCTTCCATCCATCCTTGGATTAGTTACATCAGTATAAATCCCTGTAGCCTTTACTAAGTGTGCAATAGGTGGTCTGCAGAAGTAACAGAGGAGTCACAGGAAAGAATTGTAAGTGCTTTGAGGGCTTTAAATCCAGTATTACAATCAAAGTGTGATGGAACTGAAGTTCTGTAACGACCAGACAGAATGGTAAGCATTCCCCACAATGCAGAAATCATTAATTCAACCAAGAATGAAGACAGCACCATCTTTTTCATTATCCCCTAATTTAATTGTCACAGATTAAAGCCTGGCAAATCTGGGCACAGATTCCTGTTGTCAGACTTCAAAGAGAGCTCCTGAAGTCTTCTGCCAGAATCAATGATCATCGCTATATCCTTTTCTCACACAGCATCTTTATCTTCCCTAATGCTAATGAACATTATTTTTGCATGCTTCGGAGCAGGCTAAAAAATACACTCTTGAATCGCATTTCCCATGCGAGGGGAAAAATGAACCCTTCTACATTTGTTATTCTCCTCTAACAAGGATTAAACCATGGTGTGGGTACTAATGAGTGACTTGCAGTTGCCCGCCTCTCACTTTAGTTTAGTCCTCAGGAATATTGAAGATGAAATTTCTCAGCTGAAATCATAACAAGCTCTATAGATTAAACGTTTCAGAGCTGTTCTTATAACAAATAATCAAGCTGTCGAGATTGCTTGCCATGCAGACTTGCAGACCTCTTGGGTCACTGTTGCCAAGGAGTAATTTTCTTTAAAGTAGACTCCCTTGTCCATCTCATGTTTAAGAAAAACAGAAACAGTAGATTTCAAGGAACTTGGTGTGAATGATACACATTCATTTCACATCAATTTGCCTACTCCATGTGCTATTTTTCAATATGCACCATAATTGCTAATTACAAAAAGAATTAGGCTCCAGAGCTGAATTAAGGTAGAAAATACCTGAAAGAATTTCTGATGGAGCTATAACGGATGATAAATTTGCTTCTGGAAGTATATCCATTTTTTTTCTAATAGCTACACAACAGTGAAAAGTCAATTACTACCATATTATCATTGTCAAGCAGAGGTCACAGAGACAATTCTCCTGTGTGCATATGTGTCTGCAAATCAGTGTCAGGGAAGTACCTGATAAATTTATATCTTCATTCTTTACTGCCCTGTTGATATTCGCCTCAGTAGTACAGCAAAGCTCATACATCTTTATTCCTTTTCCATCCACTAAAATTTTATTTATGGGGTGGAACATTTACTACAATGCAAAGTGCTCGAACCTGGCTGTAAGCAGATCATACAAACTATGAGACATGGTGCATTAGGCAAGATGTTATATACACCTTTCCAAGTAATTGATTTCCAAACTAGCACTGGCTAATTGAGGGACTCTGTCATTCAATATGAATTAAACAAGAATATCTATTGGATGCAGTGGCTCATTTCTCACCATTCTGCCCACTAAAAGGGGAGAATGGAATTATAATAACTAATACAGTGAAATATAACACTTGGTATCACTTAAAACATGATACCTGGTGTCAGTTATTCTCATTAGATCACTGTCTTTTTGGGCTCCAAACATCAAAACAAGCAAATCACACTTCTTCAGCAATTAGCCAACAGAAATTGGGAAAACTGTCCAGAGACTGATATAGTGGGTGGCATCCCTATCCGTGGTATGGAGAAGGGACAATGGGTTGAAACTTAATGGTCATTAAGGTCCCTTCCAACCTAAACCAATCTGTGATCATCTTCTGGAGGGCAGGAAGGCTCTGCAGAAGGATCTGGACAGGTTGAGATAGATGGATAAGCTGACAGATAGATGGGCTGGTACCAGCAGTATGAGGTCCAACAAGGCAAAATTCCACATCCTGCACTGGTGGCACAACAACCTCAGGAAGTGCTACAGGCCAGGGTCAGAGCAGCTGGAAAGTTGTCCAGTGGAAAAGGACCTTGGGGTGCTGTTTGAGAGCAGCTGAACATGAGCCCAGGTGGTCAAGAAGGCCAACAGCACCCTGGCCTGTATCAGCAATAGTGTGGCCAGCAGGACCAGGGCAGGGATTGTCCCCCCATTCTCAGCAGTAACGGGGCCACACCTCTAATCTTGTGTCCAATTTTGGGCCTCCGCTACAAGAAAAACATTGAGGGGCTGGAATGTGTCCAGAGAAGGGCAACAGAGCTGGTCAAGGGTCTGGAGCACAAGTCCTGTGAGGGTCAGCTGAGGGAGCTGGATTTGTTTAGGCAGGAGAAAAGGAGGCTCAGAGGTGACCTTATTGCTCTCTGCTACAGCCTGAAAGGAGGTTGTAGACAGTGGCTGTAGCCAGGTGAGGGTCAAATCCTTCTCCCAAGCTATCAGTGACAGAATGAGAGGACTTAGCTTCAAGCTACGCTGTGGAAGGTTCAGGCTGCACACCAGGAGGAATTTCTTCGCAGAAAGGGAGATTAGACATTGGAATACCCAGGGAAGTGGTGCAGTCACCATCCCTGAAGGTGTTTTAGGAAAGACTGGAGGTAGCACTTAGTGCCATGGTCTAGCTGACAAGGCGGTGGTCAGTCGAAGGTTAGACTCAATGATCTCAGAGATTTTGCCCAACATAAGTGATTCTGTGATTTTCTGATTCTGTGATGATTCCATGATTCTATGAAACTTACAAAATTTTCTAGGACATCTATAGCAGCAACATTGAAACTGGAGGAAACCTGTCACCAGGCAGGCTTCTATCAGAACAGAGACTCTTGGGCTTCTTTAAATTCACACTATCTAGGTAAATTTGCTCCTCAGGAGGAAATCAGACAAAGAAGATCAGACAATCTGCTCTTGGGAGTCTACCAGCATAGGTTTGCCTTTGGAGCATAGTCAAAAGACAACTGAGGTCAGATATAGTAGGGAAGGGCATCCCTGGCATTTTTCAGGGAGGGACAGTTCTGGTATAAGGATGCCATTTTCCTTCAGAGCTTTCTGAAGGCTGCACAGACTTGTGATATAAACAATTTCAGGAGACGATATTTTCTAGTTTTATACTCTCTCATTTGGTGTGGAAGAAGGGGTTTGGGACCAAAGTGTCATTCAGATTTCATTTGCTCTGCCAGGTTATCTGCCTGCTGGTTTATGACTTCTTAACAATTTGTTTGCAAGGCACATGATTCTGTTAAAGTTCAGCTGATCCATGACTTTGTCATAACTTACAGAGGTGCTGCCAGGGAGATGGTTATTGGGCCAGAAGAATTCAGGCAGAGGAAAAAGAGGAGACACCCCGGTAAATTCATCATCATCTCCAGAAGTGAAGTACAACAGAGCAGCGCAGGCACTGGGAACCCAGGATGATGCAAAAAGATCAGCAAATATAAACATACATATTTCAAGAGGGATTTAAAGTACATACAGACAATGCAAATATCTGCATTGAAATGGAAAGTGTTCCTATACAAGGAACAAAAACCCTTGGAGTTTACCATCTAAGATAAACATCAGTGCTGTGGATTTAAAGAGAGTTTTCCTATGGTAGATGTTTCCATAGTGGCCTATTATGGAGGTGCTTATACTGCTGAGGCTCACTTTACTATCAGCGTGATCCCCCATCAATTTTACATAAGAACAAAGAAATAATGCACAGATTTAATACACTCTCAATTGGAGTAGTCATTAAGAATCCATCATAATCCATCTTCATTTCTCATTCTTCCTCAGATGCTCATGGTTCTGCAAGCAACGGGCAAAAATAAATAGCAAATTCATAATGATATTGCAAATGTAAATTAAAAATGCTTACAGATGGAGAGAATATTTGGAAGAGTTAAAAAACTTAAAAATGCTAGGAAAATAAACCAACAAGCTCTTCCAATAGCTAAATTTCTCATGTCCACCTGACAACTTATACCCTGACCTACTTTTTCTACAAATAAATATAGTCACTTGCATTTTATTACCAAAATAGAAATATTCAAAGATGACAGGAAGTCTGAGTATGATTCAGTTAGAAAAGGCAGTCAGTAAAAGCTATGGAAAACCAGATTTGCTAAACTAGAATTACTCAAAAACTACTTGATAAGGTGAAAAGCACAAATAATTCACCCCTGGTAACCCATAGCTGCTGAAAATCACCTCTGAATTATCACAATCAAAACACTTCTTCGTAGTAAAAAAAATAATTTCTAAGATGAAGAGACTTCAAAGAGAGGATCTTTTCAGTCCATTCTGAAGGGGAAAAATGCAGGAAAAATTATAGATCCTTTCTTTTTCCCTGAAGATTTTATGGTTTCCCACTGCAGTCTGTTGAGATTGTGTGAGTCCTAGCATCCGTCTACCTGAAACTCAGTATTCAGCCCTACAGAAGGGTATATCATAAGATGTACTCATTCCTTGCTTGAATGCAGATTATTAGCAAAGACTGTTTTCAAACACAGGTATGAGCATTGCCCTTAGGACTGAGTGGTGCTACAAGATTCTTGAGGAAAATAGATATATAAAAAGTTGGCACAGGATGGAGCCATTGCATGGGGTGCCTTAGGAAATTAACTCCAGGGCTACTCCAAGAATGTTTTTTTCTCCACGCCCCACTGGCTTTCCTTCCCAGCCATCTATGTAATTGTTAACTGGCCTCTTTACATCTCAGACTAGTGGACGAAAGTGTGGGGATGATTCTCCACTTACTGATTCTGCACTACTCCTGACATCACTTGTTATCTACTAGTTTATGTAAATACAACAGGGAGGAAATAACCTAACCTATTTCCCTCAGAGGAAGTGATTAAGCCTTAAATATCAGTAGAAACAGAAAGAAAATAATATACTCCAGCATTGTTTAGTTATGGACTTATGAGAAAGAGCATGATGCTCAGATCTTCATGATGCTGAAAATCTTCTCTGATAAGCTGAGAGCCCTTTACCTGCTGTGCTTGATGGCTCTGAGCTCATCAGCAGAATGATCAGTGTAGCACTTGGCTGAGCTCTGAGACATTTTATGGGAAAGAATTTCCAGGGAAAGTTTTCTGCTTCTGCGGCTATCATGAGGCTGAATACGTTTTGTCAAGGGACAGAGGGGATTTATCTCCAGGTAATCAGAAATGCTCGTGCTGGACTGCAGACTTCACCCCCAGGATTTACACATGCAGTGAGTGCTGCTCAGGGGCCAGAGGCTGTGCCAATACATGAAGTAAAGGCTCCCTCGGGCTGGCCTAGGACTGCTACATCTGCTCCTGAAAACACTCACAAGGAAAGATGTCTCAGAGTAAAGGTCTCAGCAAAGGTGAGGACTGTGCGGAAGAGATTTCAGTTTCAGGATCTGATCCACCTCCTCCCTCACTTAATAAGGCAATGTCCTGTGGCTGCAATATCACTCTCCAGAAGATACCATTGTTACACAAAAGACTCTTTAATCAGAAGGTAGGCAGGTAAAACCTTTCCTTTCTATATAACCACTGCAGTTAGTAAGGAGATGAAAGCCATTTTAGCAAACCCTTCTTTCTCAATCAGCTTTTTTCTCTTTTCTTTTTCCTGTTGCAAACATGAGTGGAATCTCTGGGTCATGGTGATCACCAAGGAAACAACTTCCTTGAAAAGAAAAGGTACAGATTTAAAGAACAAGTGTGGTTTGGCTTGAGGGCTAGCTCAGTGGCTGCCAGACCTATATTGGATGATGTTGAAAACCTGCCTTCAATGTCTTTTCTGGAATCTTTGGGCAGTCCTTGCAAGGATTTGTAGTTATTATCTACATCTGAAACTCAACAACACCATACATCACAGCTCCAGGTGTGGAGGGAGTGTGTCCTGCTTCCTGGGAACAGATAACCTCCCCTCCTCATGATTTGGAAGAGGGAACAACTAGAAGGTTATGAGGTGAAGGTGATGTCCAATGCTGGCTGCTAAAAGGTGGCGAAGATGGAGGGAATTCAAGTTTCACACTCTTTTTCCTATTGCACATCTTTGGAGAGGCCTGGATTTGAAAGTTGAGTCAACCCAGTTTTCTCAGAGTCCATTGTGCATTGTGCAGAGGAAGAGAAGGGTGGCCTTCTTTATTGAAAGAGTCCTTTCTGACTCTTTCTGACTCTGAAAGAGAAGCAATTTCTGCTGCAGTATATCCCGATGAGCATACAATGTTTCTTTAAATCTGGTTTTTTGGGGAGTGTCCTGTGGGAAGAATGCGCGAGTTCCATAGTTTCAGCTCTGTAGTTTTCTTAGAGCTATGTCAAAATGCTGTGGTGCCAATTCTCTTCCATTTTTGTTAATTGTTGAAGGAAATATCTTAATTCTGTAGAAGAATGTGCAAGTGTAACATATGACTTATTATCAAGAACCCAATTTCTTTATGCACTCTAAAACTCCATCTGTCCTGTCATCTGGAGTTGGCTACTACTCCTCTAACACACAAACACAGATTAAGAATAAGAAGTCTTAAATACCCAGTGTATTAACCAAAGCAGGGATGGATTTTATTTAACAGAAAGTGTTGGAACAGCAGACTCACTTCTGTCATGTGGGTATTTATGAGGGTATTACCTAGGAGTTCCTGTTTCTGACATCAGGTAACCTAATTCACAAATTTATGAAACTGTGGTCCATTCTTAGGTGTTGCACAAAGAGCCAGGGCCACAGGGCATTTCACTGGGCATTTTACTGCCTTTGGAGAGATAATGTTTTGTTTTTTTTTTCCTACCCACTGCTGATAATGTAAGGGTGTTCACACGGCAGACTGCTCTAGTGTACACTGGCAGAAATTGTTCCCACCAGCTCAAGGTTTCTGACCTAATAAGCACTGTGACTTTATGGCACTTGGAAAGAGTGATTTGCACAGAGCCAGCCTGTCCTGTCCTTGCTGGCAGGTCATGCCAGGTCTGCAGTGCTCCTCCCTCCCTTCTTCCCACAGCCAGAGCATGAACCTGGCCAACATTCTCAGGAATTAAAGACTCGGTCTTGGTGACTTCCAGTGTGGCATTTGCAGCAACATAAACTCACTATACAGAGATTTTGAATAGTCAGTAAGTTTTTGGGTTTTTTTTTTGTTGTTTTGTTTTTTTTTTTGTTTTTTTTTTTTGATAAGTCAGTAAGGAATGACTTAGATAAGCACAGGAGCAAAGCGTGTGCTGGACAATTTAGACTGTGGCTCAACAAAAACCCCATAAATTTGTTCATGCCCCTTCATAGCTGTGGACTCAAGACAAGCATGTGCTTAAATGCTGCCCTGAGCAGCTGTATTCTTAGTTTCCCACCTTGTATGGATTAGGCCTTTCTTAAAGAAAGTAAAAGTCATTGTTGAAAACTTGGCCCCTCTTGTTCTTTCCAGAAACCTTGTGGTGTGGTGATGAGTGTGAGATAGAGCCAGTAGCATCCACAGAAGACAAGCAGAATGATAATAGCAGAACAGCAGCCCTTGAAGAAGTGCAAAACATTCACTTGCTAATTTTTTACCTATTATGTAGATATCTGGAATAAAGAAAGAGTGTTAAACAATAATGCTCATTCCTAGACTTGATCATCTCTCATGAAATTCAGAGATTCTTTTTTAAAAGAATATGTTCAATAACTACAGAAAATAATTCAATTCAGAATTGATTGAATGGATATTTTCCATTCATTTTATATGGAGCAAATTCAGGTCTATGGGAATGAAACTTGCAACAGAGATCTCTGAAAAAAACTATGGAATAATAACAGGTCTAACTATGTATTATACAAATATTAAATTTTTAGAAGGACCCCATGTGGGTAGAGTAAAATACACTTTGATAGTCCAAGAGCAAAAATAAAACAAATAAGTCAACAAACAAAACCAAAAAACAACAACAAAACAAAACAACACAAAAAAACGAAAACCAAACCAAAACTAAACCAAAAACTAAAAACAAAACAAAAACTTCACCCCAACTTTTTTATCAGGACTGCCTCAAAAATACCCAAAATATTCCCCCTCAAGGGACTTTGGCTGAAGGAAGAGGCCAGATCCAAATTTTCTATCAAATCCTGCTGGTTTTGAGGGCTCTGCGTTCTTCCCCAGTTCCCCTAGCCCATGGAGTTTGTGCGTGAGTTTCCCACCAGAGGCAGCCCAAAACCCTCCATTATGGGAGAAAACCCCACGTAGGTTAGGAAATCTGCTGCCATGAGCATTGAAGATCCTTATGCTGCAAAAGCAAAAATGAGAGTGAGTATCAGATAGAGACCCTAAACTGTCCCCAGTGCATTGAATACACAGCCAGGGCTGCTTTAGGACAGGCATAACGGAGGGGGCAGAGGGGATCTCCTGTTTCCAGATCTTCCCAATGCTACTTTGCTCTTACAGAGCAGCTCTGGTCATGCCTGGCTGTTGTGATGGGGGGCTGTGAGGGGTAAAAATTACAAATGTAAGTGATTGTGATGTATATCCCTATATAATAAAGATATATACAGAACAACAAGCTACCAGGACAGAAGCAATGTCCAAATATAAAATACAAATATTCCAAAACTGATGAGGAAAAATGCATCAATTTTCCCCTGAATGAAGTAAAAATGCACTGTGCACAAGGGGTATGAATTCGCAGGCAGATCCAAACAGAAAATGATACGAGGTCCCAGCTACCATCAGATAATCCACTTCAGTGCAGTCCTGCTGCTCTTCAAGACAGTTTCTCCACCACTGGGAACTATTGTGGTGACCAGATATGCTGATTTAATCTTCTCATGTACCAGGCAGTAGCAAAAGATGTAGGAAGGACCTTTTAAGGAAGGACAAGACAAAAGAACCGTCAGCTTCCATTGGGATACAGACTCCTTGCTCTGCTGAGTTGTCGGACTTCCCAGGACTAGCCACCCACTTTAATTTAAAAACATAATAATCAAACTGTCTCAAGATTAGTGGCAATGACATTATTGCCACACAATGACATAGTAAGGATTTGTAGGGATAAAAGAAGGAAAAAGGGAACTCGGGGAGATTGTATAAATAACTGCCTGGGTGCAGCGAAGCCATGCATGCAGGCAGCTCCTGCTGCACCATTGGCCAAGGCAGCGGCGGCTGCCCCCGGGTTAAGAGCAGCTGGGATTTGTAATCCAGTGTAACTCTCACAGTCTCTCCCCACCGGGGTCAGCTGAGGACTGCAGCTGCTGGGGAAACACAGAAAGGATCACCAGGGTAATTCCTCCTTCCTCCTCTCCTTGTTTTCTCTGCCTGGTGGTGTGCAGAGCCAGGGGAGGTCTGCAATTCTGTGGTGCCTCTTTGGGGAAATTAACCCAGAAATCAGCAGTACAGAGGGAATGCACCCAAGCTTTGAAGCACCCAAGAAGTCCTTGCCTAGGTGTGAAAACAGTGACCTGCCACAATCCCTTTCTTTCCCTGCTGTGAGCTTAGCAAGAGCAGGCTGTTCCCTCAGCTGAACTGACACCATTCTGTCAGTTTTGGGGCTGTTTGATGATGTACACTAGTGTCCTTAGGATGTGCCTAAAGACTGCTCTTTACTTGTGAGTCAGAGGAAGAAGTATGCATTTGAGGGACTCTAATGTTCTTGGTATTAAATCTGGGTTATTTTTGATGGAGTGAAAAGCTCGCTATAAATCTGAGCAGAAATTGGATTTGACCGGTTGGTCCACACCACAAACACATATAGAAATTCCCAAATGTAACAGCATCCCTACAGAGGAAAATATAAGCAGCAAAGAAGCAAAACCCTAAAATACAGTTTCATAATTTAAAGGCAAGCTCAGTACTAGCCCTGATATTACAGTTGGCCATAATAGTAATAGTTTTTTTTTTCCTCTTCTTGAGAAAGCACTTGAACACTGTAGTGCCAAATCCCATCTTTCCCCCAGAGGAACCAATCAGCCCTTATAAAGCTACCCTAATGGAGAGAGCAAGTTTGCAGTACAGAATCTGCCTTGACTCATGTGATACGCTTCTACGTTTCCTTCTTTCTGCCAATACTGCTGTGCTGCGCTGCGCAGAATGAAAGAGGCAATTTAATATGGCGTTAAGCCTGCCGAGCCTGCAGGGAGGGATTCATAGGGGTGCTTTTGTGGCAGTGAGCCAAAATTAAGGCAAAATGTTATGCTGCCGCACGGATCTCGCCTGGTACACAGCCTCCAGCTGCCTCTCACCAGGGTGAATCTGCTGGAACCGTGCAGGTGAGAGGGGATGGAGCTTTTTCTGATGTGCTGAAATAAATTTTCAAGTGTAATTTTTCCAGTCTCCCCTTTCTCCCTTCCAAAAGGAATCAGCAAGCACCAGAGCTGCAGCATGCTGCAACTGTGCTCAGCTGTCAGGAGTGGTTTTCCCACAGGCTCAGGACTGTAGGCCTGAGAAAAAAACAAGGTACATCAATTTTAGAGAGACATTGCCACTGACTGCCCAGCTTGACCCTTTGTGAAGCGATGATCCAGCTCTGCTTGGGATGAGGAAAAACACAAATGCCTCACCAGGGAAAACTGCATTCCAGTTTTGTTTCCTTCCTATGACTTCCCAAGTCTTATCCTGGGTAAGTTGACTTTTTTTTTTTTTCAAAAGGCAAAAGCATCAGGAATGACGGTCAAAACAAAACAGAGTTTTGCCTGCAGGAAGATGAGTGACGTTGCTGCAACCCACAGTATGGATGCTGTGTGAAATGCCTGTTAGAATAGAGATGTTTGGATAAAATAAAAAATTTTCCACAGGGGCACAGCACTGCACCAACATTGCTGCCTTCACACCATTCTTAACTGGGCCATCCATTATGTTCGGCACCTCAGAATCAAGCTGGCACTAGGGTTAGGGTTAGAGGTCAGAGAACCAGACAGCCTACAGCTCTAGCTGGAAAAAGCACGCCAAAGGGAGGACAGCACTGTACCAACATTGCTATGTACACATAATTTCTAATCTGGGTCATTCATGATGCTGGGGATCTCAGCCACAGCCCCAAGCTGGCACAAGGGTTGGGGTTAGGGATCAGAAAACCACAAAGCCTATAGCTCTAGGGATACTGGGGCTGATGTTACTTGCAAATACATATTCCCTGAATTATAAACACTAGGCACATATAATCTATAAAATTATTTAAAAAGTCAAATGTTCACACAAGCTTATTTTCCACAGCAGATTTTTGGCTTGTTCACTATCCCAAGTATTAAATAGCACCTCTGTGCTTCTGAATGTTATCAACTACTTCTGTTTCCTTGACAAAATCATGAGAGAGAAATAAATCTCATAAAGAGATTGGTAGGCAGCTGTTTGCCAATGGCTAAACGCTTGCAAGAGTTACATGGTATTATCTCCGTGTTTGTGCTGCTCAGCACTTGACTAGAAATCAGGAATTCTCTAGACCACCTGGTTGCCTAGCAAAATTTGGTGCATTTACCAGCACTGGATCCTTTTCTAAATAAGTTTCAAAACCCCAAATCCTTCTGCATCAGTGCAGAAAATGGCCCAGGATCCTTAACTGTTAATATAGAAGTATTTTCCTATATAAGAAGTGAATACATTCTATTTGGTAGAAAACTCTAGATGCCCATCACAGAAGGCTGACACAGTTTCTGCTGTCATGAAGCAGACCTTCCCTCCTACTATCCAAAACCACAGAAACAATTATGATAGGGTTTTGGCTGGTTTTTTTGGTAGCACTAGAGACAAATACTGGCAGAGCTTTGGTGATGCCAGCAGTCCAGCAGCCAGCTGAATAGCACTGCACTGCAGCAGTAAATGGATTTCTGCTGCTCAACTGCGGTGTCACAGGAGCCCAGGGACACAGCCCAGCACCCAGCCCACCTCTGACAGCCACCACCTTTAATCCTAAAGGTAGCCCTGCTGCTGGCAGGGATGCTAACAGCAGATCAGCCTCACCACAGGGCATGGAGCAGAACAGAGCCTGGCAGGAACAGCTAATCTTTGGGGACGCTGGGCAGCCCTGCCAGCAGCAGCTGCAGCCCTGCTATCACCTCACTCGGCATCACTTCCGACTCGTGTAAGTTCAATGTGTTTGTCAAAGTGCAGCTGGAGATAGCAGACGATGGATGATAGCCTGGGGCTCAGTTTCTCCATCACTCCGCACTGACCCAACCCTGTGCTGCTGCTGGTGTGGCTGTGCATCCTTGCTCCATCCCTCAAATCAGCACCAGTGGCCAGGCAGCTGTCAGGGATGTCCATGCAGAAGCACAGATCCCTTGTGTGCAGCCCCTGTCACTGCTGAGGGGTCTCAGGGAGAGCAGGGAGCCACTGAAAGCAGGACGGTTGCTTTCACACCTTTGTGTGTGGTCCTGAAATTGTCCCTCTTAAATGTCCTTCTCCTAGTATATCCAATGATGGCTGTGAGAGGTTTGAGTCTACAGTGGTGGATGGGAATGGTCTGAGTCTCCACCTCCAGTGAAATTAAAGAGCAGACCATACAAACCTCTATCAAAAAGAATTAGAGTGGAGCTGACCCTGTCTTGGAACTAGAATTGAGACTGGGTATCTCTTCCAGCCATGGCTTCTCTGCTGGGATCCACCAAAATATTCCCATAGATACGAAATAAAATCACTGTACAAACAACTGCTTTGTATTACTGTTTCCTTAAAAGCAGAGCTGCAAGAGAAGACTTAAACAATGCAGATTTGGTTTAATCAAGTGAAGCTATGCCAGTCTCATGCTTGACATATGCATGCAACTCAGGCATGACTCACACTTCAAGCTATGATTCACCATTAGATTTTCTTGTGTGCTTCTATGTCTTTTGTCCGTCTTTGTTACAATCTCTTGCCATCAACTCTCAAGTCCAGTGATGATTAAAACAACATTAAAATTAGATTTTTTAATTAGGACCTGGTCTGTGGCATGCGTGGTAAAGGGTGGAGAGGTCGCATGATTTTTGCTGTGATGAGAGATGGGGAGCCAGACTGTGGGTAATGTTTTTGAATGGGAGAAGGATGGAAGGATAGAGGCAGTGAACTTGTGAGGAGTGGTTAAAAATCACAGGACCTGCATAAAGGTCCTGTTAAAGGACACCATTCTGCATTTTGTACTACATTTTCTTCACATTAGCGTGCATTTGAAGACCTGAGTTTGCGACTGACCTCCAGTGCCACATCCCAGAACACCACTCAGAAGGGGCATCCCATACTGTTTTCCAAGGACATTTTCTGCAGGGTAGGGCGGGACACGGCTTAGACTATGGTCTTGGCTTCTCCTTTTGGGGTTGGCAACTCTCTCCCTGCAAGAGGAAAGGCTCTGCACTCCTCACTCACCAGGATTATCACCACCACATGCCTTTGCCCATCTCTCACAAATGTGTAAATCACACCCTCTGTACGCACGGTGCTCAGATCATGCCAGGTAACACAGCATTGGGTAGCTCTTGGCTTGTTCCTTTCCCCATTCAACACAGTGTGCAATTCTGGTCCTGGACATGCAGAGGAGGAGCAAGGAGCCTTCCAGGAAGCTGGCTGGAGGCTGTGTTGGCAACAAGCAGCTCTTCCACAGCACCTTATCACTTGAAAAAGAATCTACCCTCTGCCAAATTGTTCACTAATCCTCCACATGCCATTAACTGGTAGGAAACAGAATAGACTACTGCATCTCCTAATAGCGGAGATATGAAAAAAAACTTTCTAGACAGACCTGCAGCCCAGTATTTTAACCCTTTGTCATTTGGAGAGTGAAATTTGGCCAGGAGACCAATGGTCTCCACATGAAAAGAACAAATATAAAAGTCTCTTTTAATTTCAAGTACCCACGTCTGTTTGTGTAAGCAGAGGGTAAGAGTTTACAGTGGATTACAGGTCATCATTTGTAATGGCATTTGCTCTTGGTCACCAGCTTTATTATTTGTACCCATTAAAAGTGGATTTGAACAGCAATGCCAGACTGTACATGTTTCACTTCCTACAGTGAAGTGAAACAGTTCTAAAGAGAGAAATGAGCTCAGCAATATTTTTTAACCCAACTTCTATGTTTAATATTTTAAAACTGTGTTAAATGCATTGTTTCCTTTTGTTCCACCTGCTTTCTTTTTTTCACTTCATTTTCTTTTGCTCTATATTACAGTTTATGCCTCTGCTTTTGTGTGTCTAGCTTGTAATGTATTTCTTCAGATTTCAGTACTTCCCCCCTTAGAATCAGCCTGCTCTCACCTCTCTTTCTCAACAAGGAAGTCATCTCTTTCTTTAGTTCCTCACTTATTTTTTTTCCTATTTGATACATTGCTAAGACTTTCTTTTTCTTCCCTTTGTTACATGTCTCTCTTAAGTTAGTGCTCCTCTTCTCTTTCCCATCTCAGCTCGCTCCCTCATTTACCTGCTCTTTCAAATGTTCAGGGCTTCTTGCCTTTGTTCTCTGCTTTCCATCCCTTCCACTCTTCACCTTTTCTTGTTCTCTTCTCACCATAGCCTCTTCCTCTTCTCACCCTTTTCTTGTCCCTTCAGCGTTGCATACATTTTTTTTCCCCATTTCTCTACATTTTTCCCCTCAAGAAAATGATCAAAGCCTGAGAACTCTTTTTCTGACTCCCCAAGGGTTGTTGGGGAATTTATCTCTGTTTCCAGAAGATCCAAGAAAAGGAATGTCAGGAGAGCTGGTGTGATCTTGTTTGTATTTCATGGGACCCTGGGGGAGGATAAAGCCTCATGTCTTATGGAGAAAGTTTTTCTCTAGGTCTGTGGTTTGTAGGCATTAATGAGGGCAAAGGCTTCTTTGGGATGGCTGCATAGCCTCAGCAGGTGTTTCTTTCCTCCTCAAAGACAAGGATCCAACCCTGACCCTCTCCTCCACACTTCCCAGAAGTCAGGGGGTGGGACACAGCAGGGACAGCAATTCCACCTG
Source organism: Cinclus cinclus (assembly GCF_963662255.1). Lineage (NCBI taxonomy): Eukaryota > Metazoa > Chordata > Aves > Passeriformes > Cinclidae > Cinclus > Cinclus cinclus. Next base: position 87,834,569 of record NC_085047.1, read on the forward strand.
TCACTTGCTCTGAGACTTTTGGTGCAAAGGACAGCCTTCATTGCCCTAATCACAGGCAAACAGCAAAGCTGCCCTGCATCCCTAGAGGGAGAGACCAGGATAAGGTCAGGCCCCTTCCTCATGTGACTCACCACCTACAGGTATTGTCCATGCCTGGGGCTTGTCACCTGAGCATGCCTCAGTTTGCCTTGTGTCTCTAACTGAGATTTCAAACTAAAACCAGCAGGTGTCTAAGAGGCAGCATCCTGGGTTTAAGATATAGGCTCCTGCTCTTTGTGCTGTGCAGCACCACAAACACACCAGACATAAGCAAGCTTTGGACACACTTCTGTAGCAATAGTGAGTAGTAATAAACAGAAGATAAATTGCTTATCACTGTTATTCTGCTAAAATAATTAATCTTTAGCACATTGCTCTGAGAAGAGGTACAAGGCACCATAGATGGGTCTCATCGTATCCTGGGCTCCCTGTGAACTGCTGCTTAGGACAGCATTCCCATTTAGGCAGCAGATACAAGTAAAGGCTGAGCAATTGCTGCAGGACCGAGCCAAGTGTGCCATGAAATCTAATTAAGGTCAACAGGCTCTGGTGTCTGGTGGGGCCTGAGGAGAGTCCTTTCACTGCCTGCAAACAGGGCTGTCATTACTGGTGTCCCAGGGCAAACAACCCATTAAAGGCCACTGGAAAGGCTCCTGTCCCCTCAGTGGCTTTCTGTCAGGCCTAGTGTGAATATTGCAAATTAAGCAGAAACACACAGCAAAATTCCCTGCAGACTCCTAATTAGCCTTCATGCGGTGGCACTGCTCATCAGCACTTCTGCCAGTTGTGGTGGCACTGCCCATGTAGTGGGGGATGCCAAAAATGGCTTTTGGTAGGGATCCTCTGCCACCATGGTGGCATGGCAGCTGGGGAACACCAAGTGCCGTGTTCTCGTGGTGACAGCAACCATGGCACTGCTGTGTGTTCCCTGGCAATGCAGCAAGGTGCCCAAGGCTTGACAAGCAGCAACAAGGCATCATTCCCACTTCAAAAAAAAATCACTTTGGGGCTATCACCTGGCAGCAGACCCCACAGGGGGGACAGGAGAAGCATGGAGGACTGGACCATCCCACACCTGCAATGTCCTTTCTCCACAGGGAGACCTGCAGTCACAGCCATTGGTCCTGCCTGTGGAGAGGTAGGATCTGGTCCCTCCTCTCCTCCTTCCTGTGCCCACCACCCCCTTCCAGATCAGGTAAGGTGGGCAGCCTGGAGCTGGTTCAGCTCAGCAAACAGGACCATAGAGGTGAGCAGAGAGACACATCAGAAAGCTGAAGGAAAAAAGCCAGGTTCTTCTGAGTCTTTTTAACATACAGAATCAATATTTGTGTAATATTCATGTCATGGGACTAAATATTTACTATAGGATTAAGTATTTCTGCACTGCTCTAGTGACTTCACTAGCCTCCAGTGCCTAGGGCTGCTGGTAATGAGCTGAAGTCACATACCAAACTGAATTATTATTGCTAACACGTTTAGATGCAGCCTCATACCTGATGAATGACACCTGCTGTGAAAAATGAGTGATGCTATTTTTGGAAGGTATTTATCTGGTGTTTGGAGGGTAGCTTGAGATGTATGCAATTCAAATGCATTTCTTTAGGTAAGATAACGATCCTTACATTATCATATTCAATGAAACTATAGCTACAAGTACATGTTCTCTATGTGCTGCATGTGTGCGAAATGTGTATCCTAGATACCTAATGGCAATGACAGATCCAAGCTGTAAATAAACTGATAAGTCAAATGTGCATTACTGGGCCCAGATCACTAAAATTAGTAGGAACTGATTCTGGAAAGGAGAGCAGGATTGGATCAAACACAGTAAAGAGAAACATTATTATTTAATTTTTGGAGATTAAAGCAATATTACAGATTTAAACTTGGATGACATTTTGCACACCACTTGGAAAATCACATTACAGATTTGCCAAGGCACTTAGAGCTTAAAATTGCCTTATGGAAAAATTCATTATACTTTTTTGAAAACTGCAGGTACATTCCCCCACTCTCTCCCTCCTTTTTCTACTGCCCTCACTTCTTCTAATCACGTTCCACAAGTAAAAACAAAATAAACTGATAAAATATTTACAGACAATGTTTACATAAGCAGGTTTTTGGTTTTTTTAATTAGTATTTTTTCACTTTTCCTGACTCACAGGTGAAAGCAGGAATTAACAGAAAGCACAAGTGTGTTTGTACAGTTGTCTTGCTTGATCCCTATTGATAGAGACATTGCTCTAGACAGTGTTTAAAGTAGGCTTGAAGTGGGATTATAAATGTGGATTTTCTGATTTCTTTTTTCTTGAAACACCACCTTGTTCCCAGTAGTGTCACTTGGACATTCAAAACAAACCAGTGAAAACCTTTTCCTCTCTTTCTCCCAGTTAGAAAACTCCAACATTTTCAAATGGCCAAGTTTGGATTGTCCCAAGGCTTTATGGCAGGCACATGCATGGCTGTCACTGCAAATGTCAATGATGCTGCCATCAGTAGTGTTCTGCTCAAGGATGGACCCAGGAAAGAATCAGATCTGCAATATGCAATAAGCACTATCCGGACTGCAGGCTGGCAGGTCTATGAACTAAAGATGGAGCGAAACCAAAGACCATGATTCTGAAATCTTCCTTGCATTTGCTGTTTTCTATCCTTGTTTTGTTGTGGCTCAAAAGCAGGTTGTTTCCTGGGCAGGTACCTGTGCACTAGGCTGCTCCCCAGCAGGAGCCAGAACCACAACAAGCCAGGTCTTGGTCAAGTACTTGTGCTCCTCTGTCCTCTGACACCAGGCACACCAGACCCCCCCCTCGCTGGGAACAGGAGGGAGGCACCCAAGCCCTGGTTTAGCATTCTGCAAGAGTGATTCCCTGCCTTTCCAACTAGAGCTGCCTCTTGGCTCCAGTCCCAAGAGCAGACAGAGCCCCTTTGCCCAGAATGAGGTGTACAGTGCACTCTTAGATCACCCGCCTGAGCCCAAAGTACTCACATCCTAATCTGATCTAATCCAATCTAATCTAATCTAATCTCATCTCATCTGAAAATCCATATTCCTATGCTTACAGACCATGGGTTCCCTCTCAGTATCACATTTGGTGGCCTCTGGCACTTGGCAGCACACTTCACTTGGGTTGGAGCGTTCACGGGCTGACACTCACCAGCATGCTTTTGAGGTGCACGGGGTACACTTGCAAACATGCTTCCATTTTTCCCTCCAAAATACAGCTAGACTCTTATTCCTAGGGTTTTCTACCAGCATAGTTCAACAAAACCACCTTTCCCTTCTTAATTAGCAAATTGCTTATCAGCAAATAAAAAAAAAAATTGTCCCATTTTATTTCACAATTTCTTCCTTTTAGTTTCCAAACTAAATACCTTGATTCACAAAACTCTTTTTCACAATACCATGATAATCTGTTATGGTATCCCAGAGTTCTCTAAACAGCCTTAGGTGCTTAACACATACTCTTTAAACACTGTAATTTTACTCCTCACAGTGGGAAGCAGACATCATTCATAAAGTTCCTGTTTCCCCAGGAGATCAGCACTGACTAATGCTCTGCACAATTAAGTATTTTAATTTAACTGTGTATGAGAGACATGGAACCAGGAGTTTTTTCGAGACCAGAGCATGCTTTGAAAAACTGTAAGAAAGGCAGGTGCTTGAGCAAGCTAATTTCTTTTAAATGGGTTGTTTCCCACACCACTCAAAATTTACCATACAATATACTATGTCCCAAAAGAACAGGTTCAGTGAAAAGCTATGAATCAGTGATAGATTGGACATTCAGAGGCAGGAGCCATGTAGAATAAACAGGGCTTTTATGCCAGCACACAGAATTTGAGATCTAGAGTTTCTCTTCAGAGATTACGAAAAATCTGTGATCTACAGGAGATCGAGTTGTCTGTAATTTATGCTGCATTTATTGGTACTAATTTCTCATGTTCATCTATCAGTTTCCAATCTTCCTCTCAGTAATATGCATTCAATTTTTCAGTCTATGTTCCTGTTAACTGGTGAAATTATCTCTTGTAAGTACTGCTCAGTAGATTTATTAAATGCATTGAAAGTATTTACTGTACATTCCAACTGAAGGTTGTCTAGTTAGTTTTCCCAGTTTGCATTAAGCAATGTGTGAATAATAAAACAATGGAAATAGTGTATCTTCCCCTTATCTTAGCAAAAGCGCATTTTTCTACCAAAATATCCTAACAAAAGTAGAACTTCCTCAGCATATGAACCAAGACATGTACACCTTCTGTCTAGAACTGCAAGTTAATGATAATTAGGGTTCCACATTTTATTATGTCTGGATTAAAATTTTCTGTGAAACATAATATCCTCTCGTGACTGAAACTTGTTAAGGTTTTAAGTTAATATGAATGACATACAAGCTTTATCTAAACTAGTGGTTTGCAATATGCATTTGTAAGTATTTCTTATTTCTTCATTCCCTAGAAGTGTGAGCTAAAGAAACCACTACTATGCATTCAGCTTTGAGGGAGTTTTGTGAACAGGTAAGGATTTCATACCTTGGATCTCATGTGAGAACTAAAACAAGTGGAGAAAGAGACTCCAGTCAACCTCTTGTCAACCTCTTGTTGTCTTGTTTCACAGGAACCAACAATGCATGTACCAAAAATGTCTGACCAAAACAAAGGACTTTATTGGGACAAAATCCAGTATTAAATCTCTGAAGGTGATTTTTTTTTCCCCTAGGTACTTTATATTCCTTAGGAGTGTCTTTCTACGGTGAGCTCTTTCTTGGGTTCCTAGAGTTGATTATCATACAAACTGGTGTCTTTTCAAACATTTGCAGCTATCATAAACAGCATTTGTTCTGGCAGAGATAGACTATAATAGACATCTGTAAAATCTGGAAAGTGATGGAGAAGGTGAGTGGGGAAAGACAGTTCACTATTTCACCTGATGCTAGAGCAAGGCAGCACCTCTGAGAAACACATCAGAAGAAAATCAAAGGAATGCAAAGATTTTGCACAAAGCATATTTAAATTGTGGAACTTAGTGCCATGGCAGTAGGTCCTGAATTTCTCATCCTGAAGAAGTGCATGTTGAGCAGCTCCAAGACAGGAACAGATTCCAAAAGGGCTTTAATTAATTCAAGGAGGAGAGAGCCCACAGAGGTACTACACAAAGCTGTCTGGCTGCATTCTTCAGCGTACAAAGTACCCAAGTGGTTGTTGATTGCTGAAATTGTGACAGCACAGAAGGGGGAAGGATCACTCTGTTTTGGACTGTCTCCTGACTGTCTGCATTGAAAACTGTGGGTGAGGTTGAATGGACCTTAACTTTGGTCTAGTTCAACCTTTCTGGTAAGTTTTGGTGGCAATCAGTCCCGTTATCTTAATGACTGCAATTTCAGGATCATATTCTTTGGATGGTGCATTCAGGTGTTCTTTCAGACATTTAATTTTAGTTCTCAGGAATCTGAAATTTCAAATGCATTTCATCTCTATTGAACATATTCTGAAGCAATTTATTCTGTTTTCAGACCTGTAACTTCAATGGTCAGTCTTGGCAACATGAGAAGTTCTACACTGAGGTAATGCATGCAGAACAGAAGGTCACTCACCCGCCCAGATGAGTCTAACCTAATAAGCCTTACATAGGGAGATTTAGCTGCTGATAGGGATGCCTGAATTCAGTTGGATGCAATACAGATATCTCTATGTGAGCTACATGTCTAAGCTTCCACTAGAGTCAATGGAAGTTTAGTCAACAGGGAATGGAGTTGAGAGAGAAAATTTGTATTGTTAGAAGGTAAACTCCATCACTTGCTTAGCTGAACCACCCTGGGCTCCACTGACTGTAGTCTTTAGATCTCCGGTGACTATTGCAGAAGCTTAGGTAATCAGGAAGACACAATTTGTATTCTTGGAATGGGGAGCTGAAGTAATTCATAATTTCAGCTAAAGTTTATAGCATTATAAATAATTAGTCTATGCTGGATGGATTTGGTACATTTAGGAGTCTCAGATTTCCCCTACACCAGACCATAACTCTTCCTTCTGTGAATGGAACAATTTCTTCAGGAAAGCTCAGTGATTTCAGATGTATAGTTTGTTGTATTTCCTTCATGACGTCAGCTGGGAGCTCCCTTCTTGGTACAGAGAGGGACTGTACTTCAGCATCAGGGAGCCTGACTAGCTGTTGACAGCCAAGTGAGTTCCTAAGGTTGCACATAAGCTCTTTTTCTGACTTCAGAAGATTTTTTAAAATCCTACATACTGCCTCTCTGAAAAGAGAGGTGGCTATGTTTCTATAAACAGCTTGCACTTTCCAGATGTATTAGAGTTATTGTGTGAAAGTCTTTAATGCTGATTAAATCTTGAGTCCTGGCATTCACATCTGGCTCTGAGAGGGCATGGGTGCAGCACGCGGGCCTGGAGCACTTGTGTGTGGTACTATTTCAATGGAGAATGTGGTTGGGATCCAAGGCTCAGGCTGCAGTGCTTCCTCGCTGTGCCAGCCTTGTGTAAACAAACTGATCCACTAGAGCAAGATGAGGTGTAGCATCACATACATGAGAACTGACAATAAACTCGAGTACAACCATGAAGACACAGCTGATTTTGATTATTAAAACAAAAAATAAACACAAAGCAGCACTAGCATGTGTTTCTCCCTGAGTATTATTATAGTTTAGCACAATTATTAAGCACAAGGATTAGCACAATTATTTAGCACAAGTATTATTACAGTTGAGCTGATTGTGCTCTGCCCCATCAAACAAGAGGGGTATCTCAATGCCCCATCCTTCTTTAGAAGCTAAAGACCAAAGCAGAGGGCTTTATGTAATCTGACTGTGTTACATTTATCTGTACCTGGCAATGATTTTGTCATGCTGGCTGAGTGCTGCACGTTCTGTACCTCTTCCCCAGGATCATGTCTCTGCATTTAGAACTTAGAACATAGCAATGTCAAATCTTCTGAAGGGAGCTAAAGTAGTCCCATCCCTTTCTCCTAAACCACACTGAATCATGTCATCTTTTGAGTCAGGTCCCATATCCTCATCGTTCAGCTACAGCATAATTTATCTTTCTTTTTCCCCTCCCCTGACAGTTCTTTGTTGATGCTTGTCTGATGAGCAGGAGGAAATGGGGGGAGGGAGGGCAGGAATCTGAGAGGTGGGGAGGTGAAGTGGCTTTCCAGTGGCAAGAAAGCAGCTCACTGAACTTCAGACTTATGCTGAAAGTATCCAGGGCCTCAGCAAAGTGCTTACACCACCAGGTCACACCAAATCCCTTCAAGTCTTAGTCCATACCTCCTGCCAGACTTCTGTGCATCTCATCCCATCTTCTTGATTGCTCCTTTTCTGAATACTTCACATGTTCTTCAATGGCCTCTTCACCCTTGCTTCATGCCTTGCTGATACACTGCCACTACCCTTCTATCTACCTGCCTTTCCAAAAGCCTTCTTCTTTACCAGGCAGGAATTAATGGCTCCATGCCATCTTGCCATGTTGGTCTCATATTGTTGCAATTGTACAATGCACTCCGATTTCTGTTTGAATAGCAAAATGTTACTCAGCTTCCACTGTGAATAGTGGCTGCCTGGGGCAGGCATGCTCAGAGAAAAGATCTTTGCTCTCTATCTAAAAAAAAAAAAAAAAAAAAAAAAAACAAATCAAAGAAAGAAAAAAGTCAAAAGCTCATCATGCCCCAAAGAAATGTCTGTATGTCCATGGAAAAATTCCAAGTATACTTCAGCCAAGCTGAAGTGGTAAGGGTAGTAAATTTTCAGATCAAAGGTTTTGAAAATATGAAGTTCTGTTTGTGTGATGCAGACCAGAGCTTTTTTTTACTTCTCAGAAGTAACAAACAGGCCAGCACACTCATGCCAATAAAGCATTAACATCAGCTTTTGAAAGCTGAATGCCACTGCTGATTATTGCAAGAAGACCTGGAGCAGAGCTTATTTTAATTGAAATGAAGCTTTCGGGCCATTTCACTCACTCTCATAAACCAGCTGGAGATACTTAGGCACAACTTTGGAAAAGCATTTTCAGGCACGAGTCCAATATTTGTGCCCCACGTCAGTTGGCTTGAGGTTGTCAGAATAATCCCAGGGTGGTGGCAGGGAGTGCAGGCCAGTGCTGCAGGAGGAAATGGTGGAAAACCCGAGGGTGGGCATCAACTGGGGAATTTGGGGGTTTTTGTGGTTTACTTAGTGGAACCAAATGGGAAATAGGTATTGGTTACCCTGGGAGTAGGAAACATTGGACTGAAACTTAGGTCATCACTGCTGGTTTTCTGTAGCACCATATCAGTGTGATTCAGTAGCATAGATTAGATTTGTGAGACTTATAATAATACACCTAGCAAGGATTGCAAAATGAAAAAGGAACTGGGTAATTATGATATTTACAACCAATTTCAAGTAATCCAAGCTTCTCACTGCATCTTTAAGGGCAGGCAGGATATTTTTAAACAAACATACTTCCTTCCTGCAAGTAATAGATTGTAATAGCAACTGGCAGAAGGATTCATCTATTTTAGTTGTTCTCGTGGTTTCATCAGTTTTAGCTCTAACAAAAAACTTTTAAAATAAGGGAGTACATTCTATTGCAAGGAAATTGTCAAAGGATTTCTTTTATTATTCTATTCTATCCTGTCATACTTTTATTTTCACAAGTTTAGAACATTTTGAAACATTTCCTATTGCTGTTCAAGCTTTCTATGATTGATCCCTCTTCCCCTCCCAGCATGGCAGTTTTTTGCATACGTATTTAAATACAGCACCTTCAGAAATCTTGGAGGTTACAATGAAGAATTTTCACTTTAGCAATATTCTAGCCATTCTTTTCTTTCAATAGAGTGAAATATATAGGTAAATTAAGACAAATTTCTGTTATTTTGGATTCAGACAGGCTATTTAAAAAATAAAAGGTAAGTGAAAAGAACTGTTCTTGAGCTTGTGTAATTGAACTGTACTATGCATCTCAGAAGGTCTTAAAGACACAAGAGCCATAGCCCTGTGCTAGCAAATATTAGTGAAGGAAAACCAAGAACACCATCATGCACCTGTACAGATTTAGTGTGTGTGCATTTGGATTGCCTGTTGAACACTACATGCATTCCTGGTCCTCACCTTAGAGGAAATACAGTGGAAAACATTCAGAAAATAATCACAGGGACAACCAAAACCACAGAGCAATTTCCATACTAAGAAAAGTGATGACTGAGAGGGAATATGGCATATGTCTATAAAAGCACAAAGAACATAAAGAGGATGAAGAGAGACTGATTGTTCTCCTTCTCTTCCAACCCAAGAACAAAAAGGTACCAAATAACACCAGCAGGTTCAAATTGAGCAAAACCAGATGGCTCTTCATAAAATGTATAGTTAAGCTGTGGGGTTCCCTGCAGGATTATGTTGCTTATGGTGGTTATATGGGCATATGGGAAGCTCCTGAGCATAAACTATTGACAACTGAGAAAGCACTCCAGGGAAGTGCCTGCCTTTGCTATTCTTACTCACTTCCTCAAAATTCTCTTTCTGGCCACAGTTAGAGGCAGCATACTTTCGTCTGGCCTTGCATTTCTGTTCTTATTTTCATAATTGCTTCCTGATAAAACCACCTGAGTCCCTTTCTTTGCCCCATACACAAACCCAAACACAGGCAGGAGTAGGACTGCTATTGCAGATAGGTCTGTTTATAACAAGGTGCTGAAGTTAATGATTTACTGAAATACATGCAGCAAATCCAATCAGCAAACTGCTGGCATCAAGAACAGGAAAAGATGATAAGAGTGTCAAGAATGAAGCAGTAATTCAATTATTTTAGGGTCTTGAAACAACTGGCACTGCAACAACACAGTGTCTGAAACTCTTGTTTTTAAAAGGAAAAGTGTTTCTCCACGTGAAGTGACAGCCATTGCACTGTAGATGATGGACTGCTCTCGTCTACAGTCCAGCCTGGCATAACTATGTTCTTGACCAATGTTAGCGTTAAGACTCCTCACTCCTCATCCAAATCACAAAGGTGCAAACTTCCCCTTGGAGACATACTTCCTACTCTGATCCTATAAATAGCCCCTTGGAAAATATTTTTCTCTATTTAGCACTATATTAAAAGCATTGTGCAAAATTAATTCTTTGTTACTCTGCACTGTTCATCTGCATGTAAATTCCAACGGTAATTGATCTTCTGATGGTGCATGAACTGCTAATGTAAAATGCCTGCAGAAGGCTTAAAGGTGAAATCTATTCTCCTTGCAGAAAGCCTATATAATCTGGTTTTTCATGGGAGAAGGAACCAGAGGGCAATGCAGTTCCTGCATCCCACTTACTGTTCCAGCCTATGGTGAGGAGATAGGCACTAGCCCAGCCTCACCATGATCCCTGAAGAGATGGCAGCATCAGCCAGACACTGGTGACAATTTAAACATCTTTTATCCAGCATTAAATTCCTAACACGATTTTGTACCAGCAGCTCAATTAAATACATATTCTTCACTTAGACTGTGTGTTTTCATCTCTGCATTCAGCAACTGCATTCCCTGCAAACCTTCTGGCTGCTCCCAGTGGCATGTAGAGGGAGGACCTTGGGCTGCCTCACTGGGCTCATGTCTGTGTGCAATTGGTGCCACCACACCAGGATCAGGGCCTGCAGGCTGAAACAACTCACCACCTTCTCAGCAAGCAGAGCTGAGGGCAAACATTGCCTACAGTATCTGCTGATGCCGGAACACTGCAATTACTTCTGAAATCTAACCTAATTACCATTGCTGAAGATTTTTTCTCCATGTTCTCTGGCTCATTTACAGTTCTCACACATTCTCCTTTATGTCTCCTTTCTTTGAGTCAATATTTACTTTTTAACACTTTCTCTTCCTCTGCTTCCTTCCCGCCTGTAATGCTCTGTGGAAGGGGAATATCACAGCCTCTGCTAGAAGCTGCATCTGTGCACTGCCTGCCTTAGAGATGAAGGTCAATGCACCCTTCAAGTTCTTATGGCCTCATCTCTGACTTTGCAAAATCAAGGGAACACCTCACCTGGTTCTGCAATACTGAAATTGTTTTGTTTGTATTTTGACAGTCTCCTTGGGCAGTCACAATGAAATAAGAACCACAGTTGCATCAATATGAGGGTGAGGAGCTGACAGCCACAAAAAAAAGGAAGAGCAGTCCATGAACTCACCCATTTTCATTGACAATAGAGAAAGGAAATAATCTATCTTAAAGAAAACAAGTTTAATGAATTTTTTTAATGGTATGACTATGCTCAAACTAAGAGTTTGAAACAACAAAGTAAATAATTTTAAATGCATCGTTTAATTTGGGAGGGATTTTTTAAATTGTTACCAGGAATGCAGTATCTGTTTGAATAAGGATGAACACATGGAAGAGCACTCCTAGGGCCTCATTGGCATCTAGTGCCTGTGGACTGCAGTAGTTTAAAAAAGATTGAAAGACACAATGAAGAGATTAATCTGATAACAGCAGATAAATTCAGACTTCCACACTGTCTTGCTGTATTGATATTATATCACTATATTGATACTGATAGTTGATCTTGATAGTTGTTAACTGCTTTGAGAATCATAGATGACAGAGCTGAATATATGTGGATGGATTCTATACCCCTCATTTTGAATATTTCTTGATACTTCTTTTGTTATTTACTAAACTTTCACATTTAAATTGTCCATATTTCTAGTAGCATATGTTGTGACTAGCAATAGCGTCATGATCTTAAGGTAGGTGCAAGAGTGGAGTGTCGCACAGAATCAAAGCAAGATGAGAATTTGAAAGAGCGAGTGTGTGGAGGTGAGTAGTATGACTCCAAAGATGTGAGCAAAACTGGTATCCAGAAAAAAAGAGGAGGGCATGCAACTACTAAAATTATTTGAAAAACTGTGGAATCCTGACTGTGATGATGAAATCCAGGCCTAATCCAGCTTCTGCCAAAATCACTGGAGGTGGTGATCAGTCTGTTTCATGTAAGGAGAGAGGCAGTGGTTCACTACACCTTCCTTCTGCTTATAAAGAGCAGATATGCATGAGATAGAAGGTCTCTGTAAAGCTAGCCAGGAATTAAAATACATACACAGGTCCACAGGAATACTTACACAGGTCCACAGGAATACTTACATGGGTCCGCAGGCAGGTACCTGCCAAAAAAATACTAATACAATGTAACAGTAATGTAAGATGTAAAACGTAATAACTATTAGCAATAGTCTTTTATTCTCAGTCAAGGTAAAGACAAAGATTGGCATTGACTTCTACCAGCTGTTTTTAATTCAGTTGTAGCACTACAACCCCTTGTTATATTTCATTTCATTGGGACTTCCAGAGCAAAAATAGCAGATCCTTTACTCCAGGGTTTGATTTTGAGCTTCCTTTTCTTGAACAGCTCTCAAATCTGAACAAACTCCATCAGCCTGATTTGAGACCAGAGCCTTTTTCCCAGGCACAGACATGCCATAGTTTCTTTATTCCTATTAACCAGCACTGTCACACTGAAACTGGATGTATTCCCATGAGATGTATTCCCATTCTGCTGTGAGTGAACTGAAGGTCTTGTATGGGCCAAGAGGTGCACTGGCAACAAAGACCGCTGTCAGCCAGAGGGTAAGCAGATCATCTCTTTCCCACACAAGAAGGAATTATTTCCACTGCCTTGAGCTTTGGCTCGCCAGGCTGACACACACACTCACACACATGCAGTATGCTCCATGGCAATTGAGTGCACACATACAGCTCATGCTGTCTGGAAGTTCTTCCCAGAAAAGATGCAAATGCTCAGCCACAAGATTGCCAGCAAGCTGTAGGGCTTTCTGGGCACCAAGCAGCAATTTCAGCCCTTCCAGACAGCAAGTCTATTCAATGTTTAGCAACTAATTTTTCAACCCACACCTTCTTCCTCCCCACTCTTTGCATTAACCACTTTAAGGAAACTTACAATCCCTTTTTTGAATAAGCTGAGAAAGTCAAACCCTCAGGTAGTTTGTACACCTGGCTTAGTTCTTCCATGAAAACCCTGGCAACCGATTTTTTTTCCCCAAACCAGATCTGACTGAAGTAAGTTCAAACCAGCAAATGGTCTCCTCCCGTGTAATAACCATGGAGGAAAACAAGGAGTTTGGTTTTTTAGGGAAACAGATCCTGAAGACCCATCAAACATCCTACTCGAGCACTTGGGGCAGCTCCAGTAGGATGCATCTGAAGTGTGTTTCACTGTGTGAAGTCTCTCTGCTTTTCCCTGCTTCGAAGACTGTGCTGCTGGTTGATAAGTATGCACTACCTCTCCCTCCCTCAGGAAGCTGCAAGCTGCAGAATAAAAAATAATGCTGATCCCCAGAAGACTATTCCTCCCTGCAGAAATTTCTAACAAAATTGATTACAGAAGTACATTACCCAAAGAAGGAGCTCCTCACATCTGTCCTTGTGCTCCCATGCTTGCCTCCCCCAGCCAGCCTGTCTGGAAAGAAGCACAAAGCTCCCAGCAGACACAGCTGGTGTGACTCCTCTGACTAATATGGGACATTAGATTTATTTGCCATTTATTTGTTCCTGTTGCTCTCACTCTCAACGTGGAAGGTAAGAAAAGTGGCCCAAAGTCTGTTGTGCCCCTTAATTAATATGAATCAAATGAATCCTTGTCCATCTTCTTACTTTCCTGAAAACTAAAGAGAACAGTTGCATATTCAGTGAAATTGGTTGGGTCTTTGTGGGTCCTTTATTTTTTTCTATCATGGTTCTCTCCCCTACAGTGCCATCTCTGACTTTTTCACCACTGTTGCCATTTATGTTCATTAGAGAATGATTATTTGGGCAAACCCTATTTACCTCTACAAAAACACTAATCTGAATGTAGGCTTCACATTTAAATTAGGGGCTGCAAATGGCATCCTACTTCCCCCACAATATCTACCAGTGTCTGCTGAATTCTGAAGTATTTATATAGCACAGACAATCAGAGAATAATCACAGACCCTTTTGTCTTTGAAAGTACCTAAAAGATCATTCTGCCATGGGCAGGGACATCTTCCATTAGACAATGTTGCTCAAAGCTCCATCCTACCTGGCCTTGAACACTGTGAGGATGTGGCATCAACAACTTTTCTGGGCAACATGTTTTAAGTGCCTCACCACCCCCACAGTAAAAAAAAAAAAAAAATCACCTAATATCTCATCTAAACCTGTCCTCTTTAATTTTAAAGCCTTCATTCCTTGTCCTATCACTACATGCTCTACTGCATTGCAAAAAAGTGACTCTACTGCTCTCCTGAAGGCCCCCTTTAGGTACCTGGGAGATCTCTGCTTCCAGATTGTGGTGGCTAGGCTCTAGGTCGGGAGCCAAGGGATGTCCAAGGTAGCGCCTGTGCCAAAGGTTATGCCTTGCAGCAGCAGCACCTCATAAATTTAACTCCTGGCAGCAAGAGAAAGCGAACCAGCAGAGTTAAACCAGCAGAGTTGGGTTAACTCACACCCAGCCCTAAATCCCTCCCACGGTCTTGCCACAATGGAGAGCAGGGTGCCTGAGGTGCTGCTGTCCTCTCAGGCTCTTCCCCTTGGCCCTCCACCCTGGGAGACACCTAGCCTGTGGTTCATGGCCTATGGAAAACCCTGTTCCCTTGTTTCTGGGCTGTGAAATTTGGCCAGATTATTCTAGTCGAAACAAAAGGGATTGTGTCTTTGGATCACAAGCTCCTGGTGTCTGAAAAGTTGCTTACTAATATTTCATTATTATTAAAAGATTTCATTCTTTAAAATTGAACACTGGGCTCCTTGCCTAAAGTTCTTTCCTGTCGCATCTAGCATAACCCTTTGGTTAATTTCCAACGAAAACATGGTATTGACAGCATTTGGTTATTTTCCATGTGTCACTGGATGGAGAGAAATGCTGTGTGTTTTGAATGGCTGGTATTTCACAACGGGATTCAGGTATGAGCTGGGAAAAGCCTGCCTCACCCTCATACGCTCTTGCTCTTTGTTGCCTTAATTAAAGTTTACTCCGGTAACCTAGGGAATGAATTAAGAAACAGACCTCAACCAGTCTCACTTGTTCACTTGTGCAATGGTGCCCTTAGAAATTCACAGTGAAAACGTTAAAACACAGCACGGTAGAAATGTAATTTTGTACATGCACCCCTGTGTCTCTCTGATTGCATTTCTCAACCTGATGTTTTCCTTAAGGTACTTGGTTTTACTTCTGAAAGCACAGGGTTGGCTTGGTGAAAGAATTTTGATAAGTTTTCAAAAGGACTGGAATATCAAATCGTGTAGTGTATATAATGATGGGAGGTTCCTTTTCTCTAACCTTACAAGGCTTGAAGATTTTATGTTATACTTCATTGTGCAATACAAGAGAAGTACCTCAGGAACAGAAATGTCTTTTATTCCACTCCCCATGTATCTGATGCTTTATTCCCTCAGGCACTACTTGCTTGCCAAAGGATTGTTTAACCACTGTTTGACAATTTCCAAATGGGAAAAAATGCTGGGTTTCATCCAAAGGAAGGGAGGAGCTTTTTGAAGTTTTGTATTTAATCTTGGTTAAAAGTAAACAACTTTACCCTTTCAACATTAGTCATGCCTGTTGTATAAAGTATGGCGTAAAAGTGCTCAGCAAAGGAGCGTAACATTTTTCCATACTTTGTAGTTATTCACATTTGCACTGGGGATTGAACAGGATCAAATAACTGGCTGGATAAGGTGTATGACAGGAGGCAGACATCACAGCGGGGTAACTGGGTGAGCTGAGCACTGGGGGTAGTGGGAGAAGCAGCACAGCTCCTCGCAGGAGCCAGGTAGCCGAAACAACCATCAGTCCACATGCTGCAACCACACATGCACACCCAGAGCGGGCAGAGTGTTTCTCTGCTGTTGGGTATTTTGCGAGGATTAGTGAGTCTTTGCAAAAGGAGGCATCGGGACACATGGGGAAACAGTGCCTGGCCCACTACACCAACTCATGCCTCAGAAGAGGCAAGGCTGTGCAGTCAAGCCTTTTGGTAGGGACAGAAGCTACAGCTTGATATGGGGGCTCTCCCTCCCCAACAAAACCCTCATTTGAACAGAAAAAAATACAACTCTCCTGAAAGCAAGTACTTGGTGTATCCGAGTATTTATAATAACAATCTCGGGGAGAAACCTCTTCTGCCGGTGGAAGAGGTGTCTGTCAGCAGTGCCAACGAGCCCCGGGTGCATACAAGTGCGAGGACGAGAGCGGGCAGGGGGCAATCGCCGGCGGGCCCGGGGGACGCGGCTCCCGGGGCTGCGCCGCCGGGAGGCGCGGGGAGCGCGGCCGGGAGCGGCGGGCTCTGCCTGAGCCGTGTCCCAGCTCTCTGCCACTTCTGCCTTTCTTGGGAAAAAAAGGGCAGCCCCGGAGCCGCCGTCAGAAGCCAGCAGGAGTGTCCGCCGAGGCAAAAGCAAAGCTCCGATCGCCAGCTCCAACCCGGCTCGAGCACATCGCCTTCTCTCTTACTGGCCACTTTGCATTTGAGTATTAGAGAAAAAAAAAGAAAAAGAGAAAAAAAAAAAAAAAGAGAGAGGGAGAGAGAAAGGGAATAAAAAGAATGACCTACTTTGAAACAAGTAAAAAAAAAAAAAAAAGAAAAAGCGCTCTCTGTCAAGGTTTTGCTCCAATTGCCTGTGCGCCGTTGCATAACCAGATCGGGAGCTGCTGCCTCTGCCCGCCGAGGCCGTGAGCCCGCCCCGGGGCAGCGCGGCACCCTGCCCCGCTCCGGCCCGGCTCCCGCCGCCACCGCCGCCGGGACAGCGGGCACGGACAGGGCGCGGGATCGCCCCCGAGGCGGGGGCCGAAAGCCCAGCCACACGGGGGTCCCGCGGATCGCCCCGGGAGCCGGGGCCGGGCACCGGGCGCAGTCCTGCTCGGCGGAGCCGGCGGCACCGGCGGGGGCTCCCGGGGTCAGGTTACCGGGACAGCCGCCGGTGCAGAGCGGGGATATCGCTACAGACATATGTAAACGTGGGCACGCCGGGTTTCTCTCACGGCGGCGGTGTGAAACCATCCTTGATGAGAGGCCGGCTCTTTGGTTGAGCTTTTTTTTCCCCCTGCTTCCCCTTTCGTTCTCTTTCCAGCTTCTCCTTTTCTTGGATCCTCGCCTGTCTCCTCCCACAGAACGAGAGAGAGAGAAAAAAAAAAAAGGTCACGTATGTTTGGAAAAATATGTAGGTCAGTGGAACATTCCCTGCACTTGTGCACAGGAGCCGGGGCGGGAGAGCTCCTCCGCAGCCCTCTCGCTACCCACCGCCCCAGCCCGGCCCTCCCGGCGCCCACCGCGGGCAGGGGGGCGCCGAGCGCCGGGCTCCCTTTCCCCCTCCCTGACCCATTTTGAGCGACAGCCTCGCGTTTGGGTTCCCCCCGGCCCTCACCCCCCCAGGTCCCCCCGCTCCCTGCCGGAGAAGGCGACGAGCGGCGGAGGAAGCCGGCGCGGGAGATCTGCCGCCGACGCCGCGGCTGCGCCCATGGGCGCGGGGCGCGGGGCGCGCCCCCGCAACGCCGCCGGCTGAGGGCGCGGGGCGGTGGCCCGGCGGCGGGGGCAGGCGAAGGGAGGCGGCGGCGGGCGGCGATGAAGGGCCGGCGGAGAGGATGCCCCCGCCTCGCCCGCCGGGCTCCAACTTCGCGGAGAACTATCGGCCCCGCAGCCCCCGCTCCCGCCCTGCCTCTCCAGGCCGCGCGTCCAACTTAATGCCCCAGCGGGAGCCCCAGCCAGCAGCCCCCCCGGCCCCTGGCCTCCGCACCCCCCCGCAGCAGCCCGGGCTCCCGGCGGCCTCCCGGTGCCGGCGGAGCCCCTGGCCCCGGCGCGCGTGGGTCCCGCGGCGCCCGGGGCGGCGGCAGCGCGGCATGCGGCGGCCCCGCGCACCATGAGACAGGGCACCGGCACCGGCACCGGCGGCAGGCAGGAGGCGGGCAGCATCCCCGGCTCCTCGTCGGCGAGGAAGAGTTTGCCGGCTGCCGAGGCCGGCCTCCTGCGCGGCTGGAGCAGCGGCGGCCGCTGCCGCAACGGCACCGGGAGGCACCGGAAAAGCGGCGGCATCCAGCTCGGCGGCACCGGCACCGGCGGCGGTTCCCGCGCCCAGGTGGCCACCGCGGACAGCAGCAGCGGCAGCGGCGGCGGCGGCGGCGGCGGCGGCGGCGGCTGGGGCTTCCCCGCCGCGCTCCCGCAGCACCGGCACCCCAGGTAACGCGCGGCCGTGCGGCCCCGACCCTGCCTCCGTCCCGTGGGGCGCCTACCGGCGACACCCGCCCGGGGAGCGCCCGCCCGCCCGGGGCAGCCACGCGGGATGTATACCACGCGTGACGCCCGCGGCGGCGGCCGGGGTCGGTTCCGCGGTGCCCCACGCTGCGCGGGGGTGACGAACGCACCCCGGTGGTGCGGGGCCGCGGGAAAGTTTCCACGGGGAGCACGGTTATGTGCGGCGTGTCTGTCCCGGCCGGGCAGGTGGGGTCCGGCCGGGCGGGCCCCTACGTTTGGAAAAATAAGTTGCCCCCGAAGCAGTCCCCCTCCCCATCTTGTTTTGGTCTGGTTTGACGTTCCCTGACTTTGGGGGTTCATGTAGGCTAGACTGGAACAGGGTCTGCGATGCGACCGGGCGGTGTTCGCTCAAGGAAAACTTCCAGTAGGACCATGGGGTTTGTAATGGGCGAAAGCTCCCGGGGGTGCAGAGATTGTGTCGTGTGCTGGGAGAGCCCTGCTGCTGCTGCAGCCCTGCGCAGAAGTCCCGCGTGTTTGCTTCCGTGTGTGGAACGGGGCGAACCTTAAATCCACGGCTGATCGGCAGCGCCGGGTTCACGCGGAGTTGTGCCGTGGTGTTTTCCTCCATGGTCACTAGCCTAATTTGTCAATTAACAAGCACGCTCATCCAGAAACTTTGCTCCGTAGTCCTTATCTGTCTCCAGGATGGCAGCTTACTTTCACTCAAGTGACTCAGAAATAATTAGCGGTTATAAGCGTTACAGCCAGCAGAGGAACTTGGATTTTTTCATGGCACTAAACCTCCAGAAGGGCTGTAGGGATCTCTCGGATGGGCAGAGTCAACCTGAGCGTTCAGTTCAACAAGTGGTTGCCTCTTGAAATGGAAAATATCTAATTTACCCCAGTGTGAGATGCTAATGCACTAAACTGTGGGTTTAGTTTGTTTGGTGGTACTAAATAATTAGAGTTCACAGTGTCTAGATAGAGCCAGCTCATCCACTGACCCACATCTGATTCTGAGAGCTGTTAGCTCGTGGAGGGCCCCATCCTGCGTACATTTCAGTAGATGAATACAGACACAGGGTTGCTCTGCAGAGATGGGCAGGAGTATTTGGAGAATGTGATTGCCAAACTGTACATTATTTCACTGAAGATGTGAAAATGAAGGTTTTCTAGAACTAGATATGTGACATCAGGGTGATTCCCCAAGCTGGCAGCACTTCTGTCCCCTGCACTAATGCCTGGAGATGCCTAAATTAGTTTTCCCTCACAGATAAAGGTGCCTTCCTGCATGTCTGGAGGGTTAAATCCACAGACTATACTTTGCAGACTTATGATATTTTTTTTGCCCAAATCTCTACCCTGAAGCATGCGAGAGCCCTTGAAGGAGTTGTTTTTTCATCATAGGCAGCAATGTTGTCTACAGTTAAAATTAGCTAGTGCTTTCTAGTACAATGCTCTGCTGTCAAGTGCTTATGCATTTGCTTAGCTTAAGCCTGACTGATATTTTACAGGTTGAGCGTCTGCTGAAGACAGACTGTCTTTGGGAAGTTTTAGATTAAATGGTTCAGTTATTTCTGAGAACATGGTAAAAAGAAAACCTGTTATTTGACCATGTATTTGATGAAGATGGTTTAGGTATACATCCTGCATTAGGCATGATCTATCTGTGAATCTGATATTTTTTGCTGTGCTAAGAAACACTTCATTTGAGACTTGAATTCTTGTGGGATATTGTGTTTTGGAGCAGGGAAAAGATATTTGGCTTGGAATCAGTCTTATGATGGGGATGTGCCTTATGTTGAGCCTCTGAGAATCTTCCAGAATTTCTCTCCAGTATAATTTTATCGCAATGCTCAGGGCATGTGCTCTTAGGAGAGGTGTTGTTGAGGGTTTGACCATTGCACTCACTGAAGATGCTCTCAGCACAAGGCATGCAGAACATCCCAGCACTCTTCTGGGGAGGATGAGAGCACTCCAGTTGGTGGCTGATGGGCTGAGCGGACTTTCTCCCAGTTATTTCTCCAAGGTGTTGCTTCTACAGTGAGCACGGGTGGGAGAATTGAAGACTTTCTTAACTGGGTGTTGGGTGGCAGAGTGTGCCTGGTGATGCCGTGGAAGGGTGGAGGAGGGAACTGTTTAATTCACTTGCATTGTGACAAGAAACTATGGGACTAGAACTCTCCCACTTCTGAGGAGAAGTACTGGTGATGGATACATGGTGAAATTAAAGAGTAGAGGATTGAGACAAAGGATTTGTGGGGTCATAGATGACAAATCTTAGGAACATGGATCAGGGAATATGGATAGAGGTAGTAAATCCAGGTCAAGAGAAGGAATGGTGGGAAGAAAGAAGTTGACACTTGTGTACAGGGACAGGAGATCTCAGCATGCAAGAGCAGTGGTTTCCAGTCTTTCAGTAACCAGGGAATGGTACTACTACTTTTTCATCCTTCTCATTTTCCTCCCTACAATGTCTGCTGTGTGTTTCACCCCCTGCCTCTGCTTTTTTCCTCTCCCCTGGACTGGTAAATGCCATACAGTTAAAAATAACAGTCAAATATACACTTTATGTGCATTTACTTGCTTTTCTTTCTGTCTTAGATGAACTTAGGTAACTTCCATTTGTGATGATAGTTTTTGTGTCTATGCTCCTAGGTCAGATGCACTTGAATTACAGATTTTGTAGAGGGATCATTATCTGTATAAAACATAATTTTCCTGGATTTGGAGTAACTATCTCTCTATTCTTGATCTTAACAAAACTTCTTGAATAGGTAGGCTGAGGCCATGCAAATAATTATACTTTAGCTAATTTAATTCAGTCAGTAATCTGCATCAGATGATAGACTGTTTTTTTTGAGTCTGACTACCGAAGTTTGAAAAGGAAACACCATGTAATAGCATTTAAGCAGAATGCATAGATGGTGGTGGATTTATTTATGCAGTGCTGCTGTTTTTTGAGAGGGACTAAAGCCATTGTGACATGCTATGGGACACAGAATATATACATACATATGTAAAACAGTATATTGCCAGCTGAATTCAGAAGTACAGGAGCTGCAGGGCAGGAAAGGCAAGGGGATGACAAGGGATGTGGGTCATGTAGGCTCATACTCTGAATAAGGAGCTGAGAAGCTGCCGATGTGGTTCATTCTCTACTCCTTGAGTTTGTCTTGTGGCGGCTTGGGGATATTGGCAGATTAGACTGAGGGATTTAAGGGAATGACTTTCTTGGCCTTGTCCACGTAAATTAGATGTACATTTTGGGGATAGAGGGATAAATACTGGCTTTTATGCTTTTCTTCCTGTGTCTCTTCCCCCTGAAGTCAAACCATGAGTCACAGCTCAGTCCAACCAAAACGTTGGTTTTAACTGCACTTTGGTAAAGACACTTCTGTTGCTTTATCCAAGGACCATGACAGAAATCAGTGTTTATTGCAGGCTGCCTGCCATGTTTGGGAAGAATAGTCTCATGCATCCCCAGTGCTAGTTTTAATTCTGCTCCAGTCTGAAAATCCACCTGTGACTTCAGAAAAATAAAGCTTTCACAAAACTTAGGTCACTGGTGAGCTTGGACCCTTGTTACTAGGAAATATTATTGCCATACTGTAGTACTGGTGTTATAGTCCTCTGTGTGCTGTTTCTTGTCCTCTCCTTTACCTGCAAGCACTTTGCGGCAATACCATATCTTTCTCCTGTGTCTTTGTGGCAGGTAGCATGCCTTGAGCATCAAGATCCTCCAAAAATGACCATGTAAGTGGTGGGAACATGGTGGTTATTTAACCTTCAACTGCTTGAGCAAAAGTCTATATAAAACAGCTGGGCTTCTGCTGGCCTGATTATGACAGAAGGTGTTTTTCAGCTGTTTTACTACCCTTCTAAGGGATCTGCATAAAATAGAAGATTTCTAGCCAAGTTGAATGATGATATGGGAATAAAATCTAGAGGACATGTATGTACATTTGAGATCAGAGCTGAAATTTGGAAGTTCAGGTATAAAAACTGTAATTTCAAAGTGTACAGGAAGTGCTGGCATGACAGAGTGTCATTGACTGGGACATTTCAATCACCCTTTCTCCTTGAGTGTCTTCATATGATATAAATGTAATATGCATGTCAGCTTGAAAATAAATAGAAGAAAACACATCTGTAATCATAGAAATTAATTGCTGCAGGTCACAGAAGGTGCCGAAGCTTAGACAAAGTCTTCCATGGACGACTCAGAAAAACAAAATATGCAATATGCAGATATGAGTTAAAAAGCAAAGGGAAATAGAACATTAAAGATTTTTTTAAAAGGATGAAAAATAATAAAAAAGAGTCCTCATTATTTCGATGTAGCGGCTGTTGTGTGCCATATCTTCTGTGTCCTGTGCTGTTGATTCCCCCACATCAGAGATGGATAATGGCAGGGGAGAAGGTTCATAGGGACGTAGCGAAGGCAATCAGAGACACAGAGTGACTTCTGTCTCAGGACGGACAATGCTGGTAAAGTGATGCAACAAGCATCTGTAAAATTAGCAAAGCATGGAGAAGGCAAACCAGGAATGACTGATCACAGCAACAGCAGCAGAGGGCACTGGGTAAAGCAGGCAGTGGCAGGAATGGAAACAAGGAGATGGCTCTTCACATGGTGTGGTCAGACTACTGAGCTCCTCACCACAGGATGTGGATGCTGAGAGGTTACATCAGCTAATGAGGTGACTGGATGAGTTCATGGAAGAGAAATCCATCAAGGGCTATTAAATTTAAAACCACTGCGTCTGGCATAGGAAGTTTTGAGCTGCATATTTTGGAAACTCAGTGAGTATCTTGAAGAAATACCACCATTGGTTTGCCTTGCTCTTGTACTTGCTCCTCAGCACCTGTGTCTGGCCATGGCTGAGAGGGGCTGCTGAGCCAGGTGGTCTCCCTATGTCTGCTCTGCAAAATGAAGAGAGCCAGCATGTGGCCCCCCTCAGTTCCAAGGCCAAGATGCTACTGGTGACCTGTACCTTCCGTGCTCAGGCTGGCCCCATTACAGCTCATCTGCCATGGAACAGGCTGGTTGGGAAGCACTCCAAAGAAGAACCAAGGCGTGGTCCAGAAATGTACCCCAAAAAGCAGCGTATGCTGCTTGAGTGACCTCCCAGGTGTCCTGTTGTGGAGCTGTGCAGTCATGGTGAGGATTATCTTCTTGGGTTCAAGTAGGTTCCAAAAGCAGTTCATTCACGGAAGCAATCCCACCTGAAGGTATGGAATAATGAGATACAATGCCTGGCTGAAGGAGTCCCTGCTGGGAGACTGTAATACTGCTGCATGCCTGCCCTGCTGACACAGACTTCCCCAGCCTTCCCTGCTGCACAGTGTCAGGGAGAGGATTTGGGCCAAGGTGGTCATCTTCCCTGATGAGATGACCAGGGAAGCATCATGACCACCATGTTGCTGTAGTTAAGAGTTTCATCTGTCTCTACAAGACCAGGCTTTGACTTTCTGAACAGAGAATGAGGGGACTGGGAATTACATTTCTTCAGCTATCCACTGCATTTAAGCACTGGTTAAAACAAAAATGTTATGTTGACTTCTGTTTACTAAACCAGACAATTTGCTTAATCATCTGAAAGGCAGACTTTAAAGCCATGGGTTACATTTGTGATGGCTCTGCTAAACCAAAGGCTGTATTGCTGTTCACTTGAGCAATGGTCAAAGCACAATGTATTAAAACGCAGCTCACACTGATGGTATTCTGCTGGCTTTTGGATGAGGTTTATTGCTATGAAAACAACAAGCACCAATCCCAAACTTAGCATATCTTAAGTCATTCTGATAGTTTCTTAAAATTTCTAGACACCAACTGATACAGAAGCTCCAGTGCAGCACTTAATGGAGCTCACAACTGCCTAGCTGTATATTTTTGGGCTACCTTATGTAATAAAATGGCAGGCCCTTGCACTGCCTGCACAAACAAGGTTGCATAAGCAGCCTGGGGAAACAACCGGAGCTCCAAGAGCCCTCCTGAATCCTGCAAATCTTGTTTGATCTCACTTAACATTATTTAATAAGCAATTTTAACCTTTTCCCCTCTTCCCCCCTAAGTTATCTGGAACCAGTGATACTGATTTAATTTCATGCACAGACCTCTCTTTTTAGAGAAGTCATCAAACTTTCCAGTCAATTGAGCAGCCTGATGTCTGGGTAGCCTTGAATTTTCTGTAATCAGCACTCAATCTAGTTAAAAATAAAAAGACATTAAAAACAAAGCCTTGAACAGGAAAGTATTTGTTTTTCACTCTCATTTCTAATCTGGTAACCATTCTTAAGGTTCATCACTATGGTTTGTTCTATCAAGGGATAAACAATTTATTATTCAAGCAGCTTTGGGGTTTTTTCCTTTAAAAACAGACAATACTATTCAACCATTGGGAAGAAAACCAGCACAAGAAAATTATAATCAGTGTTAACAGGCTTGAAGATGGCAATAAATTTATTTAAGCATAATATTAGCCCCACAAACAGTAATAATGGAGTTTGATTATTTACTACCCTTTTATCATTGATAAGCAGACCAGACTGTTTTTCTCATGATTCTCTCTGTTAGGTGTGTCAAATTTTTTAAGCTGGAGAACAATTTTAATAAGGCAGCTTCCACCTGTAATCTCTAAATCAAAAGGTGGATGTAACCATGCAAAACCTGAGCATTCCTGGTTATCTGATTGAGTCAGCAGCTGAATAAATCTGACTTTGAACATGTCCTAGAATTATTGGTTTGGGTGGGACACCTTTCGTTAATACTTTGTGGGAGAATTGACATATTTCCCATATTATGCATAAGAATGGTATGCTTGCAGAATCTAGTCAACAACAAATACTGCATGCAACATGATCAGCTAGAGATAGGATGTTTCTCTGTTATTTCTAATTCTTCTACAGAATATCTGCCTTGGTGTTTTTATTGGTAATTCTGTGGATTTTACTTGTGGTATTTTGTCAGCTCCTGGTTTTGACATATAAAACAGGAAAAGGTTTTAAATTTGAGGCCTTGTAGTAGACATACCCACGTTTCAGTTACACTTCCAGTGATGGTTCCCTTAGTTTATAATTTTTCAAGGGGAAGACAGCTATATGATTTCTACATGGACCATTAAGGCCACTATTTACTTAGGCAAAATATTCATCCTGTTCATCAGATAAATAATGAGTTGCTATAATTTACTTTATCTTTGGCTACAAAGATGGGAAGAATATTTTATTCTCCAGTGTACTTTTTTATGCTTTCTTTTACATAAAGTAATGAAATATTTGGAAAAGATAGTTTCACATAAACAGCCTAATCAAACAATAGTTCTGTAAGGCAGCAGGCTGCATATCCAACAATTTCAACAAGAGCAAAACTGATGAAAAATAAATAGGTCACTCATAGTCATTCCTGTATTTATATTTTTTATAAGGAGGACTGAAGAATCTTCTTTGTTTCTGGGCTGTCACTGAAGTCGATGGAAGCTTTGCTGCAATAATTCTGGTCCTTTAATTTGATTGTTTGTAGAGTGGCAGCAGTCATTTTTTTCATCTTATTTCTTTCTTTCCAGCACAAAGGACCTTATTGTCAGCTGATGCACACTGATGTAACTCAGCTCGTTGTAGCAATTACATTTATACTGCCTGGCTTCTAACATCCGTATTTATTCAAAAATGCATCATCTTTTCCAATATCTTGCTATATCTTGCTGTTATTCAAGTATAAGAAATGAAGCTGCATTTGGTGCCTGTTCTGCTGTCCTCATTAAGGCAAAACTCCCACTGAAACCAAGGAGAGTTTGGCTGACAGAATTAATGACTCGAGTTTCTGAAAGGTCTAAACTTTCTCGCTTTCTGGGTTTGATTTTTTTTAAAATTTAATTTTGAATTTTTAATCTCACCCTGTGTTCTAACTCTTCTCTCTTCTTTCACATTTCTGGTTTTGAACTTTGCTTTTACTAGGATCTTTTTTCTTTTCACTTCTCTCAGGTCTTTGGACCTTCTACTTTTCTACTTTGCTCTTCTCTCCTCTTACTGTCTCACACTCACTTTCAGTCTGTTATTCTAACCTTCATTGACTACAGCACTGTAAAAGGTTGATATATACATCATACATGTTTCCAGGAATTTCATTTAGCTTGTTTAGACCCCTTCTATGCACAGGTGTTTATTTTAAGGTACTTGCCTTAGGGCAAAGCAGCAGTTTGTAAGATTGGTGATCCAGGCAGAGATTTATTTGCACAATATCCATCTCAGTAATCCTTCCTCTTCTTCTGGGTAGAATCTTAGAATTTCCTGTGATGTATTGATGCAGGGTTTCAGCAGTAAATTGAGTTTTGGACTGATAAAATAAATATTTGGCATAGTATTGCAGTCAGAAAAAAATACTTTTGGATTTTGAAGTTTGTGTAAAAGGGGTTTTGTTGAGGGTGACAAAACTGGAAATCTCCAGAGAAATGGGTTTTATTCATAATTCTTCTGCCGTGCAATGTTATGAGCTTAGACCACATATAAAATGTTTTCTGTGCATCACTTCTCTGATCTGTAAACTAGGGCAGCTTTACAGAGTATTGTGGGGTATGAACAATTCTGGGTGCCAGTGATAAGCAGGTGTCAGAGGGGGGGCATGAAGCAGGGGGCTCTAGGGTGCTAAATATGCCATTGTCAGGAAGAGGAGCTACAGTAAAGGTTATTTTGGGCCTTGATCCATCTCTGTGGTTAGGATACATCAAGCAGTACATTGTCACTTTACTTCCAGCTGCGTGACACCTTGTGGCTTTGGAGCTCTCCCTGGATGTCCTGGCCCCATTGGTGTCCTGCACAGTGGCTGGGGTCCTCCCTCACCCCACTTCCTCCTAATTGTTTGCATTTTTCAGATGTAAAGCATTTAGAGAGTGCCAGCTATTGTTATTTCCTTGCAAGTCTGGCTGAAAGTTGTGTTTTCTTTCAGAAGACCTAATTCAGGGTTGTGAAATAAATAGTAGGTGTATGGCTTCTTAATATATAGTGTAGCATTCCAAGCACTAAAGTTATCAGCTTACTGCCTCTCAGCATCTGGATCCCTGCAGATGTACTTCTTAAAGTAAAACACAGAACACTAAACTCGATTATTCTCCCTTAAAGAAGCAAGCACATTTTCTCTTATGGTAATGATAAAAAATAATTTTTCACAGTACCCAATTGCCTGTTATTCTGGCAAACCTAAAATGAATCAAAAACTGCAGTCTATATATAGAGAGTGACAGTTAAAGAAGCATTTCTTCTTTGATGCAATTTCTGTTTGATTTTCTTAAAACCCTCCTATTCCAGAGACCCATTTCAGCCGTGTCTGAACAATAGATACATTGTTGTCAACTGAATGAGAAATTTGATAAAGATAGCTTTTCTATTTCCATTTAAAATAAATGATTTTTCAGAGGACTGAAGGATATAAGTTCAGTTTTTAAGTTTGAATTTCACATTTCATTTGACCAGACTATAATATATATATTTTCAAAGTCCTAATTGGCATTAGACTTGGCATATTTCTCTGCTTATTTTTTCTCACCATATTTTTTCTCAGTGTGAAACTATTAGAGGGTCATTGCTCTGGTAAATGAAAGAGGGCTGACATTCTTTGTAAGTAGTGAGTGTTTAAATATTCCTCTATGCAAATTTTCCTCTTTAATGAAAAGTTTAAAGAGATGTCTTAAAAAAATTTCGTTCACAGTGTTGAAAAATGCAGGTTACATTCATTCAAAATCTTTGATATCCAGTGGTGCGAGGTGATGACACATTTCAAATTTGCTACTGTATAATTAAGAGGGGATTCCATATAGGAGATGTAAGCATAAAAATTGGGTTTGCCTCTTGACGATACTGCTGGTTTTGCTGCTGAATTCTTCAGTAGTTTTGTTAGAGTGTATAATCAGTTACGCTTGTGCTGATTTAATCAATTATTCTTGTGCACAAACAAACAAGCAAACACACACACACACACAAAACCCAGCTAATTTCAGACTGTCTTTGAAACATCAGAACTGAAGATTTCACTTACAATGAAAGAAAATATTATTTTCAAGCCTCTAGAATGATTTTAAAAATGGCAAAGATATATTTGGGAGCTATCATACTTTTGGGTATCAGCAGCTGTATATCCTTATGCAAAAGTGGATTTGGCTGAAAGACCAATTCATAAATATTGTGTTTGAAGATTGCAGCAAGCTTTCATATTTGCAAGAGATAATGTAAAATGTGGCACATTTTTTTTCTTCACTCCAAGAAGTTTGAGTTTAAACAGCTTGGTCTCCCAAATCTAATGAATAATGGTCAACAAACAAAAGTATCCATGGCTTCTTGAATCATGGGGGCTGGAGACCATTCTGTCTGTGGAAGCAGAAAGGTCAGCCTGCTGTGGTCAGTTTGAACACCCTCCTGTGTACTGCCAAGCTATGAAGTGGCTTGGAGGTGGAAGATGCCAATAAATATCCTTACACTGGCACTCCATGACTTCACATTTTGTGGTCTATGAGCTTCCAGGCACCAGGCAAGCAATAGCCTGCTCCTAGCTTCATTGCTTGGAGAAACCAAGGGAGTTGGGGGAACGTCTCATTTTTCTGCTGGAAAATGAATCTACTTTTTTTCCTTTTTTGTGGTCCTCCTCTGCCTTGTTCTGCTGTTTGGGGAAGTGAGGGGTGTAGTGGGGGAGGTAAGACTTATCTTTGATCTAATGGCTCCTTTCCTTCTGGGCTGCTCTCCAGGAAAAACTTTTTCCCCCCTTTGGGACACAGTGCTTTTCATGGCAGAGGCTCTGCAAACAGGAGTGCTGTGGAAGCTCCTGACTTTGCCTGACATGCATTTGACATTTTAACACAAATTCAGCAGAGCAGCTTGATTCAGGTAAACACTTAAGCACATGCTTTTCATTACTCAGAATTTCATCTGAGTTTCTTTCTGGATGTGGAAAGACTTAAGCACATATTTAGGGGCTGAATAGGTCTTTAGTGTGACTCATGTACAGAGCAACAAGCATGGGTTGGGTGGAAAGGGAGCAGTCATCGCGGTAGCACGGCAGCTGTGAAGTAAAATGCACTGTCTGAAAACCAGCATTCTACAAAGGGGCTTTGTTCTTATGGGAGGCTGCTTTCTGTCTGTATATGGTCTCAAGAAGAGGAGTGGGCCTGAACTTTCTGCTTTCATCTACCCATTCGTTCCTCTGTTTCTCCTTATTTTTAATTACTCTGCATATAGCTTGGATGATGTGAAGTAGGTTTATAATTAGAATTTTTTGGTTGCTCTGCAACCTCATGTTTGTCAGTTTTAAGATTCACCCATATGGCACCCAAGAAGAGGACAGTGTTCTTTTGCAGAATACTTCTGGCTATCTGCATGTGAAGGCGGTGCTGTATGCTAAGTCCTCTGAGGATTTCTCACGTCGCATCAGCCACAGAAGGTTTCTGAAATTTAAGTATTTGTCAGCAGTGAACACATACCCAAACCTTTTGGCTTTTTCTAGCTACTTCATTCATGAAAAATGTTTGTTCACAGTTTTGTGTGCAAAACTTAAACTGACTCAGGCACTGATGTAACCTTTCTCGCTTCTTTTGAGGATCTGAATTATGAATCTAGATTAATGTTTTGCAACACAGAGAAGGAAAGAGAAAGGCACTGCAGAGAGAGCTCAGAAATGGTTCTTAAGGAGGATTGTTTTGGTGAGCCAGATCTTGTCTGTTCTTAAACATCTTTGCTGGCACTAACCCATATAAGGGCACAGTGATAACTTCCTCTAATAGTTGTGTGTTGTGTGCAGATACTTTACTGGCAAAACTAAACTCTCCCCGAGTATAATGAGCTATCCCAGCAAAAAAATATTTTGGGGAGTATAGTAGAGTTGGCAGAAAGATGCTTCCAACATAGGGTTAATTGAAGGTTCTTTCACATTCTTCATTGACAGTGTCCCCCAGAATTTGAAATACAGACTACACCTGAATAGAATATGGATAATGGGTTCCAAAACCCCAGCCGATGAATAGCCTTAATTATTATATTTCTTCTTGCACTTTGACTTGAGCGTGGCTACAGTCACATGTTTTTTTGGGGATTATAATGTAGGAAGTGTCTCACTTCAGGCCAGCAGAGGTTTTTTGCATTTTATTCTGGAGTTAATAATGTTTTAGGTGTTTCTTCCTAGTCTTGTTTCCTAGCTAGTCTGCAGGTTTCTTTCGGAAAAATATATTTGAAGTGAATCTCACTCTGCCAAAGCATGACACTTCTTGCAAACTATTGTCTTAAAAGCAGTAACTGGGAGTCATAAGATGTTTCTGGCATGAATTCAGGCAGCACTGCCCATATAGTGTATTTTCCCATTTAAGACTGATTTTCCATTGCTTCCTCAAATCTTACCCATTTTGGCTAAAGCCATAATTGCAAGACTGCTTTGTGTTATATATATATAATAGGTCAATACATTGTATTGAATTTGCATTGAAGGGCTGTGGTGAAGGGAGGGCTATAGGTGTGTATTTTCTGAGAAACTGCTAGAAACGTCCCTGATGCCTGACCGAGCTGATGCCACGTGGCTCCAAGACAGAACTGCTGCTGGCCAAGGCCAAGCCAGTCAGCAAAGGTACTAATGATTTTGGGATAACATATGTAAGAAGGAAAAAAACCAGTTATGGGCAGAAGTAATTGTGGCCAGAGAAGAGAGGAATGAAAATAAATGAGAGAAACGGCTCTGCAGACAACAAGGGTGGTCAAGAAGGAGGGGGAGAAGGTTCTTCAGGAGCTGAGATGACCCTGCAGGCTGTGCTGAAGACTGTGGTAAGGCAGCTGTGCCTCTTGGGGGTCCTTGAAGGTACACAGGGAGCAGAGATCCACCTGCAGCCTGTGAAGGACCCCATGTCACAGCAGGTGGATGCCAAAAGAGGCTGTGACCCCATGGGAAGCCCACATAGGAGCAGGCTTCTGGCAGGACCTGTGGACCCATGGGGAGAGGAGCCCATGGTAGGGCAGGTTTGCTGGCAGGACTTGTGGGTCTGTGGGGAACTCACACTGGAGCAGTCTGCTCCTGAAGCACTGCACCCTGTGGAAAAGGGACCCATGCTGGAGTGGTTAGTAGTGAACTGTAACCCATGGGAAGGACTCCTGTTGAAGTCCTCCATGAACTGTCTCTGGTGGGGGGGACCCCACACTGGATCAGGGGAGAGACTTCTCTCCCTGAGGGGGCAGCAGTGGCAGAAACAACATATGATGAACTGACTGCAGCCCCCATTCCCTGTCTCTCCATGCCACTGGTCAGAAGGAGGTAGACAATCTGAAATAAAGTTAAGCCTGGGAAGAAGAGAGGGATGGCATGAAGGTGGTGTTAAGATTTGTTTTGCTGCTTATGATTCTACTCTGATTTCATTAGTAATAAATCCAATTAATTTCCCCTAGTTGAGTCTGTTTTGCCCCTGACAATAACTCGTGGGTGATCTGCAGTTTCTCTCCTCATCTTTAACTCATGAACCTTTTGTTACATTTTCTGTCTGCTGTCCAGCTGAGGACGGGAGCAATAGAGCAACTCTGGTGGGCACCTGGCATCCAGGGTTAAACCACCACATCCATGTATGTCTCTGTTGCTACTGCAAAGGATGATGCTGCCTTACTCCCAACTCTGGGACACCAGTGTGTCAGAGCAGAAAGCTGATCATGCTAAAATTTAACCTTTATGTGGATGGGTTAATTGTCAGCTGTTGCATTTTCCTAAGCTGGGTCACTCTGCAGACACACAAGCTGGAGAGGTGGGAGGAAGACAAAGGATCTCCTTTGGAACCAGTGTGGGTTTAAGACACTTTAGAGTAACTGCTGAACTTTCTACATTCCTGGATGAGAGGAGAAGTGGGATTTGAAGGAAGCTGCTGAGTGAGGAAATGGAAGTAAGGCTGAGAGTGACTCAAGGATTTGTACAGATCAGGCAAGGATACGATGTGCTGGGAAGAAAAATGGACCAGCAGGAGTGGGAACAGTGAGTGTGGATGGAGTTGAAAATTATGACGAGTAGGAGAAGGAACATGGGCAAGGAGTAAGGGAGACAAGGAAATGCCAGCTGTAATCCACAGCAGTGAGGAAAAAGAAGAGATGGAGAAGCCCTTAGTACAAGCTTGGCTAAGGAGGGGTTGGTGTAATCTACTGGAAAGAGAGGGTGTCATGAAGGGAGCAAGCATGGAGCTGAGCCTGGAAGAGGGAGATTGGGTGGTAACATGGGAGAAGGAGGTTGGAGGAGAAGGGTCTTTGGGGCGAGAGAAGTCTTAAAGTGGGGTTCTGAGGAAGTACCTGGTACTCGAACAGCCAGAAATAGAGGTAAGCATGTGTTCATCCTGCAGCGTATATCTGGGGTGAGGAGGAGTCTCAAGTACAGGAGGAGGCATCAAGCTGACAGTCGGGGAGGACAGACAGGAAAATCTGGCCCATGTGGGCATCTGGGAGGGCATCCCAGTGCTTACAAACCTGGTGCTCCTCTGCTGCCTCAAAGCCCAGTGCCTTATCCCTACCTCTTACAGCAGCCCATTGTCCCTACCTACAGCAGGACCCTGTGACCACTCCAGCTGATGCAGCTTGTTAGTTGAAATGAGTGGAAAGCTGTTGATATTTTGGCAATAACACAACAATGCCAAATACTGAGGTTTTCCATTTTTTAAAGACCTAGTGAAAGTCATACGCTCACAGAAACTGCCTTGAATGCTAACTGCTACGGATGCAAAGATGAGCACTCCAAAATTAGGAAATAGTATCATTTAGTCTGCCTGTGTAATTTTGATTTACTCCCTTCCTGTGTGTTCATTATTATGCAGTACTTAATGGCTTAGTAATCGCACTATAATGAAATAATTTTTTTGTTTTGTTGCTGCTGGTCACTTTAAGTCAGCTTAATTCACTGGCAGTTCACAATCAGTTCACTAAGCCACTTCACAACTATTGGCATAAGCTGGGATGGGCAGGTGAAGGATGTGACCACTTTTGTGCCAGCAGTGCTAACTTAGCCTGACCCAAACCAGTGCTCAAATAACAACATTACTCTCCATTTAGTTGGGTAAAAGCTTCAGTTCTATGAAGCATTGGCAAATCCAGACAGATTTTTAAATGAGGATATCCTTGCTGCAAAGAGCGCACACACCTGCAAAGCAAAGACTAACTTTTCTCATGAATATATCATCTCTACTTCTTAACTGCTCCAGCTGAAAATAGGAATAATCTAAATTCTCAGGCAGACACCAGACTGCAGAATTTCAACCCAAGTGGTTTAATCATGAAAATGTTCAGTATAACCAAAAAAAATCCTTGAAATTGGAAGAACCAGGCAAGGCTTCCTGGCAGGCACTGTCCCCAGACCGGTCCCTTGAAAAGGCTGAGGCTGAGAGAGGTCCAGTGAGGCTAGCCCTATATAAAATCCTTATTTCCTGCAAATTTTCTTGTTTGTTTTCAGGTGTTTCTACTGCTAGAAAACATTGAGTTTGGTATGGTAAAATCATATTCTTGAGATTTTAAATTTTACTTTGTTTTAATAGAGTAATAAAGCTTTTTCCTTACTAGTAAGTACTAATTTTTATGACTACCTTGGTGATACAATTTTCATTTTAAAGAACTGTGCACAGTTTTTGTATATTAGAAAATACCAGTTGCTCAAGTTCAGACTGATATAAAGCTTTAACAGTTCTTTCTGATACAAATTATTTCAAGGTTGTCAGTATATAACCAAACTCTTGAGATCAAACAGACCTTCCTATTAGTGTTTTGATCTTCTAATTAGATCTTTTAGAAGCAGATTGACAGGCACTAATGAAACTTTAATATATATTTATAATTCACTCTATCTACAAAACCTTGTGTAGGACTTCATCTGTTTGGATACTCCTTAAGCTAAGGAAACGCAAACTTTAAGAACCTTGCTGTAATCTTGCCTGCTGAGCTAGAATTGCATGTGCTGTTTTGTATTACACCTTTGATGCAACAAGGTTTTAAAATTTGTGCTTAAGTTTGAAGTTATTTTTATCGTTAAAGTGACTTGATTACCTTCATGCATCAATGTCTTCAGGAGAGTAATAGGTCTTGTTTCTATCACATATTTTTACATTCCAAGCCCATATGTATGCAAAATAGCATCCTTTAGTTGTGAGCTCTTTAAGAACAAAGCGTTACACATTTCTTTTCTGCTGTGCAAGGCTGGAAAACTCTGAAAAGTAGAATAATGTAAATAGTAAGAATAAAACCTTTGTGATGTCCATATGTCACATCCTGTCAGATTGATGCATTAACTTGCCAGATTACAGGTTTCAGTCAGCAAAAAACAAAGCAAAGTGGTAAATAAAAGTTTGACCTGGTTTTCCATATAATTAAAATTGTCAGTAGATTTAAACTGATGGAGGGCAGTGGACTTGGCTGAAAGAATTGAAAGCAAATAAGTTACCTGTTAGATAGCTCTTCAGGAGAGAGTAATTCTTTCATTTATCTTGGTATTTGGCAACCAAAAGCTCACCCATGGACTTCTAAGGGAGCCATTTACCATCTGAACCCCATCTATAATGGATACAATAAATACATTGTTGTCATGGTAATACAGTGATCAAAGTCTGAGAGAAAAACTCCAGGATTTCTCTGGTTCATACTGTGGGGTGAAAGGAAGACTTGACAAGAAATAAGATTGATTTTTTTATTATTCTTTTCCCCCTCTGGACTCACTTCAGCAAGTCCATGTCCTTTTTGTGTTGGGGGTTCCAGAGCTGATGTCTATATTCCAGAGCACAGTAGAGGGACATAATTACCTTCTTTGACCTGCACTTCTTTTGGTGCAGCCTAGGATATGGTTGGCTTTCAGGGCAAACTTGCTTAGCAAGCTGTTGACCGCAAATCTTCGAGTGCAGCCATTTAGCCACTTCCTTACCCACTGAGTGATTGATCCATCAAATCCATGTCTGCCCAGTGCAGGGACAAAGACATTGTGCCGGACAGTGTCAAACGCTTTGCACAAGCCTGGTAGATGATGTCAATTGCTCTTCCCTCATCCACCACTACTCTAACACTCATGTAGAAATTTACCAAATGTATCAGGCACAATGTGCCTTTAGTGAAACCATGTTAGCTTGTCAACAGTCACCTCCTTATTTTCCATGTGCCTTAGCATAGTGAGACTGACTGGCCTGTAGTTCCCTGAGTTTGTCTTTCTTTTTAAAACATGGGAACCTTCCCAGAAAGATAGTCTGAATTTTAATTTAAAATTAAACTATTTCAATTTAATAGTGCAGTCTTGCAGAGTTATTCTGATATCGTTAGTACTCAGAATAATGCTGTCATTGTTGCCTGGGAAAGGTAATAGTCTTCTTCCTCAATTCAATTTCTAGTTTTTTTGGCAAAATTGACACAAATTGGCCCATTTGGATTACAGAATCAAAGAATCACCAAGGTTAGGAGAGACCTACAAGATCATCCAGTCCAACTAGCAGTTGGATCTATCCTGGCACGCCTGGCACTATCACTGTAACCCCTAAACCACTAACCCACATCACCCAGCACCAGATCCACACACCTGTTAGACACCTCCAGTGATAGTGACTCCACCACCTCCCTGGGCAACCAATTCCAATGTCTGACATCATAAATAGTGATTTTTAAAAAATATCTAATGTGAATCTCCCCTGTCTCAGCTGAAGACCATTTCCTCTGGTCCTCTCACTGAAGGCACAATAGGAGAGATCAGCCCACAGCTCAGCAAAACCTCCTTTCAGGCAGTTATAGATGAAGCTCTCCCTGAGCCTCCTCTTTTGGAGCCTAAACAACCCCAAATTGGGTGTCCCTGCAAGGCCATGCAGGGAAGTTGAGAGGATTCATAGTGAAGTCTACTGATGCCTGAAAGATGAGGTTTCATAACAGACTACAATTTATTTAAGTCCACTCTGCCACTACAAGTGCACTTTGGTGGTGGAGGACCAGTCCCATTTACAACAGCCAATTTCCCTCCCCTGTTCCCTGCCCCTAGCTGTGCACTTCTGCCAGTTGCCTTTGCTATCCTACCTAATGAGGCTTCTGCAGAAGTCCTGTCAGCTTTCTGTATCAGAAAATAAAAGAAAGTAAAGGATGGCTGTGGTTTTTTGCCAAATTACGGAATTTAGCTATCTCACAGAAGGAACATGGACCAGCAGGAAAGATAAGCAGTGCAGGAGAACCAGGATGATCAACCATATCTGTTTGGCGGCCATAAGCCAACTTGGCTGGCCCACTCTTCATGGCTTTGGGCATTCAAGATGTAGAGCCTGAGCTGCCTGCTCACCAAGCAGGCAAAATACATGTCCCCAAGGAAGTGCAGGATAAAAGGGAGGCTTGAAATCCTACCTTCTTCTGCTGCTTCAGTGCCTTAGTGAGGCCCGTGCTTAGGGCCATCTGCAAGGCAGGAATTTAAAGCCACAGTTCCTTATGCATTTATGCAACAAATCTTCCCCTCTAGGTTATTAGTCCTACAGAATATTACCCAGCTCAGATCACTTCAGAGGAATAGTCTCCTTTGCCAGCATGCTCACAGTGTGTTTCTAGCCCCAGTCCAATATTACTTGCTCACAGTGAATACCTCATTATTCCAAAGCAGTGTCCTTCACTTCAGTGGTGTAGCCTAATGGGTTATGCCCATAAATCCAAATAGATCAAGCTGTGTGAGCTTTAGTCCCAGTGAAAGGGAATGACTCACCTGATGAAGTGCTCGCTAGTCAAAGCAAAAGCAGCACAAAGGAAATCTGAAGTGTCAAAGTAGTCTTTTGTCAACAGGGACAGATTCTGACCTCCTTAATCACAGTGAATGCATCTTACGAGTAGTCCCATGAACGAACTGAAACTACTTGCAGAGTAATAAAGTAGCTCTCCTAGGAGAAAGGGCACTGAATTCCAGCTCTAGGTCATTAAACTTGTGTTAAAGTCTCAGTCCATTTCATCGGTGTCTCGCAGTTAATGTTCTGTGACAGCCCTTTAATACACAAGAAAACAGCTTAATCTGAGAGCACCCTCCTGGCGTGGTATAAATTTCATCAGTATTGACGAGACTATTGAAATTCCAATTACAATAAAAGATGTGAAATGTCACACGGCATGGTGATGATCAAATGCTGAGCACTGTCTTAACTTACTTCCTGGACACTGGTGTAAGCCCAGAGCCCATTGCCCAAAACCCTGAGATAAAGGCATAAATATGGAGGGAAAGGCAAGCACAAGGGGAAATTCAAAGGAAAAAGTGCAAAAATAAAATTAATAAATTGAAATTTCACTTCCAAAGAGCTTGATTGTCTGAACAGAATTGATGAGAATGTGGAAATCTCCATGCAGGACTGAGGCAGCTTTCCATGTTTCTTTTAAACATAAGAAGTACAAAAACACTGAGTGAATGTGAGTCATCATTCATAAAATCTGTATAAATACTGTGACTACTAATCTGGAGCCATTGCTGGATTTTAAAAAAAAATCCTTGCCAGAAAAGGACTGGTGACCTTAATATTTTTTTTTTATTCCATAGTTAGTATGTCAAAAAGCAATTTAACTTTGCTGACCTAAATGATAAGGAAGTACTTGTATTGCAGATATTAACTGCCTCATGCAGTTTTCAACCTAAACAATGTAAATAGAAAAGTAGTTTTGTCTGAGTAAGGACTTTATGATATGCCCCAGAGGAATTAAAACTCCAGGAAAGGAAATGGAAAAACCTAGAAAATGTAGAAACTACAATTTAATAGCATGTTTAAAACATATACATATTTTAGGACATGGGCTCAACATCTTCATTTACTGGGTTTTTGAGATGTACAAGTAAGAACCAGATGATGCACATTAATAAATCGCAAAGCAAAGATTGATAAGCATATCTGCAAAACTTGCATTTTTTTCTTGGACTCCAGCCTGGATATGAAAAAGAAAAGAATTAAAATAGAACAAGGAAATTAGAGTACTAAATGCACTTTTTAACCTCCAAATAGACTGTAAATCAACCTTCAGGCAGCACTTAGCAGTATAGAATATCAAGTGTCTAAAGGAAAGACCATTACATCTGAGTGGCACTTACTGTTCTCATTTGTACTGTATACTGTAATACTGTAAATATACAGCAGTAGAATGATAATGCTCTTTGGTTTGATTTTTAAAACACAAGAAACTCTGAAGTCAAAGGAACATGCTCAGTCTGAAAGTCTGATTTTTTAAGAATGAAGTCAAAATGATTTCAGAGACTCCTAACCCCTGAATCGCCACCTTGTGCTTTTGCACTTCTGCTCCTGTGTATTTAATACATTATCATTCTCCCTATGTCTGATAGGGCTGTACAAGAGGAGGACAATCCCAGGCCATCTAAAGATGGTTTAGAAAAAAAAACAAAAAAAACCCAAAAAAAGAACAAGATTTCTTTCTTTTCTTTCAAATTATGGAATCACAGAATAGTTCCAGTTCAAAGGGACCTTCAGGATCACCTTGTTTCAACTGTGTGCCATAAGTAGGGACATCTTCCTCTAGACCAGGTTGCTCAAAGCCCCATTCTCCTGGCCTTGCCAGGGGATGGGGCATCCACAATTTCTCTGGGCAACCTGTTTGAGTGTCTCACCACCCTCACAGCAAAGAATTTCTTTTGAACATCTAGGCCAAACCTACCCACTTTCAGTTTTAATCCATTCCTGCTCATCCCATCACTCCATGCCTGTGTGAAAAGTTCCATACAGCTTTCTTGTCAGCCCCCTTCAGGTACTAGACAGCTGTAGGTTCTCCCTGAAGCCTTCTTTTTCCAAGCTGAACAATCCTAACTCAGTCAGCCTGTCTTCATAGGAGGGGTTTGGAATGATCCAGCCCTATGATATCTGGACTCAGTCCAACAGGTCCAGTTCCATCTTATGCTGGGGATCCCAGGCCTGGATGGAGTACTCCCCTTTGATGAGGTGTCATCACAGGGGAGTAGAAGGAGAGAATCACCTCCCTGAACCTGCTCTTTAGAGATGGTTGTCCCTGTGCATTTTGTTACCTCTCCTTTACTGCTTTGTTACTACTTACAGTACTTGGTCCTTGAACCTACATGGTTTGGGTCTTGATATAGCAACAGTTTTATTGGGGAAATAAGGAATATTTGGTCATGTTGTCTGCATGTGTGTCTGTGTGTTTGTGTGTAGATGTGTTTGTGTGCCTTTTGAACCTGCTGGCTGATGCGTCAAGTTGGAGAGAAAGATAAGGATCTTGAAATTGCTGAATTTCTTCAACTTTTGTTACAATAGATACCTGTCCCTGCAGACCAGGGAACCTACTCAAAAGCTTTCTGACAGATTCACCGCTCAAAAAACTTCTTTTATTTTCTGCAGAAACTTCCTTTTGAGTCTGGATGAAGGGCAGGATTAAGTGTCTCGCATCTGAAGTGAGTTTGGTTTGGTTTTAAAAAAATAAACGTTTTAGAAAGAAAAAGTTGGCAACCAGGAAAGAAGAGAAGTAGGAACTGGACAGAAATTTGGAAGGGTGGATGGTCTTTGGACCAAGTGTCTTGTATTCATGGTGGTAGCAGTTTTGGCAGATTAAGTATTATAGTAGTGGTAGTTCTGGAGAGGTTTTTGTGCCATGACTGCACACTTTGTCTGTTCTGGCCACAAAAAGAGAAATCACAAGTGAGAGGGTTATTAACAGGAAATGCTGTATTACTTTCCTAGGTCTGGTAGATGATGTGAAAAAGCAATTGTCAGGGAAAGCCGGAATCGCTCTGAACACTGCAGTATTTAGACCTGCTCTTGGCTAGTTGCTATTCTAGAGACATACAAAAGAAAAAAAGCTAGAAGACGTGGTGCTGTTGATTACATCAGTAGGATCCACTGATCTGAGCACTCATGTGCAGCCAGCTGGCTCCTCTTTGAACTTTCTGAGGCCAACCTTGCCAGTGGCACGTGAACTGGGTGCAGCAAGAGAGAAAGGCAAACACCATGAAAAGTGAGGGGATAAAGAGACTGCCTGCTGAGCACTGAGCTTGCTGAATAAATATCACAGGTTTTATCTGGAAGGTCTGAGGTCTTCCCCATAATGAATTTGTAATTTTTCTCCTCCTCCACTCCTTAACATTTCAGAGGAAGCAGGAGCTGGCTACTCTGCTTGCCCTAGATGAGTCACTCCTCCAGATAAGCCTGACTGACTTCAAAACTGAAGTTACTCTGCATCAAGTTGAGACAGAAAAAAGCAGACTGCAAATGAGGAAATGCTCCTGCCAAACTCCAGTACCCATCACATAAAGTAATGCTATTTCATGTGTGAGGTGACGTGCTGTTTTGAACTGACTTCAGCTGATCGTAAAACAAAAATGATATTGTAATTGTCACATAAAGGCTCCTGACATAGCAGGGGAGAAGACTTCAATCTGTCACAACCTGTTCTCTTTGAGGAAGAAAAGGTGACTGAGAAAGTGTTATTTGGCACAGAACAGTGAATCAGAAGCAGAAATACAGTCTTCTTTCATTTTTTTGGATGCATTTACACTTGTTAATAGGCCACTTGGTGCTCTTAAAAAACTCAACTATTCATTTCTACCTGGCAGCAGACTGAGAATCTACTTTCCTAGGAACTTACCAGAAAAATACCACTTGTTCAGAACCAAAAGTTTCAGTCAAGTGTTCAATGCAACAGTTAAAACAGAGAATGTTTCACTGACCTGTGGACAGGATGCTCTCTGTGTCCAACCCTGTGGTGGGGGAATTCATGCATGGCTCTAAGGCAAGAAGATTACCTTTGTGCTTTCCAGTGCCTCCACTTCTGAAAGAACTCAGCCCAATTCTAGAAAACTTCCTAATGTGGAAATAAAGCTCCACTAAGTTACAAAGGTGGCTATCCAGACCTTCAGACTATAGTTGGAATGCCTGATTTACCATTAGGGAGGCTGGGGATGAGCGGGGGAATGTAAGCATAAGAAAGACAGTGAACCTCCCTTCATAGGAGCCTCCTGAAGCTGAGCAGTACTGCTTTATAGCAGTGCAGTCAGGCAGTCACCTTACCATAAAGGTTACGAGCCAGGCCTTTTACAAAGGAATTCTTCAATGAGTCAAAAACCGTCAAAAATATTTGCTTGATATTTTTGCAGAGAACGAAGATAAACGATCTGTGTAAAAATTTTGAAAAACTCTTTAATATCCTAGTAAGCACAGCCATAACCAGACAACAGTGTATCATCCTGGAACAGGGGAACTTTTAGGACATAGTACTAGATGTAAGTCTTCCAACTCTGCTTTTCCCAGTCCTGACATGGGACACCTGATGGGTGTGCTAAATGGCCCATAGGCAGCAGAGACTGTAATACCATCATGATGCATATCTTATAGCAGCCATCAGTGAACACAACCTCCTGGACCCAAATGCTGGTGGTAAAATGGGCCCAAGTCAAAAAGGAATACCATGCTCAAGGCTACCCTCATGCCTTTATTCCATGCAGGCCATCTTATTCTACATTTGGGTTATTGCTAACAATCACAAGAGAAGGAGAATTCAATTTATTGCTACAAGAGTTCACTGGGATCACTTCAGTACAGGATGATAAGAGGAAAACCTGAGTTTGAAGATCAGCTGTGGAGGAAAGCAGGAGACACTGGACAACTTTTACACACTGTTCATGAAAGAGATGCTGTTAAGTTTCAGCTGTGGAAATAGTGAAAAAGGAGAAATATTAATGGATTGCGGACTGACCAGAAGGCCAGTGTGAAGTGAGCACTGATAGGACCAAAAGCTCAAAGCTGATTTTTGGCCCCATGAGGCTTGATGTAGAATAGGCAAGCAAGCTTGGGGATGCACGTGATGTGGGACTTCAGGGATGGGCAGTTCAGTTTGCTGATGGAGCCTGTATCTGTAGAGGGAGAGGCAGATAAGGCAGGAGTCAAACATCTTAAATTTACATTTCTAGCTGTTACTTGTCTCAGGTGGTAATTAAAGATATAAGAAGGCTAGTGATTGCAGTTAAAATCAGGCAAAAGTGAGCTGCTCGGTCTGCTGTGCCAATCAGCAGAAATTGCTGGGCTGCAGTGAGGGTTTGGGACATCTGCTGAGAGGCAGATGCTTTGCTGAGTTTTACTGTCTTCATGTTGGTTGGGGTTAAGGGAAATGGGATCTGAAGAGTTTAATCAGTTTTTGGTCTAAGGCCCAGGGTGGTAGGATGGCAGGAGGTTTCCCCAAGGAGCTTAGAGAAGATTAGTTTTCATTTGGGTTTTGGAGGGACTGTACAAACTGAGGCACCCCAGATTTGAAGCTAAAATGAATCCTCATTCATTAGGTCATCATTCTCCTAGCCCTACAGATCCAGTCAGTTATGAGACTTCTTTCAGACTCATCTCTAAACATAACTTGCACATCAAAAGAAGTTCACGTGCCCTTCCTCTCAGTACAAATAACTACCTACCCTTCAGCCCCAATACCAGTCCATTGAACGTGCAGGGTCAGTGCTATCAGCGCTCCCGAAGCTGATGCTTCCGCTCTCCCATCCTTTAAACCTAGCTCCAGCACTAACCCTCATCCTTGGTATTTTTTAGTGGCTTGTATCTGCTTCAGGGTTATGCACAAGCCATTTGGTCTGCTGGCATTTGTACTCAGTCCAGCTCAATGGGTCTCTTGAACCTTTCTAACAATGCTCATCCTCATTCCCACCACAACATGGACACTTGTGCTGGACCCAAGACAAAGAAGGCGTTTGCCCCAGCATCTGTGATGTTCTAGCCAGAGAGGTGTTTTTATCAGTGAAACTGAGACAATGCCAGCAGACAGGCAGGAACCCTAAAAATCTTTGCTGATGAGCACATCACATGCAAATATAATAAAACATAGAAAGCTGTAAGCTGCTTTACTTCTCAGGTGAGTGGTTGATGATCTCACTTTTTCTTTTACTCAGAAGGAACAAGTCACTGACCAGACACTGTTCTATTCAGCAGCAGAGACAGGGTCTCAAGAAATGGTCTTCTTTAAGGTTTCTTAAGGGGATTTCTTAGGGCCTGCTGCCTTAGATGGTATTATTCCCAAGCTACCTGCCTGCCAGTCCTTGTTAGGTTCTACACAGACACAGCCAGTGCATGATAGGCTTTGGCACAGTCTATATTTGGTAAGACCATGAAGCCATACTTGTGTTCAGGTCACTTTGTCCTGATTTTTTATCTAAGCTTTTTCTTATCAACAGCACTTTCATTTCAGTAAGCTAGTAATAGCCCTGGAAAAATTATGATGTATCAGTGTAAATGCTTCCCATGGCTAAAAATTGAATTTTGATGTGTATGCTGCACAAGGGTGAGCAATGAGGAAGCCAGTGTGTTGGCTCAGGCTAAGGTATAGCATTGTGTTTGCTCAGGGAGGCCTGTGGTGAGGATTTGCTGTTGTCTTTAGTTGGGGCATGGGTTAAGCCCTTTGAGATCCAGTAATTAACTCAGTTCTTAGGGTCCAAACTCTAGTTCTACACCAAGCCATTAAACCTCAGTCTAACATAACCTAAAGCACATTATTCCCACTCAGCCCTACAGCTGGTCATAATTTACTGTGTTTGTGCTCCTCTGAGCTTTATAAGCTTTGGTATTCCCAGCAATAACCCATGCTTTTCATTCCCATCAGTTCTTAGTCCCAGCCTAAGCTCCAGCCAGAGTATTGAGAGACTTGAGCAGACTCAGGTCTCCAGAAGTCATTAATACCAACATAGATTCAGTCACAGCATTTCAGTCTGGAGGAGCCGGTCAGAAATATTCAGCTCCATCTTTTCCAAAGCCAGACACCAGCTGATGCCATTCCTAAAATTGTATTAGTGGCTGTGTGGAACAGCCTATGCTGTCTTTGAGCCACGAACTCCTAAGGAAGAACGATGCTTTGGGAAGCGCTCAGCAGCAGAAACGAGCTTTTTTTATGTTATCAGACTTGTCCTTTGAAAATGCCAGTGCAAGGTGTGTTTTAGTTTGCCTTTTAACTATAGCACAAGCACAGGCCCTGAACAGTGCCTGTGTTATTGTCCATCTTCTTTATGCAGAAGTATGGCAGTAATTGCACATACGAGTCAAGAAATGCTTGTGGATAAAGACTGCTTTTCTCAAAGCCTTATTGTAAAATAGACACCTCAAAAAATAGACATGTATGTCATGTTATTGTTGGTATTTTGGCACTGCTTTTGAGAAGGCTGGAATGCAGTAGTTTAGTCAAGGTCATGAAAGCAGTTCCATTAGGATGATGCACATTTTCCTGGGCAAATAATTATAGTACTATTTATCTCCAAGCTATGTTTTCACAATAGAGTAGAATCAATGTATCTGATTTCAGTTCACACACATTCGTTTTACTTACCAGTGGAAATTGATATTACTGGTCTTTGATAAGTACCTAAATTAATTCCTTCTAAACATTTCATTTAATGCCTTTCA
This sequence comes from Cinclus cinclus, assembly GCF_963662255.1. NCBI lineage: Eukaryota > Metazoa > Chordata > Aves > Passeriformes > Cinclidae > Cinclus > Cinclus cinclus. The sequence goes on from NC_085047.1 coordinate 87,879,164, forward strand.
GCCTGATGGAGTTAAATTAGCAGGACTAACTACTTAAGACTACTGAAAAGAAAGTAAAACATTTTTAGGATTAGACATTTGAGACAGGTTTGCACATTAGTACATGAAATCCATGCAATGCAGGTGTTAAAAAGGACTTCAGTTACTCCCTAATTAGAAACAAACCTTTGCTAAGACAGTGTGTGCATCTCTAGGTGTGAGTTTACCCGTGGATGGGAGAACAGCATTGTTGTGCACACCAAGCTGCCACGATGTATTTTAAATAGCACTGTGATATCCCTTCTTCTAGAGAAGGCTGTGTTCTCAGTGCAAGTGACAATGTAAATGTATTATTTTCCTTGGTTTGTGGAAGAGCAGTGTTCAGAGCAGCAGTGATGCTTTCACCCAGCCAGGACCATACTGTTGCCTGAACCCTGGGATCGAGCACCCACAGGTCTCCAGTCACACCAGGGAGGTCAGATGTGGAGCACCACCATTCCCTGGCTTTACTTGGCTCTCTTGCTGGAAATTGTGGATCTGTTGGCACCTCAGGGTGTCCTGCCATTTTGGGGGAGAAAGTCCATGAAAGCTTTCTAATTGAAAGGTGTGAACTACTATCCCCTGCTGGTCTGACAGAATGGGAAACTTGCATGGGCAGTTCATGTTTTATCCGTGTCACCTCCTGGATCAGAATCTCAAGGTGATGACTACCTAGTGCAGGGGAATAAGCAACAGGTAATTTCACAGTTTTCACTCTGGTGGACACTGCCTGCAAGTAGCTTATGATTTATGTGCAAATGAGACATATCTAATAAGAAATTTTTTAATATTTTAGTATTATCTACCATTATAAAATGTTACTTTTTACTGAAAAAGTCAGAAAATCTGAATTATTTCATTAAAAATATGTATTCCAATTTTCCATGAAAGCGGTGTCACAACGATTTCTTTGAAAGATACACAAAGTGTTTCTGATGTTTTTTTTCAGACAGAGAATGCAATACCACCTGTTTGGCAGTCTTCTCCTTAATTTATATTTCATTAATAATATTTTGCACTCACCTTTGTTTAAATGTGCAAGGCCTACATGTGTGAGGATCTAGAAACAATTGCTGAAATCTTCAATAAAAAAATTCATCTCTACTTTCTATTTCTAGTCCCTTGCCCTTTTCCCTCCACACCTTCCACCCCACTATCCCCCAGTGCAAAGTAGGAAATGCAAGCTTGGAAAACTTGGAAGAAGCTTGAATTGAATGTATTTGAGAAATATCTTATGTGAGAATAAGCAGGAAATGCAGTGTTTATGTGCTGAAATGTCACCCTTCAAAGTACTTTCCATGCAATGAAATATTTCCACTTAAGCTACTATGAAGTCATTACACTATGTTAGCTATGTTATGCATATGAATGCTTATTTTCCAAACATTTCTTCTAGGAATAAGTCCTTAAGTCTACTTGCTTTCCGTCTCTGAGTCTTGGAACCTTCTTGCTAATGGCTCAGTGATAGAGGCACTCTCCATTTCCATTTTTCTTGTTGTTTAATTGGTCATTTTACTGCTTTACAGATTTGTCAACTAGGAGGAAATGTCAGTAAGTACATTGTGTGCCTAACATCTCTGTCTTTAGTATTGGGCATTTTTGGTGGCATGCATAAGCCAGGATTTTTTCCTTTTCCTTTGATCTGCATCTGGCAGTAGTCTGTATGTGATAACAACGTTTGGCATAATAGAGTATTTGTTCCTAAAGAAGTAAATAAAAATTAGTTCTAAAGTGAAACTGCTGATATTTCAGCTTCACCCTAAAGGGAAAAGAAAAAAAGGCAAAATCTGTTACACTTGATAATTTGCAGTCATATCCAGAATATTTAAACCTCAGGGTAGACTACAGTTTTAGCGGAATTCAGAGAGATGTCCTTGACTCAGGCTGCAGGTGTAAAGTAAGTGTGAAATTAGGGAGGAAAGTTTGTGAACATGGTGTTGGTTCTGTCTTTCACTTGTTTACTCTTCCTTGTGCCAAGAACCAAAAAATGAGGGTGGGAAAGGTCAGAGAGGAGATGAAGAAAGTGAGTCTCAGGGTTTCTTTACCTTTCTCTGATGCTCCAGGAAAAGTTTTTTCAATTCAAAGAGCACACATTCAAACAAAGAGGTGACCACCAGTCGCACAAGCCCATTTCCCAGCCCTGGAAGTGCTGTCATAGGTGTGCGTCATGTGCTGTGATGTAAATGTCCTCATTTTAGGAAACGATGCCAAAGGGAAAGTTCCTGTGTTGGAACAAAGGCCGACCTGCTTGTGTGCATGGGGAGAGCTGGATGGTGCCAGGAAGGCTGGACATGCTGGGGTGGGAGTGCCTGTTTGTACTGGGCAAGGGTGGCAGCTGTGGTGGGTGAGGAAGAGGGAAACAAAGCACTTCTGGAAACGTTTTGATGTTGAAACTTTTTGCCCAATTGCTCAAGACACCATATTTTTAAAAACAACAAACAAAACCAAAGATACTTGCATTTGCATGACTTGAGTTAGCTTAATGCAATACTGTGTTCTCCTAGGTGTGTGTCACTACAAAAACCAAAATGGTTCTGTGTTTGAGCTTTTTGTTGTGTTCCCTCTTTTCTGACTTCCCTGTTGAGAGTCATCCTCCCTAATCTTCTAAAGTGTGATGAGTGCATGTCAACATTGCCTAGCAGGCTAAAGGAAATTTAGTGGTAAAGGGAAAATAATTGTTTCTGTGGCACTTTGTCCTGCAGGAACCCTAAATAAAACAAGTATAAAATCTGGGGGAGGTGGAAGGAAGTGGTAGAATGTTAAAGCACTTAGTCTTCTATTCTTTCTTGAGCTTTTTACTCTCCTGCTCTTTATATTAAGCACAAGTATCTCTCAGATTTGTTGCTTTCTGAGAAGAATCATGTCCACATTTGTAGCTACGGAAAAACTTGGCTTAATCAGACTATTTTAGAGTAAGTCAAATATTCCTTGGTCTCTGGTGCACAGCTCAGCTTTCATTTACACTAGAGGCTGACATCCAGAAGAAACCCAGGCCATGCTGCTCCTGCCCTGGCTTCATTCTCTTCCCATGCCCTCGGTGGCTGGCATGAGAGCCGCAGGCTGCTCTGAAATTCAAGGGCTTCCTTGCTCACCCTGCTGTGCCCCAGCCCTGTGCTGGCAAGTAGGTGCAACATCTGCACCTGAGAATCACAAGCCTCAGAAAGCAGGGCAGGCAAAGAGGGCTCCCTCTTTCCCTCTCTGTTGTCTTACAGTTTTCTTTAAAACTTCACCTTCCTCCACAATGGGACAAAATACCTCCTAATTTCTCAGCTCTCCTGAGGTTGCATGTTCTAGTGATGGCATTTGCCACCCATGTGACAGGAGGGAAGATACAGGCAAGGGATGCAGTGCTTGGATATTAGCTATTGCAGCCACCAAAGTGCTAAAGTTGCTTGTGCATGCTTAAGTAATGACAATGCTGAGGGTAGTGGAGAAGAGTCCCCCTGGAATAGAACATGAACATTAATTATAGGGGGGCAAATATATTATTAACATCAGACTGCACACTACAGGAGATCCCAGTGTGACTATTACAGGAAATTAATTACCACCTCTTTTTACCTTTCAGATCAACTCTTCTTTATAATGAGAATAATTCCTTCATTGCTACCACTAGTGTTATCAACTGTAAGAGAATATATTTTCCTTGTATTTCATTCACAGCTAGTATGCATCTCTGTGTTTTGAAAATAAATACTTCCAGTGGAGGTACTGCATCCCCTTTAAGGGGAAGTTCCCCAGACTCAGCTCAGGCTGTGTAAAATGGGGCAATATGCTAAAATACTCATTCCTCTACACTGATACTTGTGAAATAGCATTCTCTGTTTAAATTATTTTCCATGTAACCCACTACCCTAAAATAGAGCAGTTAAGGAGTGATATTCTTTTTTAGACTACTCCAGCTTCACAGCGCTCATTTCCAGATCCCAGTGTATTTTGCAAATACATGTTGCATGAACTCACATGAGAATTTTTTTCTGGCAAAGTCAGAATTGAGGTCAAAACTGGACTAAAAGAAAGCTCATTACAACTTTAACATCTGTAATCCACCCTGAGGAGAGAAATGAATGCAAGCGAGCAGGCCATGGATGCATTGTTTCCATTGTACTCTTGATTAACTTATAATTCACAAGTGAGGGACTGTGAAGGAGACTACTGACTGATGGAAGGTCACCAATTCCAGGAGGAAATAAATGATATATAGGCATCCCATTCATCATTTTATTTGTGTAACAGCATTTGGGATTCTGTCTCTGTAGAATAAAGCCCATTTAAAATCTTCTAATATTTTTGCAAAGGCAAGGCTGGGAAGCTTGTGTAATCTCGGTGACAAAAGAACCATATGTAAAATCCACATCATCCCAGGGCAGCCAGTGACTTTTTCCTTGAAGAGAGTGCTAATTCCCCAAATTCCTCACAATTGTCCTTGGATAGAGGCCAGTAATTTTTGTGATATTTTTTTTTTCCATGCTATGTGAAGATCTGCTATCACCCTATTATTTCCAGTGTAATAATAATCCTAAGATTTGCTGTAAGGTTCACCTTTGCATTACAAGAAGCACCCACTTCTCAGAAAATCCTTTATTACAGCTGTGTCTCTAACTAGTGTCAGGGTCCCAAATTCTGGTATAATATGAAGATCTGGCATCGGTTGATCCCTTTCTTTGTAGAAAAGCAGGTAGCCAAATACTTGCAAACATGCATCAAGGTCCTGAAGCAGTATCTCCCTTCACCACATTGAAATGGAAGCAGTGAAATAGGAGCTAGTCTACTGGAAGCAGTAGGAAGAAATCAGGATACTCCACTTGTAAAGGCTGTGGAGAGTTTGAGTCAAATAAGACAAAAAAACAGATAGTGGGTGGTAGTACAGACATCAGGGCCAGAAGAAGAAAAGCCCTTTGCATATATATCCCTATTTTTATTTCTGTTAAGTAATACCGTGGCAATAGGGCAGCTAGACATGAATGAAATAACACTATTTTCTCTACAGTTTATTGCAGAAATAATAAATGCTGTGCTGCACAGATTCAAATTGATGTATGTTATCTTCTGTGGTTTTGGTGGCTAATAGGATTGCTTTGGAGCAGGTCAGTGCACATTCACACTTTCAATTGCTTTGGACAAAAGCAAACTAAGTGTACCATGAAAAATGTCATCACGTAACATGGCATCGAAAAGATGATGTATGTCTTTACTGTGATATTTTTATTATGCCTCAGAGAAAATCCACTTTAATGCACGGCTGCAAAAAACCCCACAGGTCTTAGGGCAAAAAAGACACACGCTAACCAGAATGGACTTGCATTTTCTGTCACATAAACTCGCAGAACTTCAAAAAATACGTGAGATGGGACATAAGCCACATCTTTCTGTGTGTGGTGGGTGGGGAGGTTAGTGGTAAATTTGAATTAATGAAGTCTTAATGCTGCATTTTGTTATAATACTTGTTTGGAAGGACTGAAATGCTAGATAAAGAAACAAGGGAAAGCTTTAACATATCTGCAGAATCTTAAGGTGTGGAGAAATGAAGGTACAATATTAAAATACATTCTTAAACAGCAGAGGTCTTCTTTGTTCAGCTGACCATGCAACAAATATGACATTCAGTATGACAAAAAAAAATCTCCAGCCAAATTCCATCTCTGTCATATGTGGAGCATGCAGTATGATTGGAGTTGTGCTGAGCGGGCAAATCCTCACCCAAACCACAACTCCAGTTAGCAGGAAATCTCTTCATAAAAGAAACAGCTGCTGTGCTTGGTCATTCTAGCTCCATTTCAGTAACTCTGTGTGTAGTGCTAGATCACAGTTCCAGGGGTCAGCTTTATAGAGCTTTAGCTCCACACATTTCAAAGGTCTTACTGTTGTTTCTCTCTACCGATGTGAGTAAGAACAGAGACTGGCCTCATTTTTCTGTCCCAGCTGACATGCTGGAGGATGCCAGTAGGAAAACAGAAATATTTCCCCCGTACCACGCCTGGATGGGGATGGCTGCAGAAAGAGGCTGTTCTCACCAGGGCTGCGAGCAGTCAGGAGGGCAGCTTCATGCACCACAGAGAGGGGCAAAATCCAGACTGAGCCCAAGGTAATAGGTTTGATAGTTTAGGAATAAGGAAAGAGCAGATGTCTTTGAATGCATGGTAAGAGCAACCAGGTCAAAAACTTGGTTTGTGGTGTTTAGGTTTTAAGAGACAGAAGAAGCAGCAGCTTGTCTTCTGACGCACGGCACAAAGCTTCAGTCTTTATTTGAACATCTCTTTGGGATGACAACCTGTGATCCTTCTTTCTGATGTGTAGTGTTGGGTTTTTTCCCCTTCCCGTGGTTTCCACATGACAGTGGCTGCTTCAATCTGCAATTTAGTTCTTCACGAGTAGACTAGAGAAGGAAAAATGTCTGCATTTGTGAAAGGGATAGTACAGGAGAAGGGGTCAGAGAATGTCTGTGTCCCAGGGAGCCTTCTTAATTTACTTCACCACTGACCCAAAGATACACTGCAATCCATGATAGTCAATGCAATTCCTTGCAGCACCTGGATTTTCTTTCAAGGTTTCTTACCCAGCTTTGCCCAGTCTGTTATTGCTTATCTGTACAATCGAAAATCATCCTAGCAGCCAACATAAAATAGTTGAAGGCTAGCTGTGAATTTAGGAGCTGTGCTAGTTGTTCAGAGATCTATTATCTTTTTTTCTTTTTCTGAGTAATGGGCAAGTTAGAACCTTTCGATATTTCTGCAAAAGAGCAGCAGAAAATACCCCTGAGGACAGGCTGCCTAAGTTCTGATGCTGTATCTGAAGTCCAGTACCAATGTTTTCTCTCAAGAACAAAGTAATTCATTCAGCTAAAAGAGAGTGAGATTGACTTTGAAAATTAAAATCAATGCTTTAATTCAATACACATACAATTACCAGCTGTCAAATGGCATGTAATGCACTTTTACTGAAAAAAACAACAGCACAAAAGATGAGAAAGGAGGCTTTGACAAATGTTGGGATTCTCATAATGAGGTTTTTTGTGTGGTTTTGAAAGCAAGACTGCAAAGTTAAGTGCTGTAGATGATAGGGCATTATGCAGAGGGTGTAAAAGGACCAATGGTGTTTTTCAGAACACGTATCACTGCTCTCCATAATGCTCTGTTGTCACAAATACATGGTGATTAGCTATTTATCAGCGTGAAAGCACATCATAAAACATTCCACATATCATTGAGTTTCTAATAATCTGTGCCACTGTGAAGATTAATACATGAAGTCAGTCCACACAGCTTCATGAAATACCTTCCTTTGCCAGGATCTGTGTTGGGTTTGGCAAATGAAGGATGAAGCACTGATGAAATGGGAACATCTACTTTTGTTGACTAGTCTGGGAAATAGCACATTTGTTTTTTCACTCTTCAACACTGTTTTGAGGGGGATAATAAGGGTACCCCTGGTAGTGCTGTCAGCTTCTGAAAGATCTCACTTGCCTGCTCTGCTACTACAGTCCTCCTTAGACTGTTTTGGGCTGTGACTTACCTCTATTGAACCCCTGCAGACCTTTTTGCTGTGTGAAGGATATGAAAGATCAGCACTGCATATAAAGGTCCATATTTTCAATTGTGGATGTCAAGAGATCAGCACTTAAATCTGTATTTACCCATTGGACTAACTACCCTCCCAAGCATTCCCATGTCCTTCAATTCTAGATTTGTCATTACCTCTTGTTACATGTACTTTCCCAGAGCTCCACTGTGTCTGAGGATACCCTGAAAATCATACTTTATCTAAAAGATAACCAATGTAACTACTGTTTCTGAAAACAAAGGAACTAATCAGCCTTAACATTGCAAAAGGGGAATTGTCTCAAATCACAGAAGAACTCTGAAAATCCATCCACGTATTAAGATGGCTAAATATACTGTCATCATTAGCTTAAAACCATGTGTTTGAAAATGTTGCCCTGAGCCCATTCAGTACATTATTTGGAATTAGATGAATGATGAATCCAAAGGAAATAAACTTTTTCAGGTTAGAGTGTGACTGATGACACCCATCTCCAGTTCAGGGGGGAAGGTGGAAGTTCATTTAGATTGATTTATTAATGTTTTTTCCAGAGTCAGTAAGATACTTTATAATTAATGGCACAGGAATATGAGTTCAGCTGAAATCCTTCATAAATTAAAAGTATTTAATTTAATAGTAATTTAGAGGATTTTGCAAAGTGCCAGAGCATTTGCAGAGGAAGCAAGATTGAGAGAGTTGTCTCCTGGACTGATGCAAGTAATGCATCTTTATAGCCATGTGGGTCAGAATTCAGTAGCAGTATTGCTATCCTTCACATCAACATTTCCATGAAGAGAGAGAAAATACATCAGGAAAAATATTCTCTCACATTTCACTCCTCGCTCCTTAGCTGCCTAGAAATTTACTGCGTGCTTCACGCAGTGTGCAGTGAAGTATAGTTTAAGACTTCTCATTATTTCTTAGGAAAATGTCAGTTTTAAAATAGCTTAGAACAAGACAGTGGACTAACTGAAGCACAGCTGCAACTGCGTTGCGGTTCTTTCCCGTAAAATGTTTCCGAGTGATAAAGACAGAAGAGCAAATCTAAGTAAAGAGGGCCTTCTAATGCATTTCTATTCCAGCTTCCCATGACTAACAACAGCTTAAACCCTTTTGGATGGCCAGGCAGTGGCAGCTGGATGCCTGTTTCTCATGGCCAACACGTACATCAGGCTTCGGCTGCGGTAGCAGCACTCATGTGTTCCCAGATACCCAGCACCAACACAACAACAGGGCCTCTGACTCAGGCACTGGATCCAGTGCAAGGGAGGGGAGTGGGGATGGTGAGTGCTTGGGCAGGAGGAAGACAGCCCAGTGCCATGGTCCCCACAGTCATTACTCTTGAGAGAAGAGGGTCCTGGACTGAGTGCAGCTGGGGAAGCAGGACAGGGAGAAGCTCTTGCTGCTGGACAGAAAGCCCATAACTGGCTTCCCAAAATATACATCTATCAGCTTCCAGAAGCTGGACCAAGATACCTGTTTTTCAAAAAAAGCCAGAGCAGTTAGACATTAATGGAGCAGCATTGAAAAGGGTGGGTGACATAGACAGACGTCAGTGTGCACTGCAAGTGTGCCTACTGGATTTTCTGTGCAATTTCCCCATGAATTTCGATAATATATGGAGTATTTCACTTAGAAAGGGTAGGTTTCGCTTTTTTTCTGCCCCATATCCTTAACTGGAAGGTGGTTTGAAACAGCAGGGTGATAATTTTCAAAGAAGAGAGCAAAAGAGCTGGGGCTGAGATTTGGATGAGGATGTCCCTCTTTTTCTCATGCTTGATTCAAAAAGCCCTACTTTGCTTTGGGAGATTTGAGTGACTCCCTGCAGCAGATTTTAGGACTGGAACATGTTCAATCATGGTCAGAGAGGATAAACTGTACTTAATTCTCAGCTCTTTAGGTGGTTTACATTGGCACAGGCTGAAAGATTTAGAGTTCTGAAGTTTACACATTCACAGAGTCTTGGTGTTCAGATTTAACATTATGTACTTCTTTCACTTGAAGTAGAAAACAATAGGAACCAGCAGAAAACTTTTCTCAGGATCCTGCCTTTTGAAGTATCTAAACAAAGGAGGCTGAGGAGGGAAAAACACACCTATTGAGAACTAAGATTTTTCTGTTTAAAAGCAAAATATCCCCAGACCCAAATACCCCCGAAATAGTGTGGCAGTAGGATGAAATATTAATTTTTCTAAGTGAAGTCCTGTGACATCAAATTTTATACTACCTTTGGCAGAGTTTGTATAAATTGGTATCTTTTCACGGACACTAAAGTTGCTACAGTTTCAGTAGCTGCCCTTGAGACTGCTTTAAACCTACCCAACAAGGAGGAGCAATAGCATTTTTAGAAATAAACTTCCCAATCCATCCACTGACAACAACAATTTTCCTAGGGTCCCCAAAACTGCCTTTTGGATCTCTCCAAATCTTTTTGTGGATTGTAGAAGCAGGACGTGGGACTGTCCCTTTTGTCCTCATCTCAACTGATCTACCTCTCCCAGCTGCTCATGAGACTGAGCCAGAGGACACAACCCAACCCCAATCTCAGCTCCCTGCCAATTGCTTCTCTTTCTTTTCTCTTTCTCCCTCTCCCTGCCCTCCCCCAAACTGAGCTACCCTACACAATCTTTTTGCTCTGACACTGGGTAAATATGTAAACCAGCACACCTACAGTAAGATGCATTGATGCTGAACTACATCTCTACAGCCACATCAGACATTTCAAGAGCTTCAGTCATAGTACTGGCTACAGAATAAATGGGATGTAAAGTACCCTATTTTCTGCAGGATATTTAATCCAATTTTTTAGGTTATCTGCAAAATTCATAGTGCATTGAGGGTCAAAGTCCTATTTTTTTCATATGTGGTACTCCAGTAATGGCTATGGCACTCTACATAAATAAAATGTGATACAGCATGAGTTGAGATCTAGAACTATGTCAGGTTTTACCCCCTCCTAGTTTTTTTGCTGGTAATTAGGAAAGATAGGAAACAGTGTGCAGCAACTGATGCCCTTCGGGACATGGACACTCAATGAGTGTGCCTATATGAATATTTGACACAGATGGCAAATAAAATAGCAAGTCAACTTGAGATTCTGACAGCAAATTTTCTTGCAAGAGAAAAGGTGAAGTGCACATTATGAGTGGAAAGTAGCACCCATCAGAGCCAAAAGATGCTTTCCTCCCAATATCATTTGGCACAGAATAGAGATTATTTTGCAGTTCTAAGTCATGCAGTACATAAGTGCGAGGTGAATCAGCGCATCAGTATTTCACTGTGGTTTTCTGACTGTCTCTATTCCTTTTCAAAGTTAATATCTGGCAGAGGCATAATTTGATCTTTTGCAGTGGGGCTTTTAATGACTGCTCTGTTTCTGAACTGCTGCAGTTGAGTGAGTAAGCTAAAATCTGAGTGCACTTTACACTCTATGGGCTGTATCCTTCATTTAGCCTGTGTTCAAGAGGACATTAGCCTGAGACTTCTTAAATTCTCTGCTTCATTTTGGTCAATAGGGAGAGTTTAATGTACAATATGAAGTAGGAAGATTTTGGTGTATGAATAAATATTATAAACAAAAGCAGTTATAACTCTCTCTCGTTCCCGCATTTCATCAGTTTAAAGCTGTTTTTACGCTAATCACTGCTGGATTACTGAATGGATAAAATACAGAGGTTTTCAGGTTATTTCCTTGTGTAGGATCCTTAAGAGGATATCTGAATTCTGGAACCAGATCAGTTTTAATTGATTCTAAGTAGTCAAATTCCAAACTGACTGTATATTGATATTAATTATTTCAGGCTCTGCACTTAAATTGAACACACAGCTTAAGCTGTAAACTTGTGTTCTTCAGAAGCCCCTTTTCCAAGTCACAGATATATCAAGGGATGGTTGGGATGGGGTTTATTCCCAGAGGACCGAGAGAGAGCAATTCTAACTGCCTTGCAAGCTCCCCATGCAGCGCTGCCACACACATCATGTAACACAGCAGCGTTGCACCACAAAAATAGAACATCTATCAATTACGGTTGAAGAGACAAAAAACCTCCCTCTAAAATTCAAGATAAAATCCCCTGAGAGTGTTGAAGCCAATAGCAGAAAAAGGGACACAAGGTGCAGAAGAACTGACAAATTAGAGAATTTCCCATGTGGGAAGGCAATATCAGCCCTTAAAGCAGCCTTCCACTGGAGAACGATTATGGCAGAGATTTTTCCTGTTTCTGTACTGGCTTTGGGGTTGTTTTCTTATTTTTCATCATGCTGACCTGTAAGAGTTACCATTAACTAAAAATAAAAAAATGAGAAATGCTATATGATTGGTACTGTAAAGGTTTGAATTTTAATCTCATAACATTTTGTTTTTGAAATCACTGTATTCCCAGTAGCACAGCAATAATCATTTGCTTTAATGCAATTGCTAATAATGATGATATCAACACAAACTTCTGTTTGTTCATATGTTGGGTTCATTGAATAAAGAAGCTTATCATTTATCTGTGTAGAAGCTTTTAATTAGCTTTCTGAATTTACTCCAGATATTAATGGGCCGATGATATTCAATATATGCTTTATTGTTTAAATTTCTTTATTGAGATATCTGAATTTGTAAGCTCTCCCCTGTTTGATCATTTACTTTCTTCCTCCCTGTTAGATAACTGTAAAATATTTGTCTGCAAACAGGCTCATAGAAAAAAATCCACTAGGCCATTGCACCTGGGTTGTGGTAGGTGGGTCGTAACAGGACACATCAGCAAATTCCACTCTATCAGGGATTATAAACTTTACTCAGAAAATACTGTGTCACTGAAAAGTGTCACTTGCCGGCACTTTTCAGGATTTCCAGTAGCGGGGAGGAACCTTTTCCTGCTCACACACAGCACTAATAGCTTGTGTATTCAGACATTTCTTATTTAATTGAGATTTATGCTGACCTTTTCCCCCAGCTGCCACCTTTTCTCCTGGCCATCAATTACTGTTGGCCACTGCAGCATGGTTCCTGCCATCCCTCTGTATCCCACTTACCCATGGGACTGTTCCAGTATGGCAAAGTCATCCTGTGCAGCTTCCTGCTGTCTCCAGGTCTCTGTTTCATGCAGTGGGTCACATCCTTTGCCTCCTTGGGAGGTGCATGTGCTCTTGTTGAAGTCCACATGAGGACCCAGAGAAGATGAAGCTGAACCCTTGGGCTGCTTAGGGAAAAACTTTCTCTCCTTTCATTGGAGCAGTGGTGTCATTGACTTTCCTATTGGCAGCCAGTATCCACAGTCTGTCACTGTCCTGTGCCCTCTGGTTTCCAAGAACAGAAATCAAGCCCAAGCTGCTGAATCCATCTTTGCTTTTCTTAATTTCTTGTGTCTTGGGATAAGGTGCACCTTCAAAGTGCAGATAAAACGGAATGAAAACTGTCAGCAAACAGTGCATTGTTTTTATAAAAAATAGCAGCCTATGTAAATATAAAGTTCAGTATTAAGGTTTTGTTGGCCCAGTAGGAGAGGGATTAAAATGCTTCTTAATGGAATTTAAAAGCAGGAGTTCAGTTATATTAGCTACAAAAATATAATTATCATAATTAAGATTGCAAAGCACTAATGAAGTTCTTTAATAATTATCCTTTTTCCTTAGAGATTCATTTTGTAAAACCTGATTTGAATTTTACATCACTCTGGAGAAACTTTATCTTTGTAGAGATGGGAAGTACTGCCATCATGAAGGGTCTGAGAAGAGCAGTACTTTGTACATAGCTGGAGTGTGGCTCAGACACGAGGGACTCAAGGGCATAAATATTCAAGATGGCACAAAATACAGGTGCAGCCTTGGTTTGATGCTGTAGCTGAACTCTTGGCAAGTTTATGAACTCAGACAGAAAACTGGGAGACTGCAGTTAGAGAACATTCCTCCCCAAAGTGTCGTGCAATCTGGCAGGTTGAGTGTCTCTATCCTTGCTGTCTTTAGGCTTAGTGATGCCCAGGCAAACCCTGAAAACTCCTGCCTTGCTCTGGTCAGAAATGACCTTAAAACTCCATAGGTTACATTACCTGCAAGGTTGACAGTAAGCAATACAGAGCAATAATCTGTATGGGCACAGGTTTGCAGGGTCCCTTCTGAAAAGAAGGAGAAAGCAAGTTTTCAAAATGAAATGACAACAAATTGTCCATTTAAAATATCTCCCCCAAACAGCTTTTCATGATTCATCTGTCCAGATGATTAAATATTTAGCTCTGCTGACAAGGATATGATAGTTACTACAGAGCAGAAAATTCAGTGCCGTGTGTGACTTATAAGCAGCTGTGTTATCAACCTGTTAACACAAAAGTGATGGGATTATTCTTGTTGATGTCTGTATTTATTTCTGCAATATTGTATAGGGATTTTTTTTCCTGTCACCAGCAGATCGAGGCCACAGTTTTGCCTCTTGCGTGGGGTAGGGAAGTTGTCTTGCAGGGTCTCTGCAGGGATGGTCACATTGTCCCCTCATGCCTCCCACCTCCAGCCCCATCAGTGGCAGAGCAGCTGAGCACCCATGTGTGCCACCATGCTGCCATGCCCATGAGGATGGGGAGGGCCAAGGAGAGCACTCACTGCCTGGCTCAAGCCCAAGGCTGCTCCTTGGAGCTTGGCCCTCTAGTTCTTGCTGGTTTGAAGAAGCAAACAAATGCCACATGGGCAGGGAGAGGGCAAGGACCCTGAGAGAGGACAGCCCTTCACCCTAGGTCCTGTTTAATGAAGAGGGAGATGCCACATGAGGATAGGTGCCTAAAACTTGAAGGAAATTTGGCTTCATGCTTAGTTTCTGCTTTCCTGATGAAATCTCCACAGAAGCATGTAGTCTGTTATTTCAGCATCTTATGCGTGGAGGGAATGATCACAGCTGGTGTAAATTCTGAGAATTAATTGAATAACACTGTCAAAAATTTAGAATTTCTTTCTAGAACAGAGTTTTCTGTTAGCTAAATTAATTCTAGACCCAGAGCCCTTTAAAAGAAGAGCAATTTGGTTATTTGAGAGTCATCCATAAACACTTAAAAAAAAGTGGGGGGAGTAACACTTAACAGTCAAAGAAGTAGGGGGAGTGAAACCAAACTGTCAGCTCCTGGACATCTTGCTTTACATTCCAGTGCCACCCTAGCCTGTTTAATCATATGGAAGGGGTTAAAATGATCTTGTCAAGACTGTTGCTGCCAGAAAACAAAGAGAATGACTGATAACAGTCTTATTGAAAAAGACTAATTTTCTGATTGCATTGGTGTTTCCCAGGTAGTTCATGTCAAACAAAATAAAAATCCTTGCATTTTTGATAAATAAATCTTTATACTATTATACTTGCATATTTTGCCTGTATCAGCTGAGCATTTGACCATCAGAAAATCGTAGGTCAAATGCTGTATTATTCTACTTATTTAAATATTTGCAGAAGAATATAAACAGATTCTTACAACTAAGAATACTTTATAACTGAGACCCTTTTCAAGGGAAGGTTTCAGAGCCAATAACTACAAAATAATCTATGCAGTTCTACCTCCATATTTTGACCTGGATTTTGCAAAGATACACATACATGAGGGCCTTCTTATAGCAGTATAAAGTTAAGCACATTGTAAAGTCTTTGTACATTTGGGGCTTCTGATACTATGAGGATTAAAGTTTTATAAATATCTAAAACCGATTAAGAATATGAGAAGTGGAGAGAGAAGAAAAACAGGTTTTACAGTCAAGGGCCATTCTCTTGAAAGGCCTCTTTCTTCCTTTTTTTTTTTTTTTTACTAATTCTATCATAAGGTGAATTTTTTTAAAATTAACATGTAGAAGTGGCATGACAAGCACCTGACATACAGATATACAATGTCAAGATGTGTATCTGCTTATAAAGCAGGAGTGATGTCAGTGTAGGGGAGACAGTGCACAAGCTATTTCTAATACAGAGACCAAAACCACGATAAAATATACTTCAAGATCATGTATAATATCAGAACTAATTCAAGGGGACTGGTTTGTTTAGGATATGTAGCCAACTGAGTAGATCCAGAATGACTGGACAATTTGGGTTGAAACTGAATTCAGGTTGGACGCTCAGGAGGTTTCCAGTCCAACCTCCTGCTCAAAGCAGGGCCAGCTCTGAGGTAAGACCAGGTTGCTCAGGGTTTTGCCCAGTCAGGTCTTGAAAGCCTGCAGGGAGTGGGATGGCACAGCCTCTCCAGGGAGTCTTCTCCGTGGCCTGGCTGTCCTCATGGAGAAAAGTTTCTTCTCTCTTCATTAAACTTATGCCTGTTATTTCTCACTCTCCCATCCTGCACCACCATGAGGAGTCCAGCACTTCAGGGTTCTTCAGTCCAGGGTTCTCCTCCTGTTAATCTATCTTCTGCTCTAGGAAGCCCCAGAGCAATTACATTACCCTAAATGTGTTATAACAGGTGCTGAGTGTAGGGACATAAACTCTTCCCTTGATCAGGCTGTGTTCCTGTCCTTGCAGCCCAGGGTCCTGTTGGCCATCCTTGTCACCAAGGCACATCACTGGTTCATGTACAGCATGCTGCCTGCTGCCTTCCAGCACTCCCCAGGCCTTTCCTGCAGAGCTGCTCTCTGATCAGTCCATCCCCAGACTGTATCAGAGTTCAAGGCTCTTCATTCCCAGGTGCAGGACAGTTGTCCCCACTGAATTTCATAAGGCTTCTTGTCTGCACTTTTCTTCAGCCTCTCAGTCTCCACCATGACAACAGCCCTGCCTTTGAGCACGAAGCCAGCATAAATCCACAGCTCTCACACCATCCCCAGATCCTGTAATTTCATCATAACAGGCAGTCAGGTTATTCTTGGTAAATCCACACTGGCTGTTTTTGATCACCTTCTTCTCCATGTGCCCAGCCCTATGCTCCAACAGGACTCCCTCCATGATTTCCCAGGGGCTAAAGTGAGACTGACTGGCCTGTTGCTCCCTGGATCACCCTTTTGTCCTTTCTTGAAGGCTGGCATTTGCCTGTTTCCAAGCATCAGGGACCTCCCCCACCTCCACAACCTCTCAAAATGAGAGATCAGCCTAGCAAAGGAGCAAGTCTCCTAGCACCCAATGAGACAAATAGTCAGTCCCTATCAACTTGCACAGTCAACTTCCCGCAGGCTTCCTCAGGTTTCCTGAGTTGATCCATACCTGTTGCTGGTGCTTCTGCTCCTCCCTGCCCCTGCCTCCAACGTGGAGGCTGGGAGACTTTGCTGGTGAAGATTGCCCTACCTGTTTGGCTGTCACTAATTCACCCCCTTACACACCTCCAGTGCTGCAGCAGTCCTGCACTTTCACTGTTCAACCTTTTACTACTGAGGTTGCAGCAGGAGCTTTTCTCATTGCCCTTGTCATGCCCTGCAGATGTCACTGGAGGTGAGCTTTGGCTTTTCTGCCACCATCTCTACACGCCCAATGAAGTCAATACAGAAAGACAATTCCTGTGCCAGGTGATTTACCATCCCTTGCCACTTTGGCTGATCTGTAAGCTTTGATGAATATTTGGCTGTACATAAACTAATAATAACTAAGCATTTAGCTGCCCTGTGCCTCAGTTTCCTTGTTGAAATGCACCCACTAACTCCAGTGCATCAGCCAGGCTTTGCCAAAACCCTGATCCTACAAATGTCTGGTGTCACCATGCGGGGACGTGGGGTGTGAGCTGTCTCATGTGCCCCATGACAAGTCCAGGTGCTTCATCTCCTGGCTGATACAGAAGGCGAGAGGGCTGCCAGCAGACCACTGCAGTCACATCCTCCTCCTTTCATCACACGCAGCGATGTTACCGAACTGACCTACTTTCCCTGTCCGCCCACGGAAGGCTAATCCTGTTTAGCATTGCTGGAAGGGGACGGGCACATGGAGAAGTGCTCTGAGTTATACAGATGGCAGTCTTTGCTGATTAATGTTAGTTTAATTTGTTTGCCTTTCTGTTTCCAGCCGTGCGAGGGGAGAGCAGAGCAGCGGTTGAACATGGGGATTCACAGCCTGTTCACTAAAGTCTGAATGGCTTTAGTCATTCAGTAGTAATAATAGCAGTGAGGAGGATAATCAGTATGTATGTACTGATCTTCATCCGAGATCCAAACACTACACAAAACTTTACACGTTGCTCAGAAGCTGGAGATAAAAGATGCCTCTCACCGTGGTGTTGCTGACGTCGGCCGTCTCACTCCTGACTTAAACTGATGTCAGTCACACCACATCTACAGAGGGCTCACAGGCTGCACACCCCAGAATTCAGCTGGCACCCGGGTGGAGGGGACAAGCTGTCCAACACGTGGCAATTGGTGCAAGGTTTCTGACATATGGAAAACAATAGCCCTTCTCACTAAGTGGAAATACTGTAAAGAATAAAACCAGAATATGCTCGGAGCTTTTACTTCTATTCACCATAATCTCTTAATACTCAGCTCTATTACCTGTGAACATCTTCCTATCATCCCCAGTTCAGAAGAGGGGAGCGTTAATTTCTATCAAATTCCATTATTTTTACTGTCCACGTGTGGATTGTTTTTGTCTGTTTGCTTTAAGCCAGTTATCATCTAAAGACTCATTGTACACATATGTGTGAAGCATGAAACAGCCCATGAGGTTTGTGAAGTTCAGTATTTTCTCAAAAAGTTTTCTTTTCTGTTCTTGAAGCCTGTAAATGTCTCTAGTGTAAACAAAATATAGTAACCTACTGAATGCAGGAAGACCTCACTGTACACCGTCAGGCAAAAACTCTAAAGCTGGATGCTTAATGATGCTTCTATATTTTTCCTTTATTCCTGAAAACAGTAATTCCCATAACAATCTCAGCATAACATGACCTATGTTACTGCCATGACTGCCATTCTCCCCACTAAAAAGCCACATATCTTTCTCAAATAACCATGTATATCAGGAAATCTCTAACTATCTTAAGCTTTCTAAAGGCTAGCCTGTTTGCATTTTGATAAATCTGTTTTTATTGGGAATGTGTCATATTTGATTATGGACTCCAGCATGTTCTTGCAACAGTTCATAGGTTTATGTCTGAAGGAAAGAGAATAGAGTGGTACAGTTCAGTTTGATGTGAATATGAATCTGTTGATTTGTTATGATTTGTACTAATCCTTCTGCTGTGTGTTCACACTGTACCCTACTTGGTGGGATATCTGAGTGCTTCATCCATATTACAGAAACTTGGAACAAGATGCTTAAAATGGTCAGATGGTCACTTCTTACTTGTCACTCTTGTGACCTTTCCTGCTGCTTCCTGTTTGCTGATCGTTCTCTTTGCCTTCCAGCAGGGCTTGGAAGGGAAATACTTCATTTGTTAGTGTTATTAATTTCAGAGCTCTGCTTAGCTGAGGGGAAGCAGGTAGACTTCCTAGCCACAGTGGTGCCCCGCAGGGTGGGCAAGTCCCTTTCTAACCCACGCTGTGGAACACCCATGGGATGATGCCACTGACCAACCACAGTGCCCATCAGACCTAGTTCATCATCCCTGGGAAGGGGATCTGGCAGCAATGCCAGCACAGTGAGCAAGCTACACTGTCCCCTGTGCTAGTGGGTGCCTAGAAACTGTGCCCCTGAATGCTGAGAGCTTCTACTCTCTTTTGGTGCCTTCTTCCTCTGTATTGGATCCTACTCACTAAGCATAGGATGCCATTGCATGGCTGGATCTGGCTTTTGAATCCTGAACCCCACCAAACATAGCCATGTGTCTTCTGTATAACACTGACCTCTTTGCTAACAGCCTTTTCCTGCCCTTCAGAGAGGGAATGGGAGAGTAACTCCTTCCTGATGCAGAACAAGAGCAATGCTGAGCAGAGATGGGCCCTGGAGGCTGAGCAGTGTGTCTGGAAGGCATGGGAGCATGTCTGCCCTCCACCATGTGGCTCTGTTCCTTCCTCCTTCACAAAGATAGCTGTTGTTGGGTAGGGTCTGCCCAGAGGTCAGAGGATAGTTCAAGGTGTTTCATCCCAGCATCCCAGTTTTCCATGCAAGCCTTGCCCATCCCCTGTCTTTGAGAGGATTGTTCTCCAAGTGCAATATCATCATCTTTAATTAGGATTGGTTGTACTGTACCAGCATCCCAAGTGGTCTGAGGGTGAGGTCTGAGGTGTAAGGCTCAGATATGTCTGCAGTGGGTGGGAGCACCCCTTTCCCCAGGGCTGACCATACCTGTACAGGACAAGTGGTAGAATACCCAGGCAGACATACCCACCTTGCTAGAGAGGGAAGAGGAGGAAAAGCCTAGTATTTCCTTGAGTTGCCAAAGATAAGGGCCAGAGAAACACAAACATTATGATTTCTCATAAGGTTCCCCCAGGCACATCTCTGGACCTCTGAAAGAAATTTGCATCTCTGATTTAATTCAGTTGAGTTAAATGAATATGATTAAAAATTCTTGATAAATATCAAGCTGATTTGTAAGAACTATTAGCTGGCCTTGTGACAACTTGGTGGGAAATCAACAGCTGATTACCTATATTTGAGTATATACAGCATATCCTTATGAGCAGTAGGCAGGAAGGAGTGACACTAACCTCACCAGCTCAGAAAAGTAGTAGCTTAGCTCAATAAAAAATATGTTTATAGCACAGGATAAGGTGATCAATGCCTGATGATTTTTTTTTATAGTGCAAGCTCTGTGTCCACTGGGAATAGACTGTATCAAAATAAACACGTGCAACCTTTCTTCTGGAGAGTCCCTGGAGTGAGCTGGCACTCTGCCTGAATTACTTTTCTCACAAGCAACTATTCATTGTATGAATGAATGTGGGGGGGATGTTTGTTCTATAATTCTCCATCAGATAACTAAGCCAGGGGTACATGGTTAACAGTTTTAGTCAGTCTTTTGTTTCCAAAATGCCATTTTTCTCTGCTTGTGGATATGCATCTTCCTGTGTGTTTGTTTGAGTACCTGCCTAATGGGAGTACATGAGCTTTCTCCTTGTTCCAAGTAATTCCCATCTTTTTGAGTGATAGTTTTCACTCCTTGATGACAACGATGATACTAATGAAGCTCCAAATGTAACTGTCACTGTTAAATACTCTGCCAGCAGGAGTTGCATCATGTGGCGTTCTTACCTGTAGGTTTCCAAATTCCCTTTGTTATTGTGAAAGGATTCTTCACATTTTGAGAAATACTATGCCACTTGCTTTTTGATGTCACTTCTTTGCAGGGGAGCTGTGGCATGGAGCCTTGGTATTTACTGCCTGCCTCCATCATTGCAATGAGTCAAAATTTTCGCCTAAACCAAGAGACAGTTGGTTTCCAGTTTGCAATCTGGGACCTTCACGGCTGAGGGACTGGCAGGAGAACATAAAGCAAACAGGTTGCATTAAGCACATACCTAAGCTCCTTGCCATGGGTTTCTCCATCAAGGTGTAAGGAGAGAGCTCTGGTAGGGCTCTGGAGAGGGATGGCAATACCAGCTCACAGCAGTTGTATACTCTGGTGTATCTACTTTATTGAGAATAGTTTTAATTTCATATGGTACATATGTACTAGCAAACCCTGTTAGCAATGCTTATGATGCTCTAGAGATTTTGCCATGTGAGCAAACAGAAACAAAATGACAATTAGATATTGTCTCACGCTAGCAACAGCACAGCAGGTCCAGAATTTCATGTCAGTCAGTGAGAAACCTTGTTTACTGGAAGCTGGCCATGAATTGCTTTACAGATCTAGCCAAATCCTTGGCAGAACAGACCAGTTAGATCTGTTGCTCTCTTTCAAGAGTAGAGGCTTCCTGGCAGTGTAATTTCTTAATGATTATGGGGATACAGCTGTAGGAAGCTCCTTTTCATTAGGTGCACTGTGCTTCTCCAAAAGAGCCAGGGCTGAGCAGCACCGATGCTGACTGTCTCATCCTCCTCCATCCTTCCTCACAGCTGCTCAGCACACTTGTTCACATATTCCTCCTTTCTGATGGGAATGTGTTACAACCGGAGGAAGCCTCACAGGGGCTTCCTCTGTGAGGAAGACCTTTAGGGATTCAGGGAGAGCAACTTCTGCTGCTGATACTACCCCATTTTGGTTGTCATACCCTCGATTCAACAAGTGTGCATGCAACAGAACATTTTGTGCTGTGCTGTGCTGTGCTGTGCTGTGCTGTGAGGGTGGTGAGACGCTGGAACAAATTGCCCAGGGAGGTTCTGGATGTCCCAACCCTGGTGGTGTTCAAGGCCAGGTAGGATAAGGCCTTCAGCAACCTGGTCTAGTGCAAGGTGTCCTCCCAACCATTGGGACTAGATGATCTTTACGGTCCCTTCCTACCCCCTAACATCCTATGGTTCTATGATTTTGGGCGAAGGGTTAGCAAAGAAACACTGCAAAATCCTGAATGCTAATCCTGCCATTTTAACGATGTCTTCTGTATTGTTGAATAGCATAGGTTGCAATAAGTGAGCAAATAACAACAAAACACACTGAATATTGTCCCTACATTTTAGCCTGAATTATTTGAAAATGCAGTGTTTGGGATAACAGTTTTATTATGGGACTAAGCAAATAAACACCTAAAATAACGTAAAATGCTGGTTAATAAAATTTTGGTGGGCTTATACATTTTCCTAGTCCAAAATGTGAATTATGATATGGCTGACTGTGGCTGTTCTGCAAGTCAAAACAAATATCTGACAAAAAATCTAAAACCTACATGGTATTATTTGTTATTTTATTCTGTATAATGGAATTCAGCAATTTAAATTCACCAGTTATGATTAAAAAACCTAGTCCCTTGGCCTTCATATTTCCTGTTTATCCTTCATCAAAGAGCTGAGCATCATTAAGTAGTAGCTTTACCCTCTAATCAGTGACCAGTGGCTCTGATTCTTCATCACTCATTTGATAATAAGTTACAAGGTGGTTTTGTGTTCTTAGCTAACTGTTGAGTAATGACCAGGTAGAATATTGCTGTAAGAGAACTAGTAACAGAAGCACTGTTTTTACTATAGTTACATTTTCACTTTGTTTTTTTTTTTAATAAAATTTTCTTTAACCAGGCATATTTTTGTGTGATTCATATGTGGAAAATAACATGGGCTTAAATAAAGCCTGGTAATTCACTTCCTTCCTCCTCCTTTCCAATTTTATGCATGTCTTACATGTTGAGGACTCATTAAATGAGAAACATTGATTGCTGAGAGTATTATCGTTCCCTATCATTACACCACTGCTTTGAAAATGAGGCTTTGACAATAACCAGTGAATTGTGCTGCTGTTACAGAAAATATTTGTGTGGGATGCAGCATCACATGGATTTTGTATCCAAAAGGGGTGCCAGATGCCATGAGAGGTGCATTAACACAGGGCTTCCTTCTTGGGCTGAAGTGGTCACAGATCAATTGTCCCTTTCTCGTAAGGTCACGGAGCAAAGGAGGGTGGGCAGTGAGCTAGTGACAAGTGTTTCTGAGGCACTCAGCTTTCAGCTGGGCTGCTTTTGTATTTTTCCCTTTGCTTGCCTACACAAATGTACTTAATTTACCCTTTTCTCCTTACAGCACACACTTCTGGAGCAATTGAACTCCACAGCTGAGGTCACAACACTTTGGTGAAGATTAGCAAAAAGAGTGGTGGGGATGGGACAGTCCCCATGCTTGGTGCCAGCATGGCTGGGCAGGTGGTCTGACAGGGCTGCAAGAGGGAATTTTAGTATGGCTTAGGCAGTGGGATTTATAGGGACACTTTGTATTTGAGGTGTAATTCAGTAGAGTTACTACCATCTCTTTTGGCTCTGAGTCAAGATCCACAGAGGAGGATGAAGAGCTTCCCAGTAGGAAGTGCAGCCTGAGAAGTCAAAGGCATCAGTGATTCTGGCTCTTGCTCTGAAGATGGTTTTGGTGGGAACATGGGGGCAATGAAAATGCTTTTCAGCTTGAGCATGCCCCAGGCTCATCCAGCCTGCAAGTTTTAAGAGAGTAACCTCCACAGAAAAAAATTCCCAAGAAGTGGCTGGTTTTGTGCTGATGCACCACGTGATGCCTGTGAGTCTTGGTCCCTGGCTAGAGACCCTAAGGCTGCCATAGTGCTCAGGGATAACATTACCCACAATGGATATTTCCTAAAATCAAGGACTGTGGCATAGAGCACTGCTGACACATTTTTCTGACCTGGATATCATCACTGTGTTATTAAATTGAAATAGAGTGACTGTGAGATTAACCTGCAAATAGAGCTAATGAAATGGCAATTCGTAATGATTCTTGCATTCCTTCAACAGAAAAAACTGCTTAGACAATCTAATGGATGAAGATGAGAAAGACAGGGCAAAGAGGTGAGTATCTTTTCCTTTATAACTCCCTGTGATGAGCTTGTTACTGTTTGTTGCTACAGAAGCTGTTTTATCCATAATCAATTAATCAAAGAGCAAGAGAGTAAGATACAGTCAAACACAACTTGAAATCAGCTGCCATCTCACAGACTCCTACTCCTGGCTGCATTGTAAAAAAATAACCTAGCAGTGTTTCCTGTGGAAGATGTTAAAAAAGCCAAGGCATTGATCGTTTTCTTCACATTACTGCAGAACATCAGAACTGAAGCACCAACAACATACTTCTGCCACTATAATACATCATCTGAGCTTCCAGAGTGTACAAAAATGTTGCAGCTTTTTTTCCTTTAAATACATTCTGCGAAGGAAAATAAAAAAAACTGGAAAAGTTGGTTTTTTTCTCTAATAGAATGGTCATTTTTTAATGTATTCATTAATACCTATCTCACAGCAATGAAAACACCCAGAAGTTACCTTCGGGCAGAGAAAGACCACAAAAAAGTGAGCATTAAACTAGCACAAACCTATATTCACGTACAGTCTGTACTCCATTGAGTCCCAGTTGGTGGGAATTCATTGTGAACCCTTTATTGGGAGAGAAAAGGTGTGTTTCAAGGCAGAAGACCTGTGGCAATGAAACTCTTAATAACTGTCAGAGCTGACTGGCATCTGCAGAAAAGCAGTTTGGAAGCATTCTAGGTTATCAGTGCCTCAGCCCACAGTTTAATTACTTTAGAGAGAGCCAGAGGTTGCCCACATTTTTCCCCTTGGTTCCCTCTAATGAGAGTTTTTCCAGTCTGGGCACAAGCAGTTGATTCAGTTTCATCTCTTTTGATTCCTTCTCCGCTTCTTTTCCTCCCTGCAGCTTTGTCTCACCAATATAGGTCAGCACAGGCTGCAGCCAGGCTCAGCTGTTCCCCTTTGCTTCCTTTTTGGAGGGTGCAGGAAGGAGCCCACCTTACAGCACTGCTTCACCTGCTAAAGACCTGATCATCTTCAAGATATTTGTGTGCTAATTGTTTGTTAACGAAAAGAATTCATTAAATGAATGCATTTATGAAAAAATAGGATAACACGTATCCTTGCTATTGGCGATTGTCATCACCATCTGGTATGGTTTTCTTGCTGTTTGTTCCCAGAAGGAATTTTTGTCATACCCTGGGGCAGGCCTCTATCAGGGTGCATAAAAAAGTTATAACTTTAAAAATTAAAAAAGGAAACTGCTTCTTCAAATTGTAATTTAAGTTCATTTTGCTTTTTAGAAATAAAGCTGAAGTTGAAATTGAGTTTGAAATCATGAGATGCTTCATGGAAATCTAAAGTTAATACATTATACTGAAATGGTTCAGGTTCATTTAAAAGTTACAGGTTTTCTTCCAGAGAGAGTCAAACTTAGGAGAAGCTATTTGAAGAACATTTTGCTGCTGTGTCTTGTAAACTGACAACTTTCATCTGTCCTGTACCAAAAGGGAAATGCCTTTTTTTTTTTTTTTTCCTTCTAATTGGTATGAGGACTAGGTCCCTCAGGTCTGAGAAACACCAGAGGGGACTAAAAAGTCCAGGAAATTATTCTCTCCTTTTATTTTCTCTATTAATAGTAGGCAAGACTGAAAATTTCTGGACCTAAGTTTTGGGATGGACTAATAAGCCAGGAGCTGAGCTTCTCAGGTTAGGTGTGTGTACAGATACATATACACCATGTGCATCTGCTGCAATTTATTAGGCATGTACAGGTTGTATTACACAGACATGAAAAAAGCATCCATTCTCTCCCGAGAACGGGCACTTGCACTCCCACCCCTGTGCCAGGTGTTTAGTATTTGGCCAAGATTCAGAACTCTTCTTCCAGGAAGAAGACTGGGTACATTGAGATCTGTTCTGCATCACCTGAGTCCCTAAGGCACAACTTTGCTCCAAAGACCTGAGGACTAAAATATGGATATGATGGTACCACAGTTGGGAGCACTGAAGACCTATGTGAGGTTTTCTGATCTTCTGAGATCAGAAGCCCTAGTTTCATTTTCAGTTCTTTGATGCTAGTTGAGATTTCTTTTGGTTATAGAGATTTATGAATTCTAAACAAAAGGTGTGCTTTGTGCACTTTTTTCTCTATTTACTCTTCTTTCAGTTTGCTTTAATAGTATATAATTTTAAAACACATTTTTTGCAATTCAGTT
Source organism: Cinclus cinclus (assembly GCF_963662255.1). NCBI lineage: Eukaryota > Metazoa > Chordata > Aves > Passeriformes > Cinclidae > Cinclus > Cinclus cinclus. The sequence continues at coordinate 87,905,140 of NC_085047.1, forward strand.
GAATTCCAAATTACAACAAAACCAGTTTGAAGTGAACCATGAGAAAGTGCTTAATCATGAAGACTACTACCTGCCATTTTCCACTGAAATAAAAAGTAAGAATCTGGATGAAGGTATGTGGTACACTTACTTGCACTGATGCATATATAACACTCTCCACTGGACTGCCAGAAGAAATCTGAAATTTAGTGTAAAGTCACATTTCATTGCAAATTAGCAAAATGTAGCATCTACTAGTCAGTCAGTATTTGTCTGTCTGAGACAACAAGCAGCATATATGTAAGTGAACAAAAGTGGCTGTTAAATTGTTGATCATTCTGAATTCAGGCTGTTCTGTATTGCCTTTAGCTTTATTCACTGGAAGTCCTGATTTTATTCATACTGTTTCCCCTCCTTCCCCTTGAATATGCTGTAGTCTTTGTGGAGTAGCAAGGAGGGAGGAGAACTGGGACAAGTAGTATGGAATTAAGACAGAGCTTGTTTGGGTTTACTGTAATTGTATGCCCTAGCAGTGAAGTGAGCAAGGCTAGGAAATAATCTTCCAAGGAAAGTGATGAAAACTATCTTACTTCATGCACTTATAACTGTACTGAACAAAGTATTTTCAACTATGCAGGGATAGTTTTTATCATTTTTTCCAATCTTTTCTCAGTCTTTTCCTTTTCAAAACTTCGCTGTGATCATCGGTTCATATCTTGGTAGAGTTATTTCCACTAGAGGAGTTTTTATATTTCCTTTGTGAATAAATGTTAGGTGTTAAAAATAGATACTTTAAATTTCCATCAAGGCTTTTTTTCTTTATTTTTTAAAGCAACACATTCCCTAATGACAGTCGGTGGTTTATTTTATTTTCAGGGAAATCTGGACTCTTTAATCTTAAAATAAACCGAGGATTGAATTATGAGGAAGTGAAATGTTGATATTCTTAACATTGCCCTGAACTGTAGAGAAAAAGGATAAGGCTGGAGCTTTTCACATCTTGTTCTGACAGCCTTTTGCAGTGTAATAAGAGCAAGCTGAAATCAGTCAGGCAGTATCCACCCAATCTCTTGTGTTCAAAGCTGTAAAATAATCAAGCATTGGCTTCTATCCAGTATATCTCCAAGTGTGTTCAGGGTTGAGAGCAAGACAAACAAAAATTACCCCTCTGTCAGTAGTAACATCCAGAAGCCTCTGTAGTGATTTCTCTGCTGAAAGTGTTTATTGCCATTCTGGTCCTCACAGGGTATGTATATGCTGGGCTAAATTCTGCTCTGACTTTCAGCAGTGTGCATCCAGAGCTGCTTTGAAGCACAGCAGAGTTAGCTGGGACTGACAAACTCAGAGAACTGGCCTCTTGCCTTTTCTTTCCCATCTACATGTAACCAGATTTTTAGATCTTTGCGTAATTGACAAGGCAAATCTCATTTGCTTGAGGACCTTTCAGAAGAACAAACAAACCTACTGGGCTATATTTATCTCTGTTTCCACATGGATACAGAATTCCAGGTGATAACCTCTGAGTCAAACAGTTGTCGTATTCATGAGAACAAGTTAGAAAGTGTGTGTGTACAGATCGACATGGAGTTAAAAAAGAATGAAAGTGCGCATGCTGAAAAGATTATCAACAGCCTTAATGACAGTATTATTATGGTGCCAAAACACCCCAGATGAAATCAGATCCTTTCTTCCTTCGAGCTCTTGGAACACAGCAGCAGAAGCAGGCCCTCTCTGAGGAATCTGCAAGCTAAACAGACAAGACTGGTGGTGAAAGCTGTAGAGTCTTTGTTTTAAACCTAGTGACGTGGGGCACTGACACGGCTTTTCCCAGTGGCACACAGAAATGAAGGGCAAGCACTGCTGGCACTTTCAAGACCCCAAGTCTGGCAAGGCATCCTGGCCTCAGACCCAGTCCATGCTGATGCCCTCTCTCCTGCTTGTCCCTGTGGCCTTGGAAGGAGACTGAACAAACTGGCATATGAACCAGATGAGAGCTGCAGCAACTTCTACTCGGGACTTCGACTGAAGGACGACATCCTGGTTCTTCTCTGCCAGCCTGGAGGTAGGCAGAGCACCTGTGACCAAAGTGGGCAGGTTCTTCTAGATCAACCCAGCTCCAGTGCAAGAGCTGCAGGACTGGGGTCCCTCTCTTCTGTTAAAACTGCACAGATGGGTGTGATCCAGTCTCCATTCTTCTTCATGGACAATTTTACCATTGTCACGGTGTTCCTATTTCTTCTCACTCTGTGTGCCTCCCCAGAGACTGCATGAATTTTTAAGATCCTACATATGTCTGGGAGATGGACAGAGCTCCTTCAACTACAAGCTCACTGCTGTCCTGATAAGCTCAGCCAGGGTGTCCAGAGGCAGCACAGAGGAGTGAGCAGAGCCTCCATCTCTGCACTGTGCACTAAAGGTGGCTCAAAGACAAGAGCAGGAGGTGGGAACTGTTGCCTCCTACTTGTTTCTGCAGCTATGCTGGAGACCAGTGTCAGTCTTCACACTCTTGACATGTGTAGCAAGCTAATTTTATGTATATGCATTGCAAAGAGCAGGTACATGATCATGTACCTTCTTGGTCTGCTCATCCTTTGTTTCTTTTCCCCTGTCTACAGGGCTTCGCGTAACAAGTCTGAGAAGAAGAGGCGTGATCAGTTCAATGTTCTCATCAAAGAGCTCAGCTCCATGCTTCCAGGCAACACTCGCAAAATGGACAAAACTACTGTGCTGGAAAAAGTCATTGGCTTTCTGCAGAAACACAATGGTAAGATTTAGTGCAGCCCTTCATGCACTTGCCAGACAGTTACTATAATATCCTGTTTCCTTCGCTGATTATCAGAATGGCTTGAGGGACCTAAAAGTGCCAACATAAGGTATTTGAGTTTTTTTCCTATCTCATCAAAAAAGATCATTTGCAGACACTGTTCTGCCCAAATCCATCTCCTTGTTTTCTCTTCGGTTGAAGATGACTCTAAACCTGCTAGGAAAGGGGGCAAATGGCAGCAGCTGAGGGAAAGAGGGCAACAGTGCCCTGCGGCACTCATGAAGAAGACAGATGCTTTGAACAAGAGAGATTTGGGAACAGAGGGAAGATTCCCTTACTTGAAATTTGCAATATTCTGAGCAGAAGAACAAAGCATTCGCCCCAGTTTCTCAGCAGAAAAAATGCAGGGAAGCAATCTGTTCAGCACCCCAGCTCCTCAGTGGACTGTGTAGTACTCAATTTTCCACAGAGCAGAAAACTCAGACCAGAAAGTGCCTCTGTTTTTGAAGTTGGCATCAGCAAATTGCATCCACAAATAGTTGACATGCTTCACCCAGTTTGCACAAGCAGAAGCTACATCATGTGCACAACATCAGGTTGCAGTAGTCAAGTTCAGCATCAGAAAGCTGGGAGTTTATTTTTTAAAATGCTTGCACCAGTGACAGCTAAGTCCCTTAGAAATGTACCTTCACAGAGGGCAGAGGAGATTTCTGACCCTGCTGATCTACTCTGTTTGGTCTGGTTTCTACTCACAGGGAGGAATGTGCACTGTGACCTTCCTGATGCTTTGACACCCACCAGGAATGGTCAACTGAAATGCTTCATCCTTATAAATCAGGGCACTGCTTTAAAATGGGGCTCTCCTGCTCTGCCCCTCTGAGGAAGGGGTTTCAATGGGTGACTGTGGGGAATGCCCCTGGTGCCAGAAAGCAGAAAGGGGTCTCACAAGATGATGCACTACATTGCCTGGCTTACCTTGGCTCATCCAGCACCTCCCTCCTGCACTCTCTGGACAACTCTAAGTGTAACAGGAAAGACCCATTAAAACTCTTATATCATGACTCGCAACGGAATGGAGTCACAAATGTCAGACTTAGAGAGGAAAGAATTATAATGGTTCTGCCATTAGAGTGCAGTTTCTCCTTAAATGAATTTTTACCACAGACAAGATAGAATCATATATTTGTTTAGGTTGGAAAAGACATTTAAGACCAGTGAGTCCAACCGTTAACCTATGGTTTTGTACAGGAGGGGATAACCAGGACATTTCAAGGTTTAATAATTATATACAATTTTTTAAAAATTATAGTAATAACTTAATTTTTTTTAGCTGTCCAAGGCAAAGGAAGACGTGAATATGCTCAATTATAAAGCTAAGCAAAGAACAATCACCCAAGATTTGAAATAAGTGTATAGTGTAGCTGAAGGTCGAAATAATTTATTCTAAAAGGTGCTTTTCCTTGAAAAACAACTAGGTGAAGGAAAACTAACAGACACAAATCTTTGCATAGCAATTGGGTCAATATGTGACTGGGGTTTGTGCTCTTGCTAAAAAACCAAAAAATGTTATCTATTTTTAAACCAGATTAGTAGAATATAATACAAAGCATCAGCATTTAAAAGTGTTGATTATCCTCAGCGTACTTGGGATTTGGTTTATTGAGTCATATTTCCCTTCTGTTTGGTAGGCTAAACCAAGATTTTAGTCATAACAGAGGAGGAGGAAAATTTTCAGATTTTTTCCTTCATAAACAGCCTCCTTCATTGTAATCCACAGAATCTTCCAAATCTCAAGTAATTCTCCCAGCAGTCACCATTTCATGTACACTGGCTTTTCTAAGCTACAGATCTGCTGAAGGTATCCTGCATTCTGAAACTACTTTAAAAAATCTGATGGACTCTTTTTCCTTAGTCTGGTTTTCAAACCTGGGTATGAAACCTGTGTGGGGGCTGTAGTGAGTTGTCATGCTGCCAGTGACAGCCCCCAGCAGTGCAGAAAGCAAGTCGAACGAGCTGGTAGGAGCAAACATCTCCACTAATACAGCCTGAACAGAGGCTTTGATTTCTTTCTCAGTGACAAACTGCACAAGCACTCGTAGGAATTCACTGTCTTTAGTATCATTTATCCATTTGTGTTTCTCTGGCCGCTTTGCCTATGTGCTCCGAATACAGAGCATTGAGTGTTACATGCTCTGGAAGTGTTAATCAGCAGGATTAATTAGCAGGAGGTGCTGAAAAGAGAAGACAGTCTGTGCTCACCATCCCCTCACTACTACAGCTGAGTGAGGGAGCACTCCTAGAGAAGCAGAGTGAACAGCAAACTGAACCAGCTCGAGTTTCTCTAAATTAGAGCTGTCCCCCAGAATCCTGTCTGACTCAGAGCTGACATAAGTGACTGTTTTCCAAAGGCAAACAGTGCAACCAGCTATCCAGTATGGTCCCCAGTTTCAGTGCAAGGCTGTGAGATGTTATCCCAATGTGTCTGCACCCCTCCAGGAGCAAGCCCTCTGCAGGCTGCCGTGGGGTCAGGATTGTACAGCAGTGGGGCACATCTCCTCTTGGGGTCTTATGTGTTGAAAACACAGGGGACCCTGCCCTCAAGACAGGATTTGGGATGAGATGCTGGTGCTCCATTCCTTCTTCCTGTCCTGCACCATGTGGCTGAAGGTAGGGAAAGATTGTTGGCAGTAGCACTGGTGTAAAATTTCTGCAAATGCTTGTCTTTCACTCTCCTTTTGAAAAACAGAGCAATAGCTCTGCAGTTTCGGGTCACAGCCCTTTGGGGATCTTCTGATGGAGCTTTGTTGCTGTTCTGTTTGGCACAGAAGCTACAGGCTGAACCCTCTCTAGCATCCTGATTTTGAAGCTGTAAATTGTAAATATCAATTTGACACGTGCTAATTCTTGCCTTGATTTTAATTTCATGCAAAGTGATTTTATCTTTTGATCAATACCCCAGTAATGTTGCTTGAGGCCAATGGCCTTGTTAGTACAGGCTCCCACTGAAGTCAGTACCAGTTGACTTGAGTAAAAAATAAGGAACACATTTCAGGCTTGAAAACTGCAATTTTTGAATACAAAGGTTATTTCTCTCTTTTCATAGCAACTCATAAGTAATATTCCAAGATAGAAGTTAATTTGAATTTTAAAGATGTAAATGTTCTATTTGTCTAGAAGTCTCAGCACAGACGGAGATTTCTGAAATTCAGCAGGACTGGAAACCTTCATTTCTCAGCAATGAAGAATTCACCCAGCTGATGTTGGAGGTAAACATGTACATATACCTTTCCTAATTTTGTCGAGCACTCATGGAAATGCCCATGCATTTAGAATAAACTGTCATCTGCAGTTCCAAAAAAGGAGGTTTTGGGAACTGCTGTATTTGGCCATCAAGCAGAGCTGTCATAGGGATTAAAGTCCCCACTTGCTGCTTTTCCCTCTCAGCAGTACCGTTGTGCTGTGCTGCTGCAGCCTGCAAAGCTGTGCAGTGACTCCCAGGAAAAGCAGTTCAGGGCAAAGATTCAAATCACAGGCTCTATGCTTTTTTACAAACAGAGGTGAGGTAAAGGGCACATGGCCGTTTTTCTGTTTTTGGAAGGTGTTGTTGGCATCTAATATTTATGTAAGACTAGCACCTGAAACGCAGTGGTGTCACATCCCTCTAGTTCTAGGTGCCGAACAAGCAGATCAAGCCTGACAGCTCCTCTTGGCTTCATACAGTTGGTATTTCCACTCTGATTTTCAAGGCCCTTATCAAAGACTTCTTCTTCTGGCATTTTTCAGTCATAGTTTTTTTAATTGTAGCATAGGTTCTTTTAATGCTAACTAGGATTCAAAGGGAGGCAACTCAATGGTGTTTATGTATGTTCAAAACGAAAAGCAAATGAGTTGCTAGAATGCATTTTTCTCTCTCAGTAATAGCTGGAACTGCCTTTAGCAAGGGTCTTCTCCTGAACTAAACACACAGATGTTGCATAGCCCCACAGTGTCCTTTGAGAACAAGCTTCTTCTCCTTGCACAAATGATGTGAACATGGCACATGATTCAGGCTCTGGTGGTGGGCAGGAAGGATGTTGGGGAACAGCTTCACCACTGCTGACTCCCAGGGGCTAGCAGTCCTTTGGCCACTGCAATTTGTTGTGATGAGACTCCCCTGGACCAGTTTTATGAGACACTTTGCTCCCATTGCTCTGACAACCGCCCATTTCCATTTCTGTGTGCAGGAACTTAACACACATAACTCCTTCAGTCTGCACTGAAATATGTCCCTCAGATAGCAATAAATTGACTATTGTTTTGACAGGCTGGGCCTTTGTTGATTCTACTTGTATGCTACCCAATTTTAGATTAAAACAATCACTTTTGGTTTCCCAGCTTATAAATCACCTTCTCGCTACTGTGATTTTCCATGCCCTTCAAGATAACACTGGATATTGGGATGTCCTGTTGTGCCAGTTGTACATCATTCTCTGCTTTTTTACCTTTCTACTAATCTTATTTTATTAGCATTTGGACAAGACTGCTTGAAGTTTTTCCCATCCTGTTATTAAAAGATGGGAAGGGTTTTTTCCAAGCACTAATTCAAAAGACTCAAGGCATAATTGACTGCAGTAATATATCAGCTTTCCTGAAAATGGCCTTTTCTTACCACATTGAAAAGGCTGTCACCAAATTACAGTGGGCATCAGGCTCTGTTTGTCTGTCTAGGACTGATGCAATAGTAAACCTTTGAAGAAAGTGCTCTTTTAATGTTGGAATGTCCAGTTGCAAATAAAATAAATACAGAGTTATGTGTGCACAAATTAACTTGATTTTGCCACAAAGTTCTGATATGAGTCACTGTGTGTAATTTGCATTGGATATGAAATAAAGACTTGATTTTTTAAAACTAACAACCTTCACCATAGTAACATGCACGATCCAACTGCCTTGTAAAACTGCTGCACTCTTCTATGGGTTAATAGCTATCATGCTTTTTTAGAAAACAGCTTGAATGTACTGCACTAAAGGAAAACATTCTCTGCACCTAGATTAACAAAATCAAACTAACTATAGCAGCTGGAGGGTTTTCAGAGATGCTAAACACACACTATTCTACTGGGGTATAAGTTATTGACTTGCTTTTCAAAGGATTGAAGCACCAGCAGATTCCCATTGACTTAAATAGTTGTGGATGCTCAGCATTCTCTGGAAAAAGGAACATATGTTTGTGTCTTTATTCAAGGCTTTGTGTTTTCCTTTTTTTTTTTTGCTTTTAACAATTAGCATTTTCCAGTGTTCTCTGAATTCTTTCTCTTATTGAAGTCAGCAGGGTGGAAGGGGGGGCAGAGGGATGGATGTGCTGTAGCTTACAAGATCAACTGCAAGTCTGGCTTGGAGGCAGGCCTGGATTTGCAGAATGGTTTTGGCTCTCTGATCAGGCTGTTTGCAGTACACCTGTCTCCTGAGCAGGTATGGCCACTGGAGTATAGTCAAATCCTGCTCTGATTCAGTCATGCTTGCAGTGCCTTTGCTGCTCAAATACTGCTGGCAATGCTGACTCCAGAACATCAGGGAACTGACAGGAAGAACCCAGACTTGCTCCACTTGAAGGGTTGGGAACCTCACCTGTGACTCCCTAATGACAATGGGAAGATTTTAATATATTCTCCGAGCACCTACTGCTGTGTCTTAACTTTTTGAGGTGTTCTCCTTATAGTTATCTAAAGATCATCTAGCTTTAGTTCACTCTGAGGAGAATCCCCCGAAAAATAAAGTTAATCTTGCCTTAGATCTGAAAATCTACCTAGGTTTAACTTTGAACAAAACTTAGCTCAAAACTTGGCAGCTCAGACTAAAGAAGAGACTCATTTTGATGGTGAAATTGCTCCTGTGCACAGCGTGGGGATAAGGCTGACATTTCTCTTCAGTCCTAGGAGTGAAGGGGGCTTACCACAGGATGGGACCAAAGTCAGGAAGAAACTCTGCAGAAGGGTGAATTTCTCTTGGAATGAGTAATCTAATACCATGACCTTTAAAATAAATCACTCAATTAAAACTCAGGCTGAGGATTATTTGATCATTTGCATTGCTTTTACTTACATGAAAGCCCAGTAATATACAATGTTACATTAATACAAACTGAGATTTATGGGGTTTGCAGAGAAGTACCATTTTGAGATAGGACTGCATCCTTTCATCGTCCTTTGATATTTACACAGAGCTCAAATGTTCATTTTAATAACTTCCAAGGGATCCAGTCTTAGTCATTTTGCATTATTAAAATGTGTGATTAATTTAAAAACTGAGACATGAATTGTTCCTGTGAGCCCTTTGTTGCTTCAATAGTAGGTTTTACTAGACTACAAAGAGTCTTGTGAAAGTTAAATCAGACTGTAAAATCAGAGAATTACTGTTCTGCAACTTGAGATAACATTCCTACAGTATGGTGCTGAAGTCAAACTGTTCTGATCAACGCATGATGAGATGTCCTGTTTACACCACTCATTCCTTTTAAAGCACTCTCGACTTGTCTGTTTTCCGTAGGCATTAGATGGCTTCATTATAGCAGTAACCACAGGTGGAAGCATCATCTATGTGTCTGACAGCATCACACCACTTCTAGGGCATTTACCGGTGAGTAATTCTGGCATTGGCTTTTCTACTACTCATTGTAGAATTGGGACACTGGACTTTTAGAAACAGATGTAAAACGGCGCTGAGGGTGGTGTTTTCCTGAAAATGTGGTGAAGGAGTTTATCCCTGCATTGTGCTGGCTACTGCAGTTGATCAGCTCTGCTCTCTCTCTATCTGATTCATACCCTTCAGGTTTTTGTTGCTATGAGGCACTTCAGCTTGAATGGAAAAAGCTCTGCAGGAATAGTCTGGCCAGGGGAGGGACAGGGTGACCTGGCTGATCTTTTCCATCTCTGATTTCTAAGCTAGCAGAGAATAGCACCAGTGCTGCTGGCAGCCCAGTGAGGAGCTTGTAAAGGGCCTTATTCTGCTCCCAGGGAGGTAAAGGACAAAAACCCCATTGAATTTGGAGCTAGCTAGAGGCTGCTGAGCTCTCCCTGCTGTGCTTTCCCAAGGGGAGCCTACGGTGGTCCCAGGAGGTGCTGGTGGAGCTGATGCTGGGTGCATCCCTACACCAGTCCAGCCAATGCTCCAGCACATTCAGCTTCTTTTATCTGTGTGCTGCTCCGGGAGACACTCCTGTGTGCATTGGCTTGGGCTGTAGGAGCAGGGGAGAGGGACTGCTCCAAACTCTGCTCCTGTTGCTAGGGCTGCTCTAGGAGAAATGGCACAATAATTACGGATTAATCCTCACACTCATTTTTAGTATCCTGGTCTCAAATAAATGCATGCCCAGGAGAAAAAAATCAGCTGCCAAATCATTATTGTACTACCCCCTGCCATGTTCTTAAGAAAATTACAATTCTCTTTCTCTCATTTAGTTTTTCACCAAATATGTGTTATGTCTTCCACCCAGACAAATGTATTTCACATCACTACCTTGATGGAATAACAACAAAAATTATTTTCTTCTGAGACAAAAGGAACTTGATGAAAGAGCAGCTCCTGGTAAATGCAAAAATATTGCTATGCAACAAGAGATTGGACTGAGTCTATCTATTTCATTTTCCTTTCATCCTCAACAGTTTAGAAGACCAGTACTTTATTTTCTGACATTTCCCTCACTTCCAAGGGTGGAGAGAGCTCTGTCCAACACGCAGGCTGTGGGGTTTTCACGCATTTACTGATTTCCATGAAATTTCCTTGTCTTTCATCATTTGGAGTTTTCATTGGTATTCTTTCCAAATACTGATTCTCTGTGGACATGATAGATCTGCTGTGGGAAAGTATTCCTCTTCAGGAAGACATATTTCACCCTGTGCCTAAAATCTGAGGCTCTGACTGAACATAGATATATTCAGGTTTATAATTCCTGTGTTGGACCATCAGAAACTAAATTGGTTTTCTCTCCCAAAGACATGCTTTTTGTTATAACCTTACATGGTATCCAGCCCAAAATAAGGATAAGGATAGACATTACGTTTTATTTGCATAGAAGCAGCACTTTGGCAGTCCAAGTCAGAGGCCAACCTGGAAGGGCTGAAGGTGGAGCAGACCCTCCTGGAGCTGTTGGAGTGGTAATGGTTGACAACTTCCCACACATGCAGAGGAAGCATCCCAGAGGCCACAACTGAACAAGGAATAAAGGCTTCTGCCTGCCCCAGGTTGGCAAATTGTTATGGCCATGGACAGGGGCCCAGCTGAGGGTGAATCTACGTACACACTGGGTATTTTAGTCCTCTGTTGCCCTTGCCATTTGGTTGGGGTTTTTTTTAAGTTTTAAAACTGATCAGAGTGCTATCTGGAAAATCTATGTGGCTTATTTTGTTTACCTCGAGGATCTATTTGTAAGCTAAATTCAGTCACTGTTTCAGGGACAAAATACCAATTCTTGCTCCTCTGTGACAACAGGGAAAAAATACTCTGCAAATCTTTTGCTTTGAGCAATGAAAGGAAAGCAAAACTGGGCAGAATGCAGAGCAGAGCTCTCTGAGGGCTCCTGTTAAGAAAACTGATATATTTTCTTTCATTAAAACCATGAAAGTCTCCAAAGCTGAGAACAAATATATCTGGTTCTCTTTAACACAGCTTCCCTTACTTCTGTGGAGATTTTCAAACACAAACTTCCCCTGTTATAATTCTATTTTTTTTTAACAAGATCTTGAGACTACTCGTAGGGTCAGTTGAGATGGAAGGGTCTAGCTCACATGGTAAGGATGACTTAACTGAAGTGAACCCATTGAAATCTGATCACAGTTCATAGCATTTGCCAGTCAGATGGTACACTGTGACTGCAAGAATATGCAGTCTCTTGAGAAGGGTCCTCCCTGTCTGTTCTTGCCTGCTTTTCCAGAAGGTCCCTGGCAGGGTTGGGATTTCTCCTCAGGGGCTACCCAGTGAAACTCAAGGAGCTGCTCTGCTGTGTTGGGTGCTTAAGGTAAACATGAGGGTAGAAAAATCCCGGACATAGCACCCTACAGAGTACAGAAGTTAAGCATGCTGTAAGCATGTAAGCAGGGTAGCAGTAGGAATCAGTGCAGGACATACAGGTGGATACAGGGACCAAGTCCAGCACACAAGTTTATAGCCATCTTTATTTTTTGTGTTGATGGGAAAGAAACCTGTCTCATTTGCAGCCCTCCATCATCCCTTTCCTAGTGACAATGTTCACTTAGTTCCTTTGCTTTTTTCTCCCTGCAGCAGGTTTTTTTTTCTCCTAACCACTACCCCCATGCATTGTAAAAGCAATGAAATTATGAGGATGGAGTTCCATTTTGGAGTACAGCTGTTTTGTTGAAACTGCAGAAGTATTTTAACTGTGAATGCCATTACTGCAGAACTTCATGTATTGTATTTAGAACGGACAGCATCCATGTAGGCAAAGGTGTTCTTTGCCTGCCTTGGCTTTCAGGAGTAAGTACTCCAAAACTTTGCTTAGCAGGATCCATAGATTTGAAGATGCAGAGTAGATTCCAGGTTTAGCACCGTAACTATGCATTAACATAGTTCATCCAACAAGTCTACCCACAGTCACTGTAGTTTATGTTTTGTCTGCTTTGCCTATCTCATTCAGCAATACTCTGTGGCTGTCTCAGCCAGTGGCCCAGAGCTGCAAACTGCAGAGTAATTAGACAGAGCTAAAAACCATTCTCCTCTAACTGATCCATTTTTATCACCGATGGTCAAATTTTGTCAGTAGAATCAGGTCAGAAAAGACCTGCAAAATCATCAAGACCAACCTTTGACCTGATGCCCACCATGCCCACTAAACCAAAGTGCAATGTCTGCTCATTTTTTTGAACCCTTCCAGGGATGATGATTCTACCACTTTCCTGGGCAGCTTCTTCCTGTGCTTAATCACTCTTTTGTGAAGAACTTTTTCCTGATGTTCATCCTGAGCCTCCCCTGGTTCAGCTTGAGGCCATTTCCCTTTGTCCTGTCACTGGTTGCCTGGGAAAAGACACTAACCCCCACATCACCACAATCTCCTTTTAGAGAGTTGTAAGAGTGTGCTAAGACCTCCCCCGAGCCTCCTTTTCTCCGGGCTTTTTCTCAGCTGCTCCTTGTAAGACCTGTGCTCCAGACCCTTCCCAGGCATCGTTGTCCTTCTCTGGAGCTCCAGCACCTCAGTGTGAGGTGAACTGAGCAGCCCAGAACTGGACACAGCACTTGAGGTGTGACCTCACCAGTGCTGGTACAGGGGACAACCACTGCCCTGGTCCTGCTGGCCACACCATTGCTGATACAGGCCAGGGTGCCATTTGCCTTCTTGGCCACCTGGGCACACAGTGGCTCATGTTCAGCTGCTGTCAACCAGCACCCCCGGGTCCTTTTCCACTGGGCAGCTTTTCACCCACGCTGCCCCCAGCCTGTAGCACTGCCTGGGGTTGTTGTGACCCAAGTTCAGGATGTGGCATTTTGTCTTGTTGGACCCTCATACAGTTTGTCTCAGCTCTTTGATCTAGTTTGTCCAAATCCCTTTGCAGAGCCTATCTGTCTCACCGCTCACCTTTTTGCCATGACATCAGATGTCTGCCCTTTGGGTTTGGTGTGGAATTAGCTCTGAATAGCTTGCTTGGCATTTTCTACAGCTCCAGTGAGACAGTGGAATATTTGCTTCCATCTCTCTGTTTGTATTCTGGATTGACATTGATTCGAGAGCATTGTTGAAGTCTTGACATATACAAGATCCAGAAATTCTTTTCTGTGCATTGTTTTGCAGGTGTGCCAAATCTTTGCAAGAGGCAAGAGTTGTGTAACACAGTAAGAAGTAGAAACCTTAGCATTTTTTTCAAACCAATTTTTAAAAAAAATGGTATTTCCTATGATCAAAGATGCAAACCAAATATTAAATTGTAGATATGGTACATGATGACAGCAAAAACTGTAAATACCAGGGCTTGCAAATCAATGAATACCTGGTGCTCAGGGTGAGAGGTTGCTCTGAGGGGATGTGTGAAAAAAAGTCACTTGCAACTCCAACTCATAGATGTAATCACAGGCCTCTGCAGCTATCACCTGAAACAGCAACAGCAGTGCAGAACTAATCAGAGGTTTGGATTTGGAGCTTGGTCACAGTATGGAGACAAAAGATTCCAGTTAGAGCAGTGGTGATAGCTCACATCTTCTCTTCCTGCAGTTACTGCAGAGTAGATGTGAGATTAATTAACCTGCTGGTATCATTATTATTTACAGGAAAAAAAATAATTTCTGAGATTGCATCTAAGCCTTGAACAGAACTCACCAGCACAGTTTCCTGTCAAAGGCTCTTTCTTCATATACACAAAAAAAGAAAAGAGAAAAATTACATGAAACAATGTACTGTATTTTATAAAGTATAGTATGTGTATATAGATATGTGTATGTAAGTATTTATATATATGTATAAAACCTTTATCACATACTGTATCAATAGGATTCACATTAATGAGATATAAACTAAAGCAGCAAAAATAACTTTCAAGTATTCTTCACAATAGTAATATTCAAGTAATGAGCATATATATACTTACAACTGAATCACCTAAAGCGACATATTCTTCTCAAGGTGTGTATATAAAGCATAGCAGTCTGATTTTTAAAGTCTGCTCAGTGAGTTTCACCACTCTAAACAGGAATTCCACACAGAAAAGCTAGCATGAATAGAAAGCAGATGGAAGCCAAAGCACAATCTTACATAAATAAATGATGGTTAATGACTTGCCAGTCTCACACAGGGCTTCCATGTTCTCAGCATGACTGTAGAGTCTGATAGAAGCTGCTCTGATGACACACAAAGCTGTGTCAGTGTGCCAGCTCAGCCTGAGGTAGTCTCAGGTGGGACAGATGTACGTCGGTGCCATTGGAGGGTCGCTTTATCTCAGGCTTCCTTCTGGATGTGCTCTGCTAGTGTTGGGTTAGTCACCATGCAGAGCAGAGGTGACTAACTGCCTCTTGGCAGCCCGTGACAGACTCTTTGTCTTCTCCACCCTGGGCCAGCCATGACCTTTTGCACAAATCCATCTCCTCTTTCCATTCCCAAATCTCAGTTCCTAGATTTTTGATGGATTTTGGGTTCAAGCCAGCTGATCATGGGGCTGGAGGCACATGGACATTTGGCTCATGGCTGGCCAGAGGGAGGGCTTGTGTTGGTGGCACTGTGAAGTCCCCTTCTCTGGAGACCAACTGCTGTAAAGTCATGTCCAGACTTGGAAGTGCCCTTCTCCCTGCTCCCACCTGCCAGGATGCAGGAAGTGAGGAACATGGCCTGCCATCCCAAGGGCATTTCCTAGGAGCTGAGGGGATCCCCCGGGAAGGGGCTGGATCTGGGAACTGACCTGGCTGGCTCAGAGTGACTCTCTGCTTCACTGTTCCTGCAAGTCAGGCTCTGTCAGGGAGAGAACAAATTCCAGTGATCCACAACAGGCCTGTGCATGGAGCTTAGTGGCTGCGTGGGGAGCCAGATGCCTTTTCCCAGCCCTCTCCCAGGTCTCGTCATATAATTGCATGGACATACCTGCTGCATCTGATGGTCTCTGAGAAACATCAAATATTGATGAGTGCTGAGACTTAATCTGACAACCAGCCCACAGAGAAGTCGCCACTCAGTTTGTCCAACAGGTTCCCCCTCTGTTTTAGAGTAAGTGGAAATCAGTGAGGAAACTCCTGTCAAATGCCACAGGCTTTGTATCCACCTTGTGCATCTCTGCAAGTGTTGCTTGTTGTGATATTTCTGTTCGTCTCAGAAGTTATTTCTCTTCGCAGTGTGATGTCTTGGATCAGAATTTGTTAAATTTCCTCCCAGAACAAGAGCACTCAGAAATATATAAGATGTTATCTTCTTGTATGCTTATGACAGATTCTGCCTCATCGGATTACCTAAAAAGTAAGTTTCATTTTATCTTCTCTAGTAAATGAAAAAAGCATGGGCAGGATAAAAAATTTTCTCCCAGAAAGTTTTTTATGTGATGTGCAGTAAATAAATTAGGTTCATAGGCATTCAAAAAGATCTTGCCACCTGGAATGACTCTTTGGTTCTATTTTTAAATAAAACTCTTTGCCTTTATTTTACTAGGCTAAGACTACTTGCAGTTATGTTAATTATTAAATATCATATCATTTGAGACAGCTAAGGAAAATAGGTTAGCCGATGGAAATTGAGAGTTCACCTGAGACAAATCACATCTTAATTGATATTTCAGCCTGTTCAAGTAAGATGCTGTTCAGAGATAAGCTAATGTGGCGTACCTTTGGTTTGCCTTACAGTCAAAAAATGCCTCTAATTCTTTTCCAGTTGAATTTTGTTTTTCTTAGAAATGTTTTTACTTCCTCGGCCTTTCTCACTCTAGGAGGTAAGATGTAGAAAACCAGAAAACACATGATCATGTGAGATGTACAGCTGCTCAACCTACTGTATCGTACAAAACCTGCAGCTGATAGCTAATATGCCAAAGTTAATTTAATAGATGTTCTGAGGTAATTAAGCACAGCTTTCCAACACAAGATGTAGAGTAGCTATGAGTTGTGAGGAGCCTAAACAGAAAAGAGTAGTAAGTGAAGGACCCAGTTTTCTCTGTTGCTGCACCAAGGCTATAGCTGTGTAACTGCTGTGATGAGGTGGTGTCAGAGAAGGGCGAGTTAATCTCCAAGGGTGTCCCTGAGCAGCAGGCATGCCTGTGCACAGCACTGAGCAACCTGCATCCCTGCAAGGTGCTTCCTTGCAGAGGCTCTGGTCCTGCAATGTGTTTAGGTCCTGCAAAGCACATTGGTGTTTAGGACTCCTGAGTGGTAACAAGCTGCTCTTGTGCCACCAGTTGCAAGATTGGGGTTGGAAGACACCTTTGGTTGTGTTTAGCTTGAATAGTATATTTATTTCTTCTTCTTCTTCTTTTAACAATCCAGCTGACAATGAACTAGAGTTTTATTGTCATCTTCTGAGAGGAAGTTTGAACCCAAAGGAATTTCCAACATATGAATACATAAAATTTGTAGGAAATTTTCGGTCTTACAGCAATGGTAAGCTTTAATTGTTGTATAAATGTTACTTTAGCTGTGTAAAATAAAATATAAGTATTGCTCCATTGAACAAGACAGGCTTTTAACTGACAGAACTATTTTTAACATTACTGGGTGAATTTTGCTTCACACGGATCTCATGGCTGAGTTGCAATAGCTGGATGAATACATGTGATGAGTGAAATTGTGTTAGTTGCTTTTGTTACTGCCCTTCACTTGCAGTGATCCTGGACTCTGGGTAAGTTTGCAAATAATTACAGGTTTAGAGGAGGGTTTATTTGCGCTCACTAATACTGTGGGCTAAGACCCCACCTATTAGCAAAATTATAATCTTGCTACCTTATCTGCTGGTTTACATTAAACATAAATTCCATGCCAGAACTGATAACCTGTCAAATCTGTATTCTCACCCTACCCTTCTCTGCAAAATCCTGGAGAAGGGCAGCAGTGCCACGTGGCATCAGAACAGCTGAAGACACTGCCACCCAGCTCCCTCTCCAGCTGCCATTTTGCATTCCTCTC
This sequence comes from Cinclus cinclus, assembly GCF_963662255.1. Taxonomy (NCBI): domain Eukaryota; kingdom Metazoa; phylum Chordata; class Aves; order Passeriformes; family Cinclidae; genus Cinclus; species Cinclus cinclus. The sequence goes on from NC_085047.1 coordinate 87,922,454, forward strand.
CAGCACTGCAGAACACAATATTCTCCAAAAAAAAAGAAAAAAAAATAAAGGAAGAAATGCAGTCAGCATAGTCTCTAATGTGCCACAGTCAGTCCAGGGAAACCATCTTTCAAGGGATGAAGAGCAGATTTCCACCTCACTCGTTCTCTAACAAACAGATTGCTGCATGGCCATTACTGTCAGAAATGAAATACTCTTTTATTACTTTCCTTCTCCTGCCTGTCCAAGTTTGCTTTAGTTACTTGCCTGACTGAACTCCAGAGCGGCATTTCCAAAGTTGCTGGTATTGTTCCAAATAGGTCATCCTCTGCAAAAAAATTCCCCACCGTGCTTTCCAAAAATTGCACACCACGCTGTGAAAAAAAATGTCCCTGTCCCCATTTAACTTTCTGCTTTTCCTCCACATGACTAGAATAGAAACCTACGTGCAGGATGGAGATATATATTTCTTGTTTGGTGCCATCTGATTTGAGGCTCTGTTTGTATCAAAAAATGTAGCTGCCTGTGTGCTTTCTAGTTTGAATGAAGTGAAATGCGCCTGCCTGACAGACGTGCACACCAAGCTGTTCTGTTTTCTAGAGCAGAAACCGGATTTCAGGTGCTGACTCATAAGGATACATTTCTACCAGGGGAATTTCTGATCCATTTTCTTCAAGGATTTTCAGCCCTTTATTTTGGTGTGACATCAATATTGCCCCCTTACACGTTAGGATTTCACATCCCAGCAATTTTATCTGTGGCTATTTCTCAGAAGAATGATAAAACTTACATTACAGATATATTACCTACCTTAATGCATAGAAAGTAAATGGCAAAATATTGATTTCAGAAGACATCAAATCATTTTCCAAAGACCCCCATCTTAACAGCTTTCAAACAAGTCATGTGATTTCTTCTTCACACTTTTCCCCCTTTGCACCACTTTTTTCTAAATCTTCCACTTTATTTTGTCTCTTCCACTTTCCTCCTACCTCTGCTGCAGTCTGACCCTCTGACTGACTGGGAGGAGCCACCTTAGCCTGGCTCTGTGAGATGGTGCCTCCTGGCCCCCTTGCCATCTGACTTTAGTTTTGCCAGTTCAGTGCAGAGCCTGGTGGAGATGCCTCACCAGTGCATGTCCAGCACTGCTCCCTTTTGGCTGGGAGTCACCAGCAAAGGTGGAAGCAAGTGCACTGGACTCACATGTAGCAGCTGCAAACTGCTTGTTTGAGAGCTGATACCCTTGGCTTACGGGGGGAGCAGCTGGAGGAGGGTGCAGACCTCTGAAAGGCCTTTCCCTGGATCCACTGGGATCCTTGCTCCAGCCAGCTGCACCCTGAGCAAGGCACAGGAGAATCAGCTCAAGCGAGCACCATACAAAGGCTCCACCCTTTGGGGAAGCCACCCAAGGGTTGCTGGCAAGCACCTGTGCTTTGGCACGGAGTCTTGTGGCACAAACAACTTTGAGCATCTGGTGGGTGCAGTGGTGGGCAGTGTTCATGCCTCTGCTTGGCCCATAGTTATCAGGCACCATCCCCCAGCCCATGCTCCTCAGGGCTGTCACCTGTTGGATCTGACAGTAATTGCCCTCTTTTCCTCCTGTTAAACAAATACCCATTCTCCAGTCATCCATCCTCCAGGTGTGAGGCCAAGTGGGCAATAAAGAAAGTGGTGGGAAGGGTGGTGAGAGAGACGCATCGCTCAGGGCAGCATTTGTCCTATATGCATAGGATCAGCTGGTCTCAAAGCCTGCTTTTTGGAGGTGTTTGTGAAGGAAGGATTCTAAGCTAAAGATAAGAAAAGAGTTAGCTGGGGGAGAAAGACAGAAATTGCAAATTAGGCTTAATTAGCAGGAGACATTCCTTATGAATGTATTGAAGAATGTTTTTCCCTGTAGCTTTTCACAGCAGTGGAAGTGCGAGCATGTTTTTACACTTGGGAGACTGATACAGGATGTTCTTTAAATACAAATCCTGCTGGTTCCTTTTTAGCCACCCGATGCCAACTCCCACCTTTATTTCCAATGGTTTGCTGAGCGTACTCTGAGCCCATTCTGCCTGCGTGTTCCTGCAACAGGGATCCCAGAGCCTCTATGGCCAGGAAAGTTCTTTTATCCCTGGGCAGGTTGTATCCTATCAGGATGCTTAGCTATTCTGTTGTTATTAATGCAGACTCATAGCAGCAACAGCCTGAGTCAATCTGTCTCCATTCCTTCTCATTTAACCTTTGCTGATGTTTGTAAGAACTGGTAGGTCCTTCTTCACCCTCTTTAACAGAAATGTCCCTACCTTTATTCTACTTCCACATAACCTTTTATGTAACCTCCTTTGAATTACCATCTCTTTAGGCTTATTTTATTATTGTTCATTGCTTATACAGTGTTGGTACTTGGGGCAAGGTCATGCATGTGGGTTTCCAGTAACCTTGCCCCCCTCCCACCTCCTTCATACCTTCTCTGCTAGTTGCATTGAGACTTATGGCTGAGAACATCATATAGGGATGGATTTGAATGGATTACTTTGAAGGATTGTGGCTTAGAAAGCCAGTTAGGGGCTTAGCTGCTGTCCCTAACTTTAATGGGAGCTCTGGGGCTTTAAAGGCTGTTGTATTGAGATGCCAAAGATAATTTTGTTCATGATGAAGGAGAACAAATACCTGATATCTGCCAAGGTGACTTGTCACCAGAATTACTGTCAGGGAGCCAGTTCAAACACAATCTACATTGAACCCATGCTATTCCCACAGAGGAGCAGTCACCAGCAACTTCGCTGATCCCAGAAGAGGCAGGGACATGCATGTACAGGGCTCAGAAATGGCCCAGGAAAGCTCTCACAGTTCACAGAAGGTCTTCAGTCTTTCAGGAGATCACTGTGCCTGGACCTCTTGGTGTCAGCTAGAGCTGCGGGATAGGGGAGCTGCCCAACCCAGTGCCAGGGTTAGCAAGAGCGTGCACACTTGGACTGATCCTGAGGAATCTGTACTCTGCAAGCCATACTGCAGAACATTCCTGCAGCTGTATCTGCACCAGGGATGTGACATGAGCTGCCTGCACATGGTGAATCCCCATTGCATTGGCCATGCCCAACGAGAGCAGCCGACCAGCGAAACAGCAATGCAAGCTGTGCAGAGTGCCTGCATGAGTCACTGGCTCTGCTAAATCAAATACAAGAGATTTGATTTTCCATTTGGGAGGATTATATAATTGTCATTAATTAAGCTTCAATGAGAAAAGTGGGACTGTAACCTGATGTGAAGATTCAGTAGTCCCGTGAGAGGAGAGGAGGTGGCCCATGGGCCACTCGGATGAGGAAGATGGAGTTCATTTTTGCTTCTGTGAGAAATGCCTGCTTGCTATCAGATCATCGGGGTTGTTTTTGTTTTATTTGCAAATAGGAACTCTGTCCATTATTTTTATATATTTCAGGTTCTAGGTCTGTAGCCAGATTTTAACGAGATACATGAATGCCTGCAAACATCTGAGGAAGCCAAGTGCATCACTGTCCCTATTTATCAGTAGTATGTGATAAGAGAGAGTCATATCAGCATCACCAATGAATAATACAGTGGCTCACACCCAGTCTTGCCTGAGGGCTGAGGGGGAGGGAAAGTAATAAAGGTAACTCTCCCCAAAAATCCAAGTAAGTGTTCTGCTCCCACTATAAAATGTCAAATCGAGTGAGAATAAATTATTTTACAAAGTTGCTTAATAGCTCACTCTGATAAGAAATTATAAGATGGTCTAGATTTATTCCTCCTGTGAAAATTGTTTGTACATTTGCAAACTGACAAAGATCTCTCATATATCCAAATATTGGCTCTGGTATCCTCTTTCTGAAGTGACACACTTGCTTAAAAACTCCTGAAAGGGAGAAAACCAGAGTCCTCCCTTTTAAAGAGTTAACCAATATTAAAAAAGACCACCAGCATCTTTTAAGTCATAGATCTATCCTTTCATCCAACTTTCTCTTGAAGAAGAAGAAGATAAGTATTATGTGAAAAGAGTTCCTAATCAAGTAATATAATACTATAGTGAAATTTAAAATTGTGCATTTTTGTTCCCAATTACATGGAAGCTCAGGAAGTATATGGTTACTGAATGCTAATAATAGCAGATACTCTACTGTTAGCTGATACGTCTCTCAGATATAATAATACACATCAAGAAAATTACTATGTTGAGGAGAAAAAATAACTTTCAGAAAAATTAATTGCATCTGAATTAATTTTTAAAAGAAATAAACAGTTCATACAGAAGATACATTGATCTGGAGCCTCCATAAGTATATGCTGAAACATCTGAAACAAGAATAACTCAATCCAAAATGAATGTTTTGATCAGAACCAACAGCTGCATATTATTACTTGCTATTAACAATATCATAGAAGCTGCAGCTAACAATATGCAGCACTCATGCTAGGCTCTCAATTCAAAGAAAAGCCACCATTCCTGTCTCCTAAAGAATCTACTTGGGATTCATATCAACACAGGATTCAGGATGGCCAGGGGAGAAACAGGAGGAGGAAAGAGGAGAGAGTAGATCAAAGTGGGCAGGTGATGTATGGACACTGTCACTGTTACTCAGCTACTGAGACCAGTCTGGCTCACCACCAGCACTTCAGATTTCTTCATTATATCTATTAATTGACACATATTCTGTTTATCTGAGGCATGAATCAACAATTTTGATTTTATTATGGTCTGTTTGGGTTATGTTTTTTGAAATCACTGTTCAGTTTGTTTGACAGTCACTAAGACTGGTTCTTTAAACATTAACATCTCCTGACAAAGTAGAAAGAAGGGATTTCTTCTTTCAAATGGCATAAGCAGGAGGTTTGCTGTCTTAGGAAGATTATGTTTTTCACATTCCAAGTTGAAGTAAGATGACCGAGCAACTGACTGCTGTACTATTATTAACTGAATAAAGTGGCATCTGGGGTTTTTTAAACATGTTTTCATTCATTTCATGTGGCATGGTTTCTCTCCCTAAGGATAAAAAATAATTTTGTCTGTGATAGTGAAGGGCTTGGTTCCCTGTGTATATTTTTTATTTGTAACATTCTGTCCCTAGTATTCTGGTCTTAAAAAAAAAAAAAAGAAAGAAATTAAAGAAAAATCAAACAAAGATCTCTGTATAGGTAAAATAGTTTCTTAGTGTCTTATGAGATATGTGCAGGTATTTAATACTTAAACAGAAGAATTTAGTGGTACTCTAGGAGCAGCAGGTGTGATAGGTAACCACAAAAGCTATTAAAATTCATGCTGAGGAGCATCAGCTAGCTGATACATATGAGACAACTGTTTCACCTTTCTGATTACATATTTAGCTTTGTCCCATGATGATCTGATTCCTTACTCAAGATATGTTGTCTCAATCATTTAATTGTGAAACACACAGGCCTTCATTTACCCAAGCCCACCTGTTTATAGACAAGCCTAACATTTTCATTAGGCATATTCTGACAAAAGCACTCCAAGCCTTATATTTGACTCATAAATGTTAATATCACCATAGCCTCAGGCTAGCCTCCTATTTTTTGTTTTCCAATATTTTTCTGTAGTGCTCTCAGAAAGTTCGCTACTGACCTTGGTTACCTCTAGATGTTGTGTGTCTTTTAAAGAGACTTGGAGAGTCATAAAGTGTGATTTTTCAGAAGGCTTTTTTAAAAGGTTATACCAGGATTGTATTTCTTTTTAAAATTATCTAATTAGCTCTTTTTTAACTACACTTCAAAATACATCAGCCAAAAAAGGTTGAAGTTCACTGACCAGCTGCAAGAGTAAAGCAGGCTATGCAGATAGAGCTGTGGAAGGAAAAGATACCAACAACTTAAGTCTGGCAGCAAAATAATTCAGAAGCCATGTGAGTGGTTTTTTCCTTTCAGTTATTGTAGTTGTCATTTTCAGGTGGAGATGTGCTTGACAATGTAGTGGCTACCTGCCTGCATCATTGAGGCTTTTAATGCTCTGGACTTCGTCAAAGGCAGCTGAGGATGAGATGGCACAGTAGCTGTTCAAAGACAGGATAACATCCAGCCAGGCCAGCTCTGTCTCATCTCTTTGGGCTTATTCATTCACTGCTGCTTAAATTCATCATTTCCAAATGTTGTGAGGAAATCCCAAATTACTGCCTAGCTGTCCTACACAATAATTATTACCCTCTTATTACTGCATTTACTTGTTGGAAATATAATCCTATCTTGTGAATGCCACATTCAGGGATCTACTCTGCTTCTTTGATCTGTCTTCTGTGAATATGTCTCAGGCTCGTGGCTGTTTACATCCAACAGCTGACATAAAAAAAGCCATCTGGTCTCTTTGGTGTGACTCAGTCTCTGCTTCCTTCTACCACTGGTGTCATTTGCAAGCCCATTGTTCGCTAACTAGGCTAACTTATCATACCTGTGTTTCAAAGGCTAAATGTGCTTCTCTTATTTTCATATCTTAGAGCCCAGACTGCAAGAATTTGCTACTGAACTTGGCTATTACAGAAAGAAACAGTCCCACTGACTTCAAATGTCTCAGCATACTACCATAGCAAACTTGGAAGTTACTTTTCACAATGCCCGTAATGCAGGTTTATAACATTCTCATTAATTTCTAAATGGGACCAACTACAGAAATCAACAGACTTGCACTAAATAATAATATCAGGGATGGACCAATAAGTCTTTACTTAGGCTACTTGTGCATCATGTAGAGCTTAGTTCTTCTTTTTCTCAACTTTTTGTGTTAATAATCACATGGAAGCCCAAATATATACACATAACCCCAGGATCAGACTGCTTATTCCTACAGAGTCCCAAGAGCATGTGTGCTCTGCTGGTGAAAGGAGGAGAATTTTACCCATATTTTTTATCTCTGTATCCAATCAGTCATGCCCTCCAGTCTCAGCTATGAGAGAGGATGTGATCTCTGTGGATGTTCATGTCTGTGCTGTCTTCTCAGATAAAGAACCTTTCTTTTCCTTTTTGGTGTATATTGATACGCAGTGGCCTAAACCAGTTAATCACAGGCGTGAATTCCACTCAGCATACTTTCTTTTCTGTCTTATACCCTGTTATCCTTGTTACCATTAATGCATCAATAATCTGAGGCTTTTAATAGGTTTAATTGGGTTCCAAAAGCACGTGATCACTTGGGACTTCTTCCATCTCTGCAATCTGTGGTAGTGAATGAAACCCCAGTGCAGAAGCAGCCCAGGATAAAAATGGCTACTTATCCTCTCCCCAGACAGATACAAAACTCTTCAGTTTCACAGTAATGCTTTGCCCTGTGCAGAAGAACTAAACTGTCGGAAACTCCATGAAGGTGGATATAGGGGCCTAATAGTAAGGAAAGAGAGTTTCACATTAGTATTAATCCCTATTAGCATTAAATTAGCTCATGTTGGTGAACTTTGTCTGATAGATAGGACCTTCTCTGCCCTCATGGGAGAATGTCAGATAGGCAGGGCAAGGATCCAGCCTAGCTCCCACTGCAGCCTGGAGCACTGTTTTCTTTCATAATGGTGAGAGTGGGATTACCATCTCTAAACAGCTTGAACTTGGAGGAATAATTTGCATTATGTCATTCTAACATGAGATTTAGGCTAGTTTACAGCAACATGTCCTTTTGGAAGTGTGTCTCTGTGACAGGAGGTGCTAGTGGGCTCTCAAAGTAGCTGGAGTCATGCAACCATGAAAGACACAGGTAAAAAGCACAAAATACGTAGCCACATCACATCCAGTTTTTCCCTCTGCCCAGTGTTGGAGGAGACAGCAGGCCATCTGCAGATGGAAGCCAGTGCCATACATGGGGTCCCTTTTCCTCTTCTTGAGAACAAGGATAACTTGAGCACACTGGGACAGTTCTTTCAATGTAGAAGGGGAAGGCATTCTTCAGCAGCCAAGAATCACAGGCATCCTCCTGCTAGTTCGATGAAGCCTTGCTGGCTGTGGGCCTCGGTGTTTTGCCACTGATGACTTGACGAACTCTCTTCAGCTACCTCCTTTGCCAACACTTTTTTTCACTGCATCATGGAAGTTACAGTACTAGGCATGCTGCAGCTTTTTTTTTTCTTTCTTTCTTTCTTGTGAGTGGTGAAAAAGAGCAATTGGATATGTGGAGTTTCTTTCCAGAAAAGTGGTTTCTGCTCTGTAATAAGGTTTGGCCTTATTTTTATCAGGATTAACCTGTAAAATTCATACTTGAAGTTAAGCTCTGATGCCTTTCTGCCTACCATGACTGACTTGGATTTAAATATATGCATATCAGCTTTAAAAGCTTTTAGAGCACTTCTCTGAATAAGGATAGTATTAGTATACTTGGAGTGTGCAAAATATTCAGGGAGAGTAAATCTTATACAAGACATGACTCCAGGTCCCATTTTTTTCCCTAACTAGTGCCTAGCTCCACTTGCAATGGCTTTGATGAGGCTGTCCCAAGGGCTTACAGAACACCCCCGGGAAAGCAAATCTGCTTTGTTGCAACTGTTCGTTTGGCAACGCCTCAGTTTTTAAAGGTAAGTGCTCACCATAGGTCCCATGCGTTTCACAACTTCTTGGAACACTTTCAGACAGGGGGACACAGAAGGTTCTTAGTTTTGCTAATTGAATGGATTACAGATATCACATTTCATGCAAAAAAATCCAGTGAAGAGGATTATCAGTGCAAGCCAGGGTCTGTGGAAGCAGTGTCACTTCTTCCCCCATTGCACAGGATACAGAAACTCTCCTTGCAATAGGAATTGCAAAGTTGCTCTGAAATTTGGTTGCTCGTTGCTGCTTTCTGTTCCTGCGATGGGACAATGTACAAAGGTCTCATGGGTCTTTTCCAGCTTAATTAATTCTGTGATTCTATGATCTTGTGATACAGATGACCACCAACACTTTCATCTGTGCTCCTTAGCATCTTTGGTGGACTACTGTTTGTTTCCCTTCTCACAAATACTGGAAGTAAGATAGCTGTTTTTGGTTATAAGGATAGACAAACCAAGCTTGTGCCTAACACTGCTGTTCCCTCATTAACAAATGTGAACTACTGCATCAGTTGTCCTGTGCCCAGAGTTTAAGAGGTTTTTTTATGTAATTGAGATGTGACCAATATGAAATCACTGCTCCCTTGGCCTGGTTCCATTACTGCACTGGAACTTGCAGGGCATTCTAGACTCATTCCTGACCCTGCAGGCAAGTAGAGTCCCTTCTGGGTAAGTGAGGACACTTCCCGTGGATCTTAACCACAAGAATCATATTAGCAGAAGGGCTGGAGTTAAAGGTTCTCTGAGAACCCTAAAAGCAAATTCCCTTGTCTTTGGGTAGCTAGCATCTCAAAATACACAGGGAAACAAAATGGACTATTTGTGGCAGTGAGCTGCCCAGTGCTAGGGAGGAAGCAGCTGCTGAGCAGCCCAGTGAAGGTTTTAACTGCCACAAAGTCCTGAACACACATCTCTTCAGTTCACCTAGGTGACTCACCTAACTCCCAGTCTTGACTTCCTACTGTAAAATGAATGTAAAATATTTATCTGACTAGCTAAAGAAGACAAAATCAGAAGTTTGTTTGCACAGAGGAGTGTTTGCACATTGAATTTTAGTGTAAGTTCTTGGCATCAGCATGGATTTTGGCCTAAACTGGAGGGGGGTGGAGAGGCGAGAAGAATTTAGGGTGTTTATGAAGCCTTTTGCCTCTGCACGCTAGAGACTTCAAACAACTTCATCAGCATTGATATGCTTCAAAGAATTGCTTGATGGCAGCACACCTCAGCTTGTCCTCTGGTCCCAACAAGGTTTAAAACATCAGTGGTCTCCTGTGCCTGAGGGACAGCAGAGACAGAAGCAGTAATGGAAATGATAGGAAGGTGTCACTGAGCCCATAGCATGGGGGGATGTGGCATCAGGGAGCAGGGGAATTAGCAGCACTGGGGGCCAGTGGGCATGCTGTCCTTATCAGTGAGGATGCAGGAGAGACCTGAAGGACACCGGAACCCTGGATGCCACAAATCCAGAATGCTGATACTGGGAAGTCGCAGTCCAGGAGCCTCTAGGCTGACTCTAGGCAGCTTGTGGAGCTGCATCTGCCCCTGCAAAGCACCCAGTGAGAGAAAAGGTTGGCAGAGGAGAGCTTGGAGTGGACAGCGAGGTGGCCATGGGGCTAACATCCAGCTCTCAATTCCTGCCTCCACCCAGCAAGTGACCACCACTGACTGCCTCCTGATCCTCATCTCTCTGGGGCAAGGCTGTCCTGCCTCACAGGCAGCCCTGTGCCCTGCCTCACGTAACTCAATTATCGATCAATTATCATCCTCATGAGCACTGAGGGCTGCTGTGAATCTTAAGAGCCAGCTTGTTTGCTGTGGCAGTGAAGTGCAAGGCAACACTGACCCCTTTTACCCACTGGACAGGTCCCATGTAGGCTGACTCCATGGAAATGCATTGATTTACTCCTCTGCAGCTACTGAGGGAGAAGGACAGTGTCCCCATTTCTGAGAGCTTGGAGGGCAGACATCCAAAAGGACCAAGGGTGGTGGGTATCTTTAGTAACACAGAGGGAGTGAAGCAAGATGTGGCAAGCCCTGGTGGGATCAGGCACAGGCTGGATGCTGGGAAAGCCCACAACCATCACACACCAGGCACCAGTTCAAAGCCAAAAAAGTTTTGGCACCCTGAGGCACAGTCTCAGCTCTTAAGTACGCGTGCATTACAAGGTCTTCTCCTTATCTCCTATAAAAAATGTTGGCATTGATAAATACAATAGTTTGCTTTCTGGAATGGCCAGAAAATGGATGAATCCTCTGTTTTCTCCTCATATGCACCATGTATTTATAGCTAACAAAAGCTAGATGAAACGGAGGGGGAAAGCTCCAACTCTCAGTAAGTCAGTTTTCTCCATTGGACAGGAGATGTGCATTGTAGAAGAACCGCTAGAGGAATTCACATCAAGACACAGTCTGGAGTGGAAATTTTTATTCCTGGATCACAGGTTGGTGACAAGAAAAGCCCTGCTGGTTGTGTTTGGTGCTTTTCTACTACTATTTCACAAGTACTGTTCTCTCAAGTAGTGTTCCATTTTACATCTAAATCGTGAACAGGAGGGCTGCCACCAAAATTCCTGCAAAAGCTGATGCTTACTATTTTACATTTACTTGTGATTTTATTTTTAATGGGCCTTTAAAACAAAATTACTCTGTTTCTTCAGCTGAATTTGTGATTAGCTTGTTCTTCCTTCCTTTAAAATTATCAACAGACCAAAGTCTGTCACATGGCAAAATGATCTAATTATTATACACCTGCAGAAATCCTTCTTTCCAAATGCAGTCATTGATTGTGTGTGTGCAATTCCCACTGAGTTACGGAGGGAAAGTCTATGCTGGCCTGAGGCATCTGTGCTGGCAAAGGTACAAAGCAAGTGCCTCGGCATGCCACAGATGAGCTCTCCAGGCACCTAGAGGAAAGCAGCACAGATGATTTCCTCTCTTATCCCCCAAGTCCCAGCAGATGATGGCTTCCAAACACCTCCCCACGCATTTTCCCCCATGTAAGGGCTGCAGGAGCCATCACAGAGTCCCTGACCAAGCAGTAGCCAAGGAATGGCTTTCTAACAGCAGATTCCTGTGTAAAGCAATTCCTGTGTAAAGGTCCCTGAGAAGCTGGACTGCTTTCCACAATTACATTTTCCTTGAAGAAGGGGTGTTGTCATAGTCTTGTCTGAGTGGGATGCTTCCTGCTGGTATTGCTGTGCCCAGCTGGGGGAAAGTCAGGATCCAGCCCCCTGAGGTGAACAACTATGCACTCATAAGTGAAAGTAGATGTGGACTGTTTGCATCTCCGCATCAACATGCAGAACTGTTTGTTCTGTGTTTGATGGACTCGTGTTGTGCCCAACCGCAGAGCACCGCCGATTATCGGGTACTTGCCTTTTGAAGTGCTGGGTACTTCTGGCTACGACTATTACCACATAGATGACCTAGAGCTGCTAGCAAGGTGCCATGAACACTGTAAGTATCACATAGCCCAGGTTCCTGGGAAGTCACTGGGACACCTCAGTGAAATGTTGGTTGGACGGGGAGGTTTGACTTTTGCTTCAGCCTGTATATGTTAGCAGAGCTGTAGCAGACTGTGGGCACTGCAGCTGATTGGCGTCTGGGACAGACTTACCAAGATCTGAAAAATACAATTTTATCTTCTGTATCCCCAGAAGCAGTCAGTGAGACTCACTGAATGGATAAAATATGCCAGATTTGACCTCTGTTCTATTAGTAAAGAGTATGCAGAAATAGTTCAAGCAATTCTTGTGAATTATTTCCCCTAATGTTGTTCACTGTGTATTTGGGATTAGCGGTGATTATTTAAATACAGTCTATTAGGGTTTAATTGAAAAACTCACTTAGTAAAGAAAATAAGGCAATGCTTTTCAAATATTTGCTTACAGAACTGGCTGTAACATCTCAGCTTACCACCTCTGCCTGTCTTGCAGGTGTCCTGCCAACATTAGTTTTTATATGTTGACATTGAAATATAGAAAGGCTAAATATGTGGATGTTTGGGAACCCCTTGAAATCACCAGGGGGGAAAAGCAGAGATTAATTTGGTTGGTGAATTTTCAAAACCTTCAGTACACCCTGGTTTACTGTAGTTTGAATTCTTGTCAGTCTGGAAATTTTCTTCCAAATTATTTTTGTCTTTGCACAGTGTTATCTCCTATGCTTATCTCATTCTAAATCCATCTGCACACAATACTCATCCTTTCAAGCACTTTTGTCTGTACTTTTCTGGTCTAGTATTTAAGATGATCACTCATAGAAAATAATCCCAGGTGTCTAATTAAGCAGTATGTGATCAGCACATAAAGCTGGGTAAGATCTATGTTTAAATTGTAGCAGACACTAATTCATTTGTGTCCATACTTAAGGTTAATTGTGCTGTGTAGGAATGTACCATCCAAAGTGTCAGAAGAAGATACCTACTAATCATTATGATTTTTGGTCTGTCAGGAGGCTGAGAGGAGCACTTACTCAAAACTGGTGCTTATATTCCTGTCTACCTGTGACAGATATTTTTGTCACTTTTTTGTCACATTTCATGTCATTCTCATGTGGGAAATTGTGCTACAAGCTGTGTGTATTTTCTGCTGGCAGTGATGCAGTTCGGCAAGGGGAAGTCGTGCTGCTATCGGTTTCTGACCAAAGGACAGCAGTGGATCTGGCTCCAGACCCATTACTACATCACGTACCATCAGTGGAACTCCAAGCCAGAGTTCATTGTGTGTACACACATGGTGGTAAGGTATGGAAAATCCTATCAACCAGCCAGGACATAAAGGACTGAAAAATAGGAGCATCCTCGTATCTGCCAGCATTTTCTTTTAAAAATATAAGATCATTTACATAACAAAAAAATTAAGCCTGAACTTTTTGAAGGAAATAGGGTGATTGTAGAAAAATTATCAGACTAAACCTTAGTTTATGTTAAGCTTAATTTCTTTTTATTTTTAGTTTAAGGGCATAGCATTTTTCCATTTTGTGCAAAAATACAGAGCAGACAGATCCCTTAAATATTCACTTCCTCTAATCTTTATGTTGTTTTTAAAGAGATGTGTAGAAGCTTCCCAGTGAAGTCATAAAGTGGTTGTAGGATGTGAATTTGACCTTTTTATATAGTTCTTTAATATGCATCTTGACTTCAAGAAGATAAAAACAGAGCAAAATCTGAAAATTTCAAATGTTATTCCGTATTGACTTAAGTCACTTTTCAGCTATTCATTTAACCTATAAAATGTACAGTAATTTGTTCCTCCAGTCTCTTAACGCACGTTTTAAGAAATATAGCAGTTCCATGTTGATACATAGAATTATGTTTTCCATTCAGTTATGCAGATGTTCGGGTGGAGAGGAGACAGGAGATGGGCTTGGAAGAAGTGTCCTCAGAGGTTGTGTCCTCAGCACTAAAGGTACAATGAGAAAAGCTTTCTTCATTAATTTATGTAGTAATCACAAATTGTTCCTATGTTTACGTCACTGAAGACTCCAGCATTGTCTTTCTCCAATGTTGGTGGATTCTCTCAACTTCAGAACTCATTGCCCACTTGAACAATTTCAACATAAATTAGATGAGTTTATGAAAGCGTAAACCTGGAGATCAGTAACAGCCACATATTAAGTGGAACATGGTCAGGGGCAGTATGAGATATCTCAACTTTTCCATGTCAAGGTGCTACGGTTTAAAGATTCATGTGGACAAGTTCTGGTAGCCAGCCCTCTTGGCCACATCTCAGTGATCTCTTCAGGAAAGACAGCAAAGCTCGTCCTCAGTGCACAACCAAGTGTCTCACAGAAGTTGCAGTTGCTGTCACATCCAACTGAACACAAAAGAAAGATTCAGAAAAACATCTGAAAGCACAAGTGACTATGGCAGTAGCTTGCTATTTATTTCTAAGTCAGTGATAGTTGTTTATAAAATGCATTGGTTTGATGCTGTTTGGAAGGGGCACTGATGCCTTTGTCCAGGTCTTCTGCTGGCCTACCTGAGATTAGTTCTGCTCAAGTCATTTTAGGTCTGCTAAAGAATTGGTGTGCAACCATTACTAAATTTCAAAATGCTTTACCTCTGACAGATGCAATAGCTATTCTTCTTTTGTGGTTTGTTTTAGGACAGTGGCGCCAGCTTGGATCCTGAACAGCACTTTAATGCACTTGATATTGGTGCCTCAATCCTCAGCGCTAGTCGGACACCCTCAGTATCATCCAGGAGCTCTCCAAAATCTTCCCACACACCCAAGTCAGACCCAGCATGTGAGTGGCATTCCTGAGTTATGGAATTGTTTTTAATTTTGCCAAGTTAAAGAATGTGTGCTTATATACCAGAGCTGCTAACTTAACAGTAAATTATGAGGTATTGATGATATGCACTGACAAAGAAGTGCAAAAGCTGAAATGGTAATGTGCAGAAGGGAAGGTTCTAGCACAACCACCCAAAGGCTGGAAGATGAGCAGTGGGACTAGACGTGAAATGTGCTGTTTCAATCTGTTACAAAAAGGAGGATTTTGTCTTTAGATTTGAGGGCACCAGAGTGAGCAATATGAGACTTCTCTAGACTTACAGGAGTAGTAACAGCCTGTGGGTGACTCTCCTCTGGCCAAGATTTAGGATGCTCCAGTGTTGACTCTTTCTGCATCCTGGTCTGGAAAAAAAAGCCAATGAGCTAACCTAACTTTACAGTTATTTGACCCTATAAAGGGAGTTCCAGCTGGTTTAGAACAGTTCATGGATTCTTTTGCACTACTCATTGGAGCATAGAATCAAATAATCTGTCTCATTTACTTTTATCTTTGCCCAGACCCTCCTTATCAGTTTAATTTTATTGCCATTGAAGTCAACAAGAACAGCCATGACTCCCACTAGAATTTAGCCAGGCCATTGCAATTCCTACCCAGGTCTTGTCGTATTTCCCACTTCAAACAGGGTTGATTTCCAGCACGTAAGATCTCACCAGTGCTTTTCTTGCAGCTACACCAACAAAGCTGATTACGGAGTCTAACACTCCCTTGCCAAGAACACCGAGCACACAGCAGGATTTATCCGTGCATAGACTCAGCCAACCTACTGCTCTTCAGGTAACTTCACAAGGAATCATGGAAATAGGCAGAGGGTGTAACAGCATGTGCCACATACGCAGCTTAGCAATTAAAAACAACTTACACAGAAGCCACGGCATTAGAAGAAACCTCAAATTTAAAGGAGCCAAACTTATAAATAAAGTTTTGGTTTGTTTGTTTTTAACCTAGGTTTCTTTGCCTTCTCAACTTCCGTGTGAGCTTCTCCCACAGCAGTTGCTGCCTCAAGCAACTCTGCAAAATCAGCCTGCACCTCTGGCACAGGTTAGTTGGGGATTTGGAAGTGGAATAGGTCACTTGCTTATCTCCTGATATTTTCTCATTTTGGGGCTTTTAGGCTACCTCTGTAGTAACTAAAATCCCCAAATCCAGACTCTCAAACACTTAAAATATTGTGGGAAAGTAATCTCAATTGTACACTTGTATGTTTAAACATATAACTGCATGCAGGTGTTCAGATGCCCAGGTGCATGTAGGTTCAGGTGTGCACACATCTATTTCACAGGAGGACAAAAAAGAGATGGAAAAAGACTTTTCAACTTGGCTTTTACAGAACCAGGTCCCATCAAGATCAGATTCACAATGAGAATTAAAACCAAAACTAACAGAGACACCCAATCCTGCTAAAAACACCTGTTTGGCTGTGCTGATGCAGAACTAACCAGCAGTAAAGGACAAGCAAATTCAACAACACCTATTTTGTCAGTGTGCCAGTAATGGTGAGGAAGCCACTGAAGACAAATTTCAGATTCCTCCAATCTATTAATTCATATCTCAAAAGTGGCTGATGGCCCAAAAAGTCACCTCAGGGTTACATTTGCAGTGGATTTTGAAGAAACAAATTTGAGTACCATGTTCCCAGCATGTTGTTTTTCTCCTGTGGTCCTGCTGTGATGGTACACCCCGTCATCCTCTGATTTTAGGAATGACTGAATATTTCTGGACCTAGACAGCTTCTACCATTGATACCATATACTCACCCACAAGATCCCAAGGTTTATTTCTGTAGCACATACAACATATAAAGTCCTGAGAATCCTGGCTTTAAAATAACAAATTCTCATTTATCTTGCATGTTTAATATTCTTTTCATGACTCCACGCTAGCACACAGTGAATAAACAGCATATCAATTATCTGCTCTGAGCATTCATTTTCTTTTACAGATACTTCTCTCCGTTATTCATTAATGCATTTTCAAACATCAATTAGTTTATGTATTATAAGCCTCCATGTGTTTTGTTTAACTTTTTTCTACGTCCCTTTCTTTTCCATGAAAGCTCTTTGTGAAAAGAAGCTTTCCAGTTGTTTACCAAGAGCCCTGCTGCCTTGTCCCTTCCCAGTAAAAGACTCTTACTGGTGCACCAGCTCCATTTTTTTTCTGACAAATTAGAGTGCCATCTAGTCACTGGTTAAGCCTCTTTGATTCACCTAAATCTTGGTGAGTGGAAGAGGGCTGACTCGAGTCTGTCTACACAGGCAGCCCTCTGGCAGCAGTCACAGCAGTGCTCCCAGCAAAGCTCAAGATGAAGCTTGACGTGGAATAGGAAAATAACACCAGGACATTGCAGCTCAGGCTGCTGATGTTCACACTCCATAGAAAAACGCCTGCGGAGAGTACCAAATCTCCACACTCTTGGGTGATTTTTGTAAACTGTTAGGAATATTACAATACTATGCTGTATGTCCCACTTTAAAATAATTAACAAGTTAGCCTACAGCAAGATAATTAATTATTTAAATGAAAAAGGTCCCTGCAGCACTTAGGTGAGTGAGGGACTAAATCAGGTACATGTGCTTCCCACCAGGAACATTTCCTTGGTTTCCTAGCTGACCGTTTCCCAGCACTTTAGTGGTAGAACACAGGCTCATTGCTTGTAGAAATAGTGTGGCCAGGTGCCCCGCTGCCAGCTCGCAAGGAGGAGCTGCACGGGTTTCCCCCTGCTGCCTTTCTGCCACTTGTCTTTAGCTGAAGTGACTGATGGCAGGAGCTGGAAGGCCTTGGGTGTCCTTGTGGCTAACATTTGGCTACAGGATGGCAGCAGCAGGGAAAACACTATAAGTGGCCACAACTGTGTCTGCAGCAAGCAGCTAGCTGCTGCCTTGGGCACCATCTGCTTGAACTTTGACTAGTTTTATTTTCTGCAAAGGCTGTGATGGTTTTGTTTCCACTGAAATGCGATTTTTGCTTCTGCCTTGCTTGTGTGAAGGAACAGACAGCACAGTGTCACCCTGGATGTCACCTGAATGTAAATGGTTTACTTTAAACCAAGTGCTCCCAATTAGAATATTTGTTTGTTTGCCTTCCTCATTGTCATAAATTAAAATCTCCTACAACACAGCGGATGTTGATGACTGAATAATAATTAACACTAATAATCTGTTTGGGATTGAGCAGGTGTTATTCAGATGACAGAAAGAAAGAACAAGTTGTTTGGTGAGCTGCAAAACTAATAAAATCCAGTTTCCCAGGGGCTGTGACTTGCAGGGCTGGTGTATGGAGCCAGCCTTTCCCACAGGAGGAATGGATGAGTGGATTCTGCTCTCCTTTGCTCAGCTAAAGATTTCATGAAGTTACAACAATCTGGTATTTTTTACACTCTCACAACTCTGTTGAATATCTCCAGCAAGAAACATGGCTCATCTCTTGGGCCAGAAGGATTGAAAGAGAGTTGGAAGATAGGCAGAAAAGAAAGTTTTAAAGGCAACTGAGGTAAAAAACAAATAGGGTCTCTTTTCTTCACCCAGCTACCTACTGTCATTACACTTGTAGGAACAGAATGTCTTGAGAGATCGTTCTTTTTTATTCATCACATTTGAAAGGAGGAACCATCCTGACAGACACAAGTGTCATAGGTCACCTCTGCTGGCTGCAGCCCCCCAGCATCTAAAGAAAGGGAGTAACCCCGGCATCCTAGGGTAGCACTCAGTGGAGAAAACACCTCTTCTTCGGCATAGTCCAGCTGGTGTCTTTCAGATGCCCATGGTGGAGGAGAGGAATCACAGCACGGAAATGCCAGTCCTTCTTCCTGGTTTGTACAGCCTCCTTGGACCATCACCAGCACAGTACATTGAGCCCCTTGCTACCAGAACATCTGCTGACATGATCCCAAATGCATCACTTTACTTTTTTTTTTTTTTTTAAGAAACCAGATTAAAATTACTGCTGTGGGATTTTGCTTGTTTGTTTTGGGGTTTTTTTGCCTGCATTAACAAACCTTGATTAAACTGGTGCAGCTATAGAGATCTCACAGGTTTAGTCTCCCTTGTTTGACTGTAACTAGGAAGATGACACTTTTCTGTGTATTACATGCACTTTTCTAAGGATTTTGTGGACATTTGTAAATACCTGAGATGAAGAGCAACTTCATCTGATGCCAATGGCAGGGTTAAAACTGGGCAGTGTTTTCTGTGGAATGTTTTGAGTTAAGCTCTTTTAATTTATTATACAATTAGAGATTTCTCCCTTAATTAGTAGAAAGGTTAATGATCTTGAGATAAATACTCTCTGGTGCAGGTCAATTGCTGTTAGTGTCTCATTGTACAAAAACAATAGAAGCTCTGTAATCACAGGGGTCATGGTTAGAGTTATCATCAATTTGGGGGTTAGAGTGAGAAAAGGAGAAAAGCAAAAGAGAAAGTTCCTTGTCTTCATCCATAATAGCTTCCACTCCAATATACCAGCTAATTGTTGATGTTAAGTATACTGACACAAAAAGCATGTGAAAAAGAGAACAAAAAGACACTATAAGATGAATATGCTAAATATAAGAACCTGCACCAAAAACATAAGGAATAATAATTTTAAATCAACAGCAATATATTCTTGTGTGCAACTTTACAAAGCAAATTCAAATTTAAAACTAAAGCCTGGAAATGGGTTTTGTTTCTTGTTGAGGTGTAAAGTGATTGTGAAATTACCTGGTTTCAAATTCCTTACATCGATCAATTGAAGAAAATCAAGTTTTTTTCTCAAAGAGTCTTCAAGGAATTTGCATGTTAATCAAAAGTCTGCCATCACCAAGCCGAGCAGTTAAAATGAAGCTCTTTGCTAAAACTGTTTTTAATTCCTTTTCTAACAAGGATGCTTTTAAAAACTTAAAAACAGTCGTCACTAAAAGAGTTCATGTAGAGATAAGTAAATTACAAGATGTGTCTTTTTAAAAGATCTTTTTGTACAGACCCAGATTAAAGTGGGAATTAGCTGCATCTCGTCTATGACTTCTTCCTCATAGCATCATTCCACTCCTGAAGTCAGGATACCTGGGACTCTTCAGAACCAAAAGGCTGGGCTACAAGCAGCACTATATTCCCCTTTGATTCACTTGTTCTTATTCCCAAACATCTGAGGTCTCTTCTCAGCCATTCCCCAGGTTAATTCTTTATACATGGACAAGAAAGAAAACAAGAGACAGACCCTGCTTGGCTTCTCTGTAACACCAATTCAAAGTAACACGAACTTTCCTTTGGGAGGTTTGACACCATCTTCCTGCTCTGGGAGAGGAGCGGGTTGCAGATGATGGCACTGCTGTTTGCAGGCACAAGCACCATGAGTCATAGCATGGCCGAGGGCTCATCACCTCCTTGGGCAGACCGTGCAAGCTGCGAGTGCTCACAGATGCCTCTGGAAGCAAAGTGGGCTCTGAGGGCTTCTGTCACCAGCAACTGCAGGTGCCACCTTAGCAACCCTTCTTGCCCTTAAGGAGGGCCCTCCTTGCCCCTAAGCAGGGCTGACTGTGAGACTGACCTCCACCTGGCCACCACTCTGTGCAGTGACCTCCCAGGCTGTGTAGGAAAGCCATCCTCCAGCTGATAAATGGAAATAAACCCTCTGAAGTTCTCTCTCTTTCTCTGGCAAAGGCCCTTTACTTGGAGATGTCAGCTTTGCTAGAGGGAATGTAAAGGTACTTTCACATACTTAACTGGTTTAAGGTGAACTAGTTAGCCAATACAAATCTATTCTGTCACATTTAGCTTTCTCTAAGTAGCCAAAATTTTCATCTAAGGAAGTGTACAATGCTGCTAGCACCAGAGCACTCATTCATTTGTGTCTTGTTATCTTTTTTTTCCTACTACAAAGCCAGAAACAATGTAAGCCAGTGTGCACCATGGAGCAGGAAGGTTCCAGCAGCGAGCATCAGCTCACCCACTAGCACAGAACCACTGGAACAACTGTAGGAAGAGGGCAGCGTTTTCAAGCCACAGCAATTGTTTTTGGCCTTTATAGTCACAGCCCTGCATGTTTCCAAAAAGATCTTGGATGCCCTGATTACATAAAAACTTTAAAAGATTTTTTGTAAGGGTTTTATTCTTATTTTCAAAGACTGTTTTTTAGTTTTGGAATATGAGCTTATGGAAAGCAATTATTCCAAAGCCTATTAAAGTAATAATTAACTTTGGTGAACTTTGAATCATACCTGAAAGCACCAAATACTGGGGATTTATTGCTGTTAATCCTCTCCACAATTCTTGAATGATTTCAGTTTGTGCCAGTATTGCTGCTATTGGAGGTTGCACCTGCTTCTTGACCTTGATTAGTGATCTCCATTTTTTACTATTATTTAGAACAGCCTTTCTTCCATTGAGTTGAGCTATTAATTTTACATCACATACAAAAATAACTTAATGAGTATTTCTTGTTGCATAAGTACTACTCAGCTGTACAAATCTAGAAAATGTTTATTGTGGTCTATTGTGTGATGCCTTAGTAAGTCATCATCAGAACAAAGCATTGCAGAACTGCTATTTCTGTGCAGAAAAAGGAAAGCATTAGTAAAACACATCTGGATTATACTGTTATGCCACACTAAGGGCTCCAAACTACAAGCTAATGAAAATAATGCACTAATTTGCCATACAATTAGGATGCTCTTGATATTTTAAAGGAGCATACTCTCAAAAACAGTCCTTAAAACAGAACACTGTCAGTTGTAATCAGATCATTCCAGCTGAGGCAATTTAATATATGTGCATAACCCTGAAAATAGACAAGATCTTTCTTTGCCTACATGTTGGTATATTACAAAGACCTTTTTTTTTTTTTTTAGCTGTGCTTTACAATCAAGAAACTGGTAGCTCCTTGCAGAACAATGCTCTACTGAGGCCTGTTTGTATTGTAACGACTGAATTTTCCCCCCCTCTTTTTTTTATTTCCTGCCCCCCCCAGTTTTCGGCACAATTCAGCATGTTCCAGACCATCAAGGACCAGCTAGAGCAGCGAACACGGATCCTGCAAGCCAACATCCGGTGGCAGCAGGAGGAGCTCCAGAAGATACAGGAGCAGCTCTGCCTGGTCCAAGACTCCAGCGTACAGGTACGTTACTGCTGGAAGGGGCAGTCAATCATCCTCTCTCACGTGACTGTTGATAGGCTTGGCAACTTAAAATTGCTCCAGAGTCCAGGAGATCTGGACAAGTGGAAACTAGCTCATCTGGATGAAGATGTTGCCTCATGAGTTGATGTTGATGAATAACATACGCCAAGAAAGATTTAAGAGCTCTCTGGAAAAAGAGAAGGAAGAAATACCTCAGCCTTAGGAGGAGGAGAATAATTTGGGTAATTTACAATAGCATTTATTACTTTATCTACTAAGTCTTCAGCCTGAGCAGCTGCAGTAGAAAGAATGTTAAAGTTCAGACTTCCTTGTCACATTAAAACCCCCCAAATTCTGCTGACGTTCATGTGTTCACACCTGGGAGGTATCTGAATGTGTTCTTCACTGGACAGGCTTAAGCCTTTAGGATGAAGCTGACTGAGCCTGCTCTGCCTCTGCCTTTGACACCTCCTACACAGAGGTAGAATTCTCTAGTACAGTATGTGCTTTGTACCCCTTATATCTACCAAACATCAGAAATAATAGCAAGTGCAGTTTAGTAGATCACAGGTTTTCTTTAACAACAAATGGACAAACCATCCAGTTTTATGGAAATTTTCTGAATGTGGGGTGATTACTGCTATATTCCCCATAATTTAACTATAAATGCCAGGTTAAATGATCCTTGCTAGTAATGTGGCACTAGGGACTTTGTGACTACTATACTAACATTATGATTTTAGAAAATAAGCTCTGTCAAGGAAACAAATGCCTCAAAGAGTATCTTACGAACAGGATGAAAACATGGGACCTACTGAAATCAGTGGGAATTTTGCTTGCAACTTCCACTCAGAAATAGACTCTCACCTATCATCAGCATCTGTGAAATGCAGTTTCACACATTAACAAATTGAGATTGTATGTTTAGGTAATTAAGGGACCAGTGAAACCAAATTAGAATCTTTGTCACCTAAGTTGGTGCACGTGCACTGCTGTAAGATGACATAGCAACAGTGGGTTCCAAACCTAGGACTCCCTGTTCCTGGTGCCATATATTCACACAGGGAGACCAGGTTTAGCTTCAGTGTTTTTCTTCTACTGGTTCTCTGCAAACTTTGATTAATGGGAAGGGAAAGTCTTTCTGCAATTAACAGGTGTTCAGTTCAGAATCATGTCATATGTCTGAAAGCTTATGAATATCAAGAGACATGATATTCTCACTTCCTCACTTTTTTATTGGGTGACAACCATTACTCTATCCTGGTGACGTCTTCAATAATCATACACGCTCTCTTTTTTTTTCATCATTCAGGCAAAAATATAATTTCAGAGCACATTCCTATATGCAGGAAACATTTTATTTTTAGAAAGCTGTCTCCTATATGCATTAGGGTGCATTTAACAGCACAAACACCATGGGACAGATTCTCAGATACACTCAGAGGGAGCTCAGGCAGAGGCCCAGAGGGTAAATGGTGGGTTGTTCTGTACTGCCCACCCCTTACCAGTTTGTAGCTCTGAGTTATATTTGGGCGATGCCCTCTCCCATGGAAACTGCACCAGGCTGGACCAAGTATTTTCAGACCGTTACAAGTTCTCTGGTATCAGTACCTACCATTTCCCAGCTTATTGCAGATGCAGAACTGAGAGGCAGGGAGAATGGAAAGAGCTTGGAAATGCAGGGGTCTGCATATTTCCTGAAATGGCAATGCTGGATGGGGATCATCCAGCAATGCTGGATGGAGAATACATTCTCTGTATTTAGTGTGCTTTATGGTCTCCTCAGAGCAATCAAACAAGGTGATGAGATGTGAGTGGTCACACTGACTCCTGGCCAGGGACTTTTTCTTCTTCCACTTTTTCTAGGTAAAAAAAAAAAAAAAAACATACACAAAGAAATTACTGTGCTGATGCAGGGATAGATTGAGACAAGGAATTAATTTTGTCTGACTTGGCTAGGAGCAATTTGAAAGAAAGCCTCATACTTTTGCATGCAGCTCTTTTGTGACTCACAAGCAGCGAGGAGTAAACTGTTAAATCAGAAATCCCACCACATGCTTTGCTGCACAGATTTCATCATTCAGGGAGCTGAATGTCTGCAGACATTGATCTGTGTCTACTATCAAAGCTAAAATGCATAGTAACAAACAGGCTACTATCAAGCACATTTCTGGTGTCTTTAATACAGTGCTTAAAAGAGCTGTAAGCGTGGGGGAGTGATGTAGATTGTCTGAAAAGGAGAAAGTGTTCCCTGCTTTTCCCTTATTAGCTGATTTATTATCATATCATCCCTACTGGTTCAGTCCCTTCCACACAGAAGTGTACAGGTAGCTCCATGGAGAATTAAGCTTGATTTCCATTTCCTTTAGAGATCTTCAAAACTGAGTACAGCAGTCCACCAAGAAATGCTTTCCCAGACAGACAGATGTTGAGCACAGTAGTCTTCATTAGAAACTGTTAGCAGGAGCCTTTGCAGAGAAGGATGAAACAATCGGGAGGATTGCAGGCCCTGAATAAAAGTGTTCAAAACCCCATTAAATCTCTGTTACTGCTTTTCCCAACAATGAAGGACTAGAGCAGAAAGAGTAACCTCAGAAGTCTGAAGGATGCTGTGTCTGCTCCAGTTTGAACAGTCTAGCTAATGATTCACAGATGCAGAGGAAGGCAGAAAGGCTGAGCCTTACCAGCTTGCAAGAACTACAGTCAAGACCATCGACAGCCACCCATCATTTGCAAAACAGGGTCTCTTCGAACTCAATGAATCTCAGCTTCCCAGTGCTGTGCTTCTCATCTTTATATATTTTACATAAAGAGAGTCTTGATGCCTGTAATGATGAGCCCAAAAACTGTAATCTCCTGATTATCCAAAGGACAGGTAGAGTCAAAGAGATGTTTTCCTCAGGATGCCTTGTCAGTGTGATTCAGCCATTAGCTGTAGGGCCCATCTATCTTAGAACGAGGGGGCAGTAGTGTCAGAGGGTCCCTCCTCTCCCTCGCTGCTTTGCTGTGTATGTTAACAATCTGGCCAATTAAAAAATGTTTGTAAGATGCTTCACTGACCTCGCAGTCCACAAAATAACCAACAAGACATGTCTTTAGCAGCAATACAGTTAGGAGGCTGCTAATTTATCTACTTAGGAAGAGATTCTATTTTTTTATGAAAAGGTTTCTCTTGTTATTTAAAGCTGCTGTATTTTAATGTTTTGGGGAAATTCAGACAGGACTATCACTAAAGAGGCAAATCATGAAAAACCAACATTAAGTTTTGTACAAATTAAGCTTTTAGGTTTAACTAGCAGGTGTAAATTTCACTACTCAATCCTCTGTCAGGTTAACTCTTGTTTTGATAAGGCATCTTGAGTCTTCAGTTCTGCAGGGTCACGGCCACTACTGCTTCCCAGTCTGACCTTGTTTTTTCCAGGTCATTTATGTCCAGAGGGTAACAATACTGCTTTGGCCATTATAAAGGCAACAGAGGGTTCTCAGGTATGAAACACTCAGAGCCCACTCAGGGTATGAACATATGAACAAATGAGATTGGTCTACTGTGATAAACTTGGTTCTAAATTTCTGGTGTGTTAGCTGCCAACCGTTAACTGTGCACATTCCTACCCAGTGGCACACTCCAGTAATTGCAAAATAGGTTACTCTGCTTTCTTTGGAGGATAAACTCCTTGGCCTTCATCTGGAAGTGAGGTAAGCACACAGGGAGGTCCCTGCTAAGTAAGTAGTCTGCTGCAAGTTCACACCCTGCTTGACATTTGCCTTGATAGATTTTGAATTTACATTGAGTGAACTGAGTGTTTCTCCAGTGCCACGCACCATGTATAAGGAGGACACCAAGCTAATCCTGCCAAAGGTCTTAATTTGCAGTGATCTGTCCAGTACCAGTGGGCTCACACTCCATCCCCATCACTTTTTTGATGTGCACCACTTGCTTTGCCTGTTTTGAATTTTATATCAAATTTTATATAAGTGGCAACCCATTTCACTGCTAGGGCTAATCAAGTGAGTTCATGTACTAAACATGTCCAAAGCTTAGCTTCTATATACAGAAAATAAACAAGAAAATTAATTTCCATGATATTTGTCTTTGATTTATTCATAATAAGATCTATTTACTTGGCAGAAGTTGCAAGACCATCTGTCTTTCTGATATGTAATGGCTCCAAACTCAGTGAGCAGTGTTTTTAAGATAATCCACTCAGAGCTAGTTTCAGACCTGCTGCAAGCAGCAGCACCAGCCCTGTCATTTGACCCATTTGTTCCTATCAGACATCTCTGAGATGTGGTTAGCCTACATCACCTGAAACAAGCTGCTGCTCTTCCTTAATTGCCCCCCTCTCCCACCTGATAAATGTAAGCTTTGTCTGTACCTTTTTCCTTGGGTAAAATCTTGGCACAGAGAAAATAATTAAAATTTTATCATATTTAAATAAGCCATGTTTTTAAAGCTAGATAAATAAGTACAAATATGATGGATCAAGCCATACTTTTGCAAAGAAAAGCAATACATTATGCTGGGCCTTTGGAGAAAGGTATGGGCTTTTTCCAGGAAAACTTAGAGGGGACATGGTAGTTTAGGGAATTGTTAATACAGCAGTAAGCTGCACAAAGGTGTACTAATTACAGGGCGTACCTCAGATGTACTGCTAGGCATGTACGTGAGACTTGATGGATGAATAACGAAGAGAATAATTTG
Organism: Cinclus cinclus; assembly: GCF_963662255.1. NCBI lineage: Eukaryota > Metazoa > Chordata > Aves > Passeriformes > Cinclidae > Cinclus > Cinclus cinclus. The sequence continues at coordinate 87,949,034 of NC_085047.1, forward strand.
ATTCTGATTTAATTGAAAACTTAAGTAGCTCCACTTAAATTAATGAAGTTCCAAACATGTAGCAGTGGCGTGGAATCAGAATCGGGTCCAAAAATTACGTCAACTGTGTGGGATGTGTATCTCCATACAGTCCTTGGTGGCAGAAAGGCTAGGTCTGAAATACTGCAAAGAGAGCTTATAGCATTAATAATGCATGGTTTTGAAAGATTACTTTCCCCTCTTTACAGCTGTAATAAAAAAATAGCCCCTAGAAAAGCAGAAATTCCCAAGTCCTATAACTTTTAAAGAAGTAAGCCTCATATTGAAATGCAAAAGTAAAGAGGACATCATTTACAGAAGCACTAAGAGAAGAGCTGCTAGCTCTTTTGCACAAGCCAAATGCATGACACAGTTAGGAAGAACGCCAGGTGACAGTTACCTGATGGGAAATCAGATAAATGACAGCAACTGTCTGTTTACACATCCTGTCAATGATAAGGACATGGCCATTCAGCTTGGAGAGCTCCGGCCTGACTGTGGCCTCATTAAAAACATTTCGACAACTCAGCTGGGTGTAAAGTGTTGAATTTCCAGAGACAAATTCAAAGAGACTCTGAAAGGCAGGTGGATTCTGTTGAAAGGAGAAACAAAAGGACTAAAAAGACATGGAGTTACTCTCCTCTCTTTGGTCAGGATGCCCCAGAACACAGTGAATGTATTGGGAACTGCTCTTAAGAGGGTTGTGGCTGCCCCATGGAGAGAGGACTTGCACCTTCAAGACACGTTTCACAAGTAAGGGGTGCGCTTTCAGAACAAGAATCCAAGAAACTAGAGACAGTAGAGCTATTAATATAGGAATGATAGGTGATTTCCAATTAACAGTAAATGTGTTATGAATCCAGAAATGTGATACCTTTATTTTAGAATGCATCTTTGGATTTACTCTGTCACATTCATTATTCAAGACATCCACGCTATGTAAGTAAATCCTCCCCTCTTCTTTTCCAGATGATCTTACAGCAGCCAACAGTGTCCCTGAGCTTTAGCAATACTCAGCAGCTGGACCCACAACAGCTACAGCAGAGGTCAGGGGCCATTTCTCAGCAGCAGCTTGTCTCCAGTCCTCAGCTTCAAGGGCAAATCACGTCTTCACAAACAACAAACCAGCAGTCACTGAGAGAAGCAAGCATGATATCAAGCCAGGTAATCATTTCTTTGAATAGAGAAGCATTTAGATGGAGACGCTGAGCTGTTATTTAGCAAGCAAGTAAAATCGTATCAGTCCTGTAACTGTGCCTTTGCCTTCCCTTTCTTATTCTTCTGTATAAGGGCAGTCTATAAAAAGGGTTTCCCTACAGCATTTACCTTACTTTTTTAAGTCCTCAGCCAGGAGGGTTACTTGAGCAGCTGTTTCAGCTTGAAAATGGAGCAGGGGGGCACGCAAAATGTGTAGGTGACTTACTGTTCTTCAGGTGGTCCTGAAAGAAAACTGACTGATTGCACTGGAAACTTGAAATAGTGAGACCTCTCAGAATACTTGTTCCCCGAGCCCAGTCAGACACCACCAATGCAACAAAGCCTGTCTGCTGTGATGGCACACACAGTACACTGAGTTTCATTTGAAACCCTCAGGCTCTGAACATAAACAGGTTCCTGCACAGCAAAAATAAAGTTCAGCCTGAACAGTAACTGAAATCTATTAAAGCTATTTGACTTGGCACTGTATTTATTTTTTGTTCATACTGCTGGTTTCTCAGCATTTCCAGGGTTTGCTCTTCCACTCACCTGTTGTACCTCCCTTCACAGAAAACTGAGCTCCTGTTTCTGCTTCCCGATTGTGTGGCAAGCCTATTTGCATTATTGTCTTCGGAGTCCCAGCTGTAGCTTTTCACCTCCTACATACCTGTATTACAATGACTCTATTGAAGCAGAGTGTGTATCTGTATAACAAATACAAGACAAGGGACAAGGGGCAGAAACTAATTCCCAGAAGTTCCACCAGAATATGGGGAAGAACTTCTTTGTCACTGTGTGAGTGGCCGAGCAGTGGAACAGGTTGTCCCGAGAGGGTGTGGAGTCTCCCTGACTGGAGATTCTCAAGAACCGCCTGGACACGATCCTGTGCCATGTGCTCTGGGATGACCCTGCTAGAGGAGAGAGGTTGGACCAGATGTCCCACTGTGGTCCCCTCCAACCTGACCTGTTCTGTGATGCTGTGAAATAAAAAAAAAAAAGAAACCAACCAAAACAACAACACAAAAACACCACTTCTTTTCTCTTTGCTCTCTTCCTGTCATGGGTCTTGGCGGCAGCTCCTCACGCTTAACTTCGCTCCTGCCTTAATGGGGGGTCGTTGGGACACTGCCGGGTTTGCCGGCCGCCCTGGGCAGCCGCGGGCACGACAGTCGTTTCGCGTACGGTGACAGCACCGGGTGGCGGCACCGCCAGGCACCGGTGCCGCAGTCGGGCTGTCTCCCCGCTCTCTCCTCTTCTCTTGCAGGGCCCGAAGGCGGCGCGGAGCGCGGAGCTGGCGCCAGGCGGTGGCCGCGCCCCACCCCGCCCCGCACCCGCGGCCGCACCCGCGCCGTTCGCCTCAGGCGGCGGCGGCCCCGCAGCGCCCCCTGGCGGCCTGTCCCGCGGCGGCACCCCCGCGCCCCCCGGCTGCAGCCACGACCAGCAGCTCAGGTACGGGCCGGGCCCGCGCTCGGCAGGGGCGGAGCTTCCGGCTGCGCCCGCCGGCAGCAGCGATCGCGGCGCCCGGCCGCTCTGGGACTGCTGTAATGCCCGGGTGCATTAAGATTACCAAAGCGTCGGTGTCTGACACCCCGTAGCGTTATGAAAACTGAAACCTTGCTGCTGGCTTTGAAGAGGACAAGGTGAATTTAAGCGAAGTTTGTAAAATAGTATTGAAGCACCGTATACGCAGCAGACGATAATGGTAAAAACTGTGATTTATGAGGTGTACGTCAGGCACGCAGATCACCCAGAGGGCAGGTGCTGCCCCCGGCTCCGCCTGGCAGTGCCCAGGATGCGGCTGCCGCAGCCAGCAGCTGGACCGTAGCTCCTCACACTCAGCCTGCTGCCCTGCCTGTGAAAATGCTGTTTCTCTTTGCACAGTGTGGGTTTTGTCTGGTCCTTCTCTTCCAGCAATGTCACTTTTTTTTTTTTTCCCCTCGTGCCAGATTGTTGCTTAGCCAGCCTATTCAGCCCATGATGCCTGGGTCCTGTAATGCAAGACACCCTTCAGACCTCAGCATGGCGGGATCCCAGGCCAAGTACGTGCCTTGTCGAAGATAAAACATCAAAGTTGCTTTTGAGGGGAAGTAGCCTTCTTTTGTAAGATGATGAAGTAGTTACAAATGCTGGGAATGTGTTACTGTGCTGAGCCTGCCTTCCAGCATCAGGGTCAGCCTTTACCCTGCCTGGTCATATCCAGAAGAATGACAGAGAGAAACGCAAAGTGCCAGTGGTGTTTTAACAAGCCATGGCTGGGGGAATTTTTGTTCCTCACATGCTGTCTGCTTCAGCACTAGAACTTCTGAGCCACCAAGGTAAATGTGAAAAAGTCAGCACTGGCTCAGTTAAATGATTGGTGCCAAGAAAGCCTCACCTCAGTTGTTTTGTCTCCTCAAAACAGGAAGCAGAACACACTGGTCAAAATGCACCTTTTTTTGAACCTATTTTTTGTCACTGTATTTAATTGAGAACTGCTAAAATAATAAGCAACTGTTTGCATGTGATTTCTTTAAAAATAATAAAAATCTAAAAATAATTCTTTTTACAAAACAGTGCTGTTCTAATGTTATCTCAGCAATGTAGGTATTCAGCACTTCTTTTTTTAAACATCATTATTGCTGTTTAAGATTATCTTGAATTAGTTTGTCAACTATAAATATTGTAGCTCTCCTTTTAAAGGATCTGAATAAAAGAGGCCTTATTTGCAAAGATGCATCTCCCAGTTCATGTAGACTTCCTGCCTCATGGAGGAGTTTTATAGGAGCTCACATCCTCATGCAAGTACCCAGACTGTAGCATTTCTGACTAAACGCTAATGTTGAACAGCTGTTGAGTGAACGCAAGCCACACTATGATCTCATCACCCTTTACAGGATAAACAGAATTAGTCTGGGTTGGCAATAGCTCCATTGTGGTTTTGCCCACAGCCTTCCACAAAACAACACATACTTAAGTTTTGCTTTGCAAAAGTAGAATGGCAAGAGGAGATGAGTATTTTGGTTCTGTCCCATCCCTTGTTCCAGAGGGTTTCCAGAGGCTTCTTCTGTTCCTAGAGTGGGGCTCATGGTGATGACACCTACTGATCATACTTGGCAATATGTGCATGAGCAGCTTCAGAAGTAATCAATCCTAGCCATGTTTCTGCAGGAGATCACCACCCCCCAGGTAGTCACAGGGGAGCACAGGCAGCAGGACAGGAGGTGCATTTGCTTCTCTCTTGCTGCATTTCAGGGCTCAGCACATTAAAACAAAATCAAAGGCCATTTGGTTTAATGAGCCTGGGATGTAGATGCTGTGGCTGAAAATAAGATGTGCATAAACCAGAATATTTAATGAATCTAAAATGTGATCTGGATTTTGAGGTGAGATGTATTCTTCCCTCCAAATCCAGCTCTTGCACAGAGTAAGGGAAAGCAGTGCTGCCAGTAGTGCTGTTGTTCATATTAGCAGGTCCCATGCACTGGAATAATTTATTAGGAATTATCTGTGAGGTTTCAGCTGCAGAAGAGACCCAGGGAGACCTTACAGCAGCCTTCCAGTATTTAAAAGGGGCTACAAGAGAGAAGGGGAGGGACATTTTACAAGGGCATATAGAGATAGGACAAAAGGTAGTGAATTTAAAGTGAAGGAGAACAAGTTTAGATTAGATATTAGGACAAAATTCTTTGCTGTGAGGGTGGTGAGGCACAGAAACAGATTGTCCAGGAAAGTGGTGGATGCCCCATCCCTGAAAGTGTTCAAAACCAGACGGGTGGGTGGGGCTCTGAGCAACCTGGTCTAGTGGAAGATGTCCCTGCCCGTGGGAGGTAGGTTGGCACTAGACAGTCTTTGAGGTCCTTTCCAACCCACAGCATTTTGTGATTCTATGATTTAGGAAAACTAGGGATTACCATCCCTGTTCTAAGAGAAGGCCTTTGTTTCCAACATTTTGTTCTTGATTGTTTTGCTTCTTTCTTCCATAGGTATTCTCAAACCCAACAAATGTTTCAAAGTTTGGAAGTGCAGACTTCCAGCAGCAGCTCTCCAATCATACTGATGGGACAAGCAGTGTTAAACCAAGGGTTCACCACTACCCCTCCTTCCCAGCCATCCTCTTTGCCACCTATGCAACTCCAGCACCAACAGCATCAGCAACAACGCTACCTGCAGGTAGGACAAAGAGGATGATGTATAAAGTGTGCACACAGTAACAAGGTGAGTGGGCTGTGCAAATAGGGCCCCAAGTTTCTGCTGAAGCCTGATGCTGGCAGAAATGTCCATTTAAGAGATTCTGACTCCTGACCTGTGGCACACTGCTACAGTGGCTGGTACTAGTTGAGCACGGGAGCAGTGGGAACAGTCAGAATATTTAAAAGGAAATTACAAATTCTGTACATTTAAAGCATAATCAGATTATCTTGGATACATTTAAAGTTTATTTCCAGCTGGAAATCAATGCCTTAGGATTTGTTCTGTTCTCTTTATTCAGTATTTGCGTAGTTTACAAGTCAAAAAATTATTTTTAATTACCAGCATCAACATAAAATAGATCTGGATCAGATATCTGGATCCCTTCAGAAAACGAACATATTTTCTCAACTCCACAAGGCAAAGAAGATAAAGTGGAGCACATTGCCTGGAAGAACCAGGTGATTTGAAGATGCAAAAATACTTAATTTTTGACCTAATTCAATACATACTAAAGTAAAGGGGGGAAATGAGGTCTCTCTGTAGTAGTTCAACAGAAGCTGAACTGAGTCTATAAAACCTGATCACATATCCACTTCCACTGGCATCATTGAAAGAGTATAACCAACCTCAAATGATTAAACTCTTTGTTATTGAAATGAAACCCTTATCATAGCCGAGAATTAATGAAAAAAGTCTGGCAGATAACTGTTTCTAATAAAGCATCTGCAAAATTCACACCAACTTCAACACTGCAAGGTCATGCCCAACTGTAAGCTCAGGAAAAGGAAGGGCTAGAAGGAACAGCATGAGGCATATTAGGATCCTGTTTCATTTCTGCCATCCATCCATGTCATTTCTGACATGCTCACCCATGCAGTTCCCAAACAGGCATTTCAGGATAACCTGCAAATCCCAGGCAGTGCATTCCTATGAGAAAACATTCTCAATGCCTATTTGGAATGTTCTTTATTGCAATATATATTGATTCCTTCTAGCATTAGTTAAACTAACCTCATGCCAAACAGCTCTAGAAATAAAAGCCAGCAAACCAGTAGTATTTTTAAGTATCCTATAACCTGAGGACGAAGAGCATTAACATGTGAAAGAATCAAACACCACAATAAATTTTGTTTCATCTGTAGGTGCAAACACCAAGTTCTTTGCACAATGAACAACCTGATTCTTTGCTCCTGCCATCTTACTCACCACAGCAAGGAAATATGGGGTATCATCAGACACAGCAGCAGCAACAGCAACAACAACTAACATCAAGAAGAAGAAATAGTTTATCAGAATCATCCAATTTACCACAGCCACTGCGATAGAGTCCCACCAGCACAATCAATGCACGATTAGCTTTAACCAATGGGCACATGGGGCAGAAGAGAATGACTTTGTACTTACTGTTCTGGCTTTTGCACAAGCATTTCTTTCCAAGCTCTATGACAGAAGTACACCCAGAGTGCAGACTGCCACAGACAGTGCAATCACGGCACGCTGGCTTCCATTTGCGCTGTGTCGTGAGCACAGGATGTACTGACAGAGCAAAATCAAAAGGAGCACTATCCTCCATCACCACTGGGAGCATGGGGAGAGGTGTTCAATCCCAGCGTGTCACTCTGGAAGCCATCTGGCAATTCCAGAAGACTGTCAACAGACTCATGAGGTACTTGGCCTTCACTGTTTCAGTTCTTCTTTTGTGTATGAAAAGCACTGCGTCAAAGGTCTATCGAGGAGAGAACAAGAGATTATTTTTATTATGATTATTGTTATTATTTTGCACAACTGCACAGATGACAAAACCTAGGCACTTTCTGTAAAGAGAAGTTTGTTTCTTTATTCTTGTGGCCAAATTAGCACATCCAGTGGAGGAAAAAGCCCAGCCATTGGTGAAGATGGTCTACAGCTCATAACCCTTGATTTAGAATCAGAAGTATTATGCAGCTTACCCTAATTGTTCTTCATTACTAAAAACCAACCAACTAAAAAACCAAACCCACAACCCACACTGGATTGTTTATTACACGAATTGTGATTGCAAAGGAGAGTTCAAATTGTAAGCACAATCATGCAACTCCCCAATAGTACAGCATCAATCCTTCAACCTAAACTCACCCACTCCAAGTCTCTGAGAAATATGCACTGTGTTTTGGCCCACTGACTCGGGATGCTGCAGACTATTACATATCTCTTTCATGATAACATCTAGGATTAAATTTTCCTTTGGAGGGAAAAAAAAAGAAAATGCACTTTTCGCTTTTTTTGTATGTTTTCCGTTGATATGTTTCTAAGAAAGATTTTATGTAATTATTAAATAAAAAGTAGTGTATTGTACAGCTGTTGTAATAATGACCTATTTCTATATAAAATAAAATTATATGGAATTACGTGGAAATTATTTTGTATATGAAATATCAACTCATTTCACAAGTATAAAGATTGTGCTTGTGTTTTTTTGTGAGTGGGTATTTTGTAATAAACTAATGAATTAGAAATGTTTTTGTGAAGGGAACTACTGTTTCATGCTATATACAATTCAGACTATTATTTTTTTTTCCATTTAATGATGGACAGTTGTCTTTATTTGTAGAATAAAATAAAATAGCCAAAAGGCATTATTGCAGGACTTGCACACATTTTCCTGTGACTGTTGAACTATGTGATTCATTTTAGACTTTTAATATTAGCCACAGACTTGAATGGTGTTTGGCATCCAGTTCACAAAACCAAGTATTATCCCTTGTAGTTTTTGTTATGGCATAGACACTGAGAATGAAAGCTCAAGAAGTTACATTAGCTGCAAGCGAAGACGTCTCATTTTAAGCACCTTTAAAATTTAAGCACCTTTAAAGACCTCAGGCATCTTTGTACTTCCAACCTGAGAGTTTTATATTTGCACAAAACAGATGGTTTAAAGAATGATTTGACTCTGTATACACCAGGCCTTTGACCAATGTCCAGCTTCAGTGTTTTACGACATTGCTGTCCTGAGTTTTGGGGCACATCTCTTCTGGAATACTCACCCTGTAGACAGTCTGGTTTCCACTTTAGCTTCCTTGTGCAGACTCCTTTTCATGTTAAATTCAAACTGACTACAGGATGGAGCAGCCAAAGTACAGGCTTGCTTTCCCTCTGTAGACAGGGAGAACCTCCAACACAGATTGAGGTGGGTAACTGAGCCAGGAATGTCTTCATTCCCTTCAGTAAGACTGAAAGGGGATGGCCTTCAGGGCAGCTTGCAGTCACTGGAGCCAGCATTAGGTTACAAAGTACACACATGGTCTTCCCTCCCTCGAATATCAAGGATCACATCAGCAGGGCCCCCATGTTCTGGTTTCTATGCCATAGGGGAACAATAGAGACAACAGGGCTAGGAGCTGGAACTGTGAAAGCAAGCTTTCATGGAAAAAAAAAAAAATTTGCCCTGAGTTCTGAAAAAGCTAAAAATCTCCTAAAGAAAATCCATTGATAAAATTACCCCGATGCTTCAGCTGCAAGACTGGGTGGTGGCACTGATGGGTGCACGTGTATTTCAGTCCATACAATTCCTCATGGAGAGAAGATGAGGAAATAGAGTATTAGGTCTCTAAGAAAGTGTTTTTACTGGTAACTTTAGTTACCAGGGTGAGTTAGCCTGCTTATCCTTTTATATTCTTGTATTCAGTGAAGCAAGAGTGACCCCACCAGATGAAGATTAGAAAGCTAGATGTGAAAGTTTCACTTAATGTCTGAAGGAACCTCTCTCTTTCCGTTAACTATAGACAAACCTAAGCAAAGGCCAGTTGGCTAAGCTACAGGCTAACTTCATAAATCCCAGCTACATTTCCCTCCTGAGAAAGGAGGAGACAAATCTGTAAGCCCAAAGTTCACGCAGGAAGAGGTAGTGAAGGAATATGAGCACCTCAGGGGAATACCTGTGGAAGCAGCAGCTGACAGATCTCAACTACTGTGACAGAAGACACAGAAAGGGAAAACTCCTATAAGAATTTGTTCTACTCTCAGGGATTATTATAAACCCACATCTCTCCCAATTGCCAGTGGTATGTCCAAACCAAACAGCCTTGGAGCAAACACGTAACTTTCTAAAGCCAGTGGCACTGTAAGCTGTTAACAGGAAGATGCTGTAAATAGTGTGGGGTTGCCTTCTGAGCTGGTTTAATACATTGCTCGGAAGGATACAGACAGCTCACAAGAACAGATTTACATGAAGGCCTAATTTTTCATGCTCTTCCCCATACATACATTCTGATTTGAGATTATTGTCCTTATTCTCTGTTGTACACACAAGGCAACAGAGCTGGGCTGTTCTAGTTCATTATAGCCAAAACCTATCTTTATCCAACATAATCCCTCATCTCAGATCATTTTTCCAGACAGGCAGGGTGATTACATCAGGCTACTGCCCCATGCCGGGATGCCTTGGCTCTGTCTCGGGAACAAGAGCTCCAGATCTGCAAGAGGCAAAATCCTTGCTGGAAGCACAATTGCACCAAGCTGAGTTCCTCGCACAACACTCCAAGGAAAAGGGAGAGACCCTACAGAGGAAGCAGGCCCCAAAGAACATCCCTGGTCCAGTCACCCACTGACACGGCCCCACAGAACATCCCGGTACGGGCACACACACTGACACGGCCCCACAGAACATCCCCTATAAGGGCACACACACTGACACGGCCCCACAGAACATCCCCTGTCAGGGCACACACACTGACACGGCCCCACAGAACATCCCCTGTCAGGGCACACACACTGACACGGCCCCACAGAACATCCCCTGTCAGGGCACACACACTGACACGGCCCCACAGAACATCCCCTGTCAGGGCACACACACTGACACGGCCCCACAGAACATCCCCTGTCAGGGCACACACACTGACACGGCCCCACAGAACATCCCCTATCAGGGCACACACACTGACACGGCCCCACAGAACATCCCCTGTCAGGGCACACCCACTCACTGTCACCCTCGCCCCAGCCCTCCTGCGCCTGCGCAGTCTCTTCCCGGGCTCGCCCCGGAAGTGCTCCTGTTTCCCAGCGTGCCCCGCGCCCTTCTTTCCGGCCGGCTCCCGGACGCGGTGAGTGTTGGCCGGGGCTCGTCCCGCAGAATCCACCTCCATCCGTCCCGCAGACCCCGCGGCGCGGCGGGAATGCGGCCGGATCCGGCATGGGGGGGTGGTCCGGCAAGGGAGGCACCGGCTGGGATCTCCTGGCGAGAGCGCGTTCGGCGGGAATGGGGCCCCTTTCCTGCCCTCCCCCGGCCCGGGGAGGCCTGCGGGACTCATGGAACGGGGATACGGCCCGTGCTATTGCCCCTGGGAGGAGCCGGTCTGGCCCCGTCGTGTTCGTTCCGGGACGGGCTGAGCTGCTCTCCTGGGTCACCTTGTAGAGGGAGGCGGCTTGGGGCTGCCAGGAGGCCGATGTTAATGCGAGGTGGTCGAAGAGTCTGGGATGTGCTTCCTGCTCTTCTCAGGGAGATGGAAGTAGAGCATCTGTGATGCTGGGAAGTTGCTGCGTGAAGTATGCGACTGCTGCGGCCCTGAGGGTTAATGAAGCTTGGGTTTAAGTTTCTGAATGTGGGAATTTTGCGGTTTGTTATGGGCTGGGGACGGGAAGGTCTGAGATCTGCGTTTGATCCGTGTGCGCGGTGCCTTTTAGCGTCGTTCAGATGGCTCCCGCAAAGAAAGGCGGCGAGAAGAAGAAGGGGCGCTCTGCCATCAACGAAGTAGTAACTCGGGAATACACCATCAACATTCACAAGCGCATCCATGGCGTGTAAGTTGTTTTTATCAGCGAAATCGGCCTTCTGTGAAGTGGCATTTGGAAGTGGGTTTTAAAGAGCAGAGAAGGGCTGTCCTTAGAGCGCTGTGTTTGTTGTATTCCGAGGCTGCATCTCTGTACCTGTGCAATCCTAGACTTGGCTTGTGGCTTTCAGAAATTAGCGTGTTTCTGTGATCGTGAGTGTTCTGGGACTTCACTTAGATTGATTTACTTCTGTGCACAGATTGTCATTCTTTCCCAAGCAAATGCTTAAACTTCAACCCACTGAGAAAGTATCAGAAATTAAATACTGCTGTAATCAGGTTATCAAATTAGTGTCTTCATGTTTATCACAAAGTTGTGTGAGGTGTAAACTGGGATATGATTTGGGTTAAAGGATACTTGGTTTGTGTAGGTAAGAGTAGGTTTTTAATTGACCAGATGCTGAACCTCATGAAACTGTGTGATGCAGAAGTGCTTCAGAGGCCCTTGCATTCTGTGTATGCCTGCAAGCACATAGAAGAAACCATCCAAATCCAAACAGTGGGTGCAGTGGCTAAAGTTAACACGGAATAGGAGAGAAATGAGGCAGTGGAGCACTGTAAAACCATGGCTGAGAATGGGAGGCAGTGGTACTCTTTAAATGGCAATAAGATGTTCTAGACTTGCCTGTTGATTGGCACTTCATTCTGTTCTGATGGTGATGATCCTCCTGTGCACCTTTCTTTTTGGGCTAGAGGTAAAAGCTTTTTATTTAGTGCTTGTGTCTCCTGTGATCCAGTACCCACTTCCCATTTCTAGCGCAAATTATCAACAGCAGTGTGCACATAATATAACTAAATATAACCCACTGTGAGAGCTGAGGCACTGCCAGCACAGCCCAGTGACACAGTGTGGGTATAATATATATGGCAAAACACTCAGGTGCAGCTCTTATTTCTACTATGGATGCCCTGAAAGATCTGCCATAATGGACATGAGACAGGCTTTACTGGAGAAAAAAACAGTTCTGATGCAGTCCAGTCCTGCTAGCATGAAAGAAGGTAACCATCAAGTATTGTTGAGCAAAAGCTGATATTCTGAATAACATCAGACTTGTTCTTCAGCTGTTTATTTCAGTACTGTTACAGTTCTGTCATCTTTGTGTTATTATTGTTGCACTGCTTTGCTCATAGGGCTTTTATTCAGAGCGTCTATGACAACTCTGATCTCTTCGGTGTTGCTGAGGTATTCAAACATGTTGATGTTAAAACGAAGGCTTAAGATCCAGGAGATCTTGTGGTTGCAAAATTTTACTGAAATCATTCTACCTAAATATAAGTGGTTTCTGTTAAAGTTAGCATCGGCCTGCTAGGGTAGAGGTCTAGTCAGGCTGGTGCAGCTGTTTGCTGTTAAGCACAATGCTTTGGGGGGGTTGTATCTTTGGACAACACATGCAACAAGTGTGTAGTGCTGACAGTGTCCTGAAGTTAAAATTAAATGGCTCTTGTGTTTGTCCCAGGGGCTTCAAGAAGCGAGCACCACGTGCTCTGAAGGAAATCCGTAAATTTGCGATGAAGGAGATGGGTACTCCTGACGTTCGCATTGATACCAGGTTGAACAAAGCAGTCTGGGCTAAAGGAATAAGGTGAGTTTTTGCCATTTTCTTTACTGGATGAGGAAGAACTTGAAGGATTAGGAAAAAAATTGTATACTTCTTGCATTATTGGAGTTTTCTTTGCAAATGCTTCATTCTTGTGGCATACACACCAACTTAATCCTTCTGTCACCTCTGTGTTCTGGTCAGCTGTCCTGGCATATTTGTAACAAAACTTTAGTAAACTTGGGGATTGAAAGAATTTCCTTTTATTTTAATAAGAAAAAGGAAAGAAGGAATGCAGGTTTGGGATTGGAGGGTGGGGAAGAGAAAGGATTGGGATATTGTAATACTATAGTACCTTCAACCATGTTGCAGCAGACAGTTTTTATAAACCTGACCTTAGTGATACCTACAATCCCAGGCTAAGTGTGATTTGTGTAGTGTGTCTGAACAGGATTAGATTTTGAAGCATGCTGCACAAAAGCAGGTGTGTTTTCAGCAGGGCCATACTTCTTGAAAGTACAAATAAATAAGTAGTTGGGGGACCAAAAACTACAACTTCTATTAAATCACTGTTACAAAGGCAGCTGGTATGACATGTGTCAAAATGGTCCAAAAGAACTCCTGTGGGGAGTGGGACCTCTTAAGCTGTAATAAAAAGTTAACTGATCTGGATTGATGGTTTGAGAGATGCACATGGGTTTAAACCACGTCTTCTGGGAGTTAGATCCCTATGTCTGATCTATGACATACAGAGAATGCTTTGCCTGGCGTTGTGTGGCTGATCCTTCAGAAGCAGAGTGGGAGGGTGAGACCGAGTTACTGGGTCATACAGGCCAGGTTTCTCTGTCCTCCCTGTTAAACTGGCCAGTTCATAGGGAGTGAGGAACTAGCACTGGAACCAGGAGACAGCATTCATAACTCCAGAGCTTTGTATTGAGGCTGCTAACCAAGAATTCCTTGTATTACCTGGTGCAGTCTGTGGAGCAAGGAGTCACCACATCAGTCTTTCCAGTGTGCGTGCAGTTTTTACTAGTTGGAGTACATAACGTGTGCAAAGTATCTTCCTCCGGAAGGATCAGCAGAGACTAAAATTACCGTGTTGGCCTTTATGATAGCGATCTATAGAAAATAGTGAAAAATACTTTTCCTTTGACAGAAAGGAGTAAAGCAAAGCCAGTTCTTTGTCTAATTGCTATGTCCACCTGATGTAATAAGTATGTTCTTGAAAAGGCTGTTATTGCAGTAGGGAGGAGGAAGTTCCTTCATGTGTTCTGTGGAGCAAAGTACTCTGAGCAGGAGTTTCCTAAAATCTTGAGTTCAAGGTGGCAAGTTATATGAAAAACAGTGTGGAGAAAAGAATTTGTGCCTCCCCTCAACAGTGTATTTTGGATATTATTAGGTGAGGGCACTAAGATGTGATTTGCGTATTAAAAACAAAATCATTAAACAATGTAGTTATGATTCCATGGGCTTTGTTAGGAAGAAATTACCAGTTTTGTGCCCATAGAAGCTCATAGAATCAAAACCTTGGTTCAAGCTTCATGCTCACTGGAATTTCCACAACATCTGGCATAAAGGTAGGCAATAAATACTCTGACTTTTGACAAGAGACCTTGGGCTTTCAGGGTAGATTGTAGGGATTTTTCTCCCTATTTTATATTGTAATAAGAAATGCTTGTTAGTAACAGCTGCTTGCTGATCATGTGCACTTGATGATCATCTTCCTGGTGTATTTTCTCAGTAGTGGACTGATGATGCAGTTCTGATTTTATGCTCCTACTGGATTATGATTTCATCTTAATCAAGGCTCAGTTAAATCTTACCTGCTAACTTTAATAAAACCAAGCAAAACAAACAAACAAAAAAAAAGCTCCTTTAAGGCAAGCAGTACAATCTCTTAAGGTACAAGATTTTGCTCTTGGTACAATGCTGATAAAGAACTTTACTATTAATTCATGGGTTTCAATGTGTACTTTATTGCAAATTAATCTGCCATCTTCATTTCAGGAATGTTCCTTACCGTATCCGTGTGCGCTTGTCCAGAAAGCGCAATGAGGATGAGGATTCACCCAACAAGCTGTACACCCTGGTTACCTACGTACCAGTCACAACATTCAAAGGTAAGGAAGGTTCATGCATCTCCTCTGCCATGTTTCTCTGAGCAAGAAGCAAAGCAGGACAGCTCCTCCTGCAGTACAAAATTTATATGAAAAGCATGCCGCAAGAGTCAAACCACTGGCTTAATCTAGCTCTGCTGTAGAAAACTGGGCTCCTGATCCACATTAAAAAGAAGTGAAATGATCATGTAAACGTTGAGAGATTGAAAAATGCAGGCCACAGTCGCTAGGCTCGTTTTAAGGGGTTTTTTTTTCCAGTGCAAAGCCCATCCTCTGATGTCAAAAGCTCACACAGGGGTTAAGCCCTCTCTCCTTGTCATATGAAAAAAATAAATTCTGTAAATGCAACTAAGGTTTTGTAATGTTTGGAGAAATACTTGTCTATGTAGTTTGCCCTTCCAGAAGTAGATCAGCAGACTAGCCTTGAAATTGTAGAGTACTTTATTGGGAAGATTTCCATATATATATATACGTATACATATATATATATATATATAAAACAGGTGGTGATAAAATGTCTTGTTTTGCAGGTCTACAGACAGTCAATGTGGATGAAAATTAAATGGATTTTCATTACAATAAAAAGATAAAATATATTCTTAAGTTGTTGTTTTTATTGTCCAGAGTCTCTTCAAGCTCTCAACTGTGAAGCATTGAGTTGAGCAGGTACCAGCCTTTTAAAGTATCTTGCTTTCTTTGAATTTGAACATAGTGGTATAATTTTCTTAATTCAAGATAATTTGACTGAAGTTACATATGAATAAAAAAAGGAGGTGATTGAAATGTTCTTTGTGGGTGGCAGAGTCATGGTGGGTTTGTTATATTCTGGGTATTAAAGAGCCTTTACACAGATATTTTAAGTCAAGTTTGTTTAAAAAAAAAACAAGGGAAAACTCAACCAAAATTGGTAGATCAGTATTTAATGTATGTAATCTAATGTGGATGATGTGCCTCACTGGCTTCTTAGGCAGACTCAGTAGGCTTCTCCCAAAACAGCTCTGTGTGCAGAAACAGGGTTTTGATTAGTGAAATAATTGTGATAATGCTACCTCAGGGTATTTGTTTAAAGCAGTAAGGACTAAGGCACTTAGCTTCCCTAAACCAGTAAATACTGTCAATGCCAGTCTTGTACAAAAAAGGTTTATTGAAAAGTGCATATTTTCACAGACCAACATCAGAAGCACAGTCCATATACACTTAACATTTCAGGAAGACATAAAAATTGAAATACCATCAAATATATTAAAATAGTTTCAATTACCAGCATTGAAACAGTTTTCAGTATTAGTGCAAAAAAAGGCAACCAAAACAAATGACAGCAGATAAGAAGTGTTTTCCCCTGCTTAAAAAAAAAAGAAACTGGAGCCAGCCTCTGCTCTCCCAGTGCAGAAGAGGGCTTCAGTGTCTTCACACACTGTAGACAGATGTTTCCTTTTACATTCAAAACAAGAACATAAGAAGTCAATGGCACGAAACAAACTTCTTACATATCCTTTTAGCTTTTAAAGCTCTTAAACTGAAAACCACAGACCAACAAACTGGATACCAGAAGTCCACTGCTAACTGAAAGCCTTTTACAGTATATCCTTTGGCATAATTTCAGTGCATTTCATTTTTGACTTGTTTGCTGCTACTGCATGCTTGGTTTTGCATGTTCATTCCGTGACTGGCAGTTCATTCCATTTGTTCTGAGACTGTACTGATTTCGCTTTGCATTCTCAAGCTTTGGTTTCAGTTCTAAGGGTTTTTCAAAGAAGTTCACTAATGATTGTTCAGTCAAGAGGGAGGCTAAAATATGTTCAAAAGAGACAGTCCAGTCTCCTTCATTCACAGGTGAAGGTTGAGAGTCTTTGTGGGGGGTCTTCACAGTGTCAGTAAAAACAGCATCCTGGTCTGAAGCAGAGGCCTCGGGCTGTAAGTCCTCAGTGAAATCTGATCCGCTCCCCAAGCTCATGCTCCTTTGTCCTACTTCTCCAATCTGAAGTAACAGTGTGGTCACAGTGGCAATGGCCTGATACAAATCGTTCTCCTCTGGATCTTCATGAAACATGCTATACAACGTTTTGCAGAACTGAATGAACTCCTTCTGTAAATGAAAAAATCAGCATCGAAGTCTAACAGCCACACTAAGGATCACTGCAGGAGTCAGGTGGGGCACAGGAGTGCAAAGGCAGGTGGAATGCTGTGGACATTTGTATGTTCTTTTACAACTTCTGCCTGCTTTTTAAAAAAAAATTTAGTGGAGGGATTTCAACCCCTAGTGGTGCTACAAAACCCTGTGCTGAAATCAGGGAAGAGGGCAGTGAAGTATTTTGATGCCCTGATGAAGGAAATCAGGACCAACCAGATGATCCAAGGGCAAGTGAGATACAAGGCAAGGAATAATCCCAGAGTGGGTTACAACTAAAGTAGCCACCCCCAGCCTGCAGGCAAACTTCCCTTCTGATGTTTCTCTCCCCTCTTTCCCAGCTCTTCTAAATCAGTTCAGAGATGTTCCCTGCCCAGCTCCTTTCTGGCTCTTGCTCACCCATCACAGGTGGTCATCAGGCTAGAGAGGATGTCTCCATATATCCTATTAGGAAAGCTGTGATGCCTTTATGAGATCATGAGCCCCTGCTGACAGGCTAGGTACATGCCACCCATTTAAAACTTAATTTAGCAACAAGCACAGAGGGATTCTGGGTCCAGTCCCATGTCTGTACGTTTGTTTCATTAATATGGGGCCCCTTTCCCTCCAGTAGTTTTCCTTATGCCAACAACAAAGCAAGCTACTGGCATTAGGAAACATGGTAAGATTTTAACAGCCTTCAGCTGTTTTCCTGCAGTTCCAGTCAGTGTTTGGCTAAGACAGGGCAAGTTCCAGGTGTGGCGGACTAAGAAGTTACTGGTTTGGTGCAGAGGAGGTATAGGAAGACAGAACAAAAAAGTGCATTATTGGGAATTCTTTGGCTTGGGAGGAAGAAACCTTTGTCCAGCCTGCATAAGCCTGTTTGCTTGCACGTTCTGCTGCAGGTGAGGGTGAATCTGAAATTCTATTCACCAGACAGTCTGAGCAGAGGGGACTGCTAGGAAGGTAGTTTTGAAAGTGAAAGTTTTGAAAGTTTTTAAGCACCTGCTCCCTGGATCAGAGGAGCACAGTCCTCAATGCCTGAAGGACTGAATCCAAGTTCAGGCTGAAGCTATACTTCATGAGCGAAAACCAAACTGTTGCATTCAATAATTTGAGTATGCTTCTTTATTAAGAAGTATAACCTCTTAGAGTACAACCTCTAAGGTACATACCTGGCTCATTTTTGGCAATTCCTTTTCACTTTTGGAATCCTTTTCTTTGGCTAGATCCTTCAGCATCTGCTTCAATTGCTTTTGGTAATCTGCATCACCTTTTTTGGAGCAGACATAAAGAGAAGAAATAATTTTCAAGTCACTGGAGTAAATTAACATTTGAAGATAAACCTCAGAGAGCAGAGATAACATGGTAGGGATCACAAGTGGAAAGTTGGCTATCTCAAGCACTCACATTAGAGAACCATTCTGAAATGGTTCTGGAATCATACCATTTGATTTTCCAATGACCAGTGGTCTTGATGTTGACAGCAAAGGATTCTTTAATGGTGACTGGCTGTCTCGTTCATTTTCTGTGAGAGCTGTCCAAGAAATGTGACAAATTTAATCCTTTGAAATTCTGCATGATGGTTATTTATTTTTTTAAAATTTACATACTTTCTTCAAGTAATTGTGCAAAGATGTTTTGTAAATGCTTTTAGGTATTCCATTAAATCAAAGTGTAAAATTATGTTCCTGTTAAGACTGGTGCTGCAGTTGGAAGCTTGCCAAGAATGGCACATTTAATTAAAAATTTTGCAAAGAGGAACTACCACAGAATTTTGTCACCTAATCAATACTGGATCAAGATATACAAGATCTCTACTGTTCATGGAGTACAAGCCATTTGAAAATGTTATTTCAGTTCGTATTCAGTTCTGGAAGTCACCATATAATTGGCTGCAAAAGATCTCTGAATGCAACAGATGTGTGAGCTTTGACATTGTAATCTATACATTTCATCCAAAAAGGTTCCATTTGTAATGAATAGAGTAATTTGTAAAATGCAGTGAGTATAACTATAAATGCACATCCTGTAGGCTTTCAGTTGGAAGGAAGCAAGATGGGGCTTTTCAATAAGCAGCTTTTTCCCAAAAGCAAGGTTTTTTTGGGGCAAACTCAGGTATTCATTTCTTTTCAGGTTTCTTACCTGGTGGGATATGTAGCTTATACAGTAACTTTATCTTTTCATTCATTTCTCCATTATACATAACATCTGCAAGGAGAATAAAGAAAAAGAAGTGAACCGAGCATTTACTTCCACAGTTTAAAATAAATCATGCATCCCTCTGTACACAGAGGATAATTGTTTACATGGACAATAAACACATGGCCAATGTATAACTTTAGGTTGTGCCTGTCAATGAGGAGCAGCAGGTGACAGCCTTCTGTTTTGGTCTTTGTTCCTGGGAAATAGATTGCGAGCACCTAACCCTATGGACTTCAGCTTCAGCACTGCTTTTCTATAGAGTAACCCCCAAGGACGCAACTATTTCACAAGTAATATAATTCACATTTTCAGTGACCAATAAAAATTAGATTCTAAACTTCAAATGCACTCAAATACTGTGAAGAACTTTAAGAAGAACTTTAAAAGTTTTATCCCTCTAAGAATCAAATAAAAAGATAATACAGCGTGTCTTGGTGTTCACGTAAAAATCCTAAAAATCGTAAGTGGAAAGAATACAGAAATCACTGATTTTTACTGAAGCTTTGAATTTCAGTTTTTTCCACTTGAGGTCAGGCAATAGTTGAGATCTGCCACTTTCTCTTCAACCAGATTTTGGACAGGCAGTCTCACCTATTAGGACAGCTGGTGGCCTCAAGACCAACCCTAGCACAGCCTTCAGTCATCGCTGGCCAGATTAATTTTTGTTCTGTTTATTGTCAACATGCAAGGCAGGTAGTAGTCAGCTTAAGTCTTCAAGAAGCAGTTTCAAAGAGGTACAGTGAGTTTTCGGAGGCATACTCAAAGCAAAAACTGCGTAGAGAGGATTTCCTAGCATTCTGTGTGTAATTCTTAACTCATACAAGATTTTCAACAAAATTATTATTGTCTGAGAAATCAACTATTATAATACAGCTTTCAGTCATGTCCTTAAGCTCTCTTAAATCAAATTGACTTCAGGTGACTGAAAGACAAAATAATGAGTAAAGGTCATTGATATGGGTAATTACAAGCCCTAGAAGCCATCCCCTCTGCCAGTTACGTGGCATTTTAACCCTCCTGTCTCCCCTACGTGCTCTGGCCCCCCGTCCTGCCCGCAGCGAGCCGCTACCCAAGCAGCTGGCGAGCCCCTTGAACTCGATGAGCCGGTCCATGTTCTCATCCAGCAGGCGGAAGGTCCTGTGAGCGAGGAGGTCGGTGTGCTCCCCGCAGGTCCAGGGCGAGAGCAGGCGGTAGAGGCTGGCGAACTGCTGGGCGTCGATGCGGTACTGCTCGGCATACGGCCTGCTGGGGTCGTGGCGCTCCGACACCGCGCTCCTGCTCTCCCAGTAGCACCTGATCAAATGTTCCCTCTAGGAGAAATCGGAGACACGTGAGCGGTTGGTGCGGGCGCAGCAGCAGAGAGCACGACCAGCAGAAAAAGGCGTTTACATCAAACTATGCTGTAATGTGCTCGGAATTCGCTCTGTGCAAGGTGTCATAGTGATACCAACACCATGCCTGTGTGAGAAAGCAAATCTTTCATCAGAGCAGCCAGCCACTCTCATAATTTCCAGTGGAGAATTAATAAATATGGAGACTGGGCAGATTCTGGGAAAAGATTCACTGTGGGCTGCTGAAACTCTTTTTAACCACACCTGACCCAGGATGTCCCTTAGCAGCCAAAGGTACAGAGGGTCACAAAAAATCTGGAGTAAGTGTAGGCTTGACCTGCTCATTTATTCTCTCTCAGACCTTTCCATTTGGATACTCTTCTGTTAGAGACAGGCAAAACAGAGAGTCCCAACAAAGCAAGCTTTCCCTGGGAGAGCAAAGGAAATAACAAAAAAAGAATCACTACCAGAAAATTAAACTAGGGGACTGTGAGCTAGTCAAAGATCAAAACCAGCAGTAAGAAGCAGGAGGAAAGCACTGAAGAACAAGCCCCAGCAGCATCATCTTAGAACCACTAATGGAGGCAGGATACAGCTGCTCTTGGCAACAAAGCTGTGTAACACTAACAACATACCACAGTCATAGTCTCAGTATTCATGCCTATGAACAGTACACAGAAGAAATAGTCCATTAAGGGAAATAATTATAGCTTGGACCTCTAAATCAAGTATAATTGTATAAGCTTAGATGTCCCTGTATCCAACTTCATTGTAAGTTATATCAAACATCAGCTTGACAGACAGGAACTGAAACTGCTTTTAGTTAAAAAAAAAAAAATAGAAAATTCGGAACAAATGGCAAAGACACAAGGTTGTGGGGTTTGGGGTTTTTTTCCCCATGGAAAAGAGAGACTGCCTTTAAAGAGCATTTAGAGAACAGGATTTAAAAGCACTGCCAAGCTCACACTGAGCAGAGCTACATAATATTTAATTTATTCTGCATGTGAACGTTACTAGAACCTAACTTGTCAGGGACCATTTCCAAGCAGAAAGTTAGAAACAAACTCTGGAGCAGTTCTCTGAAGAATCAGTACATTACTATTCCTCTTTAACAACTGCACAGCTGCAGGAAGGACAAGATGGCAAGATCCCACCCAGGAAGCACAGCCCAGGCAGAGGACAGGAGGTCAGTGCTGCACTGCCAACAACAGCTGGAAATTATGCCCAAAGAAGCCTCAGTGAGGTGCAACCCCTGCTTTTCAGGGAGACCTACCTTGAACAAGTCATATAATTCCTCTAAATCTTCAGGAAGAATGGAAACATCTGGGATGACAACTCGGAGCTTAAAAAGAAAGAAAATCATGTTAGTGACATCATTGACACGGTCAGACTCACGAGCTGTACTTAGGTGGAACAGCTGAAAGCCACTATTTAAAAAATCTTTGTGCTGTTTCCCCCTTCTTGAGGTTCACCAGTTGGACAGATCCATGAAAAGAGAAATCCCTCAAGGGCTGTTAGAAACAAAGACGGGAAGTCCCTAAGCTACAGGTCACAGCGGCCAGGGCCGCATCGCTTGGTGCTATCTCTCCTCATGCTCTTCCCCACGCATCTGCTGAGGGCTGGCCACAGTCACAAATAAGATACTGGGCTGGACAGTCCTGCAGTTGTTCAGAACTTCAAAGCCACCCTAAACTATAATAATGCACATGGCAGTAGAAAAAAAAAAAATCAGCATCCCAGGAAAGCTTTTTGCAGAGTCAGCAATTATTTTTCAAGAGCTGGTGGCACCTTTTTAAAAACAAAACCCACGTGTCTCCAGAGGCAATGCTGAGCTACCTCAGTCAAAATATTGCTCTGCTCACCACATTCTGCTTGGTTGTATCTTCGTGGCTCTGCAGGACACGGATCCGGTGTTTGTAGCGCATGTGCTCTATCTGTTCCACAGAGTGGTCTCCAAATTTCTGGAAGAGACAAACAGAAGTTTGTTCTGTATTTTATGATACTTGTATTAATTGGAAATACAGCTTTTAAACTGTGTGAGACCTTGAAGAAAAAGCATACCCAGTCTCTAATTAATCCAGGTACTCATTCTATACCTGGTCTTGTGCATGAGAGCACTTTAGTCAAGGAATCTGTAAACATGTGTGTTAACTTTCAAAGCATCCAAGCTGAATTTAACCTTCTTTAAAAATCTAACTTAACTGACTAGTAGATACAAGGAATTATCTTACCTCATAGGAGTCATGAATCAGGTTTGCTATTTCAGTCACTGGAGAGGGTTCCTGGTCATCACTGAAGAATGCATGGTGATTACCAATAGGTGGCAGAGGGCTTTCCTCATTTTTGACATGCTCTAAAAACCTGAAGGGAGGAAATGTATAAGAACACAGATCACATTGCACTGTGCTCTTCTCAATTCAAATAAGCAAATAAGTCTTATGGCTCAGACTTAGAAATAAATTGAGTTTTGGGCAAGCTAGACTTTTCAAAAATGCCCTTGTGATTACTCATCTGAGGAACAGCAAGCCCGCCAAATGACTAAATACTGCCCAAGGAAGAAAACTTCTGTCTCCTTGAAGTCTGGAGCAGGAAGCCAGTCAGTCTAGGGAAGGCACGAAGAGCAGCAGTAAATATTGCACGCTGACGCAGGCGATGCACGCTCAGCAGTGCCAGGAAATTTCACAGGACATCTCGTCCAATGTACGAAGCCATTGTTTAAGGCAGACACTGTGACAGCAGCAGCAGGGTGAGAGAGAGGGGCCCTGGTGCCTACTGAGCAATGTCTTTGTTTTAGGGCAGAACAGCCTGTGATGGAAGGAGCCATACCTGCTGAGGATCATCAGGGCCTGCCCATCATCCTTGCTGTTACACAGATCCACAGCGTTGGCTTCCAGTATGGCCAAGCCCAGCTGGAAAATGGCTTTGATGCCATCATAGAAGAAGCAGTCCACAACATTCACAGCACTTTCCAGGGGCATGATGCTGAGGAAAAGGGTAAGGAACCAGGAAAGGGAGATGGAAGCTAGGGCTGTCAGATCCTTCATATGTTCAGCCAGCTCTGGAAGTTGCTCTTTTATAAGCTCCTCAAACACTGACTGGTCTACCTGAGCACCTACAAGTCATAAAGGAACAGTATTAGCCAGGACTGACACAGGAAAAAATATTTTTTAAGTAATCACTGCTGTGAACTATTAACTGCAAGACTTTTTTAAAATTCAAACCAGCAAGAGGCACACACATCTACAATGAAAAATGCCATTATCTTCCTGCTGTGATCTCAGCCCAACCCTTGCTTCCATAATCCTTACAGAACAACTTTCTGCAAAAAGTGTGTTAATTCTCCTAAGTGCCTTTAGGGTGCAATGAAACAGCAATAGCAGCAGCTGTTGGTCGTGGCTACAAGAGTACATAATAATTAAGTGTTAGCAAAAGTAATCTTAAAGCATTTTATTGCTCCACTTGGGTTGTATAGAGTAAAAATAAGACAGTACACATTCCTCTCCAATGTATTTACTCAAGCAAGTGGGCAGCAAAGGTTTTGCTCTAAGTGAGAAAATACAGGATGGAAGTCCAGATATGGCTACACACCAAGCAGGAAGAATATTTACATGGAAGTACATGCACAGATACAAATATATATACTTACAGGCATACGTATCTACACATAAAGAACAAAAGATTTCTGCAATGCCCAGATAAGATTTCCAAACTGTCCCAACCA
Source organism: Cinclus cinclus (assembly GCF_963662255.1). Lineage (NCBI taxonomy): Eukaryota > Metazoa > Chordata > Aves > Passeriformes > Cinclidae > Cinclus > Cinclus cinclus. The sequence goes on from NC_085047.1 coordinate 87,973,245, forward strand.
GTTTTTCCAAAGGGAGCAGATCTGGGCTCTGGTTTAGCTATTAGCTCAGTTCTGCTTTGTCAGCAGCTGTTACAGAATCAATAAAGTTTCTTCTCAATGAAGTGGACTGTGTCTACAAACCAAATCTGTGACATCAGGGCTTTGACCAAAGACACTGCAAGTTAAAAATATTCCCGAACACAAAATGCAGTTAGCTTTTCAATTATTTTCTCTTTCTTCTCAAGTTATTGCATTTCTTTCTTATAGTTCATATTCTGCTAATATTAGGACATGATTTTAATTGCTGACACATATATCCCTAGCACTCAAAACTTCTGTTGTTCAAAAGCAGAATATAACCTGGACAATTTATGGAAGAGAGCCAGCATCTTTTGGCTTAGCATCCAAATCACAGGGGAAAAAATAGCTATGATATTTCTCTGTCTTAGAACCTTTCACATCAGGCCACAAAGAGCTTCATCTGGTGACTGAACAAACGTTACAGCACCACAAATCAAAAATAAAAACCCATGGACATCCAAAAAGCTTTTGAGAAACACATCAAACATGATGCTTTGAAGAAAAAGCCTCCCATAGGATTGAAGAAAAGGAGAAAAACAGAATGGAGTTACTCAACAGAGGGCAATTTTTGTTCGGGTTTTTTCAATAACACAATTTAATAGCCATAGCTAACACGGACCCAAAAAACAGAGCGGGATTTATTGGCATTTGAAGGAAGCCAGAGACAGATAGGCAAGACATGTATAAATAGATCATTCCAAACTCAGAGACAGCACCGGTAAAACCAGAGCTTTAAAAGGAATGTGCAACACTGCCTAGATCTTTCACATATCTTCATATAGTAAGTGTTGCCACTGTAGATGAAATTCAAGCAACATATTAAAATGGACTGTTCTGTCCATTTTCTCGTTAGGGTACAAGAAAACATGAAATCTGAGCAAATTAATAGGTATTACAGCATGAGACCATAACAAGGGAGGAAAATACCAGGGCATGCATTTGAAAAATGATGACCTTAGATGCAAGATAAATGACATCTTCAGGACTGGAAAGGCATATCCGAGAAATGCAATAAGGTTTACAGTGTTTCAAGAATTAGTGTCAAGTTGATGACAGTCTAACAGGTAAAGTGGGATAAGATGCCCTGCTGGTTTATGCAGGGGATGGAAAAGTCATGGTAATTGAGAATAGAATATGCCTGACCCTTGCCACCATTCTTGACCCCTGTACAACTTGTTTCTACCTTGCACCTATCTGCCTATAATTTCCTCTATGCACTGCAGAGAAGAGAAGGACAGAGGGAATTCCTGAAGGAGGAGACTAACTGCAGGCTTTTCCCATTTGCAAGCACTGAAATAATGAAAAAGCTCATGAAAGGGGTCAGAGCTGGCAAGGCTGAAGGAGGAAGATGAAAGTAAAAAGGTAGAGCAGGACTGAACTGCCTAAGTTTTGAAAGCAAAAATTCTAACTAACTAAATAAATATGCACATTAATAAACAGAAGATTTTGAAAGTCATAAAGAAAAGGTCTGAGACAAAAGGAAGCTAAGAAGACCTGTTACAACCAAGGTCATTAATTTGGTAGCTGTTTGGACTGTTGAGATTACTAGCTGACACTGAAGAGGAAAAGCACAGAGACGGGTGCAAGGTCAGAGATCGACAAAGTTTTTGAGAGATCAAAATTTGGACAACATTATTGGCAGGGTGCACAAAGAGGAAAAGTTTGGTCCTGGAAGTGTTACGCAGGAAGAAACAATACAAAGTTTACACAAGAGCTGGTAGCAAATCAAAAAAGAAGGTCGACTGAAATGTGGAGCCAAGAACACTAACTCAAACAACAGGAACCAGAGGAGGGGCAGGGTGGAAATGATCAGTAGCACCAATTTGGGCATGTTAAGTTCTAGGGTAAAGCAGAGCTGCAGAAGTAAGTGCTCAGTGAAGCAACCATGCTGCAAAACTGCACCAGTGCCACTCAGCAAGGGAGAGCTGGGCAACTTCCAAGCTGAACTCCTGGCTTTTCACACTGGTGAGCCATGGCAGTAGAGAGACACAGTACTCTTTCCTTAGGGTAAAGAGGGCCAGAAAATAGAGAGGCAGGACAACCAGAACTTTTAGTACTTAAACAATGTAGGCTGTAGCCATGGCAAGTGATAGGCAAGATACAAAGCATTAAGAACAAGGCAGGGGTAAAGCTGGCCAGGTGAGACAACTCGTTAGGCTGGGCAGAGAAAGCTGCTTAAGGGCAATAACCCAGCAAGCATCAAAGTTATGAGTAATCTCAAGCATGCTGTTGATACCTAGAAATGCTTGAGTACTGATAAAGCTGTGTTTCTCCTTTAACCAAGGAAGGAGACAGACAAACATGGAAGTCAATTACCAAAAGAGCAGTTTAAAGTCACATTTGGAGACAAGAAGAAAAATTCTGACAAGTGCGACAGTTACAATGCCCAATCCACTAGCAGAAAATGCCAGTGGCATTAAGAGTATTACAAACCACGCTAAGCATCCAGCTAAACTTTGGAATAACTCAGCTTTAACTTACCTTCTTGCCAGTTCAGTGACAAGACAAACTGAACACTGACACAGTGTCTGGAAGAAGGTATGACAAACCCATCCTTCAAGGAAAAGACTGGAAATATTCTCAAATGTCTCCTTCCACTCCACAGGCAGCACAAGAGTGCCCAGACCATTTCTAGCTCCCAGAACCACTACTGCCAGGGATTTGCTCCTATCCTCACTTCCTCACATGTGACCCTGGTCCCTCTCTTAGCCACAGCAAGGGTGGTGTAACAGCAGATGCTGCAGCAATGGACTAAGGTTAAAAAGGAAAAGCTGTCAAACATTCTGTAAGGGAAGGAAGTGACGGCAAAGAACAAATACTACTCAGCCCCTCTCTTTCTGTGCATTAGGCATTCTGCACAACAGTCTTAAAAATACTGACACTTTACAGGAGACACAGCATACACAGTGCATGGCAGAGCTCATTACTCTAGCCCTCGTTACTAAGGGCTAGTGTAGATGCAAGCCTGCATTGCTCCAGCAGCCGGGCAATTCAGAAAGTTCAGATCACAAAGCAGATCTTTATCTTAAACAGCCCAAGTCTCTAACACTGCAGAGTCCTAGCCAAGACTGCAAGCTCTTCTATTTATGTAACAGGCAAAAGTGTCACCATCTTCTGACCAACAGGAAAGAAAAAAATAAACTGTAAAATTGAGCACATATTTACAGATCTTGCAGTTCGAACTCTTCAGACCAAAACCAATCCTGGCAGTCACTGGCGCTGTCCCTGCATACCACACAAGGAGATGGAGCACCTCATCCGTGGGATCTGGACCCCAGGTGACCCTGAGCATTTTCTCCAGCCCTGTGCCATATGGCTGCCCCTTGGCAGTCTGCAAGGCAATGATCCCAGTCTGCAAGGCAATGAACACGAGCTCACCTATCACTCGGTGGTTGAAGTAATCCGGCAGCATCCGCTCACACACAGCAACCAGCAGCCAAAAGGCTTCTTCCTCTTTGGCATACAGCAGCAACACAGAGGTCAAAATATTCATAGACTTACAAGGGCAAAGAAGAACATGGGATTTGTTAGTGACAGCAAATCCTACTGACAAAAGCTCAACTGTGGCTATTTTTATAGAAAGAAAAGTAGCCTAACAGGATGTAAAGAAAAAAAAACAGCAAGAAAAAACGAGAATAGACAGCAAATATTTAATTGCAACTCATAGGCATAGCAAGTTTTCCAAGCTTATGTATTCTGCTTTTCAAAGGAGTAATAGGAAACAATGGAGAAAAGCACAGTACTGGATTAGCCAAGAAAAAAGCAGGTAACCAATACTGCAAGATGTTTTGGGGCTGCTTTCACTGCCCCCTATTCCAGTACCAGGACTACTTGGATGTTTATCAGAATTCAGGGAGTTGGCCAGCTAGACAAAAGTACTTTCACCATTTATCATCAGTTTTGGAAGAAAATGGCATAAAGGTTCATTAAGCCTCTGCCCCAATGCACTACATAAATCTCATCTGTGTAGGCCAACTCATCCTGCACTGTTTCCAAGTATTGTCCAAGAAATGCACTTTTGAACAAACAGAAACATCAGAAACAATTTTTTCCCCTTCTTTAACTGTAAGTGTAGTTTGCAGAATGCTGAAGGAATATTATTGGTAGGACAGAGCCTTTTGGTGAGCCTATGTGCTCATTTTCCAAGGAAAATTGACACTTAGTATCTAAAATTATGTACTTTTCCAACTAAAAGGGCATTATTTATCAAAAGCACCATTAAAGCACATTCAAGAGAACAACAGAGAGTGGAAAGAAGGGGGATAACAAAGCAGGGAGCATTACCCCACTGTGAATTTCTCACCTGGCAGTATCCTATTTTGGGGTTCCTGTGCGCGTATGCCGTGAGCACCCTCCTCAGGGCAGCTATCCCTGTCTCGCTCTGGAAGGCCGGGTGCTCAGGCAGAGAGCGGTGCAGGTCACGCTCGATCTCCTCTGTTGCCATGCAGCACTTGCCCATGGATGCCTCCACCAAGTGTACGTAGTAGCCAGGATGCGATGCGAGATCCGTCTCAGCGTCTGAAGGCAGCAGGAAGGGAGAAAGAGGAAGATGGGAGCGGATAAGGAGAATGCTAAACCTAAGTGTTGTGGGAATTACTGTTCAAAAGGGCATAAGCAAGATGGTTTTCCCCGAGGTCTGTGAATATCAAAACCTAAAAGACCAAGTCCTAGTAGAATATATATCTTGAAAACTAAGTATTAGCAAAATTTACATGACACAACATCATTCAAAACACTTTGATTGAGCAAAATATGTCTCCAGCAGAAAGTATTGGTTTGGGTTGAAAGTACTGGTTAAAGATCATCTCATTCCAACCTCTCTGCTGTGGGCAGGGACACGTTTCACAAGACCAGGTTGCTGAAAGCCTCACCCAGCCTGGCCTTGAACACTTCCAGGGATGGGGCATCCATAGCTTCTCTAGGCAACCCGTTCCAAGTGCCTCACAACCCACACATATTACTGGGAGAAATGTACTCAGCACTGTTCGCATCTTTCAAGGAGGAAAAGCTCCACATTTACAAATGTCTGAATATGTCATATATTGGATTAAGGAGTAAACTTGAGATCATACTGTAGGCACATTCTGGCTCTGCCATATCCGTCAATGAAATGAGCTGTTTTTTCCATCTCCAGTTTCTGTAAGCCCTGCCAGCATTCAACAAGAACCAGAAGCAGGTCTGCCAACTTTGAGATTGTCATTATTTTGCAATAATCTGATTTGTCTAGGGCTAACTCAGTATTTACTCTACAATCTAATTGCTGCTTGAAGATGAACATTGTTTTATGAAAACATTATGATAATTTTAACTTACATAGATTACAAAGATGTTATTTTGAGTCTTCTGTACATCATAGGATATCATCCTGATATAAAACTTTTACAGATCTACCTAGGTACTTCCTTGCATATATTAGTTCAGTTCAGGTCATGTCTTTTTCTTAAGTAGTATCACAGGTTCCATGTAAAGGACATTTAATTGCCCTTGAGAGATTTCTTGCCTGGATGTTTGAACCAGATGATGCCTACAGCCAACATTTCTAAGCATGCCTACCTGAGAAAAGCAGCCAGAGTTTGCCTCTTAAGGATTCGGGAATTCCCATAGCAACAAGTTTTCTGATTTTCTCTGTGCGAAACATGCACACAGTTCTGCCATACTCTACAAAATGGTCATCCCACAGGCTCTCTTTGATTTGCTCCCTAGACTGGGAACAAGAAGATATATTTTTTAAAAAAAAGATCAGGTGCATGTAAGAACTGATAAACAAAAGCATTTCACATATTAGAAATTCCACAAGGTATTCCCTTACCAATGGAAATGAGAAGCCTGCTCTAGGGACTTCGACTTTCCCCACTTTGCATATCTAATTCACCACACAGGGATAAAAATTATAAATATTCACCATAAAGAAATGGGGGGAGAAGAAAAAAATCCAAGCAAATAGAAAAGCTGTTATCCCACATCTAACTTCTCCATCTAATATGGAGTGCATTTTACTAAAAATGTCTAACTGTCTGAATGTAACCCCAGCTTTTTTAAAAACAAAACTAAAACTAAAACTCTTACAGCCTTCCCCAAATGTTACATACCTTTCCAAAATCAAGGCCTGGCATTCCTGACTGATGAAAGTCTGACATTAGTGCTTCTGCATTGAGCAAGTGATTGTTCTCCTTTTCACATTCACTTCTCTCTTTCCCTTGTGAAGCCTCTGTTCCCAGACACCCAGGCTCATCATCCCCCAGCGTGCACATGGATCCAAAGGCAAGGCTGTTCTGCAATGACAAATCAAAGTGGCAGTGACTGAAAAGACTAAGAGCTACATCCTCAACTGTCCTCAAGTCACAGAGCTGAGTCACCCTTTGCCATTTCCATCAAAACCTGTTAACACATTTCAGGAGAAAAGGTATTACTCAAGACATTATACAAATTGTCATTCATTTGCACCTCAGAAAAAGGGTTTTTACTTTAAAACAGAAGTCATTTGGTAATTCTAAGTGTCCTTGATGACAAGCTACCAAACAGTTTTCTACTGTTATGATTTGAAAGATAAAATCAGAACAATTTAGGTTGGAGAGGACCATATTTTTCAATCCCCTGCTCAAAGCAGGAGCCCTCAGCCCTGATTGCTGGGGTCTGTGCCAGTTAAGCTCAGTAGCTCCAAGAAAGCAGAATGCACTGCTGCTCTGGGCAGCCTGGTCCAGTTTTGCCTAATAGTGAGATGAAATTTCTCTCTTTTTATCTATTTGTATTTTTCCTTGCTAAATCTTGAAGCTGTGGCTGCTTGTCTTTCAAATGGCATATGGAAGAAGAATTTGCCTTTATCTTCCAACTCCCCAGTACTTGGCAGAAGACTGGATGAGGAAGCCCTGCTCCCTCTACCTCTCCTTAAAAAGCATGTGCTCCAGCCCTGACCATCTTACAGCCCACTAGACTTACTCCAAATTATCCATGCTTTTCATGTGTAATCAAGCAGAGTCAAAACTGGACACAGTGCATCTGATCAGCCTCCCAAGTGCTGAATAAAAGGGAATAGTAACATTCCATGACCTGCTGGTTACAATCCTGCTAGCACAACCTGGTATGGGGCTGTCCCTCTGCATTCATTGTAAGAGCACACTGCCGACTTACAGGCTTGACTTGTTCATGACTCCTCCACCTTTTCCACACAGCTGTTCTCCAAACAGCCAGTCCCCAGCCTCTCCTGTCACACGGGCTTATTTTGCCAGGTTTCACATTTGCTATTGTTGAGCTTTGTGAGTTCTCTATCAGTCCATTCCTCCAGATTGTTGAGGTCTCTGTGAAGGGCAGCCCAACCGCCCAACATAGTCCCTGCTCTCCCCAGCATGTCAATCAACTATGCTGTGAGTATCCTCTATCCTGCCAGCCAGGCCTTTAAAGGTGGCATCAGATAAGCATTGGCTCAAGATCAATTTGGGGGCCTCCCAAAGAAGGCAGGACAGTGGAATAATGGATAAACATATTGAATTAATAATAAAATGAAAGTTCAGTACCTGATTGTTATTTTGCAAGTTGTTGCAGTGCAATGGGTTGCCAGAGTTCACCTCTTTTAACCTCTGGAGCAGGTTCTCCACCAAAATATCCCGGTCCTTCAGCTCAATGAACTGAAAGGCTGTCTTACTCCTTATGCTAACAATGATGGGATTAGGGAGAAGGCTTGTATCCTCCATCTTCTCTATACTGATGACCTTTTCCAGAGACATTACAGAAAACACATTAGGCACCACATCCACAAAAACATACTCAAGTATTCTACATGTAATAAAACACAGCATTTCATATGCAAGCTTTAAATGTGGTTATTCATACTGGCTTTCCTTGATCAAACACATCCTACTGCCTGAAGTTCATGGTCTCTTTAGAAGCTCAAAGCAGATGCCAAAAAGTATCCCAGATGCCTTTTTTTTCCCTAAATTACTTTGCATTCCACTTCTAAACAGGAGACTGAGGGAAAAGATAAGAAAGGAGTGTATGATTAAAAAAAAAACATTTCTAAAAGGATCAACTTGACCAAATTCTGGGGGTGGAGGAAGAAATTTTCTTTCCCACCTTTGAAGATGGGGAAAAACAGTTGTTTTGTTAATATTGATTAAGAATACAACACTGTTCCCATATTGTTTTCTGTTTCTGCAACAGTGGAAGGTAAGTTGCTACAGCTACAATATGATTTAGATGTTACTCTATTATTAGTCGAGGATGAAAGGAAAGCTTTAATTAAGAGATAATAACAGCCTTGTACTCACAGCAGATCAGACAGGTGTTAGCTGACAGCTTCCTTCTCCTGTTCTACTCCCACCACCTTCCCTTGTGCTCTCCCTCCATTTAAACTTGTCTCTTGATTTCATGGATATTTGTCAGCCCATCACTGCATCCATAACATCCCCTCCCTCTCTCTGCCCTACAGCTTGGCAAAGTACCCACAGGTTTGTTAAAGGTTGTCTGTGGAGGGAGAGCTCCCTCCCACTTGTGTTGATCCCAGGTAAGAATGCTTTTGCATTGCTGGAAAGGGTCAAAGCCAGTCTCCATCAACATCAAGCTGGATGTACATGTTTGTGGAGCTGGGAGGGGAGCCTTGTCCAAGTCTTGGGCCAAGGAGATTCTGTTTTTGCAGTGTTCTGTCCTCCTGCATTACCTGTCCATACTTCACTTTGAGGATAGTGTTGAATCACCCATATTTTTAGGAGCTCAGGCCCTAAATGAATCCCAGAACAAGCTGTACAAGAATCCTGTAGGCAGGATGCACATAAGCATTCTGCTTTTTCATCAAACAACTCTTTGCAGGTAAGTCAAGTGGAAGCAGAGGCTTAGGACAGAAAAAGGCAGACAAGGACCCAAAGTGAAACAAACAAACAACTCTACCTCTCTAAGTGGGATGATAACAGTGCAGCAGCCATTTTCTTTGCTGGCAAAACAGATATAACTGTCTGAAGTATACATCCTCCCCACTGTGTGACAGCGGCTGAACGGCGTCCAGAGAGAACAGTCCACAACTTCGTGCAGCTTCTCCTTCCTGGGCAATCTGAAGAAGGCCCGAAAGAATTCATTCTGTGCTCTGGCTTCAAGATCCCTTAAGAAAAATCAGCAAGAAAGAATCACAAGATCCCGAAAGCCAGGACATGCAGTGTGAGGTTAATTTTTCTTGTTGGCCTCACCAAGAGCAAGGAATACAGAATAAAAACACCATGCACAGCAATCTTCAGTGCCTATGTGAAAAGAGCACTATATAAGCAACTTTGAAATATGTTAAAAGAAAAAACATTATCAATAACTGTTTTTTAACAATAAGGTCAAAAGCAACCAGTACAGTAACTAGGAAGGGAAAGTAATTTGAATCAGCTGTTTTGCTGGTTTGGGGTTTTTTAAAATTATTTTTTAACCATGCATTTTCTGTGGCTGCTGTATGACTGTACAGGCTCCAAGAGTTACAAATTTCAGTGCCTAGGAGATAATTAAATCTTTCATCTGATGAACATATATTGAGCAAGAGAGATTAGCTTGATGTTCCTTGTTTCCCTTCACAGTAGCATTACTAACATCACCTCAGGGACTTGCACCTGCACCCAAAAGTAATGCATTTGCTCAATGACTACTTCCAAAGTGGTCAGTAATAGGAGTGTTAATAATGATGGAATTAATAATAATGAATTTTACATGATGGAATCCTTAACTTGCAGAGGTTTCAGTCTCACAGAGCCCTCAGAACACTTTCAAAATGCAAAATAGTTTCAGGTCACTTACAGGCTCAGTTGGGAATAAAAGAACCAGCCACACTCAGTTTGAACTCGGCCTCCTTCCAGCCACCCATCCACATTTATGGGGAGAGAAAAGTTTAAATAAATGAAACTTTCATTACTGAGCCACGGTTATACAGACTTGGCTTTGGGGACTTATTTTTCTTCTCCTTTCTTAATGAAGAAGCCTGCAGTAATTTAGAGAACTATGCAATTATATTATAAACAGGCCATGGCTATTAGCTCACCACCAGCAGCTCCAGAAACATTAGGGCTTAAATTCTGTAATTTACTTTACTACAAGTAAGTTTTTCCTAGCATGATTCACCTTAGGGAAAAGGAAAAAAAAAAAAGGAAAAAAAAAAAGCTTGATTTTATGCCACTGAAAAAATTTAAAGCGTGGGCTGTAACACAACAGGGAGTGGTACCTTGGTGCTGTAAATCCCCTTTCCACTCCTTCCTTCACCCTGCTCTTCTGCAGACACCTTCCCTCTACCCCAGCCCTGCTGTTAAAATATAAGTTGAGACAAATTAAGCCACTGCCTCAATAAATAAATCGATTTTGTTTGGGTTTCAGAATTTTCTAGTTTAGTTTAACCCACAGAAAAAGACATAGCCATGTGAAACAGGAAGGAAGACAATCCAGAACAAACTGAGACCTGAGAAGGGAGGATCTGTATCTGCAAGCTAGAGAAAAGACAGAACGCGCTCAACCAGCATTCAGCTTGCTTCTTTCTCAAGCTTTATCTTCCTTAATAATATTATCCAAAGAAAGCAGACAAATAGTCTCCTGTTTTTCCAGGGAGAACAAAGAGAAACCCTCTTCGTGAAGAAAGACAAAAACGTTGCTCCTGAACTAAAATTCCACAGCGAGAGCAATTCTGATAAGTGCCTGCAGCGATCTGCTATTGTGACAAAGCTGGATCAGGATATGCCTCCTAGTTAACTCACCACTAAAATATTTTCCATTTTTGCACAGCACAGATGAATGCTGCTGATAGCATCTGCAGTCAGGTCTGGTAGAGCTGTGCTCTCCTGCTATTGTGCTGAAAGGTAAGAACCTCCCTGCATCTACTCGGTTGTGAAGATTTCTTGACCTTTATTTGAAAATTCAGGCTTTATACAAAAGAGTGGGACCTCTGTTGAGGCACATGTTGTCTGTAATTTAAGAGGTGACTGTTTCCTATGCTCCAAAATCTGAAGCTTCTGAATTTTCAGGATTTTGCTGCACTTCTTGGGGCTGTGGGCTTCACATGCAGGGCCTTTCAGACAACTAACCACAGGATTTTAAGCTGAAGAAAAATAACATTAATCACATCTGAAACGAAGTAAATTCACCAGTACTGTATCCACCCCCCATCACCCTGTACCTGTGGAAGGCTGCCAACCCCAACGTCCCTGGAACTGCCTGTCCCCCCATGACTCACACACAGGCTCACACAGGAACACCACAGAGACCACACCACAGCCAGGGCTGCCCCAGAAACAAGTGATGAAATGGGCCAGCCTGCTTGGAGGAGGGATCCCAGAATGAAAAATGGTAGCAGAGGGTTGAGATGCTGTCAGCTTAACACTGTGGGATCAAACAAGAGATTTTATTCCAAAGTTGAACACCACGAATATATTTCCTGTTAAGCAAACAAATTCTAGTGCTTAAAAGCTTCCCTTCATAAACACAGCCAAACAAAATTAGAGTTAGTTAAGAAATACCCAACCATACATCTCTAAAAAACCCACAAACAAATTTAGCTCTAAAACAAGACAGGCAATTTGTTTAAATATGATACAACAAAGCTGGCCCTCATCACCAAGTCCCACAGTTCCATTTAGAGTTTCACAAGACCTCCAACACCAAACAGAAATGCAATCTTTCTACTTGCACCCCTACCTGTTTGTAAGTTTCTACTCTCGCTTAACAATTTTCAAGTCAGTTTGGTTTTTAGGCAAATGCAGCATATTGAGTGGTACTAAACTAAAAAAAGGAAAGCTATCATTATGTAAAAATAATGCTCACTGAGTATTTACACAAGCATCAGAAGAATAAAAGGCAACTGCCTTGTTCCCTACTTTTCAAAAAACTCAGCAATTCCTTCTGAGTGCAGCTCCCAACTTGCATGGTACAGGATCATGGACTGCCTCCAACTCTAGCACTTCAAAGCGAACGGCAAGCCTGAACTGCAATAACTCCTTGTGTATGACCCCCATGTTACCTTCCAAAAGTTTTAAATTAAAGGAAATAACACACATAAGACTAATAAAATGCCTAAAAGCATCGGGACGCTTAAAATGCTATCCTCGCTGTCAAATGTTTTTCTGTGCTTGAAATCCAGCAGAAGCCAACTTGGCAAGATTTTAGCTCCGCTGAGTCACTTGTTGCCTGTCTAAAATCTAAACAGACTCATTGACCTCTCGCTTTAAGAGACAGATTACTAAATTCTTCTTACTATTGAGACTCCAGAAAGTTAGATACTTTGGAAATAATACATCCAACAATATATGTCTTGTTTATTAGAAGAACTGCTAAATTCATGTGGGAAGAAAGGCTTCTTATAAGCAAGCCAGGAGATGTTATCTGAGAAGAGCCAACATGGACTTGTCAGGACACATGTAAACTGAACATCATTCCCTTACACAGCAGGAACACTAGATTTGTAGATGAAGGAGTTGCAATGAATTTTTTAGCCAAAATTTATGAAAGTCTTGATATATCCTCTCATGGAACTAATAAAACTAGAAGTGACAAACTGTTGTACCAAGACAGTTGCAAAAGAGTACCTCAAAACACAGCCCTTCAGGGCTTCCTAATAAATTAGAAGGTTGTATCAAAAGGACCCCCTTGGGAATCTGTCCTAGATTAGCTTCTGTTCCATGTCTTCATCAGCAACCTGTATGATGGATCAAGAGCTTGTTACTAAACTTGCACTTGATGCAAGGCTGGCAGAGGCTAATGAACATAACAGTAGGATCAGGATCATATTTATATTCAAAAATTTAAGGGATGTTGTGGAAAAAAGCCATTACAAATATTTTCAGCCATACATCATAAGCTTCACAAATGCAGCATGGAGATGAACTCCACCAGGTGCCATCCCTTGGGGTTATGCAAGCTGAACAAGTGCCAACAGCCTCATGCTCACAGGAGGAAGAGGAACACTGGCTGGGCAGCATAAGTGCTTGGCCACCAAGATGCAGCATGGCAGTCCCAGCACTGGCAAGGTTTCTGGAGCAATCCTATATCCCATCACCACATGGTGCCTGCCCCCAAATGGCATCAGTGATGAATGTCCAGAGAAGGGTGACCAGAATGGCTAAAATCCAGACTGGTAAGAAAACCCTGGTGGAAGTGGGGCAGTACAGCTTAAAGAAAAAAAGAAAAGATACACATCAACCTCCAGATACACAAATGATTGCTCTAAAGAAAGTGAGCACTTCTGATCTCTTCATTAGTACTGGGTAGAAGAAGAAGTGACAGACTTAAAAATTGCAAAAGATTCAAGTTAGACCTCAGACTTCTAAGTGACATGACAGTGAAGTACTGGTATGGATCCTGATATAACCGTTACAGCAAATCCTAAAACACACACTAGGCAATCACAAAAAGATAATCCAACCTTTTGCTACAGAAAGGTAATAAAAGTAGGTTCTTTCTAGTCACATTCTCCTTGTTGCTCAAGGTTTAAAGCATTCTCAGATTCCCTCTCTGGAGGAATAAATGCAGATTGAAGTGACATTTATGACTCAGGATACTTCAAACAGTTTCCATTGAGCTTAGATCAGTGTTAACAACCTTCTTTGCCTTCACATGAAGCAAAGTCATTCTCATTGGTAATTCACAGTTAAACATGACGAAAAGAAACTGATGTGGTTAGAGCCCGGGAAAACATCTCACACTGTTGAAGCCTTACTGACACCAGCACTAAAGCTTTTAAAGTGTGGGTTCTGCTCTGGAGAATTTCTCACTACATTTGAGAAATGCAATGGGTATTTTTGCATGCTGAAAGAGATGGAAATTAAAAGTACAAGAAACTTAAACCAGTCACTGTTGCAGGCTTCTTTTTTAAAAAGAAAAAATAGTTACCTAATGTGTTCCAGTAAAATTGTATGGCACATACGTATGTCTGCAAGAAATGGCATTTGTAGGTATCAAACACATTCGGCTTTACTTTGCTTTTTATGGCAATTACCTCAATTAATCCATTTATAATCCATTGTTCTGTGCCTTATCATTTCATTAAACAGCACCAAAAATTGCCTACTGACTTGTTTGACTCTGGCCATGATATAATTTGTGTCACAGGCTCAGTGTCTCTGAGTCCCATCCCTCCACTGCTCAGCAAGATGACCCCAAGAGTCTCAGAAATGGCAAAGATTTATGGTATTCGGACTGATCATACAGATCATGAGAGCACTGAAAATCTATTTTTTTTAAAATAGATATTGAAATAAGCCTCTTGCAAAAGAAAGCCAAGCAAGCAAAAGCCATCTACAGCAACTTCATTAATTTATCAGAGCTGGAACAGTTCCAGTGATGTGTGTATCTACTTTCATTTTCATAGATTATTATTTGCTTCCAAATCATGTACAAGAATTAACAATGACAATTATTAAAGGGAACGTGTTGAGAGGGGATTGTTCTCACAGTACTGCAATGGCTTCAGGAAAAAAAGCAGCAACCAAAACTTCATACACCAAAAAATGTACAACATCCCTCTCCCCAAACATGTTAACACTAAAAACCAGTTTATCCACTATTCAAACTACAGTCTTGCTAAATAACCTTACATCAAAGTGGTTGCTGAAGTGGGACAAAGGGCACCAGAAACAGCAACTTATGCAACCACTACCTAGTTCATGCAGAGGAAATGGGATTTTGGTATCCTCCATGCTTCTCTGCCATCCCGAGTCACAGCAGAGGTTAGAGAACATCTTGACAAGGAAACCTCCAGTAAATATATTTTTGCCCTTCCTTCTCCCTCTGTTTCTTTAACTTTCTTTTTTCTTCTTTAGTTGGAGGGAAGGATGAGAGAACCTGTTTGAATAAGTGTATAGGATGGTTTCTCCTGCCTGACTGTTAATAGACACACTACTTTTCCAAAATGCCACAAGGTACTTACAAGTTGATTCCCTGAGAGCCCCTTTTCATAGCTTATTACTAAGCTTACACTTCTTTACAACTGTAATTTTATCTTCTTTCCACTCAGTTAGTGCCCCTGATTCAAAGACTATTTTGAGAAGTGAAAATGACAAAAAATTGGTAGATGCTGAAAAATACCTCCCCCCAGGTTTTTATTACAACTCCTCTGAATTTCTCTTCTTGCATTTTAACTTTTCAGCCCAAAAGCAGGAGGGTAAAATGGTAAAGCATGGAAAGGGGCAGAGATAGAAGCTATCACAGCCATATTCTACATTAACTAAAGTATATATCCCTACCTCTCCTGAGCCAAAAGCCTATAATGTTAAAAAAAAGTTACATATATAGTGTAAAAATTATGGTAGCTCTTGTATTCCAAGGGACTCTGGCTATTAAAAAAAAGCCTGCAAAGATGCTTATGGTTGCTCACCACTGTGTTACCTCAAGTGAATTCTTCAATAACATCACAGATGAAATCAGGGTATCAGTGTACATATAAAATTGCAGAGAAAGTCCATTTTACTGTTTTAAACTCCATTATGAAACTTTGCAAAAGTGTTGAGCTGAGATACAGGCCAACCACCACTGTAAAAATGTCCTTCAGAAACAATAAAACGGCTACCATCTTTCTTTGTTGGGAAATGATACCATGCATCCCTGATGTTTTAGTCAGGAAGCAACACCTGGGTGATTCCCTTCATACTCCTGGCAGAGGGAGAGGAAGGAAGAGCAGGAAAGGGCATGATTCAAGAGGAGATAACTGCTCCACTCACATCCCATTCAGAAAGGAAGTGTTTTAAATCAGCACCTTAACCTTGATGCCCCAAGCAAATTCCAGTTTGGGCTATTCCACCCTGCCCACCTAAAATTCCTCAAGAAAGCTTCCCTCCCCCTTTCTCGAAGCAGCAAATAAAACACAGAGTTGTGTGTTGTGTTACCAGCAGAGAAATAGCCATCAATCTTTCCCTGAAAGCCAAATGCATTTCTGTAGTGGGAGAAGAATGCAGAGATGCATTTCAGGGATGCAAGGGGTAAGAGCTGACAATAGCAACACCACAACTGTGTATTTTTTAAGTCCTGCAACTGCTTGCTAAATTGGCTTTGGCAATCACATTAGTGGGAATTCCCATTAATGTTTCAGATATGATCAAAATCGGTAATTGCAGAGAACTGAAGGCACTAGGAAAGCCTACCCATTACCAAAATTTTAAGCAAAATAATGATGCTCTTCAGAGAAGATAGAAAATATCCCTTACTGTAATCTTCCCCTCTATGGGAACAGTATTTTTGAAACTTTGTGCTGTTTAAGGGAAGAATATAAAGTTGAAAAACGTATCTTGCATACAAGTTAAAATGCACCTTTTGGATACACCGTAACACATTATAAAGGCTCTTTTGCATCCAATCAAACGAAGCTGTGAAATCTTACCCAGTTAACAGAGCAAACCATGAAGCCCACTGTTGAACCTGCTCATACATCAGTTTAGCTTTTTACCTCTTGGTAATCTGAGTAGGATCCTGCAGGCCTGGATCCAGTTCAAAGATTTCATTATCCAGCAGCCTTCGGAGTGTCACATCTGCCAGCTGCTCCATGATTCTGAAAGCCTCAGTGATATTGAGGAACGTGGAGAAGTCGCGCTCTTTATTTGCTGTAGTGACACGGACTGTGTCGGTCATGAAGACATTGGAGGTTCTTTCCAGTTTCTGGACCTCAACCCAAGGAATGATAAGTTTCACTGCAATCCAAGAAAAAAGTGGGTTGGAAACTTTGCTTACATCTTTCAGATTTAGGAAACAATCAAATTCAGAATGAAATGCAAACCAAAGAGGAGAGAGATTAATTTTTATGGGCAAGACCAAGCACATACTGAAATGTCTGTTATGACTTTACATTCAATCTCACCCACTCAAAAATACCTGTCTTTTCCAGAATCACCCCCTCAAAATTTTAACTATCTTCACAAGAAATATGAGACTGGGGCATGGTGCCTTTGCAGAACATCTACCATACGCTGTGCTCCTAACTCCTTTACCAGTCATTTCTGCAGCCTGCTTTCTTACCACCAGAAGAAACAGCTCATCTCCAGAATGCAAAGATAAGAGGGAAAGGCTTTGGGATCTCCTAGAAACACAACTGTAGGCAGGTGAAAAACCAATTACATGCACAGTTACTTTAGCTTTTAAAATAAAGCCAACTCCCATCAAAAGAAAGCTTTTTAGGAGACTTCTATGAAGTGTAATTATTACTATAAACAAGACATTTTAAAAGCTGCCTAGGCACTGGGATCTTCCCATTTTGGTTACTTTTTACTGAAAAGATGCACAGCCAAATCTTGCCCGAAACAGTAACTATAGTCAGACTTGCTTATAGAAAACAAGAAGTGTATGACCCTGTTCTCTATACTTAAAACTCTTGAATCATATAAATACAAGTAGCAAACAGAATCAGCTTGCTTTAGGTAACTACTGCAGGATGTTACTTGCCTCTCACATGAAACTCTGGGTAGCAATTAGGCTGGAAAGGACTTTAAAATAGATTCAATTTCTTCTTAACAACTGTTGGAAGCTTCCCAGGCTTCCCTGTGCCAGTAACATCAAAACTACATCCCCTAACATCCCTAGCTGGTCTCCTGATGCCAATAAAGCAATAAAAAGGCAGTAATAACAAACATTGTCATATATATACACGACACTTGTCCAAGATCATTAATTACATCAGGAGCTACCCTCAGCAAGTTTTCTGTACTACATGAAACACAGCTGTCAAGATTATTTGCAGATTACATTTTTTCTTACTTAAATAAAGGACAGCTGCATCAACATGCACAGACTGTTGCAAATGGTCATAAAATCAACTGTACCAGCCCAGCCATGGAAAGAAAGATTAAACAATGCTGTAGCAACAACACTGCTGTTCAGGCAGGTCAGAGCCACACAGCCTCTACAGTGTTGGCTGCAGAAAAAGCACAACAGCCTGTATGGGACCCAAGCCACTGATAAAAGGTACAAAGTATTCAAAGTTTCAGAAAAACACAAATTTAATTAAAAAATGTGAAGAAACCTTGGCATGCCCTTTCAAGCTATCTAATGATCTAAACCTCTGAAATCCTACAAATACTTGGAAGCTTAGCTAAAACGGCACTTATCCTGGAAAAAAATTTCCATGGAGTTTATAGTCAAACAGCCACAAATTAATTTTATAAGAAGTTGCAAACAGGTTCTAATATTGCATTCCAGGTCACTTAACACAAAATTAAACAAGAAGAAGGGAAAAGACTTGCCAGAAGCAGAAGACTTAACACTTTGCCTATAAAGAGATTTCAGTGTACAATTTGGGGGGATTCTTATAGAGGTGAAACACAATTGAGAACTAATTTTATTTCAACTCATATATTGTTTTTTTTCTCTGCATAGTATTGAAGAACGCAATAAATGTGATTTCTTAGCAGTATTTACAAGACCAGATTTAAACAGATTTCATTTGTGATTGCTACCTGAAAAAAACAAAGGCAATGAATCATTTGTTCTGCATGTAATCAGCATCAGCTTCGCAAACAATAACAAGTAGAACTGTATAAAAACTGGATTATTCTATGTAACACAAATATTTCATCAACATAACAAAACACTAGCCTAGAAACAGAAGTAACCTGCTTTACCACAATCAGTGAAGTGGGAATCATTTCGGCATATATGCTGCTTCCCACTGAGCTAGGGAAGTTTGTTTAATCAAAAGAAAATTCGGGGGTTTTCTCACATTTCCATATAAATGTATGAGAACACAAAGACCATACAACTGACAACATTGGTGAACAAACAGTGTCTTTTCCATGGTCAAAATAAAAAATTGCAAACATGTAATTGTTGGGTTTGTGTGGTTTTGTTGATTTCCATAACAAATATTATTAGAGATATGAGAAGAAATCTCTTCTTAAACAATACAGCATGATATTGCATTTCCATTATCATTTAACAACCTGTGGTATTGCATAAACAAAGTTTTTGGAAACAAAGGGTTTTTTGCTCTCCTTCCTCTTTCCACTGTTATCTATCATTAATAAGTATCATTTTTGCTTTATGTCCTTTGACAGACTGGCTATCTCAGATTTAATAAGAGAAAAAATCCAATGATAGTAAGAAGTAATGATTGACAAAGGATATTATTTAATACTAATACCAGAGAACAAGGAGATTAAACAAGAACTCACATATCTAGTATATATCAATAAATTCCATTCTACTCTTCCCAGAAAAACTCAACTTTTTTTTTTTTAGAGTGAATAACAAACTTACCTGCATTTCAAATATAAATAACTCCTCTACCTTTTGCTGGTATGACAAAATAATTGGCTTGAAATAATATAAGGGAAGAAAGGACCTCCAGCTCTAAGCATATCTTTGTATGTTTTCAGTCTTAGACACTACAAGTTACTATCTTTCTTAAGATGTGCTTCATTTTTAAACTTGCAGCTGTATCTCAATAATAAACTCAGATGGAATACAGCAAAGTTTTCTTAATTGTTATAACTGGCAAATACTGCTATACCTACAGCAGTACAGGTTTCTATTGCTAACCTTGTTTAAGTTCCAGCAGAATAAACAGGCTTTAAAAGACTACAGGTTCATGCACAATTTTACTAAACAGAGACATGCTACAGAGTTTAAAAGGCTACATTCATTTTTACTATCTTACATTTGTTACTTTAATTTTTATCTTCTAATATCTATTCTGACAGGCTTTTCATTCACCCAATTCTTTCTCTGTAGAGGAACACCACAACCAAATCCTTAGAACTTGCTGGACCATCTGAAAGTCTAAAAAGCCCCAGGACACACTTCCTGTGATCTTACTGCAGTGCTTTTCAGAAACACAAACAAGTCCCTAAATCACTGTTGTCTTTCCTTAAAAGCTTTGAATTTTCACCTGGTTCTCCAGGGCACATTGCTTTTAAGTTTCCTGGGCTATCTTCAGGCAGGCAGCATGACTCAGGCACCCCTGGTCCCACCAGCCCTTCCCCTACCACCCTGCAGCGATGCTGCGGTGACTCTGCTTCCCTGCCTGTGGGAGGCACCCATCCTTATTCACTGTTTTCAGCACTAAAATTTCTTATTTTAGAACTTGTAGGAGGTCTGCTACATCTTAAGGTGGCGTCACCATGTCAAAAAGAAAAACCAGATAGCAACTATGTCTGTGTGTCCTTGCAGTGTCATTTTTATTACTGGATTCATATTAAAACATGAAGGTTGAAGTGAAAATTAAACAGGATTTTTCACCTGAACAACTAAAAACTCAGAAACTAAACTTTAGAGGTGAACAAGGCTTTACATAAGAACCCTGGCTATTCTTGCTTTTAAACGTAGTAACATTTTTATCTCTCCCCAGCATACGACTTCTTATGCATTTACACTTACATTCTTTGCCCAGGAAGAAGGAATAAAAACAGAGATGATTGATGCTCAAATAAAGCCAGCCTTGCCGAGGAACCTTTCCTTTCCAACAGCAACAGGAATAATAGGTGATCAACTTCTCTGCTTCTGGAAAATTAAATCTGGATTCAAATTTCACCAGGGCTTCTCGGAACTTCTCAGGGTCTTCCTCCTGCTCAGCGAGCTTGCTGCTTGTTTCCTCTGCAATCAGTGCCTGAGCCCAGAACAAGACTATGCATCAGGATAAAGCTACAGTACTGACACTCAGGCAAGTTGCTACAAGCTACCCATTCAAATTTTAATAATGCAACACTTTCTTACAGAGAAACTCCAGTCAACTTGTAATTTTCAAAAATGGAGAAATTACTCTGGTGCTTGCATCTCTCATACCTTTTGAATGCTCCCAAAGGAAGACTTTTGGGAGGTTCTTTTCCTTATATATAGTTTTTTTTCAGTAAGTCTGGCAGAACCGTATCTCTGCACTTTCACTATGGCTTATGACTGTTCTTATTTTGTATATACAGAGCAAAAGTAGAGTTGTGTATACTGACCAGTACTATTTACCTATGAAGAAGCAAAGCAGTCAGATGTGTCAGTAACTTGAGAAATACCTGAAACCATTACAAACACGGTTTCAAGAACATCTATGTAAATATAATTAAGATTTCATATTTTTAATATTACAACAAATGAGTTAATTATGCATTGCACTTTGCAGAGAAATAAGCCATATGTTACAGCACCTGGTATAGTTTGCAATTACTAAGCAGTCCTAGTACACTAAAAGTCTAAAAGACTAAAAGTCTACAGCAGATGCAAGAGTCCAAAACCTTGGATTTAACATTAACTAATGAAACCTGAAGAATTTTAAATGTGTTGTGTTAGGTAACAGGCTGTCACCATGTTTTATCAAGAGAGATTAATTATATTTGGTATTCCAGTGTACTTAATATGCCTTTTTTCCAAAGAAAGAGGGATAAAAACCAGGATTTGTACAATGATGTTTTGGTTTTGTCCTCTTCTTCCCCAGATTCAGAGCCCACGGAGCTCACAGAAACAAGGTTAAAATTCACCAAAGACATTATGTTCCTACAAAATTTCCAAACTGGAAAAGAGGCTATGGAGGGAAGAGCATCCCACTAAAACTCTTAGCAAGAAAAATATTGTAGCAGGACCTGAGGCACAGCAGCCACCAGTGAACCCACACCCCCACCCAGTCATCACCAAGCTCCTCTTAAGAGTATGTATTTCATTAAAAGCAGAGCTCAGGACACCAGGCTTTCTAAGTTACTCCCCACATGGCACTGTTATTTTTAATCTGATTTATGGTCACAAAATTCCTTTTACTCTTAAAATTCTTTAACCTTCCAAAAGAATGTTCATTTCTCCAACCCTGTGGTGAGCCAGCAGCTTCATGTGCTTGCCACATCAGCTGCAAGAGCCACATAGAAAACAAGTAATATTTATGTGGTCAACAACAACTTCATGATGTTCTTCTAATAAACCATATGTAATTGGGTAGGGGAGGGTGAAAGTGAAGACAGTTTCCTTACCTTCACTTTCCCTTTGACAAAACTAACAATATCTTCTTTATTGTCAAACACAGACAAAGTATGGAGCAAGTTTTGTTCCAACCATTCCCAGTGTTGGTTTATTTCCTCTGCAGTGGCACCTAGAAAAACAAAAAATAGTATATTGAAACTAATCCCATAAAATAGAATTGATCATAAATTCATTATGAGAAATTGAACTTTTAACCTCAGAATTCCGAGTAGCAAACAGGTCAAAAAGGTCTCATTCACAACAGCACAGTTAGAGAAAAACAAAATCCTCATTGTTTTACAGAAATAGTTTTAGTGTTTTTAGTTTTATCTTCTCAAATGCTCTCAGCCAGCAAATGCTGCATTAAAAGTCAAAGCAGAAAAAACAGCAAAACTTCATCCTGAGCTGCTAGACCGCAGCTTATTCTGACATGATGTTCTGTAAGTGGCCACTGGAAACCTTTGATTAATGCCCTGCTCCCGAAGTCCCTGATCTTCCTCTCTCCCTCCCCCTCAATACACACATGCACACACACCCCACACACAAACACATGCACACCCTTTGAGAGGAATACAAAGCCCTCTATAATAAATAAACTCCCTAAAAAAGAGTTTGGTTCAGCAACACCTGAAGGTTCTACAAGAGCACATTCCTACAGTTTGGGGAAGAAATAAAGCAAACAAATCTTTGAATAATGCAGCTTTTCAAATCTTTAAAGCTTCTTCCTCTAAAGATTTGAGGGGTTTGCTGGTTCTTTAAATGTATAGTGTTCACAATACTCCAGAAATATTTCACTCATTACCGATTTGCTTTGGCTCTTTATGCTTGAAACTGAAATTGTCTCTGCATGATACAATGACGGAAAAGTCATAGCAAGATGGGTACCATACAGGGCCATCAAGGGAAAATCTGGCCCCTCCAGATCTTACTGGTCAGTAATCAGACATTATATGTAAAAAAGTAAAGGCAGTAGTAGTTGTTTCTCCTAGTGCCTTGCTTGTGAAAGAAAGAAGAGAAACAGCTGTATGAAAGACATCCAAATCATACATGAAATTAATAATAAAATTAATCCCTAACAAAAGACCCATTATCTCAAGATTTGTTTTGTGTGTACATTAGTGATGAATCATGTTGCCTCACAACAACAAAAAATGATAAATTTAAGTAAGGATTTTCCACTTCCCTCTGTTCTGTTTTCCATGTAGAATGCCAAGTGGCAGGGAAACTTTCCAAGCTTTAACTTCCCTGACAGGAAGGTCTTGTAATGGAACTTCTTCAATATCATTAATCAAGGTTAAATTTAAATTTTAAAAAATGATAAATTTAGAGACACTTCAAAGCCCTTGAGGTCAAGAAAACAAATTATATAAATGTTTAAGAACACCAGAAATACAGTAATTTTATACTGAAATGGTGGCAAAAAGCAAATACTGAGCTGAATTTTTATTTCTGAAAGACACCAAGTGCATGGGCAAGATGTTGGTCTGCCTCTTGTGAAATAAGCTGTGAGCAAGTTCCCTTTCATAGTAGCATTCACGCTACTGGGACTGCTCAGAGCCCAGGCAGCTGCTATATCCCACAGGGGGTCCTGCAATCCCTCCTGCCTGCCTCCAGGGTTTCTGTTCAAATACCAAAAGATCATTTTTGCCCTTTCATTTGGTCAGGTCAACTCAACTTTTTGAGTCCCTTCTTTATTTCTAATTTCTATTTTGTAGTTTAAAGTTGTCCTGTCATTTGACTCAAGCACTGCCAATCTTTTATTTCCATTCTGTATTCTTCTTCCTGTGCTGATGTTCTGTGCAGAATTTTATTCCACCTTCTACCCATCATCTTCACCTGCTCATGCCAAGTGTTTTGTCTAACCACTGCCTCATTCCTCAATATATTTTCTTTAAAACCACTTATCACCAAATCCTTTGCTCTCCCTCTCCTAAAATCAACTTTGCTTGACTGGGATCTGAGATTCTGTTTTGGCCATGAACCTTCTGAAAGGAAAATTTCAAGTGGCTCTGCACAAGGGGTGAGGTTAACCTTTTTTTTTTCTTCCTGCACTGGTATAACATGATTAAAACAACTCTGCCACAACAGCTGTGCAAGGATCAGACTTCCTAGCACCCCTCTGAGATTTGCAAATGTCTGTAACACAGATCTGACCCTTATTCATACATTACCATTTAAGCCTACAGCTCCTGGAACAGAGGACTGCCAGCACACAATGCAAAATGTCATTTTAATTAATTTTAAATTAACTGCCTGATGACATGATGGTTATCCACAATGAAGTTACACTGGGAGACTGGAAGGAGCTCCTGAAGCTGCTCATTGTCCTTGCTATAGAGCAGCAGGAACTTTAATTTGACTCACTGCTCCTTCCAAAGCCAGTAAGAGACTCCTAACACCATGTGTGCATGAATGAAATGCCTCTCTCAGACAGGGCAGAGCTGGGTGAGCAGCAATGGCCTCTTCTGTATGGGGAATGTCCTTCTTCAGCTTCCCAAGAAGGGGTTGGGTGATGCTCCTCTGACTCCTATTGCCAGCTCTCCCCTGGACATTCATGTCAGGGCTTCACAGCAGCAATATTATTCACAAACAGCTTCTGCTGCCATGGTTCTTTAGTTCTGTACAGCTCTGGCAACTGTGCATGTTCTACCCATGCAGCACACAAAACAGACCCCCTGCTTTCCGCTCTATAAGTCTCATTTTCTCAGGGATGAGCAATCATTCAGAAGAGCTAAGGAGAATTTTAGAAAACATTAATCATGTAAGTTTGTCTCAGCAAAATCCTTAGCCATTCCAACCCAGCAAGTTTTTCATTTGTAGCTCCTTCAAAAAAATAAAAAAAACAAACCAAATTCTGTGTGCAGTAAGAATGTAGGTGGGGCAAGGATCAGCTCCAGAAAGTAGTATTGCATGTTCAAATGTTCAAACAATCAAGAAGCCATGAAAGCAACACTTTTCCAGTGAAAGTTACCTGGTTACATCACAGGGTTGTAACAGCCTTGAAGGTCCTAAATTTCTCCATGAGACAGCTTTACTTAATTATAAAAAAGAGGGGAGGAGGGATAGAAAGCACAGAGCAATTGCAAAACAAAGAAAACCTAGCCAAAACAAAAACAGCCCAAATAGATTTTACGTAAGCTTCTTCACACACACATCTGGCCCAGGGAAAAAAATCCCAGTATTAATGGAGAAGATGCTGAGGGATCTCTGCTGATCCAAGGAAAAATTGATGGATGAGCATTTACAGAGGAAAGGGTTAGGGTGAATATATAAATTGACTCTTCCATTTATAGGACTACTGTGTCAAACTCTATTATCTACCTATTCCATGGCTTGATCTGCATGGCTTGAAATAATAGAATAGGATAGCATATTTTCAGTTGGAAGGGATCTACAACAATCACAGAATGGGAAAGGTTGGAAGGGACCACAATGGGTCATCAGGTTCAACCTCCCTGGTCAAGCAAGGTTATCCCAGTATATACTGCACAGGATTGTGCCCAGATGGTTCTTGAAAGTCCCCAGTAAGGGAGACTCTACAACCTCTCTGGGCAATATGTTCATTTAGTAATAGGCCCACATTATTCTTTGTTTTCTTTTTGTTATTGATGCATTTCAGGAAGCTCTCCTGGTTTTCCTTGAAGTCCTGGGAATCATCTAGTCCCACTGCCTGACCACTTCAGGACTGACTAAGAGAAGTTATTAAGGACATTGTCCAAATGCCTCTTAAACACTGGCAGGTTTGGTGGGACATCAACCACAACCATTCCACAGAAGGAATCCTCTTCCAGGATTTGGCCACCCTGTCATTAACAAATTGCTTCCAAATGCTCCCCAGTCACAGCTTTGAACTATCCCTAAAGAAAAACTACTTTAAATTTCAATGCTAGGATTTTTCAGATGGGAGGAGAAGGGATAAGAACAGCCTTTCACACTGGCCAAGCAACAGTGGGATGAATGGAACTTCAGATGGCTTTTACTGGGTCGCTGCAATTCATGTCAATATCAAGTTCCTGAAGACGAGCTTGACTTTCAGAAGTTGCAGAGACATTGCAAAAAGGATTAGTGTGTAACAGATCAGGAACTTTACATTCCCTCCCTCCCTGACAACTTTCCCTCGTAAATCTTCAAATTCAGTTTAATTTCAGTTATATTTCATTTTTTTAAATTTCAGCTATATTTCATTATAGTAAAGTGTGTGAAGACATTTCACAGTAACCAAGTGAAAGATTAGGCTGGTAAAAGCCTATACTAAGTAGCTTCTTGCTGTAAGGGACTACTACTACTGTAGGAAAAGATATGCATAGGAACAGAACCAGACTACTTTGCAACCGAGAAAATTAACACAGCAAACCACCCTCAGCTAAACAACTTTTCCACTGAAACTTAATGTTCCTATGTAACACTTTCTCAGTGATTTTAACCAGAGGTTAATTTGGTTGTTAAACAAGATTTGCACACGCATACAACTAGCTGGGGTTACCTGGAGCTTCCTGGACATGCAGACACTGACCATGCTCAGAATCGGTTTGGGGTTTTCCATCTGTGACTCACCAATAGCTATGGCCCAGTAAACTTCTGATCCATTCAATAACTCACCACATGCAATGGCAGAGTAAACCTGTGAGCCTGGAACTTGGAGTAAAATTCGGAACGGAGCAACACGTGCATTAGAGTCTAACACGGCATCCAGGGCACCAACCAAGCGA
The DNA here is from genome assembly GCF_963662255.1 of Cinclus cinclus. Classification (NCBI taxonomy): domain Eukaryota; kingdom Metazoa; phylum Chordata; class Aves; order Passeriformes; family Cinclidae; genus Cinclus; species Cinclus cinclus. The sequence continues at coordinate 87,999,863 of NC_085047.1, forward strand.
CCTGCAAAGAAAAAAGGGGGGGAAGAGGATTAATGCCAGTTTTCACTTCTGTAGCCTGCAAGCTGTTCCACATTTAAAGCCGTAAAATTAAAATACAGAATGTAATGGTAACGTTTCTTCCCCAGCTTTATGCTGTGATTTACAGGTGCTCAGAATGCAAAAGGCAAACCAGATTAGAAGATCAAAAGCATACAGAATTCTCTGTGTTTCTGGTTTTGCCTCATATATATGTATATAACCACAGAACTGAAGTGGAAAGACCTGAGGGCATCTTAAGAAGTTATTGTTCCAGCCCTGCTCTGAAGTTGGATAAGTACACCTATGTAAGTGGTGTTTGGTAAATACACCTGTAAGTGGTGTTCGTCTAACCTGTTCTTCAAAACCTACCATAATCAAGATGCAACAACTTCCCCAAGTAGCCTCTTCCACTGTTTTCATCAAATATTCTCACAACAAAACCCCAAAACAAACAAACAAAAACCAAAACCAACAAAAACAACCAAACAAAACATAAAACAGAACCAAACAAAAACCCAAACAAACAATGCTACCCTAAACAAACAAGTAAACTACCAAAAACTTAAACTTTCTTGCTGGAAATTAATCTTGCTCCCTGGAACATGCAGAGTAATTGGCCACAGACACTTCTGATATTAACGCTCAACATAATGAAAAAGTAACATCTTGGTTTCCCACCCTTTAATGATTTCTCTTTTTCTAAAGAAACCCAAATCAACTCACCTCTTCCTTAAGGGTCACATTTTTCAAACACCTCACTGTTCTTGAACTTACACTGGAATCTCTCCAGCTTATCTTTAAGCATGACACTCTCAAGTGGACCTGGTGTTCACTGCTACTGAAGTCTCAGCCACTAGCAGAATGGAGGATCACCTCCTGTGTCTTGTATATGTACTATTGTATCCAAGAAAGCTTGCAGCAGTATCCCACTGTAAAACAGCACTTGATTTCAATACACACAAATTCACTTTGAAGAGCTGCTACAATTGCTGACCCCAGAAAAGACTTTCCAGGGTGGAGAACACCTGGAGTTCCTGGAGTTTCTTGCTACACATTCCCCTGAGTGGGCAAAACTAAGCTATCAATGAAAAAGTTATCTGAATGCCATGATTTGCAAGCTGGCATGTTAAAGTAACTCAGAATTGGTATATGGTGCTTACAAATAGCAATTCAGGGCAGATTTATATTCAATTTTCCTGTGCATCCTGCAGAGACACAATCTCCTAAGGAGAGAGATGGCAGAGAATGAGGAACAGTTTTACCATGCTTCTTTTATCCCTAAAGTATCTAGGAAGTTTTCTGCAATACTTCTTTTTCACTTTGCACATGTAACTCTTTCAACTTGTTATATTTTTGTTTCTTCACCATTAACCTAACACAAAAGGAACTAATCTCCATCTCCAAAAGGTTTGCCAGCCCTTGGCACCACATGATGTTTTAAATATGGCATTCTCCAGTCCATCACCCAACTGATTTATGGAAATAATGGAGACCTACAAAGTCCTATTTGCGTTCTCACTTGGATAAGAAATGACAGGTAATTAATTTGAGTATAACACAACCAAATGGCATTTTAACCACTTTCCGGTCTAGAAGCTGTAAGAAGGTCACATGGAACAGCATCAATAACCTGAGAGTAAAGAAAACTATATTAAATACTTCCTCCTTGCATACACACACAACATGGATGATGCTTACAAAGACAAGCAGAAGTTGGACACAAGATGTCTTAAAACTGTACAGTGAAACATTTTTCTCACTTAAATATGTGACCAGATATTACACCCATCTATTTAAAATGGAGATCTGAATTTGCAGAGTGATGACACATATAATACCAGAAATTGCTACATGCTCTCCTATAACTACAAGAAAAACGCATAAAAACTCATCCTAGTATAAAAGGTAGCAAATCAGCTGTGCTCACAGAAAACAGTATGCAGAAAACTTTAGTGTTTAGCAGTCTTCAAAACAGCTGGATTAAAGCCAGTGAGAGGGAATCAAACGATGCAGAGAAAAAAAAAATAGGGTTTAACTTTCAAATTTCAGAAGAATTGAGATACCACAGAAAAGAAAAAGAAGAAATTTCTGTGTTGCACATGTTTTCTCCTGATGATAGGCCTAGGAGAATGATTTCTTTTTCATTTCACTCAAGTCATAGGAAAAAGTCAACTAACAGCAAGTGCTACCAAAATCCCTGGAAAATGCTTAATGAACATCTGATTTGTGAAATACCTTTTTCCTTTCAGAAACCATGAAGAAACACATGAAAGCACAGAAGCAGCTGCAAAGTTTTGCTTTACTAATTCTTAGCCTGTGCAAAATTAATTCCTTTTTCTCTTCCTGAATAACAGACCAGAAAACCCAATTCCTCTTCTCACTGTTTACTTCTGCTTACAATTTCATTTTGCTTACAAACTATTAAAAAGAAACCCACTCCTCCTTCAACTGTACCAAAAATAATCACCTCCCTTTTCTAAACTACCCACAGCTAAAATATTAACTCAGGATGACAAAGAGGAGCCAAAACCAAGACTCAAAGAGAAGAAAAAGAGTATGGCCAACAGGATACCTGCCAGAACAAAGCCTGGCCCATCTATGAGGGCTTTGCAAAGGGACAGCAACCCCACACATAAATCACTCTAAGCCCCTGCTCTGGCTGACAGGGACTCCTGTCCTGTCCCACCTCTGCCAGGAGGGGCTGCGGTGGGGTTGCTGCAGAGGGGACATAAGGGCAGCAAAGGAAAATAAGAGCAAGTCCTGCTGAAGTTGAGCAAGTACAAAGAGTGGGTCCCATCCCTGTGTTTGGGGCTCCTTTATTTTTTGGATGAGAGACTAAGAAAGGTAGAGAACAGGGAAAAGAGATTACTTCTGCATTTGCAGAAGCATGAAAAGGATTCAACACTAATATACACACCCTGGCGAATATGGTAATTTAGTTGAAACTGTGGTAGCAATAAAATTACAAAAACTAGAGGCAAAATTTTTCCAGTGCAAGTTGCCTCATAATTCATTTGGGGTAACTTTTGCATCATAACATTGAAAAACAACCAATCTAAAGATCTCTGAGTGAAGAAACACACAGTACACTGATTCTGAAACCTGCTTTGAAAAATACCCAGCTTGTGAGCAAACATCTTTCTCATAACATGTCCAAACAGTTGGTTCCATGGAAGGGTCTCTTATAAAACGGAATCTGTTTAAAAATCCAGAAGGTTATCTGGCCAGCAAGATAAATTACATTGAGTCTCTGGCTCACATATTGATGCTTCAGCTTCAGTCAGGATGATGCATACCTCTTCCACATCACAGACAACAGTGAAACCATTTATACTTCAGGACAACAAAAAATGAAAATGAAACAGAAGAGGAACAGAGAAGTGCTACCCTGGTTTTCTTCCCAAAACTCCCTTTTTCTTTTTTTTTCTTTTTTAAATTTTTTTTACCCTTCATGAAACAAGATATTTGGGAGGAACTTAAAAGTTCAGAGTAGCTCTTCCCCTTTAATGTGCCACTTCACCAACTTGATCTGATCTCCCAAGATAAAGAAATATTTCAGGAGAAGTAATTAACTGTACAGTAACTGTACTATGGAAAGCTGCAGACATGGGTTTACAAAGCCTTCCATGAACTCTGACAGAACATTGCAGGTTCCTCAAAAGGTGTAAGTTTCTTCATGCAGAAAGAATATTTTTAGACTAACATTCACATGCAAATGTCTGGTATAATATGCATACTTTTAACACATAAAGAGAAGAACACAGGAGAAGTAGAAAGACCCTTTTCTACTGAAATTATATGCTTCTCCTCAATAAATCTAAACTCTTCAGCTGGAAGCTGGATTTCGGATAGAGGCAACATCTATCTGTATTTTTCAGAAGTAAATTTATAAAACATATCTGGAAAACTCCCTAGAAATCCCACGCTTTACTTGGTAGTTTTTATTTCACTGAAACATCTACTTTCATGTATATTTGGTTGCTTGAATAAAGAAAATACTTGGATATCTCCAGCTAAAACAAGCCTGTTGTAGTTCCAACTGCATATCTATTTGTATCAAATGTACACTCATACTATGGATACAATACAAGAAATAAACCAAATTATAAAAATTAGCAAGGAACAATCTCAAATTCTACAACAGGTAGGTACTGTCTCTCCTTTACAGAGGTCAACCTGTAACCAAATAGAACACAAACATGACGCCATGCACTACGAATTTGCTGAGCATTTCTTCACACACATACAAACAGAAACATAAATCAATGATATTTCTATAAGGATCAGGTTCTCTAATGAACTATCCAAAATGCACTACTCTTCATCTTTGAAGATATTATTTCTTCCCTCACACAAAGATAAAAGATCCCATTACAGTTTCTCTTGTGTCATGTTCATAACTTATCTAGGAAAAGGAACATGTTTACATTAAGTTAACTTTACACCAACTTCTACTAAATGTTCCTTATATTTCAAACTAAAGAATGCAGGCTCCTTTTCCAAGTCACTGTTAATCATCCACATGGGATTTCTAAAATCGTTTTAAACTTCCACAACATGGGGCAGAGGATGAGTAAAGCTGAACTCAAACTGAAACACTATCTGTTTTCCACCTTTTATGACAACATTCATGAGGCAGTCCAAGACACCCTCTACACACAGCAAGATGATTTCTACCTATCTCCATCATATATTTAAGGCCTTAAAAGGAATTCTTAAAGAACTACTCAAAAACGGGGCAGCTGTTTCAGCAGCTAAACCATGCTACAAGGCAGAGGGACACTTAGGAGTCTGGGACTAATAAGTTAATAAAACCCTCCCAAAAAATAAAACCAAAAGGCCAAAGCTGACACTGCTTCTCTTTCTTTTTGGGGGGTGGGGGTGGTGGGAGGGGGGCACAGGGGGAAGAGAAAGGGGGAGAAGGGAAAAAAAAGGAGATTTAAATCTAAGTGATAAGGAAGCCTGAAGTTTTACAACACTCAGCATTGTTACCCTTTCAGTTCTACTTGTTTTTTAAGTAAGACATTTAGTCACCATAGCCAGGATCTTTTGATTAACATGAACTCATCCATACATTACAAAGTAGGGAATGAAACCCAGTGTAGTTAAAAGAAGCAACTACATGGGGTACCTGCAATTGGTCAGTAAGAAATTCTGATGGCATTTTTTAAATCTGGGGAACAGTGGGTCAGATGCACAGAGGCACCTGTTCCCACACAGCCTTGAACTTCCCAAATCAAGCACTTGCACCCTCTCTAGCAAAATCAAAGGGGTGACAGAGTCCAGCCTGCTTCTCCAGCATCCTGGGGAACACCTTTAGTCACTGTATACAAACAGACTGCTGCAGAAGTTTGAAGCAGAGAGAAAACTGTCCTTTTTCTAAGTCTACTTTGAAAAAAAAAAATACTTGAGATTTCCACCACATCTGAGACCAGCTCAGCTGGACAGATGTGCAACAACGCCTGACTTAAGAGTTTCTGCCAAATCTAGCCCTTCCAAGAAAACATGCACAAGGCCACCACCTTACAAGGACCCAAAGCAGATTGCCAAGATGCTCAGCAACTCCAAAGCTGAGGTTTCTTTTGGCTGCAGGCATCTGGCACTTTCAGAGTCAAGAAAATGATGGAACCACATGGTCTCTAGGGACTGCAGTGGCTGATCTGCAGGGGCATAGAAAAGAGCAGTTGGTGGCTACTCACTCATACTATGCAAAGCCATGCTTTAAGTATTCATACCCTCTTTTTTTTTTTTTCAATCAGACTAGGTTATTTTTGTAAGACAAAACTACCAAATTGGGGTTTTTGCAATTACAGTCACAGAGCAGCATTGCTCCAGTGCAAAACCATGAAGTGAAAAGCATGTCTTCATATTCATCCTTGGGAGCTCACTGCTGCTTGCTACATCTGTTCCACCACAGAAAGCTGGGGGCAAAAAGAAAAATAAGCCCAGTTGTCTGAAAAAAAGCTGTACTTTTACTGGAAAGGACAAAGCTCTTCCAGGCAGTGGAAGGAGCTAACAGTACAGTACTGATTGCTTCCCAGTGGTTGCAGTTTTACAAAGAGAGCCAATAGCTGCAAGAATCACTCTAAGCTGTTTAGGTATGGGAATTGGGAGAAAAGAACAAATCAAACAATTCACATGATCATAAAAATAAAGGTTTGGATTTTTTTTTAAGGACAACGAAATTGAACTAACAGCTTCAAGAAAGCAGAATTAATCTTGGCTCTTTGAGGCAGAGAAGCACTTCATACCCTGAATCCTAATTACACTTCACATAGCTTCCTCTATCCCGCAATGATTTGCAAACAATTAGAATGTCAGAAGAGCCATGTGGGCAGCAATCAGCCATGCTAGAGGAAGAAAGCAAACTGGCTGAAGGAACAGCCCACCACCAGGCAGAACACAGGGAGGGACACAGGGACACTTGGATGTACCCGTTCCCTACCCCCTGCCTTCCGTTCACCACGCTCCAGCTGAAACAGAAAGCTGCTTTTCACACCAACCAGGATAAGATCAGTCTGACAAAAGGGCTCTCCTGGTTCAGCATCAAACAGCACAGATTGCTTGCCTGGCTCTGCAAGGCATATCAGAAACTCTCCCTAGGACCAGTGTCCTTGCTGAGAGAGGGATGGGGGGACTAAGAAGCTGGTTTTCATCAGGCCTCCACTACCCCACCACCCAGGAGCCCTAATTTGTGACCCTGACCCCATGGATGGCCCAATACAAGACCCAGGGCTGAGATGCATGCAATGAGGAACACTGGAGCCTCTATCTTTACCTCTTGCAGCCTACCCAGAGAGTGACAGGCCCTGGGTGTTATAGGCTAAGGTGGAAGTTTTAGAGCTGCACCAAGGTAGGATACAGCCAAGGGCAGTGGCAGTGAAGCTACTGTTGGCCAGTGGGGGCCCCCAGCATAAATGTTTGGAGACATCTCTAGATCTGACATATCATCTTGATCTGATTTCTCTAAAAGTTCAAAACTCAGATGTTTATCAGGTTGTTGATTTCACTTAGGCCACTGTGTTTTTGATCCATGTTTTTGATGGATAATAACACCATCAATTATGTAAAGCGGCTAATAACAACAGCCTAATGCAACCACACTGTCCTTGTTGAATTTTGCAAAATTCTATAAACAGGTTTTGATACCATACAGTACCCATTTGGATTTATTACACTTCTACCATCCACCAGAAAAAAAAAAAAAAAAAAAGAGTTGCAAAACATATTTGGGTAAGTACATAAGAAAAATGGTGAAGGAGGACTCCTCCAACGGCTGTAGGAAGGCTGTTTCCTTTGAAATGATAAGGGCTCACCACACTGAAAGATAAGCATAGACAACATTAGATTTCAGCATAAAGACCTAATGCTCCAAGTATTTATTCACCCAGGAAAATACCTAACATCCAAGCCCTTACATTACTTCTACCACAGACCTTGCCAGATCAAACACTGACACTGGGTAAATTTGTTTTAGTTGAACTGGGACTTTTTTCAACCTGGTATGTAGAAACAAATTGTAACAAATTACTTAATCATTATGCCTAGATCCCAGTGCTCTGGGGAGAAGGTGGACATGAGAAATGCGGGCAGTTTAGGCATTTCACTGTGGGAGTTGGTGTCCCATTGTCCCCATGACTCCCATATCCCCAGATGTGATGCTCAGTGCTTGTGTCAGACCACCACACGCAGTGGGAGAGACCAAACAAGAAGTGGTATGAATTATGCACTGTCTCTCTTGGAATGGTGGAATTGGCATCCCCACCCCAGAGCACTGACTGTTTCTCCCCAGCACTGCTTCCCCACAGGCTGTTTCCTCAGGTGGGCATGCTGCCATGGCAAAGCACTCACAGCTGCTTATCTCAGTCCTGTGCCATCAGTCCAGTTCAAGCCAAACCTATTTTTATAGCTCTGAAGGCCACTGAGCCAAATGCTTTGGTTCTCATGTTACAAGTAAAAATACCTGAAACTGTTTTCCACCTGAAAATGGACAAGAAGAGATACACAAGTTGCTGCTGCAGCCCTGTAAATTAGTCAGACATGCACCACTACTCGGGGGAATATGAAGAAGTCTCTCTCTTTTTGGGCAGGTGCTGTAAATAATGCTGAATAGACAAAACTAGTCCTACATTAACTCTGCCACCAGTGACATGCTCAATTATTTTATAGGGAAGACAATTTTTTCTATGAGAAAACAGGTTACCCTGAGAAATTGTGGATGCCCTATGCTGGAAGTAGTTGAAGGTCAGGCTGAGTAGGGGTCTGAGCAATCTGGTGTAGTGGGAGCAGACCCTGCCCATGGCAAAGGGTTTGAGCTAGATGGTTGTTAAGGTCCTTCCAGCCCAAATCATTCTAGGTTTTTCCTGCCTTTTTCTGTGCCATTTGGCCTCCACAGCATGAAAATAAAAAGCCACTGTAGGTGTTTACTGGATTAGTCTTGCAAGAGGTGGTGGTCAGAGTCTATGCAGACACAACCCAGCTGCTCCATTTCAAGCACAGGTACTTCAGTACTAGCACTTAACACACTGCTAACATTTCAACACAAGTGCATTTCACCTTAGCCATCTTAGCACCACAGTAGTGCTCAGGAGCAGGAAACTCGCCACAGAAAGGCAAGCAGAAGGGGCCAGAGTGGCACACACAACTCAGGGGGCTCAGAGGTCAGGAACTGGGGTGCCTGACTCTGCAGGTAGTACCCTGGTACCCTGCTCCTATCCTTCCTTCCAGCTCATGCCTCTTGGCCAAACACTGTAACAGAGAAGCCATCTCTTGGGAAAGCACTTGTAAGTATGCATTCTCCTCAAAAAAATGTTACAGTAAAATAAAGAGAGAAAAAAGGGGAAAAATCCCTACTGATCTGAATTCCACTTATGGGCAAGGCTAGATAATGTTTTGACATGAGTCCAAGCTTTCAATAAAGTATGCATATTTCTCCTTCTCCTGTGCAAGGCTTCAGAGAGCTGTTCCTTAAGGAAACAAAACCATGAATACTGACAGTAAACATTACTAATCTCTTTTATTAACATCCGTATTGTGGCATCTTCCTCTCCTCAAACTCCTTAATTTAAAATGGAAGTGTTCTGTTCAGTCTGGAGTTTTTTTCATTAGTGCTCAGATTGACCCTAATTTATTTTGGTATCCTGAACATATCTTATGACAAAAAGGAACATTTTTTTCAAAGCTGCATAGGGATAGACCTTTTAATATGATTCTATGAATATGCTACTCATTTTGTCTTTTGCCCCTCCAGAAAGTAAAAAATACCATGGGGATTCTCATTTGCATTCCCTAGGAAAAATCCAAGTCTTCTTGTATTTTGGACCCTCTTCTGCTACAATGTAACAGGAGCAATCTAGACGAATTTCCCATCTGAGTTGCAGGAATCTTCATCCACTGTGGTCTTCTTGCTGCCTTTCCCAGAAATAGACTCCATGACCTTGGGAGATGCGCAGGGCCACTAAAAGCTGAGGTATTGGCAATGATTACAGGACTGCCTGGACAGTAGAGTATGAAAGAGCAGCAAAAGATCTTTTAATTTTTAATTTCCAGGAAAAAAAATCCAGAGCTTATCAATAACCATTTTACACCTTAAAAAAAAGTAATACCCAAGCAAAGGGAAAATAAGGAAGAAAGGTCCTATCACACAAACCAGTCAGTTCTCCACTCACAACCAAGAGGTACTGGGTAGATGAGTTCAAAAACTACTGCCCTGCAAGAATTTTATTTGAAAGAAAAAAATTAAATCCTAAGATGAAACTGGGAAATGTATTTGCCATGCCTATCACATTTATTTTTATTAAAGCAATAAGGTTTAGATTTATATACAGATGATGCTTTTTTTTCTGCCATTCTATTATATTTAAAGTTATGAACTGTAAAGCTTTTGAAGAGCTGAAAAATAAATTAATTTCCTTTTAAAATGTTCATCCTCTACAAGTTGCAAATAACACAAAATTACATCCAGCCTGGAAAGCACCCTGAGCTGAAAATGGAGGTTGGAAGAAGAGTAGGGAAAATATCATAGCTAAATTAAAAACATGGGTAAAACAGGAACAAAACATAATCTTTTATTGATCTACTTCAACCAAGAAGTCAAAGTACCACAGTAACTCAACCAGAAATAAAGCTGCTTGAAACAAGAGTTCATTTTGAGGTCTTATTTAACCTTATTTATAAAAGGAAAGATTCACAAGTGTTGCTAAGTGGGTTTTTATATGCTAACAGTGTGCAATGTGAAGTACTGTATAAACAAAAACTGCAACACTGGCTGCTTGGGAAGAGTGAAAGACTCAGTCCAGGACTTGTGATGAAATCCTTCCCAACACATCCCAGAACAAGCAGTTTTGCTGTCAAAATGCGAAGAGGAAGGTGCATGAAGGTTTCAACATCTCTTCCTAAAAATTAAAGTAGTGATCCACTTAAAGGCTAAACCATCTGGCAGTATTTACCATAAAACATTTGACAGTATTTTTTATTACTGTCATATGCAGCTTACCATTAATATGTAATATCAGAAGCAAAGACATCAGCAAGCATGAAATCCAACTAACTTCGATCTGTTAGTCATGCCTATATGGCAAGACTTCTCTGTAGGGATCACTACAGTGCCCTCCAATTAGGCAAAGAAAACACCACAATCAACAGACACTGATGAGCTAAATAATTTCTTTAAATCTATAACTTAAATTAATAACTAATTTTAAAAATTATAATTCAGATTTTTAACATATTTCTAAACATTTTCAATTTCCTTATTAAGTCTCTGATCCAGCTGAGCTGTCAAGTAGAGATCCAGGTAAAGAGGCAAGTTAAACATTCACGTGAAAAAGCATATCCCTAAGGAACAGAAAGCAGAATGAGACTGGTCAAGTAATGAAGAGTTAAATACAACCCCCATCACTGTTTGTACCCTCTGCTTGCAAGCCCAGTGTGCATTTGGGAACTGCCCTAGGACACAAATTAAATAACAGTAGGAAATAGAGTCTCTCACTTATGAACATCTGCTCAGCGTCTGACAAAAACACAGTACACAAAGAAACACAGATATGAGGAAAAAAAGTGCTTTTGTGCAAGAGACTGTCTTTAGTCCATTCTTCAGGAATTAAATCCACATAAAATATACCCTCCAGCTGTGCTAACATACTCTTACCTAATAGTTAAAATGCCCTGGTAAGAACAAAGAAGCGTTCTAGAAGAAAGACAGGCAAATATGAGGATTGGGCCATAAAACAGATGTCCTCACACAGGTTCAGTGCAAATACCATGTTGTGGTAACATGCACAAGGGCAAGCCAGCCATCGCACCCTTCCACCCTGCTGAAAGCAAATTATATCCCAGGTGGTCAGCTGCCCCCTCTACACTCGTTTGAAATCTAATATTCTGAGAGTTTTGTTCTGCTCACCCTACATCGAGTCTAACACAGCCCCAGGACATGCAGCCTCCTCCTCCCTGCAGGACCTATGAGATTCTCTTCTACTGTGGCACCTGTGCTCATGTACACAATCTTCACATCTTTGAAACTTCTTCCTTTTCATGAAATGTGACTGCAATTGGCCAGGGATCAAGGGAAAACAGATTTGGATATTGTTCTCACCTAAGCTTTGCTTCCCCAGTAAAACAAACAAAAACTTCTAACTTTTGGCTTTACCACTTGGCAGACCATACTCTGAAACACGGCAGAGCTTTACTGCCCTTCTGCCAGTTTTGAAAAGACAGGTACTAATTAAGTGTCTGCAGATATGTAAAGCAAGAATCAGGAGGTCAGTTTTGCACTGAAAGCAAACGCTTACCAACAAAGCCTTGCTGTTTCCCAGTACCCATCTCCATTTCCTTCATTGCAAGTAAAAACTCTGAAAAAAAAATTACCCTATCTAACCCCAGCTATGTCTAATGCTCTGTAACTCTTGCATTTTGGTTTTGGGACTCAAATTTCTAAGCCCTTTTAAATGCAGACATTTCCAAACAGTTTAAGAGACTGTCAGAATCGACAGCTCCCTTGGAAAATGTGCAAGACAGGAGTGGCTTTCCCTAGCCAGCCAAAAGAGATTTGAGCAAGCCTGTGCACTGTGCAATGTAGATTCAGCAAAATGATTCACCTGAAACTTAACCAGAGAGAAAAGCCGTTTGTTTGGTTTAAGCTTGCAAATTTCTGTAGTGAAAAGCACAGACACAAAGCATTAACATTTGTGAAACTGAACCTCACGATGAACATGAACCTGGACCTAAATCAAGCAGCTGTAAACGGCTATTTTTAACTCTGAAAAGTAATCCACATCATCTTTAGTGTCACAAAAGAGTGGCCCGACTTCCACACAGGCAGGCAGAAGAAAATAGGAGGCTAAACGTTTTAACTCGCTGGCAAAAGTTCCATTTCATTAGTGATACACTGATAGCAAGCAATCTACTGAGCCACAGTTCAGTTTTGTGCACTTTATGGATAGGTAGGATAAGCTCTGATTTTACAAAAAAAAAAAAAAAATGCAATAATGCACTATTACCAAATGGCAAGGGTCAATAGTTCAGGAAAAAAAAAGATTCTAATAAAATGAATACCGAACATGGTAATGCAGCTTCTTAAACTCCATAGAAAATACTAATTTTTGAAAATACCTGATGATTCTTTCAAATATATATGCTACCATTAAAAATTCTCACTTTATAATACTCAAAACAGCCGCATTTGCTTTTAAGTAAGAACTACACTGTTAAACTATATTAATTCTCCAAGGCATTGTTTATTTGAATTCAGCTGCTGCTGTTTTTGAGCCAAAAGTTTGGCCCAAATTCCCTACGCTAGAACGTCAGCTCAGCCTAACACATCATTCTCGCTGGAGTTATTCACGGATCCACACTGCTGGCGAGGGTAGAGCCTGATCCTTCTCCGTGCATGTCCTTCACTACACGTATCTGGAGTGCCACATGGATATAACGTGCCGGATCTACAGCCGCCGTAACCCGTAGAATAAGTAATGCAAAATATAAGACGGAACGCACTTTTTCACAACACCGAATTAACAACCCCCGCCCCGTAATGTCATGTACCGTCCAAACGCCAGGAGTCCTGTATGTACTTATACAGCCCTCGTTATAGAAAGAGGAGGCGAGCCGCAGGTCGCGGACGGTCCCGGGGGGAGCACGGGCAGCACATCCCTGTGTGTGAGCCCGGCATCCCTCCACCTCCCACCGCCGGCCCCAGGGACCTCCGCCGAGTCCCGCGGGCTGCAGCTCCCGCGGCTCTCCCCAGCTGCGTCCTCCGGCCACGGGCTCCGGCTCCGCACCCCGCGACGGGCTCCGCGCCCACCCTTAGTCACGCCGAGTAACCCTCCGGGAGCGCGGGGAAGCGACAAGAAAAGCGCCTTCAGCGGCGCTCAAGGCTACAGAAACGCGAAGCTGCTCCCCGGGCAACTCGGGGGGAGCCGGGGCGGCCCCCACGGCCCGGCCGGCCGCTGCCTCCGCACCGCCCGCGGCGGGGGACCCGCGCTACCGCCGAGCCGGGCCGGGCCACCCGCGCCCGGCCCGAACAAAGAGGCCGCTCCCGCTTCCCGCAGCCCGACCCGCCGGCGGCTGCCCCGGCGCCCCCCCCCCCCCTCAAGCTGCCGTGGGGCAGGCGCGGGGGGGATCTGCCACCCGGCACAGCCCGGCCCGGCCCGGCCCGGCCCGGCTCCCCGCCGAACCCCCGCGCCACCAGGTACCCGTGAAGCGGCCGCCACCGTCTCCGTGGCCCCGACGCCGCTGCAGGATGAAGTAGCCGCTGCTCTTCTGCGTGACCCACAGCTTGAGGGCGTTCTTCAGCAGCACCTCCTCGGGCTTCAGCCACATCTTCCCCCGGCTCGAAGTGCCGCTCTCTCCCCCCTCCGAGCCCGCCCGCCCCGCACGGCACCGCACCCCGGCCGCCCGGGTCACATCGCCCCCCGCGGGCTGCGCGGCTCCGGCTCCCTCGGCTCCGGCTCCCTCGGCGCGGGCCCGGCCGCCGGGGAGGGGCCGAGGGAGGAGCCCGGGCACGGGCCGCCCTTCCCGCGGAGCCGGGGGCTTTGTGCGGCGGGGCCGTGCTGCTCCGAGCCGTCCGAGGGGACGGCGGGGCGCTCCTGCCGCGGGGAGGGGGAGTGGGGCGAGGCCCAGGTTCTCCCTTTCGGGGCTGCCAGGGCGCCCCGAGCCCCACACGGACCCCACTGGGGCTCCCGCGGTACCCCGGGGTCCTGGAGGGTGTCCTGCCGCCGGGACCGCAGCCGGGCGGCTCCCGTGTGGATTCTACAGCGGCTGGGTCAGGTCCCCGCCGCGGAGCCGTCAGGAGTGCGGGAAGGGGAAAGGGAAAAGGAAGGGGAAAGGGAAGGGGAAAGGGAAGGGGTGTCCTGGGCTTGGAGAGAGGTTGGGGGGGGGAGGGGAGTTTGGAGGTGTCGCTGCTTTCCTGTTTCCTTCCAGATCTAAGCCTAAAGCGTGAACGGGCAGCTGCTTTGATATTTAAAGGCCGGTGCTTGAAACCTCCTATCGCAAGGGAAAAGTCAGAATCTTAGTTTTACAGTTCGGGTTTTTTCCTAATTTTAAGAAATAATCTGTCACTGCTTGCGGTTGAGCTGTCGGCAGGATCGTTTGTGAATGTGAACAAATGGTTACTGCTGCAGCACGTTGTGTTGGTAATCCTCTGATTCTGTATTTTACCTTTTTATTAACACAGATTGTCATTAATGTGGGTAGTGAGACACTAGAACAGGTTGCTCAGAGAAGCCTTATCCCTGCAGTGTTCAAGGCCAGGTTGGATGGAGCTCTGAGCGTGGTCTAATAAATGTCCCTGCCCATGGGAGAGGGGTTGGAACTAGATCTTTAAGATCCCTCAACACAACCTTTTCTATTATTCTATGGTTAAAACATGACCAGTGTACTTTCTTTCCATCACATTCCTTTTCCAGCTAACTGCAAATATTAAATAATTACTGACTTAGCAGGCTGCTAAATCTCACTCTTCTAGATTAAAGACCTCAGTCACTTTGGGTTAAATCACACCTAAATTTCAGCAAAGATCCCTCTAAATAGAGAGTTTTGATTAGGGATTAAGACCTGAGCTTCACTTTCCCAACCTCTGCCTACAGTTACACGAGTTGTGTACCAACTTTTTGAAAGGTACCAATGCTGCAGTGCACTACTTAGCACTAATTCCCAGCAGTAATTATTAGCTGGGAATTAGCTGCCCATGTGGATTACTTTCAAGTTGCCAGTGGGTTCATTTAATAGTCAAAATTCTGTACTCAGCTGCAATCTGGTAAACACTGTGTGATCTGTGTTCTTTACAATTTCTATGTGAAGCAACTATTTAATTTCCATATATAGAATAGCAAGTAAGCACTTTGAATGTATTACTTTTCTGATATAAAAAGAAAAGCTGTCAGAAGGAGAAGATGGACATCCACATAATAATGTATTAAAAATTAATGAGAACATAAGGAGAAATTACTTTAAATGCTCTTGCAGGATAAGAATAGCTCCAAGATTTCCCCCACCCCCAGAACTATCCTGAAGACATGTAAGTATTGAAAGTTTAAATGCTTGGTGGAGTTAGATGGTGAATACTTCTTCCCTTTGCAGATACTTGAATATTAATTTTTGTTATTGTTTTGGGGGCATTTTTCACATTCAGTCTTGGGTTTTGGGCAGGCTGATTTGAGACATAATTTAGAAGAAGACCAAGCTAGTTCAAGTACCTTTGAGGTGCTTTTGAGCTTAAGAGTTAGCAAAAGAGTAAAGCAGTTGAGGATCCAGTGTCATGCATACCTGCCTCTGTTAATTACATCCTGACACAAGCCTCTCTTGGACCCCACCAACAGTACTCTTTCAGAGCCATGGACTTTGGAACCACATCTAAGTTGGCCCAACAACTGTTCAATCAAAATGGGATAACTCATTCTTTTTTAGCAGCTTTTCCAACACATAGAACTGGTGGAAGATAATTGACAAAGAATCTCTGAGAAATGGTTTCAGAGAAGCAAAAAGGGGATGGATGAAAGAAAACTTATTCAGGATGATAAATTAAAGCAAAACACTTTGTAATATATATTGTAATAAATGCATCTACTGAAAGTGTTATATTGTAATAAATGCATCTACTGAAAGCAGGAGAATCCTTTTTTCCAATATGGCATTGCACATCCTGAGACACAGCTTCTACCTGAAAACTAGACAGTCTTTGGCAACAGCTAAGAATAAGTTTATTTCATTAAGAAAGTCCTACAGTAACGTACTGACTATTTTCACAACCAGTATTTGAACAGGGTTTGAATGATCTGAGGATCTTCTGAAGTCTCCTGTGAAGCAATTGTTTTAAAATGCTGGTATCTAGAGAGGTACATAAAACCAGGAAGGATGGGAATCTAGTAGATTATGAGACAACACCCAGAGTGGTGTGAGAAGTTACATACCTTTTTATTTATTCTCTGATAAAAGTCTAAAGTAGATAGGACTGTCTTAGTTGCTTGAAGGTGCTTAAGGTTACTAGGCTGAAGAAAAATAGCTTTTAAATATAAAGATGTATTTGAAAGGAAAAGACAGAAAGGAAATGAGGTTTCAGGCCTTATACCACCCTTAGCACACACTCTGAAATGACTGTGTTTGCGTTATTTATGATGCTATGTATCTTTCTTTAATTTCAGTACTAGTAGCACAAGGCAGGGAGTCTGCCATTTAGATTATGTTGGAGCATCAGTCATACCCAGAATAAACTGCAGAGATTCAGAGCATCTATGAAATAGAGTATAGATGGCAAAGGGAACAGTCAATAGGGAAAGCTTTGCTTTTCCTTCTTGCCTTTGTCACTTACTACCTTCCCAGCACTAGTCATGCCCTTTAACTTCACATGACTTCATATTTTTCATCCCTCAAACAGATATATAATTTTCATTCTGGCTGTCACTGTGGTGCTCAAGGAAGGTAAATTCCTCCTGTGCATAAAATGAATGATGGCAGGAAAGAGGCAGCCATGGTGCTCTGAGCCTCCTGCCTGGCTGGCCCTCTGCAGAGGGTACCAAGTCCTCAGAGGGGGCTGGCAACGCTTGAACAAGCTTGGAAGAGACTGTGAGTGTGTAGTGCTCTAGGATAGGCTCCAGGGCTTGCAGGTGCATGATTGCAGCTGATACACATATGTGGTGCCAGAAAAACAGGCTGGCCGTGCACCTTCCCTGACCCCTGTCAGACTTTCTGTAGTGAATGGCTTTAACTAGTTAAACTAGTTTAAAACTTTTATTTATTAAAGTGATTTTGGCTAGGTTAGTTCCTTAGTCATATTATGACTGCAGGAAAACCAGGTTCAAAGTGCATGTCCTGGACTGAGGGAAAGAAACAGGCTGATCTTTCAGGCAAGAGACTGCAGGGAGATTCAGTTGCATTTATCATAAAATGGGAGCCTAAAGATGGAGTTTAATTTATTTATACTTTTTTTAAAAGGGCTAGAATTTGGACTGTATACTGTGTGGACTGAAATTAGACTGATTGGACTGTGCACTTGCCTATCATTCTGCAGGTGCACAGTCCAATCATTTTGATTCTTTAACTCGTACCTTTATTAGTGTCTGAAAAACCCTGATCAGTGTGCTGATTCAATTCCCAAGACAGTGTTGCTGAAATAGATGATCCTGAGTTTGGACATATCAGAGACAGCAGTTAGTGCAGAGAATTAATGTTTAGGGAGCTAGGGAAATAATACACATCAGTGAACATAACACTGTAAATTCAAACTGTTGGCTAATACATCTAGGAGAAAATAACTAAAACATATTTATTTCAGGAGACAAAAAAAACCCCAAAAACAAAAACCACCAAATCACCTCACAGATATTAATCAACAAGTGTTGTTTTCAGTACCTTTATTTTCAGCAGCCACCAAAGTGTTCCACTGCAGCTTCAGCCTCCTGTAGATCAGTTGACAGCAGGCATCAGTACATTTACTTTTCTTTGTGGCATGTCCCCTTGAAGCCATCTGCCAATGCAGAGGTCCACAGCCCCTGGGCTGAAAACCACTGAGCACTCTGAGAGCAGGAAAGGGATTTTGCTGAGGAAATGAAGCTACAAGTCTTCAGATTCACCGTGTTGACATGTGGCTGGATTTTGAAAAGACTTTTATCTCCCACCTACACTGAACTAGGGAGAGATGTAATGACACATTGCCCAGTGGCAGCCTTAAGCCCTCAGCACGCTGCTACAGGCACTGGCTCACTCATGAAAGAATTGTCAAGATCCAAAATACCCCACTTCTCAGTCTACCAGGCTTTCCATAAAACATAGGATAGTATTTCCTGTGTTGTGTAGACAAATCACCATCACAGACCGGGTGATGACCAGACTCCTCTACAAAAGTCTGATGGGACCATTCTTGATATATCATATTAATTTCAGACTACTTCAGTATTTGAAAAATGTAGACATGGTGGAGGCATATTAAGAAAAGGACAATGGGAATTATTAAGGGTTTAAAGCTGACTTGTGAGCTTACATTGCAGTGGTGTGATATATGTGTAGCTTGGCTGAAAGTGACAACTGAAGTGAAGCACAAAACAGCTGCTCTGCAAGAACCTGTGTGTTAAATACAAAGAAGATGATATATTTATTTTTCATGGAAAAGGTGATTCACTAAATGCAACATGAGAGGTTTGTTTGTTTGCTTTTTTTTTAAATGAAAGATTAGATTAAGTACTGAGCTTACTAAGCAAATCAAATTGATCTGAAAGTTTTTTACTGTGAATAGCACAACAAGGACCAGACTAGAGGCATTTTAGAAATAGTATAAGACAAATAATTTCACATATGATGGAATTACTCTGTGGTGTTAACTTTGTGATCAGAAAGATTATCCAACCAAGCAAGATACCCTCTGCCTTTTAAGCACAGGTAATGATTTTTTTTCTCCAAAAGAAATCCCCTAAAAAGGGGGAGTTTTTAAAAGATGCTTTGAAAGGCTCTTCTGCAAGGTTTCTTCCTGTCAGACACCCTCCCAGATATTGTGCTGTTGGAATGGATCCATGTTTGCTTCGCACTCACAGAAAGTCCACTTCAAGTTTGGCAGAAACGAGGGAGCCCAAAGGGAAATCACAGTATCTCACATGGAGATCCCAAATCCTGGCAGCATGCCTCCGTTGAAACAGGACTGCAAGGACCCCTCCTGCCAGACAGAGCAGATCCTGAGAATCTGTAAAAGCAGCTCTTAAGCTTAGATCTTTTGAACAGATTCAAACAGAAGGTGCATTTTGGTTTGAAAGGGTCACAGAAATGTAGTAGTCAAGGTCTTCCACGCTGAGAAGTGCTGAGTTTCAGAAACACTGAAAACTACATGAGCATTCTCAGCTACATCTCCAAGTAATTTAATCTTCATTGTCTTTGTCCTGTGATGGCTGAATTGCAAAAGCCAGTTAATGTTTATGGGTCCATATGTTTTTGTCTTCCTGTCTGTTCTAGCAAAGTAACAAAACTGTTACAACCTGTAATTAATTCCAGAGGTTTCATTTATTATCTCTGATTAAATTAATGCCTGTGCAATAAAGAAGATATAAGAAGTTATAATACACTGTCAGGAACAAGTGTAATTAAGTTATAGGCAACACTGTAAAAACACATTAGAAGTCTTGGCTCACAGTTTTATGCGATAATATTTCCTGGCTTTTTCCCTGTCAATAACATTATAATGTGCATTTTTATATTTCAAGTATCAGCAATAGAACAGCAATATCCAAAATGATTATGTGGCTGATTCCACTTCTTATTTTACTTCCAGAATCACTTCCTCACTTCCAGTTGCAAAACCCACTTCTGCAATTTTGCACTGTCAAAGTTCTTCTGGGAGCCACACAATTACTGTGATGCTGGAAAGGTCATGACATTCAAATGTTTAACAAACATTTCCTAAGAAAACAGCCTCTCTCAGGACATTAAAATAATACATTCATGTGGTTTAAGGCAGTAAACTCCATCTTTTTTCTTGTTTTACTAAGCTTCCAGTTCTCCAAAACACTTGATGAAAAAAACCCAAACCTTTAGCCCCTTACTCATATATAGCAGATCCCTGCAGAGCACACAGGTGATAGAGAGGAAACCAAGGCAGGGGCTTCATGGCCACTGTTTCTCCAAAGGACAGCAGGGGAGTGAGACCTTGTCTTGCTCTGCCCTCTACTTGACACCTTTTCCACCAGTGCTTAATAATGTGTCTGCACTCTGTCAGAGATGAGTCACACCAGCTTTCCTCCCCACCTTCAGTAGGTGCAGAAGACCTCTGTTCAGCACAGTGGTAATGACATTAGGAAGGAAAGAAAAAGGTATTTCTCAAGTTAATGGCTAAGATACCCTCCCTGCCCATCCTCATTTTCATTCTCAAGACATAGCTAAGGCTAGCCCCCCATCCTGTCAGGATTTTTCTATACTACTCAGTTTGACATTGAGATAAGACACTAAAATTATTTTGGTACAAAAAGAAGAGGAATGGCCAGCCCTATATAAGAAACTGCATTCCAAGAATACAGTTTATTTCTGGCTTGGCATAAGTCACTGCAGTGTAGTGGGAATGGAAGAGTTAGCCTCCTAAAATGCATTTCTGCTCTTTAGGGAGAATGACTCAAGCAGACAGTGATTTTTCTACCTTTTGGTAGCTACAAGACCTTGAACAATAGAGCAGATTAGCACAGCCAGCAATGAAGAAGGCAGAATCAAAAGTAAAACGTGCAAAGGCTCATAACTTGTGACAAAGGAAAAGCCCAGAGCAGAGAGGACAAAGTTCCTGAACAGAGGTTGCAACCTGCCCCTTTTCTCATTGCAGTTTTCTGTACAGCAGTGGTGTTCCAGCAGCAACAGCAAATGACCTTGATAGGAAAAAGGCATTCCTGCCCTCACACACTACCAAAAATGTAACTGCTGGCATTCACTTGTGCCAGGCAGTCTCAAAGGAAGCCTGAAGTGGAATGGCCAGTGTTGGCTTCTGTTAGCAGCAGCTTCCTCCGGCACTGCTTCCTGATCCAAAATTCCCATACTAATTAATCTTCCAAGATCAAAAATCTTCAGAAGTTCAGCAATACTTCAGTGATTTGGGGAATAAAAAAATCCCAAACCTAAATCAAAAAGTAAAGCTGAACTCCAAAAGTATGCCAGCATTGTTTATAGTGCCCCATCTTGCTTCTGCATGGAGATGGACAGTGGATTTTCTACCATAGCTGTCTTTTGCTGGATCTGGGTACAATTTGCCTTAGCTAGAAGTATGGCCCAGAAAACTGGAAGAATTTCCATTTTTCTTTGCTGCACCTGGAACCAGAGGTCCTTGTTTTAAAAATTTCCTTTAGGTGCTTACCCTGTTCTTCTTTGATCCTCTGGAATATCAACTTGTGTGGACAGTAAGGCCTTTTAAAATAATGAATTAACTGTGCCTTTTTCTCAGTCAGAGATGCCTCACAAGAGTTGCATAACAGAAACACATGAAAGCACATTATGTCCCTTGAAGTCATGATGGTCTCTCTCTTGCCTGTATGCCACAAGAGAGAGTGGCATACAGGCATACGTATGCCATGCCACATACGTACTCGTGTACCATGACATTTGTCATAACCCCGTGCACACAGGGACCCTACAACCAGTTTGAAGCTACATAAAGCTGTTTTCCATTTTTTGTGAATCCTGCCCACCTGTCTGGCAGCTGCAGACAGTTGGCACCATCCACCAAGGGGCTCAGCACCACATTATCACCCAAGCCACGTAAGGGTGAGCATGCTGGGGCTGCCTGTTCTGCCAGTGCTGGGGTGGTGGTGCAGCAGAAGGTGTAGGGAGGAACCACCACTTCTGCTCATCTTCTGAGGAATTCAAAATACCTGCAGGGAGCCTCAGCTGCAGGGGTGGCAAAATTGTGTCGCAGCACAAACCTGGTTGTCGCAGAAGTGTCAGTGCTTTGAGACAAGTTTTAAAATGTGTATGTGAGTGCCTTTGAGGCACCCTTTAACATATTCTTTCTGGCAACCTTTTCCTCTTGTTTTATGTTCTGGGGATCCCCAAAGGATCATTTCTGTTGTGATTCTTACATCTTCCCACTGATCTGCTATGACACTCAAAGCTATGCTGAGCTGAGTTTGGTACATGGCTGATATTGCTGGGTAGGAATCGTGCTGCACATGCCTAGGACTGGGTTTGAACTTGCTGTCTGATCAGCACTGCATTTCTGCTTCTACCTGACTCCTATATTCTGTGTAAAAGCTCTGTGATCTCCTTTTGTTTTGGCTGCTGGCTAATTTAAATGTGACACCTGCCATTCTAACAGAATTTGGGAGCTTTTTCACCACCTCTGTTTTTGCAGGTAGACTAAAAATAATGTTGGTCTTTGCGTGGCCACAGAACAATTAAAATTGGGAATGCATGATTCCAAAGAAAATAACTACAACTCTCTTCCCTTTTTGTATTGTACTGCTATGTTTTTTTCCTTTTCTAGACTACCAAATCACATGGTTTCTAATGAAGTCCTGTTATTTCTTCACTCAGTGAAGCTGGTGACTACATACACATACATGTTTTCTATTCCTTTCAGGGATAAAATATTGATCACACACTTACAGAAATGCACCCAAACCATCTGCCTAGTCTTTATGGGAGATGTAGAAAGATTTGAAAACATGCTCTGCTTCCTTTCCCATTTGCACAGAGGAATGGATTTCTTGAACTATTTTTTTAAAATCTTTGCTTTACTTTGCCCTTTCTCTAAGTGTTTCAGGCCAGCAAAGTCTTTGTTTCCATTCTTGTCATGGTGCAATAGAAAAAACATAAATGTTTTTGTATATCTATTTCTCTCACAAACCAGTTTCTCCTTGCATACCTTGGGAGTCCCCAACAGGCCTAGAGAGCCTGAATTTTCAAAAGATATTGCTGCTTTTGAGTGTGCATATTTAAACCTAGTTTTGCAGAAGTAAATAGCATATAATTGACATTGATGACAACTGTGAAATCAATCCCTTCAGAGGTTTGGTGCTGAGCATCAAGGAGGGCTCTTAAAAGTAGTTTCTGCTTTTGAAAACTTTGGACTTGAGCCAGAGCTTTCATGTCCTTATCTGTGAAAATGGAATACGGCTTAATACCTGTCCAACAGCTCATGAAGGTTCATTAATGTTTATAAACCTCTTGGAATTGAAAAGCACTGATTACTACTGTTTATTTTTTAATTCCTGTTGTCTTGCACCTTCATATTCCTTTCACATGTCAAAGAAGAGGATTTAGCAGCCAGCAAAACCAGCAAAACCTGTAAAAGCCTCTGCTCTCCTGCCCCTCTCTTACTGTAATAGTCTCCCTGTACCCTCTCTCCACGTCCCCATGTTGGCTTTATATCTTCAGTCCCCTCTTCCTGCAATGCTTCCTGTTTCCCCTCCTCCCAGTGTGGTTCAGAACTCTATCCCAAAGCCTCCCTGCTGGGGCCAGCTGGTCTGACACTGCTGCAAAATGGCCAAGAAGTAGGAGCAGCAAAAATGAGGGCAGATTCCATGGCAAAGCCCTTCCCCTCCACCAGGTCTCCAGCTGAGGGAGATTGTACAACTCCATCTCTTCCAGGCCTCTATCCCTCTCTCTCATTTGGCTGAAAATAGCCACAGGTTTAAGAGTTACTGGGAAAGGGGAGGTTGGTACAAGAATGTGTAAATACAGAGTGGTTACTTCTTTTGTTGATCAAGTAGATATTTGAAATGCTCTCAATGTTCAGATCATAAATAAACCACACTGAGCAAACTCAATTTTTCCAGTTGAAACCATTTATGTAATCACACTATTGACATTTCTCTGTGTCCTTTTTTAACAAGGTTATACTTGCCTTGGTAGGTGTATGAGAGTTGCTCCATTCATAGTGCAGATTAAGTCTTCTGAAGGACACAGTGGTTTGTCTCAGAAGTGTCTATGTTATCCAGCAACAAGTCTCAGGACCTCAACAAAACAGCATTTTCTGAGGTATTGCCCTGCTATCAGACTATCTTAAAGTAGCTTTCAGTCCATCTGCCTTGTGCTAATGGGACATAGAGTTTACTCTGACCTGGCATGGCCTATGGAAGCTGCAGCAATTGCTTCTGGCCAGATGAAGGATGTTGCAAACTGAGGAGCCTGCTAGGGCATGTCATCTTCTCAAGACAAAAAACATACCTATAAAAATACAATGAATGTGTACAGCCATACAGGTACTTTGTACACCTACAAGGTGAAACCAGTGAGCTAATGGAGAAACTAAAATCAAGGTAGTGGTGCTACTGCTTTGCCCTTTACTCACTGCAAAGCAGCCCTAGGACATGGGAAACTCAGTGCTTCGCTTTCAGCCCTGCCACACATTTTCAGCTCTGCCAAGTTATACTTCTGCCCATTTCTTACTGTAAGATTTTCCCTGGCTTACATATGTACGTGCAGATATCCAGACAAATCAAACTTGCTCAAAAGCACACATTTGATTCACAGTTCTGGATGCAAGTCCACACAAGGAGTTCTGGGAAGGTGGCTTGGACTTTCAAAGTATCACCAGCATGAAGTACCTAAGGAAATGTTTCACCGTGTGCTGTGGAAAGACCTGTTTGTTTTTCCTCAACTCCAGCTCATAGATATTGCTAGTCCATTATTAAGTTACTAAAAATAAAATACTTCTGATTCAGCTTTTTCTCTCCTGTCCTCTCCAGCTGCTGCCCAGGCATAGATCCTGCACCACTGAAAGAGCTGTTCCTGTTCTGGACTGTGATGTTATTTCAGAAGGATGCATACAGAAGGCTCTGACCACGAAGGGCATTTCAGCAGTGGTCTTTTTTAACTCTTACGTGGCAGTGATGGGTCCTGGCAAAGAAATGACGGTGCTTATGTTGCTGAATGTTGACAGCTGGTGTTTACCTCAGCCCTTGCCAGTTGAGGTCTGGTGCTGCAGGGTTGTGAAACTGCATCGAGATCTAGAGTAGGGGTGATAAGCAGCAGCTACAGAGTTATTGCATAGGGAACTCTGCCCCCTTGAAGCCCTCTGAAGATCTTGCTTTAACTCAAATCTGCTGTAATAAACCAGAGACAGGACCTGGAGCATGAATGGGTCACCACTGCTAACCAGGAGGTGGCTGCGCCAGGCTTAGGTAACCATTTTTGTGTTGATTAGACAACTTCTAAAGCTGTGATAGGAAGAAGTTTGTGCTGATGCCAAACCACAGGCTCCAGTAGCTAATACATGTGAAATAGTAGCAGGCTGAGGGAGAGTGCACTTTTCCAGCTACACTGACTGCATGTGTCTGTCCTTGGTGTGATCTCTGCAAGAAATGTGGGAACAACTGGCATTCAGGGACACTGATCTGCAGATGGTGGCTGATCACAGGGAAACATTTATGGACTCAATCATGGGATGCACAGAGTATGAAACAAGGATCCTGAAGTAATCTACAGTTTCCCCTTTGGAGAAGGGACTCAGGTTATTTCTGACAGTATATTTACAAACAGAAAGTTTCTACCCATTATTACTTTATTTGACCCACCTCACCATCTTCTACTGTCCTGGCATGTAAAATTATATGCTGAGGAGAGATCACCTGATAGGAAAAGAAGGTTTAATTATATATTAAATATTTGCAAAATGGTTTCAGTTGCTGAAGGCAAAATTGCTCAGCCTTCAGACTTATTTAGATATCTGTATGCTCTGGGCCATTTGTGTTAACAGCACTCTGCACCTTCACACCTTCTGTGAGGGCATCAGTAAAGAATGTCAATCTTTGGAGATAGGCAGGGACAGCAAGAGAAATCAAGGATTTGACAAGGATGCCACACCTCTGTCTTCCCACCCCTGAAAGACTGCCAAGTACCCCTACCTCTGCACTGCAAGTGGCATGTTTGTGTGCACCACACACTTTGTGAATGTGAGACGAAGATGTTCATGCTGTAAGTAGTTCTTGACTCTTCTTTTTTCCCATGCACTCCAAGTCCAACTGCATGTTAAAAAATTTAGACTTGTGTCCAAAATCAGTAAGCACCTGCAGGAAAAGAGGAACCTTTATACCCTCTCTTCCCCCCTCTCTCTTCCCTCTACTCCAATAGATTCTTGTTTAGTCGTCTTATCTAAAAAGACTGTAATTTAATTTCCCTTTTTTTTTTTTTTGTGAAATGGAAAGGGGAGAAGAGAATGCTCTTATTTACTTTGCTCATTAGAATAGGGTCACTGTTTTTATGACTTTATCTCATTTTTATCCATTAACCTGCTCTGAATCCCTTGCAAGACAGTAGTCTCCAGACTATGGTACTCAGATTTAAGCTTGAAAGAATTTGGCAAACAAGTAGCTGGGGTTTTGTGAGGAAGGGTAGGATAACTGAAGTAAAGGCATGCCACCGATACTGTTTTAAATGTATTTTTAGAGTATTGACTTGCTGGAATTCCCTAACAGAAGAAGCTATTTCCAGACTTATGACAAAAGACCTTATCTCTTTGTTCAAATGTTATCTGCTGACCAGGATATTAGTGAATAGGGAGGAACTTATAGAAACTTAATCTCTTGAATGATCTTACTGATTTCTCCATTAAAAAAAAAACCTCAAGCATCAGAGCAAGGATGTTAGGGAAGGCATTAGAAGATGTCAGACTAAGCTGGGGAAGCTGTCTGAAAACAAAACTGCTTTATGTGTCCCTTTCTCCATCACTGGCTTTGCATTTCTTTTTCACCATGCTTCTTGAGCCACCACTGAGAAGGTCCCCAGAATATGACCTTAACATTCAGCCCTTTTGGAGTATAAAGAAAACCCTAAAGTGTGTTCTGCCCTTTGCATCCCACAACTCCCACAGCCCCTTCCCTTCCCTTCCCTTCCCTTCCCTTCCCTTCCCTTCCCTTCCCTTCCCTTCCCTTCCCTTCCCTTCCCTTCCCTTCCCTTCCCTTCCCTTCCCTTCCCTTCCCTTCCCTTCCCTTCCCTTCCCTTCCCTTCCCTTCCCTTCCCTTCCCTTCCCTTCCCTTCCCTTCCCTTCCCTTCCCTTCCCTTCCCCTTTGCCACAATATCCCTCTCCCCACCCCTGAAATATTGGCAAGTACCCAGGAGAGCCTCTCCAGAAATACCTCTAAACTCTCACTCCAATGGCTCTTGTTCTTCCACCTTCAGGGGACAATGGGCATCATGTGGTGTTACAGCTATGCCTAAGGTGACAGCCCTTTGCTGCCCACCCACTGAATTCATCCAGAACTGACTTCTCCCATGAGGGAACTGATAAGAGCTCTCCTCTGGCCCAACACTGATTTTCATAAAACTTATGTGCATTTAATACTTTTGAAAGATTTTTGTCTTTATTTCAGACCTGGCTGGAAGAAACTATTGCTGAGAAGTTGATGGGGGGAAGGAAGGGGGCCAATTTGATAGACAGACAAATAGACAATGTGATTGCATCAGTCTCATTTCCTTAGGAAACTGGGCTAAAAATAAAAGGTTTTATTTGCCGCTGGGAATAAAGAAGAATGTCTCTTACATCTTTACAAAACATTTGTTTCTATGTATACTTATAAATAGTCAGGATGAGAGAGGAAGTTTGCACTGGATTTTGAGCAAAGAACTGAAAGGAAGAGCAGGAGGTACGTGAATCACACAATCTTGGATTCTTTTAGGCACATGAGAACAGAGCAATGAATGCAGGGCCTTGTACACCAATGCCACATTACCCACGAGTACACATATCTGCCCTGCAAACCAACTGCCCATTGGGCAATTTCTCAGAGCCCCACAGAATGAATGCAGTTTTACTGCATCAGTGATGGATGATGTGCTTTAGATCAAACCATTGGTGTACTTTATGGTCAGCAGACTCTCTCAGCTGCAAGTGAGCAACACAGAAATTGCTATATTTGTTCAGATTTATGGTCTAGAAATTCCTGTCTGATGGTGACCAAGAAAAGTTACAACAGAGAAAATAATCCCCAAAAAGGTCTCATCCATCATTAAGAGACTGTGTAAGATGAAGAAGCATTTATGCGCCTTCTCAATTTCTCCTTTCCTGAATTTACTCTAGACAAAATGTCATAGGCCTCTTTACAACCATGGCCTCTGCTACAGTCTGCAGTAGTAAATTCTTTATATGCACACTGTATATAAAATGTTTTTCGTTTACGAGATTTGAATTTACTACTTTTCAGTTTCACTGAACTGGCAGCAATGGGGACTTGGCCTTTTATAGTCATGCTTAATAGACAGGGAACAAAGTAGTTCCACATCCTCTGGAAACTTCTGATTGTTGCAAGACACAAGTGCCAACAAGCAGGAGCCACAGGGGACTTCCCCAGGGCAGGGGGGCAGAAAGAAGCACTTGTACTGTACAACCCCTTTGGTCGATCTTGCTTCTCCAGGGGATGGGATTGTTCTCCTAACTCAGAGGTCAAAAATGAGAAGTCTGAGGTCATCATTCTACAACCCCCCCACCATCAGCCAAGAGAATTAGTTTCTTCTGGAGAGTGTTCATGTGACATCTCTTAAACAAAAGGTAACAGTAATTTCTTCTGTTTTCAACTATATGCCTAAGAGATTTCTTCTCTGACGGGTTTAATATCCATGCTCTGCTCTACTGCTTTTAGCAGAGTTACTTACTAGTATCACCACCTATTCAAGGCACATTAAGGTGGTTCTCTTGCTCATTTATTTTAGTTAGAAGAGTATCTAGAAATGGGCAGAAATAGAGCTTAACTTACATTTTAACAACAAAATATGCCTGTCTTAGGTACCTTATTTGATAAAGAGTTTTGAATTTTTAGGTTAACCACTGAAAATTGTGTATCATAATTTCACCCTAAGATGCATTCTGGGAATTGCTAATAATTCAAAAAGCATCTCAGATTTCAAAATCACTTATATATTCTCAGAAATTTTGTTCCTGATCTTACTTGCATCATCTTCTTGAAAGAAAACCACAGGACTGAAAAAAAATCTGAACAAAATTATAATGAACAGCTGATTTTTTTTTAAGCTCGATAGCAAAACCCCTGTCTAATTATATGCAACTGCAATGAGGTCTGAGTCATGACTTGTTGGATGATCATCTTATTTGATGTGGCTACAAACCAAAAACTATACATTGGGAAAGCAAGCGAACTTGAAGACCTCACAAAAGCATAGGTCTTCCTTGTTTCCCTGGTCTTTTGCTTTTCTCTCTTTCTTTATTACCTTATGTTCAGTCAACCCACAGAGCAGAAGCTGTATTTCCTAAAATCTTGACAGCATCATTCACATTTATGGTGCTGTGCAGATGATTGATGGACAAAGAATATGAATGATGCTGTGAAAAGACAGAAGGGTAAGGTGTAATGATGTAAACTGGACCCATATTCACTTTTGATAAACACTGAAACACTGAAAAAAATGTGTCACAGTACTGGAAAATGAAGGTATTTACATACAACACTAGGAAAACATATAGTTAGAAGAGCCTGACAATGCTGCTGTTAGTTTCATGTCCAAGTAGCCACACACACAGGCTGGCCAGGACAGTGTATGGCTGCTTCACATCCTGCTTGTTGATTTCTCAGAAACCTCTACTGGAAACAAGACTCTTCATATGATTTAACTACTGAGTTATTCATCAAAAGGGAGCTGCTATCTTATCTTATGCTGATGTGTATGTTTGCTGTATGATGGCATTTTTCTTTTTGTGTTTCTTAGTTCACCAAGTGAGCGTGAGAACTGTCTAGAGGGCATCCTTGGGAAGTTCACTCCAGAGCTAATGCATTGCATTCTCTGGCAGCACTCACTGGATGTGGATCACTAATATCTTAATTGTGATCAGAACAGATAACCACAAAGTCTGGATACTGAAATTTTGTGATTTTCCCTTTTATTTTCTTGTATCAAGTGTTATGGTAGAAGAAAATAAAATTATTATCAGTAGTATTATTTTTTAAAAAACACTGAAAATTATGTATTTCCAATGTGGATGATTGCCAAAAAGATTGCAGGAGAGGGGGAAAGAGGCTCAGGAAATAAAGAATGTGACTTTTTTTAGTAGAGACATATTGTGTTGCATTTGCCTTGTCTCTGAATCACATTAAATATACACACTGTTAAAAGGCTATTGAAATGTTCAAATGTCAGTGTTTCAAATGAAAATCAATAGCATGCTATTAGGCTCATTGTATTGCTGTTATGCATCATTAAAACGTATTTAAAAGCTTTCAGCATAAGCCAGGAGATGAGATGAATAGCAAGACACTTTGAGGATGTGCAACATACTTAAATGGAAATAAAGAGGCAAAAGAGAAACTTTGTAGGCACTGGGATAGAAAGCCCTTGAAAGAGCTATCTGGGTGTTGGAAACATACGTGAACACAAGGAAATGAATGACTTGGAACTCAGGATGCAGACAAATGTGTGAAGCTGTGCCACTGCAAGTATATTACCATATGAAAGCATGCATGAGACTGAGACTAAGACAAATTCCTTAATAAACTTCTGAATTTTCTTTCTAAAGGGAAAGACTGGGAAGAAGTGACTCTCCCAATGGCTGGGAATTTAGGTGGGCAAGAGGGACAACAGATTTCTAGTCCCTTCACACATGTATTTTTATGCTTTTATACCTGATTGCTATTGTGCACATTTGCCTTGTTCCTGGAGCAGGACTACAACACAGACTACCCACCACCCTGAATGTCACACTCTCATTAAATCCATCAGATCCTGCTTTTTCTCCCTTCCTCTTGTGGTGAGTCTTTAATGCCTGTAAACAAAGCAAAATAACTTCAGTCAGAGGAGATAAACACTCCCCTCTACTGCTAATAGCCATAGACTAGGCTGGAGTTTAAATCCCTTTAGGGAGACGAAGAAAACCTGAATCTCCCACTTCCTGGACAAGAGCTGTCTAATCAGCTCAGTGTTATTGAATATTCTTTCAGAAGGTGGATTTCAAATTTTTAGCTTAAACACAAAGCACTTCCTCCTGCAATTTTATCTGCACAGGTGAAGATTCTACTGAAATTGATTTTGGATTAAAAGAGAACCATAAGGCATAAATCAAGTCATGGAGCCAGGGAACGGAAATAGTTCCATTTGTACCATATATGCAATTGCATAGCTCAAATTAGAAATGCTGAGTGCTCAAATAAAAGTTCACAGTGAAGAGTTCCTGAGCAATGCACAGACTGAATGCTTCCACACAGAACATATGTTTAGATATTTTAAAATTATAAATGGATTTTTTAAAAATTCTGTCTGGAAAAGAAGAACAAGAAAAAAAGGAAAAATGAGAATATTATTTTGCTTCAAATAATTTTTGGAAGAAAAAGTGTTTCTGAGTGATCAGGGAAGGGTTTCCTTGTCAGAAGAAGAGTCTATCCCAAAGACACATATGCAAATAGCCATACTGTATGCTGCTTTTATGTACCAATATGTCCCACAAATCTAACTGGGCCAAAGCTCTGTCTCTTCTGGGAGCATCTAACACTCAAGGAATCAAGAAGGTGGAGTAGCATTAATTTACAGGTGTGATCATGTGTGGCTTAAAATGCAGAGACCTCACTAAAACTCACAGTAGTTAAAGAATTCAGCAATGACCATATTTATTTCCAACCCACTTAGTATTCAGCACTTATGAAGCCATTCATGCAGTGATATTTTTGGTGTTTCTTAAGCACTTTTCAAGCTGTATCCAAGATGTCTTGGCAGCTTAGAGAGCTGACTAACAAGTGAAGATGTGTTCTCATACAGTTACTCAGGAAGACTTTTAGGCATTGTTAGCATGGCAATATTGTTGATTACTCCAGGAATAAATACTCCAAAATCTATTTCTGTATTGGTGGTCCTGTCTTGTATTGTGAATTGAAAAGATGAACAAGGAAGAAAACATTCAACTGTTGCTAGAAAGGTACACATGAAGAGATGTATACAAAATGCATCTCCTCCTTCCTTTCTCTGATATGCTGCTATTTAAAACACACTGTAGACAGGATGGGTCACTTTAATTACTATGGAAAGGAATTTGTGTACGAGAGAATTCTCATGAGAATAAACAGAACAATCTGGAAGCGCTTTAATTCACCCTTTGACTTTAAGGTGTGATTTAATTCCTTCCTACTGTGTCCTTCCTAAATGAACTGTGGGGATAAAAGATAGGCTGTTGGGAGTTGTTTCCTGAGTATTCAGCCTCTTTGCTAGAAGAAACTAAAATACTGGCTGGATAGTTCTTTAATACTTTTATTGCTCCTTCCAAATGTTGTCTTTTTCTATCTATCCTCCATTAAGGTTTTTTTAATAGTATATGCAATGCAGTCTGTGTTTCTTATGCAATAAAATACAATAGTAAATAATATAAAACACAATAGTAAATAATATAATCAATTTTAAGAAGGAAAGAAGGAAAGAGAACTTCTACAGCTAAATTGCACAGCCTTGCCCTTAGCTCAGGAAATCAAATCTGACTGTTCTCCTTTGGTTGTGGATCTAATTTTCCAGTAACAATTGCAATTCGTCAAAAGCTGATGTTCTTTTAAATACTAAATCAATTGCATTCTAACAGCCAAATCATTTTATAATAATTTATTATATTATTATAAATGGGTTTTTTGTATTTGCAAAGGGTAACCTGCCAAACTAGATTGCCTGTGCCACTTTTAGTCTGGCATCTCTGTGTCTGTTCCAATATGTATTAGCATTTTTGATCCTACAGAACAGGGTTACACAAGGGGGCTGGGAGTCAGAAATTTAAGTATAGCCCAAATCTCTTTATCCCTCTTTAGGAACTCAAAGCATGATTTTTACTGAGGTTCTTCCTTAAAGCCAAAAATTTAAAATGACAAAAGCCAAAGATTTAAAATGACAGTGTATTTTTTTTTGCTTGTATTAACCATTTAATAGCTATTCCATAGGCCATCTAAAAGAAATGGAATATGCTCAACCTGCTCCCAGAGATGCTGTTCTGCAAAGGGAGAAAACTGAACTCTTCTTTTTATACCAGGAGACTGCTGCACAGAGACATCTCCTGCAGAATTGAACCCCTCCCCCCCCCCCCCCCCCCATCCCCCCCAGCCCCACCAAGGTTGTTGGGACCCCAACCTTCCTCCCTGAGTGTAATGCAATCCATTTCAGATCCGGTCAAAACCTCATTTTATTTGGGTCTGCGTTAGTACCACACACTCTTGTTTCTTCTTTACAAAAGTTTTGAGCCCAAGAATGTCCAACACAGTCATGTACACATGTACACATATAGGGCCCTGTGCAGTCACAGAAACACTATTTTGCTTACTACACTTCCTGTCCCAAGAGCATTTTACCCCCCCCTTTTTTTTTTAGATTAAGGTTTTTCCTACCCTAAAATGGTAATCTGCTTTAAAATTTTTGTGACTTCAAAATTCCCTTTTTTCAACAGATGCTTGTGCCCATCCCACTTCCTATTAAGTATTCCATCTTTTAAACAGCTTTCCTGTTCTGATGAAACCTATTAATTTGCATAGAATGCTTTCATATGGCTGCATTAGTGAACACATATAAGTAATACAATTTTTTTTTGCTATGTCAGACATCAGGGAAACTTTTTATTTCTCTCAGAAATCCATTTCTGCAGTTCTGCATCCATCACTCCAGTAAGCACAATATCAAAGAGTGAATTATGATTCTGAAATCTATAGGAAAAGAAGCAGCAGCTTTCCCTTTCTAAACATGTTTCTTATTTTTGCTCTGCTGTCCTCAGCAGAGTTTCTTATTAGGAGCAGGCTGTAGGAAAAAAGACCACCTGGACAAAAGCATCAAAGGTTTTTTTTGGGTGGTAATCTACCCAGCAAGCTATCCCTCAATTTAAGGCACAATTTTAGATGCAATCATTTCTAACCATAAACTTTATGCCAAAAAAGAACAAATGCAATTTTTGCTAGTACACCAGAAACAGAAAACCTGCTGGTTGGTCTGAGGCCTGTGCTTTCCCAAGTTTCCATCTAGCTCTACTACACACATACATAATTTACTTCCCCAGCTATCAGCAATGCTTTCATCTTCTTCCTAAATCTTACAACTAAAGTCCTTGTTGCAGTTGCTAATAAACTCTAAAATGCCTAAACTTCCAAATAATGCTTTTATTCCTTGAGTACCCTGGCCATGTCAGGGAGTTCACTGGAATCCTCTCCCATCTGCTTTACTCTTCCAGCAGCATATGTTGCAAGCAGACTTCTTACTGTGATCCAGTCTGCTGATAACTGATCTTCCAACAAGGCTTTCAGACTGCCTTCCCTGGCTGCAGACCTTGTTTTCCTCGCCCATCATTTTTTAACAGCTCTCTATGTATGTGAATCCTTTGCCCCTCTGGGATCTGCGTTTCCCATCAGAAACGTGAAATAGGGAACAACTCCATTACTTGGTCTACATGCAGAACACAAACGTTCAATTTATATTACTATTTATATTCAATTTATATTACTTTAGAAACTGAATCCCATTTTACACTGGTATGGCAATCTGGAAAGCCAAGATCTTTAGGGCTCAGTGACTTGGGATGAGTACTACTACTAGAAGAATCAGTGCCTGCTCTCAGGACTTCCTAAGCTGCTCTCCTCTCAGCACATTCCACAAAGGCCAAGACCTCAGCACTTCTTCATGTTAAACCAGTGACTTGCTGTCCCACAAGATGTACTTTCACAGGATAAGCCAATGAAACAGATCATCACACTTAATAGGGATGTGCTTCAATCCCTGACTCCCAGATACACATTTCTGCTGCTCACCACCCTCCAGCTCCGCTGAGTGCCCCATCAGGAAAGCAGATATTCTCAACTGCACTGGACCATGGAAGATGTAGATGAACACCAGCCCTTCACAGTCATAAAATCCACTTAGATTGGAAAGCATTTCTGTGACCACCAAGTCCAACCTGAGGCTGCACACCGCCTTGTCAACTACACTGGGGCACCAAGGGCCATATCCAGTCTTTCCCTTAACACCTCCAGGTGACTCTGTCACCTCCCTGGGCAGCTTTTTCCAATGTCTAATTGCCCTTCTTGTGAAAAAATCCCTAATGTCCAATTTAAACCTCCCCTGGCACTGCCTAAGGCTACGTCCTCTTCTCCTGTCACTGGCTGCCTGGGAGAAGAGCCTGACCTCCACCTGGCTACAGCCTGCTTTCAGGTGTTTGTAGAGAATGACAAGATCCCGGCTGAGCCTCCTTTTCTCCACGTTCAACAAGCCCAGCACCCTCAGCTGCTCCTCACAGCACTTGTGCTCCTGACCCTTCAATGAACCCGATCAATGGCGTAACTGCTCCGCCGTTAAACGGCAGGAGAAAACCCCCGGAGCCGCAGCCGGGCAGGAGTGGGAGGCGGCCCTGAAGCCTGACGGAAGGCCGGGATCTGGCCGGGATTAGGCCGGGATCCGGCCGGGATTAGGCCGGGGGCTGGCCGGGACCAGGCCCCGCCGCCATCCCGCTCTCCCTACAGCGTCCCGCGCTGCCGGGCGCCCCCTGCCGGCCCCGCGGGAGCGCGCGCAGCCACTGCCCGGACCAACCCCGGACCAATCCCGGCCGCGCGCACCGCCCAGCAGTCCGGGCCGGAACGCCCCGCCGCCTTTCGCGGCAGCGCCGTAAAGCGCGGCCGGCGGGGAGCGCCGGGCCCGGGGCGGCGGCGGTCGCGGTCGGATGCCCGGGGGCGGGGGCAGCCCGGCGCCCGGCACGCAGGGGGCAGCGGAGGCGGGCGAGGCGGCGGCGGGCGGCAGGATGAGCCTGTCGCCGAAGGAGCTGTCGAGCCTGCTGAGCATCGTGTCGGAGGAGGCGGGCGGCAGCACCTTCGAGGGGCTCTCCAGCGCCTTCCACCACTACTTCGGGAAGGCCGAGCACTTCCGGCTGGGCTCCGTGCTCGTCCTGCTGCTGCAGCAGCCCGACCTGCTGCCCAGCCCCGCGCAGCGCCTCACGGCGCTCTACCTCCTCTGGGAGATGTACCGCACCGAGCCCCTCGCCGCCAACCCCTTCGCCGCCGTCTTCGCCCACCTCCTCAACCCCGCGCCCGAGCGCGGCGGCGACGAGGCGGAGCGCACCCCGCTCTCAGGTGCGTCCCGGCGCGGCGGGGAGCGGGGCGGCACAGGAGCCCTCCTGGGGAAAAGGGGGGGAGTCCTGCACGGCCAGCCTCTCTGGGCTTGGTGTCTGCCAGGCCGCTTGCTTGGACTTTACAGCTCTCTACAACTGCCTGAGGGGGTCGGGGCTGTTCAGCCTGGAGAAGAGGAAGCTCCTTTTCGCTGTCTGCAGCCACCTGAAAGGAAAGGAGGCTGTAGCTAGCTGGGGATCGGCCTCTTCTCCCAAGCAACCAGCGACAGGACGAGAGGACATTGCGTAAAGCTGAGCCACGGGAGGTTTAGGTTGGACTTCAAGAAGAGTTTCTTCCCAGGAAGATTAGACATTGGAATGGGCTGTCCTGGGAGGCGGTGCAGTCACCCTCCCTGGAAGTGTTTAAGGAAAGACTGGACGTGGCACTCAGTACCCTGGTGTAGTTGACATGGTGGTGTTCAGTCATAGGTCAGCCTCGATGATCTCAGAGGTCTTTTCCAGCCTAATTGGATCTGTGATAACACGGAATTTTTTGGGAGAAAGCCATCACTAAAACGAGGTGATAGGAGGCTTCTGACATCCTTAAAGCTGTGAAACACACCTGTTAGAGAGAAATACATGAAACACTTTTTTCCTGTTCATTAAATATGACACTATCAGCGTTGAGTAAGTAAGTTTCTGAAAAATACAACCTGTTGGACAGACTACAGAGAGGGCCACCAAGTTGGTTAGAGGGCTGGAGCACTGGAACAGGCTACCCAGGGAATCTGTGGATGCCCCATCCCTGCAAATGTTCAAGGCCAGGCTGGATGGAGCTTGGAGCAACCTGGTCTAGGGACAGGTGTTCCTGCCCATGGCAGGGGGTGGCACCTAGATGGTCTTTAAGGTCCTTTCCAACCCAGGCCATTCTCTGATTCTGTGAATTGCAATGCCAGGTAATACTAAATAGCTCCCTTTTTGCCTGGATTGGAAATTGTGTGAATGAACTACCATGAGTGACTTAACATCAGCTGTCACATGCCATGATGTGTAATACTGATCCCATAGTGCTGTATTTTGCATTGAAACAGTTTTGTATGTGTCTCACAGACTCCAGCTGCACCTACTTTGCCTTAAATAACAAATCAATTTGTCTTAGTTTTGGTTGTTAAACATGAAGAGCAAGGAGACTGTTAATGCTCCTACATTAAAAACCATGGATTGTTTTTCATTGTGTCTCCACAGGCTTCTTACCTCCCATAACTCCTCCAGAAAAATTCTTTCTTTCACAACTGATGTTGGCCCCTCCTAGAGAGCTGTTCAAGAAGACTCCTCGGCAGATTGCTGCGATGGATGTGGGGAACATGGCCCAGTCAGTGGACATCAGTGGGCTGCAGCTGGCATTAGCAGGTCAGGAAGGTTTGTGGCTGTGCTGCTCTTGGGAATGGAAGCTCTCATCGGAACGCGATTGTGGGTTACCTGAGAAACTCTGTCCTGAATATGAAAAAGTTTGTACTAGGCTTTAAGGTCTTCAAGCCTGTGTTCAAGCACTTGGAGAAATCTCAGGCAGAGATTACATCCTAACTCTTTTATCCTCCTTAACAAGTAGTTTTTAAAGCATATATGTAATTGCCTTAAATACAAGAATATTTTGCAAGTATAGGAAGATTTTAATCTAAAGCTGTGTGGGGTTTTGTTAGGGATGGATTGTGGGGGGAGTGGTTTTGCTGTTTTTTTCATTTGTTTTATTTGTTTTAGTTATTGTGTTAGTGTGGGGTTTTTTTCTGTATTTTCATCCCATTTCACCCTTTGCAGTATTTCTTCTATGAGAGAACAAGCATAACTGTTGTGCTACTAATGCTGCATACTTGTATTTCAGTTGTACCTGGAAATTTGACTATTACAATTATATCTTCACTTTATTGCAAAGTCAGACCTTGCAGTGTTAGCTCAAGAGTTGGAAAGTGATCCAGTTTTACTAGATTGAAAAGAAAAGCAGTATGGTGCTTATCCTTTGACAGGGGAACAGGAGAAGGAACATGACTGTTTATGTCACATCTGGAGCTAATATGAAATATTATGTTGTTGGGCACAAGGAACCAGCTTAAACACAAAAAAAATCATTTTTCCCTAGGTATGTGCCAGTAGACCTTCTTGCTTGAAAACTGACCATCCCAGTTCTATATCTGCACAGTGTGATTTATTGCTCTGAGGCTGGGCACCATTTAGACTTTCCGTGTCCTGCAGTTGTATCTTGATGTTGTAATTGTTTTTTTCTGTGGACTCTGACACTGGCTGGTAAAGCTGTGATATACTGTCCCTTGTTCACAGTCTACAAATGTCTTGTGGGGTCTTCCTTACCTGCTATTTTCAGACTGGGAAAATTTGAAAATGCAAATTGAACACCCTAACATGCTGCTGTGGGTGAAAAACTTTTCTGGTCCATCTTGTGTTCATTCTGTCTGTATTTTGTAGAATACCTTAGCAAATTCAAATTTTGAGAAACCTCAGGTAACTTGTCATTTTTAGTGTAAGACAATTGTGATGCCTTAAGAAGTCTCAAGTTTTTCTTACTTGTTTTTATTTGTTTTCCCCTTGGTACTGTGTTTGCCTTCTGAATAGTTTGTTCTCATTAAAAATGACATCATTGAATCACAGAATAGTTTGGGTTGCAAAAAGACCTTAAAAATCATCTACTTCCACCTTCACTCACTGTGGGCATCAACACTTTCCAATAGACCAGGTTGCTTGAAGCCCCATCCAACCTGGACTTGGACATTTCCAGGGATGGGGATCCACAGCTTTTCTGGGCAACCTCAAAACTGTGGTTGGGCAAATGTGTGCTCTAGGCCACATACTTTACTTTAAAATAGAAGATAATGATGGCTGAAAGTAGAATACAAAGTCATTAATGGTGCTTGTGTAAGATTTATATCATTGTTTACATAATCCAGTAGAAGTGCACAATTGCTTACAAGCAGTTGTAGATTTTATGTAACAAAACCAGGTGCATCTGATAAAGCTCTGTTCTGTCTTTCTCAGACTTCTTGCTCTAGGTCTCCAGAATAACTGCCTGCTTCCTAATCACTTTCTTAGCAGATAAATATTTTACTTTTTTTTAAATCATTGTGATGCTTCTGTTTGCTGTGTTTTGGAAAGTCTGTGATATTTTTCACTAGTCTTCAGTGTATTTCTCCTAATGGTTCAATATGCAGGATGAAGCTGGTGCAGGATGATGACACCAAGATGCAATGTTTGAGGTGTTGTGTTTACACCTGTTCTCCAGGATGTACAGAGTGTCACAGCTGTAACACCTGGTAGCTCTTCAAAAATATGGTCCTTGAGATCAATTCAGGGCTGTTCAGAGCAGGATGATTTTGACTTGCTTTAGCACACACCTGTAAAATCAAATGAAACCATTCAGAAAGCATTTAATTTTTTTTTCCATCCGTTTATCTCTCCCAATCATTTTTTATGAAGAAACTAAAAACACTTATCTTCTGTGACAGTTTATTTGCCAGTCTATGGTGGATTTTCTATTTTTAATTTTCCTTTTTTTTTTAAGGTTTATTACCCTCCACCACCCACCCCCCCCCCCCAAAAAAAAAAGTAGAATGCTGGAATTGAGCATCTCAGACCAGAGTATTAACACTTGTTCTGTTCTGTCTTCCCTTTGGTCTGCAGAGAGAGCTAATTCAAACTTTGTTACTGCCCTACAATAATATGTTTAAAATGTTCCTCAGTGTTTGTCTGCAAACCTGTATTTGCTGAGGGAGTAATTGACCTCAAACTGTGAAAGTAAAGCTTTTAATACATTGTAGAGTTTTCTTTAAGAGTCAAAGAACATTTCTTTTTACCTGTAAAAATAAAATAATAAGCTACAAAAAGGAACCTAAGGATTTGTTTTCAGTTTAATTCTGTAAAATTTAAATGTCTTACTTGAAAATTCTGTATTAGTTTCTGTTAAATCACTGTGTTGTAATTCTTACTTCTGCTTACCTGAAGTTGTTGATTCAGCCCTTATTCTTGAAGCAGTGAGGTTGAACTTCTGAGCTTCAATGCAGATAACTGAAGGCTCAGGCAGGCTTCTCTAATCAGTGAAGTGAAATATCACTAATCAACTAATATCATCAGTAATTCCAGATTATGAGGTTACAAACAAATCTGTGACTTACTGACTGATGGATTTAAGTTCTAGACTATAAATGAAAAGATAGAAAAAGGACACTCAATGCTGCTCCCCCATTCCTGTACTTCATTTGTTAAATCAACCCTTCTGTTCAGGGGCTAAATGCAAGTAATTGTGAGATGAAGTTTGAAATAGTTGCTTAAGTAGAAGATATGTTTTATAAACCAGCTCACTTTGACTTTGCCTTTAGATTTTACTTTTTTTTTAGTGACTGAAAAGTATTGTCGTTGCTGCCTTTAATAGAAAAATATGCCCTGCTGTGCTGCTTCAGTGAGCTTATATGCAAATGTGTGCATTATCTGAAATAGTTGGATAAAGTAGGATAGAAAGCCAAAAAAGTTAACAACTTTGTTCCCGTGATGCACTTGTCACTCAGTTTTGGGCATCTCTTGCAGATTTGCTTGGAGTAATTTGAAATAGTTTGTGTGTGTGGGCAGCTGGGAAGGGTCAACATGATTGCACAAAGCAGAGCAAGTGCACTTTGAAGTGCTAGGGTACACAAAATATAAGAGCACTCAATTGGCCAGGAAATGGAGTGGTGTTTAGTTTCATCTGCAGCATTTTCATGGGAGTTCTTGTGTGGTACCAGCCATACTGGATTTCAGATTGCTTAAGGTGTAACCTGCTGCTTGGTGTTCTCTGTTAACAGGGTGGGGAAAAGAATGCTAAGTGGTATTCTGTAGTGGGGATCTTTCTGGTTTTTGTCCTTTGGTGTTTTCTTTGCCAAAAAAAAAATGGAAAACAGGATCTCTCAAAATAGTACAGAGAGAACAGAAGATCAGCCATTAAGTCTCCTAATACAGAAAAGCAATAGGTTACTGACAGAAGGGTACATAAAAATCTGATAATGCAAGCAGTGAGGCTTATATTTTCCTTTTTGGCCAATTTCTTCAAGTCTTCAGCTGTATATACACTAACCTTAATGTTACTCCTCTGTAACTTTTTTTATGTTTTGTATTTGGCCTCTAAAGGGATGATGACGTCTGTGGAATCACATAACCATTTAAAACTCCATTGTTTTCCACTAAAGAATTGATTCTGGCTTGACAGCAAATGTGCAAGGAGCTCAGGCAATGCCACAGAAATGTGTTGGGTAAATTTGAATAGCTGACTTCAGGTCTAGTTGTGAGCATTATCATCTGTAAGTGGATCCATGTAGATCTTTCATTTTCCTTCTCTGAGAAGTGATTACAAGACTAGATACAGCATGTGAACTCTGAGGAGAAGCATAGGAACCTACTAATATGCTGCTTTCAGATATAGATTACATCAGTTACGTGCCTCTTCTAAGGCCAAGACTGTGTTTCAGATTTACATCTATTTCTTCTTTATTCTTACTGCATACCCTCTGTGAGCTGGCACTCAGACTGCTGACTGCCCAACTGTACTAAATTTTATGTCTATGTTAACTATTGCGTTTTTTTCAAAGCCAGTTCTTTTCTAAAGCTGCTTGTTTTTCACTACTTTGAGTATTCCAGGCATTTCTGTTCCAATTTTATGGTTTAATATTCTTCTTTCAGAGCGTCAGTCCGAGTTGCCAACACAGAGCAAGGCCAGCTTCCCCAGCATTCTCAGTGATCCTGACCCAGATTCTTCCAACTCCGGTTTTGACAGCTCTGTTGCTTCCCAGATCACAGAAGCATTAGTGAGTGGACTAAAGCCTCCTATAGAAAGTATGTGCATTTTTACATCTTTGTTTCTGTAACTCACAGCATGCCATGTTATTACACTTCAAATAAAATGTAATGGAATTCAGAAGTATTTTCAAGGCATGAAATGGAAATTGAGGTGAATGAAAGTGTGAAACTGCATCAGGCTGTCTCTGGATCAGATTCTAGTGTTCACATTTACAGACTTCTAGAAATCTGGAGTCTTGAAGCCTTTCCCCGAGTTACCTGTTGAACAACAGATACTAGTCCCTGCACTGAGATCTGCATTGGCTGGTAACACCTCCAATGTTAAAAAAAAAAAAAGCAGTTACTGTGGAAGGGAAAAAGATCATAGTCAGTAACACAGTGATCTGAATCAAGAGTAAAAACAGGCAGATGTAATGGTATCACTAAAAATCAGAAATGAATGGTTTTCTGGGAGGCAAATAGGATTGCAATACTATTCTCAGTGTTACAATAGCTTAAAGAAATAGGGGATTTTGGGGCATCTTCTGTTTGTTACTGATACAGAACTGAATACCCAAAGCTTAAGAAAATATTTCACATTGTTGCCATTTTAGGTCACTTTCGACCAGAGTTTATTCGGCCACCGCCTCCACTCCATATATGTGAGGATGAATTGGCATGGCTAAATCCAATCGAACCAGATCATACAATTCAGTGGGATAAGTCAATGTGTGTTAAGAACAGCACTGGAGTTGAGATAAAAAGAATCATGGCAAAAGCTTTTAAAAGTCCTTTGACTTCCCCACAGCAAACACAGGTAAGGATCATGCACATTCCTGTCTAAAATGAGTCTCTAAGAAGCTATTAACTCCTGTATTTTAGAAAATTTTGAGCACTTTAATTGATCTGTGTTTGGATTCAGAAAACTTTTAAATTATCTTTCTTATTCAGACAAACCCAAGTCAAAATTCTTGCATTTCTATAATGTTCATACCATTGACTGGATGTAGTTACAATTGATGGAGTGGCACTAACATTTTTCTGTGTGGAAAAATCATATAATTAAGTTGCTCATGCTTCTGTGAAAGTTTTTGATAAATAATTACTTCAGAAACACCAACAACCATTTTTTCCCCTCAATTTGGTAGTATTACCCCTGATTTCAGTGGGCTTTTTCATAAACATTATGCTGGCACTATAAAATAAGCTTTATTTGCACTACTCTTTCTGCCAAGTGGACTTGAAATTGAAATTTCCTTCTAATGGACAGGAAATTAAAGGAGGCTGAAACTTTTCATGTAGAATTTTAACTCCCTTCTTTGCTACCCACTGATGACAGACTCCTAAACTCATCAGTAAAGGTTTTATGGACACAGTTGCCTGTGCATACAAATTTTAAAGTAGCCCTCCAGTGCTTTTCAATAGAGAAGCCTAAATGTAAAGGGCTATCATTTTCCTGGATCTTAGGTGTATTTTCTAGAAGTAACATGAATAACTGAGAGAAAATTAACTGAAGATTTTTTCTTCTTCACAGCTCCTTGGAGAACTGGAAAAGGACCCCAAGCTTGTTTACCATATTGGCCTCACTCCTGCCAAATTGCCAGACCTGGTTGAAAACAATCCTTTAGTAGCTATAGAAATGTTGCTGAAACTAATGCAGTCTAGTCAAATAACAGAGTATTTTTCTGTTTTGGTCAACATGGACATGTCCCTACATTCAATGGAAGTTGTAAATCGGTGAGTATGATCTCAAATCTAATAAGGTTTCACTGAGTATGTAAAATGAGCAGTTTTGTTGTATTAGGATATCTGGAAATGTTCATTTTGATCCTTCTTGAGGCATGTGTGGGAGATAGAAGACTACAGTGGGACAAAGGGCAGTTATGTGAGAATCCTCCACAAACAGTTAATGCCACATGGCTAATCTGATTAATTGCAAGTTTCATTCTTGATGCAGCTTAAGTGAACAAAAGGTGCTGTTAAACAGCTGCCCTACTGTACATTCATGTCCTGTTCTCATTGAGAATCATTTCTGCAGATAGGTACAACCCATTTTCTTAACAGAATACTAGCCCCTTAAGTAGGAAAACTTTTCAGACAGCTGATTTCCACAAATTTGCAGAAGTACATCTCTCTCACTTACTTTCTTCCA
Organism: Cinclus cinclus; assembly: GCF_963662255.1. NCBI lineage: Eukaryota > Metazoa > Chordata > Aves > Passeriformes > Cinclidae > Cinclus > Cinclus cinclus. The sequence continues at coordinate 88,043,770 of NC_085047.1, forward strand.
TTTCTTGGCAATTACTGAACATGAACTACCAAACAAGCTTCAATCAGCAGTCCCTTTGAAGCAGAGTTGAATTGCACCTTAAATACCTTCTGATTAAAGAAACATTTCTGAAATAAATGCCTCCCTAAATGCCTGGTGCAGACTGACAGCAGTTACTGCCCTGAAGTGGAGCTAATGATTGCAACATGGAACAGAGAGTGGTAAGAGAAGAGCTTTCACCTGTGTCCAGGAGGGTTACACCTCCAGTCAGGCATGCTGGTTCTCCCACAGCATAGCTACCACAGGAACAATTTTCATCAAACACTAAAGTGTCTGTCAGTGCAAACGGGAAGACACTGATTGTTAAGGGAAATAAGACAAAAAATTGAAACTGCACTTGCAACTGAAACCTTCACCTTCTTCCCTACTATCCCCCTTTGACTACTTGAGACAGGACTGATTTGAGGTACTTTGGTCAGATTCTGTTGTAGCCTTGTGGCAGTTCTCCATTTAGTGTATGTTCTTATCTTAAGAGAGCTGTATTGCTCATTCAGTTAAGAAGCAGTGGCAGCTCAAATGTCAGATGTACTAGAAACCAATCTAACTTAGCATCTATACCATCAGAGTTTAAAGATTTTCCTCTTAATTAAGAAATTTAAATGACTAGAAATATATCTGGAAGCTGTCAAAAATCAGTTCTCTATGACAGGACTGGGAATAAACTGATATCACAGGTCTGATGTGATTTGTTTTGCTACAGAAACACTAGATTTATGGTTTGATAAACCATAGGCTAACCACATTTATTTGAACAGGCTTACTACTGCAGTTGATCTCCCACCTGAGTTTATTCATCTTTATATCTCCAATTGTATCTCCACCTGTGAACAGATTAAAGACAAATATATGCAGGTGAGTGCTTCAATAAATCCCATATATTGCTCTGAAATAATGTGCTATGCTTTTAATAAGGCTGATACCATTAGGTTGTTTTGTTTTACTGCTTTTTTTATTTCGATGGCACTTTTCCCCCCTAACACACTATGTGGGTCTTTATAGAGTTTAATGGACAGTTCTTCACTTTTTTTTATAAGACTTGATCACAGTAATCACTGTTCGCTGTTTTTCTGTAGACATCATAAACTTCTTCCTGGAAAAACTGTAGTTTTATGTGACTGGTGTTCTTACATTCAAAAGGTTAATCTGTCACTCTGTGAGCCTTTTCTTCACACCCAGTATTAGTTTGCATTCTGCTTAGTTTTAAGTTTCAAGTTTCTCTTCTATACAAGTGTGCCAGCCACTTCAGACCTCTGAGGTGATGTTAGAAAACTCACAGGGAATTCTTGGCCTTCAGTCATGACTGATAACAGTTTGCAGATCTTGTCAAAGACCTAAAAACCTTTTGTCTTTCTAATACCACACTCTCTACTTCCCAAGCCTTGTCATACTTACATGCTGGTACTGAGGAAGTTGTAATAACTCCAAGGATCCCTGATTGGGGAGGGTCAGGGGAAACATGAGGGTTACACACTTGTGGCATTCAGGGTTGTCTGCGTGCTGTGTGAGGTACTTCCTTCTCTCCTAAATGATCTGTTGGTTTCACCAGGTGCCCACTAGAACTTTTCTTGGGTATGTCATTGGTGAAAAGCAGTTCTGTATTCAGTTTCTCCAAGGTTTTTTGAATCTCAAGTCCTGCATTAGCTTTTTCCTCTTGATACCAAAGGACATCAATGTCTTTAGTCTCTTGCAGCAAGACAACTGTTCCTATCCCTTTCAGCTGTTTTTATGTCCTCTAGTGCCTTCTCTGGCTCTATTGTATCCTTAAGCTACAGGAAAAAAAAAAGGTGTGTGCAGTGCACAGGATAGGGATGAAATATGGTTTTAGATAGCAGCAATCCCCCATCTTGTTCTCAATCCCTTTCAGATGATGACTGATCATGTGTTACCTTTTGGTGGCTACTGATGTTTCTCTGCTTTGTGGTTCTGCCAGACACACATGGGTGACTTGATCTATGACCTGCTGAGTAGCTCTGCCTTTTACATTTGGTAATGGAGTAGGAAAATAGCAGCAGACCTGGGCTGCAGCTGAGAATATGCCCAGAGTGGGACACTGCTTAGAGGCGCTGCTGAGAGCACACAGCAGCTGTGCTTTAGGCACTCAGGGGACAAAAAAGATTTCTGAGGGCAAAAGGAACGTATACTGATCACTAAGCAGCATGCAGAGCTGAGATCTAACGTTTTTTAATGTGTACAGGGCCTCACAGCAGCTCAGACATAAGATGTTTTGTTTGAAAGCATGGTACAAAATTATGATTGGAAATGTTCCTCAGAAGACTGGGAGTCAGCCAGTAATCTTGCATTTGTTCTTTTGCCGAGTTTCACGTTCCTGGATTATTATAATTACTTGGGTAACTAATTTGTGTTGCAGAGAAAGCATGTGATGCCTTTTGATCACAGTGAAGGAATTAAGTTGTTCAATCTCTGAATTCTCTCAGTATAAGTAGCAAATTTTGAAGTAGTAAGCTCAGTTCCTGGAAAAATAGCTGATATCTTATTTTCAGTGTCAAATAATCTGAAATTCTTTGGACACTTAATCTGTCACATCCCTCAATTCCATCTGATAAACATCGTTCACATATAGATTGCTTTTAGGGAAAGAGTTGAACCCAAGCCTTTTTCACAATGTGAAGTATGAGAGTGTTTTAATGATAAAGACCTGGCTTTGTCCTTGGGGAAGAATGTGCTCTGTGTTTAACAGATAGTTGGTGACTGGATCTATGTATGACAAATTTTAAGTGCCAGTTCCCAAGTTTTCACTTCCAGTTCGCATAGTGCTCTTCAAGGTGTTGCCTAAGTAGCTCTTAAGAAAGAGGAACGCCTTTAAGATCCTGTCTTTTCACTGGATGAGGCAGGAAAGCCATGAGTTCTTCGATTAGGCGTCCCTGGAATTGTTTTTCCCTCTAATAGAGAGCAAAATGGTTATCTGCTGATTCAGCAACAGAGCACATGCCATGAAGGAAGTTTGTAATCAGTTTGATTGATGTCACTTCCTATCTGGAGTTCCTTGAAGTGGTGATAAGAAATTTTGAGATGTGAGATTTTTCAATTTTCTTTATGGTGTTATTGTAGAAAATAAGACTAATCAAGACTCAAATGTTTACATCATCTTCAGCTATTATCTCTGTCTGCCTTTATACAGAGATTACATGATAAATTGAATACAGTGGATAGGTAGATCTGGTGCTTCATTTGTGATGGGATTAATCCTGAGAAGGCTTCTGCATCCAGAAGTACAAGAACTATAAAGCAGCCAATTCTTTAAATGTAGTAGTAGTATGGGAAATGGAAGAAAAGGGGCAGCATGTACAAAGCTTGGGAACACAGTAACTGCTAAAGCTAAACTGCTTCTGAAACACCTCACTTCTACTGCTGAGGGCCAACAGTCCTTCAACTGACTTGGTGGCAAACATTTATTTGGATTGTCAAACCATCTCTCTTATGTTTCAGAACCGCCTGGTCCGTCTTGTTTGTGTCTTTCTTCAGTCTTTAATCAGAAACAAAATTATTAATGTACAGGACTTGTTTATAGAAGTGCAAGCATTCTGCATTGAGTTCAGTCGGATACGAGAAGCAGCTGGCCTTTTCAGATTGCTGAAGACACTGGACACTGGGGAAAATCCATCAGAAACAAAAACGTCAAAATAAAGTGCCTGTCAGTGGCAAAAAATCCCTCTTGCTGGTGTTCTATACCAATTATTTGTACATTTTAAACCGAAATACCTGGATTTAATTATGTAACATGTTAATTACATTATAAATAGCAATTTATGCATTTGAACAATAAATAAGGCATTTTCTGATACATGCTTGAATTTGTGAAATGTATTAGGCCTTACACTATTTTTCACTATAGTTTAAATCTGTATGTTGTATACATATCCTGAAATTCAGACTCTGGTTCCAGAGAGAATATAAATGATACTTGGCATTCACAACAAGTTTAAGCATTAATCTGGCACTCACTCTCTTTGGGTCCAAAATTGTTTGTATATAACTACAGTCAACCTGTATCAAGGTAGGTAAGTTCCTTGTTTTACCTTTTGTTCACTGTGTAAGACCTTCTAGGACCTGGATAGAACTCCTAACAATGTATTCTGGTTTTGGTGAGTAAGGGAAAGTCTGTCTTGATGTCTAGAAATAGCTAAAGGCTTACCTTTACAAAGCAGAAATTAAGTTGGGGGCTGTAGGCTCAGAACAATATTCTTTCCTATCAAGACCATGAAGTATTTTCAGAATTATGCCAGCAGCAGTTGAAATACACACTTTACATGCTTGTAAAAATGTTTCACTGAGGAAAGAAGGTCACATTTCTTCCATAAAAAACAAAAGTCTCCCTTCCAAATTTGCATGGGCAGTTGCTATGTATCTTCCAAAGTTAAATAGCATCTTCCTTCTAGAGCACAAAGTAGTTTTCATGTTAGATGCCAGGTATTGGGGAAACTGGGGATGGAGTCTGCTAAACTATAATTTTAAGCTGATAATAGAGTAGCTGCTGTTTGATTTAAGCCCTGAGACTAAAAAGTTAACAAGTTCTAATTTAATGCTGCTTGTTAAATGAAAGCTGTTTTAAATCTGCATCAGCTTCTCAAATTTTTAGGAAGTAAAAGAACAATAATGCGGAGTAAAGACAGTCTTCTGGCTTTTTCTTTCCAAGTAATTTAAGATGTGAAAGTGCTTGGATTGAAAATCCCATTAATCTCTTGTCTCATTCAGTATAATCTTTCAGTAAAAAGTACTGTGAGAAAATGTTCTGTAATCATTAGAGATTGGACTTGCGCAGCTTTCCAGTTAAAATGTATCAGGTCAACTAAAGTAACACTTACTTATGGTCTGTTCCAATTCTAGACATTGCTTCTGAACCCAGTACATTTGCTATCAGGTATTTTTAGTGGCAACACCTAAAACACAAGCTGCTTTAGAAGCATTCCTTAATGTTTTCTGTCTGCTAAAGCTGAAGCCCAGTTTAACCACTGTGCAGCAATACCCCTCTAAAAACATACATACATACATTTCAGACTACTGTTTGGAATGTATGTTGCCGTATTATGATGAAGTAACAGGCTCCAGTATAAAAATTATTACTACTGGTTAAAGTCATTGCTATCTACTTTATGATTTACAGAATAAGTTAAAAACAAGCCTCTCCCCACTGCCAAAGGTTGGTGCTATTATGCTACAGCCAAAGTCTAGTTGTTCTGCATCTTCACTGTATTTGCTTGAGTAATACTGATATACATAATTTTTATAGTTCTGTAGCATCCAAGGATTAGGGATTTATCAACAAATCCTATGATGTTATCATAGGTATGTCTGACACATTAATTTCAGAGCCCTGTGCCACTGGGGAAGTGCAGGGCCCATTGTGAGAAAAGGCTGCCCTCTTCCAGACCCAGCTAGGAGAAGCTGGCACAGCAAAGCCCCTCAAGCCAGGCTCGTGGCAGCTCAGTGATAATGCTGGAGGCGTCTGATAGAGAGGATCCACACTGAAGTAGTTCTTAAAGAACTGCATCTCCTTGGAAGGAGCAGGACAAAAGGGAACGGCAGAGACCATCTGTTAGAGGCTCACCCTCTCCCCTTCCCTACCTATCACCATGGAAGGGAGAACTGTCAACTTACAGAAGGGTAGTTTTAGTCCTCTAAAACCAATTTATTCCCATTTCAAAGTAATCTTCATATAGTCACTTTATGAAGACTTTATATGCCTGTGATGGTAACTGTTTCTTATCTTGACCCACAAGTTCTTCCACCAATTTCCCCACTCCTCACTAAGCAGCAGCCAGCTCAGTCAATGGGTTAAGCCACTTAAGGTTAACCCAGCCCACCCAGGTACTGGTGATATGGGGAAAGCACCATCTGCTGAAAGGGTCTCCCCTGTAGCTACCCAGCATGAAGTTAAGTTAAGCTTGTTTTGTGCTGTGCTAGTGCTGAGTGTCTCAGATCCACTTCCTAAGTGTACCAAAGAAAACAAAACCCTCCAGCTTCTCAGATGTTGCTTTTTAAAAGGTCGGTATAATTTATTATCGAATTTGAGCTTTTAGCCATTAAGTTACAACAACAATGCATAACTTGACATTCTTATAACTGTACATATACAATGGAAAAGACAAGTGCTTAATCCAAACAATGCAACTGAATTAGTTCAAGGTTACAAGAAAAGATGCTTGTGAATAGTTTTTGACAGACTAGCAAATTCAAATAGTTCTCTGCAGGTATATGTTTATACTAGAAGTAAGTGGCTTCAAAGTTTTGGACTTAAGCTTCAGACTAACAGAATGATGGAAACTTACTTTGTGCCTCTGAACGAAGGATATGCTCATTTAAAAATGCAGTAACATTACCATGTTTCAGATGGTGAAAAGGAGCTTCAGGTCCAATGGAATTATAATGGACAGTCTCAGGTAATGCACTCTTCACACAAATACATGCAATTATAAAGGCATTCTATTTTAAAAACTTTCTTAAATCAAGTTTTGCAATACAGTAGGATATCTGAGGAGAGATCAGGACCCACACTGAACAAAACCAAAAGCCTTTAGCTTGATTTGTGCATGTTTAATCAATTCCAATTCTCAAATCTTCACATATCACCTGTGAGAGAAAAGAACACATCAAGTAAAGACCAGTCTCAAAGACATGTTAGAATTTTTTACAGGCATTCCAGCTTACAAAAAATTGATGCTGACATGTTCCATTTCAGGAACTGTAATTCACCATGGCCCTATTATAAAATAGCATCTCTTCAACTTACCCAAGGGGACAGTCTTGCTGGACTCTGCCCAACTACAACTGGCTGGTTGTAGAGGAACCTTGCAGGATGGGCAGGAAACCTGACTGACCATTCCCATATCAATAGGTAATTCAAAAACACCTTTGCACACTTGACAAAGGTGTTACAATGGTGTTTCCAGTTACAACCCCAGCAGGGCCAGAATTCCCAGCAGGCCGGCTTTGGCAGGAATATACTCATATGCACTTTATTAAATCAGCATGAATTAAAGGCATTCCCACTGTAGGTAAATTATCCTACAACTCCTCCAGTAGACCTCCAAAATCCAGCCCTAATTAACAGCAACAAGCTACTGGACTACATTCACATGCCATGTCAGGGGTAAGCGGCAGGGGAAAGGAGTTACTGCTATCCTACCAAACTTCTCTAGTAAACACCAAGAATCTCCTCCAAGCATTGCTTAGAGCCAAAGAAGAATCCAGTCTAGCAGTCATTAGTAAAAGAAAATCCAGACTTTCCAGTTAAATTGGTACTGCAAGTAATTAAACCCTTAACATGCTTTTAGAGCTGAAATGTCAATGGTTCCTTCTTGTTTGCTATTGAGTCTGAAAGAAGTATAAACAACTATTTACAACCAAGTGTTTTCCAGTTTGTCAGTTGTAAACTATTATTAATAAATTTAAATTTCTGAACAGAGGGGCCTCCAGTTTTTCCTTTAAGACAGTTCATTTTGGCATGTTCATAACTCCTTTTAAAAAAAATAGCTTCACAAAATTTCTCCCTAATGGAAACAGCAGCAAAGCCATACCAATTAACACAACACTAATAAAACTTATTCCACAAAAAACAGCATTCCCTAGTCCCGCTAGGGATTTTTCCCCAAGTGATTTATTCAGCATCATCGAGGGGCTTTAGACTTCTTGAAGGCTGTGCAATTTAGCTTTTTGTATAATGATACCACAGGAATGCCTCCAATAAGAAGCTCTCTGCCTGATTACAGCAAAATCTAACAGAGGGGCAGAGGTGTCCAAGACAAGTTCCTGCATATTTTACAAAAACTGTGCAGCTAGGAAAAGTGATGAGGGAAGGGGGAGGCAGCAGGAACCCACAACACACACAGCTGCAGTCCCCACACTATGCAGGACATGGCTGAAGCAGCAGAGGCAGATTAAAGCTTCCCCAAATGGAAGGGAAGGGAGTCAGGAGGCACCTATCCTACAAAAAGAATTCATGGAGGGGTTGAAAAAATCACTCATTGGTTTTGACCTTCATACAAGCTTTTGGTAGGTAAAGTGTTACAAACCAGCAATAGCAGTTTGATCTAACTTAGTGGGGATCCAGATCAGCAAAGTCTGTGCACCTGTAATTTACCTACAGCAGCCTACACTCAATGTAACAGATGAACTGGAACAGCAGGTCCTATGCTTCCTGTTTCTAAGCTTCTCTTGCTACTGTTTTAAACACCCTAGATTGTCTTTCTTGTGCCCCATACTTTTCATACTACCTTTCTTTTTACTAATGCATGTCAGCTTTTTGACTGAGGTCAGACTAGTGATTCGCTTCGGAATATTTTTGTCATTGTGCTTCCAAGGAGAGCAAACTGCTTGCTGGATGCACTGCAATTCGGCCTTTTATTGTCATCACTCCTCAGCAGCACAGCTGGCCTTACAAGAACTAACTATATCAAGGATCAACTATGTGCAAACCTATTTGACTGAAACAACTGAAACTATTTCTGTGAATGACTGAAATGAAACAGGTGCAGTGCCAGCATGTGAAAAAGAGCCCAGGAGTCTTCATATTCAGATATTTTTCCGTCAGCACACACCAGATTTTATAAGCATACTTTTCAGTTTGCAGGTTCTTTAGCTTTTCTTCCAGCTTTCTGCCAGATCTCAGATTTAATTCTAAGAAAAGCTTTTGGTTTTATAGGTATTACATAAAAGCTCAAGTACTTACCACAGTTCTCCTCTCCAGAATGAATACTGTGCTGTAGGTATCAGCAAGACACAATCCACAGACTAACAACACTTCTCTTGATAACTTCTCTTTTGGTTCCTCCTTGACCTAGAGTTTAAACCCTCTCAACATTTACTACATCAATGTTCAGTTTTGTGTTAAAGAAGAGGGAGAAGACTTCAGTTTTTAATGTTGAAGAGATAGCTGAAAAGGCAGTTCGGGAAATGTTGATAAGCTTCTTTTGGAGACGTAAGTGTCCCTACACATTTTCTGGTTTAGTTGTAAGTTGTTTATTTATTTGTTCAGTTTTGGAGATGGTTGGTCAGTCATATTTCATTCTCATGTGCTTCTTGTAAGATATAGGCATCACAAAAACTTGCACCTGCTGGTGACATCAGAACTACAACCTGACAGTTTTTCAATAAACCTAGTTATACTCCTACAGGGAAGAGGCAGATTTTTTTTTTTTTAAGTAGGCATTAACAAGAATTTTTTGAAGGAAATTTAGGGTGAAACACCGGCTCTGCAAAGTAGAATTTCAGATTGTATTTCCCCCTCTTTCATTTCTGGAACATTCATTTTAAAATTTAAAAAAAGTTATTGCTTCTATTGAAGCTCAATATAAGTTAGAAAAAGAATTGCATATTTTCTTAAAAACATTCCAAATATACATTTTAAAAATAAAATGCACTCTAAAAGAAATGTCTAGTGAAAGACACTGTTTTAAGCAATCTGTAGCAACAGCTTTACAAAAGAAAATTGAGGAATGTAGCATATTATTTATAACATGACAATGCTAAAATCCTAAACAATTCACTTAACACTCTTAAGTAGTGTTTTAAATATACATATTTCTTTACAAAACAGTTTAGCAATTCCTTATACCACTTACAGTATATAAATATTTGAGTAAGAGGTCATAATGGGAGATGCCAGGGTTTATATTTACTCTCAGATGCTTCAGATTTCTTAAGTGTTTTACTATAAGGCACAATACTGCTAATCTAAAAGAAAGGAATAAAAGCTAATGGTGAACCCAGTCAAAACTCCTAGTGTGGACTATCCAAGAGAATTCCAGCATCTTTACGCAAATGAAAAGAAAAAGCAAAACAAACCCAAACTTTGTATTTCTTAAGAAAAAGTTTCAGTTTGTACATAAAATGGGTCAGGATGGGAACAGGAGCAAGAAGAAATTACATAAATTCTTATAAATAGACTAATAAATATATTTTAGCCTTAATTAGCCCTTTACCTCTGTTCTACTGAGTTTAAGATTGAAAGAGGTAACCAGTGTGCATATACTAAATGTCTACATGCTCAGCACGTGAAGACCACCTAGCACAACCTATTACTGCCAAATTCAGTATAAAAAGCTACCAACATGGAGAAGGTTCCCTTTTCTCAGCATCCACTCCGAGTAGAACACATTACAAGATAGAGTATTTGTTACATGTTGCAACCAGCAATTTTTCCATCACAAGCAAAGGATACACAACATATCCATTAGGTTATTTGATTCCTTCAAAGTTAAAGTCTTTTCTAAGAATATTCATCTCCAATTACAACAAATCGGAACTTTAAGAACATTTTAATAGTCGTAGTTTGTAAGTGCTCTCCATGTGTACATTACTGAATGTAAATAGTGCATCCAAAACATTTAACCATTACACATTCTACATTATTTTCACTGCCTAGTCTTCATCTTTGTTAAAGCCCTCTGGAACACAATGACATTGCAACAATGCTTACAGAAAAAGGGTTATTGCATTTTCTTTTTTTAGGATGAGACATCCAGAGGAGATTTTATAAAATCCTCCTGTGTACAAAATTCTTAGTTATTAGCCCTTTTGGAACACCAGCTAGAAAAGTTGGAAAGGTAAAATAATTTACATTGTTATTTTTTCTGTTCACTAGACAAAAGTCCATACTAATTAAATAAAAAATAATAGTTCTTCAACAGTCTATGCAAGATATCTTCCATGAAACAGTTCAGTGGGAATTTCCATTAGATAAATGTTCTCCATGCCGGTTATTACTGGCATCCACATCTAGAAATCAGGAATTAGAAGAAAAAATGTTTGTTGTTTTACAATTTTAATATACTTTATCTTTACATTAATCCAGATTCTGGCAACAAACTTCACACTCATATATACCTAAAGTTCTCAAGATTCTCTGGGTAATCCTCTTAAGACAGTATTTACACCTTTCCTTCCCCCAAGTCCAGTTATTTCCATCTCAACAGAGCTCTCTGAAAATCTGCTTGTATTTTTTCAAGACCAGTAGTAAGTGACACCATTCAGTCTGCTCTGCACTGCAGTACTAACTGCTTACACCTGCTAGGTGAAGGGCTTCTAATGCAATGTCCAATGCTAAGGTTTGTCCAGCAAAACACAGAATTACTTACCAAGCAAGGCCGTGGTTTCCCCTGCGTCCTCTTTTAAGCTGGTACACTGCAGTACAGATTCATTAGTGGAGGAAGCTGACAATTCGCTTACTTCGTTTCTGTCATCATCTTGCAAAGCAATACTCAGACTTCCAACTGAAACACTGCCACTTATGGATTCAGGTATTGGAACTTCAAGTACATCTTCAGGGTCCCCCTTCAAAATTAAACATATTTAACTGTCACTTTTGTCTACCATCAGATATCAACATTCCTCCATGTCACCTTTTGTAACCTCACCTTGTTGGAAAAAAAGACCATTTTTTAGCTATTACATGTGCACTCCTGGGAATAATATTGATGTTGTCCACTGTCAAGGTTATTGTCTGACTGCAAAGAAAGCAAGCCAACCAAAAGAAAAGCCCTTTTTCCAAAGCCACCCCAAATCCAAGAGCAGCAACAGGAAGAGTCCATCCAGTCAGCCTTTTGGATGGATTATTTCAACACTGTAGCAAAGTATTGCTGAAGGTTAGGAGCAGGCTCAGTTCATACAAAGCCCCCACTGTGAAAACCCATTGATCCTTTGAGTCTGCAGAAGTCTCAAGTCCTGGTTTTTCATGATAGTAGTTGACCACGTTTTTTTTTACATGGGTAAACAAACATTTACATCAGAACCAAATTCTCTCTTCCTCTATCTCCAGACCAACTTTTAAGTCCATTCCAAAAAACAGTAACATGCTGGCTTGTCACTTCGCAGGAACACATCTGCATCACAGACAAAAGGATCTATTTCACCTATTGTATAGCATGAGCTATACAACCCTGAATTAATTTTCAGAATTGACCAAAGTCATATACATACTATATATACATACAGTTCTCTTTCTACAACTAAGCAGACTACCTTCACTGCCATAGATATACTGATGCTATTTATACATAAGCAAATACATTGCAGTTTAAGTAGCTATTCTTTTTGCTTACTAGCAAGCATTTTTCCCTTCCTTGAATGACTAACAAAGGCCCATCTTAAAATTTAAGAAATTCTAGGCTGATTCTTTCTTCAGCATCAAATCAGTGTAATTTGAAACATACTGAATTTTAATGTGCTATAAACATGCTACAATTGAACACAAGACACATGTGATACGTATCTTTATGTTTGCAGATGAGAGGGTGTATTAATGATTTTGGTTTCCAAAACTTAAACAGTTAAATAAGCACTGAAACTACAAAATTCAGTAATGCTCTTCAAAATCAGTCAGACTTGCTGAACAGCAATTCTTTCTCTCATAAAAAAAACAGATTAATGAAGAACTAGACCACTGAAGTCTGCTCTTTACAAAAGCCACATCACAGAACTTAGTGCCTTTTTTTTACTTCAAGCCTTTAAAAATGTAAAAGCATCTGAAGTATTTGTTGTCCATAACTGAACTGGCCCTTGAGCCTCTCTGCAGAACGTTTAGTACATTTCTATAATAAGGCTGCATATTATTTTCTGCAGGTTCAGAGTGCAGTGCTGAGACAAGCTGCCTTGCTCTTTGCACTTTTCTTCACATCAGTAAAAAGTTCAGGCAATCACTCCACAGACTTGATTGGGCAACATGGATTAAACTGAAAACTAACCTAAAAAAAAAAAAAATCCTGAATGGTTTCCCACATTATTAGCTTCAGTGAGACTTGGAACAATTGATGCACACACAGCACCCATTTGCCTCATTTCATTAGAAAAATGAACTGCTTTTCTCTATTTAATATAATCCCATCCAATCTGCTTTCCAAAAGTCATTTTAACCAACAAGCAGAGGAGTTATTACACATCCTGGGTGGGCTTAGTACCAGTATCCTCTGCAACAGCACAAATTCAGGGAATATAATTATTCTGAAGGTTCCAGTATTTCACTTTTCAGCCTGTATATTCAAAAAGATAAGTTCTTCTGCATTTAACACAAGGTACATCAACCTCAAGAATTGAATTCGAGCAGAAACCAAGCTGCTAATATAACAATATTAAAGTAGCAATAGCTATTCCACATGACAACAAGATTGTGACTCCTGGGTAAAATGTGACTTAATATATAGAAGCACCAAAATCTGGTATATACATATTACATAGCAAGGGTTTTGTCCCCTTTCACAAAACAAAACAGTAATTCATAACACTCTTCCACAGATCTGGAAAGTCTCTGAAATGAAGTAAGAGAAAAGGTAGTCAAAACACAGACCTAGTGTATGAAAGAAAAATCCCAAACCAAAAAATCACCCCTATTTACTAGAGATCTCTGTAGATCTGTATGAGATAAGAGAGGCACATTCTTGCTTATAGTGTTTTAGTGGAACTCAAGACTATTTATCAACAGTGACCGAGTAACCTACCGCATGTGTCTTCATCTCTCTTTTCTGGTGCTGTCAGAAAGAAATGAGAGCACATCATTTTCTCTACTTAACCAATTTCTGGTGAATGTCTTTAGGAAGGTTTTAAGTACCAGCTCATTTACAAGGATAAATCATGGGGCATATGTAGAAGTACACAAATATTCTCTGTAGAAAAACTACAATTTCTTCCTCTGAATCACAGTTTTCAGCAACATCAAATATATGTTCTAGATTTATTTAATTCAGTTTTATTTTTGCAGACTGAGCAAACAGTCTCACCTCTGCTTAAAATTCCTTAACAACAGCTGGAGATAGAAAAAAAAATCAGTTACCAAAGATTCATAAGCTGCTCAACGTATTTTTCATACCCATAAAATTCCCTTATTTTACTGGTTCTCATTCAATTACTCTGCATCTTTGCCCAGCTTCTTGAGTCTTGTCAAATAACAGCTGCTCTCATTCTGAACAGTTACATGAAGTCTTACCCCCTAGACTTCTTCTTTGAAGATTAAAGTAGTATGCAACATACCCAGTATCCCAGAGCTTTGATAACATCTAGTTTACACATTGGACAAGTTCGGTGGTCCAAAAGCCAAGGATCAATGCACGTTCTATGGAAGATGTGCCTAAAGAAAATAAATGCTCCTTAGAACTTAGCATGAAAGCCACACACCCTTCCTTCAAACAGGGTGCAAGTTAAAACAATGAAAATAAATCTTTCCTTTATAATCTTGACAATTAGCTGCTGCTCAATTTACTAGTACCGACATGGTTCTGGAAACCTTTTGGTTCATGCCAGCTTTCTGAAGAGGAGATGCTAATAACCACAAAGACACCATTCTGTTATCAGTTCAACAGTGTACAGTTCTAATTTAAGCAAGTTCTACTTCACCCCTACAGTTCTCCCAACTGCTCCCTTGTCCCCATATACATATGAAGTGCTATGTGGTCTTACAGTGCCTTTCAACATTTAACAGGCCATACAAAAAGCAGTTTCAGCTCTGCCACCAGAGGTTCAGAAGAATTTATAGGGAATTCATCCCACTTCTTCAGAAAAACATGCTAAGGTGTAAAGAATAGCTATGATAACTTACTTGCATGGCAGAATTCGGACAGTGTCCTTCAGTTTGTAGTTCTCAATGCACACAGCACAGTTTTCAACATCAACATCTAAACCCTAAATATGACAACACATTTAAGTGCATTACATTCGTACTTCATTACAGAAAAAGTAGCTAGCTACAAAGAATGCAAGATATATTAAAGGGCATAGCAAATAAAAAACCTTTCTCAATTAATTCAAGATTATATCGAGAAGTGATTTGATCAAGTTATCAAATACTAAAGCAGCCAAACTCAGATTTTCTAATTTAAATAGCTATACATGGCATCCTAAGTAACTTATTAAATCTCATACATAGCTTTGTTCGTAGAAGCACAGGAATATTTCAGTTGAAAGTAGCTGTAAGATGAAAACATTTTAGAAGAGGTCAGCAGAAATCAAAGTGTACAATCTAATTCTGAATGAACGGTCCCAAAGATTTCCAAGAGCAGAAAGATTTTTGGGGTTGAATACTGCAAACCTCTTCTTCACCTTTTTCTTTTTTCTACCACATCCTAGCAGATATTCCTTCACAACCAGAAGAGAACACAAGTATGAAATTTGGGGTTAAAACTTTTCTCCAAGTTCAACTAGACAGAATATCATTCCCCCACTTCTATTTTTATCTAAGGGTTAAATACCTTTTCTAACAGGTCTTACTGTCTTCTTGAAGCCCTGCTTAGAGTTGCAGTGCAAATATGATGGATAGCTCCAAATACAAGAAAATAATCCAACATTATTTGGGCTGTATAAAATCTCAGTATTAGAAGAACAGACAGTGGGAAAACTCCTCTGCCTTCATCCCCAAACAATTAGTATTTTTGATTTACAACTTTCTGAAGCACTTCAGTTTCAATACAAACATTCAAACTACTTAGTTCCACAAGGAAACTTTCAAGTACAAAGCCAGTATTTCCTTCCTTTGCATGCTATCAATTTACACAATCAATGCCTTAAATTGCTAAGTATTAAGACTGTTTTTTTACATAAGCAAAGTTAAGACAAGTGCTTATTCTATAACAAGTTATTTTTTCTTCTGTCCAAGAGGCAAAATCCAACCATTCCATATGTAGCAGATACTCAAATGAGTGTCCATTTTACAATAATCCCATAAGCTTCTCAGGAAAAATCTACATGATAGCAAATACACTTTTAATATATGACCTATTTTTAGTTAAATATCTCAACTTCCAGTGGGGATAACTAAAGACTGCACTGCATCACAACAAAAGAAATATACTCTTTTTAAATGGCTGAAAGGAAATATTTAAAGAAAAAACATACATTTACACACAAATTTAAATTAAGTTCATGAAAATACCTCTGCATCAGCAAGTTACATAAATTTGCTGATAGCAGGTTAATTCAAATCCCATTATTAATATAAAATTTGTCACACAGAAAAGTTCTATTTTAACAGAGAGATTCTAACCTTATCTCATTATACTCTTCTTAATGAACACAGGAGTAACCAGTATACAATACAACAACAAATTCCCCCATTTTATTTACTTTAGTCAAGGGTCTATTTATTGGAAGGAATGCAAAAATCACACAATACAAATCCTGTTTGGAGGATTTTACTGAACATCGATTTTAAAAGCTGTTAATATCTTACTAATTTTAACATAGGTTTATTGTGACCCTTCTGCATCCCTTTCTTTCTATGCTGACATTCTGCTCTGATAGTGCTTTACACAGGTTTAGGCTCAATTCAGTCTTTCTTGATCTCTGATGTCACCACTGTATGAAGTATAAATATCCCTCTGCTCACAGCTTGAAATATATGCTAAGCTCCAACAAAAAGTAATCTAATTAAAAGTAAGAAATACTCGTAAAACACTATTTAAGGATGCTGAAAGTGTAGAAGGAAAAGGCAAGTAAGTTCAAAGACATTTTTGGGTATTTTTAAGTTTCCAAATCGATTTACTAAATGAAGGACATATTCTCTGTAGCACATGACCTGAGCAGAAGAGCTTCTGCTGGAGCACAGCTTTTAAAGTTTTTACATATCAATGTCCTTGTTCACTTTAATTTTATTCATAGACTAACAAATAACCTAATCCTTGTTTTTCATCTCCAAGTAAATCAGCCCTTAAAAAAAACCTCATCAAGTAAGACAAGGGTTGGGGGGAAAAAATGCCTATGTAGCAGCAGGAATCTAGTCAGAAGCTAATTCTGCATCTAGGATCAGCACTCCCAAACTCCAACTAAAATATTTTCTTTCAAAATGTTGGCTTTTTCTACTTCAGTTATTCTAATACAGCTGAGCTTAGGCCGTATGCTGTCAAAGCCAACTTCCTGAAAGCTGCTTTAATTTTTAGATTAGCTTTATTTCATAACATAGAAATGTACTTTAAAAAATTTATGCTTCAGGTTAAGCCTACACAGCTCCTTAATGTATTATATGTCAAAAGATGAAACAACTGTTTTATTTTTCAAAGCTTTTTATACTTTTAAGGCCTTCTGATCAATAAGAAGATGAATGTTTTAAGAAAACAGAACATTACATCAGCTGTAAGAACTGTGCGGAAGTATTTTGCAATCCACTTGTTGATGTTTTCAAGTGCTGAAAAGATAACAATATTTCCTCATCTCTACAGTACCAGCCCCCTATACATTCCATATAACCAGATATTATTTGCAACCAAGTTGCTGTAATTTCATAAGTAGTTCAAATTTGACTCTTTAATTTTAAATTCTGCCTTTAAAACATAGGCCCTAACACAAGCCCAAAATTATATGGCACACTGCAATTATGTTATGGTAATTTTAGTTTAAATTCTTTGAAGACTTTACGACCATTTTTAAAACTTACAGCAATAGCCAGAGACACTGAATTACCTTTTCTCCACGTTTCACTGTATGCAGCTGAAGCTGGCTGATGGCTCTCTTGGTTTCTTTCCTATGTCCCTTGAAACAAGATTTTAAGCATTAGTATGGACAGAAGTTTCAGGAATTACATTTTAAAGTTTTTAAATGCTTTCCATGGGGATTACCGAATGCATCTAAAAAAACCAAATTGATCTGAGTGCACTGAATTTGTTTATGAAGCATGTCCAGCCAGCAGATGCTCAGTAAGTTGTGCACTGCTGAGGCTCTGTAAGCATCCTGCTCTCAGGAGGAGCCCCAGCTGTGCAGGGGTGTGCCGAGCACACCGGCAGCTGCAGCCCCACATCCCAACTGCCAGCATTAAGGCCCTTCCCACATAGGAATGCTGAAACCCGTGTAGACTTTAGAGAGGCAAGCAGAGCTGTAACAACAGCCATATAACCAGACCTTCCAGTTAGGCAAGCCCGTGAACAAGCACACCGTACGTTTTGCACCAGCCTGGGAAAAGGTGAAATACTTCCAGGCAGCCTACAGTCAGCCACCAGGTCAAAAGGCTGCTTGTAGCTATTAATACTTCCCCCCAGTTAAACACTGTCTCCTGCCTTGGACAAAACTTTGCACTGAAAGGACACATTATGCAAAGGAGAAGACAAGAAAGGCTTTACAGACATGATGCACCATACTGGACTTCTATGAAGTATAATTATGCTTAGAGGGGAAGCAAGGAAAAAGAGCAGTACTGTAGTCCATGACAAAGTGCTAGCTACTGCAAGAAACTGAAAAACTAAACACTCCCAGCTGACAGATGCTGACCTGTCTAGCAGCGACCCCCAATAAAGAAATACAATAAAGGAATAAAAAACCTCAAACCCATAATCACAGCTTTTCTCTGTAATAATTGTGATGACGTGTATTTTTACAAATGTATAGTACTGAAAACTGTGATTTTTAAATTTTTATGGTGTTAAAGATGAGTAGTCTGCAAGGTCTCCCAGAAATGGGCAAAAAGAGCAGCAGAAGCCTATTCCACCTTCTCAGGTTTTCTGCACAGTCCTGTTTTCATCTTCAGTAGCAAGGAGATCTACTGCTAAACAGATACCCATCTTCATCTTCATTTAGCAGCTACACTGCAGCCTGCTTTAAAGCATAATATATTTAACTCACAAGTTTCAATTTTAATTGAGACTGTAAGCCAAGCAAAGCAAGATTTGGGTTACAAAGTGACTTTTTGTTTCCAAAATACCTTTAAGACTCTTAATAATACATCTTGAGTAACATCATCAAAACATTTTCCAACTTTGCACCACTTTTATTTTTAATGGCCATTTTAGAAGAGAAATATTTGAGAAAATGGCATAACCTACTGTTAGACAGTTTCACTTATTTAAGAAGCGTTCAGATGACAACACTGGCAAAATCTACTGGCTTTTGGATGACAAGTGCAAAATCCTATTAAGGGTCCATGGCACATGTTTCTAAGAAACATCACATCCACATTCTTAAAACTAAAGTACATTATATGATACGATGCTCCATAAAGCATGTGAACTTTCCTCTGGGTGAGCTATTTAAACGGCAACAGGAAGAAGCAATTTTCTTCACCAAACAACTGTTACAACACAGAAACACATCCCTTGTCCTATAAATACTACTCAAAAACTTTGTTTTCCCAAAAGCATTCCCAGAAAGTACAGGCTAAGACTTAAAGCCTAGTAAAAGACTCTAGGAAACCAAAACTTCAGGGAGACCACAAGCCCAGTCAATACAGAAGTCCGATGTGTTATCCTCAGTTACTGAGAAGAGAAATTAAGTTTTTCCTAGAAGAGTCCTCTAAGTCTTAAACAGAGTTCAGACTTCTGAAAGCAAACAAAAATCCCTTCCCTCCTCCCCCAAAGCTAGAATCTACTTTGTCAAGGAAAAGGCAGGAGGACACATGCTAGAGCACTAATTGGAACAATACATTTTTTTCTGAACTGAGGATAAAAAAAAAAAAAACCTGCAAAGAGTAGAGCTGCTGATGATCATGGAAGAAACCTAACCTACTTGCAGTAGCTGAAAAGCAGTGCTAAGTGCCATTCTAAGGTCTTTTCAAAACTCAGATGGACTTCCATCATCAACAGCTCCATAAAAGTGGCTCTCTTGATTGCAGGAGTCCAGACTACTACCAGTCCAGACTACTACTACTCCCAGCCTACACTGTTCTATGAGGAAGTACTTTCCTCAGGGGAAAAAAGTAAAGCTGGCTTTGTAAAAAGGGCAAATAAGGAGAAAAATTACTCCTTCCAAAGCTCCTCAGTGCTCTCACTGTTCTTAGTACCTTGAGCAGCCCAAGGGAGCTGAATCTCACCACACATCTCACACCTTCTAGTCTGCTGTAATTCAGCAACTCTACAGTGAAGTTGTAGAATTACAAGTATCAAATGTAGTTTTCATAAAGCTTTAGAACTAAAAATTTTACACTGAAGAACTTGTGGGTTTTATAAGAAAATACTAAAAAAAACCAAACACTTACCTTGATCTCTTTCCATTAAAGAAGTCTGGTTAGTGAAGTTAATACTTTCAAAATGAAAATTACAGGAGAACAAAAATAACTTTTCATGTCAAAAGGAAGGAAGTTCAGTTAGGTGACAGATCACATAAGAAGCTGCCCTTACTTTGTTGTTGACAAGTTGCTAAATGTATTTCTCATTACTTCATATGAGCATCTAATAATTATAACTAGTCAAACTTGTGATGCCAATTAGCATAGTGCTTATTAGTGCTCACTGACTGTTGCTGAGCAGCATTCACAGTTAGCCAAATAGGAAGAAGGCACAGATCTTGAAGAATGCTTCAAAAAACAATCAAAGTTAGGCAACTGATTCGACACAGGAAGGAGTAAATACTTTTAAGTGCCATTATCTCTATTTACCTGGTTTCCAAACTGTGATCCCGTATACAGGAAACGTTGTATATAGTAAAATATGAGCCAAGCAAGCGATATAATCATCATGGTGATGAAGGCGATGGCTACAAACACAACTGATTGACCACTAATGTATTCCTGCACATGTCGTGTGCCAACCACAATGCTCATTCTTACTGGAATACCTCTTCGTACTGGCTCCAATATCTCTATTCCTTTTGGATAACCAACCATTATCACCACTGTATTTCCTGTTCCTGTTGGAGGGAATAAAAAAAAAGAAAAAAAGTCAGTAGTCACAGTAAAAATGTAGGCATTCTTGCTTGAGGGTAATTGGGCCTCTTCAGTTAAGATCAGCAAGCTAAGTTATAGGAAAGCCTCCTGGGCTTTTTTTCACACATAGCAGAATTGATAGAAAGTTTACTGGTAAAGAATCCTTTATTTACTTCCAAAAATTCTCAAACCAACAACAAGTTCAACAGATGCATCTTCACTGTTCAAGGCCTATAGTCGTCATTCCACAGCGAGGTAAGACGTGGATCCATGGAAAAAAGCCAGACAAGTCATACACAGCTCATCTTGAAGCAGCTTAAGTTCTAGCTTGCAGCTCAGAAACAGGTGGTCTTTTATTTGTCAGCATGGGAAATTTAGTTGCAGATGGAGACAGTATGCAAACATCAAAGAGAGACACTTCAATTTAGTTTGAATCTGAACCTACAGCCCAATTACACTGGATATATGAACAAAAGACAAAAATATTCAGATATTTAATAATATATTAAATAATAAATTATTTTAAACATTTAAATACTTAGAGATGCTTTAATACTAAACATTCAAAATGTAATGAGACTTCATGATTAGGACTTGTCAAGAAATACTTTGTGACTCTTTTGGAAGCAGTGAGCAAAAAGATTTTTCTAAATAATTAGAAGTCTAGAGCTCTCAGTCCATATGAAAGAAAACTAACTTCAAAAAAAACCCCAAAACCTTTAGGCAACATACTGCCACCAAAACCAGTAAGATACTATCAAGATCAGCTAGCAAAGTTCAAAGACCACTGTGACTAGTGTTTTATTCCACCTTTTTTCTGGAAGAATATCCAGTATTCTCAGAAATATCTAACCCAGGTATTACAAAACAAATTACAAACAAATGTACCTATTAAAAATGTCACATTTTCACTGTTCTATGATATTTCTATTTAAATAGTTCTTACTTTGTGTGTACCAACACTGCTGCCACCTTGGTAAGTCTCAGCCTCATAGTTTACTTTGCTCTCCTACCTCTGACAAAAATTGAAACTAGTCTTGATTCAGAGAGAAAGGAAGAAAAAGAGAGGGGTTTTGCCAGCTGAAAGTCTAAAGCTG
Organism: Cinclus cinclus; assembly: GCF_963662255.1. Taxonomy (NCBI): domain Eukaryota; kingdom Metazoa; phylum Chordata; class Aves; order Passeriformes; family Cinclidae; genus Cinclus; species Cinclus cinclus. Next base: position 88,065,466 of record NC_085047.1, read on the forward strand.
TAATGCTACAGCTACCTTTATTAGATGCACAAAAGATTACCTATCTGCAACAAGACCTCCCCCCCAAAGGCTTAAAGCCTCTTTCCCTTAGATTCCTTAGGGAGAAGCTATGTCAGAAGAAATGGCTTCCTTATTTATAACATCACATCAAATAGGGATTTTCAAAATCCAAAGCCTGCATTCTGGCTTTAGCCACTTCTGCCTACTAAGACAAAGAGTTATTTGCCTGAACTATTTAAACTAAAATCCTTTAGCTGAGACAATTCTGGCTGTGACAGCTTTTAATTCTGGCCACTCTGCTACCAAGCCAAGAGGAATTTGCAGAAGTTTCACTTGTGTACATAGAACTCCTTCCTCCATAAGGCATAGTTTGCTCTGGATGAAAACTAAAGGTTCCAGGCATTAGCTGAATAAACCTCCCTTCCCAAGTTCACCTTAACACAACCATCCCACCTCTGGTAACCTACTATAAGAACCATTACACCTGTGTCTGTCAGACCCAGACCCAGACCAAACAAAAAAGTAGATTTTCCCAATAGGGTTACACCAACTTGTGCCTCCCCTCAGGCACCCCACTCTACTCACCAGCAACACCCACCCCACCTATGCTGCCTTGCTTGGTGGGCGTGTTTGGAGACACAAAGCAGTGAAGCTGAAGACAGACAGACAACAAGCACCCAGGCTCCACTAATTAGTTCTGCTCACCAACAATATGTTGATCCACATGATACTCCAAGTCCATGAATACTACCAATTGGTTAATTAATACTGTTCTTCTCTCTGAAACAGAACAAAAACACTACTAAAGAGCCTCATGAAACTCAGAGAAGTGTGAAACACTCTGCTCTCTGACCCTGCACAGTTCCACAGGGAGTTGGCAAGAAAAAAATCATACGAAAGTAGGAATTTATCTTACATTGCTAAGAACTGCCATCCCCATACCTAAATTAGGAAATTAGGTCCTGTGTCCTTAATCAATTGTAAGAGGTACAAATAACAGGAGGGGTGCCTAAGGATGGCCAGCGAATGATATAAATGTGTTGGAAAGATTTATGTGGTTTCATCCAAGCTTAAGGAAGAAAAGGAAGTTTCAAGATTAGAGGCAGCCTGGGTATTTCAATCAGTAAATTTCTACCTCAGTCCTGAAATCTTAAATCAGTTTAATCCTGCTATCTGATTCTCTGCACTATTTCTAATGATCAAGTATTTAAAACCCCCACAACAATAAGTACTGTCCTTCTCTTCTTTGACACTAGAATGCCCAACTACCAGACAGTTATTTCCTTGAAATGAAAGCCAGGCTACTTCCGCACAATGGCTGCTAGACATGTGACACCTTCCACTTTTAGAATTAACATAAGTATACTATACATTTTAAAATAAATACCCATTAAAAGCATTTTAACAGCTTTAAAGACTTGGTGATGAACCTGCCATAAAAAATACATGCAACTAAACCCAGTGGCCTTGAAGGCCATGAGACAGAAGGGGCAGAAGAATAATTGCAATCCATGATTACAAAAGGAACAAGAGCAGTCTCAGAGAAGCAGTTGCCCTGAGCAGCCTGTAACACTAAGGGTTTTAACTCATTCCTTACTAATTTTAGCCTGCTGTTCTGAAACTCATTATTCAAAGATTGAAATGATGGTGAGTCATTCCATCAGCTTCTTCAATTGCCATACAACTCAGATACCTCAAATCACATTTATAAAGAAAACTCCAAGTGTCACATATGCATCTACTGAAAGCATGTTCTATTGGCTTTGCCTTTCTATAACCTTCTAGTTTTACTACAAATAATCACATTTTTACTCTACTAGAGTAAACTTAACTTTTTTCCCTAGGTTTGATTGATGCTTCAGCGACATTGGCTCCACTTAAAATTTGATCTGTGCTTTTTAACATTACCAGGGCTGGCAGATCCTTAGGATACTTACAAAAAAGGAATTTGGAACCCTAAAGATGAAGTTATGTTTCAAGCTAGTGCAGATAGTTTTACTGCTACCACTCCCAGTATTTTTTTGCTAAAGGAAACCATCGTTCTACCGATGAGGAAAAAGTAGGACAGGTACAGATCTTGATTCCAGGCACACCAAACTACAACATTTATTCCCATTCATGCTTAGAGATGAAGAAGATATTTTTGCTATCCGGAAACTGATCACAGACACACTAGTTTTAGTCATCCTGAGAAATGTCAGAAAGCTCCCAGAGTTCAACCATCTTACTTAACCATCTACCCCAACCTCATCCCTGCTGCATGCTGTATTTTCACCTGCCTCAAGAAGGATATACACCCACTGAGACACAAACTCGTTCCACCTGAGTTCCTATACACACTTTTATCTATAAAGACAGATATAAGCAACTACTCCTGCATCTTCAGAACAGCATTACCAGCTCAACATCATAGTCATGCCTTACTTATGCAAGCCACTGTCCTTTTAGAAGCTACAGTACCAGAAACTTTCCACAGAAAAGAGCAGTAATACAGAAATTATGCACCATTTGATAATCCTGATTAGTGCTGCAAACAATGTAGCAAAGAGTTGAACTATGTGCCAAAATAACTCTAACTCTGCTGCTTTGGAGATGTTAAGAACTTATTAAATCATGAGCACAAAGTAATTTGCATCTGTTTTGTTCAATACATGTGCATTATAAAAAACATGACAATGGAGGAAAGAATTAGTTGGATGTATGTTGGCAAATCAAAGACCATTTTCATTATGCAGACAAAGTCATACACTCAAGTCCCAAGCTTCCCTTAAATCCACAAACCATGAATTAAAGCCCTAATCCAGACCTACCTCAAACTATTACAGGCAGCACCTCCCATCCCTGTGTGTCAAGCACAACCACATTTCATTCTACAGTCTACAATAAGGCAACTAACTCATGTTCTGATCAAGATCACCAAATCCTAGCTTGGCGGGGCAGCGGGGGGAGGATACAAAGACGGTTGGGTGCCCAGCATGAAGTGTAACAGGAAAACTACAGAACCAGAAGACCCTGTTTTCTTTCCATTACAATATACCTCTGCCTCCCCCTAACTTCTGAACCAGAACTGAGCCTCTGACTCTCCTTAGTCTGGTCTCCACAACACTCCAGACTTTGCCTCTCCAGATTCTTCTCCAACCCACTCCCAGCTAATATTTACATGCAGTATTTATTTTGGTTTCGGAAAGCACTTTGAAGCTTCTGTATTGTATTAAGTTCACTATCATCACCAAAAGTGAACAGTTAGAATTGCCTGCCAAGTCTGTAAAACTGAAGTCTAAATTTGTATCTTTCAGATTCAGTAAATGAAGCACAACTCCCCAAGTCATTTAGGTAAAATGAGAGTTTTCCAATGAAAAAAGTTTTTCAGCCACACATGAAATTGTGTCACTATTACTTTGCTGGAAAAGAGAAGTCATCAAGCATTTTGAACACTGCAATTTGGACAGAGTAAAGGCTTGAAATAAGACATATCAGTAGAGCCACATTTGCAGAACCTTGTCTTGAATTTCAGGGCTTCAGGATTTCAAGGCTACACACTGCAGTTCTCTACTCTCTTGTTCCAAAACTTTAGTTAAAACCCCTACTCACTGCATTCATAAAGCTTACAAGGTGAAAAAATACAGATCATTCAGAATACTTGTCCTTTTTTAAACGCTTTGACACCAGATACAACAAATAATTTCTTCTTCTAATCAAGAACCTCTCTTTATACTCAGGCTGAACCATGCCTAAAAACACCAAAAGACCACCAACAAAAGTAGCATGCACGTATCACACACAACCCAGAAAATTCAAAGGCTAGGTTTTCCAGGCAGAGAGTGAAAAGACAGCACTGAGACCACAAGAGCTGTCTATCACCTTCACTTAAATTGGGCTGCACCTCTACCAACCGTAACCACTGCTCCATCTCACATCATTTTCAGTGCCACTAATTGCAAATGCATTAAGCAGATTTTACTTATGCATATATAACTCTACTCCTTGGTTACTGCACTGCAGATTTCCCACAGTATTCATCCTCAGCACTCGTCCCAGAAGGAAAGCTTGCTTCCTTATGCGCCAGTTCACAAATCTCTCCACAGAAATGAAAATGTAGACCCCGTAAACTATAGCTTTACCTTCCACATTCTTCCTTGCCAGTCTCCCACAGACCTTTCTATCATTTCTCTTCAAAAAGCCTAAGATTTAAAGCACTAGCAGTATCTCTTCCCTTTATTTCCAAAGTGCACTGAAAGTGTTTGAACATATACATGTCTGAAAGTGTCAACCACGAAACAAACATTTATGACTACATCAGAGCTTGTAATTATATTGTGATATATTATTACAATCTCACTCAATCATGAGGTCGAACCTGCATTTAAGAAGTCAGTATAAATACAAATGTATTACTGTATATACGCACTATGCTAAATCACACTCTCTACATAGGTGGAACTTCCATCACCAACATTCTGCCAGTTCAAGAGAAAAAAAAAACCCAACGAGCAGTCAGAGAGCACTTTTCTGTACGCCAGTGGCAGATGTAACTATACTAGTGAAGTCCAAAACTGAGTACTAAGCCAAATAAGGTCATCGGTAGCATAAAGATGATAGCAGTAAAAAGAGATTTTTTTTTTTAAATTACAAAATAAGCAAGATGAGAAGGAAAGATTCAACAAAAAAAGCAAATAAAACTTATTAGAGGTTACAATGGGGAATGGAGAAGAACGTGGGGGGAAAAAAATGTGCTGATCGCCAAAACAGGGTGAAAGCAAGAAAAACACACTGTCTCAGATGAAAGCAGTACTACACAACAAAGTATCTTAATCATCACCTAGGATCAAAACCAAAGGTTCATTTTAAAGGTTCATCTCACCTCCACTTTCACAGTGAACTAAGAATATGAAATGGGCCTGGCTGATCTCAAGCAAGCAGCAGACTAAGAACCAAAATCATGATTCCAATCTCCCAGTTGGTGCCACTGGGTATTCCAAGAGGAGAGACGTGTTTTCCAATAGATAAATCACATGTGCAATAGGGAAACAGCTCCCTGGCTTAGATTTTCCGCTCACTGCATTAAAATAAGTTTGTTTCCTTTAGAAGCACATTATGGTTTTATTTCATCCAAGTCCCTGGTCCTTCCCTACCTCACAACCAGGAATGAGAGCCCAGGCACTAATAAAGTCATCGTAGCAAAATCATGTGAAGCACGCATCTACAGAATTTTTTACTTAGTTTGCCTTGATTTCACATCCTCTTCTGAAGACCTTCCAGTTTCTCAAAAATCTACAAAAGCAAACTGATCTTACTGCCAAGTTTTGAGGCTTTTCTTGCCTCTTTGATTTAAGCATTTAATACTGTCATAACCATAAAAATTCAGCAAGTATTTTGTGCCACAGCCCGAGCAGGGACTGCGGTGACAGAACATCTGGATTCCTATCTCGGCAAAAATCACAGAACCCTTCTACAAGCTACACAGGCAGCAGCAGTACGCTAAGACAAGCCAACATCCTTCTCCAAGATTCAGTTTTCTTACTGCATTTGCGAGCGTTTAAGTATTACCTGATGCTTACACCTCTCTCACTCTCAACAGACCTGCGCAGGATGAAGCTACTACAACAAAGCCTGTACCAAAAGCTATCTTCAAATAGCTAGAGCTGTACCTCCAAGAAGCACCTGAAGGCATCTTCGGGATACCTGGTGCGTTTCCACACGGCCTGCAGAAAGCGGCCTACCTGTGCCCGCTGTAGCCATTCTGCCGGAGGGCACCAGGCAAAAAGGTATCTCTAAAGAAAATTCAAGCCTCCCACACGGCTGCCGGTCCCGATGGTTGTGCCGCATTTCCTCCCTGACGCCCGGCCTGTAACTTGGGAGACAGAAGACGGTCCCGGCCTTTCCCTAGCGTGGCTTACAGGAAGAGAAAACAAAATCGCCGGGTTCTGTACAATTTTCACAGGGATTTCTGTCTCCCCACATTCCCGGTCCTCACCGCGCAGAGCCGCATCACCGATGCGGGCCGGCCTTAGACAAAGCGATCCCCCCGACCCCTCGGCGAGCGCGGGGAGCTCACCCAGGTGGGACATGGAGACGGTGCTGTTGCCGAAGCGGGCCTCGTTGTAGATGACCACGGCGGCCGCCCGTTTCCGCGCCGCGTTGGTGACCTTGTCCTTGAAGGTGCAGCCACCGCGGGCCACCAGGGCGATCCAGGTCGGTGGGCTGCCCTCAGAGGGCCCACGGCCACCGGGAGGCAGCGGCACGTCGTAGTCGGTGTCGGCGTCGCAACCCTCCATGTGGCGGGGCGAGGCGCCGCGGGGAATGCCCACATGGCCCTGTGCGCTCTCCTTGGGCGAGCTGTCCCCGTAGCGGCCGCTCTCCGTGCGGCCGTTCACCGTGCGGTTGCTGAGCGGCTCCACATAGGACGTGCTTACCCACGCCGTGTACCACTCCAGCGCCCGGGCGCCCGCGCACGGCGGCGGCGGCGCCCCCAGCGCCACCAGCGCCGCCGCCACCAGCGCCAGCCGGGCGCGACGCACCATGGCCCGGCCGCCGCCGCGATCAGGAGAAACGGAGAAGCGCGCGCACGTCGCTCCGCCGCCACCGGCGCGCTCTGCCCCGCAGCCGCCCCGCGCCGTGCAGGTACCCGCGGTGCCGCCCGGGGCGGAGCCCGCCCGCCGCGGCTGAGGGCGAGCAGGGGGCCGGGCCAGGTCGCCCCGCCCCACCCCGCGGCATGCCGGGAGAGGGCGGGGGGCCGGCAAACAAGGCGTGGGGGGCAGGGGGGGGTAGCTACAGCGTCTGAGAATCGGTTAGGTTGGTTGGGAAGCATCTCTGGGATCATCGAGTGCAAGCTGTGGTCGAACTCCGTTATGTCAGCCAGGCCATGCCACTCAGTCCCATGTCTGGTCTTTCCTTAGACCCGGTGACTCCATCGCCTCCTTGGGCAGCTTGCCTCGACGTCTTGCACTCTTTCCGTAAAGGAATTCCTCCTAGTGTTCCTCCTAGTGTTCCTCCTAAACCCACCCTGGCGCAGTTTTGAGGGTGTGCCTTCATGCCCCGCCGCTGGTTTCCTGGGAGAAGGGGACGACCCCCACCTGGCTAGAGGCTCCTTTCAGGTGGCTGTAGAGGGGCAAGGTCTCCCCTGAGCCTCCTTTTCTCCAGGCCAAACAGCCCCAGCTCCCAGCTGCTTCTCATAGAATGTGTGCTCCAGCCTCTTCACCAGCTCCATTGCCCTTCTCTGGACCGGTTCCAGCACCTCCATATCCTTGAATTGAGGGGCCCAGAGCTGGACTCAGCACTCGAGATAGGGCCTTACCAGTGCCAAGCAGAAGAGGAGAATTACTTCCCTAACCCTGCTGGCCGCTCTGTTTCTAACATAGGCCATTGACTCCGGTCTGCCCGGGCTGTTTACGGAGCAGAGCTCACCCTTGGCCACCTGCACACAACTGGGGGCCACGAGGATCAACCTGAAGCGCCTCCTGCACGGAGTGGCCACTTCCCCTGCCTGGCACCCGCCCTCCCCTGCCAAGGAGCCCTCGGGGCCTGCTCGGCCTTGGGCCCTGCCGTGGGGGCAGGTGCGAGTCCCGTATACACCAGCCCCGGCAGTGACACACGCGTCAAGGTAAATGAGTCACCACCGCACCCTCCGGGGCACACCTCGCCCTCATTCGAGGGTGCAGCGTGGCTTCCCGAGGAGTGGAGGGAGGCTGGAGCGCCAGAAGCAAGGACACAAGGCAACAAGAGGTGGCCAGAAGCCAGCAAAGAACAGAACGGTGTACAGACATGCAAGGGGAAAGGAATGGAGCTAGCGCGGTGAGATACACATGGTGCCTGTGCTGTTGTGTCGAGGGGAGCTCATTCCAGAAGATGAAAAATGGTGACACGGTCTGTACCGTGTCTTGAGGAAAAAGAAGATGAGTGCAAGATTAAGGTACTTAATGGACATGATCATTCTACAGGCTTGTTTTCCATTCAATAGAAGTACTTGACATACACCTCTTCTTCAATGAACATGAAGTCTTCCCTTTTTTTTCTGAAGTCTTCCATAATTTTTTCATGGAACACATCTGTACTTTTCCCCAGCTTTTAAGATGAATCACTTGTTTTCACCAACTACCAGCCTTTTTTGAATGGTTGTTTTCCTTTAGAAGGCAACAGTTGTGTTTTCCTGCACTGTTACCTATGTTGTCGGACAACATTTCTAACTTTGTTGATGTCCTTCCTAATTGTGATTATATGTTGTGGGTGCTGACACAGGCAGGGCCTAATAGAGCCTGGAATAGTTTGTGCAGAAGATATCATTGAAAAAAGCTATGAATGTCAGCATCAAGGCCAATATGTTCCCATTTCTGTTCCAGAGGCAGTATTTCAACAAACAAACAAAAATCTTCAAACCCAAAGTGTTCCTTAAAGATATTCTCTAGCATTCTCCCAAAATAAGACTTGGCAGTGTTAGGACTCTCTGCAAAGGCACTGAGCATAGTGACAAGAAGATTAAAGTGGCAAAATCAAGAAGACAGACAAGATTGAACAGACAAAGTAACATGGAAGGGACTGTGGAGAACTTGGAAGCTGAGGGAAGAACATAGAGAAATTAGAGTTAATGAAAAAAATAGGGAAAAGAGAATAAGGAAGCAGGAGCGTCTAGCAAGATGTTAGATGGGAGAGGGCATGTGAAGGTCATGGCAGAGAAAAGGCAGATGAAAGGTGAGCTTTATTGAAGGATGACAACACAATTTGAAAGAAGCACGAATTCAGTATTTAGCAGAAAGCAGATTAAAAAATGAAGTACTTGAGTGATTTCAAAAATGTACAAATTAGGGTTTATTTTGTTTGTGTGTTTTGTTTTTTCTTGGTTTGCTTTTTCGTGTTTTTGTTTGGATTTTTTGGTAAATAAATGAAAGACCCTTGGTTTAATCAGGATAAGGGAAACGGGATAAAAGTAAAAATAGTAAATAAAAAGGAAGACATCAGCTGCAGGAAATGTTGTTTTAAAATACAGATTACTGGAAACAAGAAGATGGTGTTGACTGACATTTGTACAGGTTAGGGAACTGTTGTCACAGTTCTTGCAGTAAATGCAGTCCAACCAGTGGCAAGAGAAAGCTTTAAAGTGTAAATAGGAAACACAGGCTGTTATTCTACTCCTATTCTATTCTATTCTATTCTATTCTATTCTATTCTATTCTATTCTATTCTATTCTATTCTATTCTATTCTTTATTGGATATGAAGTAGGAATTTTAGGATGAGAGCTTGAATTTTGTTGAAAGGAGATGGTGTGGGAAAATAAGATGAGTAGGTAAATTGGCAGACTTGGCCTAAGAAAACGCATCAGAGGAGAGTGGACAGAAGAGAACAGGCTGTAACAAGAACTTGTAAGAGCAAGGCTGGCAAGGGAAGAAATAGCACTGAGGAAACTTCCAAAACACTTAATGCACACCCAAGAGGTGTGTGCTCAGTTTCTATGTGCAGAAAAGAAGAGCGAACTTCAGGAGTGACATTTAACTGCCACAATGAAAGCAAAGAACACAGTAATGTGAAGATGAAGGAACAATAAAAGGGGCTTGGCTAGACTTTAGTGCCCAGAGAAAAGGCAGATTGCAGTCCCAGTTCCCACAAATATTTTGAGAGAAATTAACTTGGTTCAGGAAAACTCAGGGAGAAAAAGCCAAAACTGATGTTCAGATCAGACAGAAATTGTAATGGTTGTTAGCACATTGTGGGTTACTCCAGAAAATGCTGTACGAAAGAATATCCTTATACAGTTTTTGCACTGAAATTTGTTTTATTTGCATTTCTTTTTCATGGCCATTTTGTTAACAGCTTTCAATGTTTTTAGAAATCAGAATACATTGCAAATTGCAATGCACATACAGAAATGAGACAGGTTGCATTTCAACCATTGAAGTGATGAAAATTTCATCAGAAACAGAGCATTCTTTGGTTAAATAAGAAGAGCAGTTCAAAATAGCTGTGCCTAAATCCTGTACATGCATTTCTTTTGCCCAAATTAGCAAGAAGTGAGAACCCAACTTTTCAACTTACTTTTTCTTTTATCAGCAAGTTTACATAAATGAGTAAGTACATCTTTTAAATTTTGCAAGACCATAGTTAAAATTTTAAACATGTTGCACAACAAACTTTTTTGGGAAGCTACAGAAATAATGAAAATGCAGAACACGTGGAAATTACACATCAGATAGTTGAAATGCTTAATCAATATGCAAGACCTTATCAAGACTTACAAAAATGCTTGTTTGATCCAATAATTAAAGCTCAACAAATAAATGGGATTTTTGCTATTGACTTGATCTGAAGCAAGATCAGACTCTATGGTCTTAAGGAACTATGGTTTTATTGTGATATTTCAGATAAAACTCTGGGTTAAAAGCTTCAATAACAACTTACCATGTGTTGACCAATATTACTTGAGATTTTTGTATGTTTAAAGAAAAATTAAAACTAGCCTATAAATAATAATATAAAGCCCAAATAAGCAAACTACTATCACCTTTTTTTTTTTTTTTAATCTGGAAAATTCCCTTCGAAATCTGCAGGTCATATTTTTGGTAATTTCTACAGACTTTCAAGGACTCTCACGGTAATTATTCCTCGGGTGAAGGAAGCATGAAATGAGAACGGGTGATATAAGGCAGCATTTCTACATGATGCCCCTTTTGTCACTTTACATGTCACCAGCATTTCATGTTCTGAGGTTTTGTCAAGAGCTTCATGGCACGTCCATACAGAAAAGCTTCTTGATGTATGTGTCATTTTACAATGCAGAAGCTACTCCAATTAATATGTGTGTGCAGGGAGGCAGCCTATAACAAGTAGGGTGTTGTAAATTCAGAATCTTGGTACACACTGACTTCTTAAACCATTAAAGCTCTTCTGAACTGGACACAATCCCTTACTGCTTCCAAGCTAGTTGATAAGGTAACAGATAGGACATAGGACTGTGTCACTGTTGCCAGGGGATGTGAATGAAATTGAGAGTATAGTAACAGTAACACTTCTAAAATTCTTCCTCTCTCCTTCAGCTTGTTTAGACATTAATATTGTACTCTGGTTTGCTTAACCTTTGTGTATTGAGGAGTGGGGGACAGATGGGAGTTTCAGGTTTCTCTGGGAATAGTAGTAAACTGGGATAAGGAAATATGTAATTATACTTTCACATAAATGTTACACCTGTGAAATTCTCTTACAAGGACTAGTATTTTTCCTGTTGAATTCAGATTTGAAAGTCCCATTAATCCTAATGGACAAAGTCATCAAATCCATAGTGGACAAAGATCCCCATGGCAAAATTATAGGAATCAAAAAGGATTTCACTTGATGGTATTCTATAAATCTTGCTTCAGTTTTACACAATGCAAGATGCAGGGGCAAACTCAAATGTGAAAATGAAGCTCATCTGCTAAGAAAAAAAAAAAAGAAAAAAGAAGGAAATAGATTCAGACAGGACACTTCCTCCTTTTGTGTAATTACCTCTGCAAAAGACCTGCATGGCTAACAAAGTCTCTGGCAACGGCACAAGAATAAAAAAAGCTTAGTGAGTGTCTAAACAAAGTTTCTTCCACTCATTTGCCTTGACTTCTTACAGAGTATCAGGAATAGTAGTGATGTCTGGGGCCTAGGATTCAACCTAAGGCTAAGTTGGGTACCCTGGGGCCCCTTGTAGTTAAAGCAGCATGGTGCCCAGCTGTTCTGGGAATGATGCCCTCTCTCCACTCCTGAGCCAAAATAAACTCAGCTACACTTAATTGGCTTCCAGCTGATCATAGCTCATGCAGCTGCCTCTGAGCTCTGCCCAGGGATTAACCTGTACAAGCTCAGGTCACTTGCCCAAGCTCCTCCCCAGCCCAGACATGGTGAAGGCTGATATCCAGAGCTCAAGTGCACTCCCAGGGATGTTGGAAGACCTTCCCCACAGGCACATAAACCCCATCTCAATGTGTCTTCTTAGTGTAACAGGAAGAGCAGCTATATAATTTTGAAACTGTGTGGTGATATGGCTGGTAAGCCATGGGAATTTTCTTTCTGTGGTACCCTTAAGAAATGCAGAGTGAGTTTTCCTGGAGGACATCTAGAGAAAGAGCTGATGACAATGAAAATACCTTTGAACTCTTTTGGTATTGCCACATGAGAAGCCTATACATAGTGTGTTTGCAACAAAAGTTTGCACTTTCCATACCAGGAAAAGCAGTTTTTCATGGCCTGAAATACCTGCCATCTTTAGGCTTCTTTAAAAAATAAATGCATGAACAAGCCCTTTAAATCTTGGTGAGGAAACAAAGTTAAGGACAGGTTCCACCTCTCAGTGAGTTAGTGAGGGCTTACAAAAAATCAGTTGCACAAGGCAGTTTAAAATAAAGCAGTGGCTGGAGCAGGGACGAAAAAAACCTGGGACTACAGGCTATTAAAAATACTTTTCTGGTCTCAACAGGAACAGGCTAGCTGAGAACATTTACTTAAATTCTTCTTATGAGAATGTTTATACTTGTATTGAGATAATCTTTGTGGGGCTGATTTGATTTTGGCCTTTAATGTGTTTAACCAGCTTTCTGTCAGAGACAAGCTATACTGGAGCTGTGTTGTTTGAACTGGTTGCATTTTTGCTGCTAAAGAGAGAGGTTTTACTCATTTTCCAAGTGAAATATCAAATTATCTAATTAGGGAAAAGCACACATAGAAAAGAGAAGTTATCAAATGAGGACAGCTTTAGCAAATAATTTGTTTTTAAACTTAAATACCTAAATTTGCAGCTATTGAGTTTCTCTTAAAGTACTTACAAATCAAGGGAGACCAAGCAGCAGTAATACCTCCACAATGCATAGTGGGTTTTGAGTAGGCAATTTGCATTTTTTGCAAATCACAACATTATATTTAGCACATAGTGTAGTTTCCCTGTGGGTGCACAGCAATAGAAGTCAAAACAAACAGATACAAAGCATTTTAAAAACAGCATTTCAGATGACGCATTGCCTGCTTGAAATGACAAGTCTGTACATTGCAGGGTAGGGCTAATAGCCACCCCTCCTTTATAATTTGAAAGTCTGTGTTGATTTATTTTCACTCTGCTCCATGTGAGACAGGGCTATTTTGAAGCCTTCTGGGAGAAGAAGAAAAATACCACTGTAAAGAAACCATCTACCATGAAATTTTATAAGTGTTAATAAAGGAAATGCAGGAGATTTCAATCTCAAAACCCATTCAGTCATCCTTTAGTTGGAACTGCTTTTAAATACTCTTCTACTGCAATGGGAGAAACTTCTCCATACCAGCTTTGAAGCCAGATGTGTTCAATGTTCATTTTCATGAAGAACCACTCATAGCTACGAGGCCACTTTCTTACCACTGGGTGCCTGGAAGGACAAAGAGAAGCAAAAAAAAGAAAATATTAGAAGATGTGCCGAAGCATATGGATAGTCTGCTTTTTTCTTCAGCCTAGTGTGCTCAGCCAGAGTGAAACCTGAGATATGGGAACACCACCATTCATCTTTTTGGCCCTTCCTTGCTGTAAGGTTTACGATCTTCCACACCCCAATCTGGGAAGAACTGCAACACAGGCAGCCAGCAGTCACCTCCTTTCCCCAGTGCAGAGCCCTATCTCTAAAGTTAGATGTTGTTTGGTCTCTAAGTGAAAAATAGTTAGAGAAGACTCTCTGAATGTATGTCAGGGTTGTGCTTGTATCTGTTTAAAGGAAACAGTGTCCTGAAAATCCTACATCTTTGGTAGCAATTGTAGTATGTAGAGAGGACTAATAAAACTGGGTAGCAGGTAGACCATAGCCTCTGTAAGCTGTCACCTCCAACAGCCTTCTCATTCTGTATTTCATTCTCATTTGTCTGGTCTCCCTTACAGCTAGGTCAGACAGATCCTCCCTGACTGTGTGCAGATGTCTGGTCCCCAAGCAGCGTAGCTGTGGGAAGCTCGGCAGCAATGCACAGAGTGAATACCACAGTTCAAGTCACAGTGTTCACAGGAACATGGGTGGGAAGTGGTGCAAGTCTGGGCAGGGTTGACTCAGTGGCCCTCTGCTCCTACAGAGGGCCCTGCAGCAGAGGTCCTTGGTTTGGCAACCTCTTGGTTCTGTCTCATTGGGAAAATTGTGTTTCCTACCATTTCCTACCTATTTTCTGAGTTGTCTCTTTGAGCACGTATGACTCTGGGGTTGGTAAGTGGCATCAGATGCTGCTGGCACTGGATGTGCCCCAGCAGCCCTCACTTTTTCATTCTGACTCTTGCACCCTGACAGCAGAACATCCTTTGCTGAGGCACTGCTGGGCTCTGGATCAAATGGTAGTATAATTCCTGTGAAGTTTATAAAGAAGGCTTGTGTGTCAATAAGGCCCCATCTGTTCATGGTCCCATTTTTGCTATTGGTGGCACACACTGACAGAGTCCTACCCTGATCCTGTCCTGTAGGTCAGAAGGAATACCATCTCTGGGCTGTTTTGGATTCAAGCTCATCCCAGTTTCCCAGCACTATTTGCTTGACCAGGCAAGGTGCACCTGGAGGACAATCCCTGGCAGCCCATGTGGGAGGTGTTTGCCCCAGCTAAAGTTGAGGCTTTTCACACCTGTAATTCTGGAGACCCACCGAAGGGTATGGGGGCACAACCCTGTGTGTTTGCTACACATCTGGATTGTGCTTGCATCTGTTCAAAAGAGGCTGTTCAGGAAGTACTACGGCTTTGAAGCAGCTCTGACGTTAGGAGATGTAGTTAAACTTGTAAGATCCACCCTGAAAATGTTTGTAAGCACAAAGGCAGCAGACCTCTGCTCTGTTTCTGAGTCTACTACCTGTCATAAGGTGGGGTAGAATCATTAAATATAACAAATGCACCATGGAATTATGGAATCTCTCCTTGGAACCAGGGGACATATCTTCTTAATCCCCAGATTATAAAACTGTGTGCCTTACCAGAGTCCAACACATACTAACTGCATTTCCATATTTCATTTCCTCAAGAGTTAAAAGGTTTGTCATTCCAAGACACACAGAATCCAACATGTTTTTTCATGGCCCAAAAATAAAGGTCAGGCTTGTTATTTCTCAGATTTTCTGTACCAAACAGCCATGTTTGTGTATTTGTCTCAAGCCCGTGGGTTGCACTCTGCTATGTGCCTGTTAGATACAGACCTGGAAAACATTGCTTGCTTGGCAAATTCTATTTCCTCCGGAGGCACCGTGACCATCTGTCCTGTGAGAGTCAGCCTGGCGCACCTTGGATCCTCTGGATCAATTACGTTTCTTCTGTGCACAGAGAAAAATGCTCATGAGTAAACTTCCTTGATTTCTTAAGGGTTTTTGAAGTATGGACTCCTGCTCACATATAAAAAGCTTTGTCAAGCCTTGTGGGTCTTCTCTCCTCCCAGCTATACTGTTTGGTGGAGGGGGGAAGTCTGGAAGGAACACTCGACTGACGCATAGCTCTGCTGTAGATAGTTGCTTAATCTTAATTTATGCTCACAAAAATTGGATTAGTATATATTGGATTGTAAAAAAATGTGAAAATGGCACTATTCCCAGACAGATGCACAGACTTGTATTCAGGATTCTGAGAAGTAGTGAGATGGTTAGTCTATGCCTATGCCTAGAAAAGAGTATGAATGTGTGTATCTGTATGTAAAACATAAGGTCTTTTCATTGTGCTTATATTAGAAAATCAATCCTTGTTCATTTTTTACCCATTTTTCAACTGTTTTACATCAAATAGGAAAGTTCTCCAATTGCCTTCAGACCAAGACAGGGAAGGTACTTGTTACTTTTTGGCTCTTTGTATAGAGTATTAATAAATAACTCCCATTAGTCACTGCAGGGCAATTGCTGACTCTGATATATATATAATACAAGGATATAAATCATAAGCAAATTTACCAATTGCAAAAAAAAAAAAAAAAAGTAGTGTATGAAATGACTGCAAAGGCTTGATCCTGACAAATACTGGGCAGCCCAAAGTCCTGTTTCCAGTGGTCTGAGACTGCTTAGTGTCTCAGGGAATCATGTTCCCATGTCAGCCCAAGAAACTACATCAGGAAATCAAAACTGTATTTCTTCTTTGCTGTGTTTTAATCACAGTAAATTACATCTCATCCGTGTGCAATTTTACTTAGGTCTTGGCTTGAATGCTTTAGCCTTAACTGAAATGGCTTCATTTTCAGTTGTATTTCTCAATGTGTGCCTAGTGTATGCAGGAAACATATGGGCATCCTCCTGCAGCTAATTTAACACCTGCAGATTCTCCACAGATGGTTATGAGAGACTGTGTAGCTCACTAGATAAAATATCTGCTTCTCTAAAGAGGGTCAGGAACAGAGATATGTAAGGAAGCACAGAAGGCTGATTGATACTTGACTATGTCTGGTAAGCACTTGCCACTGTCTGCAGCTTGACCTCCAAAGTGCCATTTGCAGTCCCATCATCTCAGGGACACTTTTTTAGTTTCCTGTTAGGTCTGGAGCAGCAGTTGTCTGAAGGGGATGTTCAACAATTTTTGGACAAATTCTACTGGTATTTGTTTTCCTCTCCCATGCTTCATGATGAGAGGAAGGGTTGAGGCCAAAGATCAGGCTCAAACTTTCTGTCTTAATCAGCTTATAATGATCTCATTTTCTCTAGTACAATTTTTTAAGTTATAAAAGGGGTGTTCTGAGTATCTGAAAATCTGCATTCCCTGCCCAGGCACTGGGTTTATTTCTATCATTGTGTATGCAGAGTACAAACCTTTCTACATTATCACCTTGGTACACCACAGATCCTCAGCACTGACTCCTACTGCCTGCTGAAGATGTCACTTCCCGTCTGGGTTCCAGTGGCCTGAAAGTGCTCTGTCCCTAAGGAGCACAGCTCCACATCCCAGGGACACCCATAGCTCTTGGCATTTCTATTGTGCAGGCTTTGGGTATTGTGTGGCTGCCCAGTATCCATGGCCCAGTGAGATGCTCACCCGCCAAAACACAAACAAATAAAGGCAAATAAAGTGAATACATCTTAAGAGAAAGGAGCCAATCCCACATTCAGAGGGTGTCAGCTGGGGGTCTGCATGTCCAGCAGCCAGGACAGTGCACATTCACACTCTTGCAAGTGTTGGCCCTGGATGGTGAAGTGTTAAACTCCATTTGAAACAATCTCCTGATCTATTGTTATCTTTTAACTTAATACTGTACCCAAAGCCCTCTGCATGTTTACATATTCAGTATATATTTAACATGTATATTGATGAAGGAAAGGGACTTCTTGCAAGCAGAAATTCAGTTCAGAAAATTGCTTTAAAACAGCTGTGCATCTCAATATATGATACAATTTCCTCCACAGCCAAACAGTATCATCAAACAACTGAAGAGCCAGGAAAAGTAGAAATATTTGCAAGTGTCTTTCTTGCACACAGCTCCTAGGTAATATGTGGTTAATTACTTTAAGAGAGAATTTTGAAAGGGATTGTTATTAAAAGATATCTGTGTTTCACAGAGCAGATCAAGGTGATAGATTTTGGATGTGATCAGGAGCAATGAGAAGTTTCAGTCTGACCTTCTCAGATTACAATTATCTGGTGGTTTTGTGCAAGTTCATGTTTATTCTGAAAGCATAGTATTTAATTTTAAGTAGGCAATAGAGCTTATGTAGCTGTGGTTAAACAGTGAAACCTGCCTTCCTTTGCTGAGAAAGTTTTGCCTAAAAGGATTAGTGTCTGATGTGACTCTTCTCCAGTTGACATGAAAAGCTGCTCTCCACATATTTGGCTGACAACAAAGCCCACACATTGTGCATCCATAGCTTGAATAGTTTTTTTAATGGTTTTTTTTTTTCCCTAGCTTCTTATTTTTTCAGTTTTCTGTACATTCTCATGAACTAGGGGTGCTACACTGATTGGTACAGATGATACTATCTTCCCAGTAAAAATTATTCAAACTGAATTTCATATATTGGAATAATATTCCAGAGGGTGAGTGTGTTTTTCTGGGAAATGACTCAAATTATTTGTTGAGATTGTGTTAGGTGAAGTTTTGGAAGAGCTGAGTAGGGCAATGACACATTTGAGTTCAGCACACAGTTATTACTTTGTTGGTTTTGCTTTCAGGTCTGCCTCTTATCATAGGTTTTTTGTTTCAGATTAGGAACATTTTATTCTAATTTGTCATTAACATTAGTATTTTCTTTTTCAAAGGATCCCTTCATATTCTGAAGTGAATCTGTTTCTGTTTTGTTTTTTTTTGTTTGTTTGTTTGTTTTTTGGCATAGTATTTCCCTAATTATATTTGATTACTTTTATGCTTCTTAAACCATCAAAACCCAGCTACCATAAACTTACAGCTACCATTTCTAAATGTTGTGAAGAGGTCTTGAGTTTTCAGTTTTGTTGCCAGTGCAGCTAGTGCAAATGCAGGATTTGCTTCCTTGGAGCAAGGTGATGTAGTCAGGGATTTATGTCATATTTTTACTAAAGATAATAAACGGATATTTACTAACAGATTCCTCACTTGCATCTGTAGAGGTCTAGTCATGCATTCACTAGACATTTCTTGCTTCTGTATAAATACATATTCAGCTCTCAATCCCTGAGTTCCTTTCATCTTTGCTGGCACAAGAACAAGTAGATGCAGAGGAGTGGCTTTATGCAACATTTGTGTGCTGCTGACTGGGTGTGAGGGGGAGGCACAGTCGGGAGTAGAGATGGTGACAGTGTTGCTCTGATGAGGAAAACCAAGGTGGTATCTCAGGTGGTTTGTCTTTACCAGAATCAAGCCCTCTGTCTCCATGGAGAGAACTTCATGAATGCTATGAACTGAGGCGAAGAGAAAGCAGGTAACTGTGAAAGAAGACCAAGCAATAGGGAACACCTTTTTTTTTTTATGCTTATTTCAAATACATATACTTTGTTGCAGAAAATTAGGAAGGCCAGATTAAAATGGAAGAAGATTCATTACATGCATTTTACAAGCAAACAGTGCATTAAGAGAGATCACCTTAATTATTCATCTGTTCTGTGAAGAGAGAAGAATTGATTGTTCCTGTTCCTCTCCTTACAGTGAGCAAAACAGACATGCAGAGTTTGACCCAGTCCAGGAGGTTTTCTTCCAAGTGTGTGAGATGACATCACCTACAAAGGTGTCAGCTTTACTGAGCTTAAGGAGAGGTCTGCATCCAAGTGAACAGTGTTTCTCAACACAAATGCAATGGTGCAAAGCGCACTGCTAATGAACGGGTCCCACTTATTTTACTATGTAACACTTCCGCAATTTCTGGGTCCTCCTTCAAGAGTGGTTCAGAGTAAAGAGTGCCACCTGCTCATTAAATTGTTTACTACACTGGCCATCTCTTGGAGTTCAATTAGAAGGTTCTTATACAGCAACTATCCAAGTCCAGCTGTTATGAACCTATACTTCAGGTTGTTGTGGTTATATTGGCGCATAAGATGATGATGTTGGGACTTGGTTAGGATTCCCTTTCACAGCTGAGATCTCTGTTTTGACTGATGATGCTCTGTCTCCTGGTTTCTCACCAATGTACCCCTGAGTATTATTTTCATTCTCAGCCTCTGCAATCCATTAGTGGGGTGACACTGATCTGCCACAGATCAACAGGAAATGCAAATTAAGAGTTTGGACAGCAGTTGGGAAGGAAAGCCAGGTACTCCCAAGAAAGAACTGGTAGAAAGGCAGGAGGGTTCAGTACTGTTCCAGTCTGGGTGTGGAAGCAGGGGTCTATGCAGAGGAATCCCTTATTTTTCTTCCTCCCCAGCCTTCTTTCCCCACAAAGGAGCTGACATCCTTCTCCTCCACTCTCTAAGGAAACAAGACCTTCTATCCTCCCTGGGAGGATATGCAAAAGTCCACTGAATAGATTTCTCACTGCCTTGTGAGAAAGCACTGCTCTTATCCCTCTACTTCTTCAGAGTTGAAGAGAAAAGAAGTTGGGAAAGAGTTTTCTCCTGTTGCAGAAAAGAAGAGAGAGAGCCAAGAAGAAAGTCCCAGAGAACAGTTTCCCTACAATTTTTTTCTACTTAAAAGCACATGAGTGGCATAAGGGCAATGACTGCTTCCACACATTCTAAGCTCTTCTCTAATGGTAGCAGTCATGAAAACCCATGTAATTAGAATGTGGGGATTGGCTGCTGACACAGCTCATCCCTGTCACCTCCCACGGTTGCAAGAAGGTAGGTGACTGTCACACCCTGCACAGGGCTCCTCCTCACATAGCCCCAAACTGGACACAAAGTGAAAAGGCAGAGTTATTTCCTACTATATAAAATGCATCACAGGATTTTTGTCCCCTAAAATCTACAGAAAGGAAGGGAGGGAATGCTCTGTCCTTAAAGAATTACTGTAAAGTGTATATAATTTTGATTCATAAATGTGATTAATTTTGAAAAGTAAGTTACTGTCCTCATTAATTTCATTTGTTCACCACTAACTACCAGAGTGTCTGAAGCAGAAAGAATGTATTGATGCTGCTAATCTGCATGGCATGAACGTCAAACAAAATCTCCACTGAAAGCAATTTCATAATCTGAAAAGCTGTTGCTGGCCTTGAACTAGATATGGCTAGGCAGTTCTGCCCTGCTCTGATTTTGACAAGAATTTCTTTATCAGTCATGTTTGGGAGCCAGCAAAGTTAGTTAAAACATCTTTGCTTTTGGAAGAGGTCTTCTGTTCTGAATCTGAAGTCAAGACAGGGAGCTAAAGTGTATTGGTGCAGTGTCTGCTCTATTCATCTAAGTGAGCCTGTGCTCCTACTATATGTATTTTAAGGTTTTAAATAATTTCATTCTTTCTAGAAGATAATCCTTCCTAAAATGTTTTATGTGAAGCCAGTCTGTTTGCCCCTCTTCACTGACAATAGCAATGCATTTCTTCAGTTGAACTCTGTGTTTCAGACAGGAAGCTTAACCATAGACAATTCATGCAGGGAAAAAAAGAATCACAGCATCAACTATTTCTGTAAATAGAGTCAGAGATACACTATTTCACTAGAAATGGATTTTAGGAAGTTGGTTATTTAAGAATACAGGAAAAATAGTAATTTAGAGCTGTATTATGTGCATTGGGTCATGATGATAGTAGGTTTCATGTTTGACTTTCTAATTTCGTAGCTTCATTTTAATTTTTTTTTAAATAGAGTTTTTTTTAAATACAGATTCTTCAGGAACAACCACTGACATAATTATTTGCATATGACTAAAAAGGATCAATATAAATACCAGAACTAGAAATGTGTCTGTGCCACAGAACTGGGAGGATTCTCAAAAACTGATGGATATCTGAATTCAGCCTTTGTCTTCTGCATGCGTAATTTCTCTTTGTGTGAAGGTACAGTACCAGATTTCTTTGCTTTGTTATATTAACCCTCATATTAAC
Organism: Cinclus cinclus; assembly: GCF_963662255.1. Lineage (NCBI taxonomy): Eukaryota > Metazoa > Chordata > Aves > Passeriformes > Cinclidae > Cinclus > Cinclus cinclus. The sequence goes on from NC_085047.1 coordinate 88,086,811, forward strand.
AACAGTGACTCTACAAACCCAGCAGTAGTTATATGTTGAGTGGCCATATGACATCTCAAAAGTTGTGCCTTCCACCCATGGCAGGCTTATTGTCCCTCAGGATTGCCCAGGGAATGAAGCTGGATGTCTGTGCATGCTGCTGATCCACCACAGAGCAGGAACCCAGACCCACAAAATTCATCTTCCCATGGCTTGGTGGCTCAGTCCTTCCTGTCAACATTTTTCATGCAGCATTTAGGAAAGCTACAGAATTAGCTTATGTCCACTGAAGACATCTGCCTGATCATGCCAAATCTGCCACCTCAAGCACTAGATGAGCATGGTGGGTAAAATGCAGGAATCGCTCCTGATGGAGATTGTAAATCTCCATCAGGAGTGGAATCTGAATTTATGAAAATCACTCACGGTCTGCAGTGTGGATTTGAAACAACATCCTCAACTAATATCAGGAAAAAAGCAAAGGTGGACTGACCCCAAAGCTTGCTGCTTTTCCCTTGTCTGAAAAACAGTTCATGGCAGCTCCTTCTCCAAGAAAGCTGCAGTGTGCCCCTGTGAATGAGCTGAACCTGATGTCCAGGAGGTGACACACGTTTAAAATTAATTGCCTGTTTTCCAGGCTGCAGCTGTAATGAGGGCAGACTCAGGAGCTTACTTGGAAAGAGGAATCCTCTGAGCAGCCTGTGTGTTGTGAAATGTGTTTAGAACAATAGCTGCTCTATTCTGTAATGTCGGGCTTGGTCTTGCTCCCTCTGAAAGCTGCAAGAATGGAACTCAATCTTTTCAGCTTGTCAGTGGCATAGACATACCAGCTCAGTCTATTTATAGCTCTGAACCATTTAATTTTCTTGCCTCTATTATCCATTTATCAGCCTTCAGATAAAATGCTGTGTAGTTGCTAACAAATGCTGTCTCTATCCTGCCCATCAAAGCTGTCTCAGAGAGGGGCAGCCCATCTCCCTCTGGGAAATGGCAATCTCTAGCTCAGAGATGAGGAATCCAAACCACATCTGCAATACTAAAATGTCTTGCAATTAGTGCCTAGTCAGATGCATCACAGCTCTCTTTCTTTCAATATTAAATGTTATTTTTCTTGTTAGTTTAGGGTTTTCAAACTTTCTCTCCAGCTGATTAAATATTGAGGCTGGAGCACCATAAAGGCCAGTCAGTATTCCTCACATCCTTGAAAGGGAAAATATTTATTGTCAAGGTTTGGAACTTGAGTCTGTTCTGAAACAAAACAAATGAAATTTGCTACTAAATAAATTTAATATCGAATTGGTGTACACAAGTCACTTGAAACTCATTAGGTGCACGAAGACATTGAAATGTCAGGTATGTTTTCTTTCTAAAGGGCAGACATTTCTTTTGCATGCAATAGGTCAGAAACATTTTTCAGGAGAGTGCCAAATACTCCCAGGAGCATTGGCTACAGGCACCGATCAGCTTTCACATTTGTTTTGATTCTTGCAACTCAGATAAGATTAATAATGGAATTCTAATAAAGTTCCACATGAAAACAAGCTACAAATGCATTGCCAGCATACAAGGACATGAACTTTCTCACGTAGAATATTATTCATTTAGCTATTTTACATAACCATTTTGAAACCAAAACAATTAATGATGCACGTGATGAGAACGTCTGACAAGAATGACACTTTCCTTTGCAAAGAAAACCTCACAGATTACCTCACACCATTTTAATACTAGCAAGACCTGAGGTCTCACAGAGTGAAAGGTCTTGCCTCTCATATAGTGCTAGTAAAGAGGACTTTTGCTATACCTAACTTGAGCCACCAAATAAAGCTCTGCACTGAGGATGCTGTGTGCTGTTTGCATGGCACAGCCCGTCTCTCTCAGCAGGTCAAGTGCACCCTAAAGCTGGGGACAAGCCACCCCAAGCACTGGGGTGGATACCTTGTTGTTTTCTTCAGTGTTGCAGAGGCCCTTTCTGTGGGGTAGCAGTGGGGTGGTGTGCTAGACTGCAATTTCAGATGTTGCTGCTTTTAAGTAAAAGTTGCTCATGGATTCCTAGTTTAAAACATACATGAATTTCTGACCCTGGTTAGAGGGGAAGGGAAGAGAAGAAAGGTAAAGCCCAGTGCCTTTCTTGCTGAGAGACAGCCTCAAAACTTGCTCATATTTTCATATCATCAAAAATAAAAATTGTAGCTCAAGTAAAGACCCAGCTTTTCATTGTCTGTATTGCTCATCCTCTGCACTAATGACCACCAGCATCTATTCCAGATGAGAACTTCAGAAATAGTGAAAGAGAAACTGAAGGTAAAAACAAAATAAATAATGCATGGGACACTGATCAAACTCTGAAGTTGTATACTCAATTCAGTAGTAAGCTCAATATTTGGAATATGGTTACATGCTAAAATGAGAATATTCTATTTTCCACCACATTCTCTTTTCCTTTCCCCTCTCCTTTGCTCTTCTCTGGCTCTTCAGGAGCTGATTCAATTTACTAAGACAGTAGAAATCTCATACAGAAAACAAACAAACAAACAAACAAACCCAAAAAAAACCAAAAAAAAACCCCAAAAAACACAAGAGGTTTCTGCTGGGTTACTGAGCTAAAATAGGCCTACCATATGGTCAGCTGGAGGGAGGGGGTGGGATTGCATGGCCAGGAGCAGTACTGGCCACAGGATGAAAAGAAGAAGGATCGGCAGAAAAACTTATTCTTGCTGTCAGGATTATTTTCTTCACATTTATGTTTCAGCTCAGGCTGAGGCAAAGCTCAGAACTGAGCAGGGTGGGGGGCAGGGTAGCACATGACTGGCGGTAGGGAGGGAAAGTAGGGATGTAGCAAATGGTAATTAGTTTGGACTAAGCTGTTTTGGAAATCCAGATTTAGCTTCTCGATGGTGCCCAGAGAGCTCTTCTCACAGAGAGCACAGTGTCAGGCTACAGAGGGGACTGGAGAGTCAGGTGACAGAATCCAGGTTGCCCTGTCTGCAAAACAAGCAGCAGCAAATATCTGGCATACTGATCAAAAGGGTAGGGATTTGAAAATTAATAGTGATATAATAAAAAGACATTGAATAAATATCCTCAAGGGTTTATGGTGTATATGGATTTCATATTTCTATAAATCATGCAGCATTTCTCTTTTATTGGTGAATTGGTGCTTCCCAAACAGGTAAATGGGGCATTGATGTTGCTAAGCCATAAAAGGCAAAGACTTGGAAGAGGGCTGTTTAAAGTTAGGGATCAAAGGCCACACTTAAGTGCCTAAGTGGGTGTGTGGTTTTCAGAAGTGCTCAACACTACCACTTATCATCAAAGGAAGATGCTCTGAGTCTTGGGCCTCTGAAAATAGGGCATGGAGTAGTAGGACATAGAACTTAAAATACATTTTTAAGCACTTGGTCTGGATAGTAAGTTTACTATTACACTGAATGGAAGCTCAGAGGAATAAATGCCATTAAGCCTGCAGTGAAAGAATGGATATATTTATTTTCTAAATTATTAATCCAAAATATGTAATGAAAATATTTAAGCAGCAAGCAGAACCATTCCAATCTTAACTTCACTAATTCACTGACCTCCACAAGCATTCAAGACTGAATTACCTTAACAAATGTTGGTGATGGAAGTTTCCTGTTACGTGTTTGACATTGTAAGAGGAAGCCATGATTTCCATTCCTTGGGAATAGGATGTCAGCCTGAAATCACTTGTACTGCTTTGGGCTAAGAAACATTTCATTTTTCCACCATTTAACTCCCTAGAAAACAATATATTCTGAAAACAAATACAAGTGTAACAAGACAAGTGTAATAGTAATGTTTTATATTTGCCATTCCCTGCTTTCCTCAGGGTTCTTTTCATCTAGCAGGCTTGAGAGGTGGGATAATACTCAAGGCAATCCTCAGCTGGGGAAATCTAGTCTTAAGATAAAACCTCTCCTTCCCCAAAGAGGAAGTTGGAATAAAAGTTGGAACAAAAACAGTTAATGCCATTTCTTTCTGAGGGAGTCTGCTCTTACCAGTTTTCTCTCTCCTTGGAATGGCAGCTAAGACCTGCTTTGGTAACAGAGTCCTGTCTGACACGATTTTGGTGTCATGTACTTTGTCACGTAAAGAGGCCTTTGTAAAAAAACACTTCACACGAGGCTGACCCAGCCAAGTTTGCCACATGATTGACTGTAAACAAACATATGGTAGAGATACGTCTTTTTCAAGGAGACAAGAATGGAGGGGGAAATTGAATCATCTTTGAGGTTACATATATACATTTTGCACACATAAAGCTTTGGGGATCTGGAGTTATTCATTATAAGCAAAGAATAAAATGGACTTGTTGGAGTCAGTCCAGAGGAGGCCATGAAGATGATCATAGGGTTGGAGCACCTCTCCTACAAAGACAGGCTGAGCAGCTGGGGTTGTTCAGCCTGGAGAAGGCTCCAGGGAGACCTTAGAAGCAGACTTCTAGTACCTGAAGGGAGCCTGCAAGGGAGCTGGGGAGATACTTCTCACAAGGGCATGTAGTGGCAGGACAATGGGATAATGGATTTGAGCTAAAAGAGAGTAGGTTTTGATTTGATGTTAGGAAGAAATTATTTTATGTGAAGGTGGTGAGACCCTGGAACAAGCTGTCCAGAGAAGCTGTGGATGCTCCATCCTGGGAAGTGTTCAAGGCCAGCCTGGATGCAGCTTTGAGCAACCCGCTCCAGTGGAAGGTGTTCCCCTGTGGCAGGGGGTAGGACTTAGATGGCCCTTAAGGTTTCTTCCAACACAAACCATTCTGTGATTCTAAGACTCTATGACACAATTAAGAAGTCAACTCACTGCTGTCTCTGGAGAGAAGAACTGGGGACTGGATGTAGTTTGGAAAATCTCAGACCTGGATTTCTCTGTCGGGGAGGGTAATTTACTGTGATATACAAGGCATAAAAAATTTGCAAAGATATCATATTCCATCATATTCTCTGAAGAGGTGGAAATCAGATGGAGTGTCACAGGCCTGAGCATGTAACTTGTGAACTGAGAGCCTGAGATCCTCTTACAGAACTCAGAGAGCTGGAGCCGTCAAGGAATTCAGCAGGGCCTCCTGAGTTTTCAGCAGAGCAAAGGTGCCTGCTTTACTGTGAATTGGATAGCCTCTGAAACTATGGATTTTATTGGCTAGAACACTATAGACTGTTATAGGATTTTCAACACATAGATTTCATGTAGGCACCTCCAAGAAGAGATTAAAATTTAGGTATGTTAATGTTCAAGCTGAAAGCCACTCCAGCTGTTGATGCTACAATATACTTAAGTGACACCTCTGCTTTTCTCTACTATGCTTTTACCAGGGGAATCTACTGCTGAAACCCACCAAAAATGTAGGAAGGAACATGCAGCTGGTTGTGAGAGTCAAAAATACATGTGGGACACTGAAGCTGGGGACCCAGCATTCTGTTCTGAGCTCTCTGTTCTCACTGAAGGTAGAAGGAGGTGGATAAAACTGTTACCTGCAGAAATTTCCATCTGCCTCTGGCAGGGTCAGAGAAGCAATGGGATTCTTCAGAAGATCTGTCACAGTGTTATCCTTTGGTGTCACATAAAAGAAGGGGATTCCAGTGCTGTTATTGATGGGACCATCGCTGAGAAGCAAACAGTTCCCATAGGGCATACCTTGGATCTGCAAAATCCAAATAATCAGTGGTTACATCTTTGCACATAGACAGTTTTCAGTGTCGGGGATTCCTTCAAAGGCTCCAGCAGAGGGAACAGCCAGTTCTCCTGTTGTCATAATGAGAGAGCATTTTTTCTAAATGAGATTTATCTCCTCTAAATTACATCATGCTTCTATGAAAACAGATCTCTCCTCTATTTATTCTCTCTAGTCCTGTCCATGACACTATAGAGAACATTTTCTCTTCCACTAAGCTTAAAGGAACTACCAAATCTAAAATGTTTAAGTGCATGAATATCTTTATTTCCTGCCATCGATGTCGGGAAATGTTTATTCTAAACCACTGCTGCTACCTTTCCTCAAGCCCCAAAGGATACAACCTGCTTTTTACTCTGATATTGCCTTGTCTTTTGGTTTTGACTTACAATGTGATTGCATGTGTTTGCAAAAACAGAAAAGAAAACATTTTACCTAGAATTGGGTTTAAAGTCAAAGTAGACATCATCTCAGCTTCCTGGGCAGAAGCATCAGATTCCTGATGGGGGAGTGTCTCAACTACCAAGCCAGCCTATGTAAAACCTCCTCCCATGGCAGAGAAGGAACACTAAGGAGCCAAGTTTTCAAAAAGATTTTCTGTCATACATTGTCCTGTGTACACACAGTGGTTATAATGCCTGCAAAAGTGTCCTTGCCCAGTAGTGACACTCATTAATATTCTTCAGAATTACGTATACTCCTACTATGCTTGTCATCCCATTATAGATAGCAATGACAGTAAATTAATTACTCCTTTTTTCATGTCTTCAGATACTTTTTTCTCATGGTCTATTAGATGTTAAACAGCAAAATTATCTGTCAATACATTAAATCTTTTACAACAAAATCAAATTAAATATGAATAGTTAATAACAAACCGCTGGATGATGTTGTTACCTGGGTAGCATGCTTTCTGATTTTGAATGTTTATATGCCTTTAAAATTTTAATGCTTATAGTGCTTATAAATGGTCTTTGTTGGCTTTCCTTAGAAGTAATGCTTTAATGTTATTATATAACTTAGAAAATAAAAGTCCTTGTTTATTATTAAGAGTTACAATTTTAAAAATGCTCTCAGTCATATTGCAGGACGTGTTCCTATTGCTTAAAATAGTCTGTCATGCAAGGTTAATGTTACTCTGGATTCTCAAAAATAATTCTGGTCACAGGCAGCATAGTTCAGCATTCAAAGCAGCAAACACCACCCCCCAAATTTCAAATTTTATTATGAATCAGATTCTTCTGTATTACTTCTGTGTTCTGTCTAGAGACAGATAACTGCAGACTGTATTATGGCTGTAATTCCACTGAGGGTTTCTGGCGAGAGCACAAACCAGAAGAGTTACGATCATATGGTTTAATAGGATTTTCAAAAGCTGATGTAGAATTACAGTCCTCTTCCGCCTAAGTACAAATTAATTTAATAGTATCTTTTTTCAATCGGTTACTTTGTATTTCACAATAACATTTATTGCCACTAACTCAGCCAAGCTTTCTGAAGACTTAGGTGCTTCGAAATTTAATTTAAAATTTTAAACTAATTAATCTGCGAATACTGTCAACAGAAAGTTAAAAATGTCCCTTTCTTTAAAATTTTATTTCTCTTTATTTTTTCCTTTTGTCTGAGTGGTACTGGATGCTGCACCTCATCCCAACGTTTCACTTTAAAAAAGGAAATATTTTAATGCTGGAAAAATTAATGACCCAGATTCTCCGGTACAGCCCAGCTATTTTGTTTAATGCTCCTGACAGAGAAATCCTCCTATAAGCTGGTGTAGTTGGGCGGAGGGGCAGATTTTGCGGTAGCCCAGCAGGCTCTCCTCCTTCCCTTCCTCATCCTCCTGAAACAGCCCCTCTCCAAGTCCTGCGATGCAGCTCTGCCTTCTACCCTAGAGATTTTGAGCTTTTTTTTTTTTTTTTTTTTTTTTTTTTTTTTGGTGTCTCTCTGGTGCGGCTTTTATCGCGCATCCTCCCTCCCTGCGCTCCGAGCACGATTTCTCCTCCAGAGTTTGCGCTGCTCCCGTCCGGCGGGTGACGCGTGGCGCGGGCACCGCGGGCACCGCGGGCTCCGTACCTTTCCTCGGGCGGCCCGCGTCGCCACGAAGCCCCAGGTGCTGTGTTGGGCGAGGAAGCGGGCGGTCCCGGCTCGTCCCGTCGCCCCGCCGCCCTCCCGCCGGTAGGAGAACATCCTGGAGGGTGCGGCCCCTCGCCCCGGCCGCCGCTCCCCCGGCCCGGAGCCCAGCGCCGCATCCTCGCGGAACGCCGAGGCCGGGTAGCTCTGCTTCCAGAGGCCGCCCGCCTCCTCCAGCAGCGCGGGCAGCGCCTCCTCGGTGGAGGAGCTGTGCAGCTCGTCCGCCGCCGCCCCCGCCTCGGGCAGCGGCCACGACACGGAGCTGACCACCACGTACCCCCCCGCGCCGCCGCACAGCAGCGCCGGCAGCAGCCACCACGGCCAGGGCCGCCGCGCCGACATCTTCAGCGGCGGCGTCCGCGCCGCTCCCGCCGCGCCCTCCCGCGGCCGCCGCCCGTCCGCGCCGCCCGGAGCCGCCTCGCCCTCCGCGTCCTGCCTCCTGCGCCTGCGGAGCCGCACCTGCCGGGGACAGCCCTGCCGCAGCTCCGGGGCCCCTCGCGGCTCCCAGCCCACGCGGGGCTCCCTGCGGGCAAACCCTGCCTTTGTCGCTTGCGGGGGACGTGGGAAAGACGCTGCTGGAGCCCGTGGTTCATGTGCGCGGTCCAGCAGGTATCTCACATATCGAACTCTCTACGCGCACCACACAACCAATTTAGAGGATTGAGCTGTCCGGGCGGAGGCGGTGCGACCCCTCCGTTTATTAAAAAAGAGACAGTCCACGAGGGAGAGTGTCCACGCGAACACTCCCGTTGCAGGGAAAGCTTAGTTTGGGCACTGGGATCAAATCACAGCAAAACCCCCAGTCGGAGGTGGCAGGCAGCATTAGTTCGGTGCTGGCGAGGATGCGTTTTTGATATGCAAACACACGGAGCCGAGATTAAACGTTTTCGAGGCGAGGTTTTAATCAGGTAAAGATTTGCATGCATATGAGTTTATATCAACAGTCCAATTTAATAAAGGCACATGCACATCCAGTTCCTTTCTTGGCAGTAGACCTCTTCAATATGGCTATACAAAGTTATAATTCTTTAAAACATATGCTTGTAAAACTTTTCATGCAAATTATTTAAGGACCACAGGTTCAATAGGAGACAGGGAAGAATGAATCTTTCAAAAGCCTTTGCCTGTCAGAAGGTTCTCAGGTACTCAGGTACATCTAAAAGATGTTCTCGGGTACATCTTAATTTTTTCATATCTGTGAAGAGCAGAGTTGAAGATCAGTCTGCTGATAAAGCTTCTTCTTAGTTGTGCCATTAAAACAGGTATATCTAATCTAGAATCTAAACTCTTATAAATAAAAGTGGACTTGAGAACACTGAGTATTTTTAGCTTATATTTTTTCCTACACTCCCTGTTCCATTCTTTTTCTTCGCCATAAAAACCTGAGGAACAGTGAATATGGGTATCATGGGCCTTAAGATTCAAATCAATTTTTCTGATTGTAAAGATACCTCCCATGAAAATGTAATTTTGGCATCAAACTCTTAATCTTGTCTGCAGAATTGAATACATGACTACCTTTGCCATTAGCACATGGCCCTGTCTACATCTGCTGCAATACCACACCTTTGAGAATGGATTCCCACTTCAGCGCTTGAGCTGAGACAGAATGGAGATGAAAGTGGAAAATCAATGCAGATTTCCAAACCCAAAATGAGTAAAAGCCTCCCAAGCTCCTGACAAGTGCTTTACTCTTATTCAGGATATGTCCCTTCTTAAAATATCAAAGCAGTTGTCCCTTCTTGAAATAGCAACCAGGCACAGACAACTCACTGCAGGCATGCTCTTCAAAAACAGTTAAACCCCCATTGCCCTGGTGTTTCAGGGAATTTCCTCACACAGTCTCATGCATGCAAGATACAAATCTCATAGTTTATGTTTATTATTTTCTATGAATTTATGCCAGGATTTTTCTTAATAAATGTCTTTGCTTGTACTTTACTTACAGAACAAGCCCAAACAACCTAGTTTTGAAGATAATAAAATAGTAACATTATATACAGCCTACTTTATTTCAGTTAATAGAATTATATGTGAGATACTGACTCTTGTATCCTGCAGAAATGGTAAACAAAGCAGGAATTTCTAAAGATAGGAAGTAGTGCTAGGTTTTATATTCAATAAATATAAATTTTAGGTTATACACCATAGACAGAAAGCAGCATTAACACAGAGTCATTCATTTATGCTGTAGCTTCCAGATAATTTACCATTATTACCTCAGGTAGGTCTTCAGCTTTACTGACAACAGAAACATACAAGAAATACATAAAAACAAACCACTAGTGCTTCACTTTAATTTTCTGAAGATTTATTAAAATAATCTAAATCAAATCACATGACAAAATAATTGCATTGCTAGCCCAGTTTGGCATTTCGTATTTAAAAAAAAATAAGTTTAAGAGAATGAAAACAGTACTTCTTAGAGTTTTAAAAGTTTTATCAAAAAGGAAGAATGGCATATCATGTTGAATGCTATAGCCAGGATGCTTTTCTCTGAAGATTTGCTGTTCATCGGAGGGAAAGAAATATTTCATCTTTTTGAGTAAGAAATGTTTCCTTTCCAACTTGAAGATCCAACTTAGTACATGATATAATAATTTTCTCTTCCTAAATTACCTGGATGTGCTGAAAATTAGAAAAGAAACATGGAAATTTTTTGACTGTCGGAACTGCAAATAATTTGTTTCTCCCTCCATTGAAAAAATCTTCTCTATTCTTACTTGCTGAACTGGAGGTATTTTATAGATATGCAGCCTTATTTTACATCAAATAAACCCAACAAGAGGAAGTTCACACTGGGGTTCATCATAGGATGGCAAAGGTCTGACAGAAGAGCATATCCACTTTGAGTATGTCATTCACACTTCTCACATTTTGTTTTGAAAATGAATAGAAGGGCTTACAGCTGACATACAGCCTCAGCCTCTCTCTCCTGATGGAGACTGCTTTTTCATGCTGAAATTCTGGCTTTCTTAAAGTCAGCAGAACTTCTGACACTGAATCCAGTCAGGGTCATGATTTTGCTCTCATTTTTTGATCATTTCAGTTAATGATTTCACTTGATCTCTGTATCCTCAGATACAGACCACTCAGATGAACACTTATCATTCCTAGAAGTCAAGTAATTAACTATGTCCTATATTTTCCCCATTTCTTTAACAAATCAAAGTGTTTGATTTGCTATCTGCCAACAGAGCTAGGAATATCACATCCTCAGTCTCTTCATGCCCTGATTTGCAGTATATTGTATGTTACGAAGGTGTGGAATTGGATTAAAAACTACAGCACAATGCTCTGCAGATAAACCCACTGCAGGTGTGCAGTTTAATAGGATTTTAATTTAGTAACAAGTGAACAAAAAGCAGAAGCCTAGAATGGGGTTTTCTAGATGAAAAAAATGCTATTCATGCTGAGAGAAAGCAACTGAAAGCTCCGTGATAAGGAATAAAGATCTGGCCAATTTTTATAGATTATGGCTTGTTCAGAGCATCTCTGTTACTGCCACTGGTTTCATTGATTCTGAGTTCATACTATTCATACTCATACTATGAGTGTTTGGCTCTGTAGCATTTCATCTGCCACACTTCCCTGCTAAGCCAGTGTGTACAAATCTTCTACTATCTTGTTCCCTGCCCTCTACATTTTTTCATGTAAAACCAATGTTTTCCTCAGGAGATGCCATCAACCAGGAATGTATTCTATTTCCAAGACTATTGACTCTATTTATTAATTCTATGTATTAATTTTTTTAACTATATTTTAAAATAAGATTCATAAATAAATGGGGGGGAAATGGTCACTTTGCTGAGGAGTCTGATTTATATACAGCATCAGCTAGGAATGGAGGAAGACAGAAACAGATGGAGAAGGAAGAGGAAGAATGAAGGTGACAACTAGAAGATCATGAAGGGATCTGCTAAGCCACACATATTGGTGCTGCTGATATCAGGGTAAGGTTGGGAGAATCTTTTCTGATTTCTGTTACCAGTCCTCCCTCATATTTTTCCAGGGTTTTGTAGCAAGACCGAGTGGTTAGCACTAATTTCAATGAGCTGAGTGTGGAGGTGTGATGAACAGATTTTTTTTTTTCCCACAGCATAACAGGCTGAGAAAGCATAGAAATGCCTTGTGAAACAAGATTAAAAACTACAGAGGTTGGGTGGTGCCAGCAATGGATGGAGTGGAGGATGGGAACTGATGAAAAGCTTTGGGTTGCAGAAAGCTGCCAAGCCTGCCTAAGGTGAAGGAATTAAAAGCAAAAAGTATGAAATAAGCCTGAGCAATATGTCAGGCATCAGAAATGTGGTCCAGAAAACAGCAGTGTGGCTGGTGAATGCTGCTATGGTTGCTGAGGGTTTAGATACCCAACAGAATGGGCTGTGGCCAAAGGGGGATTAGTCAAGAGCAGGGACCGATGGTTCCTTGGAAGCATGATGATGAATTTTGGTGGTCAAAAGTCACAGAACAAAAATCCTCATGGAATGGAAATCTTGTCAGAGGATCTACAGAGATGACAATACAAACAAAGCAATGGGTGATAGAGATGATTTTGGTAACTGCGTTTTTCAGTGACCTGTGACATAAGTGTTGATACACAAAAGAAGGAATCTGCAATGGTCAAGGTGGGAGCACCACCCATCTGAAGAACATGAGTGGGCAGAAGAGCTTACTCATACTCTCACAGCTCCTGAAGCTCTTTTGAGCTGCAGGTTCAAATTTTTTTACTCTATCACAAATTGTAAGCACTTGAACTGCAACATCATAAGAGGTGCTCACTAGAATCTTTTTCATCCCAGTTATTAGCATCTTGCACAAGGACTGGCAGAATCCATCATCTGTTGGGTTCTTTGATCTCTAAACTACATTTTCTCAGTTGTTCACTATGTCCTTCCCTCAATCCAAACCTTCTCCCAAGTCCTCATACTCCTCATTTCAGATTCTATACCCTTCCCCTCTTACTCAAAGGGATGATTCCTCATCCCTCACTCTACTCAGCCTTGGCTTGTTCTTGTGATGAGGTACAAAAAATTCAAAATGTTCATCACTTACACAGACCAAACCTGGGTCAAGACCTTGTCTAATGACCCTTGCAAAAACCATTGCAATGGGCATAGGACATACAAAAGGCAGCAGAGTGAAGAGCACAGGAAATGGGCAGATATTGAATAAAATTTCTGGTGGTTCATTTCCTCATTTCTGACCATCACTGATTTAGAGCTCTCTTGCAAATTGTCAGCACCTAGCGTAGCTCACATTTTGACATAAAGGTGATCTGGCAGGATGGCTCTTTATTTTACATAAGAAAAGTAACAAAACTGTCAAACATGCCCATCACATAAATAAATCATTCTTGGTTTGTCCTCTATGTGCCTGCTTTCTCCCCTCCAATTTTCTTTGCTGAACTAATCTTAGCATACCTTAGATTTAAACAAATTAGGGTCCCGTAAAGGTCTTTGTAATTAATAAAGATGTTTTTGAAACAGTCAATTTCTACTCCCATACTAGTGTATGGAAACTGAATACCTCTTGGGAATAAAATAACTGTAGTAGTGTCACCCCCAAAATGTAATTTTCTCTGTAAGTCTTGGTGCCATTAACATTTGTCTTTCACAGTTTTCTGGAAAACACAATGTTCTCTGAGACATAAGAAAAGTGCTGTTACTGTATGGAAGAGAAATATGAAAACAGCTGAATGTCTAATTCATTACTTGCATTAACCACAGAGGCTTGATCCATATTCCCACATGTTCTTGTATTTTAGCCTTGTATTCTAGAAGACTTAGAGTCTATCTTGTTTTCTACCTGTATGCCACACCTTATTCTAGTAAAGTTTGCAGCAGTGGACTGGCTGCAAGAAAATCTGGTAGAGCAGAAAAAATTTAAAGATTTAATATTTCTGAAGATATTTCATATCTTTTGATAAAAGTAAGAGATAAGGGGAGGGAAGAGAGCCTCTCAGTGCTTCCAAAAGTGAGGAAAGACCACGCTGTGCCCTCTGTTTTTTGATCAATGAATACACGCAGTCTGTTTGTCAGGTAGCCCATGGCCCACTCCCAGCCCACCAGCACAGCACTGCGCTTTCTTAGACAACACCTGGGCAATCAGAAGGAGCTCCAGAGGTCTGCTGGAAACTTAAGGAAAGAATCAGGAACCTGTGGTACTGGGGAGGTGAGTGGTGTTGAGATTACAATCCTTTGATATCATTGTGGGATGGGGGCAGGATGTGGAGGATGCTTCGTGAGTTGAGGTTTCAGTGACATTGGACACAGTTCCATGCAAACCTGGATTTTGTTAGTTCTACTTTACATGCATAAAAACCCCCAGTCTGCCACACACCACACCTCCCAATCTGTCCTAATTTGCCCAATTTATAACTTTTTTCCCATAATTTTCTTTTTAAGTTAATGTTAATTTCACCTTGCTGACAGTGGCTGTGTTCACCGAACAACTCAGAACTCTGGAAAGCACTGCTTAATCCAAAGTTATTCTGGTTCTGCATCACAAGAGCTGTCTGTGGATCATTGGCTTCAGGTTCCTCCTCAGCAAAACAGGCTGAGAGATGGCTGGGCTCATAAACACACAGAACAGGGACCTCATTTTGCTTTGAAACCAAGGCATTTCCTTCCTCCTTCTCCTCTTCTATATAGGACTGGAAAATGTGAGCCGCAAAATCAACAAGTAGCATATTCAACAAAAGCCAGGATCCTAGGTTTAAAGAAAAACAGATAATTATGACAACCTCTTCATTTGCTTATCTTTATGATGTGTTCTTTTTTGAAGGGCTTCATTATAGTAATAGGCTAGACAAAGTAATGGACCAGAACTCATCAAACAGTACTTACAAAATTGCAAAAAAAAAACCTTGCAAATATCCCAGAAAAATAGGCATCACTGCAAATTTTAAACATAAGAAAATTGTTTTCCCTTCTTTAACTAGAGAGGAAAGATATGTTCATTCACTTTCCTGTTCAAGTTCCTCCTCCACATCCACTTCTACTACAAGGCTTATCAATAACCATGTATTATCCCCATCCTCCCCTCAGACAGATAAATCATTTCACCTCTTCCCAAGCAAAACCTCCTACAGACATCTATGTGTATTGTATCTATGACATTAAATGGCCCACCTTGCAGCTTGGACCATAAGTGATAAAAGCCAAGAGAGATTCACTGAGACCATTGACTTTTGAATCATACCTTGGCTGAAAGCCCTTACAGTAAAAAGCAGATCTTCTTCCATGCCATAAATCTGCATAGGAATTCATCAAGCAATTTATAATCTCTGCATCCCACAAACCAGTTTATATGAACATCAACAAGGAGATATCACGATTTATATTAATGACCACAGTTTACAGACCTTTAAAAATGAAAAATACTCTCTTTTGATGTTATATTTGTCTGCTGTTCATCCTTTTGAGGATCTTTAAACTAAGATAGTAGGAGGAAGTACTTGTTTACCTAAGGAACAAGGAAAGGGATTTTATAGTTGGAGTTGAAACTATATAGATTTGTTACTCGTAGTCCAAGAGTGTTTCTAACAGTCTTACAGGTGTTTTCAATATATTCTCTAAGAGTAAGCATGAAACCAAAGCTACCACTCCATCTGTCTTCTGGGATAATATGGACGAACACAGTGCTCAAGAGGAACCAGGTTGAAGAATCTTGCTTTCAGAAGAAGAATGCACAGCTCACTACTCAGTGTCCATGTCTTGGCAATGCATCCCTGAATGCCTTGGAAGGCAAGAGAGGTGTGTGAGCTGACATGAAACTCTATGAGGGAGGTGTGGAGAGGCACATTTTCTGGAAAGGAGACAGAGCTGAGGGAGCTGTAGAGGTCTCATTAGCCCTGAATGCTCTAGCACACTTGCTCCCTGCTGCCTTAAAGCAGGAGTACCTGCAGGGTTCCTTTAATCTCACTCTGTGCTTTGGGGGCTGGAAAAGGGTGAAAGTCAATCCTAAATTGAGAGGTGTGAGTATGCCAGTGTATTATGTCTGCTGGATGTGGCAAGTCAGAAGGCAAGAGATCAAGTCAGAAGCAAGATTTGTTTTGGTTACTGGATTAACATGACACACATTTCCCCGAGTAATTGTGTTTCCTCAGTGTGGATGCTACACAGTTGATATTTTGAAGAAATGCTGAGATTTAAGAAATTTCTGGAAAGCAATGATCCCAGAACTTTTATACCAGATGGCTTGTTAACAGAACTGCTTCAGCCTGTCTGCTAAAATTCAGTACCCTAAAGGAATAGAAAAATGAGAGAAAAAAGAGAGACACTGATGGATCAAATACAACTTCTTAAAGAGTAAAGAAAGAAGATAATAATGATCACATTATTGAAGCATCACAGCAAAATATTTTAAAATACTTTTAACTATCTTATATTTGAAATTAATTCAATTTTAGTATTATTGAAGTATAATAGGAAAACTGTCATAAAATTAGTTAAAATGTAATTTGTAATTAATTTAACAAAGTCTCAGCAGATTGAGTGATGTGCTCCATCCATTGTAACCCACCCATCAACAAAACTGCAGAACAGGGAGACGATTCATTAAACTCTTCTTGTGGTGGAAAGAGGGAAGAGGATTTCATCATCATGGGGGATTTCAATAAACATTATGCTTCCAGTGCAGTTCTTGTAATGCATTCTCAATTTATTCATTTCCAAAAAAATTGCATGCAACATTGGAGAGTTTTGTGCAGAATTCCTCTGGAGAGAGAGAAAGGACTGATTACTTTACTATTACTGTAATGCAGCAGCTGATGGATGAGGGACCCTACTGTGTCATGTTCCCTGCAGACACAGAACAAAACTCTGATCCTGCTCTAGACAGTTTACAAGTAAACAGAAGGCAAAAGGTAGCAGCTTGATGCAGAAGAAAGGTGTGTTCATACATGCACAAGCACAGACATTAATGGGGTAAGAATACTGTAGAACACAAAAGGCAGCAACCTTGACATACCCCTTTGTTACACATTTATAGCAAGCACATGAAAGTATAATTTTGAAGGGACATTTCAAAGCAAATAATGAGGTTTTCTTTGGCTATTTGAATGAAGAAGAGCTAAAAATATGAAGGTGCTCCTTTGAAAGGCGCTTCATACGCTTTGGGATTAGATGCAACTCACAGGAGACTGTACATTCTGCAGAAATGGCACCTCTGCCAAGGTGCTACAAGTGAAAAAAAAGGCATTTAGGGTAGAGATTGGACTGATTTAAGATATGTTTATATCATTTCAAGCCTCTTTGTTTGAGCACAACTGCACAGTTCTTTCCCTTCTCCTGCCTTGCACTGGTGTATGATGGATTTGATGTTTGACAGCTCAGAGCCCTAAGATGAAAAAACAACCCAACTAAAGAGGTGACTATTTTTCAGTCAGTTTGATGCCTTCAACAGGTGTGCTGCTGGCTTGGCAAACACTTAGGTCAGTGTAAGATATAAGTAAGAGGAGTATATATCTGTTGTCAGAGGAACTAACTGCCTTCTTTTTGGCACCTAGTTTTTGCAGTGGCTCTGCTCTGGTTCTATTATACAGACAGAACCTGGGGGACTCAGAGCTGTCACTTGAGATGTCTGAAATATTTATGGTTTGGAATACTAGTGGCCCCAGATCTCCATCAAACCATTCAGCTGTGGTGTGCAGCTCTTGTTCGGAGGGAAAGCAGAGGCTGTCACCTCAGGCTGCTGTTGCCTGTTTCCCCACGAACTACAACTTCTGCCAAAAGAGGGAGTCCTGACTTTCCTGCCATCTACAGCTGCATGCTCCTATTCTCTCTTCAGCTCATCCTAGAGTTTTGCTTAGAGAACTGGTTTGGTCCAAAGCTAATAATTTCTCTGACCTGTCCAGCCACATCACCAGGAGAATGATGATAAAAGGAAAGGAGTAGGGAGAAGAGATACCTCTATTAAATGTTGCATTAATTTATGTAGGTGAAAATCATAGAATCACAGAAATGCTGAGTGGTTTGGGTTGGAAGGGACCTTAAAGATCATCTAGTGCCAACCCCCTGTCATGCACTTTCCAGAGGTTGCTTAAAGCCCCATCCAGCCTGGTCTTGAACATTTCCAGGGGTTGGGTATCCACAGCTTCTCTGGACAATCTGTTCCAGTGCCTTACCACCCTCACAGTGAAGAATTTCTTCCTAATATGAAGTCTATACCTGCTCTCTTTCAGTTTAAAGCCATTCCCCATTGTCCTGTCACTACATTGCCAGCTCTCATTGGCCCCTTTAGGTACTTTTGGATCTGTTGCCTCTGCCATCTCAGGTCAAAATAGGGCATATCAAATTAGAGTCACAAAGATCCTATTTACCAAAACTGTCTGTCCTGTTGATGGTCAGAATCTTGCCTACATTGCTCAGTAGGAGGTTCCATTTCAACATGAAATCTGATGCCTGCACTTTAAATGCCTCTTTACTCTTGCTTGGCTGCAGATAAAGAAAAAAATTGGTTTGTGATAAAGCTGGTTAAATGAATTTCTTATTGTGTGGCAGACTATCTTCCCTGTATAAACTGCATACAAAGGTGAAAAAAGCAACAAGCTTTTTTTTCTTTTTTTTCTTTTTTTTTTCTTTTTTTTTTTCTATTAGAATTATAAAATATCTTGGGTTGAAGGAGATCTTTGGATATTACTTATTCTGATCTGTGGTCCAAAGCATGGCCAGCTTAATTCAGGCCTTGTCCAGCCAAGTTCTGAATATCTCCTGTGTAAAGATTCCACAGACTTTCCAGGTAACCTCTTCCAATGTTTAATTATTCTAATGGTATTTTTTTCTTTGTATCTGTTGGAATTTTTTTTTTTTTGTTGCAAACTTGTGTCTATTGCCTTATGGCCTGTAACTGTGAACTCTCAGGAAAAGTTCCACTCCATCTTCTCTAAACCACCCCAGGAGGTAGTGGAGGGTCATTTGGGATGGAGGCACCACAGAATTGCGAAGTACTATTCTTCATTAGAAAGAAAAAAAATAAGACTAAATAAGTAATCCAAGTAAACACAGTTTACTCTGCTTCTTCAGAAAGGAGAAAAGCCCCAAACTCTAAGTACCACCCAAACCCAAATTAATTGTTATGGTAACCAACCAAATGCATCAGCATCAACACAGTGACACAAACTTTGAGTCAGTGAAGGTACAGGGGTGGTAGAATTGGCAATCTATTGTAAGGTGCTTATGTGAGGATGATCATACTTTAACTTTCACAAGAGTTAGAGACTTTCTACTAGAAGTTCTTAGTACTTACTAAAAACCAACAGTTTGGAGAATCAAGGATGTAAAGAACCATGAAGAGCTCCCTTCATTTATACCAACATATTACTTCTGAAGTTTGGTTTATTAGGGGCTATGATAATATGTTTCTATGAAATGAGAGCAGATACTGAAACCACTAGATGGATATAAGCACAGAAATATGCTTGTAGTTGTTTGCACAGATGGAATTTTTGTATGCCAATTAATTCTCCTTTTTTTCCACAGCATGCATAAATTGTATTTATGCAAATCTGCAGTCTGGTCAGGTTGCTAGTGTGCAATGTAGCTCCTGCAGACTAGTGACAGCCAGCATGTAGCAGGATAAATGATGTGATCACTCTTTCTGTTCTGAAATTATTAATTTTATACCTTGATAACAGAAGTCTGGAGATCTGAAGATAAACAGCTCAGGAGATCCCGAATATCTGTGGAAGATGTCAGTAAAGAAATGAAGTTTTTCAAACCTGTGAAATACAGAAGGGAGATCATTACTTGAAGTGATTGATTTGTTTGGTTTGTTTCTGCAGTTTTAAGCTTTTTTTTTTCTTTTATATTTACCTTAAAATAGATTAAGACATCTGTTTCTAGCATTTTGGTTAATATACCATTTCTTTTGTGAAGAGTAGTACCCTACTTTGCAATCAGTCAGAATTCATGTTTATGTCCGTTTCCAGCATAACTGCATTAGTCATCATGGCAAAGGTGGCAAAAAAGCAATTCCAATGAGAAAGCTGGAATTTGGTTAGAGGCAATGTTAACTTACTACTCTGAGATTTTATGTGGTTGAGGAAAAAAATAATCTTGGCCTGGCTGTTGAAGGGAGAAAAAAAATTAAAACATTAACATAAAATGCAGAATATCCCGTAGGCCAACAGAAATATGGATAATGTTGCCATGTATCAGTGCAATTGTTCCCCCAAAAGTGTGGCACCTACCATTCAATGCCAAAAGGTAAACTGCACCTCCCTGAATTTATACCCTTCTAATTGAGAGCTCTTCCTTCAAGAAAGCATATGAGTAAGTTCAGTGAAACCTTGCTTATTATAAACGACAGTTTGGAGAAGCAATGAAAATGGAAAATGCAATAAAACCACCTTGGGAAGACTATGAGCATTGATAATATAATGGAAAAATGTAATAAGTGTTCTGTGCAGAGGTTTTGGGTTTAGCATGTATATGTATATGTATATTATTGAAATGGTTCTCCTGATGGTTCTGTGAAGCAGGCAAGTTATTATTCCTACTGAAAGCAGTCACAGAAAGCCTGTGACAAATCCCTTGTCAGTGCATGAGTCGGTGATGGACCAGGAACAAAGAGCTGAGGTTCCCCTGGTTAGTTCTGTGCACAGCCTAGTCCAGCTTGCCTATCTCTTCCTAATATTTTAAATGACAGTCCATTAATCTCAAAATTAAGTTAATTAATATTCTATTCCTTTTCATTAGCTGTCAAATCATTATGTCACAGCTGCATACAAACTGGGTATTTTATTGTTTACAACACAACATTGATCCCACAGGCTGCAATACAGCAAAAGGACACAAAAGCTGAAAGGCCTTGTCCAGTTCATCATACAGTATTTTAAAATCTGGCCACAAGAAATTATTTTGTGTGCTTCAACTAGTAACAGAGGAAAATGCAATGGTTGAACACATCTTTCCTGTAAAAAGAAACATGAAAAATATCCCTGCTTGTTAACCTTCTTCTAGGAGACACCTAAATCAGTAACACAAACTCCACTCCTGGTAGCACAAAAAGCTTTAAGAGAGTCAGAACCAAAAGCCTTTAATTCTTAACCTTTAAAGTTAGGAGGATATTATCTCATAGTGCATTCTCAATTTTATTGGCTCTTTTCTAGCCTTTCAGGTTACAGGAAGACTGTAATTCCCAGTATGACAGATGTCATGAATAAACAAGAGGAAATGCTGGACCTTTAACAATGGCATGCTAGTGCTTGAGAGGAAAGACAATAAATAGCAAAAATTGGTTACATTTCAATTGTATGTTTTTCTGCCGCTTCTTTGGATTCCTGAACTTCTCTTGAAAGAGGTCTTTAGTCAGATCCAGAGATTTCTCATTGAAGATGGCATGCAAGCCTGATCGCAGAACAGTGACTGTGCTGTTGTTGCTCAAGAGTGCTCTTACTGTCTGTAGAGAATAAAAAAGCAGTTAATGACTTTCATTTTCTCAAGCCTTTAACTCAGCCAAATAATGGAATTGAAAAAGGAAAGCTCCCCTTATTCAGTACTAGACTTCATATGACCAGTCTCCAAACTGGGGGTGTGGAGGGGGATATAGGATCAAAGGAGATAAATCTGAAGTTGTCTTCAAGAGAGTTTTGTTCTGAGAGATGTTCTTTTCAATGATGCTCTATGTTGTCTGTAACAGAGCAGACATGTCTAACATACTTCAATTATCTGGGCAATTGCCTGGGCAATTGGCTTTGCCTAGAGTTGTTATAATTACACTAAATAATGATGTTTTGTCTAAAGCATGGAATGGTGTACCAGGGATGACTTTCCCTCAGTGTTATCTGTCTTTAATTCATGTTGCAATTTAATTCAAAGGCAAGTTTTCTCAAGTTGCTTAATCCTTTGAGAGAGTAAAAATAACATTAGAAATATTATGTTAGTTAAAACTATATTACTTGGCATTTTATACTATTTATCTGCTTATCAGTAATTTGTGAAAAAATCTGTCTTCGTATTTGTCTCAAAAAGTACTACTCAGATTTTGCAAACAATTCAGACTAACATTTGTCATCATCTCTTCACTTTTTACAATTAGTTGCTAATATCACACAATATTCCTTAAGATTCTTGATGAAACTATGAAAAGAGTCAAGGAAACTAAATCTGAATCCATTAACTTTTGTTAACAAATACATTTAGTCTCTCACTTCCATAATTAAATCAGTAAGATCCTAAAGCGTTTTTCAGACTTCAGGCTTTTCTCTCAATAACCCTTGTCCAGTTGGGCTTTTCAGAGGAAAAATATGATTTGTAAAATTCCAGAAAACTCCGGGATTCATGCAAGTTTTAACAAATCTCATTCATCAGATGCTTAACATTACCCCACAAGCAGCAATGAATGCAGCTGACCATTTCTTTGCAAAAATTACCAATGCAGCTATTTTTCAGTGCTCTGCTAACTTTTTTGGAAAACCAAACCAAATCTGATTCTCACTCAGCAATCTCCTTCATATGAGTTATAGAAAAAAGCATTCTTCATATTTGATTTGGAGTTTCCAGTGACAGAAAAAGAGCCTTCCAAAAGGATACATGACGCAAAGGATGGGAATTACCAGGGCAGCATCTTCAGTAGGCTGCTAGTATCATACTCCATGCCCCCAAGTTTTAGACTGGTCCCTTTAGCTGTTGGATTTCACAATACTAAATGTGATTCTCTAAAATGACTGAGAGCCAGCCTTCACAACACTCAAATACAACTTACCAGAGGCAGGAATCAGCCCCAGAAAATGACAAGCATCATATTCACACTCTTTTCTCACAGAGAATGTGCACCTTTTTATGCTCTAATTATTTCTACATGTACAGGTAGTAGCAGCTGCCAGCCTGCTTTATCTACACATGGCAGGGAAGTTACCTTTTCTCTTTTGGTGCTGACCCTGCCAAAATTGTTCTTACTTTCTCAGCAGATGGCTGAATTATTGTGAAGTACTCTACAAGGGATGGTGTGGTTACAGTGTTCAGAGGTTGCAGCTGCACAATGCCTCTCTAGCACGTCTCATCAGGAGCACTCTTGCCTGCTCTGACTAGTCTTTAGTTGAAATTCCAGATGCATTTTAGACAGAAAACTGAGAAGGTTGATTTGAAATATCGAATGACTCCTGTGTGAGAAGACAAGCTTCACCTTCAGGGAGAAATAACGGAGGAAGGATGTGATGGAGGTTCATGTTAAGAATTGCTTGAAAAAGGGTAGAAATTTTAAAATAATGAAAGAAAATATTTTTTCATACAACAAATACTTAAACCTTGGAACTCACTACCCCAAAATGTCAAGTACAGTAAAACTTTTACTTTTCCATTGTGTTTTGAAGAGGCTCTAGAGAAGGTACAAACAACATTTACTTGTGAGAGCAATAAGTGTAAATTCAACCCTGGTTCTCAGATCTGCTGTGTTCAATTTGTGTGGGTTAAACAGTGTAAAAGGGATGTAGAGCATCCAGAGGCTTCTTCTAGAGAATTTCCCCCAATTGCTGCAATTCTCTTGTCCTAAATCTTGAGGGTTTAAATTCAGCTTTGACTCTGCAGCTTTTCCACACATTAAGAGTAGGGAAAGAAGACTGAAAGAGCTACGACCAGCCCTTCAACATCATGTCTTGAGCACAAGAAGGATAATTTGAAGCTTAAATATACAGATCAAATTTAAAAGTCTGAGAATAGGTGACATTCATGATCTTGCTGGATCATGCTCTTCAATGCATAAGAAAACCTGCTTAGAAGCACATAAAGCTGAGATTTTCAGGTATTAGTATCTCCAAGGGCTGCTGCAGTAAATGGAAACTGTGACTGCTCAGTACTTCATGGAAGTCAACTTTTTGCCTGGGTATGCACCCTTATGCATGTCTGGTTTTTTTGGTTTTTGTCTTTTTTTTTTTAACTTTTGAAAGTAAAAGGAGGGTGTGTTTTGTATGCTGCTGGTGATGAAGTTTTCCCATAAAGAAAAGCTACATTTAGTGGTCCAAGAAGCTGAAGTTCCTCCTGTCCCTCCCTTCCTCCCTCCCTTGTTTTCTTCCTGCTTTCCTTCTTCCATCTGAGTAATGATTCAAATCAGATGGTATGTTGGGAAAATCTTGTACATGTTTGAAGGGAAGAATATATCACCTGTTCTCTTTTGCTTTCTTCCGTATTTATGACCTTCTTTTCTCTGCTATAGCCTAGACCACCTCAAAACCCAAGGATTTGGCAGGATCCAAGGACACCAATGGAAGGAATGCTCTAGCAGGTGCTCTTGACTGACTTTGGCATGGGTGGGCAAAAATACTGGAATCTGTCATCTGACCCTTCCAACTACTGTGTTCTCCTCTTCATGGAGTACCATCAACTTCATCTCAGAGGCTTTTCCAGAAGAATCCAGAGGGAGGGAGATGTCCCTTCAGCATGCTTAACAGTGTGGGAAGATATGGGTAGCAGTGTGAGCATGACATGATCAGTGTACAGTTAAGAACATCCATGATGCTGCACTTTTTCTACAATGGAACATTTCAAAAACAGTGCAAACTGCTGGCAGGAATGAGATTCCCAGCTCTTTTTTTTTTTTTTTCCCATGAATTCTGGAACATACCTTGACCATGTTGCAAAGGTCTGTCTGTCTCCTGAGCCTTTTTACAAACTCTTTAACTTCTGTTAAAGAAGAAGAGGCAGATGTTTTACATCATTAATATTTTACAGTCTAAAATACATTAATGAAGACAGATCTTATAATTTAGAAAGCAGTTCCCTAGGGGAGATTTGGAGGGTAATGAAGGGCACAGTGAGGGCATTATGGGATGGGCTGGGAACCCTTGCAGACCCTTCTCCCTTGCAAGGAGAAGCTGCCCAGCTCACCACTCTTCCTTCCCTGTGAATCTATTAATCCATAATGTACAGGAAAATGTCTTTCAATATTTTCTTACATTTAATACTTTCTAATTAAGACTAATGCTCTTTTATTTGCATGGTTTCAGGTGAACGAAAACGATGTTAAATATAAACCTTCTGTATTTTGTTTAGATAGTTTATATTTCCACCTATATGCATCTATAATTCTGCAGCATTATTGATAGGAGTTGATTTCTCTTGTTCTACTTTTATCCTGTTTATAATATGTTACATGTAATTATGAAAAGCATGGTCCAAGAACACCCTTCCTCAGAGTAAAATAACTGTTTCTCAGTTGCAGGAAAATTGAGTATAAAGCAACTTCTGTAGACAGACTCTGATTTTCAAATGAAAATTTGTATTTCTATGATGTTTGTACAAACCAGAATGATCAGGATGTACATACATAGAGCTACAGCTGATTAATTACATACATTTATATGCACACATGTTAAAAATACCTTACTATGTTTTCTCTCAAATGTAAGAAATGCCAAAATTAAGTCTGTCTGCAACACTGAGAATATGAACCCTAATACAAACTTTTGCCTACACAGGAGCCCTGCTTTACCACTGTGGAGTTGGTCTTCACTCAATGAGCAACTGAGCAACATGTTTTAGCCAGAATCTTCAGCTTAATAGGTATGAATATATGTATGTGTGTACATATTTACAAACACTCACATATACCACAGATTTGTAGAGAGCAGATTTTTTCTGATCATCTTCTAATATCAGTCATATTTTCCTGATGGGACTATGCCTTCTATCCTTTTGTATTGGACTGCTACAGCTACTTATTAATTTATCAGCATAAGCCACTTGTAAGAGGAAGAAACACAATAATATCTGAGTTTCAGGGGGTATGATGCATGTTATTGGTTATCCACACAGCCAAAGCAATCATGACAAGAGACAGATCTGTAAAAAGATGCAAGTGCATTTCAATTTACCATGAATTGGGAATACTTTTGTTTGTTCTCACACATTATGCAAGACCATTTATTTTAACTGTATACCAAGTAACTCTAGTTGTTGCTACTATCACTGTTTCACCAGCTAATTTTTTTTTTAATAATTTAAGTGTTTTGTAATACAATGTTCTCTGCAGTTTAACCAAAGATTATTTTTGAAAATATCTCTCTTACCCAAACCTACCATTAGACTTGGATGTTTGTAGCAGTAAAGGAAAACCTCCCAAAGGATTAAGCATCCAACATTTAACATTTTCGCTGAATGATCTGATTGAATCTATGTGTTGTGCAGGCACCTCCTCCAGGAAATCAGGAAGTAGGATGTTCTCCAATTCCTAGAATACAAAGTCATGCTGCTGGACTTGACTGGTGTATCACAGATATTTGCAGCAACATGAAATAAAATTATATTGGTAATTTAGATGTAAGTGTAAAGAAACCCTTTTTTTCCCCTTCCAATTAAGCAAGAGCTAAGCTACCATTTTTTAGCAGAAGGACAAAGATCCTAACAGTAAATGTTACTTGCTGAATTAATTTTTAGACAATACTTAATGACCTGCTGGAAATAAGAAACAAATTATTTTTATCAGAAAGTTACATATTTCTATGTGGAAGGTCACTGAGAAATGCAGTCATGTTCTCAAATGAAAAGTAACTCCCATAACCTTAAAAACCATCATCAGTTGAAATTTCAGTCACATAACCTCATGCCAGAACCACAGACCACATTTATAATAGCACAATCCATTAATTTTAGGAACTTTCAAATTAATATATAGGAGAAAAATAAAAGCTATCCCAAATTCCACTGGCTTTTCTCTAAACCAAAACACATACTGGGCTGTCTCAGAAGAAGCCAAAAGATAGAGTTGAGGACTAAATGAAAATCCCATTGTACAGCACTAGAGAAAGAGAGGGCCCTTCTCCTTAGAACTACCAAAAAGACACAAACACATAATAGCATAATTACAACAAGCAAATGTGTGTGCAATACCTTGAATAGATACCTATCATAGCTTTGTAACAGCTGGCACACATCTGGCAGGCACATCAATTCTATTCTTTCAGGCTGCAGAGATGTCCAGAATGACATGATACAATCTTCCACCTGTCACACAAAGCCCTTTATGAATTTTCGCTGATTTTACACTTGGGGAATGTGAAGCATATTTCAGTAAGACAACACACAAACACAGAAGCAAAGGAATGACCATGGAGATGGGCTGTTTGTCTGAGCCCTTCCTGGCTGGGCTCCATGGAAGTGGAAGCATGCTGGGGAAGCTGCATAAGCTGAACCTCACCAGGCAGTGTACAGAAGGGGAAAGAAACAAAGAACTGTGCCATGGATATGAGGATGTAATTAAAGATATGTATCCATGGCTATGTGTTATGTGACTGACTCAGTCTTATTGATGTGCCAAGAGGGCTCAGGATATGTGTACAAACTCGGATTCTTAGAGCATGTTGTGTTAATTCAGAATGTTAAAATAACTTGACTGAATGCTCCTTTTGTTCGTAAATTATCATCTACCTCAGCTCAAGTAAATAAGCTACACAGACAAAATTTTACCCTTAGAGTTGTTTGCTGTTGTCAGTGTTATTAAAGAAAAGGCATACCTTGTCAAGCTTGGTCTCTCTCACCATTTGTAAAATAACTTGACAGTAGTTGTAGTAGTCATTGGCAAGCAGTGCAATCTGTTACCAGAAAGAGGGTACAAAATGATCTCACAGGAAAAGAGCTAACTTGTTTTATAGCCACATACTTTGAACATACCATTTCATAGGGGTATGTCTCATTTTGTGCTTGCTCTCCAAAGAAGAACTGGTTGAAATCAGGAGAAAGGTAATGAAATATTTCTTGTTCAGTCTTCAGATAAATCACAGATGGATAATACTGCAAATTCTTACTCTTGATGCATCAGATTTTATTTTGGACAATAAAAAAAAGAAAGAAAGATTGCAATTACTTTGTCAGTTTGGTTAAAGGTATTAAGTATTTTCTTGAAATTGTAGGACATTATTTTATAATAAGAGGCATTTCTTTGGAGAAATGCTTGCCTTTTTTAGAAAACAGGAGTGGGTGAAAGAAACAAGAAGGGCTGCCAAAATATTTAAATCCTAAACTGTACATTAATTTCTTTCCAAAATCAGTAAATATTTAATGCTGTACATATCTTCCATATCTATTTTCTGTAGCACTAGTGTCACATTTATAACCCCCTGGATAAGGCTGCAGATAGTTTGCTGTGCTGTGGGTATGACAGCACATTTCCCACTGGCTGTCATTGTCACAGCACTCATTACTGCACTCAGTACAAGTAAGACAGACATCCAGCCTCTCCTTTTTTCCTGCCTTTGGTCCACATGAGTTTGTTGCTCATGCTCTGCTGGCTGACATCCAACAAGGCTGGTGTCAGACCATGACAGCTCACTGAGGGGAGCACTGCTACAGGTTTGTTTTACATCTGCCCTTTTCAGTGGGCAGGGATTGTGCTCTTTTTTCTTAATCATATCCTAGGATTTAAATATTTCTCATAACAATAAACTCTGAGCATGTTGAAAAGGCACTGTCTCAACAGCATGAGGGTCTGTTAAGGTGGGCCTCAGGCAAGGAAGTTTATTCCCCACTAACTCCCCTAATAATCAAAATCTGATCTGTCAGCCACAATTTCTGTTCTCAGCACAGACAAAATTATTTGAGCTGACATTAAGACAACAGAAATATTTAGCTGATGAGTGAAATAGGAGCGGGGGAAGTAAGCATGTAGCAAGATTACACAGACCAAGATTACTTTGAAGAAGATGGACTAGCTGTATTTCATCAGAACATATTAGATAGCAGTTATAATTAAACATGCAGGTAGACATTTTGTTATATCTAATGTATCTGAAACTCACTGTTCCTTTTTTTTGTCTATTCTTCTTGTAATCAGCTGCATTTTCAGAACTCCAGGAACTTCTATGGTGATAAAACACATATAACAGAGGAAAACCAAACAAACATTCAAAAACTCATTGATTTGTTTATGTATTTAGTAAGAAAATGAGCTCAAACTGGATAGACTACACTAGGTTGGAGAGTTGTATTTGGGAAACAAACCCTGCTCTCTTTCCTATCATTTGGAAATCCCATGATTTTCTAACAAATCTGGGACCAACTTCTGAATTTTAAGATGAAACTGAAACACTCATTTTAATGGCAATTGACCATTCAACAGTGCAATGTCTTTGAACTTCTTGCACCAGAACCATGGGTTTGTATTTGTAGTTGCGGTTTGTTTGGAATGTTAATTACTATTGCAAATATGAAAATAGCAAAAATATTATGATTCTTTAACTTGGGTTTCACAGTTACTACATTTTCTGCATCACACGTAAGTTTAGATGGCATTTTGTTTCTGACTGCTTCCCTTTTACTTTGCAAGTTGGCCATGGTGTTCCACACAGTCAGAATTTACCTCGACCTGCAAAGGCTTGACCACTGTCTTGTTGCAGAAAGCAGGCACAACAGGCTGCTTTCTTGCTGTACTTTCCCATAGCTCTCTCCCTGCCTGTTTTGTTGAGGCTAATGGTAGCAGAGGGAGAGGCAATGTTGCTAGTAAAAGGGACACGCTGCAAAAATTGAATGTCTCCAGTCAAGCCTCCATCTGCTACTCACACCTGCTCACTGTCTATGAAGGCATTTCAGACTCAAGGGTCCTGTTGGACTTGGCTGTTTGGAAGGGTGTCAGGCTATCTAATCAGATCCTGGCTACTGGGTTTCACTGCTGTGATGCATTACAAACTAGGGTACCACCATACCTCTTGAAGGGACAGAGGACAAAATGTAGCAACTTATCTGCTTGTAAATTCCAGCCACTAAAAATGCTCCCCCTCCACTCTCTGCCATCCGTAGGACTGGCCCTTGCCACCTTTCCCTCTGCCCTACCCTGTGCCATGAAGGCTGTGCTCCAGCAAAACAAACAATTCGGCTGCCCGAGACAGGGCACAACATTCATGCTGAGTATGTTTGGTACTGCCAGTGACTCTTTCCCCCAGACATTTTAGAAGTGGTGCTGGACAAAGCAAACACCTGTAAGTAGAGAGGTTTCATAACACTTCTTTCAAATAGGTCGTTCCTGCAGATTTCTAAAGCCTGTGAAATAAAATTAATGATTATTTTCCAGCTCCTGCTCTCCCTGAGAAGGCGGCCAGCTGCATCTTCTGCTGCTGCTACTATGGCAACACGTATCAGCATCGCTCGCCTCCAGTGCGTTGGTTCCCTCGGCAGTCTGGCTCCCCATTCCCCTGACACAGGGACATCCAGGAGAGACAAGGAGTCCTCTGTGCCCCAGCAGCCAGCCAGGAGCTCAGTGATGGATCAGTGCAAATACCTTTGAAACACCAACAACCAGTTCTGTGTGCTCCCACTGTTAGCAAAGGGGGCTGGGACTCACCTGGTGCTTGGCTGCACATCAGAGATGCTCACTTCCCCCGGAGAGCAGTGCCTGGGTAAAGACAGAACACACAAAAGAGGAGATGGGTGGGACAAAGGGAAAATGGGTGACAATAAAACCACGAGGAGTTTCACCATCTTCTCTTGTGGAGTTTGGGCGATGCTATGGGGTGGGAACTAAAGCTAAAATGGGAAGTACAACAATGGGGGTGAAATAAAGAGTAACAGAGATGCAAGGGGGAAGGACAAAGGAAAAATGAGAGGAGGGGAAGTGGTGAATGTGCATGCTGTTGACTGTCTGATTACACAGAGATTAGAAAAGTTGATTTGCTAGAAGCAAACTCATTTTTTTTTAATGAAAAAAAATAATAGGTCTGCTTCACTAGCCAGTCAGGAGCCTAAAACTTGCTTATTACTAGAACCAAAAAAGCAACTCTTACAGAACCAAATTCATGACATTTTTTAAACACTGCTGTACTCTGAGTCAGACCAGGTACCATTTTAGGGAGAGCTTGTGCTCAAAGCTCCCATTCCAAGAGGGAACATTGTAATACAAATCAGTAAATAACATATCCCCTCAAGTCTGTAATACTTTTGGAGACCTCATTGACTACAGTTGCATGTATTTACACTATTTTCATAGCACCATCATCAGAGCTGTGGTACACATATCTTCAAAGAATTGAACATTTCTAAATGAACCAATTCACAGGCACTGTGTAAGACCATCCTCATCACTCCTTGTGTGAATATATTCCAACCCTGACACACCCGAGGTCCCACTGACTATCAAAATGCAAACACCTTCTTTGTATTTAAAAGCAAACCATTATAATCTTACTGCCATTTCCGTGACACCATCAAGCATAGCTCCCAAGCTGCCACACTCTTCATTGTTTGCCACTAGTCCTTCACTAGCAGCCCCATGTCAGTTGCTGCCTAACAAGGTTAAGAAGTATCCATCCAGTAATTAGAAGGAGTGGTTCATAGTTTTGAAACCATTCTTTTCTTGGCCCATCCACAGGCTGGATGGATGCCCTGGTCTCTCAGCTGGGCTCAGGGATCCACTTTCCTCTCTGCTAGGTGTGACAGAAAAAATACCAGCATGTTGGGTTTTATTCAGGCATGGGAGGGCGCAGTAGTTATTTAGGACACCTTCATTACTGAAACAGATATCCCTGGCCTCTGCCTGAGGGAAATGGCAACAAGCCAGAGAAATAATCCCATTAGAAGGGTCTGGACAACAGACTGGCACTGGACTGCACTGTAATGGTACATTAAAAATCTTCACTCTGATTTGGAAATTTCCACACAAATGCACTCTTAAAAATTGAGATTATAGGTCAAACACCCTGATGTGTTTATAGGTATGATTACTTATATGAGAACATAATTTCTTCTTGCAGGTAAAAAAACTTCAGGTTTTAATCACTTCTTCAAAATTTCAAATTTTTGAGTAAAAAACAATCTAGACTTTTCCACTGCTGGTTTTATCCATTTTATTGGATCACGAAAAATTAATGGTGATTTCAGAAAGTACTGAACCCTACTGATAGGACAGTAAAGATGAGTTATTTCCTTCATGACTTAATTGCAAAAAATTTACAAAACTCCACACAAATGGAAATCAACTCACTTATTTGGTTGAAGCAGATGCTTTTTTCATATGTGACCTAATTATTTCTTTCAGAGTTATGCTACTTGTCCTTCTCTGGCTGTGTTTTGTGCTTTTCTACTGCTTTCTCTCTGTTTTCCTGCTGTGCTATATGAGATAATAAGCAGTAATTGTGACACCCATCTGCCCAGGTGTTGTGGGCCTGCGTACTGGCTTGGGACAGGGACATCCAGCTGCATTTAGAGTGGAGGCTGTTCTAATTTCAGCTGTCTGGCTTCCCTCAACACCTTGTCTTCTTAAAACTGATTTCAATGAAGGAAGCATCAGACAAGATAATTTTGTAGTTAACGGGCTTTTCTATTGCAGCTAGAAAGATGATCTTTGTCCGAATACGATCTTTAATACTTTGATTTTTTTTTAATCTGAAAAGTTTTAGAATCATAGAATAGTTTGGTTTGTAAGGGATCATCAAGTGTTATCCAGTCCAACTCCACTGCCATGGACGGGGCACCTTCCATTAGACCAAGTTGCCCAAAGCCCCATCCAACCTGGCCTTGAACACTTCCAGGGATGGGGATCCACAACTTCTCTGGGCAACCTGTTCCAGGGCCTCACCACCATCACTGAAAAGAATTTCTCCCTAATATCCAATCAAAGCCTACCCTCTTTCAGTACAAAGTCTTTCCCCAGCTCTCCTGTTGGCTCCCTTTAGGTACTGGAGAGTGTTTATATGGTCTCCATGGAGCTTTCTCTTCTCCAACTCTGTCTGCCTTTTCTCAATAGGACACGTGTTTATCTTAAGAACCAACATCCAGATCAGTAGGGCTGGTTGATGTCAGCCCTTACCCTGGAATACATATCCTATTCCTTGGCTTGGCCAAATTAAATACAGCTTTTTAGGAGTAGGTGTCTGGGGAGGCACGTCTGCAGCTGGTGAAGAGGAGGCCTGCATCAGCCAGGGCAGCAGGTCCCATGGTTAAACATGACCTGCAGGGTGCTGTCCAGCCCATGGAGGGGATGGCTCATTTCCATGAGGATGGCCAAAGACAGAAGCTATATGTGGTGTGTCTGTCTCCCAGCAGTGGCTACAGTCCTTCTTTCTGCACCTGCTCCAAACTCAGCTAATACTTCGGTTCCTCCTACTTTATATTTTTTTCCTCATGTTTCTACATGAAAGGAAAAAAGAGCAACAATTCAAATCATTCTGTTCTCTCTCAGCTCTCATATGACCAGAACCATCAGCTTTCTTTTCATGCCCATCAAGATTTCTATTTTTAAGTGATACTTCAGGGAAACACCTTTCTTTGCCTGAAGAGGAAACACCAACAGAGACTTAGCCAGAGTCCTGTAATATCCCTTAAACAGTGGACAAGACCTTTCCTCATTGTGGGCGTCAAACCACAGAGGAAGTGAAGGATATCACTTCAGCAAGCATGACATGGGAAACCAGCCTCAAATTTCCTATGAATAATTTGTTTAGTCTCACAACAGCAGACTGCCAGTTAATCATCTACAGAACCTGATCCTCTGTCCTTTCTCAATGTTTACCCTTGTCCCTCTATGGACTCCTGCAACATTACCTGCCTTAAAACCTGTGGAGAAAGGCAACAAACCTATGGGTGTAATTTTCCCATGTTCTTCCAAAACATGCACTCGATTAAGTAAATATTATATAAAATATCACTGAGACAGTTTCAGCATCACCACATATGCCCCTAGCATTCATGCCATAGAATAATGTTCTATCTCCATATTAAAATTGGAAACCCAATTACAGAATTTACCCATATACACACTAAAGTAATGTACAAGACTAAAAGAGAATGAGTCAAAGTCCAAGGTATAGACTGCACCTAATTTTTTTCTTCAGTGTAAAGGAGTGCAAAACTGTTGCAGAATGGCAGAATTTCCTTTCTTTTTTTTTTTTTTTTCTTTTCTTTTTTTTTTTCCCCTGGGAAGAAATTCAAGCCTGTGGTTTGTTTATCTGAACCATTAGTTCAACCATAAGAATTCTTCCTTTCCTGCCCACAACATGCTCCTATCTATCCTTTAACCCACCATAGTATCTTACATTCATTTTAGGCTTTTAAGTTTTGCAATCCAGTTTTGCTTCTCTTACATATTTTTTTTAATGTTCTCTTACAAGAGGTGATTTTAAAATTTGCTATTTTAAAACCAAGTGAATGAAGTGTTTTTGAAGTACTGTTTCAAATAATAAAAACCCCAGATAACATGACTGTGTGTAGGACTCTTCAAAACAGCAGAGTCATTTATGCTTTAATACATTTCTTCAGCCTACCATTTAATGAGGAAGGTGATAGAATGTCAAGAAGCCATTTCAATACTTTTTTTTGAGCTCCCATTTAGAGTCTCAATATATTAAGCCCTTCTTTAAAGTTCAGCATGAGTTCCCGCTTTTAAGATCTACATGGCTAAAACATCCAATTTTAGGAAGTATAATTAGGCAGTGTCTGTTTCCAAAATGCAGACTGTCTATTAGGATACAGCACTTTCATAGTGTTTATAATGAGAGGAAAAATATAATGCTACTGTCAGTGTTCAACAGATGATTTACAGAATTTCATGGACAGAAAACATACAGACTGTCATGTGACATTTTTTGATTAAAACACTTTAAAAAACAAACCTGAGATAATTTTGTTCATACAGAAGACAGCAAAAACGTGCATAAAAGGAAGACTCCTTCTTGATAGCTATTCCATCATAATGATATCTAGAAAATTAAAAAATATTAACTGTATGATTTTCAACAAGTCAGTAAATAATTCATAATCTTCTTTTGAAAGTAGATGATCATTCTATTTAATCAAGAAAAGATCAGGTAAAAAAAGGTATATTTGTTTTTAAAATTCTGTTAAATGTTTATTTTCCCAAACAGAAAATAATTACACAATTTTTTTAGAAATTCCTTTTAACAGTTTTTGTCCTGCAATTATACCCTCTCCTAAATGAAATAAAACTTAAGCTAGTGAATGTAGGTGCCTCAGATTTGTACAGGACAGTTAGTGAGGTCAGGAACCAGACTCTTAGCAGACAGAGGACCCCAAAGACCCACAGAAGTTGAAGGACTTAGTGTAGCTGTTCCTTGGCCATTTACAGTAGCTCAGTGACTGGGTGGCCCATAGGTGTCATGGCAAGCTAAAACTCAAGAAAACTGCCAGACCTTCTCTAAGATTTATCTGAGCTCAGTAACCAACAGAGCCACCACCTCTGCTGCCAAGGCGCTACCAGCTGGCTCCTCCCAGGCTGGGCCACCCAGAGCCAGGGGAGCAGTGGGGCTTGGGGCACCCCCAGCCAGGAGCAGGGAACCTTCTTCTGATGCAAGGGAGAGCATGGAGGCTACCAAACACCATCCCAAATCCTGTCTGCTGTGAGGAGGAGCCTAGGAGTGTCTGAGGTGAGGCATTCCCAAAGTAAAGGATCTCCTGGCACAAGCTGATAGCAAGTCCAGACTAGTGGAGACAAGTCACAGACCAAGTAAGGGCATGTTGTTCTCAAAGCCCATACTTGACAGCTACACAAAATGCTTGTCAAATTATTCAGTCTCAATGACCTTAAAACATCCCCTTTCCTAGTCTAGATGTTCAGCCTGTGTGTATAACTTTGGATATGAAAAAATATCAAACTCTCTGTGCTCTCGAAGAGAGGGAAGGAAAAAGAAAGGACATTTAGGAGGAGGAGCCAGAGTTGTCCTATTTAAATGGTTTGAAACTGTACAGCATTTTCATTGACCATCAGTATATGCTGGGTCACTCCATGGATGTGTGCAAAGACAAAAAGAACAATATAGGCATTCATCATGGCTGCCATCCCTGTGCATCCCAGATCCACTCTTTCCTGGCCTAGAGATGCAGTGCCTGAAGGGCTCTCAGTAAGGCTGGGATGTCTGGCAGATGCTTCGTGCAAACCATGCTGTTAACAGCCAGTACAAATTGGAGCACTAAGGTCTTTTAAAAAGCACTCCAATCTGGAATTCATGCCTTACCAAATCAGATCTGATGTGGTGGTTTTCATGGAAGTAATTTTATGTTAATATCCTTAGTTGCACCATGAATTACTCTGGATCTTGTGTTGTGTTACAGACTTGCAACCAACAAATCAGCTGCCATATTACAGTGCTGGGGCTGAAAAGTCAGCCACTTTAAAATTTTATTAGAATAGTTATAAATAACATTTTCAAAGAAAGGACACAAACCTGATACTCCCTGCTGTGGTCCGCTTTCTTGTCACCAGGCCTGGGAAAACTAATTGTATAAGCTGTATAAACAAACAGAAAATTAGAGATACTTGGAAAATTCATTCTTACATGCAAAAATGTATCTGGCGCACTTTATTATCTTTAATCACTTTGTTTGCTTTTCATCATTTCCAGGCTACCTGTTCTTACATGTCTCTCAAGTGGTAACTGTTGAACTAAACTCAATCAGGCATTTGCAAATCCAAGGCTAAGTAATTTAAGGGATTACCTCTCTCAGGTAGGAATTTTTTTTATAGTTTGTACTCGAAAACACTGCTCACACCAAGACACCCCCTGCAGCCAGGGCAGGATCAATCAGCTGGGAGAACTGGAAGGTGCTGTGATGGTCCATCCTCTGCCAGACCTTCAAGCCTTATTCATTTAAGGACTTACACAATGGGGTTCACCTCCCCACTTACTCTTGGAAGGTGTACTGACAGGATAGGGCCAGGTTTATCTGTCTTAAAGGGACCTGAATCATCAAGCTGCAAAACAGCCTTTTGACCACTGTGGTGGTGTGAACTGAGGTCATGCGGCATCTGCCAACTTTGGGCTCTACAGAGTAATTATATACTGCCAGGGCAATAATCCACAGTGCTGTGTGAAGGTTATTCTGCATGAGCTGTCCTGTGAATACAGAGACTAACTCAGGATACCTGAGTCCAGGACTAACCCAGGATACTCTAATATTCCCAATATAACAGGATCAGAGGATTTACTCCTTGTTAGTGAGGAGCGAGGAGTGAGGAGAGTCCCCACTCAGAAGCACAAAGGATGGACTCTGTGCACAGCATGTTGTTGGTCCAAAGGCCTGAGACAGGACTCATCCACGTGCACATCTGGTTTTTATGATGGACCTGTTCATTGCATGTTTCTGCTTGCACCCACCCCATCTGCTCCCTTTCTCAAATTGACAGTTTAGAAAAATCCCATTCTTCTAAAAGGACAGCCTATGAAACAGGGGCTTCTGTGGCACAAGACATATCCTTCCTCCCGCTGCCATTTCTTGCAGGGACAGTGATGTATTTGCCAGAGGGATAGGGTAGATGAAATAAGTAGTGTCTTCAATCCCGTAGTTTGATCCACATAGGGCTGGACTGCACAAGCAGTCTACACACATGGAGCACAGTCAGGTCACTACAGCTTGGTAAATTATTAATAGCTTAGCCCATTATAGGCTGTGGTAACTGATTACATATGCACTCAGGCTAAACCAGGATTGCTGCAGTTCCTGCTCTCCTCCTCTTCTTGCTACAAGGTCCATTCTCTTGCTGCAGAAGGACAGATCCTTTCAAGGCACTGGGGAGCTGCTCTGGGACGTGTCAACTTGCACTGCAGCACACTGGGCTGGTTGAGGCTGTGAGCAAATAGTTGCAAGCACCAGCCCACCACAGCAGCTCTGGCTTGTCAGGTCTTCCATGTGACCTGAGTCACGCTTCATCTGTGCCTGTCCCAGCTCAAAAGTAAAACACGTGAAGATAAACCACAACAAGGCTTTGTTTACAGGTGGTAACTCAGCTGTGCTGGAGCACTGGAAGGGTACAGGCAGCATAGGATTAATCTCATCCACACAGCTACAAGGCAAAGAAGTCCAAGATAGTTGCTGCAGACTACATAGTCAATGGGAAAAAACAAATAGCAATTCTGAGGCCCCTTTCATCTTAGCTGTCTGAGGTGACTCATTTAGTGGGAGGAAACATGTGCAACTACTTATTTCTCTCTAGTGGCTACCTAGAGATTTTTAAGCCGACAAGCTTCATGACCAATGTCTGTGCTGAGCCAGGCAAATTCTACCCACAGTCTTAGCTCATGGGTGATGATCCATTAAGCTGTGGTAATAAATCACACCAGATCACTCACTCAAATATTAATTTTCAGCAAAAGTGATTTAACTTATCCAGTAAAAAAAAATTAGATTCAGCTGAATTGAGATAAATGATTCCTAGAATGGGGTTAGCCACAAAAATGAAATTGACTTTGGGTACAACTTGTACTTAAATTAATCTGGGCTTGTGTTAAAACAATGCTTAGTAGCTCTTACTATGGGAATTAATAAAAAATAGGAAGTTCTGAAGTCTAAATAAGAAGCCTTGAACAGAACATAATCACAAGGCTTTCTATCTTCCTTAATTTGTTAACAAAGGTTGAATGGCTATGGGTGTTGTTTGCAATTGGGATTTCTAAGTGTCAATTGTTCTATGGATTGTATCATCCTCTATGTAACAGAAAAGTGGAACCATTGGAAGGAGGTTCAATTCTACGTCTGCATTTGTTTTGCTTGGATGATTCTGCAACAATTTTTAAGGTATGTTTAGAGGAAAATCTCCTCAAGTATTCTGAAAAGGGAAAATATAAAATTATGTAACAACTGAAGTTATCTTTTAAAGACTGAAGAATCATCTCCTTGGAATGAGTTGTATAACTTTCTGCTGTTAAAAAAAGAAAACTGTAAAACTTTCTAAAATATATTGGCAAGAAGAAATCTTTGCTAGTATCATACACCAGTTCCCTGAAGAAAATAAGCTCCATCCCAAACACTACTTTCCTCTGAATACATCTACATGAAGGTTTAGCAGAAACACATTACAAATCACACAAGCATAATTCATGACATATTCTTTCTGCTCTGTTAATTAATGTCTTTTGACATGCAGTGTGTATAGTTGATGATCAGACTTTCTCTTAAGGTATTCCTATCTTCTCTTGAGTATCCTATCTACTCTGTACCTTTCCAAAGGTGGATGGATGTACTTGAATCTTGAAATCTGGATTGCAGGTTTCAATATACAGCTCATATAGTAGCCGACAGGGTACAGTGCATCCTCCACACAAATAGAAATTATCAGCTAGCCTTTAAAACAAAAATCATCAATTGGTTTATGTCAAAGTTAGAAGAAAGAATTGTTCGATTTTTATAGTTCATCAAATTTACAGTGAACTCTAGTAGTCACTTTGATTTTATAGAAGCATAGAATCAAAAAAAGCTACTTTCTTTGTGTTAATCTGTATCCTGGGAAATAATATACTTTTTCATATAAATATATATACACATACTCTCTGTTTAAAGCCCTAACATTTAAAGCCCTATTTTCCTTGTTTTCAACATGTAAGAGAGGTCCATGTGAGATTCTGCTAAGAAATTAACTAGTTCTCATAATTTTTAAATTTAAATAATACAATTTAGTAATTCCATTATAACATTAACACCAATACAGACAGTATTAGAATTTCTCATACGCAAAGTGTTATTATATCAAATAATCTAATTTTGTTCTTCTCAATAGAAAGGTGTTAACTATACAAAAAATAATAATATGAACATTTTTCCACCTAAGATGTGCAATATGGTGTTTTGGGACAGAGTGCACAAACCATAAAGAACTACTTTCTATTTTTATATAACCTCACTGATTTTAGGACAAGTTTAATAGGAGAACAGATTTTTAATTTACAGTTACTATATAACAGAACTGCCAGAACTGAAACAGGCTTAGGTATTTAAATATCCATCCTTTCATCAAATCCCTAGTTCATCCTACTAATCAAAATGGTCATAGTCAAGTAAATGCAACTACCTGTGTGAATAAGGTGAGGCAAATGTAAACTAGTTTACTTATTAGCCTAAGATATTACTTTCACCAGGAAAAGAATGATCTTTAATTATAAAATAATGCCAGTGGTTTTGATGTCAGAAAATAATAGGCAACAGTACAAATATGGGACCAGAGCTGAAGCAAAGGGGCAGAGAGATTAATTTTCAAAGCACGACACACACTGCTTGTATCACAGTGCTTTCTTGCTCTCCGTTTCCATTCTACCAAATTATTTATGCATATTTAATTAATTTATCAGCTTAATGCTAGTGCAGCACAGTGCCAGTTACTCACTGTGTCTTTACGGACAATCATGTTGGTTGGGAAAGCAGACTTTTCACATTCACTGGGTGTGATGGGTCAGCTGGATTTTAAATCAGCATCCTCTGTTTTAGTACCCTGATTTCAGGCAACCCAGTTGTTTATCTTAGTTAATTTGGCAGTAGACAGTGGATAAGGTCTACAGCAAATTGGCTTGCTAGAACAGACTGGACAAGAATATTGTCTCTGTGCAGCTTGATGATGTTTACCTCACATGTTGTTTGTTCCTCCTCCCCTTTTTCCATTGAAGAATGCTGTCTGTTTCCCCCAACTTTCCTTCTGCCGAGCAAAAGACCCCCAAATGCCTCACTTATCCCTCCTTGAAGACCATCTCCTCACCCAGCAACCCAAGAGGCTGTGCTGGGCTTCCTGCCAGCTCCTCACCAACTCCAGCCCCACTTTCCAAAAGCAAGGGCTTCATGACTAGACCTGAGCAGGAACCTGCACCCAAAGATGGGGGATCAGCTGATCTAATGGGGTATTTCCCATCATCAGGCTAAAAGGTAAATTATATTTATTCTACATAAGAGGCCTGATGAGCTCTGCCTCCCAACAGGCAGAAATTCTTTTTCTTCTAGAGCTTCTGAAAACCCTTCACAATTGAGCAGTCTCGGAGATTAATCTTAAGTTCAAATTCATCCTTAATGTAACACCACAAGAGTAATTGGAAGTTCATCAGAAAATAATTCATGCTCCAGTAGCTGATTTCTGCCGATAGTTTTTCCTCAGCATTTAACTGCTTAGTGACAAAGTATTTGGGAATTCCATTTTGTGAATTTTTTTGTCTATTAAGCTGACAATCTTTTTCAAATAGTTAGCCAAACACCTTCTTAGTGCTGACATATCACACAAAAATATTTATACCAGAAAAACAATCTACACAGAAGAGCACAGCACTCGTCTTCTTGCTTATTAGCCCCAAGGTTTTCAAAAACTGAGATTTTATAGCATGTATCACCACAAAATTGTGACTAAAGAAAAAAAAATAAATAAATAAATCAAGAGGAAAGTGTGGCAAGGGAAAAAGGTAGAGGTTAAAGAAAAAGCACGTGGGAAAGACCTCCTCAATTTATCAGTTGTGTATCCACACACTGTGTGGGGTTTTTCATCCAATTGATTTTAGGACCTCACATAGACTCCAAGTATTTAGGGTTTGCCACCTATTCTGTGTGAACACTCAGCATCCAGGGCACTATACAGGTTGACAAGTCTGATGTTAAACCATTTCTGGACCAAAATCTGGTTTGCTATTGGAAATGTACCAACTGTAAAATGACATTAAAATCTAAAACATTTAAAATTTTTAAAAACATCAAAAGAAGGTTGTCATGATGAAAAACAAACATTAGTTCATCCTTTCAAGGATTGCTTATGATTCAGTTTTATGCTGTGTCTCAGACCTGTTGGATGAATGACCTTGTATTAATCTCTTCCTTCAGTCCTTTTAAAGTGGGAGCAGTGGTATCTATATCACAGTGAAAACACAGACTAACTCCCACTGCTCCAGTATGTCTGACAGAGAGAGTAAAATTATTTAAGATTACTTGCTGACAAGTTAAAAGTTTGTATGTGTTGTTACTGGTTCACAAAAACTTCAACATTATTTACTAGCAGGACTGTCTGTGCTTAGGGAGAGAAGTCAAGTAACCCTGGTTTCTCTTTGGCTGTCACAGGGCAGATGATGCTCTTCTCAAAGCCCAGGAAAACAATGGTGACAACCTTCCTCCACTACACGAAGTGTCTCGTTAAGGAGTTCAACCTTCATCTGAAGTAAAAATAACCTTGGAGAATGTCAAACGCCCAGCATCACCCTGAGTGCCAGTGTGCCACCTGCTCTCACACCAGGCACACCAGGCAGGAGGGATTGAGCCAGGGAGATCCTCATCAGCTTCCCTACCTAGCACACCAAGTGGATGGCTGCCAGGGGCCAGATCCCAGCCACCGGGCAGGCTGAGACAAAATCCCTTTTCCCCCATGTCAGACCACCTCCATATCATAAGGCCTGTGGCAGGAGATGGTCTTTCAGGAACATTTCCCTGCTTTCTTGGTATCGTTCATGCACCACCATGATGATGGGGCCTTTGCAGCGAGCCACACTCTTGCCCTACGATACCCCGAGAAGAGTTAAAAGCAGGACTCCCACGCTCCCGGTGGCAAGGCAGATCCTGCGAGCCTCCCCGGCAAAGCGGGGACAGCCGCGCCACCTCCCCGCTCCATCCTCGGGGCAAGCAGCGGGCAAGGGGACGGCACGTACCACTGGAGAACGGGGAGGTAGGTGAGGGAGGTGGGGCCGAAGTAGGCCATCTCGGCCGGCTCCGGGACGGGCTGCTGTTCCGAGTCGTCCATTGGGACCGGGATGGAGGGGCCGGGGCCGGTGGGCGCCGGGGCCGTCGGGTAACGGACGGCGGTAACGCGACTGTCCCGCGCCTGTCCCGCGCCTGTCCCGCGCCTGTCCCGCGCCTGTCCCGCGACTGTCCCGCGCCTGTCCCGCGACTGCCCCCCTCAGCCCCGCTCCTGTCCCGCACAGCCCCGTTCCTGCCCCGCACAGCCCCGTTCCTGCCTCTCACAGCCCCGCTCCTGCCCCTCACAGCCCCGTTCCTGCCCCGCACAGCCCCGCTCCTGCCCCGCACAGCCCCGCTCCTGCCCCTCACAGCCCCGTTCCTGCCCCGCACAGCCCCGTTCCTGCCTCTCACAGCCCCGCTCCTGCCCCTCACAGCCCCGTTCCTGCCCCTCACAGCCCCGTTCCTGCCTCTCACAGCCCCGCTCCTGCCCCTCACAGCCCCGTTCCTGCCCCTCACAGCCCCGTTCCTGCCCCTCACAGCCCCGTTCCTGCC
Source organism: Cinclus cinclus (assembly GCF_963662255.1). Classification (NCBI taxonomy): domain Eukaryota; kingdom Metazoa; phylum Chordata; class Aves; order Passeriformes; family Cinclidae; genus Cinclus; species Cinclus cinclus. Next base: position 88,129,495 of record NC_085047.1, read on the forward strand.
CCGCACAGCCCCGTTCCTGCCCCGCACAGCCCCGCTCCTGCCCCGCACAGCCCCGCTCCTGCCCCTCACAGCCCCGTTCCTGCCCCTCACAGCCCCGCTCCTGCCCCTCACAGCCCCGTTCCTGCCCCTCACAGCCCCGCTCCTGCCCCTCACAGCCCCGTTCCTGCCCCTCACAGCCCCGCTCCTGCCCCTCACAGCCCCGTTCCTGCCCCTCACAGCCCCGTTCCTGCCCCGCACAGCCCCGCTCCTGCCTCTCACAGCCCCGTTCCTGCCCCGCACAGCCCCGCTCCTGCCCCGCACAGCCCCGTTCCTGCCCCGCACAGTGCCCCTCCTCGGCGCTTCCCGCAGTGGTTTGTGCGCCCTGCGGAGAGCCGCGGTCCCGGTGCGAAGGGCGGGCGCCACGCGGCATTCCTGACGCCAGCTGCTCTGCCGCCAGATGGGGTTTTTGTATAGGAACTGCAGGCGAGGAAAGGAATCCTGTCCGAATCGGAAAGTGGTGTAAATGGCCGATCGTGCGGCGGCACTTCTGAATATCACGTAGTGGCAGGAGAAGAGGGAATAGCTTCAAATTAAGGGTAGGTTTAGATTACGTGTTAGGAAAAAATTCTTTACGGTGAGGGTGGTGAGGCACTGGCCCAGATTGCCCGGAGAAGCTGTGGATTCTCCGTTTCTGGAAGTGTTCAAGGCCAGGTTAGATGGGGCTTTGAGCAGCCTGGTCTGGTGGAAGGTGTCACTGCCCATGGCAGAGAAGGCTGGAAATCGGTGATCTTTATGGTCCCTTCCAACCAGGCCGTTCTATGATTCCATGATTCTGTGATCACGAGTGCCACCTTAGAAGGTTTTGAACATCTTTAAAGCCTTGCTTTCAGAGTTTTCAACAGGAATGCTGCAAACTCCCATAATTGTTTAGTTTCTTTGATACAGATAGATGAAAGGTCTGTTTGCTCTGCTGAAACCCTGTAAGCACTTTTCCATCACAAGTATCCATTATGCAAAATGAACTTCGGTGCCATGTGACAGACAAACATAAATTATGTATGGCTAGAGCATCTAAAAGCTTACTAGTTCATGGCTTTGGGTTACATCAGAGCTCAGCTTCTCAGAAACTCCCACAGCTCCCTCCTGCTAATTAGCTTCCTGAAATCCCCATGTATGACACAGACTGGCTTGCTTCCTTCATTATGACAATATGACCAACACGTTGGTAGACAGCAGTATTAAAGCGGGGGTAAGGGAGCACGACACCAGGAAAGGGAATTTAAGGTGGCAGGTTACTGGTTTTCTGGTCCCTTGATGTACCTTGTCTTTGAGGAGCAGTGCACACAGATGTCATGTATGGTACAGGTTGTTTTGAATCTGTGAAGCCTCACACCCTGCTGAGGAGCCTGTGGGAAGGTGATGTTCACTCAAGGGCCCCCCCCCCCGAACCAAAGCCTTGAAAATGCTGTCTGCCAAAAACACAGGTTAGTGTTAGTATGTGCATTGTAACCTGTACTGTACTTAATGGCTGATTGTGGGAGCTTCCCTCAGTAGCTGCAGGTTTTGGTCTTGATTTTGTATACCTGCAGTCTCCTGACCTCCTCTGTAGAACATTTAACTTAGACAGCAAATACTCCTGCAAAATACTCCTGAAAATACTGTAAAGTGAAAGCTTTCTTGGGTTGAAGTAGCTGTTGCAAGAACTAACGGTGATATTGCAGCAGCTGTGAGATTTGCGTGGTGCTGCCATGTAAGCAGTCCCAGACTTCTGCAGACTTCTGCAGCATGTCTGACAGTAGATGCTGCCTAGGAGACTCGCTGCCAGTTTGGGCATGCCTGTCCATTCTGCAGGCAATTCCTGTCCAATTCCACTCAGAGCAGTGCTCTCCACTCCAGGCACCTAAGGAAAAGGAAACCTCATCTCAGCTTCCAACAATTGGCTGGCTTATGTGCTTGCATGTGCTTCTGAGTCCTGGTCACAGTTCTCAACATTCATGACCAACAAATGACTTTTTGGGACCATCTGAAACCCTACACAGTGAAGTTTCCCTAGGCCCAAAGACACCTTAGCAGGAAAAATCGCAGAAAAACATTTGCACCTTAGCTAAAACTGAAGAATGGTAAGCAGAATATTATTGTGGTAACAGACTCGAGTAAGGGAAATGACACAGATCACAAAGTCCCTGGACAACACCTAATACTCAGAAAGATTTTGATGAAAAGAAGCATATGCTGCACACAAAAACCTGTCCAGTTACTGTCCATGGCTTGCGAGATACTGATTAGGTCACAGCATTTTTCCTGCCCAATTTTTTTTGTTTTGGTTTGGTTTGGTTTTTTTTGTTGTTTTTTTTGATTTTACTGGGGGGTTGCAGGGGGGAAGTGAGTGAAAGAGAAGGGAGATTCTGACTTTAAATGCCAGGCTGTTAGTAGAATTTGGTTGAAAACCTGAAATTAGTTTCTTCAGTTTAAACCAGTCAGATAGTACTGGTGAATATAGATTAGGTCAAGCTGTAGTAAGTTTTTATTCTTGCATAATATGAAAGCTGCAAAGCTCTTTATTGCTGTCATGGACATACTCCTTGCATAAAATTACAGAGTATATAATGAACATGCACTTTGACTGAAAAAAGATTTGGTATAAAATTAGGAGTATGGTTGAATGGATTAAAAGGTGTATGAAAAAAGCTTCCTTCCTCTGACTTCCACCCATAACTAGGACAAATTTAAACCAAACTTTGAGATAATAGACATCTCCCAAACGTTGTAAGAAGTGTCTTTAGCACAAAATTGCCCATTCAGATTACTGCCTGTCCTCAGCTCCCCCATCCTATATTCAAGAGAAGATTTGGATACCTTGGGAGATTTGGATGCCTTGTAAGGTAAACAGATTATGTAAGAGCTCTTGCTGGTGACAGCTGTCTTGTAAAGGCAAGTGCTAACATTTCTCAGATATTTACTGTTTTTGAAAAAAGTGTTTTATAAGATTTTTTTAATACTTAAACAAAAATATGTATGAAACAATCATTAAAGCAAGTGTATCTACTACAGCTTCCACCACTACCAGGAGCAATGAACATCTGTGACTATTGTAAATTGTTTTCCCTAGAGCTCCAGAAGCTTGAAAAGGATTTATTGCATTCATTCTCCCGTGGGAAGGAATGGGTAAAAGAGCTTGAAAAGGAAAATAAAAAATACAAACCCTTCCCTCACACCCACCAAACCAAGGTCCTGGAGCACCGTATCATTAACTTTTCCATATGAAAAGTTAAAAGAATTGGGTCACTGTCGGTGTAAGTGTCCCATTGGATAAAGGTAAATATCCCAATCTGAGAAACTGTCAGTACATTTTATTGGTTTGGCATTTGTTTATTTGTGTTTTTTTGTTGGTTTTTGTTTGTTTGTGTTTGGTTTTTTTAAAAACTCTACTAATTGACCTACCAGGGACAAAATTAATCTGTGCAAAAGTTTACTAATTTTCCCTCCTTTTGAGAGCTGAATAATGCCAGTGATCAGGAATTACCTAAATCTGATCAGTTTACCGTGAGCAGAGATCTTCAGTCATAGTTATCTTTCAAACTTTAGTTTGAAATAGATAACTTGAAAGAATAAAGCACAAAATTTATTTCTGATTGTGTCATGAGATTTGAAGCAGCAGGAAAAACAAAACAGGATTGCAACTACCTTCTCCTTAAGTATAAGTCTTTAACATTATAGAACGCTATGTCCTTCACAAGCCACGAACTTGGACATGAATGCACATGAGGAAGAGGAATGCTCCTCTCCCAAGTGCCTATGGCATGTGAACTCTTTCGTGTATGAAAATCCAATTCAGCAAAGCATGTCAGCATGTTTGTAAGACTGCTTCATTTCAGCAAAGCATTTAAGAATGTGCTTAAATTTAAATATGTACTTAGCTGAAGCGTTCTGCTGAGTGGGGATTGATGGCTGAATTGAGGCATTAAACATTAATAAGAGAGCTGGGAACACAAAATAATATGTAAATTGGGATGTGTCCTGTCAGGACTAGAATGGACTGATTCAAACAATGCAATCATTGCATGACTAAGATCTCTTGAAAGATGTGAAGCCATTAGAAATGCTTAAGACCTTGTGACTTGAGATAGGACACAATCACCGACAATCACTCAGTCCTTCACTCATCTCAAATCACCTGTTTTTGGCGTGTCTGGTGGAGAGGCTGGGTGAAAATCTCTTCCACACAGTAACTGGAACACTTAACTGTCTGTTGGCACATCATTAACTCCAGATGCTGCCCAGGGCACTGTCACCTACTGATCTTTTAACTAGGACAAAGGACGAATTCTTTGACTGCTTTTGGTCCAGCCAAGACTGGCAGCAGGGTGTCTCTGAGCAGCTCTGTCCCTCCTGTCTGGAGAGACTCTGGTGCGAGCACTTCCCTGCTGGTCACCAGTCGTGCCCCTGTATAGGGCAGTGCCTCTAGGAAGGTGATTGTGGAGCTGAGGGTTGTGGTTTCCACTGTGTGCTGACAACTGCTCTTCACAGTTCTTGTTCTTTAGACCAGCTTGGGGCAGCCAAACAGTTTACACAGTGACTCATGAAGATGGAGATATGGATAAAAGCCTATCTGTCCAGAAGAGGCTGAGGTAATGCTTGCAGAAGAGAGCAACTGCTTCATTTCTGCTTGGCAGAAGATGTTGTCCTTGCTCCTCCAAGTAGAAATAGCATTTTTATGGTGCTTCCTTAATACATTATTTTTGTGGTTTTGTTTCGTTTTCTATATTTTGGATACATACTGGACTTAACTTCCTGTTTAATAGGACAATCTATTATTAACACCTGTGTCATAAACTCTGAAATAATGATGCTAGGTTTGCATGTTAGAGTAATTTATGCATAAATAAAATCTGTACAATAAAAGCAGTGATGAGTCATGCAGAAAAGCCCCATCTATCTCAGAGGCTAGAAACAGCAGCTCTTGCATTGGCTCCTGTGCCTGGTTAGCAGACATCATGCAAAGGACCCTTGATTGCATTTGTGTGTCAGCAATGTTTACAGAGTGAATCAATTAGTTCTGAAGCAAGGAATGGCATTAAGGGCATCTTTCAAATGTGTTCACAGTAAAATCCAACTACAAAAGTTTTGAAAAGAGAGAAAAACATCACCCTCCTCCACGAAAATAAATACAGACTTTACTGTGAAAATAGGTGCTTTCTTTTTTCTTAATTAAAACAGTAGGTGAAAATGTTTCACTTAAATAGCTACATTAACCACCAATTTTCTTGAAAGTACTTGTTGAAAGATTCAGCATGGTGTTTGACATAATTAAATGACAATGCAGTTAACAGTTAACTGTTAACCTTCCTCTGAAACTGAATTTTACTGCAACAAATACAAATCCTGCCTCAGTAATTTTTCAGGGTAAAGCATATGTTACATGATTAATACCTTTTGAATGTCTTAGGCCAAATGGTACATCAGAGAAACATTAGATGCATTTAGTGTCAGGGGTGGTATGACTAAAACTGAATACAATTCTGTATTCCTATTATTTTACAAATCTTGTTTTATCCTTCAGACTAGAAAACGCAGTAGGAGACAGTGTGATTTATGCCTTGCTTATAGTTACATAACTGACATTTTCATATAATATTTTATCTCAGACTACCAATAAATTTGAGAGAGAGAAAAAACACCCTAACAGATTTTAATAAGCCTAACCACCATAGGAACAATGAAACCTGAAGTACCATGACCCATCTGAACTATTCAGATCACCAGGAACCCTCTTTGATCAGGGAGGCAAATTAGATATCCCTGGGCACCTAATTTATTTCATGATTGCTGCATGGTCTCTTTCTTAATTGCATCTGAAGCATTTGTGACTCGTCTATGCTTGGCTTTTGTTCAAATAAACAGAACATCCATTTATGTCGCTGGAAGTAGTGTTGCTCTAGCTGCAGCAGTTAACAGAAAAAGCCAAGGCAAACTTGATAAAGAGAAGTCTTTTACTTGGGCCAGTTCCTACAGCTAGACTAGATACAGATACTGTATGCCCACACATATTGTGTTGGATCTGAAGCTAGCAGCTGATAAATGTTGGGAAAAATTGCTCTGGTAAAATGAGAGAGTGTTTCTTTTTTCCCAATTTAGTGCATTAGATTAGACTGATAGGGTTTAGGATGTCTGCTATATCCATTGATATTCTCTGTTTTCATTGCAATATATTACAAAATCAACCACTGTGAAAAATTTGATTTGAAATTCCCCTTTGAGGAGGTTGTGTGTTTATACTCTGGCCCCATAACTTTGCACTGACATGAAGGAGCTCTGGTGGTTGGATTGTGACCAGCCATGGAGGGGCTCTGGACCGATCAACATCCTTCATTTATGGTCCTGATTTGTGATCCTGATCTTGAACTACACTCCATCATTTCTGACCCTTACAAATACTTTCCTTACTCCTAAGTGCTCCTCAGATGGCTTACATAAAACATTTCCACCTCTGCCAAATTCTTATTTTGACAGTGTGCTATTTGTAATGTGGGACTGGCTCTCTGGTTGGTACTGTTGGAGTTTTTCATGAGCAAGGTCTAGAGCTGAGTGAATACTCAGCTAAATATTCATTTGCATTCAAAAGGGAACTTCCATTTAACTGTGGTTGTAATCCTTTCATATTTGTTTTCTATGAATATGCGATCATGTGAGCTTTACTAGCATAATACTTCTCTGTGAGAATGCCCATGTGACTTACTCATGGGAGGCAAACATTTAATTCAAATGTTGCATTTCCAAAAGGAGCTTGAGAATTTTCTATTGATTTTGTTTTGATTACTTATTCAAACAAAATGTTATGATCCTTGAGCATAAAGCAAAGCAAACCTAGGCAAAATTACAGTCAGTGGGACAATAAGCATTCAGGCTCAGGTTGTTAATTTTAAAAATGGTATCAATATAGGCCAAAGATATATGAGGCTTAAATTCACTCTTCTTGATTTATTGTAGAACATACATTCCCAAATGAAAATTTCAGTGTGGATTACAATACTCATAAATGAGATGATCTGCAGCCCTACAATTATTCACTGAAGTATTTAATTAATGATTTTATAACAAGAACATTTCAGACTCGAACTGCAGATCTACAATTGATTCAATGCAAACTTTGCCAAAGAAAATCCTCTGGTAAGACCAAAATGTGTGAGTGAGAGGTGCAGGATGTGGTTGCTTAGTTACTAAGCAGGAGTCTACCTGAAAAGCACAGAGAGTATGGAGAGCACTTCAGAGCATGGAGAAGGGTTTTGCCCTTTACTTTTGACTGACATTTCTGCTGAATGTTAAACTCTTAAATGTGGAACCAATTTTAATAAACAGTGACTCCAGTCTGGCAACCTCACTGCTACTGCAGCCAGTGGTATTGCAACTATCAGGGGAGACAGAATCACAGGGGAAAATTTAGATAAAAATTTAGACAAAATTTAGTTTTAAGAGGCATTTAAGAGAATGTACCTTGGGTATTTTTTTTCTCCTATGCCATCCTAGCTTCCCTCATATAAAAAAATCACAGCTTTCTTATATTTTTTAATATGTTGAATATATCATTGGATTATTTTTAATAAAAATTTTATAACTGTTTCAAATTTAAAAAACTAAAAAGATTGTTACTATAGTATTTAAAATAAGTTTCCCTTGAATCTGATTCTTGACAGTAACAATATTTAACAAGATTCTGTGATGTTTCTGCAATTTGCCAAATTTTTTTCAAATATTTATAACGTATTTTCACCGCTGTCTTGAAAATAATCAAGAAGACAATGGATTTTTCCCCTTTCAACTCTGTAACAGTAAGTTAGAATCAAAGATGTTTTTAATGGCCACAGGGAAAAATATTTTTAAATCAAATATTTAATGGTTTTCAAAATTGAAAGAGACGCTAACATATTGTTAGGAATGCACAAAACTTTTGTTTTAAGAGATATACAATTTTGACTATGAGCTAATCTTGGAAAACAGCATGATTTAATTTGCCATCACAGTCAAGTGTTCTATATGAATGATATCAGACAGTCTTATGACATACTTTTTTATGCTTCTTCAGCTGTCATCTTGTCTTTTTCCAATTTTCTTAGCTACAAAACAGATGTTGAACATTTTTTTTTGTAGAAGTTACCCTGGAATTATTTTATCACTCAAACCATTTATAGGCATTAGGGTACCTAAGGATGCAATTAGTTAAGAAATATCTGCATAAATTGCAGTAAGTATTGTATTAAGCTACGTACAGTCATTTCTTTACAAATTCTAGAAAGTAAAGAACATTTTTCTACAGCTTGCATCTTAATGGCAGGTCACTGTTACAACTGTGGCTACAGTCTGTGTAGAAATGTAGTGTGACCAAGAAAAAATATATGAATAATATGTAAAGCCTACCTTACTGTGGCATTACTTGCCTATGCAATACCCATTTTTCATACCCTAAACTCAAATGCTCTTTACCCGTGTGGAAATGAATGGGAAGGACCTCCAGCCAGGACCTGGCTCTCTACCACCATGGGAGCTGGAGGGATGAATGTGCATGCCCTTGTTTTCTTCCTCATCATGTGGGGAGGCACAGAAAGGCCAGGAGGAGCCAGGAGCATGGCACTCCAGCAGCTGAACAACTAAGGGACACCTTGCAGGTGAGCCTCTGCTTCTCCAGCAGGGTGAATACTCACAAGTCTTTCTTCTCTGATCTTTGGCTCATTCTCATGGGTTCTTTCATTTCAATTTATTTGGAAGCTTTGGTGAAGGGGCATATTCACCCCACTTTTTCTGAAGGGATCTTCCATCTCTGAAACCCTCAACCACACCTTGACATCCAAATTACTTCTCCCCTCCCCCCCCCCTCCTATTTCATGTTGTGGTTTCCTTCAGCTGGCCTCCTTCATTAACAGTTCCTGGCACACAAGCAGGTTAGCACAAGACAATCATATCAAGATGAAACCTCCTTTCACGCAGGCTGCTGAAGCCTGGCTGGGAGTTAACAAGAACCTCCAGTAAGGGCTCTCCTGAGCAAATCCTATTAACAGTGGGCTACCATGGTCAGTCAAAACACTGAAACATTGCATTTGAACACACCAGAGGCCATTGGCAAAGTTTGATAGTGTTGTTCCTTGTGCATCACCTCCTTAGGAGGGTTAGAAGAGTACAAGCTATGGTCGGAGCAATGTCGTATTTTAACAGGCAAAACACAAAGCATCATCTACAGTAATTTAGCATAGTTTTAGAACTGTATAAAAAACCCCATGTGGTTTCTTTTAAATGCTGTGATTAATTAGCATTGAAATGCTAACTTTCTTTGGGCCAAATTCTCCCAAAATGAGATTTAATCAAGAGTTACAGTGGTTATTGTTACTCTGTGCAGGTTTGATTGATTCAATTTTCTTCTTGCTCCTGCAAAACTGAATGCAATAAGACATGACTCTTAAAAAGTAGATTACCACCGTCAGGGAGGAGTCAAAGGATTTAGGAAGAACCTCAAGTAAGGGATGGATGAACATATTAATGAAAAATCACTGTCTGCTAGGTTGAAAATAATTTAGACAATTTGAGCATGTGTATGACAAAGCTTTTTCAGTTTCCTGAAACCAAATTTGTTAACTATTAATGCATGCTAAAAACCCTTAACCCTTTCATAAAAGGTTGGGAAGTAAGATATGCATGTTAAAATTAAGTAATTTTTCATTGTTAGTAATATTATTAAATGTGGTATTTTGTCCTGTTCATTTTTGTTGGGTAGATAGCTGCTCATGTTCTGCCAGTTAATCCTGTTCTTTTGCCTGTTTTAATTACAAAGTACCTAATAAAGTAGTGACTGCTTCTAATAAATTAAAAATACCTAGATAAATAGAGAGGTGGTGTTGTCTATCAGGGACAATATCCAGGTTTGGATAAAACCAGGAAAGTCTGCTTGAGCTCTTAAAGTAGCTTCTGTAGCTTGACACAGATATAGAAGACTTGCTCTCAGCTCTAGCAGAAATGCCTGAAGCATAAGGACCTGGGAACTTCTGTTCAAGGACAGAAATAACCAGCACACAAAACATCAGATTTTTTTCTGTTCATCCCTCATAAATATTGCTGCTAATTCTACATGTGACAGTGGAAGGCATTTTGCAGCCTTGTGAGGTTTTTTACATTTTCAGCTTAGCGTGGTTTAACCACAAGCTGTGTAGCCTGGAGAAGAACAACCTACTTGTGCACTTCTCTAAAAGCAATGGTAGGTATGCCTCTGAAACAGAGAGGGTAAAATGCCCAGGCTGTGGCCAGTTTCAGTGCTTGCCACATCAGTGGTGCTGCCAGTCACCCTGCAAAGCCAATGCAATGTAGCTTTTAGTCACAGTGTTTACACTAGCTCTGATATTCTGAAACAACTGGGACTTGCCATGAGGTTTTAATCAGGCCCTTACAGCTCTCCTTTTCTTAGTATCCAGCAGCTCTTAGAGGCTGGGTTTAGCAGTGCTTCCAAGTGAGGTCTCAGCAAAATTTGGATTGTTTAATGTATGAGCCCACATAGAAACAGAGTTCTTTGAAAACCCTCATCATCATTATCGAAGTGCAGCTTTATCATTCTACAACAGTTACCCTTCTGGGGACCTCACCATGGGTGAAAGCACTGGGCTGAGGAGAAAAAAGGGATCAGGAGAAAATGTACTACAGTAACCCCTTATTAGTGAATGAATGCACACTCATGCGTACTTCAGCTATGTGCTTTGATATCCAAATACAACAGAGCTATAGACTAGCTCAGAATTTGACCTTCAGTATCTTTCTGCCAGAGTATTTATTCCTCAACTGCTTTCTTTAGTCTTAGGCTGTTTTTGTGCTAAGTGGTGAAGAAGCCTGGTAACCCCTGCTTTGCCAGAGGAGATTGGCCCTGTGCAGTGACCATGGTGTAAGACTGGCAAACTTGAGCCTGACATGTAATGACATCTCCTGCCAATCCTTCTTCATCCACAGAAACCAAGCTTCACTAAGCTGCTTAATGATGGCATAATGTTTACTTCCTTTGAAATGTAGGTATAGAAGGGATCCGAAAAAAAAAATTATCCCCTTTAAGTCATGAAATGTTCTATGTTGTGAAACATAGGTTGTACAGCTGAGAGCATAACAATTTGAGGACAGAACTACCTCTGGAAAAAAAAAAACAAAACATTTCTGTTGCCCTTCTGCATATTCCTATCTGCCTTTTATATCGCTGTTTATCTTTCTACATGGTGGTCATAGCTCAAATATTATTTGAAGGGAATGTCTCTTGGCTGTCTTTTTGCTTGCTCAAGCCTTTGGAGTTCTTGAAATGTAAAAGATTTATGGGTTTTTTTCTTTTTTTTTCTCTGCTTGTCCCTTACCTATGCATATATAGACGTATATCTCTATCTCAAGCTGGCTGATTAAAGTAACTGGTGCAGAAGAGTCCTCATCCTAGGAACAGTATCTTCTGCTATATCCATGGCTCCAGTCAATGCTTGTCTTTTGAGACCTGGAGGAAAAATACACACTACAAACACAAAATCAAGGAGCAGGAAGTATTTGGTTTTTTTATAAAAATTTTTGCTGACCTACGTTCATTTGCTACAACACTGAAAACCTATAGAACACGATACTACAGCTTTGAGTAGGGGAAATTAATTCAACAAACATGAGACCCTGATGACTCTATGATCAGTTATCAGAACTGTTCATTCCCCTTTAATAGCAGGGTTAATATGAGGATGTATTCTGTGAGTCTCCATAGGACTGGGCCAGACACCCAGAGTTTTAAAAAGAGAAAAGAACACTTAGGAAACAACCTAAAACTGTTTTAACATTCATGAATGGTTTCTCCTTCATGTGCTAAACAATTTTCAGTGTGTAAGTTGTTACCTTTGCTGGTGCCTTTTGGTAACAGCTGCATTGACATATGCAGGAACACGTGTGAAAAAGGTTTTGTCACCACACCTTAGCATTACATGTAGTGTGTTTTATTGAGACCCATGGGAAAAAAAAATAGAAAAAAGTGAGGCTTCAAGGAGAGGTCTTGCACTCAGCACAAAAGAACCAGCCTTGTAATGTTCATAGTTTGTAAGGGAGCTCCTTGCCCCTAAGATAGGGTATGCCATTATGGGAATGGACACACAGGATATGAACATGAAGTTCACATGGGAACTTCAGATGAATTTGGGACCCAGACTACTAAGTGCTTTGGGGACAACAGACTTGAGCTGGAGTCAGCATTAGAGTCAGTAGGAGTCATTGGAGTCAGTAGGAAAACACTAAGAGGGTACCAGTCCTAATCTGTGCAGGTGAGAAGAAACATTGCAGCCTTCTGCACTTGCTGGAATTTCCTAAGAGCTCATGACTTCTCAGTCATGTGTGTGACATTGCTTTGGTCTAGACAAGAGCTGACAAAAGCTTGTATAATGGGGAACAGGTCATCATCTGATGCTGACTCTCACGACCATTAAATGACATTGTTTTTCCAGACAGTTATCATAAATAACATTTTCTGTTAGAACACGTGACAAAAACTCTATTGCATTTTTTGCTCTGCTTTAAAAGAAATCCCCTTCTACAATTCATGGTCAAATCCGGCTAAAAGATTCTGGCATGGGACTTTTGTGATCAGAATTTTCTGCTGTGAATTGAAAAAGAAAAAAAAAAGTATCTTCTTTGTCAAGGGAGTTTAAACTTGACGCAATCCAAAGTTAAAACTTCCACACAATCTAAAATAATAAAGAATATTTGTACAGTGTAAATTTTGATGACAAAAAATCCTTCAGAAAAGTCATATTACCAGACAACAATAATTCAGTGTGACCACATAATATTTTTTCTTTTATTCTAGATGTTAGCATCTCTTGTAAATAAACAAATATATAATTTACCTGATGAATGATCCAAATCCTTCATGTTCTGAAAATAGGCAGTAATGCAATAAAGATTTTTTCTTAAGAAAAGTACAATATTTGACGCTGTGAAATTTACCCCTCTGCTTCAACCCTCACCTGGACCATCTTCAGGTCACTGCCCTCTTGGGTGTGCTATCACATGTGATTATTGTGATCAGTGCTGCTCAGTGAAATGATCCATTTTAGTCCTCAAATGGTGCAAGCAATTGAGCTGGTGCAGAGGAGAAGGCACTAACCTCTAAGGAAGGGATGAGTACAAGCCCTGTGCACAGTTGAGACTGGTATTTCATGGAATTACCCCTCATCCTGTATTAATTAATTAGTGACAGAGACTCTCCCAGCTGCTGTCCCCTAGTGATCAACACATTTGTTGAAAGGTGCTGGCCCCAGGGTTTGGCCCATGGTGACTAATGCTATTCCAAGGGATTTAGCACCCAGCACAAATAAGGCCCTCTTCCCAGCAGATACCCTGCTTAAGAAGTTAAGATGGTTGAATACAACAGGCATGGGCTACACTCCATCTCCTCTATCCCTACAGACTGAGAATGGTCCTGGGTGGGGCTCATTTGTGAGGATGTCTGCCTACACACTTATTCATCCATCTTGCACATACCACATGTTCTGTAAAGCTAAAATTATTACCCACTTTTCCTCTGCAAACTGTCATTGATCACTTTGGAGGGAACATGGAGGCCTTCAGGAGTACTAATAGAATTGTAGAATCACAGAATAGTCTAAGTTGGAAGAGACCTTTAAAGGTCTTCTAGTGTAACCCCCTGCAGTGAGAAGGGGCATCTTCAACTAGATAAGGTTGCCTAAAGCCCCATTCAATTTGACCTTGAATATTTCCAATGATAGGGCACCTGCTTCTTCTCTGAACAACTTGTTCCAATATTTCAGCACCTTCATTGTAAAAATTTTCTTCCTTAAATCTGGTCTAAATGTACCCTATTTTATTTTAAGATCATAACATCTTGCCCTATGCAACAAGCCTAAAAGGTTTGTCTCCCTCTTTCTTGTAGGCCCCCTTTAATTACTGGAATGCTTATAAGATCTCACTGAAGCTTTTTCTTCTCCAGGCAGCACAACCCCAACTCTCTCATAATTTCTTCACAGGAGAGGTGCTTCAGCCCACTGATCATCTTGGTGGCCCTCCTTTGGACCTATTCCAACAGGTCCATGTCCTTCCTGTGCTAGAGACTCCAGAGATGGATGCAGCACTGCAGGTGGGGTCTCAGCAGAGCAGAGGGGCAGAATCCTCTCCCTCACCCTGCTGCCCACGCTGCTTTGGATGCAGCCCAGTTTGGCTTTCTGGGCTATGAGCATGCACTGCCGAGTCATATCCAGCTTTTATCCACAGTCCTGCTCTGCAGAGTTGCTCTCAAGCCCTTCTCCCCCCAGCCTGTATGGATCCCAGGGATTGCCATGACCCAGCTGTAGGACTTTCTCAGAGCAATGGGCTGAGGGCCCTTGCTAGCAATCTGTCCCTCTAACCTTGGTGTGTCACCTCAGAGCTTGTCACAGGCAAGCCTGGCATTATCCCCCTCTGTTGACAAGCCCTGCTAACCTGTGAGAAAAGACCCTATTTCACCTTAATTATGGAGGGGGGAGGGAAATGTAAGGTTTAAATTTGGCCACTCTTCAACATCAGACTGAATGTGACCCACAGCCACTGAATACCATTGAAATGAAAGCTGCAAAATAATCACTTCTGGGGCTGGAAGAAAATTTCTGGGCAATGATTATGAATCCTTTTGCTGTAGTACTGTCATTTTTGGTAGTTAATACTTCTTTTAGCAATGAAAATGCTTTGATTTAGGTAGAACTCGGAACTTCTCTGCTTTCTTAGAAAGACAGAATTATGCTGATTTGTATTTTTTCCTTGTGCAGGCTGCATTTGTTTGCACACAAGATGTGAATAATGAAGGAGTCTACAAAATTCAGCTGGCAAAATTCTATCAGAGTTTGCAAGGAACTAAACAAACACCAAAACAGCCCATCAAGTAAAAATGGCTGATTGATGTAAAAGACAACACAGATGGAGGTAATGGGGTTTCAAAAGAGGAATTAGAGAAGATCTGAATGGAAGCTCGTAAATCTGCAGCAATTCAGCTTTGCCAAGAATTGCAGTGGGAAATCCTCATTATGGGAGATATTTCCATTCTGCATTTCCATTCTGTCACCCATGAGAGCTTTGCTAGGGCAACCACAGGGAAAGCAGGAGACCCAGCCATCAGCATTCCTGAGCCCTGCCAGCCTGCACTGCTGACTCACAAGGCAGCCTTGAGTGAGTCACTCATTGCCAGATGCTTCCACCTGACCTTGTCAAGGTGCTGCAAACAAGGAAGCAAAACACACTCACCTTTGGTAACTCGGGCAGACAAGCTTGATCATGTTGTATTCCAGCTTCCCCCACACCACCAGTAAGCAGTGTGGGCAAGGAAGATGCTTTAGGCCAGGCCAACCCATTTTTGGGGCTGGGAGCCATTGTCCTGGTGTGGCAGACACATAAAGGAGTTTTTTGTAAGAGGAGGACTTGACTGCTGCAAAGGAAACATGACAGACAACTGGTAGAAAGTTCTTTCTACGCAGAAAGTGGAGAACCTGGTTGGTGGAAAGCTTTTTTTACATAGGCAGCAGAGAAGCCAGTGGCTCAGCAGATCCTGTGGGAAAGATCAGAGAACAAGGAGGATGCAGAGTCCCAGGGAGGGACCCACATATGAAATAGCTTCCTACTGTGCAAGCTCAGCTGAGCGACTTAGATAGAGGCTGGTCTTAAATCTTCCACCAAATGGGAAAAAACACCACTGTTTCTAATAGTGAGCAAGTGAATCTGGGAGGCCTATAAAATCTGGGCATTTTTGTTTTATTCCATCAGTTTCTCACCAGAGGGCATGCCACGTTGCTAGTCTGGGAAAGGCAGTCCTTGGTGTGACAATCTGTCTCAAGGCAATTGCTGTGACATGCTCTTTCTCTTCTATGGAATCAGACATGGGCAGCCTGATCTATGTCAGAAAAACATCATCAAAAAATTATTCTGAAATAATTCACTTGGGACTGAGATTTCCTGAGGATTTTTCTCTGTAGTGTCTTTCTTTAATATCTCTTGTTCCACCACCTCAGACCACTGACACCGGACTGAACTTACACGACTCACAAAGCCTAAAAAAAGAGCTGGGACCTGAGCAGTGAGTGGTCAGACCTGCAAGTTCAGGGGAAAAGGAGCCATAATCACCTTTATCCTTGTCTAAGTTTCCTCTCCCTCTGCCTCCCAGTACTGGCTCTGGATCAAACTTGCCTGTTTCATGACAGGAGACAATGCCATTAATCACGTTGCTGCACCAGTATTTATACATAGAAAAATCAATATGTGTTCCAGGTTATTGAAAATCCCTCCTGAGTGCCAGCAGAGGGTTAGTTTTAGGCTGCAGCTGCCCAGATACCATTACTGGAGAGGATCCTTACTATCAGCTCTAGGGGGAGATTCTTGGCAGGGGTGTGGTGAGGGTGAGACGTGAGAGGCTGCCCTGCAGAGCTGTAATCCGGGGTTTAGAGTTAGCCCACATCTCCTACAGTGCCATTAAAGTCAATACAGGAGCTCTCACTGCAGTAGGCATCTTAGACACAAACACAGACGACAAGCTGTGTCCTGAGAGCTTCCCTCCACTTTGCCCATCTTCCCCCAGGTTCACATTGAGGACTGGGAAATGCAGGAGGGTTTGGGATGGGTCTCAGCTCTGTTTGGCTGGCTGATGAAGGCAAACTGATGTGAATTACATGGTTCCTGTTTTCTGTTACTGTGACCCTTCGGTGACACCTGAAAGCTTCAGGAAGTGATTAATAAAAACGCATTTGCAGCAGGTTAGGTGCACTAAGGGAGTGGTAGGAAGAGGTGACAAGAAATTGTCACAGGTATGGGCAAAACCAGCTGTGTACCACAGCAACACAGAAAGCTCTCCTGAGCTGCTGGTCCTGACCCAAGAAGCCAGGCTGTATTTGAGTAGGTGCCTAAGTAGTAGATCCTCCCCAGCACTCTGGCAGTCACCCAGGTAAGGGATGGACATCCCCCTGTGTGAGGTCTCACCCTGACACCACAGAGTACTCCACAGGGAGCAAGCCTTCATTCAGAGAGGGAAAATCCCCATGCAATCAATAAGTGCCTCTCTTGTTTCTGCTCTGTGACTCTGTTAGAAAACCAGGCTGGTGAAATACACTTGCCAATTTTAATCCTTGGATAGCACAGTGAAATCTTGTGTCTTTTCTGCTCCTTCCAGCTACGGAATTAGCTTTGCTAAACATATTAAGTGTTAGAATTTTTGTACTCTCTTGGTAGAAACAGAGAAAAATAATACTTATGCTGGAGCTACCCGTTTGAACTAGCGAAGCACTGAAAATTCCCAGTTGCCCTTGAATAGAAACATTTCAAAGTATTTCCTAAATATTTTGGAACAATATTCAAACTATGTTTTCTTTTTGAGATATTTTATTTGATGTTTGCAAAATATTTGATGTCTGCAAGCTATTGGATTTGACTCTCAGCTCATGCTGAGCGGTAAGCAACATGCTTTTTGGCTGCAGGACTAAAGCTTTCCTCCTGACAGCTGGTGACTTGCACACCATTGTTGTTCTTTCTTTGCACTTCTGCAGGTAATTTATGCTTAATTAATGAAGCATTTGCAGAATAGTTTCTAATTACCAATATAAAAACCATTATGCTATCTCAGAAGTTGCAGTTAATGAAATGATGTGGTTTTACTTGCAGTGCACCTAAATGCTTTATTTGCCCCTTGAAAAGAGCTATAAACTAATTTTCTCTTTTTTGAAACTATCAGTGGGCATATTTTTCTGTCACAGTCAGGGCTGTGTATATTATGTGATGAGCTGTCTTGCTAAATTTCTTTGAGAAAATCATCATTTAGTGCTGCAGTTGCAAATTGTTCAGCAGCCAGTGGGTGTAGCAAGTCCATATCCAAGACCTGCATTTTCCCTGTTGAATAGAACTGCCCAGATCTTCAGAGGACCAAACGGGACAAAGGGAATTGCAATACCACCAATGGGCTGGTGTGTTGGAAGGATACAGACATGTGCTTTTGGGGCACATAACCACCTTCCAGTGACAAGAAAAGCTGGGGAAAGCAGTGACATTGGAGAGGCTGGGAAAGAGATGTAGCAACTGGAGTGGGAGAGCATGACTGTACCCACTGTCAGAGTTTCAGTGCACCAAAGCCAGGGTGCCTCACCCCATAATGACACAGCTAAATGGAAAGATTTTGTTTCTTTTGTGTCTCCACCCAGTTAGATAAAGATACGGCTAATGAAAGCCAGGTCACACCTGTCTACTGGCACCTTTTCCTCTCTCATTACCCATGTTACCTTCACAGATAGATTTATCTCAGCATGGAGATAAAGGGAGTTCTTTCTGTTTGTTTTCTGTTTTCTTTTTAATTTTAGAGGAAGTGTTTCATAGCTGAAATATACAGATTACAGTTGCTTTTACTTTCTCTAACCTTAACTTCGGTGGAAAAAAGGGGAGCTGCTGAATCTGTTGCGTTTGATCCACTAGAGAATAAATATGCAAATAAAAAGTTGGGGCTGCACAGATTATAGCCCTCTGACAATAGCTGATTAAAAGCCACAAAGCAAAACCAAGGCTATCTTAAGCAGTTTCATGAAATTGAAAATATTTATGTTTTTGGCTTTAACATTTTCACATATCTTTTTATCTTTTTTGCATATTATGATTTAAAGGAATTTTAATTCACCTCAAAATGCTTGTTCATTCAATGGAAACACTTTACTGTCTAGTATAGCTGGTTCTAGACCTGCATCATTTATCAATACCTTCTCTGAGGGAATCCTATTTATTTCTAACAGACAACCCAAATCAGGATAACAGAGTTTAACCTACAATGAATTAGGAATGCAGACATGGCTCAGCTGAGAAAGAACAGGTTTCAGTTAATTGTGGAATTATCTGTCCTCAAGCGAAAGCCCTCCTTGAATGCACTCTGTGTTCAGATGAGTGAATATTTTTTCAACTTCAAGCCTACAGCAGAATAATAAAAGTCCTCATGTTGAAACTACAGGTGCTTCATGCAACACTGAGTAAATTACTCTAGAGTGACTTTGGCTGGGGAGAAGTGACAGTCTTTTATTCATTGCACAAGCACCTCAGTCAGTCTGTCTGCTCAGGTTTCTGGAAACCTCTGTGGTCTGATTCACTATTTCCTTACTGTTTGTTTTGGGACTGGGAGTAACTATGCAAACACGACATTGATGCAATGTTGTAGGGAGTATCTAGGCTAATCCCTGCTTTCAACTTCTGAACATGTTTGTTGAGAGCAAGGGTTTGGATTCCTTACTGTCTTCTCTCCTCAGCTAAGTCTATGGAAATATAGGCACCCACAGTTTTTACACATATTTTCTAGCTAAATCACCATATGCAAGCCAATGAAAGAGAGAACTTCTAGTGTACAGTGAAATGTTCTGACAGTTGGCATAAGGACATAGCTAGCACAAAAAAACGTATTTTCACACAAAAGCTTTTTGCAAATTTGCAGCTACTAAGAAACCATCACTGTCTTCAAAATTGTCTGAGGAAGTCAGGTTAACATCTTGGTTTTGGTATTCATGGCTTGGTGCTTTCAGGGAAGAAGTAGAATTTTCTCCCCTCCGAATGTGTTTAAATATGTCCAAAGACAGAGTAGTTTGAGCAGGCCTCATCTGGTGACTCAGAGTTTAGTTGGAGGGCCAGTGTAGGGGCCAGAAACACATTTTTAGAGAGATGTGCCACTTTTTAACATGCATTCCAGGCAGCATCTATCTCAACTAACAGTGGCTGTGAGAAATATCTGACCTGTTTTAGATGTCTGCCTTATGAAGAAAGGTAGGAAAGCTGCTTCCATAGGTCAGCTGGATCCCAGTGAAGGGATCCATTCAGCACCCTGAGATGTGGAAACCTGCAGCCACCAGACATCCTACCCTTTGCTGCTGAGAAAGAAACAGGATTTGATACAAGTGTGCTATTTACAGTAGCAGAAAGTGTGAAGGAAGAAAAAAAACAGCAAACCTTTCAGCCCTGCTTTCCAGTTCCTGATTCTCCAGGGAGTGTTGTGTTGGTTTTGGAGACATTTATGAGGGAGGATTTAAAGCTTCCTCTAAGAGGCAGAGTTTCTAAGGGTGGGGTGGATTGTGTTTGCAAGACTTTTTAGGAAAGAAAAGCTTGACTTGTATCTCTCTGCCTACAGTGCCACTTTCAATTGCAAAGCAGTGGTATGGAGAGAAGAAAGGTTTCCTGTTTAATCTCTCAGCCAAAACTACAAACACATGAATAGTTCTGTAGAAAAATGCAGCTAAAAGATTGCACTTCCAGGCACTGGCTACAGAACATAAAATTGTTGGTGGCTGTGCTTTGATATTGTAAGATGTACATGGCCTGCAGACAGGTGGGACAGAAGTCTGTGGGACTCAGGATGCATCCCAGGGTGCTAAAAGAGACAGCTGTGGCTTTCTGCCATCTTTGGAAGGCTGTGGTCATCAAGAAAGTCTGGCAAGATGCAAATGTCACATCTGAAGTGTAAGAGAGGACCCAAGGAACTGCAGGCTGGTTGGCGTAACCTGGAAAGATTATGAACATATCTTCTGGAAGCTGTGACTGGACACACGAAGAACCGACAGAAAGCAGGGAACAGCCAGCTTAGCAAGGACAAATCATGCCTGCCCACCCTGCCTGCCTTCTGTGCTGCGATGGCAGACTCCGTGAACAAGGGGAGAGCAATGCTCATTACAAAGATGTTAAACATTTATGTTATGTTGTTATGTTATGTTATGTTATGTTATGTTATGTTATGTTATGTTATGTATGTTAAACTGGCCCCAGCACTGACCTCTGAGGGAGGCCACTAGCAACCAGCTGCCAGTGGAACTTTGTACCTCTGACCCTAAGTCTTTAAGATCAGCAATGCAGCTTAAAGCTTTCCACCCACTCTGCTCATTTGTTTCAGCAGTTTGGCTCTAAGGATACTATAAGAAGCTACAGTGAAGGTCAAGATCAAATCAAGAGCCAGCTGGCAGAGGTTGCAACAAAGGCAATCCCAATCAGATAAAAGAAAAACCAAACCTCATGGTGGTGGTGGGGGGAGGGAGGGTTTGATTCTTATCTGGGAGCCCCTGTCCTTGGAGATTCTGATAACACTATCAGCTATCCACGGCCCTGAGCAACGTGTTCTGAGAGAGCCACATTCCAGTGAAAGGGTGGCCCAGGTGGATGGAAGGCACCCAGACAGGTCCTTTCCAAATGGAATTATTCTGTGATGCACATTGTATTATAGTATGTGCTTATACATAGGTGTGCAGGATACTTCCAGCACCATCTCTGGCCTTGTGTGGGAGGTTGTTTTGTACCTTAATTCAAAACTGTTGTGTCTGGCTTTCTCCAAGAGAAGAGATAACCTTCTGGGAGCTCATGTTTTTGTTTCCACTTCTGTTAGGGAGATGTCAGAATTGTGAAAGTTACCACTGTGTGCAAGACTAATTACTGCCTATTTGAGAAGAGGAATATGGGGCTGTATTGTCTTGTTACAAGGTCAGGTGTGGAAGATGTCTGGGCAATGGGAGGAGGTCTGTGCTCTCCCACAGAGGAAGAGCTGAAGAACAAAGCTGTCAGTCTACAGCTTATCACCCCCAATACACATCTCTGTTTTGTGTGCAAATTGGTATTTGCTCCATGCCTGACCCTGCTCTAAAATGAAAGATAATAATATTTCAACATGTTTTTGCCATGCAGAGACAGCTAAAGAGAATTAAAAGCAGTGATAGACCCATGGGGAGCAGCAGTGAGGGGTAATACGTACCTTCTCTGTCCTCCAGACAGGAAACAGAATAACCTCTAAAGGCTCAGCCAACAAATATTTCTGTGACATCATCAGTGTTTAATCTAAACAACTCATGTTGATATTACCTCCTATATCACAGTAGAGATAATGCCTGTGAATGGATAGGAAGGCTGCACATTGTGGGGCTACATCCATGTACATTTAATCTCATATCAGATGACATAAGCACTCATATATGGGCTCATTCGGGATCTTAGAGGTACATCTAGTAGGGTGTTTCTGACCCATTTTACAGCAAACTCATCTAACTGACATTCCCTCTTTTTCAGAGGAAAGATTTAGGTACTTTCAGGGAGTAATTGCTCTCTTTTGATAGCAGATCTTCAGAATAGATTATATGACTTCCTGTTTTCTTCCAGCTACTGAAAAGGAAGTGTGGGTAGCAGGCTCAAATGCAGATATCTTCATTAGGAACATCAAAAGTGCAGATTAATCTCACCCTGATTTCAGGGTGTTAGAGTCATTGTCCTGACTAGCCTCCCCCAGGACCTGCAGACGTGTACCCTGTACCCACTGTGGCAGGGGTTGTGTGTGAGCTCAGGCCCTGGTGCCCAGCCCTTGCTCCAGCTATGCTGTACTTGTATCTGTGCCCTCTGCCCCATCCCCTGCTGATCCAGACTCGCTCCCTGGACTCCCTGCATTGACTTCATACCTGGCTCCTTGCCTGCTGCTACCCTCTGAAGGGCTTGATCCAATCACCTCAGCTCTAATGTCATTTACTGTTGGTTATCTTGCTTAGCTACAAGCTGATGCTCCAGTAGTCTCCCACAGGTCTGGCACCAGCCCTGCAGGGATTTCACAACAACTCAGAGGGGATGAAAAAGTGTCAGACATCAGTGGGCAGGCAGCTGGGCTGCATCTCAGGTGTCTAAAGCCCAAGTGTCTTTGTGACAGCAAGGTGTCTAAGCTCTTGGTAGTAAGCATCTAGACCATATAGTTAGTGGAGTCTGGAGAGTAATTTGGCTGACCAAATGTTGGGATCAGCCTCAGGAAGAAAGTAGCTTGCTAGGCTCCACCAGCTGTATGGGCTTGGTCTTCCTTGTCTACCACTGGAGTTGAAGCTGTATCTCACATTCAGGCACTATAATTTAGGCAAGCTAAATCCCACCCATGGTGACTAAAAGGAGAAGAAATAAATACATTTATGAGAAAAAGATCAAAATTATAACTTTGTGTTAAAATTGTGATTTTAATCTGAAAGGCATAGAAAGGCAAAAGCTTTGTGGATATTTAAAGTTCAGTCACTGTATCTGTACATGCAATCACACACTCCAAGAGTACTACATACACTCTCTCAAAACACATCCTTTGTTTACAGTCATATGGATTTACAAACACTCCCTGGAAGAACAGGGATACACTCACTGTATAAAATATAATTTTTGCTTCTGTAAACTGTTAATGTGGAATTATAAATAATAATTTGGGATATTTCACATATGGTTTTCTGCATTCTGTGATTCTATCTGTCCAAGTAAATGAAAATACTGGCAGTGTAAATTAATGATCTCTTTTTACTCAGTCTCCTCTGCTCAGTTCTACAGTATTGTTATATCCTCCGTTGCCATAGAAATGATTGATATGTCAAATCATTGCATTCTTGCCTTACCCTTGCCTCTAAATATTATGTATTGTGCCCTTTAAATCAGACTCTCAGTTGGCTTATTGATATTTTTGGTTATGATCTGCAGAGACAACAAGAATGAAACATACAAACAAAAGAAAAAAAGAAAAAAGAAAACTCTGGCTTTGAGAAGACTGAAACTAATTCAAAATTTACCTGTATTAGTACTGTGAATATCCATGATTTTACTGTAAACCTTTGACATTTGTTGTTCTTATTAACTCCAAGCTCTGGCAAGCAATGACTTTGTGAGACTCTTAGCATCTTCTCATGCAAAGCAAGTATTTGCAGTGTTTAAAGTTTCCCAGCTATGGAACATTAAACACAAAAGAAATTTAAAGACCTGCCTTTTGGGGGGCCTGCTGATTTTAGGGGGAATTAATTATGATTTTTGCAGATTTGGGTTTCCCTCTCAAGAAAGCAGAAGAAAAAAAGGAACTAGTCAAGCTCTTCTTTGACACTATGCGAGGAATAGCAGTCAGAACGATGAATTTAATTTTGCTTCATCTGTTTCAGAACTTACTAATGCAGACTCAGATGTCTATTCCACAGCACGTTATGACTTTAAAAAATATCCCGGGGCTGCCTGGACTTCTTTTCACTGACTTCCACTTGCCTCCCAGCAGTGCCTGCAGGGATGTGGCACCAGACATATCCCCCCTTCCCTCCCCACCTCTGGACAATAAACCTTTCCCCCCCACCCCAGTCCTTTGCTCAGAGCCCCATGAATGCCCCTACATTCCCCGCTACATCCTCTACGCAGGAGAGAGGGCTTTCTGTTCATCCAATGCTCTGCTCTCAGCCCGGAGCACAGGAAAACAAGGAAATCCAGGTTTTAGGGGAGGGGATGCATGGCTTTGCACCCCCTGCGGCCTCCAGCCGGGATGCTCCGCGTTTGGTCCACGCTCCGAAGGATGCCACACCAGCAGCACAAAGGCTTTCGCTGCAACCGCGGCAAAGCGCGGTCGGACCTCTAAGCTGCCGCTGAATCTCCTCCTCAGTCTCCTGCCTTTTTTTGGGGACTTCATATCCTGAAGCCGCCTGCAATACCGATTTCTATGAAGTGCCACTAGGTGGCCCGAGATTGAACCCCTGCAGGCAACAGCTTTCAGCGGGATGTGCGTGTGTGGGGGGCAGGAATTTATTTGGGAATTATCCTTGGGCGGTGCGCACCACCCTCATCGCTTCTGTGATTTTTAGATCTTGCTTACAGATGCTGGAGGGGGGAAAGGGGCATCCCAGCAAACCCTCTGAAATGGGAACGAGCTCGTTCTTATTTCTCACGTGAAATGAAACACAGTGTTTTCTCTTGAGAACTGGGACTAGTGATAGCCTGCAGCCTAGTAGTACTCCCTGGAATACCAGCCATGCTGCCGCCCCAAATAAAAATGTGTACTATTCCTCTCTTTTAAACTTTTTTCAAAGGCAATTGTTACCATCATCAGGGGCATATTTTGACACAAGTTAGCTTTGAGAACTCACCACGGATGAGAGGTCTGAATCCAACATCCTGGAGGACAGAAGAGTTTTCACACACCCAGCAGATGACACGGGTGAGCCACAGGCATCAGTTTTATGCCTGCCACCTTTCTAAACCTCTTTCTCAGAGGTGCCCTTGTGAAATATTACATAGTGATTCATGTCATTATAGAAATACACCATGGGATCAATATAAACAAGAACACTGAACTCAAAGCATGGACATGAGACATTGGAAAATATAATGATTCCATTATATTTGTTTAAACCACTTTTCTGTGAATTTTTAGCGTTTGTTTTTTATGTATTTTTTATTATTTTGCCACTAGAATTATGAATGGTATCCACTTTTTATATATAAAGAAAAAGCAGGTTTGTGCGAACATGAACAGACTTGTTACTGCTGTTACCTGCTTGCTGGAAGTGTAACCTGACAACATGTTCCAGCCTTGCCCAGACCTGGTGGGGGCTTGTAGCCACTGCTGCTTGAGTGCTAGCCAACATGTTCGGGCTTGCTTGGACTTGCTCCTCAGCACAGTAGGTGTGACACAGCCCAAGGAGCCCACTGCCTATAAAAGGGGCAGTGACCAGGGGTAGGATGGATGTGTTGGTGGAGTGTGGACTCCCTGTGTCCCCAGCGCTGCTTGCCCATTCCTTATCAACAAATTAATAAATTGCCTTATTGATTGACCTACCCTATTGTGGTGAGTAATTTAGAACACCCTGAAGTAATTGATTACTCCCCATTCCTCACTTCCCTCCATTCCAAACTCTGTGTTTTCTGCCCATTCTTGTTCACTCTCATTCCAGGGTGCTCCATGTCCCTCTTCCTCACTGATACCTGCTTGGGCATCAGAGCTGGGTTTGGCACACACCCCCTGTGCCGGTGGTGGGACATCTCCCTCCTGCCTCCGGAGCTGCCCCAGGTGCTTGGGGCCATGTGAGAGGATGCTGTGGGCAAGAGCCAGGAGTGAGGAGGAGCAGGGAAGGCAGAATGCACAGCCCAGCGCTGCCTGGAAAACCTCACCCTGCTCCGTGGGGAGGCCAGGGCTGAGTTTGTCAGGGTGTCAACACCTCAAAGGCAAGGAGGAGGGGGAAAAAGGAGATAGAGACATCGTTGAGCAAGAAGGTTCCATCAGCTGACTGTTTGAACTATAAACAACTGCAGAGATGCTGGGAGCTGTAGCTATGCTAACAGTTGGCCCATCCACCTGCTGTGCTGCTCCCATTCCTCCTTCTCTCCTCCACAGTCAATAGGGCTTTGCCCAGTGATACCTTCCCTGACATTTTTGGATTTGATTGGAAAATAACATATATCCATGCAGGCAGGTGAGCACTGCAAGGCTGGCAAGTCAAGCATGTGATCTCACAGACCCTGACAGCAAGTCAAATATATCCCCCCACTTCCTTACAAGCCTTAAAAATTCCTCATTTAGGGCTAGAGACAGCAAAGGTGAGCAACCAAAGTGTTCACCTGGCTCTTCCAGGGTATGGAGTGGGAAAGTTTCATTTGGCTTCTGCACAGCAGCTACCAGAACTCCTGTTAACCATCCACGAATTAGAGGCTTTTTTTAAAGTAAAAATACACTTATCCTCAACTTTGCTTTTATCAAAAGAAAAGGAATAAAAACCTAATTCATAAGCCCCACCTAAAGCCTCTTCCCCAGTGTTGGCTCTGCCTCAGCCTCCCTCCCCACAAACATTACCTGCCTGCCTTCCCCCCAGAGGGCTCCTCCTGTCTTCCTCATTTTTAGGGTGGAGGCTAATAAGCTCCCCAACCCTGGTAAGTCAGTATTAATTAACCTGCAGATCCCTGCAGGCTTCCAACACCTGCTGAGAGAATCCAGCCAGGCTCTCACGGTGGTTTTTTTTTTTTTTTTTTTTTTTTTCTCTTTCTCCCCACCCAGCAAGCTTTAGCACTTGGAATACGGGAAGGTTATAAGCTCCCACTTTGCCTGCAGTGAGGTAGAAAAAAATAAGGGGGGAAAAATAGTATTTTGTAGGGTCTATGGGGTTTATTGTGATTTTTTTTTCTTTTTCTTTGTTTTATTTTTGTTTTTTGTTTTGTTTTCCTTTTAATTTAGACCAGCAACCTGTTTTGCATGGGAGGGGCATCTGCTAGGCAGCAGCACTGCCGCCAGCCATTACCACTTTTCTGAGGTTGGGGGAGGCACTTTTAGCTGAGTTCTGCCTCTCTGCTGATGGGTACCCCTCTCTGCTGGCTGGTGGCTGCCATCTGTGGCAAATGTTGTACAGCATGTAGTCAATCACTGTGGGACGCAGTTATGTGGTGCAACAGCTCTCTAGGGACTGATTTAGGGCCACTACAGTAAGGCCAGTTGGAACTAATTGGATTTTTTTTTCCTCCCCAACCTGGGTTTCCAGATGTGACAGGGCAGCATAGCTTTATTAATCTGTGTTCATCCATGCTCCCTGTTACAGAGGAAGAGATTTCTTTCCTTTTTTTTTTTTTTTTTTTTCCCCTTGGTGTTGAATCACAGCTTAGTGGGGGCTATTTCCTGCCAGCTCCTGAATAAGAGCCAAGTGGCATTCCTAGCCTGCTGGAATTTTACAGCAGGCACCAAGCAGGGGTGCCACCCTGCTGAATGCTGGCAATTTTTATTTCAGTGAACACTCCTTGTTATCTCCACTAATACATGAGTCATTTTTCAGTGCACTAGGAAAACCAGGGGGAAAAAAAAATCCCTGGCAAAATTCTTCAGTGACCCATTCAGGGGGCTAAAGCTTTTACAAATGTCCCCTCACAGCTAACAGGACACACAGGCAAATAGCCTGTGTGCAGAAGAATGACAATGGTGTTTTGCTGGGCTACCACCCCACTCTTCCCTGCCCAGGCTCTGTCTTGGTGCCAGATTTGGTGCTTGGTCCCATATACACTGTGATCCACTTCTAGGGCAAAGGAGTGTGTTTCAGAGAGCAGAAATAATGTTCTGTCATGGCTGTTGGTCCTTTACATTCTGCAGTTGTTCCCTGAGGATCTCCACAAGAATAAGAATTCCATTTTTATCTGTCTTGCAGATCTTGAAGAGAGGCTGAAGGTTTGCTAGTACTGTGCACAATACAGAACAGAGCCAGAGTGGAGAACATCCTTCAGAACAGCATGGTAAATCTGTGTTCTTCACAGTCCAGGCAAAGGTAGTGGTGGCTTCTTCCAATACAAATAGCTCCAACAGGATCCTTAAAAGACTGTTTAAAAGGACACTCCATCCACCTTCAGTCATGGCAAAGACTTTAGGAAATGTGGCACTGGAGCAGGAAAGACCACATACAATTTTGTCTGCATAAATGTCAGAGACTTCACTCCCCTGGAGATCCTGGAGATATCTGCTCATGTCTGGTCATTCCTTTCTCCTCAAGTCACAATTAACCTGTGGTTTTTTTTATTTTATTTTATTTTTTCCCCATCTGCCAGCAAAAGGGAAATCTCCTTTGATATGGAGAGCAGCTGCTGCTTCCCTACCACCAACCCATCACCCACAGTGATAGAACTTTTCCATCCTAAATGATTCCATGCTTCCATATAGCTCTTCTTTCACCAGCAATGGAAGGCTAGTTCCAGAATAGTGGTTCTCCCTATAAACTTCCTACCTGCCCTCCCAGACAGTTTCCCCTGTGAAGAATCATCCCTAGTGTGCTGTACTTGGCTTGCCTAAAGGCTGCTGCCCTTTAACTGGAAGACACGCTGCTGGCATTCCTGGGCAGTGAATTACAGTCATGTTGGCAGCTGCCCTCTGCCCCTGTCTATTGTAATACCTCAAGATGATGCCAGCAGGCCCTGGGCTGCATTAGGAGGAGGGTCACCAGCAGGTCGAGGGAGGTGATTATTCCCATCAGTTCAGCACTGGTAGACAAGACACATCAAGGGTTCTGGGTCCAGTTCTTGTTGTACTGCTCCCTAGTACAACACAGACAGGAACTTGCTGCAGCAAGTCAGTGAAGAGCTGTGAAGATGATGAAGGGACGAGACGTTGAGAGAGCTGTCATTGTTCAGCCTGGAAAAGGCTCAGAGGGATCTGACCCTTGTGTATGAATGCTCAGTGGGGCGACTAAAGAAGATGAAGTCAGACTCTAAGTGGTGTCCAGTTAAAGGACAAGAGGCAATTGGCAGAAATGGAAATACAAGAAATACCATTTCAACATTAACTGCCCCCCTGCCCCTACTCCACTTCTCTACTAAAAGGTTGACCACCCAGACAGGTTGTGGAGTCTCCATCCTTGGAAAAAGTCAAAATCTGACTGTACTCATTCCTAAGCAACCTGCACTAGCTGACTCTGCTCTGACCAGATGTCAGACTAGACAATTCTCAGAGGTGCCTGCCTCCTAGCCTTAACAGTTCTGTGACCCTATTAGCTGATTCTCATGCCTTGCAGCCAGTCCCACTACCCTTATCCTTAGCCATCCTGATGAAGTGTTGTTTGGCACTCCTGGGTCAAGGAACAAATACGCTCTCCTGCAGCAGATACTCAGAGACACCTGAGTATCTGACAGAGCAGCAGTCAAATACACAGCTGATATGGGGAGCAGATGAGAAAAAAGGTCTTTCCATAAGATACTAAATCCAGACAAGGGGATTCATCCCCTCTAACTCTGGACATTTGCAGTGTAACCATTTATGTCTGAGTAGTATATCTAGACTCTCTTTGGAGTCAACACAGAGAAATAGGCATTTCTAGAAAGTGACTCGTGACCTATTTCACATGAGATGAATCATGACCAAGAGCAGCCCTTCTTTCTTTGGTGACTACTGTGAGGAGGGTGAGGAGTGAAGAGGTCAAGTTTGGACTTCTATACTGTAGCTATCTTACAACATTTAGGATGATTCCCACCTCTGATACTTGTGCAGAAGTCTGTTATTGCCTCGAGTAAAGTTTTACACACTATAAAATGCAGTCAAAATTGATGAATGTCTCTTTGCTTACAGAGAAGATAAACAAACAGACAACTGAAAAGGACAGGCAAACCTCAGAGCACTGCAGATTAAAAGTTCATACAAGTGATCTAGGGGGTGGATGGAATCCTATTGTTTTATTCCAAGACTGAGTGTTTTAGAGGTACAGGTCAAGGGCACTTTGAGTAATGGGACTTTATCTAGTAGATTGGACCAAAGTCAAGGACCCTAAACCCAATCCTACAGATTCCTTGTGTGCCTGGGCTTCTTAGAGTCCAGGGGAGTCTAGAGAACTACTTACTTGATCAGTCCATGCTACTGTTTCTGGGGTGGACAGAAGAGGGCTGTGGACAAGATGGCTTGGTAAAGATATGTCTAAGAGCATTCTTTGCAATTTTTGCAGATTCTTTGCATACATCTGTCAATAGGGTCTCACCAGGGCAGATCTTCACCTCAATCACACTGTTGATTGAACTTTCTTATTCATAAATTATCCTTGGCCTGCAATGACAAGCAGAAAGGAGGTAATGTGTGTCCTTGGCAGTGACAAGCCCTAGGCTGGGTCAAAGGCTTGAAGGGCATGGCAAGAAGACACAAACTCTCTTGTTTTTTTTCTTTTGAAATATGATGAGGCAACACAGCATAAGACTTTTTGCACTGTCTGGCATGCATCTGGAGAGCATCTGGACAGTGATCAGACTTGGCAGAGGTGGTTTGGCTGTGCAGCATGATGCCTCATAGGAAAGCCAGAGTGCATTAACAAATTGTGGTGGTGCTAAGGGTGCTGGGGTGCAGTGTGGTCCTGGGTGCCTCAGACAGTCAGTCTAGGAGCTTGACCCTAATGCTGTACCAAGGGCTCTGGGAAAAGGCAGCATAGCTCCAAATTCCATCAGGCAGGTGATCTTTGGGAAAGATGCTTAGCCCCAGGATTTTTCAAGGGAAGTGACAGCTTCTAGATAGCTGCGTCATTTTGGGATGTTAACACTGCAGAAAAAGAAAGAATTGAGAAAGAGTAAATAAAGTCAACTGCTAAGAAAAATAACATGCAAAGTGTGAAGAAAATAGTTAATCTGAAATTAGGTACTTCAAATCTCAAATTAATTCCTGTTATAAAAGAACTTGTGACCTCAAATTTCTCACAACTTTGATAAAGACAATAATGTGTTGTTTTTTTTTTTTTTGTGAAGTGCTTAGAGATGTCAGATAACAATGTAAGATTCAAGTGTTATTAAGTGTAAATATTAGCAGCTGTCCTGCAAAATGTAGTATGCAAACATGTTGGAAACTGCTGTGGGATGCAGGGAAAAGGTTGATATTTAGATATAATTTTACACCTTGCCAGTGTAAAATTTCATCATCAAAAAAATAATAAAGTGTTTCTGTCCTATGTTATTTTGGTGATGAGAGGAAAGTGACTAACTGTAACAAAATGCTTGCTATATCTGGTGCTAAGGTTAGTGGTCCTTATTGAAAACTCATTAACTTCCCTAATTTGGTATTGCCTTTTCAATAGTATGAAAATACATTTTTTTCTTCCAGCTGAGCCCAGTGAACAGCAAGACAGGGCCTTTTTTTTTTTTTTTTTCTGCTATGCAGGTGTCCAGAGATGCATGACCTCCACCTCTTCTTGGAGTGGTGTGATTCCATGTAGGTCAAGAACAGTCCAGCTTCAGAGGTGTGATTCCATATAGGTCAAGAACAGTCCAGCTTCAGATGTTTTAACCCCAGTCTTGTTAAAATTCATGTGCAAGGCAGAACTATTTTGGTGAGCTTACATTCACTCTCAGTGTGCTGACTTTCAGATCCCAACATGAGTGTAAAGAGAGCCTTTCTTTCCTGGAGGAAATCAAGGACTTGATCAGGAAGGATGCTGCAGGCAGGGAGCTGCAGGCAGGGTTTGAGTACCTCTGGCAGTGCCCTGGGGAGCTCTGCAAAGCTTCTTGCCAAGTATTTAGGATCTGATCTGGGGGAATGACCTTATTCAGAAGTGCACATTTGCATGCCATCCTACCACCTTTAGTCCTTGAGCTGTCTTCTGAACTGGGATTTCCTCCTGTGGCGCATGCCTTCATCTCACCATTTCTCCCTATGTATTTACACCTAGCTCAAATAACAGCTCCAGGCTGGGCTTGTGAGAGGAGGGAAGAACAATGATCAAAGCAGCAGAAAAAGTTTTCTAAGTTCTGTTGGGAAATCATGTGTTGTTTTCCTTTCCTTTGTATAAATTTTCCTGCTTTTTCCATTTCATGGCTAACTGAGCCAAGGCCAAATTGCTTATTCATCACTGCCTAACAACATCCTTGTCTCAGATGATGACTGCATAGAGTAAAAACAGCAGTCTTAAATGGGAAAAGTTGGTCATTAGAGCTTCCATGCAGTATCAGAAGCAGAGCTACCCTAATTCACAGCAGTTAAATATTTGTCCCCTTGACTTCCCTTTGCTAGTCAGATGGGTAAATCGTTTCCAAAGCATGCATGACTGCAGTGAAAATCTTAAAAACTGGCATTTCATGTGGAAGCATTGCCTGGCTGCAAAGGGTTCATCACATCTGCCTGAGATGTCTTCAGCACAGGCTTCAGCCTCCAAACTCACCATGATTTCTTCATGGTCACTGCTAAGACACCACTCCTCTGTGCCACTTCATTGTTTGCACCATGATGAGAGGAACCTGAAGGTTCACCCTGGAAGTGATCACTTCTTCAAATGGACAGGTGAAACCCACGTTTTATCTGGAGATAACAGTTCTCTGTAGACCCTGTATATTCAGTGTTTCTGTTATGACCAGAAAACCCCTAAAATGTCCACATTTCAGAAGAAAAAGTAATTGCATTGATTAGGAGTTCTGCACTAACAGTTACATCAAACTGCTGTGTCACAGCAGGCCTGATCTTTGGCTTACTTAAAGCCAGATAGATCACAGAGGGTAAATGTATGATACAGAAGAGCCCCCTGTCAAATTAGCAAGATCTAGAAATAGACAGAAAATGCCTCTGAAAGCCAAACTGCAGCTAAAATACTTTGCCTTCTATCAAAATCCAGTAATGCTCCATAGCATTCAATATTTTACTGTATTTTGACGTCAACATTTTGTTTAAGAAACAGCACCTGGAGGATTATCTTGTGTCAGTCGGCAGCTCTTTCCATTTCAGCCATCGATTATGACCAGTGGGTGTCTTTTTTTTTCAAATTATACCCTCTAAGGTGATATCAGCCTACAGGCTTTGTCCTTTCCCTTGGACCTTTCTTCAGTATTTCCATTGACATGTCAGCAGCAGCCCCATGAGATCTTGGTTTTGCTGTTGGAGGTAACTTAGGAAGTTGCCAATGCTGTTTCATCATTTCACTTGTGCCTCTTTGCTGTCATAGCCTTTTTGGTGATGCCACTTCCAGGTATCAGAACTAATTCACTCTTTCTGGGGAGTGTTATTTTTCAGCTGATGTAGGCTTAGCCCTGCAAATCCTTGTTCTGGCAATAGCAGTTGCCCATGGAGAGGTGTGAAGCCAGGTAGAAGGCACTAGGGACGGGAGCAGAGGGAATATTTTAAATTAGCTTCACTGACAAAGCCAGAGTTTCCTAAAATTATGGCTCTGTGGACTTCATGCTGTATAAAATGAAAGGGAAACTTAAACCAATTAAGCCTGCGTATTAATTGTGGAAATTCTTACGTGGTTCTAAATTTCCTTCAACAGCACTGGGGTTTTAATTTTTCATTTGAAAGGAAAGTTAATTCTCAGCTAAGCTTTTTTCCCCCTTTTCTTTTGCATTTTCATGCTAATTTACTCTTCATTTTAAAGTTACTTTCCAAACACAACTCTATTCACTGTAAAATATAACACAAAATGAAAATTCCTTCAACATTCAAATAAAAGTGACTTGGAAACTGAAGAAGAAAGCTTTCAAAGGTAAGACTTCAGCACCTTTAATGTTTGTTTAAAATACATGCTCTACACTTTAATTTCAACTTCTATAATTTACCTCACTAAGTAACAATTCCCAAAGATTTATGAATTCACAGGGAGCTTGCACAATGCATGAAGTTCAACACTGGGATAAATTTGCAGAATTAAAGATGGCTGTACTCAGACCAGGGGCACTGCAGGAATTTATGCTCTAACAGATTCCTTGCAGAAGCCCACTGTCCGTAGAAGTGCATTAGCTTCATTCTGGGGACATGATGACTTCTGTACCACCTCAGGCCATTTAAAGGTTGGTTATTACCAGACCTGTAAACTTTTTTGGATCAGCTTGCTCTGCATCAGATGCAGACACATAACATCATGTTTCCATTCAGTTAGCCCAAGGAAAAAAAATATTTCTGTGCTAGTTTTTGGTCTTTTTTACCAAGTTTAAGCTGACTTCAGTATCTTCTCTGTTAGATGTTCTGTGACAAAATGACTCCCTCAGAATTTTTTGAACACATTTGAATTGACAGAATAAGTTCATAAAGATTCAGTGATTTGCATCACGTCGTCATGGCATTTCTGACTCATTATATGGCACATCAAGACTATGTTCAGGGTCATGCCAAAACGAAGCCCAAGTTCTTGAAAAGTGATCCCCACTGATCTGCTCACGAGCCTGGCAGGCTTGCAGACTCAACTTGAGCTCTGTTTATATAAGCTGAAAGGCTCTTGAAGAACAACCACCTCCACAATCACTGCCTTTCTGCTTTCACCACACTGTGGACACAACAGAGCTGGATAAAACAAAATAAAATCTGAAAACAGGTGTTACTTCCAATAATTATCTGTTTGATCACATGGCTCTTGTAAGGACAATGCAGTGACAGGAGCCAAAGAGTGGGAAGAAAAGCATAGCATACATGTGCTTTGTGGGGAAGGCCTGGGAGATCCTTGCACAAGCACTGCCTGTAAATACCTGCACAGCCACAGCCACAGCCACAGTCACTATCATGTTGGCAAAGCAACTTTTCTTATTCCAGGGCACAAATGTGGCATAAGCAGGTTGTCTCTCTCCTGAAGACAGATCCCAGAAACTCTGGGTGAGCATCCCCAGGTGCCCTTGGGTAAGTTAAAGCACATCAAGACAAATGTGAGGAGATACAATATTCCTTGAGGAGTTCTGACTCAGATGGGGAGGAAAAGAGTTTGCTCACAGCCTCTACAGATATGGCTCAGGGCCCTGTATAAGAGGTGAAATAAGTGTCACACTTGGGTCATGGGAATATAGCTACAAGCCAGCTTAGCTACAAGCAGAGATAGCCTGTGACAGCTAGTCACACTCAGTAATTGCGTGCTTTTGTGCGACAGATAGCAGACCCAGAAACAGCTAGCTTGTTAAAACCCTAGAGCATGGGCAGGGTACAAAAATATACACAGGATCTTCTCAATTAGCCCAAGCATGCAACAGTATTTTTCATGCTATGTTTGTGCATCATTGCCTGTTTAAGTCTAGCTGCAGGACTGACAACTGTCTGATATGAAGTACAAGATTCTGGACTGTACCGTGAGTTCAGTCTGGGTAGATCAGTTAGGGATGTGGAGTCAGTAAAGACTGTGGCAACATGAAATCACCCTTTCTTCTGTGCAAAAGCAGTCTCCTCACAGAGGCCATGGCTCCATGGATGCAAATTCTGTGTGGGCATGTTCAGAGTTGGATTCAAAATGCCCCAGCTAGGTGATGCAAATTTCTGAACTTCACTCTGCTGGTTTAGATTTGTTGACAGATTTCTCTGGAAGCATGTTGTCCTGGCAAACTTCATACCATTTCAGCCATCAGCTTCTCATGTCCTATGACTCTAGATGGAGCAGGTACCATCTTTCTTCATCACAATCAGCATAAAACCATTACATAGAAATAATATTATGTTATTTTCATAAGAACATTTTCATATGCTCATCTGTGATCTGGGCGAGGTTAGAACTGCTGGGTGCTCCAGTACTACACAAGTGTGATATTAATTATTATAGGACTAGGGTTAACTTTTCCCCTTATGCTATACTTCAGTACCGTTTAAGGTAACTCTTCCCAAAATGACTTTCAGGACATGGTTTCATGGTACCTAAATCCCTGTGCAATAACAACTTAAGAAATTCCCACTCTCACATAACTGTCCACCACTCATTTAAAGCAGGGTGCTAATGAGAGGTAAAGCAACGCTTGCAAAAAAAATAAAGATGGTGCATTCTTTTTTTGCTAAGATCAGCCTAGCTACCTAACCACAATACAGGGAAGCCATACTAGCACAGCTGAAAAAACAGCACAGATGTGGAGCCTGGCAGGGGATGGAGAAAGGTGGGCACCTCCAAAGTGCTGACAGTGCTGACTGTACTGTGCCTTCCCACATGGTACTATGCAGCTGTGGAAAGGGCTCTGACTCACTTTGCCACTCTTCCTGCACTAGAGGGATCGCTATATTTAGACAGCCCCCGTGTTTCAGGAGTCCTTTCAATCCAGTCCCCAAAAAGCTAATGGAGGAAGCCAGCCAGGGTTTGGGTAGTGATGGCCTCAAAGACTACAGCTGGTGGTGGAAAGCTGCTCCTTTTTGGCCCTGTGCAACTTTGTGTTACCTACATCAACATCTACATGTGTGTCCCCAAGCTTGGGTCCAGCTATGTGTGGGAGCCTTGGCTGCGTGCTGTAATGATGGAAACGCATCAGTCTGGGAGGTAGTGCAGTATCCTGAGGAGTGGGAAGCAGCAGGATGTCACCAGCAGCAGTGTGTGTGCAACTGGGCAACCAGAGCTGCAGGAACATATCCACCCCACATGACATTAAGATGCAGCATGAAAGAACCTGGGTGTGTCAGCAGCAATCACACAGAGCAGCTCTCACATGGAGGTGTGAGATAGGGGTGGTGGAAACAGCAGAGCAGGAAGGAGCCTAAGCTGGAGGGAGGCTGATTTTGTGGCATCCTTCTGTAAGTTATCTGCTCCCAGTATGTGTTGTAATAAATAGCATGAGGAGAACAGCCTCCCAGCCTCCCTCTGCTCTTGGGATTCCACTTACAGCAGGAGAGCTGGACTATGCAAAGCCTCACTCAGCTCCACTCACTACCCTGTCCTCTGTTACTTATCACCCTAGCTTGAGCCTCCCTCTGGGATTTTTTCAGCCAAGGAGAGAATCATTTCCCTGGAGTATGACGGGGCACATGTCTAACACTTCACACTATAAAGGAGGTCAAAATCACTCCCATTTTCCACATAGAGAACAGGAGTGGAAGCAGGAAATGAGATGCCCCAAGGCTATGGGATGAATCAGTAGTAGAACAAAATGAAAATTCAGAACTTCCTGTCTCTTTACTCATCTGCTTGAATACTGTTGATGATTAAGCTCATAAAAAGTTAGTGCAGTTGATGACCTCTGCATCTCTGGTCAGTGATTAGGGCTCCAGCACATTAAAAGTGGAAAATTATAGAACAAAGACAATTTCAAAGAACTTGAAAAAAAATAGAGGGCAAGGAATTTCTTTTGTGGCTACAACATAAATGCTAGGTTCCCATTACTCCCACGGTATCTCTTCCAGTAAGGAAGGAAGTTTCTCTAGTTTTACCCCTATGGGTCCACTGAGAGTTGAAATTGGCTTAAGCCACAGCCACAACCAAGAGGCAATGCTATGGTTACACTTCCTGCCCTCCACTTAAGTCTCTGACCCCTCCGCTTCCCTTTATGTTAACACAACTGCTCAAGGAGGCATGTGATGAACCAGACCAGGGAACTGATCAATAGTAACATTAAAAGTTATTTTCCTTTTGTGGGCTAGATTTGCTATGAGTCCTGGCTCACTACACAGCTGTAGGAATGCTCATACCACACAAGGGATGAGGTGCCATTCAATAGGAATAAATGGCCAGAGAAAGGGAAGCTTAGGACCCCTCTTTCAGGGATGCTGAAACTACTCAGTGAGCTCCAACTCCTCTGTTCCCTTCACTGCTATTAGCACAGTGAGCAGAAATGGGTGCAACTGTGTGTGAAGGTGATGGAAAGCAGAACGCATGCCCCAGATTTTTCCTGCTTTGTTCCCAAATGGATGGAGTGGACTCAAATTTTCGGATGCTTCTACTGAAGTTTGTCATTAAAAACACCACCTGTGCTCTGTGGAGCGACGATCTACAGGGGTGAAAATCCCTTTCCTTGCATTTAGCATTCATTAGGATTTTTGATGCCTGTCTCACTCCATCTTCTTCAGGATTGCTGGTTTCACTACGAGGAAGAGTTAAAACAGGCCGTTTATCTTCTTTCCAGTGGTTTTAGGTTTGGTTTTTTAACCTTTAGACTTTCACACTGGGTAAGTACACTGAGCTTGTAAGGAGTATGATGAACTTGTGAACAGAGTGCTTTTGGCCACAGCCAAAGAGCCTTCTGCCTCAAGAAAGCAAGCCCTTCATCCTTCCACTTGAGTAGGAAGGAAAAGGAAGGTGGCACATCACCCTGGGAACTAGCAGGAAGCTCTCTTGTGGCATTTATTGCTTTATGAAAACTATTTCTCCCTAAAGTTAGGGGATGTCTTACTTTTCAAGAATTCACAATCTTGTTGCTAGCACTTTAGCAGTCTTCAGAATAATACTAGAACACACCAAAGAACTGAACTCACTCTAATAAAACAAAAGCTCAAAAGAGAGAGGGGACACCGTGGTGGAGCCACATCAGAGGTCTGGAGAATCAATGTGTTGGTTAAAACGTGAATGGTGAAAATACATATTTAGGCTCAGATCCTCATGTCTAAAAAAACTGGGCTCTACTTTTCAGAGGCACAAGAAAGTTGTTACATACTGGGTTTGGAAAACTTACAGTTCAGAGTCTGGGCTTGGAAATCTTTCAGCATTCAGAAACACACAGCAACAGTCTCTGAAGTATTATTAACATTACAGAAGGGGATTCTGGAGTTACAACACACATGTTCCACAGAAATGTCATATTCACACTCAACAACGGTGAAGGAAGGAAGGATCAAGAGGGGACTAGAAATGAGGACATCATTATGATGCTGCATAGGTAACCCAGTATGAAGATGATATGGAAATCCTTTTATCCATCTTAAAAAGGAGGGCATTAGAAGCAGAAATGGTTCAATGAAGGGCAAATATGGAATGAGTTCCATTCATGGTATCACCAAAAAGATGAATTTGCTAGCTGGCAAAAACCAGTGGGAAAACACACCAGAAGTCTCTAAAAACTAATATAATGAAGAAAATGAATCGGAAATCTCTTCCAAAACAAGAACCAGCAGGGCTTTTTTTTTTTTTTTTTTTTTTTTTTCTCCAATCTAGCAAAAGGTCCTCTCCAGATAACATGCTAGCTCAGCTTTGGAACTCCCTGCCAGAGGACACCGTAAGAGTCAGAAGCATGTATGATTCCACAAAGTATACAGGAATCTAATGGAAGGAAAATATAATTTAGGAAAAATTAAATGCAGTACACCAAATGCTGCTAAAGAACTCCCTGGTCTGTAGAGAGCTGGTAAAATAATCCAAGGATGTATTACTGGATGGTTAAAATATCCCTATGATCTTCTCGCACTGTTTACTACTGGCTGTATCTGGAGGTGGACACTGGGGCAGACGGGAAATGGAACTGACCTACCAAGGCTTCTCTTACACATAAAAAGGCTGAGTTAAATAAGCCATGTATTGCAAACCAGTCTGATGATAATAAATCTTTATGGAAATCCACTTTTCAAAACCTACTGCATCTCTAGACTTGACCTTACTCCTGCACATGCACTCAGGCAGACATGGCACCGAATCCATTCGAAATTATTTGCCTTTTCCTGACTATAGGTTCCCGTACAGAGAAAAAAATTTCCTGGTCTAGACTGGAGTTTCCTTTCTTTGTATCTACACTTAAAGTGAAAATGAAGTACGCCATTAAACTGTTATGGTAATTTATCCTCACACTTTCTGCTCAACAGGTTTGCTTTGTTTCAAAAGCATGTTTCTGTGATACTTATAGCTATGTATATGTAATTTTGTGGTTAAATTAGAAGAGAGAGGAAAACCTTGGTTCCCACAGGAAACATAACTCGACCTCTTGCAAGCAGGTAACATTTTTGCCATATCAGTGTGATAAAGAACTTCAATGAGAAACAAATCCTGCCAAGGTTTGCACCTGCATGCAACTGCCTGGTGTGTCTTCCTCAAGTGAGGTTAATGACATTTTTCCACGATTCAAAGTCTGCTGGAGGATTCTTTTGGGTAGGAAGGGAGCTTGAAACAGCTCTGTCAGTAAATGATATGTTAAAATATGAGAGATGGGTCAGGTTCTGAGGCCCAGGATTTGAGTCACTCTCTGTAGACATCTCTTCGTTGGACACGAATGTGTTTCCTGTGGGCCTGGGGTCTCGGGGCAGGGGGGAACTGCGCTATCTTGCTCGTCATCTCACCGGGGATGGGAAAATATCCGCACCCCAGGGTGAACAGACCCACACCGGCCGCGCGGTCCCGCAGAGGCGAGGCGGAGGCTGCAGGGCCCCGTCCCTGCCCTGGGCGCGGGGCAGAGGCAGCGTGGGCCGGTCACTGCAGCCGGGGGTGGGGCGGCCGCACGGCCCTGCGCGGACACGCGTGGGGCTCCCGCCGGCCCGGCCCGGCACCGGTTCCCCGCTGGGCACATGCCCCGGCCCCGTGGGGC
The DNA here is from genome assembly GCF_963662255.1 of Cinclus cinclus. NCBI lineage: Eukaryota > Metazoa > Chordata > Aves > Passeriformes > Cinclidae > Cinclus > Cinclus cinclus. The sequence goes on from NC_085047.1 coordinate 88,169,875, forward strand.
TATTGTTGGGCGGCGGGGCGGGCAGCCTGCGCGGCCGGTCCTCTCCCCGCCTGCGCTCGCTCGCTCCCTCCCTTCTCTCTTTCTCTCTCCCCGCGAGTTTACCCAGCAGTGCTCTGGTGCGGGCGCGTTTCCGCCAGTTTTTCCTGTTGGAGAAGGGAAGGGGGAGCTGTTCTCTCTCTCTCTCTCTCTCTCTCTCTCTCTCCGCTCGCAGTGTATTTTCTCCTCCTCCTTCTCCTCCTCCTCCTCCTCCTCCTCCCCGGCTATCTTTGTCTGGCTCGCAGCACCCCGCTCCAGCCCCGCGCCCCTGCCCCGCCGCCGCCGGGACGTGCAGCCCCTGCCCGCCGGTGCCCGGCGCCGTTTGATGCGAGGGCAGCGCCGCGGGAAGGGCTCGGAGGCGGCGGGGGCTCCGCCGCGGCGCTGGGCGTGAGCCGCCCCCCCATGCGAGAGCGGGGCCGCGGCTGCCACTGCCGGCTCCCGGCGTGAGCGCCGCCGGCCGGGCCGGGCCGAGCCGAGCCGAGCCGTGCCGTGCCATGCCCGGGTGCGGGGCGTATCGTGAGGCTGCCAGAGGCTGCCGGCACCGGCGCCGCTCCTGCCGCCGCCGCCGCGACATGGTGTGAGCCCGCTGCCGCCGGGGACGCGCGGGCACCCACCGACTCACCCGCTCACCCACCGACCGGCCGGGATCCTCGGGGGGATCCAGCCCCGCACCGCAGCGCGGGGAGACGGACGGACGGACGGACGGACGGACGGACAAACCACAGCACTCCTTCCCTTCCTTCACCTCCCTTTCCCCCCTTCTCCTCCTCCATCTATCTATCTATCTATCTATCTATCTATCTATCTATCTATCCATCACCACCCCCCCCCCCCGCCAACCCCTCCCAATGCTGAAGAGTTTCAACCCGGCGGGGCTGGAGTGAAGAAGGGAAGGGCGGAAGGGAGGAGAAGAGCGGAGCTCCGTGCAATTCACAGCTGCTCCAGAGAGGGGGGAGCGGCCTCGCTATTATTTAACAGAGAAGGGAAAAAAAAATAAAGGAAAAAAATAAGAAGAGACAGGAAAATGGCGAACGATTCTCCTGCAAAAAGTCTGGTGGATATCGACCTTTCCTCCCTGCGGGTGAGTGCCGGTTTGGGGCGGGGGCCCCCGGGGCCGGCGCGCCCCTTGCCGGGGCTGCGGGGCCGGTGGGGTGGGAGCGGCCGGGCCCGGGGCCGGGGCACGGGGGGCCGCGGCCGCATGGGGGGAGCCCTCCCGCAGGGGCGGGCGGGGGGACCGGGCCTTGGGCTGCTTTTCCTTTGTTTGCATGTATTGGCATGTGCGTGGAAAAACAGGGCGCAACAGCTGCACGCTGCCAGCAGCCGGGTTCGCTGGCTGGGCTCTGCCAGCAGCCATCGCCTGAACAAAAATGTAACCCCGCTTCTCTTCTGCCTTTTCCTCCCCCGCCCCCTCTGCCCCTTCCTCCCCCTAGGACCCCGCTGGGATTTTTGAGCTGGTGGAAGTGGTTGGCAATGGCACGTACGGGCAAGTCTACAAGGTTTGTGTCAGAATTTCTCCTTTTATTGTTGTCGATTTTCCAGAGGGTACCCGCTGTCTGCGCCGGGCTGAGCACACGGCTGAAGGCGAGCCACCCGCACTGGCACCAGGAACAGTGAGGGGTGGTAGAAGTGATGCCCTTGTCATTGTTGCTGGCCTTGTCAAGTTTGTCAGCCTCTTGGCTTCTGCTTTTTTAGATGGGTACAAATTACTCTCCCAAGTACCCATCCAGTATTGATGAAATGCGCCTTTATTGTCCTTATTCTTCTCTGTGCTCTGTCCAGAGAAATTACCAAACCAAGTGGACGCTGTCAGAGTCTGGCTGGGTTATACGAACATGTCTGCAGGCTTATTCAGCTTTGCTGCTGGAAATCCTTATGGAAGTTGCTGCTGCTGCAGTGACTTTAGACAAATACATTGGTCGTAATTAAAATTGTCACCCAGCTTTTTTGTTGGAAAACCTTCAGAGTGTTGAAGCTATGGAGTTGAGGGCGAGTGCATCTTATGGGCTGTGCAGAGATGTGGGGTGCAGAGTGACAGTAATAAGTGACCGAAGCAGAGCAGCTTATTTTGTGAAAATCAGACTTCCCAGAATAACCTGTTTGACAAGTGTATGACTTTAAAAACTAGAAATCAGAGAGTGCCCATGTGGGTGTGAAACTAGCCTACTTTTAAATTTTTTTCTTTTTTTCCCCTTTAGTGTGCAGTCAGTGGAACAAACAAATCTTAAGCTTGCATGACTTTGCAGTGAGTTCTAGCTACCAGGATGACTAATTATTCACACAGACTTAATACTTGGCTGAAGATTGGAGGCTCTAGCCTTAAACTGTAGAAATGCAAGATGCATTTGGAGAGAGAAAGAGAGAGATGAAGATGCTTAACTGCTTGTTTGGTTGCTTTTTTGTTGTCATTTTGTTTTGTTTTTCTTTTTGCTTATAAACAAGAGAGTGTAATTGGTGAGTTTCCCTGATGGCAAGATACTGCTGCTTGCAGCTCCAGTAACTAAATAAAGCGCTTTGGTGTCTCTTCTGCAAATGAAACACATGTCAGTTTGTTTTGAGGGCATGAACCTCAGCTTTCCTGATGGAGAATTAGTCTGCCTGCGCAGTGTATTAGTTGGTTTTTAAGACTTGAGCTGGAATAGCCAGGCTGCTGCTGTTGGTATAAAGCTGGAAAGAAGAATGTAGCTCTAGAGGCCACAGGAGAGGGGGAAGATGAGCAAAAAGCTGCACTTTGACACAACCTCGACAATTTAATTTTTTTTCTGCCATTTGAAATGACACCATTTTTTCTGTAATCATTAGCTCCCAGAGCTTGCATCATCTGAAACCTTATTAAAAAAAATTAATAGGGTGTGAATATGTGACTTGAAACTCTCCTATTAATTATTGCAATTTAGTGCACTGTTTCTCAGTGTACTTGTTAATGTTTTTGAGTTAATGAGCAAAGTTCTCCTTAATTTATCAGTCTTGACAATAGAAATTTAAAATTTTGTTTTCTTTAGGCAAGGTAGAGATATCCCAGAATAATTAGCATTAGAAGATAAACTGAACACGTGCATTTACTGTCTTGGAAGAGTTGAATGAACACCTCATGTCTAAGGGCATCGGTGTCACTGTGATAATGGGGAGCAACAGGCAGTCTCGTTTCTTGCTTTAGAGCCTGCTAGACAGTAATGGATTGACAGGTGTTTAAGTTTGGGTTGGCACTGCTTCTTCTTAGGCATTTGCCCGTATTTGTGTACATACACTGATAATGTGGACACCTAACAGGGCTGTATGTAAACAAATAATACCAAACAAAAAAAACTTCCTTGCTGTGATAAACATCTTTCTTTTTAACCTAATGAAGTTATGTAAAAAAAAAAAAAAAAGAAAATTAAAAAGTTGTTGCCATAGTATTTAACTTTTCTTGGCCACTTTTTTTTTTTTTTTTTTTTTTTTTTTTGGCTAGGGACACCCAAAGATGAGACTATACGTGTATGTTTAGAGGGCTTTCATAGGAACTGCAAAGCCGAGGGAAAAACGTGTTTACGCTGTGTTTGATTGCTGCCTTCCGCTTTCCTCCTACCCGGCAACCACTTCTTGAAATCCCTCTTCCTGGATGGTCTTATTTCCCTTCTAAGCGGTCTGGCATCCCAGGGGAGCGGGGCGGGGTGGGGTGCTGGTTGCTTTTGAGGAGCCGGGCTCGGAGCTGTAGTTTGATGTACTTCCACATTCGTGTAGAGGCATCAGCGATGATGATGTCACCCGGGAGCGGGATTGGCTGGCTACCTGCCACTGCGGGGAGGACATGGAACGAGCGGAGCGGGGAGGGCATGACGTTATCTCTTTGTCTGGCTCTTGCACCCGCCGCCGATGCCGAAGGTCGCTTGCCCGGCCGGGGAGTCGGTCAGCCTGCCAGCAGCGGTGGGAAGGGGACTGTGCCAACCTGTTGAAAAGCAGGAAGTAGCCCTGCTTTTCTCCTCCTTGCCTTAGCTGAGCTAGCTGGGAATAGCTCATATGTCTGGCTAGCGATATTTCTGTAGCTAGTTCTACCTTTGCTATTTATTTAGCTATATGTAGGTGTATAGATGTTTATACACGTATGAAATGTGAGGGCAGCCCTTGGATGCTTGGCACCTAGGGGCAAGTGGAGTTGCTCACACATTTTATGCATCGAATGGGTTGGCTTAGGTGGAGTGTTACTGTGGCCCTGGGACCTCAGTTGTGAGGTGGTAAAAATACTGTGTTCTATGTTGTGCTTGAATTGGGGTAATGGCTTGAAACCGAGAGTAGGTTTAGATTAGGTATTGGGAAGAAATCCTTTACTGTGAGGGTGGTGAGGCACAGGAACCAGTTACCCAGAGAACTTGTGGATGCCCCATCCCTGCAGGTGTTCAAGTCTGGGTTGGATGGGGCTTTGTGCAGCCTGGCCTAGTGGAAAGTTCTGCCTGTGACAAAGGGGTTCGATCTAGATGATCTTTGAGATCACTTCCAACCCAAACAGTTCTGCAATTCTATGATTCTGAAATCTATAGAGTTTTTATAATTTTCATCTTCATAACCTTGCTTACACCTGTCTTGTCTGAAGAAGCCTCGTATGTCAAGAGCAGCTTGTTAATGCAGTGGTGAATTAATGGGGGGGAAGGAGGTTCCCTAGCCCCGGGTAGGTAAAAGGAAGGGGTGTTTTGGGGAAGAGGGGAAGGGGCACTGGGGATTGGCTCATTCGTCCTAGGATCAAGCACAGCTTCTCTACCGCTGCTTTGAAATCCTGGGGAATGAGAGTTGTTCTCCCTTTCATGGTTGGTTCGAAACCCGAGAATGATGGCGTGGAAGTTGCACCACTTAGAGAGAAAGCAAAGGGTTAAGCGCTGCCAAGTACGAGCCCAGGCGGAAGGACGGGCCGCAGAACCCCCTGGGTCGGTCCTTGTGACACTTCTAGGGAGTCCCAGGACAGCTCTGGCGTTGGGAGGGAGACATTTCCCTTGGGCAGGCCGGTATCAGCTGGCGGGAGCCGAGCGGCGTGTGCGGGCCGGCCCGGGCCGCGCCTGTGCCCGCGGCGGGCGGGGAGCCCCGGGCCGCGGCCCCGCCCGTGCCAGCGCCGCTGGGCCCCGCCGGGCAGAGCCGGGACCGGCAGGGCCGTGCTGCTGCTACCGCCGCACCCGGGCTGCTGCTGGCCGGACCGGGGCTCTCCGGGCCCGCCGCCGGCTGGTGCTGTGGCTGGGGAGGAGCAGGGATGTGCTGCCCCTCTCCTTCCCTCCTGAGCCCGGTCCCGCCTAAGTCGGATTTGTAGGCAGCTCACCCAGTGAACGGCTGCCTTAAGGGCTTTTTTTGATCTTTTGCAACTAGTGGAAGAAGCATTTTTAGCATTGCTGCGGTTAGATTTTAGTTTTTCACATCCAGCAGTAAGCTTAATGTGAAGTTTGGCTTGCACCAAATGAGGACGCTCCTGGAATTTGTGTCAAGATAAGGTCTTAACTGGGTGTTTGCTTCCCTTCTGATTTTATTTTTTTTTTTAATGCAAAAAATTACCTGTGACCTAAAGACAATTGTTCAATACTTTTGAAATTTTAAAATCTCAATCATCTGATCATTCATTTGTAATTTTGCTATTGAGACTGATCTATGTTAACTTGCTCAGTCACTTTCTCTTTTGTTGTGTATGTCTGTGTTTCTAAAGACATCTAACACTTTAACCATTTTGAGTGTACTGTTACATCTCACGGACATTGTAATTGTCTTGTGGCAGCAATGGCTTGGGTGGAAGGATGTATTTGTGGGAGTTCTGAGGCATAACAGGAGTGCACCAAAAGATGAGAATTAGGGATGATACTCTTAATTGCCCTCAACGAAGGCTGGAGTGACTTTCTAAGAGCCTTGTAATAGTTAATTCATAGTGAAGGCTTCTTTTGTTGATCTATGTTGCAGCCTTCCAAAACTGCATGTAAATGATGTGTATTGTCTAACTGCTGGCTCGTAAAAGGAAGTGATGTAAGATGTGATCGTTTAAATGCTGATTTGAAAGTAAATTAAAACTTGGCTAAATGTTTTCCCACGCTAAGGATACCCTATTTTTGTCTTAATGGACTTTCTGTCTTACAAGGTGACTGTGTTACAGGGGTAGGAAGATAGGACAGCTCTTGGTATTCTCCAGTAACTCAGTTAAGGGTGTTTTTTCTGCTCGCTCTCCCCTTTGTTCCTCTCACTGCTAAAGGGACATCATTGTGGATTCAAATGATTTTGTTAAACATGAATACAATTCCAGTCTTATCACTATAAAGACAAACTGTACTGGGGATCAGTGAGGTCACTGGCTTTCAGGAACTGGTCCAGACCAGCTCTCTTAAGTATGAATTGCGCTTCTTCCCTTACTCCTGATTTTTTGTGGATTGTGTTGCAAAGTGAGACCTTCCTGTTTTAGAAGTCGTGAAGGACCAGGCAGCGGCTGGAATACTGGTATTTCTTTGGGTCCTGCAGATAGATGTTTACTTTCCTGTCCTCCCCTAAACTGACTGAACTTTTGACCAGTTCTCCATCACCCAAATGCTTCTTAATTAAATATACAAAAGCTAGGCAGGTGGCCAGTGGGGATTACTGGTATTTATTTTTATTAAAAGAAAAAAAAAAAGAAATAGAGAAAAGAAAGCAATGTGCCAGTTGTGGGTAACCACATGTCCCTCTTGTTCTTTTTCCCCCCAGCCCCATCTGTCTGTTTGCAAAATCTGGGGTTTTTGTAAACTCCTGGGGCAGGGACTCCTTATTCTGAACTAATTAAAAGAGTCCCAGCATTCTGGGACTTTGGTGTATGCAGAGCTTCTAGGTGGATGGATGTAACAAGATCCAGCCCAGAGTTTTGTGCTGACTCCTAGACTTTTTTTCAGCTTTCTATAGGAAGATATTTCAACTGGTATGGATAAAATTTCAGTTGAAGTAATCTGGTACTCTCTCCTTGCTTTTTGCATGTGTGGGCTCTCTCCCCCTTGGCAATGGTAGGGGTTGTTTCCCTGGGCTTGTATGGGTGGATGGTTTTCCCCATCAAAGTCTCTTCTTGCACCACGCATGAGGAAGGTGAGCTTCATCTATACGGCCTGGAGTAGGGGGTCTTAGTCATTGTGGGATAGTGAAGAAAGGAGAAACCCAGGAATGTACATCTTCCATTCCTTACTTAATTTTTATTCTCTCCTATAAATATCATGTAGTTTGGTGACATGTTGTCTGAATTCCAAGCACCAGAGCCTTGGCCTGATAGTGCAGAAATCCTTTTGGTCTCTGTGATGATGGCAGGTCTGCACCTCCCACCCAAAGGAGTGATGTAGAGGAACGTCCCCAAAGGCAATGAAACATTATAAGAGGTGCTCACCCTTTGCATTTCCTTGCCTTCAGCATATACATTTTTTAGTATAAATTTTTGGACTATAATGGTAGCTAACTTTTCTCATGTGGTCTAGCATGTGTTTGTATATACACATTATGTCCTAGTCATCTTTTCAAGTGGTACTTGCTGTTGCAAGAGCCATTTCAGCTTAGTATGTTGTATACCTACCCTCCTGAGATCTGTTTTCTGTGGAGGAAAGTGGTATTTTTGTTTTTCCATTTTATGTTTCTGACTGTACACTCTGGCTCCACCAGGCTTTGGATGACGTTGATGTTTAAGCTCAACAGCATTGACTTGCACAATGTGAGCTTGACTATAGTCAAAGTTACAGCAAGATCCTTATCTGCATCCTTATTTTAGGTCTCAGCCCACAGAAAGTGGTGGGAAGAATTTAGCTTGCTTGAACGAGAGGTGGATTTGGGAGGGGATCTCATAGCTTTACAAAAGAGTTCTCTTATCAAATACTTTGTTTGTGACATGATGGGTCCCTAATTATTTCTCAGGTTAGTATGGGCTCAAGAAAAGATACTGTTGGCTCTAAAATCAAACAGCTGTGGGAAGGAGGAAGAAAAAACCCTCAAGTGTGCCTACCTCTTGGGAAGCTTGAGGCAGCTTTGATTGTAGAGGGCTTGGGGATTTTCACATTGCATCTCAGTATTATTTCCAAAGTGTATTTTCTGCCTTGGATGCATTGTGAAACACTTTCACGGAGGCACAAAAAATATGACACTTATTAAAAGCTGCAGAGTACTACTGCTGAATGGCCAATATGCTGTTGTGAAGCTCGTGATACCTCCACCTAAGCCTCATTCCTGGTCCCCTGTCATGTCCTGAGCAAGGCCTGATGCATCTCCTCCAAGGTGGCCATGGGGCCCTGTAGCCCTAACTGGTGTAGCCCTAACTCTATTTCAGTGTTAGCAAAAAAGGACAGAGCAGCCTTTTGAAAGGGGAGCAGATACTGACTGGGGACTTGATAGTATTGCCAGCAAAGCACTCCTCTGCTCTCCCAGGCTTTGCTGTCCTGCAGCAGAGTCAAATCTGCTATTCTGAGTGTAGTGAATAATTACAATTTGACCTCAGTGGTGTTGCTCTTAATTTGCTGCCTATTGGGAAATCTGTGAAAACCACCATGAAAGAAGGATGAAATCACAGAGACTGGGGAGTGGCAACACTCACCCTTTCAGAGGATATAAGCTTTAGAGGCACATAAGGATCAGATGGAGGTATGGATGGAGTAGGCTTCTCTCCACTTTACTTAGAAATTGGTGCAACTAAGTCCCATCTCTAATGCCCTGTCCAGCTCAACTGTATGGGCATGAAGGGTGTTGACGTCTTCCAAAGGTTCTTCTATGGCCTCTTGCTTGACCTTGCATCATAGTTGCAAGTGAAGGATGAAATCTATGGAAAGATTTGGAGTTAGGAAGAGATAGCAGGGCAGTTCAGAGAGAAGCAGTCTACTGAAGGTGAATTTACAGAGGAAATCAGAAGATGAAGGAGAACATGGCTTAAATGTAGTGAATGAATTAGAGGATTGTTCATAGTTGTGGGGAAGAAAAAGTGAAGTGGGGCTTAATATAAGAAAAAGTGAGGAACACCTTAGTTGGTAGTAGAAACATGTTAGCACATGTAATTTATATTAAAAAATATATTAAAATATATAAAATATATATTATGAAAGAGATTAGCTTTTAGCCGTGGCAGCTCACTAGTCAGCCAGGCTTTGGGTTTATGCACACCAGGGGAATGTTTATTGACGCAGGTTTTTGTGATGATTTCAGCATAGCCCAGGCTGAGGAGACCTCCTTTAGCTCACCTAGCTGTGTTGTGACTGTGTGCCAGAATAATAAGGATGTCTTTTGGGGGAGATAGTTTCACACTCATGGCAAAATGTTTCTTTCCCACTGAAGCCGCACCTCCCTGGATTGCTCTGGCACTGTGGCTGTCACTATCACCACTGTACAAATAGGACACTGCAAGTGCCAACAGGTCTTGATTGGCCTGTCTAGCAATAAAACAGCTAACGTGGTAAAACTCCTAACATGGATGCAGTTATACTGGTATTGTAGGGCTTATCTAGTATGTCTCTCTCACCTCGCTTTGGAGCTGTCCTGTTGCGCATTGATAACAATTGCTCTCTGTGCAGTGATTGCAGTGACTCACAACTTTGTACCTGCGGCTGAAGGAGCCACATGAACTGTGGTCACTCTCTTCCTGGAGCAAGGTAGCACTACCCCTGGAGAAGGTCTGCTGTGGGCTGTGGTCAGGATGTGGCTGCTGGGGCTGTTGGTGGTGTGCCACCGACGTTTGTCTGCTTTCTCCCCTGCCCCTGTGTGCCTTGAGCACCCCAGTAGCTCTGGGGCTGCTGGCGAGGTCCACTTGCCTAGTGTTCTTGTCATCACCCTGGTTGAGAAAGTTCTGAGATCCATCCCTCTGGCCACCATAGATTTGCAGCTCCACTCTGTACCTGCTTCCGAAGGTTTTCCTTCTAGTGCCGCTCTGCTCAATGGGAATGCATGTCCATGCATCTGTCCATGACATTCCTCAGCTTCTTCTTTGACTACTCACTCCGTGATATCTTAATCTCCAAAACAGCTTTTCGTTTCAGTTTGTTTGTCCATGGAGTTCCCCTTAGTTTCACTGGGTATTTTAGGGCTCTGAAAGTCGTGCAGGTTTTATGTGTAAATGTTTGGGTTACCATCTTTTAATACTGTACCAGTTCATGGTATGGTCCATGGAGTTGTTGGCTCCTGTGTGTAGTTCCTGCACTGGGAAACTTCACCAGAGAACAGAGGTGAAATGGGAAAGTATTACTTTGTTAGGTAAAAGAATGGCAGCAGCTCAAAATAATCGGTTGCATCAAATCTGTTTTATTAACTTCCTGTGGACTACCAAGGCAATAGTTTACTCTTTCTGGTTTACCCCAAAGCTGATGCACTCTGGGACTGGCACTGTTAAAAATTGAAGTCTTAAAAATACGACAATTTCAGTTAAGCTCTGGCAGTTTCAAGAGCTTCTTCCCAGGATTGAGAGAGTAGCTGAAGGGAATGACAGTGGGCAAAAGTTCATGATTCTAATTTAAACTCTAAGCTCAAAACAAAATAAACTTGTCTCAAAACTTGCTCCCTAAACTTTCAGCTGTCTAATGGTATTGGGTTGTTTTGTTTTCAAACACAGAAAATAAATGCTTAAGGTCTATGGGTCTTGATATGCTATCGTAAAGTATTCTTTGCCTTGCTTGGGTTTATGTATCTTGGAGTCAGGGACCCCCCTTGTTTTGGTTCGTTATTTTCCTTTATTTTTGTGATTCCCAAATGAAAATCAGTAAAAAATTTAAAAGGAAGCACAGCTATACCCATCTTACAAGGCTGTTGTCAAGAGGGAACACTTGTAATTGAGTTATTAACCCTTACAGATAGGGGTACAGAAAGAAAATCAAAATGCTTGTGAACCCTTAGCTGTAGTCCACTACCATGAGCTACTGCAATAATCAGAATAATTCTTGGAGGAACTGGTGCAGCAGAGTTTTCAAATAAAAATGAGGTATTTGCTGACTGGAAGCCCTAATTAAATTTGTTTTGTGCTTCCCAAGAAACTGATAGTGCTGTGTATCTCGAGTTGTATTATGGTGGCCTGATGGGTGAAAAACGCATTTTGTAGTGAGAGCTGCTTTTACACGCAGATGCTTGGTAATGTACAGCTTGTTTCTGTGCAGTGGGCTTGGATGGTACTTTTGAAGGTGCTTAAGTAGGTGGGCTGCTTACTGTCCGTTTGCTGTCTGATCTGTGCTCTTGGACTCAGTGGAGAGAAATAGGACATGGGAATGCTCTCGGGAGGTAACTACCATAGGATGAGGTAAATCGCTCTTTACCTGAGTCTTTGTCTGTTAGTTAAAATGGGAACTTTTGATGAATGTCTGTCTTCTGAAAGTCTTAAGATTAGTCAGGTTCACCCCACTCTGTACCATGCATGTAAGCAACTCTTCCAGTCCACGTTCTTTGTGGGGTATATAGTGGGAGTGAAGATGCCTTTGTAAGTGCATATATGAAAGTGTGTGGCATGTAAAACCCCACTTGCCCATCATGGAAGGGAAACATCAATTTTCTCAAAAAAACCTTTTAAGTGACCTGTTTTTGCATATACCAAGAGGTGAATGTGTTTGCTCTCAGGTAAGATTCTCTGCACTCTTATATGAAGTATTGTAACTTACATGAGACAGTTTTTCTCAATCAGATCCCTCAGAAGTTTTGCAGAAATAAATCTACCAGTGTTAAAAGCACTCATTGCCTTGTGTCTCCTCTCTGTGCTTCAGCAGTAAGCACTGGGTTCTTTCCTGTTCAGGTAGATTATACATCTCTAGAGAATGCATTTAATATAGGTTACTGTTTATCAGGTGAGAATTATAGAGGTGCTTTAGCTTTTTGATGATGTTGATAAGAGTTGTAATGAAGTACCTGACATTCAAACTGGTTTTTTTTAAATGTGTGCTTCTCTGTAAGGTGTCCTTTGCAATCAAACCTGTTTATTTATTTTTTAAAATTTATTTTCTCCACCTGTATTGTTGTATTGCTTCTTCCTATCTGTAAATTCAGCTAATAGAATTTAGTCTGGTTGTGAATCTTGTGTTTAAATCTCAACCTGTTGTAAATCCAAGTATCGCTTCTTTAATTAACACTTGGGGTTTTTTGAGGCAATATCCTGGCTATTCCTTCAGCAGCTACAGCGGACATTCCTGAAGTACTTGAAGTTTCAGATTCTGCACCATTTGTTAAACTGAACTTTCAGTTGCATGGTAATCTCCTGTATAAACACAGAAGGAAGTGGAACTCTCAAGTGCTTCTCTGATACTTAAGTTATCCACTGTGCTTTACTTCAGGGTGAGGAGGTGAGAGGGAACTATGGTGGGGAACTGATGTAATTTATTCCTAGCCACCCAGGAAATACATGACAGAGGTACATTCTAAACCTCTGAACACGGAATAGTTACGTGATTTAATCAAGAGAGATCCCTTCTTTTGCCTTAGAACTGGCTGGGATCAGTTTTCATGCTTACCCATGCTAAAGAGAGGGAAGACTTTGCATGATGACCCTTTGATCTCTTAAAAACTGCCCAGAGAAAGGGTCTAAATATCCCTGGGTGACTAGGTGGGTGGATCTCATAGAGTCTCATGGTACTCCTGCTTGTTTTATTTGTATTTGTGGTGGAATTATGTGCTGGCCTGCAGTTGCTGAGGTTTCTGCTTAGCTGTCTTTTGCAGAAAGGCCTGAACTGAATTGCTCACATTTAACTGTATTGCTGTCTGTAACGGAGGTGAGGAAGGTATTAGGTTATTTTACCATGACTAAACAGCAGCTTTAATACCTTTAAAATTGGTATATTGACATTTATGAGCAGATATCACATTAACAGTGATAGCTTCAGGGGCCTTCTGCTGCCTATGAGAGCCCTTGGTTGCTTTAGAAAGCAAATAAATAAAATTTTAAAGGTACCCTAACACAGCTAAGCATGTTAAATCAAAAATGCAAGGTGATGCTATATCCCTAGATTATCCTGTCAACTACTGCTATTTCAGTAGATGAAGTTAATAATGTACTGTTGCAGGGGAAGGAACAAAAGGTGCATCATTGAGAACTAAGGGGGAGCCTGGAATATGAGAGCTTGTCCTGGGGTCTGTTTGGAGTAGTCCCTGTGCTGCAGAGTTGGGGTTTGGAAGAGCTGGCATGACTCCAGACTCCCTTAACTTGTCGCCTTCGCCTGTGTTTCTGGTGTGGTCTTGTGGGAGAAGAAAGAATGTCAGCCTATTAATAGTGACAGCACAGGCTTTGTCATCTTCATCTGTTAAAAATCACTGGAATGCTTTGAACAACAAATAAATGAAAAATATTTTCTTTTTTTCCCTTTTTTTTGTTTTTTTTTAATCTGAGTGTTGTGAAAGGTGTACTTTGTTCTTCTTTTCCCCTGTGTGGAGCACACTGGAATTCTCTGCTCTGACTTGTCTTTTGCGACTGTGGAGAACACTCTGTACAGCCACCCCTGTGCATTTTCACCAAGAGTTAAGTTCTGGGGTGATGACAAGTGAATATGGAGAAAATGTTTCAAGTCATGTGAAAGAAATGTTACTTGCTGAATAACTTGGGTGTTAAAAGAAGGAATGGGAAAAGCTTTTCTTAGCCTTTTTGCAGTCTTATATGGCAAGGAATGAAAATCTTTAATATTGACCTAATTTTATTTGTATTTAAGATCAAAGAGCCCTTGTGAATGAGTTGCTTGTCTTGTCTGTCAGTGGCTTTATGGTCTTCTGAATGGCTTGAGGCACTAAATCAGTTCTGAGTAATGCTACCTTTCCTTAGGTTTCCTCTGAGGTAGTGGAAGAGTGCGCTAGTCTCTTCTTCAGGAATAAAGATACTTTCATTATCGAGAAGACTTCTTCTGGCTAATTGGCGAATTTGGAGGTGCCTTCTCATGGACCAAGTGTTGTGGCAATGCTTGTGCTGGGCTTTGGGAAAGGATGAGAGAAGTGGGCAACGAAACCACTGTCATTGACCCTGCCACTTTCTTCACAGATCAAGTCCTTGCTGTGATCATGGCTGGCTTCAGAGTGTCCTCATCTGCTGCTGCTCTGCACCTCTAAACTCTTCGCTAACAGAGTGTGTAGTCAGTGTGTGCTGGTGTTGCAAGAAAGCATGTTTAGTATACATATGCTGTGGTTGCACTGGTTATGTGGGAAAGGGGAAGGTTTTATTTTGTGCTCCCCATCAGAAGGATGTCCTATTGCAGAAAGGAGAAGGGAAGGTTAGGCAGACAGATGGAACACCTTGGGTGGTATCTGATTGGTTTATTCCTGCAGGAAGAGGGATCCTGTTGGCTCACATGATTCAGAGCTGTGCTGAAAGCACTGGGTCTTGGAGATACCTGGGATTGCTGGAGAATCTCTTGACCCAGCAGCACCATAATTGAATTTTAATCTTTCTCTGTAACTCAGATAGGAGAAGATGGGAAAAAGAAATGTGAACAGCATTTCAAATCTATAAAGATGGCATCAAAGTAGTTTGTAGGTCTTTGTGAGTTTGGAAAGAAAGCCATTAGATGAGTATTAAAGTGTTTTGTTACTGCTAAAATCTGTTCACCCTGTAGGATTCCTGTGCTTAGGAAAAGACAAGATTCTTTTTAAGGGAAGAATCCGAAATGCTCTTCCTTCTTCTTTAAGAATTCTTTTTGTGGGTGCCATTGTCTCAGCTGTTGGCTGTTGTGAAATGGCACATGTAGATGAAAACCCACTGAAGAGGGTGTGGGTGGTACGGTACCTCTGGGGTGGTGGTCGTGTCTGCTGAGCCTTGACTGCTTGTGGATCTCTCAGTGGTGATGGATGCTGCTGACTTGACAGTGCTGCTTCCCACCTCCTCTGCTCAGAGATGGTGCTCATTTGTGGGAGTGAGAGGTGCCCAATAAATGGGGAATATCACAAAGCCACTTGTGTTGCTGAAATTTACCAAAACCTGTCCTTTTGTCAAGGTTAGCTGAAAAGTTTGGGTTGCGTTTTTCTCGCAAGAGCTCTTGGTTTAAAGCTGCATTAATTGTGTGTCAGTTACCATATGTGTTGCGATAATAACCAGGAGTGGAAAAGACTAGTTTTATTTCAGTAAACATTTCACCTAGTAAAATTTTAATAGCTTGTCCATCTTCAAAGGCTGTTTCTTTTTCTCCTGTGCAGATTGTGTGCACCCAGCAGCAGTACAGAGTGTTTCCCTGAGAGATGTGTTTATAACCTGACCTTGAGATGCTGCTCTTTCCAAGGTGCAGACAGGGCTGTTCCAAAGATGCTCAGTCCTGAGTTTCTTTGCAAGGCAGAGATTGAGTTTGCCTCTGCTGTGCTGGATTTTGTGGGTTTCTTTTAATAGCTACTATGGAAGCTTTGACAGATGATAAAAACAACATGCTGAAATGACTTGGGACTTGTGCCTGAATCACAGCCATCAGCAAAACCACCTCATTTCGGGAACAGTTCTGCGTGACAGCAGAAAGTCTTGTGAGCACCCAAGCCAAACTTCTCTTCAACAAATACGGGATTTCATGGTTTGAATGTTTTGAGGGAAATACTTTTTAACATCTTTGCTGTCTTAGGCCAGCAGGAATGGAAACCTCAACAGATTATGAAACCACCTGTGTGCTCATAATTTAAGAAATTTAAATGTCGTTTGAGAGATGAAGAAATATGGAATAAAAGAGCATGAGAGAAGCAATTCCTGTGCAGAGTTGAGGTGTGTATTGGTTTAGCTTAGATTTTTTTTTGTCAAGCTAGAAGTACTTTGACTGTCCAGGAGCAGACCCTGTCTGCTGAAGTCAGAAGAACTGAAGTGAGTGTCAGCCTGGCACTGGAGTTTGTGGTTAGAGCTGTGTGGGCAAAGGCTGGCACATTTTTGGTCTGAGATAATGTTCACATGTCAGACTTGAGAGAAAGAAGTATTCTTCTAGAAATAACACTTTTCAGAAGTGCCTCAGGTCCTTAGCTTCTTTGACTTATTCTTTAATCTTTTCTTCTATAATGAATTTTGTAATTTTGCTCTTTTCCTTAGCGGTGGCAGGTTTCTCCCCCTTTGTGTGGTTTGTTTTGTCTTTGCTGTCTTCCTTCATAGTCATCTAATGTGGGTGAATTCTTCCTGCTAGTCTCCCTTCCTCTAAACTCTGCTCGTCATCCTTAGCATTTCTTCCTCTGGGCTTATCTGAGGCTTTTTTTTTTTCTTCTAAAAGTAACTAACAAATAGAAATGATATGGTTAAATCCACATGACGTCTGGTATGTTGGCTATAGTTCTACCAAGATGAATGAGGTATATTTGTTTTTACATTATTGTGTCGCTCCACATGCATTCTGTATCTTCTTCAGGCTTTTTTTTTTTTTGTGGTCTCTTTTTACCCTGGATTTCTGAAGAAATCAAGCTTTGTCCATTTCAGTCAGTCCTCAACACTTCTTCCACCTCAGGGCTGACTTCAGCTGTGTTTTGGTTTGGGTTATGGGTCTGAAATCCAAACAAGTTTCACAAAAAAATAGATGACTAGGTAGATGGGGATAAGAGAGCCTGTTAGCTCTTCTCCTTCCCCCTGCTTCTGAGTTAAACCCCCTCATTATTGGTCGTTGGGAAGGTGTGTGCCCAAGCTTCAGGTTACCCCTGCTTGCAGATCTGGCTTCTGCGCCAGTGAGGTATTTATTTTTATCCTGGTCTTTCAGAGAAAAAGGGTGGTACCATTTTCTGAAGTTTGGGTGTTCCCCATCAGTCGAGGAGCTCTGAGGGGAGATGCTCTCTGGTCTCTCTCAGGGTTTCTGTCTCCACTGGGATTGAAGATGTGAGATTTGGATGCGCTCACTAAAGTGCATTGAAAGTTCACTGGGATTGAAGATGTGAGATTTGGATGTGCTCACTAAAGTGCATTGAAAGTCTTTGTCTAGACAAGGCACGCTGCCCTTCACACATGCTAAGTTGGTGTGGTTTAAAGCCTTGGGTATTTAGTGTGTGCTAACCTCGGGAGGTAAATCCAGGGCTAGACAAGCCCCCTAAGGAGGCTGTGGACAAGGTGGGGATTTATTTGCATTTGCTGTCACTTCAGCTGGTGCCTGAATGCAAAACTAGTAGTAAGCAGTCATAAACCCTGGATGCTTTTTCTCTTGTCAGCTCCTGTCTGAATAGGGGCATTTTCATGACCCATGCTTGTTTGCTCATGTTTCTCTTTTAAGGAAAGCAGTTAAACTAGGCAATAACCACCAGTAATTCAGTGCTCTGTTAAGCATGTAATAAAGCAAGCCCCAGATTACTCTTAGACACTGCCACCCTTTGTTTCTCTCTTGGTGGGGAGGTGGGAAGAAAAGGGGCACATCAGGGTTTTGGTGTGGGGAGGATAAAAGGGCACCAGAGAGGAGAGGTGTGATGGTGAGGGTGCTCCTGGGACAGGCACCACCATCCTACCCAAAGAGTGCAGGGTCAAACCCCCAGCCTGTGCTCTCTGCCTGTCATGGCAAAACATTGTCAAGTCTGCTTCAAATTTGTTCAAAAACGAGTTGCAGCCCCTTGTGATTGGTGCCAATTCAAGTACGGGTCTCATCCTTCTTGTTTAATCCAAGAGCAGCCCACCTGTGGGCTAGCCAGTAGCTAATTCTATTCTGCTCTGCTTGCAGTCATTGCTAAAATACAGCCTTCCACTAAGTTATTGAGTGGACTTCGTTAGAATTTTTGTTTTGGTTTTGTTGTTTGGATTTTTTTTTAAATAAAACTACTCCATGCAAGTGTTGGTACAGAGTTGAAACAAAGCAAAGGCTATAACCAATGTGTGGATACATATGTAGGACACATGTATTATAGAGTTCTGGGAAACTCTTACTGTAAAAAACAAAACTGAAGTGCCATCTTATCTCTGAACTGCCCCTTTAAGCCTAAAACACAGCCTCTGAAAATCAGCTTGCTCTTTATAAAAGAGAATGGCTTCAAACTATTTCTCTCTATGATCCTGCAAAAAGCATTTCCAGAGGGTACCTTTCTTATACTAACGCAGAACAAATTCTAGCAAAGCATTTCACTTTCTTCTCTCTTCAGATTTATGAAAATGAACTCCATCATGACTTTTCAAAGTGTGGGTTTAAGCAGAAACTCTCAAGGCATTTCAGTGCTGGTTCTGATGCAGCTGTTAGTTTAAGAAATCTCTTTTTAAACTGGGGGTGGCTGTTAATTTTATTCAGTAGAGGAAAATGCAGTGTTGAGTTGGATAAACTGTAGTTTAGCTGATACTTAATTTTGAGATTGGGTGTGGCAGGTAAAAGGACGTTCTATCAGAAACACGAAAGGAGAAAGACTGGTTTAAATTTTGTTACGACAAATTTTTAACAATCTTTTCTAAAATTTTCTCCTTTTGCATTGTAAATTACCAGCACTGACATCCAGGAGAGCACTCTCACCCCCTGACATCCTGCTTTGACTTCTTTATTGCAACACTTCTGCCTTTTCAAAGTGTTTTGTGACATTTAGATACCCAGCGAAGTTCACTGTAGGACATGTAATATACATGAACTTTTATTTCTTGGGCTTCTAGGTGCAAGGAGGTGCCTAGTGGCTGTGTAAATGCTGAATGGCAGTCTGTAAGTCAGTAGGTGCTAGGCAGCTGTTAAAGAGGAAGTGGGGGAATCGAGGGAGGAGGGCAGGTTGTCTCTGTGGGTCTGCCTTCATTAGCTTGTCTTGGAGCTTCCACATGCACTGTCACCACATCCTGTCTCTGGCTCTGTGGGTTAGTCCGTGTGATTGTCCCCCTGAGACTGTGTGGGCATCATGGCCTTAAGAAATGGTCCATTTAATTTGTCTAGATCATAATAGCATTTGATGGGGGAAGCTTTAAATGTGGAGTTACTGTCTTTGGAGCCTGGAGCTTAGTCACAGTTTTCCTTGCTGGTTGTGTTTCTCTTCCCCAGATGTGTTCAGGGTGATCCACTCCATGCACAGGAGTGATGCTTTCCCCTTGGGAGCCCTTCACCCCTTTGCTTTGATTCAGACTCTGCTGCCCAGGAACTGCTTTTCCTGTCCTTCCCAGGCATGGAGTGGATGGGAGAGTAGGGACAGCAGGCTTATTATATTCAATTTCCCAGCCTACCAGGTTTACCAGATGAAATAAAATTAGTTATCTATTCAGAATTTTTTCACCTCATGGATGGACTGAGAAGTGTGTAAGGGTGTCTATGGCTTTGTGCCATACAGTGAGGTGTGGAGGATTAAGAAATTGCTGTAGGTCTCATCTCCAGCCTTCCACATGCTGATTGCCTCTCTATCCCAGATTCAGTGTTTTAGGTGCTGGATAGTAATGCAGTGGTCTCCCTGGTAGCAGCAGGCAGCAAACTGTAAAAATCAAAACTCTCTCACTTGGAAATCTGCAGTTTTGAATGTACTCACAATAGCCTTTTTCCCCTCAGAAAAACCATAATTGCATCTATTTTTTAAGATTCCCTCCTTTCTCCCCCTCCCCCACCCCCCAATCCCCCCTTGATCTCCAAAGAGGTGACAGTTGTGGAAGGATTGAGCCAAGTCTGTTTTTTTAAGTATTAGGAGGTACTTAGAGCAGTTTCTGCTGAGACCACCATCTGGACAAAGATTCATCTACTGAGGAGCTGCAGCGGTTCCAGGGGAAGGCCGTTCACATGGGCTGTGTGTGGCACCAGCAGGCTGAAAAGGCAGTAAGGGAAGATACAGGGTGCTCTGTGGTTACTTTAGGACACTGTGTTTCTTGAAGTTTTTTTTACTGAATGAAAAAAAGCAAGCAGTCCTTGCAGATGGGCTTGGTGCTGACCTCTGTAATGTACTGGATAGACAAAAGACTCTAATCATTGTTAATTGCTCCTGTATGGTAAATTCACTGATAATATAGGTGCTCAGGTACTTGGGAATCACCTTTTCCTTCCAGTAATTGGTCCTGTACCTGTCCCATACAGGAATTGCTGAAAGCAGCTTAGGTTCTTGGGAAGAATTGAAATTGCAGCATATTTCCAACCTGACCCCTTGAAGTGTTTGGCTCTTGCCCTTGGACATGGATCTTGTTAGTCCTGCTCTGCTGAATTTAACTGGCTGTGTTTAATGCTCTCTCTGCTGGAATTGATTGAAGATTAGAGCTGCGTGGACACACCACACGTCCCACTCTGGGGGCATTGTACTGGTGGGGCTTCACATTTAGACACCGAAAGGATTAAAGGGCATGCTTTGGAAAGATAATACTTCATCTTGCTGATAAGCAGCACCGAGCACACAGGATGGAGAGGGGGTTAATGCCCCTTTTACCCAGGGTCTGTTTAAAGAAAGGCAGTAATTTAGCTAAAATATACATCCACAGTTCATTTCTGTTTGAACTGAAATTATTGAGTAAAGAAATGCATCCTGGGAACAGATTAAGCTGTATGCTGGGAATGGAGCACATTTCTCTCAAGCTCAGTTGACAGCAATACACTTCAGGGCTTTCTGTATTAAATATTTGATAAATCTCTAGTAGACTTGAATTCTGTGTGGTTTTAATTACTTTTGATTTTTTAAGTCTGCAGGATTCTGACATCTTTTTTATTGTGATCATTTTCCATCATGAAATGAGCACTTGGGTATAATCATTCGTAGCCACATCCTGATGATGGGCAGAGCCATCCCTGTGGAGCTGGCCATAAGGCTATATTTTCAGGACCTCTGGGAGGTCCAGAAAGCTCTGGTCTTGAAATTTATTGCTTCAGAAATACTTGGTTAACTTTGTATTATCATAAGGTTGGTTTTATTGTTATTTCCTATACCTTATTAAAAATCTATTATTAAAAGTGCAAACATATGTATTTCCTTGTAATGAATCCTTTCTTTTTCTGCTGTTAGCAGCAGTTTGCTATAGGATTGTTAGCAGGCAGTGCTTTCAGGCATGGTGGGATGGGGAGTGAGGAGGAGGAGTAGGAGGAGTGATGGAGAAACATTTGCTCCTCCTATTAAAAAAAAAATCAGAAAATATTTAGGGATTTGGTTGGCTGGTTTGTTTTTGTTTGTTTGTTTTTTTAAGCTGGATTCTCTTATTCTCTTACTATTATTCTCATAAGACTTGAGCTTAATTCTCCCACGCAGAGCACATTCTAGAGCAGGAGTTTGGATCTTCTCTTGTTGAATTATATTTGGAGTGTATTTGCCCATCTGTATGTAGATGTGTGCTATGTGTAGATGTCATTGGCCTCTGTATCTGTTTGCTTTCTTCACCTCCAACTACCAGCTGGGCACAGCCCAGCCTTTTCACCTGCCCCATGCATTGCATTCCCACCCTTTGGATAAACTTGTCTTGTCAGAGAGCCGTGGGCACGGGTGACTTCTGCTGAGTAGATGCACCTGCTTTATGTCCCTGTGTAATTTATATCAGCCAGTGCGCTGGTGTTCTCAAAACACTGAATGGAGAGGAGGGAGGTCAAGGGGAAAAGAGCCCAGCCAACTCAGCCTTGAGCAGTTGCTTGTAGCTGTTTCAGGCAGCCTTTTCTTGCTGCTGCTTTTTAACTCATGTTCTTTGGGCCTGCAGACTCAGGATTGAAGAGGATAAGGAAAAAAAATATAAATCTACTCCAGAGAGAACTTGATTTGCTTATTCACAGTACAGGTATCTTTCCTACCAGAACACAGATTTTTTTTTTTTAAGGGAAAAGTTCTGATTCTGTGTGAGCAATTGTGGTATTTTGTTGTGAGTAATGAATACATTCCTGTGCAAAGCAGGACTGTTAAAAAATTATTTCACTCAGTTAGGGGTGCAGTCTGGTGTTTGGTGGTCTTTCCCCATTTCTCATTATTTTGACCAGGTCTGCAGCTATTTGTCTTTTGACGGACCCTTTCTGGAGATGTTTTCTGTGACATAATTTTTTCCCCCCTCCCTTAATGGTAGTTTCTTGGTCTCTCAAGTTTGCATTTTCCATCCTTCAGAATATTTAATACTTGAGACATTAATCTTTCTTCAGTCTGTTTTCCGTAAGGTTATAGGTATGTAAGAAATGCTGGAGACAGCTAAAACAAAAGACCTTCCCAGACAAGAAATATAATACAAGCCACCTGAGTAGCTTGGTCTCGTCCAGCTGCCCTCTAGAAAGCCTCCTTTTTTTTTCCCCTCAGCCTCAGGGCCTCCATGAAGTCTCTCCCCTCCAGATTTGCCAAGTGCTTCATTGCCTGTTAATCACCAGTAATAAAAAGCATGTTTAAGATCAGGCTTGTGTCTAGGGATACTTGTCAAGACTGTCTGTCTCCTCAGTCTCTGCAGCTTTTTTTTTTCCCAGCAGTGAGTGTGGATGGAGTGACTTGGACCCCCAAAGTGCACCTGAGTGAGAAGTTAGCCTGTAAATACAGGCTTGGCCATTTTGCTCTGACCCCCTGATTTGTGCAGGGACAGGTATTGGGCAGATCCTCATTTTTCAGGAGATATCAGGGAGGGTGTGTTGTGTATGGCTGGGTAGAGGATGTATTTGCTGCGTGCACAGCACTAGTGAAACTTCTGCTGAAGGGCTGCAGCTCACCCTGCTCCTTGCTCTGAGACCAGATGTGTTATAAGGGGGTTCTGCTGCTATGGAGCCATGGCAAGCTGCTCTCAGCATGGTTTTGGGTCATAGGGTCCTGGTCACATAGCCAATGAGGGTTGGATCTCTCAGGGCTGGTGTTAGCCATGGATGATCCTCTGGCTTACTGCAGGTTTCAAAGCTTAAGTTCAGGTGGGAAAGCCTGTTGGTGCTGTCTTCGTCCATCTCCTGCCTCAGCTGATGCTCGTCAGCACCTTGGTGTTGCTCAATGCCAGTTCAACTCCTTGTCAATTCATCTCTTGCTGTACAAGTCATTTGCTGACAAAACAAAGATCTGGGTCACTGCTCTTAAAATAGATTTGGCATTAGGCAAATTGCTCAAGCAAGCTCTCCTTTCCTCTGAGAAGGCAATGTCAACCCAGCCTCATAAGGATACCCCTAAGAAGCACAGCATCCTACTGCAGACCTGTCAATTTAGCACACACTCACCTAATACACTTTCAAAATACAATGCCCGGCTGTTTGCTCAACATTTGACTGGTGCCTTAGGGAGTGCGGGTTTCTGTCTTTACATTAATGCAGATATATGGATCACTATGGATTGTTTTGGGTTTTTTTGATTGGTTTGGATTTTTTGGTTTTGTGAGGGGGCTTTGGTGGTGGTCCTTGCAAATAATTTCTTTCTTTGTGCTTTTGCACCTGGAAGTGTGATCGGCAGGTTTAACTTTCATCTGTAACAGCCATAATAAATAATAACTGTATAAGATGATTGTTGCCTTTGCTTATAGGCAGAGTCTGGTGGTGCCACTTTCATCTTGATAACAATCATCCTGTAACTGCTTTGAACACACTGTGCCAAGGTCACATGTGGGTGCACAACCGGTCAAGGTTGAATTACTCATGAAATTAATTTTTAAGGTCACAGCCAGGCCTCTGCGGTCTGTGATCCTGAGTTTATAGGGTCCACAGTCCACAGTTTATAATTTGCTGTACCACATGCCCTTTTCCTAGTTCTGTGGGCTTCCTGGGCCTGGGCTGCAAAACGTGCTGCCTGGCAGTTTCTACTGCTTGTGCAGGGGATTTCTTCCACTTTGAAGAGGACAGCTGTTGCTGAAAGTGGGACTGGAAAACACAGATGAGAAAAGGGGAACTGGAAAGCAGATATTGGTTCTTCTTGCTCGTCAGGGTTCACCTCTCTGTGTGTATTGACATTAATGTGGGCATGGAAGGCATAGTAGCCATTGGTTTGATGAACCGTGAAGTCTGGGTGGAGTTTCCCAACTGAAGAGCAGTGTGTGAGTGCTCACAGTCAGATACAGGGAGTGCTGACAGTTCTGTAGTGTGTTAGCAAGAGCACATGGCTAGTAGGGAGTTAGGATGCAAGCTCTTCCTTTGGGATGTGATCTCTTTTTCCCTCCTAGTTCCCTCTAGCTACTGTGATCTAGGAAAGTCTTGATAGATTTCATCCTGCTCTCTTTCTGAAATTTTAATACTTGTGTGAATAAAGTCTGATTGGTTTGGGAAGGAGGTGATACAATGCATATGGCTTTGTGTGGTACATCATCATGTGGAGTGTCTCCTAAAAAGTTCCATGTCTGCACATCTAAGAATGTTGAAATACTGTTCAGGTGAAGAGAGGATGGCAGGTTACTGACAGCTCTTCCACTTGGAAGAGGAGAGGTGGGGATGCTGTTACCTTCTTCAGCCCTCTCCCAAGAGTGTACTTCCAGGGAAAGCGGAGTGCCTCAGTACTGCTGGGGGGTAGGAGGGGAGGGCAGGCTGACACGAGGAGTGGCTTTTGGTAGGGTACCAGTTTTACCCCCAGTGACGGATTGAGGAGCAGAGGGAGTCTAATACTTCTGTAAAATCTGTCCTTGATGGGAGCAGGAAGCTCCCTCCCTTATCAAGCCCACTGGTTTGTAAATCCAACCTATGTTTGTCCTGTCAGCTAAGAAAAAAAAGTTTCTTCTCCCAGACTGGGGGAAAACTCAAGGATCAGCGTGGTAACTATTAATTAAGTTTCTTTATTTACTCAGTGTTGAAATGTTACTTTGTTTCTTTTTTCCCTTAATGAGGATGCTGAAATACTAGTCAGTGATTTTAAACAGCCCACTTGGAAGGACATTGCTACTTTAGAAACTAACTCCTTTATTTTGCAGTGCTGCATTGAGGTTAGTTCTGACCTGGAGCCTAGCATTTGCCTTTTCATTTTGGATTCTTCCCACTCCCAAATCACAGATCTAATCAATTTAAACAGAAATGAAAGATTGCACACTGGGAGAAGGCTTTGTAACTGTTTTCCTAGAGGCTGGTCCTTGTCCTGGTGGAGCCTTTTTCAGTGATGCTTTGGTAGCAGAAAATACTTGTTTGCCCCAAATCATTAAGTCAGGAATATGGACTAAAGGAGGGTCAAAAATTGTTTCAGGTGGTTGTCACTCTTTTTATTTCATCTGTTCTGAAGTTTTGCTGTACCGAGCCCAGCACTAAAGCTGAGTGACCTTCAGCTGCTGTTACATCTTCGCTTGGGAGCTGAGCTCTGGGCTTGATCTTAAACATTTTATTCAGAAAGGTGAGGACTGGGACAGAGAAGCATTTGCTGGCGCATGGGTGTGCTTATGAGATCGTGTGATCTTATGATTGTCATGTGATAATACTGAAGTACTGTGATGCACAGAGTGGAATTTTTAGCAGAGTGATGCTGTGCTGCTGTACACTTCAAATTCTTGCTGTATCTTTAAAAAATAGTTACCTATCTCTATCTCTGTTCAGCAAATTAAAAAAAAAAAATTACAAAAATTATCCCAGACATGGTTGTGTTGTTTTTTATTTTCTTTTTTTTCCTAGGGGTGGCATATTCACATGGGCTAGAAAAATAGCAAAAAGCAAATAGAAGCTTGCTGGAATGGTCTTGGGGCTTGTGATCTGCTTTTAGATATTGTTCTCTTTGCTGAAAATGCTGAGCTAAATCTTAACCAGGGTTTGAATGTTGAAATCACATGAGGTGCTAATTTTGACTCAAGAGGTAAGACAACAAAAGGAAGATGTAGAGAAGGGTGGATGTAATGCAGAGATGTGGAATTAGTGTGTTAAAATCCCATGCAGAATATTCATATTCAGGCATTTCATGCAGCTTCTAAGAGCTCTCATAACCGTATTGTTGATTGGCCTCCTCTGTGTCGGTACCATGAATTTTTCAGTGTATGAGAGAACTGTGTGTACAGCACATCAGAATAATATAAATCATGCATGTTGACATACAAAAGGGATAATGCTGACTGCTCTGTCAGGTTGATAGTGTCTTTATAATCAGGACTTCCAAACCAATGTCCTCCCCTCAAAGTATGGAGCTATGACAGCTGTCCCTTGGTCATTTGTCTGTGTATATTCATTTTTAGTTCATCTATCAATCACTAGCTTTATGCAAGGCTTGATCAGGTTGATAAAAGACAAAAAAGGATCCATCTAATACAGCTCACAGTGAAAGTGGCACAGTAAGTTCCTCCTGCATGAACAGCAGTCCCCTGATATATCAAGGAGACCTGATTATACAACAGGACTAATCAGCTCTGGATGCTGCCATGAATTATGGGTTGGCTTAAGTACTGTGATACACATTTCTGCCTTAAATTATGTCAGAATCAAAACAGAAAACCAGAGCACAAAGCCCAAATGTCAACAAGGCTTATCTTCTTTAGGTCTCTGTCAGGGTTAAGGAAGAGGTTTTTTAATGTAATTATAACCTGTCTCTTCTATCCAGGCTAGCAAAAATAAACCAGGTTATATTGGAGCTTTGCTGCATAACGTTACAAAACCATGCATATTTAAATGTAGCTATTTTTGTAATATGCATTGTCCCTTAATGGGAGTAATGGATAAAGTGTGTTGACCCACTGAAACAGCTTAATATAAAGGTACAACATTTATGGAAGTTACAGTGAACCCAGCATATTTGCACTTAGGGCAGAAAAAAAGATGGAAAATAATAAATGTGTTAAAAAAATATCTGCCTGGTGTAACTCTATCCCTTTTTTTATCCTGTGGAGAGCAAATGAGTTGTTCTCCCCCTCCTTTCCTTTCTTTGTCTGTTTTCCATTTTAATTTTGCTATTTACAGTGGTGAAATTTTGGCACCTTATGCACACAGCCCCCTCAGTTTTTTTTATTTCAGATACCTACAATTAATGTCTAAGGCTTACCTGTTTACTCAGACTTAGTTGCATCTGTGGTTGAGAGATGAATGGTGCTTCCAGGTGATTCATCTGATCTGTCTTAGACCCCGATGATAAGGTGACTGGCTGAAACTAGCATTTAGATGCTCTGGCTTGGGACAGAAGTGTTTCCTCTCTCCATCTGCATGATATCCCCAGCTCAGGTCACTTTGTGAAGAGGATGAGGAGGGTGGTGTTGGTCTATTCCTGATAATTCCCAAACCAAGTCCACAGCTGTTAGGTGAGTTTTGGGGGTAGGTGTACTTGGGAGGTGGTGATTCAGACCAAGGGCTTTCAGAAATGCAGCACGATGCTGGCTGTGGAGAACTCAGCTGTTTCTTAGTTATGCAAATCCACTCCCTCCGATTTGGCTGGGAGAACTGGGTGTCTGTGTCTCCTCATGATGAGATTGCTTGTTTGTTTATCTGTATAGGATTTTCAACATTAAAAATTCTGAGTATAATTATAATAATAGATGGCATGGTTATTTCACAAACATGTGCCCTCTGCTGTGATCACATACTACATTCAGGAGCCTATGTGCCCATCTGCAGCTTTGTATCCTCTTGCCATATCTGTATTCTGGTTGTTCCAGCTTTCCTGTCCTCAAGAGCAGCAGCAGTTTCCAAGCATTAAGAAAAACAGTAATAAAGGAATGCTCTGAACATTTTTAGGGTTGTCCTGTCCAGATGCAGGTGTTGGACTCAGTGGTTCTTGTGGGTCATTTCCAACTCAGGATATTTTGTTTCTGTGATTCTAATGTGATTTAGGAAGGGGGAAATTATTAATGGATTGGTAAGAAGCAGCACTCTGTTGCCTTATTTTTGTGCAGGCTGGGAGTAGTGAGTGACACAGCCCCTGTGACATGCAAGGTGAGTCTGTGGAGGAAAGCTGGCACCTACCTTGCAAATAATTACAGTCTAAGCAAGCTTGGAAAAGGGGTGGAGTACAGGGAACAATTCAGTCTGTGAGGGATTGGTTGTACAGTGAGTTCAGCTTCTCTTGGTTCTTGTTCAATATTTCTTTTAGGGTTTTACCCTTGGAGGGTTCAGGTGACAGAGAGAGGGGATACAGCTACTCATATACTTCTCTTTGGAGGGGACTCTCAAAATTTGATTCTCGAAATTTAAACCCAGGTGTTTCTCCAGCGTTTCTTTCAGCAGACACATCAGCTGGGAGAGCTCAGCCCTTCCCCACCACCATGTCCTTGGCCAGGCTGGTACAGCCCTGGCAGCAGCTGAATTTCAGTCCCTGTCTAGCTGCACAAAGTGGCTCCAGGTGCCAGAGCAGTGGGGAGGGAGGAGGAGGGATGCTGGGCTTGGTTGTGCTGTTGAAACAAGAGCTTGTGGTTGGAGGCTGTCAGTTTGTGTAAGCTCATTTTAGGGCTTTTTAATACTGGATATCAGAAGTGTTCTCATCAGATCTGAATCTTTGCCATACAAACTCAGCTGGTTCAAATCTGTTAGCATTTATTTATTTATTTTGTTTAAACAGGTTAACTTCCTACTGATGGGGCTTTGTGCTGGTTTGGGTGTCCTCCTCCTGCAGCCAGTGGAAAGCTGGCAGGGTGTCCAAGCTTTGGCTAGTGCAAGAGTAATGTGACTGGCTGGCTGGCTGGCTGCTGGCTTCTTGCCTGCATTTTGGGGTGGGGCTGCAGCCAGCTTTCCCTGCCCCACGGATGCCTGCTGGCTGGCACTGGCAGCTGGTGGGGAAAGGTCCGACGGTCCCCAGCTGGCACTGGCGTGCTGGCACAGCCATGGCAGCGTGGTGCTTCTTGCTCGGCTCGCCTGGCCCAGGGACAGCCACCGTGGTGGGTACCCAGCTGAAAGAGGGCTTCAGCTGCCTCCCTGGGCATGTTGGGGGCACAGTGTGCTGGGCAGAATGCCCTGGCAAGGTGCCCTCTCTGTAGATGAGATCCCCACTGCCCTCGCTGGGGTGCCATGTCAGCTGGAAACTGTTATCTTGGGAGGGGGAGCACATGCGTCAACATAAAACATATTTAAAATGTCAGGCTGGAGCACTGGTGGGAGATCCCTCGAGTCTCACCTGTGCTGTGAAGATAATCATCCGGGCTTCTTTCCCTGGAGTACAGCGCAGCCTGAGTAAATGGTTCTTAACAATGCTGAGGAGGAGCACCCCACAGCTTGTCTCCCTCAAAGGGGGCCACGGGGCTTGCAGATGCTCGTAGTATTATTTTGAACAGTTTCACTGTATGCTGCTGATTCTGAGTGAACATCACACAGGGCAATATTGAAATGAAGCAAAAATCCTAATTAGTTGATGGCTTCTGCTGCCCCAAATAGAGGTAAAAAAACATGTGCCCCTTTTCTTCCCTCCTCCTCCCAATCCCTGTGTCTGTGGGACAGAGGATGCACTGGGCAGTGTAATACCCAATCCATTCTTTTTAGTTTATTGTTTCTTGATGAGAGATGGAATCAAGATGCAAACACCACATCAGAAAATAGATTGATAGAGCATTTAGTTTTACCCAGTTGTAATAACCACGTGCAACTTTCTTGCTAAGTTTTTCCCTGAAACTGTATTTTGGCTGCACAGCCTTTTTATTTGCTTGAACCAAGGGTGCTCCCTCCTTATGTTTACTGTTTTTTTCCTTTTGCAAGTCAAATATCTCTCAGGTGTGCGGGTGAGCCAGTTTGGGTGGGTGGGACTGAAGGCAAGAGGAGGACAAGCATATGCAGGAAGAGACATATTCTGGATTCGTGCTGTGGAGATGAGTAATCACTGGTGGTTAAGGCAAAACAGGCAAGTTACAAATAGAGTTTTCTCTATTCCTTGCATTTTTTTCCCACTGGAGAGCTATGTACCTTTTTGTGATTAAGGTCTAAACATCTGAGCCACAGGGTTGCAGAAGAAGGTATAGGCAATGTTTTTTGGTGGTATTGGACAAAACTTGTGAATTGCCTTGCTAATTTTCTTTTTTTACAGTGAACTTTGAAAAGATGATCTATAGCCACATGCCAAATACCAGATAATCTGTGAAAGGGATTGTTACACAGGAGGTGCTTGTGTACTGTCTGGGTATGAGGATAGAAACAAATCCTAATTTGTTTTTTTGGGATTATGTTTGACTGTACAGTACATTGGAGAAGACAAGACAAAGCTGGAGCCTACTGACATAGTTGCCCAGCCCGGCAGTTGTACAGGTTTTGTGTATCAGGCCATGACCAACGGCTTGGAATGTGATGCTATTGATTTCTTTTTCCCTGCAGTGTTTCATAAACTCTGTGCAGTTTAACTCAGCTCTTAACCTTGTATGCAGTTCAGAGTATGAGGCTTCTCACCCGGTGTCAGATGGCTCACTCAGTGGAAAAAAAACCAGCCACCCTACAGCTCAAGTCCCATCAGTACGTGGAAACGTGCCCGTTCTGCTGTCCGATTCCCAGCAAAAGCGCCTGGGTGGTGGCAGCCCTCCGGGGTGGTCCCTGGGAGGTCTTGCACAGCTCACTGAGAGAAGCATGAACGCTGTAGGCTCCATACTGCCGGGAGCCTGGAGCCTCAGGCTGCAGTCTTAGATGCCTTTGTTTCCTGCCTGGATTGCTATAGCATCTGTTTGGGCCGAACAGGGCTGTGTAGTACAGTGTTACTCTGCTTGCTGAGTTTTACACTGCCTGTGGTACTCAGCACTTGCTGTAGAGCACTCTGAAATCTTACAGCTAACTGGGACTTGTTTTTAACCAGTTACCGTTTCACTGAATATTGCATTGCATATTTGTTAAAAAAACCCTGAAACACAAAACTCCAGTGGGGGACCTTTATACCTTCTCCATGTTTTTATAACGTTCCTATTTTTCTGGATGTGCAGGTGTCTCATTTACATTCCTAGAAACACAGCCTTCATGTTTCCTTTAAAGTCAGAGTTTCTGATCTGTTGTACTTAGCTTAAGGCATCCTTGGCATCGCTCAGGAACACCTTTGAGAGGGGATTGTTTCACAACGCAGTACCTGCAGGTGGTGATGTCATGGCAACATGAGCAAAAGAATGATTTGAAGCATGGCAGTGTGAGTTGGGTTCTTTCTGTGCTGTGTCACCCAAGGATGTGTCTTCTTGCGTGTTGAGTTTCTGTCACAGCATTTGTACCTGTGCCTCGTGGTGTGCCTCTCGTGCAGCCAGCCCTTTGTACAGGTTATTGTGCAGTTTGGCTCCCAGTTGCACAGATCTGAATTTAGGTAGCATTACACTTGCCTATCTGACTTATTTATTGCTGTTTCACATGCTGGATCAGTAAATACTGTTGAAAGACATGCTTGATGATAGCAGTATTAGGAGAAAAGCCAAAGCCAATCTTGTCTGTAGGTGGAGTGACTGACAACCCCTCATCAATAGGATGATTAACACATGCACACACCAGAAAAAAACCCCAACAAAAAAAAACAACAAAACCAAAAAACCCAACCCCCTTGAAATGTTCACTTTTTCCTTTAGACATCACTCTTGACTTGCTCAGGGCCATGACCCTGAGTCGTCAGAAGGGTGGCTCGGAGTGCTGATGACAAAACATCTGCTTGGAGTTTCTGCTTATGAGAGTAGATCTCATTGCTGTTTCTCTGTGCCTCTCCTGCTTAACAGTGTGGCAGCTGGAGACACTGTGTGTGTCTGCACTAGAGTAAATGCTCTGAGGTCACCCCAAAAATGAATTATATGCTGGACAAACACTGGAAATGTAAACAGAGTTTTTATTTCCTGGAGTAGCCCTCTTCAAACTTTGCTGAAACAGAAAGGGTACTGGAGGTTCTCACAGAGTTTGTACAGGGAAGGCTTTGCTGGTAGGATCAGCTAAAGGTGAAAAGGTCTGACGTGTAGCTGGTTGAAATAAATGGGTTGGCTAAAGTTAATGGTTGGAGGTTTCCTTTGCTGTTTTTGTTAATAACTTCCCCCAGTGCAGCACTGGAAGTGTTCAGATTTTTAAAAAAAAGTTTTGGGTTTCTGAATCCTCAACAAATCTTAAACTAGAGGTATCTCAGAATAGTATGACTCAAAGCACTGTGTGTGTGTGTGTGTGTGTGTGTGTGTGTGAAATTGAGACATAGGACCTGTGTACTCTGCCAGTGGACCCACGTAAAACAAAACAAAAAGAAACCCCACAATGTGCAATTTTGTATTTTTGTGTTCTACACCTTTAAGTTTATATCTCTGCTTGAATTCAAGTTATCAATGAAAGTGTATAATTGCAAGTATTGCTAAAAGATTTTGATATTGAATGCAGCTTTTAATATTGAACAACTTTGGAAATAAAATTCTGTTATTTCATGATGGATTGATTTTAAACAAGGGCAATTGCTATATATCTCTGTTTCTTTTTTTTATTATTTATTTTTAATTTATTTGACAGAGGGGGTAGTGTTTAAAAAAAAATTAGCATTATGTTAAGTTGATTGCAGCTGTTAGGATCCTGGTATGTGGCTCCTGTGCTTCCAGACAGTGTAGCCATGATGTAGCCATAGCACTTGAATTCTTTTCATTCTGACAGCACTTGCTAGTTTAGCTGTTGGGATCTGTTGGAGGGCAGGAATCCCCACGGTGGGAAGGCATGCACATGGGCTCTCTGCTGAGAAATCGTTCGATTGACATCCCTCTCCTTCCATGGAAAAGTACAAGCATGTGCATGTACTTTTGAAAGCTATTTATTTGCCTTGCAGAGGGTCAACTGTAAAACCCTTTCTGAAAATATGCTCCTTGAAAGCCTCGTGAAGAATGGTGGGTTCAAGCCAGAAAGGTCTTGTTTTACAGCCCCACTGTCATGAAAGAAATCTAAGTGTAGAAAAGAATACAGCTTAAATACCTCAGATATTTATTTTGTCCTTGCCTTACACAAGCCTTCTCTCCCTCCCTGGGCTGGGAGGTCAGGGCATGTGTGTGTGTGTGTGGCTGTGCTTTTAGGGGGAACCCTGCTGCACAGGAACTTGTGGGCCTGCTCTAGCCCCCTTACTGTTTTAACAACTAATCTTTCACCCATTTATAATTCAAAACACTAATCAATACACCCTTCTCTACCCAGATGCTCAGGAATTTCTGCAGTCTCCTGCTTGATTATGTATCTCCAAGCTTGCACAAATAAGTCCTTCAGTGTTACCTGACCAAATGAAACCCTGAAGGGTTGTGTTTCACCTTGGTTTGTGCAGTGACTGTACCTTACCCACTTGTCCTGAAGACAGAAAAGAATGTTGACATTCACAATGTGAAAATAAGTGTTTGAAGAGGGGTTTTGGTCTGTCAACATGAAGAAAAATCCTTCTCTTGTTTTTGTGTTAAGGGTTTGTATTGTAGCTTTTACAATACTACTCTGTATAATCTAAAAGCCCTTCATAGGAGGCATTTTGAATTGGAAGTTAAAACCAGAAAACAAACCAGAAGTGAAACTCCTGCCCTCCTATGATTGCTTGTATTCCTTTCTTCTTCTTAAATTTAGTATGGATTTTTTTTTCCTCTTACGTTTTTGCATTTCCTCACAGCAAAAGGTAGGTTTGCTACCCCACTAGGAAGCTCAAACTGCTGCCTAGCCTTTGCTTTCATGGGAGGCCTTAATTTGAAAGAAAATTTGAGCATTTCTATAGGTTGCCAAGAAAAATTGAAAGAACTTGTTTCATGTTACAGCTCCCACCTTCGTTCTTAGCTGTGGAATTAAATGAAAAACTTGTTTTAACGACCTGGCATATTCATCTGAATGCCTTCCTTGTCACTGATGGTTGGAGGGACAGGCTTGTAGTTCTGGGTAACAATGGGCCAGGGAACACTGCTTCCCAGAACAGGACATCTAATGGCAGGACAGGCGCAAAGGCCTTAATACCTACTTTTAATCCGATGTGCATGCATCTGCTCCAGGAAACTTCAAGATGGAAAAAGTGTAAGATTCAAGGATACCTGGTTGGTAGCTTTGTTCATACATGAGCCTGTGTATGGACCCTCTCCTTTCATTCTCTCTATTGTTGAAAAAGTGTAAGCCCTTATTTTAGGCTACTTCCCTTCCATTAAGACCTCCTAAGAAATTAAGGAGTGTTGAATTTGGAGTGGGCCAGGTTTGTTTGCCTGAGGCCAAACAGGGAACTGTGCAGCAGGCTCTAGAGAAGTAATCTCTTGCAAAGAAAATGCTTCTTCAGAGGGTGGTGGTGCTCATTTCCCAATGTGGAGCTTGCATGAGACGAGGCTGTCCGTACCACTGAGGTGGTGTGCTGTCTCTGGTGTCCTGAGAGAGCTGTGCCTGTGAGAATGGGCTCCTACCGGTGGAGATGTGACAGTGTGTCACAAAATTCTCCACCTACTACTGCAAAATTTCCTCATGAGTTTTGCTGTAAAGGCTAATGGAAACCAGAAGCATTTGGCGTTGAGTCAAAACACTGAGATTATTTTTCTCCTGCTTGCTGTGCTTTTATGTTTTTAAAGCCAAGGTGAGATTGGTAGCATTCTCTAATATGTATTCACTTGATTTCAAGGTACTTCCAATGGTACTGTGCCTGCTAGGACTGTTTCAGACCATCAGGATTTTGTTAGTCCCAGAGAAGTCTGTAGGAGAAAAATTGTCAGTATCAACTTCTGCACTGAAAGTCTGTGTTGCATGCAAGGACTAGATCTGGCTTTGATCTGATTAACTTGTTTATAGCTTGAGGTAGAAGAGCTGAAAGTCACTTTGCCATCCTTTGTTTTCCCTGACTGTTGCTTTATCTTGGAGTTTTACTCCTCCTTTGGTAGTCTTTCCAACCATATTTAAAAGGGGCTGCTGTGTTTAGTACATTATTTGTAGAAATTCTAATGTTGACAGGCAGTAATATATTTAAATAACTTTCCTTGAAACCTTTTTGTCATGGTTGGACTGTCTGGCAGGCTGATTATATTGTGCAGAGCAAAGACATGGAGTCAGGTTTCATGTTTTGGTTAATTTGCAGGTCATTTAGAGCTCAGGGTATTGCAGGGAGAAGGCAGCAGAGCTGTGTGAAAAACATGGGGTTTATCACTTTCCTCAGTCTGTTTTTTTTTTAACTTGTTCAGAGGAATTAGTTTTCCTGCCTTTCCTGCCTTTCCAGTTCATGCCCTAAAAATCATTGAACTTTCAATGAAGAGGTAAACTTGAAGTCACCCAGTTGGCTTCCTTGTTTGTTATGGTTTGGTTTGAAGGAAAGTTTTTTGAGGCTTAAGAGGCAGAACTCTAACCAACTGTCAGTGGTACTTTAGCTCTTCACTGGTGGCTTTTTCCTGGTGGTGTCCTCCTTGAAGGGGGTGTCCTGATGGGACTGAGGCCTTGCAGTGATCCTTAAGATGAAGAAAACTCCATGTAGGGCTACATCTGTCCTGTAGTTTTTATAGTCTCTGCTCTAGCTCTGTACTGCCAATAGTAAATGAGAAACATGATTCTTGATGGTGTGGGAGGTCAAAGATGTCACCAGTTACTTTCTGTTCAGAATACAGATCACCCATCTCCTGGGGCATATACACCTTCGATCACACCCTGTGTTTTTGCTTATTCTTCTCACTGTGGAGGGGAAGGTAAGGCACAGAAAAGCAAATATCATATAAAATTAGAGTTGTGAGTCAGGAGAGGTTCTCTGTCCTTTCCCATGCAATATTAACCTTGTAATTGTCTTAGGGATAAACAAGTGCTGGGAGCAGTTCAGGAGTCTGAAGTCTGATTGCTTTAGACAAATCTGTGGTTGGAAGCAGTGACAGACAAGAGGACAGAGCTAGAGGCTTGCTAAGCTGCTTTGCTTTCCTAGAGAATGACAACACCTGGTTAATCTGTCACTGCTGCGGGGTGCCTGGCTGTCCCCCCAGTGGGACAGCAAGCAAGGTGCAATGAGTTTAGACCCAAAAGCAGGAAGGGACTGAGGCAGGAAAAGTCCCTGCTTGGTATGGGCAGCTTCTGAGGCAGTGACATCAGGGTGTCGGAGCGTGCTCAGAGCCATGTCGGTACCTTACTGTGGCAAGAGGCAGCTCTTGGGGAAAGGCTGACAAATTTGATACAAATCATCCAATATGGGGAAAATGCCCTCTTTAATTAACTAACAGAGAGAGGAGCAACTGGTTCTGAACTGTGTCCATGGTGTAGACCTTTTCTTAGGCACCATCAGCTTAACCTGCTGGCACTGGGAGATTGTATCTTGCTTCAACACTGATGGGGTGCAACCCATTTCCCTGCTGCTCTCAGGGGTTTTCTGTATGGGTGTGACAGGCAGAATCTGGGGGAAGTAAGACCAGTTGTTAGCTGTGGTGGTTTGACCTTGGCTGGATGCCTGGTGCCACCAAAGTCACTTTATCATTCCCCTCCCCAGATGGACAGTGGACAGAAAATATAACAAAAGGCTTGTGGGTTGAGATAATGACAGGAAGAGGTCACTCACCAGTTACCATCACAGGCAAAACAGATTCAACTTGGGGAAGTTATTTGAATTTATTACCAATCAGAGTAGGATAATGAGTAGTAAAACAAATTCTAAAATCACCTTCCTGTCACTGCTCCCTCCTTCCCAGGCTTAACTTTATTTATTATTTTCCACCTCCTCAGTGTGGCAGTTTAGGGAGATGGACAATAGGAACTGTGGTCAGTTCATCAGTGGTTGATTCTGCCACATCTTCCTCCTCAGGGTGAGGAGGCAGTCCTCCACCAACTCTTCCAATGTGAGTTCTTCCCATGGGTTGCAGTTCTTCATGAACTACTCCAGTATGAGTCCCTTCCATGGGCCCCAGTCGTTCAGGAACAGACTGGGTCAATCATGGGGTCACAGCTTCTGTCTGCTAACCCACTCCACTGTGGGCTCCTCAGTCCACAGGTCCTCCATGCCATGAGCCTGCTCCAGTGTGGGCTTCCCCTCAGGGTCACAGCCTCTTCTGGGCATCTCTCTGCTCCAGTGTGGGATCTGCAGGGGCTGCAGGTGGATGTCTGCTCCACCATGGACCTCCAAGGACTGCAGGGGCACAGCTGCTTCACCATGGTCTGCAGGGGAATCTTTCGCAGCACCTGGAGCACTTTCTCCTTCACTGACCTGTTGGTGTTTGTGGAGTTGTCTCACATATTCTTCCTCTTTAATTCTCTGGCCACAATTACTTCCATGCAATAATTTTTTCCCCTTAAATACGTTATCCTGGAGTGATTACTAACATTTCTGCTGGGCTTGGCCAGCAGCAGGTCTGTTTTGGAGCTGACTGGTGTTGGCCCTGTTGGCCAGGGAAAGCTTCTGGCAACTTCTCAGAGAAGAAATCCCTGTAACCCCCCTGGCTATCAGTTCCATGCCACCCAAACCAAACACTTTGGCCTGTGAGTTCTTACTGGTGCCATTTGTGCTGGGGGCTTTCGTTTGAATGGGTTCTGGGTCTTGGATTAGGCTCAGGGAAAACAAATTAGCCTGTGGATCATTTCAGGTACTTTTGTGTGTGCTTTGAATTTGCTTTACTGCTTTACTGGAAGAATAAGCATTTGACCCTTTTTTTTCCTGCTTTAGAATATGGATGGCCTGAGTTTTCCAGAACTAGTCCACTGAGGGGGGGGGGGAAGGCAAATAAAGGCTTCTGCAGCTTAGTGCTTGTCTACATGGGGAAGTTAGTGCGCAGTAAGCTAGGGTGTGAATTTACAGCACGCTAGCTGCTCTGCACTAACTCCCCCTGTGGATGCTGAGTGTGCACTAAGAGCGCCTGTTGAGCAGGTTAATTTAGTCTGAAAGAAAGTGTGCTGAAAATTCACACTGCCACTTCCTTTGCCCTGACTTTCCCATGTAGACAAGCCCTTTGTAAGGCTACAGTAAAAAGTCCTTGTTCAGAGGTCTGGCTTAAATTCTTTCTGCTTTGTTGTTTCTTCACTGTTCTTTCCTTTCTGTCTTCTCCCCCAGTTCTCCCTCTGTTTTTTCCTCCCTTGTCTCTCCATTTCTCTCCTCCTTTTCTCTCTTCAGTGCAGATTAAATGTAATTGGAGCTTTGTCTTTCTGGTGAAGACTGTCTGTAGACATAAATTTGGAGGCAATGAGGAAATTACTTCAGAGGGAGGGCTGAAGGTGTATCATATGCAAGTGTAAAATGCTGAAGGGGGCATGTCGTCCAAAGCATAAGGTGTGCTTGACTCAGCTTAAACAGTATAACCAAAACCTAGAAGAGCATAGTCATTTAGAGGAAAGTACTTCCCCTTGCTTAGAAGATGAGAAGCTATTTATACATGAAACTGTATGTTTTGTAGACACAGCATTAAGCTTGTTTAATTTTCAACTATTAGGGGCCCCATAAAAAGCCCCTCTTGTAACAAGTACAGACAGTAATTCTCTTACTGATTCCTGAGGTATCAGGACAGATTAGTGTTGTGGAAATTATAGAAACAAATTAATTTTTTAATAGGTTATACTCACTGATGGTTATTACTTTCAGCACATTTCACTGCCTATTATCTCCATTTATTTCCTCTTGGGAGGTAGGAAATACGAGAAGGAAAATTGTATGTTCTGGTACAAAATGCAGAGCCATCAGTCCTTTTCATTTTTGAGATGGTTTAGCATATGAAATTTTGGCTATCTCATACTGATATTTTCTATCCAGATTTCTGAGAAATAGGTTGTTTTTGTAACTTAAATAGTGGAAAGAAAATTTGCATTTCATCTTCTTAATTGGGTGAGAAGGTGTGGTTACATACATGTGTGAAAACAAACTCTTCTGCAGCTTGTCTTGCTGCGCTAAATTAAGCCAAATCAAATAGGTCAGGTACAATGTTGTGCCGTACTGGCTTTTCACATATCCTGGTTTGTGGTGGAGTTTCACAGAGTGCTTTTCCAACATGCCTGCCCCAGCCCTGATGCGGAGGGAGATACAGGCTCTTCCCTCCTCCCTCTGTCCAGTATGCATGTGCTCGCGCGCCCTTTGTGTGTGTGTGTGTGGTTATGCTGGACGCAGTCCATTTCATCCAGTGTTTCCAAATGCAAAGGAGGGTGAGTGATTTGGGGGTAAAAGAGAAGTTCTAGGCCTGTCTTTGATATAGAGATCTTGTTTTAAGGATTTGTACTCACTGAGGTATGGCAAACAGGCTGTGTTCAGAGCTTGCTTTGGTTTTATGGATCCTCCCCATCTATTCTGTCTTAACGATCTACTCTTGTAATGACTTAGAGATACTGACACAGGGGTTGGAAGCAATTTTATCATCCTCCTCTTTTCAACAGAATGTGTAGTTTTGGTAAGTAGTCTGTCTTTAAAGTACAGAGATTGTGGTGGTGGCTTCTGCTTGGTGTCCTGGCTCATGTGGCAGGGGGAGTTAGTGGACTTGGGCTTCCTGTAGAAGAGGTCATGAGCAGTAAACATGGGTGTGCCACTGTGTTGGGATGTTTTGACTTAATTCTTCCTTACCACTGTTTCTTGTCTGCTGCAGTGTATCCGCTGGAACTTTGTCAGCCTGTAAACATATATTTATTTTATAGAGAGTTTATAAAACACAGGAATAAGTTCCTGTAGTGTTTGAGAAGAATAAATAAACCCACAATGTATATCTGCTAAGGAGCAGGAGTTGTGCCTTGTATTATAATTCTAACATATTGTTGATGATGTCTTTTATATAAACAAGCCTGAAAAAAATTGATGTGATAGGTGCTCTTTCTGCAATTTCCCTTCCAAATTAAACTGATCTATGCCCATTTTTTCTTGCCTGATGTAACCTTGCATAAATTGTTTTGAGCATTTTTTTTTTAATCTGTCTGGTCATTTCCTTTCTTTTCTGGCATCTGTGGTGGGAATATGTCTCTGTTTAGCCGCTCCTCCCCTCCTTTCCATTTTTGGGAGACCCTTCTCCTATAAATTTTCCCTTTGCCAGCTTCCCTGGGCCACTGCTCTGTACCATGCCAAGCAGTGAACAAAGCTGAACTTCAGCAGTCTCTTGACTTTCCAGACGCCTGCCTGCTTCTGAATAGAAGCTGGGGAGACTTACGAGGCACTGTTCGCCTCCTGCTTTGCTGTGCTTAGGCAAAGCAAGGCTGGCTGCTGGGACTGTGCCCTAGCAGGCTTATGAAGACATTACTCACCTTCTCTTTGCCCAAGTTTGAGTTTGAGTGACTCCCTTCATAGCTAGCGGGGCACAGAAATGGGATTGTTCCATGCCTTAAAGCTTGGGCTCTGCTGAGCTTGGGGAGCTTGCACTGGAGTTCTTCCTGTTTTCTGTGGGCAAGAAGAGTCATTCAGAACATTACTTTTGCCATTTGAGCATCAAACTCCTGAACACAATTAAGCAGGGCAAGAAAGAGAAGGGAAAAGGGACTCTCTACATCCCCAGTTTTCCTCTCTGGACCTGGGAGGTGCAGGGGGCACTGCTGCAGCAGGAGCCATGGCAAAGCCTCATTGTGCGGGGGACAGCTAGCTCTGCACGCCGGCTGGCAGCCTGGGAGGAACTTGAAGGTGGCAGAGATAAGGCTTGGATCCCAGTAACCCGACTAATAAAAGACTTATTCCAGCCTTAATAAGCTCCTTGGACAGATGGATTCTGTTGGACAGATGGATTTAATCTGGGAAAATGATTACACGGCTTTTGTACTCATTAGTATTTTTGGTGTTGGTATTTATGCGTTAATATTCTTGTGGTAGGTTGGTGAAAATATGCCTGTGTAAACCTGCACTGCTTCTGCTCACAGCAGTGGGGCTATGTGCCTTTGTGCTTCGCTTCCCAACCAGGTATGTGGTGTACACATGTGCCTCTCTATATTTTATAGACGTACGTCTATACGTGTACATACAGGTATGTAGGTATGTATAAAGAGATATGTCCACGTGTCTGTAACATACATGTAGACCTCGTGTTCCCACGATCTTTGCATGACTGAGCTGCAGACTTCCATCCTGATATGGCTGTGCAGCCCCATATTCCCTGAAGATGCAGCTCAAAGTGATTTCCTAAGCTGGAATATTCTCTCCCCAGCTTGTGCACAGCCATGTTTTTGAAGGAGACTTGGCAGCTCTTCAAGATAATGACGGCGATCAAAGTTGAGACTTTAGGGTTGTCCTCATGTCCCTGATAACATGTTAGACAGCAGGGTGGACCAGAGAGTAACTAAACGGATTCACAGTCTTCATATAACAGAGGAAAGCTCTTGCAGTGGAGGGGGCACATACTTCGGTGATGGTTTGAGAATAATTGATGTTAGAGCAGAGGATGCTAATAAACATCTTCTCTCCCCAAGGTTCATTTAAAGCAAGAAGTTATAGAAACATAGAGTGAGAAAGAACATGCCAAACATTTTGTGATTGGGCTTTATATTTTCATTACCTTAAGTGAGAGGTACTTAATTTTAAGCACTTAATTTTCCCATTATGGATGGGTGTCATTTGCAGCTCTGGACTGGCTGGGGATTTTTGAAATAGCTGGAGCATGATGAAGTTTAAATGAAGTCAGAAGCCAAAACTTACAGTGGAAACTTTCTTAATATTTAATTTACTACCTCCAGAGCTAGTGGAAAAGGGCTAGAGGGAAAGGGAAGAATGATATTTCTGAATTGTTCTGTGATGTGTGAGTGGGTGTTTCAATGGAACAAGAAAAAAAAAACAAAAAAACAAAGTTAATTTCATAAGATTTATCATCTTTCTTTGCTATAAACTGCAGTGGTGTTTGCCAAATATTTTTCTTCCATGGCACTTCATTTTCCTATAGGTGCTTTACCAATGCTACCTGCCACAGAGGATTAACTTGGTAGATTCACAGGCTTTGGAGGAATGACCATTTGTGTGGGGGGGTGGCAAGTTTTGAGTTTTGAGCCCTGGAAGTCTGGGCTACCTTGCTGGCACTGTGAGGACACAGGGTCAGGTGACTCCCACCCTGTCACCTCCCTGATGCTGGCTTACCCTGCAGGATTGGCAGCCTCCCATTCCTGTGACTGCCCAGAAGGAATCTTCTTTGAAATACCTTTTACTCTGTAGGTGCTTGCACTTAGGGTTTTCATAGGGAGTGTACTAAGGTGAAAGTATTAATGTTTGAAATGTTTCAGTGTTTTCTCAGATACAGTGTATGCCTTATCTTCTCCCACAGGTAGGCCTGAATAGGTTAGCTGTTTTCTGTTTC
The DNA here is from genome assembly GCF_963662255.1 of Cinclus cinclus. NCBI lineage: Eukaryota > Metazoa > Chordata > Aves > Passeriformes > Cinclidae > Cinclus > Cinclus cinclus. The sequence continues at coordinate 88,211,510 of NC_085047.1, forward strand.
TGTAGGGGCCTGGAAACCCCAGATAGGAGTGTCAGAGGTCCCACATCAAGCCCTTTCCTCATGCTCCCTGTAAGCCACAAGGTGCACAGATGGGGTCTTGGTAGTACCAGGTGTGTGACCCAGTAGAACCAGATGCTCTGGAACTGAAGCACACGGTGCAGGTTGTGCTGTTGTTGTGAGGCTTCTCTGCCCCTCTGATTGCCATACTAACATGGATTAGTTAGTGAAATACTTGTGTGGGAAGTGTTCATATTTATGTTCTGATTTTTAAATATGTGTGTGTCTCTGATGACTTACTCAGACCTTGTATGTCTAGACTTCCTTGATTCCAGAAAGAAAGAACCCGAGTAAAAGACTCCAAAAATGATGTGCTTTTGTTTCACGGAAGCTCAGTGCTGTTATGGTGAGGTGCTGTGAAAGGGGGATAAGGTTATAAAGCAAAGAGCAACTGAAGAGTTCTTCAGGGAACAGACAGTCCCAGCTGTATAATTAAAAATAGTGGTCTGCTGCTGTCATTGCTGTTTGGGTTTGAAGTTAGAAGCAGAGCCAAGAAGGGCAGCAGGCAGCTGCCCCTCCCATAGCCTGGCTGCAGGATGCAAAGGCCTGTCTGCTCAATCATTCTTCTCCCTGGTACCTGCTTTCCCCCTGCTTTTCAGGCACACCCACAGGAAGCCCCAGCCAAGGGAGTGAAGCCTGTTGCATGCTCTGGGGTGCTTGTTACTGTGCAGCCTGCTTCAAAGCACCACGCATCCCTGTACACAGAAAAACCTCTTGCTGTGTTCACCCAGATGCTTCATGGGTTTCTCTGAAAAAAGTGCTAACACAAGTCTTTTGTTACAAACAAAAAACAGAAGAACAACTGCTCTGAAGCAAGCAGCATCATTTATAGCGGCTGGCAGTGTGTCTTAGAAATTGATTTCCTTCCAAGTTACAGAGTTCACTGTTCTTTATTGCCTCTTTTTTTGTTTTCCAGTTAGGTGTTCGGCATTATGTATTGTATTAATAAATCACCTCCTAGTTGAATCCCTTTATTTAAGGGAATATCCCCTCAGCTTCTCTCCTTTATCTTTCTTAATGATGGCTTCGCTCTGCTTTCTGACTGGTGCCATGAATCATGTGCGTGTTAATAGATCTCTGTCAAGGTCTGCTTGCTCACTGAATTCAGAAGGGGAGCAAATGATGAGATGTCTCATAGATGAAGAACTGCTGTAGCCATATTATAGGTTGAAAAACAAAGAAACCCCAAACCTGCTAGCATGAGGTAATTTTTCTGTGAGGAAAGGTGTTAGAAAAGACAGTAGAAAAGCAAGTCTGGCATAACTGTGACCCTCCAATTCTTTCAAGTCCTATCCAGCTGTGTAAAGAAGTGCAGATGACACTGGATTTTTGACCAACCTTTTCTTTGCTTGCTTGTTATGATTTTTCAAGAATATTTGCATGCTTTGCCTGCAGCAAACCAGAATTTGCTTTTATGGTGAGATTTGAGTGACTCAAGGAAATTTCTGCTGTAGTTTTTATTTAAATTCAAAACACGCTTTGATTAATCACATGAAGCGGGGTCATGTGGTCAGTATCCTCTGTTTTGCTAGGAAAATTATTATGCTTCCCATATTCAGCTTGCAAGAAGTAGTTGCTGGTGTGTTCAGTTGCTAGTACTCAGCTGTGATGGATGATTCAGGGTTCTAGGATAAAGACCTTTGGACTCCTGACTAAATTCCTGTGCTCAACTTTTTGGCAAAACAACTAACTGAGCTAGCATTTGAGATTGCCTTTTCAATTCACTAAGGGTGCACAAGCAAACTGAGCTATGGGGGGGTTGCCAGGCACCTCCTTGAGTGCTTGCAGGTGAGCCATGGGGGTGGGTGGTGTACTGCTGGAAGTCTTTCCTTTGTGGCAGCCAGGAAGAGGGGAAGGAGTGCTTGCTCCAGAGTTTCAGTGTCACACAGCCGTGGACAGAGGTAGCTGGAGCTCTGATGCCACTCTTAATTTAGAGCAGGCAAAAAGCATGTAGGTGAATTTCAGTGGGTGAATTTGGCTGCAGAGGCAAGGATGGACACCTGGAATGAGGAGGACCTTCAGCAAGCACTGTCTCACCAGCCAGTGCTCTTCTGCCTTGTGTATATGAGTAAGTGTGTTTTGGTAAAGTTGATAGAAATGAGAAGTTACCTTCCACCCCACAAAAATACGCAAAACCCAAATTAGTATGTTGGATTTCTTTCCTCAGAAGTCGGGAAGCAGTAGGTGTGCAGCTTTTCTTGCTGCAGCTCTCTTTTTGCCCCCTTTCTCTGTGTAGCCTAAAACATGGGCAAGTGGAGTGAGGTGACACTTTGTTGTTTTGTCAGTTTGTAGGAAAACTGAATGGAAGCTCATGTGGATACAAGAACAGTCCCAGCTGGTCCAAAATTTGGGTCCCAGAATTGGATAACTCCAGCACAAAGGAAAAGGTTTCTGCTGTAGGCTTAGGTAGAGAATGGTGGGGGCTTTTAATTTTTCAGTGATTGGAAAGTATTTATTTTTGACAGCGTAGCTGTCGCACACTATTTTGTGTGTGTGTGTTTTTTAGAAATAATGATTCCTTAGGCTACTCTTGCTCTGAAGGGTGGGTATACATTTGCTGTTCAACTCTGTTCTGGACAATGCAGGCCAAATCCCAAATAATCCCCACATTTAGTGAGATGAGAATTCCACCTCTGGGGTTGAGCAGAGTGTTACAAGTCATGTGTCCGTGTATATTGGATAGAGTGGGAAACTGCTCTTTTGGAGATGCCTGTTCATAACACAGTAGTAGTCTTTGTTCCCTGAACCCTGTTCACAGTTCTGGGGATTGGCTGTATGTTATCACTCTCCTTGGAGGTTATTTACTGTGCTTTAAGTTATGCTGATTGCCACGAGGTTGAGGCTGTCAGTATTATTTGGGTTGCCTTTGTAGCCTAAAAGTAAATATTTTTATCGTAGCCTGTATTCTTGGGAATTGCATGCACATGTTAACCACTCCTTGGAAGCATCTTATTGTGGAAAGCACTACTGAGAAAATGCTATAATATTTGTTCAGAAGTGGCAATTTTGGTTTCTTTCTCCTTCTCACTTAGATTTCTCCTCCTGGTACTTGTTCACCTTGATTGCTTGGGAACATGCCTTTTTCTGGTGTATGTAGGAGGCTGCTGTATGAGGAGTTATCTTTAGTTTTGGATGGATGTTCTAGGGCATTGTTACTGAGGAAAATACAGATGTGCTCTCAGATTTACATTCACAAATAATTCCATTGATTAGGGGCCTAAAGGGGCAAATTATTTAAATTTATTAATTACATTTTTGTAACCCTAGATTTGAAGACTTCCCTGTTTTAATTAGATGCATGGGAGAAGCCTGTATCTAGTTTATTCTGTGTACTGAAGAACTAGAAACAGTTGGGTTTGGATTAATTAGAGCTAACAGTAATGAATTATTTTACCCATAGCTCTCAGACTTTGTCTTGAAGAGCAGATTTGTCACTCTGACTGAAGGTGACATGAGGACTGAGTCATATACTCAGCCCCATCCAACACTTGCATATAATAAGTTTTAATTAATTTTAAATTTGGAATAAAGCCCCATCTCATGATCTTTATTTTTATGCTAAGAGCATGCTTTGTGTTTTTATAGTAAGGCTGCATTTTGAGTCATTGCTACATGGCATTTTAAGATAGTTGATGGGGATTTTTTTCCTGTAGAAGCTTTGCTTTGTGTTTTTATAAAAAAAATACTATCTTTTACTTGGAGATATTAAAGAGTATTAAACTGAAAGATAATTTACTTTGTCTTTTTTATGCAATGCTCTTGTGCCCTGCTGTGGTTTTGAACAATGCTACCTTTGGGTACATGATGAAGGTGATGACAAGTTGATGAAGTATGACGACAAAGTGAGGCTTAATTTTAGTATATTTTGTACTTGGAAAGTTCACTAAGTTCTTTTACAGTATGATTTAAATGCATCTGTTCATTGCTTAACCCATGACTGAAGTGGAAGGACAAACTTCTGAGCGGCAGAACGTGTAATCATGAAAAGTGAATAACAGCTTGTGATTATGGAATTGAAACTGCTGGTGAGAATTTTTATAGTGGCATGTAGTTTATATAACTAACCAAATTAAAATTTAACCATATGTGAATATCTTTCCTCTTACAGAATACATTTACTTAAAAAAAAAAAAAGAAAACAAACCCCAAAGGAATTCAGCAATTACAGGGAGCACATTGCATTTGATCTCTTACCAGTCTTTCACTAATGGCATTTTAAAGTATGAATTTAATGTTAATGCATACATAATTCTCTCCTATTTCCACTTGTTTGATTTGGACTGTGAGAACAGAGCAGCAGCTAATATCCGTGTTTATCAATATCTGCTTCCACATCACCACCTCCTCGGGGGAGAGCTTTTGCTTTCAGAGCAGTGTTTCAAAAGCACTCTTCTAAGCTCAGAGTTGAGCTCTCCTCCCAGAAGCTGGCAGGCTGGCTGGTCCTGAAGGGCACGGAGGGATGTTTTAATTTACCTGCTGCTTCTTCTAAAGAAGAAAATGTCTGAAAAGAAGAGGAGGAGTAGGGGTAAAAAAACCTTGCTTTTTCTGTAGAGCTGTGCAGCTCCACTTAGCCAACTTGATATTAAGTCCTGATAAAGAGAAAATAGGAGCCTTCTCTTTTGCTTAGTTGCTTTATGTCAGCATTACACCTCAACTGCACTTAGGGCTGTGTCCTACTTTTTAAGATGCCAGTGAGCTGCCGCTGTTGGTGTAAAAGCCTGTTTCCAAGAGCTTAAACTTTCTCTGCACAAAAATCTAAGTCTGCTTGGGAAAGCCTAAGAACTTCCATGTGGGATCAGGCTGAAGATCTATACTGCCTAGGCTACTGTCTTTAGTATCTTTAGTACTTGTCAGTGATTGAGAAAAGGATTAAAAATACATATACAGACAAAAAGAGAGACTTCCCATATTACCGACCCTTGGCAGCTGATGCTGGGGGTTTGCTGTGGGTGCCTTTTAAAATTTATTTATTTATTTATTTTTGACTGTGGTTGCATTCAGTTCATCCATATTTAATAAGCCTTATGATACAAACCATGGTTCCACCTTTGGCTTCAGTGGCATCCAGTGGGAAGGAGTCTGGCTGTGTGAAAAAGTACTGGTTGAACTTGCTACTCAGTAAACAGTGGTAGGAGCACCATGGTGTGACTCTTCAGGGTGAAAGAGCACTAAAGAGCCGTCTGCAGCTGGCACAGCCTCATCTTTCCTGCCTTACTTCTCTACTAATTTCTAGATAGCAAAGTTACACCTACACCTTGGCAGCTTGATGACCTGTGGGTTGTGTTGCACGGATTTGCAGCTCACTTCCATCTGCCGGACGTAATTAATGATCTGTGTGTGTCCATCTATTAAAATATCAGGCTAGTGTAAGCAGTCATTTTTCCTTTGGAAGCATGGCTGCTCGAAAGCATGCTATCACCAAATTGGTATTTGTTTTAATCTACAAGTTGGAAAAATATGTTTTTCTGATTTATTAGGCTGTCATGAGGGTTCCCTAAGTCAGGCCTGAATCTTCCTCTCTCTTGCAATCCCAACTGGGACTCCCTTCCAAAGCTGCTATGAATCCCATTTTTGCTGAAACACTTTCATATGTTCTGCTGTTAAAGGAAGAACACTTGAGATGAAAATTAGTTTGTTAACAGGAAATACAGAACTCAAGCCTAAGGTTCTTTTTAGCTGTGAAAGAGCTCTTATTCCTGAATTTCTGCCGTTCCTTTCATGCTTCTCAACAAAGTATGGGATGAGTTTTATGAAGAATCAAAGCAAGTTTTAGGTGCTGCTTGCCACATGGTGTTTGTTTGGTGTAGTTCCTCAGCTATAGGGTTATCTGATGTAATTTTCTAATTTGGCTCTTCACCCTGTATTCTAAGTGTATGGATTTCCGTGTTGGTCTCCTTTCAAATTTTTGTGTGTGGAACTTGGTGCTTTGAACTGTTCTTACCCTTTGTGGAAAGAGGGAAGAAGAAAGTGAAAAATGCACATATAAATGTTTCATGGTAGATTCTTATGTATGCATGGTATATTCTCGTGAACTCAGTGTTCATCAGATCAGTAAGGAGCAGAGTTTTTTCTAGAATTGGTGTCCACCAAAAAGTAGCAAATTTGAATAGCCCAGGGAGACAGGAACAAAAGGATGTGACTCATGCCGCGTATGTCTTTCAGGGAGACCAATGAAACTGTGAAGAAAGACTGAATTTTTGTGTATGTTGTTTTTGGCATCTGGTTGGTGTGCAAAAGGCTTCAATTTTTATTAGGAAAAGTGCTTTTGGCTATTTGCTTCTATCTTCTGAATATTTCCAGCAGTTTCAGAAACCAAGATTTTGCAGAACAAAGGTTTGGGTTATTACTTCTTTCCTCTTTGTTAGCAAAGACTGAGAATTCTGATTTGCTCTAATAAATATTTCCAGGATAAAGTAATCTACAGTGAAATATGGCATGCACTGAAGGTTTCCCGAGATATGGAATACATTTTTTGTATTTTTCAGAGAATGCGTAATCTTACTTTTTTCCAGGATGGAGTTGATTAAAAAAAGGGTTGGTTTTTTTTTCCACACCAGCAGTTGGTGACATAGTTTGCCGAGCATGCAGTATATAAACAGATGAAAGCTATTTTTGATGTGTCATTGTCTCAGCAAGATGGGAATTGGCAGCACCGATGAAATGACAAGTACTTGGCACTGTCGACTTGACCACATGGCTGTCAGTCTAGCGATTAAAAAGAACTGGCAGGCGAGGATTGCTGTGGTTTTAAGCAGAGGAGCTGATTTTCTGCTGTAGAGCCTGATTCTGCACGTTTCGTCTCATTTTGAGGTGCTGAAATCAGGTGACTTGGCTCAGGTGAGGTAGGGGTTGCTGGAACATCCAGCAGGATTGAGTGCTCAGGAACAGGTCTGTTGCTCTGCAGGCACCCCTCCTGTGGCACAGGGCTTGCTAGCGCACAGATGGATGCACGAACACACGGACACACATGGATGCGTGGACACACGGATAGACGCACTCGTGTACACTTGGGTCACTGCCTTCTGAGCCAGAAGGATTCAAGCATTGAACTGATCCTTGGGCACCAATCCTCTGGGTCTCTGTCAGGTCTGAACTCTGGGCTGAAGTTGCATTTGCTTTTTAGAGCATTGCTGCGAGTTGGAAATAAAGAGGATAAGTTGTTTTATACTGCTTCCTCTGAAATGAGCATCTAAAATTACTGCCCTCTTTTAGGTACTGTGCAGGAGTGATTTCGTCCTTTAAATTAGCAAGTTAGATAAACATCATTAATGAAGAGCTTGATCTGTTGGTGGATACAAGGGAGGCAGAAAACATGCCTAAACGTAGGAATTCTCTCTCCCTGTGGGTGGGGGATGTATATGCCCCAGCAGTGCCACTTTCTGTGGTGAAGGGCTAACAGTGTTGCATAAAAGGGTTTTCTTTATTTATTTTAGTGGCACAGTTTAAAGGCTAATTGGAAGGATACTCTTGGGCTGTGCTGTTTAAAGGGCTCCTTGTGGCTGGTTGAGCAAAGGGCCTTTGTTCCTGTGCAGGCTCACGTGATGGCAGCGAGGGGACAAATAGCAACAAGACATGTGCACAGCAAAGCCTGACTTATCTCTGCAGCCCCCCTTCCTGCCATCTCCACCCTCCCACCCTGCTGCAGGCCCTTGGATCATTATTTACTTATTTATTTATTTATAATATGATCCAGTGTTCTCTCTTCTGTAGTTAAATTTGGGGTGAGTAGAGGAAGGGGGGTGGAGTGCAGAGGGAAATCTCCATCCCAGTTAAGATGAACTTGCCAATGACTTTCTAATGCTGTAGAAAGGGCAGTTCTCCAGGCGTCTTTAGGATTTTAATGAGTGTAGCTGATGGTTCGGTTAGGGCTTTCCTTTCCTTTTATGACAGATTGCTGATACCCGTCCAGGAAACCTAAACGCAAAAGTCATTTGTGTCTGCACCGTTGTTCTCCTTCTCATCCATCTCCCCAGGTTCAAGTGTGCTCGCTGTGGTAGCAGTCGTGGGTGAGGATGGTGGAGCTGGGTGTTCTGTCCTGGCAAGGTGCTGCACATCTGTCCTGGTCACAGCCCCTCTGTCTTGTCTGTGGGCATCTTCCTCTGCCAGCAGATATGTAGGTGATCGGTGCTGGTGCCCGGGTTTGAGGAGCACGCGCCTACCAACCCTCCAAATTAACCATCTCTCTTTAATGACCTCTCGTGGGGGTTGGGCAGTTTTGGGGTTTTAAAAAAGATTCCCCCCCCCCCCCCCCCCCCTTCCCTCTCAGTCAGGAAATTTTTAGTATTGTGCCTGGTGGTTTCATGTTACAAATCCTCTCAGCTGGCTTCTTGTTTTATTGGCTATTTTTCTGACCACCTTGTAGTGACTGTAGGAAAAGGGGGGAAGAGCCACCCTGGGGATCTGAGGCTCGACTTCTGCCCCTGTATTGTTGCCTTTTCCTATTACTTCTGTTTTTTGGGCTCGGTTTTAAGTCTCAGTTGCCAAATGTTTGAAACGAGATGGCTGGGCCTATTCAACCCTGAATTCATTTCAACATTTTAAACTTACCATAAGTATGTTAAGGGATTTAAAGTTGCTTGGCCATTTCAGAAGTGCAGCAGGTATTAATTCCCTGAGCCCCATCATTTATCTTTATGGAGAGAGCCGGACCATTGCACGTTTTGGACCTACATTTATCTGATTATGGGAAGAGGGCATGAAATACAACTCCTCAGTTGTTAGTTCTGGTCTTCTTTTATTTTTCCCTTTGTTTTGTGAGGACATCAAGAAAGAAATGTGGGCGTGGGTGTCTCAGAGTTACCTGAAGCTTTTGAATTCTTGGAGGCCAAGAACAATACAAATGTGAAGGGGGGGGGAGGGCAGCAAATTCTTGCCATCACTGATCTCAGGCTGGTGATCCACAGAGCTTACAGCAACTTCAAAAAGCTATGAAAATACTTTCTTCGGGTTATGCATGAACTTTTGGGTTTTGGTTTTTGTTTTAAATTCTTTATTTAGGAGTTTAGGACACAAAATGTTTCTTTGTTTTAAGGGAGAAGTGAGTAGCCATCAGTGATTAGCCTTTCCTGTGTTGCGTACTTAACCAGGTATTATGTAAAGCTCCTAGATACTGGTTTTTTATTCAACACAAGATTCAGCCAGTCCCAGCTCCGGCCTACAAGTTTTCCAGACCTTTGAAATGTTGCACTATTTCAGGTACAAGTGTGATGGATGGCTCTGCTCCCTCATGGAGTATTGTTGTTTTGCTCAGCACATCCATTTTCTCTGGATGGCTGGGCTTCAGGGAGGTCCTTTGAAGCATTGCAGATTCTCACAACAGGTTAGGCCTGCCACGAGTTATGAAGATAACAGGCTCTTTTCACAGCTTTTAATACTAAAGTTTAGTCAGAACTTCTTGCAGCTTAGGCTTTCAGCACTCTTGGTTCTTATGGGAAGGTTTATGTTTGGGGGAAAAAAACAGGCTGTTGACCCTGGACATTTTATAAGGGTGGCATCAGAAGAGAAAATTATCTATTCATTAGCCTTGACATCGCCAGTTGGTACAAGTATAATATTACATGTCATTGTCCCTTGGTGACCTGTAGTTGTTACTGAAAGTGTCACTCTGTGGTTTGTGACTCTCTGTTGGAGGCTTGAAGTAGCTCCTGGTGATCATTTCTTCCCCCCACTTTCCCTCCATCTATTGCCCTTGTGATGCAGCACTGTGGAGCTGTTGGCATTTTACCTGTGTCCAGAGGAGCCCTGGAGAGGGGGCTTTGTTTGGGGCTGAACCCTGAGGGATAGCAGTAACCTGTGGCTTCTCTTCCTCTGGCTGCCCCAAGCCAGAATTAGGGAAGCCTTAGCTTTCATTAGGGGTAAATGGCATTAAATGTGCCCTTTTGCTTGCTGTCCTCCTGTTGTTAGAGCGCATTTATGCCAGATGAAATATCTGGGTTTGGAGGGCACAGACTGAAGGAATGGTTTTTATTTTGCATATGTGGCTTGGATAAGAAGTCTTTGAATCACTCCTGTAGCTTCTAAATTAATTCCCAGGTAGTGTGGGGCCTGCAGCTCAAACTCTTAGATGTGACAAGTGACTATTCACATGCCTTCAGTTTTTGGGAGTGCTTAAAGAAACTTGTCTTTTTGGAATGACTTCTGAAAATTGTGGACTGGTTCTTTCTTTTTTTTCCATTTTTTTTTTTTATTTTTAATTTTTTAAAATTTATTACCTTTGAAGTAACATTGAGTGCTACCATTTAATCTTTCTTACTGTTGATGTTTAAAAAATGCCATTGCTAGTGTGATACCATTTCAGAGGCAATGAGGTTTTAGGGACTGCCTGAGTAAAGGCAGCAGATGGTTCTTTTGGTTTCTCTCCCTTCTTGCTGTGCTCTTGCTGGAGAGCATGACTTGTTCCCTCCTGCCATGGAGAAGGCTCTTTGATACAGGCCCTTGGGGATGAAGCTGCTTCGTGGAGATTTTGAGGTGCCCTGAAGGGCAGCAGAAGCCCAGGAATGTGGTTAGCTCAAAGCAGGCACACATAGTTTGTGTCTGGGTAGCAACCTGGTAGTCCCTAGGTCCTTGTGTCCTGTGATGTGCTGGCATTGCTGACTGCAAGGTTGCTGATGGTCCTGTGGTAATCAACACATCTCCCATTGCTCTCCCCGTCACTGCTCTGGAAAATACCAGACTTCCTCTCCTGCCTTGAGCAAATGTCAGGTCTTGTTACTAATCAGTTTTTTCCTTCTTTTCCCCACTAATCTTCCTGTGAGAAGTCCCTGTGCTAGCCTTAAGAAGTGGATCAGCGCTTGAATTTTTGTCCCTGTAAATATGGTACTCCTGTGTGCTGACTTACAAATCCCATTGAAATGTCTTTGCTGCTATTTGGTTTTTGAAGTATTTCAGATAGGCTCTCATTCTCTGTGAGTGCATGCTTGTTTATTTACTTACTTATCCAGGTGCCCTTTGGTCGGCTGGAGGGCTTCAGTCATTTTTGGCTGCACTTTGGTAGATCTTTTACGTGTGGTTAGCAAGCATGCTTAAGCATGGTTTAAAATTCTTATGGCTGAGCAAAATTACAACACACTTCTGCCAGCACTGTGGTGGGAGCCAAATGGTGTCAGAACCTTCTGAATAAAAACTTGCTGTGAAATTATGGAGAGCTTCAGCAGTCAGGGACACTTGGCCAGGCTGACCTGTGTTACAGCTTGGGTTGGCCACAGCCGCATCTGAGCCCTGCCCTGCTCCAGCCTGCCTTCCTTTAGGGACAAGGAGGCTTTGGAGATGAGACAGGACTTGGTAGAGGTTGATGGGGAAGAGACAGGAGGAAGAAGCAGAGGGGGTTTGGCAGTGAAGAGCCGAGGTTGGATTCACTAGCATAGGATGTTAGTGGGGACCATAATCTGTATTCATCTGTGTCATCCTGGGCTTTCAGTAGGCACTTTCCATAATTGTTTTTGTAATACTAGGCTAACCTTTCTGAGGGAAAACAATTGTCAACAGGTTTAAGAATAAAAGTCTGGCTACTGTGAAGAAAAATATGTTCTTAGCAAAAATGGGTAATTATCTCCCAGAACTTGGTCTTATCTACTCTCTATTCTCAAAGGATCTAATGATACCATCTTGGTGGCATTTCCTCAGGAAAGTTTGTAGCTCAGATCCTCTACACCACCCTGGCCCTGCCCAAGCCACTGGGAAGTGGGGGGTGTTGGGGGAGGACCATATAGACAAGTTTTCAGAGGGAGACAGGAACCAAAAGAGAATTCATTGCCCCCTTCACCTCCACTTTGCCCGATGGAGTGCCCCACTGAGAGCGTGTTGGGCATGGCAGGGTGTCAGCAGAGGTTTGAGCACACATCCTCATGGGTGCCTTTGCCTGGACCATTGTGCCCGTGTCTGCAGAGTGCTAATCTCCCACATGTGATCGGTCTCCTTTCGGTGTCTGCCCTAAGTTACTTAACAACCGGCAGATTAACTTTAGGAAGATTTCCTCTGCTTTGAGAGGGAAGCCTGTTCTTTTCTTACTGAACGTGGGACTTGAACCTTATGTAAGGGACCAAAGGTGTTGACTGCAGTCCTTGGATTGGCATGTATGGGAATGTCGTGTGTTACTGGGAATTTTTTATAGTGTAAGTCATTTGAAGGGGGTTTGGACTTCTGTTCTCCTTCCAGCCAAGTTCCAGGCGAGCTGGAAACTGTATTAAGGACATTACATATGCCATCTTTTCTTGCCTCAGAATCGATAATTATGTGTACGTGTTTGTGTGTATATATATATGCATGTGTGTGTATACATGTATGCATGTACAGGCAAGCAATCCATTCATGTAAATGCATTCCTGGAGATCATCCAGTCCCATGCCCCAAGACTGCAGAGCTTTGGTCTGTTAGGCTGTTCCTGATGGCTATTTTGTGTGGCCTCAGATCTCATGGTACTACATCCTCAGGCGATCAGTTTCTGCAGGTAAACATCATCAGTAAGGAGGACCCTGTAGTTTGCAGCAGCAAGCCCCCTGATTTCCAGCTGATAAATAAAAATTATCAGGAGTTTGTGTCTTATCCTCAAGAGACATGCTGGTTCTGGTGGGAATGCCGCAACCTCCGCCGCATCTGCTTGTCAGGAGTCTTTAACTCTGTCTACTTGTTTGCTGGCTGCAGGTGCTCAGCCTCCTCTCCTAGCTCAGCAGCACTGGTTTTGTCTCTTAGCTGCGGATGGTCATTTTCCTTTTCTTCCTCCTCTCCTCGACAGAGAAGCGATTGGAGTTTTCTGCATCTGGCTCTCTGGCAGTGGCTGCTGCTGCTGTGCCAGAGGCCCGGGCTGGAGGTGCAGGGAGGGGAGCTGCCAGGAGCCTGCTCCTGGTGACAGTAGCTCACCCTTAGGTGCATTTTTAGCTGGATCCTCAAGTCACACACAGACATCTGCTCAGGTCTGGCCTGAGTGAGGCATGAACTGCTGGTGCCCTGGCGATGGGGCGAGATGTGGGTCTAAGCTGTGACTCCAGCAGTATAGTCTGCTCAGGATGGGTAGGCTTCATTTGACAGTGAGGGACTCAGGAGGAGTTGTGCATACATGGGCTTTCCATCCTGGCTGCTTCAACACTCTGCTTTCTGCTTATGTTCTCAGATGCTTTCTTACCCTTGGCTTTTGCCTGTTCCATCTTGCACATAGCAGATTCCCTGCTTTGCCTCCTTACCTCCAGACAAGGACAGGAACTAACTTCTTCCAGTTTGGCTGAAGCTGAAAGCAAAACAACCTTCTCTTAAACACCCACTTTGTTTTGGTGGGCAAGGTGGGAAATGTCTTGGAAAGAACATTTGTGCCACACTTGCATCCCTGTTTTGGGATCAATGCTTCTTTTTTCAGGTATGATAATTACTGAAAGTGATCAAGTCACCCATGAATACAAGTGATCCTGTACTTCAAGAGAAATAACTTCTGGCAAACTAGACCTTTTCATTTCCTCTGGCATCAAAAAAAATGTGATTTACTCTACCCATAAACACCACCAACTTTTCTGTTTCCCTGGCTTTAGCTGAAAGAACATCCTGAATAGTCCTGCATTCATCTCCCTGGTGTGAGAGAGCCTGCTTTCATGGAGGCATGTTTTGAAAAGGCTTAAGTTACAGTTATGTTGTCCTCAAAAAACCAGAATTTGTTTTCATAGCTGAGGGCAGAATAAATTGATTTCTTTAAATGACAGTATTTTTAGTAAAATTGTGAGGAATAGAGTAGTAATAAAATTGTCTACAGCTGAGCTAACATTTTATTTTATTTACTTACGTGTTTTTTCCTGGGTTGAGAGTGAGTACAAGCCATTGTCATCACATGAGCGCAGCAGAAAGGTCGGGTGCCAATTTCTGTTCTTCAAGAAAGGGACAAGAGCTGGAGAAACTCCACTCTGCTGTTGAGCTCCTGATCTTTATTAGTGGTCTGTAATCTAATCTGCTTGTTCTTCTTGTTAACATGGCTTTCTTCCTCCTCATTATGTTCCAAGTCAGCTGGACATCCATCCATCCATCCATCCATCCATCCATCCATCCATCCATCCATCCATCCATCTTTGAAGTCCATGCTTTTAGTAACAGCAGCTAAAGTCATGGAACCAGGAGTCTGTCTTAGCCTTTCCAAATTACTTCTCAGTTCCTTGGCACCTCAGTGAATACATGCCTGAAAAGGGGAAAGGTAGATATTTTTCTCCTCCTGTCAGGGTTCATCACAGTTCCAGTCACACAGCACAATGGTAGTTAATTGTGAACCCATGCTGGAAGTGATGTCCTTGGCAGCAGTTAAGTTTTTCTTGTTGAACTTTTTGGCATGGAAGTGGCTATTAGCAACCCAGTACTCATGAACCTACTTCCTTAATTTATAAATATTAAATAAGAAGAATTAAATGTCTTCTGATTTTAGTCTTTAAGCTAATGAAAATGAAGTAAATCATGGTTATAGATGAACTGCTGTGTAAACTTGCTGCTGTAAAATGCTCTGCCAAGTAGAATACTGTAACAAAGTAAATCCTGTATGCCTAAAGCTTAATTATTGATTTGATTTAGGCATGTATACAAATGCAAAGAAAATACTACAACTTTGGGTTCTAGTCTAAGTTGTAATTCAAGTTGTAAAACAGTTTCTGTTATGAGCCTCAGATTTAAGACCCTCTTTCCCCCCTCCCTCCCTGCTGTTTTGGCTGACAGTTTTCATCTGGCTTGTTGTCCCTAGAGTGCTTTGAGTGTTTGGGCTCTGTGGTTTTGTTCTGGCCTTGGAAATCAGGAGGGTGATAGGAATTAGTTCCCTCCATCTGACTGAATTCTATCCTTTCTTTTACAGTGGGTTGCAACAAACATTCTAAACTAGAAGAGAAATTGGCATTATGGGAAAACTTGATAGCTCCTGAGATACGGAAATATTTTGGTATTGATAAAGCAGTCCTTTGGTGGAAGAGGGCCCTGAGAAACTATCTCCATCAGAACTTCACAATATTTTCTTAGAACAAGAACTGTAAATAGTATCGCAAACTCTATAGGTTGGAGCTGTGGCAATTCTAACAAAATCGCATTTATGGGGAGCCATAGTGTGTTTGATAAACATTGTCAAAATTTGTTCATGGGATACCTCCTTTGAGCCTTGCAACAGGAGGAGCAAGCTTCAAGAAGTGATTTTTTTAGTTTGTTGTTTTTTTGAGATGTATGTGGGTTTTTAAAATGGATTTTAATACTTTTCTTGTCTGCATGGTTTCCATTTGAATATCAAAACTGCATTTTGATCACTTTAGAGAACATATTATTAATCCTAAGCATCCTAAGGCTTTTCCTTCCAGGTTACCAAGTGGCTAGGAACTTGCAGAACCTGAGTGTTGGACATAAGGCAGCCAGAGGAAAGACCTGAATTTGAAGCAATGTTTGTTCAGGCCAGGCATTTTCCAGATGGGCATTTCTGCCCTAACTGGGACAGGATTAAACTATTGAAGTATTTGCTGTCTGGGATAGCTGGAGTGCACATGCTTTCCTGAGCAAGGGCACCAGGCTGTAAATGCTCTGGACTAAGTGGTTTGCCTGTGTGGGTGGCTGGATGGTGTCTAACACAGTGCTGATTTGGTCATGATTTGAGGCCACTGAGTGGTACTGTGTTGTAAATAAGAAATGAATTGATGCTGAGCTGTGCTCTCACACTGAGCATGTGTAAATCTATTCAGTCCCAACAGCCTGCTGTTCCAGCTTTAATTAGCGTTCAGGGCGAGCTTCCCCCCATGCCCAGACCCCACATCGGTAGCTGGTGGAGAGGCTGCAGTCTTACCTTTTCCCTTTGCAGAGTTAGCTCTCTGGTTCTCTTGTGCTCCTAACTGAAGAATTCATTGGCTGCACATCAGTTTGTGCCTCTCTGAGCTCTGGGGACACCCCAGACTCCTCTATTCTGCCTGCAGTGCAATTCCATAGGGAAGGGCTTCTTTGGCTTCCTGTGCTTCGTGCTGGGTCCGATCCTCAGGACGTGGCTGGTGGGGAAGTTGTGTGAGCTGCAGGCTTCCTGCTCACCCCATGTGAGTGCCTCACACTGTCCCTGTGTGGTTTCTTCAACTGTTTCCCTTGGGGAGCTGGTGACATCATGTATATTTTCAGTGATACAGAAAAATTGCCTGGCAAATCCAGCCTTGTTCATTTGTTCCTATGGACATCTTGTACCTTGAAAAATAACCTGCAGAACATCTGTGTGCAGGGGTGTATTTACTCGTGCTATAGATACCCACTATGAAGTTTCTCCATCTGTTCTGCCTAGATGGATTAATTTAATTTATAGCTTGCTGCAGCTGTAGCTGCAGATGTATTAGTCTGCCTTTTCTACCCACAGACCCAGGGTAGGCTCTTGCTCAACCTCTGCTCCTTTCTCTAACATTTTTCTGAGGTTTAGGATTCTCTTTGATCCTTGGCTCGCCTAAGAAGGAGTGAACTGTGTAAACCTGAAGGTAATTGGTTGTTCTACTCAATAAAAAAGGCTCTGTGTCTTTTTTTTCCTGTAGTAGCTTAATTTTTTTGCCATGATTTTCCCCCTTGCTTTGCTTTAGCTGTTGGTGTTTGGGCATAGTAATATAAACCAGGTAACATTGGGGGTATAAAACACAAATAAATACAGCACATGTAACTTTTATGTCCCCCACAACTTCTTGCTATATGCTTGGTCTTCTTTTGAAATGCCGAAAACCTAATAGCTTAAGAGAAATGGGATGAAGCAGATTGTTGGTATCAAACCCAGCACTGGAAAGAGACAGAGAAAGGGCTCAGGGAGGAATGGCACTTCACATTTGCATGTGATGTGAGGTCAGATATGCGTTTGTGCTGAGTGGTGCTTTGGTGACCTCTGTCATTCTGTTGAATGACTAATCAAATAGATAGTTAAATGCCTTCCAGTCCAAATTGTTCGTCCTCCTTTCTCAACAAAGAGAATAATAACACAATTTTAGCCCACTGTGCTGTTCCCTACTGTGCTATAGTGTGGGCCTCACAGAGGGCTTTATGTGAAACTTGGCATAGGGAGAAGATAATTGGACTGTTGCTCTTTTTTCTTACTGTTCTGTTAAATTCATGATGCACTTTCCTCTAACCAGTGCTCATTATATGTAATCTTATAAACTGCCCTTAGTAATATTCTAATGGTTCCGAGACACACAAAAGCACCAGGCAGAGGGTGATCTTAGGACCTGATTAATGATGTCTGCTGCTCCTAGGGGAGGAGGGTGACAAGTCCTTCCTGCTGGATGTGTGGTGCAGTTTCTTTAAATGGCTATAACTCTTGCAGCTGAGCAAGGAAGAAGGATGAGGCTGTGTGCCCACTGAAGTGTCACGAGAGGAGTGGGTTACACCTAAGTTCTTGGTGGGCCTCCATCACAGTGTTGAATGAATCATGACTTGGGGAGCTGAGAATCTCTTGCTTCAGTGCAGTTCCTCAGGGGTCCCAGCTTGCTCTGCAAAAATCTGAGGGTAGGATGTAAACCTGCAGGAAATGCTACGTGGGTTTTGGGGTACAGAAGAGGGTGGAGGGTGCCGCACAACCTCAGTCTGCTCCTTCTTTCTGGAAACTTCTTTCTTGGATTTGCAGAATTTTAAAATAATTTGGCATAGAGTGAGCCATCAGTTACGAAGTGTGGGAGGAGTTGGACTGCATTAAAGGCAGCCTTTTCTCACCACCCCTGAAATATAGAGCCTTCAGAGGATCTAGTGACTTGTAATTTTAGAAAAAAGAACACCTTAGATCTGAAAGAATACCAGCAGCTCCAGCTCCAAGCCAGGCAAGGTGTAGAAGTGACAATGCTGAAGCGGTGGAGTTTTGTCTTGAAGGACAAAATGTCTCTGCAGAGAGGGAATTCAGAAATTTATTTCATTTTGCTTTGCTTTCAGGCTTATAGATAAAGATATGATTTTTCTCTACATCAGCAAATCTTGGATTTACAGCCTCTTGAAGACATCTACATGATGCTGTTAATATTTTTTCAACAGACCTTCCCTTACTAAAAAAGCTACTTTTTTGGGATTCTGTCTTAACCTGCTCATTCCCTTTTGCTGTGCTGAAGAGAAGTGCAAGAATTAAGAATAATCCTTCCCATAACCCCTTTCTTCTTTTCTGTATTTACCGTGGAAAACATTAATACTCAGAAGCTCAAAGTCAGAATGCATATACTCTGAAAAACCATGCCACCTTTTCAGGAATAGGAGGGGTATTTTTTTTTCTGTTTGTTTTTTGGGTTTTTTGTTTGATTGATTTTTTTTTTTTGTTTTGTTTTAGTATATGGGATCAAGAGTGAAGAATTAAAAGGTGGCAGGATCTCATCTCACGTGAACTAGTAGTAATCAGTAGTGCCTTTTGGAATAGGCACTCCTCTTCCTTTTCATCCTGGCTGCCAAACTGTGTTGTTTGTAGCATGCCTTTTTATGAAGGCTGGGAAGCCACACCTGCTCTTAAGATGCTCTTGGGTGCTTTGTTCCAGCCATGTTGAGGCACTTGCTCTAAGTCAGGGGGGTTGATCCCGCTTTCAGGGGCCACCACAGCCCAGTTGCCTTCAAAACCAAGGTGCATCCAGCTGGGACACTGGCTTTGGGATGCTGCTGGTGACACCATTGCCATCGTACCTCAGGGGCAGTGGGATGGGACCATGTCCTACTCTCTTCCCCTACACCCTTTCCCCTTTGCTTCTTTCCATCAAGGAGAGGTGTGCTGGAGCATCCTGTCCTTCCTGGCCCCCAGCATCTGCTCAAAAAGGACATAGACTTATAACAGGACTTGCATTCTTTTCTACTTGCCCTGGAATGTCCCACAAAACATCAATCACTCATATTTATGCTACAAAAATTGAACTGCAGGATGCTGGCAGTCTGGCCTCAGCCTCTTGCTGGAGGAAGAGGAAGTCTGACTCAGCTTCCTTGTTTTTCCCTCAGCACCCATGATTTTGTCTCTTTGCTTCTGTGGTGTCATCTGCTCTTCTCTGGATCTGGCGTGGCACTGAATGTGCCTGATGCTTCTGATGAATGTGTCCAATGCTGTTTCCTGGTCTCAAATGGCCACTCAGTACAGAGAAATTTCAAATACTCATATAAGGCATTAGTGCTGGTAATATTTAGCTGTTCTTTAATATGTGATCTATCTGCAGCAGCTTTCACTCAGGAACATCAAAGCACTTTTTTTACTGAACATTAATGAGTTACATCTGACAACACAACTGTGGAGTTGGTATTTTTGTGGATTAAAAGAAAACAACTGAAACAAAACAAATTTGAGTTGCATGTTCAAAATTGCACAGGAAATCTACAATTGAAGTGGAAATGTGTCATCTCCTTCCAGACCTCTCTTCTTGACATGCATTCTCCCATCTCCCACTGTCTTGTGGTGACAGACACCCCACATTTGTGTTCATGTGTCTCTTTCAATGTGCCTCAAATTGCTCAAGACAGTAATCCTCTTCTGAATTTATGTTTTGAAGTTTCTGCTAGTTTTCATGGCAAAAAACCCCCCAAACCAACAAACTAGAGATGGGGGGTGGGGTGGGAGGATCAAGGTTGGACTTTATCCTGGGAACGGACTCTCTCTGCTGGATCCTGGCAATGTGCACATCTCCATGTTGTCTTCCAGTCCGAAGCCCATTGTTCATGGGAGCACCTTTCTGATGCTTCTGTGTTCTCTTTTAAGCCATGATAGAGCTACTTGCTGGGTTTAAGAGGAAAAAGAGATGGTTGGCACATTTTTCAATGAAAAGGCAAGGTGAAAATGTGTGCTCTTTACCTGCTGGATAATTCACATCTGAGGAAGTGAAAGGTGGTACAAGAAAATTATTTTTTTAGATAGCAGATTTGGCAGAATAAGGCTTGAAAAGAGTAAAAAGAAACATTTGCAAACTGAGAAGATTTAGAGGAGTGGCCACTCGGGTAAAAATGCAGATGCTGTTTGGGTCAGACTGTCACTGCATGCATGAACTGGATGAAAAGTGGTAGCAATGCTAAGATCTAAATGTGTATAGAAGCTTCTCCACAAGTAATTTTCTATGTGCAGAGGTCCTCTGGTACAGCTATTGATTTCAGATGTAATTTGGCAGAGGGTTTATGGTCTGCTAGAGAGTTTTGCAAAAACATTTAATGGATATTTGTTGCTTAAACTTTTAAAATTTTTGTTTTTAGTACTTTTTAATAGCCTTTAACTATCTTAGTTTTGTAGACTTGAGAAGCATGTTTTGGAAATTGCAGCAGACAGTACAGAAAGTAGTTTCTTCCCATCTTTGAACATCAGGCCCTATTTTCTGCCCCCCTGAATTTGAAGTGCCTGTATTTTCATGAAGATCTTCCATCACAGCCAGACTAGACAAGTAGAGTCCAGTCCTGGAAGTTTCTGTGTCTTAGCTGTGGTAGAGAGAATTATCGTTAACTGTCATTAACGGCATCATTAAATGGATAAGCCTTCTTTAAATCTAGCTTTGAGGAATCAAATTATCTTAATCTTATATTGGCAATAAGTTACCAACATTCTAGAGGCAATGTTTTTTTTCTTCCCATTAGGAATGAAATTTGGCACTCTGAAGGGAGACTCCCCTGTGCAAAAGGCACATAGGCAGGTAGTGATGGTAGATGGGATTATTGAATGCTGGCCTTTGCTCATCCTTATAATCTCTTGTGTGCACACTTGTTTCCTGGATTTGTCTGATGTAAGGCCCTGCTGTCATGTATTGACTTCCTAGTAGTAACTAGGCAGGGACCTTCTGTGAGGATTAATGGTACTGGTAGCAGTCCTCTTTTGCTTCCTTCCTCCTTGCTTTTCCTTTCACTGTTCCTTCTAGCTTAATAGAGTAAGTGCCACCTCCTTTGTCATGGTGTATCTATGAGAAAGATTTCTTTGTCCGAGTTTGGACCTTCAAAGCGAGCAGAGGTAATAGGAAAGAAGCTCCTTTGCGTGTTGCCACCCTCCCCTCCCTCACATGATTTTTAGGCTGCTGGGCTACAAGTGAGTGTCACATGGGATCCAGTATCAGGTAATCTTGATTGAAAGAAAAGCTTTGCTTATCATTCAATAGGTGATTCTAGCTGGGGGAAATGAAATCCTGACAATACTTTAATTTATTAGGTGTTCTCTCTTGAGATTCTGTTTTCTGAGATGAAGGGAGTTGTCATGGCTGGGAGTACTGAAGATCTGATGTGGAGGAAGTGATGACAGATAAGGCTGTACTTGCATCTACATGCCATAAATTTGGCTCCCTTGCCACTGACCCATCCAGCAGTAAAAATGCAGTCTGTTGTTTGTTTACAGTCCTTACCTCCTAGTTCCCAGAGCTCTACCAAAGCTGTAGCATGGCATGGCTCCCCAGGGTAGCTGTGCCAAACCAGACTTGCAGACCTCCCTCTTGGTTCTTCCCTGGGGCTCATCTGTCCTCTCTGCTGTTTTTGACCCACTCTTTCTCTCTGGTCTCTTCCATAGCCTCGAGAAATGTAGCCCGAAGGCCTTTTTAAAAAGTGAGTTTCCTTGAAGGAATCGGACTTCATTTCAGCATATAATGTATCTCTCTAGTTTGTTTGCTTGGAAGGTATTTGCACAGGCATTGCCTATGCATTGAATGATTTCTATCCTGAGACCGAGCCAAAATTTGTCATTAGTAAGGGTGTACTTTTTGCTGCATGTGTGACACTTTCATAGGAATCATAGAAGCAAAACAAATGACTTTCTGCCTGCAATGAACATGAAAATGGAACCTGGAGAGCTGGAGTAATCTACTTCAAATTCCCACTAGTTGGTTTTTCTGTTAATTTTCAATTGCTTGTCCTGTAGCTAAGGATGATTCTTGAAGAGTTTACTGCAGCAGTCAACTAGACCTCTCTTTTCTTGCTTGACACCTCTTGTTGAATTTCACCCACTGATTTCAATGCTAGCTATAAATGCAAGTGGCAAACAGTATAATTAAGTAGATTAAACCTCTCTTAGCTACAGACTTAATCACATAGTGGAGAAATGTTTGGTTTCTTCTATTTTTTTTTCCTTTTGCTCTGGAATAGTGTCTCGTGAAATTCTCGAACTAATGAGCAGGCTAAATGGAAGCCGAGCATTATCATTTTTTAAGTGTGTAGAAAACTGTTGGCTACTGAAATGATAGTAAAAATTAAAATAAAAAGCAGAATCATCAAAATCCATTAAAGTAAAACCAAGCACTTGCTATTTTTTTCTCAAATGGAGTGCTGATGTTTGCCAGCAACTTGTATCTCTTTACTTCCTTTGTCGCAACCATTTGGTTTCACACTGAAGAACCCTTGCTCTGTGCTTCTAGCAGATATTTGGATGTTAACAGCTCTTCAGTTTTAATTCTTTGGATCTTGGATGATTCTATCTCTGATCTCTTAGCTTCACTCTTTTCTTGGTTGCACTTAGGATTTGTGGTAAAAATCAGAAAAGGAAATCCTTCTACCTTTCTGCTGGTAGAAGGTACAAGCTCCTTCCCTTCTTTCTGCCATATGGGCATCTTAAATGCTTCCAGCTTTGAATTCTCATGTTTATTTGAACTCAAGCCCAGTGTAACATCCAGTTTAGCTTTGGGGGTTTTCTTGATGTTTCAGATGGAAATTCATTGGCAGCTTTGAGCTGTGTTTTGTTTATTTTCTTTCTAGGCATCTCAGTTTGGGATGTGCTGTAGCTAGATGGTGAGAAAGAGCACAAGATCTCTGTGTGGGGTGGTTTTTTTTTTTGTTTTGTTTTTGTTGTTTTTTTTTTTTTTTTTTTTTTTAATAAAATAGCTTCTCATGCCCTAATCTACGTAGAATAAAACCTTTGGGACAGACCTGTGTACCTATGGGGACCTGACTGCCCTCCTTCAGATTGTGTGTAGCTGCAGTGGGTGCCCCATAGGTGCCCTTGGGGAGGGTAAGAAAGCCCCTGGCTTTCTCTTGAAAAGAGCTGGTTGTGGAGCCTGCCTCCCTGCCACAGACAAAGTCAGGCAGAGGTGAGTGATGACGGAAAATGTGTTTTGGCATGACTGACATGTATGACTCCTTGTGTGTTTTTCACCTTCAGTGATAGTGGAACAGCATTCCAGCCAGAGTTGGGTCTCCGAGGGCTGCGCTTTGCTGGCTGCATCCAGCGCTCCTTTCCTTCGTGCCCTGTAGTTCCTGAATGTCAGTAGTTTCCCTGTGTAGTGAAGCAACCTCACCTAGTGGTCTGGTGGGTCTGGTGGGATTCTGACTTTTATCAGGGTCTTCTCACTCAGAGTAGGGGATGTTGGTGGTGAAGTCATCATTGATGCTCAGGTTTAGAGCATGGTGCCATAGTCAGCCCTTGGCTTGTCTGTGTGTTTGATGGGGCTGCCCCACACGTGGCATAAATACACATCTGTCCATGTGTGCATCCATAACAGCACTTTCGGCTAAATTTTGTCTTGCATGTGCTTTGCCTGGTGATCAGTAGTTCAGTGAAATTACTTTAAGTGTTAACTATTGCTTGGGCTTGTGTTTTGCAAAACAAGCGCTTGGACTTGTTCTGAAAACTACTTTGACAGCAATTGCAATAGCTGTGCCCTGTATAATTGAGCAATCTATTCCAGCATTCCATCTTCATGCTTTCAGTGCAGAAACATGATTATAATAAACTGTAATGCTCTTTCAGTAATTAGACAAGTAGCTGTAAATTTATAAGGCAAACTAAGAGCATTGGAACTTTGGTAAATTCAGTTTTATCGCAATTTTAAAAATAGTTACTTAGTTCTCCCTGTCCTCATAGTGGTGTAATTTGGGACAGGCACATCTGGGGTGTGTAGACCCCTCCCCAGAATCTTGGAAATCCAGTCTTGCTGGTGATACAACATTCATACTGGTGGAAAGGACTTTGTTTTCTTTCCCTGATGGGAGAAGGGAGTAGTAGTAGTAGGGCAGCATCACAGCTGATTTAATTTTGTTTTCAGTGCCTGACACTTAATTGGAAGATTGCTTAATTCTAGGAACTGCTGTTCTGCACCACCATACCACATAATGTAATTAGGTCATGGCTGTAGTGTTTGGTCTGAGTACCTGATTGTGATTAGCACAACTGTTTTCCAGATTCAAGTGATGATTTGTTTAAATGGTGGGTAGCTTTTCAGGCAGTGTTACTCAAACTTTGTAGGTAGCTTTCCATATGTCTTAGGAAAGTGACTGAGCAGAAACCTTAAAACAAGTGGAAGGCTTCAACCCCTAAAAAAAATTATTTCCAGTCCCCCCTCTTCAATCCTTTTTGTAAGGTTGGAAGTGGTGGAACAAATGGTAAAAGATTAAGTTTGGCTACAGCTTTGGCATTATTTATATCTGTGTTTTAAGGATTAAAATTTTTTAAGGTTTAAATTCTGAGTGGGATTAAGCAGTATTTTCACTTGTGACTGATAACAAAAAACTGGTTGGAGACTTCCAGGCTTTTTCCCTCATCTTTGAGCTGCAGTAGCTGAGATGACTGGTGATTTTGCAGAGCCATGTGGCAGGAGGCAGTGTGATGGCTCCAGCTGTGCTGCAATCCAGATGTGTCTGGGTGCATCCATCACAGTCAGCAGCATCTGTTCTTGGAGACACCGGTGTGTTGGCAAATACTTGGGATCTTTAATAACTGCCTCTTTGGAAGCTACCCAGTGGGGGATGGAAACTTTGGGTGTGTAGAGTGGTCCTGAGTCAGGGCTGAATGATTGCTGGAGAAATATTTTTTTGTTTGCAGGGGGCTGGGACTTTCCATCTGAACTGTTTATAGGTTCCAATTTCTGTATTGAGAGAAGAGGAGGTGATGGGCCCAGAAATGCTCAGCCTGCTGTAGTCATCAACAGGGCTGGTCCACTGTCTGCTTCCTTTATGCTGTGCCCTGGCCCTTGGCAAGACGTGTCCGTGCTGCCTCTCCAATATATGTGAGTGTGGCTGCCAAGATATTTGCAGGGCCAGAGGCACAACTTTGTTGCTCCTGTGGGTGGAGCGTTCTTTCTTTCCCTTTGCCACCTGACAAGTGGTGCAGTATTATAGAGGTTTCATGGATAGTGATGCTGGGCTGAACTGCCTGGCTATAATTACAAAATGTATGAGTCGTGCTCCTAGATTGAATTTTCATCATTGCTCCTTTTCTGCAGTCTGAGGCAATAGTAAGTTGTTTTATTTGTTCCAATTTACCAAATTATTTACAAACAAAAGCTTGGCCTTTCTGACTTGAAATTTTTATATTACATCTAATGGCAGTTGTGGTCCAGAGCAGTGACTTGTGGTTTGCAGGAATGGCTTTTGCTGGATCATGAGCTGAATTTTTTGTGTGTGTTGTGGTGTCATGAGAAAAGAGATTTTTATTTTTCCCGAAGTGCAGTTGTTACTAGAAATACTAAAAAAGTCTTCAGTGTATATCCTACCTACAGCTAGAGATGTGTATGTTGGGGACCAAAACCACAGAATCATAGAATTGTTTGGTTGAAAAAGACATTTAAGATGAAGTCCAAATGTTAACCGAGCACTGTCAAATCCACCATTAAATTAGGTCCCCAGGAGATACATCTGCATGTCTTTTGAATACCTCCAGAGATGGTGACACCACCACTTCCCTGGGCATCCTGTTCCAATGCCTAAACACTCTTTCTGTGAAGAAATTATCCCTAATATCCAGTCTAAACCTCCCTTGGTGCAATTTGAGTCCATTTCTTTTTGTTCTGTCACTTGTTTGCTTAGGAGAAGGGGCTGACCCCTACCTTGCTACAGCCTTTTTTCAGGTGGTTGTAGGGAGCAGTAAGGTGTCCCCTGAGCCTTTTTCCCCAGGCCAAACACCCCCAGCCCCCTCAACGGCTTCTCATGGAATCTGTTCTCCAGACCCTTCCCCAGCTCTGTTGCCCTTTCTCTGGGCACACTTCAGCACCTCAAATGTCCTTCTTGTGAGGGGTCCAGAATGGGATGCAGGATTTGAGGTGTGAACCACTCTATTGCTGTGGTTCACCCTGTGGCCAGGGTGCTGTTGGCTCTCTTGGCACATTCCAGTGTTTCCTACCCCTTCTTCCAAAGGTCATAAACTCTCCTCTTTTCTCGAAGTTCCACGCAAAGTGCTTTATTCACCTGGCCTTTTCCCCTTCCAGCCTGTCTTTCATCACATGAGGATGGGTTGCTCCTGTGCTTTTAAGATTTCCTTCTTGTATAATGTCCAACCTTTCTGGACCCCTTTTTCCCTCAGGGCTACCTTCCAATGGACTTTGTCAACCAGTTCCCCAGACAGGCCAAAGTGGCTGTTCTGCTGCCTTCCCCCTTCCTTTTTAAGAGCTGAAAACTCTTCACCATTTTGTGATTGCTTTGCTCAAGAGTCCTCCAACCATCACATCATCGGCCATCCTTCTCTGTTCACAACCATCATTGCTAATGGGGCAGTTTCCCTAGCTGTCCGTGTTTGACCAATTGCATCAGGAAGTTACAATCTTCCACACTCTCAAAGACTCACGCGGATTATTTCCTCTCTGCTGTGTTGTATTTCCAGCAGATGTCTGGTAAGTTAAAGTTCCCCATGAGAATAAGGGCCAGTGATAAAGAGATGACTTCCAGCTGCTTGTAGAATATTTCATCTGCCTCTTCATCCTGGTTGGGTGGTCTGTAACAGACTCCTACCAGGATATCTGCCTAGGCCTTCCCTCTGATTCTTATCCATAAACACTCCACCCTGTCATCACCATCATTAAACTCTAGGCAGTCAAAACACTCCCTAACACACAGGGCTACCCTACCACCTCTCCTTCCTTGCCTGTCTCTTCTGAACAGTTTATAGCTATCCATTGCAGCTCTCTAATTGTATGAGGTATCACACCATGTTTCTGTGAGGGCAGCTATATAATGGTTTTCGTGCTGCGTGACAGCTTCCAGTTCCTCCTGTTTGTTTCCCGTCCTGTGTGCATTGAGGTAGATGTGCTTCAGTTGTTCTCTTGATTTCTCCACCTTTTGGTGGGAAAGAGCACTGATTTTTGCATGACCCTTCTCAGATACTTCAGTGGTTTCTAAAACACCAGTAACCCATTCCATCTTTGCTGTCATATGAGCCTCCATCTCCAGCCATCACTGAGACATCAGACTAAAGGGCCGTGGTAGCACACTGTCCCTCAAACATTGGCATGGTTCTCCCAGGCTTATCTCTAGCGACTCTGGTTTTATCCCTTTCCATTTCCAAACCTAGTTCAAGGCTGTTTCAATGAACCCTGTGAACTGCTGTCCAGAGATCCTTTTCTCGCTTTGGGACAGGTGTACCTGTCCTGCTGTCATGTAGACTAACTCATGACCAAAACCCCCAAAATTCTGCTGGGGACACCAGGCTCAGAGCCAGGTATTGATCTGCTGACTCTTCCTGTAGAAAGAAACCTAACAAAGCCTTTTGCACCAAAACAACTTTTGCTTAATCTGTGTTTTATTTGCACCCTGAGTTCACAGCAAGGCAGGTAAGAACCAGCTGCAGTGGCAGCAGTACTGTGGCCTTGCTTTGCAAATTCTCCCAAAGAGTTTCTTTCCCTTTTTGTTTGCCATAACTTGGTCTGTGACGGCCTGTAGTGTGTTATTTAAGAGTGGTGAACATGTTTTGACTAGTTGTTTTGTGAAGCACTTGGTGTGTTCTTGAGTGCTTTGTAAAAAGTCATTATTGGAGAACACACAGCCTCCATTTCCTTTATGCCTTTCTTTTCCGTGGATTAACCTGTGAGCTGAATGTGTTGCATAATGGCTTTTCTGTCTTTTGACCCTTTCACATAATAAACATGTTGGCCACAGGCTTTGGGAATGCAGCTTACACACTACTGAAGTAGCAACAGAGAGGAAATGACATTTATTTTGATCCTTCTTTGCTAAATAAATAAATAAATGGTTCTGTAATCGCTGAGATTGAGGAATTGTTACTGACTCTGGTATAGAAAGGGTTGTTAGTACAGGCTTGAATTTCTGAGTCAAACTCCTGCTGACAAAGCAGAAATAGTCTGAGGACTGAAAATACTGCCTGAGTATTTGAAAATAGTTGTGTGGACACAAAGCTGTTTACAGATCACTCACTGGCCACCAGCCAGTTTCTCAAGGATAAGGTGTTTTGTTTTTTTTTTTTTTTTTTTTTTTTTTCCTTTAGAATCACAGATGTACTTGGCAGGTTATCAGAAGATAAAAATGCTGGAAATAGTCTCCTGGTGTGAGTCCTCATTTAATTAAAATACATACAATTTTAGGCTAGATGTTGCTTGCAAGCAACTTGGTAAAATACTTCTGAATTTGTTCTTATGTATGGGGTTACAGTATAAGGCATGGTCCCTATTCTTTTCAAGAATGCATCTTACTGTAGTCCTCCTGCAGCATACCTTTTGCTCTGCACAATGTGTTTCAGTTTCAACAGTTTCTGCCTGGCAAATTTTGGCTTCGTAGACCATAGTAGCAAGGAGATGTGATTAACTGAAACTGGTACTGATGGTGTTTGTAATGGCTAAAGAAAAGAGGATTGTAGAGTAGAATATCCTGAGTTGGAAGGGACCCACAACTCTTGATGGAGTGTCTCCTCTCAGTAGGAAAAGCAAAAAGCTCAAAACCATGCAATTCCAGCCCTTTTTGTTGTGTGGGGTAGCACCGGAAAAGTATTAACTATTGGACTGGAAGGAAGTTCTTTTTTTTTTTTTTTTTAAGTTTATGTAGATATATGTGTATATAGATAAATGTACACTTAAGAGTTCATTAACTTTTCTTCTTTAATGCTAATGTTCTGGAATTTTTTTAAGGCTGCCAGTGTGAAATCACTCATTTCAACCATGTTAAAATAAAATTTATTACATATCCTGATTTTCTTGCTCTGCTCAGCTGTATTCTTCTGCTGGGAAGCTGTATGTGGAAATATTTCCCCTTCCCCTTGCCCCTCATTAATATTTAAAGCTAGCAGTTCCTCCCCACATAGTGTGTGTGTTAGCATTTTGTGATGCAGTTAGACAAAAGGTGGGACTCTTGATGGGGGGGACAGCTGTACGGGACAGTGTGTTTTGGGCTTCTCTGTGCAGCAGTAACCCCAAAAACATA
Source organism: Cinclus cinclus (assembly GCF_963662255.1). Lineage (NCBI taxonomy): Eukaryota > Metazoa > Chordata > Aves > Passeriformes > Cinclidae > Cinclus > Cinclus cinclus. The sequence goes on from NC_085047.1 coordinate 88,240,547, forward strand.
CTAAAAAGTGAAACAAAAAGCAGCAAAGGCAATTGCTCCCCCTTTTCCCTTCACACTATGTATTTTGCATTTACAGTGGGGTTTTATGCCTTCCAAAACAACTGACGCATCCATTTAGCATTCTTGAAATAAAAGAAAAGGTTGACTTCCATTTATTACCCCTCCTTGTTGCTCTCCAGGAGGCTGCTGGACATTTCAGTATGGTGCCTCAGGCAGCCAGGACCTGAAGCAGCCTAGCTGGACACTTGCTGTCTGTGACTGCTGGATGCTGCCCAGGGAGGGACACTGACCTCTTGCTTCCTGGCGATGGCTGTCACCCATTTCTCGCAGCACATCTCTTTTGACAGTAGATGGATTGCAACAAGGCTGGTAGAGTGTGTGTGGGCTTATTTTTCCTTCTGTCATGGTGTACTACCTATGACAATGCCCCCCACAAGAATGCAGGCTGCTTAAAACAGTGGTGGTGCATGGAGGGGCTGGGACTAACTAGGGTTCAATTATTATTTTTTTTTCTTCCCCCAAAGAAAAACACATATTTTGTGGCACTTTTGTATACTCAGTGCCTAAATACTTAAATTTGTCCATCTCAGGCCCTCTTTCTGAAGGGGTGTGCTCAGCACTGAGGTGGTTGCTCTGCAAGTTGATGGCGAGTGTGAGCAAAGTGAAACGGGTGCAGACTTGCCTGGGTATGCAGAGGGCCTTGGTCACAAGGTGTCACTTGCTCCTTTCAGCTGGAAAGCTCTGCTCATCCAGGATGATGATTAGATGTCAATATGAATTCATTTAAAAAGCAGTCAAACAAAGAGAAGCAGCCCCAGGCTTTTTTTCATCCAGGCTATTTTTGATGTCACTCTGCAGAAGGGATGGAAGAGACTGCCCTTTATCTGCCATCTCTCTCAGCTGCAGAAGCACCTGCAGCTTTGTTTTAAAGCCCCTGTGCACCCATGTGGGGACCCTGGTAGGTCAGTTTGGACCATGTTTGGTCTGAGTGGTGCGTGATGTCTCTGAGGTGATGCTGGGTGTTTGTGATGCCATGTGGCACGCACAGGGCTTGCTCTGGTCACTCGTGCTGGTTCCCTTCAGCCTGAGTAACACAGCCCCTATTGCAGGGACTTGCTATGGCCATGCCAACAAACTGGGCCTGCCGCTCCTTCTGGCAGTGGCCGAGACTCCGTGGAAAGTGTTTTGTGGTGAAAGTGCCTGTCAAGGTGTATGAGCAATCAGTAGCAGTCTGTATCGACAGACCCTGTAATTTTGTATCTACAAGTATATGTTTTAGAATTTTTGATCTAAATTATTTTCTTGATGTTCTCTATCTGGCTCATTTTTAATTATAGTTGCCAGAAATAAATTGTTCTGTATAAAAGTGACCATTGCAGGGCATCCAGAGAGTCAAACTGGTATTAGGAGGGGTGTCTTTAGTGACTGGTAAAGCCATTAAGGTAGGGTGAAGAACTGGTTTGAATGAGGGCCATCTGATCTTAGTTGATGCTTTCAAAGGAAGACAAATGTGCTGTAAGCCAATTGTGTTCACACAGGAGGTATGCCTCTATTCTGATTTCAGTATTTTCTTTTGTTTTAGTTTGGTGTGTTTTTTGTTGTTGTTGCTGCTTTGGTGTCTTTCAGTAGTGTGCTAACAAATCATCTAGGAAGTTTTAAAACCAGAAAAAAAGTGCAAAAATTAATAAAGTTCTCTTTTTGGACTGCTGACGGTGCAGACTCTATTTTATAAGAGAAAATGACTGATGGTGGTTTCAGTAGAAGTCACTAACTCTGGGCGCAGCATGGTGGTGACTGGAAGAATGGGATGGCTCTTGAAGAGGGCATCTGCCAGGCTGGGTTTTCAAGCCAGTTAGCTCAAGCGTCCCTTTATAAGCAGCACCTAGTCTGGTGCAGGAAGCTGTGGTGGTCACCTGCAGAGCAGCACTCAGCTGATGGCTGGGGTGCCTGATAGAAGGTCAGCACTCAGCACAGTGTATCTTTCAAAAAGTTTTCTATGGCCTTGTGTAAAAACGCATCACAGCCTTGCTGCCACTGTTGCCAGCAGGTGCCTGTTTGTCAGCCTTTCCTGCTTGGTATTTGAGGAATGAAAACCAGGGAAATCTGTAGCCTTCACTTGGTAAGGGAATGTTTTGTGCCATTTGAGCCTGGAAATGTGTAGTCTTGAAGGGATCCCAGTTGGCTGAATGGTCTGCAGTTGACATGACTGGGCTGACAGAGGACCATCCATAGTCTTAAACTGCACAGCTGCACTCCTCTTACCCTCCCCTTGCCCTGCAACATCCCCTTCTTTGCTACCTTTTAAAATCTATTACCAGGTGAAGTGTTTCAGTGGCTATGAACTGAAACCAGCATGAACATCAGGCCTCAGGCAAATCTTTCAAAGCTCCTTGGGGAACTGGTGTTGTTTTCCAGGTGAATTGTCAAGAGAACTGGCTGCCTTTGCAGTTCTCTTTCTGTCTTCTCCCATCAGACCGAAAGATCTCCTACTGATGAGTGAGGTGGGCTGGGCAGTGTGCTGGGAGTCAGCACAGATGCCTCCTAACTGAGCTTTGCAATTGACCTGTTGTTACCCTGGGAAAGTTAGACTGGGGCTTTCTGCCACGCTTTTCCCACCATCCTTTCTCCCCCCTCCCCTTTCTTTTCTTCCTATTTAGGCAATGAGCTGTTTGGGAGAAGGAAATGCCTCTGATAATGTATATCCAGCATCTTTCACAGTGGGAAAGCTACCACAAAACTAGGAATCAAAGTGAAAAATTGGTGAATAGAACTCTCATTTTTTCTTCCTAGTGGGAAATGTCTTTTCAATCTGTCCCCAGAAGGACAAAACCAATAGTAACTGTATATCTTTCTGTGCATTATTTCACAGAATGCAGAACTATGCACAAGTAAATTATTATTATTTCTTCATCAATAGACAGCTAGTGAGCCTGTGGATATCAAAAGCAGGGTAGAGAGTATGTTATTTTCTGTTTTGCTTTTCAGGCATTTGATGTCAGGAGTTAGACAGAAGGAAAACACAAGAGCTCTGTCCTGTCTTTGACTTAAACAGCGACAGTCTTTAATAGCTCTGGTTGGTTTGGGTTTGGAAGTCATCTAACAGGAAGACTTCTTCTCGTGTATTTCTGCAGTGATTTTCCGGGTTTTTGTGCTGAGGTTTTTTTTCTCATTTTTATTCTAGAAGAATTTATGTCAGATAAACATTATCCTTTTCGTTTACAAATTCATCTCCATTGCTGGAGCCTATGATTATTTACCTTACAGAATGCTGTATCAGTAGGAACAGTGTAATTTGGACTACAAATACAGTTAGATATGCTTAGGAACACTTGATATTTAAGTTTTTGTTTTTGACTGGGGAGGTTGTTTTCACTTTGTGCCATTTTGTCTTTTTGCCCATCAAAAATATGTTCTGTTTCTTCCACAAGCACTATTCCCATTGCTTTCCATAATGTAGACCTGGGCTTTTCAGGGAGTGGAAAGAAATGCTGTGTGGAGTCCAAGTTTTCACAATGTAAAATTGGTTTGTCTACAACTCTCTGTGTTGGCGAGTGACACAAAAAGCTGATGGTAAACATGACTTGGAATAATAAGTTATCACTTATTGCACTGGGGCGTGCAACCTAGTAACAGAGTATTGCTTCATGGCCTGTTGCCTCAGGCTGGTAGGAGTTAAGAGTCAGCTGAATGAGAAGCAAAATGGAAAGTTAAGTTTGGCATGGGGGTAATGTACAGCACTCCCTACTAAGAGGTGGTACTATGGTGAATTTTCACTTGATGGAATGTCTAAATCTGATCTGCTGCTCCTGTGTGCACTGTGGCAACTGAAATTGGATTAGTAGTTGTTTTTTTTTTTTTTTTTTTTTTTTTTTTTCAAATAAGTTCTACTTCTTTCTACAACTGTAAGCATAGAATACTGGGATCTGGGAGAAGTTTACTGAAGACTTGATTGTGTACAGTGCACAGGATAATCCAAACTTGCAAGTCATGAATCACAAATGGTGCATTCCTTCCTTAATGTTTGATGTCACATATGCTACTTCCATGTCGTTTAGCTGGGGAGCAAGGTTCCAGGAGCAGTCTCCTAGAGTTATGTTAGTATGCAGGTCTGAAACTGTGTTAGTAGGAGAATTACATTACTGTGACATAAATATCTTGGATAATTGAGAGGGGGGTGTGGGGAAAAGAGGTAAATTAGCTGATAGAATTTCTTCTGCACTTCATTTGCATAGCTCTTTGATAACACTAAGGCACGAGAAAAAACGCACCATGAAAAACACCGCATAACATCACTTGCCTTTGAACCTGTCTAAGCTAAAAATTTTACAGTAATAACATGTGCAAAGGAAGAAAGAGGCAAGAAGTAGATGTATTAACTGACTTGGAGAGTGTGGGAAGGATTGAAATTTATAATGTTCTGCAGATCTTGGCAGTCGACCACGGATTCCCCTTGTCCCCTCTGCTTTTCAACATGCATAAAGCCCACTGAGATAGAAATAAACACCATATTGCTATCAGACATGACTAGGAATGTGCTGAAGTAGTGGATTCAGTTTAAGATCCAGTTAAATGCTGCAGTATTGCTGTGTTGATGAGAAGAGCTACAGCTTCTATGCAAATGAACTTGCAGTCATCTGCATGAGAAGAAACAGGACAAGATTTGAGGTTGGCAGTCTCAGTTCCATTGAATTGCTCATCCCAACAGGCCATTTAAAAATGCAGTGGTACAAGTAGCACTCTTAAAAATATTCTTATGCTGCTTCCTTGGGAAGATAAACCAAGTGCTTTAATATGAATAGAACCATGAAATGAGGGAGAGAAAAGTGGGGAGAATGTGTAAGAAACAAGAAGTAGTTAAAAAATGTTGGTGAATAAAATCTTAATGTGGTCTAAATGAAGGGAATGTGTTGGTGGGCTCATTTCCATGGGGACAAGCTGACAGTGCTGATGTTTTCTTGTGGTTCCCATGCTCAAACCCAGTAAGAGGCAAACTCTCACTCCCTGGATGACATAGCCTTTTCTACCTGTTGCTGCCACTATTTGAAGAAACCTTTGCAGCTTCCGCAGTCCATTGGCACTGGAGACAATCACCTTATGCTTAGCAAGATGCTGCCAGGTTGCTGTTGTCTTCATTGCACATTTCATATCCACACAGCATTCTGGATAGGGGTAGTATCTTGCAATCCTCAGCCTCTGATATTTGGTGTCTAGCAATATTTTAAGAAACTGCTGTTTTCATTTAGCATGGGTTGCATTTTGCAATATTGCAGAGCTTTTCAGATATCCAGATGGTAATTGCCAACCATTTGCCTGGAGAAACAAAGCTGCAAGAATTTCTGCCTTGCCATGGGGATGGGGATCCCTGGATGCCCTGAGGGGCCATGTGTCCACACTGCACTAAAACAGAGGCCTCATTCTCCATGAAGAATGTTATCCCAGTGGAGTGGTGTTGTGTGAGATATGGTGTCTGGGTGGAGCCTTGATGGTTGCTGCATTTGAAGTGCCCTGTGAGCAGAATTTGAATAACTTTTAATCCCAGGAGATTGAGTTCACAGGGTTTCTCCCATCTATGATTTCTGCAGCTCTTTCTTCACATTCAACTACTTTGCAATTTTATTATTACTCTTTTTAACATAGAGAGATTTTTCCAAAGCAAAAGCTGGCCATGAAAATCTGATGAATGGTTTCCAAAATGGGAATGCTTAGCCATTTCATGTTTCAAGGAAAATTATACCCGCATGCTAATAGTTTGACAGGTCTGTTCTTGAGCAGAGCTGTTAAGCAGATAAACAAACAAACAAATACTCTGCTCATGTTTATATCCTGTGCTTGTGATGTTTGTTTTTTCCTGCCCTCTGAAAATATTTTTAATGAAAAAAATGTGGCTTCAAAACATCTTTTTACTTCTCTCATATAAATTAATGTCATGCAGGCCATCCCTCCTCCTCTCCATATGTTGTAGATTTTTAGAATATAAGTGCTCCATACATTATGGAAAGGGTATTTGGAGTAATTTTAAACAATATTCTGAAGTGACCAGGGTTTAAATTTGGTCTGGGATCCTGAGCAGACCACACTTCCCACACTCTGCAGTTCCCTTGCTTTCAGTCCCTTAGGAGGGTTATGTAGAAGCTTTTTCCCTCCCAGAAGAAGCAAAGTGAAACATGAGCAGTGTCTGTGTTCTGCTGTAGCTGGCCCCAGTTTTTGTAGGGACACTCGTGGAGGCACCAGCAGGATCCCATAAAGCTGCAGGGGGAGGATGGTAGGGCTGGTGCACATTAGTCATCCCGAGCAGGCCAGTTTCACAGGGAAGAACATTGACTTCAGAAAAGCTGTGAAGTCGAGCACTGGGAAATTGTAGGTGTCTCTCTGGAAATAGCAAGCCCACTAGTAGTTAGTAGACTTAGAATGACAAATAGAGCAAAAATTCCATGAAAATGACATCCTGTCCTGCTAGTTTGCTCTTCTACATGCCACATTTTCTGCTTGAGTATATTCTACCACCATTTTAGCACCTCCACTTAGCTGCAGAGTGAATGGGGAGCTGTACTTCACTGTTTTTAAAAAAAAGTTTATTTCCTCAGACCTCCTTAGTGTTGTGAGGACTTTTTCGTCAGAGATGTCTTTGCTTCTCTGTTATCTTTAGCATATTCTTTCTGTACCTAAAACTGTACTTCCCATGTCCTTGAGCTTTCAAATTTCTTCAACAAAGCTGTGGAGAATGGGGTAGAGCTGAGAGTAGGTATTTTTCCATCTTGGTGTAAGCCCTTTTCCCTTCCTTCCTTGTGGGATGGTAAGTCTTGAGGAGAAGACCACAAGCCTTTGTCATTAGGCAGAGGTCCAGGATGGGAAATTGGAGTTGGAAATCTCCTGGGCTTGCTGAAAGACTTTGGTTCAAGAAGTAGTAAGGTCAAGGTGAGGTCAGTGTTGGCTACTGCACACATATTACGACCCCTAACTTTGTTTCAAAATCAAAACCAGCTTGAGACCAAGCTGTAAAAAGACATGCCTGCGGTAAAGCGAGTTTACAGAGCAAGCAAAAGCCTGAGCACAGTAATGTATTTATAGAAAGCACGTGGATTGGTTAGTAAGGGGGAGAGTGAAGCAGAAGAAGAGTTGTGGAAGAAAGCTGAGGCAGTAAATTCTGCAGCATTTAATCCTTTTCAATTCACCAGCAATGTCTGGCCATCATCTCCATGGAGGGCATCATAAGGTGTGAAAGGGTCAGGATTTCTCCAAAGAGACTAGTGGTTTGGGGTGCTTCAGTTCTGGGGTGCCAGTCTCAAAAGACCCTGTAAAGAGATTAACATGTTTGTCCAGGCAAAAAAATATACTATTCCTGTCCATCCTACAGGTTTCTGCCTAGGAAACTCAGAAATTGATGAGGAGAGAAATAAAGGAACTGTGACTTCAGTTAAATGTTCCATTGTGTTCTTATCATTATTTGTGATTAAAGTGGAGGAATTTAATGGGCCTACCTGTTGCTAAAGAGCTTGACTAATGCAGATAAGAACCTTTGGAGACGGTGCCTGGGAAAGTGTTTGGTAGACAGGACTGTTTGGCTAGCTTAGGATAGACTGCTGGGTGTTACACTGCTGAGTGTTAAGTGGAGAGCTGGAAAATACCAATATTTAGGACCATTTCTAAGTGCCTGCTTAGAAAAAAAAGTACACAACAGCTAATTGATGTCTCTACCTCATGTAAACATACAGTGGAGAGAAAAAGGCTTTTGTTAGAAGTCAGCTGAGGCGAGTTACAGCCCACCAGGGCTGGAGGGGCCTGCCATGCTGGTTGCCTCTCAGCCCTGTGATCTGCATCCTGCTGGCTCTGGCTCTGTTTCCACTGCAGAACAAACCAGTTTAATTTCCTGGACTGCAATCCCCTGCCCCACCCCACAGTTTGCTTTTTCTATGTTAACTTTCTGCCATTTTAGTGATCTCAATCAGCTTATCATATGATACGAGTGCCAGAAGGAGCTCAGTGCTCCTGGGAGAAATATGTGACAGGAGGCTGGAAGGAGGCAGAGGAAGGAAGGGTAGGAGCTCCCTGCTGCAGGAGCTGGGATCTATTAACTCAGCTCCAGCTGTACTGAGAAACTGTACCCTTACTGTGGTGTAGCTGAAGGGAGATGACATCTTGTTCTTGTCTAGCCATTGTGAGACAAGAAAAGAGAGCTCTTGCAAGTCTGATGCACCCCTTGCAGAACCCTCACTTTTTGTACTTGGGAAGACCAAACCAGTGAGAAATATCCTAAGCCCTAAGCATGGGTTAACCATGCTTACTAGGTAAAGCATGTAATGTAATGTATCGCCTAGCTACTGCGCAGTGGTTCATACCAATAAAATATGTAACACGTGGAATTTATTCTGACATGTTAATAAATTATCATTATTGACAACGAGGTTTGCTAAAGTTAACAAAGGGAAGCTGTGCATATAACCTGTTTGTACTTGATAATCATTATTTTGATGTGGAGAAAAGGAAATGAATGCTAAAATTTGAAGAGGAACGCTTCAAGTTTGTTTTTGTTGTTGTTTTAGCCATCTAGAGTATTTGTAATATTTCCTAGGAAGTATCAGAAGGGTCCAGAATAGCTGGGAGAAACCTAGTGACTGGAACTCTTGTTCAAGGGTTTTGCTCTGTGTAAACTGAAGGGATGGGTGAGATGCTGGTGCTCACTGTTCTCTATCTTTCTTTCTCAGGGTCGCCATGTCAAAACAGGTCAGCTGGCAGCCATCAAAGTCATGGATGTTACTGAGGTGAGTAGAGGAACCTTCTGCTTTATTAGCAACATGTAAAATTTAATAATGCTTACCTCATATTTCTGTTGAAAGGCATGGTTCTTGCATGTGAATGTTTGCTCTCTGCTTGTAGGACCTGAGCTCTCCAGTGTGTGTGACTGTGTGCTGGGGCATTTGTCCTACACAAATTTCATTGACCAGTCCCAGGGTATATTGGTGCATGTAGCACTCTCTTTTCAGAAATTTCTAAGAAGGGGAGAAAGTCCAGATTGCTTGCTGCCCACTATTTTCTCTGAAATGCATCATCTTGCATTTACCAAAAAAGAAGGTGAGGTATCTGCTTGATGTAGAGGACAGTGTTCTCCTTGGTACATCTCCAGCCTACAGAGGGTGTATGTTTATTCATGGAAGTGAGTCCATTATAGTTCCAAGAAGCCTAAAAGAAAAAACATCTGCAGGAATGATGAGCAGACTGCTAACAGAATTCAGCAATGTAAAGTAGTTGTAGTAACTGACCCATGGGGATTTACTGTGGAGCTTTAGATGGGAAAGAGGGGAAATTAACCCAGTCAAAGAGATAAAAAATAGACGCCTATATTTAATTCCTTGGGTGTCTTGCAATTTATGCTGTTCAGAAAGCAATCAGTTTAAATTAAGTCTTCAAAACAGATGAAAGAAAGCATGGACTTCTCCTTGTTAGTCCATTTGTGTTGTATAGAGTTCCATTCACAAATTAACACCTTCAAATTTAAAATCGAATGAGATCCTCCCATGTGGTATCTGTAAAGATTGACTGATACCTGTCTTTTTGTCTTTTGTCTTTGTCTTTTCAAACTGTCATAATCTTCTGAGCTCCTCAGCCTTACACAGGGGAAATAATTACATCAATGGATATGTACAGAGCAGGGAATCTTTGGCCAAGATGGTTATAGCAAGCAAAACCTCTGCAAGGATATTGCTGCAGAATGTTTTATAGCTTAGTGTGTGTATAGGTGCAACAAGTAAAAATGGCCTTGGACACAAGGTCCTAGATGGGTGGTGGGGTGTAGTGGGTAAACAGGCAAGAGAGGAGGAAAACAAGAGGCAGGGTTAGGTAAACTGATAGGACTTCAGTCTTATCTCTGAATCTCTATTGATTGATGGGCAGTGTGACTGCTGCTCTCTAAATTCTGCTGTTGTGCCTGCCAACAGCTAGATATTCCTTTTTTGTCAGATAGCTTGATAAAGATCAATTTTCAGCTGAAGTTTTTCAAAGGCTGCCTTCATGAGGAGGCAACACTTTTTGCTGCAGTTAACAGACAGAGAAACCAGAGAAGAATGAAGGTACATTGACACACAGTGAATGTTCTTTGCACAGCAAATGTTTTCCTTTGTGCAGCAGTTTTACACAGGGCAGCTTGCTGGACTGTGCATGACAATGGTTTCTTCCATAACACTAAGACTGGCTCTACTGCACACTCCCTGTGTTTTTAATAGCATGTATTAATCACAAACAGTTGTAACAGAGAGGTTGCACAGAAAAAGGAAAACAGTTGAAAAACGCTGTCTATAGTATGACTAAGCTCATATTGCAGGAGGTAGCTTAAATTTTGAAACTTACTGTAATTCTTGTCTGGTTTTGAAAAGCAAGTTGTATATTGGTACTGTCTTTTATCTCATAAGTGCAATGCTTTTTTAGGGGATGAAGGGTAGTCAGAGGGAGGAGTTTGGAGATGTTAGCCCCATGCAGCTTAAAAGCATTGTCATTCCTACCAGTGGAGCTCATGTGTTTTTGCTTCAAAGTAAAGAGCTTACAGAGACTAAAAATGTGTAAATTCTTCCAAGTTGTACTGTCAGCTCCACTTTTTAACAGCAGGCATGGGTGATACTGTTGCATGTACCATTTTCTCATTGGCAGATGTGGCTGTCGGATGTTCTTGTCCAGCCTTGCTTTCTGATTCCTTGCCCATTTCCCAACACTTGTGCCAACACAGCTGCTTTGGGGCCAGATGGTGACCTGGATCAGTGAATGGACTCTGGTTCCAGTTTTAAAATACCCTTACTCCTCTTCTTCCCCTGCTTATTTATAACCCGGATTGGTTCATTGATTGAATAGAGCACATGATGTTGCAAACTGTTGAGTAGTTGCTATGAAGAAGGTGGCATGAGACTGGAAAAGAGCCACTGCTGGCCATCAGGGAGAAGGAGCAGTAGCTCAAATTGATATTTCTGCTGGAGATGACCATATCCTCAAGCCATAGCTTCCATTCCTCAAGGGTTTGCTTCATTAACACCTCCTTTGTCGGCGCAGGTCCATCCTGCTTCTAGCTTGCCACAACAGTGAGATGAGAGAACGTGGGGACAGAGAGGGCAGTGACTGCCACCCTTAGTACTGTTCAAAAAGAAATGCTGAGGGAACCACAGCCACAAATTCACCTTCTCTGCCTGCTTTAAGAACTACAGTTAGATGAACTGTTAATGGTAATGCCCATGGAGAAAGAGGCTTGAGTGGAAACTTCCACAAAACTGAAATTGTGGTTTTCTGATGAGTGCTTGCTTGAAGCTGTAGGTGATTTGTGCCTATGTGCATATTTTATTAGCAGTGTTATGCTTTTCTGCTTAAATGTGTGCAGTGCCATGGGGAATATCTGATTATTCTGACTAACCTGAACTGAGAACAGACACAAGACTTCCTTTCTTCCAGGATACCTCTGATCCAGTGCTTGCTTTGCCAAATGTTTAACAAATTAGAAAACCTAATGTATTGGCATGCTCTGTGGGCACACCCCAGATTTTCAGTTTTCAAGGCCATGATTCTGCAATTCACACATTGCTCAGGATCCTGCTCAGGATCCGTGAAGTTATGTCTGTTCTGGGCTGTAAAGCTTTGATGCCCCAAATAGGAGGGATGTCAAAGTCGAAGTGAAGGCTTTCCTTGAAAAGTTTTGGTTGGCATGAAGAAAATGAGGTAGTATAACCTCTGGCAAGAGGCATTGGAGGAGGTATTACAGCTCTATAGTGCGCATGGCACTGTGGAGATACTCTTCATCCTTCTCATCTTTTCTTGTGGTTTTCTCTTTAGATTTTAATTTTGAAAAGAATGGTGGCAAGGATGAGAAAGGAGGAGGTGGGCTGAAGCCTATCAGCTTGATCTTTGAATAAATTATGACTAGTTAGTTCTGCTGCCTAAAACGTTGGGGGATGTTGATGTGCATAAAACTTCCCTGCCTCTTCTACTTTCCTCCTTTCTAAACAAATAAGGAAAATACTTAGAAGACTGGATCTTTACTGATCTTTAGATCTACAGCACTACAAGAAGTACTAATGGAACTGTAAGACCTAAAGACCTATAGGTTTTACTGCAGAATGGTGCACAGGTAGGTCTTGTTTTCTCTTTTGGAGGGCAAAGCTGCAGTGAATATAGGCTGAAAAAAATTCACTGGAGCATAGAACAAATAAAACAAAAAAACCCACCAGTTTTCATCAATGGAAAGCTATTCCTATTCCTTGTTGGAATGAGCCCAATGACCATAAAAGGGGAACAGTGCAAACGATCAGCGTATGTGCACTTTAAAAATTGTTTTACAAAATCTACATGTGTAGGATGACTCTCATGCTGCATGCTTGTTGTGAGGGGAGGCATTATATGTAGTTTGTAATTAATCTTTGTATTGTAAGGTTTCTGTTCCTTTTGTGACATTGATTTGGAGAAGGTGGTGTTCAGTCCATGTTGATCACTTCCACTCACTGACCATACTCCTGGTTTCCAGGATTGCAAGATTGCCATGACTCCTAAGATTTAGCAACCTCTGTATAGTTAGAAGAATGTGTTTTCTTGTGAAGCAAACATCATTTAAAACCTTAGCAAAGCTTACTTGGCAAACCTGCCTGTATCCAAGCTGTTAGCTTGCATTACACCCTAAAGCTTGACTCTGCTTTAACTGCTTTGGAGCCTTTCCTTGCAGCTGCATGGTTGTTACCAGTGTTGCTCCTGTGTTCCACTTCCAGTGATGCTTTTCTCTTTGAAAAGTTTAGTAATTGATTTTGAGGGAAAAACACAATTGCTTCTCTTCTGTTTGTTATAACCCCTGACGCTGCTGCTTCTTCCTCCTACCTCTTCCCACACACACTCTTGGCATCCCTTGGGAAAGTTTTCTGCATGCCTTTTTTAATAGCAGCATTTCTCAGCTCTTGTGCCCAGTGTTTCATGACTTGTCCAATCTAGTCTGTGTAAAATTATGCTAAGTAAACAACTGGATACTGTATCCTGCTGATTTATGAAAGAAGTTGGATTGCTTTTAGTGCTGGCAAGTCTTGCCATTTCTGTGTGTCCTGTGCAGAAAAATTAACAACCCCAGACCAAAGCCTCCAGGCCTGCAGAGAAACATGGCACATCTCCCATACCTAGACAGGAAAAGTTCCCTGAGTTACTCATTGCCATCTTCCTTACTCTCCTGACTGCTTATTTCTGTTGCAATAGGAAAGTCACTTTGATTGTTGTCAGTCTGTATCTTGGCCTACAAGGGGGTATAAGCTGCAGTTGTGTGGATAATTTGTCCATTTTCCATAGGACATCTCAAAGCAGTCTGCAGAAAAACTGCAGATAAATAAAAATGTGGATTCCCACGTAAATTGGCAGACAAAGTGAGGGAAAAATAAACTAATAAACCAAACCAAAAGTTTGCCCTATTATTTATGTTCGTGTTTTCCCCATGAGAATTCAAAGACAATCCATGGATTTTGATCTGTTTGAAGGGGAAATAAATTTAAAAGTTGATGGCTCACTCTGGAAGATTTTGAAATACAGATCCTTGTGGCCCTGTGCAACAGAACTGGGTCAAGCCAGCCTGGAGAAGCTGAATAGAGGCTATTCTTTTAGTGTAGAGATATGAATGCAGTGCTTTACCTGGCTTTATCTGGCTTAGTGCAGCTGCCTGATAAAGTACTTATATACCAGTCCATGTCTGTACTTACAGTGAAGTTAGCCAAAGCAAACCTAAAGTCACTAGAATCAGTAAAAGCCTTTGCCCTTGCAGTGTTTCATAGGAGTCACTTCTTAATGTGGATTGGGTAAAATGGATCTCAGGGACCTAAAAATCCAGATTGTTCCATGGACAGTACCGGCACTCTGCTTTCTTGTCCCTGAAATTAGATTGCAAAATGTTGTACAGACTAGTAGGAAGCAGTCTTTGCTTAAACAGTTACCTGGCAAAATAAAGAATCGTTCTCTGGCAGAGAAATAAATAGGAAAGCTATTTACAGTCTTGACAGCCCTGCTGTCCAGTTCTCCTGAAGCTGATTAACCTCTGATCTCTTCTAGGGATTAGGTTAAAAAAAACCCAACAAAACCACCACCACCACCAAAAATAAAACAAACAAAAAAACACCAAAAAAACCCCAAAACAACCAAAAAAGCAAAAGCAACCAACCAAAAAAAAAAAAAAAAAAAAGCTGGGAACTACATATTACAATTAGAGGGAAACAGAGCCCCTTGAGCTGTAACATCTGGTTTTGGAGGAGGTTAAAAAGAGCTACAGTAGTCTTGCAGCCAGTAGGGCAGCCTTTTTTGAACTGCAGAGTATTTGTATAATTGACTATTTCCTTCTTTAATTGAGATCCCTCACCTACCTCTGTGCTGCATGCCCTCACCCAGCAGCTTGGCACAGTTCTTCCTGCTGCTTTACCATGGACATGATGCCAGGAGGTTCAGCCCTGGGTGCTGGCTGATGTCTGTGTGGGACTGGGCTGTGCTGCTTGTTTTTTGTGCAAGACTCCTGTTAGGGTCAGGCAGAGGTGGTTCTGTCCATCTTCAGGACAAGGGCAGTGCATAGAGCCTTGCAGGGGTGCCAGACATGTCACAACACTCCTGCCCTTGGATGGCCAGGAAATTTCTTCATAGTTTTAACAGAGTAGAATGACATTTAACTCTAAAGTGCCTTTTGCTCTACAAAGAGCAGCAACTTTATCTCCCAGCAAGGCAAATACGTCTAGCACCTGGTTTAAGTCAGAGCTGCAATTTCTGGACACAGTCCAAGAAATTTCCTGGAGCAGTGCTGGCACCAGTTTGGTTAAAGGGCAAACTTCCACTCTCTTCATCTGATTACTCAGGTGTTTAGCAAGATTGTCAGGGTGAAGAAGCTTATTTGGAAAGGGCAGGATGTCTGGTTTGATGCAGTTGCAAGGAATCTCAATAGGGAGCTTCACAGGTGCTTTGAGATCAGGGCAAAAAGCTGTGGCTGTTACCAAGCAGCTTGGGAAATTATACTGCTAGAGAGAGCTGATTTGAGCACTAAGACTCTGCATTACTGTGTCCCTGTGAAGAGCAACTTTGCACTGATAATGTGTGTTTGAGGGAAAAATTGGTGAAGAAGAAAGAAGGCTGAAAGAAGATGTTTTCTTTTTGCCATGAGTATTCTCAAGGGCACCATTGCAGCGGCTGTCAACAGCAATAGAGTTTTAGCTGTAAAGGCTTCATGGTGCTCATTTAGTAGGATTCCTGTTGCATGGTGTTTGCAGTTGAGGCTGGGCAATGGCTTCATACTCAAAGTTGATTGTGGAACACAGTGTGAATGAAGTGTAAAGAAAGCAGTGTTGTCTTTGCCTTCTCCTCATCTGTATGCTTATGTCTGATGAGCAAGGCTCTTGTCCTGCCTAGCAGAAAATGTTTTACCAGTGCTCTGTAAATGGAAATGTAATTTAGATGACACAACCTGAAGTTACGGCCACACATAAGGGGAACTTTGCTGTAGTTTGGAGCACAAAATAATCTCCTTTGTTTTGGGGATATGGCTTTAAAATTTTGCCTACCTGGCTTTAAGAGAACCAGATAACAGTCTGCTATAGCACAGCAGACAATGCTCAGGATATACTCCTCAGCTGTGGCACTGAGATCTGTTATTGCTCATCAGTATGTAAGAGCATGTGTTTAATATTGGAGCATAATGGAAATGGCTGCAGCTGACTTGTATAGGCAGGAGGGCACACTTGCATATTAAGATTTCTCTGCAAGTCTTGAGCTCCTTGGACAAGTCTGGACTTGTTAAGAAATTTCTTTCCTTTGGTCTGGTGGTGCAGCTGCAATGACACACTGGGAAAGAAAAAGTAATCTAGGTGAATTCATTAACATCTGCTCCCATCCTTGGGCACTGTCACCAGTCCAGGTGGGCAATACTCATGCATTTAGGCTCTAATACTGTGCCTATTTTTCTTCAGTCATTAGGCTTGATACCTGGAATCATTTGAGGCCCATTGAGGTCACTAATGACACGTGATTTCATATGTATACCAATGACTGCTGTGTCCTCTGTGAAGGGCTGTGTCCTAGACCCTAATACTAACAGTGATGAAGGCTCAGTGTGGGTAGCATGCAGATGCTTTCACAGTTGAGATGTTTTACCTACCGGTCATACTTGTTCTAACATGAATTTGAGCAATAATAGCCTGTGCAAATTCTAGTGATGGAGCATTTCTTCTGAGCTGAGAGGAGTGTTCGTTTGTGCAGGTGGCCTCAGTGCAGGTGATTTGCTGCTGCCTTCCCCAGTGCTGAACTCTGATTGTCTCAGCTGTCTAAGGAGGTTCGAGTTCTGATGGGAAACAAATGTTTTGTGTGCAGATAATTGCAAAAAGTATGGGGCTGCATTTTATATAATTTCTATCAGACACAGAGCACAGCTCAGTTTACCCCCAGTGAGTCAGACACTGTCTACTCAGGGATAACAAGGCAACCTTGTCAATACAGTGTTAGAGCATGTGTGCTCTTGCCAGTTTGGGCAGAGTGAAACCAATAACGATTGTGAGAGAGCATTGTGCCTTCATTTTAGCAGGTTTCTAGGCTGAGCTTGGGTCTGCTGAGTATTCTTCCTGTCTGCATAACAATCAAAAGATCCCAGGTCCAATATAAGCTGCTATCTTTTAGGGATGCACTTTAAAATCTGGCTTGGGCATTAGGACCAAAGTCAGGGGAATTAACTCTCTGTTTATGTTAAAGGAGATATATCTGTTTGAAATGTAATCTCTCTTGACTGTGTTTAATTGTATTTTCATAAACTGCACCTGCATGTGGGCCCCTCCTGTTTTTGCTGCAGCATTCCATATTTTTATCTTGACTTCCTAAGGAAATGAGGCTTCTTGGTGATACTGAGTGTGTCCTGCCTTCTTTTGCACCAAATACCATTTGGATCTGCTGGTCAACTTCAGCCAGATTTAATGAGGAGGAGAAATTCTGGAGATAAAAGGTCCTTACAAGTTATGTGCAAACTGGCAGGCTGCAGGGGTTGAAATTTCTAGCCTCTGCTTTGAAAATGGTAGGCAGACCTTAGCCACCTTCCATTTTCAGTCAGCTGGCCACTGTTACGCAGTAAATCATGAGGAGAAAGTAGATCACTTTGTTTTTATTTAAGGAAAAAGTTCTGTGCAGTGTAGCACATGCAGCTACTTTCACGTATTTTAAAATCTCCTCTGGTTCTTTCTTTAGTTTATGGATCCACAAATCTAGTACTGTACATTTGAGATTATCCTGTGTGATCTCTCTCCCTTCCTTTCTTAACATGCCTATGTATATATAAAGATAAAATAAGATTTCTATATAAGATATAAAATAAGATATGTATATAAAAAAGATAAAATAGCAATCTTATTCTCCAGCATTGAATGAGACAAAAATGTCTTTTTTTAAGTCCCTTGACAGTACTTCTTTTGCAAGGCACAGTTTGAATGATTGTACACAAAACTGTTGGCAAAAATAATCTTAAAGCCCAGCTCCTGAGTCTAGAGATTATGGTAGCAAGTGCTAATGCTTGAGGACCTGGGAATTCATTGTACTCTAAGCTGGTTTGTAACCATGATAAATGCTGCCCTTGTGCCTAAAGCATTCTGCTTCCCCTGTGCCCAGTCTCTTCAGTATGCAATGGAAAGCACACAGCTGAGCTAGTGTTAAAAGAGCCTTGAAGATGCTGTGCAAACTAGTTCAGTTGATCAGTGTAGAAGATTCTCTTTGTCTCCAGAGCCTGTGTCTCAAATCCTTTCCAACAAGACTCCTGTGTACATACCTCTAGACAGAAAGTAGTCTCTCTGTCAGAAAACAATAAAGTGCAGAGAACACTTTAGATTGAAGTGCAAAGGTGTTGTCATTAAATGCCGAAGATTGGTGCTTCCTAGTAAGCACACGGTTTAGTGTTGCTCTCTCTCATTAAGACCCTGCTTCGAGTGTGATGAGAGCAATGGGAGTCTGGCCACAGAGGACATTATTTTTGTTGTGATGTTTACCTGTTGATTTTTTTAATGTCAGGCTTTATTTCTTGAACACTTTATCAGTGTTCTGTTCTGACAGATGCATCTGTGAGAAGTGAACAAGCTAACAGCAGAAGTGCTACTGTTCCTGTGTGGACAGCAAGCACATGGATGTTGTGTTTTGCCTTACATACACCAGGTAAAATGGTAGTTTCTTTACCTAGCACATCGCTGGTGCAAAAGATGGAGGTGGGAGTTCCAACAGCCTTCTCCGTTTTGCACCTTGTTCTAAGGTGATGGGTACGTACCTTCACAGGTGTCCCTCTCTCTGCTTAGTAGAGGGGTCAGTTCCAGAAGTGAGCACAGCTTTTGTGTGTTGGTTGGTGTGTAAGGTGTTTCTGCAGTGTTTCTCTTCAGCAGGAATATTTTCCACTGTTAACACCTTCTTCCTGAACTGAGTTTCAGTGTTTTATTCTAGATGTGGTAAGAACTAAGTGGAAATCCTAGTGTAAATGCAGCAGGCCGCAGACCTTTGGATAACTATTACTGTCCTGGCTAAGCACCATGGCTCTGCTTGCAAGAGTAAGAAAGGAGAACATCCATGATCCCTGAAAATAATTTTCTCATGTGGAATATTTTACTGAATGGAAATGTAATTGGGCAGAGTGACCAGAGGCAGCATGGAGAGAGAACAATCCTGGTAGCTGCTTGGCTCCCCCTGTGCTAACCTGTCCTGGCAGGGCTGTAGGCAAACAGGCAGCCCTGAGTCACTGCTGTAGAAACACTCATGCAAAGGCAGAATTATTACAGAGGGTTTTATTTGTCTCTTGCATATTTTACCGCAGCTCCCTTTTCACTAGATTTTATTGTAGTTGCCTCTCCTCGAGCCTGTAGGACAAAGTAATTTTTTATAAATGTGTTTGCTGGATCTTCATTCTGAATTTTTCTTCCTGCTTCTCTTACTACACTCCTTTGCAGATATTTTTAAAATATGAAGCCTTGCATTGATTATAAAATGACAGAGTCACATGGATTTATAGATCAGAGGGGTCTGCATAGTCAAACAAGTCTACACTCAAATTTGAGTCCCTGAGGGTGTCTGCTCCTGTGTCAGAATTGCTGCTGCTCCCCAGTTCTGATTGAAAAGTTTGGGAAATGTACCTAGCCTAGTCTTGATTTGCAATACAAATTTTAAGAGTTTGCACTGATCATGTAAAAGTGGATGGATCAGCATGTAAATGCAAACTCCTCTGTGCCTACAAATGTAAACAAACTGTGTGTAAATTCGGGAAAGGATTTCTCTCACTGGCAGGAAAAAAAGGTGGAATAGTTACATTTTCTATTTGTAAATGTTCAGATGGCATCCTGGTGTGTTAACAGTGTTTCCTCCTGACATAGTTGTCTGTGATCTCCCCATTTCTAGTTACTTCTCCCTAGAGATAAGGTTTTAGAATACGAGAAAGATAAATGGGTGTCTGGATGCTGTTGCAGGGACAGCCTTCCCCTTCCCCGTTCCCCTTACACCAGCATCTATCCAGGTCCCATCCTGTGCTCCACTGTACAGGAAATATATGTATTTTTTTAAAGTAATATATAATTTATTTATTTATTTATTTATTTAATGTATATGAAATATATGAAATGTACGTATTAAAAAAACCCCACAGATTAGCTTTCTACTGTTTTTGCCCTTGCTAAAGCTGGCCAAAGGGTAGGTGAGAGGGGCCAGGCAGGACAGAGAGTAGAAGTGGCAGCTTCTGGGAGCTGACCTGCAAGCAGCATCTCCACAGGGTTACATGAGGAGGCTGCATGAGGAACCCAAGGCCATCCTTTTGCAGTACAAATCCCAGAGGAAAGCCGGCTGCGACGCCTTTCCAACATCTTGGCTGCATCTTTCTCAGCCACCTGCAGTGACTGCTGAGGGACTGTTTGTAGTGTTCCAACCTGCAGATTTAGGATAAAGAATGGGGTGTAAAGGTCTTCTGCAGGCATTCCCCTACCCTCTAATTCTTTCCGCTGTGCAACAGGCTATTTTTAGTCTGCTTTGCTTGCTTTAAGACTTACTTCACATTCTGCTTTGGATGATTTCCATAACATTCATTGTGATTCTGTATTCCAGTGTTCAGGGTAAAAGCAAAGCAAAGTATTGCTGTGTGGCAACCTCAATTCCAGTGGTGGAGCCAGAATACCTGTGTTGATGATGTGGGATGTGCGATGCCAGCTGCCTCTGACCTGGTGACCTGTGGGACATGAACTCCGTTGTGGATCATGCCCCATGTTTGCAGGCAGAGAGCCTCGTTAACCCTGAGTTTAACTGTGCTTTGGTTAGTGAATGGCAAAAGAAAACAACCCCTTAGTGGACTAATCCAGGTAGCCAAAGTAGATCTACCTCTGAAAGACATCTGTTTGCTTTAAGTGAAGTCCAGAGTCAAAAGCCCAGCCTGCCCTTGCTGTGTGTGCTTGGATGGTACCATTGCTAATTTGCTGAATGTCACTCATTCTTCCTTCACACAGTAGTTAAATATGATTTAAATTGACCGTTTCTTTGTCAATGAAGTGCTCTTCAGCTGCATAAGATGTTGGAGCAGAACTTTCTGTGAGAAACTGTGCTCATCTTAACATTGTTGCATATGATGCATCTAATAATTTGCCACTCTGATATATAAAAAATATCACAGAATCATCAAGGTTAGGAGAGACCTACAAGATCATCCAGTCCAACTGCTCACCTGGCACTATCACTGTAACCCCTAAACCACTAACCCACATCACCCAGCACCAGATCCACACACCTGTTGACTCCACCGTGATGACTCCACCACCTCACTGGGCAAACAATTCCAATTGCAACATCACAAACAATGAATTAAAAAAAAAACCAAAAAAAAACCTAATGTGAATCTCCCCTGGGTCAGCTTAAGGCCATTTCTTCTGGTCCTCTCACTGAAGGCACAGCAGAAGAGATCAGCCCACATCTCACCAAAACCTCCTTTCAGACAGTTGTAGAGCAATGAGGTCCCCCCTGAGCCTCCATATCCTACTCTCTCAGCTGCATCTCATAGGACGTGTTTTCTAGACCCTTCACAAGCCTTGTTACCATTCTCTGGGCACACTTCAGCACCTCAATATCCTTTTAATATATTTTATATAGCTAGTTCTTTAATAAATGAATTTCATACAGCTGCTTGATAAAGCAGAGGAATGCAATTCCTTGGGTTTGGGCAGCGTGTTGCAGTTTCATAGGAAAGGCCTGTACACTTAACATCCCTGAGGCAGTGCTGGATCCAGAGGGTGATGAAGACTGGCAGTTAATAGGAAATTTTCTTAGCTAAAAAGGAAGATGTTTCTTCTACTGGTTTTCTCTGCAGCTTGATGATGTATAGGATGAATACACTTGTGGGAGCTCATATGTTTGGGAGCTGTATATTAACTGGAAAACAGAGGTTGAGCTATTGCTACAGGTCAATATAGATCAAAAAGTTGGAGTTCAGTGTTTGAGATTGGGGGAGAAAAGACATTTAGTATCAAGCCTATATCCTTATGAATTTTCCACTTTTTTTGGTGAGTCTTGATTAAGAACCACTCTGAACAGATTGGTTCCTGTTAGGATTAGAGGGCTAATCCATGACTGTTTATAAAAATACCCATATTCATCAGCCTTTGGAGGACAAATGGCTACTTAGAGCATGGGTAAACAGTCACAGTCATGGATAAACACTCTGCTTAGCATGGTTCCATGAGCTGTTCTGTGCTCCTTGAAACGTGGCCATCCTCACCTGGTGTGGCAGATGAGCAGTGATATCTCATGCAAGTGGTTTTCTGCATTTTTCCTCCAGATTGCACTCAAAGCAAATGAATGTGTGACTGCTCTGCTTTTGGCCACCACTAGAGGGCTTCAGAGGGAGAAACCTGCTTGCCTCCCACATGATGTCAGGAGCCAAAAGTTTCTTCTGAAATCTGATACACAGAGTTGTTACAGAGACATTCAAGTTAACGCTAGTGGGAGTTTATTGGTGTTCAGCAGTTTTTTTGCATCTTTCACTCAGGGAAATTCTTTAATATCTCTTTTTTTTTTTTCTTTTTAATCTTCTCTTTTAATGATCTCTACAAGATGAATGGTAAAACAGGTGTGAGGTGAGTAGGGCTGGTGGGCAGCTGACACCACTTAAAGGGTTTTGCAGAGCCCTGCACTTCCCCAAAGGAAAGCGACTGCAGCATGCAGGTTCTTGGAGTGATGGGTATGTGCCCACTCTCCAGACCAGCACTGTGGAGAGGTGGCCAAAACTGGGTCGTGGCTTTTGCATGGATGTGCACTCTATGGTTCCTCAGGAAGAGTGTCTACTCACGAACCAGAGGCGTGAGGGAATAAGGGATGTATTGTATGAAAGACAACCTTTAGCTGGATGTCTTGCTTGGAAGAGGCTTGCCAGCAAGTTGGAGAGCTGCCCCTCAGCCAAGCCCCCTTTCAGTCAGGAAGTTTTATAGGTCATGAAAACCAGCAATGCCCTTTTTTCTCCATCGTGCCCTGCCTTTATATGCAGCAGCACACATGCACTGCCCTCATCCTTCGTGCATTGGATCAGTGGCTCAGCTTAGCCCAGGAAGACTTGTGAGTGCCTCCAACTTCTCTGTGGTGTGGGAACACTGAAGCACATAATGGCTGCGATTCAAAGACAAATGCTAGCTCTTTGCTACTGATCACTTTGGCAGGAAGCCCCAGATGCTCAGAGACTACAGATGGAGCTGTTCTGGGGAGAGTTCTTTTGTTAAAGAAAAAAAAAAAGGCACCCACAGCCATAGAATGTTCTACTGTTGTTATTATCAGGGGTAGTAGTACTAATATTGCATTTTTCTGTCTTTATAATCACCTCCCTATTCTTCTTTATCTTATTCTGCACCCCCTGAACCTCCCTTTTCAATTCATTCCAGCCGGAGCACAGCTAAAAGCTTTTTGTAGTGGTGCATCATTTTTTAGTAAACCAGCGAAGACAAGCTTAACCAATTTAACCATCAATTTCTATGAGACTTTTCTTTTGAGTGGGCTTTGGGATTTCTACGTGTGCCTTTTGGAGGGACTAGGCTGCAGGAAACTGCAGGAGAGGAGCCTTGAGCCATGACGGGCTTTGTTCAGATACCTTAGTCTGGCAGAAGCTGACCTCTGCAGCACATGATCTTTCATTTAGCTGCCTCTCTCCAGCTATTGGAGAGATCTGATTTGCTGTGTGTGGGATTTCTGCTGTTTCCATGCTGCTTGGTAATGTTTCCAAACCAACCAGGGAATCCATGCCTTGGTGCTGGAGTTGGCAGGGGTGCTGGAGCTGGCAGGGGTGCTGCAGCTGTCCCTTTGTGCATTACTTCATTCTCACACAGCTCTGCTCTGAGCAAATTTGGTGCCTTGAACCTCATCCTCCTGAATTTTGAAGCTCTCCAAACAATCTAGGTTTCGTCTTTTGGATGTAAATGCTTTCCCTGTCTCCCCCACACATTTTGGCTGGGCTAATTGCTCTTAGTTTTGTTTCAAATCAAGTGTGATTAAGGGAAGATTTCTTCAGACTGCCACCTAATCATGTTACCAGACTAGCATAGCAAAGAGTTGTAATATCTGTTGGGGTGGATACCCTGAATACAGAATTACAGGCCCTTTCCTGCTCATGAGTCATCTTCCCCTGAGACTCTGTAGTGATAGCATTACTTTTATTTTAACAGAAAAATCTGTGAGAAGACAACCAGTTATTTATCTGAACAAGGGAGGCCATGTTTCTTGTTTTTTGTTGGCTTTTTTTTTTTTTTTAAAAACTCTGAACTTTTGTATATATCCTTAAGGAAGGCACTGCTTTGGGTGTAATTCCCATGCAGATGCTGGCTGGGCTGGCTGGGGCCATGGCTGGCACAGGAAATGTGGTGACTGCAGCAAGCTGGGGAAACCAAGCCAGGGAGATCAGATTATATTATGTATTGGGGGATTTCAGTAAAACATGTTATGCCTGCATTTATTTTACAGTCAGGTTGTTGAGTTTCACTTTTTAACAGGGGCTCGTTCTACAAGAGTGGGTTGTGCCTGTCTGAACTGCCTGCTTGAGAAAAGAGCCTCCAGAGCAGCTCACAGCAGGCTCATAATACAAACACACAGAGACACACACACACACAGCCTTTCCATGTCACCTTCCTCTCTGAACATATGTGGTGCCCAGTGAGTAGAATAACCAAAGTGAGCCCCTGACCACAAGCCTGAGGAAGAGGTGTTACCCATCACTGCCCGGGGAGGATTCCAGGAACCTGGATGGAGTGGTGGATGTGCTTCCACCTCTTTCTGGACTATTGCAGGGCTTGTTCTTTCTGGGTGAGGTGGCTTGGCCTCTCTGGTTTCTCTTACAGGCTTTGTGGTTGATGTAGGGCCTGCCACAGGAGAGTTTTGGACTGAATAAACTTAATTTTCTTCTCATCAGCATCTGAGTGCTGGTGCCTGACTCCCTTGTTCCTGTTTGGACTGCCTGCTGCGCATGCACACCTGCATTTTTGAGCAGAGGTCTGACCATTCAGTATTTTGGTCCCTGCAGGTCCCCTCTGCTAGTTGTGGTGCAGTTGTGACAGACAAGGCATGGCTGGCAGGTTAGGGTCTGGCAGGAGCCCCTGCTTTTCAGCATGGGAGCAGCAGGGCAAAGGGCCCCTGCTCTCTGCATTTCAGCTCAAGAGTGAGAGACTTGTGCTGGGATCTGAGCTGTTTGTTTTCAAACTGGAGAGTGAGATGCCATAGCAGCTCTGATTTTTGAAGTGAAATACCTTTTAATAAATGCTTGCCTGTTCACAGCCCAGCAGGAAAAACAAACATGTACTGTAGCATTAGGACTGTTTTATATTTTTTCCAGTCCTATTTTCTTGGCTGCTAATCAAGGTCTCTTTGTCAACTTCTCAGCTAAGGGTAAATGCAGCTGGGGTGTAATATTTGCAAGCATTTGTTGCTTTTATTTATCCTGATGTAGGCAGAAAGGATTTTCTTCTCGGACAGGTAAATAATTAGCTGGCCATCCACAGCTTCCTTGCTCATAGAACAGGCGTAAGGGAGAGAGGGGACTGTGACACCCCATTTAATATATGGACAAGATCATCTTGTGACTCTGTTCATTGTTAATTCACTCCTGCAGCACTGCTCAGCTGTGAGGCTTCCAGGCGTGCTTGGCAGCACCAACAACAAAAACATCTGGTCCAAGAATATAGCTCCCTTCTGCTGGCAGCTGCATGAAAATGATTTTGTACATCGTAGCGTAGTGCCAAATGCACTTAACTTGTGCACTAAAGTGCACAGCCTTTATAGAGCTTTGGCAGTGCAGGGCGATTTTAAATGCTGTGCATAAGTCAGCGTTAATCTACCAAGGAAAATCAAAACCTCAGCAACCCAGTTTTATAAAGAACTTGCTTATCACACGTGCCCAGACGTGGCTATACCTTTGTACCTGTCTAACAGCTGTTCCTGTCTGAACACAAAGGAAAAGCCTTTTGGTTGCAGCCCTGGTTGTCATCTGTCCTCCGGGAGGGCTTGGCACAGACATGAAGGGAAATTCGCCCCTCTCAGACATCCCTGAATTCCGCTCGTCAGCAGCTGCATTTGTTACTGATAGAGGTTGTCTGTCTCCCCTCTTGTTTTAGAAAGGACCTGGCAATTGCTGAAGAAGAAATGTTAACTGTGAATCAAATAGTTTGTGTGTCTGCTGGTAAATGGTAATTTGAGTGATTGGACTTGATAATTACAGACATCATCATCTTGTCAGTCAGTTGTAAATCATTTGGTAATGGATTTCCCATTTTTAAAAGAGCTGGGTTTTTTGAGCAGAAGTGTATTTTAGAGGTAAAATATAATATCCATATTCCTTCTTGCTTTGAAAACCCCTAGGGTTATAAACATGGATCTCATTCATACATGAACAAGCAAGTTGGAAAGGTCTGCTTCAGGAAAGCTGCTCTCAGCATACATATTTCCAGTTACTTATTTTCTGTGTATTCCTACCCAGTAGCTGAGCATGGTGTTGTTTTTTCATCCTTAAAGCTGTTGTTACATTGTAGATATGGGGAGAGAAGAAGAGCAGGGAGGAGCAGAAATCCAGGATCTGGTCTGGTTACCTATCAAGGGTCTGGGTTTACCCTTTGCAGAAGGAATCCATTCCTTCCCAAGAAACAGCAGATGCTTTAAGGGCTTGAACAGGTTTCAGTAGGTCTGTGCAGGTCTGATGGTGTCACAGCTACTGACCTGATACTAGTTTTTTGCTCTGTCACTGTTACAAGCAGCAGTTCTCACCAAAACAAAGAGGGAAGGTGGAGATGGTGACAAAGGGAGTAGGAGTGAGCCTCCTCCTTCCAGCTTTTAAAGCAATCTTTGCAGTGTTGGTGTAAGAAACCAAAGGCATTTTCTGGTGTATTTAGAAAATTGAATTTGACAAACCTGTAGGACTTGGTCTGGTCTCCTCTCTTCTCCTCATCCCAGCCACCTGTGGTCTGTGCAGACAGTGTTTTATTCAGCCTGTTTCTCAAACACATTGACAGTGGGCTGGTGTTACAGCTGTTTTTGAGATCCCTTCTGTCCCTCATCAGGTGAGAGGAATGGGACTTTGAACCTCTTGGGTCCTCCCTGTTGGCACCTGGTATTTTGGGTTTGCAGTAACTTCTCTGCATAAGGCTAGGGGGAAGGCTGTGGGTTACTGACAGAGGCTGAGCGGTGACTAATATTGGACCAGAGGAGCTAAAGTGCAAAGTAACCTTTAGGCAAAGATTACCTGAAATTAAAACTTGTAAGGACTTGTGCTCTCACATTGTGTCATTCAGTCGTGTTTGTAAGACACATGTACAGATCGGACGATTTCTTTTATTCCTGGGCAATTTACATATTTTGGCTGCTTCACAAAAGAAACCTTGTGTTGAATAAGTCAGATCATGATCTCACACCAATCCTTGCTTACAAGAAGATTTTTGGAAGCTGTAGCATAGTGCAGAATTTTGAGTTTTCCTTTTGTGGGTGTGAAACAGAGCATAGGTTACTGGCTGCACTAAAAATGGGCATTAAGCATAGGTATTCCTAAGCCAATGTCTGGCCTTGTATGTTTGCAGATGCGACAGCTGTCTGTTAGAAGTAGTTTTGCCTGGCAGGTGTACCTTAGACAAGGGTACACCACTTTTGAAAAGAGGCATTAAATCTATTTCTTCATAGTAGCAGACTCCGTGGAGTGTATGTCACTTTAGAAAAGTGAATCGGTGGGCTGCAAAGAAAACACAGTAATTTCAGGCTTGGGGCTTTTCTTAGTGTTCATTTTCTGACAAAATGCAGGGCTTTGTTCATGTTGCAGACTGTTTTAAATATTTGGAAGGAAAAATTGCTGCACTCACAGCATTTTAATGAGGACAGTTCCCTTAATTAAAGCCTTAGAAGACTTAGGGAATGTGGACAGCTGAGGGATTAGCAATATGTTACAAAATTCTTCCATCTACTACCTGATTTGGGATCAGAAGACCAAGACCATAATAAAATTTGTAGTCTTCCAGCAATTGTTTGCTTGTCTTAACCATTGATGTGACCAAAGCGGCCAAAGCCTGGATTAATTCTGTCTAATTTTAGGCATGCAGTGGTTGTGCTGAAGCCTGGAGTGTAAGTGACGTGAGGAAATGCAATTTAACATGGGGGAAAGGTGCCTGTGAGGGACAGGTCTGTCCCTGTGAGGTGGTATTTGTCCTGTAGAGGGGTAAAGGTCACTGGTGGCACTATGTCTCCTGGAATTATGAAGTAGTTCCTTCATGGTACTTGCTTCAGCTGCTCACTGCTGGCAGTTGTGGGGGTACTTGTTTGTGCTGTTCTGTGTTTTGGGTTTGGTTTTGGTAGTTTTGTTTGTCTGTTTTGTGGGTTTGGTTTGGAATTTTTGTTTTTATTTATTTTTAAAAATTTATTTATTAATGTATGATTGAGTTTGGAGTACCACTGCCAGTCTGCCCCCTCTGCTTTGCAAACCTGTCTGTTTGCATTTGGCCTAAATAATATAATGTACTGAGCAGTGCCAGGCCCTTCAGGAAAGAAATGGTGGCATGTGATAGAGTTGCTGAATTTCTCTTTGTGAACTGCTTCTCCAGCCCCATCTCATTTTGATAAAAGTTCCTATGTGAAACAGCCCTTAGGAAAGCCCAAGTGGGATCGCTTTTCCATCCTCTCAATTGTTCTGTTGTTGTTTGGCTGTGCATGGTTATACATTTTATGTTTGTTATCCCAAACTGTTGGGATATTTTATTTGTCTTGTAGCATTTGGGTTTCCTTCAGAGTATGAAATAAAGAGAGGTTGTAAATAAATGCCTCTTCCCTGTTCATCTACAAGACTTGTTGGTCAGTGTTGGTGTGAGGTTGTATACTGAGTAAATCTGTCCTGTAAGGAAATTAGTGTCTTTGTGTAATTATATGGTTTCACTACATATGTACTAGAAGAATATTAGTGTTATGCCACAACCACTATTTTTAATGTATTTTACTTTCTTGGCTTACATTTCTGCTAATAAAATGTCTGTGTGGCATTTGGTACATAGGAAATCTGCTTTCAGTCATTTCAACCTTTTGTTTCCTCTCTTCTCTCAGATGTTTGCCTTCTGCCTCCCTCTAAGTTTAAAGCTTAGTCTCAAGCCAGAACTTGAGTTTCTTGTTGAATCTCTCCAGCTGCATGAAACCTGCAGGACTTGGGAGCCTTTTACACCTCCCAGGACCAAACTGCAGCCCCAGCAGTGTCTGGACTGCACATGCGGGAAGGGACTCATGTGTTGATCCCTTTGGCAAGGAGATCTGCCTTCCAGCTGGGAGCAGTGGAGGTTCATACTGCCCAGGGCAGAGCAGGGACCAGGCAGTGGGCAAATGCCTTCCTTGTCTCTGTCACCCCCTGAGATGCTGCTTTCCTTGGCATCAAATGCATGCTGAGATTGGAAGTAGAAAAGCTGGGCAACGTTTTGTCATTGTGCATCAGCCTATTTTCTCTCCAGTGTCTACATCTCCTCTAATTATCTGAGCCCGGAGCTTGGCATAAAGGAGATGTTTTTTCTTTGACATGCAAGCTTAATTTTAATATCTGCTAGGGAGGGCTTGTTCTGATCACAAGAAACCTGAGACTGGATGTAGAAATTGTAAAGCAAGAGGCATTTTTAGTGTAAATAACAGTGACAAAAGTAGTGGACTAGTCCTTCCCTCTTTTATGAGTGCTTGGAAGATGTCAGTATAAGGCTAGCTTGTTGTGTAACTTTTAAGTAATTTAGGCTTGATGAGGATGGACAGTTGAATTGTATAGCTGGGACAAACATGCAATCTGAGCAGGAAACTCAAGTAATCATGAGTAAAATCCAGGAATTAGCCTTGGAAATAGTTGGAGGGATTTACCCTTAGGAGGTTTCTCTCTTGGTTGTCTTTGGAAAAGCCTGTGGCATCCCGGGATTTTACTGGGGGACTTCAGCAGTGGTGTGGTTTCCGTGCCTTCAGAGCAGCTCATTCAGTGACCAGTGAAGGCACCGAAGGCACGTCAGGGAAGAAAGAAAATGTTGTTGTCAAAGTGACTGGCAGAGGAGGTGGTTTAGAGGGGGGACAATAGACAAGTATTGTCTTTACGTGGTTTTTGGCTCCTTCCCGCCCGCACGTGATTCCATCTCACGCACAATGCTGCTACACAGGCTCCTTGGGGAGCACCGGGACCCAGCTTAGGAGCTAGTCCTTCCTCATGCCTCTTTGTCCAGCTAATTTAAATGCTGCTTTATGGCTGCAGCCTCAGCGATGGCACTGTCCTGAACAGCTTGGCTCATTTACTTTCTTGCTTCACACAGTGCCTTTAGCATGCAGTAGAGAGGGTGTTGTGCCAAGGGGAGACAAAGCAGCTTCTGTTTTGTGCGTGTTCGGAAGTGTTTCTCACCTGCCTCATGAAATGTTGCCACTGAAGGTAACTGAATGTGGTCATAAGCACAGCACTGTTCTGCCAGCCGGCCCTCACAAAAGTGAGGTTTTTTTGACCCTTGAAAAAGCTTCACAGCCATCTTCCGCAGTTACCGTGCCTGCTGCTTTGCTGCTCCAAGGCAGCATGGCTCTGTGCTGCCAGCGGCAGCAGCTCGCAGGGTGGTGGGCTGCTCACAGTGACAGGATGCCTGGTTTCCAGAAAGCTCCCAAATGGTAAAACCCATGAAGGCCTTTCTCTGCATGGGCTGTGCATGTGGATGTGGGGCAGAGGCTGAGGCTCCCTCCCAGCAGTGGTGAGGGATGCTCACCACCCATGCCACTGCTTGCTGGATGGCTTGTGCTCCGTCAGCATCACCGAGTGTGTGGCATGATGGATCCCTTTCATAAGAGGGTACAGTCTGAAGGCCTTGGAAAAGTCTGTGTTTGGGAAGGACTTGAAGGACAGTGCAGAAAAATCAGGTAGCACCTGCTGATGCCAAGGTGGGAAGTGTATGTGGGTAAGGCATCTGTGAAAAAGAGACCTTGCATGTGAAATGAAACAGGCACAGAGAATGCTGGGAGTGAGAAGGTAAAACAGGAGAGAAACAGATGGGAAGTAAACTTACATGAAGTATTTAGCTTTAGGGTGACAAAGCTCAAAGGCTTGTAAAAGGCTCTCGAGAAGGATGGGATGTAATAAGAAAGTTAAGATTTAGGAGGGATTGTATAAGGAGTTGTTAAATGTTTATTGCACCTCTTGATTAAAGTCTTATATTTAAAACAGTTTAGACTTTCCCTCCCAAGCAGCTTGTTTCTGATATTTTTTCTTACAAACTATTCTATGTTGTATTCCCAATTCCAACACTTAGTTGTGGTGTTGGAGAGGATCACGTTTTTCCACGTTGCACTCTATGCACTGCAAGCTGCTCTGCTTTATACAAACTTCCTACCTTGGCAGTCACTGGCAGGGACTTACCCACTTGGAGTATCATTTCTCTTGTGGTTTGGTTCCTCCTGAAATTACAACCTCCTTCCCAGCTTGGAGGCAGCGCTACAGCTCCCAGTTCAAGTACTGTGCTGTGTGCAATACTGCCCCAACTTTCCTTGCCAAAACATCTCCCTCGTGTGTGAGAACTTTATTAACGAGTGTATATATTATGGATTCCAGCAGCAGAAAAGGTCACCTATTGTGCTAGGCTCTATTCAGACTTTCTCTGTCCTGGACAGATTCTACTCCAAATGGATGCTGGCCACATCTGAAGTGCAAAGAGGAGGGAGGTTGTGACACTCAAGCTGAATGATGGTTTGCAAAAGTTGGTGTTGTGATTCAATTTATCCGGGAAGATTTTTGTTTGTGGTTTTGGTGTCTTTTAGGACTTTTTTTTCTTTAATGTGAGTGGAAGACAGAAATGAAAAGTGAGAGGAAGCAGAAAGGAAAATAAGCGGGGTTTCTTTTGGACTTGTGTTTTTCTTCAATTAGTGTGTCAGGGGTACATGATAAAAGAAAGGGAAAATCATATAATTTTCATGCCTGTGAAGGCAAACTGGTTTCCTCTCCACTGGGGGGTCCTTGGGTTCTGGGGGTCCGTGGGTTAGCAGTGACTTTTCACTCCTAGTGCTGGGATGAGGCTGCTGCCTGCTGTGTTACACAGATCCCAACTCTGCCATGATCTCAAGAGTCCAAAATTCCAGAAGCTACCACTGGAGCTTGTGATGCTTGGGAACTCAGCTTACTCTGAAACCCTAGGCAGAATGTTACCAGCTGCCATTCTCCAGGCAGGGCAGCTCCATGAGTATAGGCAGGTAAAGCTTTGTGAGCAGCACTGGGAAAGCAAAGGAAAGGAGATTTTGAAGGCTTCCCTCACTCCATCCCATTTTGCTGGTGTTTGACTTTCCACTGTTTGGTAGTGATACTAATTCCAAAAAAACCCTTGATTGTAGCTTCAAATGACTGGATGCCATTTGTGCGGGGAGAGCAGAGATTTGTCACTGTATCTTTTCTTAAATCAATCAGAAAGCAGAGTTACTGAAGGGACCAATTTGTATTCTGCTTCACACTTGAGATTTCAAGCAGCATATAAATCATCTGGTAGGATAAGTAAACTGGCTCTCTCCTTTATCACAGAAGCTTGTCTTGCTGGACTGTGTTTTCTCATTCACATTTCCCCTCATCTTATTAGGGTAAATAAAAACTTTGGAAATAGTCCAAAGAGTTTCTCTTCCTTGAGCTGGCAGAACAAATATCCAGCCAAGAACAGCGGTCAGACAGATCTTGCAGGTGGGGGAGTTTGGATGGAAAGTCACCACTTACATGCCCTGAGGAATGTCTTTGCTCTACCTTTAAGAGGTTTGGGGTTTTTTAAATTTTAAAATTCAGCTCCTGAAATAATTTCATTATGCTATAGAGCTTGAGAAACAGTGTTATTCCCCCTTACTTCTCCAGGTGTGTTTCTCAGAAAGAGCTTCTCATAGACATCTTATACCAGTTTTAGTGCTGGAACAGGTCAGGACTGTTGTGCTGGGTCTCCTGAGGCATCTAGACAATGAAGTTTAGGGACAAACTTGAAGTGATTTTTCTTTTCATTTGGTTATGTCCTCCCCGATTCTGACATTTCTAGAGCTTAGTTCTCTTCTTTTCCATACCTCAAAAATGTCCAGCAAAGTGTTTCAGAATTCCTTATCTTCTAAAAATTTGTGTAAACAATCAGCATTTTCATTCAGTAATGATACAGGGGGTGGTATGTTACTTTTGGAAAACACCTGATAGTCTTCCTTACGTGGATCTGCACTCAGCATTTTTTGACTACTAGTTTCTCCTGTGGCAGCCATGGTCAGATACATAAATCTTCAGCTACTTAAATAATTGCAATTTTGTAAATGCTGCAGTAATAAAAACAAGAAGTTTGTTTGTCATCTGCACGCAGAAGAACCGACACTGGTTATTTAGCGTGCAGTGATGAATGGAAGAGCAAGGGATGTTGAGCTTTGTGGTAAAGCAGTAAGCAAGCTGATCAGGTGCTGCTGGGTGGTAGGCTGATAGCTAACACACCTGGGTTTATTTTTAGTATGCTAATTCAAATGGTTAGAAATTATCTGAAGGTACATAGGTGGATTTCTGTGTAGGAGTCATATGCAGGTTTTAATTTTACAGGCAAGATTATTTTGGTAAAAGAGTGTTGCAGTTAGAAACCCCTAGGGATGCTGGCACATCCATTTAGTCTCTGAAGGGAAACACATGAAAAGGGAGAGGAAAGCTGCTCCAAGCTTGATTTAACCATGTGGGTCTTGCAAAAGTATAGCTTACTGCAAAAATTACTGGTAATCAGACGTGCTGTCACAAACAGACAGCAAATGTATAAGTATAAAGCACTTCCACCAGCTTGATCAGAGGGAAGACAAAGAGGGTTTCAATGGGAGTTTGTATTCACAGATAATGGCTTAAAGTGGTAATTGATGCCAGCTGCATAAAATCACTAGGAAGGGCTCACCAGCTGCCTCTCTCCTTCAAGAAAAAAGGATGTACTTTTGTATTACTTCATGAGAATAACAGTCTCTTGCCTCAATCAGTTTTAATTTTCTGCTTTTGTGATACCCTTGCCTCTACAAATGGAGGGACTGTTAGAAGTGGTGGTGCAGTGCATGTGTTATCTGGAGGAGGTAACAGACCTTCCTTCTCTGAGGCTGTCTCACATGTCCAAATCCCAGGATGGCTGCCGAAACACCTTGGTCTCCTCAGGAGATCCCTGCTGCAGCCTACCCTCCCTGAGGCACGTGTGTCCATAAGGAGACCTGTGCGGAAATGGCCTTATCCGGTGAGATTTTTGGGTGGGATTCATCTCAACCTGATGCAAGACATCTGCAAGATTGGTGTCTGCATCTTGGCTAATGACCTCACTCTCCTTTTGTAGTTAGTGGGGAGAAGTAAACACTGGTAGGGTGTACATTGTTTGGCCTCTTTCAGATGTCCACACTGGGATGAAATGACCTGTACCCTGGAAAAAAATAAACACTCCTGAATCTGGAACAGAACAATTTTGGTCTGGCCAACTTGTTGTTTTTAATTTCCTTTTTGTAAAGTCTTCCACCAGCTGCTGTACCACACTGGTGCTTCAGCCTTTTCTGCGCTGATTAATCCTCATAATAGTTCCTGTCGCCACAAAGTCTTCAGGATTCATTGCCAGGGAGTTATCGATCCACACTAAGTAAGTGGAGTCTTCCAAAGCCTGGCAAAAATTACGGAATCCACTTAATATTGCAGACTGGATTTTGTACTGGATTGAACTGTAGGTGAGGTGCTATGTGTGTTGTGGACAAGTGCTCAAAGGTGGCTGACATGTGAATGTAGGACCATTGTTAGTCGTGGTTCAGGGAGATATTTGGGGAGATATTGCTGCAGAGAGATTCTGGTGCAGGCCTTTGAGCAGGTGCTGTGACACAGAAGCAGTCTGCTGGCTCTATGTGTGCCTTTTCTGTTGGTTGTTCTTCAGGATTTTTTATTTTGAAGGGGAGGGGGCTGGGATTTTTAATACTTTATTTTTCAGAAATAGATCCTGTTTAAGTATTGTCATTTTGGCTGCTGTTACAATAAATAAACACAAACAACCTTTAGGACATCCTGCCCATTGTATTGTAAAATCTATTGTGTTCATGTGCTGAGGGTAGGAAGTAATTTTTATCTAAAAAGTCAGTTCAAAATAGCAGATGAATCCAATTATACATATTAACCTACCAGCAATTAAGTTCCAAAGCATCAAGTTTAACAATGCTCCTGTTAATTTTTTTTTTTGCCTAAATGCATAGTTCAGAGGTTTAGTGTAATATAAGCATATATTCCTCCTCTCTCTCTTTTTTTTTTTATTTTTGCATATAGTCTGAATAAATAAATAAAGAGCAAGGACAAGAGAGGCAGCTGAGGAAGCACCAAGTTAGCTTTTTTGGCTCAGAAAGCTTTTCTGACACCACTTTCTCCCAGGGCTGCTGTTCACTGGGAACTTAGATTTACAAAGTTTACTATTTTGTTCAGTGCTCCAGAAATACACAGTATTTTAGTTCAAAGATGCATTCTGAGAAGATTTAAGAATAGTTTATCCCTGGTGCTTTTTGGGAATTCTGTCATAATAATTTACGAGTAAGCATTGCATCCCACTGTTAGAGTATTTGAAATAGTTGTTAGCTTTGTAGCAGAGAGTGGCATCTTTTGTTCAAGCCTGGTGTACCTGTGTGTATAAACAGTTAACATGTAGCTAGTATTAACATCTGTGTATGTCATGAATAGGATATTTGATTGCTAGCGTGGTACAAATTGCAAGGAAGTTAAAGGCTTAAAATTTTATCATATAATCGGCTTTGACATCACAAGGTAATCAGAATATGTGCTGCCATTCCCATCAGCCAGCAACCGTAGGGAGGAGAAGTTTCGGGTTCTTCCTGGAATCAGTTTAAGGTAGATGCTTTTCTGCTTGGGTATCTATGGATATAAAATTGTGGAGGAGACGGGATATCCATCTGCCGTTTAATTTGTTGCCTTGATAGGTGCTTGAAGAAGACTCCTGCTGTCTAGGTATGGGAAGTGAGAGTTAGGGGTGGGTTGGTGTCTGCTCCTTCTTCTGTATCTGCTGGCTGCCTGCTCAGGCAGCACCTCAAAGTGTGCGTGGATCCTTCCATGCAACATGTTCTACTATCGCTTCAAAAGCAAGTTGTGGGTGTTTCAAGGAGTGGTTTCATTATGTTACCCATTTCAGCTCTTGGCAGGGTTGACCTCCCTTCACCTGAGCTGCTCTTTGCTTGGCACCTTGCTGAAGAGGGGGGAGCCAGGGGAAATCCTTCCTCTGCCTTTGTGTCTCAGCATCCTGTTTACTGCCTGGGCTCCTTGCCTGTTCTTCCTGATGCACTTGCTCTTCCTCCACAGAGGCAGATGGAGGAGGAGAAGGAAGCTTGTGCACGAGGCAAATGCCTTTTTCTTGCAATAAGGGGAATTCCTGATCTCCACCTCTGTTTTCCTGTGCTAGTCCCATGCTGGCACCAAGATGGGAACCTGCTTGGGCAGCGAATTTCACAAAGCCACTGTCTGGCATTTAAATAGAACTGATTGAAATTTCCAAAATTAAAGGAGAAAAAATGAGGAAGGTGGAAATAATACTCCTTTGTCATAAATTCTCAGCCTTCCAGCTATGGATTTGCTAAAGGTATTACAAGCATAGGGCTTTTGAAACAGATTGTCATGTTCCATCACTAGGTCAAATCCATTGCGTCTTTTATTTGCTTCTTTGCGCCACTAAAAACTTGAGCAAGATTTGTTTTAGACCATCTCAGTAGAAAGGATTTTGATGGCATGAATATCAGAGGGGTTTACTGAACATAATGTTGGTATAAATTGAAGTTTAGAAAAAATCTACTTGTGTGAAGATGAAGAATAAATCAATAATGCATGATGTATTAAACATATTTGGGTTTGTTTTATTTTTTTTCCGAAGGATGAAGAAGAAGAAATCAAACTGGAGATTAATATGCTTAAGAAATATTCTCATCATAGAAATATTGCAACTTACTATGGTGCTTTCATTAAGAAAAGTCCTCCAGGACATGATGACCAACTGTGGGTAAGCAGATGTTTTTCAGACATGTTCCTAAGTCTTTTCCTATTGGCTATAGATGGATGATGAGAGAAATACCACTTTGTGGGAAGACAAACTAAAGGAGTTTGATGCTTGCCTGAACTGCTAGATAAGTGAATAACAGAGGCTAATCACATATCCTTAAGGGGATGTCTGAACCAAGATTTGCTATAAGCAGTGGATTTGTTCTTTGAGTAACTTTTTTCCCCCCTGTTTCCCAGAGGGATAGTAACATGTTTCATAGGAACAAGACAGCTGAGCTGAGCAGTAAGAATATGTGACTGTAAAAAGAAAACTGCACTTGAGATTGTATATTTTTTATCCCACCTCATCTACACCCTCTAGAGGACTGAAGTTTGGGGTTGAAATGGCAGGATGACTGTTATTCCATAAATAAATGGAAGTTAAAGGATAAGAAGTGTTGCAGTGATGTGATCAGTTTGATTCCTTCAGCATTGGATGTGCTCTTCTGCTAATGCATTCTGCATAGCTGAGCAAATCCAGATTCCCAGCATTAAATTACAGTGATTAAATCAGTCCTTGAAAATGTGGTAACTAATGTGAGACATATTCCATATATGTCTGACACACATTGAAGACATTTGGTTGAATCCATTTTCCAGGCAGAGATGTAAAATACATTCTCTGCTTCATAAGAGCTTCCCAAATCAATGCTGTAACCCGATTATTTTGCTTTGCTAAACAGCTGAGACCTGTGCTTAATGTTGGTATTTGTTTTGCAGCTTGTTATGGAGTTTTGTGGAGCTGGCTCTATCACAGACCTTGTGAAGAACACAAAAGGGAATACCCTGAAAGAAGACTGGATAGCATATATCTCCAGAGAGATTCTCCGGGTAAGGAAAATAGTCTGCCCCACACAGAAACAGTCTTACAAAAATGTAGCCTAGCTTGAGGTTCTGCAAGAAGCTGTTTCTGATCAATCCCATTAGCCATGTCATCACTTGAAGAGTACATAGGAGCAGATAGATGTCTGCTCCACATCATTTAACTTGGTGTGAGTGGTACTGCATTGTAGCAGAAGCCTTGCAGAAAATTGCAGTTTCTACTCATGAGAAGCCAATAGAGGAGCCAGTGACCTTACCTACTGCAGAAGCTGTGAAACAGTGTCCATAAGTCCTGAGGCTGAAGTAGCGTTGTAGCACAGTAGCGTACAGAATATGCTTTTCTAAATATGCTTGCAGCTGCCTTTCTCTCCTCCTAATCAAGTCTGTGGAGGAAGAGCTGTTGGCTCAGGCCAGCAGACAGGACTCCTGTGCTGTGCTGTGCTCTCATCTTGTGTTATCCCTGCAGTCTGTCTAGACCAGGCAGCTCTGTCATGTATGGCTATGCCCTGTGCACTGTTTTTCAGGAAGAGGGCTGCAGCTTACCAGTTGTTCTAAAATTGAAACTTTAACTAATTACTCTTAATATTTAATTTCCAGTTGGTACAGTTTAAGTGCTTTTTCAATTGGCATTTGTTTCGCTTCGTTGAGTAAATCTGGGATGGTTTTGCTTGTGCTTCTTTGTAAAACAAATTGCCTCCTACCCATACCACTACACAGTATGTTTGTTCAATTGCTTAATCATAAATGAAGTTCTGAAGGGCTTTATGTTAAAGGAAATGAGCACTGGCTCTTGCATAAATCAATGCTGCTGTTGTCTTTGTTACACATTTGCTGTGCATTGGCAATTTTTAAGATGAGGATGGAGGGAGACACGTAGTTCTGGTCTCTTGCTCTAATTTCAAATGCGAGAGGAGAGCCCAGCTGCTGATGTTTGGCATGTTTTAAGTTGTTTACAAGGAAGAAGTTATATTTCAAAACAAATTGTTAGTATGCTTTAATATGAGAAAAACTAACTTCTGCAGGAATATCTTATCCTTGGTTTGAGAGACATGGGCTTGGAGGTGTTCAGTGTTATGTTGCATTCATCCTAGATCCTCCTTAGATAAAGCAGTCAAACAGTTGCTGAGAAGAGGAAAAAATTATTTACCTCAGAAAAGAGTCGGGGAAAACTATTTTCTCATTCCAGTGAGAGATTTGCAAAAAGAGCATTAATTACTGACTATAAGGAACTGAAATATCTGGAAAAAAGGAGTGCTAAACACACAATGCAATGTTTCAAACCCTGATTCAACACAGAGTTTGTCAGAGGTGGAGGAGAGAAGTCATGTAACACAAAGTTAAAAGGAGCTAAAGTGCCAAAGATTGGTGTAGGTGGAGACACAGGTGAAGGTCGACCCACTGGATCCATGTGTGGTTGGAAAGGTCTGGGGACTGCAGGAAAGTGGAGACGAGCCCCCCTGTCTCCTCCTAGCCCTTTGCAGCCCCAAATGTATTTTTTCAGGAAGGTTAAATGGTACTCTGGAGAGAACAGACGATTATCTCTCTGGCTGAGTTGGAGTAGCAGAAGGCTTTAAGAAATATCCTGTGTGAAGCTGTGGAAAAACCTTCATTCCTGTGAAAAATAAGACCACACTTAGCATTAGCAGTCAGAGAAGGGTCTCAGGGACATCCGCTGTTCACTTGATTTGCCTGTGAGGTGTGGAAGAGAAGCAGTGGATGGTGGTTTTTTTTGTCACACTCATTAACTGCTTTAAAAAAGGAAAACAGCCCAATGGTTATGTAGGCAAACTGGTAAATGATCAGTTAATGAAGAACACGTGTTAAGAAATACTTCTCTACAGCAACCACTACTCTCTTAACCTCTTGCAGCTGTAAAGGTTCTATTCCTTTATTTTTCACAAAACATTAAAAGACTATGAGGGCAACAGAACAGGCAAGATGATCCCACTGGAGACTACAATTTTCCAAGCAGAAAACTGAGGAGAGCCCAAAATACAGGCAGTTGCTAAGAGGGTTGCCTGTTGTTCTCCCAATTACATTAGAGAGTAAAATGCAACATATGTCTTTCTCAGCCCTCCCTCCACATGGCTAATGCTTTGGGGCATGTATCCAGGTGCTGTCTCAACAAAAAGCACCGTATGCCAGGAGGTTTTGTTTCCTTTGGAAAGTATAAAGCTTATGCTATTTTTCTTTTTCCTTTGCGTTTTTTTTTTTTTTTTTCCTGAGGTACAATTATCTGGCTTCATGTTTATGGAGGCTAGAGAAGAGAATTGCAGTTTAGCAGAACAGTATCTCTCTGTCATCTGTCCTCCCTTGCCCTCAAACATGACTGTCAGTCCATCACCCCCACCTCCTTCTCGGGGATGCATATATACATGTGGATGCTGCCTCCATTCTGCTTCCACCTCCTTTCCCAGCTAAATTCTGTGTGACCCTGTGCACGTCAGAAGTCAGTGGCATACACCGACACTGATGTCATTTACAATGTAATTGCATGGAGACTTCGTGGGGGCTGAACTTTCTTCACAGGACAGCTGGGAGGTGTTTGCACAGTGCAGATGTTGGGCTGTGTTTAGGTACTGGGTGTGCATAAGCTGAGGCCTGTGTCTCTGCTCCATCACCAAAAGCTGTGTGGGTGGTGTGCTGCAGCTCCCATTGCACCCAGTTGCAAGAGGTTAAGGCACAGTGCTGTGACCTTTGGGGCTGCTGGTTATGGGTAGTCTGTTGCTGAGCCAAGAGCCTAACTCTGAACATCCTCTCCTTCCTCTCTTGTCCTTTATGCAGGGGTTGGCACATCTTCATGCCCATCATGTGATTCACAGGGATATCAAAGGGCAAAATGTGTTGTTAACAGAGAATGCAGAAGTGAAACTTGGTAAGTAGGTACACATGTCCACTTCCTCATTTTTTCAGCCTTTAGTTTTATGATGTTCCCAAATTAATTTCACCCTTTAAGAGCCCTGCAACATGTTTTAGAGCATGACTACTCTGTCAGTGGTTCCATGTGGAATGACAGCCTGCATGTATTTCCTCCTGCTTGGAGAGGACAAAGCACAGTTTGTTGTTGAATTTTGTTAGAAGATGTTGGTTTTCATGCCAGAATCAGTGCAGGGATAATTTTGTTTCCCCCACTGAGCTGTGTGTAACTTGAGTCTGTTCTAATTCACTTTATTCTGGACTTGGGAAGTGACAGGAGTCTCTCTTGTATTTTGTTTTAATTAAAATAGCACCTGCTGTTCAGGTTCTGGACAAATATATGATCTGGACAGCACTCTCAAGGGAGCTGTGGCATTGAATTCAAAACACAGTTCCAGCTCTGGCATGCCTGCAGAAAATCGTGCTCATCCCTGGCCTCTTCTCTCCTGCCAAGTGGACATACTCTTTTTTTTTTTTTTTGTTTCCTTTCTAATTTGTCTCTTTCAGTTAGTGCACATGTCAACCTTCTGTGTTTGTATCACGCTACACTCGCCACCTTTTTTTCGTTAAATATAGAGCCATGCTGAAACCCTCCCACCCAGCCCACATCCCTTCTGGTTTGCATTACACCTTCCTGCAGCATGAGGCATGGGAAGTTGTCCCGGCTGCTGGAGGAGGAAGCTCTCAGGAGAGCTTTCCTTCCTTTGGTCCAAAATGGAGCATGGTAGCTTCCAAACCATTGCTTCCACTGAGCTTGTCTACACCAGTCTGTCAGATGGTGGATGCAGTGAAGCTGACACAGCCCTCTTAGGGCAGATGCAGTTACTGGTAGAGAAAGACATGCAGCTCTGTCATCATGAGCAGGGCAAAATGAAAGGCAGAAAACACCTTTATGATGTAATTGCTTTGTAATGAAATGGGCATCTCTTTCACAGCCTGTGTGCATGTGTGCTCCGAGTTAGCACTTCCTGAATAATCCTCATCTTTTGCTCTCACTGATGTTTCTGCTCTGTGCATTAAAGCAGAGAGGAGCTTGCTGAACTGCAGATTATTTTTGTTGTCCAATTTTAGAGCAGAAAAGGAGGTGGTCTGAAAGGGATGTGTTTATGCATACAATTTTCCCATAGCATGAGAGGTACCTTTGGGAAGTAGCTGTTTTTGTATAGGCAAAGGTGCTTGGCTTCACCATGTGGGAAGGGAATAAATAGCCTTTTCTCAGCCTCCCAGGCAGTACTTCTGCAGCTGTGCTCTCCCTGCTGTCCAGGCAGAGCAGGAAGAGGGGTACAGGAGAGGTGATTGTGTGCTGCTGTGTCCCTTGACACTTGTGCCCAAGCACACTGTGTGTGAACCATGAGGGTTCACTTGCCCTCAGGATTAATCCTCTTATTTCTCTTCAGCATGGTCCTCCCATGTGGGACATCTACAGGGCTTTACTTTCAAATCACTTTGCAAAAGCAATCATTGCATTATTTTCCCCCTCTTATTTCATTTTACTCTTTTCTCACCCACAGTGGATTTTGGTGTGAGCGCTCAGCTGGACAGGACAGTTGGCAGGAGAAACACTTTTATTGGGACTCCATACTGGATGGCTCCAGAAGTTATTGCCTGTGATGAGAATCCAGATGCTACATATGATTACAGAGTAAGAGCCCTGTTCAAAGAAAAACCCAGAACATCCATGTGCAATATAAATGTCTGTGAACTATGGCAGTTTTTGAGACTTCTTATGCTTTGTAGGAGCAATAACTATTTTTTGTAGTTACATTCTTATTACCAAAGTACAAGGTAAGGATACTGTCAAATTGTGACCTTTAACAGTTTCTGATGCTTGTATTATCATGGCTTTGAGGTGTAAATACAGGACTTCAGGGTGCTGTAGGTGCTCAGAGAAGGCAAAAAAGAGTTTACCTGGAAATGCTTGTGTTCTCAATTTTATAATGGTTGTACATTAAATTGTGTTACACTATGTCCCAGTTATTGTGGTAACCTAGAACAATACATTTGAGGTGCTGCCTTAAATAGAACCACTGTCTGGAGAGCCAGTGAAGTACAGAAAGAACTTTTAAAACTACTGCTGATTTCAGGATTCATATACATTATTTTTTTTGATAAAAATTTATCTGTCAACAACATTTCTTAACAAAGATTATTTTTTACATAGCTTGCTGCAAACCAAGGATTTAATTTCTGCAAAACCATAATTGGCTTGATGGTATTTGCACTACCCTTAAGAATATTAGGTATATGTATTTAAAGTTAAATATATCTAGTGAAAACATACTGTAATCTTGAGAGCTCCCCTCAGCTTTAATGAGGGCACGAGGAAAGAAAAAATGAAAAAAGACGCTTTAAAAGAAATTTTTAGTTAGACTAATGCATTGTTCCAACTTTAACCAAGGGTAACATGGATATCAGAAAGCCAGGGATTAAGGCCTTAAAATGAATTATAGAGCTGAATATCAATTATATCACTTTGCTGAGACTGATAGTGTTAGCTATCAGTACATTTGTGCGTGTGTGTAAATCTTTGTAAAATACCCCTATTATTTGAATTGTTGTTTTTGTACATTTTGACTAAGATTGATCAGATTGATCCTATTTCTCTTGATATAATTGCTTTTTACATTCAGCATCTCATTGTACTAAACCTAATGTTTTACATCTTTCCAGATGGAGTTGTTATTATTAGTAAGGAAGGTTTGCTATTGAATGATTTAATAAAGCAGAAAAGCTCCCTGCAATATTTGTTAGTGCAGTAGCGATATGAAAAATAACTCTTCTGGTCTCTGAAAACACCTGTTTATTGTTCCTGGTGGAGCCTGTAGGGTGGTTGCTCACAAAAAAATTATGTTTGAAAGATTCTGTAAGATCACGAGCGTGTGTAATTTAGCTTAAATGGCTGCATTTGACTAAGAGAAGAGTGCCTTGC
This sequence comes from Cinclus cinclus, assembly GCF_963662255.1. NCBI lineage: Eukaryota > Metazoa > Chordata > Aves > Passeriformes > Cinclidae > Cinclus > Cinclus cinclus. The sequence continues at coordinate 88,283,728 of NC_085047.1, forward strand.
TGGGTCTGAAAATACAGTCTTTAGAAATGCTTCTCTGCTTGTAGTGCATGAAGAGCTTATTTGCTCATTAGTTCTAAGTAATTTTGAAAAAATCACAATTATGACCAGAAATGAAGACTACTTTCCTCAAGAACAGCTCTCTTTCACAGCAGTTACCTCCAATATTTTGCCCATTAAGCTGTGTCAATCTCTGAAGTTGGTTCCTTGCCAGGATTCCTCCAGCTCTTCCCTGTGTTTGGTCTTCCTGGCTCTTTTTTGGCTCTCCCAAGTCAGAGGTGCTGGCCAGAGGTGGTACCTTGAAAGGCTGCCACTGAAGGACTCTTGTTCTGTAGTGTTTTAAGGAAAGCTGAGATGTTGGGGGAGGAATGCTGGCTTTGGCTGTAGGTAATGCCTGTGGTAAAGACAGAGGTGTAAGTTTTGGGAGCCTCTGCCTTTTCAGTGGTGACTAATTCACCTCTCCTTTCAGTGGGCCTGTATTTTCCTTTTGTTCTCGCTTGTTTATTTATGTACCTGAAGACCTTTTCTTGTAGTTTTTGACAAGTCTGGCCATTTTAAATTTGAGCTGAGTTTTTGCTTTTATAGCTGCATCCCTACACACCCTGAGAATGCCCTTGTTCAGTTCTTTGTTGACAAGGGAATATTGTTTCATAGGCTTAGATTTCAGGCAAATGTATTTCCCATTGCCCTAATGTGAATATATTTTTATGTACTATTGGAAAGGGTTGTTTGCTCACTCTGTAAGAATATGTGTGTGTGTGTTTCTGCATATACATATGTATTATGTGAAAAGTAGGATTTTATTATACAGTTACAAGATAACAGAGGCTTACATTATTTAAATAGCCATGGTATTTGGTTTCAGTCTCACCTACAGGGCCTCTCTAAATAGTAATCTCTTACTGTGTGAATGGTGAATCCACCTACTAACATCTGGTGTGTCTCTTTTTCTGCAGAGTGACCTTTGGTCATGCGGCATTACGGCCATAGAGATGGCAGAAGGAGCTCCCCGTAAGTGATACCTCTGCTTCTCCAGTGGGCTCCTTAAGGCTGAAACATACACTTGGGCCATGCTGGTTGTAATCTGAACCTAGTTTTGAGGTTTCTGAAAGTATCCCCATGTTATTTCTGTTCTCCTTGGTTTTGCCTGCTCTATAAATATCAAATCTCATAAATAGCAATGCTTTTGATAAAGATAGGGTTGTGTTTGAACACTACAGTGCAGACTGCAGTAATTTAATTTCTATAGCAGGAATATTTGGAAGCTAATCGAGTGTCTGACTTCCTTCCTATGGGTAGTATATTGTGTTTTGGAGTTGTGTCCCACTTTGTCTATGGACTGGCCTGGAATACTGAAACCTCAGCTGGGGAGAGGGTCAGTGGGGCCTTGAGGAAACAGATCTTAATGAAAAAAGCATTTGTAGCTGCTATTTCTATGTTGGCTTTCTGTCCGTCTGGATAATGCTAACATTGCTTCCCCTTTTGTTTCCACTCATCAGTGGGTGGTGTTAATCTTCCTTAGCAGTGACATGGCTTAAACTGTAAATCCTTCTTCAGGACAAAGCACTGAACTTAGGTATTCTCAAGCAGGGGGTCATTATTGGTTAGTTTGGATTTAAGAGGAAAACCTGGAAACCAAAAATGCCCAACTTTTTAATAGGTCTTTTCCTTTCACATAGTTCTTTCAGAATATAAAGGCAAACAGCAAATGTGTGAGGAGGACAGAAACTTTTGAAAAGAAAAGAAATTAGGCATGGTGTTAGTCTTGTTTTGACTTCTAATGATACTTTTAATGAAAGTCCTTATTGTACTTGCAAATATACTTGTCCTCATCCTCAGCTGGAGCTCTGTATTTAAAAAATAAGAGCCTAGGGCACCTAAGAGCGGGTTAATTTTTTTTGCACATAAAAATCTACCACCACAACACTGCCCAGCTTGAAATGTCTTTGAAATAATCAAGTTGAAATAAAGTACTGATATTTTCCAGCTAAAAATTGGTCATTTCGTTGTAGCTGCTGCCTGATTTTGTTGTTGTTCGTACTGACTTTAATGTCAGATTTAAAAATGAAATCACAATGGTCTTGTTTTAGGAGGCCTGATAGTTTGGAGTTGTTTCCTTTTTCCTTCCTAATTGCACATTTGCATGAATGTCCAAGTGAGAGCTGCTCCCAGGACACTTCAGCCAGCACTGTAGTGAACTACCTCCTTTTTGCCATACCTTTTTGTTCAGCACATTGGGTTACCTATATGACTTTCAATTGAAAACCTGTGGGCTTTGTAAGCCTAGAATTGGATGATAATATTTTGTTCATTTCTAAACCAAAGCAGAGTTTGGCCCCTCTTCATGTAAAATCATGAGGGGCATTTTAGAAGTAAGCAGAGATCCTCTGTAAATGCTGAACAGCTCTTGTTCTCTGGTACATGGGCCCTATCTCCTCCTCCAGTGGCAGCTGAAGAGTCCATCTCTGTGTTTGATGGTCTGCAGGGATCCATTGGCATCTGAGGGACTTCTTTGCCAAGATTGTGGCCCCTTATTTTTGGAGACAGAATTCTCTTTGCATCAGTCTGTTTCTCCTGAATTTCTCTTGTGTGGTAAATGTCACCTCATCCTGCAGTGATCACTCAGGCTGAGACTGAGGGTGTAAGAGATCAAACATAGGAAGATGGTTAAAAAAATTCTTGGGTTGCCTCTCTCTTTGTTCCCTTGTTTCCCTGTGTTGGCTCTGCCATGTTGCTTTGCTAAGGAACAGGAGGAAAAGCTGTCCAACACTGATCCTGGACTCCCACTAAATGTCCACTGAAACAAACAGAACTTCTTTGGACAAAAGTTATGGGTTTGCATTTCAGTTCTGCAGGCAATGCTTTTGTGTGATACATACCCTCCCAGGGGTAAAAGAAAATACCATGCCTTGTGAGGTAAAGAAAATACCCAGGTGTAGAAAGTAAAAATGCAGCACCTTCCATAATGGGAGAGAAGGACAGGTAGAGGGAAGATGGTATGAAACAGTAACTCTCATTGTTCTCTTCCACCATCATAATCTCTCAATATTTTATCAACTGGAGAATAACTCAGATGACTTGAGGCTGGAGGAGCACCATGCTCAGATATTCCCATCTTGGTTGATTCTGGAGGTTGATCCATGCTTTAATCTCTTTCTCTTTTTGGGCTGCCATTGGCATATGGAGCTATGGAATTGTTGTCATTTTGGGCTAATTCCATTTAGCTGTGTTGCTGACTGCACCTGCTGCATGGATATTTGGGATGGTGGGAGTGGTTGTGGAAGCTGAAGTCACTGCACTGACAGAAAGGAACTAAACCTGTGTCTGTATGTCTCTGTGTGGTTTTGTTTTCTTCCCTGCAGCACTTTGTGACATGCACCCCATGAGGGCACTCTTTCTGATACCCAGGAACCCTCCCCCACGGTTAAAGTCCAAGAAATGGTATGTATTAATTATATCTTGCTTGTAGTCTTGTGTAGCACAAAGTTTTCTCATATTGCATACTGTTTTGTTACCCCTTTCACAGAATTGTAAAGCAATTTAAATTAGCAAAAATCTCTGTTATCTTTCATGCTTCTGAATCAGAGCATGAAATAAAATGTCTGCATTATTTAGTTCTGTTTGTCCTAGAGAAATTCCATCTCAAATTGTATGAAAATAAATACCAAGCTTTTCTTCCTTTTTTTGATCGAGCAGCATCTGTATTAAGGTGATAAATGGATCCATGATTTAAAATACAAAAATACAAACTCCTGCAGCACTCTTAATAGGCAGTATGTTTTCTCAGATGTATCATAACACAGAAACAGAACAGTACTATGGTGTTCTAGTTGCTAAATAGAAAGGAGCTATTAAAACTAATGAAGGCTTTTACTATAATTATTGTAAACCGTTGGAATTGAGTGCCTGCTTCTTGCCAGCTGAGAAGAATCCATTAGTATCAGAGGATTTCCTCCCAGTTACTGGTTACTACTGGCACATATGAAACAAAAATACTCCCTAGAAAGAGGTTTCTTATAGATTGAATGTGATCATGGGATGCTGTGGTCCTGTCAAAATAATGAAGTGATTTGACTGTGTATTCAATATCAACATAGTATAAACTTGGCTTGCTTGCTGAGCTTGGTCTTTACCTGGATTGACTTATTTATGCACTTGTATACTGTCAAGGCATCGCTCTCTCTTACTTGCCTTCTGCATATATTAAGGGAATAGAGATGCATATACAACATTTGCATTAGTCTTTCATTAACTTTTTTATGTGAAATAATAGCATTCCAGGTGTGAGGAATAAAAAAATCTGAACAACCAAGTTATGTTGGATTCAGCCTTTCTTTTTTGCAATGGCGAAGTGAACTGATGGATGGAAATAATTGTTTTTACTCGTAACTGTGTAATCAGGATGTTTGTTCTCCAAGCACTGGAACAGGTTGAGAGCTCCTATTAATTAAAAAGCAGCTCTGGTTCAAGGCAGTGCTGTTGTCACTCGACTGTTTTGATAATGTGCTCAGTGGCAGGTAGGCCAAATGATGACAAAGTTGTGGAATAATCATAGAATGCTTGGTTTGGAAGGGATCTTAAAGATCATCTAGTTCCAAACCTGCCATGGACAGGGATGCTATCCTCTAGTTCAGGTAGCTCAGAAACCCATCCAGCCTGGCCTTGAATGCTTCCAGGGATGGGGCATCCACAACGTCTCTGGACAACCTGTTCCAGTGCCTCACTGCAGTTTTGAGTATATCCACTATTGGATTTTGGCAGGTCGCTTGTAACTTCTTTCTGGAGAGTTCCTCTTTAAAGGGTTCAAATGAAGTGCAAATTTTGGAAGGTGGTGCTGCAGCTTAGCTAACTCCCATACCCTGTCCCTTTATGCTGTGTGCCGGAGGGGTTTAGTTTAGTTCACGCTTTTAAATTTCATCAGGGAGAATTTGACCCAAAGTGACTGTGTTGAACAGACAACACTGACCAACACCCACCTATTGTTCTGTAAAAATTTTCCTGTGTGTCACTCTTAAGGTAAAAAAATAAAATAATCTAAAATAATTTAATTCTGGCAGATCTGACTCTGTGAGCCCAGGTGCATGCAAAAGCTGGTTGTGTCAGGAGAATGGCAGACACAGTTCTCCTGACTTTGGGTATGGCTGTCTGTAGCATGGGTAGGTGGAGGCACACCAGAGCTGCCCTGCCTCTGCTCCAAGCAGGCTGGATTCTATCCAGCTCTGATCCAGAAGCAGCTGGGCTGAGTTTACATGATTTACCTCACTCATAGATCCTGACTTTCAGAGCAATTATACCTCTGAAAGAGGGCACGTTACGGTGAGGCTGTGCCTGAGCACTCCAAGTATGTTTATGTCACCCTGTATCCCTCCAGCCCTGTGTCACTCCAGCCCCATGCTCAGCTAGCATGCACTCAGATCTGTTTAGAAGGTACTCTTCCAGGCAGCACTTGTACTGTCCTCTGAGACATGATGCTCTCTGAGGAAATGAATTTGAGGAAGAGCAGAAAAAATGTTTCAGCTGAGTTTTACCTCTCATCTTTTGCTTTGTTTTATTTTCTCCTTCCTGCTTTCTCAGGTCAAAAAAGTTTTTCAGCTTTATAGAAGGTTGTCTAGTGAAGAATTACATGCAGCGACCTTCTACAGAACAGTTGTTGAAACATCCCTTTATACGTGATCAGCCAAATGAAAGGCAAGTGCGAATCCAACTTAAGGACCATATAGACAGGACCAGGAAGAAGAGAGGAGAGAAAGGTATGCAGTTTCTAAAAATCAGGTCTTTGTTGTCAAAAATGCTTATTTTTGTCCTGCTTTGCATTCTAAATACCCACCCCGAGAGAAGCCCCTATAGCCCAAATCCTTAAAAAATTCTTTTTAATTCATAGTTTTCCTGTCAGAAGTCTTCATTTAGTCCTGTCCTTTAAAGAGGAAGTATCAATTTCAAGTGCTGTATTTTCTGATACAATAAATTTGCTCACTTGTTGGCCACTGGCTCTTCCATACAAGTGTTAAACAGTATTTAGGAGGATATTGGCATATATGCCTTTCCCTTCTTTAGTCTGTGGTAGGTTCATTTCCTGGAATGATGCCATAAATCCGACTCACAGGAAATAACCCGTCACAAGAGCTGTGAAGCAAATCTTTTGGGCAGCCTTTTTTCCTTATTCAGGTGGTGCTGAAGTTCTCCAGGTGTCTTGTCTTACATGTCAAGCCTGGTGTTGTTCAGGGAATTTGCTGGAAGTCTTCTCCAAACCACTGTGCTGCTGGGAAGATGAGCTTATATATATCGAATGAATTCTGTATTCTAAATCTGTGATAGATCTAACTGAAGGGGACAGGAGCTGGTTTACTGAGGTGCTACTGCAACTCCCCACTGCCCTAAAATTAAAGTACTATTCAGGCCTTTGTTTCTTTCCTGTTAGATGAGACGGAGTATGAATATAGTGGAAGTGAGGAAGAAGAGGAGGAAGTGCCTGAACAAGAAGGAGAGCCAAGGTAATAATTGCTTTTAGGATGGCTTTGGGCAGTCCATGTCAAGTCTAAAGGTCTGTGATTATAAACCAGCATGCTAAATTTCTGTCTCTTATTAAGTGAATGCAGAAGCCACTCAAAGGGTTTGAATACCTATGCTGTGACTATTAAGGGTTTGAAAGCTCCCCTTCCTATGACTTAGAGCCAACAAACTCTGGATGGAAGGAGATTTATGGCAAATATGACTGATCAGGGTCTCCACAATGTTAGCATTCGTCCTTACTTTGCTTGGCCTCATTTCACGCCTTCCACTGAGAGCGTGTGTATGACATACATCTGGTGTCTTTGCTCTGAAAGAAATGAGATTAAACTTTAACATCATGATATACTTTATTAATGTTCCCTTGCTTTGGCCAAGGTATTTAATGGCCCATCAGGCTTTATCATCCAGAAGGCTTTACCTTCCTTTTGTTGCAGTTCCATTGTCAATGTGCCTGGAGAATCAACCCTCCGACGTGATTTCCTGAGGCTGCAGCAGGAAAACAAGGAACGGTCTGAGGCCCTTCGGAGACAGCAGCTGCTGCAGGAGCAGCAGCTCCGTGAGCAGGAGGAGTACAAGAGGCAGCTGCTGGCAGAGAGGCAGAAACGCATCGAGCAGCAGAAGGAGCAGAGGAGGCGGCTAGAAGAGGTAGAAACAGGAGACTGGAGTTTGGGGAGCAGAAGCCCCCCTTTCCCTCTTTTGTTTCCTATTCCTGCACCCATTTAAAAATAAGTCCTTGTAGGCCCTGGATATCTCGGGGAAGAAAGCATCATGTGAAAATCCACTTGCAAATGCAGAGCAAAGCACTTAAATCCATACTTGACTACTGGAATAAAAGATACCTTCCAAAGCATTTGAATATCCAGCAGCTCCTATGAAGACAATAGGAGCCAGAGCTGGGTTCTTTGAAAGTGTTTTTTAGGGAAGAGGCTGTTTCTTGGTCTCTGTCTAGGCTTAGGTAGCTGTAGAGAAGAGGAGACAGAAATTATTCCCAGGTGTACTTTTCAGGAGTACTTTTTTGAGGACCGTAACATTTTTCAGATTTCCCTTTAAAGCTCAAACATCTTTCTCAAACATCTGTGTTTGGCTCTCATTCATAGATAGAAGCCTGTTTTTTATGTGTTGCTTTCTCATGCACAGTAGCTTAATGACTAAAAGCCACCTAGACCATAAAATAATAGAATTATTTGGATTGGAAGGGGCCTTTAAATGTTGAACTATAAATATGTTTTGTATATCAGTGTTAAAATTATAATTCTGCAGGAATTACAAATATGTAAATCATACTTTTGTGATATGCAATTGCATATGAAGTATGAAATTTCTGTGCACTACTGGAAGATAAAAGGAAGTGAATATACATGGACAGTATTGTCCTGTCATACTTTTCACCTCCTAAGAGCTCATGTGCATTTATACATACATACATATATATATGTAGATGGAATATGCATTGTGGGCTTCACATGTAGGAGGATTTCAAAACATCTCTTCAGGCCAGAGCTGGGTATGACACAGAGCTGAAGTGAAACCAATCCTCTGGCTCTTCAGGAAGTGCAGGGTCAAATTCCAGTTGTCCTTAAATGACTTCTTGGTTGAGTCTGTTTCAACCTTTCACTTAGCAGTGATGGAAAAACTACACCCAGTCTGGTTTTCCAAATCCTGGTAGCGTTTAATGAGGATGCAACCAGGACCAAATGTTGATTTGCATCCCGTGACCTGTTTGCATAACAAGTAATACAAAGTTCCAAATACCTTTCCAGGTCACATTATGCTCCTTATCCTTCTCTTCCAAAGTGCAAATGAGTTTAGTGCTGCTATAAGGAGGGATTGGTAGCTAAGATTCAGCCACACATGAATCCGTCGGGAGGGATGAGAGGAAGCCATATAAACCCCATTTCTCTTATGTTTCTTCCCCACCCTTCAGAGAATGCCAAGATAAACCTCATAGCACTTCCAACTGTTTTTAGACTGTTTGTGGGGCGAGTAAGTAATAAAAAAAGATACTAGGAAAATCTGAAATAAAATGTTGATATTGTCAAAGGTGGGCAAAAGTTGAGCTACTGCTTAACCACTCAATTTTTTCTTAATATGGGAGTCAATGATTTCTTTTAAATGCCCCTTTAATCTCTAAGGTTCTGCAGGCAGTATTTTTTGTTGAGGAGGAGGAGGAGGATTACAATTAAATTATCTAGGTCATTTAACTTTAGTAATCAGTGCAACTCTTAAAATCTGGATTTTCTTTTTAAAATAAAGGAGCTGCTGCTGCTGCTTGTAGTGGAAACAAAGCAATGCACAATTTTCCCTTCATGGGTTGAACTTTTTGGGGACGTTGCAGTTACAACTGATTGAGCAAGCATAAAGAAAAGGCAGTTACCTGAAAATTATGTTTAATCAGTCCTGATTTTTAAAATCCAAAATAAGACTGACAGCTTCCACAGCCACAAGACAGCATGTAATGTAGATTGTATTACTGAATAAGGTTGCATGGTAAAACATGCAAAATATGTAAGATCAAAGCTTCTTACCTTGAATGGGTCTGTAACCTCTGCCTGGTTCCCTTGGAGGCATAAATAGGAATGGTGAGTTACAAAAGTTTCCTTTTACAGGTGATGGTGTGGGCATATTGTTCATCAAGTGCATTTAAAAAATGACTCACATTTAGCTTTCAAAAAAATCCTACTTAGTTAATTGGATCTTGTGTTGGAAAAATGTATTATCCCAAGCGATTTTTTAACAAAACTGCAGCCAAAACAAGATCTTTCAGATGGGGGAAGGGTGGTAGACACAAATTTAGATAAACATCAACGTTGTGACACAATTGAAGGCCAAAATATTTAAATGTTGTCACTTTGTCCTTAACTCACCCCCCTGTTTTGATGAAGCCAGTAAACAATGAAGACTCCCTTGGTATTGGGAGTCAAGATTAGTGTCAGGCATTGAAGCTTGGGGTGTTCATAAATCGTTGATATTTTTACCAGACTTGCTTTCTTGTAATTTTTGCTTGTGTAAAATATGTATGCATATACTTATTTAATGTTCTTTGGTATAATTTTATGCATTAGATAATCTTCCTGAATAAGCTGCATATACTTCCCCCCCTCCCCACTTCCTAAATTAAAATTGAAGGCTTGTTCTTACAATGCTGGCACAGAGCCTAGACAGTTTTGACCGAGACTGTAACAGGAACGGTGTTTAGGACATCTGCCAAAAACTGTAATTCTCAGCAGTATTAGAAAAAAGATTACTTTTTAAAAGGCATATAGGTGACTTCTAAAAGTTATTGTTGCATGAGCCTTGTAGTTTGTGTGTTACTGAGGAGGTGAAAATGACATGTGGTCAAACTACAGAAAATTACTTGAGAATTTTGGGAAGGGGATTTTGTCCTACCCCCAACCCTCCTTTAAAAGACATATAAAGACTTTCAGCTATGTAGGTGTTTAGATAGTTTAAACGAGAAGTCTGAGCTGTTCCTGGTTGTTCCAATGTGATTCTGTGATTCTGTTCAGCAGCATGGAGACAACTGCTGGGTATGAGAAGGCATTTTTAATTTGTATTTTGCAAAATTGAGTCTGGCTCAGGAAATTCAAAATTGGCTGTGGTGGAATCCCATTCTCTTTGGACCTTTGCAGTTCAGGATCGTGTCATTAAATGGTGTCTCTGTCCCTGGTTATGAGAACCTAAGATGGATGTTTTTGAAGTGGTAGGTTATAGCTACACTGGCAAGTAGTACAGTCCTGTAGAAGCATACTGTGGAGCACAATAATTAAAGTGCTGAGGACCTGAAGACTCCGTGTGTTTAAAGAGAGGAGGAATTCCTTTGGACTCATTGAGGTCTAGACTCTGTGCCTGCTTGTGGTTGGAGTGCATCAGCCTTTTTAATTTCATCCAAAAGGTGTGGTTGGCACTCCAAGACATCCTCAAAATACGAAACAAAACTGGATAAGTGGAGATGTTTGGATGATTCACTTCAAAAGAACACTCCTGATCTGAACCAAGATGCTAATGTAGGTGTGCCTGCAGGCAATTTTTGCCAGGGCTTTATTTCTTTTACAGTGGGAGAGCTTATTCTTACCTATTTAACTTGAATTGCTTGCAGCTTGGATTGGTACTGAGTAAGAAGTTCTACTTCTGGTTTATCTCCAGTATGGATAATGCAAAAATCTCTTCATTAATCTTGCCGATTCTCTCCCTAAGCTGATACCAGGCTACCTAATTCTTTGTGAAAGAAATAATGAATATAGGTATCATCAATCTTCTTCTGAATATGAGACACAGTAATAATATTTTAGGAATTCAAAATTAAAGGATCTGTATCTATCTTGAGCATTTCACTGTATGGACGAGGGCCTGAATTCATTGGTATAGATGGACTGCATGTGTAGTTGCATTGCCCCCTCCTGGTAAATCATGCTTTACTGCATGGACAGTTTGGAGATGTCAGGTTCCATATGAGATTATCGTTATTGCACCCTAAAGCCAGATAAGGAGCCAGAGTATTGACACTGTATTTTCCTTGTGGGTTTTTTTTAGTGTTGTTTGTATAGTAAATGCCCATTTTGTGAAATGCAGTAATTTGAGGCAGTATGGGCTCTGTCAAAATTCTGGTTTGGTATGTCTGACTTTTTTTTTGAAGAGTTCTTGCCTTATTTTCGGGCTAACAGTTTGGGAACAGTCCTTGGAAATAAGCTTTTCTTCTGACATGTGCAAGAAACTTGGTAATACCATACCGAACTAAAGAAGATCTGGATATTCATCCTTAAGTTCAGGAATACAGATCTATACCTGCTGTTTATTGGACAGCAGTGTTTTATGTCAGGCCCTTTTTGTAGTGCGTGACAAAAAATGACAGTATCTGACAGTGATGCAAACTAAATTTAGAAGGCAAATTTTTATATGCAGAAGTATGACATTGGTTTTAATTAATGGTTTTCCCTGTCCCTCTCCTATCCTTTGGGCAAGCCTAAGGAGCACAGTGATCAGGGTTTTGGTGTACTCATTGGAGGAGCTGCTAGAGCCAGTCAGGAAGGCAACCTTGTGCCAACAGATGGATGCAAGAAAGTCAGCTACAGGGCTTGCTCTGAAGCCACTTGGGTCAACCCAACTGGCTACCAAACAACTTTGGCATTGCTTTGACAAGATGTGGACTAGGACCCAAGAGATGGTTGTCACTGTAGGTTTCCTCTCCCTAGATGTGTTAAAAGTAAATTTCCCTTTGTTAGTGACCACTGGTTTGATGCTGAGGTTTCAAAGACCACGTGCAAAGGAAGTGAAACCTTCCTTTTACAGGTAGGGCTGGGAATAAGGGGATCATGCAATGTTTTTGTGCAGGCTCCTGCAGTGCTGGGTACCTCCCTTCCCATTCACCTGGCAGGAGGCTGAGGCAGTGTCTGATGGGAAGGTGGAAGTGATACTGAGTAACCTGATCTCCCTGCATACTTCAGTGCATAGACAGTAGCACATTTGTGAGATTTGACTTAAATCCTTTTTCTCCCCCTGTTCTTTTGCTGGGTGATAAATATCTACTGATGTGCTGAGTTAAATATTTGGATCAAGGTTTCATTAAAAGTCTCGTCTTTTGACAATTGATTTTGTTTGTTTTGTGCTGCCATGGGAAACTGGCTCTCTTAATCAGTTTGTAGCTTATTTTTCCTCATATTATGTTCAGTTATTTATAATTATTGCTGAATACTTCTGAATTAATTCAAGAAGTGACAAATTTGCCTGTCTTCCTTGTAGTGAGAATGATGCCATCCTGAGATCTGCAATATATCCACTTAACAATGTCAACACAATATTGTTTGAGTTGATAAATGTGCATATTATATTAACCAGTCAGCAGTGTGCTGTCTCTTGCATCCTTAAGGCAGCAGAATTATTGTACTTCATATCTTAGTTTTCTTAAACAAAAGCCTGTCAGACTTGATTAGCCAAGAAGGACCTGAATATATTGACTTAAATGTAGAAATTGCTTGGCACTGATGCATATATTCAGAAATAAAAGTGCCTGCTTAATCCTTTTACAGTGCTTAATAAATGAGGGAGGGGAAGCAGTGAAACCTATGAAATGCACCGCGTGCCGTAGGTGCCTTGCAGCACTTTTGCTATTTTTATATCTACATTCATTGAAGAGAGCTGGCTTAAGCACAAGTGAAAAGGCTGGTAAATGGATTTAGTTAGAAGAGATGCAAGAGCAAGGAAGCTGTGAGAAGATACAGAAAGTGTGGGGGAATAAAAAGGCTTGTTGTCTTGTGGCACAGGAAGGTGGTAGTGAATCCAGGATGATACTGTGGGCCAGGAAGGGGGGCCAGGATGGGTGTATTTCAACAGTGGTCTTCAGGAAAGTCACATCTTCCCCCAAACTGTAATTAATGAAAGAGAATTGGAAAGCAGCCTGTATTATTTAAGTGCTACTAATTGACAGAATCACAGAATGATTTGTGTAGGAAGGACCTTTTAAAACCATCCAGCTCCAACTCCCCTGCAATGGGCAGGGGACACCTTCCAGTGCTCAAAACCCCATCCAGCCTAGCCTTGAACACTGCCAGGGATGGGACATCCACAACTTCTCTTGGCAGAGAAACTCAGAAAACCCCAAGACCTATCCTTCTTTTCCCTCCTGGTGTTTTTTTTCTGCTATCATGTTAGTATAGATCCCAGAAGATGGAAAGGCTGTTGATATTTCGGTTACTTCATAGTAATGCAGGAAAATGTTCCAAGTAGAGAAAGCTCATCCCACAAAGTAACATGACAAGTGTAGATTGGCCTTTGCTTTTTCAGTTGAGCACAGCTATGGAAGTCACACCAGTAGCTGGATTTGTGAACCCAAATTAAAGCTTAAGTGTGAGTGCTGTTTCTTGCCAAGACTATTTGGAGTGCCCCAAGACAGGCAAATCTATGGCAGCTTTGCTTCAACAGAAGTCGGGGATAGTATTGACCTTAACATAAATGTGTTAGGGAATAACCAATGTAGGTTTTAATTTCTTTTTTTGGGATTAAATTTGTGTATGCTGTTTTTTGGTTTAAATTTCTTCCATATTTTTTAGCATGTTATAGAAACCTATAAAGAAAGTAAATGTAGTGATATTCCCAGTTGATGCTTGAACAGGAGACAGCTGGGTCTTTTTGACACTTAAGCAGTTGTGGGAGGCTGCCTGGGATTTCGAGGTAGGTGGAGTAACTGGATGCTTATGCTGAAGTGCAGGAAGAATTGGTCACGACTATATGGGCATTTTAAATGTCTTCCCTGAAGTCATACATGGTGCTCCACAGACATAAATGAGTCAGTTCATGCTTTCTAGAGCTGTTTTCCAGGCTTTTTGCAGGCTTGAGCACACCTAATCAGCACCAGTTTGTATTTGGGTCATGTGTGGAAGCTTATCTGTGTAAGTGTAAATCTTACTTCAGCTGCTTTTCCTGTTTTACGTATAGGTGCTTTTGATGTTCTGGGAGGAGCTGAGGTGCTGTTGGTCAGCCTTCCTTCTCACTTAGGCAAAGTTTTGGGCAGTGCATTAAATTAAGCTTGATTGTTGGGCCAACACTACAAAATTCTTAGCAGACCAGCAACTGTTGTAAGAGACAAGCTATTTACAGAAAGTTGAGGTAGCTGGCATTTGAGTTAGCTGTTTCAGTAGGGCTGATCATTCCCTTTTGACAACAAGTAGATTGTTGTCAAGAAAATTGTCACCTCTGAGTTCAACAGTTGTTTGAAGATTGGGATTTCTGTTAGCCTCTCTTGAAGAGAGGAGTGAGTTTCCACATCTCGGTTGTCATCAGGAATATGGTACATGACTCTCTGTGTGTTCATGAAGAAACCAGAGAGACTAAGTGAGGCTGCTTTTAGGGATAGATGTGTGCTGGGTATGAGTTTAGTTTCCTGGTGGAACACTTGCATAAAATATTTTGTCACTCTGTTGCAGAGCTTGCTAGTCCTGGTAAATCCCGCTCTTCACCATAGAAAACAACCCCACCTCTTTCTTTGATAACAACAAAAGTAAAACTCTGTGGTTGCTTTTCCCTTTTTGAAGCAACAAAGAAGAGAAAGGGAAGCTCGAAGGCAGCAGGAGCGTGAGCAAAGGCGGAGAGAACAGGAGGAAAAAAGACGTCTGGAAGAAATGGAGAGGAGGCGTAAGGAGGAGGAAGAGAGAAGAAGAGCAGAGGAGGAAAAGAGGAGGGTAGAAAGGGAGCAGGTGAGTCCATGATACAGATATATGTGTAATAGGTTTGTTTCTTCTAATTTAATTTTTTAAAAAGTAGTAAGCCTAAATCAGCTTAGAGGCAACATAACACTAACTCTTTCATCTTCGTTGTTTTTGACAGCAAGTGCACTAACATAGGATTGTAGGGCTTTATGGAAAATTCTGGCAGCCTCAGTATTCTCTCAAAAAGAGAGGTCTTGTTGCTGTACTCATTCTAAATTCAGCTCGTGCCCCTGGGCCAGACTAAAATCACCAGAATTGGCAAAATCATCACTGGCGCTGAAAACTGTTTCTAGGCTTGTCATGCTGGATCAGTGGTTCTTGCAGGACATGCCTCTGTTCAGAAGGTCTCCCAAGAGAAGGGCAGCTCTGTTACGTGTCAGCTTCTGGCACACAGAATTGGTCATTGGCATGAACTCTGAACACTCTGAATCTGAGATGGAATCTTTGAGCTGCAGAGGATTTTCCATCCTAAAACTTCAATATGCAATTTCCCTTCTTACTCTCTTTAAAATCAGTCAAATATACCCATTCAGGCAACAAGTACATCTTAAGTTATGCCAGTGTGCCTTAATACATTCAAAGTACAACTGAGAAACTTGTTAAACTGTGAAATTCAGCTGCTATATTTATGCATGAAATCTGCATGTTTTAAAATCCTTTAATAACTTTAATCAAGGTGATAATCAGGGCTTTATTTACTGTGCATGTACTGCAAAATACTGATTGCAAATAAAGGGCCAAAACTTATGTTCTAGAGGCGGATTGATTGTAAATTTTCCCATTAACTTCAGATATGCTGGGTTTGGCCTGACATACCTTAATTTTTTTGTACATAAATTCACTATTTTGAGATCACTGATGATTGTGTTACTGGGAAATTTCCTTGTGTTTGTGTATGTTTCAAAGATTCTTGAGTCAAAAGGAGAGAAGACTAACCAATGGGAATAAATATATGGAAAATCTCTAATTACAGCATAGCAATTTGCTTTTGGGCAGACACCGGGTATTCCCCCAGCTGCTTTTTAAACTGTTGAAATTGTAATTACGCACAGTGCCAGTAATGACAAATGGTTAATTGGTGTGGCCAAGCTGAACCACTCTGAATTTTCATTATTTTTTTTTTTCAGAAGAAAAGACATGTTCCCTTTTAGAATTTTTGTTAACTCAAACTGTGGCTCAGCCAATGTGCGTAACAGCAGTATGGTGTATCTCATCAGTCTGTCACAAGACTTTCTATAACTCCCATCACTGTATCACTGATCCATTAATTTCTTTATGCATACACTGTAAATGTGTGCGTGTGCTTGTGTGTGTGCGCATGCACATGTTGCATACTTCCATTAATTGCATGATAGGATGTTATTACCAGCTTGGGTTTGGTGCTTCAGAGTTTGACTTCTTGTAGGGGGTAGGTGAGGTGATGGGTAAATGTCTTGACCCGTTGAGGCTGCAGGTGAAGAAATGGCTAGATGGCAGGAGCAAGCGAGTTTGGTCTAATATCTGTTTCCTGGTGGATGTTTGTTTGTGTCATAACCATCGCATAATTCAGCAAGGCTGGCAGTGTTTGCTCAGGAGAGGCTTCTGGTGAGGGCGGCAGGGGAGACTCGGCAGGGCAGGTCCCAGTGCACTTGGCAGAGCCCATTTGGGGGAGCTTGCTCCAGCTCTGCCTACACTATGCCTGGCTCTAGCTGTTGCTAACAGTTCATCGCACCAGTGCAACACACTAATGTTTACTACAACTTGCATGTGACTTTGTATTGGCTGTATTGAGTCAGACTTGCTGTGTTTTAACTTCCCAAAACCTTCAAGTGCATTTTGCTGCTTCTTGAAACCACTTCCAAAATACATAAATGAGCTCTGGCCTGTGCCAGCAACATTTGCAGGAGTGCAAATTTCAGAACAGAAGGGGCCAAAATCTAATGCTCAGGAGGCAGGGCTTCCCAAATTGTTCTGCAGGCACTAATCCATCCTGAAGTGCGTTTCTCATTAAAGCTGAACTGGGGAAGTAGTGTGTGGTGTTCCACCCAGGGGGTTCTGATGCATTCCTTTTGAATAAATTTATTGCTGGGTAATTTCTATGTGACAGGAGTATATCAGGCGACAGCTAGAAGAGGAGCAGCGGCACTTGGAAATTCTACAGCAGCAGCTGCTCCAGGAGCAGGCCATGTTACTGGTAAAGCACTGTATCTGTTTTGTTCAGTAGCAATAGGATCCATTTATCTGGCCAGTCCTAGGCTTCCCTCAGTCGGGCACAGCTGCACTGACAGTATGACAACAAAGGAGCTTGATTAAAAGGCCATTTATGCTAGTGTTGTGGGCTGACAGGCACATATGAGAAGTGCTGTATGGTCACACTGCTTTCTGGGCAATAAGAGGAGGCTTTATGTTAAAGTGGAACAGTTCTGGTGTGGTGGTCGAGTTTCTGAACAGACCTTGGCATTCAGTGAAGAACTAGAGTGCTTGTGTTGCAGATCAAAAGCACACATGATATGTAAATCCACCCCAGGATACAATGGCCTAGTGTTGGTCTAAATCATTGTTTTATGAACTTCACACTGGATTTAGTATAAACAACTCTTTTTTTCCCCCTAATAAAAATCAGTTTTGACATAATTCCCCAATCATGTCAAACTTAGCAGTACACTCACGACTTTCCCAACATAAGACACAAATCATATGGGTCTAACATAGCTCTTGGTTACACATTAACATTGAAATGAACAACCACACAAACAAAAAAGCAACAGCAACCAGAAACCATTTTTAATGGGATTGGTAGGGACACATCCACCATACAGTCAGTGTCACATCTTGAATTGCTCACCCGTTCTCTCAAAGGAGTACAGATGGCGGGAGATGGAGGAGCACCGACAGGCAGAGCGACTCCAGCGCCAGTTGCAGCAGGAGCAAGCCTACCTCCTGTCACTGCAGCACGATCACAGGCGGCAGCAGCAGCAGCAACAGCAGCAGCAACAACAGCAGCAGCAAGAAAGAAATAAACAGACCTATCATACTCCTGAGCCAAAATCCCACTATGAGCCTGCTGAAAGAGCACGTGAGGTGAGTCCTGCTTGTGAACAGGAGTCTGCTAACTGCTTCTCTGCCTGCTGGCATCAGCATGCACTTCTGCTGCAGTATAGTTGGAGGACAAAGCACCATTCTTAAAGGGACATGATATTTTAAGTTGCTGGTTACTGGTTTTCAAGCCCTAGGGCAACTTCTGAGTACTTCTGCAATCACTGGAGTTCGGACTTTTTGAGGTGTAAAAGTTGGAAAGAAAGTCTGGAAGGCTGCAGACTAAGGGGACCTGGTTTTGGAAGTATCATGTCAGGAAGTTATATGTGTGCTTCATCAGACATGTTTTCTTAGGAAGCATTGGTGCAGTGCTCTGTGTCTCTGGCAAGTACTGGTGATTTGAAACAGAGAGGCAGTTGGAAAGCACAAACCGATGGTGGATGTTAACACTCAGCACACGGTTCCACATGTGGTGTTTTAACTTACACTTTTCAAGGTTTCCTTCTCATGAACACAAACCTGAATTTTGCTAGTTTCATTTTTGAAATGGTAAATATTCTCTTCTAAGATCATGTCTGGCTCTTTTGAAACTCTGTGGTGCTACCTTCCTGCCTGGACTTCAGGCACTCACAGGTTGATCTGAAGTGCTGTTTCTCTCAATGAGTGTCCCCTATCTCGCTGGTCCATGAGTAACATTGCTAAGCAAGTAAAGGCCTCTTTGATGTATATTTGGCTTTCTTTCAGTGATCTTATTCTTACGTTTCCCTTGAGCACCATACTGCCCACAAACCACCAGACTGGGCAATGTTAGTCAAAGCTCTTAATGGCATTCATCAGCTGCATGTGGGAACTAGGCAAATACATTTTGGAACAAGAACAGAAAATATATTTAAGCCTGCTAAACATGATAAAATAACTCTCAGTTCAGCTTCATCCAACAGCACTTCTTAGTCTTTGAAGTACTGTTGTTTGGGCTTGGTGGACACAAACTCATTTTATTCTAGATGCTGTTGTCCAAGTTCTTGATAAACTGTATTTATGCTGTCTCATCCATTCCACTTGATGGTTGAAATATCTGATATGTGTTTCTTACTTGGAAGAAGTTCTGACTTGTCTGGTGTGTGATGGTGCAGACATGGAACCAGCCTCTTGTCCTTGTTGCAATGCTCTTGGCCCACTTCAATGAAAGCATAGTGCCAGGCTAGCACTTCTGTCCAGCCTGAATGCTGGCTGGGGTTTGGAGGGATGTAGAACTGTATCTCCTTAATTTTCCTTTCAGAGCTGAAAAGGAAAGAAACTCAAAAATATTCAAGGGTTACATCCTTTAGGAGAACCACCGACTCAGCTGTTTTTCTGTCGTAGTCTTTCTTTTGTTATTGCTCTAGCCCAGAAGAGTAAAGACAGAAAAATTGGTTAGTAGTCAGATCTTCCCAGAGATTGTTGTGTAATTGTTTGTTGTCTTTTTAAAAAGGGTAATAGAAGTATAGCAATAATGTCTTGATACCTGGCAGTGGGAATGCCACAAGTTAATCCTAACAGCAGGCATTAACTCTGACATCATTCTCTACATAAAATAGTGAACTGGAACGAGTGTTCAGTACCTCATACTTTCAGCCATACTTTCTCTCCAGAGAAAGTGTCCACCTACAGAGATGCTGACCATTGGGATGCTAAGCTGAAGAGGACTAACTTTCCTGACTGGCAAAGTTTTATGGTGATTAGGTTTTTTCCTCACTGCAGTAGCAATGAGGATGTAAGGAAAAGGACTTCCAAGATTGGCTTTGGGAAACAGCTGGGAGCTTAGAACTTAATACCACTTTCAGGTCCAGACAGTCAAATGACTGGATTTCTATCCAGGAATACAGTCTATCTCCTTGCCACTTCTTGTCTGGTTTTGAGCACATGTTACTCATGCAGTTTAAGTGCTTTGTGGAAGAAACTTCTTATCATCTACAGCTAGAGATGTAAAAACCTGTTTCTTCAGACAGAAGGACTTGAGGCTTTTCCTTATTCTATTCATAACAAGGAGTCTGGCCTGTTTTTTAGACTTTAAAGAATGGCTCTGTGAAGTCGAACACAGTGGTGAAAATGATTGCATGGTGCAGATGCTTGCCTCCATTATTGTTGTACTTTCCAAGACATGGTGTGTTTTGTGTAGACCTTAGAGAAGCTTGTCTGCTTCTCCCTATAGGCAACCTGGTACTATCCTCAAATTTTGGAATGCAGAGGCAGGTTGGATTTGTAAAGGAAGCCCACCTGAGGCGAGCAGTCTGGAAACTTGACTGTCTTCTGGAAGCCAGTCTCTCCAGATCATCACTGCTAGGGAACATTAGGAAATTGTCCCAGTACTGGTTTTGTGCTCTGGGCACAAGGGTTAGAGCAAATTAAATCATCCCAAGCCTCCAGTCGGATCTTTTGTGCTTTGATAAAATACTGTGAGTTTAACATTACTCAGAGGCAGCTTACCTGGCACATGCTGCCTTGGTTCTAGCAACAGACTTTCTTAGGAAATGAGAGGCTATTTCCTTTCTGCCTGTAGCTTCCCTCCATCTCTTGTCCTTTATACCTCTCACATTGTTTTCAGTGTTGTGGCCTTGAAAGAGGCGATATTTCTGCATAGGAACCTTGCTTGATGTTCTTTTGAGGACTGAGCACATTCTGATATAGTCTTCCCCTCAGCAAGCTCTTGAGGTTAAGATAAGATCAATTCTATACCTTCCTGAGAACAGGAAACAAGCTGATGGGACTGTCCTCTACAGCCTTTGAGTTTGTGCTCAGAGTATTTGATGAGAGAGGTGATGATAAGTCCTACACTTTTTTGCCTGAAGCTGAACAGACTCCAGTATTACCTGGTAGAGAAACATATCCTCCTATCTCTTCTTCTGTTGCTGAAGAGAGAAGCACAGGAAAGCAGATAATCCAAAACTATTGGTTACATAAGGTGGGCAGCTAAAGTAAGGGATAGCAGTGGGAATGTACCTTTATATTGTAAAGTTGTTTCTGTTTATGTATATCCTTTTTATTATCTGTGAGGAAAGTACTGATGGATAATCGGTTTAGGCAGAAAGAAGGTCCATTATGATCTTTCATTATATTATCTCACATCTTGCTACCTCCTGTATCTCCTCTCTTCCTAGTAAGGATTATCCATATGGGTGTGCTTGGAGCTTTGGTGTAGTTCACTCAGTGAACTTATAGTGCTGGTAAAAGTGGTAGGGAAAAGATCCTGCCAAACCCCAAATGTATTTGCTTTCTTTGTGGTAAAGATGGTACTCTCCTTTGTATTTCTACTGTAATTGGTTTTACTCACTCAAGGCTTAACCTCCATTTATTTTGGCTTAGGTGGAGGAGAGATTTAGAAAAACTAATCAGGGCTCCCCTGAAGCACAGTCTAAACAGATGGGCAAAGTGTTGGAGCCACCAGTGCCTTCAAGATCAGAGTCCTTTTCCAATGGAAACTCAGAACCTGCTCAGCCTGCCCTGCAGAGGCCAATGGAGCCCCAGGTAAGTGCCCAGGAAAAGCTTGGTGAGCCTGGAGGGAATGCAGAAGTCCTAACATGTTTCCTGCAAATTTGCAGATCTTTGCACTTAGAAAGCCTTTTGTAAAGTGTAGTATCATTACTCAAAACAGCTTATTCTGTGGACTTGCTCATTGTCAATTTTTGCTTATTTTATTGACAAACTGATAGATTTGTGGGTTTGGTGGTTTTTGTTTGGTTTGGGCTTTTTTCATGTTAGAGCTCGACTAGAATTATTGTATCCCATTATTATCTGTGCAGCAGTGACCTAGTAGGTTAAATGCTGGTGGCAGTTGCAGAGCATTTTCCAATTCAGAATTTGCTCTGTGCAAGGTTTTTACAACTAAAAAGGATGCTCAGGAAAAAAGTGCACACTTGCTTGGTTTTTAAAATTCTTGCAGAAAAAAGCTAACTAAACAAGTGGGTTTTAATAGTGTGAGCATTGTTTCAAAGAGTTTGCAAAACACGTCTAAGAAAAGCAAATTTGTTGCCAGTATGCCTGCAGTTGCTAAATAAAACTCTGTGCCACCCCCGGAAAATCAATAAGAGATTAAAACCACTGAGCTGCATGGTAGCCACTGTTTTGTTTTCAAATGAAGAGCCTCCAGATCTGGATACCTGATCTCATTGGAGTTATGGCATGAATTGTAAAAGTAACCTTTGCTCTAAAATTTAGACATGGCCCATGAATTCTGAGCAATTTAGGTATGCTAAATTAAACAGTAGAGTTCTGCATTTAGTACCTCTGTTTCCATGCAGAATTTTCTTCTTTCAAATAAAGTCTCTAGATGACAGTGCAAGCCAAAACCATCCATGATTGTAACTAGGTATTGCCAATCTTAGGGACAACAGGAGAATTTGAACAGACGGAAGAGTGGGAGAAATCAGGACAGAGCTTCATCTCTTGCTCATTATTTCCTGGCTTTTATTCAAACCTCTATGACTATTTCAAAATATTGGACTTGTATCTTCATACTGTATGCCAGTTACTTTTAAAGTCTATGTCTTTCACTCATATTAAGGATAATAAGGCTCTTCAACAGCTGTGTGTATTAAAATTGAGGAAATAATAACATGAAAACAAATACAGCCAGCCTACTGAAACTGGGCTTGAAAGCAGAATTTTGCTTAATCATTAGGTGTGAAAACAGCATGTTCCTCAGTTATGACTTTTCCTCCTCCTCAGTTTCAGAAATTAACTCTGAAACACAGGCTTATGCACAAAGAGGAAGTAGGCTGAAGGGTCAATGTGGATTTCACTGGAAATCCTAATGGAGTTTTAACTCCATAATCACTGTTATGCCTTCTTAGTATGTGTAATTGAATATGTGTGCACGTAAGTGTGTGTGTGTACTTTGTGTATAAATATGTATATATGTACAGTGTATGGTACATATATAGTGTAAGTATAATATGCATTGTACATATGTATACTATACACAATATATATTATGGTTTTTTATATATATTGCAATAACTGTAAAGGAATAAAGGCTTTGTGTTATGGTCTTTCTCCAAAAGTTTTGAGCTGTATCTAGTCCCTGAATTTATTAGGAAACGTGAATGTCCGTTGGTTTGCCCAATTTACAGCATTCATTAATTCTATACATTGCTCCAATTGGATGTCCACTTCAGATTTCCCAGCCCACCATGAGACCTGGCCAAAGCCCACTGAAGACCAGGGAACAGAAGGTGACTTCTGTCTTGAGTGGCCTTTGAACTCAGGCTCATGGTGCAGATCTTGGATTCCTTTTTCCTCTGGGCACCAGTGTACATGTATGTGGAGAGCGTATCACACAAAAAATGCATATGTGCTGTATTTTCAGTCTGTTACGTTCTTTGGGCGCTTGCCTTGCTTTTAAATGCATCGAATCCACCCCACGCTTACCTAATGCCATAACCAATTTGTCTCTGCCTGCCCCACCTGCCTTTATTCTGTGTTAATTGGAAAGCTGGTTATACTGAGCGCATTGAATGTTTTATGTTTTGTTTTCTTGTAAGGTACAGTGGTCCCATCTGGCATCTCTCAAGAACAATGTTTCCCCTGTCTCGCGATCCCATTCCTTCAGTGACCCTTCTCCCAAATTTGCTCATCACCATCTTCGTTCCCAGGACCCATATCCACCTTCACGCAGTGAAGTGCTTAATCAGAGTTCTGACTCTAAGTCGGAGGTACCCGACCCCACCCAAAAGGCTTGGGCTAGATCAGACAGTGACGAGGTGCCTCCAAGGGTAAGGAGTAGAAAGACAGATGTGTGCTATTTTTTTATTATTAATTACAGTTTTCTTAAGGATGTGATACCCTGGGCACTGGGAAGAGTGTACCCTTGTGCCAGCACTGGTAACAGTATTTTGGAAGGCAAATCATTATGTAGGTATTCAGTCAATGGGTTAATAATGATAATCAACCTGAAGTACAATATTGAAGCTTCATATAAAATTGGTAATTATTTATAGAATGCAGCTATTTCAGAGAAACAATTTATTATGCAAAGTTAACAAATCATTACCATATTCAGGAAAGAATTCAAAATATCTCTGAGGTTATTGCTCAGAGTTAATATTCCTCTTCATCTGTTCGCAACCCAAACTATGAATCATACACTTACTTGAAATTGAGATGGATCTGAACAAAAAGGAAACATTCAATATATTTCCTCTTCCTCTCCCCCTTCCATCCCCCCTCCCATCCACTGGGACTTGCTTCTTCTGAGTATATTCTTGCTCCCCCCACCAGTCTTTGCCTTCTGCTGATCCATTCCCAGGCATTTGTTTGGTTCCCTTGAGCTTATTCTCCTAATTCTCATGCTGTTTCAGCAAATTGCTTTGTGCCTCCCCTGCTTCAGTCAAAATGCCATATTCTTTTCAAATGTCTCAGTAGTTGAGAGGGTAGTGGGGCGTGTACGTGTTCATGTAATAACTGTTAAACGCTATTTAATGTTAAGACTAAGCTTTGAGTTCTATTAAAATTCTGAACAGCATCACAACTAAGGCTTTTGGCTTTGTGGGTGTTTGTTTATTGCTTTTGGTCATTGATGCTAGCTTGTACTTCAGAACATGTTGTTAAGATCTTAGAATATATTCTGTGGCAAGAGAAGTTTTGTCTTCCTGTCCTCTCCATCCTCTTCGTGGCTTTAACGCAACCTTTTTTCTCCCAAGGTACCTGTGAGAACAACGTCCCGATCACCAGTCCTGTCCCGCCGTGATTCCCCACTGCAGGGCAGTGGGCAGCAAAATAACCAAGCAGGTCAAAGAAATTCCACGAGGTTTGTAAGCCTATGTGTCCTTGCTTTTCTTGAATTGGAAGGAAAAGGCATATGGGAAGCCAGGCATTTCCAGACAGCTTTTGGGCAATGCCTGTAGGATGTGAAAGGAAGATGATGTTGGATCCCTTTTCAGTAGTGATTAACTTCTCTTGATTTAGCACATGTGTCAACAAATGCTGAAATAATTTCTTCTTTCCTCTTCTCATCTGAGTTGCCTGCCCTCTAATTTTTGCAATAATTTCAAATATCCTTCAAACTTTGGAAAAAATGTGGCTGTTTATGAATGTCTTGCCCTTCGGTGCAACAGGTCAGCTTGAGTATACTGTGGGAATTATTGGCAGCAGAAGGGCTTGTAACATCTACAGTGAAGAGACCTGAGAAACTTCCTGGCCTCTTAGCCAGAACCAGATTTTAAGAGGGGGAAAAATCCTCCATGAGCTGTGACACAGAGCACCCGAGGTCGGGAAGCGGGAGGAGAGAGCTGACTCCTGAGTTCAACAGAGCAACATAGGCAGGCCACCATGGAATTAGCTGACTGGATGGGGGTGAAGGTATTCTGGTGTTCTTTTGGCTTGTGTTTAGTGTCTAGGACACTTCTGACCCAATTTTAAACCTGCTGCATGCAGGCTGAGAGAATTGTCCAGTTCAGGTTAGATACATAAGAATGGCAGGTAGATAATTCCAGGTAAAAGGAATAGCTTATATCCATCTAGACTTCTTTTTTAACCATCATAAATAAGGTAATAATTACTTTGAAGGGAGCAACTGCCTGGGTTGTGAAGCATTACTGATGCCCTGATCTCAGTGTTAAAGTATTCTTTCAGTTGAGTTATTAGCAAAATGCTGCTGAAACAGTGATGTTTCAGTTTAGAGCTGGGGATCTGGGGACTCAAGTGTGTGTGACAAAGAATTTCTCTCCTCCCTTGATACAGCAATATAGAGCCTCGTCTGCTATGGGAAAGGGTGGAGAAGCTTGTACCGAGACCAGGCAGTGGCAGTTCTTCTGGCTCTAGCAACTCTGGCTCCCAACCTGGCTCCCACCCTGGCTCTCAGAGTGGGTCCGGAGAGCGGTTCAGGATGAGATGTAAGTCCTTTTCTGCACTTTGTAACATGTGTTTCTAATTTTATTACATTGTGAATCACTCAGTAATTTAACATAATTATCAGCACAGGGAACCTTTGAGCATGCAGTGTCAGAGATGGGATGGCTTCCTGTACGGTCTTGGCCATATGTCCTTGTTTGGGAAAGGCACTAGGCACAGAAATCATCATCACACTATTTGTTTCATTGTTCTTTAATTCACATCCAGCCACTGCTGCACTTTCCTATGTGCAAGCAGCTCGGTCTCCATGCCCTCACAGCTCCTTCCCTTCCTCATGTGTGCAAGGGCACGTTCTGATACTTGTTGTCTGGAACCCTGGTAGAATGTAGACTGCAATGGATAGGTCTCAGCTGGGCTACGTTGGATGATGATGGAGGTTTTCCAGCTTGTAGCCACACCTGAGTGTTTGATTTATGATTGTTGTGACCATTTACTTTGGCTTCAAGCATAGGTCAGTTGCACCTACACAAATCACAGCTTATGGTGGTTTTTTTATAGTCCTTCAGGGACAATGTAACAGTGAACCAGTGAAACTTAAGTCTAGTGGCCAGACACCCCTAACAGTCATCTCATGTCTCTTTCCCACTCCAGAGTGAAGTAAGAAAACATAATTTAGCTCCCTGCTTTATCTGCTTTGTTCTGTGTTCTTTTTGGTGTCTTGGCACATGCAGCATCATCCAAATCAGAGGGTTCGCCATCACAGCGCCATGAAAGTGCACCTAAAAAGCCTGAAGAGAAAAAGGAAGTCTTCAGACCTATCAAGCCTGCTGTGAGTTGTATTCACCTCCCCTGTCCTCTTTCACTTCCAGACAGATTCACAAAAAGTACACTGAGAACTTTGTTCAGTACCATCGGGGGGAACATCAGCTGGAGTTGAGTTTGTAACTGTGGATCTAGCAGCATGTTCTGAGCTATGCAATTGTCTGTGCACATCAGTACTGCAGACATTAGATTTTGCACTGCTTCCGGGATTGATTTCTGCTCTCTGGTCTTCTGCCTTCCTAATCCATGCCTTTCTCTCTTTTGATTTTGTTCTTCCTTCCTGGGGATGGACCACCGATTGTGCATTTGACCTGAATGTGCCAATGCTGGGCTGAATGGTGCAGGGAGAAGTGGTAAGACCTTAAATTTTTCCTACTTTCTATGAAAAATTTCTGACATTATGTACATCTGGCTGCTATTACAGCTCTGTGTCCAGTTGTACCCTGGGGAACTCAATGGGTTTTCACAGTATTTCTGTCTCTCCTTGAAACTTTTTTGAGTAGCCGTATCTCTTATGATACTGCAGTTAGTCATAAATGAGGATAGTTGGGTTTCAGAGTATGCACACTATGCTATGATACAGCAAGATTCCCTTAGGTTGACTGTTCTGGTGCCTGAATTTATGAGAAAGTGAGCTTTGGTAACTGTTAGGAATGAGTAAGTCAAAGGAAACAGTATTGCTGGAAACACAGAAGTGAACAAGTGAACAAACTCAGCCATTAATCCTGTGGGTTTGTGTTGCAAAATCTTCTTCTCTCTTATTTGCAACATCAGTTTTAAATTATTTTTTCTTTCCTTTCCCATCAGGATTTAACTGCATTGGCAAAGGAGTTGCGAGCAGTAGAGGATGTGCGACCTCCACATAAAGTAACAGATTACTCATCCTCAAGTGAGGAGTCAGGGACAACAGATGAGGAAGATGATGATATGGAACAAGAAGGAGCAGATGAATCTACTTCTGGACCAGATGATGTCCGAGCAGTGTTAGTCCTTCTAACAGTCTTTTGCATCTGTTTTTCCTTATAGGGGATTGAAGGAAAAGGATGTTAGCATTTTGGCTTGTGTGTTAGTTCTTTCAGCTTACTACAGTCTATGAGCAAGACATAGCAGTCTCATATGTTCATATATTCAAGCACTGAGGATAGTCTTCTTAATGTCCTTTCGCTCTTCTCCCTTGATTTGTTGCCAAACAAGAAACTATTTAGTAATATCTTGACTGTTTTTTTTTTTTTTTTTTTTTTTTTTTTAATTAAGAGAGAGGCTTTTCTAGGCAGCGTATGTAAATATTCCACTCTGGCCACAATACAAATTAATTCTGAATATGCCATGGTGAAGGGCAGTGACAGCCAGGGCATTAGTGCTGTAATCTCACTCCAGTTATTTCTTGTCTGACAAATAGGTCAACGTTGAACTTGAGCAATGGTGAAACAGAGTCAGTAAAAACCATGATTGTCCATGATGATGTGGAGAGTGAACCTGCCTTGACTCCTTCTAAGGAGGGCACCTTAATTGTTCGACAGGTATTGCTTTTCCTTCCCTGTGCAGTGCTGCACCCTTTCTGTGCTCATTAACCCACTCGCTCATTCACCCATGCTGTTTCTACATTATATTTGTTGTTCGTGTTATCAAAGACGCAGCTGTAGTGAATTTCAGATGAGCAAGGTGTTTGATGCATGCAAAGAGGAGAGTAGCCCTTCACCCCTTGCTTCTGTTTTGCATGCTTTCCAGTGACACTCATGGCAGCACCATGTAGAATATTTCCAAGTCTGTGGAAGAGAAGGGTAGAAAAGCTGCAGGTGTGTGGAGCAAGTACCTGGAGCAAAAACTTGTTTAGTTTTACCACAGAACCAAATATGTGTCTCAGGAGTGAGGCTGGGAGGGAGCTGGGGTGGGAGCACTCAAGGTTTTGTAAAATTGTTTCGAACCTGTAGTTTAGGGCATACAGACCACCCAGATAACATACACACACATGTACATGCAAATTCACACAACAGTTGGTGTGGGGGAGAAGTAAAATAGGTGGTGAGGCAGAGAATGTGGACATAGCTAGAGTGCTGTGTTGTTGCCTTTGATTCTGAAAATATTGCATTCTTGTGCCTCTGAAAGATAATGGTTTCCTGTTTTTAAATGAGCTTGTGTGTTAATGAGCGTGCTAGCTTATAGGAGTTTCCTCAGTAATCGCATTTCTGAGTTTCATAACTGAATTCCAATTTCTTAATTGAGTCCTCTTGTTTGAAAATTAAGATTTCATGGTTATTGTTTTAAATAGCTAGCTGAAGGGATTCTCCAGAAAGTCCAAACTGGTATCTGTATAGGGCCTAAGTTAGTTTTAAACAAAACAATAGGGAAAAAAATCCTCACCCACCCCCAAAAAATGCGCTTGTCCCTTTTGTGGTGTTGGACTTAGCAGCAGCACAGTTGTTCTTCTGTTAATAGGCGGAATTGGCTGTGCAAGTCAACCACATGAACCAAGCTTTTGCCTGCTGGTGGGAATTTCATGAATGTTAGTAGCTCTGCCCACTTTCCCTTTCTATGCAGGCATCAAAGCATGGATTATCAGTTTATTTTAAAAGACAAATAAAAAAAAGATGTAAAAAAGTAGGAAGTGAAGGAGAGAGGTTGTTAGGGATATAGACCTTTAAGCAGCACTTGAGCAAGACAAGTGTGCCTGTTTTTTCTGCAGAGTACAGTTGACAAAAAGCGTGCCAGCCATCATGAGAGCAATGGCTTTGCCGGTCGCATTCACCTCTTGCCAGATCTCTTACAGCAAAGCCATTCCTCCTCCACTTCCTCCACCTCCTCCTCCCCATCCTCCAGCCAGCCGACACCCACCATGTCCCCACAGACACCCCAGGACAAGCTAACTACTAATGAGGTATGTCTTACACCACAGCTGGCTGCTTTCATAGGGTTATAGCAGCATTGCCTAGTAGCTAGTTTGCAAAGGAACTCCAGCCAATCTCCCCTGCTTTTTTTTTCTGTCACCTTTGTTCCCACCTCCCAAGTAACACATTTCAGTTCTGTGTAAGAAGCCCTTAACTCTAGAGCAGTCCCACGCCAAACTTGCCAGTTTACTATTTTTGCTTCCTTTTAGTGAGTCATTAATTGCATGGCATTCGTTTTAAACTAAACTTGACTACTGCATTTTCAAGCCAATACTGTTTTTTAATTCTGTTTTATTCTGGGAGCGGGCTAATTGCAAGCAATGTGCCGCTTCAGAATTAGCAGTTAATTTTGGTTTTATCAGTAAAGGCTGGACTAGTGTCTCCACACATAAGAGGAGCTGCTTGTGGGAACTCGCCCTTTGAGAGAGGAAGTGGCCGTGGAGGGATTTTGCTCAGTAAAGCTTGCCATGTGGGCTGGGTGAACAAATCAGGTGTTGCCTGGGAGGGTTGTAAAAGTCTGAGGTATTTGGGAATAATGAATGGGGGAAATAATTTGGGATTTTTTCCAAGTATGTGTGTACTCTGAGAAGCAGCTGTGTAAAGATGACTGTTCTCCACCAGTGCTGATTGTGTCCAGGTGGAGAATGCTATACCATGGGGGAAGCTTCCTCTTGCTGTCCTGGGCTGATCCCAGGATGGTGCCTTCCTTTACAGAGTGCAGGTGGGAAAGCCTGGTCCTTCACACGCGTGTAACCTCTCGCAGCAGAGGAGATGCACACATGTGAATGAGCAAAGGGCCCTTCGCCCCTTACCAACCCCAGCAGAGAGCAAGGAGCCTTGTCTGGTGTCTCCACTCCTGGCTGGGTGGCCAGCCTGGCTTACAAGGGGATCCTCTCAAGCAGGGGTTGGTACAGGGCAAGTGAAACTTGGTGAAAAGAAGCTGCTGCTTCTCAGGGTAGAGTCCTGCCATGGAGGTGTGCAAGTGTTGTGATGAGGAGAGGTTGCAGTGAGCTGGGTAGGTTTATGGCAATGCCCATGTTTACCACATAATCAAAAATGCTTCTTAACTACATAGCAGGAGGAAAACTTTCCAGTTTCCTCCTGGAAATTAATTTAGCATTTTCAGCTATGCTTTATTGGTCTTTGATCTTTCTCAAAGCACATTCTTGTAGGTTATAGAGATCAGTTGATAGATCCTGAGATACGCGTGCTTATTACTTTTCTTTGGTCTAAGCAATCTGTAAGCAGGGTTCAGTTAACTCAGCTTGGGAACTGGGGGCTGGGGCAGTGCCTGTTGACAAAGGAGCCTTATGGTATTGGACTGTGCAGGGGAAGGAGACACTCCAAAGACCCATTGCTGGTTTTCTTTTTTTCTGTAGAGGCTTAGGAACATCATAGGTTGAAGATTAGTTGATGCTAAAGGAGTGTCTTGTACCTACGTTTGCATACAACTGAGCAAAAACCTAGTACTGCTTGGTGTAACTTACCACATGCACACCCTTTATATGTAGGCACACTTTTTTTTTCCACTTGTCCCATTCTGCTTCAGTATGATATGTTGTCACTATAATACTAAACTGGCAAGGGTTTTTAAGTTGTTCCATTTCCACTTTTAACAGCTCATTGTCTCACTTGTCTTCTTTCTTTCTTTGTTTTTTTCATGTTTGGACCTCATAACTCAACAAGCACCAGTGATTTTATCCACCACATATTCATAGTGTCATGTCACTGTTTGCTGCACCTTCCACACTAATGAGCCCCTTTGTTCGATACAGGTTTAATATGTTGCTTTGTCAAATAAAGGTGGAAGAATCTGCTGCAGCTTTCTGGCAAGAGGCTCAGGTTAAAATAGGGAGAAAGAACAGTAGTGAACATTGAAACATAATCCATCATAGAAGTGAATGCCTAGTCCCAGACGCTTCTGATTTTTTTTGCACAAGCCAAGAGATCAAACTTCATAATTTAATTAACTACCTCAATTCAGGAGATGCTTCATAAATTCAGAAACTGTAGGTAGTGGACAGCTTGCAGATAAAATAGCATACATACATTTAAGCAGATTTTCAAAAGGAGAGACATTCCCTCGTTTTGTGCCTGACTGTAGTGGTCTGTAGTAAAAAGCTTTGCTGGCAGCTGAGAGTCAGGGATGACAATTCAGCTAATTACATTTGGCTGTAACATGTGCAGTGTGCGTATGTATCTAGTTCAGGTGTGGTTCCTGCAGTGCACTGTGTGTCTATATAAAGGAAGTGTAAAAGCTTGGGGAGCTTCTGTAGCATAATTCCATAGTGACTTTAAAATGTTGGTGTTTGTTATCCATGCTTTTTATTGTCATTAATATTAATAAAGTTGAAATTTACATTGCAGACTCAGTCCGCTAGTAACACACTCCAGAAACACAAATCTTCCTCCTCCTTTACACCTTTTATAGACCCCAGATTACTACAGATTTCTCCATCTAGTGGGACAACTGTGACTTCTGTGGGTAAGTAAAGCAGCTGAAGACGACAATTGAAAAAGGGTTCAGTGACTTCAGTGGCTCTTTAAAGTACTTAAGAATGTTACCATCATGCTTTTTATTTGTTTTGCAATGGATTGCATAATTTCTTTTCTTTTTCCATTTACATTTCTTACAAAAATAAGGACTTTCTCAATATTCTCTGTTACTGATTTGGGTTGTATGATGGTAAAAACATATGTCCAGAATCTAGCACTTGAAGGGTATTACATGCACTTTTTTTTTTTCTTTCAGTAGGATTTTCTAGTGAAGCAATGAGATCAGAGGCAATAAGGCAAGACCCTACGCGGAAAGGATCAGTTGTCAATGTGAATCCCACAAATACACGGCCACAGAGTGACACACCAGAGATCCGCAAATACAAGAAGAGATTCAATTCCGAGATACTGTGTGCAGCCTTATGGGGTAATGCAAAAGTCTTCTTCCCTTGCCATTCCTGAAATGTAGACATGTCAGTAGGAGCTTTCAGCCTTTGATAATGTATCTCCAGAACTGTAGCTGTTTCTCTGCATTTACTCAGGGCTTTTTTACATCTTTTTTTGTTGCAAGACCTGATTATTATTGTGTTTTTTACAGTATGTTGCTTCTGCTTTGATGTAATTTCCAACTGGTACATATACGCTTCTGATGGCACAGTTTAGACTGAGAATCACAGAATCATTAAGGCTGGAAAAGACCTCTGGGATCATCAGGTCCAGCCTTTGACTTAACAGCACCAGATCAGCTAGACCATGGCACTATGTGCCACATCCAGTTGTTTTTTGAACTCTTGCAGGGGTGATGACTCTTACTACCTCTGTGGGCAGCCTCTTCCAATGCTTAACCACACTTCCAGTGAAAAAGTTCTTCCTGGTATCCAACCTGAACTTGCCCTGGAGTAGATTGAGGCTGTGTCTTCTTTTCTTGTCACAGATTGTCTGGGAGAGGCTTCATGCAGTTGATCAGGATGTCCTTTTCAGCTCTTTCTAAACTCTGCTAGTGCATCTCTTGCAGCTTTTGGGAGCTTGTAGTAGTCCTTGCAGTGTACACCTGGTGCACACAGGATATTCTTTTGAAAAATAATCATCTTCTTGAGGCTCTTGCTAATGTATTGTTGGAGGGCTTGATTAAGGTGTGTTGCATAAGATGATTTGTCAGTCATCAGTATATGTAGGAAGTAAGATGGAAAAGAAAAGAATAGAAGGAAGATTTTCCATTCTGAGACTTAGGTTTGTTAAGAGTGATTACTGCAAAGGGAAGCTGGGTATGAGATGTCAGCTGACCAAGTGTGTCTGGTCTTCTTGTCACTAGGGATAATTTGTGTTGGTGTCAGTCAGGCTCCCACATTTCATCAGGCTTAGTGCAGTGCCTGTTGCCTGCTGCAGTGTAGAAACTCTTCTGCTGCACCTAGTGAAAGCTTTTCTGTTGTTTGTCTTCTGGCCTGAATCCATGGGGGCACCGGAATTATTTCATTATCTAAATGTTAAGAGTTGATGCTTGTGTATGTTACATACTTATTTACCTAGTATCCCTAAATTGGGTAGATTATAAATGCACATGCAGGTCATTAAAAAAACTTAGGAAGACAAGAATTGGCCATTCCCCTAAGGCACACAATTATTGTAAAGGTAACAAGTCCCCTCTCTTTTTTACATATTTATACCCTTTCCAAAGCTTTAGTTCTCCTTTGGGGTTATTTCCAGCATTTTCTGTTTCTCAGAACAGCACTTTAGTCCCAGTCTTCTTGCCTGCAAAGCTGTGTCAATGAAATAGCTCTCCCAACACTTTGTCTTCCTATCTGCTGTTTCCTTTATTTCCGAAATTTACTGGTAAGAAGTTTTACCCCTACACTATTTCTGCTTGACTTCCTGTGTAAAATTCTCTGATAAAGTTAAGACTTGTGCAAATATAAACTTTTAGGCAGTGAGATGAGAAAGGTAGAGAGAAGTCATATAATGTCGGTAAAGATGACTCAAAATTCTCTGATCTGCCTTGTTTTGCCAGTAGCAATTTGTGTTAATGGGTTTATATTTCTTTGATCTATATATCTGACTGTTAGGGTGGTTTAAAGAATAGGTGTAAAATCCTAGAGGTATTTTAGAGCTGTAACAACAACCCTTGGTTGAACATTTAGGGCCAAACCAATGGTGATACAGGTTGGTACACATGCTTACTTCTTGATAACATTTGACTTCTTTACCCTTAAGAAAAATTAAACCATTTTGAGGTGATGTTTTCTGTTAAAAAAGAGGAGGACTTGCTTTGCTTTGCCTTTACCAGTGGTAACACCAGTAGTATCTGGCAAGCGGATAATTGCATTAGGTCTCTGATTCTGTTCCTTCTAGCTCTGAGTGGTGAAATTCAGTGTTAATGACATGGATGCAGTAACACAGATTTTTACACTCAGCCTCCACAGACAGCCTGTACTTTTTCAGGAAGTGTTTCCATTTGTTTGAAAAAGCCAGAACTGCTTATTTGTAGAGTGGCAGTAGAAAAGCTCTGCTGTCTGTGAGTAAGGAGGGTGTCTGCATTGTCAAATACAAGCACTGCTTGCCACCAGTGTAGTACCTGGTTAGCTTCATCTCAGAGTGCATGTAGCTAAGGGAAGGGGCTGGGGACAGGTGTGCATGAGAGCTCAAAGCAGGAACAACTGCACCAGAAAGGCAGTGGCAGGAGAGGTGAGGGTGGAGGCAGAAGCAGTGGAGTCCTCATGTACAAAGAAGGGAAGGGACCCTGAGGGACCAGTTTGCATGTGGCTTGCTTTGAATTGTAGCCCACACTGGAAAAAGTGCAGAAATGCATGTTGAAGCTTACAGCTTTAGTCAATTCGTACTGGAGCTGCAGGAAGGAGACCATCTGCTGGGCACTTCCTTGGCTTGGCTTGGTTTGGTGCTGCTTCAGCCTGTGCTAAGAGCTGACTCATGTGTTGCTCGCCCTCCCTGCTTCCTTCTGCCACTTCCCAACCTGAGGATGTCTCCCAGTAAGAGGGACAGTCTGTGTGAAATGCTCTTGGGTGAAATGGCCATTGCCTGCGGGGGCTGTGGGATGGGATCCAGTGGGGGCAAACCACATGAGAGATGCAGAGGTGAGAGGTGGGCAGCACAGGCATGAAGGAAGTGTCAGCAGCTGAAGGAGAGCCTGGAGGGCGACAGGCCTCCCAGGAGAAGTAGCAGAACAGCAAATCTAAGCAAAGATGCCTTGGGACTGCCTGGACCTCTGAAGTTTTCTTACTGAAAAGACTAGCGAGAGGATAATGGAGAGAGGTACAATTATTTCTGAACTCACTGTGGGATACATTTGTTTTTCTCATCCACCCAAAGGCTTTTGAGAGTGCTCCAGCAGCTCAGCCCCCTCCCCATCATTACTTGCTCCTGGTTGCAGTTCTGCTTCCCCCTAACACACCTTATGCCCCCTGGGTCTGGCTTAATGTGCCTTCCTTTCTGCAAGCCTCTCCCATGCCTGCTTATCCAGGGTGTTATTTAGGTGAGCAATAATGCCCTTTTTCAATACTGTGAGAAGGCACCTCACTCTGCAGGTGCAGACTGCACTGAGACACACACCCACATCTGGGCCCTGGGCCCACCTGCTCTATCAGAAAAGGTTCATTATGGGGTCAGCTCAGATGGCCCATTGGCACCAGTATAGTTGTATGTGGGGGTTAATTGTCTGACTAAGGATTAAGACCATTAAACTAGGTAACTATGATCTTCTTGTGTGAGTTTTGCTTTTCTTACTTCATTATTTTATTGTGCTAAAGCATGGCAAGTTTTATATCGGGATTACAACATGGAAGTCTAATAAAGTGAGTCATACATTTGGTTTGATTTCCATTTTCTGCACTGAAGATGAACTGTGTCAGCAAAATTTGTTAGCTTCTGTACTTGAACACTATTACAAATAAGTAGTTATGAAATTTAAGAGTGATAATATATTAATAGATATTTAAAACTGAGTCCCACATATATCTATGATACAAAAAAATGTAATTGATTCTAAATAGTAAGGTTTTATATACTTGGAGTGTTCCAATGAACCTTTGGAACTTTGTGTAAAGAAGCTGGCCTAGTGACTTGCTTCATCTATATTTGCTTGATCTTTAGAAGAAGCCTGTGGAAATACAAGATGACTGTAGTTGCTCTAGTTTTAACACTCAGATGGAAAAGATTGTTGTGAAGCTGGGAACAAACCTGGTGCCTACCCTTTTGTGGGAGGGCTGCAATGCAACCTGTTTCTCCCAGTGGGAACTGTTTTTATTGCCATGTCCTTGTCAAGAGCATCCCGCTACCATCCCCCTAATACATCTTTGGAATACATAGGCTTGCATACCACTTTGTGCCTCACCCCTCCTACAACATTACCATGCCTTTTTGTTTGGGATCTGGTGCTCTAGAAAGTTCTCCATGGTCTACCGTTCTCTTGAACACTGTTTGGTGTCAATAGTCACTGTGGGCAGGTAATGAAAAGAGCCTCTACATCATGAGATCTTTTAGGCTACAGGCAATTGAGACCCAACCAGTAGTGGTTAGACTTGCTTGAAACAAGACAGTTGCTGTATCAATCATCAGTTCCTCAGAATACATGGAAAAAATGCTTACTAACTTGGCTCTCTGTGGGCTTTTTTGTTGTTTTGTTTTTTTTTTTTTTTTCCTAGGAGTGAACTTGTTGGTGGGCACTGAAAGTGGTCTGATGCTGCTAGACAGAAGTGGGCAGGGGAAAGTTTATCCGCTCATCAATCGAAGACGATTCCAGCAAATGGATGTACTTGAAGGGCTGAATGTCTTGGTGACAATTTCTGGTAAAGTTAACTGTTGAACGTTGTATTTTTCCTCCTTGTGGCATGGTACAGCAGAAGGGTTTTCTTGGCAGCCTGTGTATTGAGGGGGAAGTCCTGACTGAAGTCAGTGGGTTTTCCATCATTTCATCTCTGCGTCTACAGTTTATTTCTGCAAGTGAATCGTTTTCCACACAACACCCATGCCTGCTTGCTCCTTGTCCTTCCTTCTGTGGGCTGACCTTTAAAAATGCTGCATGAGTTTGTGGGAAATGTCTCGTTTTGTTTCCTTGCTCAGTATTTTGAGAGCTGAAAGTTAACATTTTGTGAAGTTTGGGAAAATGGCATTCTTCCTCTCTGTCATGATTGCTTTCAACCTGGCCTCTTTCTAACCAAAACACAATGTACTACTTGGGTTTCAAGACGTTTCTCTTGTGTGTTAAGATTTGTAGAATGGGGAAAGCTCTTACAAAATAGGGAAGTAAGAGTGATGTGCAGTAAAAATGTGGGAGAGAGGAGTACAGTGTGTATATGGTATGGAAATAACCAGAGTGAGAAGGCAGATTGGTGCCTGGACTCTCACTGGGTGCAACTTGGGAATGGCAAAGCAATGGGAGATGAAGGGTGGTGACGATGCTTGTGTTTGTTTTGTGTGTGCTGATGAAAA
The DNA here is from genome assembly GCF_963662255.1 of Cinclus cinclus. Taxonomy (NCBI): domain Eukaryota; kingdom Metazoa; phylum Chordata; class Aves; order Passeriformes; family Cinclidae; genus Cinclus; species Cinclus cinclus. The sequence continues at coordinate 88,320,917 of NC_085047.1, forward strand.
ATGTGAAAAATTAAGCTTGAGGTTCCAGACTCTTTGGCTCCAGAAAGTTATGGCGTAAGTTTAACCTGCTGTTAAACAATTTGATGTGGTGCATTGTTAGTCTTTCTTCACAGGTGTTGCTCAGCCATTTACCTTTTGTTTTGGTTTGTTTGGGAAATCAGCCTTTGCTATGCTGTGTGTGACAGGGAGAGGATGCTACATGAGGTTTCTCACAGGATTTGCTGTTGTTCAGACCCACCTAAATTTTTTCGAAGTTCTGGAACCTCTCTAAGTCTGCTGGAGGAGGTCTCTGGCTCTCCCAGCACTTGTTCAAAAGGACACACAGTAGACAATTCAGTGGAATTTAATGCATTAGTGATGCTGTGTTACCACAGATCCAAAGAGCCATTCCCATGCTGCTGTCATCAACACAGGATTTGTTTCTGTCTGTAACAACTGAATTTTATTGGCTTGTCACTTGCTACGTTCTCAGACACAGCTATGCTGTGAAATGTATAAAAAGAAAGAGATAAATCAAGCAGCGTTTAAAAATACACAACCTGCTGTGTGTCCTTTTGATGTCTTATGCTGTATGCTAAAATATAAGCTGTTTGAAAGGCACCATTTGATCAAGTTTATTCTATAGCAGACCTTGTAAACAAAAATATTGTATAATCAAACTTGTGTAAAATCTGTTGGTTTGAAACATACCCTACACAAATCACAAGTGTCTGTGATTCAGTCTTGTGTATAATTGTTTTAAGTTTATTTATTTTTGCGTCAGTCACAATTGGAGTACCCTGGCACATCCGTTTTCTTTGTTTCCTTTAAAACTATTGCTTCCTCTTTAGAGACGCGCTACATTAACCCTTAAGAAATCAGCTGATGTTTTGGTTGTTTTATGCCTTTGTGCCTGTGCCATCTCCTGTGTTTTATGGGAGGTTACTGGAGTATGAGGCAGAAGAGGCATCCTTGTCCAGTGAAAGGCAGGGCTGGGAAGCATATTCAGTGAAAACATAATGCTATCAATGCCCAAGCTTCCCCTTATATCCAGCTTTTGTCTTCTGTGGTGCACATTTCAGTTTTTTATCCTCATGCTGGACTTGCCTAAATATCTTTTTATTTGTGATGAGTTGCTTTACCTCTCCAGGCAAAATCAGAATGCTGGAGTGAGGGTATGTTTCTGCAAATGGTGTGTTTTGGCAGATTAATAATGGAACTGTCTCTGAGCTTTGTCCCAGCACTGCTACAGCTTCGCTGGAAGCATTGTTCAGCTCAGTGTGGTGCACTCAGCCCTATGTTCCTCTAAGTTTTTTGGGAAGTGATATGCTGATGGTGCTAGGGTTTGAAAGGTGTCACTGCGTTGTGCGAAGAAGTTGCAGTGTGTTAGGATTTTGAGAGGATTGTCATCTGAACTTGCTTTTAATAGACACACTCTTGAGTCTGAAAACATAAAATCAGTTCTTGGCCCAATTTATTTTTGAAATACAGAACTTTCTGACAACAAAGCTTTTGATACTGAGATACTGAGCCTGCGAGAAATGGTACAAGAAAGCCTCACAGGTAAAGCAAGAGTAGTTGATTGGTTCTTCAGTTCTTGCTGTTGAGAGGCAAAAGCACAGTTTCATTTGCTCAGGTGATACAGTGCAGAGTCATAAAAATGCTGCAGGAGAGAATGGCAACGTGCATACAGAACACCTCCAGTTGTGACTCCCTGAGGGTTTTTGCCAGTCCAACTGGCTGATGGTGGCACCAGGAAGGCAGGAAGAGATGTCAGAGTGGAAGAACTGGTTGGAATCTGCCCGCTTAATAATTAAAACCACAGTGACAATAAAAAAAAAAACTCAATATAGGAAAAAGGACTTTGCATTTGAAATTATGTCTGTGGGAGAATCCAAGCTGGGAGTTCTGATAAAATTCACTGTCTGATTGGTTTGTTTGATAGCTGGAGCAGAGTTTTCTTTCTTATTTCATGATCATAATAACTAGATCCCTGCAAAAAATAAAGAGGACCAGAATTTTGAGAGCTGTCTAAACTGGCTGGTAGAGCTTTACAAGGAGAAGGATCTAATCTCCCCCACTCCAAATGTGAACATTAAGAGCAGCATAACTGTTGAAATACATGCATATCTGTGTTTATATAACTAACCGGTCCTGCTCTTTTCATGTCAGGCTGCAGAAAGGCAGAGGAATTTCCTGTCTTGTGACTTTTCCTTGTGGTCTAGACACCAAAACACAATGGGAACACGCTTGAGATACTTCTCAGTTGTTTTGAAAAATATTTCTGGTTGGAGAGAAATACCCTGGTGCATATCATGTGAACCAAAAGGAAAAAAATGTAGCCACATGCTGGGAAATTCCAGTGTGTACTGTTTGTTCTGAGTCTTCAAGTTTGACTAAGCTACTGGGAAAGCTACAACCATGGAAATACCTGAGGCAGAAGTTTGTCTCCTTGTGGGAAGGGATTCAGCATGGTTTTGAAAGCATTGTAGAGATCCTGAGCCCTCTGAGCTCTTTCTTGCCCAGAACTGCAGTGGCTTCTGATCTGAACTATGTTTCCTATTTTTTCAGTGTTTTTAAAAGAGCCCTTGTGGCTATCGTTTGCAGTGTTTTTATGGAAGGACCTTTTCTGGGTTATATGTGGGACTTCTGAAAATACTTTTTCCTGCTTTAGTCTTGCAAATCTTGAGGAAGCTGCAGGAGTGGTAAACATGGCTTAATTAATATTAAGTCAGGAAGTAAATCAGGGTACTTGTTTACTGCCAAATCTATAGCTACTAGTCAGAGCAGGGATGATCTCCCTTCCTCAGCCACAGCTTAATCTGTGGAACTGTAATGGTTCCAAGCAGCAAAGCAGCTGGAGAAAGGAGGATGCAGGCTTTGAGCATGTGTGTTTAGGGCCATCTTCTCACTAGCTCAGCTAATGCTTTGTAGGCCATTAGTTATTAAAGAAACACTGGTAAAGTTTTATCATGAACCTTGCTTTGCATTCTAAGAGGCCTTCAGGTATCGAGACTTAAAAGTCTGAGCCTATTTTGATGATGTGGCAGATGCATTGTCAGTGAAAGCTAGGGCAGCCCAGGCAGGTAGCTTCTTTCACCCGTGCAGCAGAAACACCTCTCACTTTTCTGTGGGAGGTTTCTGTGTGCAGTATTACACCCTTGCAGCTCCAGGGAAGGGCTGCTGACATAGCAGTCATCAGCGTTCAGCAAGTAGATGAAGTTTCAGGTCTCATATTCCATCCTGCTGCTCTCCTACAGTTTTGTATCAAAAAGACCCATTCTGACTTAGTTACTTTTTTTTTTTTTAATCTATGTGCAGGGCTCTCTGGTGCTTTTGTTGTGGGAGTCCTCTGTTCTGATGGAAGTTTTCTAGGTCCTAAGAACCAGATAGCTGAAGAGTTGTTCCCTTGAGTTTGTCATTTTTGTTTGTGTAGTATTACCATGTGTATCTGTCATTGATTATCAGGAAAGCGCGTGTCTGGGTGGAGTCTGGAGTGAAGCTCTTGTGGATGAAAAACTGAGGGAGATTTCTGTGGTTGCAGCATTTTCTCCTTCATTGTTGTTTTGGTTTGTTTTGCAGAGCTTTCTGTTTGCCTGGGTAGGGCTTTTTGAAGCTATCTGCCTATGGAAATAAACCATTCCTGTTTTTTGTTTTGTGGTCAGGTAAGAAGAACAAGTTGCGAGTTTACTATTTGTCGTGGTTAAGAAACAAAATCCTTCACAATGATCCTGAAGTAGAAAAGAAACAGGGCTGGACAACGGTGGGCGACTTGGAAGGCTGTGTGCACTATAAAGTTGGTGAGTAGCAAATGCACTAATCAAATAGTTGTGATAGAGGATGGCTGAAAAAGAGAACTGCAGTGCATGTAGCTATTGGATTTACAGTTTCGTTGGTTTTATTTCTAGCTGTCTTATGTGTTTCTCACGGTGAGCTTGCTGGCAAAGCACCAGCACTGATGGCAAATTATAGGGCTAAATTGAAAATGAGAGGGGTTTCGTGGTGGGATGATGGGCTGGGAACCAGAGAGTGTGCAAATCCCATCTATCTCCTTCCGGTAATGGATGCAGCTTCCAGAAGAGAGATATGGGCAGTGAGGGCTGGTAACCTTTCACCACTTCTGTTAGACTCTTTAGGTAATAGAAGGATTCTTGTCCCCAGCAAATGTTTTCATTACTAACAAGTTTCCTGGATTTTTTACCATGATGAATTTAAGTTCTGGAATAGATTGAAAAAAGTCTCTATTTGATGCAGATTTTAGACACTGGGAGGAAAAAAAAAAAAAGTGGTAGGAGAAGGGAAACCCAGGTAGCAGACAAGCTTTGGGGGAAGAATCTGGGAACAGAAGCATGTCTGTAACTTCAGGGTGATTCATTGATTCCTCTTAGCTCATGAAATTCCCTAATCCATCTCAGATCTGATGCAGTACAGTTAGAGAATCAAGCGTGTTTTCGCCAGACAGGTGCCCTTGGAGTGGTTTTACGTAATTTAAATGGCTTTGGCTATAGAAACTTCCACCAAAGCTAGTGATGAAAGACACGTAGCATTCACAGCCAACAGAGTATATTCAGTGAGCCTGCTGCCCTGCAGGTGGGAATATGAACCAAGAGCTCTTTCTGCTGTTTCCTAATGGGCACTGGATGTTGCCTCTGATTTGATTTTCTCCCAACTCAGTTCCTTTCCAGCTGTGTCAGTCAGTGTAGAGCAGCAGCAATCAAACTGTTCTCAGTCTCCTCCTGTCAGCGTGTGCTCTTGGAAACACCTGCTAATGGGGTGTAATCAATAACAATGGCAGTAAGTGACTGCTGAACCAGGAGCTTGACCCCGAAAACAATTAATAATGCACTTCTCTGGTATCATACCCCAGGGTGTCCGCAGCATAATGAAGTGGCCTGTTAACAATACATCAACAGCTAGTGAAAGGAGGCTTTCCAGCAGGGAATCGTCTGAAACAAAGAGCATTCTCTGCCAGATGAAGAGGGGTTTGTTAGCCTGGGCTGCAGCCTGGCACTGAACTTCCCTCTGAACCACAGAAATACAGTAGATTTTTTTCAGGTAGTGAGAGGCCTCTTTGACAGCTGCGCTTCAGTTCCCAAGAAGGAGAGCTCTGCCAGTAGCTGGGCTTGCAGTCTGGACGCTGTCACCCAGGCAGCTGGCACTGATCACTTCCTTGTCTCTTTGATGAATCGGGGGTCTCCGATGTCAGGGTGAAGTGGAATTGATGGATCTAAGTTGCTTCAGGCAACTTTTGGCTCCTCTAAATGAGAAATTGCTCTTTTGAAACCTAAGATTTGGGTGAATTCCCAGATAGCACCCAGAGCAAATAATAAGAATTATCAGATGTCCCCTTTCACACATGAGGTGGTTTTGTTCAACACTCCCCTCTTCCCTGTGAAAAAATTCCAGGAAGTCTCAGTAAGCTAGACAAGACTGAACAAAAGCTCTGTTTTCAGTCGGTACAGCTGTGGATGTTGAGAGACTTTTTCTTTGTCTGTTGAAGAAGTGTCAAGTCTCTTAACACTTACAGTTCAGTCTTGCTTTTCTGCACAGTTAAAAGACCAAGTAGTAGCGTGGATCACTATTATAATAACACTTTATTTCTGATAAATTATGTGATTTTTTTTTTCCTTTTTCTCAAATGAGTTATCTCAGACTTAGGGACAAAGCAAAGTGCTCCACTATCAAGCTTGCCTTTTGCTCTTGAAGTTCAGTTATGTTGTAATTTTCCTTTCTTCCTCCTTTCCTCTAGGTATTTTTTCCCTCAGCTCAAACTAGCACTGCCAGTGCTGTGACTGGAACTGCTGGTAGTGGACTCTTCCAGAGTCATGGCCTTCTTTTATTGGGATGTCCTGAAAACTGCTTTTCCTATCTTGTTGACTAGGCACTGTCCAATGTGGGGAAAAAAAAAGAGTGGAAATAAATGTTTACTGACTAATTATAATTCTAAAGGTGGTGACATGGTCAGTTGCTAATAAGAATAATGACTTTTGTAGCATAAATATATCAAATAATTTAACTACATAGAAGTAGCAATCCTAAAATGTAATGCTACTAAACTCTCAAAATTACAGTATTTCTTTATATTTAGATAAATTGTCTTCTTTCTTGATGTAGCTGGAATGACTTTGGAATTATGCTGAATTCTTTTTGGTTTTCTTTTATTTCAGTAAAATATGAAAGAATCAAGTTCTTGGTAATTGCATTGAAGAGTTCTGTGGAAGTCTATGCATGGGCTCCAAAGCCATACCATAAATTTATGGCCTTTAAGGTACAGTATATTTCAGCCATAGGTAGGATTTTCTCATAACTATTTGCAGTTATCCCTTTTACAAAAATATTCTGACATTCTGTTATGGCCACATTCCAAGATCTGTGGTAAACCTCCACAAACATAGTGTTATATTTTAATTTAGGAGGGTTTTGTTGTTTTTATTTTTTTTAAAATTCTAAGAGTCAGTACATTTAAAGGTCTAAATCGTAACTGAGCATAAACTAATAATGACACAGTATATCACAAGTTCATGTTTGCTCTCTCTATTAATAAAATATTGGACAGAGAGAAGTGGACTGAGTCTAAATTCTTTGAGCAGAACAAGCCAAGAAGTGATTTTCAGCAATGTTATGGGACTGTTTTTGAATACTGCTAGAATGAAATTAGTTGGCTTCGTATAATTGTCAGGCTGGTTTCCAGACAGTTACTGTGGATTGTACAAATCAAAGTACAGAGTCCCTAATTGCACTGAACTTTGGGGAAAACAATTCTTACTAAAAAAGGGAATGGACCAAGTAAATAATAAGTAAATAGCTTAAGTGATTGAAATGCAGCAATTTGCAGAGTAATCTGTCCTGGTTCATGAGAGATGTGTCAGCCTAATGGGTCTGGTGTCTAGGGACCAGAGGGATGTGGAGGAATAAACAAACCCACATTGTGTGCATGCGAGCATGTTTTTGTAAACCCCGTGGTTGTTCTAAGCAGTAAAGTAAATCTCACTGATGGTTGTCTCGCAGTCATTTGGAGAATTGGTACATAAGCCATTGCTGGTGGATCTAACCGTAGAAGAGGGTCAGAGACTAAAAGTGATCTATGGTTCCTGCGCTGGCTTCCATGCTGTTGATGTGGATTCAGGATCGGTCTATGATATTTATCTACCAACACATGTAAGAGCTGCTGTGGTGTCTGGGTTTTTCTCTTTCTTTCTAGTGGATCACCCCACCCACATCCAACCCTTTCCTTTTCCGAAATGACCAATGTGTCAGGCTGTCCCTGTGGATCACTGCCAGATGTTTTCAGTAGTAAATTGGGTGGAGGGGTCTGAGCAGATATGGCCACATGTGCTGTGGAGTTTGTGTCTCACTGTCAGTCCTCTCCTCGTAGTCACTATGTCTCTATGGTTTGGAGTTGCCCACTCAGATCTGATGAGGACCAGTGTGACTGTTTCAGCTAAATGACCTTGCAGATGTCCAGCAGCCACACAACAAATGACACAACAGCCCAAGGATGGGTTTCAAAAGGGTTGGCAAATACCAGGTGACCTTGGCTACCAAGATTTCCTGTTGTTCATTGTACACAGATGTGTCAGATGGGCCACCCCAAGCACTGTTCAATGCAGTGCAGAGATTTGAGGTCTGCATCTGCTCTACTTGGCCCAGGCTCCCTTTCTGTGCATGGAAAGAAATTGGCACCCCTGCAGAGAAATTAATCTTTCCTCAGTTTAGATGTCTGCCTTAAGATGAGAGGATTTCTGCTCCAAGGGTTTGCAGGCCTTAGTCACTGTGGTGTCTAGCTTGAGGGCAGCAGATACAGCACTTGTAAAATGAGTGCGTTTGGGACTACATGATCTTTAGGGTCCCTTCCAACCCAAGCCATTCTATGATTCTGTGAATCCCTGATGTGTCAGCCAAAACCAAAAACCACCCACCCCTTTCTTCAAGCAAATGCTCTGCAGCCTTAAAACACTTCTGTCTCTCTAGATCCAGAGTAGTATCCAACCTCACGCAATCATCATCCTCCCAAACACGGATGGGATGGAGCTACTGGTCTGCTATGAGGATGAAGGAGTTTACGTCAACACATATGGAAGGATAACCAAGGATGTGGTTCTGCAGTGGGGAGAAATGCCAACTTCAGTTGGTAAGTTCTTCTGGTGAGCAATGTACAGTGAGCTCTAAGGGAGTGCGAGCCTGCACGTGAGCAGAGGGAGGGAACATCGAGTGTGCTGGTTCTGCATCTGAAGTCAGTGCTGTATTATTTCTGGAAAACAGCTGTGCAAGGTGAAGAGCAATCATATGGATCCGCTTTGTGCTGATGTTTTTGTGACTAAAAGCCAAACAGTCAAGTTGTGGAGTTCATGATTGAGAAACTCACCATGACCTGTGTAGGCTGCTGCAGAATTTTTGCTAGACAGCCACAACGTTGCCTTTCAGTCTAAAGGCATATAAAGTGGTAGATGAGTAAAATATTATGGGTAAGTCTATGTAGATAACAAAAGGTGTACCTCATTTGATGTCTTTAATTCACCTTCAGATTGCTCATCTCTCCTAGCAGCATTGTCCCTCATCTGTCCAGCTCAAAATAAGGTTGAGAGTGAGAACAATGAGTATAGTACACAAGTGCACACCAGAATCCCTCTTGCCTGTGCTGCTGTAACTCAGTGCAGAGCTCTAGTCACACCCTCCTTTCGTTGGGCAAGCACATTGCATTTTATGGGCTGTGGGATGGCTGCTTGTATTGGGAGATGACTGCTGGTAGCTGTTTGAGCAACAGGAGCAACAACACAGGAGGAGATTTAAAGAAGTCAAATGCACAGCATGTTCCCTCCTGTGCTGCATAACTCTTGACTAGATCTAAAAACAAGCAGAATATATCGGCTGGCAAATTCTAGAGCCTTTGGAGACTTGAATGCTTGTGAAGTAGTAAATGGCACTGAGGCAGCCAACACCATCTGAACATCTCACCTGGCAATTTTTAGTAACTATTTGGCCCTGTTAGCACTAGTGGAATATTTAAAAAGAAATAATTTTCCACTGGGATGGTATATGCACTGTTGGTGTACATTATACTGTTGTAGAAAATTTGATTTAATTGCACTGAAAGCTGATATGAATATGTTATATAAAAGGAAAGTACTGTAAAATTAAATATTTTAAAATTCTGCTGGCTAGGAAGTCCTTTTTATTTTTCTGCTAAGTATGCATGCAAATCAGAGGTAACAGCTTAGTCTTCCTTAAATTCCCTTATGTTATTTTTGACAGCATTCCTAAGACTGTCCATCACATTGTTTTGTGAATATACTTTTTTATAATGCTGGTGACGTTACTTTTTATTTCATTTTCTTACTGCTATCAAAAATAGATTTTTTTCCCTCATGCTACTACTAATCTGTGTTACCTGTGACACTCTAAGGAAAAATGTTCGATTTGTTGTTTTATTTGCTCACAAAGGGACACAGTATGTCAAATAATAATATTTCTACTTTGACAGCTTAATGTGAACCTCTTGTGAGAGATACAGAATGATTTTCTGTTGGCTTTCTCAAGGAGATCAGTTTTTCAATTATTACTCCTATTAAGAGAGGCTAGGTCATTTTTTTTCTACTTTTACCTTCCCCTCTCATTCATTGTTTTTGCTGACAAACTCCATCAAGGAGGGAAAATAAAACATAAGATGTAGAGCTGGTGCTTGGGACACACTGTAGTGGATGGCTTAGTCTGTTTAAACCTTGACTTCTGCTTTCTCCTAGTCAACACCTAATTAATATGTCTCTTTGTCCCAGAATTGGAACACAGGGCCTGTGTAAAAACTCAATGTTCCCTCTGTTTAATTAAAGGTTATAAGGTTTCCTTTGTTATGAATGCTCAAGGAAGAATTATATAACATAGAAGACACACAAAAGAAATTAAAATTTTTAAAAAGGTATTTTTTAGGCATCTTGAGTGTTCTGAGGCCAGAAGTAGCACTCTGAACATGTGTGTAGCTACAATAACGCACATGCAGGTAATTTTTAACTGGCATGTGTCAGGATATTCTGTGCTTTTTGCATTCCTCCTGTTGCCCTCTGCTTGTCCTAATGTGCTGTTTTCTTTCCAAAGCATACATCCGATCTAACCAGATCATGGGCTGGGGAGAAAAAGCTATCGAGATCCGGTCAGTGGAAACTGGACACTTGGATGGTGTGTTCATGCACAAAAGGGCACAGAGACTCAAATTTTTATGTGAACGCAACGACAAGGTACATTCCCTCCCACCCAGCTTTTTGCCAAGATGATAAACGTGTGCTTCAGTTGGGTACTTAGGCTGGGTTGACCCTGACCAGCAGCCAAACACCCAGCCAGCCTCAAGGTCTCTCCCCTTTCCCATGGAAGGGGAAGAAAATAGAAGACAAAAAGACTCATGTATTGAGATACGGACAATTTAATAAGGTAGCAAAAGTTTAATAAGACAGCTTCTACATGCAAGCCAGACAAAATAAAGAGTTAAGACATAGTCTCCCATGGGCAGGTGGATGTCCAGATCTTTTTGACACATAATGCTTGCTTGAGAAGACAGATGTCACTACCACAGTGTCACTCCTTTTCCTGAGCTTTTATTGGTGATGCTGTATGCTATGGGACATCCATTTGGTCACTTTGGATCGGCTGTCCCAGCATTGTCCCCTTCCAGCCTCTTGCCCATCGCAGCCCACTGGCCTTTTAGGGATGAGGGAGCTGGAGAGAAAGCCTTGATACTGTTGTTCAGTAGGTGTTATTCAGCAGTAGCCAGAACACTGATGTGTTAACAGCACTGTTTGACAGAGATGCAGAGCCCCGCATCCTGCAGGCTGCTATGAGGAGCATCAGCTCCATCCCCACCAGCCCAGACCAGCACTGCAATTGTATTGGTGACAGTGAAGGCACATTAGAACCACTGCTGTTGAATCCTACCTGTTGAATTTGCCAATCTCTTTTCTTTGCAGGTTTTCTTTGCCTCCGTGCGGTCAGGTGGAAGCAGTCAAGTCTATTTTATGACCCTTGGCAGGACTTCACTTCTGAGCTGGTAGAAGCAGTGGGATTTGGAGAGGAATTGCTGACATCCAGAGTCTGAGATCTTCATAACTTGGAATTATTTTCAACTGGAGTACAGACCTGCACGAGTGCAGCACTCTGTGTAAATGTGTGTGCAGGCATCACTGGTGTTAGGTTTCTTTATGTTTTTCAACTGAGGCTGCGAGGCAGCTGGTGCTGTAAAGATATTGCCATCAGGTGCTACAATGTCTTTGAGATTTGGGATCACGCTAGAAAGCTACAGGTCTTCTTTTCCCTTCAGCTCCAGTATTCCTAGGATTTGAAGGACTCTGTCTGTTAGTGTTAAAACAGAGGAGGGGGGGAAAAAGGAAGAAAAACAAACCAGGCTTACCTTGAACATGCTGTTGGTTGAGTGGACAGGAGGCAGGCAAGAGAAGGTGAGAAGTGGTATAGAGAGTCAGACTGGCTGAAACAGAGGGCAGATCTAGTCTAGTAATGTTAACAATGTATTTAATTGACATTTCTTTTTTGTAATGTGACAATATGTGGACAAAGAGGAAGGTGCAGGTTTTAAGAAGTTAATATTTATAAAATGTGAAAGACACAGTGACTAGGATATCTTCTTCTTGGGGACAGGGAGGGTGGGAAGGGTCTTGGGGTGGAATTCTTAGGGGTTTTTTTTGTTCTTTTTTTTTTTTTTTTGTTTTGTTTTGTTTTGTTTTGTTTGGTTTCTGCAGTTTTATTTTGGCCTGGCCAATAACTTTAGTAATTTTCTGTGTACCAGGTGTTGCCTGAAACATGTGCAGGTGATTAAAAAAAATAAGGAAAAAAAATTCATTTTCTATAATGATTCTGTGTTAGGCCAGAACTTGGTTATGTCACAGTATTAGCACTGCCTCAGTTAAAGGTTTAATTTTTGTTTAAACCTAGAAGTGCAACAACAGAACAGTTTTACCACAGTCTGCACTCGCAGAACTAAAAAAAAAAAAAAGAAAAAAAAAAGAAAAAAGAGAAATAAAATCCAAACTACATATGTTTATTTTTTTGTGCCTACCTCATTGTTTTTAATGCATAAAATAAAAGAGGTGGTTTAGTTTATACGTTTTTAGAAGAAAACCATTAATGTCTAATTTAATCTTAATACCAAAACTACAAGATTGAAAGGTTTCTGACTGTTATTGCATAGCAAGTTTCAGCAGGAGGAGAGAGTAGTCCATTGGGGCAATAGTTGTAGCGATATGGCAGTGAGACACTGATTAATGTAATTTGCTTACAAAATTTGGTAAAGCAAGCATTTTGTAAACCAGTTTCATCCTTAATAGAAGTCTGAATTTAGCCTAAACCAGAGGTTTCACTCTTCTAACACATGGGCTTAGTAACAGGCAGGTTAAAAGTAACTAGGCTAGTTCTATAAATTGTTAAATGTTGTATGAAACATTTTGGGGCGGTGATGTTTTTCTTTTTTAAGAATGCAATGCACTAAAACTCTTCTAAGAATGTAGTTAATACTGCTTATTCATAAAAACAGCGTATACCTGTGTTTAGATGTAAGATCCCAGCTCTGGCTTTTTTCCTTTCTTTTTTTTTTTAAGTCAGTTTTATTTTATGAATAAGTTCTGACATTTTTAATAAATGTCTTGAGAGTAATAATTTGTTTAGTGGCTACATGTTCATTACTTGAGAAATCTTGAGTGTATAATAATCCGTTGGTGTTGTAATTATGCACAGTGTCACGATTCAGCCATTTTCCTTTGTGTTTTCTTTTTTTTTTCCTTAATTCCCTCGGTGGGGTACTTTGCTGACAGCTGCCTTAAGCTGTTCATTCAGTGAACAGGCTCTCAGTGTTTCATGGGCTTTGTCTTCTGCTGTGGTTGACTTTCCCTTCATGGCATGACAGGTAGGGCTTTTTAAACACGTATTCTTCAATTCACTCAAGCTGGTGGCTCAAGCGACTGGTCACACAATCAATTAAGAGCCAAGAGCACCACGTGTGCAAAGCTCAGACTCAACAGACCCTTCTTTTGGTGTCAAATCTGACTGCTGTAAATCCTTCAACCCCGATCAGCGCTGCTGCTGAAGACTCTCCTTCGAGCATCGTAGATGGTTGAAAAGCGAGCGGTAAATGCGTACCTCCAGCGCATGCGTGTGCACACAGCAACCCCCACTCCCCCATCCCCCAAAAAGAATCAAAACTCAAGAAAGCCTTACATTTGCTGGCGGAGGAATACCTAGAACTATTTTTTTTTTTTAATTGTATGACTTTTGGATAGTGTTGAAGGTGAAGGATGTGTTCTTTTCAGGCCCGGTGTGGTCAGCCAGAAGAACGATCAACCTTTTGTACTATAATGACTAAAGGGGACTCGGAAATGCAGCGTGATGGTAGACGTGGGTGTAATCACAGAGCTGCCCTGTAGTGTAGTTTGCCGAAGCTGATTCGATCGAATGTCAGTCTGCGTGATTTAAATCTTCCAGTGCTATGTGGTCAAAATTAATCTAGTCCTTGAAAGCTGATGCTATTCACCTAGAGGAAGATGCTCCTGTGCTGTAGGGATGCCCAGGTCATGGATATGTGCTGTTGAAGTTTTGAGGCTCCAGGGGAGGGTGGAAATCTCCTTCCTTCAGTGAGTCTGCCCATCTGGCAGCTTCTGCCTCCACAGAAGTGCCAACATGGCAAGGTAAAAACAGTATTACAAAATCAATTTGTATACCAACATCGAACTCTTCAAACAGTGCTTTTGTAAGCAAAGAAGAAAAGAAAAGCTCCTAGGTTTAGTTTTAAGCTTTAATAAGTAATAATTTTCTGTATCTTTAAGTCAAAGTAACCCTAACTTGTATGACTGCAGTGTTTTTATTTTTTATCTTATGCACATGTTATGTTGGAGAAAATGTTTACAAAAATGGTTTTGTTACACTAATGTGCATCACATATTTATGGTTTATTTGAAAGTGATTTTTGTGGGTTTTTTAGTTTTTCATAGTAGTAGTAGTACACTTTTTGTGATTTATAACCCCAAACTCTGCTGATTATAAAGATGCTAAACAATAATACAAAATGACAAACTGCATTAAAATTACTAATCATAGAGCTGCAAAGCAGACTGGTGACAAGTAAAACACTCAGCCTTTTTTTGCAGTGCTATCTAACTTGTCTTCTGTGTATTATGGAAATTACTGTTTTTTCCCCGTTTTTCCTTAAATAAAGTCAAATTGACACCTACTGTATGTGGAAAGTACTTTGAATACCTGCTGGCCGCAGAAATCAAGCTGCATGTTGCCTAGTTGCATGTTACCATATGAACAAAAACTTATTGTCAAATCTCATAATTTTAGAGACATTGACAATAAATGTGGGCTGGTTTTTTTTTATTATTTTTTTTTATTTTTTTATTTTTCCTCTTAAAGCCCAATCTCCCAGTAAAGTTGCTCTTTTGAGAATCGCAGTTACTGCTTTTACAGAGAGAGTGAAAATCTTAGAAATGGGAGTGTGGGCCTGGAAAGAAGTTGCACAAGGAGAGCTTGGGTGCACTGTGAATGTGCCCTCCTGCCACACTGCCTTCTGGCATGTGGTTGTCGTAAGCTGGCATTGCTTATTGTCAAGAGTGCAATGAACAGCAGTCCTGAGCTGGACTCTTACATGGCATAAAAGCATGGCTCCAAAAAAGCCAGGCTTCCCGAGTAGTAAGCCACAAATACTGAGGAGGTTTGATGCAAAATTGCTGTTTTCACCCCCAGGGTTTCCCTTGGGCTTTGCCTGTGTTTTTCCCCACCACAGGCTGTGTCTGTTTTCTGAAGTGGAGATAAGCAGTAGACATTTCCTTCCGACGAGGCTGGTCTTTGTGTGAGGAGAGAAGGAGGAGGAAGTCTGTGGTCCCAGACTTCTGCCTTTCCTTTCACTCTCATCTGCAGAAGGCATGGGATGTGGTGTAAGTTGAAAAATGTTTTAGGGTTTCATTTGCTTCCTTATAGACAAAGGTATCTGAAATCCATGAGCCTCACAGCTTTTCCGCTTCTGCAAGGATAGATACTACTAGGCTTAAAAAAGTCAGGACCAGCTATCTGCTGGTCACGTTCCTGCTGGCTCCGCTCCAGTTGCTGCTTCAGAGCTGCTGGTTTTCCTCCGTCATCCCTGACCCATTGTTAACCATGCTTAGGTGCAGCTGGGTGAGCACTGTTTGCTGGTTGTGAAGAAGCTGGTTGTGAAGACAGATGTGAGCTGATGCTCGCTCCAGTGCACAGTAAGTAGCTGAAAGCAGCAACCCCAGTTGTGAGTTGTGGAGCAGGTGCTGGCAGACGCAAAGGAGAACAGGGAAAAACCTTTGTGCTTCTGTGAAGAAAGGTGCAATAATGGTGACTTACAGTAAGAAGGAAATAAAAAAGCCTTGGAAACCATATAGCGGATTTCATTCTTCTATGGGACTTGTGTAGGTAGCAGTGGTGAGAGACACAAATTTTTACTTTGTAAGGGAGGGAGGGATGTTCACAAGGCAGAACAAACAGTGCAACAAAGGGGCATCTTAAAAATTAACAACTGAATTAGTCAAACCAGCGAAAGAAATGATTAAATGTCAAAATTGAAACAATTTTTTTTACAAAGCTTTCAAAAATAAAATTAAATATTAGCGAAACACTGAACACTTACTCAGGAGATTGAAGCAAATTAGAAAATTAAAAATCCAAATTAGAAAAGATAAAAAAGCCAGCCCTTTTCAGCGGGTTGCTCTGCTGAAAGTCAGGTGCTGAAGCAATGGGATTGCATAGAAATGTATGTGAAGGAGAGAAAGTCCTGTTCTGTTGTCTGCTACCTTTTGTGCAGAGACCTTGTTAATACTTCTGTTTGTATTCATGTTGGTGTCTGGGATGAGGACTGCAATACTGCTGAAAAGAGGCTGAAGTTGCAGAAACTTCAAATGCAAGAAAAAAGCTGATGGCAGAGAGGGGACTTCATTCAACGCAGGACTCTGCAGTCTTCAAATGCTCCGTGGGAACAAATACAGTAGCAGTAGTGGGACTGCATTTCCACCTTAAGATCCAGTGCCTTGTGAGCTCCAGCATGTCAGCCCAAAGCTGTTAATCTTTTCTATAATCACTGAAGAAATAACTAGCACTGTATTGTGCCGCTTTGCCTAAGCTGTATTCAATGAGCAGTTGTCATGGCCAGCCTGTGTTTAGCTGCTGGCTGTTACTTTGCCAGGGAATCTCAACCAGTCCAGCAGGGAAACAATGCAGGAACTTAACTGTGAGATGGCTTTTTTTGCCCATGAGGAATATGGTTTGTGGCCGGGGTTCCAGCTGCACATGAGGGGTGTCACTTGCCTGCTAGACTATTATATTGGGGTGTGTAAGGAGATACAGGTCCAAAAACATGTGTGTGCTCAGCAGCTGTAATAAAGTTCAATTGTAGCTGTCTTCCAGTATGTACAAATTCACTGCTGTGCCCCAGCACCCAGCTTTTGGCCTATTTCAAGCCCATTAAAAGCATGAAAGCTAGTAACAACTGTCTTCTTTTGACTTAACTTTTTTTTTCTTTTCTTTTCTTTTTTTTTTTTTTTTTTTTTTTTTAAACACACTGCTATGTTGGTGCTGCCTGGGAAGGTGTGAAAATGCAGCATCAGGCCAAAAGTAGCACAGCCACTATAGCCACTTGGACTGCTGTGAAGGTTACTGGTTGGGGGAAATTAAAGATGAACATCAGGTAATAATTGAAGTCACTTAATTTTCACTCCATGATTGTGTGGCTCCATGCAGCGTAAGTTCTAAAAGGGTAAAAACTCTGCCCCAGAAATACTGATAATCTTACTGTCCTTATTTCACTGGTTTATCCCATTCTTGGTCTAAACAATAACAAACTTGGGAGAGAAGGAGGGAGGAAGGTGTTTCATTGTTTAAGAGAATAAATCCCTGACTCAATCAAAACATGCCCTTTCCAGCTGAGGAAATGACAGGGTACTTTCTTTGTAAAATTCTAGTAGGAAATTCACTTTAATGTTTCATTCTCAAGCTCTTCTGATTCTGTGGGGTAAATATGTGGCATGGGAAAATCAGATTAATTTGTTCCAATTGCTGCATGCAGCTCAGATTTTACTTGTCCTCTGTGTGAAATTTATATTGCCCAATCTTGTGTTTGTCACTCAGCCTAATTTGTCCACTGAAAGGCATTACCATACTTCCATTTTATTGTAATATTTGCATCTTCCGAGCAATTTTGCCCAGACCATGTTACCCATAGGAAAAAAAATGCATTTCTGTCTCTGAAATAGCTGTTGGAGTGAAGGGATTGTAAATGCTGCTTGTGTTAGCTTTTGTCACAGGGAAGTTACAGTAAATTTCTGGTAGAATCCTGTCAGTATAGTTAGCAAGACTCTAGTCCTACAAACAGGCAAAGCTTAAAGACAGAGTAAATGATGTGTTTGGTAGCTTTTAGTGAGTCAGAGGGATAGTTAGAAAACAGGTTTTTAGTTTTAAGATTCTTCAAGTCAACCATTATACCATCTTGGCCCCTTTGGGTATGGGTGAAGGAAGTGGAGTGTGGCCCACATGGTCACATTTCTGGGCCAGATGCTGACTAACCTTTTGGTAATTGAGACAGGAAGGCATTTAGCAAGGTGAGATCTGAGAGAGCAAAGATCACTTTTTCTGCTTTATTGCAATGATTTTACCAGATTTTTTACCACTGCTAAAGGATGCAAGTGCATCTAGCTTGGCATGGAGCATATTTATGTGCAACAAGTAAAAGTCCCGGGTTTTGGCAATCCTGGGTCTCCTACTGGTGGTGCCACTAGGCAGAAATGGACCTGGGTCCTCCTAGAAGAGCCTTGTCAAGAGCTTTCTCAGCTTTACTTTCAAACAAAACAAAGACACAATAAAACTCTCCTCCCAGTCACTTGTGTCCTAACCTCCACCTAATGCTGAAGTGTAATCCCAAACCTCAGGGCAGGTTTCCTGCCCTGATGATCCCACCATGGTGTAGCCTATACAGAGTAGTTGGCAATGCCTGACTGGTGGGCACTTACAAAAGCTCTGTCCTAAGAACTGCCTCTCTAGGTTTCATTAAGTGCTAGACCTACCCCCAAACCTTCTGGAAAATTCATGTGGAAATTTTCTTGGTGTTTCGGTAATGAAATTAGCTGAAAGATAAGAAGAGAGCACATACTGGCATAGAATGTTAAAATGGAAAATATGTAATTATAGACTCACAGTTGTAATGACTCTAATGGATATCAGAGACAAATATAAAAGGAGAATAAATTATTTCAGGGCATAAAGAATCAGTTATGGGTAATTAAGCTGCAATTATCATTACTGTGCTGCTATGATTGGTTTTCTTAAACTAATTTTTCTAAAATGGAAAAATGCAAGTTAAGCATGAATTCATCTATTATTTGCCATTCAGATAAAAACATTTTTCTAGTGCTTTTCAAAATGTGCCAGATCTCAGTTTTACACTAGGAAGAACACCAGGGATTTTTATGAAGTGATTTATTTCATGTCACACAGCTGTTCAGTGGCATCATTTAAACTCATTTGGGGGCTTTTAAATAGCAGTTTTTTGGGGGCCTTTTAAATAGCAGTTAATTTAAGCATCACTGATGGCGTGGTGAGCATAACTCCTAATGCCACAGCATTTGGGCAAAAGGAGCAGATCCCTGGTGTTCCTGTGGCACATGCACATGTGTCTACGAGTCAAACAGGGCTCTATTCAACTGCCATTGATCACACTGTCACAGAGGATGTCTCACAATTTGGGTTCTTAACTGAAATCAGTCCAATATATTGTTCCCCTGCCATCAGTTTGCAGCAGAGATTTACTGCTGCAGTGAACCAAATGAAGCTGTCACCCTCTGTGCCCCACTTTTGTAAATAGAACCAACCCTTTCAGCTTCAGTTTTGTTTCTAGTCATGAAGACCATGGTGTTCTCATTCCTGTAAACTGAAATGGCTTAAACTTATATCTTCTCCCTATTTCTTTGTGGTAACAGCTCTGGGGGAAAGAAAACATGATTTCCTGGTATCTGCAAGATGCTTGCATGATGAGGCCAAATATACAAGAGTTCTCTGGAGGAAGGAGTAGATATGCCAGCGGAGCTGTGGTTGGATACTGCCCACGGCTGTGCCCCACAGCTGGAGGTCACAGGGTCTGGGTAGGCTGGTAAGGCTCTGCACCTGGTGCTGCATCTTGGGGCTGGCCAAGCTGGGTGCCACCAGCTGTGGGAAACTCCCATCAGCAGATCCCACAGCTGGGTGACCCCTGTTGTTTAGGATCTTCTCACACCTGGCTGCATCTGCAGCAGGAGATGCAGCTTTCTTCTCTTGCCAACAATGCCTCAAGGCCCTGCAAGACTCATTAACTTCTCAGAAGTCTGAGAGGCCTCCATTTTTGTGGCTGCTGTAAATTCTGTCTTACTTGAAGAAGTGTTTCTGTTGATGTTTCTGCTTCCTTCTGCTTTTATCAGGTTTTTTTTTTCCTTGCTTTCTGTTCTTCCTTCTTTCCTTCCTTCCTTAACTGTCAATCATACTTCTGTTCCTGCCAAAAAGCAGTGGTTTTTTTGCAAAGTAATGGGTTGAAGCAACACATTCTTTTGGGAGATTATTTTAGTGGATGCAGCTACTGCTGCTTCTAGAGAAGACACAACTGTGTGGTACTGGGATTGTATTTCTGCAGTGCAGTGTGTAACTGTGCTCATATCCTGGTGCAAACTCTGCCAGGGTGGGCAGACACTCCAGCTTTCAATCAAACAGCTTCAGGCTTCAAGCAAAAGAGTATTTTCAAGAAGCTGAAAAGTATTTTCTTCTTCTCTGTGGAAGTTTTGATACTCTGTAGATTTAGTAACAGTCTGCAAGATCTGCAGTGAGATTGGAGGGAACCTGCAAGAGACTGGGGACCAAATAATGGAAATATCCCATTTGATTTTATGTGGATTGCTGAGTTTTACATTGTGGCCAAATCCAGGTCTGAGACATATTAGCTGGAGGCTGAATCTTTGCATGCAGCATTGTCTTGGCAATTGTCTTGCAAATTGCAGAAAACATAAATGCTGCAGAAACAGGAGGACTTCTCCTAGCAAACTGCAGCTGGGACATTTGCTCAGCATCAGAAGTTTAGATGTAATGATTAGAGCCACGGTTTAAGGGTGGACTTGGCAGTGTTAGGTTTATTGTAGGACTCAATTTCAATGACCTTAAGGGTCTGCGTCTGCCTAAATTATTCTATGATTCTAAGAGGATTTGAGCAGGCAAAATCTAAACCTTGTTTCTAAATTTGCCACCTGTCTGTAAAATGTGTATCAGCAAATGCAATACTTTCACTTTCACAACAACTTAGTTTCAAGTTGACTGTGGTAACTCTGAGGCTTGACTAAGGAATTTTGTAATAGCCACCTTCACTACTTTGGGAAAGTGTTGTCTATGCTGATATTTCTCACACACCAAATGCAGAGAAATTCCTTTTAGATTTGAAATATGATGCTATTAAGCAAGCTCAATTTCTAAGTTCTAGGAAACACCATTCTTACGAAGATGTGGCCATCAAATTCTTGTGAGGATATGGCCATCAGAAAAGTGCATCCAGTTTCTTTCCTATAAGATCTGGGATGAGTTTATATCTCTCAGTGCTTGCTGGCACAAGATAGCTTCTTGTGGGAGTTTTGTGCAATGACAGTGGACTGGGAAATACTTAAAAATCTGAAGTTTGCAGAGGCAGTGGCAGTAAACATTTTTTTGAAAGCTGTTGTGGTCAGAGATAAAAAAAACTAAAGTGTGTCCTTTTTGGGTGAGTAACATTGATGCTATGCATGTAAATACTTCTAATTGTGAGGCCCAAAATCTACTTCTTGCAATATCTTGACAACATTTCACTTTTCCCCCCCTTGTTTGGATGAGCATGTGAAGTAAACCTTCTTCAATCCATAATCTAGAGAGGTTCATATCTCAGCTGAAGAAGTCTTCATTGCTATTTTATAGTAAGAGGTTGTGATTCTCACCTTGGAAAGTTTTAACGATGACTGTATCCATTCTCAGATTAATTACATTTTAACATGTAAGCCTACTATAAAAAGGCCTCCAGAAAACCCAAAATTTCATCCATCCACAGTTAAAAAGCAGTTTGATTAAGTCTAGCACTTGGTACTTCTGCTGTGGTTTTCCTAAAGTAGGGAGACTTTTCCTGGAAGGACTTTCTATGTCACTGCTATACTGCTGCTTTGATGAGGATTTCAGGCAAACTCTAGTAATGGATAGAAGGTAACAGTCCTTTTGCAGTAGAAATATGGCACATTTTTAATTTACATTCTCAGTTGATTGGAGGAGCTACATGTTTTTAAGATGTGTTGTGGGAGGAAGTTTCAAGAGACAAAGCTGGTAACCATGAAAATTCATTCGTGGCACCTTGATATTTTTCCCTTCATATTTGTCTGAGACTGGTGGAACAACACTGCCTGCAGAAGCTGGTAGAGAACAGCCTCTAAAAGAGACATTGAGTAAGACTGGAGACATCCTTCTAACTTCTCCTTTAGATTCCTCTTTCTCTCTCTTCCAAAAAACCCCAAAACCCAAACACCAAAACCTCCAAAGGTTTTGTCTAAGTGCTTTCAGTTCGATGTGTTAGGAATACATTTCAATGTCTTCATGTGTTAAGAGATGAAACTTCTCACTTCACCACATGTACAAGTTTCAGCCTACTTCATCTGAGTATGATGTGAGTGGCAGATCCATCCATCTTGGAAAGGCACTGTGTCCAGTTCTACTCAGGAGAGGAGGCCATCTCAGAATGTTTTGACTTAATGTGCTGCTCACAGCCTACTACAGGCACCCAAACACTGGCAAGCCCTTTGTGCATTCAGCAGAATGCATCAGTAGTTGGATTTCTTCAAGGTTTGAAATGGTTTGTAGTCCGTTTTGCTGTCATTTACCAAAAGAGTCCCTTTGAGGTATAATGATCTTATGTTTTGTTCTCTTCTAAGTCTATGATCTCCAGATCTAGGAACTGGCAGGTCTGCTATTTCTTGAGTACTGAAGAACTGTGAGTGCATAATTTCACAAGTTAATCTTGAAATAGTTCAAGTGTAAATGTCAGTAGTTTTTCCCATAGATACATTGCACTTTTTATATTGCTTTGCTTATTACAGTTTTATATTGCTTTTTTACTGCAAGAGAAATTATATTAAGCTTACTTATGATCTTTAAAAGGTACTGGCAGGGAAATAAGCATGCTGTGTAAACAGACCCTGCTTAGAGACCTAGAGCCTACCTCATTGAGAGAATATGTCTGAATTCTTCAAGAACTGGACTTGGGCAAACAGGTCTGGCCATATTTGACTGAGTTACCCCCACTGTCACCTTTGGCTTGTGCAGTGCTGGAATGTGTAGCTGTCCTGAGGTGACTACAGTAGTACTGGGACAGGGGCAGATTTTTTCAGTGCCCAGATCTGAGGCTGTTTATGCCAAATGTCTCCATTTGGATCTTCTAAGTTAACCTTGTTGCATAAGGTTGTGTGAGTAAATAGATAGATGAATGGACTTGTTTTCCCTCTCAAGTCTGCGATGGTGTGTTGGGACTTAAACTGATGGGCTGAAACGCATTTATTTTACCACTGTTGGAAATTAATTTTAAGAACTGATGCATTTGAGGCATATATAAAGTACACATCCTTGAAGTGAACAGCATGTGATATATGAAAGAAGAGGAGGGTTCAAGCAGCGAAAAAAGGTAAAGTTAGCAATAAAAGTGTCATTGGGCAAAGACAGATGGATACCAGCTGTCTTTTTGGTGGATACTAAGATATACTGTATGAAGTGAGAAAGAAGAATGTACTTTAACTGAACACTGCTAACCCTGTAG
Organism: Cinclus cinclus; assembly: GCF_963662255.1. NCBI lineage: Eukaryota > Metazoa > Chordata > Aves > Passeriformes > Cinclidae > Cinclus > Cinclus cinclus. Next base: position 88,343,730 of record NC_085047.1, read on the forward strand.
AATAAAAAGATGAAAACTAGATATATTTTTTCTAACAAATAGGGCCATATTCTGTGTAAAGTATGGGGTTTTTTTGATGTTCAAATGGGAAGATATTTCAAGCTGCTTTAGTCTCTAATGCTGCTGTTAAACCTCTGGATTAATGATAAAATTAATATTTATTATGCATCACAGATGGAGAAGAGAGCTATTATTTTTGGAGCCAGGAAAGAAAAAACAGTTTGGAAGCATGCCACGATGTGGAACAAATTCCTTGTCATAGTTATTAGGAGAAAATTATGCAGGTAATGTTAGTTGCAATAGATGTCCTGCAAATGTCATAATTAGTAATTTGATTCCCAAACTCCTATATCCTAGGGACTGCAGAAAAGAAATTGCAAATATGCATCAGCAGGCCACATTATACTTTAAGACATGAGTGATTATAATGGCCATTTTGCTTGGTTTCTTCTAGGAAGGATTTCCAGGAGTGAATTCTGAATGCTCTTGAGTGCTCTCCTCTTATATCTCATTCCACAGCATTACTGACTTGCTCCAGTTGAAAACTGGATCATTTCAGCTAGGGTGAGGTTTTAGTAGTCAACCAACCAGCAACCATATGAAATTTGTAAAGAGGAAGCAAGTTGAAGCCTCTTGATATGTGGCAATTCTTCCGGAACAGGGCAGGTGACACGCAATCTTGGACAACCCCCAGGGACAGCAGATCAATGAATACTTGCAAGGAGATGTTGCCTAAGTAACCACAGTCACAGGGTTGTGTTTCACAAGTGTGTTTTCTTATTACTTGGGTAGCAATGGGATGCTCTTGGTACTGAACTCATGGCTACTTCTCTCACCTAGAAAACCTGAGACCTTACATCTTCATAAGCCAGAGTACCAAGCGTGAGGTTTGGTGTGGGCTGAACTGGGGCTGCAAGGGCTGAACTGTTCACACAGTTGTGAACATCTACATGTCCAGCTCCACACTTGTGCTGGAGCAGGTGAAGGCTGTGTGAGGAGTGCAAGTACAGAACGTTTTGTTCTGCAATCAGTGTCCATAGATTCCGCTTCACTATCTCCTGCATGAGCACAGATTGCCGAGAAGTGCTGTGCGTTCTCGTCAGCTGCCAAGCGTTGCTCCCACAAGTCTTCAGGAAACTCATGCGTGCTCCACACAGTGCCCTACACAGCACAGGACGTCCTGGGCCCACTGGTATTATTGCTGCAACTCCAGTGTTCCTGCAAACAGGTCCTGCAAATCCTGACTGTTGAATGTCCTATGACAGATTATAGGGTTTTAAGAAGACCTGGAAGTGCTTTCCATTACTTTGTTTATTAGGGAAATTTTTCCATATACAATGTATTGCTTTTTCTCCTGATGTCCAAAACATCCTGAACACCTTTTGTTCTTGTCTTACAAAGCCTTTTGCTGGCAGAAGAGTTAGTTATTTCCTGGGTTAGCTGCAGCATGTACATAGGTGTATCTATGAATGCATTTTCAGGGCAGAGAAATAGAGATCCCTGTGATCCTTGCTGAACGCTGCTGAGAAACATCTTTATATCACAGGAGCTGCTGGCTGCAGTGTGGACAGCCTTCATGGATGAACCAGGTTTGTGGCTGAGAGGCTTCTCTACCGTGGTGCAAACGTGGAGAGAGAATGATGCACTAAAACGCTTCATGAGATCAACAGTCTCTCCTGCATTTGTACCACACTGCGCCTTGTCTGTCTCCTGCGTCCTGGCCTATTTCCTCATGACCTACCTTTTATTGTGGTTGTATCAGTAGGTAATTTACCTCTGTACAAAATCCCCACTGAAATATGTGTTCTGATTATAGCAGCCTGGGCATGACTGATAAGGGCATGGGGAGGACACAGATCTGCAGAGAGGTGAAGATTGTGGATTAGAGCAGTTTAAGAGATGGACAAGAACATGTATCAGAGGCACATCAGAAGTTGCCTCAGGGTGTAGATAAATTTGCATCCAGTTGGTGCAGGTGAACTTGCTCATATCTAGAAAGGTTTGTTTCTGAAAGGGGCAGGATAATGCACATAAATACTACAGGGTTTGCAAACTCTGCATTTTGTTCATTGAACATGGAACAGCTCAACCCAAAGCCACATGACCTTATCCATGGCAGATCCTAAATGAGGCATGAGGTGTGTTGAAAGCCTCTTCAATTCATTATTCCTCCTGTGCACCAGCTTCTGATGAAAAGCCCTCTTACATAAACATCGTATTTGGCACATTAACAGAATCCTTTCCTCAAGGTGGTATTTCTTCATCTTCTCAGGAAGTACAACCTTAAGGCAGAGCTCTGCCAGGCACTTTTCTTCATTACAGCATTACAAGGTTTTGAAAGGTCAACTAAGAGTGTTAGAATGAGTGTTAAAACTGCTGGTTGCATATATTGTTAAGAAAGCAATGAGAATATCCCTTTGGCAGATTGCAGTGCCAGAAAGTTTCAGACCTTTCCCCTGTCCCACAAAGCATTCAGAAATGAGTGATTTTATGAGGGTATACTAGAAAAATGATAGTCTTCTTTTATAGTAGTTCTTTGGAAAAATGAAGAAGCAAATTTATCCTAAGACAAAGAGAAAATGGTCTGAGCAAGGTCTGGAAGGTGCCATTCTGATGATTCTGTGAATATTGAGCTGCAGGGGCCCTGCCAGATACTTTCAGCCCCTAATAGACATGGTATCATCAGCAAACTGATTAATGGATTTTGATGTAAAATGACTCAGCAATGCTGCTACTGAAATTTTTAGTTATGCCCTATTATATAAAGTAAATATTTTTTAGTATAGCCCTTGGGCTTTCCCTACACATGTAAACATCACTAAAATGCTATTAGCTGTGTTAATAAAAAGTAAACTTTTTTCTGGCTGGAGTTTTGTTGTAAAATAGCTTTGAATTATCACAAACATTTATCAGTTTACATGGAGGAGTGTTGACCAGATTACTGTGGTGTTCCTATAGAGCACAGCCAGCACCCTGTAGCTGTTCCACTTTGCATGGGGGAAATGGAAAAACAGATTGCAGAGCAGGAACAGAAATCCTGCAGGGCTTTCTTGTCTACCTTTCTTTCTTGTCTACCCTTCTTTTGGGGACTTTTTCAATTTGAATACAATCCTTTCCTCTCAGCACATGGCAGCCTCTAAATTTCTCTATGTATGGATACATATATGTCTCTAATATAGTTTTTCTTTCTCTTTGTCTCAATCTATTTATGGAGAGAGTTGCCAAGAACTATGTGCCTTCTTACTGTTATCTTCAGTATTTCACTTTGATATTTAAAAGTCCAGTAAAAGGTCCTGTGGCTTCTGCATGAGACATGTAATTTCAAGCCTCTCATCTCAGGCTAGTATCATAAACACATCATGAAACAGGCAGCAGCTCTGAACCACTGAGTGCCATGTCCTTGCTGTGCAGAGCTGCCATTAACAACTTCAAGGGAACCAGCAATGGTTAAGGTTCCAAACACTGCTGCCATATCATTATGATATGAAAGGGTTAAATTTAGTTTCCCCTTTTCTTGTGTGTCTTTTGTTCCCATAGCTACTGTATCAAGCCAAGAGCTATATCCATAATTCATATACCTTGCTGAAACCCTTCTACCTGGGAAGTCTATTCACAAAACTTGTGCATTAATCAAAATAGAAACTTGTAAAGGTCCTGGGATCTTTCAGTTTTCTGCAGAGACAAGGGGAATGGCTCAGCACTTATGAACTGGCATTAAAGTAAATGCAGGGCTCTACTGGTCCCCAGTGAAATAAAGGTCTCTGAGATAATAGGTCTTGGAAGTTACAGCCAGAAGGACCAGCAGGGATCTGAGTTTTATTGAGAAGGAAGGTCTCAATCCAGGAATGTTTTGAAGGAAAACCCACCCACCAGTTTCTTGCAAACTTTAATGAAAGTTACCCAAATTTTCCTGCAAACGGTAAAGCCTTCTAATTAACTAAGTCTGAATGAAAACTCTTCCAGCTTGTAATTAAGGAAAATTTGCATAGTAAAGCAATACTGTTATTAAAATCTCTCTTTTCTTTTCAAGATATGACTGATAGCAAAGATGTAAACAAATAATATTCAATATTGTATTTATTGTGTAAAATCCTCCCATAGTCCTTAAAAACAGTTGCTGTAATTATGAGTTCCCTTTCAGCCTGGTACAGATCATTATATACTGGAGAAGGGCATAAGTAAGTGCATTTGAGGGCTGAAATCCTCCCAAGATCAGTTCTGCTAGTCCACGTGTATTTGTACTCTTGTTACGTGGTCAGCTGTTATAACAGAACACTCCAAGCTTGGCTGATGGTAACTGTTTTTATTAAAACAAATGTGTTCATTAACCTGAATAATGATACAAAATCTGACTTTCTTCAGTTCTTCACAGTGTTTGTCCACCAACTGAACAGATAAAAGATGAAAAGATTGACTGGGCCTATCTGCTCTTTATTGCAATTGTGGTCTTGCAACATCACTTGCGTGCTTTGGTATTTCTTTTTTAGAACAATAGTGTTGCTGGGATTGGTTCTATTTCTTCTGAACTGATCTGATTTCTCCTAATTCCTGCTGTCAAATACACAGGTTCTTCCCCTGCCTCTTCATTTAGAAGCAGTATATGTTGCATCTAATTATTTGCTATTCATTTATTTGTAACCCCCTCTTCCATTATATCACAGATCCAGAGCAAGTCTTGCTCAACTTTTTCTTAAGCAATTCTTGCTGCCAGTCAGAATTTCTGGTCATTGTGACACTACAGAGAGGACAAGCACAAAGAGAGAATGCCAAGTACAACTGCAACTTTGCTGTCTGTTTCTATACCATCTGCATGTGTTTCATGTATTTTCATGTGTTTCTCTCATTTGCTGTCTCCGAACCCAGTCCCCTCCAAATCCTGTGGTAATGAATTACACATTAATGTAGTGGAGTAGAGAACAAATACCTTGGGTAGTTGTATCTGCTGCACATATTTCACATGACTGTTTCTTAAAACAAGTGTGTGAAATATACCTGTGTGTCAGAAGGACAGCATATCTAAGACAAATGGGAGTTTTACTGTCTGCATTATATAAATTACTTCATCTTCTTGGTGAGAAAAATACTTGATTCAGGAACATGTAATAAAAAAGTAATGTTTAACATTACCTTCCCAGTTTACCTACAATAATGTATGATCCGTACCAGCTCAATTTTTCCTTTATCACAGACCATATGTTTGTCGCTGTTTTTTGTAGCTATGAAGTTACTTTTTACCTACTAAATTTAAGTTCAGCTAACAAAAAGGCAATTATAAACAGAAATCTCTGTCATCTGCTTTTGTCTTTGCCTCTGAAATCCCTGTTTGCTGGGTTGGCTGCTTAAGTCAAGCATCATAACTGGTTTAGAAATTTTCTTTTGTCCCTGTTGTTCTGGCTCATGTAACTCTATATGATAACTGGACACAGTTCCTCTTCTGTCTGCTGTTCCTGTGGGCTTGTTGTCATGACTGCTGTGTTTTTAAATCTCTCAACACTTCTCACATGAAAGACCACCGAGCACATTAAGTTTTTTCATATATATATAAAAAAAGACTGATCATGACTGCAAGCAAACACTATGATTTTGGAACTGGTGGAAAAGAAAAAGCTAGTCAGTAGTCTTAGGTTTGCTTTTTTTCTCTAGCATGTCCCTAGTGCCCCTACTGACTCACTGCCTGTGGTCTGAGAAGATGCCAGAGCTGTAGGAAATGTCTGCTTGCTGTTCTCCTCAGCACTGCTGGCTCCCAGCTAGCCCTACCTCCCAGCCCTGCTATGGCAAGTGACTGTGTGGGTGCTGCAGCCTTGCCTGGAGCCCTGCACTGAGGCATGGTAGCACTCTAGGCTTGCTCCATCTGAGTAGGGAGGATGGATGGTAGCTTGGGAAAGAAGCAGGAACCTCAGTGTGGTTGCAGCAAGTTGGGGGTTGGTCTCTTCTCCCAGGTAACAAGTGACAGTATGAGAGGAAATTACCTCAAGTTGTAGCAGGGAAGGTTTAGATTAGATAATAGGAGAAAATTTCTTCACTGAAAGGATGGATAGGCTTTGGAATATGCTTCCTAGGGAAGTGGTGGAATCACTATCCCTGGAAGTGTTTAAAAGGCATGTGGATATGACACTTGGGGATTTGGTTTAGTGATGAGCATGGTGGTGCTGTATTAATGGTTGGTAATCTTAGAGGTTTTTTCCAAACTCAGTGGTTCTGTGGATGGCCCAGATTAGAAAGATATAGGGGCAGCAATGTTGGGACCCTGCTACAGTCCTCTCAGCATGCCTTCTCCATCCACAGTGTCCCTGGAGCCCTAGGCTTTTTTACTCTCTAATCCCTAAGCCTAACCATATAGTTGATCAAAATTCAGTATATCTACGCACCATTTTATCTATAAGAGAAGGAAGAGCAGTAAGAGGTTTTTTTTTACTTCTTTCTTTTTCATTGGAGAGATACACTAAGATGCATTGATGTTTAGACTGTCACTATTTAGATTGTCTTCTTCAGTTCAATTTATAGGGAGACTAATATCACTTTACTGCTTTCAACAAACTCAGCTTTGCAACAATACTCCATCACTACTTTTCCACATAGCATCATATATCAAGTAGGCTGTGCCCAGGGATGGTTTTTACAGTACATAAAATCCAGAAAACGCCACTTTTTCAGAAATAATTTCTTTATTTCACCAGTCTATGGCTGTGTGCCTGTGCACAGGAACTCTGGGCCTCTCTGCGTGTTACTTTGTTCCTTGTACCCTGTTGATTTCTATGCTGATGATCTCCTCCTCCCTGACCCTTCCAGCTCTTGAGATATAATTATTTTTCAAGTCTGCCTGCTTTCTGTTGCAGAGAAAGGGTCTTTGGAAATCCCAGGAACCTGTAGTGGTGAGACAATCTGTAACCCAGACATGGCTGCTCTGGCCAAACTAGCATTCCTTTATGACAAAGTAGATCGTTTGGCACATCACCTTCTGTTTCTCCTGCTTAGCCATATACACTTGAGGTATGTCAGCACTTATTCCTCTGGCTAAGCATGCAAATTCCTGTATTCTTAGAGTCTGTTGTGCATTGTGCTAATCCCTCTGTTTAGTCTTTCTCTTTCTGTCCCAGTTATTTGGTGTTTCTCAGAGCTGGAGAGTTCCTTTCCTTTTCTGTGCTCCTCAAGACCCCAGCTTGGAACTGTGCACAAGGGTATTATAAATTATTAAAACCAGGTTTGCTCATATCAATAAGCCCAAAAAGTGTGTTGGTGCAATAGTTGTGGTTCACTTTGCATCTGCTTGCCAGTCAGCTTTCAACATTCAATATTTCCTAATGTCTTGTCACCTTATTCTTATGTGAACCAGAGAAATTTTCTTCAGTTTTTAATTGAATTAAGTTCTCTTAGCCAAACTGGATAACAGAATAAATAACAAAGACCAAAGGATTGCAGTTCTTGGATGCCAAACATTATCAGCCGCAGAGCCACTATAACAGGGTAAATTCCTCCAGGAGAGACAGGAGGAGCTGCTGGGAGCTGGGAGCTGCTATAAGAAGCTGGCACATTAACTACCCTGTGTAGAAATGGTGTAATCCCTATTCCATTATGCCTGAATTTCCATTTCCCCTTCAACTGACTAGGGATAATGAACAGACACAGCTTGCTTGTGGAGACCTTTTAAAATTCTCAGTTGCAAGGAACTTCCAGAACACTAGATATTTCTTGATATTTTGATTATTTTATTGGCATATCCAAGGACATCAAAATCCACCCAACTGTGGCAAGGCACTGCATGTAGCCCTGGTGTGGGACATATCTATCTAGTGAGATGAGCAACGAGTGAGACATATGGGGAATAGTCTGGTCTTCAAGTTAGGAATTTCACAGCTACGCTCCAGCACCTTGAACTGTATAAATGAATCATCAGCAGAGCGAAACCACAGAATGACACCAGCTTCCCTAAGAGAGTCTCTCTATATATTTAGCTGCTAGACTTGCATATTTCTGTTTATAAATACTCAGTGATATCTAACCGCAAAATGACGTGGCCTTCTCAGCAGACATCTACTAAAAAAGAGTAAAATTCTTGTCCTGTTTTTTCTTCCTGAGTTATTCTAAGACAGACTTTTGCACCTCCAGATAAACAATTGAAAATTGAGGTCCTCATACTGCTGCATGTGATCAAGATATTTTCTGGATAAAATGACAGCCAGGGCAGAACTCTTCTGAAGAAAGCTGTTGAAAAGCGTTGATCCTTGTTAGATGTATCTGAGGATATTAGTTTATCTGGGAACGGCAGTCCCTCACTTTATTGACCTCTTCTAAAAGTCTCAAATTGCCACAATTCATAATCCTTTTCTTACTCTTCCTCATGAACTTGGAAACCATGATTTGCTTCTAGCTGTTACTTCTTTATACATCATTGCAAGAGAGCCTTAATGCAGGCTGTCACACTAAATGGATGCTATGAGAAGAAAGGGGAATCAGCACATTTGTGATTCACCAGCGATCTGGGAAATCACAGAAGATTTATGTTGTCCTTGAAGAGCTAACTAAACCACAAAATGTGAAGATTGCAATTATTTAGCTGCTGACTACGCTGCAGTGCACCTTTTGTTACCCATGAAAATTTTTTACTTGAGGTAGTGTGTGAAATAGTCATGTGAGAACATGAGTGTATGCAGGCGACCATTCGTCAGAAAAGAGGAAAATTAGTCATATATTTAGCAGTCATTTCCCCTTTTTTTGGAAATCCAAACACATATTTTCTCTCTGTCTATGCCTCTGTTTCTCTTATCCTCACTCTACGGAAGGAAAGAAAGTTAGGTTGTTTGGTTTGACACAAATCTGATTGGGCAATGACAGACAAATTTCCGCTCTGTGTTGAGCGCAACCCTATATAAGGTCCTCACTAGGAATTTTCAGTCTGATACCTTCTTTTTGTGAGACGATTATGTCAGAAAGACTACAGAAACACAGGTAAGTGAATCTGATTGAAATTCAGGAAAGAAAACCTTCCCTAAACCCTCAAATGATGTGGGGCTTATGGAGATTTTTAGTTACTAAACCAAAGGGACAAGAAAGCCATGAACAGAATAACCAAGCATTTTGTCAGGCAAAGGATCTGAAGAGAGATAAACTCACCTGTTACAGAGTATCCATGTGAACCATGGGGCTTGTTAATGCCTCTAGCACCTGGTTCAGATGCAGCTGAGAGAGGCTAGAGCTCCATACCAATTCCCTGGAAACCCATGCAGACCTAAGAGTAGGGGAGATAACCCATGGTTGTGAAACAGTATTATTGAGCAAGAGGTTGGTTTTGTGGTGTTGTAGAGATGACAGCAATCTGGAAATAGTTTATTGTATTCAAACTATCAGATGTCAGTAAGTATAGTTACTAGAAGATGGAGAAATTTGGATTAAAACCATGATGGAAGTATGAGCATGACAGGATAAAAAAAGATGCCCAAAGGTGTATACCTATTAACATGGCTTTGTTATATTGATAGAAATACTTTTCCTTTTGGTTTTGATTTGAAATAGTTGTACAGTCATTTAATATTCACCATCACTTTAAGGTAATGTTAAATTAATGCAATTTCCATTTCTGTATATAAAATGGAAATAGTGTAATGTATCATGTAGATATGTGTGCTGTATTTCTCATAAATTCCTTACATAGAGCATAAACTAGTGCCTCTATCCAGCATGTTTTATATATTTTTGCCCATGGCACACTGAGGTAAAGCATAATCAATCAGCTGAGTAGCAGGAGCTGAAGCCTCGTGGCAGAGCAGAAGCATTCAGTGATGTATACAGATGCTGCCATATGTATATACATATATGGCAGGCCCATACAAATGACACTTGATGAATGACTGGCAGAGGAGAATTTTGTTTTCCTTTAGTAGTCACCCTGTCTGATTTTCAGGAGAGGTTTTTCAGGGTTTTCCTTATCGTTTTTTTTAGAACAGATGGTAAGTGTCCATGCTGAAAACTTATTTTTGCACTGCCAGCAAGATAGGTGTACATGTCATGGGAGTAAATGGTTTTTGTCCCAACAGAAACATTTGTTGGAGACAAGAAATCTTGGCTCTACTTGTAGCATGAATTTTTAACACTAGCTGGCCTACTTTGCTCCTGTGTTCACCCAGGCTACTACACTACAGTTCACTCGAAGTAGCTGACCTGTGCCTCAGTCACATCTTATTGCAAAATAAGCAGAGCTAAATTTTTTCACCCATAGCTGTTGGTTGGAAAAGCCGTGGGGACGGCAGCATCTTGTGGTATGCTGTTTTGATTTTCTGGACTGAAAGGGAAGGGCCAGAAATGATATGTGTGTGCCAAGCTAGCTGTTCTGGTTCCACAGTTCAGTCCCCATAAACTAGAGACACCTTTCTGCTCACTGAAGATGGACCAAAACTCTGTAGAGTGAGATAAATAGCAGTTAATTCTTTAGATAATGTTGAGTATTTTGATTATATAACCTGTCTTGTATTAAACTTCCTTGTAGATTTCAAAACACTTTCCTTCGACCCTCTCCTGATTGTCTGTGGAAAAAAATGCATGGGCTCTTCTTAGTCCTGGTGACATGCACAGTAGGTGTCTCTGCTTTCAGACTCCAGCAAGTCAAAAACACAGGTAAATGTATATTTGTCTCTTTCCCTTCTCTTTCCCCTATCATTTTTTTAATGTTCCTGTCTTACAGTAATGTAAAAAATATCTCTGATTTATATAGAAAACTGCCAAGATCACACAGTGTTTTTCAAACACTACTATGAACTCCATGGAGAACCTGTGGTTCTGAAATGCCCTTCCCCCAGATACAAACATTTGGATTTCTCTGCCTTGACCCCTAATATCACATGGTATAAAAATGGTTCAAACAACATGGTAACAGGAAGAGATGAAGATTCAAGAATCTGGGCAAAAGGAAATGCTCTCTGGTTTTTACCAGTGATGCTAGAAGACTCAGGAGTATATATCTGCACAAAAAGGTGGGTATTTAAAAGAAAATCTAGTTCACTAACAAAATTACTAAGTCTAAATGCATTACCTAGATTTTAAACTCCAGTTATATTTAGAGTATTCCTGGATAAGATAATTCCCTTGCTGACCTTATTAGAGAGAAAAAATATGTGAAGTCAAGAACTTTGGAGTGCATAGTGTGTCTCCTATCCTTACCAGTACTGAAATCTGGATGAATTGTGACACAGGGTTGTCACTTTGGCGACAGTCTCACAGGAGAATAGTGTATAGTTTTTTCTAGTTACCTCTGAGCCAGTCAGTGCTATGGCAAGTGGGGCATGCTGCAGGCAGCAGGTTTGCTGAGCACAAATATCTTTGTTGCACCTCAGAATGCCTTATGAAGCATATATAAGGCATTGTGGCTCTGCAGTGGCTTTCCTCTTCCCTATTCCATATCCCTGTCTTCACTTTTCTTTGGAGTCACGTTTTAAACCAGATTTTGATCAACTTGGTGTTGTTGGAAGACTGTTCACGAGACCCAGTGTGTGTTTACTAGACTGGTACCAGACTTGTGATATTGCAGTTAGTTGAAACTTTAGCCATGGCTCTTTTCAGCCCTATTGGTAAATTTTTTTCTGAGTGTTTTCAATCTAACAGCGCACTGTACCATGTCAAAAGAGGTTCCAGGGTCTGGATTTATTGAGGACTGTGAAAGGCAAAAAGTCCCACCACTCTTAGAGCCTGAACTTTTGAAGATTTTCCAGGTCCCTGTCCCCTGCCATCTCCTGCAGGCAGCCAGCCTCTCAGTATAGTTCTGGCACCTAGCTCTGGGGTTTATGCTGCAGAACATATCTCTACATCCCCGAAGCTGCTTGTGGAGAGCATGGTCTCCTTGTTTGCAAGGCACATCTTGTGAGGGATGCGTGTCAGCAGTAGAAGAGATGGACAAGTTGAGAAATCATGCTCAGCATGTCAGGTTGGCCTTTCGCAAGTCTCAGCAGCAATTTCAGTTGTGGAGCAGAAGAGAAGACGTTAACAGCAAAGCCCAAATGGCAAAAGGTTGCAAATACTGTTCTAGAGCAGAGTATTGCCTGAGATGTTCAACAGTGCTTTTTAATCCCCTTTTTGGACAATTCTGCCTCACTTTGTCAATATATAACACTATGGCAGCGTACTAAGAGATATAGTAAAATGCTGTGAAATTTGCTTGAAAAAGATATGCAAGAGCCAAGTAGGTAACTTCATTGCTAACTTTATTGCAGGATTAATAAAGTGCAAGCAAATTGCATTTCCTTTGCAAATTATCCCACAGGGAAGCCAGCAGATCTTTTTATCAACTCAGTAAAATGAAGGTAGCAGCGAACTATCACAGATCTCTGGTTCTGTGGAGCAAATATTTTGGATTTGGGTGTCTGGCCTGTATGTGACAGATGGCCACAGTGCCCTGGGAGTAGTGTCAGGCTGTCTGCTTGCAGCTGCTCTCCTGGAGGTGGCAGCCCACATTCCCTGGCTTTGCTGGCCCCTTCAAAGATCATGTGCTGCCCTGAGTAGAGGCATCTCTGAAACAGGCCTTCCAGAGGTTGCAAAGGATGGAATTTAAGCATCTATCTCTTCCAGTGTGGTCTTCCTTGGGGCCAGAAAGAAAAGTTGAATATTGCAAACCTTTCAGAGCCAGAATGCCTTCTTTGCTACACAAAATTATATGTACTCACAGAAATGTCTATGGCTGTGCAATAGTAACTGCAGGTGTATTGTAATACATGCTTTAAGCTTTTTATTTAATCATTAGGGTTTTATTCATTAGTCAAGACCTCTTCCAAGGAAATGGGGCAGGATTCACGACACACCTGCTACTGTTCAGGTTAATATGTTCCCCCTCCTCACAAAATTAAAATTGTGCTGTAGCCTAAAGGTGCACAGGAAACTTGTGTACTGAAGGTCTAAAGCAGATATACCAACAACATGTTTAGATTATGCCAAAGGAAGAGTGATTTTCCAGCATCCCTCCTAGTATGATCTCAGTCTTGGCCTCTGTTAAGGAGGGAAATGGAGTCAGGAGGAAACCAAGGGTGTCATTTGAGTTCCCCTCGATCACTCTTCTGGGCTCATCCCTCCCTGTTCTGTTGGCAGGAACTCCTCCTTCTGTGCCGAGGTCTCCATCCACCTCACAGTTGTGGAGAAAACAGTTGCTCAGGAGATTGCCTATCCCCAGGTCCTTTTCACTTTCACCTCTGGAAAGATTGTTTGTCCTGACCTGTGGGATTTTACACCAAATAGGACAAGCCTGGAGCTCAAGTGGTACAAGGTAGAACATTTACTTCCTCTTTGTGCATAGCCTCATCCCAAGCTGGCACATAAATCTCCAGTTTATGTTTATCCTGAACATCATGTTCAGGTGGGGTAGTTTTCATTAATCAACTGGAATACAGCATTTGGAAATACTGGATGAATTACATAATGCTTGGAGTGTTCTCTTGCTTAAATGGCCAGTTTGCTGCTTTTCAAGTAGGCAAGATTGATTTTGACTCTAGCATCAAATACAACATCCTTGGCTGTTCAATTTCACAATGGAGAGCAGGGGATTCTTCCATTTGCATAATACCTTGGTTTAGCTTTTATTTACACTCCCACTAGGATCACATGCTCTGCCTTGTGAAGCTGTAGCCTTACTATAGGATGCAATATGCAAGCTGGCTTGCAGTGCCTAGGTTATGATCTGTACCATATCAGCAAAATGTTGCTGCACAGGACTCCCTTCAGAAGTGGGAACATAACCCACTTTATCTAAGCAAAAGGCTGCCCCCCTCAATATGGTTCTTGTTACAAATGCAAGAAAGAGTTATCATAACTTCACGAGGAAGGAACATAATTTCTCCTAGCAGGTCTCCAGACTGTGTATGAACGGAACCTTAGGGATACAGAGCAGGAATTTCTAATAGTTTACAGGGTAAGTAACAGTTACGTGAAATCCTGCATGATTACATGTATTTGTCTTCAAGGACAATTATTAGAATATTACTCCTTAAGCCTTAGAATAATATTACTCTTTTGAGGTCATGTATGGAAAATGATAACATAGTGGAAACCTCCATGGGTACTAAAATCATATGTGATTGCTCTTAAGATGGCTCAAGGAAGAGCCTATTATATGTTTTCCATCTTAAAATGTGCTATGCACACACATTATAGATAGATTAAAATAGTAGTTCTTCACACTTCATATAGCACCATAAGGTATTTTAGGGATGGATACACATTAAAAGAACTTGTGCTTTGGTGGGAAAGCAGAACTTCTCAGATTTCCCAGGGATAAGTGAACTAATAACAGAGAGACAGAGATAATTTGTCTGAGCGTTACACAGGGTGTAACCATAGCTATCTGAGTCATAACACCAGTTTCTGTCCTTTCTCCAGGATGCTCTGCCTTTGGAAGATGACAATGAAAGATTCATCATTCTGAAAGGTTCAGCATCTCTGATCATGACATCTGTGCTACCAACAGATGCGGGGTATTACACCTGCAAGATGTCATTTCCATTTGAAGGTGTGGCGTATGAAATCACCAGGACAATTCAACTGGAAACTGTTGGTAAATATAGTATCAGTTGATCAGAGGGATGGAGCACTTCTCGTACAAGGAAAGGCTGAGAGAATTGGATTTATTCAGCTGAAAAAGAGAAGGCTTTGGCGTGACTGAATTGTGGCCTACCAATACCTGAAGGGGGCTTACAAGAAAAACGGAGAGGGGCTTCTTAGGGAGCATGATGTGACAGGACAAGGGTGAATGGCTTCAAACTGAAAGAGGGCAGGTTGAGATTAGCTGTTAGGAGGAAGTTTTTATTGTGAGAGTAGTGGGGCACTGGCAGAAATTGCCCAGAGAAGTTGTGGATGCCCCCTCTGGAAGTGTTCAAGGCTAGGTTGGATGGGGATTTGAGCAACCTGGTCTAGTAGAAAGTGTCCCTGCCCATGGCAGAAGGGTTGGATCTAGTGGTCCTAGGAACCTTTTGGGAAAGGTTTTAGGAACCTTCAAGGTTCCTTCCAACCTAAACCTGTGGCTCTATGATTCAATGATGGAAATATTAAAACATTACAGCATGTAAGAAAATCTCTTCTTTGCTAAAGAAACTCTTCAGAGGAGCTCATGCTCAACCTTTCAGCTATGCCAAGGGAGTGCTTGTCCTGTCCCTGATGGGGCTCCCACAGCACCCCTGGCAGGGCGGGGGTCTGTCCTGCAAGTAGCTGTGTTTGTTAAGTGGAATAATTGATGTCTCGAGGGCAGGAGGGGCTGTCACTGCATGGGGCTTCAGGGGAGCTCGGAGGTTGGACATTTGGCAGTGGCCCAGGGCAGAGACAGGCCGCTGTGCCACAGAGCGGGGACAGGCTGCTGTGCCACAGGGTAGGGACAGGCTGCTGTGCCACAGAGCGGGGACAGGCCGCTGTGCCACAGGGCAGGGACAGGCTGCTGTGCCACAGAGCGGGGACAGGCCGCTGTGCTGCTGTGCCACAGGGTAGGGACAGGCCGCTGTGCCACAGAGCGGGGACAGGCTGCTGTGCCACAGGGTAGGGACAGGCTGCTGTGCTGCTGTGCCACAGGGCAGGGACAGGCTGCTGTGCCACAGGGTAGGGACAGGCTGCTGTGCTGCTGTGCCACAGGGTAGGGACAGGCTGCTGTGCTGCTGTGCCACAGGGCAGGGACAGGCCGCTGTGCTGCTGTGCCACAGAGCGGGGAGAGCGGCGGCGGGCCCGGGGCGCTGCTGCGCAGGGCGGCCGGCAGGGGGCGGCCGTGCCGCACATTCCTCACTCCGTCCCTGAGGCTCGGGCGGGAGCGGGATCCCGCCCGTCCCCGCAGCCGCGGGGCTCCGGCTTGGAACCGCAGCATCTCTGCTTGCCAGAAGGTTTAGCAATCAAATCCTTTCCTGGGAGACGACATGTGTTAGGTGAAGTGGCATGTTTCTGGTTCTGGGGCCATGCCCACATTTTATCTTGCCTTAGCACTGACTCTGTTCTCTTTTTTTTTTTGCCAAGAACAAGAGAAGAGAATTACACCGATAATTGTGTATCCAGCCCAAAAGACAACATCGGCTGCTCTTGGTAAGGCCCAGCTAGTCGGAGAAAAACTAGAGCAGGTCTTCTAATGGTATAATTTGTTGGCATAAATTGTTGTAGATTTTTAATCTCAGTTATATTACTTGAGGGTCAGTGCTGGAGCATTCTTTGCTTTTTAATGTCTACGACCAGGTGCTGTCTTCTGGGTGTATAGATATACTTCCATAGAATACAGGTACACATCAGTCTGGAGTCTCCTTATCCCTGAGTTAAAGTACTTACAACAATTAAAACGTTTCAGAAATTTTACAGAATCATTTTATCCCTGGAAGTCCCACTTTCAGCTGAATGTCCTCACCCATATCACTTCTGAGTGAAGCTGTGCTGCTGGTTTGATGCATTTGCTCCGGAGGGGTAAATCACACATTCCCCTTTGGGCGGCAGTAGGTCAGAAAGTGTGTTTAGTGCAAGAGTTGCTACATGTTGCAAAAGGGAAATGATTTGTTTAGCAGCAGGACGGACTGCCACGCTCAAGGGTCTTGCTGCCAAGGAGATCAAAAGCGATCTGGAGATTGACTTCAGTTTTGAAAGCAGTGGTACTTGAGGTGCGTGGGATCTCCCACTGGAGTTGTTGGTTTCCACCAAAAGGGAGAGTAGTTCTTCATATGTGTCCAAATTACTTTTCAGTCTTTCTCTTTTTTTGACAGGCTCCAAGATGACTCTCCCCTGCAAAGTGTTTGTTGGGTTGAGCAGCCACTTTCAAACTGATGTGGAATGGCTGGCAAATGACACCAGTGTCGACATGGTTTATAAACAAAACAGAGTTACAGAAGGGGAACGACAGTAAGTTTGGTTGAATGTGCTTCCTTGTGCTTATTGTTCTAAACTGCAGTACTACAGGGGCTCTCGGTGCAGGTGAATGACAGGTAATGAAATGGGAAATAGACAGATCTGAAGTGAAGGTGAGAGCTGAGAAAAAAAAAAAAAAGGCAGGCAAGCAAAAAAACCAACCAACCAACCAACCAACCAACCAACCAACCAACCAACCAAAAATACAACAACAACAACAACAACCAAAACAAAAACAAAACAAAACCCCCAAAAAAACCCCATTCAGTGAAATAAATTCTTTATCTCTGTTTTTATTACATGGTATTTTGCAAATGAGGCAACTTTGAGACAAACTTTAAGCACATTTTCGTGAACAACTGATCTGTTGTAGGGGCTGACTGTAGTGGAAAGCAAGGAGACTTGAACCTTCCCAGTGCCTCTCTTATCTGTCTCCTTACCCCACAACAGCAAAGTGGCAAAATTCTCTCCCTGACATTCAAGAGGTTCTCGAATACACTAAGACAACAGAAAATTATCTAGTGGTTTGATGGTTTTTGTTTTGTTTTCTAAATAACATTGTTTTTCCCCCCTAAGCTTGTTCTTTTCCATGTTAGTGAGTGAAACTGACTCACACAGGCACCCGCTGAGTGCTAGAAGAGGTTAGCACTGAAGGGAATGCTGGTGGGAGGGAAAAACAGGATGTTCCACATCCTTTTGCCGTGATTCATTGTGTCTCCTAGTCTTGAGGAGCCTTCTTTCAGCTGCTACATAGCTGCACACCTCAAGGCTTTTCCCGCTAGGAAAGGGAAAGATACCTGCTTTCTGTACCTGTGAAGTGTTACCTGAGTAACTCACTACATTCAGGCATACCTCTGGTGCTTTTGTAAATTTGAGCTAAATTTTCTGACTGAAATCTCTTCACTGAGGACCAAGTTAGCTTGTTTTGTTTCTTGTTTCATGAAGCTCAGAGTGTCCAAAAAGATCATTACCCTTGCCTGGTAGCTCTGCCTGTACTGGTGGACAGAGCCTAGAAGGTTCCTTGTCTCTGGGATGCCATTTCCTCATCTGTTACTTGTTAAACTAGTCACACACCTTCCCAAAGGGTTTCTACCAATTGATTAGGGTTTAGCATGGACTAGAGGCTGTTTCCAACACATTTTAGGGATGTGGCATCCATATTTTGAAGGACAAGAATGTTTAACTGTTATGGATGTGAGATGGTTTTGGCAATTCGTGGCCACCAGTGCCAGGTAACAGCCTGGCCATGCTGCAGCCAGAGGTAACATAGGAACTCAGCTCTATGCCCAAGCCTTTTGGTGTTTTCCCATTCCCCACAGCATGGTTTGGAAAATTGATTTATAACCTTGTTTATATGGATAAGTGAAAATGCATTGAACCTGTGGCCAGAAACCATAAAATGTGTGGCAGTTATAATCTCTGCTGGCTTTAGAATAGAGCAGCACTTTCTTACTTGGACTTGAAAAATTACTTTCCTTATGCCTATCACTATCATTATTGCTGTTATATATTATCAGGCAACTGCACAAGGACAGTGACAGTGACAGTGACAGTTGAGGTTCCTGCTGGACCCACAGTGCGTGAGACACCCAAATTCTGCTGGAAGTCCTCATTATGGCAGCATGACAAAACAGCTCAAATACCATTGGGAAAACAAATTCCCTTCAGAAATTTCTGGCACAGAACTCCCAGAAGGAGGACCCAGGGAATTCTGTTGCTGTCAAGCAGCGCAGGCTCATGATCAGATCATTAAAGAGCAGCTGGACAACTGCTCTGGTAATGACTAAAAGATATCATGGGACAATGTTTGACTCCAGCTAAAAAAAAAACACTTTGAAATGGTGGGACTCCTAAAATAATTATGTTGAAATTAGCTGGAAACTTCTTGGACAGTTTCTTGTATTGAGCTCTTGGCTTTGAGTATGTGATAGACAGGAATAGTGGTTCAGCTTTCTCCGAGAACATTTGCATGGTTATGTTCCCCATATGTCCTCTTCCAGCTGGTTGTAAGAATTAACCTCAGGTGGTGGGAAAGAAGGAATTAGGTCCTTGAACAATGCTGTGAAGTGAGCTCAAAGATACACAGAATTCCACTTGCCATATTTCCCTGCCTTTTCTTTATTTTTGGAAGACAAGTCCAGGTATTTTTTTCCTCTAGACTCCAAAAAATGGATAGGTACTGCCCACTGAGACTCAAGTAGTTAGCACTGCTGAGTGGAAGACAACAGGCATCCTTGCATGGTGAGGGGCTCGTTCAGAAATGAGCCAATATCCAATGCATTTCCTTGCAATGTGCTGTTAGAATGAGCATATCAAATAGAGAAAAAACACCTTATTAAAACGTTTAACATTAAAACTTTCTTATTCTTCCAGAGAAATTGTAGAAAACGGTGAAAACTTCATTGAAGTACCACTGATTTTTGATTCTGTTGAAGAAGTGGACTTTTATACAGACTTTACCTGTCTGGCCCAGAACAGATATGGATACCAAGTACTGCCAACAAGGGTCAAGCAGGAAGGTAGTTATTTTTGCTGCTTATTTTTTATGTTTTTTATTATTATTATAATGCTAAATTATCAGCTGATCTTTTTATACTGTAAGAGCTAATGTTGGGATGAGTTACTGCCTAGTGAAAATCTGATTGCCTCTTTCACTTGTAGTCTTTGATACACCCCGTTCACAAAATGCACCTTCTGTAGGTAATTTACTGACCTACAGTAAATGCAGGGATAAGGATCCCTCTGTGCTGGTATATCTGTTTATTGGATAAGATTCCAGTTTAGATACATTTTGTGAAATAACTGTTCCAGTGAGACTACTGGCAAACTCTCTTTGCAGCAGTGCCAAATCTCCTCCAGCTCCTCAACAAGTAGGGGAAAAAAGAAGACAGTAACAGAATGAATTATTAGTGTTCCTTTTCCTCATGCACAGACTGCTGCCAAAATAACAAGAACTGTAAATTATGATGGGTGTTGTTATTTTGGCTCCTAGTCATGGGAAGAGAAGACCTAAACTCAGTGCAATTAATGTTGCAGTGTGATACACCTTTGGCCAAGAGCCAGCTGTATAAACAGTGTGAAGCAATGCTAACTGTTTCTTTGCATGACGTTGGTGAACCACCAAAGCTTGCTCACACTGTTTTAGAAAGGCACATGAACACTTTCAGACTTCCTTATCAGTTATGACTCATTCCAGCACCCTATGATGAGGGTTTTGTACTCATTTTGCTGGATCATGTGCTGCCCTTGTCTTCCATGAGCTAAACAGGAATAACTACAGAGGAGGCAGTATGCATTGGAATAATCCAGAATGGTCTGGACAGACAATGATGTTGGAAATTAGCCAGATCTAGGAAGTTCTGAGTCTTGGGTTGATTGTTACTAATTTATAAGCTGCTCTGTAGGAAAAAAATATTCACACGACTTGAGTGTGGACTAATTGTTAAATATTCCTGCTCCATGCAGTGCTTGGATTTCCTGCTTGGAATGTGTCTGCTTTTAACAAACCAAGATAGAAAGCACACAGCTGCTCTAATCAGTAGTTCAGAAAGTTTGGTGTATGCAAAAGATTGAACTTTAAATTCTCACTCTCTGTTGTTTTCCAATCCTTCCTCCTGTCTTCATGAACACATCTCCCAGAGTGCTCAATCAATAGATCTCTTCTTTTCAAAACTGTTAAGTCCTGCTGGAAGATTAACTTGCAGACATCCTTTTTATTGTTATTTCTCCTCTCCCCACTTGAGCTTAGAGGACTATGCTCCTGGGAGTTTGTTGGGTTTTTTTTTCAATTTTTCTAATATTTAATTTGTTTACTTTTCCAGCTGTTGGTCTGTCCTGGTACATTGCAGTGATACCTGCTGCACTGGCCTGTGTGATTGTGGGAGTGATATGCATGAACAAGTGCTGGAAGCGGAGAGCTGAAAAAAGATATAAAATACCAGAGGCTTAAAATCCACTTGGTTCTCCAACTGCCAACAGAACAAAAAAAAAATCAACCTGGCTGTCTTTCACATCAGATACAGAGAGGGCATTTCAGTCCCCATATATCTGAATTCCCAACAGACTGGTAATAACAGGTCTTTCCCACTTTTCCCAGTCTTCTATGATCTGATGAAGTTAAGAATACAAGTTTGCATTTTTATGCTGCTTAGATGCAGGAAATCTGGTTCTATTATTTTGCACTTAGGGTGCAATCTGTAGAATTTTGGAACACAAAATTGTGCTCTGGATATGGGAAGGGCAGGGAAAGGGAGGTGCGCTCACCCTTTGTAATTCCAATAGATGTACTGTTTTTTTTTTTTTAAAGTAGAAGAACTCCCCTAAAATCTAAAAAGGGAGGCTAAGGAAGCTTGCTACAGAAGGAGTATTTGAAACTAGAGTGAAAAAGCAATTTTTCTGTGCAACCAGACTAAATTTATTTTACTTCAGTCTAAAAAGAACCACTTGTTTTCCCTTTGCCAGAGCCAAATGCAGTTGTCATAGCAACCGTATATCTATGAACTTCTCCACAGAAAAACTAATTTTGTTCACCATTTGGATTACACTTTGCTTAAATAGACTGTCTCAGAATATCCCGCCCCCAGAGATAACTCCATCTGTATAACAGATAACTGTACACAGAAGAATTCAGTTCTGTTTTATCTACCAATATGTTGTAGCTAGAGATTCATAGGCAGCTGTAACATGTTGTCATCTTTGCCAAGGAAAGAATTGGAGGGATGTTTAAGTGTTCTGAGAATAATTTGACTAATAAAAAGTTTTATTCCTGGAAGTGATTGGACAGATTGGCAGTAATAATGAACAGTCTCATGCCTTTGTGCCTCCAGCCCTTTTGTGACCAGTATGGTGTAGCTTCAGATTGTGTCCTTTAAATTGCAATATGCAACTTGGTTATATAGGATACAAAACACTGCCTGTTAGGTTAACTTAACTAGATTCTAGTCTTGGCATAAATCATAAGGGAGCAATAAATAATCATTGACCATGTTGTACTTTGAGGCTCAGAATGAGTAAAATTATTTGGTTACTTCCTCTCTTCCTCTTCAAAGAGATACCGCTCATGACAGCGGAGAAATCATTACATGATATATAATGTATATTATCTTCATCTGTATAGGAGGGAAGAGAACCTGCATTAAGGCCTAGATTAGTTCAGATCCATAACAGACATCTCTCACATGCACCAAATATAAAGTTTTTTGTTCATGTAAATCATCCCAGAGGATTTTCAAACTCCATAGGAAAAAAAAAAATAGGAAAAACCTTGGCTCCAAAATCCAAATTGTAACACACTAGAGAAGTGAATGGCTCACATCCACCTGGGAGAGACCATGACCTTATGCCTTTCTTCCACCGCTTCTAGCTGGCTCTGAGTTTGGCCCAATAAATGTCTGGAAGTATTTTAAAGAGTAGGATGTGGTTTGAGTTAAGAAATCTTCACTCTATTAGCAAGAACATTCATATGTAATGAGATTTAAACCAAAGGCTGCCTTTAAATAACTCTAAATGCTTGTTGTGAAGATACAGGCACAGGGATTAGAGTTCTGACGCAGTTTAGGTCCAAGACATCCAGAGAACTGCACAGGACTCACTACTTCCAGGTGTAGAACATTAAAGATTACAAGGACTACAAGTTTTTTATGGGCAGATGGGAAAAAGGTGGATGCAAGTGTGGAGAACAGTCAGTCCACTTGGATATCTGTTCTTTGAAGGGAGAAAGCTATAGATGAATTGACCAGTGTTGGAGGGAACACTGAAAATGTTTTAAGAGCATCAGGGACGCTCATTACTTTCAAGCAATGCTAATCTGTACCTAGAGAACACATTAGGCTTGTCAATAACTGTGATGTTTAAAAATGTGATTTGCTCTTCCTTTCCATCTGTATCCTCCAAGAGTAGTGTGGTCATCTACCTGGCTGTAGGTGCAGGGTTGGATTTCACTAAGTGCTGGAAAAGAAGCAGAACTTTTTGTATACTGAGTACTGGTGCCATAAGTTAAATACCTCAGATCCTTCTCCAAAGCCAGAGAAGGAGAAAAAAATCTGATTGTAAGATAATAATTAGGTATTTAGGGAATTGCTGTTACATACTCAGTGGCATCTTGAGTACAATAGAAAAGTAAAGAAACAAAGGCTTACCTTTTATGAAGTGATATTTCTGTCTCTGACTCCTAGTATAATAATATTCTGAAGGCTTTCCTCATAAGTAGATGTCTTCAGGTGAGCTACACAGTGTAAATATTTTATAGATAGATTTGAACAAGTGAGTTACATAATGTAAGTTCTTTGTACTGTTTTGTATCATTTTACACAAGGGCAACATGGTTTATCTAGGTGTAGAAAATGTTATGTGAAAAAATGGAAAACAAATAAACCCAAACCAAAATGCTGGTGTGTGAGTTGAGTGGGAAGAACGATGTGAGATATGAGATGGCTCTTTGAGGATGGCAACTCTTTCCCAGACCTGAAAAGAAGTACAGCATTAGGGAACATCACATCAAAGATTCAGGGCTCTGCACCACAATGTTTCTCTTCAGAAAAATTATGGATGTAATGAGGACAAGGTCACCTCCTTCCTGGGACTGTGTGCATTTGCAGCATTTTCCAGAGAGCTGGTCTATCTGCCAGAGCTTCAGAGGCACACCTACAGAGGGGAAAAACTCGTGTACATGGTCTTGGCATGAGTTAGCATCCAGGACAGAGACTTCTCATACAGAAGTTGTTTTCAGGAAACATGAATTGAATTAACAACTATTTTCTGATTTTCAGTGTATGTGATCTTGATGTCATTTATCCACCTAAACAGGCAGCATAACTAATGTTTGACCACAACAGCAGCAAAACTGAACCTAAATATAATGTGAAGAGCACCAAATAATTTGCTGGTGTAAGTAATAATCTGATGGTTCCCAAACAAAAATCCTTAAATAAATGTGGGAGCAAGTGGAAACAAAGGTTGACCTGCCAATAGAGTTGATCTTGGCTGATGAAGGAAAGAAAGTGATATTTTTTTACTCTGCTAACTGGGGAGGGAAGGCATGCATGCAGGAGGTCAAGGACCTCATTGAAATACCATTGCCAGGAATAGTGTTTTAGGTATGAACAGTTAATTAAAGTGTTTATGATTATTCTGCCTCAAGTCTGTAAAGCAACAGGTCCAGCAGGGCAAAACAAAGTAAACAGTAGTTCTTGTGTTTTGGAGCTGAGTACTCCCTGTCCACTCATAACCTTGCAGCTGCTAAAGATAGCCTTGGGTGGGGTACCTCTCATCCAGCCTTCTCACCGCCTAAAGGAATAGAGGTAATCCCAGATAGCCACTGATGTTTCCTCTCTACTCAGTGGAGAAAGACTTCTCTCTGGTGCTTAAAATAAATGGGATGAATTGTTTCTGTCTTTTTCCACCAGTTTATGACAAAGCAAGATGAACCCATTCTGCATGGTTTCATGGATACACGAATGACTGGTTGTGGATCACTGGATTTCAGGTTATCAGAGAGGTTACAAAAAGAAACAGTCTAAAACCCAGAGACACCTTGTCATCTAGTCGCTTCTGGGCCTCCGTGGGAAATTAATGCTGTCAGCTCTGTGCAGTGCAAATGCAGGCTCACACTAAATTAAAATACTGTAAGAGGTTGGGAGGCAGGCCCAAAGCTATATATTGTAGAATCCAACATAAGAGGGAGGCTGAAAATATCTAGCTGGTGCCTTGGAAAAACATTTGTGACTTCACATATTGTGTGGTCATAAAGTGCCACAGAAAGAAAAAGAAAAGAAAGAGCTGTCCCGTGTGCATGGCTGAAGTACAGAGAGCTCTTCTGGGACCAGGAAGAAGTCTGCTGAGTGACTGCAGGTGAGCTGGGGCCTGTCACCCTTTCCACAGCTCTCAGCCAGCTGAGACATGGCAGACAAGTGTCTGCCTGCTCCTTCCTGTCTCTGCTGGGCTACAGCAGAAAATTGGAAAAAAACAGTTATATGGGAAAGGAAATATCATAAAACTAGCTTGCTTCCAGTGCACAAACTCATGTCGTTGATAAGAAAACCACTTACATACATATATGCATATGTGTATGTATTTCTGCTTTACTGTGCTCATTGCACTGGAAACTAGTCTCTATCAGTCTATACATTACCTAGTCTACACAATGTTAAGAGCTTAATAAAGCAGCTGAAATAGAACTCCAGTCAGTTTTCAGTAAGAGCATATTATTTTACTGAAATTCTTCAGCCAGGCAATAATAATAATGAGGAAACTTCTGAAAACTCGTGTAGGACCTAGCTCAGCTGTTAGAGCCTGGGAAATTCATCCACTTCTGAATCTTTAACTGCAAAGTGTAGTTTGGCTCCTATAGTTGGGTGTCTGTTCAACCCATTTTAAGTTTTTGCCCCAGTTTAAATTTTCCCAGAACCTGACAATGACTTCAGGTGTAAATAGCAAACTCTTTTGTAACATGCTGAAAAGGCCAGTATCTCAGTCCAGATAAGAGGAGAATGTCTTCTCTTTCTCACAATTTTTGCTAGTTTGTCATCTTTTGAGTCATGCCCTAGGAACTTTACTTACATGTACATGAATTTCATAGAAATGCACATTTTGATTCCCTTGTGGATGATGAGGCATTGCCTGTGTTTCTGTCTCATGAGGCTTGAATGGTACTATTCATTTAAAGATGTAGAGGTCCAGTTGTGCCTTGGTTATAAAGGTATCATTTATCCATCTGCTAAGCTGTGGTATAAATGAATCATAATGTTTGCTTGCTTTGGCTCCCAAACATGCTTCGTCATAAGTGCTAAGGAGGCCAGGCTATGACTGGAAGTAGTTGATAATGTTTGTTTACTTGCAAAAAGGACTCTCAAGTGACTTGTGGCTTTCAAGCTGGAAACACTGCTGAACAAAGTAATTAAAGGGTGTGATTATATGTACCCTCAGTATGCTACTACCACTCTTTTTGCTTTGACTGGGCTTTACCATGGCTGATCTTTCAGAGGGTTTGAGAATATTCCAGTGGAGACTGTGGGCAAGACAACAGTGGTTTCTTTGGTCTCATCATCACTACACTGCTAGCCTGTGAATGTTGGAGACTCGGGCCTCCTTCTTATCATTAAATCATAGAATGATTTAGGTTGGAAGGACGTCAAAGATCATCTAGTTCAAATCTCCCTACCATGGGCAGGAACCCTTTCCCCTAGAAGATTACTCAAAACCCCATTCAACCAGGCTTTGAACACTTTCAGGGACCTGCAGCTTCTCTGGGCAACCTGTTACAGTGCCTCACAGCCTTCACAGTGACAAATTTCTTCCTATTACCTAATCTAACCCTACACTCTCTCTTTTTAAAGCCATTCTCCCTTGTCCTATCACTACATGGTCTTGTAAACCGTCCCTCTCCAGCTTTCTTATAGGTCCTCCTCTTATGAGTAGAGAAATCCTATCAGCTCAGGAAAAAACAAGTGCCCTGCCTTTGGTTGGTGTTGATAGGCAGTTTTTCAGATGAATCTAAGACAGTAAAATGCAGGAGGAAGCATGGTAGAGAAAGAACTGAGCTTCATTCCACCTAAGAATGGCAGAACTCTATGACTGATTACTTTTCAATAGGAAAGAACATATAAGATGATGATGATGATTACTGCTGTCTTGTTGATGATGATTATTACTACTACCACGTTGAATGGTGGCCATTTAGGAAATTTGGATTGCGTAGGTGAACATAAACACAGGAGGAAGAGTGTGGGGGAATGGAGAACTTGTGAGACTAAGGAATATGAGCTTATCTTCTGCCTGGAAAGGCAAGAACAGGTGATGATAACCGCCCATAAGTTCATCCAAAGGGAGAGTAAAAAAGTAAGGGTGTGTAATTATTTCCACTAATGAAGGAGACTGCATAGTAAGACTGGAATAAGAAATACATAACCAAAATTAAGATGCCTCTAATCACTGCAGGAATGCAGTTCTGAAAGAGCATCTCAACAGGATTAATGGTAGAAAAAGAAATTACTTCAAACCTAGAGCTGGGTACAGCTATGAATAGGATTTGATGCGTGTGACAGCAGGGGGTCTTCCTGCAAGGCTGAATCATGTCCTCTGGCTTTGTGTTCTTTACCTTCATTGAAAAGGGCTAGACAGCTGAAGATAAAAAATGCCATCTAAGAGTTTAATTACTGTGTTATTATTATTATTTCCTCAGTTAAATCTGCCTTGCTCCTATTTACAGACCTTACTAGCTTGTAAGGGCTGGAAGATCAAAAGAATTAAACACTAAACACAATTGCTGGATATGTCTTTGTAGATATGTCCAAAGTTCTAGTCTTTTAAAATCTGCCAGGAGATGCCAGTTGCCCCTGGAAAATAGCCCTTAATGAGAGATGGCTTTAAGGGTGGAGTGATTCAGTCTCTAAACAAAATTGTGTTGTAAGAGATAATTTAGCTCTTCATATGGCCCATGTGCCTCTGTTATGCAAAGAGGAGGAGAAGGAAGTCCTTAAATTCTACTTTGTTGTTTTCCACTCATTCTTTTAAGTGCCACTTTCTGTTTATTTTATTTTACTGTTTAGTGGCTGCTTCTGTGGCATTCACTTTTGGCTGTGCATTGGGAACCAAGATGGAGCTATGTCACCCCAGCGAGGGTCCCAGGAGCTTCCTGGCTCAGGCCAGCAGTCTGCAAACAAGCAAGTAGCAGGACTGAGGTCTCTTCTGTGACTGTGAGGTCACCAGAGCCAAGGAGCAGAGTGCAGTAATGATACTTGGCAGTGGCATCCAACTTCCATCCCTGGAAGAGTGATTTAGAACATAGAAACCAGCTGCTGAACCATGACTGCTGGAGGCTTGTCAGAAGTATTTTATAGTTTATGGGATTACATTTCAGGATTTTTGCCTGCTCCTGCACAATGGTTTTTTAGAACCTTCACTATTAAAGCAGAATACTGATTTACCCAAATGCAATCCTCTAATCTCTCTTAAATCAGTAACTCAAGTTTTTCATTGTCTACCCTGTGTGGGACACACTGATTGTGCAGAGACTGTATATGCCAATCACCAACTTTGTCTTTTAGATTTAGTTCTTCTGATATTTAGCATTTGCTTTCATTCTGTTTCTTTTTACTTAAAAAAACTAATTAAATCCTCCTTTTACAATGACTTTTAGAAGTGGATCATGACTTAAATCTTGAAATCTTGTTATTCTTGAAAACAAATTATGATGCAATACTTTGAGGTCTGAGCATGCCACAGCTTGTTTGCACAAGCAGAAGTTAATCTTCAGAGAATATCCTTGTTCCTAGATTTCTCTAGGTTCAGTTTCAGCATTTCCTTTTTTGCCATCTCTCTTTTGTTTATTATGTTTGTAGCATATATTTGAGCAAAGTAGATGCAAGAGGGTCAACTGTAAAATGAGCCTCCTCAGGTTGGTGGAGTGGGAGGGAGAGGAAAGAGACAAGTGTCAGTGCAGCTCACCTGTGAGCAGTAGTTCTGCTTCCTCTCTTCCTCAGGGCACCCTGCCTGCCCTCCAGAACCTGTCTAAGTTATATCAGTGGCACATCTCTACCTGTGAGGCACTGTACTCAATTTCAGGCTATTTTCTTTGGCCAGCAAAGTCCCAGGTGATGTCCAGCTTACCAAGTGCCCCAGGCCTGGTTGCCCTTCCTGTGTGTTTGGGTGCAGTTGCTTTGAGTTTAGTTCCTGGGATGTTTTCCTTGGAGCTGGACTAGTTCAGATCAACTCATGAGGTGGGAGCCTTTGACTCCTTACTATATATCTAACTTAAAACTGGACCCATACTTATTATTTTTTTTTGAGACCAACAGAAATATATCACCAGCTCATGGATGCTTGTGGTCTTATGCTCTCATTCAGCCTTTCCATGTGAGCTGGGTAAAGTTCTAATGTATGAAATCAGAGTTCAGAAAGTATTTCTGTATTGCAATAAAATGAGTCAAGGCATTTGTAATGGATTATTTTTAAATCCAGACATTGATAATACAGTATTTTCAGTCTCCTGCATTTCTCATGTCATTAAAAACCTATAAAAATGATGACTACAGATTCATGTAAGACAGCTAAATTTAGATCATGAAAATAAATGCCAGACTCCTAATGATGCACAGTAGGTTGGTAAGTAGTGCCTAACATGGCTGCAGCTTTTTTCACTTGGTCTGAACTTGTCCTTTTAGGTCAACTAGTTAACATGTGCAAGTTTTGTTTGAAGAAAGGGGCAATTTTAAAGTTAGTACAATTCATTTTTGCTGCATGTGATTTGTTTGCTTACCTGTTGACCTCTTGTATTCAAAAGTCATTGACTTTATCTACATCTTTATTCATGGACATAGCAAAATTAGACTAAACCCAACAGAAGAGCTTGAATATTTTAGCTTGGCATGCCATTAGCCTGAGGGACATATGCATCACTCTGAAGTATTATAGACTTTTGCAACTTACTATTAAATAACTTAATGCATTCTTTAAAATAAAATTATAATGAACTTGAGCTATTTGTTGCTCTCTCACAAGCCCCAGAGAGCATTTCAGAACACCACAAAAGCTCGGGTCTCCTGTACCTACTGCCTGGAACTTGTGGCTTTCCGTAGTTTAAAGGCAGGGTCTCAAATGCTGTTTTTCAAAGCTATGTTTGCTCTATGGGCTCTGTGCTTCTATACCTCACGGTGAATACACACACAAGCAGCATGGAAGGAAAGAAACAAGGTGTCCAACCGTTCTCCTAATTTTGATGAAATTTATGAATTTTTTGTGTGTTTTGAGCTTTTTTGTCAACAGGATGACTCTGATAAATACTACTGCAGAAAAAGAAAAATCCCTTAAGAAAGCTTTCTTAAGATACTCCAAACTATTGCTTGTCTGCAATGTCTTTGATTTTATCAGGTTCATTAACAACCATTAATAACTCAGTAATACATGCAGCTAATCTTGTTTGACCAGTAAATTAATTCTTTGCTGCAACATTTGTAATAAATAATTTAATGATCCAGCTGGTTGTCAAAGGGTGGACTAATCATCCGTGCATGGTTTAAGTGACTTCTTATCATTCCACAGGAGCTTTGTGGCAGAGCTAAGCATGAAATCTTATTCTCAAAGGAAACATTCACATCCTTAAAAAAATCCTTCGCTTTTACTCCAAACCCTGCTTCATACCTTCCAGCTTTTACAGTGGATAAGACAGGAATCCTCCCATAAACAACCTCCTGTATGGTGCAGGTCTGATTGTTTTCCATGGTTTGGGGTGTCCTGTGATCTCCAAGGAGAAAAAAGAAAATCAAGTATCTTGTATTTAAAATCAAAGGGATGGAGGATGTCAGAGAAATAGTACTGCAGCATATGGCATGTTTGTTGTGAGTGAACACAGAAAAATACTGACATTCAAAACAAGGGATTGTGATGTTCTTTTATACTGTTTGCCTTTTGAGTGACTACTTCTCCCACCGATCCTGATCCTTTGACCACTTGCTTTTGTCCACTTCTGACTGCATCCAATCTCAGCCTCCACCCTGATATTTTTTGTATCTCTCCTTCCTGTTTTTGGGCACACTGTCTTTTGCAATTTGGCTATGAGAAGATAAAATGTGAAATTGTGTCATATGTTCTTACTCAGTATATCTGTGCTGCTTTCCTGGCTCCAGTTGTGAAGGAAAGCTTTTCCACAAGCATCTGCCAGCTGATGACTGCTTAAACTGGAAATTAGTTCCTTGGTTACTATAGAGAAGTACTTTTCTTTCCATGTCTGGGAACAAGCCTACACTTCTTCTGGAAAGACATACGATAATGCTGAAGACCATTGGGCTCTTGAACTGTTTTTTTTCAGAAACTATTAAGCACTTTGCATCTTAACTTGTATTCTTCCACACAGCATATACAGCATGCTTCTGAACATACAAAGTGGAGAGATTGTGTTTTGCTTTGTAGTATATTTTTTTAAGCACCTCTCAAGACAGAGATCATCTGTCTTTCTCCATTGTGACTTGGACTAGGCCAACCAGACCTATGGACTGAAACACCATATTTTTCTTTAAATGTGAATATTGTCTCCCTGATCTTGCAGCATGTCTAAATTCTGCGCATCCTGCACCTTGGCCTATAGATCCAAGGCAACAACAGTGACTCCACCTCCTAATTTCTAGCATTTCTAACCCTCCAGGTCTAATTCAATGTGGCTTGAAAATTTCCTAAGTATCTACAGTTGGATGCTGATATGTGCACAGAAGCACCTGCTACAGAATGATGTGCTGTTAAACCTATGCCAATTGTTTGCTGACTTCTACAAGAAACAAATTTGGCACTGAGAGCAGCCTGAAAATCTGGGCTTTGACACAGCTATAGGTCCCCTGGGAAAGGGAAAGACCAGATCTAAGGTGTTATTTTAGAGTGAGGAAGCTGAAGTTCTGTCCCAGAAAAGTGGTGCAGTGTGCCAGGCTGCTCCTGCCTGAAACAGCCAGGGAAAA
This sequence comes from Cinclus cinclus, assembly GCF_963662255.1. Taxonomy (NCBI): domain Eukaryota; kingdom Metazoa; phylum Chordata; class Aves; order Passeriformes; family Cinclidae; genus Cinclus; species Cinclus cinclus. The sequence continues at coordinate 88,374,998 of NC_085047.1, forward strand.
GGACAGGGTGGGAATGTCTGCTCCAGTGACTGGCATGGTGTGCTGCTTCTGATGAGTGGCTGTGGAGGGAGACAGGTTCATCCCAACAGGCAGGGAGTGCTGCTCTCCAGCCTTGCCTGTCTCCATTTCCCTTGGCCCATTTTTTGTCTATTTCTTGGAGTGCATTGTGCCTCTGCCTGTCTGGAATTGGTAGGATTTGGGAAGGATGAAGAAGGGTTAGCCCTTCTTAGGTCTCCATCTGCAGTCCTTCATATGAAGAAATAAACTAGTTGGGCCTAGTTCTGTCTGTGCTAGTGTTTTCTGTTTTATGAATTCAGAGACCTATTTATTTATAGCCATGGCTGTTGATCCACTTGTACAATTCCTTTAGAGAGTACCTTATGCAAATTTTTTGGTCCTTGCTTTCCTTAAGAACTTCCTTTGAACTGAGACTGATGATTTTGGAAATTCTGACAGCAGCTGCTGGCTCTTCCATATTCTTTTTTATTCCATAACAAAACCTAAGATTTCCTTCCAAATGGGTAGTAGAGTAGTAGGCTAATTGCATTCTTTTGGATCAAAGATTTTTCCAGTCTCATGCAACTTGTGGTACAGATTTACTCACGTCATTCCTGATACATAATAACACCATTGGAGAAAGTGGAAGAAATGTGAGAAATACTTTGTGTTAGCTAATTTCCTGCTCACAGTTTTTTGTCAGAGAGATATGTTCCATATGAGAAAAGTCTTTCAAGATAAACATTTTAAAAAGTCTATAGTAGTTAATATCCGCTTTAAAAAAAAGATTTGATGTTCCTTTACTTCAAATAAAATATATTACCTCTGAATTTATTATATCTTTATATATACATATATATATATACATGCTATAAACCCACAACAAATATTCTGAAGTTTCTTATAATAGTTTATGTTATTTTTTTCACAATATGGTGTGAGATATTTCATTACAATTTGGCCAGTTAATATCATAGCTAGATTATATTAGCATGTTGATTAACAAGGGTATGGGAGAGAATAAAAAAGGCACATGAGATGTTTTTGGCTGCACGATTTTATTGTATATGATTCTTCTGAAGTCCAGAAAAAGATGGAAGACAGACTACTAAGATGCTTTCAGGTAAAAATAAAATATGACATATAATCAGTCTTGTGGTCAAGACAGAGTTAAGGATTTGCCAGAACTGGAGACCTGAACTATTCAAATATCTGTTGGGAAAGAAACAGAGAAGGACACAGGTGATTCAGCAGGTTCTGGGAATGTGTTAATGGCAATTTATTGCAGAGGCAGAGGAAGTTAATAGATAAGTGACAGTAATTATATCTCTTTGAAATTAAATTCAGACAGAAGTTACATTGTAATGTGAGTTACAGGACACTACAAAACAATAGTGTTCCAAATAAAGGAAGGAAGTGCTGAATCGAATTACAGCAGAGAGGTAGGAGGATATCTTTAGAAGGTGTTTCAAGGAGTATCTAAGGAGCAAGAACACAAGTAGGAGACAAAAAGCTGATTAAAAACAAAGTGCATTTGCCAAGAGCAAAACATGCCTTTTCAGTTCTGTTTCCTCTTTTTCAGGATAACAGCTTAAAGAGGGGACAGTAATTTATTATCTCAGATTTAGGAAGGGTTTAGAGGAATGTCATAAGTAAGCTTGGAAAACATGATGGAGATTATGGGAATTAACGGCTGATGCTCAGACAGCAAATTCTGCTCACAGAGGAGTCAACAATGGATTTCTGTGAAATGAGAGATACTTCAAGGCAATGTTGCAGATTTAATTCCTGTAAATGGCTTGACTTTACCGAATCCAGTGATTCAGGTTAAAAATGTATGTGATGGACTAAGGAATAGATTAATGAATTTATGCTTCAAATTGTAGTAGGAAAGGGTGGAAGCACTGGAGACACACCACAAAGGTCAAAGTGGGTTTGGTGTGTTGGGGTGATGGTATGTGACTATAAATACAAGAAAGAAAATACCAGAAAAAGAATTAGTGTCAATTAGGGATCTGATTAGGCAATAGCAGTTCTGCCAGGCATATGGAAAACAAAATCACCCAGAAATGGAATTAGTAAATAATGCAAAGCAGTTGCAACAAAGACAATTTGCATTGCATATAGTAACAGTGTTCTTGTTCATGTAACATGAGAAGTACTTATACAACTGTATCCTTATTGGGAAGACCTTATCTGGCACTGAAAATTCATTGAGTTTCAAAATCACATTTTGAGAGAGATGCACATAAATTGGAGATGATCCAGAATAGATATACAGGAAGGAGATTTTTGGAAAATATGATTTATTTGGAACAAAGTGAAACAACTGAGATTTTTATATAAGAAAGGACTAAGGGAATATTGCTTAAATGATAGCAGACTTCCAAAATGGCAAGAAGGTAGGACATAATCATTTTCCATGTTGGCTGGATGAAGACAAGGAGTAATGTCTTTAGTTTTGCATAGGAACAGAAATACTTATGTACTGTATTAGGGAAACTACAGCAAGTTTTTCTAGTTTAAGGGCAGAAGTAGACTATGATGGGGAGGATTGTGCACTGTTTTGGCTGGGATGGATTTAATTTTCTTCATATTAGCTAGTATGGGGCTGTGCTTTGGATTTGTGAGCACAACAGTGCTGTGTATACAGGGATGTTTTAGCTATTGCTTACACAGCACCAAGGCTTTTTCTGCCCCTCATCGCACCCCAAGAGGGGGGAGACTGAAGATACACAAAGAGCTAGGAGGGGACACAGTCAGGACAGCTGACCCCAGCTGACCAGAAAGATATCCCATATCACATGACACTGCACTTAACATATAAAAGTTGGTGAAAGAAGAAGGAAGTAGTGGACATGTTTGGAGTGATTGCATTTGTCTTCCAAGTCACCATTACGTGTGAAGTAGCCTGGTTTTCCTGCAGATTGCTGGACATGTCTCTGCCAGTGGAAGTGGGGAGTTCTGCTTTGCTAGCATGGTTTATCTGTTTAAATGTCTTTATCTCAGCCCACAAGTTTTCTTACTTTGACTCTTCAATTTTCTTCTGCATCCCAATGGGCCTGGGGAAGTAAGTGAATGGCTGTGGCTATGTGGGGCTGAGTTGCCAGGTGGTATTTAAACCATGACAAGGGGACTAAGAAATCTCTATGAGTATGTTAAATATCCATCTGAATATTACAGATCTACCAGACATACTTCATGATCTACTTCATCCCAGCTTTTAGCTTCAGAGTCCTGTGCAAAGGTTTATGGAGTCACTCCCTCTTTGTGCAAGCAGAAATATACACATGCATCAGTTAACGTGTCAGGTCAGGCTTCTCTCTGCAGTTCAAACAGCTTTATCAGAGTTTTATGGACTACTTCAGAGTCAACCTTTTCTTTGTGTGCACTGAAGCAGAGAAAATTTTATTTGTTCTTCCCCCCTAATAATCCATCAGACCTTTTCCTGAAGCAGGCTGGAAACATTCCTTAATCAGAAAAATTTAAGCGAGCAAAAACCAGACTCAATCTGCAAGTGAGGGCCGAGTCCCCTTCCAGTAGACCAAATTTTTCCTTTGCTTCTGTTGAGGGACAGATGCAGTTTAACCTCTTGACAGAAATACCAAGTCTGCTTCTCTAAGGTTGAACTTCATTGTTGAATGTTTGAGCTCAGTGTGCCATAAAATCTGAGAGACTTTCTCTGCAAGCCTTTGGTGACATTTATGAATAGCAGGATTTAAAATTCACCTTAACACCTCTTCCTCATTCTGCCTTTCTAAGTCTGTGGACACAAATTCACATTTTGCATAAACATGCAGTTCAATTTTAGTTCAGATTCACAGATCAAATAACAATATAGCTCTATAATTAACTATGTGATTTTGTACTTCCAAAAGAACCTAAGGACCTTTTCCCAGCATTTTCTTTCTTTCTAAGCTTCTGACCTATGTTATTTGTTTTAATCAGAGAAACCGCAGTTTCTTCACTGTTTGATTTCTGTGTGATTTACAAACAGCTATTCTGGATGCAGGAATTTGGACGTCAGCAGTCAGTTAACAAACAGGTTGGGTTATTCACATTGACACTCATATTGATCATGCAGCCTGTGAAAGTTGCTCAAGGCTTTTCTATTGAATTAGGGTTCTGATTGTCCTCTGGTAATTCTGTAACCAGTCTCAAATAAGCACATTTGCATTTTCAGTAGCAGGTACTGTAAAACACTGATACACCTTGGAAGAAATTACAAAGGAAATAAAAATGGCTTCCAAAAAGTAGATCTGAAATAGTTCAGAACTACAAGGTCATAGCCAGTGTGTAGTTTTCTAATGGTTATTCATCATAAAAAATATCATTGCTAGTCAGATGGTTGCCTAATGAAGTTAATTGTAAAGCAGCTTCCTTTAACAAAATAATTTCCCTCACAATTTTTTTCTCACATTTAGTTCGTTTATGGGATTTTTACATGCCAAAGTTAAAGATCAGCTGAAAGCAACTCAGGTTGTATGCCAGGGATAAAATCAATTATAATATGGTAAGGAAGAAGATCTTTTCCTCACCTTGCCTCCCTGCTTCCAAGAGGGTCAAGTGATGGAGGTTAGCCTGTGTTTTTAAAGCTGCAGATGGCACAAACCATGAGCTCCTGCCTGCATGTGGCAGCTGGCTCATTGGACTGAGAGGCTGCAGGAAGCCTCTGCAGGGCTGCAAGGAGAAGAACCCTTCAGGAAGAGCAAAATCCACTCCCATTCTGCACATCCCTGCTGAACATACCACAAATGTGCCAGCTGAGAGTATGTGGCTTGACACCCAGCCAAAGCTGGCAACCATCCATGTTGTGTTACAGTGGGCTGAAATTCCTGTAAGGATTAATCAAAGGCTGAGTGAAATTTGCAGTTATTGGCAACTGTGTTGTGATGCTGTCCTCACTAGCAGCCATGAGAAAAAACATGGTCTTGAGAGCACAGAGCAGCTTTTAATTAAGCAATGCAGATGGCAGTGGAGTGTGCTGGGGAAGATTCTGGAGTTTTCATCAAGTGTTCTCTTAAAAAAATAGAACTATGACATAAGATATGTCAGAGAGATTGTTCAGTAATAATTTGGATGGAAACCAAGTGTTCAAGCCTGAGATTAATTGGGTCTTTCTTCATTTTGTACAGCTTGCATGTATTTTTAATTACACACAGCTGTCCTTTCAGTTCACACCTAGTCTGCCAGTTTGCTGGTGACCAAAATGTGCCTCTTATTCAAGCACATATCCCTTCCCAGCACAGCTCAGAAGGCTCTTGGGATGCTGCTTTGAAGAAGCTGCATGATTTTTGAAGGTGCTGAGACAAGAACATTCCACCCTGACAGCTTTGGTATTACTACCTAATCAAGTACCTGTGAGAGCAAACTGTGCTAAATGCGGTCAGGCAAGCAGAATAAAACCAGCCCTGTCCAAAAGCAAAACAGAATTTAGTCTCCATATGCTTAGTTCTATGATTTATGTTTAGATAATCCTGGAAGGAGCAAGGAGTTGTATTCAGTGATCCTTATGGTTTCCTGCCAACTTGAGACAGTCTATGATTCTGAAAGTTGAGAAACTATGCCCTAAACTGGGATTCTAGAAAGAGGCAATGGCTGGAGAAAAGGCAGTCAGGTTGGCAGCACCTGTATTTGTTTGATTATCCCTTAATATTTTTTCCTTAGTACTGTGCTAGCTTCAATGCTGCTCCTCTTCAGATTAAGGGCTCAGTGGGTATATGAGTTCAGTGGATAACATGAACCCAGAAGTGAAAGGGCCTTATATGAGTTAGGTCAGGAAAAACATTCAGTGTAAGGAGCCAGAGCTGTAGCTTACATTTTCAGCAGAAACTGTGCATGTTTCCAGCTAAGACTGAGATTCCCAAAGGCAGTTGTGGATTGTTATTGTGAGCCGCAGTTTACACAAAATATAATACATTAGTAATTGCAGTCAAGCAGTCTAGTCTGGCAGTTACTCATTATTTCTGCTTATTATTTCATATCAGTATCCCAAGCAAGATCAGGGCTGTCTTCTGCACTTCACAGAATAAGAAGCAAAAGAAAATCTGATTTGCCTTTATACGAATATGCATATAACTGTGGCTCTCCAAACTTATTTAAAACTCATTTTTTTTTCCAGTTTTCCACCAACATCACTCTGAAAGTAGCCAATCCTTTCCAATAAATTTAATCAGAAGCAGATCAGGTCTGTAAGCAGAAGAAGCTGCATGAAATACATGCATGCTTCACTGGGATATATAACACTTTCCTTTGCAAAGAGAAGCTGTGGAATGAACCTAGCTTTCAAAGGTGAAGTAAAAAAGCAAGTAACACTTTGGGGGACAGGGTGGGAGATTTTCCTTATGGGAATTTGGTTGTGACATGTGACAGCTCTTCCTTTAAATGACTTTCTGAGAGAGATAAGGAAGACTTGCAGATGCCTTTTCCAGTAAATCCATTTGCCCAAAACTCTTGCACAAAGGGCTCAGAACAAATAGGACTCATGCTGGAAACAGCGTGCTGATGCAGTTCTTGCATAGTCAGGGTTTAAAGGTTTGTTTCAATAATTAGCACATGCACTTGGCTACCAGAGAGCACAGCTTGCTCCCAGTCACTGGCATGACCCAGGAGTAGATGCTGCAATGAACCTGAATGGAGCATATTTAGGGATGAGTGATACCTGAGGCACAGAATGGGGTATAATGCTCTTCTCACTCAGATTAAGGGCAGTGCTTCCACTAACATCAAAGCTCCTATCCTGCATGCACAGTGAGAATTGCACTGTTGGCACATTTTGAGTATGAGTGAGATATGTGACAATACTCTTGCAGAAAAGCAAGATTTCACTTGACTTGTACTCCTATAAATGTGGGCTTGGCAGCTTCCCATTCTTCCTTACCAACCCTTGAAATATTTAACTGTTAAGATCCTACTACATGAAGACTGAAGCTAAGTAAGAGAATAAAAGCTTTCTTCCTTGAGGGCAGGTGATTACTGCTCCAGGTAGACTTTCCTTGCCATAACATGGGCTTATGTACTGCCAGCCAGAGCTTTGGTTTTGTTGTGGCTCATTTAAAGTCCCAGTAATCCAAATAATATTGGAAGAAGTGGTTTTCTCTTTTGTATGTCACTGTCAAATGAAATAAATTACAAAAACACAGAGAGGGATTTTTGGTTTTAACAATGCTCTGCAAAAGACAGAAGCCTCTGGTCTCAGTGCCTGAGCAGTTAGGATACTTTTTGGCTATGTGTGTTGTGCAGTGAGTAAGTTGGTATAGTTGGGCTCAAATTAAAGTTGTTCTGACTGCAAGTGCTTTAAAAATGAGAAACAACAGGAATTTACTTAATCAGACAACCTCATAAAAAGATAGAACGTTTTCCTTCACTGGGGACAGAGTTTTCTTGATTATTATTACTGGAAAATACTAATTTATTAAAACCTAAGCTTATAATAAAAATTAATTATTTTTGGCCAAATTAATTTCTGTGACGATTTTTTTCCCCTGGGACATGAGAGAGCCAAGCTGAATTGTTTGTCCCAAAGCAAGTGAAGCATGAGATTGAATCTTTCTCACCCTTGCAATTTTCGCTTTTCTTCAGGAACTAGGATGTTATTTAGGTTTCTGGTGAAAAACTTAGAAAGATTTGTTCTTCAAACCAAAGTGCTAAGAAAATAAATATCAATTGCTTTGATCTCTTCACCAAAAGGATTTTTTTTTTTTGTTTCCTCATAAATCCTTTAGATTTAGGAGTGAGATTCCACAGGCTTTTTGACCTAATTTAGATAATACTCTGGTGGTTGCACTTCCCATTCATATCCAAATCAAGATACTGTTGGAGTATGTGGCTTGCCACAGATCTTTTTGGATTTCCTCTCAGTCTGTACTGATAAGACAAGAAGAAAGAGCAATATTTTCACAACTCACTTGGCTTCCTCATTCATAGACTGCAATATCTGGATCATCACTGGCAAGAAGCAGGGGCAATTTCAGAGTAGCACAGTGTGAGAAACTGGAGCTTTTTGCAACATCAAACCTGGCTTGCTTATATGAGTCAGCTGCAGGACAAATGCAATTCACATGAGAAAGCACTGATCTCCTCCTCCTTCTCCTCCTTCTCCTCCTTCTCCTCCTTCTCCTCCTTCTCCTTCTTCTCCTTCTTCTCCTTCTTCTCCTTCTTCTCCTTCCGCTCCTTCTTCTCTTTCCGCTCCTTCCTCTCCTTTCTCTCCTTCCTCTCCTTTCTCTCCTTCCTCTCCTTCCTCTTCTTCCTCTCCTTCCTCTCCTTCCTTTTCTTCTCCTACTTTTTCTCTCCCAATCTACAAAGGAGAGAAGAGCTGTATCTGCTCTCTCACTCACTGTTGATAGGGGTACTTTAGCCTGCAATTTTATTTGAGTGCTATTAAGTAAAAAATGATGGTGTTTCATACTGCCTTATGCAGATTCAGGCCACTGATGCTGCTAACCTATAAGGAGAGATCTCAGAGGGATCCTACTGACCTCTGTGCTGGTACTTGAGGTTTGTTTTTCTCAAAAAGGCAAGGTGACAGACTTTGTATGTACTTCAGAATTACTTAGGCTACTCAATAAACTAAAACATACTGTAAAGGCTGTGAAAGGGCCTTATTAAATCTTCTCACAGAACTTTCTGAGAAAATTAGAAGTTTAAGTTTAGTGTAGAAAAATAGAAATCCTGTGTAAAACCAGTATTAGCTGTACCCGGAAAGACAGTAATCACTGTCCAAACAGCTGGCTCTTCATTAGCTATGTTCTCATATGGTTATCACTGTGACTAGTTCTCTGAAAGCAAAAGCTCAGTGATGAGCAGCAGTCGATCAGATGGGCTCTCTTGCTGTTAGGAAAGGAAAGCAGAATGTCACTAAAAGGGTCCAGACTTGTTGTAGGTTTAGGTGCATAGTGGCTGCACCAAAGCAGGCACACCAGTGCCTTGGAAGGAGCACACAATCCTAGTCCTCCAACCACTAACACATTCAGCACAGAGGAGGGTGTCACAGATGATTGGTGGTATGGGACGGCTTTGCCAGAAGGCTCTTCAGCTTGGGCGTCCAAAAAGCATCTTCTGAGTCACCAGTAGTGATGGAGAAAGTGAGCAAGAAAAGAGGTGCTCATGCTTTCTCCCATAATCAGAGTGAAGGCTGCCCAGCTATTACTGAGTGGCAGACTAAGAGAAAGCAGCAGTGCTCCTTTATAATCATAGTGTGTGGCTAGTGTTGAATGATTAATGTGCAAGTCATTTCCATGAGATATGAAAGCAAGAAAGAGGATAAGTTTAAATAGAGACTAGAGAGAGCTATGAAGGGAAAGTTAATTAGTAACTACTGAATACAAACATGGCCTTTTGCAGACAGGATGCTTGAAATGTTATTACTGGAAAATAGGAGAGTATAACAAACACAGACAAAACCTTAATTAGCCTTGTTCAACTGCTGTTTTTACAAGTACCTGCAGCTGGTCATAGTGTGAGACAAGAGATTGTCAAAGGTTGTATGGCCTCTAAATTTGGCCTTATATGCCTGTTCTTCTGGCACGTTGCCTCTAACAAGTGGCAAATTTTAATTGTTTTTATTTTGTGAACACGTAAGTTACTATGCAGAGCAAATGTAGGGAATGTATTTTTTTTTCTAGTGGCTTCTGGAAAAATAAGCATTATTTTAAATATGAACTGATACAGAATAAGCATGAGATCAGATAACACCTTATTTGTACATATTAACAAAAAGAAAGTGGGAAGGCAGTGCAGTGGAGGTTGATATGAAAAGGTTTCAAATGGATGTTAGTTATTTGACAGAACTCTGTGCCTAAACCAGGCTCTAACTCAGTTATTTAGTGGAAAAATGGGAGAATGGGGTTTAGACAAACAATGTGCTGCTTCCTGGTCACCAAAACATTAAAAATTCTTATGTTCTGACACTTTCTGGGGCTCCTTAGGAACACTGCTTGCTTAGTTTCCTGTTTGGACTTCCTAAAGGATACAAGTAATAAATGATGAAGCATAATGAAGGGAATATTATCCAGACAGTGCTTTCTCTTCTTTTTATGGCTCCTCCCCAAATATAACAATAATTTTTAGGAGCCACAAAAGTGGGACATCATGCTGTCCATGTGCTTCAATATCTGGATTGCACAACTTTGTGCACAGAATGTTTTAATGAAAGGATTTTTTTCATGAATTTGGTCAATAATTTATTTTAAAGGACCTGTTGCAGATCAGTATTATTTGTTACAAGTTGCGCCTTTCATGCAAGAAAGAAACAAAGATGTGGATCTTGCTCTGCTTGTGACAAAGCAATCTTTGGATTAGGTAATGTTAGTCAGACATTTGACATTTTTGTGAGTGTTTTTAAGCTGACAGAATGTCCTCTGGATCTTGGCTAGGAGCTAAACCAGAGCTGTTGGAGGACAATAGAGTTCTCTTCCACACCACAAATTTAGGATGCGATCTGCAAGGTGTAAATATAGATATAAAGTTGAATTTATATTCTCCAGTGATTTCTCATCACTGAAGGAATTGTAACAGGAATATACAGCTAATTGGATTAAATGAATTTTGTTACCTGTGAATGGGGAAAGGCAGATTAACACTAGTTCACTACTGAGGTATGAAAAACCGATAAATACAGTGAGAATTATACCAGATATATACCCATGATACCTTCTGGAGAATCCTCCAAGTCATGACAGTTGCTGACCATGTCATTTGCTTAGATCTTTGCTCTAAACACATGGAAGCTGTTAATGGGATCTGTTTACATCTGGCCAGTGAAAACCAAATGACGTGACTCAACTCATCTTTCTAAAATTGGAAGCATCACCCTACTGAGTAAAGGATGCAGGAGACTTATGGTTTTTCAGAGATGCAGGATAGGCCCATAGATGTTGCACAGACCATGTAATTGGAAAAATCTAATATGAACTGCACCATTTTAAATCCCAGGTTGTGCACCAAATAGTCCAGACCTGCAGATCTGCATAGCTCACATATAGGTCACCTCCTGTTAGCTCAGATTTACTCTCTGTTTTCCTTTTATAATATAATCATTACTACATTTAAATTTCAATATAGCATAACCTTGCAGCTGCATCATTAAAATGAACAGAACAATCCCCTGATATTGCCAATCTCACATGCAATTAAAACTTTTAATCCTGGTGCTCAGTCTCCATAAAGTTATTCAGGTGAAAGACCAACTACTTGAACTCTTAATTAACTAACATTTTCAGCCTCTAGACTCAAAGAACGCTTGTGCTGTGTCATCCCTTTAATTCTGAATTTCTATATATTTTTACTGTTAATTTGAATAAAGGAAGAGTATCACTTCAACCCTCAAAGTAAGGTTTAATTTGCATAGAAAACAAGGGATGAAGGGTCCTTACCATGTTCTGAGGTGCCTCCCCAAAGAGGTTGAGGCCTGTAGCTGGGGCTAATTCTAGGGTACTGAGACCTCAGCACTAGAGGCAAGTTAAGCTATGGCTGTCTTCATAAAAGCAGTGCAAAATGATAATGGGAAGTGGGGGGAAGACAAACATGGTTAGAAGGTAGGTTTAAAATTATTTTCAGAAATTGTGGTTTTCCCTAAAAGAGTCAGTCCACATTGCTCAGAAAACTTCAAATGTTTAGGGCTATAATGTGCTCTCAGTTGCCATGTTACACGAAATAATTTCTGTTTCAACAAAACTTTTTTTCCTGTGGCTTATGTGGTCTCGTTTCTGTAATATGATTACATTATGTATTTCCTTATAGAATAATGCATTACAAAAGCTATTTGCAGGAGGAAAATCATCCCATCCCCTTGGGAATAGACAGCACAGAATGATGGTAGTGTCTGAGCCACCTCATGGGGTTACTATTTCCATTTTCCATTTCAGTTTGAAGGGATGTAAGATTTCTTTATCTCCAGAAACTCAACATGTTCTGTAAAATCTCCCACTTGTGTTGCTTTTTTGACCTACTTGGTTAACCAAAGTTCAGCATCCTGTGGGTTGTCTCTATCTCAAGGAGAGGTTGATGATGGACTCAGATATCTTTCATGCACTTCTTGTTTTGCAAATAAAGTCTTATTTCCTCACCACAGAGTGCTTTGCGTAGGAAACTGTTTTTACTCGCAACTCCAAATCCTCTTTATGAGTGTTTCATTTGGTAGTTTATGAGATTTATTCTTGAACTTTAGATTAACTGTGGCTGTGATTTCCAGTTTTAGTTTAATTATATGCTGCATATCTGCTGTGTAACTTCTTAACAAGCTTCAGTTTGATGGTTGCTGTGTTTGAACAGTTTGCAGAAAAGCAGAGTTATAGACTCATAACTATTGGTCATTATTTTGACCCAGTTGGCTCACAGAAAATTGTTTCAAGACACAAAAGCATCTTTTGCAAGGCTGTGAAGTGAGATTGCTATACAATGCTGTGTTGTGGAACAACAGGAACAAAAGCCCAAGTGGTCATCTAGCAGTATTTTGTTTAGCAAAAAGCAGCAAAGTAGAATTCCTGCAGCACTGAAACTGTTGCTGGAGTCACCAGCAATCTGTTGCAAAACAAAAAAAGTCAGAGCAAACAGTCTTGTTTTACCCAGTAGGATTTGGCATCCCAAGAGTTATAGATGTTTCCTAGAAGTGACCAAGAGGGTATCGATTGCAGGAACTGATGGCTTCAGGCAGCAGTGTTGACCTGATTTACTATTTTCTGTTTTTATAGAGCTGACACTGGCAGGGAGATAGAAAAGGGATACTTACTATATGTTCATCTAAAAAAATCTGTACAGTGTCTTGTAGACATAAATTCCTTCTAAGGCTGATGACTGGCATTTCCACAGGCATTGCCTCTACCTTGTTACCTCCAGAGCTTTTGTGATTACTTCAGGATAGTTTGAGCTCTACTTATTCTATGCCTTGTTGCTTATGTAACACTTTCTACACAGTGTGTGGCACATAACCATAGAATTGAAAGTCATCATTTTCCTGCAAAGTTCTGCTAAAGATCCCAGCTCTCTGCTCAACTCTCTCTTCTGATGAAGGACATGGAACTGTGGGACAGCAGAAAGTAGTCTTCCCATACGTGAGTAAAATACAACAGCTACAAAAAGGGACAAGGTTGAGTACCAGAGTGCTCTTTTCAGTAGGGCTCCCAGCTGGCAGGGATGAGACATTCTGACCTCAGGGACATTCAGCAGGCATGGATTTGAGAGCATGGGCTGTTAACAGAACATGGGATGACCTTGCAGGTATATCCTGATGGAACTGGAGTCTGAATGGATGAGAGCTCTTATGGACTCCTTAAGGACCAAGCTCTCCTTACCATATGGACTGGGAACGTATTTTCCTGTGTGGTTCATACACTGCAGAACCAGGACTGTGAAAGAGGATGGAAGAGCTTCAAGGATGAATAATCAGAGAACTTTAATCACATGCTGTCCAGCAGGAAATATCCAATCTGCATCCTGCACAAGGTCTGGGTAAGAGAGAGACTAAAAGAATGAGTTTTTAGCTAGAAAAATAGAAAAGCATGTTTAAATGTCAACTATAAAAGGGGGAAAAAATGGTGAATATAACATTTAAGCAGTTGTCCTTCACCCTCTTCTTCAGTGGGGGTATCTGTGGTCAAAACACACATGTACAGGTTCTAGGAAATCCATGGCAAGCCAGAGCAGCAAGGGTTTCTTTTTGCTGAATTATGTTTTCAGAAGGAAAACCGTGAATATTTGGATAAAATCAGAACAGATTGGATGAGGCACTAAGTGCACTTAAGATATGACAGGAAAGAAATTATATGGAATGTTGCAAAATGAGAAGTGAAGTCTCCCATGGAATTCTCTGGTAATTTTCAATGGGGTTTCAACAGAGTTTTGTGAGTTCTTCAGTTCATGTGGATTTGTGGAACTGGGGATGAAGATACAAGCTCTGCAAATCTGGAAGTGACTGCAGGCTTTGTACTTGCACTCCTTGAGATTACCCTTGGAGATAACTGATGTCAGAATGCTGCCTGCTTGCCGATGCTCTCTCCCTCTCACCCCTGTGTATTCAATTTGAGTTATTTTTAATATTTAGCAAGAAAACCCCTAAATTACTTGAAAGATGGTGTCACAGGAAATGGAATAAATGGCTGTTGCGGTTTAATTCCAGTTAGCAATTGAGTGCCACGCTGTCAATTGTTTGCTCCTCCAGTCTGCCCCCAGTGGGATGTTGAGGAGAATCAGAAATAAGAAAAACTTGTGGGTTGAGATAACAACAGTTTAATAATTAAAAAAAAGAGATTATGATAAAATGATGATGAATATAGCAGTGCTGAAAAGGAGACATATACTGTTGCTACTACTACTACAACAACAATAAATATATAAATCTAATTATTTTATTGATGATGATAAAAATAATAGTACTGAAAAGGAGAGAGGAATAAACCCCAAGATGCACAAATGATGCATAATACAATTGCTCCTCATTTGCTGAACAATGTCCAGCTCACCCCTAAGCAGCTGTCAGCCCCTCCAAGCCAACTTCCCCCAGTGTATGTATTGGAAATTATGTTCTGTGGAAGGGAAACCCCTTTGGCCAGTTTGGGGCAGTTGTCCTGGCCATGGCCCCCCCCAGTATTTGGTGCACCTGCTTGCTGGTGTTTCAGCAACAACTGAAACATCAGGGAGTTATCAACACTGTTCTCACACTGAATCAAACCACAGCACTGTACCAGCTAGTAGGAAGAAGATTAACTCTATCCCAGCCAAAACCAGGACAATGGAACAGATATTTCTTTAAAAAGTGCTTAAAATTTAACTAAGGATTCATGGGTTGAGATAAGGACTGGGAGAGATCGCTCATCAAATACCATCACAGGAAAACAGGCTCAACTTAGAGATATGAAGTGAATTTATTACTAAAAAAATCAGAGCAGGACAATGAGAAGTGAAATAAACCCTTAAAAACACCTTTCCCCCTTGCTCCCTCCTTCCAGCTCTACCTCCTACCCTAGCAGCACAAGGAGACAGGAAATGGGCATTAAGGTCAGTTCATCACTCAGTTCATCACCTGAGGCTTCTCCTGCTGCTCAGGGAGAGGAGTTGTTCTCCTGCTGCACTGTGGGGTCCCTCCCACAGGAGACAGCTCTCCATGAACTTCTCAGATGTGGCTCCATCTCACAAGCAACAGTTCTCTGCAAACTGCTGCAATGTAAGTCCATCCCATGGGCAACACTCCTCTCCAAACTGCTTGTGTCATGGTCACTCTTCCACGGGGTGCAGTCCTCCAAGGACAGGCTGCTCCAGCCTGGGTCCAGGGCCCCTCTCTCCACTGGAACTCCCACTGGATCACAGCCTCCTCCAGGCATCCACCTGCACCTATGTGGGCACCTTCCCCACTCAAAGTGACCTGAGGGTGGATCTATCTCTGCATGCCCCATGGATCCCCACGGGCTGTGGGTGGATCTCTGCATTCCCCATGGATCCCCATGGGCTGCAGGGGCACAGCTGCTTCACCATGGTCTCACCACAGCCTGCAGAGGAATCTCAGCTCCAGTGCCTGAAGAACCTCCTGCTCCTCCTTCAGCACTGACCTTGGTGTCTGCAGGGTTGTTCTCCTCACATGTTCTCACTCCATTCTTCTCTAGTCCCAGTTAAAACTGCATCACAATGTTTGCTTTGATTTTTTTCTTAAATATGTTATCACAGGGGCATTACCACCATTTATAAGTGGCCCAGCCTTGGCCAGTAGCACATCCATCTGTGCTAGGGACTGGCTCTGCTGGACATGGTGGAAGCTCCCAGCAGCTTCTCACAGAAGCCACCTCTGTGACACTCCAACTACTAAAAACCAGGCCATGTAAACCAAATACATTCCACCCCTAGCCAGTCTAGGTATGGTCAGTTCTGTCAGTATTGGGCTATCATGGCACAGCAGAGATTTTTGCTCAGTTTTGTAAAGTGTGTATACATACAGCTGCTGGGAGGTGCAAATATTCTCCCCAGTTAGAGGTGGAATTTCTCAGGAAGCCCCTGTTTTCCTCACAGGGCTGAAGGAGATTAGTTATTAGGAAGAGCAGGCTGATGCACACAGGGAAGAAGCATCAGCCTGGGAGTGCCACTCACTTGGCAACTTGTGGACACCTCCAGGGTTCCTGCATTAGGGCAGAGATGCATAGCGTGAGAAGACAAGGAGCACTGAGTCACTTTTCCAATTCTGAAGCTGTAAGAGAACTGAAAGATTACCTGCAAAGGATGTAAATATTGTGAGAATTAGGGAAATATTTAGGCACTTTGGCAATTTTTTAGGCAGCTAGATAATTGCTCTCAAGTTGAATGCTATTGTTCTAATCTAAAAATATGCAGAACTTGACAATGGGGGAAGATGGTTTGGCAGCCTCTTCTCTTCCCACCCACACACAGAAGAAGATAAAACACGAACCTTCAGCACATCCCTTCATTGTTATTTTTCCAATTGCCTGGAAATGGGGGAGAGACATGTGAAGAGGTAAAGCCAAGACTATCTCCAGAAATGTCAAAACAACCTTAGCGGTTCATAATTTGATACACTCATACAGTGAAAATGACAGTTTCCAGCTTCTAACAGATTTGTAAGTATTTCTAAGTTATGAATGGGTTTATGAACTGTAAGGCATGACAGAGAGAGGAAAAGGATTAGGTGGGGAAGGAAAAGGATGTATAAGGGCTGTGATGATGACAATCATTTCAGGCACAAATTTCAAGGTTTAGCCAAAACTAGTTGAATACTGGAAATGTCACAGCATGATTTAAGTAGTGCCTCTTATGGCCTGGGCAAAATCCTTCCCTTCTGAACAGCTGCATTTTATCTTATACAAAAAAGTAATCTCATTTCATTGCCAAAACCTATTGTCTAATGTGATTTTATGTAATACTGGAAAGAAATTCTAGATTAAAATGTTTGTCTAGTTTATGTTTTAATTATGGAACCTTATGCTCACTGGTAGACAAAGGAAGAACTTTTGAATTCTTTTGAGCATATCTTTGCTGTCCTCCTGAGTTTAGACTAAATTTATGCCATAATTCACAGTATTTTTTGGTAAAATTAAGGTAAGAAACCATTTTTATTTGAAGATGGCTCAGCTGTTTATTCAATACTGAGCTACTCAAAATGAACAATGAATCTGATCTTTAAGACTTCACAAAGCATTTCACCTAGTGAAAGCAGTCTATTATTTTTAGTAAAGACATTATGAAGTGAGCACTTATACAAAAATACTAGTTTGCTTAGCACTGTGTATGAGAAAAATGCCCCAACAGGCTGTCTTCAACAGAAAGTATAACCAAGGATCAAAGAATCACACTCTGTTGTTAAAATGGGTAAACTGCTGATTATATTTAAGATTTTTAAAAATATTTGTATTATAAAGGCATATATTCTTCTTACTAAATCAGGACAATTTCCATCACTAATTGGGTCAGCTAACCGCAAAGGCACATGCCTCATTTCCTCTTCAAGCATGTCTTTTGGTGGCTTCTCAGAAAGTTGCAGCTTTATGGCAATACTTTGAAACACTTCAGAAACATCATCAATGTTCCTTTTGCACTTATCACTTTCTTTTTCTTCTGTTTTTCTCCACTTTACTGCTCTTCTATTTTTATAATAATAAAATAAAATAAAATAAAATTCAATCTTTTCATCTTTCATATGTTCAGTTATTTTAAATTTTGAATGTTTTGTTTTTTTTCCTTATAATACCTTTTTCTGTAACTTCTTTAAGCATTTTTTGTTTCTATCGATTCTTTCATACTTCTTTGTTTTATACTGCTTCTCTGATAAAGCTATGCACACATGGCAATTTTTCCACTTATATCCTCAATTATTTACAAGTTCAAAATACTTATTTTCCCCTCTTCTTTCTTACCTCAGGTTTGCCTTCCCATTATTCTTCTCTGATTTATTTAATCTTGATTCCATCATTATGAAAAATTAGGAACTTTGAAACTGAAAAGACATAAAATATTCAGTCTTGTTAGCTCAGTTATGAAATGTATTTGAGGAAATATTAATTATCAAATATCAAATGTCAAATTGCTGCTTTAATACAAAATGTAAAATTGCCCGATATGGTGTTCAAGACAGTCTTGAGGTTTAGCAACCTACAGTTCTGAAGATTTTAGCCTTACTGAACATGCTCCATTGCTTTGTGACTTTTAGTGCTGAGAGACAGAACAAGTCTGCACAGCAATAGGACTCTGAAGTTTAAGAAGAAAAGTTGACATCTTGTATTTACTATATGATAATCAAGCTGAAAACTACTACTAAGAGAAGTAAACATGGTCTCTCCTCAGATGTTGGTGCTAATCCCACATCTGGAAAGAGGGCAGCAGGAATTGATCTCCTTGTGCACAGGGGCCTACCCCTAGGCAAGAGGGAAAGGAGTGAAAGAAAGAAGTACATGGTGAATCTCAAAGAAGAGGATGAGGGGTGTGCCTGCAGAGTAGGAGAACTGGGACAGACTGAATATGGAGCCTAAGACTGAGAAGAGAACTAACTCCCATTAAAGATTAGGATCAAGTGGTTCATATTCTGGTGAGCAGTTTGAAGGAATAACAAATAAACAAACAAAAAGTGGTAGGAAAGAGAATGTGATAAAGAGAATAAATTTTTTGAAGCAGGTGAAGACTGTCTAGGCAGGGAGACTGGTATTAGCCACTTTTGTAGGAAGAGAGAAACAAGATGGGGGAATTTGACAGGAGATGGTTATACAGGGATTGGAAGACAAATAAATGTGTGCAGGAACTAGAGAAGAGGAAACTGTGGACTGGTGAGAATACAGGGTATGGTGAAGGTATTGTTTGAAGGAGGAGGTGAGTGAATATATTGGGAATGGTAGTCACTGGGGAGGAAGGAGCTCATGGACAGATGTACTGTGGAAGCCTCCAGAAACAGGGAGACTGGAGACACCTGCTTTGGAGTAGAAGACAATGAGACTGCCCATGTAAGAAGACTATGATAGAAGTCAAAGAAAACAGAGACTATGATAAGAAACTCCATCTCCCAAGACTGAAAAAGTAGGCCAACAGAGGTCAGATAAATGTCATATAGATAGATGTAACATAATGCATACAGATAAAAATAATCTAGCCCATGTCTATGCAATTCTGAATGTAGAACTGGCACTTACAATTCAATAAAGAAATTGTGGACTAATGTGATGTATGCATCTTTTTCTCTTTATTGCTGTTGAGAGCACTGACCAAAAAAAAAAAAAAAGAAAAAGAAAAAGAAAAAAAAGAGAAAAAGAGAAAAAGAAGAGCACATCATAAACCTGCCAGTAAAACTTACCTGCCTCATATATCTTAGCATCAAGAAACTTGTTATCAGCTAAACAATATAAATAATGAAAGGCCATGCAAAGATGAGATACATGAAATTCAATACAAGTGGCTCCCAGCTCTTCAGAATGGTGGATGCTTGAGAAATATGACTTCAGGAATGAAAAGCAGCATCTGCCCATGGGTCCCAGCTGCTAGTCCACACATGGGTCACATTCATATTGTATATGTGGGTCCAGAGCTAAGCATA
Organism: Cinclus cinclus; assembly: GCF_963662255.1. Taxonomy (NCBI): domain Eukaryota; kingdom Metazoa; phylum Chordata; class Aves; order Passeriformes; family Cinclidae; genus Cinclus; species Cinclus cinclus. Next base: position 88,394,508 of record NC_085047.1, read on the forward strand.
GCTGTGAACTAACTTGTATCTATTGTAGACAACCAGGAAAATAGCATCCTGTTTGAATCAAATTGACAAATACTATAAAATATCTGAAAATACTGAACTTAAAAAAATATATAAAGCACTTCTTTAACAAGAATCAAGTTTGCAACATCTGCAAACGCTGATGATACTTTTATTGTTTATGACCATGACAGTTCTGCCTTTAGTGAATGTCACAAGGAGAGGCAGGAAGCCTGGCAAACCACAGAGGACCAAGCACAGTGTGCTGGCATCTTTTGAGAAACGTTCCAGTTGCAGTCTAAACTGCCTTAGTGCTGCACTGATTGCTATTGTGTCCTATATTTGATGTGACAGACATGACTGCCTTTGAGTAACCCTCTAAAAGCTTCCCTAAACCGTAGCTCCTTCACATCAGCCTATCAATGCCACCATACCACTCTGCCCTGTTTACACTATTTCTTTTCCCTTCTCTACTGTGACTTTCCTAATGACTGTATCTCTGAGATTAACAGCTGGGACAGATAGCAAATGCCATGGGGAGGTCCAGGGAGGAATGTACCAGCACAGAATCTTCTGGAAGCCAGGAGACCTCCTCTGACTGGGACACATGCTGCTGATCATGCTCCTTCCTTGCTGGATGCATTTGAATGTCAACAAACAACTTCACCTGGTCAGCACAAAAGTCTGCCAGATTTATGTTTTCTGCAAACTGAAACATGTCCTTGAAAAGCTGCTCTTGAATAGAACAAAAAAAAAGCTTTGAGAAGCTTCTGCTAAGCAAAAGAACAAGGGAAAAGACAAGTTTTGTAACTTGTTGAATCTGTGCACTTAATTTTCTGGAAATGCAGATAAAGTCTGTTCTGCAATAAGAGCTGTGTTTGAGACAGCTTATCTAAAGTATAGATTTGGCTTCTTTCCTTTAGCTCTGTTCTTTCCCTTTCAGTCCTTTTTATCCTTTGCCTTGTTTGCTCCTCCACCCAAGTATGCCATAATCCTGCAACTGTTTCCTGCAATGCTTCTGAGCAGCACAGTAACAACAACACACAAAGGCTGGGGAAATAAAGAGCACTTACAGTTGAATCATGTGAGCAAAAATTGCTGTTTCCAGTTTGCCTGGAATGTGAAATTCCACCCTTGGTGTGTCCTTGTTTAAGAAAAAAACCCCAACAATGTGCTGTGGTCTGACTCCTCTACCCCTGCTTCAGGCAGAAGCTCAGGAAACTGAAATCAGGAGGATGTGAAGTTTACTCATCACCTGGTGGCATAAGGGAGGCCATAAGAAGCCTGGGAGCATTCAGAGCTCAGAACTGTTGTTCATGTTTGCTCCAAGGCTGGAAGAGATGCTTCCTCGCATGGTATGTCTACAAGGAGTGGCCACTCTTTGACCTGGAGAGACCACTCTGGATGTGTGGAACTGGTCATTACAGTAAGTTGAACTTTTTAATACATTGTAAAAAAAACACTGAAGAAGCACAGCTGCTTTGAGTATTTTAATTCATTTTCAAGCTCCATGCTTAGCACTGATGAGAGTCTTTTATTACCAGTTTAATAGCTTACACTACCATCAGCTCAAACTACAACTGTGACTCCAGTTAAATGGTAGACCCTGGTCCAGGCTTTTGTCCCCTCTTACATCATACTCTGGTCAAGCTAACAGCCTCTCAGTGTTTTAGTACCAGTTTTAGGGAATGCCCCAAAGGAGGAATCCTTGATGTGACCAGTGTGTTCTATTAAATTGATTATATTGCTCAATCTCACAGGCATCGACCTTCCCCATTTCAGTGATCTAACTTTGAGCAGGACAAATGGCAAGGCTGCTATGAGCAGTGGTAAATGAGGTGGGTTTGAATTCATTACAGAGTACTGCAAAAAGCAGGATCAGCAAGAGTTGATTTAATAAAATCAGTAAAAGTGGATTTCATAAAAATAGTAAAAGATAGAAATTATATGGCATGAAAGAAAGCAGATAGTTGACTGGAGGTTATGAGGTTACTGTCACAAGCTTTCTTTGCAAAACAATAGACAAGAAGCCCCCCAAAAATCTACATCAGTGATTATCTCCTTTTGATGTCTCTGAATCCTGTAAATAAGGTCAGGACTCCTCAAAAAATATTAGCTCCCACTTGGACCTCCTGATTATTTAACAACTTTTTGATACTTTACATGGACAAACAATAACACCCTGGCCCCCAAATCCAGAGAGTTCCATTGAAATGGACAAAAATGGAAACAGTGACGTATTTCTCTCCAGCTACACTTGTAAAACGGTGGTTAACCTCTGAGTCAAAGCTGTGGCTCCTGTTTATGCTGCTCCACCCCCTTGCCACAGCAGCATGATGAACATTGAATGACGGATTTGAATAAGGATTCCAGTTCACATGTTTGTCACAAACATGTTCTCAAAACTCTTCATTGCTCTTTTGCAGGAAATCATGAAGAAACCTCTCTCTACTTGCAAGCAAGCCGTACCATACTTTTATTAAATAATAATATTTCACTTCACTTTTCTTAATTTTGCACTCAGATGTGGCCTCAGAAATCTGGTTCATCCTCCTTTCTTTCTACTAATACAAACTCTTCTTGCCATTCACTCAGCATAAGATCAAATTTTTGAGAAGGCTGTCTTTGACTGCCCCTGTAGGTCTTGGTCAACTTTTTTCTCTTCCTTGTATAAGTCTGGCTGACCTGATAGGCTTTGAAGGTCTAAGACAAAGAGAGTGACAGTAATATTTCCTATAAAATTAAAATTACCAAAATATAATGAGGTTTACCTTAGAATAGGGGATTTGGAAAACATTGCATTATCTCCTTTGGGAGACCATAGCAAGAATCTTCATTTATTGTTATTACCACGGTTGTCCTCTCATATAAATCTCTTGGTAATATCCTTTAATTTTACATGTATTCCATGACCTTTAGGGCAAAAGTGTACATTGCAGATGTTTGTGCCCTGCTTTGCATAATGGGACAAGACATGACTGCAATGCAATATTATAAAAATGATTATTTTAAGTAATACATATAATGGTTAAGCTCAGTTAAAAAGGCAAGAGACACTAGAATCGGAAAGGTGCATAATTAAGGGACTCCAGCACTTGCATTTCTGTTGCTTTCTACAGAATTAATTTAAGCTCTACACTATGCAGCAGAAGCACTCTGGGTGCTTCAGAGGAAGCTGTTTCTTTGGTAGGATGCTGGGAGGTAGGAAGATTTTAACCTTCCTATACTATCACCCTCTATTTTGCCTTGACATCTTAAGAAAACAGGCTTCAGCTGGTGTGGAGACAAGTCAAATTATTTGAATTGTTTTCACTATGAAATATTTGAATTCAGGATGCATATGGGAGGTATGTTCACTTTTGTTTCTAAAACTTGTATAATATTGGAACCTGGTACTTTACTTGGGGCATGAAGTAACTTGATACACCAGGAAGAGGTGAAGAAAATAGTTGAATATAAAATATGTTCTTAAATTTAATCTTAACCTTCTACGTTCACCAGCATTAAACACTACACTGGTTAGTTGTTTTAGTTTTGTCTAGACCCAGCTCAGGCTGGTACTGTTAATTCCTGATAAGACATGGCCTACAATTCTTGGTCTTTGAGAAGACATGGCTTTGCACAGTTCTCCTGGCTTTCAGAGCAAGGCTGATTTCAGCCAGGCCCACCTGTTGGTGATGCCTGAACCAAAGTACTTTTTGCTGAGTGAAGGTGGGGGATCCTTACACTCCACACCTTGCACCTCTTGCCTTTGTGTGCTCCTCTCCTCCACTCTACAGCAGAATGAAAGTTCTGACCACTGAGGCACCTGAGTGCAGCCCCCACAAAGACAACACACCAACAAAGAAAGGTATCTCCTTAGCAAGAGCTCCAAGACATCCCTGATAAACTCATACCCTGACAAACCCGGTCCAAACTTTCTTGATGGGGAGCAGTCAGCAGAACAAAGAATCCCTGATGGGTGCAGGACAAACAAACTGACCTTCCATGAAGACAGGAGTCAGTAACAACTGTTGTAGGAACTGATATCCTACACACAGATACTTATGCCATAAAGGTATAAAAAGTAACTTGCTGCCTACCCAAAATGGACTTCTCTGCAAGACTTAATCATCAGGTGATTTCCCATACAGACCAGACCCTTGTTGGGGATGCACATAGATGATCTTTGAAGTAAAACTTCTTCTCCATTGTCAATTAGACCCACACTTTGGAGTGGTTTGGTGACCGTCATACTAGTAGCACCTTGCATAATATACTTACAGGCATGCACACAGTTAAAAGTTTTTATGTACTTGTTTCACTCATTGGAATTCTGAAATAGCTTCTAATATATCTATATTTGCTTTACTCTTGCAAAATATATACTTGTTTTCATAGCAATTTTGTAATTACTTCTAGCATATATTTATATTTGTTTTTACCACTATTAGTATAAGTTTTGTTGTAATTTGTAGCAAAGAAATTCACACAACCCCTGGCCTCTGTGTCCTCGAGTACTGCCAAATCCTGAGAATGACACAGTCACCATCTTTACACATCTATGAGTCAGGTAACCCCCACAGGCAGGAATTCATGCAGTGCCCATCTCTGCAGGTACTCACACTGAATCTAGAGAAAAGATGATGAACAAAAAGAGTACATGGAAATCCAGGGAAGAAAAACATTTGAATTCAAAGAATTTCAAAATTAACTTCATGGCTTCTGGAATGTAGCAGCTTACTGTGCCGTCTGCAGCTGTATTTACTGTGAGTGGAGACCTATCTTTGATTACCAAAATCCAGGCAAAATATTATCTACGCCAAATAAATTGACAAACAGAGCACTAGTATTTTACCATAACTTTCATATCACAAGTCAGTTGCTAATACAATTAAGCAAGGATCATGGGAAAAAAATGTCACTAGCTGAACAAAAGCATACACACGAGGTTCTTTCCTCTACTCCCATAGCAAGATAGTCCTTGAGTGACTGCCAATAGGAAAAATGAAGAAATTTTAATGAAAATGAGAAAAAAGCTCCTGTGGCTCTTGAAAATAACAGTATTAGAATTTGTTTGGCTGTTCTTTAAATTTTTCTTTTTCTTGTTCCCCTTTATCTTCAAAAGCCAATTTATAGCTGTGGTCCAGTTGTGTTTTATAGCAATGAAAACACACATAGTGAGTGTCTCCAAGGGAGAAAACATAAGGTTAGTGAGAGCTGGGATTGCTTAACATCACTGTCAGCATTTGTCAACTCATTTTTAAAGGTTGCACTCACAGAAAACCAGCTCATGAACTGCTTCTGTATTTCACATTACCGTTTGCTTTCCTTTGGCTGAGGAGAATTGCCAGGTCTTCAGGCAACGGAAAGTTTCCTAGGACAACAAAAAAAGCTCTCACAAGTTCTTCTGGAAGCAACAAGAAATTGCTGTCTCAAAACATAATGCAACGCACAAGGGAAATTATTTTCCTTCTCTTCTGTAACATGACCCAATGAAAAGGATTATCATAAAACAAATTATTAAAATAAAACTACAGGATTTATTAGAGATGCTTTAGGCTGTTCTGGAAGGTCTGAGGACTGGGTTAATCTTCCCCAGCATATGGATCCAGAGTACAGATACATTTCTGTGGCTGAGATAATGTTGAAGCAGACAGATAGGAGCAGTTCAGAGAACTGCTCCCCACAATTCTTACTGGCCACAGGTGAATTGTCTGATGAGATGAACTCTAAGTGCTTAAGTCTTTGTGAAAGTCTGAGAGACCTGGGAACTTAAAGGTCTGAAGACCTTGCCCTGAAAATAAGGGGATAAGGAACAATGTGACATATGCAGCTGGAGAATTGGAAGATCTTAGGACAAGAGTGTGGCAGGGGGCACTCTTGACAGAAGGAAAGCCGGAGACTGTTAATTCCTGCTGAGGGCTGTAGGACAAGAATAGGATTTGGGAGAAGCTGTTGTGCCGAAAGGAGTTGGTCTCCTTTGGGTAAGATGAGAGAATTGCAAATTACTCTCATGAAGTTTGAGCTAATGTTAGTGTTTGAAAGACATGTAAGGAAAAGCAAAGAAGCAAAACCATCTGGGTAGTATTATGTGTTGTGAATGCTGCTGATCACTAAAAGCCTGCTGGGAAAATGATTGCTTCTGATCAGCATCCACTGAATTACAGAAATGCCACAGGTAAGTTTTTTGGTTTATATGCAGGAATGGAATTGAAATCGGCCTCATAGGCTTTAAAGATTTCCATTTTTTTAAGGCTGATCAATTTTAATTAGACCTAATATAGAGGCACTGAGAAAAAGCTATGTCATGACACAACCACAGCAATTTTCTGTTTAAAGTTATTTGATTTTACTCATGTTCTTCCACATGTACAGCTAATTAGATAACTGCAAACCAATTTCTACTACTTATTTCTACTTCTTATTTATCAGACTGTTTCTATTGTCCTTCCTGTTTGTCTGTGGCTCCTATTTTTGCAACCGAGGTTTATGGTAGGTTTGGTACAGAGTGGTCACAAAGACAAATAGCTGTGCCAAGAAATGGATTTTAGACTTTATAACATATAGTCAGAGAATCACAGAATGGTTTGAGTTGGAAGGGATCCTAAAGATCCCGTACTAAAGAACAGTGGATAGGTATTATTAATAAACAAAAAACTAGGAAGCATAACTTATTATTGAGTGAATGAGCATGTTGTAGTTCTGGCTGTGTTCAGCACTCCAAATTACTTAGGCTTTTCCTAAGACTTCCTTGCAATTAGTTTCACATCAGAGCCCCATTTAGCTTGTGCACAAAGCTTCTGATGACTAATTAAAAATTACTAACAATGCTGTTTATTTACTACAACACTTTAGCAAAAACAAGGCATCTGCAAGAGCACAGTGGCAATGCCAGCACAAGACCCCAAAACACATATCCATCAGACAAAAAAATTGACTTATATTAATCAAAATATTATGCCCAGTCTCTGGAAACATTTGAGGCAGCACTTAGCACAGTGATTCATGTTCAGCCTTAGAAAGACAGCAGATTACTCTCTAGAGGCAAAGGGTTCATGCTCCAGTCATGGGAAATCAATTGCTACAGATAATTAATTTTTTTATCACAAGCATTATCTTCCAAACAACTGCTACTTCAATTTTCTTGCCTTTTAGCTGAAAGGAATATTAAACCTCAGGCAAAAGTAGCTCTGAATTTGGTTTCTTTTGTCTCATACAGTTCTGAGCTTTTACAGTGGTAGAAGAAAGCAGCAGTACAGCAATTTCTACATGCTTCTAAGGCAACTAAGCCTTCCTTCTAATTTAGAATAAAATCAGCAACACATCCTAATGTCTGATGAGATAGGAGTCCTATTATTTTTCAAATACCAATCCACTGCAAGTTACAGCTTTTAAAGATTCTTTCTGTTTCAGCTACCATATTTCAGGGTCTGCTGTAATTGTGGATATCCTTTCTGTGCTCTTCTAATAATTTAAACATGAACAGTCTTGTATGGCTTTCCTTGGGCCATTACTTCAGTTTACTTGTTGCTTTTGTACATGTAATGACAGGACAAGGGGGAATGGATTCAAACTGAAAGAAAGGATTAGATATTAGGAAACATTCTTTACTGTTGCCAGGGAAGATGAGGATGTCCCATCACCTGAAGTGTTCAAGGCCAAGCTGGATGGAGCTGTGGGAAGCCTGGTCTAGGGGAAAGTGTCCATGTCCAAGGAACTGATGTTGGAACTACATGATTTTTAAGATCCCTTCCAATCCAAACCATTCTGTGATTCTATGAATTTTAGTGGTTTTCTAGCAAGACACTGGGTAAGCTGATGAGAGACATGCAGCCATTGTAGTTTGTCCAGAGTTTATTGTGTGCTGTACCTTTCTGGTTGGGTGAGAAGGCTAAATCTTGAAGTCCTTTGCTCACAGTTCCGGGTTTCTTTTCTGCACATCAGCCCTTACTGTACAATATTTAAGAGTAATTTCTGAGCACACATTGCACAAAGTAATGAGCAAATTGCAAAAGCAGAAGTTAGAGAGCTGCTCTATGATAACAGCAGACAGATTTGGTTTTAACAGATTAGCACATTTTAAACTCACTATGTGTATGCGTGTGTATATATATACTTATATACACACTTATATATGAGGGATAAACCACTGCATTCATCTTACAGACCTCACTGCAAATTAATTATAGCCTTTTTAGTTGCACTTCTGCTGACTCCAAGAGCTCTAACCCACAAAACAGGATAAGATCTTGAGGTGGATGAGTGTTGGGCAGAGATATGAAGTTGTGAAACTTGATTTTCATTTCAATGACTCAACTACTGGCTAGTGAAGGCGTTACTTGCTTTGGCTCTGATGAGTTTTGTTAGTGCCAACAAACTGTCTCCACCTCAAGCAAGTTTTAAGAATCTTGAAACCATTCCAGATCTGTCTTGTGAACAGCTTTGGTTCAAAACAGAACTATCCAGGTAATGTCACTAATACAAGGACAGCTAATTTACTGAAGCAGTAATGTGGTAAAACTTTGGGCCTGTTTAGTCACAGTGGAAATGAACAAAGCTATAGAGCTTTGTGTGCTGAAGGAAAAAAGGAAAAGTTCCCCACAATTGTTCTCAGGAGGAATGGAAAAGAGTCACAGAAAGGACAGGAGAGAAGCATTCTGCAAAGAAATCCACAGTGAACTTGGGTGGCGCAGGAGGAGAAAGGTGCTCCTAGCATACATTCCTGGTTAATTGTGGCAGTGACAGTCACACACAATTGCCAAGACCTCCTCTGCACCTACTTAAGCAGCAGTTGGAGACATGTGAAGAAGTGATTAGATTGTGGAACTGGTGGTAGATTTTCTACTGGTGGTAGATTTTCTAGCTTTCTTACAAAAGAAGTATTAAACCTTGATTTTTTTTATTTTAAACCAGATTCTAATTGTAAAAGTTGTCTCGTGAGAGAACTGGTATATTCACACTTTTCACTTACTTAAAATGTCAATTTGAGATCTGTTGCTCTGTCCAGTATAAATTTGCTCTAAGTGCAGATGGATGCCTGGATCAAAATGAAGTCTCTCTCCCTCTTTCGTGTGGAAATGCCAAACAGCGTGATTGAACAAATCTCAATACATGGGAATCTGCTTTAGGTTACTGCCATGTGTCCAAAAATAGGTCTGACATGCCTTTGCAGGAGTAATACTAAAATCCCTGTTATGAGTGTCCCTCCTTCTGTTGCTACCTTGTCCTCTCTAAGAAGAGAGAGCTTTGTACAAGAGGAAATTAATGGATGGGATTTACTAGGATATGTAGCCAGTTTTGATTTGGACTTTCAACTCAGATAAGAAAATCAACAACCTCCAGATTTAAGATTTTCCAGAATAAGGATCTTGGTGGCCACAACTTCTGTTGTTGTGCTAAAGTAGGCATGTTCAGACTGTAGGAGATTCTGAACTGGTTTGTCTTTCCAATGATTTATAGCTTTTTGTGATGCAGCAAGTTATAGCAAGATTTAACTAAGTATAAATAGTCTTTCTGACATAAATTTGTGTTTCTTGCTTGCTTTCCACATTAACCTATATTAAACTACAAGTCAAAAGAGTCCCATGGAGAACTTTGGTGGAATTACCTAACAGTCTTTGAACTAACTCCTGTGACACAGTCACTGCTTACAACATCAGCGATCGATGTGTTGGGAGAGGAGCTGCACCTTTCAGGGCCAACTAGAACATCTTACTGTGCTGTTCTGAAGTTCACTCTGCCCAGTTTCTCCTGAGTACTAAAGGACACAAACCTCTGTCTGGCCTCTTGGCGCTGACTGATTTCTCAGCAATGAAGTCTTGATAGAAACACAGGCATTGGTCCAGAGATCTGAGACCTCAGAGGCCTGCAGTGCAAAACAATGACACATTTTTTCCCAATTATATATGAATGTGTACACATGTAACAGTACACTCAGCTGGTAACAGAGCAATTGAGGTAACAGACTGGGTTGTAAGGCTACTCAGGAAAACAGCTCTACAGTGGAAGAAGGGCAGAAATTTGCAAAATTACTGCTTTCTGACTGGAATCTTACTAATGTTTCATGATTGATTCATTCACATAATTCTTTAAAAAGTCGAGGAAAGATCCTCTGCTCTGTGAAAAATGCATACTTTACTCCTGAATCACAATTTTGGCAGTACTGATTGTTGCGTGCGTTCTTCCAGAAGTGTACTTTCAGTTCATAGTGATTAGTTCTCTCAGTGTCAGAGAGTACTTTGGGGAGTTACTTTAAAAGTGTGGTCATGACACACATCAGAATATGGATATAGTGATGTATGCCACATTCTACATATAACCATTTTATCTAGTATTTATCAAATATTCTGGACACCCAGTATATAAGTTATTACACTTGCTTGAGACTGATGGGTTTCTGGCATGCTCCCTATTCTCTTTCTACATGGTGGAGAGCTTTCCTGATCATTGCTGGCTACTGGGAGACTCTTCTTTCTCTGACCCCTCCGAGTCAACTTTCAAACTTTGTGCAGCTTAATTTGAAGCGTTGCTGTTATCCTTTAGTTAGATATTGTGAAGAAATCTATTGGGCAGATAAACACTTGGAAAAGTCTTTGTTTTTAAATTTCTAAGGCCTATGAAGTTTCCCCAATAGAGCCAGTCACCTTAACATCAAACTTGACTCAAAACCAGTGAAGGCAAAAGCAGATTAAAAAGTATTTTGTACAGCTAAAATAGAGTTAGCAAAGGCTTACAAATCCATAGCAACAGGAATAGAAGTTTACTCCTTTAGCTCATAAAGGACTTTCTCCCCATTTACATTATCAGATAAGCTGGTAAACATTTCACAGCTTTCCTCCCTGAGAGCTTCATTGCTCAAGCCAGCTCTTCATCCTGATATTGAAGACATGGAAGAAGCCAGCATGAAAATCACTTCTTTCCTCTAATTAGTGTTGCAACCAAGAGGGAAGAAAATTAACCCTTCTACTACAAAAATGTCCAAGCCTCCCATTTGGAAAAGAGTGGTTCTGTGAGTCTGGATCAGAGCTCTCATCTACCATTTAAAAAATTAAAACATGCTTTCCCACATTTTTTCAAACCCTTAATCAAGTTGACAGTCCTTTCACACTCATGTGGAAATTGTTCAAATCTCAAGTTGAAGGTTCTTCTTACATTGCATTTTTATTATTCCTATTAAAGCATATGTTTACTTCAAACCAGAATGTAAATAAAGTTAATGAATGTGGATCTTGAACAAAAGCAGATATGGGGGTAAGCAATCACTGAATAGCCTATAGTCATGTCTTTGAGGAGTGACTGAAAGTAAGCTTATGAGAACCAAAACAAAGGAGTTGAAGGTAAGCACAGGGGGAAAAGGTTCTGAAAACTATGTACAAGGAAACAATTCCAGGGAAACTTCACCCTGGAAAATTCAATTTCTGTTTGAATAAGTTTAGCTTTACCACCAGACTAAACAGAGAACTGTATAGAGTTTCTACACAAACCTGAAGGAAGAAACTGTTGTTTGAACCAAAGAAGTGATATCGTGGCACAGTGGAAGGATGGCTGATCAAACCAGAAAGAAAGTAAACACTTAGAATAATAGAATCAAGCAATGGTTTGGCTTGGAAGGAATCTTAAAGATCATCTACTTCCAAGTCCAACTTGCATGGTGGAGAACAAACAAGAGCTCTGCTCTAAAAAGAGCTTGAGCAATTTCAGGTGATGGAACACAGGAATAGTGGCAACAGACGCTCACATTGCCTGTTCCGGTGGATACCAGACAGATGTGAGAGTCCCTGGACTCCATGAGCGGGGTGATGGATTGCCAGGGACTGGTTTCTCTTGTGTGACAGTTTCCCCAGAGCAGGCACGGTTAATCTTGGCATGCCCTGGATACACTGGGGTACAATCTGTTTCTTTGAATGTATGAAACGTCTCCAAATGGGCTTCGGTTTTGCTCCGGCTCTCATACTTTCTTTCCAAGGTCAGCCCAGCCCCGAGGGCAGCCTGAGGGAAAGCTGCGCGCCGAAGTCAGCTCGCCAGCCCAGGGGACCACAGCCTGAAGGGGAACTAAACCCAAGCGAGACGGCCAGAGGAAGCGGGCTAATGCCCGAGAAAACGGGCTTAGCCAAACTGCGGGGAGATGCCTCCCAGGAGGTCATACAGAAGGCCACCGTGAGAACCAGCTCGCCCTGTGCCAGGTGCAGCACGCCCTCGGGGCTCGCCGGGGTTCGCCGGATCCCAGCAGCCATTCACCGCGCCGGACCCTTACCACCGAGCCGCGCCTGGCCGGGCCGGTCCAGGGGCGGTCCGGGGGCGGTCCGGGGGCGGTCCGGGGCAGGGCCGGGCCGGGCCGGGCCGGGCCGGGGGCGGTCCGGGACAGCCCGAGGACGGTCTGGGGGCGGTGGCCGTGGTTGCCGAGTGAGGCGGGGAGCGTTGTCCTCTCACCCCGCTACGTGGAGTGGGCCGGGGCAGCCGCCGGGAACCGCCGGGAGGTGAGCATGGGCCGTGAGTGCTGTGGGGACAGTGCCTCACTCAGTCCCTGGGCTAGGCTGGGTTGGGCTCGCAGTGCCGCCTGCGTGACGGGGAGCAGAGGGGAGAGAGGCTGGGCTTCTCCTTCTCCTGCGGTGCCGGGGCCCGTTTGCCTTCCTAGGCTGCGTGGAGAGCGCGGCTGGCGGGGCCGGCGCCCCCAGGGCGGTCGGGGTGCCCTGGCCAGGTGAGGCTGCAGTGCTGACGGCTTCCAGAAAACCAGCACCGAACGCCTCGGTTTGTTACTTTCTGCTGTGTTTTGAGGCCGTGTATATTCCTGCGGGATGCACTCTCCCAATCTTTGTAGCTGCTGCTTTCTCAGCTTTTATGCCCCAAATACCTTCCGTGGAAGTAATTTTTTAGTTTGCCTTTGTGTCTGCTTCCTCGTTGTATCGCACTGTACACGCTCAGGTAGGAAGTGCGATGGACAAATGAAGGCTGTAGAAGTGCTAACGCTGCCACATTTTTTAAAGCACTTGTAACAGGAAGCAGGATAATGCTTGGCGTAAATCTTCCTGACCTGGTAAAACATTACAAAAAACTATTTCTGTATTTATTTATTGCATAACGATGATCAAGCAGGGGCTCTTTATTAACTGCTTGTGTGACAAGAGCAAGATTTTGAGTGAAAGAGATGCCTGTATCAAACCCAGGAAGGAGCTGGTGCTCTGACAGTCCCAGACCTGTGCTGGTCACAGCCTTGATGGTACTTGCCAGCAGCCTGGGGAGCCACAGCTTGGTAGGAGAAATGCATTAAAAGTTAACGAGCTGAATCAAGGCTCTGGTGTGCCTCCAGCAGTAGCTCTTAGGTTTGTAGTGTTTTCTTCAGGGACTCAAGCAAGCTGCTGGATGTGTTTTGTTTTTCTTCTTCAGAAATTCAGCACCATGCACTTTGACTTGGACCATTTGGACATGTTTATATCCTTAAAAACTAAAAAGTTTTGCACAAAAGTTTTAGAATGCAGAATCCTTAATTCTGATATTTTAATTCACATATGTTGTGATGAATGAGAAGCACCTATTACTTTTTTTGGTATTACTGATTTCCTCTCTCCTTCTGAGGTTAGGACATTTTTTTTAATACTTTAATTACATTTTTTATAAATATAATTCTGTCTGCATGAGGCTATTCAGGTTCTTTTAAATGCCTCCTAACAGTACACTGAGAATGATATTGGAAATTTAATAACTTAATTTGGATTTGAACAAAAAACGTGCCACACTGTAATTCTTATTGCTTCATATTGACAGGTATCAGGAGTTATAATGGCTTAGAAAAATATTCAAAGTGTGGACTGTGAAATGAGCTTCTACCTGATACTGAAAGAAGGTACCATTTTCAATTTGATTATTGATAAGGCTGCTCTTTTCTCTATGTGAGAAAAGTTTGATGTGGAACACAATGAATAGGTAGAACTTCACTGTTGTAGAGTCAATCAGTGGTGGCCAGTTATATACAGCTACAGATACTGTTTTTGTTTCCTTCCTGCTGTTCTTTGGTAAAAGTTGTGGCAGTCACCTGAACTTGAAGAAGTACGTGTTCTTCAAGTTCAGATTTAGAACAGTTAGTACCATCTCAAAGTTGAACTGGAATTTAGCTCTTAAAAGACCTAGCTGTTAGAGGCTTCTTTGTTATTACGCTTTGACTGCATTTTGGGGGAGCTTCACCAAAATGCCCTGTATAATGGGTTTGTCTTAAAGATACAATTTTTCTATAGTTCTGCAGCTTGCAGGATTGTCTGGAAAGGAGACTAAAGGACTAAAGTTTGTGGTCATTGTGTCAATGTCAGAATACCCTTATTATAATGCTATTTCTTATCTTGGCCTAAATTTAAGTATTTGTTTCCTTTTAGTCCTTGAACCTGTCTTGCAAAGTTGCTTGACTCATGTGTAGCATTGTGTTGTTTTTGACAGAAAGTTCTTTTCCCTGAGATATTTGCTACAATTCTTGGTTAGTGTCTATTGCAAGATTTGATGCTCTTTTAAGTCATATCTCTAATGTACAGGAGGATGCTCTTGCTTTTACATTTAGGATGTCTGTAGAAAATTTGGTTTTGTATGTGTACGTTGCTGTCCAAATGATATATTTTGTAACGTCTTTTTTTTTCCTTTTCTTCGCTTTTTACAGGTAAACTGAAACTCCAAAAATGATGAGCTGCTTATTGGCCAGTTACAGGAAAAGCGCATATAAGGCAACTAAATAAGGACTGTGGCATGAGGGTTTTGTCAGGTAAACTATCCAAAAGAACTGTTTACCTGTAGACTGTTATATTCAATTATTGACCTCTGCACTGTGTGACCCTCCCTAATACCCCAGGCACTTCTGCATATGAAATGCTTCAAAAAAAGGAACTGCTATGGCTTATTTATGACTGAAGTGAATTATGTTGTATATAAAAGTAAGTCACAGCTTACTTTTCCATGGAGTACCTTATCTTCTTCCTGCCGTCTGTAGCTGGGTAGAAGGCAAATATTAACTGGGACCTGTGCAATAAATGTCTTGCAATGGACTGCTGCTTGTGAAACCAGCTTGCTTTAGAGTGAGAGGCAGCAGCATGCAAAATAATCAAAAGCTGAGGAAAGGTAAGGCCACTGAATGCAGATCTTAGCCTACAATGAGCTACTAGAAGGGGAAGGATTTAATTGTTTGCCAGCTGGTTGACAATAGGAAGCTTGGGGAGATCTCTGATGACACCTTATCAAAAAAATGCTGTGCATCTGAGAGGGAAGCAGGACTTGGTTAAAGTTTAGAGTTTCGTAGAAGCCACTTGTGGGCCATGAGGGCAGGGGATGTGTGTTCACTCATGTCTTTGTTGGAGAAAACTGAAAAAAAAAGACCTGAGGTGTGAATTGAAAATAAAATTATTGGACACTTTTTTTTTTTTTTGTGTCTGACCGCAGCAATTCATATTAGCTGTGGTTTCCACAGACATTTGACTTTAGATGCCAGTTTTAAGTAGCAGATTACACTGGAGTTACATGCTTGTCCTGCTGCAAAGAACTGCAAGTTACTGCTCTTAAAAGATGCCTCAGCTATATAAGAACAGTTCAGAGAAGGAGACCTGTAAATCCCTGTGATTGTTTCTCTTGTAAGCATTTGGAAAGATGAAGAAGAGTAGCTTGATCTAGTTTGGTTTTTAAAATGTGCAGTATAGCTTAAATCGCTTTTTTTTGTTTGTTTTTTTTTTTAACTATGCTGGTAAAAGAATATAACACTTATGCAAGAGTTACTCCATTAGGATAGTTCTGGTTCCAGGAAAAGTTCTAGTCAAAAGCTGAAAACTGAGCAGCTGTTTGTGAAAGCCAAGAGTCTCTGCACTTGAAATATTCAATGTCTGGGGCTAAATTACCAAATCCATGTTTTCCCTTCCCAAGATGACTAATGCTTCTTCTGATTTTTTTTTTTTTCTTAAGGAGTAATGCAGGGTCCAGAGGGCAGTGCAGCTTGAACAGTCTTACTACACCAATGGAAAAAACTTCTGGTTTGCAGCAAAATATGACATCTGTATTTTTGCTCATTGGTCATCTCATTGTACTGATACCTCTCTTCAGAGCTGGTAGGTTAAATACTTTGTTGAAATTACCATTTTAAAAAAGAACATCTGAAAGAGATTAGTTATGTGTATTTAGTAGGAAAGAGTTACCAAGAACGAGTACTGAGTTTGAGGTTTGTTTTTGCTTTAGCATGTTGATAGCTGAATGCCTCTGGTGGATTAAAATTGCACTAGAGATGCCATGAACAAGTGGAGATAATTTTTTTTTTTAAAATCCAGGCACATAAATTTAGGTCTCTGAGGCTTGGATTAGCCTCTCCATGTTTCTTATGAAGAAATCCCGAAATGATTGCCTTCCTTACTTAAGGTTAGCTAGAGAGTGCCTTCTTTATGAGATATTCTGTATGTCTAGTCCTGAAAGCAGTAGGGCTGAGTTTACTTTACAGTTAAGCTAGGCCTAGTATTTCAATAAAGTCTAGAACTACATAAGTTAATTCTGCTTGTCTTGCTACTTTTCCATAAGCAGTCTAAATACTAATGTCTCTGAATTATATTGAAATATATAGAGACTTATTTGGAAGTCTTTAAATGGGAAGGTAGTGATATTAGAAAGATTAGTGAAGATTTTATTTATTTTTAAATGGAATATGTTAACTTTGTATTTGTACAGCTATTCAGCAAGATTTGCAAAATCAGTTCAACCAGATGTTTTGCCGTTTCATAAAAATTCAGTGTTGAACATAAAATCACCAAATGGTTTGCACTGGAAGAGTCCTTAAAGATCATCAGTCACCAGTCCAACGCCCCTGCCATGAGCAGGACACCTTTCACTAGACCAGGTTGCTCAACGTCCCATTCAACCTGACTTTGAACACTTCCAGAGATGGGACATCCACAGCTTCTCTGGACAAATGTATGCAAAAGCTTGAAAGTTTTACAATCTGATTTATAGCCAAATGGTCAGCTCTCTGTGTGCTACAGTAATATTTTCCCATAAGTTTTTGTTTGCATATTTGATATGCAAACTTGTTTTTTGTCAACTTGTTGCACAGGCATAATTATAAAACTATGTTATGTTATTGGCCTTTTCTGTGATGTTCTGAATAATAGGCCTTCTGGATAAAGGTGCAAATGTCAGAAGGAAATAATATATTAAAGACAAGACTTCTTAATATAAATACTTTTTCTCTCCAGTTTTTTTCCTGATTTATTTTTGGCCTCCAGTCATAATATCAGAATACTGTCGGGAGCTCTGCCCTGCTACTGGTTGCACTGTGTTTTGCATAGATAGTATTTACTTTAAGAATCTGGTAATTCTGCAAAAGTACTAGCATGATTAAATAACAAGGACATGACAGGTAAGTTGGGAAGCTTGGAGTTGCCTGATGAATGCCATGGATCTTCTTACACTCTGGTTTGCAGTGAGGCTGTTTGGCTTGCATGTGCTTGTTGCTGGATACCTTAACAGAGGGAAGTTGTACCTTAAGTTTGTAAAATATGTGTTCATGATCTCAACCAGAAGGTGGTAACAAAGAAAAAATAATAGCCTTTTGATGTTTGAATGGTTAATTGTCACAGAAAGTTTTTCTAATTCTGTGTAATTTGAAATGGATAGTAATACTTCTTAAACATAAAAGTATGCAAATTAAAAGCATTAATAATTTTTTCTTTTATTTTTCTTTTTTATTCCTTTTTTTTTTACAGAAGGGTGTGTTATTTGTGATTACTTTGTGCTTGTTGGAGAGCCTGCAGCTATTACTTGCCCAATAATTACATTGCCAATGCTTCACTCTGATTACAATTTGACATGGTATAAAAATGGTAGTGCTACACCAGTGACCACAGAGACAGATGCCAGGATCCACCAGCGAGAGGGCTTGCTTTGGTTTATTCCTGCAATGCTGGAAGATTCTGGACTTTATGAATGCAATGTAAGGTAAGGAAGGAAGGAAACAAGTGGGTTGCTTGTGCTTGCAAGTGTGACAATTAATTTGTGGAACGTGAGTGTACAAAATTTAACCAGAATGCTTAGATCAGTTGAAAGCACTGTTTGGACCATGCTTTTTGTTTCTGCATGATGCCTGTGTTTCTCTGCTATTCTGCATATTTAGCACTGTAAAAGTGGGTCATACAGAAGGCTGTCTTTGTCTTAAAGCATGACCATACTAAAAATGGTCTGTGGGGTTGGTTGTTTGCTTTGTTTGTTTTGGATGAAGTGTAAAGTCACAGGAAAATGCCTTAACTTCTTTGGCTCTTCCTGTTGTGGCAATTCCAAAATTGCTGTTTGATGCTGACAGAAGAACGCTGGTTTCTTTGTTAGGACAAGACTAAATGCAGGAAGGTTCTAAGAGGAGCAAACTCTGCATTTTAATCACCGGACAGACTTTCTGGAGAGCCTAGCAGCTTTCTGGAAGTCTTTCTAGAAATCTACAAGGCTGAAAAAGGCTGAATCAAAAGGCTGAAAGAAGTTTTTATGATTAATTTTAAAATATTACCATGTGTTACTGATCAAAAATGAGAATACATTAAAAGAGCAAAGCAGTGTGCTAGACAGCTTTAGAGACTGAAAATAATGTCTCCTGTACTACTCAAATGATCTGAGCACAGAGAACTAAAAAGGAACAGATTATTTGAAAATAATCTATATCTAGCTTTTATAGTTCTTTAAAGCTCTTGCTAGATCAATATCTAAGATTAATGCAGTGGGCTTCACTACTAAGGTCGCTAAATCTTTTTTACAGTGGTTGAAATTCACTGTGTGCTGAACAGGAAATTAATTTTGGGAAGACATGCATAAAATGTTCTTTTCCTCATGGTATTGCCACAACACACTGAGAGCAGCCAATACAGGCTTTTCAGGTGGCCCTAAATTTGTTTCAGTAGAGTGTAGTTGTGTGTACTGGTGTGCATAGAGTACACCCGTTATGCTGGGGGAGTTTGGGTTGTGAATGTAGTAACAATGGTCAGTAAAAACTTCCAATGTCATAGGCATGTTTCTTCACTGGAGTTTACCATGAAACCAAAACTGGAAGTCAGAATAATGTAATAACGTGTAATCCTTTCAAAGCTACCCAGCTGCATAATTTTAATTTAAGTTTTCCTGCTATGGTTTTAGTTTCTTGAGGTATGAGATGTGTTCCTGTGGACACCTCACATCCTTGGCTTGCATAATATTGGCAGAACAAATAACTTGCTAAGGTTCAGTTGTATTACTGTAAGCAACATTTTGTACATCAGACACTTAAGCCTTAACTACAGCTCTGAGAAGTCCTGACATCCCCCCTCATGTGTCCAGAGCAAACTCCATTTCTGCTCACAACACGAACTCAGAGCTTATTCCCATCTCTTCACCTGGAACAGGGGCTGAGAGGCTGAGGATGGTGTTTACGAATTAAGGGAATATAGCAGGGGTGTTACAGAGGCAAGACTGGTGGAGATGCTGAAGTCCCTGTCCCTAACTTGCTGGAAATAATGAACCTTACTGTTAATGACCTGACTTGTTTGCTGTTTTAATTACAGGAGCCTTAACCACTCTAACAAAAAAACTATAAACTTAACAGTTTTTAAGAATGATAATGGTTTGTGTTTTAATGGAAAAATGAAGTTTGAACAAAAAGTGATGAGCACGAATACTGGAAAGATTATATGTCCTGATCTAGAGCAATTTAAAGATGAAGACAATAATCAGCCTGAAGTACAATGGTATAAGGTACTGAACGTGTGTATTTCATACATACAAGATACAAAATCTATTATTTAAAATGTCTTATGAAGTAACTGTGTAAAGCAGCTTTTGGAAGGGAAGGTTTATTTTCTCTACAGTTTGAGTAAGGCCTGAGTGTGAATAAGATTTGTGAAATTCTGGTTTATCCTTTGATTTTTTTTTATGTAGATAATAAGTTTTAAAGCTTGTATATTTCTGTAAATGGAAGGCTTGTCATAGCTATTTCAGTTTCTCAGAATACTAGGCATTGTTGATGATTCTTGTGCTGCTTGCTTTGGTTCTATGAAAATGCTCTGTAGACTGTGCAAGCTTGAAAATATGTATTTTATCTGTGTTAAGGTAAAATTCTGAACAGTTCAACTCCTAATTCTGATGCTGGTAATAAAGCAGGTACATGGGCCTATACATGTTAACTAACCTTGGTGCAGCACCTATACATCTTTTGAGGTGAAGACATTCTCCACTGTTTGTAGGTAAAGGAAGAGAAGGAAGCCTTTTTCCCTGAATTTGCATTGCCACAGAAATGGGAATACACCCAAACAGCACAAGGCACTGCTACAGCAGCTCTTTCATCACAGAGAAGTAGGGGTGCAGGCATGTATTCTCATACTCTGCTGCATGTGTAATAAATTCTGCCACACCTGAGCTAGGAAAGTGTCAGCTATTTAGGAAGGCTATCAACTAAAACACAGTGCTTGAAAATGTAAAAGGTTGACTGCAGTGATTTTTTTTTTTTTTAAAAGAGCAAGATATCAGACTTTGTTGGACTGTAGTGAGCTTGGAAAAGAATCTATGTCACGGCTTTCAATGAAGTCAGTGTTTGCCAAATATTTTAATCATCAGTAGAGTACAGTAACAGATTTGTCAGATTGTTTTAGTTCCCTTTAAATCACAGGTACCTTTGTGTTTAGGAGTGTAAACCTGGATTTCTTGAAGACAAGCGACTTCTTTTGGCAGAGGGTGAAAATGCTGTCTTGATTCGTAATGTCACGGTGCAAGACCGAGGAAACTATACTTGCCATATGGTATACACATATATGGGAAAACAATATAATGTTTCAAGAACCATAAGTCTAGAGGTTAAAGGTGAGTGCATGAGGTTATTCTCTTTTTGACTCTGCTTTAAACATTTGTATGCAGACATAAGGTATTTGGCATGTTGCTTTTCTGCTCTGTGAAATTAGAGTTGTAAGTTTTCTGTAATTTATTCCTGAACATAAAACTGAAAGGCAGTGAGGCATGTTGCTACCATTGAGCATTGCTTTTGAAGAAGAATTGTGGGGAAATGAGTAGTGCAGGGTTAGGAATGAGAATTACAAGAAAGCTGTGGAGGTATTGGAGGTATCCTCCTGGAGTGGAGGTATTGCTTTGCCAAAACAAATAGTGCACCATTAAAGTAAATAAACTTATAAATAGAAGCTTTTTTTATTGTGAGACTATCACAGCAAGTGACCTGCTTGAAGCCCTGTTTGTGAGCTTGCTCCTCTGTTGATGGGAAAGAAGATGTGACAAGCTGTATAAATAATATAAAGTTAATAAATCTTCCTCTGGAAAGGATTGGCTTACTGTTGGCACTTGGTTGTGCTTTTCTGCTGTCTCACTCTGCTGGTAGTGTCACTTACTGCTCTTACCATTGTGATTATGTCTTTTTGGGCAATGATGCTGGTGACTGGACTAGTAACATGATAATAGTCCTATCAGAATAGTTGGCTGGAGACAGCAGGTCCATCTTTTTAGGTTAAACCAAAATTCTGACTTTATATAGGTGATAAAAGAATAGTAGGTTGTTGGCAACCAATTTATACATCATGCAGAATGATACAATTCCAGCCCAGTTAAAGTACATGTTTGTTTAAACTTTTACTTTAAAAAATATTCACCTTATCTAGGAGGTCATTGAAACAACCACTTTTCTCTTCATTAACCATCTCTGAAAAAGTTAACTGCATTTTTTGGTTTTGTCTTTGTTTTCTGGTTTTGTGTTACTTTCCTTTCTGCTACCAGTAAATTTGAGATTTTTTTAAAAAGAATTTTAAAGGTAATTTTTTCTTTGTTAACTTGGGAGCTAAAATAGAATAACTTGGAGAGAGTAGAGCTAATATGAGACATTTCTGTTGTAAATTTGAAACTTGTAGTAATTATGGCACTACAAGAATACCAAATGACAAAACCAGACTCACTGTAAAACCAAAACTATTGTCAGTTGAACTAAGTAAGTTGAACTAACTTTTCCTGCCTGAAGGTTTTATTTTTCTTTGTTTTGGTTAGAAAAACCACTGCAGATGAAACCGGAGTTTATTTATCCAAGGAACAATACAATTGAAGTTGAACTTGGTAAGTAGTGACTATTGAAGAGATTATTAACTTTAACTGAAACAAATAAGCTCCTGGTCTTTGTGAAATGATATGGGAACAGTTACACAGACTTCAGCAAGACTGGGAGATTACCATGTGGATTGAGAATATCTGGAAGACAGAGGATAGATAATAGAACATGATTCCCACAAGTAATTTGTAGGGGGAAGTGACTGTGCCTAAAACTGGGGTCTCTTGACCAGCAGTTGTGCAGGATGCAACTATTTATTTGTTATTTATTTATTTATTTTCTATTATTGCTATCTGTCCTTTTAACCACTTCTCGGTGTTTGTGTCATGATGTGTCCTCATGATGTGCTATGTGTACATAAACCATATTAGGATAGGTAGCAGTTGACCAGTTCAGTAGCAGCTCTTTCTCTTCTTGTATATTTCCAGTCTCCCCTCTCCACAGCCTGGATTTTATTCCTTGTTTTAGAATAATAAAAATTTTCAGTACTGATCTTTTCTGAAAGGGCTGCTAGTTGATGCATATCCCAGGTACTGTTTATTTGGAAATTTCTTAAATAAAAGAGTCTGGGTATAAAGAATAACTTCTTCACAGGGAGGACAGTTGGGCAGTGCAGCAGGCTGCACAGAAGAGTTGTGCTGTCTTTAGAGGTTTTAGAACCTGACTGAATAAATCTCTAAGCAGCCTGGTCTGACCTCAGAATCAGGCCATACTTTGAGCAGGGAATTGGATTGAAGACCTCTCTTTTAACCTCAGTTATTCTGTAATTCTCTGGGCCAAGTATATGATATTGCAGTCTTTTCCTAAGCAAAGTTGCATGTGTTTAAAGTGCACCACATATTGGACAGAGTTGTGTTCTAGTGACAAAGTCCAGAAGAATGAGATTGGAGCTGCTTGAACTGTATTTTTTAAAATCATTTTGTACCAAAGGTAGCGGTTCAAACAAAATATTTGATTTAAATGGGCATTAACTGATTTTGGAGAAGTGTGATTGGCTATTTGCTAGAATTTCCTAGTACAGGAAACAGTTTTGTAATCTTCTGAGGAATTAGATCACCAGAGAAACTCTGAGCAAAGGTTGCATTTGGACTCTGACACCACTTGTGAGGTCAGGCCAGAGCACTGTGGATTATTTTTATGTGTGTCACCCTGATGGAATCTCACATAACACAGCTACTTTTGCTGCTGCTTTTTCTGACAGTGAGCTTGTAAATGTTGTGTTTAACAGATGTTTTCTTCTCCTGTTAAAGCTTCATGTTTCTTTTTATATCATGTGAGACACTTTTGTCTGTCCCAAACTCTGTCTTTGAATATATGGTATTAAACTGGACAGCACTGAAACACTGGTAGATTTTGTGTATGTGTGTTTGGGGGTCTTGTGGGGTTTTGGTGGTTTTTTGTTTTGTTCTCTTCTTTTCTTTTTGGCCTCAATAACTTGTGAAAGATAACTCACTCTGAAGTTGCCAGATTCTGGTGAGCATTGATAGATTTTGACCAGAATTGTGAATGAGCTTTAATAGAACTTATGTTCCTCTGAAGTTCAGAAGGCTTTGTTTTAAACAGTGAGAATATTCATGATCCGATACAAAAAGTATTAGTTTTAAAGGCTTACATTCCTGTGCTCTTCAGGTGGTTTTTAATTCTGTTGAAATAGTCTAAAATCGCTCAGCAGCCACTGAGCTGATATTAATTTTCTGGTAATTACAACTTCTCTGTCTTCATTACAAAACTTGCGGTTCTTTCACAATTGAGGAAATTTAAGAGATCTTGGATTAAAACAGGGAGACTTTCCATAGTAATTATTTTACCTCACATAACCCTAATCTTTGTGAGAAAACTTGCCTTTTTCTTTGTAATTGTAACTATAGAAGAAATTAAGTAATGTTACAGTTGGGCTTCCCTGTACTGTATCTCCCACCCATTAAAGTATCAGGCAAGTCTCATCCCTAGTTTTGACTGGTTATGACTTCTCATTTAATTCAGAAAAGTTCTTACTGATGCAGCCTCCACTCAGGAGTCTGATCTGCAGGCTCTTAAATTTACTGAGGGCAGTGTTAGTTTTTTTTCTATACTTGATAGTATTTTCTGAGCAATTTATTATTCCAGGGGCTGCCTGTGGCTCTCAGCCTAAGTCATTAAGTCTGTGTTATGGGACATCTTGTTTAGATTCCTTATTGTAGAATTTGGTCCACGTTTGTTATGGCTTGCACATAGCATTAATTAAAAGTTGTGCTGGTGTATTGTTGGATGCTTTGGACCACCTAGGATGAGCAAACTTTGATTGCCTTGAATACATTAGGGTAATAGCCACAGGTGAGACTAAAAGGAGGCTCCAGCCACAAAGTGGGTTTATTTTGACTACTGAGATCTACAAATGATTCCCTATTACAGGGGCACATGGGGGGCACTTTTTAAAGGAATTTGGTGAGATTTTTTTTTTTTTATTTGTTTTGAAATGACATTGCTATTCAAGTATTCAATTATTAGATATTCTCTGTCCAGTACCTTCAATGGGGTACTGGGGGGGAAAAAATAAATCCTCCTACTATGTGTCAGGCTGTGGGGCAGAATCTCTAAGCAGCTGCATGAACACCTGTATGGAAACACCTGTCTGATTTTTGAATGAGAAGTGTCAGGAAAAGGTGGTGTAGAAATGTAACAATACATTCATATTGTTCCATGAAGGCCATGGAACACTTGAGGTGTTTTGGGCTTTGTTTTGTTTTTTTTTTTTTTTTTGAATAATTGGGCAATGCACTAAACCACATCTTTAAAAAAATTAATTGTTGTGGTGGAATGATGTGAGGGAAGAGATCGGGGAGCATCTCTTTCTATGTGAGCTCTTTTTCAAGTAACTGCTTTCCATGTGAGCTAAAGGTTTATTCCATACTTTTGTTAGAGACCATCCCTTGGTGGAAGCATCTAGATCTGATGCGGTTCTAGGAAATGAAAGACTAAGATCTTTACATAGGCCAGCTGAGAGAGCCCACCTTCTCCTATCAAATCGTAACTTCCGTGGGTAAAATACAGAAGGAAAGGAATCCAAGAAAGCTGCTTACCTTCCTGTACATGGAGCTTGCTGAGGTACATTGGCAGTAAATATATTTTGCAAATTGGCTTGCTTAATACTGAGGTGTTCTGTAAGATCTGGACTCTTGGTCACAAAGGAGCTGAGTGACAGGTGAGCTTGCTCTGGAAATAAAGTGTGATAATATTCAGAAACCATTCCAGTGCCAGTGGACAGGCCACAAAACCCTGATTTGGAGTTAAGATATACATGATCACTAAGAAAGAGATTCAGCTCCCAGATGCAGTTGTCTGCACATGGGTATGTGCACATGATCAGAGGTCCTTAACTCAGGCAGGTGTCAACAGGGGCTCAGTTCAGTTGCCTACACATAGAGTGCTGTTTTGGGTGGTCTGGCTATCTATGGTGTTCTTGAAGATCTGGAGTCCTGTGTGACAACTCCATGTGGATACCTTGGATGCAGGAGAGCATCTTGGATGTCACCATAGGTGTACATGCAACTGATTTGAGCCCTGGAGGTCTTTCAGTGGAGTCTGGAGAGTAATTCAGTTAAAGTATCTACTGTGTGTGTGGACTTCAGCAGAGATGAACTCTGTTACTAGCTTAGACATCTAGCTTGCATATAGATGCAAACATTTAAACACCTACATTTAGGCTGGAATTTATATCCAGATCATAGACACCCATATTTGGAATACAAATGGATGAGTTTTAAGGACTTTGCTTTTCATAAGGTGAAGAGGTTTCTTTTATATTCCTCCTTTTCCCAGCTGTTCCCTCATCACTTGATTCTCCTCTTATTACAAGACCTTCAGTTGCTGTGTTTACTTTTTTTTTGTAGGTTCTCATGTAGTTATGGAATGTAACATATCAAGTGGCATAAATGGCTTGATTCCATTCTGGCAGGTTAATGATGAGGATGTTGATATCTTTGATAAAACCTACAGGGAACAGTTTTATGAGTAAGTATTTTTATACACTGAATGTGTAGTGCATATGTAGGTGAAGTAATCTGCAGTAATTTACAGTAAATTCACTATAAAGTAGACTACTGGTCAAATGCCACTAGTCATTGAAAGGTGGATTAGAAGTCTGTATCAAACACAGTATTTTCTTATTGCTTGGTTTTAAAAGAATAAAATTTTATTATAAATACTGTGTCTGATACAAATGGAATGAAGCAATCATGTAGATTTTTATAATGGTGTTGTGAAGTACAGTTTTGTAATGCTCGCTTATTCATGATTTCTTACATGATTTTTTTTTACTAGTACGTTAAAGCCTGTCCTCTATCATTAATACAGGTAGTATAGATTGTTCCAAAATAAAAAGTCACCCAGCTTATTTTATTTGTGGAAATGGTCCTTTTTAAAGTACAGACACAGCTGCTAATCCTCAAGAACATAAGGCAGAAACTCTTGTTGCAGGACATTTGGGTTCCAGTGTTTGACTGCCCTGAAGTTAAAAAGTGTTCAGGTGGAATTTCAGATGGGAAAGTGATTCAATTTGTGTTCATAGCCTCTTGTCCAGTCAGTAGGCACTACTGAAAAGAGCCTGGCTCCCTCTTCTCCACTCCTTCCTCCCATCAAGTATTCACACACATTGATGAGATCCATCCTCTACCCCTGAGCCTTCTCTTCTCCAGGCTGAGCAGTCCCTGCTCTCCTGTGTCATGGATGCTCCAATTCCTTATCTGTCACATCACTGCACATGACTTGCTCCAGCAAATCCATCTCCTGTATTATGCAGCCCAAAACCAGCCCCATTACTCCAGATGTGACCTCACCAGTGCTGAGCAGAGGTGAAGGATCATTTCCCTTAACCTGCTGGCAGTGTATTTCCTAATGCCGTCCAGGATGCCTGGGATCTGGTTATTCATCCTCATATGCAGGATTTTCATTTTGCTTTGAACTTTATGAGGTATTTTTTTATTTGTCCATCCTGTCAAGGTTCCTCTGGATGCTGGCTGTTGTAACAGACATCCCTTTGAGTTTTGTGTCACCTGCAAAAACTGCGAATGGTGCACTCTGTCCAACTCAGGGGAAAAAAAAACAACAAACCCAACCCAAAAAACCCCTAAAACAACTAAGTCCAGTATGTTTTTAGTTCATGAAATTGCTACAGGGGTATATTTATTGTGCTTCACTAGCTTCTTAGGTTTATACAGATAAAAAAATTAATGTTTTTGTGTCTTTGAATAGATAAATCTGTCTTCTATTCAGCATAGATATTCAGATATGTACAGATGTTTCCCTTTTACCTTGTTTAATGACAGAGAGGGGTTGCCTCATGGTCTTGCTGTATCTGGAACAAAATTTAACATTTCAAATGTGAAAGTAAAGGACTATGCTCATAAATTCTTTTGCCACTTCATATATGGTTCTCAACAATTTACAGCCTACATCAAATTGGAATACCCAGGTAAGAGATCTCTCGATAAAATTGCTATAATTGATTTACTTCTCAGTTTAGTTTGACAATGCCCTACTTAAAGCTGTGTGATGTACTTTTATACAAAATGGGCAGTGCATCTCAATACCTTTCTTTGTGAATTTTTTTATCACATTCTTAGCAAAATGAAAGAAAATGACACTTTTGATTTGCTTTGTCTTCTCTCATTCAGTATTTTAGGAATGAAAGTGGATATGAGCTCTAACTTGTTACTTGGCTGTAATTTCTTCATAAAGATTATCAGGGTAGGATTTACCCTCAGAAGTTCTTTAATGTATTGACTAAAAAGTGCAGTTTTGTTTTAAGGACAGTAAATGAGTAGGTTCATTGACAGGTCATTGAAGGGGCAGAGACAATGGAAGGCCAGTTGGTCTGGGGAGATTAGCAGGTCGGGAAATCACCTCCCCACCTTTGACTTCCTTGCTTTCTGACTGATTGTACAATAATTCTCACTCTACTGCTTTGCTGGGTTATATGTCAATATTTTATTTTGGTTTTTCAGCTGAAGAGCAGTCTCATTTACCATATTGTATTTTTTCTCTGAAAGATAAAGTAGGCTTATCAGATAACAGTAATAAACAGAAAGCATACATTAAACAGTTTGTCCTGTTCTTTCACTCCTGTTAGAACAAAAATATTCGAATGATTAAACAACTTTGTATAATCCTTGTCTTTTTCTGGTTCTAGTTTATAGTTGTACTTTGTTTTCTTTCTTATCCTGTGCTGCTGCAGCTCGAAACATTCAGGGATACTTAATTGGAGGAGGAGTTTCCTTGGTATTTTTAGTACTTTTTACTCTCTTTATCTACAAGATATTCAAGATTGATATCGTACTTTGGTATCGGGACTCCTGCCATCCTTTCTTGGGGAAAAAGGGTATGTTTATGTAACAGTGCTTAGTGTTGTTTTGAGTTTCCACCTTTACTTGTAAAGCAGTTTATTACTCTCATGGATCGTGATTGATCTTCCTTGGGGTTTTTGAAAGGATAATATTGTTTATAGGATGTTTAGAATTAGTTCAGATGACAAAAGCATCTAAAGGGGAAAAAGATCAGCAACTTTCCAGGAATCCAGAACTATCATTGCTTTTCCTGAAGACACACCCCAGTGGTTTGAATACTGTTCAGACATCAGTTTTTCAGATTACTTTTAATTACTGTTGTTACAGAAAGCAGTAATGCATTAGAATTGTTAAGTGGTTTTTATTTTCCATAGATGACACAGGAAAAATATAACTTTCTTTTGTTTTCTATTTAAAGACATAATTATTTTACTTTCTGCAAATTTTGCTTTTCTGGCATTCAAAAAAATGTTGATAGGAATGTTGTCTATGAGAGTATGCTGAAGTATGGATAATTTCCAAACATCTGAGAGGAGATACATGGCTAGAGAAACAGAAAGTATCTTCTACAGGTATTGATATTCTCTTAGATTTTCTTGGAAGTCTCTTAAATTAGGTCCTTCTGAAAAGTTTGATCCAAAATATCCAAAACAATTTGGATCTTGAAATTTGACACTTACTTTGTTTTTATTGTCATATCTAAGTGGTTGCTGTGGGTTGGAACTCCAGGTTGCAACACCACCTATGAATTACATGGCAACTGGAATTTTAAATATCAGTTTTACCACTGGGTTCACTGTTTTCCAGGTAATTCAATGATGACATTTTAAATTTAGTGTTCAAAAGAGAAAGTTGCAACTTAATTTTGCAGGTTTCTTTTGCCTATTCAGATTCAGCATTCTGAATTATAGAAGGCCTGATCCTACAAATATTTCAGGCTTTGTATAGTCATATATGCTTAGCTAATATATCGCAGTTAGGACTTAAAACAATGATTCATGTAAGGGAAAATCCCCCAGAGTTTAGAGATTTTGTTTGTTTGCCTGCTTGTTCTTATAACATCAGAATTCATTTTCATGGAAGTTCTATTGCTCACTCCTTAGTTTCAGATGAGAAGATCTATGATGCTTATGTTCTGTATCCAAAGAACAGAGAAAGCTGCTCGTATTCATCAGATATTTTTGCTCTGAAGTTACTGCCAGAGGTCTTAGAAAGACAGTGTGGCTATAACCTCTTCATACTTGGGAGAGATGATTTACCAGGAGAAGGTAAGTTAGCTGAAGACAAATTTGACTTGAATTTTCTTGTTGACCTGAGAATACAACTGAGAAGAAGCAGGCAGTCAGATGGGATTCTAAATATCTCTCATCATCAAATGAGCTTTTTTTTTTTTTTAATAACAGTTGAAGGATTTTAGTAGTGGTTTGAGAAGGAAGGGTTCCCTGAGAAGTAGAATCTAAAGTGCTGCTTAATTTTTCCAGTTTGAAAAAATGCAATAGTCTGTTCCCAGGATTTTGCCTGGAGTTTTTGTGTGGTATTTACCATATTTCACTGTTTGTGAGTTAACTGACTGGAATGCCATTGAAGGGTGGAATCTTTTTTTCTCTTCCACTTATACACTCAACTGGTTTTGTACATGTATCAGAACAGACTGTTTAAAGTAAAAAGGTCCTGTGGTTGTGAAACTTGGGGTTTTTTTTTTTGCATTTGTACCTATGATGGTAATAAAATGGCATTAGCAAGTTGATAGTTGGTAGCTCTTCTCTGTTTCTGGTAAAAAGGGCTATAGACATAGAATTTGATGGGGTCAGGTTGTGTTGCATTGGCCAGATCTCTGTGATTGGCTAACCCAAGAGCATGCTTGCATGCTCATATCCTTTCCCTATTTTGATGTAAAGTGTGTTGGCTTAAATATCAAATAGTTAATGAACCAGCTGCAGAATACTGGTAACAGGAAATAGAAATGTGCAACCTTAATTTTGCACAACTTTTTTCTCTACAGCTGTGATCAGTGTTGCTGATGAAAAAATCCGTCAAAGTAGGAGAGTGATAATTGTTTTAGTACCAGAGCCCTCCTGTTACAGCATTCTGGAAGATGAGTCTGAAAAGCAGCTAGCCATGCACAGTGCTCTTATCCAAGATGGCATTAAAGTAATTCTCATTGAACTTGAAAAAATACAAGATTATGCAACCATGCCAGAATCCATCAGATATATTAAGCAAAAGCATGGGGCTATCCGATGGAAAGGGGACTTCTCAGAAAGGTCCCACTCAGCAAGTACCAGATTTTGGAAGAAGGTGCGCTACCAGATGCCATCCAGAAAAAGTGGCTCTTTATCAGGTTTGCATTTGTTACCAAAAGACTTGAATTTGCCTTAAATAACAAATGAGAAATGACACTTAATGACTGATTCAGTTCACACAGTTGGTGATGGGTTGATTGGATGTCACATGTGTCTGTTTTGTGCAATCTCATCCAGATTTACTGGAGTGAAGGTATTACAGCTTCATCTACAGATGTGAATTGTTTTTACTTTTGGCTGGATCAACAGAACACTTTGAAATATCATCAGTAGGAAATGTAGGAAGTACACAAGTACTTTTCCAAGAGTGATTCTGTGAAATTCCCTTGTATTAAAAATGAAAGGACAAAAAACTTCAAAAAAATTGAAACCAATGAAGAATTTTTTTTTTCTACAGTTGAAGTTTCAATATGAAGGGAATTACACTAATTATGGTTGTGATATTATGTAACGTGCATGGCTGGTGCCAGTAAATATTTTTTTTTTTTAATCAAATGGCACAGAACTTTTCTTTGTTAGAAGTTTGTTATTTGCCTTGTTCAGTTGGCAGAAAGGTAAATCCCCCTGTGTTACTGCATCGGTGCGTTATCATCCAGGAGAAAAGGTAAGAGAGAATCCCAGCACTCCAAAAGTGCTGTTGAACCTGACAAAGCTTAAATACTCTTCCCTGATCTTTTTTACATTTGAAAGATCAATGCCATTTTTAGTCACTTGTCATATGCAGATGTTGTAGAAATTGTTTTGAGTCAAAGATTAATCTCCAGAGAACTTCTTCTTTCCACTTAAATAGCTTAATATATTTATTTACCCAAGTGGAACAATTGGTTAATGATACAGAATCTGTCCTGAGGGGTACAGGATTATTGACTTAATCGACCTTACTATAAGAACCGTGTCAAGGGGAGCAGAGAGAAAGAGAGAGAGAGAGAGAAAGAAAGAAAGAGAGAGAGAGAGAGAGATATGCCCTGTGTTACCCCATGCAGCTGCTGGCTTTTCTCCTTTCCCTCTGCTCTGATATGTAAGGAATCTGAGATGACTCTGTGCTGGAGGCTGCAGTCACGGCTTTCCAAACAAAAGGGAAAGGAAGTTGTGTAAAATGTTGACTCCTTTCTTTCATTTTAAAATTTATTATTAATAGTATTTTGTATGCTCCAAGTGTTAACTCTAAAGTTACGTTTGTCTTGTAGGCAGTGATGTAGTTGGCAATGATCAATTCTTTTTCTGGGGGAGGGAATTGATTTGATTGATTAAAAAAATTCATCACACCTCTTTAATGCTATGTTTATAGCTATTAATTTTATAGAAACAGGAGATGAGAGCCAAATTGCCCATATAATTTCAGTCTGTTCTTAAGTTATGCTTTTAGGTTGTGAGATCTTGTTGTATAGGGAAGCATCAGGAATTGACTGTTACTGCTGCTTGCAACTCTGAATTTCTGTGTCCTCATCAGCGTCTTTCTTGCAGCACCTTTTGCTCTCCTCCCATTCAAACTCCATCCTATACTTTCTCTTGCAGCTCCTTTATCTTGAAACAAGCAACTCGCTTTTGTGTCAAACTCCATCATTTTCCAAGCTCTGCTTGAAGGCTGTTGTTAAGACAGTAATAGGCAGAAATTTTCCCTCTGGTATCTCCACTTGTTTGTCTGAAAAAAAAAAAAATGCTCTCCAACCTTCAAAATTTATCTATTCATTTATACACTCCAGTGTTGGCTTTTCTTCTTTCATGGCTCAAACAATTTTCTTGTATCTCCATACTCAACCAAACAAAACTGTTCTGGTTGATAAGTGACAAGAACAGTGGAAGTAGGTTCTTCTCCTATCTAAATTACTTTGCTTTCCTCAGTGTGTTCTGGAAACCTGAAACAGTGCTTTTGAGAGACAGTGCTTTCTGAGCTTTGTGAGTTATGTGTGTGTTTGGCCAGAATGGAATATCTTCATTGCAAGAGGAAGGGTGGAAAGTGCATTTGAAATGTCAGACTAATTCAAACTGTTACAACACTGAAATGTTTTATTGATGAATTTTATGTATGTACAGACCTATGCAAATGCTCATAGTCTTTTCTCATTCTGTGTTTTAGTCACAAGAGAAGTGTCAGGGGAGGATCAGTCCAAGTCATGAAGTGCCATATTTACTTAGCTGTTCATGAAGTCTGCCTTTAAATATGGTGTGTGTTCAGTGGCAGTCTGTTGGTAGGCTCAAAGAGCCTTGAGAGCCATCTGAAGTTACTGAAAGCCATCTGAACAAGGTTAATTGTTAGAGTTCACATTGACAGAAGAATCAAATAGGACAGAAGCTGTATGGTTTGGCCACAAAACTCTTCTTTAAGAAGATCCCTGTATCAAATGTGAAGACCAGATGCTGGCATTATGGTATTTGTACTCTTGAGAACTAGGGTGTAACACTGACTTTGTGCTTTCACTTTGACAGCTCAGAGTATGCAGGCCAGCCAACTGAGTTCCAGCGACCTCAATCCTCCTAGTTCCTCCTGCTGATTGGAACAGATTGAAAGAACTGCTACTTGTTATCCCTAACTTTAGAAATGAAATGTTATTTTACTGAGCCAAAATAGTGTTTTTAAAAAAATATTTGTTCCTTTTCATGTATTTATACAAATGATGCTAAAGTTTTCATGTATGTTATGTAGAGGCACTTTGAGAAAGAGTCCATTTTAAAATTTAATAAAGGCACTACATATTTTTTTCATAGAGCACTGCTGTTTCTTTTGCCCTCATTTCTTCACTAAAGCATGTTGACAATGGCAAGCAGCAGTTGTGACTTAGTGGCTTAACAAGACTGCTATAATAGATCTTCATTCAGGCTGTTGCCAGTCAATCTGGCTGTGGTACAACACTAGCACAAACCACCTCATCCTAGGCAAACAGAGGCTGTGAGCTTGGCTCTGCTCTCTCTGATACTCTCCTTGCAGCACAGTGAAGCTAGAGCAGCTCCAAGGCTGCTGCATTGCTCTCTGAGACCAGCATGGTGCTCAACAGTGCCATACTGAGCAGCCTTCTGCTGCAGCTCCTCAGGAGCTGGGGAAATGGAGCTTTTGTATTTCTTGGTTGTTTGAATATACTAGGTTATTTTCTCTGCCCTTCTTTACTTTCTAAATTGCATTTTAAAAGGATACCTTAATTTTTTGTCCATATAAACCCAGAAATGTAGGTGATAAAGTGATAGTTCTCTTGGCTAGAATGGCTCTAGAAGCAAAGGTGGCTCAGTGCATGTGAAGAGCATCACTGAGTAGTTTTCCCACACACCTTGTCCTGATGGACTGCTCCAGCTCTGCAGGGCTTGTAGCAGGCTTCTCAGCACCTCGTGGGCAAAACCAGCAGTTAGCTATGATACACAAAGTGGGGGAAAAAATGTTTTCAGAGATGTTTTAATGTAAAAAGGATTGCTATTGTTACCAGCAAAATTACTTTCTGCAGGAGTGTTAATAGATTTTGAATTAAGTTATTTGTATTGTCTATGTTTTAATAATTAATTGTTATTGCATTTAGAAATTTAATCTGCCTAAAGACAAAGGGTTTCTTAGATTGAGAGGGGATCTTGTTCTGACTGATTGTGGGTCCCTAGAGGGCAGTCCTGGGCCACCCACTCTGAGGCAGCTGATGCTTCGGATATCCTTGGGCTAAAGGCAACAACGATTTAAACTTTATAGTAGGCTGGACAGTCTGTAGCAGCAACTTCAACATTTCTGAACAACACGTGGCAGCTGTGGTTTTTGAACAGACAGTGGATTAATCTTTACTGGACAACATGTGGCAACAACAAATTAAACTTCTAGGAAGAGGAAAAAAAGGAAGAAGGAAAGATAAGGAGATAGAGAGAAAAAAAATCTGAGTTAGCACCAAGAGTTCCAGCACTGTCTCTTGTCGGGTTCCTGTGGATGGTGAGTGCAGGGATGATGGGTTCATACCCTACCACTCTCTGTTTTGCTATTTATAAACCAATCCTTGCTCATGTGCATTTTGTTATTCTTGGAACTTTTTGGAGGGAGACTGGTGGGGGGGGGAGGGGTGGCTCTTATGGTTTCAAATCCCTTTCCCTGACTGGTGCAAGTGCATTGCTGTCTCAAACTTGTTTTTAGAAATAGTTACCCAAGATAAGCAAGTTGATCCCAGAAAAGCACTCTCCTGCCTTTTTTTTCAGCTGCACCTTATCTAGTTTGCTTGGTAATGTTCCTTTTCTTTTCTGACAAATTTTTGAGCCATTAACTCTTTCAGGTTTCAGTTTCTCACACTGATATGACTGTAAAAGGAGTGGAAGGAAGGAATTGCTTAATGAAAATCACATATGGTTGCTTGGGAAAATATAACATTTATATAAAAGTTATTAGTCAGTCTTCAGTCTTTTGTGTAAAAAAGTGATACAATTCCATGGATTTTTCAATAATTTCTTTATCTAAATCTGACTGTTTGATTTGATAATTCCCTGTGTTCATGAGGAATGTTGAATTGAAACAGCCAAGAATTTTGTTTTTCAATTATAGTAATCCTTTCTAAAATACCAAGTTGTAATATTATTACTAATACTTTGTTAATAGTTTTGTGTTTAGAAGCACATTCACTTTCAAATTCAGAGCCTAGGAACCCAGATATTACTCAGCTGCTCTTTAGCTGGTGCTTGTTCCAAACCTGTAACTATGGACCCGACGCCGAGTTCACAAATAGTCTATAAACTACAGGTCTGGTTGCATTCAGAAGAGACTGCTGGATTCATGAATAACAGGATTTATTGGCTACAACATCTGTTGCAGTGGTAAATGCATTAACTGCAGAAAAGCTGTCTATAGCACTAACAAGATGATTGCAATATCCTAGGTCAACACTCGGCATAGCTGAGGACCCAAGACTTACCAAAAGGTAGCCCTTCTGGGGAGGGCAAAGAAGACAAACCCATTAAGCTGTCCCTGCAGTTTTGTGTCAGATTATCATCCCCCCCAAGATATGAAACTGGGGTACATTTTATGCCTTATTAGCTACTATTTTGCAAAGTGCTGTGAAGCGGGGTTGCAGTCAACCTTACATTCATTATTGTCATATTTTACAGAGTATTTCTCCATAGAAGGTGTACTTGGTTTGTACAAAATTTTCCTGCGTACCAGGTAGAAGGATGAAACCTTCCACCTCAGTTCATGTTCCTCCCTAATGTCATGGCAACACAGGACCTCTATCTGGTTTCCATGATTACACTGTGGGTCCTCTGACATATTTAGCTTTGCATTATCTCACAGTGCTCTTGCCACCAGTTATTCTTCTAGCCAAATGATGTTGGTCATGAGTGGGAAGTGAAAGTCACTATCCCAGAACTTTTATCAACCCTTATCAGTTCTTGGATGGCAAGTGTGGGGAGTAGCGAGCAGGTTTCAGTATGTGGTGGTTGTGAATGTGGGCAGTCTGGATGCCCTCCTAGTACTGCATTGTACCTTCATTGCCTCAGGGGCAGCAGGAAAGCAAGTTCAGGCAGGTAAGTCTTCTGGGGATGAGCAGAAGTGTAAATAAAACTTTTGAGAGCTGTCTGTGACTCCAGTATTACAGGATGTTTTAGTTCTTTGTGGTGCTCTTGAGCCTAGCTGCATGGCACAGCTGTATCCTGACCCACACTGGGATGCCATGTGGATTCAAACCTCCTCTTTGGCTTTCCATGGAAGAAAACCCAATCTGCAAGCCAGGAGGGTGTCATGAGCATGCTCTTTAGCAGAGCCCCAGCATACAAATGGTCAGTGCTTTGAGAGGCTGAAACCCTGCAAACCCTTGATTAACACTGAGTTAAGGTTAATAGCCTTCATTTCCCATTCCACAAAGACTCAGTCTGTTTTCGTTTTTCAGTCCCTCTTTTCAACTCTTGCTTTATTCACCCAGAAACCCTCAATGTTGTTCCTTTCTTGAGCAATCTGTTCTGCCCAGACCACCAGTGTAAATAAAGTTACAGTATCAGTGTTACAGACTTTTTCCAACAAACCACTGCTATGACTATAAAAAAATAATAACAGAAATCAACTGGTTGTAAAAAAGTCTTCCCTAATGTTAGAGAAATGTTTTCAGTTTGATTTTTTTACATGCAACTGGAAAAGGCACCAGAAGTCTTGAAGCCATATCAATACCATGTTGGTCCTAAGAACAGATAATTGTTCAAACAGTGAAAAGTGATAGTGTTGGTGCTTGCTTGTTTCTGGCTTAAAAAGAAAATAATGGAAGGCTGGTAGCTGTATTGAGGTGTTAAACTAATCAGCAGATGAGGTAATAACCAGTCAAAATACTTATTTCTTCCTTTTTTATTAAGTGAGTAATTTCAATATTTTTCTACTGCATAGGTATTTCACAAGAAAGCTGTATCTTACTATAAAAAAATATTATTCAGGCATTCCTGTTCACAACAATGCTTCTTCCTTTTCTTCCCTTGTCCATAATAATTTTGTTAGATCTCTTAGGGATTTTTTCATTCAATGCTATATTCAAACATAACAGCCCAAACAAATAGAATGATATTTAAAAAAATAGTTATACTGGGTACAAATAACAAGAATTCATCTACAGACCTGTTTTTTTTTTTTATCTTCTCCATTAGCAAAACAGAATGTCACTGTATTGTCTGCTAGTGAAAATTCTAGGCTAGTGCTGTCCCACTTGTTTTGATAGATATTTTTAGACTAGTCCTTTTTTCTCAAATAAAATTTTGTATTTGCATGTTCAGGAGGAAAATGAGCTTATTTTTCCAAGAAATCATATTATTGAAATTAAACTTGGTAAGTACAGTGGAGCTTAAGGGGGAAATGCCAGAGAGGAGACATGTCTGATGGGGAGCATGCAAAAAGATTTCTGAGAGGAAATTTAGTATAGGCTGGCATCTGATAGAAACTTGTTTTAATGATGTACAGTGAAGTTCTCACAAAGACACTGGAGTAATTTCTTGACTAGTTTTAAATAATATAAAAACTCACTACAAATGGGAGATTTGACTGTCTCTGAATTGCCCAAAGAAGCCCTTTTAGGAAGTTAGAGACCTACATTTCTCTGTTTTGCATTTTCTTGAAAGTTGTGGTGATTGATGCAATACTTCCATTATGTCTTTCTTTACCGTTTCTCACTTAGCTCAAAGTTCTTGTGGTTAGTTGGTAGTAGGGTTCCTTGCACCAGAATTGTAAGTGTTTCATCTGTTACATAGCATTGAACCCTATCCTCTACCTGCAGAAAGGGGCTATATGCATGTGTAATTGCACAGATAAAGTGCATTATGCAATCCTAAGGCTGCTAAAAACATTTTAACAGAGTAATT
This sequence comes from Cinclus cinclus, assembly GCF_963662255.1. NCBI lineage: Eukaryota > Metazoa > Chordata > Aves > Passeriformes > Cinclidae > Cinclus > Cinclus cinclus. The sequence continues at coordinate 88,432,445 of NC_085047.1, forward strand.
GTGAAGACTTCCAGGAGACAACCTCATGGAGAATTTTGTTTGGTAATTTCCATGTTATCTTTTTACCATCTAAGCCCAAATGCTGCCTTCCAGTTCTTAGAGGACTTAATCTCAAACCTCCTGGGTACAGTTTTATGACAGTGAGTGTCACATGATTATAAATGCTTTTTTTCCCCTAGTCTGTGACTAAAAATTTGCTGTAGATACCTGTGCAATGTGTATATATAGCACCTAGGAGGCTTGAGCTTGGGAAACAGGATAGGAAGGGGCTGCCTCTGCCCTTTGGCTAACTGATTCATATCTCAGGTATCCAGTTATTTTGTTCTCTCTGTGTTACCACTCTTTGTCCTAACAAAGCAGTAAATTTTTCATTGGTATATACTGGATGTATTGTTTGTAGGCAGAAGTTGTAGTCGTAAGGCAGCATTTTCTATTTTTTATTTTATTTTATTTAAAAGATATACTGATGAATCATAGGAATCTTGACCATAATTCTCCTTAGACTGTGATTCAGGATGGCAAATTGTTACTTTGTGTTTAAAATTAAAGAAAATAAAATAGTGGTGTAATTTCTGAGTGCAGGAGGAGTAAATGGGTAAAAATCAGTATGAGCCAAGCTGTGGGGTCACGTACTTATTTTCTAACTACTGTGCCATTAGTAAAATATATAGGTAATCTTCCATTTTTTTGTACTGCTAGGACTGATGAAAACATTGACATGAAGGCTGAGGCTAATCCCCTGGCAAGTTCCCTCCATGGCAGTAACTACTGCCACACCTTGGCTTCTCCCTTTTCAAGCATCTGCTTCCTTCTTTTGCTAGGTGGCTTCCCAGTCAGCCCTGCAAATCTGGCTTTGCAGCGGATCTCAACTTTCTCTTCTCACCATGACAATTGGTTACCACAATGAAGGCAATAAGGATATTGAAACAAAACAACAGACTAATGTGATGCAACTAAACACTGCAACATTACTTTCATATTTTAAATTTCCAATTTTCCTGCCCTAGCTTAACTTCTCTAAATCAAAATTTTTGCATACCCTGCACATTTTAGTGTTCTTGAATATTTCTTCCTCAACAGAAAATTATTCTGCTCTCAAATCATGTATTACATACATGTTTTATGCAGCTCTAACCATATCTAAATGATTACTTGCAATTACATTTCTTGATATTTTTTATTCTTGTAGCTTTAAAAGATTTGTACATACAATGATAATCTTAATGTCTTCATTAAAGTTACCTTGTGCAACAAAGCTTGAAGTAGAAATGGTATAAAAAGTTACTTAAAGTGCTTTAAAACTCTGTTAAGTTTTGATTTGCCCTGCTCAGTTTCAGATGAGAAAGATACATGATGAATACATTTGGCAGCCACACCCAAAGAATATGATGGTTGCTATAAACCATAGTTTTGCCCTAAATACACTTGAGCTTATCTTAGAGACTTGGCATAACTATAGTCTCTTCTCATGTAGAAGGGATGATTTAGCAGGCACAGGTAAAACATGAGAAGACTGGAATCTGTAATAGCCTTAAAATAACCTAATAATTATATTTTCTTGTCATTGGTGCTTGTACTAAAAAAATCAGGGCAAGTATTGCCCTGATTTTTGCAGTTCAAGTGAGTTGGTGTGGAGGACCTGGTGACCACATATGGCATGTTTGAAAAGCTATCATTTCAGACTAACTGCTATCAGGCACTGTTGATAGGTTGCCCAGCTAGTTGAAGTTTATCTTCCAAGTTTTGCCTCATCTGAAAGGAATCTGTTTGATGGGCTCCAGGATTGTTTTGTGACATAAGTGTTCTCTTGATCCAAACAAAAAAGCTAATGCAGCCACATGCCCCAAGGAGATGATATATGCGAAAAGGGAGTTGTCAATACTGTAAATTGAGAAAGACAAGTGATCTTGAAAACTGGAACGAAACCACTGGATGACGTCTCAGGCAACTTCCATCCCATCCCTCCCTAAAAGAATGCTCTCACTCTGATTTTCTTCTAAGTGTAACTGAAAATGAATTATTTATCACAGGCACTGCGCTTCCTTCATTGGCTATATAATGTTTATCAAATAAAGAAAGCAGATGCCACCACCTGATGGAAAAAGGACTTCTGAATGATACCTTATTTACTATACACACTTTGGAGAAATGCTATACACCAAATGCTATCCTCAAGTCCAGTCTTAATTTGCAAAGAAGTAGCCTTATCTGGACTTCTCCTCAGCTGAAGAAAGGTATACCATGATCATCACTCCACTGCAATCCATTTTTGAAGATGGCACTGGTGGATGGATAGACCCCTCCTTGAGCTAATTATGACTACTTACTCTATCTTAGAGCTTTATCAGGCAAAATACATCTGAATGTTTGCATAGATTAAAAAAAAAAAAAGTAAACTTCCTCTGCACAGATCTGACCTGGAGGATATTTGGGTAACATTTTGCTTAGCATCACCTTCATTGGTGTATCTGCTGATTTCTGGTCTGCTTTGAAGTGTCCCTGGTGACCATACCAAATGTTCATGCAGACTAATGTCACTGGCACCTTCCTCAGACAACCCACTCCTCTGCTCTTCCCTGCAGTTTTTGTCTTAATGACTGCCATGGTCTGTGTATATTGGCTATTTCATGAAATTCAGCCATTTCAGCTTTACTACACTTTTTTTTTTTTCCACATGGTTCACAATCAGTGGTTCACATTCAATGAATAGTTAAATGATTGAATAATTCTGATTTTACCTGTCCATTTTGATGATACTTTAAAAAAATGTTCTATACCAGAAACCTTTTTACCGAAACCATTTTTTGACTTTTAGTAGTATTACAGTGAATATAGGAGAAAAAGCCCCATCACAACTGCATACAGCAGAACCTCTAGCATGTGTACCTCAAAAAGAATTCTTATGAAGTTTTTTTTTTTTTTTTTAAATCAGTGCTTCTAGGGCAATAATAGTAGAGATGTCACTTAATCAGATTCCAGTCACAGATGTTTTTGGGTTGTGTAAAATAATACAGAAACTAAAAATCTTGCATAATCTTGCATTGTTTGACCTAACACAAGGAGTTAATGAGAAATATTCCCAAAACTAAATATGGATAGAAGTGGTGACCAAAGAGAGACAAGCTGACTGCATAAATCCTGCTGTGTTTGCCAAGTCAGGCATGAATTAATTTTCTGTGTACCTCCCAACAGCTTTGGGTCTGGAAGTGTTGCAACGTGTCTCCACCTAGCACGGCATACCTTGCATTGATGGAAAACAGTTTATGCAGGCACAGCAGGGCATAATCTTTCATCTTAATTTATCTGCAGCTAGTGGGCAGGATGTTTGAACATGTTTCCATTTGGTAAACATAACAGTACCAGAACATGCAATGAAAGAAGTACCAGAAGCAGGATGAAAAGGGGTGGAAGGAACCAACATGTCTGGATTATTCTCCACAGTTTTTGCAGAATACTTGTAATTTGCTTAGTAAATGTTATGGTGTATTTTTAACAATAATGAGAACATCTACCTTGATAGTTCTATAGTCCATGATTGCTGCTTGCTGTGTGAGGAATGTAAGAAAGAGCTTTCCTCTAACTTAATATTTATTTTAGTAGTTAGTCAACAAGTAAGCAGCAATGCAGCATTAAAACTGCCCGCATTTTATTTGGTGCTTAACAAAATAGTTTGAGGAACTTCTGCTTTGTAAAACTCTGTCTCTAGCTGTGGTGTGAAACAGAGAACTAAGAATCAGTGGAGAACATACTGTTCCCAGAACAGCCACAAGTTAAGTAATCTCTGTAAAATATCGTGACTACTTAGTAGCTGTTAAGTTTGTAGAGAAAGACTTAGGGGCGAAATGAGACTAACCTGTATGTTCAAGTTTCCACATAGCTCAGTGACAGTCTGGGTAAGTCAGACCAAGCAGCCAAAACAGCCTACTGAATAAGCAAATAAATCAGCTGATGTCCACGAGATGCTCCTGCCAACAGCCTCCACGGAGTCTTGAAGGGCTCTTCCAGTGACACGGTCTCTTCAACTAGGGAGGTTTGCAGCTGTTCGTACTTTAAAACAAACAAACAAACATCACCTCAGATCTCGCAATCTTTCCTTGGAGGATTTCCTGGGGCCGAGGCTGAGCCCAGCCCGCCGCAGAGAGGGGCTGGGGTGCTGCTCACTTTGTTTTTCAGAGTTTGCCTTTAACCAGCACCGCTTACCTGAGCCGGGGCGCGGGGGCGCGGGGGGTGGCCCTGCCCTGCCCCGGGGACACCCCGCCATCCCGGGGTCACCCCACCGTCCCGGGGTCACCCCACCGTCCCGAGGACACCCCGCCATCCCGGGGTCACCCCACCGTCCCGGGGTCACCCCACCGTCCCGGGGTCACCCCACCGTCCCGAGGACACCCCGCCATCCCGGGGTCACCCCACCGTCCCGAGGACACCCCACCGTCCCGGGGTCACCCCACCGTCCCGAGGACACCCCACCGTCCCGAGGACACCCCACCGTCCCGGGGTCACCCCACCGTCCCGAGGACACCCCACCGTCCCGGGGTCACCCCACCGTCCCGGGGTCACCCCACCGTCCCGAGGACACCCCACCGTCCCGAGGACACCCCACCGTCCCGGGGTCACCCCACCGTCCCGAGGACACCCCACCGTCCCGGGGTCACCCCACCGTCCCGGGGTCACCCCACCATCCCGAGGACACCCCACCGTCCCGGGGTCACCCTTGCTGGCCGGGGCGGGCGGGGGAAGGCGAGGCGTCGCTGGGAGGAGCCGCCCGTGCCGCGGTCCCTCGGCTGCCGGGGCTCCCCCGAGGAGCAGGTAGGGATTCCCCGGGCCTTGGCCCGGCCGCAGGGAGCCCTGGGCGTGCCGGGGGCTCAGGGTCCGGGGGTGGCCGGGGCCGGGCAGGTGCGGCCGGGAGCGCGGCTCCAGCGGCAGGGCGGGCGGCCTCAGCCGGGCCGGGACCATCCGAGAGGGAGATCCCTAGAGCCGCCGCACCGATGGTCGCACTTTGCTCCGACGCCTCGCTTTTGGGGGTGGGAGGTGGCTCGGTCCGAGGTAGCGTCTGCTGGGGACAGTTCGGGAGCAGGGGTGAGACTCGGGCAAAGCGTCAGCCCTGACCGCGCTCGGTTCTTGGCAGAACGCGGGCGAGCGCCCGTTCTTGGCGCTGAGCCGGGCGGGTCCCCCTGCGCCGCCCAGCAGCCGCAGCCCCAGCCCCTTCCAAGGAAACGCTTCCAGGAATACGTCGCAATTCGGATGAAGAATATTGGGAAATTATTTCCTGCCGTACCCGCTGAGGGATGCCAGCGTTTCACAGAAGCACGGTTATCGCGATAGTCGCGGTGCTGCCACTGCATCCTGACGGAGCTAACTCATCTCTTCCATACTGACCCGGTATGTCCAGTGGAGGAGTGAATATATGTATTTGCTGTCATCGCTTTTTTCATGGTCAAAAGTGAGACACTTCATTAATCTCTCTGGAAGAGGCGCGGTGTTCCTTTCAGTTAATGTGAACATTTAAGGTAATATTAATCTGTATATCTTTCTATTTACCTATAGATACATGCATTTTTTATTATTTAAAATGTTCCTAGGCTTATATACCAGAAATAGTGTGATACTCTGACTTTCTGTTGGTTCTCTCAGTTTTGAGGACTGTTGCATGTTTGAATCAGTTTGTGCTTCTGAATTGGAGATTCGGATGAACCTGCCACGAGTTTGCCAGAATCAGTGAAAACTGTGACCCTTCGAAGTTTTGAGGACACTTCTTTTTTCAGTTGAGTAGATCCACTTTGAAAGGACTAAAAAGCAGATGAAAAGGTGGTTATGCCAATTTAATGAGAAATTTTAATGACAGTTATGCCTACATGCGGTCACCAATGCTGTAATTGTAATTCAGGTGCGTCTATCATTGAAGACCTCTTCCAGACAGTTTATGTTTGTTTTTTGGTTTTGTTTTGTTTTGTTTTTTGTTTGTTCTTTTTTGGGTTTTTTTGGGGGGGGCAGTTGTTTGTAATTTTTTTTAAACTGCAATTGATAAAGATATTTCCTTTCAGGGTGAAACTTTATGGACATGGCTTCGCATACCTGATTTTTTTTTTCCATTTTAGAAATGGAAATCTGGGCAAAGATAACTAGAGCTGAAGTCTGTTGTGAATGATAAAGATCCACAGGTCGATTGAGTGCTCAAGATGTGGACAGAATGGCTGGGAAAAGGGAGAGATTTAGCTGTTTATCATGGCAGAATGTGGTAGGAAAAACATTTGCAATTGGTTCTGCAGCTGTATGAATGTTATTTTCATCCCTATTTATGTGACTGCATGCACAGAGAAGAGCCTAATTTTGCTGTTGTGTCTACCTTCCTTAGAAATGGAAATTCTTCACCATGAAAAGTGAGAGATGAGGGAGTCTCCTCAAAGCAATGTGTATGGTTTTACACAAGGCTGCATATATGTTTGAAAGTCTTCTATGTTGACAAAAGAGCAAATTATAAATTTAGATTGAAAGAATGTTGAAATTATAGAAAAGCAGAATCCTGAAAGACTTTGTTTCAGGATGTGGTAAAATACTACTTCTGTATTTTCTGTATGCTACTATCTGCTGAATCTACTGTTGGGGCAAAAAACTTCTTGAGAGAGCTCTTGTGAGACAGAGCACTAGAGCAAGGTAGTGTTGTAGAAAAGAGTTTGTGAAAAAGCAGTGATTCATAGAAGTCATAAAGAAAATACCTGCTCATAAGTGGAGTCTGTTCAGTCCTGTTTTATCTTTAAATTCTATCTGTAACAATATTGTCCCCTTTTTTAAATTAAAAATTATAGATTTTTGGTAGTTACTGTGCATCACAAATAATGGAAAAAGTAGTTTTGTGCAAACACCTATAACCTACCTCCCGAGATGTTAATGTTTTGTGTATTTCTTCAGTCAGTATTCTTTCAGGGGCTTGTCCCATCTTAGAGCTAGGCAAGAAAAGACCTGCCTGGTAATTTGAGTGGAAATTTGCAAGGAGGGAGGAGGAAAGAGAAGGGGAAGAAGGGAAGCAGGCATAGCAAGAAGCAGTATGGATGACTCAAGGCATGGCACGCTTCTGAGTCAGCCAGTGAAGTAAGACACAAGCAGCTGGAAGTGTCATCTTCGACTCTTGTTGAAAATGGTGATCAGCTTAATGGTTCTCACGACGGAATGGGGTTTTCCTGCTCATACTTCAGTTGGAATTAGTTGCATTTGTCCTCTCACTGTGCTGTAAAACACTGTGGTAGGCTGAATAGAAAAAAAACCACCAAAAAACAGTAAAGAAGGTCAAGTTGAGGAACAGCTTACCAGCGGCATGCAATAAGAGATCCTTCTCCAAACATGTTAGGGATCAGAGGACTGCTAAAGAGTCCTGACAACCATTCTTAAATATATAAATAAGCATGCAAAAGATAAATGCCTAGATTTTAGGTGAAGAAACATGACTACTAGAGCCCCAAACAACTCTTCTGCTCAGCATGTATTTTGATGATCTAGACAGAAGAATCTGTTTCAGTGGCAGTATTTGCCAACGATACAAAACTATTCAGGCTAGAACATGGAGGTGTAAATTGCAAAGAATGGCACAAATATGTCACAGTAGTAAGTGACTAAAAAATGGTAAATAGTAAGGAAGAAAATTGTTGTAGAGAAATCTAAAGAAAACTTAAAATAAAGACATATGGCTAAAATCCGAACATCTTGTTCTCAACCGCTGACTGAGTTTGCCTGATTCATAGCACCCAATGATGAGATCTTGAAATTTTACTAGATAAACTCATGGAAATCTCAGATCAATACACAGTAATACTCAAAGAACAAAGATAGGATTAGAAATAATTAGGGAAAAAAACAGTAATAGTCTTTGTTTTTAAGTCCATAGTGTACTAAGGTTTTGAAGACTGTATGCAAGTTCTGTCCTGTCCTCCCCATCTCAGACGGGTTGTAGCATTACTGGATGCAGTACAGAAGTGGGTGGCAAAAAAGGTCAGAATTATGAAATCAGATTCCATCTAAGGGAGAGTTAGAGAATCTGTAATTTTACCTTGGGAAAGCAAGAAGTGGGACGGAATGTGCTGGAGATGTAAAAAACCAAGCGCTTGACAAGCTGAAATAGGAGGTGTTCACTCTTTTTTTTTTTTTTTTATTTATTTTTAATTCTGGTGTAATAATTAGGAGCTGTCAGGTAAAACAGGCAGGTAACAGGCTCAAAACAAGTCAAAGACAATTCCTCTATTTCATGTGTCCTCTATTAACTGTGTAATTCCTGTATTAATCATGTAATGCATTAATCATGTAATGCAAATGTTTACTTTAAACAGTGGAAGTTCATGTTGGAAACCACTAATTGAAAGTTTTATTTTTATTTCTGCAGGGGAAAAATGACAGCAAAAACACTGTTTTCGTGTAACATTACAACAGCATTTTTGTCTTTAATTATTGCAAGTAAGTCTATTTGTGGCTATGGAAAGTTTTGTTCTGGAATTTCTTTTTTTTTTCCCACAAGTAATAATAACTTTCTGTGAAAATGTTGTTAATAGTGAAATTTACATGCATGGCTATGAGTTCTTTTAAATAGTCCCAAGAGCAGGAACCTATAAAACATAATATGTGGTATTTTATGTACTAGCTTATCACAGAATCATTTACGTTGGAAAGGATCTCTTCACATGTAAGCTTACAGGGTCACGATTTTGAAAATCTCTGCAAATGGAGACTCCATAACATCTTTGGGCATCTCGTCTCACTGTTTGTTCACCATTACAATAAAAAAAAAAGTATTTTCTTGTGTTCAGATACAATGTTTTATTTTCAATTTATGGTCATTGCCTGTTGCCCTGCGAGTGGGTAATGCTGGCAAAAGCCTGTCACTTTGTTCTTCATTCTCTCCCATCAGGTATTTACACACCTTGATAAGATCCACCCACACACTCCTCTCCAGGCTGAGCAGTTCCTGCTCTTTCATCCTCTACTCAAGTTGAGAGGTGCTCCACTCCTTTCACTCCCTTAATCTTTTTTTGTTTTTTTGCCATGAGGGAGCATGATCAGTTTGTAGGACAAACCAGTAGGACCCCAGTGTTCTCTGCAGATCTTCTTTCCAGCTGAGTGGTCTTCAGAAGGTGCTGGCATCTCTTACAGTGTTTTAGAATATTAGCATTAAGTGGCAGAAAAAGGTTATCAGTTCCTGTGGCCACAGCATTTCATAATCATCAGAGTTGTTATGGGGCATTCAACACAGACACCTGAGTAATTCAGTGTTTGGATAAATAATTTGGAAGAGATCTATGGTGAGGTGATGAGAGTGGTAGATGACACAAAATTATTCTTCAGTGGTTATAACTGATGTTTGTGCTGCAGAGGATGTCTGGATATCATAGTTTAGTGGTAAAATGTCAGTAAAATCAGGTGGCTGTGAAGGTGTGAAAGGGTCATGCATGTATAGCAGAAGCAAGTATGCTGTATGTGTGTGATGTGAGCATTAATTAATTAATTAATAACCACTTGGGAAAATGCTGCTTTGATATCTCTGGATGCTCTCTGGAATCATTAACTCTGTCATCAGTGGTGACCCGAAAACCAGAATTTTTGGAAAGCATCAGAGCAGAAAACAGAAAGCCTCATTATTCTACTCTTTAACCCCACAGTGACTGTGTGCCAGTTGAACTCTGCAGTTCTGGTCATTCCATCTCAGAAAGATGGTATCAGAAGAGGTGGAGAGATGAGTGACAATGTTGTGTGATATGGGATGGCTTCCATATGAGAAGTCTAAATGAAGGAGGACTCTGAGGTAAAGAAGCAGGAGCAAGATGGGATGAAGGACTATAAAAATGTAAACACCATAGAATAGGCAGATGAGAGGAAGTTTACCATTTCTCCTAACAAGAAATGCATGATACTCGGAGAATTTATAAAAGCCGGTGAATGGTTTTTCATTGCAGAATGTAAGAGGAAAGGAAGGGACAGCAGAGTAGTATTGTATTGTGGCCTCCTCTGTGCTGCACATTTGGCACTGATAGTTATCAGAGACAGGATTTTGGGCTAAACAGAACTTGCATGACTCTGTGGAAATTCTTATATAATAACAAAGCAAGGAAGTTTCAATAAATATGTTACTGACTTGGGAATGTGATCATGGTGTCCAGAGTTGGTGCCTTTTTTGTCAAATTACAAAAAAACCAAAAACCCAAAAAAACCCCAACAAACAAACAAACAAACAAAAAACCCCAAACTTAGTGTTGCTCTTTTCCTGCATAAGTTTGTGTTAGAAGTAAATAAAATGAGCTCATTGGTGATTGTAATGATTCCTCCCTAAATGTTCATAAAATGAAGGGTGAGTTGTAATTCCTGTAGCAAACTTAGTATTTGTACAACACAATTTTTAAATTCAGTTTTCTCTTAGGACATTTAGGTATCAAAACCATAGTCTGTCTTGAAGGATTACTTTGACTACAGTTAAGAGAAGTTAAAAAATGAAGACATTAAATGTGAAAATCGTGAGTAAGTGTGTGTTTGTCTACATGCCCATGAAACTGACTGGAGAAGCACAAGTACTTTAGTAATTTGCATCTGAAATAAAAAATGGCAAGTTGCTGCAAACAAGGACATTCTACTGAGTGTAAAGATTGCATTCAAAAATCATAATTTCATTTTAGTGGCATAATTATTCCTGTAAGCTACCGAGTAGTAGTCTCAGATGTAAAGATAAGGGTTTGAAATTGTACTTTTAGTAGTTGACTTGAGAACGGAGGTGAAAACTCTAATCAGATTTGTAAATATGATCAGGAAATAAGTTCAGTATATTCTTGTAGAGTGTTTGAGTTTTTATTTAATGTTTATCTCTTTCCTTTAGAGAAATGTGAAGCCTATGATGTGATGTTGAAGCAAAGTCTTGTGCCTAATGGGCAGCCTCTTGCTATTAAATGTTCACTGGAAAAGAGTTTGAAAAGTGGAGACTACAACTTAACATGGTATAAAGTTGGTAACCAGAAAGCTGTGCCTAGAGACAAACTGTCTAGAGTTCATCAGCAGAAGGATTTAATTTGGTTTCTTCCTGCAATGTTAGAAGATTCTGGAGATTATGAATGTGTCATAAGGTGAAAGTTAAAAAAAATTGTATTTTTACAGAAATGAGTTACAAAGTGAGTTACACACCTTTTAGAAAGCAAGTAAAATTTTGAGACTAAGAGAAATACTAATGACGAAAATGGAATGCATCTATAAAAACTAGCTTTAGTTTGGGGAAATTAAGTCTAGTTTTGGGGTTTTTTCCTTGCAGGCAAAAATAAACATTTTTTTCTTCTCTTTCTTCTCCAAAAAGAATACCATACATTTTTGACCTGGGAACTATGCTAAATATGTTAATTTATTTGTGTTCTATTAATTGCAGGAATTTGACAAGCTGCAAGAAAATGTGTACAAAAGTAACAGTTTTTGAGAGGATTGATGGTTTATGCTTACATGAAAGATTTGCTGTAGAGGAGGTGATATTCACTTCATCTTCTGCAAAGGTTGTGTGTCCCCACTTGGACTTTTTCAGGAAAGAGAAGAATATTCACCCTGTTCGTTGGTATAAGGTGAGAACATAGTGTTTTGTTCTGTCTTACAGCTGTCCATTATTTGTAATAAAAATAAGTGATCTTTGAGAATTGGAGCAGAAGAACTGAAGATTTACTGTACGTTGGAGAAAAAGTGCTTTTAAAACAAATTGGAAGAGGATTAAGACATTCTGTCTTTTGAAGGTGTTCTTGATTATCAGGGCAGAAATTCAGGTGAGGTGTAGGAGTGATGCTGACCTGTGTTCCCACCAAGGTGTCTGCTCACCTGCCAGGGAAACATGGCCTTGTGTGGGAACAGATTTACTTTGGCATGTCCCTTAGGTGTTCAATACTGTATTATTCCATTATTCTATTTCATATTCACACTCTCTTAAAGTCTCTTTCTGTTACAAGAATGTAGTGTTTTCTGCCAGGCTCATGCAGTCCGTATGGTACCAGTAGTATGGAGGCTTCTTTAAAAAGGAAGTGTAATTATTGGGTGATGCTTCATTGATGAATACTTTTGCAAATACCGGCAACCCAAATTTTACTTTCTTATTTCTCTAATATCAAAAGTTGTTTTCCAAAGGGAATAAACTGGGATATCTTTAAATTAAAATCTCAGCTGAAGGGAAGCGTGCATTTCTCTATATTCCACTGCTCTCACTCTTTCTCAGCCTCTGCAGGGTGTCCATCCTTGTGCTGTGGTCCATTGAAACTTCAGATTGTATCAAAGAGGAGCAAACCATGGAAATACAGAGATACATGAACTAACAGTTCTCTACACACTTTTAGGACTGCCAGATACTGGAAGGAAAAAGGTTTGCCCTTTCAAACAGTGACCTTATAATATTTGATGTGACTGTACATGATCAAGGAAACTATACATGTGAAACAATGTATACCTACAACGGGAAACAATATAACATTTCACGAGACATCAGTCTGATTGTAGAATGTAAGTATTTCACTGTGTTTGTTTTCATAGCAACTCCACATTTCTGTTGCGAATTTCTAAAGACTAAAGTGGAAGGACCTAATTCGTGGATGGACATGCTCAGGACTACTTTTTTTTCACCTAAATGTGCAGTAATAACTACCTGAGATATGGTACTTTCAGTATTGAGAGATATTTTGCTATAAAATAGCTGACAACCTTGCCTTTAGTGCAAGGCATGTTTTTAGGTTGTACTTGCATAATACAGCATAAAACAGACTACAGCTACTCCTGGTTTTCTGAAAAGCACTTTTTTTCCATTTTACTTAGTGACCCCACCGAAAAAGCCTCCAGAAATAAGTTACCCAAGAAACAACTCAATTGAAGTGGAACTCGGTAAGTACTTTTCTCTAGAGAAAATATGATTTTGTATCCTAGTTAAAATGTATTCTCAAGGAGTGTCCTATCCTATGTTTTCTTGGTTTTTCTTTTCAAAAAAAAGCTAGTTCAACGACCAGATTGGTTTCTGTCTGTTGATCTCCCAAAGGAAGAATGAGGGATGAGGGGGAAAGAAACAAGGGATGTTGCTTATAAAGTCCTAAATAGATTTCTCAGATGCAAGGAAAATTGTAAGAACCCAAGTGATTATCTATCAGATCTGTTGCTTTCCAGCACTCTGGAAGTGATTCTAAGAGCAGGTGCATCTCTAATCTGCTGGCAAAGTGATGCCCCAAGGGGAGCATCTTCTTCCTGGATTCAGCTTCTTCCATTCTACCATTCTCTTTTTGGACCTGCAGATCACTGAGAATATAGACCCTCTGTTAGAGAAACTTTTCTGAAAGGGTTTAGTATCATCCTTAACTGGTGTGCATGTGTGAATCTGTGAACAGGATTGTATAGACTTTAATTTGGTTTTGGAAATTAACTCTTTACTTTGTAACAAAATTTTACAGGCTCACAGGTTACTGTGGATTGCAATACAACAGGTGCTGATGGGTATGAGGTGTACTGGACAGGCAACGGTGTGTATATTGATGTATTTTATATGAGCAGAATCTTTTCAAGTTCCTATGAGTAAGTATATTTTCAAATTAGAAAATACTGTGTTAGCAACCAAAGAGCAACTTTCTCCCTTTGACATTAAAATATTTAGCAACATTTTTCCGTTGCTTAACATAGCATTCTTAAAAACTCTAATGCTTGCCTTCTCCAACTGACTTCCTCCTTTGAAACAGAAGCTTGAAACATAGTAGGCACATGGGCTTCACAGGTGATTGTATGTTTCTTGCTCATTGTAAAAAATCAGTCTGAGTTTCCAATGCTGGGAAAAGGTGTTTTGTTAAAGTCCCATAGTTGTAATGCAGTTTCTTTTGGGCAAAGTCTGGCCTGGCAGAGACCTCTTTTGGTCGGATCAGGCATGTTCAGGTGCACAGTCCTCAGACTGTCTTTTTCTTCTGTGTTCCACATCTGCCTCTTTGAAAGGTTGCAAGAGGGCAAATCTCTGCTATACAGGAAAAATTGAGATTGCTAGGTTTAAGAGCATTAAGTTAGAGAAATTTAACTGAGATCAGCTGAGGAATTAATGAAAGACTTTATTGAGGGCATTTGGACTGAAGCTGAGGGCTCAGAAGAGAAAAGGGAGAGATGAGCTGGGTTTTGGGACAACTTGGGCTGAGGAAAGCGTGTGAAGGGCAAGTGGGAGACAAGATGATGGTGAAAAGCAGGTTAAATGGAATTAGAATAAGAGAAATTATGTCTGACTGGGAAAACCAAAACAAATTGGATCAAGAGGCAATCTGAAATTTTCTTAGACTTTGCAACTTTTAAACTAAAAATTTCAGGGCTTTTTTGTTAGCCCTTATGTTGATGCTGTGAATAAAAAAAAAAATGAGATAATTTTTGTAAATTCTGGAGCACCATCTAGTACCAAAAAGCCAACGAAGAAAAGAGAATGGTGTTTGCAAAGTAAGAATATAGCAGCAAGAAATAAGGTTTCATCATAAAACAAAGGGAGAAATTAAATGCTGAATTATTTGGGTGCTCACCAAGAGAAAACACTATGTAAAAGTAATACATTATACTGTCATAAAGAATTGTAGTGCCTAAAACAATCAGACCATAATGCAGAGATGCATGGTCACTGAGTTGGTATTACAAAAGCAATGTTATTTTTTGTACTTCCTAGCACTTACATGGTCACTTACATTGATCACTTGCACTAGTGATGTTGGTTCATTCATTCCCTGAATGTCATACCCTATTGTAAAATAGCTATGTCTATCTGCTCTCACAGGGATTAGAAAGCCCATAACAAGTGTTTGTTGAGGTTCATAAAGCACATTTTTGAGCTTCCAACTACAGAAACCTTACATTCTTTTGGAGAAACACAGCTGCAGATGATGTTTTGATGTCCTGATGCTTTCCAATGCATATGATAAATGTCAGTAGAGGAGAGGGCTGGCTCTCTGGGTTTCTTACACATTATGTAATTGTTCATGTCTTGTGAAATGTGGTTGACATTTGCAGAAGAAAACAACCACTGTTGTGCTGCAGGTGTTGAGAGATGAAACCATTCCTGAAAGGGCTGTGGTTTTATGGTTTTGTTTGTCACCTTTTGGACAGGGGAGAAACTTCTTATGATGGGCGCCCTATGCATTCCGTGAAGCTAATAATTTCAGAAGTGAGCAGTGAAGATTATGAACAGCCTTTTGTATGTCAAGCTTCAAATGCCTTTGGGCAAGTTGCATCCTACATTATATTAAAACACAGAGGTAAGAAATACTGGGTTTTTTTAGGCCTGTGATTATCTGTACTTCCCAAGAAGGTGTTTTGATACCAAATTCTCATGTACCATGTTGAAAGAAAACAGGTGTATTACAGGCTGCAGTATGCATGTGCCTGTGCCTAGGGAAAAAATCACTATAGCATTGTGTTTATCATTATTAAAAATACAAGGCAAGTAGGAATGAAAAATGTAATATTCAAATATGTATTGAAATTCTGTGAAAGATCAGATATGGACAAATTCAACAGTTAAAAAGAATTTCTTACATTTTTGTGCAGTTCCTGACATACGAAGATGGCTGACTGGAGGGCTTGTCTCTTTGTTAATTTTAACATTTATTACTTTAATAATCTACAAGATTTTCAAGATTGATTTGGTGCTTTGGTACCGTAATTCTGTCTGTGCCCTTACAAGTAAGGAAGGTATGTGAGTGTGACCAGGTATGTAAGTGTAATTAGGCTACTGATTTTTTTCACTTGCCATTACTTCTGAGAAATAATGGGATTATTTCGTACAATGTACGTAGAACATCTGTAAGGAATTTTCAGATATGCACAAAGATATTTTGTGCAGGATTTTCTCAGTCCTATGGATAAAAGATATAGTTATACTTGAAGTAATAAAAGCTGCGTAATATTAAAGGTAATCGTAGTGAGATAGGCCAAAAGAGCTATAGGTTATTCCAAAATCAGCATGTTGCTTTTTGTTTTTCTGTAGTTTCTTTACATGTACAATTATGGTCACTCTGATGATGAACAATAGGTGTCAGCAGAGCTACATCCTGTAAACTGCATGTTTAAAGACGTGCACTAAATATTTTGAAAATCAGACTCATTTGTCAGAGATTAATTTTGTTGGTTTGCTTTTTAATTTCTCAATTTCTCTCTGTTACCCTTGCTTTCCTTCTAAATCATGTCAGTTATGATGTTGTCATATCAAAGAGAAAATTTGCTGCTAGTTCTGTGTTCTGAGATTCTGCTAATGTGTTTTAGTTTAATGCACTGTAGGCAAATATATTGGACAGGTGTGAAAAATTTGAAATAAGCACAACATCATAGATATATTTCATGTCAGTTCTCAGAATTAGACTGTCTGAAGTTCCCCATGGCTTGAAAGTGAATGGATTACATACATTAAGTTAGTTAATGTTTACTTATGTCTGTCCTAAATGTTTTCATGGAAAAGTAATTTCAACTCCTGGTCAACAATTCAGTTTTACTATAGTACTGTAATAGGGCTCTAATTAAAAGGGAAAAACCAATCAAAGTTTTCAACTTGTGGAGTTAGAGCTGATTTTGGCTTGGCTCTTTCAGTCCTGCTTGCTATGCAGCCTTAACTCTTAAAACCTCAGAAGCCTTCTGGCCTTTTCTTTTACCCATGAAAAGCCCTCCCAGGATTATTACAAGAAAGAATTGCCATTTTCCCACCTTCTCTTGTGGTTAGTGAGAAGTGGAGATAACTCCTGTTGGGTTTCTTCCAGGAGAGGTGGTGAAGAAAGTCCTGTGACAAGGGTACTTCCTCAGTGTCCTGGCACCTCTGGGGTTGGGAGCTCCTTCCTGCAGGTCCCAGGTCCTGCATCCTGCTCATTTGGTGACTCCTCCACACCCAAGATGGGAAAGGAAGTCAGATTCTGTGGCTGATCATCTTTATTTTTATTCATAAGAGTGTTTTACTTCTGTGAGGTGATTTTGTCAGATGGGTGAAATCAGCCACCCATTGCTGTTTCTAAATAGTCCAAGAAAGAAACTTTGCCATGAAGGCATTTTTCTGAGTTTTAATAGAAATAAAGAATTCTTTTAAAATAGAAATGTTTGTGTTTGTTTTAGATGGGAAAATCTACGATGCGTATGTCCTGTACACAAAAAGCCATGAAGGCAGAAGTATCTGTTGTCTGGAAACCTTTGTTCGTAGGATACTCCCAGATGTTTTAGAAAAACAATGTGGATATAACCTTTTCATATTAGGAAGGGATGATTTACCAGGAGAAGGTATGCTTTAATTAACAGAGGTGACAGGTTGCCTTTTGATGCATTGTTCTCAGGTTATAAGTTTATTTATGCAATTAAAACCCACATTTTTGGAAAAGAAAGCTGTATTTCTTTAGTGTTAATGGATAATTTTCCCAATGCAATTTTTTTCTTTCTTTTTCTTACTGAAGATTCTGTTCTGGTGTTACGAGGGTATGTGCTTTCTTAGTGATGAACAAATGAGGACTTCATAGCATTAATCATACTGTTGAGTTTTTTTGAAGATATCTTCTCCTGAGGGCTGAAGAAAAGAGTTTTATTATAAATTATGTCATGCAATGGATCATGAATCATGAATCATAAATCATGACTGGCCGTGTGAAGATCTTAAAGCAACCACTGCTCTGAGCTAGCTACAGCTGCACATTTGCAATTTTAAAATAAAGAACTATTTTACACCAGTTGTAAAGTTTCTGTGCAGACTTTGATTGTTCCTTATCACTTACAGCTGTGGTCAGTGTTGCTGATGAAACTCTGCAGCAAAGCAGAAGACTGATGATTATTTTGGGATCAGAAACATCTAGGTGCTGCCTGTTTGAAGACTCCTCTGAGCAGCAACTAGCTATGTATAATGCTCTCATCCGTGATGGGATTCAAGTGATTCTCATAGAAATGGGTGAAATACAGGACTACACAAGCCTGCCAGAATCAATCAGATACATTAAGCAAAAACACGGAGCTATTCAATGGAAAGGGGACTTCTTGGAGAAATCTTGTTCAGCAAACACAAGATTCTGGAAAAATGTGCGCTATCACATGCCATCCAGGAAAAAGGTATCTTACTCTGAAGTGCATTTGTTGCCCCTAACTTCAAACAGTTCTACAGCAAAGGGAAGCTAAGAAACACTTATTTAAATAATACTAAGAAGGTAGTTCTTAAATGGGATGTTTCTTGCACAGTATTTATACTGCAAAGTAGATGTTTTCTTTGAGGAGTAGAAGCTTATCTCTTCCATAAATTTCACCCTAAAATAAAAAACTGTGCAACTTTATTTCTGCTGCAGGTTTTGGATAGTGTGTTAGTCTCCATCAAATATTATGAGTAAACACGGTGATGGTGATAGGTTATTAAGTAGCCATCGTCCACATAAGTGCTGTATGAAGAAACAGCTGTGAAGTCCATTTTTAAAAAATCAAAACTGCAGTTGATAAATTAAAAGTCTGTTTCTGTCATCAGTGTTTTGCTAGTCATTCGGTTCCAAATCTTGCCTCTCCGTGACTGACTTCCTTTTTGGTGCAAGAATCTGCTCTGTGCAAGCTTTGCCTCCTGAGCAGCAGACCTTACCCTTGCTTCTTGAAAGGTTTGGGGAAACACATGACGTAGCAGGTATATTTAAAACTCATCACAACACTAAACGTGTTTCTGCTGAACAGTTGGTACCAAATGTGTTCAGCAAAAGGAAGGGAATGAAATCTGTGGATTTTTAGACTGTTGAACAATTCTGTGGTATCTGGTTTATGTTTTCTTTTTAAACTTAGTCTCTTGTAATGCTTAGGAAACTGAAAATAGTTAATATTTCTTGAGAACAGGAAGCTTTCTAGACTGTGCTGCTACTCTGGAAATGAGAAGTTCTCGTGCTGTGTCTTAGCTGTGCTAACTGCATGCAAGAAAGTCACTGGGAATCTATCAAAGAATTGTACTTGGGATGGATAACCTGAAGAGTGGAAAAAGGCCAGTTCTGAATCATGACCAATTCTAATGGCAGGAAATGGTATCTCATCTACTTGTGAAAGAAGAAGTTAGAGGTGTGTGGCTATATCAGGCTGCTTGAGAGTAGCTTGGTGTTTCTGGACTCCAGTCCACTTTTTGTGTGCATCACTGTGAGAAATGACATGCTGCTTCCTTTTCAAGGTGGTCTGAAGCAGCAGGAGTTTTCATGCTTCAGCCCTGAGGAACGTCATATGAATGCAAATACAAATTTTTCTTGGTTTTTAAAGATTATTTTCTGAAGTTACATAGGTTCTAACATCATGATTATTGCCAGGATAGCATCTATCATGGAATTCCTTTCAGTTGGTTCTCAGAGGTATGTATATCTAGAATGTATTCTTCATTGTGTATTGATGGGAGAGAAAGCAGAATCTAGGAGTGGAGATATATAATCAAAGGCAAAGATTTCCAATAGCATTATTGTACCTTTTTTTCTTTGTAAAGGTGTAGTAAATACTCCTTAGGATCAGTGTCTCCTTCTCCTGGCTGTGGCGTTCACAACTGTGTAATTTTTCACAGCATTCACTGACTAGAGGCTTGTTCTGAGGTGTCACCAGGAACACCGGGAACAGGATAGATCCATCAGACGAGGTACTATTGTCCTAGTAGATGCTGAATCTGTGTTCTTTGGAAATGCATAGTATTTAGGCTGGAACCTTTCAAAAATAAATGTAGGGACTTAGAGAATTCAGATAATCCTATTTGTCAAATTTTTACATTGACTTAGCTTGCTCAAAAAATATTTTAAATAAGTTTCTTTCCTTCCTTTTTAAAATTTATGTTTAAAAACAGAACCTTCTTATTTTCCATGTAGAAGGAGAAAAATAATAAGGAAAAGGTATTGAAACTGTGGTAGATTTTTCAGTTTCCTTATTTCATATGCTTTGAAATAAAAAAAAAAAAAAACAACAACAAACTAATGACTAGGACTTGCAGTACTACATAAAGGTAAATTGATTTGCAATTTGTGCTGGTATTTTTTTTTTTCTTCTGTGAATGTGCTGTTACGGTTTCTGGTTGCTTTTTTTCATAGTTCTTTTTTGGATGTTTGCCACAGTATTCAAGAAAATAATTTCCCCATTTCTCCACTAAATGGGACTCCTAATGACTCTTAAGTGAAGACAAATGATTGTGAGTCAGCATTGATTTACCTGATACTTTTTTTCAAACAGCCACATTTAGTATGATTATTTTGTATCCTTGTATAAAAGTGAGTGTGGGAGATAGGTTTTGGTTATCAAGGTTGATTGTTAACTAGCTACTTCAATGACATGAGATGGCTTATCCTTATATTAGGGGGCTTAATTTTGAAGCTGAATTTTGTCTCTCTCTCCTTGGAAACTGTTTTTTGCGTCACATAGGAAAGCACAATAATTTTTTTTGGTAATACAATAAAATAAGTCCCATAGAGACAGATGTGCTGGTTGCTCTTTATTAAAAAAAAAAAAAAAATCAAATCCCAGCAACTCCACAAATTATTTGTAGGCAAGAGGTTTTGCCCTGAAAACTTGGCAGATTCAGAAGGAAAAGGCAAATGCAGTGTAATCAGTGGAAGAGTATTTGTTCAGCAGTTTTGTAGTAAATATAGTCCAGTTTATTGTTTATACTGACTGAGAGCAAAGTCTAAATGCTATGTGGCATCAGATACATTGAAAGCATTCTCTGCACCATTTATAGCTTTTCAGCCATAACTACATATTTATTCTGTTGGCTTGCTCCTGTCTTATTTAATTGGTACTCCAGATTGCACTGTCCTTTCCTTGCCTTGTGATTAACTTATCTGAATTTGCTAATTCCATTGCATCTTTCTATCCATACTGTGATGCTGGTGCTTTCTCTGAGACTTCTTTCATGATTTTTTCATGATCATATCCTGCTTTCTTATGTCTGTGATAATAGCACTGAGGTGGGGCCTGTTTCATGTTCTAATGTGATCATCTGGTTTAATCCCAGCCAGCAGCCAAGCCCCACACAGTAACTCACTTCCCCACCAGTGGGACTGGGGAGAGACTCAGAAGGGTAAAAGCCAGAAAACTTGTAGGTTAAAATGAAGACAGTTTAATAGGGAAAGCAAATGCCACACACACGAACAAAAAAAACATGGAATTAATTAATTGCTTTCTCATAGGCAGGCAGGTGTTCAACCATTTCCAGGAGAGAAGGGCCCCATCATGCACTATGGTTGCTTGGGAAGATAAACACCATCATGCCAAATGTCCCCTTATTCTTCTTTCTTCCCCCCCACTTTATATACTGAGCACAGTGTCATCTGATCTGGAATATCCTTCGGGTTTGTTTTGGTCACCTGTCCCATCTGTGTCTCCTCCTAACTTCCCATGCAAAACCAGCACAGCATGTATGACTGTATTAATTCATGGATAGAGGTTTATTTGATTGGGAAAATTGTGCTGTGAGCTCAGAATGAGTTGTTAGGATCTGGTAGAGTAATGCAGTAGCCCCAGACAGGACAGTCCTGACTGACTTTCGGGTTTTAGTTTGTTTCTTTTGTTTTCTTCTGGGTTTTCTTGGGCTTTTGTTTTTCTTTAAATTTACTGCTGTATTGCATCCTAGAAGCTAGAACAGTCCAAGAGCTATTTTACAATTTCCCTTTATCTTGGTGCCTTGAGTTTCTGCTTGAGAGGTATGCCTATTCTGCCTTTTGTTCAAACACTGTGGTAGCTCAAGTGACTGCTTCCTTTCATAGCTGCAGTTAGCTGGAAGGTGAAGCAGATGGGATACAGTTAATACTTAGAACATCTGTGCTAAGGAGAGACCTTTTTTCTAGAGGTACCAAGGAAGTATTATGTTGTAGAGCTTTGGAATATATGTAAATAAAATCAGTGTCTAGCAGCTTTCCTTCAGGGTATTTCCTGAAGGTCTCAGGTTTAGTCAGAGATGCTACAACTCATGAGCACAGGAGCAGTATCATTTCCTCCTCTCATCTTTATACTCATTATTGTCAAGAGTAAAGGCAAAGCACACCACTTGCTGTTCAAGTTTATTCTCTTTTAATTTAGGATAATATTAACCAGTACTCAGTGTGTTTGTTGAGACAAACTGAAGGTTAGAAAACTAAAAGGCAGCTAGAATAGTAGTAGTAGAAGCATTTGCTTCCTCTGCCCACTCTTAAGATTGCTTCCAATGTTAAAAATGATTGAAAAAAAGGAGTCTGATGTCTGCTGGGCATCAGGGGGCACAGTTGAAATGTACAGCTTGTGCACCTGGGACACTGTGACATTGCAGCTGGAGCTAGAGCCTTGCTTGGCAGTGCTTATCAGGGGTTACTGACTCACCCTGAAGAAAGGTAGAAAGGTCACCAAGTCATTAAAGGTGAATTTTTTTCTCCAATAAGTTGATTTTAAATTGCTGCTCTAGATCAGGTGACTTAGATGTGTAAATATCTCTGGTTCATTTCTGCTGCCAGCCACTCATTTGATCTTGCCCTAGTTTTTTTTATTTTTTTTTCTTGAGCATAGCAGTGGCTGTAGTAGGAGGGGGATTTTGAACTAACTCTCATTAGCTTTTTTTTTCTTTCTTTTTGATAAAATACTTTCCCTGGTGGGCTTTATTTCTGTTGGCAGTTATTAAAATCCATGTTGTCTCTTTCCTTTATCTCACTGGCTATATGCATCAATGGAGTGCTTCCTTTTCCTGCATTATCTATGGTAACACACCCCAGTGCTGCTTCGTCTCTACTGGAGAGTTAGTATTTTGCACTTTATTTATCTAATGTCCACTGGAAAATGTGAAAGGAGACAGTCCTTAAGAAGCCATTTTTTTTTTTTGTCTTTGAACACATTGTTTCTAATATCCACACTATTTGTTTGTTTTCTGGTGTTTTTTCTTTCCAAATATACATAACATAACTATTTCTTCTGTGCCATGGAATTGGGGGATTTGGAAAGAAATTCA
Source organism: Cinclus cinclus (assembly GCF_963662255.1). NCBI lineage: Eukaryota > Metazoa > Chordata > Aves > Passeriformes > Cinclidae > Cinclus > Cinclus cinclus. The sequence continues at coordinate 88,455,345 of NC_085047.1, forward strand.
AGCTATCTACTTTTTTCTGACCTTTCATTCCTAGGGAAGCACACCCAGACTGTATCAACTAGATTTGTACTTTCAATGTAAGGTGTGAAAAAACTACATAATTTCAAGTGGAGCATAGCAAAAATGACAGGACAATTACATCTTTAGGACCATGAGATCAGGGTCAATTGGTCAGAGCTTGGTGCTAATAAAGCCAAGGTTGCACGTTTTATCCTCATATGGGCCATTCACTTCAGAGTTAGACTTGATGATGCTTGTGGGTCTCTTCCAACTCAGAATATTCCATGTTTCTGTTTAAAGACCCTACTGAGAGGTAAAGGAGTTTATAAAATCTCCTGAAATGGTGAATAAGCAGAGTATTTGGGAATTACAAAAAATAACATTAATCTGTCCCTTTAAAATAGAAAAAAAACCTTGGCAGTTAACTCCCCTACATATTGCCTCCAGGAACAAACAGGGAGAAAGCTAAAGAGCTGTCTGGACAGGGACACTCACAGTGGGAAAAAACTTGTGTGCCATATGTCCCCCTTCCATCTGTGTATGCTCTCTTCTGGGTCGTGACATCTGGTTCTGCTTGATATCTGGCTCTGATTCCTGTTTTTAAAAAGTAAATGGGACTTAATTCTCCTCAGAGACTGAAGAGAATAGACCACATGCTGACTTTCAAAAGAAAAGCCAAGTTTTTCATAAAAATATGTCTCCTCATCCTAGATCTGAATGGCTTGGTACACGTATGCATTTAAACGAGCCAAAGATGTGCCAGCACCGTCTGCTGTCACTTTTAAAAAGCTGCTAACTTTGGCATGTTTGACATTATTGGAGGGTTGGGCCATAAAGTTAGTTGGGTGACTAAATTAGAAGATGAATTGGCTTATTATTAAGGAAAGGATCACGTCCAATAGAACAGAGGATGGGAAAAGATTGGGTGTTCCAGGGTGAGGGTTGGTGAGCCATAGAAGCTGGCTGTGGGGATCCTGAAGCCCCTGGAGCTGTGAGACACACTGGCCTTGTGCCGTGCAATGCCTCCACCTAGTGATGTCTTAGACTGAAGCTCTCCCCTTCCAATAAAAGCCACACTGTTTACTTGAGATCGTAATGAACTTCTGCTGCTAATAATGCCAAGCCACAGTATTAAAGAAAAAAAAGCACACCAAGAGGGAGTAAAAAAAAAAGAAGATACTTTGACAAATGCTGTTCTGAATTACATGGTAATTATTATTTTTAGTGACTTTCCTGTCCTTTGTAAGAACTGGCAGGGAATTTAGTGGAAAATGAGAGTTTTGGCCTTTGAGTCTGTGCAACTGTTAATCCAGAGCCTCAGAGCTGATTGGGAAGTAGTAGAGCTCTGTAGAGCTGTGTTTCTTAATCTGCCTCCAGCATATGTTAATTGGCTCTAATTGAGCAACTCTTAGCATTGGCTATTCCAAGAAGAAGACTAGGATTGGAGACCACTTCATCTGGCACCTGCATTCCAGCAGATCTGCTGTGCATATTGGTTGGAGGATAATTACTGGCCATGTGCTACCCAGGCAACTGAGAGTTCTAGAATTTGCTTTACGGAGTGATAGATGAGGAGTTTGTGCCTAATTTAATTATCTAGTCCCCTAAGCTGGGAACAAATGGATCCAAGAGTTACATGGGGAGAAAAAAAATTTTTTTGAGTCTTGGATGCTGAATTGTTTATAGAAAACCAGAGACCAAATGGACAGTAGGCCCCCTGGAGTCCTTGAAGAAGAATTGCCTCAAGGCTGCTGTCAGAGAGGAGCAGTCAGTGCATCATGAAGATCATCTGAAATGGAATGTCACAGCATTCTTGGGCATCAGAAAATACTGGCTGCCTGAAGGGACCATTCCTAATCCTTGCCTTGGATAGTGTGCTCAGATCCCAAGAGACCTTGCAAACTTTTTTTTTCCTAGTGATACATAGTTCTTTTCTTTTTTTACCCCATAGTTAATAATCTACAGCCACAGGGTCTGGAAATTGAAGAGAATTTGCAAAATAGAAGTGATCAGGAGGTTTCAAAGTCTATCTAGGACCTTTGTCTGTTAAAATGTTGTCATTATTGTTGTTGTTAATATTGATACCAATAATAAGTTCTCCCAAATCAAAAATCCTGACATGGTTATGGCTCAGGCAAAATGATTCTGAATTTCAGATCTAATGGTAAAGATGTGACTGCAGAAAGTGCTTAACGCAGTTAGCACAAGAAGGTTGGGGCAGTGTGGTTCATAATTCAATAACTCTCAGCAGTAGTTGATTTTGTAGTCAGCACTCAGATGGTAATTCTTAAAGCTTTGTAGTAGTATATCCATTAAGATACATGAAGGACCCCTGATGACTGAAGGGTTCCCAGTGCAGCCCCAGACATGCTCCTTGTGCAGACCCTCAAAAATGCAGGGCTGCCAATACTGAAATTTTCTGTCCCAGCTATGGGAGGCTGTGAGCAGTCACTGGTATCTTGGGATAGATAAGAGTTACAGAAGAGAAGGGCTTAGTGAGTTTGGTGAGGCTTCAGGAATCTGAGTCAGGTCACGCATTTATTTCCCTTCTTCATTTTATCTATCTTTCTTGAAACCCACCAAAAAAGGTGGCCTCTAGCTGGCCTCATACTCAGCATCACACAGCTGTGTCTCTCAGAAAAACAACCACCTTACTCATATGTCTTGTAAATTACAACAGCTCCTAGCTGGAATTGGGCTAGAGCGCTTGAGACATTTCTCTGAAGGAGGTGAATAATACAGGGTGGTGGCTATTTCCATTTCTAGAGTACATGGATATTATCAGATGGTCTTCCATAGGAACTGAAATGAGAATTCTTGGTCACATCGTAATGGGAGTTAAATCAAAGTACACATTTTGCAAAGGAAAACATGTCATTTTGAAAAATAGCCACATTACTTCTTCGGAAGGTAAATCTCAACTGAGTAAGGTGTTAATTAAAAAAAAAAATCTTGTAATGCTTTACAAAAATTTGACCTGGACCTGTCAGCATTATTGAAGTCTTTGTGGCCTGACCTGGCAAAGAAGGGAGGAGGAGAGGAGAAATCAAGACAGCAGCACCATACATAGTTACTGATTATGATCATGTGTTGCATTTTGAGCTACTTGTGGGACACATGAAGCAGGAAAGTGCCATTTTATCTTTGTACCCACTTCTCTCTAACCACAAATGTGCTGAATATGGACATATTCATTGCTCCCTTGAAGATAACTCAAATCAGCCTGATGATCTTTAGATTTCCTGAGTGGGGGCACCTTCTGGATCACCATGTTCCTTTTACAAGCCCCTGTGCAGTGGAAATTCCCTTGCCTTAGATGCGGAGTGGATTTTTTTCTTCCACTGAAAGCTCCTGGTCTGGTGTCAGCAAAGTATTTTCCAGCAGAGAGTGCAGAGGTGAGCCTTTTGAGGTGAGCTGTGGCAGGAGTGGTTTTTGACCTACACTGAAAAGCTGCACCTATATTTCATAAAGGAGTGCAGGACATAGCCACCTGCAGGTGATGATAAATTCCTAAGTGGGGAAACCAAGGCTTTTGTTGTGTAATGAAATTTGGTTACAGATGCTGTGAGTCCCCATGTTCCTCCAGCTAGGGCTGTGTAAGGGCTGGAGGGAGATGTATCAGCTGCAATAACTGCAGCTGACCTATTCCTCGGGCCAAGAGCTGTCTCACAGCCAAGGGACACAGTTTACTCCAAGGGCTGATGGGAAAAACAGAGGAACAACAAACACTGGAGAAAAGCATGAGAAATGCTCTGCAGAGTCAGGCCAGCAGCTAACCCAGCCAGGCATTCTGTCTCCGGCCATGGCGAAAGGAGTTGCTGAAAATCAGACTGGTATCTCAGCAGCTGCCCCGAGCTGCTGGGCTGGCTCTCACATTTGAAGCTCCACTGAAACCTAGGGATGAGGGTAGGCATTCTGGTGTCTGAACCCTGATGCTTCTTTACTATTTTGCTTATTCTTCCCCTCGGTAGCAGCAAACAGAACCCCAGGGGAAAGCTGCTGGGTTTTGCATAGCTTGTTTGGCCTATGTTGCTCCAGTCTTTCGTAGCGTTTTGTCACTGCTGTAGCAATAGGTCTTGAATGAAATCACATATTTACATGAAATGCTTTGATTATGCTTACCCAGCAAATATTTAGACTTGGGTGTTGCGAAGGATAAGGATTTGACAGGAAGGTCTCACAGATATGTATGTTAGATGTTTGAATGTAGAATCTGATTTGGATACAATAAACAGCATTTTAAAGAGCCAGTCTGGAGTCCCACATCCCTCATTTTGGGTCTTACACTTGGGCATGCTGTTGACTTTCTCTCTGGAGGGTGAAAAAGAGGTTTTGGTTCTTCCTGCAAAGTCTATTGCTATTGATGGGAAAGAAGGTCCCTGGGGTGAAGTGTCAGAACCCAAACTCTGTTCCGTAAACCTTGAAAACCATAGTTTGTTTCCATTCAGATATAATAATTAATTGGTTTGTTGTTATTGCATAACACAAATAACCACATCCCCAACAGAAAAACAGAAGTGCTCTTTCATTATTAAGGTTACTTGCCACCCTGCGGGCTATTTAAACAATCAATTTTCCTTTGAAGTAAACATCATTCTTCATTGGTTCTCAGTTAGCAAACACTCATGCAGGAGGATTTATGAGTCATTATGATAGTGCAGCCAGATATCAGGACATTTGTGACACTCTTTTGCTGTTCTTCTGGTGTGGTTTGGCAGGGGCTTATTCCCTGTCCTCACTAGTTTGGACTGTCCTTCTCTCTGTGTTCCACTCAAGACTATCCTTTCTATTGTGCCAGCAGAGCTGCCTGTCGAAGAAACTTGCCCAAGAACCAAAACAGCTGAAAAATGACTGTACTTTTGTTGCTCCTCTTGGCCAGTTAGTTCTTAGGCAGACTTGGTCTCTGAACTCTCTGCCATTTAAAAGCACACAATATTTTTTCCCAGCTCTGGAGAGTCAGGGAAGGTAAGGGTGGATGTTTAGGGTGGTGTGAGATACAGTGCTCCTAAAGCACAGATTTGACAGGGCTGAGCAGCTGTTTGATGGCCTGTGTGGCTACACATTCCCAGAACTCAAGTGTGATCCTTTGGAGACCCTTCTGTGGATTGCAGTGCCATGCCAGGAACATATTGAGATAATGTCTCTCTTCTTTGGCCACATATTTGGGTTTTAAGGATTTTTCTCTATGCATTGCATCTGATGGACTTTGAGCTGCCATGGTCAAGTGGCAAGTAAAACATTGTATCCCACATTAAGAAGCCTAGTGTGACAGAGCAGCTTCTGATGAGGGGTGTTTTATGCAATCTGCACAATTTTTCTCATGGCTTTTTGCCCATTCCTATCAGTTCTGGCCATCCAGCACATTAGAGAGAAAACTGTGCCTTTTCTTTATTTTAAGAAAAGAGATAGCAGCAGTGTGTAACTCCTTGACAGAGGACACTGCACAGATAGGAAGTCCACATGGGTTCCTGCAGAGACCAGCCTTTGAATGGGAATAAATAGGCAAAATATTAACAAGGTAACATTCCTGGTGGTGAGAGCTTTTGAAGGCTAGGGCAGTACTGAGGTAGGGTTACAGTGTATGCTGGATATTATTTTACTCTTTGTTTGTATTAATAGTCCATACTTTAGAAGAAATACTGAGTTAGATGGTCTGAAGCAGCACAGCTGTTGTCATATTTCTATGATTTGAGCTATGAAAGCAATACAAAAATGCAAGGATGGGGTTATTCCATCAAAATTTGCTGCCTGTTTGCAAGCATTCTTTTTAATGTGTGTGTGTGTGTGTGTGTGTGTGTGTGTGTGTGTTTGTTGATAGCATAATTTATAAATGGCAAGTATTGGAAGGAATAATCTTGTCTGAATTTTAGATCATCAAATTGCTTTTTATCCTTCTATAAATTTGACATTTTGCCATGATTTCAGTAATTCCAACTAGATGTTTCTTGTTTCAAGATCTGGTATTTCCATTGTTTATTGCAGTAAATTTATTTGTCTTTTCAAGATTTAATGGACCATCAGAAGGGGCTAAGTGAAAATCACCTTGAAATATCTTGCAAACACAGGTTCTATTTTTGTCATCACTATTCTATTGTCTTAGGCTTTGGAACATAAATATTTATTTTGTCTTGATGCAGATGATACTTTTACTGCTTCCCATTGGACTTTACATTTTGACTTAAACTTCTGGGTTCTTCATCCTTCTCATTAATTTACTCAGAATTTCAGTCATGAGATGTTAACTCCTTCTTTCCAGACACTGTTTGACTCAAATGATCAAACCAGAAGAAATGGGTACAATATTTTTAATAGGAAGACTAACTCAAAGACTTCAGTATCTCCCACTTATTTTTTTAAGATTATATAATGTAGTAATTGATTTACAGTTATGTTTTCTTCATTGGTGTGTTAACCAGAGGGTTGCTGTTCTACTTATGACTACTTTTAAACTGTATCTTTCCAGCTTTTAGCATATGAATTCATAGAAGAAGTGTGCTAGTGATGTAGAGAGATTAAATCAATTTTCTGGTTATATTTTTTTGAGGGCCTGCCATTTCTGCTGAACTCTTAAAATTCAAACTGTGGCTATCCAAAGGTCAGATCTAACACTTGAGGTTTTTCTGGGGCAGAGAGCCAGTTTGACAGAAACATTATACTGACTTACCAGTATTGATAAACTTTGTGATAACAGTAGGAGGAGAGTCTGTGGAAAGACTCTCCACACAAGTGCTCTTATTCAGTAAATTTGTGGTTGTCTAAAAAAACTAGTATATATTAATTTGCATGAACACAGTACTGCTTCTGTGATATCCTGTGGAGTTAGAAAAGTCAGTGCCTATGGACAATTTCTTTGCATGAATTTAGGCATACCCACAATTCCCAAAGGGAGGGGGTTGGTCCAATCTGGTTAGAAGCAGAAGGTGAGGACCTCTAAGAAATTCAGAAGGAGTTCTACTTTCTTATTTGGCTACTCTTGATTAGTCCTTACTGTTGAATTTAGAGATAACTAATGGGTAATGCTTACTTCCACCCTCAGTCATGATCTAAGCTGGCCATCTGTCTTCTGAGAATAGATGTTAACAGAGCAGAAACAGCTCTGGTGATACAAAAAATCTGAATGCATGCTGCACCCCCGCTCAGTTCTTCATTCTCATCCTGGCTTTGTGGTTAGAGCAGTCATTAGGAAACTGAAGAAGAATGCCCTGAAGAAGAATGTGCTCCCCCAGCTTCTCCTAGGACACTTTCTGCTTCTACTGAAATACCTGGGTGAACTTGTACCTGGTGGTACAGTTTTGCTTGGTGAAAGCAGATGTGTGAGGGCTCAACGTGCTTAAAAGGAGTCTGAGCCTCGGAATATGAATTTCTTATTCATGTCCATCCCTTAAATGGCTAGAGCCAAATTCACTCTTGGCTGTTCTCTGTTTTCCTTATGATTTAATTTATAAGTTGCAAACAAGTAGCATCCAAGTTTCAGGATACAGGATGGAGTATTCTTCCTCAGATGTAAAAGCCCTTATAGACCTTAGAAGTCTTTTGGTTTCCAGTTAATTTTCTGGCTGAAAGCATTGTGGGCTTTGTGGATTGTTCTCAGTTTGAGTTGTAAATAACTTTACTTTTATGAATCTTATTACTGTCTGGGTGTGCAGTGTCCAACCTAGTCAACTCCACGTCACTCACGTGTCCTGTCACATCCACAGCAGTGTGGGAATGTCTGCATGGAGGTTGCTGAGGCAGTACGGAGCACCCTTAGCTTGGCCTAGCCTATGATCAATGTGTTACCTAGCTCAATAATGTCACCTGAGGATGTCAGGATGTGTTTAAGATACAAGAGCCTCAAGATCCTCACTGAACTAATCAGTGCTCCAGACAGAGGGTGTGGCCCTCCCTTGTGCAATTATCTGAACAGAACATTCAGGGTTTCCTGTGCTTGCTTGGGAGTGCAATACACAGTGCACACTTTGGAATCAAGTGTATGTGAGGGCTTACCTGCCATGTCAGTCTTTGCAGGATGAATATTCACTGAACTCATATGCATTTTTAATATTTCTTTCAGAATTTCTATTAGTTACTTCTACATCAGAGACGTTTATGTATCCTGAGAGATACCAGCATGTCCACATCAGGTGATAGAACAAAGTATACTTGAGTTTTCTTTCTTTTACACTTTTTCAGCTGTAAATAGAAAGGAGGTGAAATATGGTTTCTCCTTCATGCTGAGGTATAGTTTCTACAGCAGTGGAGGGACCCAGAAGTGCCCAAATCTGCACACTTGCTCCCCAAATTCTCCACGTCAATGCAAACGGAGTCTGCAGTTGAGATGGTGGCCCTGTCAAGCTATGTGATATGTCTGTAGCCTAGATCTTGCCTCTGAAAAACAATACTTCCTTCATATCTCACTGGCAATTTGAGCACAAGGCAGGTTTCATTTCCTTTTTCCATGAGCCATGGTGTTAAGTGACCAGCTAGGAAAGCCCAGAAGGTGAAGCAATGCCCAGTGAGGCAATGCCTGTAATAGAAAACTATGGCTCTAGAGAAGTGCTGGTGAGCAGAGCACCCACAGGCCCTAATGTCCAGCCTAGGTGAGTGAGCTGAGGTTTCAACAGAGCTATATGGTGCTATGGGACTTAAGTGGCTACTAAGAAATACCAAGGAAGAGACTGCCAGAAAGCCTGTCTCCCAAAAGGGTTTTGATACAGTACTAAAACTGGGATTTGGAATGGGAAACTGCCTGTTAGCATTAAATATTAGGTTTCTTTGCTTAGAAATGCAAAATCTTGCCACTTCACATTTATTCTCAGGCTCAAAATCCATCAGCTTAATTGTCCCCTCTCTGGAGAAGCCTTTTTTGTATATATCTGCATTACTCTGTATTTCTGAGTCACAAAGAATGGAAATTTGTTGTTGTGAGCCTTTTTTTTTTCCTAGAAGGTTTTTCTGCTCCAAAGTAAGAACATGGGGGAGGAAAGGAGCAAACCCTTCCCAAAAGCACAACTCGAGACCTTAGAGGAGCACATCTGCAGACTCTGCAGGAATTCCAGGTTTCATGGAAAAAAACTTCCTCTTTTGGCTCTTAGCAGTTGGCTCTTAAATGCAATTCTTGTAAGATGAAATTAAATAACTGACAAAAACAAAAAAGGAATTTAAATTCAAGTGAGAGTTGCCTACACATTTGCATTTCTTCTGTTTCCCTGTTTATGTAAGAAAACATGAACTGTCATACCAGCTTGCACAGCTTCTCCCACCAACCATCCCCCGGCCTTTATGCTATTGCTAACCAAAAGCAGAAGCCATCAATAATGAATGAAGAAGAAGTTCTGCCAGTGTCAACGATGGGGGATGGACATCCTCAGTTTAAAGCAGCTTTTCCAACAGCACTTTAAATGTTGATCAGTGTGCCTCTCCTTGAGTCATGCCTCTTGAAACCAGTTGTGCATTTACTTTACTAACAGCTTCACATGGCAATTAGGTTTGGGGTTTTCTTATGGGAATGAGTAGTGTTTTCTTTAGTAGTGTTTGCTTTAACCCTAAGTTTGGTCATTTCCCTGTTTCCTTTCTCGTAATAGGTACTGAAAAAAAGCTTTCAGTGTAATTTTCCTGGTGCTGAAAGTCCTCTCCTTTCTCAGCCACAGAGAGACAGACAATTTAGTTTATTCTTGTAGCAAAAGCCCTCTTTGCCTCTGATATCCTTACTGCTCTTTTTAATAAATTCTTTTCATGCTACATGATCTTTTTTTTTTTGTCAGTAGAGACCAGAATCACACCCAGCGCTCAAGATAAGGATGTGTTGCATCAGTATAATAACATTTCCTGTGCTCTGTTCTCTGTTCCTTTGCTAGTAACACTTAACAGTCTCTTTGCCTTCTTGGTAGCTTCTGAACATCAAGCTTTTTTCAGACAAAATCCAAAATGACCTCAAGATATCCTTTCCATGAAGCAAAAGATGATAATTTTGTATGTGTTTTTAGGATTATTTCTCTGAGAATAGGGCTTTGTTAGTTCCACAGCTGAAAAAAAACAAATAAAGCTAGAAGATGCCTGATCTCATGGCATTTCCCACTAAAATTTATCTACTGTCCCAAAGCAGTCATTCTGCTACAGAACTGAGTGGCATTTCAGTTTGTTTCACAGAATCTAGGAAGCTTCCAATGTTTGGGGCTTATCCTGGAGCCTCAGTCCCAGACTGGTGTGTTTGGAAGAGCTGGGTTGAGAGTATGGCAGAGGTGTGCAGGTATGAGAGGTGGTGCAGGAGGGCAGAGAGGTGCACCTGCTCGTGTCACACAGTGCAGAGCACACTCTTCACTGCTGATGTGGCAAGTCTTGGACAAGCTTGTTTCTACAGGCTGTCAGCTGCAGAGGATAACTTCAGGAAGTTTGGCCTATGGTCGTGGGCCCTGAGAGCAATTGGGCAGGAGTGCTTGAAACCTTCAGCTCTTTGAAAGCACTGATGTCCTCAGAAGCTGCTAGCAGTCTGCAAGCTCTGCTGCTGGCTGTGGAGATGAGGTGGAGCAGAGATGCTTACGACTGACATTTTTGGATATGAAACAGATGAGAACTGACCTCCACGACTGGCTGAATGCACACTGAAGACTATTATTTTTAGTGTAGGCATTGTGGGCTAACCTCCTCGTGGAGGAGGCAGTAACTTGGCCTCCATTGCCTCACAGAAGTCATGGCCCCAAAATCTGAAGAATAAATCGCTTTAAGCAATGTTTGTTGAGTGACTCCATCATTCAGCATTGTTTTCGTGTAGAACTGTGAATTGCATATATTGTAATGCCTACATCCTATGGGGAAAGCACATGGGGTCGAGTTTCTACTGTGTCTTTCCTTCAATGTCTGCTTCTTACTGGCAGGACAAATTTTTGAACAAAGACTCACAGATCTGTGAAGTAGTCCTGGTGAAGACCTGCCTATGTTTGTAACAAGCCATAGCTACATATAGGTTCTTTTCCATGTAGAATCCTACAGAAATTAGGATTTTGGCTTGGTTGACAGTGGCAAAGTGAGTAATTGATACACCAAGACCATGTTATGCAGTGGTAGTAGCATGGTGACTATGGATAAGAATAAATAGCACATTTTATATTGATGGGAAAAGAAGATTGGCTCCTGGAACAGCTCATCTCCCAAGAAAACTTGCAGTAAATCACATGGAAAACTGTAAGAAGGCTTTTGATAAATTAAGGATTTTTGGATAGTGAGGGAGAGCAAAACAGATTGAGTTTCTATTCTCATGATGGAGAAACAAGCCTGAAATTTGGGGTAATGGGTGCTTAAAGGCACTCTGCATGCTATTTGGTTTGGTCTTCTGTTTGCAGAGGTAGGCAACAGTCTATATTCTCAGAATTTCCTAAAGCTGGCAAAACTGGGAACATAGAGTACAATCAACAGCCCATTTTCTGACATAGTCTATCCTAATTTTCATGTGAATAGCTGCTGAGAGCCAGGCCCAGAGAAAGCTTTCAAGTTTATACCCCTCCCTGTCTTGACAGGTACTCTAAGCTCTAAGAATTAAGTGCCCTAAGAATTTCTGAACTCTAACAGAGTCCTTGGTGTTTGGTTGTCTGGCTCTTCAACTGTAGAAAAACTAACAAATACACTGATTTTTTGATTATAGAAACAAATAACTTGGGTGATCTTTCACTTTTATGAGAAGGCATTTTTTCTTTCCAAAGTACTTTAAACTTTCAGGGAATGCAAATTCCAAGTTGCAGCCAGATCTGATAAATGCAGTAAGATAATATTAAAGAGAAAAATGTTCTTCCAAAAACCCAGTTCATAGCCTAGAGAAAAAAAAAAGACATTTTCCTAATTAGTGGTATCATAATGGGTTTTTATAACTAAAGCTCTGCTTTTGCATGCTGTCAGTATGTCATGACCCTCTTTATTGGTAAGACATTAACTTGCAGTGATTCATAACATTATGGAACAAGCAAGACTATTTAGTAAGAAGTTTTTATAAACAATATAATTTCTCAACAGATTATCTTCAGTGACTCTCCAGAGAACAGAAATTCATTTTAGTTGTGTAAATTAATAAGAATTGTGTCTTATGCATCCAGGTTATGATTTCCAGAATGCTGTGTATTTGCACATGTATCTTCCTAAGAAATTGTGTAGAAAAAAACTTCTTTGTTTTCAGGGAAGAAGTCAGATAGGAGCAACAATGATATGCTAAATAATTGTTTCCAGGGTGAAAAAAAAAAAAAAAAGGAGTGGGGCTGCGTGGAAGGAAGTTACCTTTCCATTCCCTCTGAAGGGAGTGTTGGCTGTAAGGACCTGGGATGTCTGGAATGAGTCTATGATGCTGCACCAAGAGCTGGCCTCTTTAAGTTAAAATTTGGAAGATTTCACTTAGGATGTCTTTCTGCCCTGAAGTTATTCAGACATGAGAGTGGTGGTTACTTCAGTGTTTTTTTTGTATATAAACTTAGGATAGGATTGTTGTCCAAAGATAATTGCCTGTTCAGACTCATCCTCACCACTGTACTGTAAGGCATTCTCGTATCTAAGGACAGGGCCACCTGTGGGAATGGAAGATTCTGGAGACTCAGCAAAGTGTTTTAATTTCTGTAAGAGCAACAGATGTGCTGCACAGATCCTCTCTCTGGTGGGCTTTGTGGTCTCCCCGTGGGGATCCTGCTGGTGGCCTGGTGACATTCAGCCATGCAGAACAGCTGCTGTTTTCATTCTGGCTGGCTGGCTGTATCCAGACCCTGTGGGATGGCAGTGCAGCTGCTTTCCTTTTGGGGTAAGGCATGGAGCAGAGAAATTTAGAATTTCTTTAGAAAGGGAAACTTGTTTTAAGATACAAAGGCTTTGTTAGTGATGTTATGGTTTTTTGTTTGAATACTGTCCTTGTCCTGACAAGCATAACTATCACTGTTAGATCTTCTATAAATTGCTGGTGATAAAGGAAATATTTGCCATCCACATAAAGTGCAGATATGATTCTGGTTACTTTAGCTGATTGCTTCCTTCAAGATAATCACCTCTACACTATCTGGCATTTACAGTGGATTTGAAAACCTTATAATATACTTAATATTTCTGGCTTTGTGGGATGAAAGAGCGAGATGAGTAGGGTGAAAATACTGATGGCTGTGTAAAACTTAAATTCTTATTAATCCTTTGCTGTCTACATGCATGCCCTCACTGCTGTGTGGGAGCCTGCCATGTCAGTTGACCTTGCCTGGCCACGATGGCCCCACCAAGCTGCTCTATTGCCTCCCTCAATAGGACGGGGGAGGAAATACTAAGAAAAGTCCATGGGTTGAGAAAAGGACAGGTGGATGACTTACCAATTACCATAACAGGCAAATCAGACTCAACTTGGGGAAATTATTTTAATTTGACAATTATTAACAGAGTAGGATAGTGAGAAGAAACCCCAAACTAATCCCATCCTCTCCCAGCCCCTACCTTCTTCACAGGCTCAATTTCTCTCCCAAGTCTCTTACCTCCTCCTCCCAAGTGACACGGGAGGGATGGAGAACAGGGGTTGCAGTCAGTTCATAACATTTTGTTTCTGTTTCTTCTTCCTTCTCACACTATTCCCCTACTGCAAAGGAGGTGTCCCTCTCTTAGGAGACATTTTACAAATTTCTCCAGTGTGGGCCTTCCCATGGGTTAGAGTTCTTCACAAACAGCTCTAGTGTGGGTCTTTACATGGGCTGCAGCCCTCAGGAACAGACTGCTCCAGTGTGTGTCACTTTCCAGAAAACCTGCTCTTACATCGGCTCGCCTGTGGCCTCAGTTCCTGCCAGGAACCTGCTCCAGCATGAACTCTCCATGGACTACAGCTTCCTTCAGGTCATATCCACCTGCTCCAGTATAGCATCCTCCATGGGCTGCAGGAGGACAAACTGTGTCATGATGATTTTTCCCACGGTCTGAAAGAGAATCTTTGCTCCAGCACCTGGAGCACCTCCTCTCCCTCCTTGTTCACTATAGGCTTGTCTCAGCCCTCACTCACAGTTGCTGTGGAGCAGTTTTTACCTTTTCTTAAATATGTTCCCATGGAGTATTTGCCAGTGTTGCAGATGAGCTCAGCTGTGGCCAGCATGGGTCTCTTCTGGAGCTGGCTGGAACTGGCTCTGTTCAACGTGGGGGCAGCTCCTGGTGTCTTCTCACAGAAGTCACCTCTGTACCCTCCGAAGTTTTGCCAAACCCAATACACTCTGGTTAGGAATGTGTCCACCAACAGTGTCTTCTCGGAGTAACTGTCTCAAACTCCTCAATGAAAGGAACCATCAGAACTATTTGGGGACCAGCCCCTTCCTCAACCACAATGTGAGTGGTACTAGGGCTGCGTGATCAATGATAAAGACTAGGGAAAATTTTTTCCTTGGAAAAAGTCCCTCTGTATTAGAATACTATAGACCTTGAAATTTTTTTCTGATTTCCCTTTTACACAATCCATGAGATGCCTTTGCTAGCCACAAGAAGGGCACCATGACACAGAGGAACGGGAAGAACACTGCAGCCTCAGAAGGGTGGATCCCCACCAGCTAAAAAACATTAGACCTAACACAGATGCAGGCACACCCATCAACAGCTTCCCCTGCCATCCCACCATTTGCCAATTCCATCAGAGTTCCATGGGTTGGCCTCGATATATGTAGATAGTGAAACCTTTCCTGGAAGGGTCACTTTTGTCTGAATGTTTCCCTACTGTGTCCACTGTCAGTCTGCAAGGAGGGTGCAAAAATGGTACCCAGCAAATATTTCCTAGCTAATAGAGTGAGGTATTAGGAAAGCAGGGCTAATGTGCTGCTAGTCCAAGCACTGCTTCTTGGAGCAAAGTGAACTCTGATGTTGCAAAATTTCTGTTTCCCTATCTCTGCTTTTTATCTCAGGACTTTAATTGTCATCATTTTTCCTCTTGCATGCTTGAACTCCTAACTCTTAAGATATCAGTAACTTCATTCAGTCTGGGTTTTCATTTTTTGCATCTGGTGTGGCTTTAGCTTGTATATTTTTCACAGCCTAGAAGTAGTTTTGCAGCATATTTGAGTTAAGTTCATGCACTCATGCTGTGCCAAAACAGTCATTGAATCCCTGATGATTGAATCTCTGGATCATTGACTCCTAGGACCTGTGGGGCCAGCTACTTTATCTTGATGCCAATACTAAATTGTTCTTTAACACTGAGTGGCAGCTCCACTAGGTTCCCAGCATATTTTCAGTGCTTCACTACCTTACCTTTTAAAAAGATTTTTCTGCTGTCTTCTTTAACTATTCCCTGCTTCAGTTGAAACCTATTACTTATCTCTTTGCTTTGAGAACAGATGATTGCCTTGCTTACTGTAGTGCTATGCATACAGGCTGCCAAGGGAGCAATTAACCCCTCAAAGAAATCTTTTGAGGTATTTCTGTAAGCTCTTTCTTTACATGAACTTATCAGTGGGATTTTGTTTTAGAAGATGGGCCCAGGGTTATGAGGCATTCAGCATTGATTTTAGTTTCTTACGAAAGCTGAAGAATGGCTTTTGCTCAGCTGGCAACTATCCTCTTTAGCCAGGAGCTGTTTCCTATCTGCACCATGACCTTGGAACAGCCTGGGCATGGGGAACAGACTACAGGATTAAGGGCTCTTCTGAGGTATGGGGCAACACTATGAGCACCTCTGATCTAAGTTTCAGTGGACTTTGTGATAGAATTACCTTTCATGTGTCCAGGCTTTAGAAGTTAGCTTTACCTGAATATATTTAATTTTCCCTAGGTGAACTTGCTTGTCCTGGTTAGAGGATACTGAACCCACCACTGAATGAAGAAAATTACTCCAGAATTTTTCTTCAGTCTCTCACATCAGGAAATGAGGAAGACCTTGAATCTGATGAAAAACAAACTTGAACAGGGAGCTCTAATTTGTGAACTTTTGAAGGTAGGAGTCTCAACTGTTCGACCAAACATACTGCAATTTTGTTGTTGCAGGTTGGTTGGCTTATTTTTTAAGCTCTTTTTTTTTTTTTTTTTTTTTTTGTTCATATGGGAAGTGCAACCCCCAGACCACTTCAAAGGAAGTGTTACACCAAGACCTGGGAAGATGATGGGTATGACACAGGTAAGGTTTTTGCATACTGGCATATGATTGCTGCAACTTTGTGTATTGATGTGGACTTACTGCATGCTGACATTAGAGTCCCAGGAACACTGTAAGGAACAAATGGGATTCACAACTCTGCCAGGGAAGGGAAACAAAAGTTTGAATGGCCATAGGATAAAATCTTCTTTCACTCAGAGACTTAATTTAACTGATGGTGCAGGTAACTGGTTTTTCAGCACCTTCTTTGATCAGCTTAGCTTCAGTGAAGCAGTTTCCTTCATTAAAAACTGTTCCTGATTCTCTAGAGACTTTTCAAGCTATTCTCAGGGAGCTGCTGCTTTCCTAGACCACGCAAGGCTCTTACTTGTTTTCAAGAAATATCTGTTTCAAATTGCCTTCTGCCATCTGAATGTCCTCTCTCTGTGCTCCCCAGCCAGTAGATTTATTGCACTATAATTGTGCTAAAAAGGAGTAACTTGCAACAAAGGAAAATCTTGCTAGTGGTAAAAGATGTCTGATTAACTGGAATTATAAGATGATATCTCTTTTAGGTACTTAAAGTAAATTGCTACAGTAATTTCCATGTTCTGCTCTATTCAGTGGGAGGTGTCTCAGAATGAAGTTGTGTAGCTTGCTGCTACAGATATGAACTGCCCAAGCCAGATAAGAAGAGCTCACAGTAATATCTGGTACAAGCTAAGCACAGAAATCTCTGCAAAAGACCCATCCACAGAGAACAAGCCACTTTTCTGATTTCTACATTTTCCAAATGGTAGGTCAAATTTTTATATTGTCATTTAACCAGAAATAATAGAAGCATTTGATAAGAAAGTTTACTTCAGTTGACTTATGTTCTTCTTTTTCTTGAGAAATAATAATAGATTAAAATAGTGGGTATGCTTCCATGATAGACAAATAGTGTAGGGACTAACATAAAAATTTACCTTGTAGTGAAGTGTATTTAGAAATGGATTTTGCCATCAGTTTCCTGGCATGTATTTTTACCATTTAGTCAAAGACAGAGAAAATCTTTACTCTGCAGTTGATTTTTCAGAGTTTAGCATATTTATGTATTTTTTGTTTAAAAATATTTTTTAATAATAATGTGTACATCAATTCTAGAAATTCCATGCTTTAATACTATGATTCCTAAATTTTACACCTACACTTGTAATTAGTGTAATTGTTACCTCTTGTGAATGCTATTTCTGGAGTAAGTTCAGTTTTACTGTTGCAGTTTTAATAGGATATTTTCAATCAGAATGGATTTTATGTTTTGATAGAAGAACGAAAATCACTTCCAAAAAGTGTGTGGGTTGAATATATCAATTAAAAAATCCCATTAAACTGCTCTTTCGTGATATGTTTACATTGTGAAGTCTGTTAAGTTTTTTGGACAGAAATTGCAGTACTATTTCCAGATTTTGTTAGTGTGTTAGAGGTAATATTTGTCACTTATGTAAACAGTATTATAAACTTCTTGTTGGAAAATAAAATTTTTGAAAGAAAATCAGAAATATGTTACAAACACAGTTGCCTCCAGAGAAGTAATGTGTTAAGCCCCACAGACCATTGCTTTTGTAATATGCACAGTGGGTTCCCTCTTCTCTCACCTTACCTTGGTAGTGGATCATTAGGAACTAGGTTTTGACCTACTCAGATAGTTATCCCAAATTTTGGATCCAGTGCTTTTTCAGCACCACACTGAAGTTTTTGTTTACAGAGCTTAGGCTTACACTCGTACCATGCAGTCCTTCTAAGCTATAGGAAGAAGCTGTAAGGCACTGCAGAACCGGTCCTTCTCTTGCTGTTTTCTGTCTGGACCTGCCACCACTATTTCCCTTCATATTGGGGTAGTTTGATGTTTACTGCTGACTTTGGAAAATGCAAACAGAATCACACTTTAATTGCATGAGCTCTTTGAATTTTCAGGAAGCATTCCTCTTTTATTAGAACCCTCTATATTGCATACATTCACACACACAAGCCCCAAACCCTACTTGAACTGCTGCTGGTACACCACAACTTAATAATGGAGGGAAAATCAGTAAAGTAATAATCAAATTTGGTGGGGATCATCTCAGCTCAAATATTTTGCATTCTTTTGGTGCAGGTTGGTAGCCCAGTATGTGTAAGGTCTCTAAAAGGCATTTTTTTTTTCAGTAATCAGAAGGCTAATTGCAACAACTGCCAAGTATGAAGATAGGAAATTATGAATTTCTTACTCCTGAATCATTCTGGCACTTGTTAGAAAAGTTGGTGAGAGTAAGTAATTTGCTATCTCCCTTCCTGGACAAAGTTGTATCTCAAAAATGGTGAAATCACATCTTGAAACTTTCTGGTGATCACCAGTCTTTCATTTCTAGGGCTGCAATAGCACTGTCAATAAGTGGTATTACCTGTGGCTAAACTCTTAACAAACACTTACAAGTAAAATATCAAATGAGGAAAAACCCCTTCATTTCAGAAAGACTCCAAACTTAGTCTGTGACGTGATTTTTCTTTAAAAATCAATCAGTTTAGTTTCTGTCATCTTGCTGCATTATCACTCACTTAAACAAGAGAGGTCTAAAAAACAGAAGGTCAAGGGACTTGACTTGAGGGGGAAACACTCCCAGTAGAGAAGGAATATTCTGGATATTTTTGCTCCCTGCTAGTGATGCCTTGAGAGGCTACCTGGAAGAGAGGATAGACAGTGTTAAAGGAATAAAGTAGGTATTTATTAAAAGGCCTTCAAAGGATACACCCTGGGCAGTAAAAGAGCCTGGCTGTGGCTCCACCCAAGATGGATGCCAGGTCATGAGTTTTCACACTTTTATAAGTTTTGGTCCATTCACATATTGGGGTTAATTGTCCAGTTACAGCTTCAGGTTATGAAGTCCCATCCTCCCAGTTTGCTCTCTTCAATTCACTGTTGTTTACACTTTTTGGGCCTGATTCTGCAATGGTGTCCTTGATTCTCAGGCTGGAAAAGGATTGTTTTGTCCAACTAAACCGCGAAGAGAGCTTGCTAACACTCTGTGAAATTCAGAGTTATATACTAATACAGTACAGAATCTGAAAAATATGAAAGCTAAAACTTAAGGCATCACTAGTGTTAGAAATAACATCTAGGAACAAGCCTCATGTTCTAAATGATGAACAAAGCTGGATGCTTTGCTGTGCTAGTGCTGTGAATTTCATTGTGCCATTTTGTGAGGTATCTTCTTCTCCTAAGGGTCTGTCCAGTCCCAGGTCACTCATGAACCCTGTTCTGGGCCACCTTCTTCTTTCCTTCCAGGGCAAAACTGTTGAGGTTAGTGTTGGAAAGTACCCCCTAAAAATCTGTTCAGCTGGCCTAAGGTTTCCTTAAAATTAAAGATGTCAATAGATTTGCATTTGTATGAGGTGCTTTCCTCCAACAATAATGAAAGCAAGTAGATCCTCACAAATAATATTTCTCCAGACTGGTCACTCCCTGTAGAAGTCATGGCATCAGCTTTGTTGTGACATTAATGCTGAGATGCTGCTTTTTTGGTCTAAACCTCATCTTTCCTGTGATTTGTGAATATCCCTGCACAATTAAATTCTCACACTTTTCTAACACTAAATTTTGTTATTGTTTCTTCAGAGTTTAAGAATAAACCTCTGGATAATATTAAACCTTCTAAAAGAGGAAACTTTCCATATCGATACAAAGTTGATGGTATTTCTGAAAGCTCAAAACTGAATTTACTCTGAATTTCAGACTTGGCAAAAATGTAGGACTTGAAAATTCTTGTCAATGTTTATTTAGTCTGGAAGTTTTTGGCACTGAAATAAAAGTTCCTTGCAGTAAGTGTGACGACAGCACTTACATTTTTGCCTGTTTTTCACTTCTCCCCTTGTGCTCACTATCTGCAAGATAGATTATATTTCCTTTCTAATTTGATTTCACTTGAAAACAACTTGTCTACAGTCTGTAGGACCCTGTGACTGCTGCTTACTCATACACCACAACAGAACCCACTGCTCTGTGATCTGCAGTGAAGAAGTGCGTTCAAAGCTTCTTAATGGTAAGTAGAATGCTTATGGCCATGTATTATAGCTGGATTGCATGCCTGCTGTCTTCTGAGATATTCCTGGATTAGGTCAATTTACTGCCCAAGATCAAAAGGTCAGTTTTCTTAAATGAAGGGGTTTTCTGGAGGGTTCTCAAGCCACACCATGTGGTGTGAATTTCAGCGGGTGTGTATCAGTTAGACATAAATGAAAACAGTGAGATACAGGATCTGCCCTGCTGCTGTTAGCTAAGTAAAAGACTACGCTCCTTTATCTAGCTTACCAGTCCATTTCTTCAGTTCCCCTTCAGCACTGTTTGTGACGCCAATCTGGTTTTGGTCTTACTGCTAAACACTTAGCTAAAGAATGTGTTAGTGAAGATAACTCCCCTTTCATAAAAAGATAAAAAAGTATTGTGCTCCTAAGCAATTGATTGGATGTAACCTTGATTCAAAACCAGAGTATACATTTTCAAACCCAGGATCTGTCCTTTTCTAAGTTGAGGTACAGTTTCTCTGCGCTTAGAAAAAAGAGCGAAGAGAATGTGAAGAGGATGCCAATGTACATTTATCTTCCTTTAAAAAAAAGCAAGCAAGTTAAAGAGGCTTCTGCCTGAGGAGCACCATGACAGAGGAATTAATGACTCCCACTAAACTAAGTCATAACTGTAGTTTCAATGATGATAGAACAAATAAAATCACGTCAAAGCTGTGAAACCACTGCTATGTACACACACACAGTGTACAGAGAAGCTCACGTGATGCAGTTTATCACTGCATAATATAATTTTCTGTTCAATTGACTAATGTACACTGATACAGCATTTCTGGTCCACTTAGAGTGTGTTCTAAGATATCAACGTTTTTCTTCTTAGTTTAGAAATATGATGTGGAGTATAGATTTGATCTTCCTTTCTACCTTCCTCTCTGTTTCCATGACATCTGAAACATGTAAGTAATGTTTTAAAAATACTTTCTGATAAGGTTTGTTCTGTAGAAATGCGTAGGCTGTTTCCAAATTGGTGGTTTTATTTTAAGCCTAAAGTTAGTGAGTTCACCTCAAGCCAAAATTCACAACATAAAATCTAGTTTTTAATGTATATTAAAATGCACCAAACACTGTCCATTTCTATGACAGCAAGTTTAGGTTCAGCTTCTGCCACTTGGCACCTCTGCAAGCAGAAGGAAAATAATCTTCTTGAAAGAATTTGAGAGTAGCTGGTGCTCCATGTCCCAGCTGGGTACAAACTCCCAGAGCATGCTTTAATTGCACTGAGCAGTGTATATGCATATACACCCTGCTGAGTCAGGGTTGTAAATGGGTGCTGTCCTCCATAGAAATGCTCTTCAATGTCCTGAATTTGGGGGTGTTAATTGAAAAATGCAGTGTAACAGTGATGTTTCCCCACACAGGGGGGATGTCCAGAACAGTAAACTATTTGTGATGGACCAGGTCTACTGACTCAGCTATATAATGCTGACCAGTGACACAGTGTGGCACAGAACTCATGTACTTCTGTTCTCTAGCTGAGATGCTAATTTGTCTGAAAAATTCTGGAAGATGTAATCTCTAAATATTTGTCCATATTGTCAATTTTACAATAGGAGTGCTAAGATTCAAGCAAATTAGATTTATTAAGATGCCAAATTTTGCTGAAGAATTTGCAAAGATGATTTTAATGGATGCCATTGAATATAGATGAGGCTTTTCTTTTTCAATATCTTTCCCCTCCACACTGTTTTTACTCAAAGAAATCTGTATTTCCAATGTGTTCCACCTTTGGTGGGGCAATACTGCCTTTTCTGACCCCCCGATATGTCCCAGTGTCTTTGCAAGGCTTGTGGGTGGGAAAACTGTTAAAATGATGGGGTTGGGGTTACTCATACTCATACCTGACTTATTTAGGAGTCCCAAATTACTAAGCAAGATGACAATATCAGTGGAGATGGACTACTTCTTTAGAAAGAACCAGAGCAGAAGTGTTCATCATGTGGAGACTCTCACCTCCTGATTTGTGCACCTACATGCCTAAAGCCATTGCTGCAAAGTGTCATTTTTGATAGACACTGTCTATTTTGGTTAGTTGTTTGGTTATCTACTCTCGAATTCATGCTCCTTTATCTATTGCAATTCCTCTGCCAATCTCTGTCCTGTCACCATCCTTACTCATACTCCATCTTTTTTTTCATTGAATGCAATTTAATTTTCAGATCCATGTTTGTTTTCTGTGGCCAGTGCACTATTCAGGTACCTGAGCACTTAAGTATTTATCAAAATTACTTGATTCTAGTTTCTCTGGACCAATTTCAGTATTCAAAAGTAGAAGTAAACTCAGTTAAAAAAAAAATAAAATGCAGTATTTTACTCCCAAATTTTCTTATGTGTGACCATATGTGGTTTATTTTTCTAAGCTTCTTATTTGTCTCAATTATTTTTGGTATCTTTTCACCTTCCCACTTTCTCATCAGATTCTTCTTTTCAGGCTATCACATTACTTTCATTATTTCCCACCCCATTTTAATGAAATTCAGAGAGAAGCTGTTTTATTTTATTTTATTCTTCCTAAGGATCTCATCTACAGATTTCCTTCTTCTGTGATTTTTTTATTCCAGGAAAAATAAAAATAATTTTCATTTCTCTATATTAGAAAGGCAGAAAAAAAGCACTCATCTATTGCATAAATAAATATTCATTATACTGAAGTAAGGGAAGATAACTACATTAAAGTCAGTATTTTTCTCTGTGTTTTAATTCATGATTTGAATAGAAACAGTATTTGAGACAAAGATTTACATAATAGGCTCATTGTAAGAAATCCTTATTTTTTAAATTAAGTCCTCTTGTTTTTTACCATGTGTCTGCTTAGAACATAGGGATTTATTTATTTATTTGTTTGTTTGTTTGTTTGTCCCCCCCATTAGTCCATTAGTTACTGGTTTTGGAAACAAATGGCTCTATAACGCAAGGTAAACACAATTTTTATTGAAAAACAGTCTAGTGAAAATAAGCTTGCTGTGTATCATCTCTGAAAGCTCAAGGAGGCTAGAGGGATGTGATTGGCCTACTGATCCAGGAACGCCAAGTTCTCTGTCTCAGTGGACAAAGGCTTAATTTATCTGAGATTTTAATATTTTGCTCATTTGCAGTTCATCCTGTGGAAGGTGAGGCTTTAGTCATAAAATGTCCCAAATGGAGTTCATCTGTCAAAGTCACCTGGTATCACATGGAAACTCACAAAATAATTCCTGTGGAAGAGGAGGGATCACGAGTGTTCTCAATAGAAAAATTTCTTTGGTTTCTGCCGACTTCTAGAGAGGATTCTGGAAACTACACTTGTGTAACACATTTGTAAGTGCCACATGGAAAGTGGAAGTTGTAAGACTGGCAAGAATATGTATTTTGATAATATATTCTAATGATAATTTGTGGAAATGATGACTTTTTCATAAGTTTTCACCCTGCAACTGATATTTTTATTGCAGATCATTAAAATCAAGCTGTGACTGAAATAACAATAATCATCCACATTTATAGAATGACACACATTTGTTATAAGCATTAATATATTCAGTATAAAAATGCAATCACTGACATACCTTATTCCATTTTTAAAGTTCAAGTAATCGCACAAAGTCATACAATGTGAGTGTGCAAGTGCATTCATTCAGGCCAGGAGGATGTTTCCCAAGTCGGACTCATTACCCAAATGACACTGGAAGAGGAAGAGTTACTTGTCCTACCATTGATAACTATAAGAATGCTACTATTGTCCAGTGGTATAAGGTAAATAAAACCCTGATGATGCCAGTGTAGGTCAGAATACTGAAAAGCTCTTTGCAACAAAACACATTTTTCTTTTCCAGGACTGCAAACCTCTTCAGGGACAGAGATACTTGAAGAAAGAAAAATATATTTATATTGAGAATCCAAGAAGGGAGGATGATGGTTATTATACTTGTCAATTTATTTATACCCATAAAGGAAATGTGTTTAATGTATCAGCAACGAGAATTTTCATAAGTGAGGGTAAGACAGTAATTATGTATCTTGTTAAGATAAAAAAGACTAAGGTCAACTTAGAGCAAAGGAAATGCCTTTTGTACATTAAAAAGAGTTTTGGTTGGTTTGTTTTATCATCTTATTTAAGATTTAGATCAGCTTTATTAGATTAATTTTTTGGATGGTCATCCACATAGAGCAAGATGGGATAAAATCAGACCTGCTCTCATTCAGTTCTTTGTTTAAAATATTCTGATAATTCTGGTTAGGTGCTGTGGTAGGTAGAGCTCTCTGATAGCACATTTCTGAAATGAAAGGTCTCCTCAGTGGGATTCCACAATGCTCTGCTTTCTATTTTTTAAGGGCAGCAGAATTTGTGGCTAGTGAGGATTGTCTGGTGATCATTAGATCAATCATGTGTTGGTGGTCTACAGCTTAATGCCTCTTGGTCCATGCCAACATCTAACATTTATTTGATAGTAGGACTGAAAAAAACTTCAAAATTTGTCTTGAATGAGACAGAATGAACTATATATATATATATATAAATAGAAGATGGATGGATCTCAGTGATTACCATGTCTCTGTGATTTCAAACACTGCCTATATGACTGAGGAGTGGATCTGGGGTTACCTCTAGGATGCAGTCTCCTCAGGGAGGCTTTGTATTTGGATGGTGGTCAGGAAAGGTCACACAGCAATTTGCAGTTTCAGATTGCATCAACTTGCAAAACTTCAAAATGAGTCTCCAGTTCTGCAATCAGATCAGTAGAAAAATAGTCAGCAATGTCTTTTCTTGAGGGGTGGTAGAGGGCTTGAATTTGGCTCATGTGGTTGTTTTGTTGCTGTTTAGTTAGTTAGTTAGTTAGTAAGTTTGTTTGTTTCTTTGTTTTTAAAAATTAATGTCTATTTGCAGACTGAACATCAGGCCTTTTTGATCTGGGGAGGCACACAGCTTGTGAGCAGAATGCAGACTTGGAGCATGGGAGCCTTGGATGCAGTTTTTGCTTCTGTGCCCAGATCTCAGTAGCAGAGTTTGTTCTGATTATTCTGAGCAGGACAGAAGACAGATTTGAGCATACACCTAGTTCAGTAGCTGAGAAATGTGCTTTTCCTCCTTTTCTGCCTGTTGCTCTACATGATCATGATCATGCTTTGCATGATACTTCTCTGCCTAACAATTTTTGTTTGAATGTACTTCCATCAAAACATCTCTAACTGTTCTGGAATACTGTTCTTCCTGGGTTACAACAAAAATTTCTGGATTTTATTTGGCCCAAAGGCGTTCAAATTTACAAAAGACTTTGTTACATCCAGGCAGATCTTGAAGTTATCTAACTTTCTTTTGAAATCTGTGCAGAAAGAAGAGATTGCAACCTAACGTGAAATCTGGGCTGGGTCTGGTATGTCTGCTCCAGGCTTTGCTAAACTGAAAGTACTTAATGACAACTTCTTTGATTTTTTTATAAGACCTTATCAGATGAGTGGAGCCGTTCTGTTTTGTTTATATTAGAGCACTATGATATACATTCCTGTTGCCTTGCAGATCCACACTGATCCAGAGAATGCTGGCAGCTAAGAACTTAGCATAGTCAGATAGCTGGGAAGTTACTGGCTCTCTCCTGACTTCTAGTTTATCATATCCAGTCAGTCTGGGAAGCAGGGACTGAAATGTGTTCCTACAGATTTTTCTGGGTTTCACAGAGGTGCCTTGACATGGAAAAGCTTAATGAGGAAAGGGTTAGAAAGCAATATATTTGGAGTTCAGATACTGCATAAAACCACATATTAGCTATTTAATATAATGGATATGAGTATTTTCTCAAATGTCACTTAAAAAAACCCCAAAACAGCTGGGAAAACACACAAGCTTATAATAGCATTTGCTTTTCTCTCCCCCTCAGCTATAACAGTACTTCAAAAACTTTCCCCCCTTACTTTGTATGTACAAAGGTAAAAATTGCATAGATAGGGAGAAAATACTGAAAATATTGACAGTATATTGACATATATTGACAGTATATTGACATATACTCCCCAGAGATATTTGGTTGTAGTAATAAAAGCAGATGATCCCAACAGGTATGTGAAACACTGTTAGTTTGCAATTCTGTTTTGTGATCATAAAATATTAATTGAACAGATTACAAACCTTATCTTACAAAATGCATTTTCACAACTTGCTAATGCATGCTTTATTTTCCTCTTTAATTTCTAAAGTGAAATACTCACCTCTACCACCTCAAATCATATTTCCAAAGAATAAAGATGTAGTAGAAGCAGAGCTTGGTGAGTACAAATTTAAATTTGTTTTTAAGTTAACATCTTGTAATATCTAGGAAACATGGGCATTTTCAAGAAGATATAATGATTGAACTTTTCATCACAGTTTTGCACCATAATATTTACCAGGTTTAATTCCCTCCAGGCCCAGGGGTGTGAAGTTAAATATAACTGATGGGTTATTTAGACATTAAGTGAAGTTTAAGGAGATTTAAATAACTTGTTCTACTCTCACTGGGATAGGCTAGGATTATTCACAAAGTGAATCATTACATCTCAGATGAGAGGTGACAGCTTCCATCCACTTCAAAAAGGGCTGTGACTAAATTCCTGGAAACTGCTTGATGATATTCCTGAGGGAAGGATGGACTATTCTTGTGGCTAGAGCTACTCCTTGCTGCTTTCAGTCCCCATGTGAAGACAGTGCCTGTGTCTCTGCTGAGGGTTGAAGGAGAGCAAGGAACTGGCTGCTGGCCCTGAGACTGAGGAGCACTGCCTGTCTCATACCCATGTTGGCTAGCAGTGGTCAGACCAGTCTGCTTAGAAGATACTGGGAGGGCTGAAGGACAGGACCAAGCAGTGAATTTAGACAGAGCTGGTTGGATGGCTCCTGATGTGGAGCTTGTTCCTGGCTCTCCTCTGTTCAGGGCTATAGATGTTCTCAGGGATTCAGGTTCATTCTGGGTAACTTGCACCATCAGGACAAGGTGTTTCTGGTAGGAGTGATAGTTGTCTGGGGTTTGTGTGTAGTCAGTGGAGAAAGGTGGAGCTCTCCAGCAAGAAACTAAACTCATCTGAAATCTAAATAGGTAATCCAGGATGCCTGTCTCCCAGGGCAAGTGGGATGAAGCTGGCCCAGTGGGAGAAGGGATTGGAGCTACCACTCCTCTGTTTCTGTCCTACAGCAAGCCTGCCCTTGCAGTACCAGATACTGCAGGGGTCCACAGCCCTCTTTGTGCCACATGCTGGGGATCAGAGACTTGTTAGTTGACTCACATTCCCATTATTTTTTTCCTCTTTCCCCCAGCTGTCTTGTTGCTCAGAAATTATATGGTCTCAGCTTGAGGACAAGCTTTCTCTAGTAAGATGGTCAGTTCCTAGTGCTCTGTGAGCTCTGCCTATCACTCTGGCACTGCTTACATGGAACAAATTCACTTTACATTTAAAACCCAATTGCTGCACAGGTTCTATTTTCTCTCGTTTGCAGAAATGAAGGCATTTCTCCAAGCCTCCTAATACCAGTTCATGATCTAACTGTAAGATTTGATTATCTTATCCAAGACCTGCTTAGATGCAGACTTACATGGAAACAATTTTACATGTTTTAATTATGCTTTCTTTTGGTGCAATGGTGACCCTTACTTTGGAAGAAATATTTCCTAATGGGAAATATTTAATAAGTAATTTCCTGGTTTAGTTTTGCTTGGACTGGTTTACTTTACTTTTGTCCAACTTGAATAAAATCCAAGATAAGGCTGCACACGAGTCTTAAGCAAAATAATATATACTGAAATTTAATTAGGTTATTTCTGTGTACATTTGTGTGTCAACCACCATATCCTTTCTGTGTTCCTCACTAGCTGATTACATGTGTCAAGCATCGCATATAAAGGGTACATTGCCTTCATCATAATAAATATAAATAATTCCTTTTGTAATCCCTGGTGTGTTATTAGCTCATTTGTTGAAAAATTAATTTTACTATTTCTTTTTGTCCCTTCTGTGTATCATTTTGTCAGCAGTAGTTCAGAAAATATGTCAAAATTGTTAGGACAAATTACACAAGTTTTATGAAGATTTGTAGAAAAAGATGTGATGAGGAGAATAAAATTATATTTTTCATCAAAGAGTGTTTATATCTCTGTATCTTGATTAGGTGCTCCTTTGTCTCTGAAATGTCAGGCCCGCCTGGGGATTAAGAAAGAGCCACTGGCTGCTGTCAGATGGGATGTGGATAACATCCCTGTGGAAAGCCTTGTTTTTTCAAGATTTCATGAAGAAACTAATTTGTAAGTGCACATAACACAGAACAATCTTTCTTCTATGCAAACTGTGCCTAGCTAGTGAAACTAATGGTGCCAGCTCTTTCTCTTTCTATTAGTTTTGATGGACATGAGCAAGTATACTATGAAGAGACGACTTTGAATATTACTGAAGTAACAAAGGAGGATCTGCAGTCAAATTTCACATGTATCGCCTTGAACACAATGTACAACACAAGAGTCACGGTGACATTACAACTCAAAGTGCAATCTGAGAGTAGGACTTTTTGATTCTTTATACTTTGCACTTAGTTTGAAATATGTTGGTGAGTTTATTATTTGTTTCAGATAGTAAAAGAGTTTTAGTTAATAAGAAGCAAAACCAGCCTACTTCTTCACTACATGTTCAAGTAAATTGCAAAATTCTCATGGCCAAGTCCTTGGGGTTGGGGAGAGGGGGGACATTATTCAACAGTAGGAGCAAGAGATGAAATATGCAGACCGTGACTGTATCACCCCTGTGATAAGAGTATCCTGTTTCTAGGATATTTCTCCACTGTGACAAATCAAACCATTTGATTTGTTTCTATTGTAAAAGCATGGCAGAAAATAGGTGAGCTTTAAAAACAAGGGTTTCAGCTGCTGGTTTGCCAGTTTGTTTGCCTTCCTTACTGTACTGCATCCATTGTAGTGCCCTTTTTGGACTGAATGTTTTGTGAATCACCTCTTCAAAATCCCTCTTCCTCTTCTCTGAGTGCCACTGTGCTCCATCTATGTGCCACACAGAGGTGTGAGTAGTGCTTCAAAGGCTTTCCCTTTTTTTTTTTTTAAATTCCTGGTTCTAGTAGTACCTGAAAGAGAAGGAAAATTCAGGGCAGTAAATGATGAGGACAGGAATAATCCTTAGCTCATATAGGAATTTTCTTTTTTTACAGGAATAGCCAGATCCCTAGGCACTGTTCCCAGCACCTTTGAATCAGATTCCTATGGCAGAAAATGCTGTTTTGTCTATAAAGGCTCAGGAAGCAGCTGTGATCAATCATTTCCTTTTTCATCCCTTCACATATGCTGAACTGCCAAGAATCATGGAATCACAGAATGGTTTGGGTTGGAAGGGACCTTAAAGATTATTTAGTTCCAAACCCCCGGCCAAGAACAGGGACACCTTCCATTAGACCAGGTTGCCAGAGCTCCGTCCGTCCAACCTGGCTTTGAACACTTCCAGGGATGGGGCATCCACAATTTCTCTGGGCAACTTGTGCCAGTGCCTCACTGCCCTCACAGGAAAAAAATTCTTCCTAATATTCTTCCTAATATATCTTCCCAATGTAATCTAAAACTACGATCTTTTCTCAAGGACTTTGGAAGCAAATGTCAAGAACTTTAACGAGGATTGGTTTTCTATGAAAGAGTGGTGGGAAGAGTAAAATCAAATTTACTATGATCATAGGGTGTGCACAGACCCAAGTCCTGCTGGGTTCTTGACTGCTCATTACTTTCTCCAGGATCATGGTGTAAAAGCCTAAACAAATTTCCTTGCTTGTAGCTTAAACTAGAAGGGATGTAGGTGAATTGTAACAGCAGAATGGCACCCAGCAGGAAGATGGCAGGAGATGATTTGGTTGGATAAGTGAGTTTGTGTGCAACATCACTCAGGACACTGGAAGCACCCTAGCTCTGAACTGAAGTACTTGAGTGTGGGAGTGTATTTGCAATAAGAAGGAATGAAGCTGAATAACAGTCTCTGCTCACTAGTTTATCAATACAAGTCCCTTGTTGGCCCCATATTACAGACTAGATGAAGGAGAGCACGTAGCATTTCCTGTATTCATCCCTTGAATCATTGAATATAATTTCTGTTATAAACAAATCTTACTTCGCTTTTTATTCATAGGTCTTCAGTAAATGTGCATGGAAGCTCTTGTCTGTGACCCTGCTTTCACTGCTGCCTTTTTTGTATGGATATCTGTGCCCTTGTCCTTGTTGCTGCTGTTGACAAGGTGCCTGCTTCTGTTCCTCAGCACTGTTGGTGTCAGCAATGCTATGTCCAGAAGTGGCTGTGCTCTGTCTGCTTTAGTTTTCTTCGCTCAGTCCTCACGCAGCTCTGCAATATTTCTGCTAAAGCAATGGTGCGTGTTTCTCAGAATAATAGAAGTTCTATAGGATTTGCTTGTGCCTCTCATACTGTAAATATGTAATTAACATAGGCACACTTTTTTGTGTTTTGTTTGTGTGTTTGTATTTAATAGGAAAAAAATTTCCAAATATATGATTGCTCCTTATTGTTTCCCACAGCACAATTTGTGTCTGCTGGCTTTTATCCTGTTAATGTTTTTTTTACACAGTCATTTAAAGTAAAGTTCAGCCCAAAGCATCAGCTCTTCCTCAAAGATGTTTAATGCTAAAGCTAACATTTTGGGTCATGTTTTGTAGATTGACGTGGACAGGAATTCTAGACCCAGATCTCTGCCTTCATTGTCTGGAAGTACATCCACCTTAGAAACCAGAAAAGATAGAAAAAACTCCTGCTCTTCTGCAGTTTGTCTGGAGCTCCTTCAAAAGTTGTTTTCTGACATGTTTTCTCTGGCTTTTCCAATAGTAATCCTTGTGAGCTAATACTTGTCTTCCCATTACTCTTGAATATAAGTAGAAGATGGCTTACTCATGAGCTCAGCTGCTAAATGGTGCAATAAAGTTAAATGGAACAACAGTATCTATTCAACCTAGTTCAGGGGCTTGTGGCACCTGCCCCCATTGTGCTGAATGTTCACTAGCAAGTAAAATTAGTGAAAATTCATTAGTTTATTCCAGAGAAATGAGAGGCTAAACCAGCATTACTGGGAATTGAACCTGCTCTTCCAGGAAGGCACCTGTGTGGAGCTCTTGTCTGTACATTACAAGCTGCACAGGCACATGGTTTATTTTCCAGCCTTGGTCTAATCAGTGCAAACCGAAATATAAGCAGCGTTTTTTAGGTTTTAGGTAATTGCAAAAGTTGATGTTGAAACCTGTTTCTTCTCTGGATGTATATAGAGACATAATGTAATACACCAGTAATTGTAATGTTATAATGAGCATGCTGTCAGCAAATGCATCAGTAAGAAACAACATTGCACTGATGCTTAGGTCAGCCCCTCTGTGTAGGGAAAGGGATTTCCTTACTTTGTGTGTGTTTGTGTACTGACCAGGAAAATGGATCAAATACTAAAATTTGAAGGGGTAAACAAGGATGAAGTTCCTGCATAGGCATCTTGTGACACTGTTAAAAATATCGTGTAACTTCACTTTAGAATGAACTGGTTGCTTTCTTGCCCTATCTTATTGGAAGGTGTTTCTTCCTGGTCTAGTTCTGGTGAGGTAGGCTTCATCACAAGCCTAATATTTCTTTTTCCCTTTAAATGACAAAGAAAGAAATGTAAAGAGTGTGCAAATCTTAAGAAGTTTACGTCACATCCTACCAGAGGAAAGGGAAAATGTATTTGTAAACTCTTCATTTATATACCTTTTCAGCAGAATTTCTCAGGCACACCATCCACTAGACCAAATCTCTCCACACTCCATCCAAGCTGTTCTGGAAGACTTCCAGGGATGGAGCATGCACAGTTTTTCTGGGCAATCTGTTCCAGTGTTTTACCACCCTCAATGTAAAAAATGTCTTCCATATATCTAGCCTTAATCTATTATCTTTGATAAGTCTTAATCTCTGAGGTAAAGGTGGACAGATTCCAGAGCTCTTCTGTGAGGGAAACTGGAACTAAAGTGGGTGGCTCCTTTCTATCCCAATTTTTGTTACTTATCATTGCTATTACGTGCTCCTTGACCCTCTTGAATGGAAAAGGCAGGAGAAAACATCATCTGGCTTCAGCTTAGTTTATTTTATTTTTGTGACTGGTACATGTTCTGTTTTCCTGCTTGTCTAATGCTATCTTAGTTCTTATCTTGCAGATCTCATTACTTGCACATGCTCTTTGTATCCTATTTGTGCAATCATGCCAGAAGCCTCCATGTGTCCTTCTGTGGATTTTCATGCATAGGCTTAGATGTTTCACGAAATGGTTGTGTTGTTACCAGTTTTCAAAAGTTACAAAATACTTAAACATCATTGTCAGCTATGGTTTTTAGCAGAAGTAGGTCTGGATTCAACAAAGTGAATATTAATGATATACTGCATAATATGCTTCTAGTTCAGGGGTCTATGTGTTGGCTATGCCAGGCTGGAGAAGGAAGAAGCTTTGTCATATCTGTTTTGAGTTCCTGAAAGCTGTAACAGAATTAAGAAGATGAGGCTAGAGCTTCAGTACACGGGTTAAGTTCTCTGTGGCTAACAATATATTCTTCTACTTTACAGAGGTTCTTCCTAATGTCCTCCTGATCACAGGATCTCTGGTTCTGCTAGGTGTAATAGCAATCTCAGTTATCCTTTACCAGTCTTTCCGAGTTGATATCGTCCTGTTGTATCGGGAGATATTCCAGCCCCACTCAGTCAAGGATGGTAAGTAAGATTTGAGAAAGAAAATTTTAAAAAAGGAAAATAACAAATCATAGAGAAAATAATTTATTTGATAGCTGCTAACTCATAACACCTGAGCCTGATTCTTCTCTTTCTTACACCTCTGGTAAAAAGAAATCATACATGGCTCTACAAGTGCTTTACATCCCCTTGTTTCCTGCGTTTTGTAGTGCTGAATTACATAAAAGAGAGATTCAGTCCTGGTTTTGTAGATTTTAAAATGAACGTATTTGCCATAAAGTACTGAATGATGTTGACAATCTGACTAACAGTTCTATTAACTATATTTATTATGTGCTCTCTAATGCAAAGGAACAAACCTGATGGCTAACATGTTAAAAGCGCATGTTAGAGCAACACAGTTTTTGTAGGCCAAAAAGAAAGATACCAATAGTGTGGAAGACATTTCTGGAGGAATATATCCCATCTAACTTTATTGCTTGCTTTCAGCTCAAAATTCACACCTCTGCATTTAGTTGTATGAGTTCAAAGTGCACACATGCAAGGTTCCATCTTAGACATGAAACCTGGAGATCTGTGGCCAGATCCAGCCGTATAACCATAAGCAGTTGGTGCTGTTGGGGCTGCCTTAGGGCTTAAGTGAGACCTGAACCCCTCTGCAGGGGGCAGCTGAAGGGCAGGCAGTGCCTAATGACAGGATGAGGTACATGTTTTTAAGAGACCAACTCTAGATAAATGGACAATTCTATGATCTGAAGCTGACTCTTACCCCAGATGTCTGCATGGTAGATATCTACAGCTAATCTAGTTTCTTACCTCCCCATTAAAGAGGAAAGAAATATGCTTTTTAGGACAGTTTCCATAATAAGTATATTTTATGATGAAATTAATCAAACTCTGGAAATGGACATTCATTATTATTACAGAATCACAAAGCCACAGATTCACAGAATCAATGAGGACCTCTGTGATCATTGAGTCCAATCTATGACCAAACACAACCATTGTCAGCTAGACCATGGCATTCAGCACCATTTCCAACCTTTCCTTAAACACCTCCAGGGATGGTGACTCCAACACCACCCTGGGCAGCCCATTCCAATCCCTAGTCATCTTTTCTACAAAGAAATTCTTCCTAATGTCCAGCCTAAACCTACCCTGGTCCAGTTTAGCACTGTGTCCTCTTGTCCTGTCACTGGTTGCCTGGGGGAAGATGCTGAACCCCCCACCCCCACCGCTGGCTACAACCTCCTTTTGGGTCATTATGGAGAGCAATAGGGTCAAACCTGAGCCTTCTCTTCTCCAGGCTAGATAACCCCAGCTTCCTCAGCTGCTCCTCATAAGATCTGTTTTTAGAATGCTTTGAGCAAGAACCTCAGCAGCAAAAGAAAGGATATGGTCATTTCCACCAGGAAGAAAGAAACATTTGGGATTAGAATAAAAATGCTGTAATGGAAAACTTACTTTAGAGAAACGAAACAAGGGATTAAATAAATACTTGACTTTGTACTTGGTTCTGATTGTAAGAGTTTTTCCTAAGTAGTGGGATTTTCACTCAGGAGTGCAATATGTTGTGGGAATGATGAATAAAATCTTCAAGATGGAAGAATTTAAATGGAATATCTTGTATTGAGAGACAAAGCCTGTTAATAGTGAATTGTATCACTGAAATAACAAATGCTGAGCTTCATCACTATATCCTGCTAATATGCATCAATCAGTTGAAATCTTACTGCATATACTTTGGAATACAGCCTTCACAATACAGAGGCCAGGTTCTCCAAAGCTACAAACACACAGGACAAAACAATTGAACATGGAAAACACCAAATATGCAGTCTTTACTTTCCAAACACATGCTAGATGATATATGTCATTCAGATTGGCCAGAACTTTTTCTTAGATCCATTTCAATGACTGATATTTTTTATTTCTCTCCTACTTTTTGCAATAAGCTTTTTTTGCAATAAGCTCTAATCCATGTTAACACAATACTCCTTCCTCTTGTTTTGCCTTATAGATGAAAAGATATACGATGCATATGTTATCTACCCCAAAAACCACACCAGTGAAGCAAATTTTGTGGAATATTTTGTTTACCAAGTCATGCCAGATATTCTAGAAAATAAATGTGGATATAAATTGTGTATTTATGGGAGAGATATATATCCTGGAGAAGGTAAGTTTCAGATCTTGTCAAGCTTGAGCAAGTTGTGATTTTAGTCCCTTTTAGGAGGTCACTCTGTGTTCCTCACCTTGAAGCTCATCTCAGCAGCCATCTGTCTGCTCTTTCAGGCCAGGTGTCACAAGGGCACTCAGTGCTTTCCAGTGTGCTAGGAAAAGCAAGCTACAAGGAAGGGGCACAGACTTATCTTCTTGGAATGCACAAGAAACATGACCCTGAGTGTGACTCTTTTAAACATACACTTACTCTTTGGAAAGTCAAACTCTGCACAGCCATTATCTGGGCAAAGCCACAACCAAACTGTGTGTGAGCTGGCTTGGCTGACTATGAGACAAGGAAGAGGAGAAACCCACAAACTCAGCTGAGGAAACACCTTTGCTGTTATCACTCAGGAGTTTCCAACCTTTTATGAAGGGTGTTAGAATCACAAGAAGTTCAGATCCATTTTCCCTTCACACAATTCCAAGCATTAGTTCAGGAGAGAATTGCTTTATTCCTGCTTTCTTGTCTTTCAGGGTGAAATTTCCATATAGACACCCTCCACACTACTGTGTATGATTGCTGCCACCTAGGTGCTATCTGCTCTCCTCCAGAGCAGACTTGTCTTGTTTATCTTGTGCTCTGGTTCTTCTCTAGACAGGATCTTCTCTCTCTGTCAGTGAGCAGGCAGGAAGCCTAAGCTGGTGCATTTTCTGTTACACATTTCTGAAATCAATCTGCATTGGGCCAGGTGTCATTCATCTGCCCCGAGCTGAGGCTGAGATCTTTGATGTCCTTCTGTTCTGGAAAGTTGTAAAAGGGCTGCCTGGCCTTAGGAAAAATGAAGGTAAAGAAAAGCTGCAAAAGCTGTTGAGCCAGACCATTCCTAGATCCAGCACAAGGAGCAACAGTAGTTCACAAAACTGCCAGTGGCAAAAACTTACACCACTTGCAGTGGCCAGGCAGCCCCCAGCAAAGGTAAAGAGAGTACATTATGGAGCTGTCTGATGGTTCTGCAAATCAGCTGGTTTGTTAAATAATTGGTGCGTGGATTTTCCTTAGCTGGGCTCTCACTTTCTTTTGGCCCAGCATCACAGTGACAGTAGCATTGACATGGCAGTGGGAAATTCAAACACCTTCAGTTGTTCGACACACAGATGCCCTGAGAGTCTGGATCCACCCCTGCAGGGTGAAGGTCAACACAATGCACAGATTAGTGCATAAATTAGCACACTTAACTCAGGACAATTAACTGTAATTAACTCTAACCCCACCTGGAAGTAGGCCTCTTAGAAGCAAGTCACCCAAAAGTCTCCTTATGACTAGTTTCCATGGGTAAGTATTGCAAGATCATCTCTAAGGCATTAAACTTGGTACAACACAATTCCTTACATGGAGACTGTTGATGAAACACAATTTTGATACAGTCGGATCTACTGAGCTTGACCCTAGGTCACTGGACTAGAAATTCCTAACAATACTTAAAAGCAATGAAAATATTAATGTTTCAACAACAAAAAAAAGCATTTGAAATTAAAGCTTTGTGTTTTGGGCTTTTTGCTTTTCTCTCCCCCTGCCTCATCCCCTTCAGTTGGTGGTTGGGGTTTTTTTTGTCTTTTTGAGGGATTTAGAGGATAGAGTCTTTTTCTAATAAATAAACAAACTGTATCAGACTGAAGTGAGACAGAAATTATGTCTGGTTACAAAGCAATGAAAATGGAGTTTCCAATCTCAAAAGAATTTTAAACAAATATCAGTGTCTCATAATTTTCTTGTACGTTGCTAGATGCAGCCAGTGCAATTGAGAAGAGGATGCAGAAGAGCAGACGGTTGATCATTCTCCTGACACACCAGCTGATTAATTCCAAAGAAGATGCTTATGATCAACACATTGCTTTATACAATGCGCTCATTCAGAATGACACAAAAGTGATCCTTCTGGAAATGGAGACAATTGGGACTTATGGGAAGCTTCAGGAATCTCTTAGGTTTATTATTAAGCAGCAAGGTACCATCAAATGGAAAGAGGAGCACACGGTGCACCCGCAGTCACCCAATTCTAAGTTCTGGAAACAGGTGAGGTACCATATGCCACTGGCACACAGGGCCTCACACTCAGCTAACACCAGGTGAATTCTTGGAAAACAGTGCTGCACTATCAGGGCAGACTACAAACCCACAGCTGTTATGCCTTTCAGGAGGTACATTTCTTTCAGAAGGTCTGGAAGGCTGGCTGTGGTTTTTGTTAACTTTATTCAGTCCTTCAATTGAGTAACGATGGGGTAAATTGATGGAAGAGGTCTAGGAAATGGAGGGAACATTTTGTAGGTGTGAGAGTTCTGTAAAAAAATAACTCTAGATTGTGCAGAGAATTTTGCATATTACAGGAAACCAAATGTACCTATGCTCTTTCTATATATAGTTGTATATATAACAGAAAGTTATGATTGTGAATAACTGAATGCCTTGCAGGTTTACTTCATCTTTCTAATGCAGCTGATAAAACATAAATGCCTCCTGTATTATTTGACTAAAAAGTATAATGTGTATTTTGCAACTAGAAAGTATAATGTTATGCTTTTGTTAACTTTTTTTTCTGACACTTGTTCCTTTTTGATTTAATAGTGATGCTCACAAGGTGAAATTTTATTTTTCTTTAGTATAGATGCCTCACTAAAGGGCCTTTTGAGACTGATGTGAATACAGCAGTAAAAAATAATGCAGTGTTAAGGGAAATAAATGCACTGCTATATCTGTATATCTACAAATCTATATATCTATCTCTATATCTATATCTATCGAAATATAATATGCATTGGTACAGGAAACAAATGCACTGCTATATACATATATATATTACATGCATTGTTAAGAGAAATGAATGCACTGATACATATAAAGTTTTTTATATATCCATTAAAATGGATCTCACACAGAAGGGAAATTTTAAATCTTTCAGGTACAATAATCATGCTGTTACTGTATTTATTATCTCCAGATAGAAATAACATTAAAATTTAGGATGTTCTTTTGATACAGTGACAATATTCCTTTAAGTTACTCAAAAATAGACTGCTTTTTATAACAAGAATTATCCACCTTTTTTCATGCTTTCATGCCTCATGTGTAGTTGTACTTTCTGACAGGAAATTACCTTAGATGCAAAGGTCAGAGCCAAATCTTCTAGTTCATGGGAACAGGAACAAGATGTATTCTTGTACAGGTGTCCCTGCAAACTTTAATCTTTTTAGATTTTCAAACCCAGGAAATTCTTGCTGTCAGAGAAGGCTTAGTTTTCAGCTTTAGACTTGCTACAGAATGGACTTAAAAAGTGAAAATTAGATGCAGAACACTTATTGCGACCAAGTCCAGGATTACAAACAGGCAAGTTCTTTCCTTTTACTCCAAGTTTTTATTGAATATGGATCTTCAGACTTATAGTTAGCTATTTGGAGTAGAAAAAATGTGCATGAAACATATACAGGTGTTTTTCAGCATTCAGTAAAAAGATCTATGGCAAACTAGACAGCTTTTCATTTATGAGTTGTACTGTCAAGTGTTTGCTCACTCATTGCTCACTTCGCCACAACTATAGAGCATCAAATGCTGCATTTTGTTATTACCTCATTAGATTTTGTGCAGTGTTGGGTCCTGTTCCTAAAGATACCTCTGGATAAACCTTATGTCTCCGTGGAGGCCCCAAAAGATGGGTTCATGCCAGTGTGAGACTTGGTTTATTCCTACAGTACCATTTCTTCCCACAGAGAGCATACTAAGACTAAAGCATGTGTAAGCAGGACAGCCTGCTGCTATAAACTATGAAGATATTTCACATAAGCTACTGAGCAAGACAGTATACAAACTTCCAAGATTATATTAGGATAAGTTTTTAATACATTGAGTCCTGGGCTTGTAATGAACTAGAAAGGATGATAAGAGAGTATCTTGGAAATGAAAAGTCTAGGATGGCTTTTGAAGCTGGAAAGAGACGAGAAGGTCCAATGAGGAAGTGCACATGATCAGCAATGAACCAAATTACTCTAAAACATACTGATGTGTCACTGACTTTTCTTAGCCAGGCATGTAGTTATGGTGGTGAAAAACAAACTCACTACATGGCTCTTTTAGTGATGATATTTTTTTTCAAGTTTCATGGTCAACCCAGAATAAAGAAATAAATAGGAAAATAATTCTTATTGTTGTTTGCCAGCAGTGAACAAAATGGCTTTGACAGAAAGAAAAGGGGCAAATTTAGAGAGCGGCAAAGACCATTTACAGTATCAAGGGTGAGTAGTAATGTAACTGTAATAATGACTAAAAAATGCTACAGTTGTCACAGTTTTTTTTTTTGTTATTTCCTAGTGTTTTGTAAAGAAATGTGAGATATACATTAAAATGGATATCTTCTACAGGTGTTATCATATTTGTAATGTTAGAGAGAAAGCACAGAAAGAACTGTGGAATACTTTTACAGCATCATTAAAATATCAGCACCCCTGAGGCTGCATCAGGAGTTCTGCATTCAGTTCTGGGCTCCTCAGTAGGAGTGAGACATGGGCATTCTGGAGTGAGTACAGCAAAGGGCCATGAGGTTGGTGAAAGAACTGGAGCATCTTACCTATGAAGAGAAGCAGTGAGAGCTGGGACTCTTTAGCCTGGTGAAGTCCCTCATCTGAAGAGAGGGTACAAAGAAGAGAGAGTCAGGCTCATCTCAGTGATGCCCAGTGACAGGACCAGTGGCAATGGATGAAAATCTAAAAACAGGAGGTTCCCTCTTAACATCAGAAGGGTTTTTTTTTTTGTTTTTTTTTTTTTGTTTTTTTAATGAGGGTGACCCAGCACTAGCACAGGATGCCCAGGGAAGTTGTGAGTCTCTAGCTTTGGAGATACTAAAAACCCTTCAGGGCTTGATTTTGGCCAATCTTGAACAGGTGATTTGACTAGGTAACTTCAGAGGTGTCTTGCACCCTCAATTGTTCTATAATATGCAACTTACAAAAAACCTAGATTTTCAAAAACTTTTTAAAATTAAAATGGGCATTTTTTACACTAGGAAGGCTGCCTTCATGGAATAACAGAATGACAGTCTGCCCTGCCCCTCCCCCCCCCCCAAAAGTATTATTTCAACATAGAAATAAATAAACATAGAAATAATAACATAGTAATAAATGTAGGACGCTTATAGAAGATTCAGTTTGGATGCTTTAAGCTTAAACTAAACAGCACCAAGACAATTTTGTTGCTGAATTATATCGTCCACAAAGAGTTTAAATGTTATTTAGTTTCTGCCCTGTGCTTCTGTGGTTTTGGCACCTCAAGGGACTCTGGAGAGCAGATTTGCTTTCACTTCCTAATGAGCAGAGTCATCCTGCCCTCTCGTGCATGAACAGGCACCCAGAGATTCTGACCAGCTAGAAATCCTATAGGGTTGAGTTTTGATGTTCCTGCAGCTCACATAGTTGTGAAGCCCAAGAGACTGACCACTTAAAGAAAGATTTTAGAAGTTGTCAGGAGTTTTTTTGTAGCAAGCTATTATTTGTAGGATATGCTACATTAATATCTTACAGCACTGGACAAAGCCTGTTTGGAATATGATGTGTAAATTTGATAGTCTATCAAATTGAATTGTACAGCTGTTATGTTCCTGACTCTTGCAAGGGTTGTAAAAATACAGCTGTTGTTTTAGACACAAATCTTGATATCCAGCTGTGTTTTGGACAGTGGGAGGACACTGGATGCTGCATATATTGTATTGAGCAAGGTCCTTGGCACTATCTCTGCTAGACAGACAAATCCACAAAAGTGATCAGAAAAACAGTGGGACCAAAGTCCCTGTGGGACAAACAGGTTGTGACCAGCATACAAACTTCAGATCACAGCTAATCACTAGAAGCACTCCTCAGGGAGTGAAATAGGTACCATCAGTGCTTAGCATCCTTATTGATGACATTGACAATGGTACAGACTATACAACCAATGAATTTTCAGACAGAAAATCAAATTGGGGAGGGATAGTTGACCCACTGGAGCACAGGGCTGCTGTTTTGGACAGCAGCAGGCTGAAGAAATGGACTGATGAGAAACTCATAAAGTTCAATCCAATGTATGTTCATCTGAGATGGAATAAACCCATTCAGCAACGTAGCCTGGAGGTCAGCTTAGGGCAAAATAGCTTTGTAGAAATAGACTGGAAGTCCTGGTTGGCACTAAAGTGAATACAACTCAGCAGTGTGTTTTTGTGACTAAGATCAGTCTGCATCTTACTAATGAGAATGTAGTTGTGGAAAGTGATTATTCCCCTGAATGCAACATTTGTGAGATTTTCTCTGGGGCACGATGTCAAATTTTGGGCTCCCAAGTACAAGTGAGGTGCTGACATATTGAAGTCCAGGGGAGGACCACCAAGAGCACAGATCATACAAGGAGAGAAAAAGAGGCCATATTTCTACCTACAGTAATATACTGAAAAGACAGAGAGAATGGATGGAACAAGACTCTTCTCAAATGAGCCCAGAGATGGGACAAAAGAGTAATGGCACTAGGTAAAATATAGGAAATTAATATTACATATTAGGAAAAAAAAAAAATCACCATATGCATGTTCCAAAGCCAGAATGTGCCCAGAGAAACTGTGGAAGCCCCATCCCTGTAAGTGTTCAGGTCTCATTTGTGTGCACCCTGAGGAGGGGCTGGACCTGAGGACTCCCAGAGGTCCCTTCGAACCTGAATTATCCTGTGATGCTGTGATGCAGAGGAAAGTTTGAAAGCGTCCAACTTCTGTAGTTTGAAATTTCTGAGAAACATATGAGGCTCTAATAGGCACCTTATCAGTTTGTAAACTGCTTTTTTGACATTTTGACAGGGGAAAATAATGCTGAAAAACTATTGAGTATGACTTAACATCTACTAAGAATTAATATAAATTGTATATAGAGATAATAGATGTTGTTTAAGAGGGACTGTTGCCACCTAACAGCAAAGAGGTCTGACATGTGTTTACAGGAGTTAGATGAGTTGCAATTTATGATGGAAATCGTTTCTGTTTTTCAGTTAGTGTCTCAGTATAGTTTATGTTGGATGGAAAAAAATGTGAAAACCTGTGTGAAATAACTGGTCTTCTCTAACTGATTGTCAGCTGGTCAGGTTGTCAGAGCTTCATTCAAAAATATGTTTTCTAATATTAGTGCAAACTTTCATGTTTGTCGTGACATTTTCAAAATTAAAATCTAAGTTGTAGCTATTTTTAGTCAAGTTACTTATCAATTACCAGACTATGACTTCTCCATTAAAATTGTATTAGTCTGAGAACTAAAAAGTGTGAAGTATATTCTCCTTTCATATATGTTCACATATCACAGAGCTAGCTATGATATTATTTGAAAGGACCAATTGAACACAGCACATTCTGCAGTGCAGAATAGAGTTCAAAAATGAGAGTATTTCAAAAGAATATGAAAGCAAATGAATGTGAGAAAAGCTCATGGAAAATATTGCTGTGAAAGATAGAGTCAAAAAAAGAAGTTTCCGAACAGTCACTATGAAGACAGTCAGTGAAAGTAAAAAGCTGATGACATTTTACTTTACCATTTTATTTGCTGGTTACTATGTAGTTTCCAGACTCTCAGGTAAAATCATTCTCATCTTTATGATACCTGCTTTCTTTTAGGTTTTAAAATCAGGTACTACATCATAAAACCAAAAGCACTGCAAAGCATCTTCTGCACATTTTTAAAGCAGTTATAGTTAGTTAGATCCTTAGCTTACTTTCCTGGAATTGTGCTGACTTAGATTATCTAAAGGTCTAAGTGTTGTTATATTGTTTCATTCTGTGATAAGGAAAACAAATGAGATGAGACAGTAAAACATTCTAAGGTTTCTTTGCTTCATCTCTGCAATGAAAATATGCAAGAAAGCCAGCTCTGTGTAATCCTTCCCTCTTTTTAAGTGTAACCTGTTGTTTTACCTCTAAACTGTCCCCTCCTGTTGAAATGGGGAACTTTTGCATTAGCAGTTGTCCTGGTAAAAAACCCAAAAGGTAGCTGTCACCAAGCAAATTTCTGAAGATGAAAAGGAAGATATGCAAATGAAAGGATTCCTGAGGGAATGATCTTTTTCATTCTGTTATCGAACTAACTTTATTTAGAAGTATGGTGAATCATTGCACAGTACTTAGCAGATAAAGCATTCATGGAATTAACAACAGCAAGCGTGCATTTAGGAACAGGACTCAAGAAATATGCCTGGTGGAACCACAGTTCCAATATACCAACATTTGGCTAATAAGCAAACTGATGGCATGATGGCTTACTTAGATGTGAATACATGCACTCTGCAGCAACGGAGCTACAAAATGTTTCATGTCTTGAAAGTTTCCCTTATTCTCCCCTTGAAGGGGGATGGGAGCACAGAAAAAAAATAGCACTGAAACGGGGGCACTTCTCATAAAAAACAGTGTAGAATCATATCTTTTCCCTGGTCTCTTTTCCTGAACACCATAGTTTGTAATTCTTTTGCTCTCTGTCCTGCCTACACCACACTCCTGGTAAGAGTCCTACAGTGCGCGTTCAGCGGAAAAGCGAAGGAAGAGGCGTTTCGGCGAAAGACATCGGAACACATCTCCTCCTTACGCCTTTTCTTCCCCGGAAAGGTTGTGAGAGGGAAGAGACACACACACCCCACCCCTTTCCGCCTCCTAAAAAAGTCGCTCATCACTCGCCGTGCTCTCGGGGCGCTCCTCTGTGTTTGGGGGCCGGGGGCAGGCGCAGCCCCCTCTCCCGGCCGGGCAGCACCGCGGCTGCTCCGCCCCGCTCCTCCGGCCGGGCTGCAGCCAGGTATGGCCGGGCACGGGCAGCGGCACCGGGCAGCCAGAGCCGGGCGCGGACAGCTCCTTCTGCCCCCGCTCCGAGCAGCCGAGCGCCGGCCCCGCTCAGGGCATCCCTTGCGGCTGTGCGGGGGCCGCCCTTGCTGGCCGGGGACCTCTCCGGGGACCAACCGGACCCTTCTCCCGATCCCATCCCTGCCCGTCCCCATCCCTGCCCATCCCCAGCCCTGCCCTATCCCATCCCTGCCCGTCCCCATCCCTGCCCATCCCTGCCCGATCACATCCCTGCCCGTCCCCAGCCCTGCCCTATCCCATCCCTGCCCGATCCCAGCCCTGCCCGTCTCCAACACTGCCCGTCCCCATCCCTGCCCATCCCTGCCCATCCCCATCCCTGCCTGATCCCATCTCTACCCGTCCCTATCCCTGCCCATCCCCAGCCCTGCCTGTCCCCATCCCTGCCCGATCCCATCCCTGCCCGATCCCATCCCTGCCCGTCCCCATCCCTGCCCGATTCCATCCCTGCCCATCCCTGCCCGATCACATCCCTGCCCGTCCCCAGCCCTGCCCTATCCCATCCCTGCCCGATCCCAGCCCTGCCCGTCTCCAACACTGCCCGTCCCCATCCCTGCCCATCCCTGCCCATCCCCAGCCCTGCCCATCCCCAGCCCTGCCTGTCCCCATCCCTGCCCGATTCCATCCCTGCCCATCCCTGCCCGATCCCATCCCTGCCCGATCCCATCCCTGCCCGTCCCCATCCCTGCCCGATTCCATCCCTGCCCATCCCTGCCCATCCCCATCCCTGCCCATCCCCAGCCCTGTCTCTCTCCCACCCTGCTGCTCTTCCCCATCCGCAGCACTGCTCACCGCTCCCCAGTGCTGCTCCTCTCCTGCACCTCTGTCCATGTTGTACTTTGTCCTTATTACCTCGCTGTCATAAAGAGTTTAGCCCTGAAAATGGCTTA
The DNA here is from genome assembly GCF_963662255.1 of Cinclus cinclus. NCBI lineage: Eukaryota > Metazoa > Chordata > Aves > Passeriformes > Cinclidae > Cinclus > Cinclus cinclus. The sequence goes on from NC_085047.1 coordinate 88,500,095, forward strand.
TTTCACATACAGCCCCTGTTGCCATCTCTGGGCTGTCTGCATCCCTTTCCCTCACACCTGGGTGCCTTTGGAGGAGGATGGGCTCCTTCAGTGCTGTTGTAAGTTGTAGGACCAAAAGATTATGCCTAAAACATTTGTGTACCAGATCTCAAATTCGTCATTTAGAAAAAAAAAAAAAAATTAAGGACTTGCTATTAGCTTTCCATTAATGTTAGCAGAAATTAATTTCTCACATCTCCTATTTCCATTTTCCTTCCTGCAATCAACAGTTCTCTTTTCCTTTTTCAGGAGGTTTTTCAAACTGAAATATCTATGTATTGACTCACTTGCTGAGAGAGACAAGTCTCTGTTTCAGTGATGAATGAGATTCAGGAGAGTTGCAAGTTCAAGTTGTAACTCTCTGGAGTTTGGAATACTTCCTCCCCATCCGCTTTCCATCTGGCAAGACTTGCATAGTAAATTAACAGCTTTGCTTATGTTTTTTGAAATTAAGACAGATTTTCATTTTTACCAAGAAATCTCAATCCTGGCGGAATGATGCATTGGTCTAGTAAGGTTGTTAAATATTTTTGTTTTCTTCATCAATGCTGAGCAAATTATGACACTGTGTGGTAATATTTTAAAAATACTTAAATTCCACGAGAAGCCCTTCCTAAAGAGGAAAGACTAGTGCTTTCCTTCCTCAACCCCAAGATGATAGTTAGAACAATCTCATGTTCAGAAGAACCTGTTGTGTTTTGTTTTTTTTAAAAAAGGAAGCCACAACCCTTCAGGATCAAATAGAGTTTTCGAAAGTGTTGTTCAAAATTAGCTACTTCTCCAAAACTGAGGATCAATCACTTCTATGTATCAACCCCATTTCATTCCAAAATATTCTGGTGATTCTAGAAAACTGGGGAATAATTTTAATGGTGCACAATTTTCTAATTCATGAGACATTGGTAATTCACATTACAGAATTTAGACTTTTAGTTTGTTTAAAGTTTTTGGTTGGTTTCACTGTGGCACAAGCATTTTTAAGAACCATATTTTATTATTAAAACTCCATCAATAGCTTAAAACAAGTATAAAACTTAAAAGAATGCTTAAAGCTATTGTCACTTTTGACCTTATAGACAACTTGTAATTTAATTAATTTTCATTGAAAAACTGTAATTTCATTCTATTGCCTTAGCATCTTGCCCATTAGTATTTCTGTAGTCATTTATTAGGCAGAGAATTTTTGCTTCTACTTTAAAATAACTCTCCATTTTTTTCCCGGAAATTAAAAATCTTACTCTATTTCTCAAGAATTCTCTTTGTATTAGCTGCTTTTCACTAAAAGCACTTTTCTTTTTTTCACCTTCTCCCCTCTCACTTTTCATTAAAGAGTACTCCAACTGAATGGCTCAAATGTAAAGACTTTTAGCTTATAGTAGAACAATTTTAGACAAATTGATCAGGTTCAACAGCAATGAGAGAGTAAGATAAAGGTCCTGTTTCTTGATTTTTAGTAGTCATGAATCTCAAACCTGGTCATTACTAAGTTTCTTCCATTATATTGGTGCATTTGACCAACCTTCCACTGTGTGTTGATGTGATATACCAAAAAAGAAGTGGATTTAGAATTAAAAATCTGGTGTTAAATAATTCTATCTTTATGTAGTGGATCACATTAGTCTCTAACAGCTGTATTTCTTCTGAATGTGAATGGATAGAAAAAAAAAGCAAAATTCAAGAAATCAAAGAGAGGCCCTTTTTTTCTTAGGAGGTGTAGGAGTTTGAATCTCCATGTGTAATAAGGAACTGAAACTGCTTGTTGCAGAACTCAGCATCCAGATTCTTTTAGCTTTCTAAATCTGGATCTGCCTACCAGGCTGTCTGAAAAAAGGGATGTGAAACACTTCCTTAATTTCATTACAGTGTTTTTAAGGGATGGTGGCACACTTGTAAAGAAGTGAGAAGAAAGGTGAGAGAGGGAAAACAGCTACACAGTTTGGTGTCCTGGAATACTGATGGAAATGCAGTAGCCTCCTGCCTCCAGACTCTTCAGGTCACAGGAACTTTCTGACTCTGAATCTTAGGGCAGTCTCTTGAAGTTTGGGCTTTCTCAATTGCAACAGGTTTACTTAATAAAAAAGAAATGAATTGCTAATGAGATTTCTTTTGGCAGATCTCTTAGATCTCTGAAATATGTCTTGTGTGTGTGTGTGTGTGTGTCATTTGTCCATCCATGTTTGGGTCACACTAAGCAAGGTTATCTGTTTTGGATTCAGGGGTTGAACTGAGCTGATTGTGTATCTCACCTGTCTTTTTTGTGAGCAAAACTGAGGCAGAGTCTCAGGAGTAGCTCTGTCTTTGGTTGTCAGTTAACCTGTTGTTCTGAGAAATCTCAGATGATGCTGCAAGCTGGTCTTATTTAGTGGTGTTTTTATCACTTGCCTTTGAAATCAGCTGACTACACATGAAGAAATTGAGTATAGGCTGCTTCATGTCCTCCCACCTCCGTGGAAATTCTAGCACTCTCAGCTGGAACTTATTTCCCCCATAGACCAAATTGAAAGAAATTAGATGTCTCATTGTTTTCCAACGGTGTCAAAGTTAACCATCAACATATCCAATCTACAACATTATGCTTTCCTCACTGAAGGCAAGGGAAGTTTCCACTAGCTGTTTCTACAAGGTCCAGTCTTGCAAAGTTTATCCTCTTTGTGAATAAAAAAAAAGCACTGTACCTGTCCTGTGGTAGGTATCTACTGGCTCGGGATTTGAGTGCCGTTGTAATACTGCAAAATGCATCTATTAAATAAGAAAATGGAAGAAGGAAATCTTGCAGCACTTTCTGATTTTGAAATGAATTTGCAAAGAAAAATCTAGATACATTACCAGATGTATGAAAATAGCTGTTATGATAAAAATATATAACTTCCCATTTGGAAAGCCCTCTTCAGCAGCAGGCAATAATTACACTGCTCACATGCTCAAAGGAACCTGTTTCACTGCACTTGTGCTGAATTGTGAATCTGCTTTTTTTTCTTAGGATTTCAGAACAAGCAGGAGCAATTTAGTTTCATTTTTTTTTGGAGAAGAAGTGAGAAGTAACTCAAGAAAATGACTCTGATGATTTTTTTGGTAATGTTGATCATGGAATCTGCCACTGGTAAGCAAAAGTCTTCAATTCAATACCAGATGCTTCAAAGTGTGCCAGCTTCTTGACAGTTGCTTGGAGTAGGACAAGTTTTGTGTTTTATGGCCAAGAACAAAAACTTAAAGGTTTGACAGTTACAGTCCAGATGCAGACTTGGGAAATTTGGTCCTAAACACCAAAGTTATGAAATGAAAAAGTAAGGATGCTACCTGGAGAAACCTGATGATGTTGTATGTGACCATGATGGTATGAAGAGACATAGTAGGCAAGAGAAGGAGTCTGCTTCTTTTTGTGCCATTCAGAAGTGTGGTCACAATAGTTGCTAAACAACAATAATCTCTAAGAACCTCAGGAGAAAGAGAGATTAAAGGCTCATTTTATTTTAGACTCTTAATCCTACATCATCATTCCTTTTCTGTACTTTTAATAACTTCTGTATACAAAAGTAAATTTGGGAAATTTGTTTGGAAAGGCAGACTTGAAGACTAAATTTTAAACACATAACCTCATTCCAAGGCAGCTTTCCAAAGACATTTGAAGTTTTTCAGAAATAAATCCATGTAATGATTCAGTTTTAATTAAGAAGATAAGGAAATGCAAATGTTAATTTATAGGATCTGTGTTTTTATCTCAGACATATTTGTCAAGTCAAACCATAGGTGAAGAATTTCTCCTTTCCTCTTGCATTTGTGGCAGCTGCTTCACTGTAGAGTGAGGCCAGGTTCTGCCCTTTGAGCCAATTTGATTCTGACACTGTGGAACTCATGTGAAAGAAACACAGATATAGGGAAATGTCCTTTTATTTTCAGCCCCCATTTGCTTCTGGCGTTGCTTTTATAAGATAAAGGCTTAGAAAACTGATTTTTTTCAGTAAATATAACAGGAATAAATAAATAAAAAACTGTTTCCTGACCATTTTGCTGAAAGAAGTATTTTTATAAAATACCAGCAGCACAGGAAATCACTTTAAAGTCAGACTAATGCAATTTTCTGAAATAAGTACTTTGCTTCCTAATGTATCTTTTTAATCCTTTCTCTGAAGAGAAGCTGTGCCCCCTTCGTGCCTCCATTGATGTTCTAGAAGGGGAATATTTTTTCCTTTGTTATCTTGAGTCAACGCAAGAACATTTTCAGGAAGAAGCATACACAATAAACTGGTACAAAGAAAGTGCTGGAAAGCAGCAACTGATAAAGGAAACACACAGAATTGTTTCACAAATGAATTTTCTGGAGTTTTGGCCAGCTGAACTCAGTGACTCTGGGAATTACTCTGTCATTCACAGGTGGGTACACAACACAATGGGTAAATGTCTTGCCTGTGCACATGTCTATGATAAAGATAATTTCTTTGTCTTGTTTTCAATAGCTAGTGGCATCCATATAAAGGGGATTGGGGAACTGCATTAACTGCAGTGTCATTTCCAACTTTGTTTCACAATAACTATCAAGGTGGACCTGTAATATTTCTAAATATCTGCAAGGAGTTTCAGACTTTAAAATGTTCTGTAAACCTTTTGATAAGCTAGGTAGCATTTTTTTCTGGCTTGTGATTAATTACCTAAGCAAACTGAGTGTCAGGCAACCCTTCTGTCCACTGCCAAGAAAAAGGAAAAATTTGCTTGTCTCCTTCCCCAGACTTCTTGCTTGCTGTGCTGAGTGGATCTCATGCTACAATGCTTGCCAAATCATCTGACTGTGTAGTGAAGGTTAAACATAGCATAGCTGAACTCTGCTTTCTGTGCAAACCTTTGCCTGCATGGAGCCATTCAAAGAACAGATGAAATAATTGGATTTGATTTCTAACTGCTGTAGAACATCATGGGTTAAAAGGAGAAGTAAGGGTCGACCTCCATTATTTGGTTGCAATCTTCACTGGAACACCAGGAAAGACTAAAGGATTAAATCAAGGGTTTGCTGCACAGAGTTCTTATGACTAACTTGCACCTAACCCATAATTCAGCATTTACAGTTGAAACACCAGTTAATTTGAAGCAGATTACCTTGCATGTAATGATTTGTGCTGTGCTCCAAGTAATACTTTAAAGGTTCTAGTCAGGTTTGTAAAGGCTGTGGGACTGTGGATACTAAAAAATGCTCTCCATGTTTTTCCAGAAATATTGCAGCCTGAAGTTTGATAGTTTACAGCTCTAAACTAGACTTCAGCTGTTAAATTCCAAGTCAACTTGGAAGCTGAAAATGTCTTTTCTTTAAAATTTATCTTTCTATGTATCATTACTGTTATCTCCTTATTGATATTATTTTGAAAAACACTACTCATGGTACCTGAAATGTGAAATAATTTTAATTTTAGGGTAAATATTGATAAAAATTTTATTAATCTATGTTAAATTCAAGAGGATTGTCTTTAAGGATGATTAATATGGTAGTTTGTCTAGTTTTGTTGTGTTGATCAGTTGCCTATACGGTCACTTCACAAAAAAGCTATTAAATCTATAAACTTGCTCTAATGCCACCTAATCAGCAGCACAAAATGCAGACTGACTAATTTAGGCATGGGGAAAGATAGGTGGAGATGATACATGAATTTCCAGGCTACTGAAGGAGACTGCCATGAGTCTAAAACACAGGACAAAAAAGAAGAGAGTTATGAGAACCTCAGCCTTAATTCACGATCATTGTGGTCTTCTGATTATTTTAAGGACTTGGGCTAATGACAGGAAATTCACAGTAAATCACAAGCATTCTATAAAATGAGTATGAAACAGTATGAACCTGAAAACTGAAGGGAACAGCCTTACATATAGAAGAAGGATGATGACAGGAAAATAAGTAAAACTATTAGAATGAAGTTTGTTAAAATAAATAATTGTTGGAAAACATAGAAATGTCAGAATCGTTATGAACTGACTTAATTTACTCATTTGCTTAAGAGAGAAACTCAGAAAAAAGTTTTGATTACATCAAAGATTTCATTTGGAATTGAGAATTTTGATTTTCTGCCTTTTCCTCTTGTCTTCTAGAGCTATGTTAGCTGCTACATTTTAAAAATCAGTTTTGAAAGAAAGGATTTTTGGGGAAAGATATTCTTACTCTGAAACTTTTTTTTTTAAATTTCTTTCTGTTAAGCCTATATGAATACTCATTATTCCATTATTCTGTTAGAATCAGAATGATGCCAGAATCTTGCTGCAGTACTCCTGTGGGAACTCTTCACAGGTCTCACTGCTGGAACAATAGTCATAAGGGGAATTTTTTCATGGGATTTTAATGGGATCTTGGCCTTAGTTTATATGATGATTCTCACTATTAGCAGGCATATTAAATGAATTACATTTCAGTAAATACAGAAGATTATTGCAAAAATTGATTTCTGCAGAGACAGAGGACTTTTAGAACTCTCTATAGGGCAAAATTGTGGGCTATTGTGGACTGCTGAACTTGTTTAAGATTTAATAAGAATGACCAAGTGGAATTACTTTAATTTCAGAGTATTTATGTTAGGTAAAAAGTTTAACTTTTGGAAGAAGATATGTTAGTATATTATTATTGATCTTTTAAATTTTCAACTATTTAAAGTAGAGACAGGTATTTGTAAGCTATATGGGAAATAATTAATAAAATACTTATAACTGTTTAGGCAGTTTCAGGGAACAATGTGACAATATCCTGCAGATTACAATGTTATATATCCTGCAGATTTTCAAGAAAAGAAGACATGTTGACAGGTTTTGCAAACTAAGTAAATGTAAGAATTTCTTTTTCTGATGTGTTGCAAAGAGGCAAAAGTGGCGTAACAATATTTTTATGATATTTTAAGCACTTATTTTTTGCTTAAAGAGGAATCAGGAGCTTTACAATTAAACCAGAAGTGTCCTGCTGAGACATACATAGATAGCTGCAGTGTGCCTATATGTTTGTTGATGTGTTCACATTTGTTTGTTAGTGCACTAGACTTAGGATACAAATTCAAGAATCGATGGACATCACCTATAGGCATGAATGTGTCCTCAGCGACATTCTTGAAAATAGAAATTAAATGTGTACTTGTAGTAAATGTGGTAAGCAGCAAAAACTGTGTCACAGATCTTTGGAAAGATATGTAATTTGTATGGTTTTGGTGTTTTTTTTTTTTTTTTTCGGTTCAGTTTTATTTTGGTTAATAGCCTGTATCCTGTGGTTGTCAAAGAGAAAAACAGAATTAAAAAAAGCAGGTCATCAGGTTGCTCTGTTTTGGTGACCTTGAAACAGAGAGAACTTAGAGATTCCTGGAAAAAAACAAAAACTACAGAGAACCATGATAAACAAATGATAATTTTTAAAATCCTAATATTGCTTTATTTTTCAATATGCTGAGAACAATTGAAAGCTGTGGGAACATACATATAGAGTTAATACTGCCATTTGGAAAGTAGAGTGACAGTTTCTGCAGAGGATTCTAACATCAAGATAACACTGCCTTGTTGCAGTAAAATAGCTAAGGGATTACTTAGAATTGGCTGTGTAACCACTAAACTTGGTTTATATTCTCTAAGGGCTTTCACTTCCCTGTATCATCCTCTGAGTCAAGCTAGATTCTGTTGTTCCTTCTTGGTGGGTTTGCTGGGGGAAGATTGAAAAGCTGTTAAACCAGAAATGGTTTTGTTCCTGACAGAGTATCACTGAAGACTCTCAACAAGTGGAAACCAAGATAAAAATATGTAACAGTTAAGACACTGGCAGTTTACAAAATTGAACTAAATTATTTTTTGTGTGTGTTTTGAAAACCATTCTATATGGCAGACAACTAGAAATTTTGTATGAAAAAATTCATTTTTGTTTGTATGGTTTCAATACCTTCCAGGGACATTTTCCTTGGAATTCCAAGGACAATCTCCTCAGATGCTGGCCCATCAGGTAGAATATCTTGATCCACTTTGAGTGATTTCCCCAAACAGGATGACAGAAGTAATGCCCTGTGGAGTAACAATGCTGGGGAGAACATGTGGCTTTATGGACCCCTTTCTTCCATCTGCCAAATCTAGAGAGTAAAATCATTTGCATTACCTGGCTAGATCTGTAATTAATTCTCCAACAGTATTCAGATTAGTAGAGTGATGCCTGAAGAAACACACAGACTCTGGAATTAATTGGAATTAATGTTTATGTCCACACCTAAACTTAGGTACCTTTGCTGTTAAGGAGAGAGAGGCCTTTCTGAGTCACAGATTATCTTGTCCTAAACAAAAAATGTAAAATAGGTTATATAAAGTGCACTGTAACCACTGACTGCAGTTCCACTGCTGACTGTGATTAGTAGCTCTGATTTAAATGTGTAAATAAGTTGTTGAAGAGTAGGTGAGAAGATTTCCACCCACTGTGAATACCCCTGTGAGCTCATCTCTGATGGAAAACCTTTGGTAAGGCTTTTCCTGTTTTTTAACAGCATAGTTAGCTGATTAACCAAACCCACAATGTGTTGTTTTAAAGAGTCAAGCAATTAGGAGTAAGGAACATCTCAAGTGAGTAAGGAGAGCCTGTGTAGCTTGAGAAAGGGCTACAATGCAAAGAGGGTGAACAGAATACATAAATATATTTATTTGGGGAGCTTAAAAAGCAGAAAAGAAACAACCCAAGACTTGGTCTAAATTAATCATAAAAATCATGTCCTAATAGCTCTTCTGAACCTTTTGCACTCAAAAGGTATATCAAGAATAATGTTCAAGGTGAAGTACTAATCAGGGATGCTTCTCCATTTGAACTCCTTTGTCCTCCCAGGCTTTCTCATTGAAACAATTCTTGAGTAGTTGCAGTTGTGGAAGAAATTTGTTTTTCTTTTATTAGAGGGAGAAAGGTTCAAACATATTTATAAAGATATGACTGACATTGGAGGGAAGTGCTCTGTGGTTGCTGCTTTTCCTTTGTCAGGCCCTGCTTGTTCAGAAAACAAATGAGAGCTTTATGCAGTAATTGCAAAATCTCACCCATTAACTGGCAGAATCTCACCCACTAACTGACAGCAACATATGGTTTCTCTTAAGTTCTAACTGTGCCAAATTTAAATCAAAAGTCATCCAGGTTCTTTTCTCTTGGTAGTCATGTTTTTGGGTATATCAGTGAAATAACAGCTATAATCTGATTCTTTCAAAGATTATATGGATAGAACTTAGTAGATTTCTACATGAAAATGTTCAGCTCCTAGATACTCAAAGGAAGTATTTTTTGAGCATATTTGTATGGTCTTTTATAGACACTACATGGTATGTGATGACTCTGCTGCAGAAGTGATAGTTCTGCCTCTTTCAGTCAGCCTGGGGTGCTCAGTTGCTGTAGATCTCTGTTCAGTGCAGACGCAAAGACAAAGAGAAGCATCTTTTCCAAAGTGCCTTGTTTTGCTGACATGCTTGAATCACAATAATGCTGTAATTCATGAAACTTGTAGAGTTTAGAAATATTTCCAAAATACCGCTGAATTCCAAAAATACTCCAAAATACCTGCAGAGTATCAAACAGTTAATAATTGATTAATGTTGCTTTGTGAACAGTACCAGACTTGCCTATCTTATTTCTAATTTTACAAATATACTTTTCTGTCATGGCTTTTAACTTAAGCAACACATAGGAAATTAAGCCTGCAAAATCTTTAGCTGATTCAAGGACGCAAAATTCTTGGATGATCTCATGTAACTATGGGTGATGTCAGAGATTGCTTTATCCTTGTTCAGGTCAATGTAGCATACATTGTCATGGTCCATAGATATAATTGAATTGTCAAATGTTTTGTGGCAGTGCATTTAGTTTAGGTAACCTGTTTGGTTAAAGGAAATTACACTTATTTGGGAGTGGGAAAGGGATAAAGGGGACTGAAAATAATTGGATCACTGTAGATGTACTGTCTACCTAACAGATGTATTTGAGAATTTATTTGTATTTTATAACTCACTAAGCTGCATTATTTAAAAAAGCTCCTAAAACTGATTTTTCTATGGTTTTTTTTCTTAGCAATGGAAAACAAAATTTCACAATTCAGAAGTGGACTTTGAATGTACTTGGAAGAAATAAAAGCAGCTGTTTCAATGAAAATCATTTAACTACAGAAATTAAAAGTGCTGGAATTGGTCATTCACTGAAATGCAGTGATTTGTCTGTCTATGAAAATGACAGCATAACATGGTACAAGGTAATTACTGAAACAGTGTCACTCAAATCATTGGCTGCAGAAACAAAACATCTGATTGCAGGAAATATTAATTGCAAACAGATTTTTAGAAGCATCTACAAACTTTGTAAAGCTTTAATTTCTCATGGGATTATGGGGAAAAACTTTAGACGGATACAGAAAACAAAGCTTTTGTCTGCTCTTGGATTTGTTAAAAAATATACCTGTTCCAGAAGTTATTAAACTAGTAGTTTGGAATGATAAAAGATCTGATGTGCATGTCTGTTTGCTGATTTAGGCAGCAGCTGGTTTAGCCAGCTGCTACTTTGCTGATACAGATATTGTACTGATGCTAAATGAGGTGCCAAGATTTTTATTTTACTGTTAGCACGTACTTGTAAAGTAATTGCAAACCTTTTTAATTTTGCTGTTTCTGAACAGTTTTAAAATGTGTAACAGATTCAGTTCTGTTCATTTATGGCAAGTCATTTTTTTGAGCAGTGCTCCTTATTCCTCTCAGGTCTCCTGGCTGGAGTAATAGACTCTGTTCACTCCAAGATCAATCAGTTTCAGGAAGGGATTTTGTCTGATTTAGTACAGGGATCTGGAGTAGCCTGGCAAGAATGAGCTGCAGCCCTGTTCTCCTGTCCTTCGGGGTCTGGGGGGGTGGGACCATTGATGGATAGAGCCATCGCTTATTATGTTTTCGCCAACTGCAGTGTTCTCAACTTCTAATGGGGTAAATGTTCAAATGTTGCATTTAAGTGACCATGAGTGAAAATTTGGCCTGCATCTCTTTTGGGTCAGGCACATGTCAATGAGATAGTGAAAAGGTGACGGTGACACTTTGGTTTTTTTTTAAAAAAATCTTAATTTCTTTAATGTTTTGAATGCATGTTTGCTACAGAATAGTATTTTCTGGTTTTATTGATGCAGGACTGTAAGAATTATGAGTATGAAACCGAGAGGGAACTAAATTTTAGAACCTTGACAGTACAGAACTCTGGGATATATACCTGTAAAATTTTAATCAGTCATGAAGGAATGATATACTACAGCACAAATACAATTAAACTTGTAGTAGAAGAAGGTAAGAAAGCTTTGTATAATTTTGAAGCGTACTTTTTCGTTCACTTTACTATGGAGATTTTTCACTGAAGTTCTTATTTGATAAATATATACCGGGGGAACAAGTCTGGTAATCTGAACTACTTCAGAATAATTTGAGAAGTAAAAAAAGCAGAAGTTAAGACAAAATATTACCAGATTTGGAAAATGTATTTAGTATGTTTTCCCTGCAGTTTTATTAGTTTCAAAATAGCTACTCTAAGTAAGTCATATAAATTTACTAAGAATTTTGCACAAGAGCCTTTCCAAGCGTTGCAAATTGTACTCTGTATATATGTGTATATGTGAAAAAAATTCATCAAGACATACTGGGTTTTAAGCTGCTCAGTAATGCCAAATCCACATATTGTTCTGTGAATTAAATGGAATGTTTGTGCATTATTTTATATCAGGAGCAATTAAGCAGAGTAACTTTTACTGTGGAAGAATGTAAGTAAGGTGTTACTTCAATAGCAATACTTCTATTTTAGATGCACCAGAGGCTTTCACTTTGGAGATAGTTGGACATCATGAAGAAATTGAAACAGAAATAGGTATGAAATTAATACAAAAATCTTTGAGGTAGTTACTCTACCTACATGCTTTTGTTCTGATTTCTTTGCTATTGATGGTCTGGATAAGTGTAATTAAACTGTGCATCCTCCTGTATGTGGTCTAACTTCACATCTGGTAGTGTTTTGCCTAGTGCATTACATGATTTATACACGAGTACACTAAAAGTATCCTTTCACAGAGGCAGAAGCTGCTTCTTTCTCTTGCTACAACCTGCAAAAGAAAGTGCTGGTGCCTTTCTTTCTTCATGGCTTTCTTTTGTAGACAGTAAACCCTATGAAGCAATGTGTAAAAGATGTATAGTTTACTCAGTGAACAGCAGTAACAAGTAATCCCACTGGTACCTGATGTGGCTGAGGATGTTATTCTTCAGGGAAACGAGGAGTGCGAGGTGTGACAGTCCTGGCAATGTGTGCAGGAACATCTGTATTGTCAAGAGACCCTACCTGTGCTTCTAGCTGGAAGTAGGTTAGATAAAATGATCTGCAGGCTTCATATGGTCTTGGACAGGATCCAGGATTTTGTGATTGAGGCTGTAATTAATTTTAAAAACAGAAATTTACCTGTCTCTCTCCTCCCCTCTCCTCCTTCTCTCTTCTGGTTACCTAATCCTTCCTTTCCAAGTCTTGCCTCCTCTGTGGCTCAGACCTGTATCTCATTTACTCATCTAGGACCTCAGATGCTAATTTTCCTTCCTTCCTACCAACATTGTTTGGTAAGTCCTTTTCCCAGTCGGAGTACCCCAATCCTATGATGCCTCATTTAGGATGAGCCAGGTCCATGATCTTTAAAACCTATCATTGCCTAGGATGGTGCCTATATTTGCCTCCAAATAAGTGTTGTGTATGGTGAAAACGCTAGAGCTGCACATCCAGTGACAATAGGTTAGGTCTGTGCAACTGTAATTTGGATTTCTAAGATCTGAATCTACAGTTGTCAGTTTTTCAGCTGGATCTTGCTTTGAAGGTTACAGAAGCATCAGATAAATCTTGAGAAGTCAGCTTTGTGTGCTCTTAGAGGATTGCTGGGTAGGCCTTGCTTACTGGAAAGTATTTGTTCATGACGGTCTGAAGAAGGACTAACATGCACTTTTCCTGGCTTAACAAAGAGCCTTCTGGATGTGATCCCTGGAAATGATGCTGCAATAGCCTAGAAACTGTGGTTGCAGCTAAGTTCAGGTCAAGCTTCCCATGACAGAATTAAAAAAAAATCTCACACTCCAGAGCTGCAGTCTTCCACCCTTATTTTTTCCAAATGTACAGTTGTCCTTTTACTTTTGCAATTTCTTAAAACTATAGGAACTTTATGGGGTGGTTGCTGTCAGTTACAGTTAGTGCTTTGAAATGGGACAGGTAGCAAACTGAGTAAATGACTTGCATGTGTATTCAGGAATTTCCAATTGTGATACTGAGATAAGAATTTATTCTGTGCATGTTCAGCAGGGGCTTTGGTTTCGTTGAATAATTGTATGTAGTTTCCCTATTATAATTAGTTGGTTGTAATTCCCTTTACCAGTTACTTACTTTTACCTGGCCCTGGAGCACTGCTGATAGGTTTTCCTCTTCTGTTCTCAGCTTGCAGAGCACAGTCTAGTTTATAGAATCATAGAATATCTCAAGTAGAAGGGACCCATAAGGATCATCAAGTCCAATTCCTGTATTTCCTAAAGCCTGAAACTCTCAGGTTTATTTAAACCCTCCTGGCTGTGATGATTTTTCTGAAAGAAAGCAATGGATGGCTGTCACTCTGCAACAGTGCATGGTTGCTGAAGCCACCAAAAGTACAGGTGTAACACCTATAAAACATTGAGCAAGGGCTGCAAAATTCACAAAGAAGCACAGCTTATAGGGTATGTTTCCTGGAAAGATGATACTTTTTACTGCACTGTGTACATGAGTCCTACTTCTCACTAAATCTTCCCATGTTATGCTTTTTTTGTAGGTAAAGAAGAGGTACTCAATTGCACAGGTTTCTTTGGTTTTTATATGCAAGAAGATGCCAGCCTCTACTGGTTAATTAACCAAACGTTTCCAGAACAATGCACAGGTATCCCTGAGAATGAACCTTCAGTATGTGAAGAAGAACTCAAAAAACTACAGTAGGTTTCCTGAAAATGGTGCATTTAATATGTGATAATTTCCTACACTTTGTGGAACTGCAAATTCAGTAGAAACCACAGTCTGAGTTTTTTCTAGAACCTTTTCCTCAAAATCTGCCTCTCAGGTGGTTGTAGGTTTCTGTACAGACAGTATTGCTAACACCATTCCTTGTTGCAGGTTGGGAAACAAGTTCTATATGACAAGGCTACTACGGATTAAAAAAGTAAGAGATGAGGACATGCATAATAATTTCACCTGCATGTTGCAAGCTGATGAAAGCACACAAATGAAAATAGTAAAACTGAAGAAAGGTATGGCATAATCTAGAACTAATTTATTAATCAGCCTTCTCAATCCTGAGGGCATTTCAAAACACTGCTCCAAATATGTCTGTCTGCTTATGAAGGCCCTCACACATCAAGTGCTGGACCTGACAATCCCTGGGTGATTCTTCCTGCTCTCAGACAGGGGCAGAAGGTGTGCAAAGCAAAAGAAATAGACTACAATAAGCATGTGTTGAGAGTGCCTTCATAGAAACTTCAGAAAATTTAAGTGTTCAAAATCTGTATTTGGAACAAAAAACCCCCAAGTTTATTATTATTATTATTATTATTATTATTATCATTATCATTATCATTATCATTATCATGATTATCATGATTATTATTATTCTCAATAATATTAATAATGAAGAAAAACCTGAAGAAGACTAGAGCAAAAAATAAAAAAATCTCAGCCAAAGAGGTTAAAGGGCACATTAAGAACTTATGGATAGGACAGAGAGAAGGGTAAAAGGCAGATAATAAGAGGAAATAATAAAAAAACCTGAAGGAAACTCATCACAGAAGTGAGTGACCATCATTTTGGGATGCTGTATGTCTATGAGGAGCCATAATATCAGTCTTGATCTCACATACCCTGCACACACATAAATGAACTCTGTGTGGTTGTATCCAAGATTGCTTCTCCTGTTTTTACAGTAAAACATGTTTTGTAGTTTATCTCAGGACCAGTGGCATGCATATGTGCTTGAAGCATTAGCAGGAAAGGATTCCCATCAATACTGTGATTTTTTTGAGGTGATTGTTAGGTGCCATCAGTATTTGATACAGTAATCTTTTCATATAATACTCTTCATTAAAGCTGTATTTTGCTTTATTTCTCTTTTACAGGGAAGACTCAAGACCTGCCTGTGCACATATTTACCACTGGAATGGTCCTCACTCTGCTATTTCCATTTGTTGCTGTAGCTGTGGTGTTTGTGTTTGTGATGTTTAGAGTCGACTTCATTCTGTTTTACAGAAGTATATGCAGGAGAGATGATACTGCTGGAGGTATGGCTTTGCTAATGCTGACATTGAAATAAGGGTACTGATGTAAAATATTTTCTGGCAGATTCTATGAAATAATCAGCTTTAACGAAGATAAAAAATTATCTTAAATCCAAGAGTCGTGTGAGAAGAAACAAAGAATGTATAAAAGAGAACTTGATGGTCAGGTGCTAATATGTGTTTGTAACATATGTGTGGCAATGACAGCAGATGAACATGGTGAAGAAGCTGCCCCTGGAGCAGGCAGTGGGAGGGATGTGGTTGGATGCTGTTCAGATGAGCTCTCTTCTGACATATTCTTCATCACAGAAGTTGATGGGATGGAGAGGTTTGCAGTTGTCTATTGCAGTGTGCTTCTTGTTAATGGTATGTGTGCTGGTCTATCAATCCTGATAATTGGATCAGGACTGTGTCAGTGTGGTGGACCTGGGTCTGGATTGGTCTTTGATTTTTCTGTTTATAAATTAGTGCACACACCATGACCAGACATGGCATACTCTCATAACAAAAATAATTAACTGGTTTGCTCTCTCTTTTGCTGGTATGCCTTCCTCTAGATACTCTTAGACACAATGTACAATAAATGTTGAAATCTGCAATATCAATTAAATAATTTTTCAGGTTACAGACACATTTTTTGCTTCCCTTCATATCTTGATCTTCACAGATGTGACATTAAATTAATCTAATTTTATTTTAAAAGCACTTTAATATAGAAAGGAAATACTTTCAATGCAACTAGAATCTTTTTTATCAACCTTAAATTTCTTCAGTACATTTTTTGAATATGATGAAGAGTGTTTGAAGACTGTTCAGAGTCTTCAGAAGGAAGATCAGGAGTTTCTAGCTTTACTATTGAGACACTAAGATTGAAAACCAGAATGGTGAATCAGATAATAGTGGTTTCTAGTGGTTAATAACAAGACAACAATTGTTGTTTCATTTTCAGATGGAAAAGAATATGATGCGTTTGTGTCTTACCTGAAAGACTGTGTTTCTCCTACTGAAGAAGAGAGAGAATTTGCTTTGAAGATATTGCCCATGATATTAGAAGAAAACTTTGGGTACAAGTTATGTATATTTGAGAGGGATGTATTCGCTGGAGGAGGTAAGTGTACTGAATGTTCTTGTCATTAAATATGCTAATTGTTTTCCTACAAAGGCAAAAGTCTATAATTAGAAGGAATTCCTTCACGTGTTGTACACTGAAAGGATACATTTTTCATTTAATCTGGACCGCGTGCATGCAAAGTTTGCTTGCAAACATTTTACATGTTTTGTAGTTATGTTTATTAATTCATATACACTTACACATGCACAGATATATCACTAATTACAAAGAACTGAGATGAAAAGATCAAAGAGCAAGCATCAAGAAGGTTAAGGTGAGGACACAGAAGATATCAGATATTTCACAGTAATAGTTCTTTTGCTCTGCTTTTGCTGAGGACCAATGAATGACCTCACATTTACTGCACAGAGCAGCAGGTGACTCTGGTACTTGTTATTCTTAGATAAATTGTATGTTTGCTGTATCTTTAGTGTGGTGGCTGAAATCATTTTCTGAATGAAATGGGTGCCATAACAAAATAGAAATAAAAAATGGAATTTGGTTTGGCCTATGGATGACCTTGCATCTGCCTTATGCTTGGATAAAAGGTACCATGAGTTTCAATTTAGTCCAGAGATCCAGATGAGAAATGGAATTTAATTGTTCAAACCACAGAACAACAAGATGAGTCAGCCTCCTTCATTAAGCAGGATCTTATCTCTTTATATCCATTCCTGACAAATCTTTCTAACCTGAGGGGAGTCACAGCTTGTCCAAGCAGTTTTTTTGTTATCTATTATCTTTCTTTAAGTATTAAAAAAAATGTTTACTGAAGTGTGCACTCTGATGCTTTCAATAGTTCTAGCTTATTTCCTTTTCTCTTTTGTGATCCACTGTGAACATGTAAAATAGAATATTTCCTTCTTTGTACAGGTGCCTTTGATGTTATAATACCCTTATCAGCCTCCTTTCACCCTCTAGTTTTCTCTTCATTAGGTTAGTTCTGCAGTTTGCTTTGCCTTTCTCTACAAGTCGTGTTTTCTAGATCTCTGGTTTATGTAGATTTTGTCCCATGGTGCTAAAGCAAGCACTGGAAGCTGTGAATGAAAAATCAATTTGATATTTAAAGGGTATCACCATACACTTTCATCACTTTTCATGCCAAAAGTCATCAATCTGAAACACAGTTGGAACTCCTTCTGTCATCACATGCTGGATTTCTGGAAATAGATTTGGGTGTTTGGTGTCATAAAGGAAGGTATAACCCAGGGTTACAGAATATTTGGAGAGAGGTTGCTGTTTGTGCCTTTCTGTGGAATCACTCCAGTGGTATCTATTAGGAAAGAGCAAAGATGTGTCTTGTTGGAGGAAAGTTAAATTTTGCTGTAACCTTCTGTCCATGTGACTACTGCCAGACAGCAGTCTAGGGTAGATGGAGATTATAAGTAGGTTTATGTCTGCTCTAGAGAAAAAGCTTTGACCAAATCTGAGTTAATTTTCAGTGACTCTGAATCTTTAACACGTATTAAACTCTTCATAAGGATAGGATGCTTACATGCTATAACTTTATAAGAGGGACGTTTTTGGTACATATATGGATTTAAAAGATAAGTTTATTCGGTGCCTATCCTTTCAGTTTAATGTAACAATAAATGTATCTTTAATTTGCAGCGTTTGTTGATGATATCCATTCATTCATTGATAAAAGCAGAAGATTAATCATTATACTGAGCCAGAACTACATTTCTGACAGAGCCATATACGAACTTGAGAGTGGACTGCATAAAGCTCTAGTTGAAAGAAAAACTAAGATCATATTAATTGAATATATGCCTATAAGTGACTACAATTTCTTGCCAGAATCACTGTCACTTTTACCATCAAAGAGGGTGGTGAAGTGGAAAAAAGATAAATCTCTTCCTGTGAATTCCAGATTTTGGAAGAACCTTCGGTACCTGATGCCAGCAAAGCCTATCAAGATAAAGACCAGAGGGCACTATAATAATCTTGTCTTAGGCTCAAAAGCTGCTCAACCCTGAACTGAGGGCGGTGACTTTAATGCAGTCATATAACAATTCTGGAGACAGAAGATGTAGCAGAAAACTGTATGTTTTGCTAACTAATAGAAGTAAATTAACTAATATTTTGGGAAATAGTGTTGATTAAGAGGCCAGCTCTGAGATCCGAGAAGAATGCAGAAGTTACTGCAGTGGCCAGGATGATGCTGACCCCAATTACTAAATCCTATCCCAGAGAAGGTTTCCTCAGCAGCTGTACAAGCAGCAGAAGTTTCATTCTGCTTAAGACTTACCACATGGCATGAAGCACAATGAAAAATATTTTTATTTCACAGTTTTCAGTGATGTTGAATGATACTAGTTTTACTTGTATATACTTTCTAGGCTTTTCAATAAATAAATCAGTACTTGCAATCTCTTATTATTGTTTAGATGCTCTTTGTTTTTATTTTGGTGTTTTCTAAGGTTTCTGATTGTAAGCAGACCCAAACAGCTCCTGCCTTAAAGAGCTTGGCATGCAGGCTTTGGACAATATCAAGTAGAAAAAAAACCCAAACCAACAGAGAAAAGGGAGGTTAGAAAGAGTAGGGCAGTTTTAGGTGATTTAACAGTATTTACTACTGAACTGTACATGGTCTACAACTGGGAATCATTTAAAGGAATGGTAAAGACTGCTTACATCCTGTTTCACTGAGAAGATGGTAAATGCTCATTTTGACAGGGAGAAGAGGGGGTTGCGATAGAAATAATGGTATTTTGTTCATGGTTGCTGATACCACACTGGAACCAACTGCCCAGAGAGGGTGTGGAGTCTCCCTCACTGGAGATATTCAGGAGCTGAGTGGACACAATCCTGTGCCATGTGCTCTGGGATGACCCTGCTTGAGCAGGAGGCTGGACCAAATGTTCCACTGTGGTCTCTTCCAAGCTGACTCATTCTGTGATTTTGTGATTCTGTGATACCCTGAGCTGCCTTCAGCTGTTGCATGTAAAGGATTTAGGTGAAAATGAGGTCGTTGGTGTGTATATACACTCCTAACCCTTTGGTACTCTTGTCTTATTATTATTTTTTAAAACAAAGTTAGTAGTGCTATTAAAAGCTTTGCTAATCCTCTTGTATTATTAGCTGTCTGACAGAAGATACCTGTCTGACATAAATTCCTGAATAAAATGGAACCATATTTCTTCCTAGCATCAGTGGGGAGAATTCAAGGGAGAATAATTTTGTAAGATCTTTTGTCAGGTTGCTAGGAGGTTATCAAGGCTCTTCCCACTCTTGCAATTGTCTTACATGGCATAGCTGCTGGTTTTGAGAAGGCATCTCTTTTACACTGAAACTTAATTCACACGTGGAGGAGCTGCATTACCTTCTCAGTGCACTTAAAAACACAGTTGGAGTGCTGGGTGACGTGACAATGGGTGACGTCTCAAGTTTCATGGGAATGAAACGTTGTTTATCAAATATCCTTTAATCATGCATAGTTTCAGGAAGATGTTTAGATAAAAGAAAAGGCTAAGTATAGATTTCCAAAATGGAAACAACACTGTTGCCAGATTAACAGGTGGGTGGAAAGGAACAAAGGAATAAGGCAAACATCTGTAGTGACTTCAGCTATAGGAGGTCTCCTTTCTATCAGACAACTAAAGAGCTATATAAATGTGGTTCATAGGCAAAAGCCATTCTCTGGTGTAAGCTTTTACTGAAGAGTATCTCTCCTCTGTAGTTCTGTGCCTTTACATTTCCAAATCTCAAATCTTTTTCAATGTTCAGTTCTTCTCTACTAGTGTTTCCTGTGTTTTTCAGTCACAGGCAGTTTTTAACATTCTCTGTCAGCACAGAAATGCCATCAGACATACTAAGCACATTCATTTCCTGGCCAAACCTCTTACAGAAATGTTAGTAACTTTCCCAGTACTTACCTGAGGTATTAAACTTTCTCCTCAGCAGCATAGTTTTTCATATACTGTCATCAATTTATTGCCTAGCAAATTAAAGGTCAAATGGGTTTTACTGTAGATGTGGCTATGGATAGTGCACATGGTTTGTTAATAGCTCTGGACCAAGCCTACCCTCTATGAGAATCCGCTACTATAAATTGAAACTGAATTTGGCATGGATGCCCCTTCACCTCAGCTTGGAGTGACAATGTGACTGCCATATACCTGCTACACCTCGTGAAAATGTACCCTGAAACCTGTGACACTATACAGAATTTGACTGCCCTGAGATTTCACAGAGTAACAGAGGATTATACGTAAGGAAGGTTGAAAGCTAAATGACATTAATTCCCAAGTTGTTTGAATGCCAGAAAAGCAGACACACATTGAATGACTCAGCATCTGTAAAAGGGAAGTACTTTTGCACAGAAAGGTATCATGACACAGTCACTTTAGAGGTGATACTCACTGCCCATAATGCAGTGGTAAAGGGGGATAAGGGAAATCAAGGATATGCATGTTCATACTAAGGCCAGATTCTTATTGCTCTTATATCCTGAATTACTGACATTAATCAGACCTTGGAAATGCCTGCTTTTTTTTCTTGGCAGTCCATAGGGAAAAGGAACTGCTAATATTACTTTTATAGACTGGAGCTGTGATGATTTGCCTGATCATGTATATGTAAATGCATAAGTGAATTCACATGATAGCTGGTTTGAGGTAATGGGTCATTCCAGTGATTTATACTGTGGATTTTGTTCACTTTTTCACTTAATTAAACTATATTTCTCCATCTCTACATCCGTGGATTCCATTTTGCTGCAGCTAGACAGAAGTAATATTGTGAATGAGTGTTTTAAGGTCACTTATAGAATCACTGACCTATGTAGTGGCAAAAGCAGGTTTAATATAACAGTGAAATGGAGAAAAATTTCATTGGTAAGGTGTACTGGTTTGAACAGCAAAACTAGTGAGACTTCAAGTCAGTAATGCAATTTTTAATAGGGAAGAGGAAAAAAAAAAGAAAAAAAACCCAAAATACATGCAATAATAAAAATAAAACCACTGACAGAGTCAGAATACAACCTGATACCCTGTCAGTCAGGGTGCTGGTGCAGTTTTCCTCCAAAGGGTCCAGCGATGATATGGATAAAAACCTGGTTCTTCCTCTGGAATCCAGTGGGAAAAGGCTGCCTTTGGCGTTCTAAACCTCAGTTTTTATCTAGGTAGGAAAGGCTTGGCTCATCCTCCTGGCTGGAGCATCTCCCAATGGGATGATGTAATCTTATCAGTTATACAGTAGGACTCAATGGCCCATTAACAGAAGACATTTCCCACAGAGATAAGGATGATCACCCTTATCAGTTATGGCCCATCAACAGAAGACATTTCCCACAGAGATAAGGATGATCACCCTTCTCAGATGGCAATAGAATATATATCTTGTATTGTAAACCAGGACATAAGGTTCACTCTACTACTTACCAGATGGCTAAAGCGCACAGACAAGAATCAGGCTAAGACCTAAAATCAATCAATCTAACCCCAAAGTCAACCCAAAAAATATTTATGAGAAGGCTGGAGGGGGAGTGGGAAGAAGAAAAGAGTTAGGGTAGGAAAAGGTTAGGATGAAAACAGAGTAAGGAAGATCCAGTTAGGCACAAGTTTCAGAACCACAACTAAACTGAGCCAGTCTTGACCAACAGTTTAGGCCTAAATATTTTAACAGCACTTAACAGCACTTAATCGATAACTTAAGTTAAACAGTTTAACAAAGGATTAATATAGAATTTACTACAGTGCAACAGTAACTCACAGGTCTAGCTTACAAATTTAAGTTTTTTAGGAGAGCAACATTCATAGTACATTTGCTACAGTATACTCACTCTCTTATGTACATGGACCTAGGGAAGTATATATCAGGTATACCTGTGAAAAATGCCCCTTGAATTCAGTGAAGTGCTCCCACCAGATGATTTTGCATCTTCTCAAAGGACAAAGGGTTGAGCCTGGAGCAGTGGCGCTGTCAGCCCAGGACCTGCTGCTGTCTGGTGATCCTCCAAGTAGGAGAGGTGGTGGGGAGAGATGCACCACCACAACTAGGTGTCAAAAATCAGGCTTAGGGTATGAGGAAAAAATGCAAGGAAAGCAAATGTGGTTAGATCACAAGCAATGGATGTCTCATTTGTAATTTAGGAAGATTAAAACAAAGCCAAACCCACATACTGAAATATGAAATTTTCCTGAGAAGGACACAGATGGGATCATTAAGGAGACAGCTGTTGCAAGGCACTGGTCTTGAAATTTCTTCTCTCTCTTGCTATGTACTGTAGCATAGTAACTGGCTGTGAGAACATGGTCTGTGTCGGCATTATTTTAGTGTTTCTGGTTGACTGATTTCTACCAGACACAATATGGGCCGGAAGCAAAACAGTATCAAGGAACTCTTCTTGTCTGTTGATAATTGTAACACAAATGTAGGAAGAATTAGGATTATTGTATACAGTATCATTGCTGCAGAATAATACAGTATAAGGGCTGAGAACTGCTAAGGTTTGCCAGTTAGAGGGGCTTTTTCCTGCTGTAAGTACCTGTGGTCCTTCAAGATCATTTGCATTCTTTGGAGACATTGGAGAGGTAGAACTTGTGAATCTGGAGTAAATTCCCCATAAGGACAAATCCTATCAATTCCACCACTCTCCAGATTGTAATGAAAGCAGGAGATTTGCAGAAGGGCTGGACAGAGGAAATCTTAAGATTTGCTGGTTCTGTTGCAGAGCAACGGATGATGCCCTCAGAAGCAAGTTGTTACCAGTGTGTTTACTGAGCTGGAAGTTAAACATAGAGGTTGCAGTCAGCAGTCACAAAAAAGGAGAGTATCAATAAGGATGCTCCAACAGATTTTGGGAACACAACTCCTGTATGTGCAGGGCAAAATTAGTGTTCACTGGACATCTCAGACCTTAAGGGAGTACATAGTTAATTTATGCAAAATGGTCCAGGATTGTATGTGTCACATCCAGAATTCAGTATATTGATTCCTCAGGTAATTAAAAATGGTATAAAAATAGAGATTAACAGTTGTGAAGTTACATGTGTGTATCTGGCCTGGAAGGTTACTCTAGAATTGTGATTTTACATTGAAGTTGTCCTTTTCTATCTTGATTTCTCAGAGAAAGTTAAAAATGTTACTTTCTTTTAAGAGACAGCTATTGTCTGTCTTGCAGACTTTAAGAATGTTTGAAACGTTGCATTTCCTAATGAGATGCTTGTGATGTACTTGAAAAGCATTCAATATTTTGAAAAAGAAAATGTGAGTGCAATTTTGAGAAATAATTTTCTGAACTAGAATTAGATGGGGTGTCTGGGTGAAGCAGCAGTTACCAAGCTTTCTGCAGTATCCACAACTTACAGCTTCCTGTAGTTCAGCAATCCAAATTTTCTGAATTTCAGCAAAAGCAGCTGCAAATAGGCCACAATAGTATTTTTTGTTTGTTTGTTTTGTCAGCTAAATATATAAAAAAGTCATCACAGGGTTTTGTCTCTTTTTGTTTGATCTCCCATCTGGCCTCTATTGGTGAGAAATAGTGTGTACATCAGCAAGACAGCCCAGTGTAATAGATGTATTGCTTATAACCTATCAAATCCAAAAATAATAGAGTTCATTACATTGATGCCTTAAGGTATTTCTGAAAGATAATCGAATAGATTAATGGGTTATTGCTCTATTGCTTTTGGCCACTACCATAGGTAAACCAATTTCAGTGGTGTGCTGGAGACCTCATTCTACTATATGGCTACAAAACTGGTTTTTACTCATTGCAGGAAAATTATAGCTGTTTCAGGGGTTTTGACTATGATGAAGAAATGCTGTTCCATAAGAGGTTCCAAAATGACATTCAATGCTGTACAAATCCAACTTTTTAAAAGCAGCTGGGCAAATTCTGAAGTGACTGTGTCTAGTCTTGAAGGGCTGGCAGTATATACTAAGAATTATCTGAATATCACTAGCAAGACGATCTTTTGGCGGCTTCATTACGAGACCTCATTTATGGATTTTGGCTTTTCTGGAGACTTGAAAGTAAATATTTACCTCTCAGCTGTGATAGCAATGTCTATTTGTGCATGCTGGCTTGATAAGCAGTACATTAGGCATATTTATTTATGTAATACATAAGGAAGACACTGCCTTTATGAACTAGCAACAAAAATTCATCTACAAGAAAGGAGCTCATATATTGGAAATGAAAATGTGACAATCTCAGGAGTGTCTCCAGCTTCCAGCATGATGAAGGAATGACAAATACCACTGAATTGCTTCCAGTGAAACAAGACCTTGAAACCTGTGAGGCAGAGCCATAAGGATCAGCAGGGGAACCATGAAAAGGGGTTCTAGAAGAGTTTAATTGCCTAGGTTGGTAAAATGACCAAGAAAAGGAATAGGAGCGTTGTCACCAAATGCAAACAGGAAAAGAAAAGCATTAGAATGAAGAGCTGTTCAAGATAAGGAATTATATGCATACAAGGATGTGCCTTTGAATAAATGTATAATGGACATCAAAGCCTTTAAAAGAGTAAGGTCTCCCGTGAGAGTAAAGGAGAAACTACTCTGACCTACTTTTAAGCTGGATTACAGTAAATTTCTCAGAGAATACCAGAAATTCAGCAGTGGTCATCCCTGTCAGGTCTATGTTTCTTGGCTTGCGGCAAGCAGTCTGGACTATCAAGGAAGACAAGAAAGAATTGTCATGGAATTTGAGGTGCTAGACAATCTTTTCTAATTAACTGCTAAGAATTGTGAGATTTAAAAGTTTTGAAAGGCTTGCATGGTGAGATTTTGCTTTGCTCTTTCTCTGTTGCATGTGGCTATTCAGTTATTAGTATATTCAAAGTACCTCTGAGCTCTAGACATGTTAATCCCTGATACCCAAGGCAGAATTAATTGTAGTGCAGCAAATTGATGGTGGGTAACACCACCTTCCTTTATTTCACAGAGAATCACCCACAAGCCCCAGAAGCCACCTGTGACTGTATGCCTTTTTACTGAGTGCATAAACTAGTACAAAATGGACAGACGTTCATGTTTAGATATTGTTCAGACACCTCCTGTAACAGCAGAACCAGCACCATTGACTCAGTGTAGAAGATAATTGGAGTGGAAAATTTCTTACCCATGGAGTGTTTACCATAGCTGGGCAGAGGAGGAGGTGATGTTGAGACAGAATAGTGCCAGAATATTACCAGAATAGTTAAAAACTTTAATCCTCTCAGCACTGTAAGACTACACTGTGTACACACTGAGATGGTATTGAGCAGAAGTGAGATGGACAAGGTAAGATAAAATTTTCTGGAGATGTAGCATAAATATGCTAAATTTTGGCAGAGTAGGAGGGTAAATAATTAAAGGGGAGGAGAGGGTGGGGAGAGAGGGGAAGCAGGGAGGATATTCTGGAGTGGTCCTTTACCCTCTTCTTTATACACTTTGCCTAGCAGTCAAAGATAAATATGAATCTTGGAAGTGCAAGTGTGTGAGGCTGCTTTTTTAGTGCTTTTTAAACTATACTACTTTTACAGAAGATGAAGGGGAGAATTGGAGCAGAGTCTTAGTCAAATATTTGGTACTACATACAAGATATTCATCCAGTGTGGTAACCTGTATGACATTCCACTCAGACTTCTGGTAGCATGGCTTTCAAAACTCTATGTGACTGGTGCTTCTGTTGTATTTCTAAAATACACTTCTGATATGATAGTTGGACTGTTATGCTTAATTTTTTGGTTATGTTAAGCCTTATTACTTGGACACTACAACAATTTATACTTAAAATGAATAAAGTATATTTCATGTCTCAAAGATGCATCTCTGTGAAAGAACCATTTTTTCTGATAATGAGTTTGAAAGAAGGGCTTTGAGTTCAGCTGTGTTGCACTCTGTAATTCTTTTAAGTGAAGAAGGAGCTGAAGTGTTTTTTTTTTTTTTCTAGTCAGACAGGACACCTTCAAAAGCTTAATTGTTTAGACTGAAATTTTGAGGGATAAACTGAAGCCTTTTGTAAGTTGTAAATCAAACATGTATTTTGCAATGGAGCAAAACATTGAATATAGGAGACAATCACCAAGGCTGCTCATCAGTGACTTCAGGTCTGGAATAAGCAGAGAGCTAAAAACATTGGTGGAAATTGAGAATACAAATTCTTTATTTCAAAATGCTCAGAACCCAACAGCATTAATACTGGTCATTGCATGAAAGAATGTGTACAGAGAAAAAGGCAACATTAAAATCCCTTGTTATGTAATAACCAACCTTTTTTTTGTAGGGAAAAAGAAAAAAAAAAAGGAAATATTACTCTTGTTAAATTAAGCAAACTAAAAAATCCATCTCATTTTTGCACACAATGCAAATAGAAGATTTTAGAGCCCAAGAGGCTTTGATATCTTACTAAGAGGTGTTTCCCCTGCTCTTTTTACAAGAAAGTGACCCGGAAATTTTCAACATAATGCAACTAAACTGAGAAAGGAAGGGATGATGACAGTGAGGTAGAGGAAATTCCTGTAAAGACTCAGCACAGTGCACTGCTAGAACTAACCACAATTCTTATCATGTTGCGTAGGATGTGCAAGTAAGATTTTGAGATAATTTTTTAAAAATTGTGTTTTAGCTTCAAATTTTAGACCGCCCTACCCTGTCTACTTGAAGGTGAGTTTATTACTTTTGAATATGCATTTTGAAGTAAATTGTCTTTTACTGCTTGGTCAGGAAAACAGTAGTGTCTTAATAAGTAGCTTCATTAAATATCCTTTTCCATTTAGTAGACGTGGTAAAGCTTTTCTTGTCTCCTTTGTGGCTATTGCTAATCTTAGTCCTAGAATCAGATTATGCTTGCCTTTCCGTTGATATAAGTTGAATACATGACACAGGAATTGATAGCTTTAACAGCTAAGTGATTTTCATCAGAATCGGAATTGTATTATGGTAGTGATTGTGGTATGCCACTCTTTACTAGACTTCAGACACAACATGAAACTTGGCACAGCTCTCAAGAAACTGATTTTGATTTCTTTGGTTATATTTTACATAAAAAGATGAAGAAGAAGAGAGAGAGAGAGAGAAGACCTCATCACAGTGTGCAACTGATGTCTTCATTGTGGTGACCAGTGACAGGACCCAGGGGTATGGCCTGAAGTTGTGTCAGGGGAGGTTTGGGCTGGATCTTAAAAAATGGTTTTTCACCCAGAGAGGGGCTGGGCACTGAAATGGGGTCCCCAGGGAAGTGGTCACAGCACCAAGCCTGTCTGAGTTCAAGAAGTGTTTGGACAACACTCTCAAGCACATGATGGGATTCTTGGGGTGTCCTGTGAAGGGTCAGCAGTTGGACTCAATGATCCTGATGGGTCCCTTCCAGCTCAGCTTATTCTATGATCTATTTCTCTGTCCTCTGCACTCCACTCTCTCTTGACCCCAGGAAAATGGTCCAGTCTCTCTCCTGTGACAGCTCTGGGCCTTCCTGGTGGCTCACTAAGCTGTTAAGCCACCAGAAGCTGTTTGAAGAGTGCCTGATTTGTCACAAGACAAGCCATGGAAGCGTTTACTTCCCAGCTTCCCATTTGTGTGTAACTGGGGACATACAGGCCACATGTAATAAAACTACATGATGTGATCATTCAGAAAGCATTTAATAATGCCAGTGAGGTATAATCTCTTTGTTCTGCAATTTGCTGCCATACTAATGATACCTTCTTTAAGCTCCAAAAGGTCACCACAAATGGAAAAGAAGTGCCAAAGGGAAGGTTGACTAGTGAATGTTACAGCTTTGGTTAGCAATCTTTTAAATTTTTCTGTTGTCTTTAGCTAGGTATGGGAAAATACACCACTGCTGGTTGTTTGTTTGTTTGCTTATTTGTTTTTTTCTTATTTTTTTGGGGGGGGAAAGGGTGGTCTGTCGTTGTTTTCTTTTGGCTTTTAAAAAGCATGGTAGGATGTGAAATTAATAATTATCATCTTGCAAGTGTGCTTGACAGGAACAGGGAAAGTCACAGCAGAAGTAGACAGCAATCACCATTCAGGTGTATTTGCACTGAAGGTGGACTCAGGAGATTCGGTGACTTGGTTTACTCAAGGACTTATTTCTCTTTATCAGCATCTACCAGAGAAAGGAAGGACACTTCTGCAGGCAACTTATCATCAAAGGTCTCTCTACAGGCCCTGTACACAGCCATAATATCATATCCTTAGTCCAGGGAATTAGGGTGACACTTAATTGGAAAGTGTCGTATATACAAAAGAAATTAACGTGGTCTTCACATAATATTTTGTGGTAAAAAATGCAAGTGAAAAATAGGAATTTCATTATATTGCCTATATTTCAACTCTTAAAGGACAGTTAGAAGAAAAATTTCTATATCATAGAGTTTTCACAGTATCACAGAATAAGCTAATTTGGAAGGGACCTATAAGGATCATCGAGTCAAACTGATATCCAAGCTGAACTTCCCCTGACACAGCTTCATGCTGTCTCCATGAGTCATGTCAGTGGTCATGAGAATGAAGAGATCTGTGCTTGCTCCTCTGTTTTTGACAACAGCAACACCTGCTCACCTGATCAAGGGACTACATCACTGAACCACACAAAAGGCCCTTGGGTCTTGATTGCTACTGGCACCAGCTTGCCTTTGTCATGTGGACTGTAGGATGACATAACTCAAAACACCATTCTTGGTTTTATACAGAATTATCATGGCTAGAGATGCAGCCTCAATGAATGCCTTGAGCAAGGTCTTCACAGGTGTCATAAACCCAGATTTGAGAGTTAGGATCCATTTCTCTTTTTGCAGTGAATAAAAATGTTGGAAAAACTTATGGATGGCTTTTTCTAAGTGCTGCTAGCAAATTCACTTTATTCAGACATCCACAGAGGCTTGGAGTTTCAGGATGATTTTAAAGGATATGTGGGGCGATGACAGTTGGCTGCCAGCCTGTAACAAAGCACCAGGATGGGGTCAGACAAATGAGTTAACTTACTTACTGTGACCTCTGAGCATAAAAATAGATCATTCCATTCACTTGCAAGAAATAGAGACATTCTGAAGAGAATAGTGACTAAAAGTGCTCCCCTCTACACAAAATGGAAAAATGCTGTGTGGGAGTTCTCATCACCTCTCTCTCTAGGTCAGAGTGCACTGGATGCTCTGTTGGTGGTAACCAGTATGAGTAGTGTCTGATTTGCATGAAATGCCAATTGACAAAGGACTAGCCTTTGCCCAAACTCTCTGCTTTTTCCTTGGGTTGACTCAGTGCCTCTCGGACAACATTGCAAATGCAGAGTCATTCTGACCAAAGGAAAGAAAAAAACCCCTGAGGGCTCTGTTGCACAATGCATAGCTGTGCAAATTGAACAGCAGCAAACTACATGCCCTTTGATCCTGAACCAGGCACTCCAGACATATCAGTCATAGGACATAGGATATGTCCTTACTAAATATGCAGACTAAGCCATGGCTGTTGAATTTGCACACTGGGCAGCCTGCAGCTGAGAAGGTTATGGGATGCAGATCAGACGTCTGTTAGAAGAGGCAATATATAACAATATGGTTTGGGTTTTCACCTTATACAGGGTAGTGTCATATAGGGGCCTGGACACACCTGAGTGCTTTGTGGACCTGCTCCAAATCCCCTGGGTGTTCCCAGTCCCAGCTGACAGAGGACAGCCCACAGAGCTGGTCCCTTACAGGGGTGTGGGTGTTATCCTGCTCAGCAGGGCTCTGCCACGGTGGTTCAAGCAGTGCAGCACAGCACTGTAGTGCAGAAGTGAGGCCTGATGCTGCTCACCCAGGTACACCACAGAGGCATGCTTTGAGGGCTTTTCTTCTGCAGAGTTCTCCAGTCTCATGGACTCAATGCCATTTGCAGCTGCAGCACATCTTCAGATTTGGTTTAACCCCAAAGGAATCCAATCAACTCACACTGGGCCTGTTGACCTTCAAACTAGAACAGTGCTCCATGGATTTTTGGTGCCATTCATGCCTGTCTCAGTCCGTTGCTGATTGGCATCATGAGCTGAAGGCTGGCGATATCTGGTATCCTACCTCTCATCTTAGAGAACATGCTCCTATCAAAGGAGGAAGGATGTGAATTTCCACTCCAGAGGTGGAATTCTGCATTGCTGTGTGTATGACTTGGAAATCCATCTGTAAGCAATTCTATGCAAGGTGTATTTAGAGAGACCGTTGCATAATCTTTAGTATTATTCATCCTGTATTTCTGTGAAATAGTGTGAGCAGGAAAAGTGCAATACACAGGAAGCAGTGTTTGCAAACATTTATAGAGGTACATGATGAAATATGCAATTATCTATTTTACTGGACTTTTATGTACAAAAAAACCCCTCTGTTTTCCTTTTCTACAGAATGCAAGATGATTCCTAAAGAAAATTTCTAAGAATATCAACGAAAACTGATAAAGAAAATAATGCTCACTTTGTGCTGGCTACTAGCATTGTTTATCAGTGGGGTGGAAGTTAGAGAGATTAACTTGCCAGGTAAGAACCTGCTCCAGTGATATTTGATGTTTCTGGTGCTTTCTGAAAAATTAGAAAAGAAGATTTTTATTTTTCCTTGCCGTTGTGAATTTTTCCTGCACAAGTCCATGCTTGAATCAGACAAATAGCCTTTCTGCAAGCATCTGAAGTATTGGTAATAAAATCTACCCTTAATTTGACTCAAAAATCAGTTCCCCAGTGAAAAGGATAATTGTAAAGGAGAATCTCTGAGGCCCAAATGGAACAAATGAATTGCTTCTGTGACTTAGGTCTCCAGCATCTGGTATAGTGAGGCAGGGACTGGGGAGAAGGAAGACAAAAAGAGAAAGAGACTGATTTATCAAAGTTTTCCACACACACAATATATCTGGAGGAGTTTGATCCAATTTAACGTGCAGAGAGAAGATGAAACTGTAGAGTTTCCCAGGTGGACAGGTGAGGAACACATTTCATGACCTCCCTTCTGCTAGGGTGAAATCCTGCCATACTTTCAAAGGTCACAACAGCCTGACTGGCAGGAGGGGCATTAGGATGGCTGACCACACCTTTCAGGAAAAAAAAAAAGTGTAATTTTTGTGACACTAACCAAAACATGGATAAATATTTCAAAGCAGCAAGACAATAATGTTTGTCAATTTTACCTTAAATAGGGCATGTGGTGAGGAGGTTCTGCTTCCTCAGGCTTGTGTCAGTCCCTTTTCCATTAATACAAGGAGATCGAGAAGAGCTGCATCTGCTTTTCTACAGAGTTGAGGTTTAACAGGTCAGCACTCATGCAAAAGTCTACACATCACTAAAACTCTTCACATTAAGCTTTTGAAAACAGGCCTGATAAGCCTTTGGAAACCTTTGAATAAATTTTCAAGAACACTGGCAAATTACATATTCAAGAAAACTTATTTTTTATTAGTCCATCTTTTAATCACGTAAAGAAATATTCAACACATGAAAGATAAGGTTCTGTTTTTGTAGTGTTCCTAATTTTTATTTTGAATTTTTTCACCATGGCTCTGCATTCCTTCAGATAGTACTAATATCTTACTGTCTTGCTTTTCAGGCTGTTCCCATGTTGAACCTCAATTATGGTATCGTGCAATTAATGGTGAGGAGTTTGTTCTACAATGTGCTTTACCAGATAGAAATGCTACCAACATTTATAGCAACTCACTTCTAGACCAACATAAGGTGAAATGGTTCTGGCATCAGAAAGATAAAGAGACACTGAAGGCTATCAAGGAGAGCTCAAATCTGACTTTCCAAGGGGATGCACTTTGGTTTAAACCAATAAGGGACAGTGCTTCTGGAGTGTACATCTGTAGGATATGGTAAGTAATGGAGCAAAAGAGTAAGTAATGGAGTAAAGGAGCAAAATTATTCTATTTCTAGAGGAGAATTATTGGTTTGGTGGTTTGGTTTGTGTATTAATTGTTTGATTTTTTTTTTTTTTTTTTTTTTTTTTTTTACATGACTTAGGGGAAAAATTCCATGTCTCAAAATTGTTTTGGATGTTCAAACAAAGAAGGCAGCAAAATGTTCAGGTTATGACACAAATATGCTATATCTGCTTGCTGGCAGTGGGAATACAATAACCTGTCCTGGGACAAACTGTTACAGCCACATAAAAAAGCCAGATGTGAAATGGTACAAGGTAAGAGTCAGTCTGAAGAGTGAGTACTGAGAACAGCTGAGTGGAGGTGGAACTTCAGGTCTAGTTAATGTCCATGTTCCATAGTTCTTGAACTCTTCTTGGACAGACAATGCAGCCTGAGAAATCCAACCCAAAAGTTGAATCTTGAACTGATATACATCAGGTGTTTAAGGAAGAGTTTTGAAGAAATTTGCCACACCCAAAATATTATATGAAACAGAAGCCAAGAAATGCTTTCTCTTCAGCTAAGCAATTGAAGTAATTGAGAATTAAAACAGTTTTTTTCACAAAACGGACATGATTGAAATGTAACATTTTAAGTTTTGTTTTCACATTTCAAATTTGGAACATATCCCATATACCAAAGAAAAACTGTCTTTGTTAGACACAAAATTACTTTTAGAATAATGTTTCAAATTATTCTTTCCAAGACTCCGGCTTTTAATGAAACACTATTGCACTGAACCACTGCTGACTCAGTATTTGTAAGGAGGGTAATAACATCCAAACCTGTAAAAACCAGCAAAGGAAAACTATTAAAAATTGCAATTGTGCATTTTCCTGCCTGGTATTATTTACATTATTTTATTCTTTCAAGTAGAATTATCTAGTCAAAGTTACTCTGCATTTGCTTTAAAATTTTAAATGAGGTTTATCTTTGCCTACATCTTGATCTAATGCCCACTGAAGTTAAGGAGCTTCTTCACATTTGTACCACTAGATTTTTCAGGAACTTGATTTAAAGAAAATTCTTGCTGGCCCTGATAGAATATGAATATATTAAGCTGGAAAATAGGGGTGCTTTTCAAAAATAGACCATTATCACGCTTCTAAAAGTAGTGGCAGTGTTTTCAACCTCAGACAATCCAAGCTCATGGTTTACTTCTCATAAAATTACCTGAAAATGTTTTCAAAATTATTTCTTTACAAAATAAAAAAATACCTAGTCCATCCAAAAAGTGGTCCTTTTTTGTTCCTCTTTAGTAAAAGGAGTTTAATTTAGATTAGCTTCATGATTTCATATTTTTGCATTGACCATATATTTTAAATAATTTTTGAAAAGTCAAGGTTATTTACATATTTTTCAGTATAACTGAAAAATGTCCTCACACTCCTAATGCATCCCTTTCTGGGCTTCAGTGGAAAGACTTTGGTTTAGCCCTACTGCCATGAAAATCCTGTCCAAATATATTTAAATGTAATTTAATAACAGCAACAAAAAC
The DNA here is from genome assembly GCF_963662255.1 of Cinclus cinclus. Classification (NCBI taxonomy): domain Eukaryota; kingdom Metazoa; phylum Chordata; class Aves; order Passeriformes; family Cinclidae; genus Cinclus; species Cinclus cinclus. The sequence continues at coordinate 88,533,844 of NC_085047.1, forward strand.
AACAACAAGAAAAAAATACTTTAATTCATTGATATTCTTTCTTTTCATTAGGATGGTCACCAGATAAAATACAGGAAAAGCAGACCTAGTCTAAAGCTTAAGCAGAATGAAATATACTTGAATCCAACCTATGACAAAGATGCTGGAATTTATGTGTGTGATTACACTCTGCCTGACAACATTACCAAGTGGACAGTGAGAACAGCAGTAACAGTAGAAGTCACTGGTGAGTAATATAATAACTCAGAATAAAATACCTGAAGTAAAGTATGCTTTCTTTATTATGTTTATTTCTGTCTTTTGTTCAGGCTGTTGTTCTGAAAAACACATAAACTGAATTAGCTACAGGATCATTAAAATCCTCTTCCAAGTATTCTGATGGGAAGTCCAAGTATCTTGGGATGCCAGCTAGAACATCCAATAGTAATAGCAGTAGGTCCTGTAGGAAACTATAAATCTATTCTATATCCTGAACTGTATGGATACAGTATAGATGTTTCTGTATGGAAACAACACAGGACTATTCCTCAGCATCCTGGTGGAACGTAGGCCACTCTGTGAAAGGGAGAACAAGTTTTAGGGAGCAAAAGAAATGTATCAAGTGAGGTAATCTGGTTCTATGGTCTAGTGAAGACACACTCCTTTGAAATTCCATGGTCTAATGAGGATACCACTTCTCTGAAATAGGTGATCCTCTTTTCCCCAGGTATTTTTAGCATCTGGTTCTATGAATTCAAGGGAAAAATGCATCCATCCCATCAGAGCAAGAAACCATGTCTTAACAACCTGTGAGAGCTCTGTGTGGTGGCTTAAAATATCTCTTGCTCTTTCACTCTTCTTTCTGGTTTTATTCTCACAATATTCTCTGGCCAGTCTTGGACTAGCTCTGCTTCTATTCTGATCTGACTGTATTTGAGCTCACACGTTATCGTTCTCAGTTCTTTCCCCTCACTTCCTAGAGCAGCCAGAAGAACACTTAAAAGGTGCCATTTGCAACCATACAACCCCAGAACCTTGCAGGCAGAGGGGAGACCTCCTTGCACTTATAACTTCCACATGAGGGGAAGAGAAGGTGCAGGCACTGATCTCTTCTCTGTGGTGACCAGTGACAGGACTCGAGGGAATGGCCTGGAGTTATGTCAGGGGAGGTTTAGGTTGAATATTAGGAAAAGGGTTTTCACCCAGAGGGTGGCTGGGCACTGGCATAGGCTCACCAGGAAAGTGGTCACAGCACCAAGCCTGACAGAGCTCAAAGAGTGCTTGAATAATGCTCTCAGGCACATGTTGTGACTTTTGGGGATGGTCCTGTGCAGGGCTGGGTGTTGGACTCAATCCTGTGGGTCCCTTCCAACTCAGCTTGTTCTGGAATTATGGAATTCTGTGATAAGTTTCTCTGCTGTGGCTTGGTAAATAAAAAAAAAAAAAACAAAAAAAAAAACCCCACCAAAAATAAAACAAACAAACAAAAAAAAAACACCAAAAAAACCCCCACGAAAAACAAAAAAAATGAAAAACAAAAAAAAGGTGTTATGTGGCACCATTTCCTGCAGTATGGGACTTAACTAGACTATCAGAGCTGTGGGTTTTATTGTGCAGTCTGTGGGTATCATTATTTGTGCTCTTTGGCAGCCTGAGTTTTGAAAACAACATGGCTATTTTGGTACAGGCACCTGTGCTTGTGAATGAGGTGTGCATGTGCTGTTTGTTCTTACTGGGCATGAAGAGAGGTTTGATTGAAAAGAGGTTTTGATCAGGGAACTGATGTGAGGATTTCACCTCAGGGGTTTTGCTAGGGAGATTCCTAATTTTTTAATCCTAAATATTTTAATCCTAAATAATTTAAAGTGCAGACTGATCTCCCTCAGTAAGAGGACAATGCCTCAGAATTAAGGAGATAGGAGATGTTTGAATAACTACACAAGATTTTCTGTCATCTTCTTGGACTTAGGTGTCTAAATTCACCTAAAACTTGAAAAAATAAATTTGAAGTTATTTTCTTTGGTCTTCTGAACTGACAATAACTTTATACTTAATGATATTCTTGTTAATTGCAGCAAAAAACACTATTCATCCACCTCACCTTTTGTATCCCAATGGTGTTGTGATCCTTGAAGTAGAAGTTGGTAAGTTTCAATTCCTTCCCAAAAAGCAAATGAAAATATTTAAATGAGGTATTGATAAATAATGATGAATCTTGATAAAACAAACCATCTTTGCTTTCTAGGTATTTAAGAGAATAATATTCTGCAGGCATGGCTTTTCTTTGTTCCTTTCTTCCAGGCAAGCCACTTGAATTGGAGTGCCGTGTACAGTTTGGGTTTGAAAGAATTTCTCCAATGAGGGTAACATGGAAACAAAACAATGAAGAGAATGCAAGTGAGAAACTGAATCAGGAAACAAGGTGAGAACCTCCTCCCCCACCCCCCCAGTAGCCTGGTTACTACCACCACAAATAACTGTAAAAGCCCTTCTATAACAAATTTACTGAATACATTTTATTGCAAAACTTTAGAAGGTTTTCTTTTTTTCATCTAGTAACATGTATGTCCACGAGCAAGTGGCAGGCACGTGACCTTCAGAAGCACATATTGATGGCCATAAAATCAAGAACTCAAGCTCTGCATTATCTTAGCTCTTCTTAAAACTTTAGCTCATAGACAGATTCTACATGGAGGGTTCCTTGTTGTCTGTCCCTGCATCTGTTGTTCTCAAGTGTTCTTGTTTTCAAGTGTTCTTGAAGACACAGTCTCTGTTGTGCCTTGCTAGCAATTCACACAATCTGTCTTTGGAAGCTGTCTCTGAGTGGGGAATAAGTCAGATCAGCAAAACAGATCAGTACTGTGGACACAGAAAGGAATTTGTGTGTCTCAGTCATCGGGGTGTTTCAAACTAGGTCTGAGGACTTGTAGCACTGAATTTCAGGACACTGAATTCTGTGACTCCTCCCTGGTAAGAATTAACCAGTCCCTGCAGAGAAGAAACATGCAGGGGAAAGGTTTCCTGTGACCTGGGGACAACCCCTACAGTCACTGCCCTTCCCTTTCCTTCCTGTTTTCATTCACTAATGCAGTGTTCAACTTGGGCAAGCAAGAGTAGCAGCAACACACACAAGTGTGTTTCATCACACAGCCCTGAGTCAACTGCATGGGAAAACTTTCTGTACACTGGGGGAAGCAAAAGACCTGCTGTCGGTGCTTAAATCAAGTTCATAATGGAGCCATACAGGGGGAAAAAGAAGAATTGTGATATTACTCACACACACACACACACACATGCACACACTCATGAGGTAGACTGGAAATTTCATTTTCCTAACTTTAGAATATTCAGATTTGGAACATTCCTGTTGACAAGTTTTTACCTTCTTCATGGGTAGAGATTCTATTGTTTTTTCAAAATTCAAATAAATGAAATATCCCCAACATACTTTGGTTCAATCCTTCCCTATGCTCTTTCCTACATACCTTAAGGTAGCAGAAGTAGAGCCATGGGGTACTGTCATTTTGCAGTGGCATGATGTGGGATGCCTTTTAGGATGACCCAGAGATGCTTATACTTGTAGCTTTCAAACAGGAATGCTGAAACTCAAACCCTGGGTATTCTGAAGTTATTGCAGACCCAGATCTGTTTCCCATATCCTTCATTCAACCCTGAAGGGATTCCTCAGTTACCTCTTCATTTCATATACTTCTGCCCCTTATATCTATCTTATTCTCTTTGTCTATCATGTCCTCAGGCTTTTTACCCCTGTGCAAGAGGCTGAGCTGCTCAGTTTTTTGCCCATCTAGTTCTCTCTTGGGGCTCCTTTTTGAAGTTTCATTTCTCTACATTTCTGCCGGGTGAATATTTTACATTGTAAAAAACCACAAGGAATCTTATAGAAGTAAAGGGGACTATATATTGAAAACTAGGCAAGTGGTAAATATTTTGCTAAGTAGATGAATTAAGAATAAACCTTTCAGTCTTCAGTATTTTCTTAAAATGTTTGTTAGTGTTTTCTTAACATGTATAAACCAAGTGGAGGTTCCAAACCAGAATATTGCATTACTATTAAAATTAACATTCAAGATGAATGTTAAGGAGTTGCAAGCTCCTCTATTGTTGTGTTAAGATATTGAGAAATTGTGTGAATGAACAGCAAAGGTATCATGCAAGTACACATTTTTTTCCACTCTAGTGTCTATCCAAGAGGTTTGAAGGGGCACACACTTCTTCACATTGCAACTTTGAAAGAAGTTACTGAAAAGGACCTCGGAAGCAACTTCACATGCTTTGCTGAGAATTCAGTGGGGAATGCCACTGCTGTGATCCAGCTGAAAAAAAAGCAGAGAGGTAAAGCTATCAATTTGTGAATATTTACTCCTGAAGACACATTTTGACTTACTCTACTGCTACTAATTAATTCCCCGTTGACACTGGCTTCTAGCCAGCAGCAAAAGTTTCTTAAACCTGGGTGGGAAAAGTCTGATTTGTCAGATGTCTTGATAGCCACAGTATTTTGAGGATTACTCAGAAGGACAGGGCTATCTGGGGACTTACTGCAGGCAGGTGAGCCAAGTGGAAGTTAGATAATAACTGGAAGGAAGAAGAGGAAAGTGTAATGTCTGAACATTAATAGGCAACATACTAAACTGGAAGCAACAGTACTCCCTGATTTTAATAGGATATTTCTGTTTATTTTCCCAGTCATTAGCATGCATGTTTCTGAGAAGTTACCATATCTGATATGAATGAGGCAGCCTTTCAAGCCCTTCAAGGCCCAAACCAGAATATGTGTGGAAATTTGTGTTAAGCCATAGTTCACTGAAGGCTACTGGGGGGGTCCATGGAGATCCAGTGCTCCAGACCCAGGAAGCTGCCAACCTTCCCAGAGAGAGAGAGTCCCACAAGGAACTGCCTTCCAGGGGGTCTCTGGCTGCTCTCCCAGCCGCTGGATAAGCCTCAGCAAGCGGTGGCCGTGGTCACAAGTGATCAGCTCTGATCAGGGATTTCATCTCAGCAATTCCAGCTCTGCTTGCGAGGCTATCCCAGGCCGCCGTCGCACGGCAAATTCCACAGAGATTCCTTTATTATCCAGCAGCTCTATGAAGGGAGCCAGGAACGACTGCTCCCTCCTGGACTGGGGAAATACTGGGGTTTTTATGGGGGAGAGCAAGGGTGGTACCAAGGGGGAAAGACCAATGGGTTACAAAGGATTAACATGGGTACTAGGGCATGGTGGGATAACAAGGTGTTTGGGGATAGCTCACCATGATAAGAAAAGGTGTGCCAACCTAAGGAACATCCTTCCAGGAGGGTTGAGATAAGCTAGCCACACCCACTCAAGGGACACCCCACTCAAGGGACATCCCTCCAGGGCAAGGCTATGGGTGGAACCATGGCAGGCCCATGGGTCTCCACAGTTCACAGCGGACGTTCACCACTGGAGTGCAACAGGCAGCTGCCAGGAAGGCACTGTGTGCAGCTATGTCTGTTCTGACGTAGCTTTTCCATCTCAGGTGATGACTATTTTCAGCATTGCTGAGTGTACCAGAGACTATTTTCTCTGTGCATTCTGTCATAGATTGGCTTTTCATAGCACCAAAGAGATGCCGTGCAAAAAAGGTCACTGATGGGAGACTGAAATTCTGTGTTCAGGTTTGTGGCCACATGAAATCTTGACTTCCCTAAACTTTACCAGTGGGATACGAAAAAAGATTGTATGATGGTTTGTCCCCATTTCTGCACTGATTTTTAAATGTAAGTGCTGATATTATTTTGGAAACTCGAATTATGATAGACTCTTTTCTTTCTGCAGTGCTGTTCTTATATGTACTGTGCAGTGCCACTTCTACTCTATTTGCATTTGTTTTGTGCACTGCCTTTATTTACCAGCACTGGATTGAAATAGTGCTGATGTATCGAAGTTACCTGGTCCACAACAAAAGTACAGAAGGTAAGAAACCTTGTATAATATTAATTTGCTCCAGTTTTTCTACTGCCTTTTGCCATGTGGGATAATCTGGTATGAATTACTCATTTAATTAAGTTCTTTAATTGACCCTGTTCTCTTTGAGCCAATACAAAACTATTAAAACTTTCAAGATGCTCAGTGAATGCAGATGGGTAAAAATCAGATAGTGTGAAAGACCAACTGAAATGTCCATCAGACTTTTACCTTAATTTACTCATAGAAGATTAGAGTAGGAATTTGAATTCTGGCAGTCCAATTGCAGAGAATAATTTAGCATCTCCAGTATTTCAAAATCATTCTCTGGAAAAGTTCAACAAAACCTTTGGACAAGAACGAAATAGCCTTGCATAACAAAGTGATGGACTCCAGGGTCTTGTATTTTTCATTTGAAGTCAAAAAGTTTCTCAGAAAAACAAACAAAAGAGAGAAATAACATTCTAAAGGACACCAACTGAGAAATGAATGTTTTGGAAAGATTCATATGTCCTTTCTAAAATCTTTGGAAACAACTTGACAATTGTGCCTGAGTGATCAGCTTTTGATTTTTCAAGTCTCTGCAATAGCATTGCCCCATCACCTCAGCTAAATCAGGCCTCTGAAATGACAGTGTAAAAATGTAACAGGAATCACTATGACTACTCCAAAGAACTCAATGTATGATTTTCTTACATGGGTTGAAAGAATTCTGATAGTTTTTGCCTGAAAAAAAAATTCTAAATATTTTTTGCATCTTGATGCAGTTTGAGCTAGCGGTGTCTGAGTCTGTTTTTGTGTTTGAAAACGTACTTTATATGTGAGTGTGAAAAAACTGTATCTATGTACTTATAAGTACATGCACAATTAGAAAATTATCTGCCCTTTTGGAAAACTTTTTTGCAAGCCCTAAAGCATTTGGCAAAAGCAGTTTGGGAAATCACTCAAAATTTCCCCACTATCTGGTAACAAAATGATTTAAGGACCTGTGGAAATTCCCTTTAGAGCACACCGTGCATGTCAGTAGGACAGAGGCAGACCTGCCAAGGCCTGTGCAATGAAGTTGAAGACACCATTGGGCTCCACCTTGGCAGCCCCTGCTCCCCTGCCTGTCCCCTGCCCATCCCCTGCCCGTCCCCTGCCTCTCATGTACCTCATGCACACAGCACGATCTGCAGAGTGGGAGTGTAGGGGGTGTGCAGACTCACCATGCAAACCCAGAGAGTTTTCTGCCCAAGGAAAAGGTGTTCTCGCCTGCAGATTATGTCCTTCTCACTTCATGGATGCATTTCAAGTCTCCTGAGGTCTGAGGAGATTTGCTCATAGAGCAGCAAAGCAGCAGTTATGACTTGATTTTGTTGTTTCCTCCTTTTTATAATTTTTCCTCTCATGTCCCCTCAATAGAGGATCAGACAATTGAAGAATCCTGGAAGATACCCTGGGCACCTGCTCAAAGCAGAGCCAACCTAGGTTGTGCAGGACCTTGTGGACAGATAAACTACCCTAATATAACCCCTCTGGGGTTAATTTGCCTCCTTAGCCAATTCAGATACATCTCTTTAAAAATACTGCCTTCTTACACACGTGGACAGAAATAATGCAGGAGATTTGATACTGACATTTATAGAACACGTATGTCATCACTTTGCTTAAGTCAGGTACTCTTCATTTTCTACACTTTCAGCATCTTAAATACAGTACCAAAAGTTCCTCCGCTTGTAATTTTTCTGTACAAATATGTGAAAAACTGGCCTAATGGTGCTTATTTTGTATTTATTTTTAACTTGCTCTTGTAATAATAATACTATAAAGGCATGTGTTTTTTATGGTTGTTGTCTAATAAGATTGTAGTGACCTCTGTGGGTGAAATGAGGAATACCTGGTTTGTAGTGCAATGTATTGTCCTTTAAAATCTGTTTTCAAAGGAACTTCAATTTAGGGTATAGATGAATTTAAGTTCAGCTAAACCAATCTAGTGAGCCTCTGGCCCACCTTTGATTCCCACATTAGTTCTGAGTGCTTGCTGCTGGTGATTCCCTCTTGTGGGCCTAAATTGGCTCAACTTGACAGAAAAATAACTCAGTAAAAGACATTGTGTAGCCAGCAAAGTGAATCATCTTCCTCTATTATCACAAGAGCTTCAGCACCAGTAGAAGGATGGGATTTAAAGGGTTTGGCCAGGAGCAGGGGGGAGAAGCAGAGATGTAACATGTGTTGTCTGATCACATTCCTGGCCTCCATACCTAATCTGCACACCTGTTTTGTTTTGATGACACAGTTTCCGCTATGTGCTGGTTCTGAATTTTAAGTGTTCAGTCTGAGCTCATTCTTATTAGTTTTCTGAATTTGCTTTACATATGGACTCTTCTAGATCCTGTGTGGAACCTGGTGACTCTAGCTTGTCTGTGATCCTAGTCTTACATCTAGGGATAGAAACTGGGAGGTTAACACCGAGGTATCATGTGGGTCATGACACTCAGCACTCAGGTGTCTCTTCTGGGTGTAGGTGTCTCGGTTCCCAAGCAGGGAAGGTGCAGTCAATATGGTGAAATCACATAGATTCAGCCTGCAGCAGCACCCTGCACTGGGACTCTGCTTTACTTTTGGGGAATTTCTTTCTGGCTTCTATTCATTATATTGTCATGTGATTCAGTTAATTGAACATAGGTGTCTGATGTAATTTGGGCTGCCTGAGGATGTCCTGCCATTCCAAAACGCTTGCGTTTCCAACACTTCCCTGTCATATCTGGTAGTCTTAGGATATCTTAAATGGCCTCAAGAATTGGGAAACTGGACTGAGTCCACTGTGCCTTTTGCTTTCCCCAGAAATTCTTTCCTTTTATGCTCCTCAAGTGTAGTTCAAAGTTTATTCAGCAAGTAGATACAATTTACTTTATCCTTGTAGTTAAGAATGGGTCAAACTCTGGACATAGGTACCAGGGTGATCAAAGCTAAAAAAAATTCTTTACTTCTATTTCATCTGCACTGTATAAATGCTCTTCTAAGGAGACTTAAAGTTCAATAACTCTAAAGTTCAAGACTGTTCAGTACTTGCTGTCTGAGCTTATATTTTTATCAGGCTTAGCCTTTGCTCCTTACAGAAATCTCTCTCACAAACATAACAGTGTATGAAAACAGAGTATCTTTTGCAAGCAGCTCATATTCAAAAAACGTTGTTCCTTTAAGGTTTATTATATTTTAAAAGAAGATTTGCTATTGACAAGATTTTATTTTAAATCAGCATTTGGGCACATGAGAGAAAAGATTGAGAATCATTCCCTACCACATGGCTTTTGCCTGGAGTGGACCAGATCTTTAAACTATCTTGCACTAAACATCTCTAGCTTCCTTGTTTGCTTTGGCAGCATATGTCTACAAAAACTGCAAGACAGTGAGGAGCAAGGTTGTCTTTGTTGACTGGATAGCTGTAATCCATGAACAGGTCATAGTTTTAGGTTTGTGTTGAGGCTACTTAAACAGATACAAATGGAAACAGAGCTTTAAGAAAGAAGCTGAATGCTTCAGCCAGACTTGCTAATGTAAATAAAGTAATTTATTAATTAATTAATTTATTCATTCATTTATTTTAGATGCCAAGAAATTTGATGCGTTTGTGTCCTATGCAAAACTAAACTCTTCTGAAAGTGAGTCTGCTTTAATTAGTGAGGAAAAATTTGCCCTGGAACTTCTTCCAGATATGCTAGAAACTAAATATGGATACAAGTTATGTATTCTTGAAAGAGATATTCTTCCAGGAGGAGGTAAGGTCCCTGGGCATGGCAGAAAATACTCAGTTTTTATAAAATTGTGTTTCGCTTTGCAAAAAAACCCTTTATGCCCCAGAGCAAAAAATTGTATAATTAGGTAGTGGAATTTATATTCAAATCTCATAATGTTTTGAACTTTGTGTCTGGTTCCTGCACCTGACATATACATACTCTGGAGTGAGGTCACTGTGAGCTGCTAGGCTGAGGCAAAGTTTTTTGTGCAAGAATTACTTTGCAAGTAGACTCCAAACCCTGGAAAGAAGACTTCAAATATTTCAGTAGTTACTTTCTGAGCAACTTTAGGCAGTGCTACCTCAGTAGTTAGAAAACCCTGTGTATCTGTTCCTGGGAGAGAAAAAAGACAAGTCCAAGTGTTCCTTGAGACCTTGCTAAGTGTGTGAGCTTCATGATCAAAAAGTTGTGTTTTTCAGTTTTATAAGAACAGCCATGGTACCCTCTGACAGCAAACACATTTCTAACTGTTATGTGCTTACTCAGCATTCCTATTTTTAACTTATTTCTGGGTTTTAGCTGTTAATAAAGGAACTGATAAGATAAAAACTCCTTTGCAGAATGCAGTAACTCTCACCATTCCCTCTCCAGCATACACAGATGACGTTGTAACAGCTATTAAACAAAGCAGACGGGTAATAATTATTTTGAGCCCAGCCTATGTCAGTGGACCAAGCATCTTTGAACTGCAGGCAGCGGTGAATTGTGCATTGGAAGATAAAGGGATCAAGTTGGTACTAATAAAATTCCAGGATTTCCAAGAGCCAGAGACTTTGCCTCCAGTAGTGAAGAAAGCACTTCGGATTTTACCAACTGTTACCTGGAAGTCTTCGATTTCTGCTGCTCCACAAAAGAAGTTCTGGAAATACATGCGGTACCATATGCCAATCGAAACTCCTAAGAGGCTGGAAAATAGCAGCCTCAAGGGCTTATCCCAAAGGTTATTCAGACTGGTATACTGATATACTGATAGGAGAAATTCCCCAGGGGAATGACATCAGGCTCAAGAATGGTAACAGGATTGTCAAAGACTTTTTCTGTATTGTCTGACCACTGTCAGCTGTCACTACAGCCAGCAACAGCTGGCTCTGAAACAGTCAGAAGGACTGAAGTGTGACAGTGCACAGCAAAACTGTGCCACTGCACACAACTGTAAATGTTTAAAGATTAATTATCTTTCCTAAGTTAATATTTCATTACCATTTTTATTATATTTATTATACTGTTTTGCTCTAATTTTGAGACATACAATGTTCTTTGCACTGTATTCCTTTCTGGAATGTTTAACACTTGTTTTCTAGAAAAAGATTAATAAAAGGGAACACCAGAGGAAGCTTGCAGATTAATTTTCTGATTCAGTCCAGTGGGACAAATACAAATTCTTCAAATGAGTTACCTTCTCCAGTGGGAAGAAAATACCATGAGAAACTGCTACAGCTGGGTATGCCAAAGGGATTCAGAAAAGAAGGACCATTGTGTAGGCTTATCCCAGGTATCTCCATCCTTCCTTTAATGATGGGAGGAATTCTGCCAGTTGTGAAACATTTCACACTTAGGGACACCTGCACCTGATCACTGCTGATCCTGTCTGGTGCTGGTCACTCAATGCCCACTGAACCTCTTGGCATTATGGGTGTGTTGAAGGTGTAAATCAAAGCCCTGATTGTCACAGCTAGTAGACTTGCAGGGACTCTAAGTCTTTCCTTTGCAGTCCTCTGTTTGCCAACTCTCCAGAGTTCATACCACTTATTCTCAAACTATCTTGTAGTCTGTGTGTGTATGTCTATAGCTGAGTGAAATGCAATGGTCAGTATTAAGCAATCTGTGGTGTAGCTTCTGCTCTGTTGTTCTGCTCACTTCATTTGGGCTTCAAGTTAACTAATCCTTGTTTTCTAATGCTAATTGGATATATCATCCCTCAGATTCCTTGTTGGAAAAGGATTCCAATAAATACTGCTATTAACAGGACCAGTATACTGGAAAAAGAGAACTCTCTTGCAAGCAGGCTGAGCATTATTTACCCAGTGCTATATCATGTTCAAAGCTTTTGTAGGAGGACTGCTGTTGCCGTGAGGCTGTCAGAAGATAGTGCTTCATGTCCAAACAGAACATCAAAGGGTAATGGCTGTACCACAGAAAATTTAGATGTTGCAGTTCCACCTGAATTGGAGATTTGGAACAGATCATTATAATTTTTGGATGCAAATTTACCAGTTTTGTTTTGCATTATAGGCCATCATAGTTGTACACACTGGATCCCTTCCACAGAAAGTCATGGGAAAGATATTCTCCATCCATGAAGGGACATTCAGTCTGTGAATTCTGATTCAGTTGGTTTGAAGAAATCCCCTCCCAAGCACATGCAGTGTGATTTCAGGGTCCTCAGAGCTAGTTGTGTTGGGGTGTCATATCTGTTCTCACCATCTGCACTGTCTTCTAACACAATCAAATCATTGATGAATTTGAATAATTTGTCAGTAAATTAAATGCACTCCGTTCTAAGATAAGCAATGCAAGTTTTAGAAGCTTCTAATCAACAGTACTATGTTCGCACACCCTGTTATCCTTACACTAAACATGGTAGTTTTTGTGGAGGAGAAAATATGCCGGTGTTTCAAAAAAACGATCCGTAAGAGCAGTTGGAGGAGGATAATGTGTTTGTCCAGTAAATGCCTTACTGATATGAGTAAAACAAATGCCAAACACAAGACAACTCAAGATACAATTTCAGGTAGGTGGCTTGACTCAGACCTTCTTCTTTCTGTTGATATTACCTGCTAAATTACATGCAGGTGTTTAAGAGGGGGGAGCCCCCGTTCCAAACGAGGCTGTAATTTTCGCGGTCCCCCAGCAGATGTCCCTGCCCCGAGCCCCGCACAGTGCCTGTATTTACACTCCGAGTGGTTTTGTTACCAGCGAGACAGGACCAGGGAGTCGTGCCAGGTGCGGTGCCCCAGGTGCCACTTGCGCTGGGGAGCGAGGGCAAGAGAGGAAGGCACGAAGCAGCCTCTCCTGCCACCACCTCTTCTAAACGATGCTATTCCCTCGTGCTGTGCTTGCTGCCTGAACGGTGAGCATTGAAAGTGTTGGGGTTTTTTTTTTTTTTTTGTTTTTGTTTTGTTTTGTTTTTTTTTACAGTGGAGAAATCAGAGAGGCTGCGTAAATAATGTAGTTCGAAAAGTCTTTTTGTTCCTCAACAGAGTTGATGTCGTGGCCAAGGTTTTTCTGGGTCAGAGGGACCTGCACAACCGGTATCTTCATACAAACTCCAGGTCCGTCTGCAGTGTGAGGAATGGGACAGGCACATAAGGATTATAAAATGGCCTCTAAAAGGCAAATGGAAGAGCACTGAGGAAGACCTGGCTGTGGGCAGTGTGAATCAGCAGAAGTGACTGTGCACACCTTCATGCACCCACTGTATGCTAAATCTGTAATAAAATTGTCACAGCCCCAGACATGGACTTTGCCATGGTTGCACATGCAAAGCTTTCCAACCTGCTGCTGTTGCTGTTGAGTGTGGTATCCTGTTCTGCTGCTGCTTATGGAGATGAGCCCAGCCTGGGCAAAAGGTCCTTGCTTCACTATGAACATGATTCCAGTGGTGTTGACTCTTCTCAAGACACGAGGCTGCATGTTTTCACACTGGACTATGACTATGTGCAAATTCCCTGTGAAGTTACCCTTTGGATCCTCCTTGCCTCTTTTGCAAAAATAGGTAAGTAGAAAATGTGATCTTGGGTTCTCCTAACTTGGAAAGAAGTTAACCAAGTAACTTCTATTCATTTTGTAGCTGGGATTGATTTTACAGCATCTGTCCTCAAAAGAACAGGTGTGTTCAATAGCACAGCAATGCCAGAATTCCACCTTAGAATGATTCCATCTTACTTAAGTTAACATATGACCTCTAGCCTTCATGTCTCTTGGGCTGTGAATAGCAAATAGCAACAGAGCTCCCTGACACAGTGCTGTCCATTCATTTTCTTGGTCCTTATAGACCACAAGATACTGGAATTTGCAACCTGACACAGCTGTAGAAATCAGTTACACCAGACTGAGACTTCAAGTGTATTGAATTTTCAGGAGAAAGTGTAAGGCATTCCTCCTTTGTATGAATAAAAGGAAACTGTTTCCCTCTGAGTCTTTGTTTTACATATTTTCTCCTTAAAGCTGGTGTGGACAGTAATACCTGGGAGAGAGAATGGGAGTCTCTGAGGGTGTGGATCATCACAGGTGTAGGCTAAGTATCTTTTGAATACATAGTCATGCATTTAGCTTCTATTAGAGCTCCATGTGGGTATCTGAAAAGGGAAAGGCAATGCAGGGAGCAGTAATTGAAGTAGGAACTGTAATTAACATAGCAAAAAAGGCTCATTGTGTCTTACACATTTTCATGGCTGGGCTGAAATTATTTTGACCATTTAGAATTGATGCAGGGATACCAAATAAATGAAGATGGTAACAATGTGAAGAGTTGCCCACAAAAAAAAAATCTCCCTTTTCTTTTGGTCTTTCTGTGGGATTTTCAAACTTTTCTTTAGAACAAGCTGGTAGGTGAGACTGGTGTTTTTCTGGAGGTGGCCTGAAGATAAACATTTTTTCTGTCATAGTCACCCAACTGATAAAAATCATTACCACTTTCATTTACCAGTTTCATTACAGCTGATGCCCTCAGTCAGATTCCAAAAAATGTCTTCACTGGTAACATAACAACCAAAATTTTCACAAATAAAATTTGTTATGGCATCAGCAAAGTGTTTTAATAGTAAACATATTTACCAAATTCTTAATTTATTAACCGTAAAAACACAGGACTTGACATATGGCACATCTACACAATATTCTTGTTTTGAACACGAAATAGATACTTTAGAAGACCTGTATGATGCCTGCCAGGTGGACCTGTTACTTTAACTGTGAGTTTTCAAATAATATTATTTTTGATGAAAAGTGTGGAACTGTTAATTTTAAATATATTTGGAAGAAAGAGATAGTCTGAATAATCTGGTTACCTAGGGAAGAAGGCTTCCAAACTCTAAGAGTTTTCAGTGTTTTCTTCAGGTATTATCTTCTTTCTGGGTTTCAAGATTTAAGGGTGGGAAACAGTTCCAAGATCTTGAAAGGCAAAACAATCCCTTTATCTGTAAGACTGGCAGAAAACTTGAAAATGATTTTTTAAATTAAAAAGCAGATGAGTAGAGTTATGATATAAACGTGCCCCTTAGTTAAAAAAAAAAAAAGGTAATGTCCTAAAAAAATTATTTAAACTTCCATAAAAATATTTTTATGTTCCTTTGCTTTTGACGACTGATAACTCGAGAGTCACAGAAATACTGTCATGGCAGAACCTTCTGGAGCTGCAAGATGAAGGCTGACCTAGCTTCAAGCACGGAGTCACAGACATTGGATTTAAAAGTTTCTTAGTCAGCCTCATTCTCATTCTTGTAAATTATAAAAAATCCTGACATTTTTTAGTACAGGCATATCTCATTCACAGTATGATCACACAGTTCCTTGTATGTAGCAGGTGGTCAGTAAAGATTTTTGGAGAAAATTTTCTTTCCAAATTTTGGAGGATCATTTAAAGAGGTTTCTGCCTTCCCAGAAGTGGAGCTTAAACTCAGACATGCTTGCTTAGAAATCAGGAGCTGGGCAGCAGGAAGAGAAGAAATTAATGGTCAAACTCTTGCCCTGCTTTAGTGATACAAACATGGGAATGTTTAGTTTTGGTGGGAACTACTGCCTGTTTTTACCTTCATAATCCTTAGAGCAAAAGCCTTCTGTCTGAAGACAAAGTGTCCAAACAGAGGCGAGACAATTGTCTGACATCAGGTTAATTTAAACTTGAATAATCACCCAATGTTTTATTCAAGGTTTCCACATCTTTCAC
Organism: Cinclus cinclus; assembly: GCF_963662255.1. NCBI lineage: Eukaryota > Metazoa > Chordata > Aves > Passeriformes > Cinclidae > Cinclus > Cinclus cinclus. The sequence goes on from NC_085047.1 coordinate 88,549,436, forward strand.
CGATTACCAAGACTCATGCCTGAAAGCTGCATCCTGATTGCCATTGGAGCACTAGTAGGAGCAATCATCTTTGTTTCCCATCACAAATCTCCACCAGTGATGAACACTAGTATTTACTTCTTGTATCTCCTTCCACCTATTGTTCTGGAGGAGGGTTATTTCATGCCAACTCGACCATTTTTTGAAAACCTTGGATCCATTCTGTGGTGGTCTGTTCTGGGATCTCTGCTAAATTCATTTGGGATTGGCCTCTCCCTCTATGGAGTCTGCCAGATCGAAGCCTTTGGCCTGACTGACCTGAACCTGCTGCAGAACTTGCTCTTTGGCAGCATGATTTCAGCAGTGGACCCCGTGGCAGCTCTGGTAGTTTTTGAAGAAGCCTCTGTTAATGAGCAGCTATACATGATGATTTTTGGAGAGTCATTGCTAAATGATGGCATAACTGTGGTGAGTTCCTTTCTGCTCCTTGTCTTCCCCTCTTTGGACTCTTGTTGCTTGTAGGGTTACTGGGTACAGGACACGAACAGCTCAAAAGGAGATCCTAATATATTATTTATTTTATTAATATTCCACTCAATTAAACGCAAGGGATTTTAGTGTATGCAAAAATTATATCTTATATTACCTCTTTTCAAAACGTGTTTTAGAGTTGCTGGAAGAGGGAAACATACACATACATGTGAGATGTGCTCTTGCATTCACTGAAGTGACTGGATAAGCTACAGCTGATTTTCCTGGTCAGATCAGTGTAGGACCTTGGAATATTCTTGACGTTGTGCAAGCAAATAAATAGAAAACTGTACTGCTTCAGGACTGAAGACAGCAAGGGTAGAAATACATGAGACCCTGCTTTGTCATATACCTGAGAAAGTCCTCTGGGGGGTGGGGGGGAGAATGCAAACCAGATGTGGATAACCTCTGGAGACCACACTCTGTCCTCCAGCCCCTTCCAGAAATTTCACCAGAGACCTTAGACAGGAATTCCAAATGCCACTCAGAACTTTGCATAACTCTGTTTCTATCAGTAAAAATATTGACATCTGACAAATGTTTGCCTTTTTTTGGCTGTCTTGTCATAAATACCCAGAAACAATGTTTCCTGAATAAGGGACATTTGCTTGGTTGCTTGTGCTTTGTTGTTGGTTTTTTGTTTGCAATAGAAAAGTATTTTTACAAAGCTCCTTTCACTAATATTTTCCCCCTTATCTCATTAGTTCTGCTAAAATTGGAGCAAACTGAACTTGTAGCTCTAAGTAGATGTGACAAGAACATTTAAAACATGTTTTTCAAGGAACAAATTTCAAGCCGGAAATTTATTGCTCAGTAACCAACAGGACTGCTCATGTGGTACAAGTTAACAGCAGGTTAAGGAATTCTACTAGATAAGATCTTTACAGAATTTAAATCACAGGAATCTAAAACACATAAAAATTATTCAGATACTGCTATACACCAGCCCACTTTGGACTTGTAAAATCTGTACAGAGTTCATTGCTGAAAGGCTTCACGGGAGAAGTGCAGCTTATGAGCACTGAGTAAAGAAAAAGGAACAAAGTAACTTCTTGCAGTCACAACCTAATGATCATAAATCCTTCCTCTGGGTGATCGGAGATACAGGGCTGATGTAGAACTAAGGGGCGTTACTTAATTTACATTCAAACTACTTGGGTGCTACCGTTGTATCAGAAAAATCCCCAGTGCATCTATCTCTTACACTTGTCATTTTGGTTCCTTTAAATACTGACCTCAAAAATGTAATAACTCTTTTTCACACTGGAAGAGCTTGTTTCATGATTTTTTTTTTTTTTATGGTGTCTCTACCTTGTCTTTCCTTTTCTCCCAGCTATTTATCATGTGGATCTAACTCCTGATGATATTTACCTGAGCTTTCAGTCAGGATCCTGTTATGGTATGAATGTGCAGGGACAGAAAACCTCTTAAAACAGTGGACTTAGGCACTGCTCAGCAGCACTGGGTGTGTTAGTAAATGAGATGAAAGAGCTGTACATGGGGTATGTTGGGTGCAGCACTGAGAGTTCCCATTGCCCCACACGCTCTCATTTTTGGGGCTCATCTCAGAGCAGCGGCATTGCCACCAGTTTGTCAGTTCCTGCTATTGCATCTCTGCATCAACCACCATTCATCCCCTTTCTGGACATTTGAGCTTTCAAAATCTCTACCTGGCTTCATGCTTAAGGAAACTAAAATATTTGCCACCTGAATAGAGTCCAGTAGGTGACTTTCTCCTCTCTGATATCCCACTTACTTTGTGCCAAGACTTTAAAACTATTTATCTTGGGTGTCTTCTCTTAGCATTTCATTCTCTTTCTTTAACAGTTTCATTTGAGTTAACGCTAAGTGTTTAAAAAAGATAATATCACCAAGATATATTAATCATACATATTTTTTTATTGTTCAAATACAGATATCACCTGGTTCTCTCCAGCTTGCTTATCAGCTTAAACATTTTTTTCCCCAGCAGGAAAAACTGGTATGAGTTTTGTTGAACTTGTGTATTACATTTGGGGCAACAATAGCTCTGTCTCCTTTATTTAGTTCGGTATATAAAAAGATATTACAAAATAGTAGAATTATAACTATAATCTAGAAGTTATGACTTCCCTTTAAGAGGGTGGGAGAAAAGTGAATGATTTGGTCTTTTCACCCATTGATACCTTTTCTTATTTTTGTTGGTAGAGCCATATCTCTGGATGGAAAAAGAAGGCCCCGAGTTCTGTTAATTGCTTCTTTCCCCAGTTATTTCTGAGTGGGCTGTTAGCATCACAATAGTTCAGACAACAACAGGGCTGGACCTACAATACATAATACATTAGTGGAATTTCAAAATTTTTTATTCCTTTGTACAGGAATTTTTTTATTCCTGTTCAAAAAAATTGTAAATCCAGTGTAGATCGCCTGAACTCAGGTGGAATACCCTGATTTTTCTGTGAAGTGTTTCAGCCATCTGAAGCTCTGCTCCCACACATACACAGACAATTTTGTTTCTAAACAGGAGCTGAGAAGCAGTATGCATCAGAAAATGGAATATTCCCTGACTGCTTCATCTCTGAGGCTTGATTTTAGAAATACTGAGAACACCTATATATCATATTGTATACAAAATTAGTGGCACTAGCTGTATTCTCTAATGAAACCCTCTCTTTTTGTATGCAGCAAAACAGTTAAATCTAATACCTGTTGAAGACCTATATAATTTTTTTTTTTTTATTTGAGGAGATTTGAAATTGCCTCTTTGGTGTCACTGAGAAAGACTATGGCCACTGCTTTGGACGCTAGAAAGGAGGATAGAGAGATTCTCTGCTCCTGCTGTAAAAGTTGTTCCACTGTGCTTGTAGTAAAACCAGTTACAGCATTCAGAAGGAATTAGCAGGATGGTAAGAAAGAATTACCAAGACAGCCTGTGTTGGTGGTTAAAGCAGTCACTTGAAAATCTCTTCTTCCAATGCTTCTGATGTGGATGCTAAGTGCAGTAATTGGACATAGACACCTGGAGCATGGAGCAGTCCCTGGGGAATCCCATGTGGCAAGTGTCATGATTTCTGTTCCTTTCCCTGTTTCTAAGACCTGCCCAGGGATACAAAATCCTCCCCAAACAACCCAAAACATGATGTTCTCAGAGTTGCTACGTGAGACCACTATCAATCCATCCCTTCTTTTTATGTGAAGAAAAGCCTCCTAATCTGATCCAGGCTTTCCTAACACATAAAGAATTGCAGTAACTGATTTACTGGCATGAACACTGCAAGGTAACTTAGCCAAGCCTTACTTACATGACACAGTGCAGGTTGTGGTACAGAATTGTTTACTCCCACAAAGCAGGTTACTGGAAAAAAAAAACAAAACAGAAATTATGTCATATTTCCATAACATTCATTTTTATGCCAAATTAGTTAAATCATATAGGTACTTCGGGAACTAGAAAAGTGAAAAAAATTCTTAAGTCATTTGCTGAGAATCTTCATTGTCAGCATAGAATCATGCTGTGGTATCATTTATAAGGAATCACAAGTCTTAGGAAGAGGTCAAAATCTATAACAAAGGGAAATGGAGAGAAAACAGGCTCTGAAATTAGAAGCTATAATGTCGGTGGGGTGCTTACTGTGAAGATGTGAACCCCTCTTTTTCCTTATCTGCCACTGAAGAGGCAAATTTCATACAGTGGCTTTAGAAAAAAGTTCTAGGTATTTTCTTAAATGAAATATTTTGTTTGGCTTTGTCTGTCTCCCAGAAATATTAGCACTGAGCCTCCTGGAGACCAGACCGTGTGACAGCTCAAGGTTATATATCCCCAGCAGCAATTTAAGATTAGATAGTAGCTGAGCAGTAATTATTATCCTAATGAGCTTGACTCTTCTACTTGGAAATACCTGCTTTAGTCTTCTTAATAACCTTCTGGAATTAAGTAGATGAAGCAGAAAGACCAAAGAAAACCTTAAAATTCAAATGACTTTGGTCTATTTATTGTTTTTGAACTAATGCTTTAGTGCAACTGCTTTGGAGATCTGGTGCCTTTAGCTGTTTCCCAAATTCTCTTCAAAATTGAAAGGTGACTTTCATGTGTTACACACTCACTGTAAACAGATCTGACAGGACTTAATATTAACTGATTGTCAGCAACCTCCAAGGCCTTTTTATTACTGCACTACTCTGGAAATTTTCTATTAGTTTCTAAAAGATGAATGAAAGTGGAATACACTGAAAATTTTTCATTAACAGTTTCTGCAGAATATAAATTATTGATAATAGAAGTTTGGTAAAATTTTCTGCTCCAAGATATTGTTTTTATAGATCAAATTTTATAATACATAATATAAAATTATAATTTGCATTAAATTGAATCTTTCTTCTAATCTGATATTTTCTTTTAAGTTTTGTAATTTCAAGCTTTCTAGTCAATATGTGTATATGTGCAGGGTCTTTAGAACATTTAGAGTGTCACAGTATTTGGTTCGTACTTTGAGACTGAGGAGATAGTTGAGTGGCATCAAACTCCAAATATATAATGTTAGAGAGGTTTTTTTTACCTAGCTAGAGACAATATGAAAGTAAGGCTACCACCGCCTTGCCTTGCCTTGGCTTGCCTGTTTTGTGATTTTTATGTGTCAAGTGCTATTAAAAAAAATTGTAACATTCCCATGTCTATCTAATGAAGTTTGTCTAGTCTACTGACTTATCCTGTAGACAAACTAAAGGGGATTTAAATCAAAGGTGTCCCCTGCCCCAGCCTGAGTCAGAAGGAGGACTTGGAGGGCAGAGTCTGAGGTTTTTAAGGTACCTGGCTGGGCTTGTAACCTCTGCTACAAAGACCAAAAACCATCAAGCAAACAAAAAAAAGAGTGATTTAAAATTATTCTTATATTTTTATTAATATTATTGTAATATTGTTATTATTGTAATATTACTGTATTTTTATTATTAATTGATTATTCAGTGGAATGTGTTCCTCCAGTAATTTGCTTCTGTTCCACAGCTATTTACCCTTCTTTATTTTGCTCTTTTTCAGGACACCTAACAGACTCTTATTTCTAAGACTTGTTAAAAACCAGCTGAGATTTCCATTGTTACTTTGCTGGTCGGTCTTATCAATCCCAGAAAAAGCAATTTCTGGGAAACACAGACACTTATACACACACCTATTGTTTCACCTATGAAATGAGTAAGCCTGCCAGGTTCAGAAAGATGCCTCACTGCTGTCTTCTTATTTTCACGTGTAGGTTTTGTATAACATCTTCATCGCCTTCACCCAGATGCACAGGTATGAAGAAATTGAATCCATCGATGTCTTTGCTGGCTTTGCTCGTTTCTTCGTGGTGGGGCTGGGTGGAGTCTTGTTTGGCATTGTATTTGGATTTTTCTCAGCATTCATGACTCGTTTCACCCACAACGTCTCTTCAATTGAACCCCTGCTGGTCTTCATGTTCAGCTACCTCTCATACTTGTCTGCTGAAACCCTTTACATCTCTGGCATTTTGGCGTGAGTATTCCTTACGGCTTTTTGGATGATATCTTTGAGGAACTAGCATTGTTTTGTGGTGGTTCGCTTAAGGCTGGTTCAACACAGGTATTCAGTCTCTGGCTTAGAGAGGCAGTGCACAGCTTCTTAGAGATCAGTAAAATGTAACTAGGAAAAGCAAACCCACAGTCAGTATAGGCGCAGATATGTTACCGAGGAGTGTTGGCAAAAGTACTGCAATTTGTGGGTCAAGTGGCCACTAGCTGTCTGCTGTTTCTGATAAGATCAGCAGCAGGAAACAATGATTTGATAATGTATCAGTTCATCTGTATTTATTTCTAAGCAGCTTCACCATCAGATTATGAGACAGACATAAAGCAGTGGTATGGAAAACATAAGAAAGGATGATGAAGGAGTCTGACACCAAAGGAGGCTTCAACCATTAGCACTTTATTGTTCTTCAGTACAACCTTTTATACCATTCATCCTACATGCATTACACCTGTGTGCCCTGTCCCCCCCTTTTTGGTCAGTACACCTCAGCATCCCATGTTTCTTTACCTTCAATACTGTTCACCTGTCCTACAGAGTTGTAGCCCATTAGGGATGAGGCTTAGCTGCAGTCCCCTTCCCAGTCACCACTAACTGTGCGTCTACATTTCCCCCTTTTATTTTCTTTTAAATAAATTCCATATCTATCCTTCTACAGGGCCCTTGCAGAAGAGATAGCAAACGTGGTGCAAGTATCCCTTGTGTAGATTCCACTAATTCTGGAATGTGTTTGTGTACTGACCTTGATTCATCCCCCAAACCTACATCACATATCATCAAAGTTTATATACTTGTACTTATGGCATAGTAACAAGCACCATCAAAGTCTTTATACTTTTGCTTGTGGAATTAACTTTCACACCTACGCCTACAGAATATTGACAAAGATTAATGGCTATAATTCACAAACGCAACATCTGTGTTTCACCAGCAAATAAACACATTGTATCGAATAATAGAAATATTCTGTCTCTAACTCCCACTGCTGCTTTAGTAAATGCTCTTTCAGTTCTTCTATCTGCTGAAGCAATGTCTCTGCTTGCTGCTTCTCTCCCTCATTTTTTTTTCAATGCTTCCCTGTGGTGCAGTTTTGTACTTGTTTTCATAACTCCCGTCCCTAGCTGTGAGGGCAAGGCTGTTCCCAGTCTTCAGTAATTGATACAACTGCAATTTATCAGGGGTGAGACTGCCTTCAGCACTGTCTCTATCCATCTTCCTACAAAAGCACATCTGAATTCTTTGTGAATATCAGCTCTAACACAATTTACTAGGATTACATTACATTTGAACAGTATCACTGGGATTGAAACTGGGCAAAAAAGAGAACATCACGTACACATGCATACTTATAGTAACGTATATGAATATTGACATTCATATTTTTTTGTGGTCAGGATAGCTTGATACTGCTGTAATGGTGGGGACATGTTCCTCAAAGAATGTGATGGCATGGGTGCCTGCTGCACCCACCCACCTGCTGTGGGATAGATTCTTGACTGGAAAAAATGCAGAAAGGCTGAGAAGTGGAAGAAGGGAAGAGGATGACAGCAGGAAAGGAGCTGGAAGAGAAAGGAAGGAATAGGGATGGAAGTGAGATACTTAAGGGGAAAGCTGCTGGGAAGTGACTTTGAAGGATACCACACCAAACAACCCATTTGCAGGGTAAAGAATAAAGAGATGGAGACCTCATGTTGCTAAATGCTGCAGCTGGAGCTGCTGGCTGCCATAGGTTCAGTGCACAGCTGGTGGGTAGCAGCAGCTTTGCATGGCCTATACTGGCTTTGAGCTTTCATGATGTGTCTTGGAGGTCTCATGTTCCAGAAAGTGCTTCCCTTTATAGAGGGCAAACCTGTTTAAATACAAACATATGGCTACTGATGTCCAGAATGGTGTGGGTTGGGACATTTGAAGGCCATCTAGTGCAATTCCCTGGCAATGAGCAGGGTCATCTTCAGCTAGATCAGGTTGCTCAGAACCCTGTCCAAACTGGCCTTGAATGTTTCCACAGGTGGGACATCTTCCACCATTCTGGGCAACCCATTACAGCTTCACCACTCTCATTGTAAGAGTTTTTCCTTGTATCTAGTCTAAACCTACCTAAACCTCTTAATTTAAAACTATTATCCCCTGTCATATTGCAGTAGGTGCTACTGAGAAGTTTGTCCCCATCTTTCTTATAGATCTCTTTTAAATGCCAAAATATTTAAATAAAGTGTTCCTAAAACCTACTCTTCTCCAGGCTGGGTTATTCAGCTTCAGAGCAAAATTGCCTTTATAAAATCAATCTTTGCAGGATGGCCCTGGGAAGCAATATTTGAATATTTAAATGTATTAAATGAGTAGTTAGACTGGATATAGATTATCTTGAGCAATTAGACAAAGCAGATGAGTCTTGTACTATGTTTTATATACCCAATACCTATGATCAGATTGAGGTGACTGGCAACTTTAGTTGAGCAGGATTAAATCTACTGTGCAGGCAACAGTAATACCATATGGACCCTTTCCTACCTGCACTGCCCAGAGTACTGTTTCCCCACCTATTGCTTGCAGTAGACTACATAGCTCTTTATTTCTTTCACTTCTTATTTTAATTGGAGTTCTGAAATTATTAGTAATATAAGAATGTTAATATAAGTAGGATTTATTATTCTTACTGCTTCATTAAGGAAATTATTGTTTGTTTTTGAGACAGGAACTTTTTGTCACCTTTCTGAATTATTGAGGATTCATTCATTTTTCACTTGGATCATGAAAGTCTATTATGTATGTGTATCTGAAAGACAACAGTATTAATCATTAATGCCTAATGGCCTTGTCTTGGAGTGTCCTTGGACATGCTAAATGACTCAGCTCCACCAAGATACCCTTGAGATTTCTTCAGAGGAAATTAAGTGAACTGAAACTAGAGGAAGGTTATTTAATGAGCAGTCATCATTCTCTGAATTCACAAGTTGGGAAAAATGTCATTACAAGAAACCCCCAAAGACTAAAATCTTATCAGTAGAAACTAGATAGGTGATGGAATATGTTACTAGCACAGCACTCAATCTGTGTGTTACCCATGGAAAATGGGAGGGGGGAGCAGGGAATCTCCTTCAGTAGGGCTGATTGGAGACTGCTGCTCCATGTGATTGTCACCAGCATCGGTGCTGGGTGGCTGCTGGTGCCTCTGATGCAGGCTCTAGTCTTTATTAACAGTGAAGAAGTGGAAAAGAATCCCTTTGCTTCCTCAGGCATGTTCCCCACACCCTAAGTAACTAAAGGGGAAGGACCCCTCTGTAGGATAATTTAATTTTCTTCTGCTGTGCCCCAATGGGCTGCTGTGGTTGGAGAGTCCTGAACTTTGCCCTGGGACTGCTGACCTGCCAGCCAGCCAGGGAGCCATGGGAGCTGTGGCCCTGGCATGGTACTACCATGATCTGCCACTGCCATGTCAAGGGAGAATATCACCAAGAGGCAGGTTATGTCTCTCTAACTGATCCACCTGTAGGCTGGTACAAAATCAACCTGCCTACTATTTGAGACAAATATTTGGTGCTTGGTGGCTTCATGTTAGGTGTTCAGGATAAAATGGACTTTGAACTGGTATGTGATATCCTCACTTCCTTGTCAGAAAGGCTGACTAGTTCCCTTCCTTTGTCCTGTATGTAAAACAGATTTGTTTACAAACCTGAATTATGATAGTTTTCTATCTAATAAAATAGCAAATGTTACTGAAGAAGGAAAATACTTCTTGCTATGATGAAGGTCAGAATTTGGTGATGGAGACTGGAGGTAATGATGGCTGATGTCCTTAACTGAAAAGAAGAGCAGGTTGTAGTTGATCTCTGATGTTTTTCTTGATACAGGATGACAGCATGTGCAGTGACAATGAAAAAATACGTGGAGGAGAATGTTTCCCAGAATTCTTATACCACGATAAAATATTTCATGAAAATGTTAAGCAGCATCAGTGAGACCTTGATTTTTGTGTTCATGGGAGTGTCTACGGTAGGGAAAAACCATGAATGGAACTGGGCCTTCATTTGCTTCACTCTGCTCTTCTGCCTCATTTGGCGGACACTGAGTAAGTCAGCTTTTGCAGACAATCTTCTATGCACCCCTGAGAAAAACTCTTTGGTACAAAGCTCTTTTAGAAAAGTCTGTGGGGACTGGAACAATTGGTTTAACAACAATTTTACTAGGTTTATATTAGTGACAAGCAAGTTTCAGAAATCTACACACAGAGAAATAGGGGGGAAAAAAGCCCCACACAAATCTGAAGCACAGACTTTGTTTAGGTGAAAATGGAATTTTTTAAAGCAAATGAATATATTATCATGATTATGCTTATAGAGATGTTTACATCTTAATTTACTAGATGCCCCTCAGGTAAGTGGGCCTCATAATGATTTCACCACACACTGTCATTAACTTATGAATTAGGTAATGTGCATCATCACACTTCCAGTGCTACAAAACTACAGGTCCTGGGCCGGGAGTGCTGGAGGCATAGAAAAAGAGGGAAGGTGGGAATTAACACTAATAGATAACTGAACAAGAACTTATACCACATGTGGCCCGACAGCATTATGCTACTACTCCTCACAAGTCAAGTTTAAAGTTTCAAACTTCTAAAAAGTAGTGCCCATATGAAATTACCCCATTTTTGCACATGGTATGTCCCATTCCTGCAAAGGTCTCCCACTCACCTGTGAGACTGCAATTCCTCTAACATGGGCAGGACAGTTTGTAGATAATGTCAGATGAGTTGTGGGACACAGCTTCTCATCTTCTCCTAATGTCCAGGATGGGTTGAAAGGAATGATGAAAAGAGGGAAGGAATAAGAGGGTTGGTGGTTGGTGTTCTGGAGGTGGTACCAAAAAGAAAGTAATTTCATATTTTCTTGCTATATCTGTGGCCTCTAAATTATTAAATTTTGAAATATCCTTCCAGTTAGGACAAGAAGGGTGTTCTCCTAATATAAAAGCTATTCTCCAGCCACATGTCCATCCTTCTCTCAGACACCAAGGGGAGTGCTAGAGCTTTCCAGAAGAAGGCTAAAATATTTTCTGCTAAATTTGTGTGTTAAAATGATATCATCATTTTCTCTGAGGCTTGAATAAAGTAAAGAGAAGTGTCCTGAGGGTGATACCTCACATAGGCTGTTTCAGTCTGAGTACCTGATGTCTAGCATAGTTATAAGTAGCCAGAAAAGGTCTTGCATAAAGTAGGATCCAGCAACCTACATTAGAAGATACTGCTACTGGCTTTACCTCTAATAATCTGAGTGTGTCAGTGATAGCTGTGTAAAGTAACACCAGTAATTATCAGCATTTGTCAGTAATTTAACAGTTTACACATAGAACATAGGGTACATATTTGTTATGGAAGATGAAGATTGACTAAATCAAACAAATTGCTTAAAGTACTCTATAAAGACAAGTTGCAGTCTTTACACAGCCATAGATTGTATTATTATTTTTGAATTTTATTAAAAGTAAAATGAAGTTTGAGAAATAAAGAATTAGAGACACAATAAGCCTGAGGATTAAAAATTAGTGTCTTCCAGTGAACCTGTCCACAGGACTTGTTGGTAAAGCACTGTTCAAACACTTTAGGCAGATACTGTGTGGAAACTGGGAAACATTGCAAGGGAAGACACAGTGAAAACTCATCCAGTTATTTTTCTTATCTTCAGAACACTTTGGAGGAAACTATGTAGCATAAATATAGGAAGCTAATAGTTTCCCATAATCTCTCTCTTAAACTGTATTAATGAATTTAAATCCTGAAGCCATTAGTAACCACTGCGTTTTATAGGAGATATTTCACACATGCCAAGTTTAGCAGTTGGTCAAAGAGAAGCAACAAGAAACCGAAACTGAAAAAAACGTAGGCTGTCAGCAGTTCCCCAAGCCAAGGCATTGTTTTGCTTTTAATATTTAATATTTCCTTTTTCTCCTTGATTAATAATAGCTGTGGGTTTTTTTTCCCCTCTTCCTAGGTGTATTTGCTCTCTTCTACATCAGTAACAAGTTCCGAACATATCCCTTCACCTTCAAAGATCAACTCATTATTTCTTACAGTGGCCTCCGAGGAGCCAGCAGCTTTTCTCTTGCATTCTTACTTCCAAGGAATCTTTTCCCCAGAAAAAACCTATTCATCACTGCAACTCTTGTGGTTATATATTTCACTGTGTTCATCCAAGTACGTATATTTCTTAATGGATAACTTTCATGTAAAAGAGGTGACTGAAAGCTTCATAGAGAAAATTGCATTGAATTCACTCAGGCTAGGAAAAGTTATTTCATTTTAGGGCCAGATTTAGCACTGCACTGTGTAATTAGCCTTTCTAGGGCTTTTAGGTAATGCAAAAATTCTGCATTGAAAGCATGCATCTTCTAAAATATTCAGGGAAGAGGGAGCTTGGTGTCCAAAATTGCTTATGTTCATTCCACATGCATTTCCTGGCACTTCCAATTTAAAAAGTATTTTAACTTTACATTTCAGCACTCATTCATTCTTCATTGGTGATGTATCTCAAACTGACCAGAAAACAATATGTCTGTTCTGTGACAGATTTTGAATTTTATACTTTGTCTGTCTAGAGACCAAATGAAAATATTTTTAAATCCTTTGCAAAAGAATATTAATAAAAAATAAAGTGAAAAAGTCACATTTGTTAAGTATAGGTGTCTGCTTTAGATATTTGAATTATCACACCTGACTTACTGCTATACTGGGAAGAACTGAAACTTCTAGAGAACCTGCATCCCATATTTTGCATTTTCCAATACCACAGTCTCAGATCCTCTAGGGTGCAAATTGGGCACTATGCACTTGTGATAAATAAGGCACTTACATTCCACCAGAATGTGTTCAGAAAAAAACAGTTTGTTTCTATTTCCCCTTTTAAAATGGTTTTCTGTAGCAATACAGTAAAGAAATGGGAAAAAACTGCAAACCATTTCTAAGTGAAAAACCGCTGGAATGTTTAATTCTGAAAATGTTCAAGTAAATTGTTTCAAGATTTTAAGACCTCATAAAGATAATATTTTCTTTCAAATGACTCCTCTTTTGAAGATGATCATCAATGAGTCAGTTACTTTACATAGTTAGAATACACCAATAAATAGAATCTCACTTAAAAAAAACCCTCTTTAAAAAAAGTTTTTGATTTTTAATTCTCTTCTGTAGCTTTCCATACAAATAATGGTTAATTTCTGTGCTAAGGCACAGCTTTCCTAACTGATTAAAATTATCCCCTTTTGCTTTCTTTCTATTTTTGTCTAAAAGATAATTAACAATTCAAATAATTATTCCAAATGCAGGGAATCACAATTGGACCATTGGTCAGATATCTGGATGTTAAAAAGACGAACAAAAAGGAATCTATCAATGAAGAAATTCATGTGCGAGTAAGTTTTTTATATCAGTAACTGGTATCCCAAAAAGAAAAGAACAGGTATTCTAAAAGAGCTGGAAAGAGGGAAGCACTTGGAAACCTGGCATTCAGTGGATTTGGATGCTCAATGCTTTTAAGAATGTAGGGCAGTACCCTTAGACATAACTTTCTAAGAAACTGTGTCTCATTTATATTAATATTTACTATCATATTAGACTATCATTCATGGTGTGGTGGGTCCCTTATTTATTGGTACTTTGACCATGGGAGGTCAGAAACAGAAAGGTAATGTTTACAAAAGGCACTCACCCTCCTTCCTTGCCGGATTAGTCAGAAACATTTGTTGCCATCTTTTGACCAGTTATAGACACTGAAAGCTTAAAATTGTCTTTAATCCAGTTTTATTGAACTGAATCGAACCATCGCACTGCAAACTTAGTTTCATGTTATTCTGAGTAGTGATCTTTTCTCCTCTCAAACATTTACTTCAGTTCCCAAATTACTATTATATAAAATAACAGAAAGTTGCTCAATCTCATTTACCGTTATAGAAAAGGTATGTACATTCTTTCATTTCACAACAGGGAATACTTCTGAAATTAACAGAAACACTGTGCCTTAAAATGAAGCACAGGCAGTGATGTAAGCTGTAGAGGCATCTGAACTGATTTTGAATTTAAAGTGAATTTAATTCTTACTACCTGAACCTTTGCACTTAACCTTGATGAGAACTTGCTTTTAAAAACACCCCTTATGTCTGTAAGAATTGGCCTTTTTCTGTCTCTAGTGTGCTAAAAATGCACAAAAAATGACTGAAAGTAATAGAAGTTAGCAGTGACCAGTCTCATGTCATTCTGCAAAATCCTCAGAGAATTTACCTGTCAAGGTGAAGGTGTTGGTATGTGGCCCAGTGCCTCTCCCAGGAAGGTCACACATGAGGAGGGGAAACTTGAAGGGGAAACAGAACCAAGAATTTATTTTTTGGGTTCAGTAGACAAAGAGGACCCAACAACTTTTTGTCTTCATCAAAATGCTGCCACTGCAGCCAAGCTGCCACAGTGGCATCTTTGCCTTGATTTTTAGAGAAATGTAGGTGCTTTCAGAATTAACTTATATGCTGCAATAAAAAAAAAATAATCTCAAAATCGTGTCAACATGTGCATATTTGTGGTAGCATTCTTTTTTCATAATGGCCACTTAAAAGGTTTCCATGTTTTTTTCTGTAGTTGATGGATCACTTGAAGGCTGGCATTGAGGACATATGTGGACATTGGAGTCATTATCAGCTGAGAGATAAGTAAGTATCTCTTCTTGCAGTCTAATATAATAAAATAACCCATCTATAATGTAAAATACGGTGGGTAAATAGAACAGGAAATCGAACTGCTGGGCTCATGTGCCATATCTCTTTTTAGAAACTGAACTCCTGAGTAACTTTTAACTCTTGAGAGTGCAATGCTCATACATTACCTGCTAAACTGGATTTGCACAAGCAGAAAATAAGCCTTCAAAAAGAAAAACATAGCATGAGAACTCATACTGCAGACATCAGTCTGTGCATAGACCTTTGTACAAATCTAAGGTCCCAGAAAACGCTTTTTTAACTCTGGATTTAGAATGTAAGCTGCACATGGTGCCAGTGCTTCACTAACTTTTGCTGTGAGCCTCCACAGCAAATAGGACCCCTTGCTGGTAGTAGAGAATCACTAATAATCAGTCACCTGTCCTTACAGATCTTTGCATTCAGCAACACCTAAAATAAGAGTACTGAAGGGAATGTTTGAATTTAAGTAGCCAGTAGCATAAGCAGATACTCTCAAGCTAGTCTTTACTCAGAAATGCAGGGCCTGCATTGTCCCTTCCATAAGGAGGATGAGGTGGTTTTGTGAAGCTTTGTGGCTCTTTCAGGCTCTGCCCAGAAGAGATGAATCTGCTGTTGCCTTTCCCTTTTCCCTAAGGGAGTCCTGTGGACATGTAGCTCACCATCACAGCATGTGAAGTAGGGAAAAGACTGATTTTTCTTTTCCCCAAGCATCTCATCGTGATGCTGTGGGCTAAAACTTATCCCTAGTTATGCCTAGGCTTCTGAGCTGGAATCCTGTCCGACCTTTCAGTATTGGACTCCAGTAATCCAGCCAAGGGTGTCTGCTGGGACACATGGCAAGTCCTTTCATGACTGGGCTTCTCCCTATGGAAACCAGAAATTCAGAGTGAGAAGAGGATGACTAGTTTGCATCCAATTCTTGTCCCAGTGGGGAGTAATGATCTAATGTACTAGGGCATACCCAGAAGCTAAAATATCCCTCTTGCCTTTGAGTACTGAGATAGCTTTAGGACACCCATATGCTGGGACCACACCACTGTCTGTGCAGTCAATGAAGTGAACAAATCTCTGTTGGAGGAGTAAATCCATTGAAATAGCTGCGTTTACACATATCTGTGAGTAAATGTTATCCCTTTGTCTCACACCTACCTGATAGCTCTGAAGAGAGAATTTTGCCCAAACTAACCATAAATGTAGTGTTTTGGTTCATGGACAGATTCAAAAACCACACCGTGTCTGAAGACATTTGATATAAGATTTATTAAAAAGTATTCCCTAAACTTTTGTATTCAACTTTATAGTTGTTTATCAGAATTAATTACCTAAGCAATGACAATCCAGAAGGCTTTCTGTTACACAGAAAAACATAAAGAGCTCTAATCCCCGTGCACAGATTTGCCTACCTTCCTCTGCTATTAATGAATAAAAAATGGCCTTTGCTAAGGAAAAAAAGATACAAATCCTGTAGTGCTTTTCCCAGCATTGTGGAGCACCTTACCTTGCTGTGGTAAATTGTTCCTTTGAAAGAAACGGAACTGTTGCTCTGCTGAAGATCTGCTGTTCTGCTAAATGTCTTCCTGAAAGCATGTACCTGTTCCAAGGCCCCCACACACATTCACATTGAAATTATGCCACACATTAGCAATATTTTACAATCTGCATCATGCAAGCACATAGTATTTTGGGGTCCTTTCAATTTCTCTGTTATTCAGAATACAAAGAAATGTATTTTCTCTGCTCTAATTGTCAGGATTCAAAATTATCAGCAATGTAATGGGCCCTAACTACTGTAACTGCTGGGCCACTTAGAGCCTCATTGGTGGCTGGCTGAATAGGCCAGGATTACAGTAAGAACAGCTGCTGCTGTTATGCCCTACTATAATGCAACATTTGTACAAAAGCATGGAGACTGGCCGTATTCTTTTCTGACAAATGTGGCAGTGTAATATGCAAACATACACGCAGCCCTCTTTTTTTGCTCTGATTGCAGCTTGTTTCTTTCTTTTGTCTAGCGGGCTCTGCAATCTCTGTGGACCAGCAGACTATGCCAAATATCCCCCTAAAGGTCTCTGCTCACCAGGCCTTCAGGAGTCCACAGGTGCTTTTAATTTGTATTCAGTTTCCACCACTGAATTGTAGATATATGCATTTGAATGAAGATCAGCTTGTACTACAAAAATGAAAACGTATTTACTTCTCTACACTTTGATTTTGGTATCTCTTTTGCAGATTCAAGAAGTTTGACAATAAGTATTTGAAGAAAATTTTAATTCGGGAACACCAGCCGAAATCCAGCCTTGTGTCATTGTACAAAAAGATGGAGATAAAATTGGCCATCGAGATGGCTGAGAGTGGCATGAAAATTTCAAAATCATTCACTACTTCTTTACAGTGAGTACCAACCTCCTGACCCTTTGCAGAGTAGGGACAGGAGGACAGGGACAAAAATGAGCAAGTACTCAAGGTATTCCATGACTTAATTGAAATGTAAGAAAAAAAGAAGACAGTTATGACAAGAGAAGGTGCAATTTGGTGTTCATCATATTTGTGCTTTGCTCAGAGAGAGAAAATTAAAATAATGGACATTTCCTCTGTTTCTTTTCCATGATGGGCAGTCCTGAAGAGGAATCATGAATCAGGTACAGAAGCCACTCTGCTAGCTTTGAACCCCAGTAGTGGCTCAAGACAGATGTACTTATCACTGACCTGGCCGATGGGTTTTCTTAATCTGTGTGAGGTGCTGAGAGACCTGCAGGATGTCTTTATGGGTCCTGACTCAGTTTTCCCAATAATGAATTTTTGCTGAGAGCAGATTTCTTCATAGCATTTGCAATTTTTGCTGCTCCAGTTTGCCATCCCTCATGCTTGCCATATTTTGGTACTGCCAAAACAAATGCATTTGTCCAGTTAAATATTGAGAGCAGCCTGCCAAGAAGGACTTGAGGACACTTGTAGTGGAAGTGCTGGACATGAACTGTCAGTGTGCACTTGCTGCCCAGAAAGAAAACCATATCCTGCATCAAAAGTTGCCTGGCCAGCAGTTGAGGGAGGGGATTCTCCCCTGCTACTCTGCCCTTGTGAGACCCTGCAGTGCTGTGTCCATCTCTAGGGTCCTCAGTACAGGAAAGACATGGACCTGTTAGAGCTGGTCCAGAGGAGTGCCACAAAGATGATCAGAAGGCTGAAGAACCTCTCCTAGGAGACAGAGGAGGCTCTGAGAACACTTTTTTGCAGCTTTTAGCATTAGTATTAAAGAGGGCTTACAAGAAAGATGGGGACAGACTTTCTAGTAGGCTTGTAGCTGTAGGACTAGGAGAAGGTAGATTCAAACTAGGTGCAAGAACTCTCTTATGACAAGGGTGGTGAAACTCTGGAAGAGGTTTCTCTGGGAGGAGGGAGATGCCTCATCCCAGGAAACACTCAGGGTTGGGTGTGATGGGGCTCTGAGCAGCCTGACGGAGTTGAGGATGTCCCTTGCTCACTGTGGGGGGTTGGAACCAGATGCAAGCCATTCTATGATTCTGTCAAACAGTAACGCAACTCAGCATCAGAGACCAGAGAACAAAACAGGTGGAATCTCCAGAGGGAACAGAGGGAACTACCCTCTAGGAGAAAAGTTGCACAAATCTTCCATCCTGCATAATGTAATTGATATGCATGTATTTATCTTTGCTTTGCAACACACTGTCCAGAGTACAGGTATTGCTGCAGGCACTTACCTCTGTAATTTCTTTCCTGGGTTCTTGCTGGCCATTGTTGCTGCTATTGCCTGCTCTTTCCTGTTGCATCATTAAATCACTCCCCGTTTTGCAGGAGCCTCTGGTAAGGTCCAGGATATTACCTTTTTTGAATGATGATCTCTGCCAATAGCAGAAAAACCAAATATAAACTGGATATTAAATTGAAATATTTCTTGAAACTCTGGCTTAATCACATCAAGATCAATCTGCTTTCTTGTACTGATGTCAGCATGCAGTGTAAGACCTAGCCTGTTTCTCTCTAAATTATTCTTTGCTGAATGGATGATATTAAAAAAGACTGCATGTATGTCAGGCTCCTTTCTGCTGTAATCCTTTAACCATTCTGAGCCAAGAGTAAATGCGCATGGTTGTTAGACAATTCATGGCAATAAAACCACATCCCTCTTCATTTCCTGAGGGAATGAGAAAATAAGACAAATTGCTCCAGCATAGTTCAGAAATTTTCTCCTGAGCTGAGAATTTAGATTGAAAAATATTCTTTAATAAACAGCTGATATGATGGACTAATTTTTGCCGTCTCTACTCTGGTTATAATTGAATTTTACTGTGCATGATCCTCTGATGAGAAAGCCTTTTTAAAAATGAAGTGTCAACTTCAGAAAAACAGCCTGTGGCTCAAAACCATTCTGTTCTTGCAGGCTGAGAGAGTGTTCTAGGAAAATACACGTTTTCCCACCTCTGTTCATTGGTGTCTGCTGTTGAGCACTGCAAGAGACAAGATATTGAGCTAGTTTGTGGATTTTTGGTCTCAGCCATTACAGCAGTTCTTGCTGTCTTTCCACATAGCAAATAAATGAACCTGTGTAAAAGGTTTCTAAATGTATTTGTAAATTGATTGCTGCTATTGATTCAGTGTGTGCCTAAGGTCCCTGTCTACAGTGAAGATACAAAACTCTGGCCATGAACAAGAGGAGAATTGAAATAAAATTCCCATTTTATGGCATGTGAATCATTATTAGCAGTGTCAGAATAGTGAGAAAACTCTTACTCACACTTCTGGTCAGTCTTTGCAGCCTTTATGCACACAAGGAGATTTACTTTATAAGAGTCAAAGCAGATCTCCGATGCTGTGAATTAGAGAATGATATTCATGCTGGTGTGATTCCTGCAGGTGGAGTGGGTGACCAATTTACAGTAAGTATTTCCAGTGTGGAGTGATAAAATTTGCCCATGTATTATGCAACAAAGAATCCACATTATTAGCCTTCTAAATAAGGATGGAAATGACAAAAGTGGAGTCTAGGACATATTATCAAAAGTGTAGGTTTATGGCTGCTTATTTGTAGGAAATATGACCATTAGAAAAATGGCTTGGTACTGACTTTACTTAATGCTGACTTCATATTGTTGCAATATTGACTTTGGTAAATCTTAGAATGTATCCGTATGGTACAGGTCCGAACCAACTGTTGTGTTGTCATTTGTGGTGGTACAGTTCTGAGAAAGTTGTGCCAAATAATGTTATTCCCTCACAGGATGAGTGAAGATTAATGAAGAGTTTACAAAGTTCAAAACTTTAGATATAGTGTAAAAAATAATACTAAACAGATTGTGCAAATATCAATGTATCAAGTATCAACTATCTCCAAATCTAAAGAATAAAGAAATAATGTCATGGCAGCCATTACAGAGAGACAGTTTTCATGGCATATTATAACTTTTTTCTTCACAAATACATATCCCATGCTATTCTTTATTGCAACATGGTGGAAAATTCAATAAAAACAAAGAAATTGTTTCAATAAGGATTACTTTATGGGTTTGGTAACATACTGAACATGTTTGGGGTTTTTTGAAAGCCCTTTCTTAATGTATTGCAAAATGTAAAAGCAACGTGTTCCTTATTACCTGCATGGTTATCAGTTGGGCAGGTTTATTTCCAATCCCATAAAAAGAATGACGATCTTTTTATTTGTGCTCCTGAACAATATAGATTATCTTCATGATATTTTTTGTTTTGTTTCTCTAGCTCAACTGAGACTTAAGGAGTTTAATTTATTCTATTTAAATTCACTTTAAGAGCAAAATACTAAGATTTGAAATCACTTAGAACTAGCTACTTCTGTACTGGCATGTGGAGAAAGTCAGGTATGCAGCTGGAAAAGTAAAGAGATAATCTGATAATCTCCCCAGTGGATTCAAGCTTTTCCCTTTTTAGATGCTTTCTCCTATTTATTCCCATCTGTAAGATATAAAGACCTTGTGGACACATTCAGGGAAGCACAAAGCAGGGAGGCAGTTGTTTCCTGTGATGTCAAACCACCTGCAGCAACTCTTCCAGTTCCATTTGCATTACACAAATTAACCAAGTCTGTATTTTGGAGACCAACACTTGTTGACAGTCCCCAGGGCTTGTGATTGTGTATTTTTTCCAGGTGTACATAGGGTCTCCCTGTTGTCCAAAGGGACATCAGATAGGGGCTGCTGACAGCAAGGAGTCTGGTTTCCCTGCTGTGGAGGGCAGCACACATGGGCTGTGCTTCAGGCTGACACACACCACACCCAGTAGGGAGTAAATGTACAATGCACCCAGGCCTGGAAAATTGGTAGCATCCCCAGATCCTCTCAGTGTATCTCTGAAAACTGAAAGCAAGTGAAAAATGAACCAGCCAACCAACCAGAGCTCCCACACACTCAGGCAGCCTGGAACTGGATGATGGTGAAAGTCTTTTTTTCCCCCTAATGATAAATAACTAAATTTGTTATTATTGCAGCTGTTGAGAATTGATGGATATCAATTAAACATTTGTTGGGAAGGATTTATCAGGGATAAGATTTCTGTCAAGTCTAGAAAGGGAGTCCTTTTCTGTCACACTGGCTTTCTGGCAGCTCAGTGGCAGGCTCATGGGTTGCTCATTCTTCAGTGAGGTCCTTAACCTGCTGCTTATCCCAGTCCTAGCTCTAATTGTTAGCTAGTCCTAACTCTGTTGTTAATTTCTCTCTTCATTTATTTTTTTTTTCAGAAAAAAATCACATCTCTGTTTTAGTTTGATGGCAGGATGAAAACACATTCCAAAATGCTGAAATATATTAGGAATTATTTCCTATATTCCAGGGCTTTGGGCAGGGACCAGGGCACCAGGGATAACTGTCTACTTAATGGTAAGAGGCAGTAAAATATAGAATCCAGGCAGTTTATGTTGGTCCTACAAGTTTTCAAGAAGTTCATGGTGGATTATAGAACAAAACAGCGGTAATACTGCTAAACTAGACTTAATTGTGAATCCCAATCTCTTTCATATATTTACAGCATAATCACAATTTAGCTTGAATCCATCTTCCTTCACCATTAAAAGTTTTAATTTGTTTTAGAGGAAGTGTGAGATAGATGCACACAAAACTTTTGCCGTAATGTACATTGATTATCACTGATTTTTTAATTGCGCAATTTACAGATACCACTTTAAGGACATGCCTTAGCTGAAAAACAACAGTTGAAATCACCTTTTTTTTTTTTAAGAGGTGAGAAAGGAAAAAGTCAGAAACAACAAGACGAAGTCAGATTGATTCATTCTGGATGATCACTATCTATTTCCCTTTCTTTTCCTGGGAATTCATCTGGACACTAACTCTCACAGCGATTGACTGATTTAGAGAAACACAATAACATTTCACAGCAGCCTTCCTCTATTGTTTTGCTAGTGAAAAAGCCAGGCAGCTACAAGTGACTGTGGGCTTGTCAAAGATTTTAAAGACATAAAGATGACTATCTTTCAGGTGGTTCTTTCATTTCAGATGGAGAAACAGGTTCAGTACCTAGGAAACTCTATGTTCTCCTCACCACAGGGCAGGTCTCGCAGACTTCATAATTGACATACTCTTTTGTCCTTAAGGGTTTTCTTTACTTTCTCAAAGGACTAAAATCCAGTAGGATGGCAAGACCCAGAGTGCTATACCATGCTGAGGTCTTTATTCAGACAGAGGAGGAAACTTGCAGTGCTTTCCTGAGCTGGCTATGGCCTAATCTAATCCTTAAAAATGAACTTCCTTATGGAGTTTTAAGAAAGAAGAATTTCTGCTGCCAGCTGTATGAAGGCTTAGGGCCTGATCTGACCGCTCACTATGTGGACAAAACCAATGAAAAAGAAAAATTTGACCTTTTAAAATTCATTTTAGGATGATTTCCAGGTGTTGCCGGTCACTGAAAGGTACTACAGAGCCTTCTGTTCTAGCACTAAAAATAGACCATGCGTGATTTCATGGGGTTAGCATTTAATCAGCTCATTAATATCATATTTAATTTTCCCTTTTATTTACAGGAGCGGCGGGAACCAGCTCGCACACAGGCTGTCCCCGGCAGAGGTGGAGTCCATGAGAGATGTGCTGGCACACAACCTGTACCGAGTGCGACAAAGGGTGTGTGAGAGCGGCGCTGATCGGGGTGGGACCAAGGAAAGCTGGGTTGGGTTGCGGTGGGTTTGGGGTGGTTCCCCCCCCACCCCGAATCAGTTTTTGGCGGCGCGAAAAGCCAGGAAAGTCCGCGAGCGAGCTGTAGAGGTCAGGCTTCCCTCGCCGCACGGCTGTCGGGCTGGGAGCCCCCCGGCTTCCCGAGGCTCCGAGGGCTCCCGGGAGAGAGGGCAGCCTGGAGATGGCAGGCTGGGGCTGGCAGGGCTCCGGCAGTGGCAGTGGGAGGCAGGGGCTGGAAGGGCTGTAGCAGGGGCAGGGCTGGCAGGGCTGTAGCAGGGGCAGGGGCTGGCAGGGCTGCAGCAGGGGCAGGGCTGGCAGGGCTGTAGCAGGGACAGGGCTGGCAGGGCTGCAGCAGGGGCAGGGCTGGCAGGGCTGTAGCAGGGGCAGGGCTGCAGCAGGGACAGGGCTGGCAGGGCTGTAGCAGGGGCAGGGCTGGCAGGGCTGCAGCAGGGGCAGGGCTGGCAGGGCTGGCAGGGCTGCAGCAGGGACAGGGCTGGCAGGGCTGTAGCAGGGGCTGGCAGGGCTCCGGCCACGGCCAAACTCCGCTGCGGGGGCGGGCGGGCAGCGCCCGCAAACACCGCGCAGCCCTGCGTGGGAGCGGCATTTACCCGCGCCTTTGGAGAAGAAGAACGTAGGAAAAAAAAAAATTTCCACGACCTCTGAGCTTTCGTTTTCCACATTTAAGCCTGGTTTTTATCCCCCCGTCCCCCCGTAAAGGTAGTGTGATAATACCTCGGTGGGGATTTGTTTTGCAGAAATTCCCTGGGTATGCAGCCCAGGTTATGGTATCTGATTAATCCACTCTCGGGTGATGAATAGACAATTGAGAGCTCGCCCACAGCAGTGAGTGGTAGAGGATACATTACAGTAACCTTGAAATTAGGCTGATAAACAAGGCTTACTCATGTAACACACGTGTACTAGAAAATGCTAGGGCCTGCATTTAAGTGTGGCATTATTATGTTTTTCATTCCTAACGTTGTTTGATTTGCCATGGCTAATTATCCTAACGATATTAATTTCTTATCTTACTAGCAACAATTTGCATATGTATTTATCTCTTAGCTTATTGAAATGAATTTTTCCTCCTCAAAATCAATTACAGTAATGACTGTTTGGACAGTTACAACCTATGTAGTATTGAGAATGGTGTGCTTTTGGAAATGAAAGATTGGAAAGAAAATAATGCTACTTCTGATACTTCTTTTCAGCTCTGAAAAGCCCTTGCTCACAAGTTTTACAAGGACCCTTGCAAATGAAACTGAGATCAGATTCTGCTTTTTAAGGACTTATAGACTTCAGTGAACTTTTCTCTTTAAGGCAGACTATTATTTCCTTCATTTCACTAGATGTATGTGATAAACAAGTTTGTCTTAAATTATGCTCAGTTTTAGGGTAATATTAATTTGCAGTTTGTCCAAGTACGAAGAGGAAACTCAGCTGTGCATCTCATTCTGGAGATACATTCTTTGTTCCTGAGGGCATCTGAAGCTTGCTCCAGGCTCAGTAATATTAGTACCAAAGCTCAGAGCTGAGTTAACCAGTTATCTCTTTCTTGGAACCTGCCCCATATCTGTAGCTCCCAACTACAACTGATGAGATGAGAACAGGACAAGCCCAGAGATGATCACAGCCTTCTTAGGTAGGTATATTTTATATACCTGCACTTTGAGCAGGCAAGAAATGCTATCAGAAATAGCATCAAAATGCAGCCTTTGAGGTCTGAGACTTACAGATATGTTCATGCTTCCTCCTATCTTGCTCTGCAGCAGTGAGATTTGTGCATGGCTGCATTTTGCCATGTGTTGAGTTGGTGACCCAGCTGAGGCAGATGTCCCCTAAGCCCTGTGATTGATCAGACCGATTAACGTTGCAAATGGAATGAAAATGAGCCGGCTGCATTTTCTGTTTCAGGCACCAGCATACAACCGGCACAATCTTCCTACTAACACAAGTGAGAAACAAGCACAAGAAATCCTCATCCGTCGGGAACACAGCCTGAGGCAAAGCT
Organism: Cinclus cinclus; assembly: GCF_963662255.1. Taxonomy (NCBI): domain Eukaryota; kingdom Metazoa; phylum Chordata; class Aves; order Passeriformes; family Cinclidae; genus Cinclus; species Cinclus cinclus. The sequence goes on from NC_085047.1 coordinate 88,574,355, forward strand.
GCAGGAAGGGAAACAGCTTGCCTTGGGGTAGACCGGTACCTGTTATCCATCTACTGTTTATGTAAAAATGCCTCTGCCTCTCTGTAAATATGGAAACACACTGGTTTTAATGTGCTCTTTGCTGCAATTAAAATGGATATTTTCCCCCTGTGCTCATGCAGCGCCAAAGAAGAAAGAGCTTCACTTAGCATGTGAGCAGCAAACTTTTCATGTCCAATCTCTATACATTGGTCAGAAATCAGCTACTGTGGCTCTGTGTAGTAAAATAATGTAACTTGCATTGATTTTGCATGTGCAAAGTGTAGTGTAACCAAAAAAGCCTGATGCAAAGCCTCTGGCATGTTGATGATTTGGGCTCTTTGTAAGAGATTTGTCTGACCAAAGGTAGGCATTTAGCAACACAGACATTTATAGCTGAGATAGTAGTGGTTAGGGGAGACAAAGGAGATCTTGTTGGATAGATTAGTTGTATTCAAAATTTTTACCTGAAGTAAAAAAGGTGAATCTTAGAAAAGCATGTTTTCCTCTGGTCATGGTAAAAAGCCCTTTGGCTGTTACATCAGACAGACATTCTCCCTGGAGCTGACATTGAGTTCATCCTTCCAAACCAAGCATTGATCTTATTCATACCTCTCAAAATTTGGCTGTAAACATGCAGCATATTGCCATACCTCTTTAGTGTTTCACCAAGTAAGTGCCAAGTGAAGTTCAATCACAGGCACTGGACACACTTGTCTCCTACACAGGTGAACACCACGGAAGTACGCTACCTCTCCTTGCCTCAGGGTCCACACCAGCCCACTAGAAGAAAAGCCAGGCATGTTACTTTTACAGGTAATGGAAGTGCTTCACTCTGTATCCTACTCCAGTTGTAAGAGAAATGTGGCCAGTGGTTTGGTAGATTTAACAGTATTACATACACACTCCCATGGAAGTCAACGGTCTCTTTAAATGAGCTACACCCTTCTCTTGTTTCTGTTTTATCTGTGTTGTTTATATGATCATTATTGCAGCAGTTTCTGTTTTGTTCCAGCACCTCCTGCTTTTTTCTCTTTCCCTCTTGAACAAATATTCCTATGATCTCTGAAGTTACACCTTGCCAGCTCAAGAACACAAACTCTGTTCCCTGCAGCCCCACAGGCTGAGCTGTATGCAAAATTATTATGACTCGGTGAACCTGTAGCCCAGTCCAGGTGAGACTGATGGAGCTCCATGGCCCCAGGTCCTGCAGGTGCCGAGACTGGTCAGGTATTCCCAACTGGCAGCTCCACACCGAAGTTCATGCATGTGTACACACAGCCAGGCACAGAGAGCAGCACAAACATGGCATAGGGCTCACATGAATGCAAACAACACCAATGGTCTCATCCTTGTCCCCTCTCTGGTTGATGAGGCTGTTAGTGAAAAATTATAAATACATAAATGGTATCTGAATCTTCAGTAGCTGGCCTGAGATCCATGCTCTGCTTAGTAGCTGCTTCCATCTGCACACTTGGTGGCACTTGGGCATGTGAGCCCCAGGGTACACAGCCCCATAGCAGCTGCTGGTACACAGACCTACACACATTGAGACATGGTCTTAGCATTCCACCTCATATTGTAGTGCCCTCCAGTGGCTGCCCTTGGGCAGACAGTCTTCCCTGGGGCAACTTCCTTGATCCCCCTGGTCTCCTCCTGCCTCACACACATGCAAACCTGTCTCTTTGTTGTCCAGTCCATATTATGGCCTTACTAGTAGCCAACCACAGATCCCATGGTCTCTTCAGTCACTGCTCTGAACCTCCTGCTCCCTCCTGTAGTCAACCTACAGACCTTCTGCCCTCTTCAGTCTTTGTTCCAAACAGATAGTGCTCCCATAGGCAGTTCTCAAGCCTCTTATCCTAATTAATGGCTACTCTGGCTTGATGATTGCCAGCAATTTTGCACTGACAAATGCATCCCAGTCCTTCCAGTTGCTGGCACTCAGACCTCCATACACACATGCATGTTATGGGGAGCTGCTGATAGAGGAGCATAGTCGAAAGTGTAGTCAAATGAAAAAAAACCAAAACAACAGACTGTGCTGATCAAGTGCAGGGCATCACTAGATTTATGTACTGACTGGCCCTTTTTATCCTCTTTTTCCTTTATTTTCCTGCACTTGCTTCTCCCTGGATTTCCCAAGTCTGTTCCTTTCAATGTCTTTGGTTTCTAGCCTAAACACCCCAAAGTCCTGTATAGGCACCCACACATGATGATAGCAAAATGAAAACCCATTGGATCTACTCAGAGGAGAAAATAAATATTACTCAAGGGGATTTCTTTTTGGTCCTGTTTATCAGGATATCATCACAGGAGATATGTCTCTTTCTAAAAGAGTTAAAGTATTCCACACAGCCATCATAGACCTAAAATCACTGCAGACACTTTCAAGAGATCAATTGCTGCTATAGGAGGTAGACATATTGCTTTAGTGGGGAGAGCTAAATCCTGAAGCAGTGAATGCAAGTACTTTTTTTATTTTTTTTTCCTGTTAGATAGGTCTGAATTTAAGCCCTGCCTTGTAATCTATCCTAATAAGTAGACTTTTTGGTCCAGCCTCCAGCCCCACCTTAGGCCCACTGTGTGGCATTAACACCACTTTAAGTGTCTTCAGCAGAAAAAAGCCACCCTAAAGTCCTCTTATAAACTGTTGGGATGAGCTGAATTGCACTTGGACTAAGAAGATAAATATTCAGCATGTAGGGAATTAGAGTGACAACCTCATATATGCACATATGCATTTTTCAGAGTTAAATGTCAACTCTTCTGTCAATATCTGGAAGAACTTTTTGAAAAAACATCTTCCAGCAAGCTTGGTTTAGGCCTTATATATAGCATGTGCAGAAAATTTAGAAAGTAAAAGTCAGAAATGACCACAAATAAATCCTTAATTCACCTATTAGCTCTTTCTGCTGCTCATATAAATGAATTGTCCAGAGAGGTTGTTGTTGCCCAGACAAGATATGGACTCCCCATCCCTGAATGTGTTCACGACCGAGTAGATGGGGTTGAGCAACCTGATCTAGTGGAAGGTTCCCTGTTCATGGGAGGGGGGCTGTGAGTAAGGGATCTTAAAGGTCCCTTCCAACCCTAACCAGGCTATGATTTTATGAATTATTTCTTTGGCAGTATATGTCATTCATACTTTGTAGCAGTGTTGCTCTCAAAGGGCTAAGTAGAAGTCCTGGAAATCTGAGAAATCTTATCCTGCTAAAGATGTCCACATGGTCTATGAGCAGCAGTGCTTTACTGTGCCAACTGTGAAATAAACATAAGCTAAAAATAATTTAATAGTTATGGATCTGCAGTAATTTCTTAAATTTTGACACTGTGACCATAGTCAATATGTGTACTTTAATTGTAGCAGAATTTGGACTAATCTTACTGCTCATAGACCTTTGTGCTTATACCCAGAACCTTCTAGCTCAGACTGTTAGTTGTTTCTTACATTAACTACTTTGCTACTGTGTAGTTAGACTACAGGTTGGTTTTGGAAAGTGAAAAGATATATTCTATAAACTCAGCCAGATGAGAATGTCAGTTGTTGGCCTCTTGCAGGCTAACTTTTACAATGTACTTGTGGCAAAACAAGCTGGTAGGAGCAGATCTGACACACCCAAAGTAATCAAAGCACCCCTGGTTTCAGATGAAACTGTTCTCTTCCTACTTGGTAGTCACAAGTCACTGGCAAACTTGATTTTTGATGGACCAGAATTTTCTCTTTCATCACATTTTTGTTTTGTACTGTGGGTTTAAAAATACTTTTGAACCATTGTACTTAAGTACACTTGTGGAATTTGAGGAAAATTCAAATTACATAAAGAAACACTCTTGCCTTCACTCTTGCAATGAAAGGACTGGGCAGGTCTGTGACACACCAAAAGGTAGTGAATGTGCTTATCTTCTGGGGTTTCAGAGCTAAGATAAGGTAAATAAAATATTTTAAACATCAGCTTTGAGATGAAAATTAAAAATCAGTGCTATTTTTAGTTCTTGACTGCTTCCTTATTCTACAGTAATTATTTAAAATGCTTCAGTTCTGGGGTATTGTATTGTACTGAATACCTTTTATCTCTCCTTTCCAATACCATGGCATTTCTTTTTTCTCTTCTTTAAAAAAATCAATTATTTTCCTGTTTTTCTTTAGATCAGCATAGAAGTGGCTCTGATGCTGCGTTCCCATTAACGTCAAGATCCCAGCCCCCACTATGGCCACGTGAAGCAAAGCACCACCAAGAACTGATTCCAATGGCACACTTGGATAGACGAGCAGGTCCATCCAATCTGTCAGGGCGAAGAGGAAATTCAATCAGCCGTCATCTTTTCACCAGAGTAGACAATCTAGCTCCAGTGCCAAAGGCTCGGTTCATTGTCAGAGAAGTAGAGGAGTATGAGTCAGAAGAAGAGACAGAAACCATGGCACCAGCCAGGCCATTAGTTATATGAGGAGCAGAGAAGATCTAGGGCCCCTGGTGCACGGCTTCAAAAGACATAACAAAGCTTTTATATGAACCAAACTTTGATTTTCCTCTGGGGGCCAGTGTACTTGTTCTCATATCACTTTCAAGGGTTGTATTAAGGTACTTAGTGGCTCAGAGAAGACTCAAATTCTTATGTGCTTAGATCAAGATTTCTTTCCAACAAAACACTGCATGAAAGAGGAGAACGTGATATTTGTAGGGGTTGGACATGGATTTAAACAGCAGTAGTTGGGTCCTTGCAATGGTATGGGTGGAAGCTGACACTGCCTTTGTTTCATACTATGGTCTGCAGCCAAAGGATGGAAATATATAGAGGCATCCCTGACATGTGAATGCACAGATTACCTCAAATTCCATCGAGCTTTTGATTTCAGAGTAGCTGCATTCTGGGAAAGAGTTAAAGACAGAAAGGGATTTTTTTTAGGGCATGTAAACGTCACTGAAGATGCCTACACAAGACCTTAAATCAAAAGGACTTTCAGCTTTTTTGTAGTGTATCTTCCTATATGTTGTACAGAGAAGCTTTCCCATTTAAAAAAAAAAAAAAAGGAAAAATAACCAGAGGGATGTTCATTACAGCACTTGACCTCCCAACTTTTCTATGGAGCTCCCTTCCAAGTGGCTCTGTGTGCCCTTGCTCCACTCTCAATGATGGGTCTCCCTAGTAGCACAAGAAGCAGGAAGTGTGGTCTTTAGCAATTTTAGCTAAGTTCCAGACACCTAGTTTTTCTGAAGAAGTTCCTTTCTGCAGAATGGAAGCAGCATTGCCACTGTCTTCTGTGTGTTGGCACTGTAACTGAGCGGATGTTATCTGAAGGGATGAATTGAGTCTGGAAGTCCATAAAACCACCCTTACAGCTGAACTAAAGTCTAATCTATGGTTAAGAAATGCACCAAGTTCAGTCATGTTTTTGTCAAGTTTCCTTCTGTCTCCTCCACTCAGACCTTGCTTAGCTGCCCAATTCAAGGTCTGCAAATGCTAGTCTAAGAGTCAGAGATTCAAGAGTTAGAGATAGCAGTGCTACCTGCATGTTTCTCTTTTATATATTGCTGATGTTGCTTGTATGTCCTGGTCCATAAAAGAACTTATTCCTGTAGGTTATGATTTCACATTTCTTACAAAGGGTTTCTGATGCAGGACAGGTAGAATCTAAACTAACAAACTTGAAAAATGCCACCAGAGGAAGAAAACCCTACTACAAGCCCTTTTCCTACAAGCCCTTTTCCCCATTTTCTCGTTTGCAGCTTTTATGCTTGCCAGGTTATAATGAATCATCTGTACTGAAATTGTACAAAGCTTTATGAAACTTGAGTTCTGTTTGTATTTCCTTATTGTGCCAGAGAAATTATATGACTTCCTTTTATGAAAACAGTGGTACATTATTAAAACAGGGTAGGATTTTTCGTCTGTACCGATACTGGATTAACAATGACATACAGTACTTTACCTGAAAATCAACAAATAAACCCAGCTCCACCAAAGGAGGAAGTGCTCCACAGAGTTTTTAAACAAAAACCTAGTGCCAGATCTCAGTCCTACAGCAGGTTATATTGACATATCATAAATCTAAATTAAAACGTGATATTAAGGGAGTTATCATACAAACTCAGGCCTTAAATTGCACTGTGAGCCACATGGTTGCTACGTGATGTTTAATTGAGGGCAAAATTAGTACCTATGTGTTGTGGTCTTAGGCCACAGAGGTGCATGGAGTTGGGCAACAGAGGTGTGAAATCTGCTTCTGCATCACAGAGTTGTGGGGGATTAGGATCTCTGAAACTGGATGGTGGGTGATATGAACTGCTGTCAATCCTTGGGGACAGAGAGAATGTGAAATCTGAAAGGAAGGTGAAGAATCACATCTTCCAAGGGATGCTCATGAGAAACAGCTTTAATGGAGGAATTACTGTGAGCTGCAAATTCAGCATTTCATCTTTAAGAAGATTTAATCAGCTAATTGTCTGCAGGAACTGGACAGAGACAAACTCTGTGAGACGAGGATTAATGGGATGTCAGGAATGGCATGGGAATGGACTAGACATACATAGTGAAAAAGAGGAGTCTTTGTATTTTGACCAGTGTATGTTTGACAGATATGCTCAAAATTGACTCCAAAATTCCTTAAATATTGTAGAAGATGTAGAGCAACCCGTCAGAAGTTGGGAGCAAAACATTCAATTTCTAATTAGGGGCTTATATTAGGACTGGAGAAAAATAATAAAATACTAAGAGAATTAGTGCATAGATGGAGTCATATCTCCCTCCTTTGCTTCATTCCTAACCTTCTCGTTGATGAAATCAGTGATCCAGGACATCAGAGAGTGTTAAACTGTAGAGCAGCTAGAAGTTAATAGAGTGCTTTCAGATTTTTCAGTCTGGCTCCTGAACTTGTAATGTCTATTTTTGGTTTTCTTTCCTAGCAATTAGTAAATAGTACTGGAAGAAAATTTCCTTCTGTGCCATTAGTTGCTGTTAATGGCTTTGCTGGCCATCAGCCAAGAAACAATGCTGCAGATGCCTATATAAAATATTTTCCAAAATATAAGGTTGCACTTTTTTTTTTTTAATAGTTATTTCTTACTTGTGGACAAAAAAGATCTCCTGAAAAAAAGCACATTGCTTATATTTTAAAGAGCAATAACTACAGCAGTATTTTATTACAAGTAACTTAATCCATGTCTATCGTCTTTCAGGCCTCCCCATAAAGAAAACTGAAATGGTTTAGGGTATGAATTTAAATCAGGGTGTGGGCATTCTAAAACTCTTTAACCTGGGTCACATCCAGGAACCTTGTGCTGATAATTGACAAAGGTAAGTTAATTTAAGATTTTTTTTCTTTTTTTTTTTTTTCCTTTTTCTTTTAGACTGGTACAGTGCTATTCACTCAGGAATTTAACACACTGATTTAAGGTGAACTGGCACAGGAAACTCATGCCCAGAGGGTAAAGAATATTTTCCAAAATCCTGAGAGGAAATAAGAGCTCAGAAAATTAAGACTACTTCCTTGAGCAGGGCGATATAGAGCAGGACAGGTGAGCTTCAGGAAGGAATAGTAATGAATAACCTTTACCTTTCACAGCAGAGAAAATAGGAGATGCACCATGTTGTGGTTTAAGCCCAGCTTGCAACTCAGCCCCACGCAGTTACTCATTCACTCCCCTGTGGTAGGATGGGGGAGAGAACTGGAGGAAAACCTTGTGGGTTGAGATAAAGACAGTTTAATAAGTAAAGCAAAACTCACACACACAAGCAAGACAAAACAAGAAATTAATTCACCAGTTCCAATGGACAGGCAGGGGCTCAGACACTCTAGGAACATCAGGCTCCCAAAGGTTTAATAGTGACTTGTAAAGGCAAAAGCCATCACTAACTGTTCTCCCTTTCCTTCCTATTTCCCCAACTTTGATTGCTGAGTGTGACACTGCACAGTGTGGGATATCCCTTGGCCAGTTGGTCAGATGTCCAGTCTTGGCATCCCCAGCCTGTTCATTGGTGGGGTGAGGTGAGAGGCAGAGCAGGTCTGTGTTCTGTGTGCACAGAACTCTGTGTAAGCATAGCCCAGCAATAACATAAACATCCTGTTATCAACACTGTTTCAGCATAAATCCAAAATGCAGGCCAATATGAAGAAAATTAACCTTATCCCAGCCTAAACAATTTCACACCTGAGCAGAACTTGTTAATCATAATAAAAATAAGACAAAAACAGTCATAATGAGAACATATTTTAGTAGTAAAAGCAACAATGGTCAAACAGAGTATTGAAGAGAAAAGGAGGGATATATTGAGGTCAGTAGTAGGTTGTGAGCAGCTGGCAGTGCTTTCATATTTATTGCACAGCATAATTAACTGTTAGATCTTGTTGTTCTTGTTGCAGCTATTGTTTTTCAATTAATATCCCTGGTGATTAAAAATGTGTAGTAAAAGAAGAATCTCTCCCTTAGAGAACTTAGCAAGAAGGATGCAGCAGCAAGGGGAGTGCCAGCAATCAGGACAAGATAGTATCTTGTGCAGGGAGCATCCAAGTTGTGAGGTCCAGAAATACAAGTTAACAGGGTGCACTGGAAGAAGACATTGCTGTGGTCTCTCTTCAGAGGACAATGGTGTCCACCCTTGAGCAGTCAGAGCTGCTGCCATCTGTACAGAGCCCATTGGGAAAAATGCTGATTACAGGATAATGCCACCAAACAGGATAGGGAAGGATGCTGTGAAAGACCCAAAAAGAGTTTCTGAGTAACACTAGGGGAAGACGCTGGCAAAGGATGCAGAACCAGAGGCTGGGGGAGGCAACTCCCCTTGTAGCAGGGCTCAAAACTCCAGTGAATGGAGCAGGCACGTGTCTATTGAAGCCAGAGAGAAGCCGCAACAGATGGAAAAGAGAAAATGTCTTGGCGGGAGCTCTGGGTGCTCTAATTTAGTGCCGTGTGTGTGCCAAGGAAGTTCAGCGGATTAAATGACGAAAGTTCAGATGTGTTCAGAGAAGCAAAGGGAAGTTATATAAGACTCAGGAAAGGAGGTCAGAGTTTCAGGCTGGAGAGGCTTATAGCAATCATGTTTAATGCGATAAGTATAAAATTCATATTGACGAGAGAGGTAGTCAAAGAAAGAGGACCAGTGATACCTATAGCAGGAACCATCAAATTGCTGTGAATGCAAAACACAACTTATAAGTAACAGAAAATGAAAAAAATGCAAAATGTTCCTTATTTTCTTGCTGCTGTATCAGTTTTGAGAACTAACACTTCCAAGGCTTTTTTTCTGCAGCCCTAAAATTTAGATGTCAAAACCTCACATTTTATTGTCATATATGAGGGGAAACTGCTATTTGAAAGCCTATGGGTGACTGGAAAATAGCAGCAAATATTTTCAAGCTTTCATTTTTCATATGTACTCTTTAAAAAATTTTCTATTTACATATATGCATAAAACACAAACACTGAGAGTGGAAAAGCAGATTACTATATCTTTGTATTTTGTTTGCTTTTTAGGTAGGTCAATTATTTTGTTGTTTTGCCAAACTCACTCTACCTAAGAACCTTAAAATTAGAGGTGTTAGGTTATATGAATAATATTGTGAACCAGTTAAAATGACTGGAAGTCTATTGAGCTAAGTTGCCTAATTAATTTGATTTTGAGAATCTGTCTCAGTGTTAATCACAAGCGAAACTCCTTTTTCTTTCCTTCTTTGGTTTCACAGGTGTTAAATTTCAAAAGTTAATATAGATTCTTGTTTATTTCTAGTCCAGCCATTCTTATGGAAAATTCTGTCTACCTTTCAATCATAAGAAAAGTGACATGGACTGAAAAAAAACAAGGTCAAGTCCTGATTTTCAGTTTTCTTTGTCTGGGCAGATTACAGACACACCATACAGCCACACAGCTGATCAGGAGTAGACACCCAAACTGAACATCATACCTTACTTATTTTTCTACCATCCTTGTGGGAGAAACACAGAAAAAAAGAAGCATATGTCAAGAACAGCCACAGTGAGCTGTGGGCACAGGAATTAGTCATCTGCAACATTCTTTTTACATGTGCAAACACAGGTCAGATTATTAGACATCTGCTCAATGCTTTCTCATCAGTAACCTATTCTGCTAAATATAAAATTATTGCAAAATATGCTTGAAGTGGAACTGCTGGCACCTGTGCCAGGTATTCATTTAGAGTCATTATTTGGTACTAAGCCTAGCACAATTTGCTCCTTGCTCTAATGAATCATCAGCAGTGATAAGGGGTGAAAATAATAAGTTATGCAAGAATGTAAAAATAAAAGGGTTCTTACTATTTTTAGGATCTCTTGGAATAAACTCTATAACCCTTTATATAGCTATAATCATGACTCTACTTGGGTGACTTTATGATGCTGAATTGTATCCCCAGTCATCTATTCTGCTTATGCTGGATATTGAGTTCTGTGCTTTTAAAACTAGGTCTGAGAGTGAAGGGGGGGCAGAAGGAAAAGTGGTGGAATTTTTTCATGGCTGTATTTAAAACATAGAGATAAGAGGTTCAGCTCTCTGCCCCTTAGTGTGCATTGTCTGCAGCATGGACAGGGAGCAGGAGAGAACTCTCCTTTGCTTTCAGTTAGTTTTTTAGCTAGCTGAAGCAGAGAAGTTCCCCAGACTGTGAGTTTTCTTTTTCTTGGAACTGTTCAGCCCTGCTCTGGACTGAAAACTCATAAAACCACCAGGAGTTCACACCTGTGTCCCACTGGGGTGGGATGTTGCATTCCAGCACCAGAGGGACTGGGAGACACTCAGTGAGCTGAGAAACACCCACAGGGAACTCTCTCTGTACTTCAGAAGTACTTCCTGAATTTGCCATCTCTTCAAAACAGTGAGAGGTTTTATTGTTAAATATTATTCATTTTTTAATGCTCGTGAATACTTTGCTTGTTAAATAAAGGTTTTTTTCCACTTTTCTTAAAGGTGTTTTATCTTCTGAACAGGTGGGGGGAAGGGATGCTGAATTTTGCCCTTTAGGGAATCATCTCTTTAGAAGTTCCCTTCCAATTTTGTCCCAAACCAGGACAGTATGGTGAGAAAAACCATATACAGATGAAAGTTGGCTACTCACGTATATTCAACTTCAATATTATATGATGATGATATTTGCTGTGGTGCACATTATCTTCCAGGTGCTGCATAAAGGCAAAACACAGACAGTTTAGTGCCAGGGCATCCTGAGATTTGTGCCAGTGTTAAAATCCTATGTGTAAGGTAGAGAAACTTGAACAAAAAAAATGACCCGTGTGAACATGTAACACAGGAACAGTGCCAGGAACAAGAGACATTGGTTCCTTGACTCCCAAGTAGACCTTTACTTCCCTTTGGCTTTCAGGTGGCTGAAAACTACAGAAAGGAACAAAAGAACAGGCTGAAATTTTTCATTAATCTCATACCACAAAAAAGGAAACAATTCACACAGAAATTGTTTGCGCACTGCTTCAAGCCAGACATCAGGAATTGCTGCTTACCCTGTATCTTAAAACGTCATAAAATTTTGCCATACTTAAGATGCATGTACAAAATATATGTAATGTAAAAAAAAAATAATAAATTTCCACTCATTTTCCCCTTGTACCTACACTATTGTTCCTTTCAAAAAACTATATATGTTCTGCATGTTTTGCTCCAAAATCTGGTGATGTGGTAGGAAGTAATATGCAACCACACATTTTTCTTGGAAAATGGAACAGAAGCTGTTGGAAGCAGCTCCTCTTCCATTTTGGTCTGATGGGGATGGGAAGCTGGAGATGTTTAGCACAGGTGTTAGAATTAGGACAAATCTCTTAGGGCTAAAGACACTCAGGACTGAGTCTAAAATGCCACAAGCCATCTGACTTGCCATGTTTGGCAGAGGAACCACAGAAGCTCTTTGCTCCCTGGATCAGCAGCCAGAGCTTAGAGAGGACCTTTGAGGCATCTTTAGGGCAGCTGGACAGAACCCTGGGGCTGAAATTGCTGTGAATCTGCTCGAGGCAGCCAATGGCACTTGGGGCATAAATCGATTGAGCATGTGGCTACCTTGGCTACCTTGTAGTGACCTGATAAACAGCCCTACTTCCACCGACTCCAATGACTGCTTAGACACCTGCCCCATGTTCACCTTAGTGGTGAACATATGAATGCAGCTTACTGTGCCTGAATTAGTATTCCATTGACCTGATCCTTTTGACATTTATGAAAGAAAACTGTCCTTTCAAAGAAAGGCATTATGACTGCTCTGTCTTTGAGACAAATCTTTTCCTCCTTAATAAAATAAGCTATTCCTACATGTACACATAAAGCACATACACACATATATAAATATAAATATACATACATACATATATGTATATCTTTACCAGTGTCTCACTTTGTGCAACTCCCATATTCTCTTAATTTCTAAAAGACTCTCTGTCTGCAAGTGTATTTGGCTCTGTCAGCTGTAATGGCTTTAGCGATAGAAAATTGCAAGGCTCACATTACTGCAGCCTCAGATGGACCCTTTGGCTTGAATTCCACTTAATGATAAATATTCCAAAATCATTCCTCATCATTTTCATAAGTATGCAAATATAGATTCAAATGAAAATGATGACTGCTGAGAAAAGTCTTTGCAATTTGAAGGAGCTTTTTCAGGAGCTTTTTTCTTATATTTCCATAGTGTAGAAATGATACTGATTTACCAAGAACTGCAGAACAGATAGAACAGCTGGAGCCAAGATCAGACTTACATGTCTTGTTCCTAGGTCATATAAAGAAAGATAGATGTAGTGACCAAGCTCAAAACGTCATATAAACAAGTTTGCATGAATTAGGCTAAGTTCCAAAGCTCAGATGAGCTCATTTTATTATTGTTGTTGCTATTGGTGGGGTTTTATTTTAGTTTGTTTTGATTTGTTGAGTTTTAGCCTTCCAATATGTGCTAATTTTCCTGTACTAATTTTTATGCCTCTAAAATAATAGATAAACTAAACTTTTGCTAGATGACAGGATTAATTATGCTTTATCAGCTTGAAGAGGAATGCTTTCACCAAAGAGGAAAGGAGCTGCAGTGACCTCTGTTGATGGAAATTAGCAATGTGTTTAAAGAGCCAAAAAGGAAAGGCGACACATTCAAATCCTCTGCTATAAATCAACAGAACAAAAAGCAAGCTGTGCTAAGAAGAAACAACTTTCTTTCAGGCTGAATATGAAAAACTGATGGCCACACTTAATACCCACTGAAGTTAGAAACCTTATCTGGGTAGGTGCCTTTTAATTTTTATTTTTTTTAATTTTTTTTTTTCTGGGGGATTAAAAAACATTGGCATAAAGGCAGAGGACATAATACAGAAGGGAGATGTGAGTTTTTTACAATATTGTAGTGCATGCCAGGAGTTTATATCACCAAAAGAAAACATTGTGCTTCTATATATTATGTGATCTCAATTTAGTGACCAGTGCTCCATGCCAGAATGACACACGGTATTCTTGAAGTTTTGAGCAAAGAAGCTTTCCAGTTGGCAGGCTGCCTGTGGCAGAAAGAAATATCTAGGAACTGTCATGCCTGTATGACCAAGAATTTGGAACATGTCTTTATGGGCTAGTTCTGATACAAGAAAATAATTAAACACGTAAATACCCACAAGAATCTGGACCTTAATGCTTAACTTCAAGGTTGGGAGGAGTCTTATTAGAGCCAAGCATTTAAGGATTCGTCCCATAGGAATAAAGTTACTGAAATCAATAAGAAAGCTTCCATAAGAGCTAAGTAGTTTGTGGAAATAGGAGTAGTATGTCCTTAATTTTTTCAGACTTGGGCCTTTGCAACTACTCAGTATTAAACAAAGGCATAAATGAGGGGCAGGGCTTTGTGCTCTCAGAGTTTTTTTATGTTTCCAAACTGCCCTGTTAACAACTGGTACCCACACTGTTTATCCTTTCCAGGAGCCCAGTGGTAGAAGTTGGTATCGGTTTCCTTCAGGGTCAGGTGTTATGGTAGGTCTGACCATGATCACCAGTTTGGAATTATCCCCAGTTCTTGTATTTCAGTTGGGTAATGTCTCTACCAAAGCCTGGGAAGTCTTTTTTTAGTATACTTTACAGAACCACTGCTGTGCCTAAAACATTCTTCTCTCAAGAGACAAATGGATATTGCTAATGACATTTTACTAGTATCTACTATGGTATTCTCATTCAGAATTGGTAAAGAATGATTTCTGCAAGTGTAAGGAGGGAAAAATACCAAGTTCATTCTGTTTTTTATAAAAAAATACTTTAAAATGTACCTAAAGAAATACCTTATTTTGATATAGACAAATATAAACCCCCAAATAATAGATCAGTGATCTATGATATGATACCATTAACTAGATATTAATTGTGTTCTAGGTCTCTCAGTCTAAGTCTTGCACAAAATGTAAAGAATTAAAACCTATCACAGTTTTCATATGTTATAGATGCCATACATATTACGGTGTCTTGATATAAATTTCACAGTAAAACCAAATATTTATAACTACTTCTTTGAGAACTACATGCTGCTAGGCACAAAGGAAGTATTTATGTATCTTCTATAGAGAATTAATTATCCTGGTGAAGATCTTCATTGGCTGCTGGGAAATTATGTCTGGGTATTGTCTCTGCATGAGTCTGACGAATTTTTGTGCAGGTATAGCTGGGTGGTAGGTAAGAGCAAAGATTTAATTTCCTCAATATATTATCATCCTACACAGACCTCTACATGTTAAAGGACACCAAATGCCCACTCACCATGCTAAATATAAACCAAGAAAAGACTATTCCTGGAAGAGTTAATGTATTAAGTAAATTAACTCTGTGTTAGAATAGCACATAGAACCATTCTATATAAAGAATTTTTTTTCTGCTAATTGTTATCCTACCTTGTAATAAGAAATTTTGTTTAGGTTGCTTGACAAAATTACAAAAGGAACTTTTGTAATATTGCACATAGCTACAACTTTTGCACTGAGGATGAAATTTCCTATGCTCTGACATCTGAGCTAAAACTGAGCTCAATTCCTCATGTGTTAGCTTTGTGACCTCAGGTGTCATTTTAGGAAGCAGGTTGTGACTTGAAAGAAATCAAAATATCTTATTGCTGCTTTCTACTGTGCATTCTTATTATCCAGAATACCCAGGATTTATAATTTAGTTCTTTTCCAGTTTAATTTTATAGTGCATTTATGAACAAGATCCTGAGCTGTTATTTATGTACCAGTCCTTAGAGGTCATCTCTTTTGGCTTATCTTATAGAAGAGAAAGGAAAAAGTCAGCAGTCATCTTTTTTTACATCTGCAAAAGTATCTTTTTCATACAATTATAACTGTTTGACAGGAATTTGCTCAAAGTTAATGAATATCTTTGGATAGAGATTAAAAATGGAAAATTACATCTTCAGAGATGTACTTTTCTTTAAATTACTAGTATGTGAAAACTGTTTTGGAACTTTAATTGCTGCTACAGGCTTACTACAAAATAAACTTTGCAATAAACCCTGGCTGATCCTTATCTATAACCAAGAAATCTCCACACTGGCAATAGCATAATGTAGGGTGAACTCATATTTGGATTTTTTCTTGCAACTGAGTTCAAAAAAGCAGGATTTTCTCTTCAAACAGCCCCAAACTTCTCCTCTCTGTATGTAGAGATTATCTGGATCCTGCAGTAATTGCTGGTTTGGTCAATTGCTTGATTTTCTACAGTGAGGAGACTTGCATACTTTCTGGTTTTGGCCTTACACAGAAGCATTCGGGTATGATTTCTCAGGGTAAACTGAACAGTTCAAACCCAGAATTTGAGTGACCTCCATAGCTGGAAGCCAACTTCTCTGCTCAGTGCCAGCTCTGAATCATAACAATTATGCCTGTTTCCAAAAACTGCATCTGAACCTGACGTTCTTTTGACCCTTGTGATTTTGGCAATTTGTATCTCTATGTTCATCCTATTTTAGTGTGATACAGGTGAGAGAATCCTGAGTCTTAATCCCAGGAGAGAGGGCTTTATCTAATGCTCCCAGAGAGGCAACCACTGCACAGGTGATAAGTAAAATCCCTTGTCATCACAGAATCACAGAATGGTTGAGAAGGGACCTCTGGAGGTCATCTACTTCAAGCCCTCATCCATGACTCCCCTCTAGGGAGTAGTCAATTGGAAAGTACCTGGATAATGCACAAACCCACCTACAAGTTTCTTAGCAAGGGTCAAAACTCATATTCCATCCCATCACTGTAAGAAAAAACTTCAGGAAAAGAGGTATATGTAATGAGTCATGAAGGAGGAGGCACCCTGCCTAGATGGGCCTGTGATACTTTCATAGTATCTGTTGGCAAGTGTGGGATTTGAATCCACCACATTTGTCTTCAGATGCGTGCCCAGCTTATCAAGGCAGGGAGTATTTGTGCCCAGCTCTAGGAGGCAGCATCTACAGGCAGTGATTGATGGGTCTGGGTAGCAACAAACAGGCCTTTTGGAAGTGCCTTCTGCTTTCCAGGAGCCCTAAATAGATCCCAAGGTGCCATTGCTACAGGACAAATGAGGCACCCTAACAATAAAATTATGATTACATTTTTCTGAGGAGTTGAAGGGGGTTTAAGAGATTTTGGTCTTGATCAGACCAGCATCTGTACACATTTTCTGTGATGCTAGGGCTGAACTTGTTGAAAGTTGTTAAAAAACACGCTGATACTTTTTAGTCTAGTTGTGTACCAAGATACTTGCATGGGCTCTAAAAAAGCAATACCTAGAATCAGTGCAGCTGTGTCATCATCTGTATCATGAACTCCATGCCCATGTTTATTTAAGAAGCCCATCTATTTTGCCTTAAGAATGCATCTGCTCACATGTGTGTGGTACTGAGCTGGTCTGGGAATCCTGCTGCTAGGACTGGAATGCATACAGGATCAAAATCTCGTTAGATCTTCACTACTGGACTTCATATGGCTTCAAGTTTCAAGGTGTTTGATTTCTGAGGTAGAAAACACAGGTACAGATGCCTCTTTCCTCTCTAAGGTTTTCCTGTTAAACAACTGCTCTGGTTTATTCCACACACTGTGGGATGGTATTTGCTGCCATTACAGAACTGGCACCAACATGCTGGTCGAGCTGAGATGAGAACCAAACTGCTTATGTGACAACTTTACCTCACTACAAGACAAGCAGTGGTTAATCCTCAGAACTGGCATTTCTCAAGGCACCTGCAAAAGGAAAAGGGGATTTACTTATTTCTATGTGTCAAGAGGTGCTAAACCTTGCTGCAAATTATGTCAGAAATTTTGTTAATTCTGTATTTTGGCAGTGTGTTCCTTCCTCAGAAGGCATAGCCAGAATGTCACACAGGAGGAATTTAAAAAATACTGGTAGTTAATGACTGTGAATATAACTGCTCCACCTTTTTTTTTTTTCCATGACGCAATGTTCCAAGAGAGACTGTTGCATAAGAAAGTAATCAGAGGCAGGTTAAATTACAAGGAAATGGATACAATCTTCTCAATAAAGTAATGCTCTCCTAACATGGCTTCTATGAGTATATTTGTTTGTTGTAAGCATTGGACATGCTTTGCCATTCCCCTGCACTTTTCTACTAGGGTACTTAGGATAGTTTTCTTTAGGGAGTATTTTTTTGTTTGTTGGGTTTTGTTCTTTATTTTTCTTCCTAGGGTGTTTTTTTGTTTGGTATTTTTCTCTGTGCAGACTTTTCTCGGATTAAAAAGTAAGTTCACATTTTAATGCCCATATGTAATTGTAGGATCAAATCCTACTGCTTTTTTATGACTTTTAAATGCTTGCAATTAATTTGAAAATTCTAAGATCTAAGCCTCTATTCCTAGCTGAAATGATTTATAAATACAGGAACAGATTCTATTTGCAAGGTTTACATTAATGAAAAAAGAGGAAAAAATTTCAAACATAGGACTGCTTATTAGAGCTAATTACATGGAAGATATATAGAATGTAAATAAAATTATACTCATATATATGGGCATGTATATGTGCATATGTGTAAATGTATTGATATGGATACTAAATATACATAAAAGGAAAAGAGGCTGGCTGTCAGTCATTGAAGAAGCAATGAATTTGTTCTCTACTAATCTATTAGCTTTGAGTATACTCAAAACCAGGGTGTAGGTAGATGAGGAGGGTATGGGAGCCAGTGATGCTGTGATTACCAGAGGACTGCAAATACTGAAGCTGTTCATCAGAAAGTTAACTGAAATAATTTCACTGAGACAAAGAAAATCTGGCATCTCCCTCATTATGCCAACATATCCAGTTTGTTTCTATACCAGTGAGCAATCATTAGTTTGTTAACAAAAATTTCCACTCTTCTCAAAGCTTTCAAAGAAGTGTCCACATTTTCCATTCCTGAAAGCTCCTGTATGCATCTTCCCAGTTTAAAATGCCATAAAAATTATTTGAGAAGTTTTATATTATCAACAATTTTTGCTATTACTTTTTTTTTCTTTTCTTTTCTTTTCTTTTCTTTTCTTTTCTTTTCTTTTCTTTTCTTTTCTTTTCTTTTCTTTTCTTTTCTTTTCTTTTCTTTTCTTTTCTTTTCTTTTCTTTTCTTTTCTTTTCTTTTCTTTTTTTTTTCATTTGGAAAATTCTGATAATGAAAAGGTTGTACCTATTTCTTGATAGTCTTTTGGATTGTTAAATGAGTCATAGGGTTCAATAATACCATCTTTGAAATGATGATAAGGCTCTTTCTAGGAAAAACAAATTGATGCCTGGCTGCTGCATGCTCTAAGCACTGCAACTTTGCCCTCTAAGCCCCACACACTGATGCCATTCCACTTTGGAAGTGCTAAAATCGAGGCTGTAGGCTGGGGAGGGTTTCTTGTGCAGCTGAATGCCGTACCTTTTATCTCTGGAGTGCAGAGGCAAAATTTAACAGCTGTAGTCCTCTTGACTCTAAATTTAGGGTGTCTTCAAATCAGAGGTTTTCTTCTAACTCTCACAGCCTCATTGACTATTCTACCAAACACACCTCCTCTTTAAGCAGCAGTGGGAAGGATGGACTTTCCCATGATATGTCTTCTTGAATGAATGAATGAATGATTTCTTTAAATACTTACCTGATTGTTTTGTGCTAACTTTCCCAAGAACAGGATTATGTGAAGAGGTGAAGAAAATTTATTTTTACACATGAATCATAGGAACAATGAACTGGAATAATTTTTATTGAGAACAAAACACACATAACATTCTGTGTAGACTTTAAAGCCAAACTTCACCAAGTCAAGTGGAAAACCTATGTTCACACCAGCTGCCTATTGGTCATAGAGCCAAGCAGCTAAGCACTTAAAGACTCTGGAAGGGTTTATGAACCTTCTGCAGTGAAAATATAGTGACATAAGAGATGCAAGCAATGGCTAATTGACTCCAGCGGGTAGGCTGGATAAAGCGAAATAAATAATGGAAACTGAGTAGAGAGAAACAAAACACAAGCCAGTGAAAAGAATAATTAATCAACTCTTGAAATGCATCTTTCTGAATCCTAACAAAATTGTACAGTCTATAAAAATCACCACCTATTCTAGGTTAATTCTTTTTCTAGATAACATATGCTTACTATTTAATTCCTGCATACACAGTATTAGTGTACAGACACTTACTTCTCTGGCTGACTACTGCAGCAATTTGTAAACTACCTTTCAGTGCAATTTAAACTGCAAAACACCTTCTTTGTGTTGGGGCTACTTCAGCTCTCAGGAACACTTCCCTGGCTTCAGTGGGATACATACAGCATCACTCGACAGAGTCAGCTTTGAGGTTTATAGAGAATCTAAGGCAGTTTTTTATGTCTTTGCTACAGGATGGCTCCTTGTATGGATGACCTGAGGAAGCAATGGGTGCATTTATTTGTATATTGCAGGTGGGCTCTTGGGATAAGGAGGAGAAACAAGAGGGTGTCAGAAAGATGGTACAGATGAGAAGGGGCTGTAGGATGAACGGCTTCCTATACCACAAATGAATGCTGTTCCAGCTACTGTTATCAACTGGACTTCATCACTGCCACACATGGCATTCTGTAGACATCCCAGAAGACATTTCTAGACTCCTGCTTAAGATCTGAGTTTTCTTAGAAAAGTCTTTATCAAGGCCCTGAATGTGACCTACTATACCTATTCAAACCAACTCATGTCAGTGGAAGGGGAAGAAGAGGTTAGGTTGTGCTTAACTGAGAAAAACGTGGTAGTTGATTTCCTGCAGGACAGAGCCCAGCCTGGACACATTTTTTGCTTGCTTCAGAACTGCTTGGGAAACATTGTAGCATTTATTTTTAAATGAAACTTTTTCTGGGGAGAAAAAAAATCCACAGCCCCTCAGCATGCTTAAAGCAACACTTGTTCAACACTTGTGCCATTAATCTAGTGGCAAAAAGGGAGTTGGAAATGTAGCTTAGCAGGACTGGGTCACTCTTTACCTTGCCCTTTGCAAACAGAGGTTACACCTCTACGTTTCAAAGGTTGCCAGAGTTGTAAATATGGGTTACAGCACTAAAGGAATCGCTTCAGCCTCCAATTTCAACACTTGAACTCATGGGAAAGCATTAAGAAATATGTTTATAATATCTGCCATAATCTATCAAACTCAGCTTTCAAAGGAAATTTCTTGTTGTTGATGGCATTGTAAGGCTAAAACTGGAGGTGTTCTTTTAGATATTAACTTTTTTTATCCCCAAAGTTAAACATTTCAATTAGTATTTCTGTATTCATGGCAGTGACAGGTGCTAAGTTTGAGAACAGTGGCTACTTTTGACAGCCAGCATGGGGGCACAGCCTCAGAAATCATTCAATGACTAAGCGTCCTGGTGCAGAGTGAGCTAAAGAGGGGATTTACTGTTTAAACATTAAACATGTGCTTAGCTATTAAACAATTAGATTGTTCTAAGCCTTAAGAGAAGGAGGCCAGCCTGTAATCCTGAATTCTAAATTTTCAGCAAATGTGCCCAACAGTGTAACTTTTCAGTGATATTCAGATCACTTGAAACAGAAGTAATAAAAGGAAAAACAGTACAAGCACTCTGTAGGCAACTCCTCTTGATTTTGCCTGTGTTATGAACAGAAGGGTACCTTACCTTGAAGTAATAGCAGAAATTAACATCATGGGTTATTAGTCTTCCTGGGTTATATATGTCCCTCTGGAGCTAGAAACATGACTTAGCCCTCCTGCAGTAGTTTATGAAAGATTCCTTTTTTTTGTTCTTTGGGATGATATTTAATTCTGATGCCCTGCAGTGCTGCTAAAATCTCATTGTTATTTGGTGTGAGGCACAAAAGGCTGTCCAGAACTTCCTGGTTGAATCTGCTAGAGATGCTTACTCATGGTGAGCAGAGTGCTGTGTACACACCTGCTGGATGGGGAAAGCCTTAGGAGAAGTCCTTAGGAGAGTGTTCACATGGGTGCAATTACTCTGATACCAGATTAGTCCTGGCTTTGGGGAGGTGGTTGCCTTTGATCCACAGAAGCAGCAACACATTACTCCCTCTGGGCTTCATGCTGGAATTACTGTGACTGGTGCTGTGGCTGATGCTGTGTGGCCTAAGGAAATCCCAGGAAAGCAGAGTTTGTCACTCTGAATTCAGCACTTCATTCATGCGGCTACTTTTGAAGACTGAAAAAAAGTTATGCTCCTTCCCTTGTGCTCTGCATCTATAGCCAGGCAACCTGCTGCTTCTACCATCCCTGGAGTCCTGGAATATTAGGTGGCTGTCCCCTTTCTGAACTCTTTCCAATTAAGTAAAACAAGTTGTGCAGATACAACAACTAATAGAGCAAGGGCCTTAAAATGGCTAACCAAAGTTCAGACCTGCAGGGCTAAATTGCTGCCATTAAAGTGCCCACATGAGCAAGGTATAATGCCTCTGGTGGACCTGGTTTATGGGGACAGTTGCTAAGCAGCCCTGGAAAGGTCTGTGGAAAAACACATCCTCAATGGATTGTTGATTTTTTACTGATAATAAATCATTTGATAGTTGAGATATTCATTCACTAATTAATGGATTTAGAGACAGAGTTATTCAGTCAAGGCCCTTATGACACAGCTCTTATAAAAAGAGTCTAACCCCTAATGGAATAGGTTTTGAGAAATGATTGTTAACCTAATGCATGTAGGTGAGTGACTAGCCCCCACTCCCAGAGAAAAAACACTCTCAGTCAAGCATGTTTGTATTTTATAATCCTTAAATCCTTAAAATGAGGCTACTTATAAAGGAGTAAAAAACATCTACGTCTCATCTTTGGTGTATATTTTCACTTAACTCCTGGAAAATCATGGTTGCAGGTACTACAGGCACAGGCTTTCCTTGTGTAATTGTGATTCCCATCCAAATGCAGTTGTCAAGATGAACCATCTCTTTGCCTGATATAGCCCAGAAACTTCCTTCCTTTTTTCTAAAGGAAATACTAGATTTTTAAACAAATTTATTTTGGTAACACACTAGTGTATTTCAGAAAGGTGGTCTGTGTTTAAGTCTCCTGTGCATTAGGGGAAAATAATTTTGGGGAAAACTGGAGAAAATCTTTGGCTGTTTTAGAGAACTTACTAGGAAGAATGGTGAACATTTTCTTCTGAACAAGGAGCACAGATCTTACAATACTGCTGTATGGACTGTGCCAGGGAAAATTTAAGAAGTGTGCAAGAGTAAGCTTCTTTGCACAGGGCTAATTTTCATCAAAATAAAACATCAGCAATAGAACATAACTTTTTTTTTTTTAAATCTGCTGAAATTGTCTGTAAAACTATGACAACAATGAAGATCGTGGACAAATATTTATTAATATATTTATGAGTTTTCCTTCAACCATTTTGATTCTTGATCATATTTACAAGAGAAGACCTATAACATTTCTTGTAGGGGATCCAGTTACCAAAATGGTTACATTAACATTCCAGAATGCTTCTCTGATGACCAAGACAGGTGAGAACATCAAGAATGAAAATATGACTTCAGAATTTTTAGGAAATCCTTAAAGTATGGAGCTAAATTTAAGATACAGTGAAAATTCTCTCTTTTTTTAATTACTTCTTTTGCTTTTCATTGTGAAGACAAAGTTTTTATAATAGCAATAGACTGATCTTGCCTACTAAAAAAGATAAAGCTGGTTGAATAAACAGGCAACATACAACCCCGTAACTCAAAGCCATGCTTACAATAAGGAAGTCCCAGTGCCTACTCCAATGACAGTAAAAGTAACCTGTCCTAACACCTGTATGAACCACTCAAGCTACTGCAAACTTGTGTGGTGCGTCTGCCAATGCTTCCCTTTCCCAAACAGCAATCTGTGAGTACCCTGGGCAGCCCCTTGCTCTGGCAGCAATTTCCAGTAATAATCAATAAATAGATTAAAAGGTAAACAAACTGAATCATGTGAGTTAGCATCTTGATGTATGAAATAACATGCACTTTGTCACGTGAAATGCTGTTAGCACTGTATCTGGCAAACCAGACAATGCCTGCAAGCAGAATTAGAGAGATGAAAGTACACCGGGCGCAGATGGCACGGCACAGCACGGGCAGTGAGGCAGCAGTGGGGGAACTGAGGGAAGGAAGGTCCTCTATGGATCAGCTGGAATCAGGCAAGTGCAGCGTACGTGCTTTCTGTTTGTGCTGTCATTGAAATGGTGCGGAGAGACCTGACAGAAAATTGTTCTGAAGTGGAAGCAGATGCATTGAGCTGTCAGGTGCAGAGCCATGACGAGACACTGCGGCGCCAGGAACACACCTTCACGTCTTCTCTATAGCACTCCCTGAGCCTGAGCCCCCTCCTTTCCCTTCTTGGGCACCACTGAAGATCAGGGATATTTTTCTCTCTGTGGTGAGGTCCCCAGTCCAGGGCTGGGCACAGTGCGAGGGCAGTGAAGCTGCTGCTGCTGCCTCATACAGCCTGCCTGGGAAAGGCAGAGGTAATAGGAATATCATACCCCATTCTGCTGTCTTAGGCAAAGCTCTGCCTGGATACAAAGGCCTTCCACCTGTGGTGAAACTCTCTACATCTATGGGACCAGGGCTGGTGGCAATCCAAAGCGGCATGTGTCAAAATATTGACAGAATCTTCACAAGTACTTCATTACCTCATGCCTTGCTGAGCTTCACTGCAACCATTTCAGCTAGATCCAAAGTCAAATAGGGTCTACTCCCCTGCTGCATCATTCTGTTCTGTAAAGGCAATTCCTATTCAAATGGTGGATATTTTCATCTGTACAATCCATCCATAAAATACATTACTTTTGTGTAATAATAGACTATCATCTCTAATAATTAATCTCAATTCCCATTTTCTTTATTCTCTCAGTGTTTTAGGGTCTGTGTCAATGCATGATTCCCCTTTTTATTACTGGCATGTAAGTAAGTCTCCAGCCTGAAGATTAATGACATATTTCCCCCTTTTTTTTCTTTTAAATTCACATTTACCAACTTCTCATTTTCTTAATATAAAAAGAAAGTTAGCCTATTAACTAGACCCACAGCAGTGTCAGAGCTAGAAGGATTTCTGGTGTCTGTGCCCTTTTATTTTTGGAGTTGAGGACAGTAAGAGAACATAATGGCAAATAATGACAACTATCTGGATAGTGCCCCAAGGAAGGGTCCTTTTTCCATATGTGGGTGAAATTTTTTGACTAAAAGCACATGACCTGGGTGCTGAAGCATCTCTCTGTCTCTGCCAGCATGCAGCAGCTGTGTTCTGTCATCCCTCATTTCCTGAAATGAACAGGGCAGCAATGAAGAACATTTTCCATGAGAAGGGACCTTCTTCCACTTTTGTATGACTCAGTCTTTTCTGACTCAAAGTCTTCCTTCCCCTCTTATGGCAAAGTGAAATTCCTCAGGCAGTTCACAGATCAAACGTCGATCTGGTGGCAGGTGCACCTGCAGGGCTGTTGCACAATGGCTCAGTTCCCTGCACTACAGTGTATTTTGTCAGTGTTATTGGAAGGGGGTATGAATTTTAACATAGATCAGAATTATGAGGTGATATTAGAGAAAAGGGTCGATGGGACAACTTGCCCCTGCCAGTACTTGAGAGTACTGAAGATAAGTCTCAGCCCAGTGCAGGGTCCTGCAGGTAGATAACTAGAAGGGAGCCTAGGAGAGCAGGTATTGATGCTTTTGTAACTGTATTTTTCAGAAAGGTTTTTCTTCATCTGCAGAAAAGGTCATAAAATGTGACATGCAAGTACCATTACAGATCTTGTATTTTTAGATGGAATTAAATTTATTATTTATAATAAATAGTGCTATCATCTTCACCTGAGGGCTAGACTTCTCTTCTTATGGATGGTCTGACTGGGACAAGGAGATTCAAAAATGAAAGACCATTTTCTTTTTGTATTCCTTTTCCATACAAAGGAAATGTTCTCAGAATTGGCAATATTTATATGTTTCTCTTATATCAGAGAATCTACTAAAACAAATAAAAGAAGATGTGAAGATATTGCATCAAGCTAGAGACGTTAGATGGTGTATATACTGTTTTTTTTCCCTTGACCGAATTGTAGATAAATAAAGAACATTTTTTTTATTAATATAATGTCTTAAATTTTGTCGTTAAATCCACAGGCTTAGTGTCCTTTTTTCAGGTTCTGAAGGTAAATGACAACTACAGATACTCAGCTAAGTGATTCTGAACTTTAACACCCTACAGAAACAGTAGCCACTGATAAATCTGTGGGAAAAAATAGCTCCTATTTCCTGCTTTAGTTTTACTGGAAAGCAAGAAATACATGCTTTGCTATAGAGGCACGCAGAATGTTGTGCTTTAAAGATTTTATGAGTTTGAGCTTTGGAATACTGTCTTACTCATAAGTGGTGAAGTCATGAGTAAATCACGGGTGAGATTCCATTCTTTCAGGAAATACAGAAACCTGGTGCTCAGCACTATCTGATGGAATCAAATCCCAGTGCCTTTAGAAAGAGGATTTTGCCAATCACATGTTCAATATTTGCAACACACACCGACACACGCATAAATATATTATCACTTGTATATTTGTACACACATATATGAGAATATATGTACGAGCAATCATATATGCTTATACAATGTGCACTTTTAATTGCCTCAATTAATAGAATGTATATCTCTTAATTAGCAGAAATGGGATTGCACCTATCACATCTTTGGGGGAGGGGGGAACATATAGACAATATACTATACATTATTTCATATATTAAATATATAATATACAACTATATATCATATATCTATGTTCTATATCAGGCATACACATACATATGAACCTACATACTTATATGTATATGGTGTGTATTCTTTTAGCTCTCCAAATTAACAGATTTTTACTCTTTATTAGTGTGAAAGAAATGCTGCCTTTCACATATGTGGTAGAAGCACCTTTTCTGCATTAGGTAATAAATTTGGCAAAATGCACATATTCATACACATGTATGTAAAAATTATTTTAATTATATATATATATATATGTATATATATATATATATATATATATATATATATATATATATATATATATATATATATAAAGACATTTATATATATATTTAGACGTACATGTATAGATGTACATGCATCCATATAAAGTCCCTAAATTGCTTTTAGGTACATGTATTTAGAGACTATATATGTATCCATAGGCGTGTCCGTACAGAGTGTGCTAACACTTTAGATTAGTGCATATAAATATATGTGTACGTCCTTATGTGACCGCACACATATATCCCCCTCTTAGAGTAATCTGCAGTTCAGGGAACACCCCCGGATCTGCCTACACCTGTGCAGCCCCGTTCATTCCCGTTCATCCCCGCAGGTGCCGGGGGGCAGGAGCTGGTGCCGGGGTGCCCGAGCGCCCGCTGACGCCGGGCGGGGCTGGGACCCGGAGCTCAGGAGCACGGTCCCTCCCGCCCGGACCGGCGGCCGGACCCGGGGGCGGCGGGGGCGGCCGCGGCGGAGCCAGCCCGGGGCTCGGCCCCGCGGGGGCGGCCCGTGGGGGGAGCGGATCGGATCGGAGCGGAGCGGATCGGATCGGAGCGGGCAGCCGGCGGCGCCGGCCGGGGCGCGCCCAGTCAGTCACCGGGGAGGAGGCGGGGCCGGCGGCCGCGGCGGCGGCAGGTGCCCGCGGAGCGGGGATGGTGGCGGCGGCCGGCGCGGGGCTGTAGGGCAGCGCAGCGCAGCGGGGACGCCATGGGCAGCCGCGGCCGCCCCCCGCGCCCCGCCGCGCCCCTGCTGCCGGCGCTGCCCGCGCTGCTGCCCGTGCTGGCGGCGCTGGCGGCCGGCGCGGCGGAGGCGCGGGCCACCTCGGAAGGGCGGCTGCCCGGAGCCGCGGCGATGGGCACCGGCACCCCTCCGAGCCCCAGCGGCACCGCTTTCGAGGAGACGCGGCTCCACGTCTTCACCCTGGACTATCCCCACGTGCAAATCCCCTTCGAGATCACCCTCTGGATCCTGCTGGCCTCCTTGGCCAAGATCGGTGAGCGGGGCCGTGGGGAGACCCTCCCTCTCTGCCGGTACCTGGCCGGGCCGTGGGGAGACCCTCCGTCCCCCCCTCCGTCCCCCCCTCCGTCCCCCGGGGCCGGTGCGCTCGGCCGCGCTCGGGCGGTCCGTGCCCGGCGCGGGGCGGACGGACGGGGCTGATGCTCCTCCGCGGAGCGGGATGCCCGGGCGGGATTTCCCTGGATGTAGTCGGGGTCCTCTCACTTAGGAAAGGTGCGGAGGAGAAAAGAGACGAGGGAACCCCGGGCTAGGAGAACCCTGAAGCCCGGAGTTCACCCGGTGCATGACTGACTTTTTCTTGATCGCTCTGCTGTCATTTGAGCAAGGTCTTTTTTCTTAAAATAACGCCGGGTATAATGACAGTCTCTAAGCGGAACAGCAGATCGATGAAAAGCAAATATTTATGAGGGTTGAGTATGCCTCCTCTTTACTCTGCTTTTCCACCATTCATTTACGTCCCGAGAAAAATATAAAAGACGGAGTAAGAGTAAGGAAGGCCACCTCTTCCCTCATGTGGAAAACATTTGCATTACATAGTTTCACTGAGTTTTGTGCAGCTTATGTGTCATGTTTTTAGTTAGCTTCTATGTCCCAAACAGAGAAGTGAGTACAGCATAATAATCTAAAGGATGTCAGGTAATGGTGTGCTGGATAGCTGCTTTAAATCCGGTAAATCTCTGTGAATTATGAACTTTGTATCTTCTTACTTAGAAGATAATGTAAGGAATAAAGCTCTGGAAACAAAATAAGTAACTTTACCCACACTACAGTTGTTTTATTTGGACCTCTGACTTTGCAGCACAGATTATCATAAAACATATCATCATGCTCATTCTGATAAAACATTTTTATCAAAGTTAAAACTTTTAACCTCTGCTTGTGACATTTAAATGGGCAGTGTTTCAGTTTGGTTAGTGATCAGGTAATTAGGATTCTGAAGAAATAAAAATTTGTACTCACCTCCTGCCATGTCTAACATTGTAGCTGGGGGCCTGACCTTTGACCCAAGTAACTTGGTCTTCTATCATTATTTTCTGCAGAAATACTGTGTTGCAGCCATTAAGCAGGCATCCATCCTGATGCATGTGCCTTAATACATTAAAGGTGTATGCTTAGTCTTAAATATGTATTTAGGTGTTTGCAGAATCGGGACTGAGTTCAAAAATGATACCCTCAAATATATTGTGAACTGTAATAATCAGGAAATGGGGAGTTTGGTAGAGAATTTAGCCCGTTGAGTACTGAAATTTTCCCTGGCTTCTGAGTTTAGATAAAACTTTAGATAAAGTTTTAGATAAAACTCTTGAATAAGCTAAAACTCATGGAAGAGTTTCTGTTTTATTAAAGGTTTTTATTAAAAGGGAAGCCATTTGAAACATGTAAGTACACATAAAGACACAATAATATATAATTTCTGTAAAACTATATATTCCGACTATCATGGTATTTTTGCTAGTGCATAGGCATCTAGAAAGTTAAAAAAAAAAAAAAGAGTTGCCTGACTGCTTTAATTTTCCAGTCTGATTCTAGTAAGTAAGCAAGCAAGCAAACAGCATAAATGAAGAAAAACACATATAATTTTAAAATCCTTTCAGTTACACCAGATGAAAGGAAGTGTGGCTAATCTAGGGCATGCTGTTGTCAGTGCATGTGTACGGAGAGATGAGGGCCAGATCCAGGAGTGGCCCTAGGTGTGGCAGTGCTCAGCTTCACCACACCTTTCTGCAGGCGCCCTGACTCCAGGACTGGAATTAGGAACATCCAGTTCTTGCTCCTGGAGCTCTGTCTGTGCTTCCTTATCCAGTGAGTGCATCAGGTAAACCTTCCCAGGTCAGGCTCCCAGCGCTCCTAAGTTACATTCCACATCAGATCTTCACCGGTTTATGCCTTCTTTTCTATTGAAGGTAGCCCAGACAGGCAGTTTTGAACCACCAAGATTCCTAAATGATGCTCTGCCGTGTCCTACTGGCTACCAGGAGTGAGCCACATGTCTCGATTCAAAAGGATGGAGATGGGTTTCCCAGCCCATCTCACTGCCTGTGGCCCTAAAAGGGGCCCTCTGAGAGAGGAGGCTCTCTGATGCATTCCTCTCCTCATCATTTCCTGCTGGGTAGCACAGGCATCTTCCCCCTGACATGCCAGGCAGCATGAAATCCACCTTGAGACTCCCTCACTGCCCAGGAAACTTCGGTGCTTAATCTGGCATCACGAATTCCTTTCTCGGGCTAGGCACTGAACGTTTACACTTGGCACTGCTGAATATCAAACCTTTATGAACAGATCCCTAAGGTCTTCTCAGCTGTGAGGAGCTCAGAAGATTGGGTCCTGTATAACAGCAGCTCTCTCAGTGTGTGAAAGAACCTGAAGAATACTCAATTGCAGCACCTGGTTATGAATTTTTAAACAAATATATTTTCACAGAAGTGCAGTGTCACCAGAGCTGAAATGTTCCAGCATTTGCTAATTTTTGTAGGGAATTTACCTGAAAGGTTTTTCTGATCCTGCCTGTGATCATGTTGCTGTAAGCTTGGTTTAGAGGGAACAAGAAAGGCAGCATAAGAAAGGAAAGCCTGAGGTTGTCAAGGAAAACTTGAACATTTTGACAAGGTGCATTTTCACTTGGATATTAGGATCATGGTGCTTTTTATTCATGTCCTAACAGGAGCACAACTTGAAATCTAATGAATTGCCTTGAATGGAATTATTTTATGACTACCTCTACTTATTTCTTATTTTGTGTGTTGATACCAGAGGTGTGTTACTCACATGCTGATGAACTCCATGAGTATATTAGAGGGGATCATTGCACCTGAATATGCTGGAGTCCCTAAGCAGTGAGAGTAGTCTACATAATCCCCAGTTTTGCTTAATTTTTATGCTACTAAACCTACAAAATATTGTGTAACTGATCCAGAGTCCCATCATTTCTGTGTTTAATCAAAAATGCACAATGAGAAGTGTTTTTTCTGGCAATTGAGCTGATACCCTTTCAACCCTGCTCCCCTGAAAGAAGGTTTAAGCTGTTCAGAGGTACTCATCTCAGTGGCATTTCTAGCATCAGAAAGCACTGGAATTCACACGACCCCCCCCCCCCCCCCCCAAAAAGGAAACTGGGGTTCTAAGAACTTTTATCTTGAAACATACTCGACTTTAGCTAAGTGTCCTGCTGCTGCTGTTTTTGCTATGATATATGGAGGAGGCTTACTCAATAAACATTTTCCATGCTGTTGAAGCTGAGTCACTGCATAACCTGAAGCCCAAGGACAGGGTCAGAGGAGAAGAAAGTAACTGTAGTCTTGATTTTCAGCATGAAAGTCTGAGTATTCCTGTCTGGCAGAGGGTCTGCTTCCAGGGTGATCCTGACCCTGTGGCTGTGAATCCATCAGAGCAGGGAAGGCAAGGCATCTGCTACTGACTTGATATGCACTGGATTCTAAATCCTAGGTCTCCACCCTCAAATCAAGAACCATAGCCTGTCCCTAGTCACCCTTGAATACTTTTCATGGAGGCAGGAAGTCTTCCAGGAGTTTTGATGCTGTTTACATGAATAAAAAGCATATCTAACTTAGTGGGAGGCTTTCCATTACCTTTAAGAAAGAGATGGAATCCCAAATCTCTGAGAGGCTATGAACTTTCAAAAGTGATTTGTAAAAAGAAAAGAAAATATCTTAAATTTTTATTCACATTAAATATTTCATTGCTGCTGTATTACAACTGGTTAGGATTTTTTGTTTATTTGTTTTTGTCAAAACCTGCATTTACAAAGTTTCGGTTCTCTTGAATTTTTATTGATAAATTATTTAAAATTTACTTTTGAAGGGTTTAAAAAAACCTTTGGCAAAACCTTCTTACTCAGGGTAAACTTCCTGACCATTGTATTGGAATTGTATTTCTGCCACTGCAGAAACTAAGATGAATCATAAAATGTTTATATGGAAGTGGCTGAAAGGTGAAGAGGCAAGTCTCCAACTGCAAATTCTTGATTTTTCCAGGATCATTACCTTCTTCTGCCAATATAGGACATTGGTGATCCTGGTTTTTAAGAATGGCAATGAATTTGGCAGTCCTTCTAATGAATCATATCGGCTGTTTCTAATTATTTAAAGCACTCAATGCTCATTCTAAAAGGAAAAAAATCCAGCTTGAGCTTTTTTTGTTTTTAAAAGTAGCTTTAATAGTTGCAGAATATATAGTTAAAAAGTCCGTAGAATAAAGCAACTTTCCTCTTACTCCTTCTTAACATTTTTTTTCCTTGTTACAAGTTCACTGGAAAAAAAATCCATAGTGAAAGGAGAATTAACAAAATAAGTGTTACAAGATACATAACCCTGAAACTGGGAAACTGGATGCAAACTGTACCAGGATTGCAGCAATTTAACTCTTTCGACTACAGGTGTGATTTTTTTACTGAAATAGTTTTACTGAAATAGACGCCCGTTATTACCACACCCAGTGTTTCCATGCAGCTCTCATTTAAAATAATTTAAATGCTTTTTAGTTAGGCAGGGATTGTGGGATCTTGTGGGTGTGGATCAATTTCTATATAATTATGTGGGCCAAATATAGATAAGGAGGAGTCTGGAAAAGATTGGCATCACTGGGACCTGGAATGTGACCTCGGTGCATAAGGTTGATCATTCCATTAGATTGGCCAGAGTAAGTTCCTTCAAAACTTTTCCCATTCATTACCAGAATTATCCTTACAACAGCCAATTTTTATAAGCAATTGGAATATTTAAATCAAAGCTGCATGACTTTGAGAGTTTTAGAAGGCTAAGTAACATCCAACCACTAAGTCCTCATTCAGAACCTTTCAAAATTTATTTCTTCAGTACTTTACACAGGCTTTTATGAGAGAATACTAACTACTACAATTCATACGAAACAGAAGAAATGAACATAGTAACACAGGCTGTGACTTACTGTCATTTTATGGAAAACATATTTATTCTTATGAAATTAATTTGGAGGCTCCACTCAAAGTAATAGCAATTGTATCTGTGAACGTTTCCTCCTGGTGGTCGGGGAAGTGATCATGGGTGACTGGGTGGAGGTCACATGTGTTAGTTCCCCTCACTAGCTTTGAGACTCAAAAAGTAAAAATGAAATTGAAGTACTCTTTAAACTCCTTTGTGAAGCTGTCCAGAGAGGAAGCAGTGGTTAGTATGAAGTGTTTTTTTTTCTCTTTCTAGAAGTAATTTACCCTAGAGAAATGTTTGGATTGTGTTTCTGGAGGATTCAATATTTAAAAAAAAAACCCCACAGTATCACAAAGAGAATCCTTGCACACAGCTGCTCCATCTAGCCTAGCTGTTAAGTGGAATATCTAGCTATTAATTTGTCTCTCCACCAAATCAATTGACTTAACTGTATATTCAAACGGAATATAAATTAACAACATTGCCTTGACCCACTGTGGATATCCAGTTCAGTCTTTGCAATGAAAATGAAATTGCCCTGCAATCACTGTTTAAGATAGAAATGACAATAGCAGAATCCAGAATAATCTTATGGATTCTGTGCAAGTAACAATTTCCCTTTCTTGTGTTTGAATTTCCTTTGAAGGCTTTCATCTCTATCACAAGTTGCCCTCAATAGTGCCTGAAAGCTGTCTCCTTATTCTGGTCGGATTGCTTCTTGGTGGGATTATTTTCGGAGCAGAGGAGAAGTCCCCACCTGTAATGAACAGTGATGTATTTTTCTTGTATCTGTTACCACCTATTGTACTCGACGCTGGATATTTTATGCCAACTCGTCTGTTCTTTGAGAACTTTGGTACCATATTCTGGTATGCTGTGGTGGGCACACTCTGGAATGCCATCGGCATTGGAATTTCCCTGTATGGAATTTGCCAGATCAGTGCATTTGGTTTGACTGATATCACTTTGCTGCAGAATTTGCTCTTTGGCAGCCTCATTTCAGCTGTGGATCCTGTGGCGGTGCTAGCTGTCTTTGAAAATATCCATGTCAATGAGCAGCTTTATATCCTGGTGTTTGGAGAGTCTTTGCTGAATGATGCTATAACTGTGGTAAGTTACTTGATAAAAGATTGATTGATAAAACTGATATATGATTGTTTACATGCCACTCCATTGTATCTCTTTGGTTATTACAGTTTGCTACTAGATGGAAGTCAAGGAGTGCTAGTTTGTCTATCTAATTCTTTAAACATTAGATATAGAAACCACAGTAGTCTTACTACGTGAGAGTAATGGTAGCATATTTGCTGTAGGGATTTTACTACTGATCACTCTAGCTTCTGTATCTTTGTAATTCTATTACTTCTGTAATCTGAAACTGTAGGTTTTCCTCACCTGCAGAAATGTTGTTGGACAGGAAGGGGAAGGGACCAGTGTGGGGTGTCGCAGTGTGTTAATGGGGGAATGGCAAATCATGGAGATGGCACAGGACCTGGTTGAGGTTAACTTTTTGCATGTGCCCATCCACTTGGAACAGCCCTGAAATCACCAATACATGTATCCCAGGCTACAAGTGAGATAAGACAGTCACCTGGAGGTAGTAATTTCTAATCATTAACTAGCTGAACTGGGGTTGTCATGCTGACCTGAAGACAGCAATCCACAAATTCCATTATCCCCCCAGTGTCCCTCATTTGTACCTGATGGCACTGTCTGGGGCATTACTCCCATTTATCCATGCCTTGAAGTCTTGCTCATGCCAACCATGTCCTAGCATGCTTTCTGCTTAGTGAGACGTAGAAGTACAGTTTTTCATATGCTGGAAGTATTAGAAAGATTCATGAATTGGGTCTGCACTTTCCTGTCTCTGTCCCCGGCTTCTTATTCCAGTCCCATTCAATGCAAAATTGTCCTGTTTTCCCCTTTTCTTGGACTTTGCCTTACCTTTTTTCCTTTTTCATGGACTTTCTGTCACCTGCTTAACACATGTATATATCATAATTAGTTTTGAGCCTTGGTATTGATAAATTCTTGTGTGTGTGTGGGAATACTGTTATGTTTTCACCTACGCTGCATGCATTATTTGAATCGGTTGCTACCCAGTCAGCTGAATCACATCTCCTTTTAAAGGCTTCCCTGAAAGCCTATATTTTCTCATTAGCTTGCTGTTGGCTGCCAATGCTAAACTAGTACTTTAAGCCAGTCCTGTAAATAAATAGGTGTTCATGCTGAGTTTCAAAAGGCTTAGCAGTTCAGCCATGGCTGGGTCTGTCTCTAGTCATTTGAATGGCCACTAGTGCAATGGATGTCTATTCCAAATATTTTTTTTTTCTGTGGGAAAAGGATCTGGTTATTTAAAACTTGTTTTTCAGTGGATTTTTCCAACCAAAATCACTTTTTTTCAATAACAAAGTCAGCCACTGGGGCAGCAGTTAATACAGCATGATTTGCTAAGAAAACTCTGCATTCTGATCACTGGCATATGTGCTATTTCTCAAAGGCAAATTTCTCAAAACCACCATTTTTATAGGGGATGGCATGGCAGTTTAATGGGTAGCTTTCCTGTAGGCATCATTATGGCCTTCTTTGGAGGTTTCCTTATGGCCTGCCTCCCCAGATGCCCTAACAGAGGGAAGATAATCTGTGGAGTCTCTAGGGACAGTCCAGTAATGAGCTGGCCTTACATATATTTATGAAGGAGTGAAAAGAATGTTCAGTACCTTTGAACTTGCTTCCTATTGCTTAAAGGTAGCACTTGGACAGAGATCAAGTTGTTTCCATGTACACAGAATTGGTCTGCTAATGGTTCCTTGTTATGTTTTTGCACACCTGCAATCATGTGATTGAAAGCTAAAGTGTGACCCAGGCCATCACACATATTCCTGGGGCTGCCCTTAGAGGACCTTGCCTTCCCTGCCCATAGCAGATGCTGCCAGAGCAGCCCTTGCCAGCCTACTCAGCCCTGAGCTTGGAGGAGGTGATGTTTTGTACTCTCCCTTCCTCTGCCCCTGTTTGACAGGGAGCTGATAACACCAGCAACCAGCAGAGCTCAGAACTTTCGGCTTTCATCTTCTGGAACTCTGGGAGTCCCACCTGCCCTGGCTGAGGGGCCTGAAGTGGGATGTGGGGATTAAATAGAAAGGAGGGGAATGCAGGTTGGCCATCCATGGAAGCTGCCTAATTCCTATGGCCACTGCAATATCAAATAACCAGGGACTATGAAGATAGGCAGTGCAGAACAGAGTGGCTTTATTAAATGTGCATTTATTAAAATAGCAGTGTCATCTGTGCTTTCCTGTCCAGAGAACATGCTACCACACCTTCATTTTGTATACAAAGAGAGGTGTGTTTTTTCAGGAGTGTCAGTTCTGCTGCATTTTTCAAGTGGTCTTCCATGCCTAATAGTTTTTGCGATATGTCTGTGCATTTGAATGTTCATTTTCCCCCACTGGTGGAATTTTGGAATTTGAGTTTGGCAGAGGACAATACTTGACAACTGGATTCTTGATCAGAGTTGGTGCTTTACCAAAAAACTGAGTCCATAATGAGCAAGGTGATAATAAATGATAAGATCACAGCTGAGTGTTAGCAGCTCAAACTCCAGTTCTGGGCTTAAAATCAGAAAGAAGGAGCCAGTGTCATTATAATAATATCACTCCCATGTTAGAAAACATTACAGCAATACTTTGTACTCTGCATCTGCTGACAATATTTTTTTGGAGTACTTTAAAGTAATTTTAGAATTAAAAACTTAATGACTGTGAACTGATGAAAATAAGCAATTAGTGTTTCAGAGATACTCTGAGACAAGATTAAAAAGTGATCAGTGACTAATATTGCATGGTGTGACCTTCAGTGAGTTCAACTGAAGGCTACTGAGTAAGTGAAAATCCTGAACTTCCAAAAATCCCCCTGTTCTCACACCAATGCATTGAAAATATGACAGGAATTGGCGTTTGATGCACCTGGAAGTTTAGAGAAAGCTCACTAAAATTGAACTGCTGTAGAGTAAAAGGGAAGCAAACCTGATTTTGATCTCATTTGCAACAGGGTAAATAAAAAACAATAGGCCTGAGGTTAAAATTCACATTCCATAGTTGTAGCTGCTGCTTTAACCATGGCTGTTAAAGGAGAAAATTACTTTTCTTCTTTCAGATAATGTACAGCATTAGACTTGAGATTTATGATGATGTCTCCATGTGGACCAGCAGGGTCCATTCTATTTGCTGGTTGAATGCTTTGCTGTGAAGATGAAGTGACATTACGGAAAGGCTTGGATAGATCAAAATCTTCTGCTTTTTTACAAGAACCTTGCAGTTCTCTTATTTTAGAGACAAGCCTTGTATGTATTTATATAGTTACTTTTTAAAATATAAAAACATACTATTTAAAACTCCAATTAAGTAAAATAA
Source organism: Cinclus cinclus (assembly GCF_963662255.1). NCBI lineage: Eukaryota > Metazoa > Chordata > Aves > Passeriformes > Cinclidae > Cinclus > Cinclus cinclus. The sequence goes on from NC_085047.1 coordinate 88,611,157, forward strand.
TCATCTTCCCTAATATGTACCAACAGAGTATTCTGCCAGGTCAAATTCTGTAGGTGTCTTAGAGAAAAACACAGCTCTAGGATAGTCCCAAATTTCAACAAGTGACTCAGGAAAACTTCTTGCACACAACAAAAGTCAACAGGATTTTTCAGTCCTTGATTAACGGAGTCCTGGGAGTCTGTGGAATAAGAGGTCCTTGTACAGTGACCAGCAAGACACTCCTACAGTCAGTAGGTTTAATTCTGGTATACTTCTCTCCATGCAAATCCATAAGGTCCTCAAATCAGAACAAGTGGAGAAACTGTGGAGGCCGTGACATTGCTTTCCTCTCCTGCACACTACATAGCAACAAGGACTGGGGAAAAAAGGCTGGGAGTCTGCCTCAAAGCAGCAAGGGGTTTGTCTAGATGGAAAAGGACACTTCTCCCAAGTGGACCCATCCTGAGAGCATCATTGTTATCAAATAAATAGTTCATGATCCTGCTCTTATTGTATTTGCTGCTTTGTAATGAAAATTACTGGTGACCATTCTATGCTTGATTTAACCTTCTATTTTCATGCTTGCTCTGGTATATATTTTCTCTTTTCTGTTTCAGTTTTTTTTTCTTTCACTTAGCCCAAAGGACCCATAATAAGCCATGTCTTTGCATTAAACTTTTAGTTCTGTAAAACTTACCCAGTTTTGACTAAGAAGGGCTGAACAGCTTATGCTCTATCCTGTGAGAGAGAACAAGACTGCAAACATGAGAAATCCTTCCACAGCCACTACTCAAACACCCACTTTGTTGGCACAATGCAAGTACTGATAAAACATTGTTCTCTCAAATAGCATTCCTGATAGAGAAACCTGTTTGGTGTACTAAGAAGTCCAGAAAGAAAGCTGATATTTAACTCCTGCAAGCCGTCCAAGATTACTGGTCTTCACTGGCTTAGTCTGTGAACCCACTGTGATAGCAATAGGTGCCTGTGACCAAAATTAGTTCTGTACCAGGGGACAGTATAGCCACCCTGGTACTGCAGGGCTGGGAGCATACATGAAACACCAAGGAATGGTTAAATCTCCCAAGTGGATCTGCAGATGGGGAAATCCTTTAAAGTTTCTTTAAGAGTAACTGATTCCATTGGTTTCTGTTTTGAAGAAGCTAAAATACTGGGTATTAGACAAATGTGGACTTTAGATTGTTCTGTTTCCTGTATAAAACAAAAACTGTCTCTGTCTAAGAAAATGCAATAATCCCATTGACCTAGTTAGTTTTGGAGGATGGTTATAAATGCTTTGACAATTAATTTGGGCAAACATATGGCAACAGGTTTTTAACAAATGAAATCCAGATCTCTAGAAATACTCAATATTTTGAACAGTCTTTAAATCATTGGATTCCTAATGGTCAATAATTTTGAGAAAGAACACTGTCTTAATGAATACCATGTTTCTTTTACTCCTCAAGGAGGTCACAGTCCGTCCCCAGCTGCCTCTACATCCCCTCCTACCCCAGCAATTTAGATTACTCTGTGATCTAGTTCAGTACTCTACCTCTCAGTGTCATGTAGACCAAACAGATTTGAAAAAGCCCGATTTTTCACTGGTTATGAAACAGGGTTTTTTTTCTCCTTCTGTTTTATTTCTTTTAGTCTGAGGAAAATCTGAAATGGACATTTGTGGAGAAACTAGAAGCTCTGTAAAGAAATTATTTTGAAGAAGAATTAGATAGATTTATGGTCTTGGCCCCTAGAGCAGTATGGGTTAAGAAATCTGTCCCATTTGCAAAAATGAGGGTAATTATATTTACTTGACTTTGTGTGTTTCCCTGGTATATATGGATAACAAATAATATGCCAGACATAAACAACATGATATATAAAAAGCAAATTCAAGGTAGATAGAGAAATGCAAAGTTCAACATTTAAGCTGAGGAACATAACAACATGAAGGGAAATTAAGAATAGTTCAAAAAGATAATGTGCTTTCTTTTTCCTCATAGGTCCTGTACAATTTGTTCAAGTCTTTCTGCCAGATGCGCACAATTAAGGTTATTGACATATTCGCTGGGATTGCTAACTTCTTTATAGTGGGGATCGGTGGAGTATTGATTGGAATCCTTTTGGGATTTGTAGCAGCCTTTACCACCCGTTTCACCCATAAAATCCGAGTGATTGAGCCACTCTTTGTCTTCCTGTACAGTTACTTGTCATACATAACAGCTGAAATGTTTCATCTCTCGGGCATCATGGCGTAAGTACCCCAAACTTCAGTAATCATAGCATCCAAGTAAGAATACCAAAGGAAATTGGAGAGAGGATCAGATTTTGCAAACCTTGCCCATGTGGCATTGTTCCACAGTGCATGGCAGAGTTGCTGGCTTGAGGATTTCTGGCCTCTTCCCTCCTGCTTCCACCCCATTCTCTCAGCTTGCCACCACACCAGCTGTGTCACTAAAACTGCTCATGGCATCACATTATAAGCCATATCTTTGAAATGTTCCAAGTAAAAAATATTCACTTGTATTTTCGGTGGCTTATTTTTAACCCAGGTCACTTTGGTGACCTGTGTCCTGATGTGACCCTTCAACTAGTCATAAGGGCATGGCTAAGGAGTGGTCCACAGTGATGTAGAGGCAATGGTGGCAGGGAGGGAGTGGCAGCGGTAGCAGGGAACTTCATCAGCTGCCTTCACTATCAATGCCAATATATTGTGAAACTGTGTTTAACAGTTATGTGAGCAGCCAGTAAGTACCAATCAATGAAGGAAATGTATATATCATTAAGGCAAACTTCTGGATTGCAGGCACAATAAAGATTGAGTGAATGTAAAATTTGCAGTCCAATGGTAATATAATCCTATAGTTTAGTATCTTGATACATGTGCCTGTGTGTTGCAATGTTCTCTGTATACATCATTATGTATAAAATAATATTTTTCTTCCCACTTCCAACAGATAGAAATATTTTCATTTCTGGTATTCCACTCTGTGTCTTCAGTAAAAAAAGAGCACAGCCTCTCTCTTCACTCTGTTTATACTGTAACAAGTTCAACATTAAAAAGAGCCTTTATGACATTTGATAAAATTAAATGTTTTGCTCTGGTTCCAAGTAATATTTTTAAAGTCAACTTTCTTTAATGACTTTTTTATTGTTCTAGTGGCAAATATGAGTCATTCAGGGATGAGGAGCAGAGCTTTTTGTGTAAACTCAGATGTTACTGCTGAGTGTCACTAATACTTGATAATACCTCACCTGATTATTATCTTCTAGGCAAGTGAAGATAGGTTTAATATCATAGTCATGCCAGTATAAGGTTTTCTGGGGCTGGGAAGCAGTTTACAAGAAAACTTATGGGTGATGATTTTAGTTGTATAAAAATAGGAATAGGTCATGGAACAGCAGGGGTTGAAACTTTAATGTAAGTAAAGAGCTAAAGATTGCATGGGTTGCTTTCTCTGATATGAGCCTAAATAAAGCAACATATGCATCCACTTTGACCGAGTTCATAAATGTGCCATCATCTCTTTTCATAGCTTCTATTCATAGCGTTTGTGTGGTTTCTAGTTTCCTCCACCTCTTAAGCCAAACGTCCTTGACATCCTATGATCAAATACTTACAGGGTTTCTAAATCAAAAGCGTGTGGCTAAACTGTACATGGAAAAGATTGTGGCAGTGTTTATGAAAATACTGATTTGGACCTGCTGCATCCGGGACACAATGGAAAGGGCATGGTGGGTCTGCTGGTGGGCCAGCGGACCCACCACATGCCAGTGCCTGCCAGCAGCACACCAGTGCTTCCCACAGCAGCAAAAAACTACTCATTTTCGTTTGTGCAGTTTGTGCCCTGAATGGGCACAGAACAGAAGAGGAAACAAAAAGTATTTTTGCCCTCAAAAAGCGCAATAGCAAATAATTATCTTTAAAAAGTTAAGCATATTTTATAATAGCTGACAAAACTGTGTACAGCAGTAACATCCCGGCTGAGATGGAAGGGCTCTCTGCTGCCGTGTAGGGTCTCAGCTGCTATAAGGCATAAACCTTGTCCCCTCACCAGTGCTCCTGACAGCCTTGCAGCTCCTGCAATCTCTGCATCCCCTTGGAACAAATCTAACCTGTTCTTGTCACATTTCTTTGGCCTTTGAACTACAGAAAGTAATTTGCTCCGTGTCACAGTGCATAAACGCACACCAGTGTTGAGTTTCCTGTTGTTTTCTGCAGCAACTGACTCATGTAAGGATTGCTTGGGTCTGATTTAAAAGTCAGCTCTCCTGAGCAAATGACCTTGGAATGTCCCTTACAACCGAGATTGTTTATTTATTATTTGCTTCCATGGCCGTTTACAGTTCAGCCTATGAGGAATAATTGCCTGGTCTCCCCTTTTTAGACCACATCCACATGAGTCTGTTAAACTACTGATTCCCACTTCTTTCATAACCAGGTTTATACAGATACTCAGTGAGACCTTGTAGTTACGTGCTGTGCCATACTTTAGAGGAAGGACATGAGCAGCAACGTACAGTGTTACCAAATAAATAAGATACACAGATTGCCTCATTCCTGGGCAAGTAGGAATTCACTGGCGGAGGAAAAGAAGGGAATGAAAGGCACTTGTCCCTCTTCTGATAAGTTTGTGTACTCATTCTAAGGACAAACGATTCTTGAAATGTCCATGTATAACCCCTGTACCACGTTACTTGGCTGGAACAGTGAAGGGACTGAACCATATCCCTGTGAGCTGCAGTGAGAAAATCCTCTTCAGAAGGAGAGGAAAGAGTTCCTACAGTAACTAGAGCTGGGCATGAATGAGGGTCACAGGTTTAAAATATACAGATGTGAATCTGAACTTTATTTGCTTGTTTCCATTTCTAATTACAACACTGCATTTTGTGCTTACTAATTTCTCATAAAGGCTGTGAAGCAGCAGAACTTCTAATATAATTTTTTTTCCTTTGAAACAATGAATTAGCAGGCTGAAAGGAGCAAACATTGAAACTACTGTAAATTTAGTAGGTCAAGGAAACTTGAGGATTGAGCCCAGTGTCCTAGTTTATTGCAGTTCTGACAGAAATGTACTGTTTATACAGTGAGACTTTTATTCTTCAGAAGTACAGAATGTTGCAGGTTAATTACAATGAAGTGGTTTTCCCTTCCCCTTCTTGACCAAGGCAGCTACTCAGGTCACAGACTTGGAAGCCAGAATTAATGTATGTGGATAAGAAATGTAAAATAAAACACATCTGAGCTTTGGTTTTGATTATTGTGACAGTAAAAATTTAAGTTTGTGAAGAACTTATTATAATAATGTACATAAAATCTTACGTAAAGACATTGAGTTTATATTAAATAGTAGCATTATATCCACATACAATTTTGAAATGAAGGAGACTTGAACATTTTTTTCTAATGTAGATAAGTACTCTAAAGAGATACCTGATACAAAGTGAGCGGTGATTAGCTGTGGAATATTACTTGCCTGAAGAGTAACAAATCATATGCAGCTCTATTTATTATAGCATTGTCAAGCAACCTCAACTGCTTGGCACTAATTGAATGAATGCAAAATGTTACTGAAAATAAGTGTATTGTCCCTTTAAATTCTAGTGGTTAAGCATGGTAGGTGTTTTAAGTTACAGCTTGCAAGGATTCTGATTAATCTGGTGGCAGATTCTTATCAGACATCTATTTACAGTGTCTCCATTACCTCAGGTTCCAAAAACAAACCATGTCCAGAGCACGATTCCCTGCTCCCCATGCTGCAGGGCTTTCCTAAATTACTATAATCATGAAAACTATTTATTTTAAGAAGGTAATAAATAGTAATAAATAGCGTGTTTCACTGTGCCTTTGATGCAGACCTGGCAGCCCTAATGCTTTACAGCACTAAGCTGCTGCTTTGGGACTCTAAATGACTGTGGGCCTAGAAATGGCTGTTTTCCAGCCCACCCAATGCCTTCTTGCTCTTTTGGTTTGCTGCCCCTGCACTTGCCAGCTCCACTGAGTGTGCCACTGGCTGGAGTAGCCAGGCTGCATCAGACTTGTTACTCTTGTGCAGATAAGCAGTGTATACACAGGAGAGCTGTCACAACCATGGCATAGCCTGAGATCTTCGTAGTTGTATCAGTGCAGTGAAGAGCTGGTTTGCCACGGAGTAAGAGACTTTCGGAGGGTCAGAGTGTTACGTAGATTCGAGAAGATTTGTGCATGTTCTTTTGTGGTTGATCATCGGAACTGTGTGCCAGTTGAGTAACCTGGGAGTGTTTGACAGCTTCTGGGCTGGGAGGGTATGTCCTGACCAAGTTGCTCTTTCTTGTTAGGACAAAATCCATGTGTGTTCCAGGTCCTCTCCCACTTTATTGCTCAGGCACATAATATGGGATCTGTTGTGAGCCCCCAGTCTGGGAAACTGTAGGACCAGAACAGGGAGGAAAGCTGTGAGAAGCATCATCAGTTTGTCAGTATTGGCAAAAAATTCAGGACCTCTGTTATCCTAACCACGTGCACAAACTAGAAGTGTTACCTTACCTACTGAGTGTTTCAGGGAGAAAGCTGGCATGCTTATGAAATCCACATTATATCTTCCACAGTGGGCCCTGTGTAACCAGGATGAGCTCTGTTCCCTGGCAGCATGCTACCTGAGGACCACATAGGATCTTTCTGTTCAGGACTGTGGTGAAATCATCTGACAATGAGGAGAGGGTTGATAATTATATTAGCACTAAATATAGATGGGGGTCTGAGATAGTCTTAGTGAGACTTTCCTCCTTAGACTTGGAGTTTGCTTAGGGTTGGAGCTATTCTTTGCATATCAATGGACATTTTATTTTGTGCTGACTAGATCCTTTTCCACCAACTAGTGTAGCTGGACAGAAATTCAGAGTGAAGGCCAGGTTAGGTGCACTATTCTGCCTGTATTTGTAAGACACTATCTGCCCCATGAGACTGCATCTGCCCCCATATCACATCTTCTTCCTTGGGTTTTATTCACTCTGATGTACTTCAGGGCCTCTGGTGCTTGGGAAAGGTCAACAGAGTATGCTGTGTTTTCTCCCAGTGTCCACATGTCCTCCCAGACTTGTCCCTCACAAGTATCATTGCCCAGACACTTCAGGGATGTAGATACGGCTCCATGTAAGAGGACAAAACTTCTGGACAAAACCAACTTTAATTAATCAAAAGAAATGTTTTCAGAGTCTGGTAGTGACTAGAACCTGAGCTGCTGCTATGGACTCCGTCTTGCAAAATGCCAAGAAAGTTCACTGTATGAAGATCCTTTTGAATTTACTGCTGCTACTGGGATTCCTCCCAGAAAGAACTTTGCCTTGTGAAATTTGTTTAAAATCCCTTACTTAGAAGAAAGAATGCAAGCATGTGAGTTCATAATATCAGTGAGGTTTTTCTGAGCTCTGCCCCAGTCTGCCTCTCCATTTACATTCTGGTTGAGGGATGTTTAGTTCAGAGTGATTCAGAGATGGGCTTCTTGGTTTAGAGGCAGGACATGCTTAGCAGAAGAGTTTCTGCAGTGAAATCTCCACAAAAATCTCCCACTTGAGTGATTTCAAGAGAATTTTTCCAAGATACTAGCAAACCTGCCCTCCTCCCCCATGAGAGACAGAAGTGTAGAGATTTCAGCTTGAGAAAATATCCCCAATGTTAGCAAATAATTATATCTGAAGACTTGGTGTAACTGGAATAAATAACCATAGATGAGTTGGCTGTATTCAGAAAGACACTGCAAATACATGTCTCTTCTTTGTTTAGATTTAGTGTGCATGATTTGACTGAGAACCCATACATGGATGTGTATAATGTTTTTAACTGGGAAATCAGAGCAGATGTTGCCCTAGACAGTAGAACCAGGAACAACATCTGTTTCACAATGTATCTTGCCTTAGTTGTCCTCCCAGATAATTATTACTCAGCTCAGACTGTCCTTCCCTACACTGAGACACCACCTTGAAGTTATCCTCCAGCCAGCTCTGCTAGCTACTCTTAAACTTGTAAATGTGTGGCTGAGAGGTCCTCAGCCATCCCTGATGTACCATCAGCAATGCCATTCTTTGCTTTTCCTGAGGATTAACAAACTCTCTTTTCTAACACAGAAAATGGACTTACAGATGTCTTCACAGTAAGCCCTTTCTTTTCTCTCATGTATTAGCTGAGATGCTCATTCCATTAATTTGTGGATGCTTTAAATGTGCAGCAGCAGCAGTGTGATTTCTGGTGGTGTTTTTCTCCTGTTCAGCCCTATGTGCAGTCAGAGCAGGCCTAAACTGGTGAAGGATGACAAATTGTCTGTAGCCTTGCTGCTTACTTTGCTTGGAAAGAGGAGCTGGCTACTGTCACTGCTATTGAGGTGGGATAGATGCTAGTAGGGAAGGAGGGAGGTCCTGCCCTGCCCCAGGATATGCAGTTTCCAACCTGTCTGATTTCCCTCAGCAGCAAGAGATGCAGCAAGTTTTCCAAGGCTGTCCCTATCTCTCCTCATTTCTGCCCCTTTCAAAACAGTGTTGGAGTGACCCCTGCACAGATCATGTGCATTTAGTATGTGAAAAAACTCTTTATACACTGATGTCTTCTCAGAAAACTTCCCATTGCAGAAAAAAATATTGTGCCCAAAATTGTAGATTCACCAAGCCTTAAAATTTGAGATTGGTTATGGAATAAGTTATGCTTTGCATTTTATAAAGAAATATGGAAAATTAATAATATAATGTAGATATAAGAGAAGCTAAAAAAAATTAAAGCAAATGAAATATGGGATAATGTTTGCCTTTCAGGATTACAGCTTGTGCCATGACCATGAATAAATACGTGGAGGAAAATGTTTCTCAGAAATCGTACACAACGATAAAATACTTCATGAAGATGCTGAGCAGTGTCAGTGAGACTTTAATCTTCATCTTCATGGGTGTGTCTACAGTTGGGAAGAACCATGAGTGGAACTGGGCCTTCGTTAGCTTCACCCTCCTCTTCTGTTTAATCTGGAGGGCACTGGGTAAGCAAGCCTCAGACTATGGGTCAGTATTCTTTGCAAGTGAAATGTTTTATCTCTTGTCAAGTAGAAAATGCCAAAACTTGGACAGAGACCCATTAGTTTGTAGGCTGGTTTTTGTATTAGCAACATGCCCTATATTGCAGGGTCAGCTTCCACCTTTCCCTAAAATGGAACCTAAAAATCAGTTTTGCCCTGATCCTGCTCACCTAAAGTGAGAGGCAGTCTGCTTCATAATCACAGTACATGTATTTAAGTAAACATTTATTTACAAATAAGCAAATATTGGCAAAAAGAATTAGTAGTCATACAGAAATTTAAAAGTTTAGGGGGTGGCATTCTTGTTGTTTGTGGTGGTTTTTTGTCTTTGGTTTTTTGTTCTGTTTCTGTTGGGTTTTTTTTTTTCCTTTGTTTTTGGTTTCGTTTTCAATTTATGTTTACTAGCTTTGGGATTTTCACAGTCATTGACATAAATAGTATCAAATCAAGAAATGCTGTAATTGAAGTGTAAAGAAAAACTTCTGTAAGAAACTAATCCCTCCTGAATTTACAGTACTAGCCCTTTTACCTAGAGAGCTAAGTGCAGGGCAGGCTGGTGGGTCTTAAATCTGCTCCTCTCCTCAGCTTAATCTCTAGTGATTCAGTCCCTGCATGTGTAAAGGAGGGTCATGCTCTAATCTGCAGCCCCAGGTCCAGCTCCCAAGTCTCCTGCCAGAGCAGAAACCTGGGCTATTTTCCTATTGCACCTGCAACCCCACAATCAATACTTTATGATGAAAAGCAGCCAAACAGCCTGATTCCCACCCAGCTCTTGTCCCCTGTGCTTGCTCTCTTCACCTGCCTTTATACCTTTACTCCAATCTGCCACATCTCTGGAACCTTTTTCCAAGGTACACCAGCATGCACTGGTGTTTCTCTCTCCATCCCCAGTCCTGCATCCTTCCTGTCTGTATGAGTAAAATTAAGTGAACTGGAGTTTGCAGGGTTCAAAGGACAGATTGGTGGAGGGGACAAATCAGTTTTCAAAATAACCTCAAAAATCTGTGAAAAGCAATTAGAAGTCTGGGTCTATACTGACACAGAGAATTATTGCTGTTCCAGAGGAGTAGTCTAGCAGTCTTGTGGAGATTTATTAGGTGCTTCAGGTCCTAAGTTCAGCTGACCCAAGGCTTTTAGCTCACTAAATATGTTCAAAATGATGTTCCTAAGGATTTTTAATTTAATATTATGGTATTTCAAGCTGCTGCGTAATGTTTCATTTCTTCAGTAATATAGCTTGAAGAAGGAAATAAAAGGTAAGAAGGAAATAGAAGTGTTTTAAAACAAATATTAACATCGTGGGCTAGTTCTGTGTAATTTAAGTTCCCTTTTTCCCCTCCTCTCTGTATTTCTGTTTTTCCCCCTCAGGTGTTTTTGTTTTGACTCAGATCATTAATGTATTCCGGACAATACCTCTCACTTTCAAGGACCAATTTATTATCGCCTATGGAGGTCTCCGAGGAGCAATTTGTTTTTCACTTGTATTTCTGCTTCCTCCTGCTGTGTTTCCCAGGAAGAAATTGTTCATCACTGCTGTTATCGTGGTGATATTCTTTACTGTTTTCATTCAGGTAGTACCCTTCTTCTCCTGGATTTCTTCTTTCTCAGACAGGTTGTAAATAAGCCATGGTTAGAAAAACAGATTTTTCTAACTTACTGTAAGGAGCATACTTGAAGGTACTCTCCATAGTCATAGTATAAAAAAATGCTATGCATACCACAAAAAGGTAGCATAAGTATGCCAGATATTAAGTACTTATGCTTACATATAAGTAGTATTAAGTATTTAAGACTAGTGAGGTTGGAGTAGTGACAAAAGATAATCTGGGTACAGCTTCAGCACTAATTCCTTTTTTTGTAATGTTTAAATTTGTGCGTTTACTCAGGAGTTCAGTGTTGGATATAGTGCACAGTGAGCTAAAGACACTGAGGGCACAGACAGGTCTGGGTGATAGGAAGTGATGCTGCAAACCAGCTGGACATCCCTCAAAAAAGCACCAGGTGTGTGGAAGGACACAAAGAACTTGTCTCCAGTGACCACCTGGCCATAGAGACTGAAACCTGCAAAATGCAGAGGAGGCCAAGCCCATCAAATAAATATATCAGACTACTCATTATCCAGAACAGTGAGGGAGATGTGAGTGGCTAATAATGAAATTTCAGAGCTGTGGAAAAACATATAAATATAGAATTTTGTTACTCTGCCTTTTAGATGGAAAAAGGTGCTTTGGGAAGCAAGTATCTGTGTTCATGCTTGGGAAGAGGGGCAAGGTGGAAGTCAGTTGATTTTAGCTGTGAAAACTAATTTAATAATTTAAAATATGGAGATAAATGGAATGTGCTATGAGATGCAATTTGATTTATCAGAGCAAAAATTGGCATCATTCTTTCATAAGGCAATTTATTTTCTACAGTAATCTAATTTAACTGGAATATTGTAAAATCTTTGGGGAGGGGGTGGCAGAGGAGATTGTTAGTGTTGCTACTGATTAAACTGAGGTTTAGATTGATATTAGGATGACCGTAAAATGAATGAGGAAGGAGGTGAAAGTTTCTCCTTTAAATGGAAATAGAAGCAAATTGTCCTTTGGGTCAGAAAGGATCTCTGGGGGTCTCTAGTCCAACCCTGTGCTCAAAGGAAGGCCACCTCAGATCATGTTACTCAGGACCATATCAAGCTGAGTTCTGAATCTATTGATGGATGGAGATATCCCAGCCTCTCTGGGCACTTGCTCAGGTGTTCAACCACCCTGGCCAGATAATAGGCTGATGAGATATTACTAAAGGAATTCCTCAGGGATAAGTTAATACTCTTGTTAATTGACCATGGCCCATAAATGTAGGAGTTTTTGATGCTTATGTTTCTTGATGACAGATTTTGAAAAGTGTACTCAGGGTGACAGTGACACGATAAAGTATCCTGTAGAAAGAACTGAGGGTCAATACGAAAGGAACAGAATTAAATTGAACGGTAACGTGTGCAAACGTGTTCTAGTAAGGATTTTTGTACTAGGAATTTCTCTTGTGAAATGGGAACCTTTGATTTGGAAAAATATAGAGAGGGAAAAAGATGGAGGGGGACTAATTGGTAATGGGGTAGATTTTAAATGAACAATGCAGTGCAGTGGGGACAGAAGAAAGGCAAACCTGATCTTAGGACGCACTGAGACAGGTATTTCCATTAGAGCATAGTGGCACGTTCTGGAGTGATCAGGGACTGGTAAGCTTGTCATGTGAAAGGAGACCAGGATGCCTTGGCCTTAGCAAGATGAAGGAGAAAAGAAGAGATAATTACTGTTTATATGAGGGAGTGAACACTGTTTAAACTAAAAAGACAAATGTTGGCACAAGAACAAAGTGGTACACAGTGACCATGATGCAATTAAGAAGCAGCTTTCTAATTATTAGAACAATAAGGTTCAAGATGAGTGTTCCATTATGAGCAATGGGGCAAAGAAACCTAACTACTTTTGAGATAAAGCTTGATTCATTTATGAAAAAAAATATGACCTGGGTGTCTGGGATAGTAGGGACTGATCTCAACACCACAGGAGATTCATTCCTCTCCCCTGCACCAGTGTACATGTAAACAAATTATCTTAATTATTCCACAAATAATGGTTGAAAACCATTATATCATTAAGAGATAGCCAAAACTTTTTGTTCTTTCTCTGAGAATGGTCGGGCAAGGATATATATTTACAAAAAACCTTAGTTTCATGATCTTAGATGTCAATAATAGTACTGTTTGCATATCTGTGAATACCTGTTTTGGAAGTAATCACTAAAAAATAGGACTTTACGTGTTTGTTTTGAAATTACAGGGAATCAGTTTACTAATTCATGTTTTTCTAACATATAACAAAACTAAAAAAAAAAAGTGTAAAATTACTATGGATAGGATAGGTGATGTATTCCTGAGAGGTTCTGTTAGGCTGACCCTCTTGGACCTCTCAGTTCTAGGGTGCCCCCTTCTTCCTCCTTTTGCATTAATGGAGTCTGAGCTGACAAGGACTTCATAGCTAAGTGCAAAACCTGCCAATCAGAAGAATTAATACACTTTTATGATTATTGTGTTTTTTTCTTCACAGGGAATAACAATTCGCCCACTAGTGGAGTTTCTTGATGTCAAAAGGTCAAATAAAAAGCAACCTGCTGTCAGTGAAGAGATTTATAACAGGGTATGTTTCAGCCTCAGTATCATAGGCGAAACCTTGTGCAGATGAAATTCCTGGTCACGTCCAAACAGACAAACATTCAGCATCAGTATTATGGAGAGGTTGTACTAGATTTCTTTTTGGTAGCTGTAATAAGCACAATAATTGCAAAGCTTATATTTAACTTTTAGCAATTACTGAAATTATTGTTACGTATCACTATTTTGGAATCTCTCGCTTTCTTAATTGTTCAGATCTAGAAGTAAATTAACTTTCTGTAGTTTATTTCACACATGAGATACATGTTATTTTATAATTTGGCTACATCAGGAAACCTTTGGCCTTATCTAATTACATTATACTGCATTTGGTTTCATCTAATTAAACAAATGCAAACTTCTCTTAAACTTACTTAACTCTTACATCATCAGCCTTTTTATGGACATATGTTTGGTACATGTGTGTCTCCAATTGTTGCAGAGTATTAGCCATGCATCTTCTTGAACGTATTTCTCCTTGCAGCATACCTGAGGCAAGTGGTTTGAGATTTCAGAAGTGAGGAATAGTAAGGGCCATATTTGGGAAAGAAGCCAATCTAAAGGTCTGTCCTGTTAGATCTTATCCTTTGGACCTGTCTACCAGGGTTTTTCTCTGAGACTGAGAGACCCCTACAATGGTTCCTGAATTAAAAGCAAACATGCTGCCTCTGGGATCAAGTGAGACCTTAGCTGAACCAGTTCAGTTTTTCATAATTGGTAATAGACTCGGGAAGAGTGTGTTTCTAATATTAGGTGGACAGAATGCTTTAGGATGATACAAATTCCTTAAATAGGAGCTCAGGATCTAATGCTGGCTCTCAGTTGTGTCTGTGCATCTTGAGAGGCTGGTGCTGATGTAGGAAGCTTCTGTCCACTGAGATTTTCTTCTCCACAAAGTCATACTTGCCTCACTGTCAGGCCTGGGGAAGTTCCAGGCATAGCAGCAAGAGGTTAGGGAATTTCAAATAAGTGAAAATACGGGAAAAACCTTTAGTTTCAGGCAGGAGCTGAGCAAGATTGACATTGAGGAAATTAGCAACTAGCTTCTGTCCTTTTTTGGCTGTGAGCTAAAGAAGATTCAGGGTGAAAGAAACAGATTCTGGTTTTGAGCTTGCTTTGGACTGCTTTTCTTAAAACTGAAGTATTGTCCTGAGCTGTGACTAGATGTTCCTGTTTTAAAGTAAGTTGGAAACTAATAAGGTCTAAGGACAAGCTGAGTGATATCTATAAGTTTATGTAATTAACCAAAGTTTTCCTTCAGTTCTTTGACCACGTGAAGACTGGAATTGAAGATGTATGCGGACACTGGGGTCACAACTTTTGGAGAGATAAGTAAGAGCTGCTTTTGAAACTCCTTGTTATACAGGAGAGGTTGAAATGGCTCTGCAGCAACAAACAAAGGCTGTTGAGCATCATATTTCATTTCCAGCATTCATTCTTGAAAGTGTATGGTTGTTTTTAGAACATGTGGGTTTTGAAGGAAAAGTAGATAAACAATGATTTTTACAAAACCACAAGCAAGTAGAACAGAATCTCCAGCTGGGAAGAAAGGCAGCCCTCTGATCCCAGGGTGAGGGATGGCACCTTCTGAGGGTGCATGTTTCTGAGTGTTGCAGAGCATTTCCTGTATGTCTGCCGAGCCTTTCATCCCAGCCAGCTGTCTTCCTGAAAACTGTATTTCTTAAGGCAGTTAAGTGATGGGTTAGTTTCCTATTTGGTGGTAAACATACAGAAGCTATTTGATTTTCTCTAGAAAGATCAAGGCAGCAGCTGGCATGAGATACATGAGAGATCCTAATGGCAGGTAGCTCCACAGCTCTTAATGGTATTACTTAAGACTTAGTATCAGTTGGGAAGATTACTCCTGGCAATACCTGAATAATTAATATTTTTACTTTATCTGCTGAATCATCATCATCATCATCATCAGGTTGGATCTAATTCCTTTTACACCCAAATTCTTTAGACCCAAAGCATAGGTACTGCTCACCACCCTCTAGTCTCTGCTCCAAGAAGAGTTTAAGTGTTTTATATCAGAAGAGAATAATAGCACCAGCAGGAATGGCTGAGGAGAGCCTTCTCCAAATGACTTGGGGACAACACAGTGAGGGTACTTTCCTCAGATGGGTGATATGGGTACAACTTTTCCCTACTCAGCCTGGTTCTCCTCTAATCTACGTGGGATCTTTAATGAAAATACTGCAGAGCAACAGAGAGTCCCACGTCTTCCTGACCTTCACACCCAAATTCAAGAATAACTTCAAAATGTCTGGAGGGCAAAATATTTTCTGACAAACAAAATCAATACCAGCTGCAATCAATATTTTTTCACTAAGCATCCAAGAGGGTGCAGTTTCTTTGGAGAAAGGAAGAGCTTCTAAAGTTTTATAAAAGCAGGCTAAAATTTCAAAGAAAAAGCAGTTGATGCAAATTTTGGCCTTTTATTTGTTATTACAGTAAATATTTAATGTTCTCTTTGTCTTGATGAAAACAGAGAATTAAAAATAATATTTTCTAATAACACAGAATAGAATAGAATAGCTAAAACTTTAAAGTTGCTTCTAGGGAGACTGCCTGTTAACATGTTAACCAAACCACAGATTAAGACTATCTGAAGTAAAGTTGAAATTGACCCTTTCTTAGGTTACTCAGCATTAGGTCGTTAACATGAACAGGCACATTCCCAGACAATAAAGTCCTTTAAAATTTCATTAACTGCAGTATATTGGCTTTCCTTAACTATGCACAGTAAAAATTAACTGGTTGGGCTGGTTTGCCTCATGTACAGGTTTAAAAAGTTTGACAATAAATACCTGCGAAGACTTCTAATCCGTGAGAACCAGCCCAAATCCAGCATTGTTTCTTTATACAAGAAGCTAGAAATCAAGCATGCCATTGAGATGGCAGAGAGTGGAATGATAAGCAAGGTCCCATCATCAGTGTCTCTCAGGTAAGCAGACAATGCCAGCATGGCCAAGCATCTCCTCTGCGTCACATAATTTATTTCAAAGCCCAGGCTGGAGGCAAGATAATCATTTTGGCTTAGGATATTTTGGGTCCTGATGTCACCAGAACAGTAAGAGGATGTGAAACAAGAGCTTTTTGCCTGTAGCTTCATGTGAAGTGCTGTGTTCTTCCGGGGTATGTAGTTTTACTGGGGCAGCTGCCCACTGGAACATTGATCTGCTCTGTAGAGCGCAGGTGGACTTGAACATGTGCCTGCCTCCCTGCTGAGAATAGCTACAAGGGAAGCCTGAGGGGCATTTTAAATAGTACCTAAATACAATGGACAAACTATTGTCATTTTTATCACATTTTGTTTCTTACCACCGATTCAAATGCAATCAAGATTTCATTTCTACATGTTATATTTTCATCTACTACTTGGTTGTTTTGAAATGTTGTTTCCACCTCTAATGAAGGAAATAATTCAAATGTCATTCCTGACCCTAAAAATAAAAATAATTTTTCTCTCTCCCACCCTCTCTCTCTCTCTCCGTCTCCCTTATATTTTCCTTTTTTTTCCGTTCTGCCACAGTGACTATCATGAAGGAAAGATAAAGCCCCTTTCTCCCACTGAAATGGAAAACATGAGAGAAATATTAACAAAGAATCTCTACCAAATACGACATCGAGTAAGGATGAACTTTTGCCTACTTAAACATCCCACTGCTCCTGTAATATACTGATTATCTTCCTAGCACATCTTTGAGCTAGTACATCTGCTCTATCATATAATAACAAGTAATGCTCTTATTTACCTCTGTTGCCTTGAGTCCATATCCTGTCGTATGTACAGTACCATATTCACATTCCTTTGTGTAAATACTTACTTGATCTTATACTATTGGTAAAGCTTAATGTTTTTGTCTTACAACCTCTGATGTACCTACAGTATTAAAGTAGGATCATAGGCGCCAGTTCAACCCAACATTGTCTGCTTGTATCAGTATATTGGTCACTTTATGATATGGGATTAGATTTCCTATTTGCCTCCATTTGTAAAGTTGTTTGTTTAAAGAACAAAGATGACAAACTGGAAAAACAGTGAAATAAAAGCAAAAGGACATTTCACATTTGTCCTCCTGTGGCTAAGTAGTTTGAATGCCTGAGCCCTTGGAAAACATTCAAAAATTGAGCAAGCTTCAGCTTGCTGGAGGTAAAAATTACTTCCCTCTAGGGGACTCATCACTTTCAAATATGTGTCCTCTACTGACATACTGACCAAGCTACTACAGTGTGGGGGTAAACACGGTATTAAGCCAGCTTCTTCCATTTTGTCTTTCATTATAAATGTCAGCAGGTTAAAAAAAAATGAACCAAAAGCAATAGGAAAAAAAAAACCAAAACAAAACAGGTGGTTGTGAAGCAAATGAAAAAAACCTTTCTAGGCATAATTATTGTTCTTGCTCTTAATCATCTGCAATACGGTCTTGTTCACAAGGATTTATGATGCTTATTAAAGCAAAAAAAGCCTGGTTTTCCCTGTTCATATAGTCCAACACATTTGACATCATACTTTACAAGCTGTGATCACTGCTTTTCTATTTTAGACAATGTCCTACAACCGACACAGCCTGGCTGCAGATGCAGGTGAAAAGCAGGCCAAAGAAATTCTGATCCGTCGCAGGCACAGCCTTAGGGAGAGCCTGAGGAAAACAAACAGCCTGTCAAGGGAAAGACCGGTACTTGCATTTTCTGGTGTTTTTTGTTTTGCTTGATTTTTTTTAATTTTAATTTTTGTTGAAAGCAGCTCTTTATAGCTAAATTTCATGCAGAAAAAACAATCTTCTAACATGCAGGAAAAAATCCTGAGTTTGGAAGACAACTGCATGTGTAATATCACACTTACACCTTGAGTTGCACACATGAGCCCCTTAATTTGTGTTGACACCTTTAGCAAAGCTTCGGTCTTGTAGAATGTGATAGGAGTGTGATCTGTGCCATACTTTTACCTCATGTGGTGGGAGTGGGATCTGCTGCCATAATTTTACCTCAGAAAAGCTGGACAGAATGTACTCAATGTAGGTATGATCAGTATTCTCTATCAGTATTTTGATGAAATGTGGATTATTAAAGGTTAAAAATGACTTTGAGATAGAAAAGCTACTTAAAATAAGCTCCAAAATATAGGAGAGGACTTTTTACCACATCAGTCAGAGCAAGCTCTTCCCTTAAAAAATATTGTATGCTCCTTATTATTCATAAAATATAGTCAGGCCTTCAGATTTTGGCACTGGTTAGGAAAACTCCTTCCACTTACAAGGATTGCTGTGGCATGATAATATCTGGCTCTCTGAGGCAATCCTGCAATTTGTAACCTTCCAATCATATTGGAATGGAGCACACTAATTAGCCAGGGAAACTGATCCTTTGGGTCATATCAGGAAATGACATAGGACAAGGTCATATCAAGGAAATTAGCCCTCCTGTGAATATGTATTTTCATGTTACAGGAATACTTAGTGACTGTTGTCTTCATTGATACAGTTGTCCTTCAGCAGTTGAGACTGGAATAATGTCTCCAAAAGGGCTGTGCCTCATAGGTGATCATTACCAGAGCTACTGTGGTGTTAATTATGACAATAAGACTGTTCCTGAATGATTTTTTATCCTCTCAAGCACAGTTACATATGTTATCTTTTTCATACTATTAAATTATTTACTGTGTGGAATAGTGAGGAGACTCAGCAGGACTTTTGGGGCAGGGAGAGAAAAAGCATGTCTGATAACTTTTTAAAATACACCAGCTATCATTTTAAGAGTAATTATCCTTGGATAAATCCTCCACAGAGGAAGAGGAGAAAGAGGAAAAGAATAAAAATCCAAAGAGGAAAAGTCTCTAAGGGAAAATAAATTTCCTTTCAGGTTCCCTTTGTGTCTGTCAAAAGTAATTGTATGACCAGAGTAAAGCTGGTAGACTGTAAAGATTTTAAAATCTTTGTAGCAAATGTAAGAAAGGATGTCCTTGAGAAACTTTTGAATAAAAAAAAAAAAAAAGATAGCAACTTGTCCTGGGAAGTACCTCTCATGTTCCAGGAAGTATGAAGTATGGTTCCCAGAGCCTTTAAATCTTAGTCTGGGGAAAACAAGGATTTTATGCCCTGAACTGGTAAATGATCATGCTGGTGCCTAACTTCCTCATCAACTTCAGTGTAACTAGTCAACTGTATAAAGTCATTTATATGTATAAAGTGCTTGCAGGATCAGAATACAAATTAGTTCTTGAGCTCAAGCTTCAGTCTCACCCAAACTTTTGCAGCTGACTAATTAAAAGTTTCAAACAAGTTTTAAACATTGAGCTGCATGAAATGCCATGCTTGCAGCATTTGCCTTCCTTAGGAAAACCTGGGCAGGCAAGGTTGAGGTTAGAGACCATACATTTATTAACTCCCATCTTAGAAGGCATATCACTAGGCTTTCATTTGATTAAACTGCTTGAGATTATTCAGTCATTACCTTTCTTAGCACAGACTTCAGCCAGCAATCAGCACTGAGTGTGTAGTAAAAGATCACATATTAGCTAATCTGAAACTACTCTCCAGCCCTTTAGCTACATAAACCTGTTCAAGCCTCAGTCGTGTACCTTAACATGCATTATGCAGGTTCACTAGGCTGCAGTGGCTTAAAATGTTTTGGTTTTCTTTGCATGCAGGCTGCAGCAAATACAAAAAGATTTCTTTCACTTCCTAAAAACACTAAACTCCCAGAGAAACTTCGAGTGAGAAATAAAACATCTTCCAGAGGTAATAAAATTTTTCTGCTTTTCTCTTACTGTGCTGCATTTTGCTTACATAGGAGAAAGGTTTTTCCAAGGATGATGTAGAACCATCTAAATCAGTGAATTACAGCATTTATAGCAGCGTGTCCTAAAGCAGAAATGTTAGTGTTGAGAAATGCCCTGGACAGCAGGGTTTTGTGGGGATTTCTCACTTCATATTCTATACTGGCATAGTCCTCCCAGCACATCTCATGTTAGCAAGCAGCAGCCTGCTGCACTTTTGCACCAGGAACACTGCTGTGGCTCATTCTCCTTATCTTTATTCCATAATCCAGATATCCCTCCTGGATTATGAGCCTATTTGGTTCTTTTCTTCTCTGGGGTCAGGGTAGAGGACACTGCTCTGAGAACCAAACCAGAGAGGGTAATGAGATCTAGTAGTTTATTGTTCTCATGAAGAACTCAAAATGGTGTACAACCAAATTGTTGTTTTTTTTTAATCCACTGCCTAAACTCGCAAATGTTTTGTATTGTAGTTCTTGAGTTCTAACAAAAAAAAAAAAAGTGTTGAAGCACAAATATTTTATGTGAAAACTTTGCCCAATTCTATATATTAGTTTTGATTGTTAATGGTTTCCTTACCATGCTTATATCATACTTGGAAGCATTTTCTTTCATGACAAATTGTCATCAAGGTCTCTTGCTGGGAAGACAAAATCTCTGCAGAGTGGCAAAAATGTCTTGATCTCCACCCCAATTAGTTTTCCACCATTCCCAATTAATTTAATAATAGACTGTTTTTGTCTGTTAATAATGAAATCTTTGTCTTCTGAGTGTAGGATGCCTTTCATTCCGTAGTTAATCTGCAGAGGTCACCTACTGTCACCTAGAATTAAAGAGAAAATATGCCTCCAGATTATTCAATTGTCAAAAAATATATTATTTGACATATTTAGAAGGGAAAAAGCCTGAAAACACAGTCTGATGAAGACCTTCCTTGATATATAATTATCTGGGTGAATGGACAATTACATGGTGATATATTTTGTTGACCCCTTCCTCACCTTTTTAAAAAGAAATAACATGAAGGCTACTAATCTAAGTTGTTCTTATGACAGTTGCACTATACACAGTTGTTTACTTTGCTGTATTTAAAACATCATATCTGATTTAAGTCTAAGAACAAATCTGAGGCATTCATAAACTATTGTTAAAATTATTATCAAATGACTGAAGTGTGCAAGTTTTGATGAAAATGTTAATTCTTTTTAAAGAAGACTGGTGGGGAAAAAATATATGCACATGTGCACATCCAGACAATCTCCAGCTTGCTTTACCTGGCAATGACCATTTAAAGGCATTCCTTAAACAATTATGCCAGTTTTCCCTACAGCATATTCTACACTTCTGTGAGAGGGAAGAAGAGTCTGCAGCACTTGCAACCTATAACATTTGCCCTGTTGATTCTGTTTCATGTCTTACATTCAGCCTTATTAAAGATGGGAGATTTCCACCCATCTGTACATTCATCTTGGAAAATCCTTTGCCTAGTAGAGTCTTGATGCACCTTTTCCAAAGTCAAATTTCTAGAGCCCCAGTACGTGTTGTGCTCTGGAAATGCCTCTCAGTTTAGATTTCATGAGATGTGAGGCTGAGAAATCTACTTTTGGTATCCTGCTTGGATGTAAGCTGGGACTAGACTGTAAGGTCAGAGAGAAGCAGGGTTTTTTTTTGTCCAGAGAACAGGAAATTTCCCAGAACTGGGTAAATGTTACTTCAATCAAGGGAGCACTTGGTAAGCAAGGAGCAGCCGAATGAGTCCTTTCTAAAAAAATCACACTTTTGAGGGTAGGGACATTTTAAAGTCAAATCTATCCCCTATTTTGGCAGAGTTAAGAGGCTGTTGCTGCATCTAATCAGAAAGCACTGAATATAGAAAAATATGGGGAAACTTTATTCTGTGGCTGCAAGGGCTCAGTGTGCTGTTACTCAAATATTCCTGAAACAGTTTTATTCTACACCTAAAACTATACTTTTGTTTTCAATTGACAGTGGGTGACAGCAGTGACTCTGAGTTGGATGCTGCTACCACAGTGCTCAATCTAAGACCGAGAGCAGGGAAAATCTTGAGAGACCAGAGACTGAGACAACAGAGACCACTACCTGAGTTTAGGGTGGAGTGGAAGAATGAAGTTGACGGGAGCCAGGATGGGCGAGGAGAACAGCAGGACCCAAGCACCGTGCCTCAGCCATCCATTGGGTTCAGGCAGCCACTGCTGACGAGACCAAGATTTGGCACTCTGAGCAGGGAAGATCTGACTGCAGACCATGGGTCAGCAAGACCCATGCCACCACCACGGTTAGTTAGGCAGGCATCGCAAGGGGACAGGCAGAGAAATAAGCCTGAGAACCAGCTGTATTAAACACAGCCAAAGGAGAACTATTGGTAATAAACCATGGACATACTGAATTAGGACTCTAAACTATCTGATCAGACCATGGGATCCATTAAAATAACAAAACAAGCCTCAGTCTGGGTCTAACCACTTCCATTTGAGTTAAGTCGACTCCATTAACTAAGTGAAAGGAATACTGGAGCAATTGCAAAGTTAAAGACATAAAAAAATGTATTTCTTTTATAAATAACTTATGGCAATGCTTTAATTTAATTACATTATTTACACTGTTAAAATAGTATGGAAATGTGCCTTATAACATCATTTCTCACAGAACCAAGTCACAAAGGTTCAATACCCAGTTTTCTATTGAAATCCTTGCTGAAAGTCCAGTGATGAATGGATTCTTAAAAAATACCCCCAAAATTATGTGTAGTTTCAGATTTTATTTATAATCAATAACACTTGTTTTAACCAGAGCTTCAACATGAATAACACTGAAAATTGCACAATGCACCTATCATATAGACTTCTAAAGAAGAATAAATATATTCCTGAAGCCTAGTTTGTTCGAAGACCTCTGATGCAGAAAAAGAGGAAGAAGAAACAAGCTTTAGGGGCAGAATTGCAAATACAGCTTATAAAAAGGACTTGTAACAAAGACCTGAATAGCTTGAATTTTTACTTTCTGAATTTTTGGCAATATGTTACCTTTGAAAGGTACTAAGGATCACCAAAGAAAAACTGAATTACCTTGGCTTTCACTTATGTCAGCAAGAACTGAGAGCACTTATTAGGACACCAGAAGGCCTAAAACCAGAAAACTTCAAGTGGATAAATAACGTTGTGAATCAAAATTGCTTTTTTGCACCTTAGGCACTTGGTTGCAATGTAATACAAACACAGCAGTAGAATAGTTGCAGAGTACTGCACGTAGACAAAGCGAGCAGTCTCCTGTTTGAGTCAGGGACCACTGATACTCAAGAATGCTCATTCAACTCATGCTTGTGACCCTGGTTAATTTGTTTTACTTTTTGTTTCCTCATCTGTAAAAGGGGAAAGATAATCTTTTCTTTGTCTGAGCTATGCACTCCAAGGAACAAAAATGTTCCATCTAATTTGTTTTTACAGAAAAGTAGCACAGTGGGGCCCTGGAATCAGCTGAAGTCGCTGTGCACCTTAATAACATGGACTTCTTGATCCATGGCTACCATTTGAGGGCATATGGGAAGGGAGGGTGCATTTAAATAAATGATACTTAACTGTAGCTCTCAGGAATTTGCACTTTCTGTCTCATGTAATCAAAGTACTGAGCTTGCTTTAGCACAGATACACATTTCAGTACAATGCAGAAATAATTTTTTTTCTACTTGTTACAAAATTGATAACTTTCATTGAAGAATGTACACTGTGAAATCATAAATTTTCTCTTTCATTAGCACATTTCTAAATCTCTGGGCAATAAGATTATTTTTTTTAATTTAAGTTTGTTTTGAAAGAACTATTAAAAATCAGAGTTTCCTTTTAAAACCACAAAGTAGATTTCTTTCAAATGTTCATGGGTGGGGGTTGATAAACGGGGTTGTAAGACTTTCCTTCTTCTAAAAGCATTTACAAAATATTTATTTCATGTATGAATTTGAACTATCAAGCCTTCCTAAACTCTTTCCTTAGCACAGGTCCTTTAATCTTTTTCCTCTGTTCCAGCTATGAAAAATTCTGCTGTGTGTCAAATTCAAAGTCTAAGAGGAATGACTGTGTGAACCCTATAAACCTCAGTCAAATGTTCATGGCTAATCTCAACAAATGATTACTGTGGAAATCAATACTTAGCTGTCCTCTAATGATCATCTCTTGTTTGGAAATAAAATTGGGTTCAAACAAAGCCAGCAAGTTTTAAAAAGAAATTTAAAGTTGCCTTTCAACAGGAAAATCTGTAAAATTGTCAGGGAATGCTATGTCACTGCATTATTTGGATCATGTTTTAATAAGAAAAAAGCCTCAAGTTTTGATTTCAGTTTTGAGACAACATCCTCCTTACAGATCAGACTGTTTAGATTAGCTGTTTTATATTAGGCCGATCTGAAATCTGACCAAATAAATAAATGTGAAATGTTGCACATCAACATTTAGTTTACTCTCCGTGGAGTTTTCTTCTTTGTGTGCTGGTAATGACCTAGCACTTGGCTTCTATCTGGGGAGAGCTGCTTTTCAAACAGTTGTTTTTTTATGGCACAATTTTAAATAATGAATGCAGGTTTCAGGAACTTTACTGCTGTGCTGGTTGCCCATTAATGCAGGGCATGCTCACATTATTTGTGCTTAAAGTGGTGCCCCATAGTACAAGCACATCAAAGTAAAGGTCATTTTTATAAATATGGTGCTAAGCTCTTGGTGCTCCAAAACATCATAGCATGTTTTTACCTTTCCAAAGCACTTAGAAAATCCACAGAATACGAGCATCAAGGCACATCTCCAGCATGGTCACATTATGAAGCAGAATTGCAAATCTCCTGGGACTCTGTGTCCTTGTGAGTACCCTCTACTTTCTTCATTTCTGCTCTTCCCACCAGTTTCAGGGACTCTTTTCCACTATTGTTGAATCCGACCCTTGCCATGTCTGGGAACTGATTTCCAGATGCTCTCCTTTTCAGTAGCAATGACAGCAGCAGGTGACACAGGCATTGATCCAGTAAGCCCTTATCATTCAGCTCATGCTCTGGTTTGGGTCAGAGGTTTATAAATTTTTTTGTGTTATTTTTTTTTGTTTGTTTGCATTTCTTTTTTTGTTTTTTTTTTTTGTTTTTTTTTTTTTTTTCCTTTCCTGCAAAGGAAAAACACATGAGCATTTTTTTGAGCCTGCAGAGGAGACACATCTTTCATGTCATATCAGTTTGTCTGCTGGAGAATGAAATGCCCAATAAATCTGTCCTCGAGCACCATCTGATGGGGAAAGTCATGTATTGACTGAGGACAACGTTCCTTGCTGTTTAAAGGAAACCAGATCTTCAACAGTAACTGGGAAACTTGCCAGAGCCACATACAAATTATTTTGTTTCCAGATGGACTCCCCAATACACTCTCTAGTAGAGATATTTTAATGCATTTTTGATGAAGAAAGTCCAGTTTTAGGGACAGTGGGGAAATACAGTTCCACTCTGAATTAGGGTTTTCAGTATTTCCCCTCCAGATCCTGAGAAGCCCATAAATTGAAATAGGATAAGAAAGAAGGTATAACAAGGCCTAGAGGGGATAGACACCCAGTAACCTTTTTTAGGCAGATAGTTGAAAAAAAAACCCAAGAAAAATCTGCCCAAAGAGCTAGAATTTTAAGGGCTGTCCTATTTTGTACTAAAGTATCATGCAAATTCCACTGAAACCAGTTAAAAGAAAACCTTACTGCATAACAATTTAAACATTTGAGAATATCCTTCTGTACTAAAGCCACATAGAAATCACATGGAAAAACAAAGTTTAAAGTTTTGCCAAAATAACATGCCTGCTGTTATGAAGGGTATCTTGGGCTCTCTGGAAGCAAACACACTGCACCCTGCACCAAATTTTTCAAGAGCTGCCAAGTCCACCAATTCCAAACATCAGCTCCAAGAAAGGCCTTAGCTGGTCACCACTTCCAAAACTGTCCAAGTTCTGTCAACACCCCTGAACCCCTGAAGAAAAGAGGAAAGATTTTGAAATAGGACGTTGGAATGCTTTTTGTATCACAAGAGCTCTGATCCAATAAAAATATCCTGTTAATGTGCATAAATATGGCACCCTAATTGCCACAGGTTTTGTTTCAAAAAGTAATTTTTTTCCCACAAAAAAGAAAAAACTTAAATACTTCCACTTCATTTTTCCTCTCTGAGACCTCCTATTTCTTAGATATTTGACAGAATGGAAGACTGAGTCTTCCGGTGTAGCACATCTCAAAAAATAATTTTTTGGTGCTGAGATTTAAAGTAATAAAAAAATTCAATTATTTTCTCTTCAAAAATTAAAACAAATTGTTTTTCAAGAATTCCCTTTAAAACAAGCTGTATACTTTCATTTCTAAAAGCAGTCTGACCTCCACTCACAATCATGATTCTCAAAGTTCAGGCTCCAGTACACTCTTCCAAGATTCATGATCTTACAAGATTCATGATCAGCTCTTTGTGAATTAGTCTTCAATATTATAGCAGTAACAGCACAGGCAACTATTGGGTTTTCAAATGCCAAAGTGCTAGGCTAGAAAGGATCATTTACCCAAGTGTGTCCTGCAACACCCATAACCAGATTGGCACTGGCAGCACCCACAGAGGTTCCCAGCAGCAGGAATGCAATGGCACTACAGAGAACCTGGAGTAATGAGCAAGCCACATCATAAACACTTGTCCCATTTTGTGGCTGCATTATCTCCTCAATGATCAACTTGTTCTCAAAAGATGAAAATGGTACTGATCTCTGTGATTGTGCTGCAGTGAGTAAATTCAGAAGAAGGAAAACTGGACAGGAAATGGAAGTCTACAGAACTGATGTATTGGGTCTGCATGGCAAAGTTTTGGTAGTGGGGGGGGATATAGTGGTGGCTTCTCTGAGAAGCTGCCAGAAGCTTTCCCTTTGTCTGACCAAGCTAATGCCAGCTGGCTCCAAGGTGGTCCCACTGCTGGCCAAGCCAAACACAATCAGTGTCTAATAACATATTAAAAAAGGAAAAAAGTAAGTTTTTTCATAGAAACACTTGTGGCCAGAGAAGAGTGGAATGAGAGAAACAACTCTGCAGACACCAAGGTCAGTGAAGGAGGAGAGGAAGTGCTCCAGGTTCTGGAGCAGAAATTCCCCTGCAGGCTGTGCTGAAGACTATGGTGAGGCAGCTGTGCCCCTGCAGTTCATGGAGGACCACAGGGAGCAGAGATCCACCTGCAACTGCTGGAGGAGCCCATGCCACCACCCCATGTCACAGCAGGTGGATGTCAAAAGAGGCTGTGACCCCATGGGAAGCCCACATAGGAGCAGGCTTCTGGCAGGACCTGTGGACCCATGGGGAGAGGAGCCCATGGTAGGGCAGGTTTGCTGGCAGGACTTGTGGGTCTGTGGGGAACTCACACTGGAGCAGTCTGCTCCTGAAGGACTGCACCCTGTGGAAAAGGGACCCATGCTGGAGTGGTTAGTAGTGAACTGTAGCCCATGGGAAGGACTCACATTGTAGAAGTCTGTGGAAGACTGTTTCCTGTGGGAGAGATGCCATGCTGGAGCAGAGAAGGACTCTCTTCTTTGAGCAGCATCACAAACAAAGTGTGACAAATTGACCATCTCATTCCTTGTATCCCTGCACTGCAGCAGGGGAGGAAGTAGAGCCTGGGAAGGACGGAGG
The DNA here is from genome assembly GCF_963662255.1 of Cinclus cinclus. Lineage (NCBI taxonomy): Eukaryota > Metazoa > Chordata > Aves > Passeriformes > Cinclidae > Cinclus > Cinclus cinclus. The sequence goes on from NC_085047.1 coordinate 88,638,836, forward strand.
GGTGGCAGGAAGGTGTTTCTAAAATTTATTTTACTTTTTATTATCCTGCTCTAATTTTGATTAGTAATAAATTCAATTATCTCCCCAAGTTGATTACTCATGACAGTAATCAGAGAGTGATTACTCCCTGTCCTTAACTCATGAATCTTTTGTTGTATTTTCTCTCCTCTCCCCTGTCCATTCCAGAGAGGAGTGGCTTCGGTGGGTACCTGGTGTCCAGCCAGGGTCAACACCCCAAAACTGCTATGTTTATAAAGGATCTCTTCAAAAGTACACAGTCTACCCCAACAGGAAAAAAAAAAATCTTACCTTTGCTTCATCATTTAAAAGCAACAATATCAGTATGTATACACACCTCTTCAACATGAGCTGATCAAAATCATCAAAAAAGTCACTTACCAAATGGAAAATTTTGAAGGGTAAAGACCAAAAAAACCCAACAAACCAAACCAAAACCCAACCCTTCCTACAGGCCCCTGGAAACCAGCCCAAAATAAAGTAACAGCAAGCAAGAGAAAAATCTTAATTTGCAGTGGTTTGCTGGCAGAAAATTGTTTTTAGTCCATATTCAGATCTGTTTTGTTACAGTCTTCTACAGAAGATTCTACAACTGGATTCAAGAAACAGCTGAGTAATTCAGTAGTTCGCCCACTAGACTGTAGCCAAAATTAGCTGCAACTGCTCCTCTCTGTATCTGCAAGGAATGTCATTGAATCTTCACTCTCTGAACTTGCATGGTTATGGCAACTATGAGGCAACACAAGGGTGGCAAATGTGGTCTCCAGGTACAAGGAACAGTAGCTTTAAGGACTTCATCTTAAAATTGCAGAGTTCTCAATTTTATTTCTTCTTTTTCAGTCACTGTCAAGTCACTTCTTGGTTGAATCCTTGGCTCCTGTGCCCTTTATGAGAAAAGTAGACAGGTTCAAAAGATTTTAACCACAGCTTGAGAAAATAAAAAGCATCCACACTTCATATTGACTTGAACACTATTTTGTGCTATAGCTTCAGCAGAGGAAGATGGGAAAAAAATCACAGTGACATAATTATACATGTGGAATGCCACTTCATTTTATTTCTAGTCCTTAAAGAAAAAAAAAAATATAGTTCAATTTTTCTGTACCTGTACAGAAAAGAAATGTTTCTGTGGCACTTCAGGAATAATTTTGGCCTACAAGTAAAAAATCTTCTGTAAAATGTGTTGCAATGTGTCCCCAAGACTACAGGCTCCCACAGATTTCTCAACTGTGAGGCTTCTATAACCAATATTCAGTAGGATATGTATTAGGATAGATGTTCACAGAAGTCAAATTATATTAATGCAGCTATTTAGAAGGGTAAATGTTATGTTACATCATATAATCAACAAGTATTGGAAAAAAATACTAAATCATTAATAAATGTTGATTTTTGAAGCTTTTTTCCAACCCTTTTCCTTAACCCCTTGCTAGAGATATGTAAGACAATTCGCCTACTTACAGAAGGGTGGTTTTAGGTAAAGAAAAAAAACCCAAACTTTAAAAGACAGAAAGAAAGAAAATAGGAAATTTAGAGTAATACTGTTTTGGGCATCTACCAAGAAAGGCAAGAGAAGGTAAGAGACCTGAAAATACCTCAAGTTCCTTAGGAGAAATGAAACACATATTACTGCAGTAATGAACTCTGAGGATATGTACTTAAATAGAACTAGGAATAAGACACTGATTATGTCAATAAATAAAATTAAAACAGTTCAGAGTTCCATATATAAATTCCTATGGTGCTGCCACTAGAATCACTGAGGTTTCAAAAAATATTTGAAAGCTAGTAGGCCGTGGAAAAGGTGAAGAAGAAAATGAAGTGAAAATAAAAAGCAAGCACCATCCATGATTCACGTGAAGCAAGAAGAGTGTTTGCACTGATGTGTTCAAGGAGATGACTAAACTGCATAAAAAGCCCCCAACCAAACACTTACATAGTTGACTTTATACTTTCATCAGGTAATATAATGAAGATCATAGAGAACATTATCAGAGCAGAATACCTTTTTTCCATGTTTCATATGAAATACAAATAATGGTGACTGGTATGTAATGAGCTTGAACAGCAGTGCTCCAACTCTGTACAACTCTTGAGAGTAACCTCTCTTCAGTTAATCCATGCACACAAATGAGGACTAAAATACCAACAAAACCATATTTCTCTTGTCACTGAAATGTCACTTATGCCTGAGATAAGACAGGATGCATTAATCCAGATCCATGAACTACTGCTAGATGCTCACACCTTTACAGTAATTTGAAAAAATTAAGAAGGGAATTTATTCTTAAAATGAAGGTAGAAAAATTGCACAGGAAATATAAATAAAGAAATTATGACAAAATTCCTCAGTAGAAGTTATTACTAAACAGAAGCCATCAGTTAAAATTCAATAAAACTTGAATTCAGCCTCAGTTCCAGTCTGAATGGCCTGGTACTACTCTAGGTCTTCTAGTACACGAAGTTAGCATATACCCAATTCTGTTACTTGGGAAAGACCAAGAATCAGCAGGGGGTGCACAATTACCCCAATGTGCCTAATCACTGTCTGCAGAAAGTTTTGTGGACAAAATATGCTACACAAAAATCACATAAGCATCCTATATAAACATATATCACATAAACATCCTATTATATAAGCTACTGTCATAACAGACAAAAGGAAACAGATCACAGCATAGGAAATTAAGGCCAAACATATTGCAAATTCTCCTTCTGATTAAGTAACAAAAATTCACCTTTGATTCATCCTCTTTAAACAATCTTTCAGTCTCAACACTGTTTCAAAAATAAGCTACAAGCAGGATTTGTGCGTTTCCCGACATTCTTTTTTTTCCCCTCCAAAAAGGTTAAAAATCCATTTAAGAAATCACAGCCAGTGCAATATAGGAACATCTGCCGCTCTTAGAAATGTCCTAGTGGTACCTGTTAGAATAACATCTGTCTAGACTTAACATCCCAGCAGCAGAAATATGTATATATACTTGCTTCCATGGGAACAGAATGTGCTCTCTTTAAAAATAATGTAATCACTGTACAAGCCTGGCAGGTGAAGATACATCTGCAATCCAAAATTGTGACTACTGATTTTTTAACTTCACACTTCCATGACTACGGTATTTTTCTTTGTTTGCATTCATTATCACAATAGCAAGTAATGCTAATCCCACAGCTAGACTTGGGGGTCCACAAGGACTGAACTCCTGAGCAATTCCAGAAAGGAGTGGGGCAATAATACGTCCCACTGATGTCACCGACTGTCCAACACCTAGGAGTGTACCGCTGGCCTCGTTCCCACCAACAGTCAGCTCCAGATCAATGATACAGGTACGGCCTATGGTTGTGGAGAAGGCCAAGAACGTGGAGGACAAAATGACCAGCCATATGCTCGGTGCTGATGCATACAGGAGAATCAGCATGCAGGTAAAAGTGCTGGAGTGCAACAGAAGTCTGTAAGTGTTGTGCCCATAGAGTCTTGTTATTGGTCCAAGCAGACAACCAGCCAGGACTCCAAGTGCACTGCTATAGCTCATTAGGTATCCAGCAAACAAGGGTTTCACCCCAAACCTCTCCTCCAAGGCCAGAGTAAAATTACTATAGTACAACAGTATAGCAACAGACATCAGGAACCGCACTAAAAATACATCCCACAAATTAGAGCACGCAATTCCTTTAATCTTCTTCAGCACTGTTGCAACTTGGATCCATGAAGACTGGAAAAAACTATGGTTTGTCACAGCTCTACTACTTGCTGATTTCAAGTGAAGGTCATGATTTGATTTTGCTGAGCAATTGTTTGTTCCTTTGTCTTGGTAATGGTCCCTGTTGCTAGTGTTTTCTTCACTCCAGGGTAGCATCCAGACAAGACCTATAAAGACCAAGAAATTAGTTGATTTCATTCAATTGCATCAACTTTACGTGGAAGACATTAATTTGACCATGACAATTTAAAAAAATACTTCAACAGTATTTATCCTTAAAAAATTTGCAAATATTAAGTCTAGCCTTATTCATACTATCAGTTCAATTTTAAATGCATTGAAATAAGAAAGGAAAGCACTGAAATGCCACACTCACACTATATAAATAAATGAAATGGCTAAAACCAAAATTCTGATTTCTTGTCTTCATCTTTGGGCACATCAAAAACTCCCATTTGTGTCTGAATGTAAGAGATACAGGCAATAAAAAGTGAAGCACCTGGAGGATAACAGTTTCAAAATTCCCACCCTTTCCACACAAGTTCAAATTCAAACAGCAGTACCGACATACAAAATATTTATGCCATAGATGATAAGCACACTATGAATTTAAGGTATTACAAATGGCTTAAAAGGACAAAATGAGGAATGAAGGGATGCAAGATGCAAAATGTGACATACAACTTACCACCATTCAGAAGGAAGATAGAGGCACAGATGAAGGATGTTTGGTAAAAGCCACCTTCGAACTCGGCAAGGTAGCCACCAACAACAGGACCCAGAATGAAGCCCACACTGGAGGCTGCATTGAAGCGCCCCATGACTAAAGGCCGATCCCTCTCCGAAACCAGGTCAGACAGCAGGGCTTTAGAGATGGAAAGCGTGTGTTTGAAAATACCTGCAACAAAATAGAAACAAATCAATAAGCATGTATTTCTCAGTACAAAGAAAAAAAAAAGCTATCTCAAGTAACAATGGTCCAAATTTGTATGATTTATATTTTTAAAATTCCACTGATCACACATTCTTCAGTGCTACAGTAAGCAGCTTCGTGGGGTTTGGATGCCTAGTAGGTTAGCCTCAACATTTTGAATTATTTTCAGGAAAAAAAACAATGAGAATTCTTGATTTGTAAAGACATTTCCAATATTTAGGTTCAGTTGGTGCTACAGGGTGATGATGCTGCACAGCTATCCATATGACACGATTTCTACCATAGTAATTCTCAAGCTGAGACTACACAGAATTTAAACCGCAAAATGCCAAGTGTTTACTCACCTACAGGGACTCTAGAAAGAGCAAACAAGAACACTGTGGTGGAATTTCCAAGAAGGAAGTAACCCAGTGCACTGAGAAGAATACAAGCAAGCAGGGAATACCGTCTTCCTACTATGTCACTCCAGCAGCCCTTCCACAAAGCAGGAAAGAAAGATTAGCTTTTTGTAACACTAAGCTATGTGCAGTGATCAATCAGTACTTCTAAATTAAATTGAGAAGAGATCAAAGGACTGTCAATGAAAGCCTAATAAGCTTACTACATAACATTCCTAAGTGCTCAAAATCTGGAAGTCACAAGCAGAGTTCTGCCCTGCTGGCAGGCTACCTGCCAAAACCACGATTCCATTTAATATTGTGTATAGAGCATTTTTATACAAAAAAAAATCTCCCTTTAAAAAAGACAGTCCTGCAATAAATACCACAAAATGTTACCAGTAGAAGCCCTCTGAAAACCTTACCATAACCAACCACAAATGTTTGCTTGCATCACTCAGGCTGCTATGTATTAGACACTTGTTGAACATCCTAAAAGCAATTATCTTGGCTATGAAGAGCTTGTCATCTGACCACAGACAGGTAAGAAGTAGTTTGCAGAAGGCAAACAGAAAACTTGCATTTATCATGCTTATAAATCAGCTTGATTCCCACGAGGAAATAGTTTTTTAAGAAAGTAGACAAGGGTCTTGCACTTCCAAGAAAATGCCACAAAGCTATAGCAGTTTAGCAGGAAATTACCCCAGGTGTCCTGCATAACAAACCCAGAAACAGTTATTTTTATGAGACATTTCTCATAATCTGTTCTCTTCAAAATGAGAAAACTGGTACCAGGATAATATTAGGACATAAAAAATTAATAGCCAATAGAAAACAAAACCAACCAAACAGCAAAGATGCAATGATTAATTTAGACCATATAGTGAATTACAAGACACTGCTCATTAAGCAGGGATAGCAAACTAGATCACAGGCTGTGAAAAGCTGACTCATGAGACTGCTTTTTGGCTAGGCTACTGCACTGAAGGAAACTGCTCTACCAGCACAACACCAGAGAAGACAACCCTGTGTAACTATGACCTGTTCAGTAATGTATCTGAGCCCAAATCTCTATTCTAGTTTTTGTCTAAAAACTGTATTCTGTTTGGGTCTGAAAAACCTGGCAATTCCCCATAAACAAAACTGCCATTTCTCTTGCAAACTGAAAATTGGTTCCTCCAACCAAAATGCTTATACGAACATTTTACGCATTTTCAAAATGTCAATACATGCTATTATTAACCTCACCCTTTTTCCCCCTACAATCCATAGAAATACCACTATGCTCTGGAAGGCAGTGTTGGAACTCACCACAAATGTGCTGGAAAATAGCTGCATTACACCATAGAGAGATCCTAAAACCAACAAAATACCAGTGTTAAAAATCAAGCTTTTTACATGAAAACTGCACAAAAGTTTAAATTATGAAAAATGGGAAATCATGGGAATAGTTTACTAGAGGGACAGGAAGAGGGAGAACAAAAAAGCAAGGGTGGAGTTCAGCATTTAATAAAGGAAATAGTTTCAGGGAATGACAAAATAGAAAGAAAAAAGTGCTGAAAAGTCATCAAACTATGTAAGGTGAAATGATGTTGTTTTGTATGGAGTGTTAAACAAAACAGGTCTTGGCATTTATAATTGCTTTCTCAGAATCAGGAGAGAATTTGCCTACTGGAGAGGACTTTCCACATGGTGTTTCAGTCTCCTACAAGGCATCACAGAAACCCTGAAGAAAACACAGACCCTATTTTCTCATTTTGGAGGCTAGGAGTTTAGCAGCATTTAGTAACAGAAGAGAAGCAGAGAGAAACATCTGCCAGACTCTTTCATTTATAAGAATACATCTCAAACTTATTTTTTTTCTAATGTTAAAAATCAAAGCAGACTGTTGAAATAAAAACATATTTCTGACTAATTGCTGCTTAAAATAATACTGTCAACTCACTGTAGAAGCAGTATTATTTCATACAAAGTGTTAAATAAAAAAGCAAAATAATAAAACTGACTAACAGCTCCAGTGTCTGGGAAGAAAGAACATATTGTAACACTCAAAACCATAAGCAATACCATAAAAGATACTTTAAAGCCACAGAACTTATCTTAGCACTAAATACTTTAAGATAAAATTCCGTATCTTCAGAATTTATTTGAAAACATTCCAAAAAGTGAGTAAATATTTTGCCATGACAGCTGTAAGGATTTGAATCAAACTGGGAGCAATCAAAGACATTGGAAAGCTTTGGAGAACCAGCTGCAGAGGTACTGTTTGCGAAGTGTAAATAACAATAAAACTACAAGCAACACCTCTGGCTCCCTAAACTACTAAGCTGTGAATTCTTGGATGCCGGAAAAGTAGCTGTACAAAAGCTAGTGCAAGACTTCCTTGTTCTTTCCAACTGTGCCCTTTCACATGCTTTTGGCTACTGTCAGTGCATGAGTTTGGACAGGTCTCTGGGTCTAACACAGTATGGCTGCCCATACAGTTTTACTTGGAAATTGTCTTTACTTTTTATTACGGTATTAGCAAGGAAGAAGCATGTTACAATGGCCAATTTGCAGTAAGGCAAAATCCAGGCCTTATCTTATCTCGTAAATCAAGTAGTGCAACTCACCTATGATTCCAGCAACTGTATGACTTGCTCCTAGAGATTTGATATGAAGATTCATTAAAGGAACAACCATGCTCACCCCAAATAAGTCCTGAAAAGAAGGCAGGAAAAGTTTTAGTAACTTTCACAAAGACAATAGAAACCTGGCCAAATAACAGTCAACATTAGGAAAATAAATTTTTATGAAGTAAATTATCACCACATCAACACAAGGTTAAAAGAACATTTTTCGTATTACAAAACACATAAACTGAAAGGTAAAGGATTGTCTCACATAGGAGCTAATCCTACAAGAACATCAATTTCCCCCCCACTCTACATCTCTACATACAATCCTTCTGAAGATATATATTTAAACATTAAATATTCTTTTAACGTATATTAAACTTTATCTGTTTAACAAGAAAACAGTCCTTTAAATTCAAAGTGGTCTAATTTCAATCACTTAAAAATACTTTTTATTTGCTCAACGAACATACATTTTAAAAAATGGTATTTTAAACCAACCACAATGAGGAAGAAGCTACAATAGATCTAAACCTACTTACAGATTGCCTTTGTGTATAGCTTAAGAAATGTGACAAGACAGAAACTTGAAAAAAAAATAAAGGCAAAGCAAATTGAAAAGCATTTTGTAAGAGAAGGGTAAAGGACAATGCCCATCCTGAGAAGTACAAGGATCTCCTGCTTGTTCCTTTTGCTTTATTACTTTTTGTTAAGCTCACCACATTGACCCAGTAGTTCTTTCAGTACTACTACAATCTGGCACAGCATCCAGAGTCCCCTGGAGATCTATTGGAACAAGATCACCTTTCATCACTGTTTGAACTGAACTAGACTACCTCAAAAACTGATTAACTGTAACAATGTGTGTCACTAAGTGAATTCTCAGTCTGTCACTGATTACTTTTTGATGGTTGAAATTGAGGCTTACAAGTTAGAATCATTAAATATACTAGCTTGAACAAACAGAGCACACCAACTACAAACATCTTCAGTAATACAATCTTAGGTGTCATCTGTGAACCTGAAGAGAGGTTCAGTGATCTCGTCCAGGTCATCAACAGAGACATCAAAAAGTACAAGTCTCAGACTATACCCTGGCAGTACTAGACTGCCACAGGCACGCAAGCAGAGCACCACCCATGAACCACTATCCTCTGACGGGCACTTACATCTCTTTGCACGTTTAATTCCTTGTGGGGAGTGATAGTCACGCTGTATCTATTCGTCAGGCTACAGGAAGTTTGCATCACCACACCCTCTTAAAAGAACACTCACTTGGTTGATTTTCTTGTGCGCTGCAGCTCAGTGTCAACAAGCTATGTCAGGGCTGGAGAACCACAGCGTTTAAAAACCAGTTAAAAGGAGCAAAGTTCTAATGCACATTTCCCTGGGATAGTTGCTCCAGGACACAAGCCAACGGGGGTGTTTCTAATTGCCCAACCTAAAAGTAGGTAAGGCAACAAATATCTTAACATTTCACAGTGCAAACTCGTACTCATTTTTAATTAATTTTCCAAATCATCGAATCATCGCTTTTAATTTCAAAATAATTAAAAGGCACTTTCCTGAGGCTCAGGAATTAGCCTTTATGAACAGAACATGGTTTGTTTATTTTTTTTTTATTTTAGAAAAACGTATTTTTAGGGGTTTGGCTTTTTTTTTTTTGGGGGGGGGGGGGAGGGGGGAGTGGTAAATTTACAGGAACCACGGGTATTTCAAGGAAACAGGGAGCAGCTCTCTTATAAGCACCAAGGCAGGACTCAGCTTTTTGCGTGCTGCGCTATTCCACGGCATTGAGAGGACAAAAATCCGGCCTGTGTAGCGAACCGCGCGTCTGCTTGCACGGGTACCACAGCACAGCCGCCACACATCCCCAGCGCCACAGCACCGGCGTTCCCAAGGAGCAGCTGCAGCGACGCACCCCGGAACGGGGCCTGGAAAGGAGCCATTCCCGCTCCCGGGCCCCGCGGCCGCTTACCAGGAATCCCACCGCGTAGAGGCACCGCACGAAGCGGGCGGACGCGGCCGGGCTCGCCGCGGCCCTGCGGCCTCCGCCGCCCTCCTCCTCCTCGCCCTCGTCCATGCGGCCGGCGGCGCGGGGCCTGCGCAGTGCCCGCGGCGCGGCGGAAACGGAGCGGCGGCGGCCGGGAGCCCCGGCTGCTGCGTGGCTCGGCGCCGTGTCCCGCGTGTGCCCTCTTTTTCGGGCCAAGATGAGGCAGAGCAAGGCTTCCCGCTGGCCTCGGGAGCCGTCGGGATTCCTGCCTCCACCCTCCCACAGACACCTCTGTAGGACTTTGCCCTTCCCGCCACTCGCGTGTTTGTACGCAGGAAGAATTTTGCAACCCGTCCCCTCCGGGCCTGAGGCTCTGGGGGAGGCGGGAAGAGCCGGGTGGAGCCGAGGGGCTTTGGAAACAAATACGCCTTAGGAGCATGGTCGTGGGTCTCCTGCATAGTTCTCGTGGTTGCTGTAATGTGGGGCTGTTTTCTCCTGTGCCATTGGCACCAGTTTGTCGTGTTCTCTTCTTCAATGAGCCAAGCAGCTAATAGTTGCTATAAAGTTGTTTATTGCAGAAGCACATCAGTCTTGTTTAAATGAGAAACAAAATCTCGATATTTAGCAGAATTTAAGTTGCTTTATTTGATACTGACGGAGCAAGCAGCGCTGGGGAACGTGAGGGGTCACTGCCCACTCCACGCTCCATTGAACCTTAGTTTGCAGCTCCTTTTTATAGTATGGTTTTCCTTGTAGTAATCAATAACTGTTATTTTTTTGTTTTCAAAATTCTGCCAGGTAAGCGGTGGTAGTCAAAAAACCATCCGTGGGACCGCTTGTGAAATCTCTGGACAATTTGTCAAGTAACCGTCTGGTTTTGGTAGATAAAGAACAGCAGAAGTGGGAAGTCTGGTCTTAGCAGATAGGTTGCAATTGATTACACAAAGGCAGGAAATCTGATTTTGCAAAATCTTCCAGGCTGTGGGAAATCCTCGTTTTGCAAACTGGTATTGAATACAATTTACTAAGAAACACAATATTCATAACAGGGGGATTTAAACAGAATGATTTAATCATATATATTTTTCTCTATCTAATGTCCATGCTTCATTTCAGACCTAAGTATTCTGGTTTATACAAACCTCACTACTTTTATGATTGACACGAATTCTTTTATCAATTATCACAGTCTCAAAAGGCAGAAAATCACAGGCGCTAAAGTCCATGGTAAGTTTTGGTGTAAAGTCCCAAATAGAAGAAGCTGCTCCCAGAGGTCCTGGCAGGGCCGACGTTGATGGGCAGCTCCTGCTTCTTGGGTACTGATGATGGTGGTGAGAGAGCAGGAACAAAAGCAAAGCAAAGCTAAAGCAAATGGCAAAAGCACCAGCTCTCCCTAATGCATGTTCTTATCTAGAAACTTCCCAACAAGCTAATACACAAACTCGAACCACCACTTCTTAACCTATTAGAATTCTAGTTTCTTAGCACGCCAGGTTACGTATAAACTATGCATATGGTCTGTCTTGTTCTATCTGAAAAATGTAAGCAATATACCTACTATAGTTTTATTATGTCTAAAACTATGTTCCAGGACCCTCCACGTAAAACACTAGGACTATGTTTTTCAACCTTCACTAGAACTCACACTTCTACTCTGGCATCTGAGACCTTTTACTCACTAAAAGCACTTAAAACTTACTCTACTCACTTACTTACTTACTTGTTTATTGTAAAACTTAAACTTACACCTCTACTTTATGTGTGAATGGCTTAACATACTTCAATCCCTCCAAAGGTTTGAATTAAATCCCTGCACTCTGATTTCTCTCTGAAGAATTCAGAGATACTCTTGACTTACTGACTCCCAACACTGTAGAAAAATGGCTTCTTGGCCCTTGCCCCTCCGATCCTACCTGGAAAAGTGGTCCATATGGAAAGTGTCCCAGTGCTGCTGCTGTTCCTCAGCCATCTCCCGGGCTCAGCCTGGTGCCTGCATCGAGTGTTTCTGGCAGCAAAGTGTTTTCCTGCCTTGTTACATGGCTTATGATGGTCATACTGAGCCAAGGAAGAAGGGCATCCCTCCTTCTGCTCAGCACATTCACTGCTGTTCTGTGTTTTTTTGTTAAAAGTCAGGGATAACTGGAATTGTTGACGGCTAGTATGTTATAATGCATTTTCTTCCAAAGCAGTGAAACTTCATAAATCTCTCAGATGCACTGGTGGAGATGATTGTCACATGCAAAATGTGACCACTCAACTTTGTGTTGGAATCAGAGGTGCTCTTTTATATGGTTGCTTCGCCAGGGATCAGTAAAACTGCTGCAGTTTTAAATACTTTTAAAAATGCACAAGGGGACAGGAGATGCTTTAACTTGTTTTTAGTTATCAGTAAGAAGAAACTTCTGAAAAATGTTGATGACTCATGTTTTAGAAGTTAGTGTGAGTTATAAAGTTTGAGAAAGAACTGAAGTTATGCTATTGTCAGTTACTAAATGATCTATCTTCATGTTTTCAGAAGTAAAAGGTATCACAGGGTTGAGGATTTTAGATATTTAGGTCACAAAAAAAGAAAAGGAGAGGGGAATGTGATTTTCCTTATGATTATTAAAAGTTAAGCTAAAAACTCCCCAAAACACCAAAACTGTAAAGAAAGGCATATATCTAGATATGCAGCTTATTTATAAAATACCAAGACAAAACTTAGCTTAGTATATGCATAGGGACAAAGAAGTTATCGGAGTCCAGACAAGAATAACTCAGTTGTTTAATATTCTGGTGGCTGTGTTGTTTTTGTTTTGGGTTAACTAATATATCCTATTAATTTATCTTTTTGAGGCCGCTTTGAATAACATACTCTCTCAGTGAGGTTTTTAAAATTCTGGATACAACACTAAGGGAGATCAGTTGCACACAATTTCTCTGAAAAGGACAAAATGGTGACAAGATGCTGAAATACTAGAGCATCCTGGGAATTGCCGCTACATTGTCTGCTCAATATTGCGCTAATTTTATCCTTGGTCGTTTTAACTGATAGAAGAAATGGAAAGTGCCTGAAAATCTATTAGAAGAAAGTATTAACGAGGTGGATGATTAAAAGATCTTGCAAGGGTTTAAGTACTTTTCCTGGGGTCTAAGGGACATTCATTGACTTCTATGCAAACACTGAGCCCAGCTGAAATTTTTCAGGTTTTATATGTTAGTCTCTGCCATAAGTCTCTGAAACCAGTTAGCTGTTCTGCATTTTTCTCAGGTTCTGAAGATCAGAATGGTTAAATATGATGGGGACAAAGTATTGCAGGTGGGAATATTGAATTCCCTGATAATGAAAACCCTTAAGTTTTGTGTGTTATTTCAAGCTATCTCCACATGCCATGACTTGTAAAGCAGAGAATAACCAAACTTAATGACAGTAACAGCAAACAGACATTAATGCTAAACAGCAAACTGTTCATGGAAAAAAATACAAGCATTTAAAGAACACATAGGTGTCTCTTCCTTTAACTGATCTCTTACTGTTTTTTCCTGGCAAACTTGATCATATTGTTAAATTGTGCATCTTACGTGCTTACATAATTTACATTATATATAAGAAAAATGCATTAATATATTGTAATGGACAAATAGCTCGGTTACTTTTGAACTGAAGCTGAAATCATCTGCTTCAAGGTTCCCACTCATGTTCTGTAATTGCAATTACAAAATTTAAGATAAAGGCTCCCAAATAAAGAAATCTTACATAAATGTTCTCAAATAAAGTGATTTTATGACTGATAAGGAAATTGACTAGCAATTAAGGGAATTAAATGCAATGAAGACCGGACCAGAAGTATCAGAGTCCTAAGGAAGATAGACCTAGTCTAGTATCTTTGGGAGTAGAATTACATAGCTGGTTGATTAAAATGATATTATCAATATAGTACACTTATATTACTTTAAGGTGTTTGACTTATTACTGGGTGATTCTTAAAAACAGGAACACAATAGATACTCAGAAGTGGCCAGCAGCATGTGTGTTCAGAAATGCCTAGATGATCTTTGTATTTCTGTATTTTTTTTTCTGTGACCTGGTAGTAGCAATTGAATGAAATGTATTGGTTTTATGGATGATGCTAGAACCAGGAAGAATATTCAGACTACTGTCACTGCACAATCAGAGTACTCTGTTTCCATTATATGTAAGTAAGAAACAAAACATGAGGAGGTGCACTTCTCTGTTGTGACTGTGATTATGAGATGAACTTGGTAGTCATAGTACTCAGCTAACAACTGTAAGTTTTTATTGCTATTTTGTGGGGCCCCCCCCCAATAGTGCTCATCTTTTGTTAAGAAGTGGAGGAACCAGAAGTAAAAGAACAGGAAAACTTTATTACATTTCTATCAGGTTTTCAGTTTGTGTACTAATGCAACATTGTGTCTAGATCTGCTGTCCTAATGGAAGATCAATTTTGAATAAATAGAGAAGTATATAAAAAAAGAGATATTTTAATGGCAGAAGGGACATTTCTTCCAGTGGTGGGTTGCTGGAGATCAGATTATCCATAGCCTTGTTGGAAGGGGTGAGGAATCTTCTTTTAGTGAAAACATCTACTGTAAATATTGGGTGTCACCTGCCAAGCAAGGGGTTGAGGCAGTCTGCAGCTGCCCTTCCTCAGCCAGCTCTGTGGCTGTGTGTGCTCCAAGCCCTGACACAGTGAAAGCACTGATGGATGTCATCTGAAGTCTAATAAAATTCTTTTAAAAAAGATCCTCACATTACTTCAATAGTAATAGGAGAAAATTTAAAACCTTATAAATTCTTAAATAACATTTGTAAAATACTTCTGTGTGACAGATATAAGACAACTACACTGATTTATTCCAGTAAATGGAATATATTCTTGAGTTCCTGCATTACAAATAGGTAAGGTCAAGACCCCCAAATGTGCACTTTGTCATCAAACTTAGTGAATCTAACAATGACTTATTTCATTCTGGTTTACTGCTTCAGATCATTAGGGTAACTTCAACGTCATTTCAACTTTTCATATACAAATTGAGTGAAGTAGAAAAAGTTACAATCCAGTGGTCCAGAACATTTTAAGAGGTACTTGTAAATGAACTTGAGTTTGGAATCTGCTGTTAAAGACATCTAAAGTCATGAAAAGATCTGAAAAATTTAAGGAATGTGGAAAGAACCCTTCTAATTGATGCCACCCTCAAAACTGTAAATTAATCAGGTTGATATGTCAGAGAGACTTGGAAAGCATTTAAAAAATGGCTCGTTGAAGGATAGAATTATTTCAGGCATTGGGTCTACTTCTGCCCTTCTGGAGTTTTTCATGGCAGCATAACTAAGGCCACATGGCTTTTTGTGTTTCTTTCAATTAATGTTTAACAGATAAAATAAATACGTCGGGAATGGTTTAGATACTACTGATCCTTCTCTGGAGCAGAAGGTGGCTGGGATGACTCCTGTTGACCTCAGTCTCTTTTCTGATACATTTCAGTACCCTTACATCACACACATCAGTCCGTGCTGGACCCCAACTCCCCCCAATCCCTCACCAAGTCTATGATTTTATTTATTTAATTATTTCTTTTAAAGTCAGTAGCTCTGTAGAAGCTGGAAGGGAACAGAAAGACCTAAAGACTAGTTCCTTATGCTTCCTCAGTAAATAAAAAAAAATATATATCAGAAAGTACCTATGCAGTAAATGGAAGGTGTAACAGCCTCAGGGTGAAATTCATAATAAAATCCTGCTGTGGAAGGACCCATGTAAGGCAGCAACAAGAATGGTGAAGAAGACTCCAGCTTTTAATTTCTGACTATTTATGCATAACTACTTTTATAGGAAACTTCCTGGAATACCTCCTGGAATTAGGTAACTCTTTCATTTCTGTGGAAATTGAACAGGTGATGTGTCATGACTTTGAAGTATTACAGGAAACATTAATGGCATTGGCCTGGCTTTCCTATAATTGCATGAAAAATTTAGAGCACTCACAATGGCAATGTGATAAAGGAACTCACATGTTCTTGTACTTCTGATGATACTAGTTATCTTGCCCAACTTGCAGAGGTGTGGATTCATCACACCTTGAGTCAGTGTTATGACACAATTAAAAAAGAAATTATACTTTGCTTTCTTTTTGCCTATTTTATCTAGTGCAGATTCTATGCAAGACATAATATAGAATGGGATATATGAAACAGAGTGATCCACTCAGTCATGCTAAAGTCTTGTCTTCCTTTCTGTGGCTGAATAAATCTCTGATGCTTTATAGTGTCAAAGTCCTGAACACAGAGGCAAGGTTCAAATGGGATGTACAGCCTGCAGCTTTGTTCATCAGGATGATTGTAAGTCTATCATGTGTTCCTGCAGGTGCCTAACAGTGCGTCCTGGATACACAGAGATGTGTGGAAGTAATGCCTCATAAAGATTTTTGTTGTTGGTTTATTAGAATTCCTGTTGAAGCTTTTGCTGACATATGGGCTGCTTATGTCCCTTTTGTTCTTACTGTCATCTCTGTGACCTTATTATAGCTCATGCAGAATGAATGACTGTATTCAGAATGGCTTGATTTCCTCATTTTGTGGGGGACTTCAGCACATTTCTACAATCCCCACTCAATTTTTACCTGACCCAGCCATGTACCCTCTCTGCAAAAGTAGATGGTGTCCTGGTCCACATTAGGCAAAGCATTGCCAGCATGTTGAGGGAAGTGTTCCTTTCTCTTTACTCAGCACTGGTAAAGCCACATTTGGAGTGCTGTGTCCAGTTCTGGGCTTCTCAGAAGAAGCAGAAGAGACACATGAACACTCTGGAGGGAGTCAAAGGATGGACAACTAAGGTGATGAAGGGACCAGAGCATCTCTCCTATGAGGAAAAGGTGAGAAAGCTGGGACTGTTCTGCCTGGGGAAGACAAGGCTCAAAGGGAGTTTTATATAAATAACTGATGGAGCCAGGGTCTTTTCAGTGATGCACATTGACAGCACCAGAGACAGTGGGGAGAAGCTGGAACACAGGAGGGTCACTTTGAACATCAGGAAACACTTTTTATTGTGATGGTGACCAAACACCAGCAGGTGTTGCAGAGGGAGGTTCCAGAGTATCCAGCCTCAGAGGTATTCAAAAGCTACCTGGACATGGTCCTGGGCAATCAGTGCCAGGTAGTCCTGCTTGAGCAGGGAGGTTAGACAAGATGACCTCTGGAGATCCCTTCCAACCTCAGTCACTCTGTGACTGTGTGATTTGTGGTCTGATTTACTGTAGTATTAAGAATAAAGTGGTCAAATATTTCAAAGTAATTATTCTAGACCATCTCTTTGTCAGTGAACAAACCATACCAAACCAACAACCAACCAACCAACCAAAGTAATTGTACTTTTAGGGCACAGTTAATTGCACATTGAGGTGCTCATCCAAAGAAAGATCAGACAAACTGTGCCATACAAGTGACATATGACAGTAGAGGAAACCTGGAGTGACCAGCCTAAAGATGAACTCCAGGCACACATTTAATGGTTTAATGGACAAGGTGTGTGCAGGTATGCTGTGTAAGGTGTGTGGCTGTTTGCCTAGTACTTTGCTGACAAGTGATTGTGTTGGTGCAGTTTGTAACATCTGCCCAGCTGGGGAGGATGGACAGGGTGAGGATCAGAATTAGTAGGTGCGATACTCCCATTACTGTTCAGAACAGTAAATGAGCATTGAGGTCTCAGAAGGACTCAGCTCTGAGGCATTTGCTGAAATTGTTTCTTGGTATATAGTGAGACATGCAGCCAGTTCTAAAAGGCTGTTTTAGATCATGGACATATCTGCCAGCACAGATAAGGAGCTGCCTGCCAATTCCAAACATACGCACCCGGCACTTAGTCACACACAAACATGAACTAGCAAATAAACAACATTCCCTTCCCATAAATATATTTCTTTCCCCTTCAGATGGGAAAGGAAAAAAATAAGCAGCTTGCTATTGTTTTCTGATTTTTTTTTCTTTTCTATATTTAAGTACAAAGAGGGGCTCAGATACTGTATTGGAGCTGGAGCCATTATATGCATAAATAAAATATGCGGATTCAGGACTTAGTTTAGCCCTATCTATCTGGTGAATAAACAGAAATAAAATCAAAAAACTTTTGCAGCTTTGTTAAATGAGACTGGAATCCATCCATTATGTGGGTCCTTCAATATTCACACCATGAGTCAATAAAATCAATGAATGTTGGGCTTAATTAGCCAAACTGATTGAATATTAAAGCTGATTTAACTACTTCGTTGTCAATATAGTAGGGATAAATTTGGCTAAGTAATTTTGGTTTAAAATGACAGCATTCTGCAGAAATTTAGGAGTTTTGAAAGGAGTTGGGGATTGACTTTAAGATTCAGAATAATGATTGTTTTGCCTTGATAAGCTTGGCCCTGTTTTCTCTGCCTTGAAACTTTCTCTCTTCTATTAAGGAACCTTCAGAATTTAATTTAATTAAAGAAAAAGTGCCCTGAGACTTTCTTTGAGTATTCACGTGGTGGATAACATGAATTTTTAAGCTGACATAACAAGTCTTAACATGGCTTCTGATTCATTCTTGACATAGACGGGCATAATGCTGGTGTTGTTAGAGCATTTGGAAGATAACACTGCCAGAGAATGTGCCATAAATATAAAAGAGAATAATTAAATTAGATCCTCTCAGGATGAACATGCTAAACTGAGACCACAGTGCATGTACAGTATATTAAAAATAAAAACCTGCACTGCACTGGCAGTAATTCAGCTGTCATTTGAATTCAGTGAAACTTTCCATGCAAACTGATTTTAGTGAAGCTACTCACAAGAGTAAGCTACTCTCATGCAGAAACAGGCTCACAGAATCAATGACATATTTCTGTCCTGAATGCAGGTAGGTGCAACATGACTGGAACTGGCCATTTGATATTTTTTGGTTGTTTGTTTTATTGATTGTGGTTCAGTGGCTAAGACAGGGGTCCTGTGAGCCTGATCTAGGTTGGGATGAGCTCCTCTCTGGCTCCACAGCATGTTATCACTATTGATAATGATAGAAAGACATGTAGCTTATATAAATTTGTTTAAATTTGGGCATGTTAGTGCTGAACTGAATCCTATCCTTTTTTTTTTTTTTTTTTTGGCACATTAGAATATTTGCTGGAGGGGACCTACAACAACTATCTAATACACCTGTACACCTGCCTGACCAGTTTAGGGCTGGCCAAAAGTTGAAATATTATTCCAAATTCAAGTAATTTTACTTCATTTTATGGCATGTTCTATGTGTTCTTCTTTTGCCTGATTTTTATTCTTTAATGATGAACAATAAAACATCACATTCCAAAATTAGGTTTCCAAACACCTCTCTTCTGCTGTATCAAAATGAACTGCATCAGTGGCTGTCAGGAAAAGCAAATATGACAAAAAGAGTCTGTTTGAATATTCAATTGCTGCTCCGCATACACTGAAACTCTGAAGTGCAAAAAGGCCACAGAATATTAGATGTGCTTGTGTATGAAATTAGTATAGTATCAGGTTTGAATAAAATATGATCCATAACAAATGTGAATATGATGTTGGGCAGATTGTGTAGTGGTATAAAACTACTGAGGACACAACACCAGTTCATCTGTGTAGAAATGAAGGGAGGTGGTAGAAACAGGTTTTTCCTTGCTGTCCTCACGCATGCTGATGCACTGTCCAAACCAATACTGGCATATTGAAAGTAGGAGTCCCTCTGGAGTCCTAAGTCTATTGCCATAGAATGTTGTGACAAGTGCTTTCAAGAGTAAACTGGCTTAATTCTTCTCTTGAGCCCAGAACTTCCCAGTACACAGTATCAATTGAAATTTTCTGCTGTGGTGATAATTCCAATGAAATTTTATTTGGTAAGAATGGTAGGATCTGCTGCATGTTATAAACTCTACTTTTTTATAGGAGCATGCCCTGTAAGCCATGAAAGATGATTGGGAAGGCCTGCTTGGCATGAAATGAAGTTGTTGAAAAAGCCTTTTTCTTGTACAGTGTAATTTAAATGTTTTACCTCATCACTTTCCAAAATGGCCAAAGCATGTGTTTGGCAAAGTGTCTTATTGTTTTAAAAGGATTGAAGTTTTTTATCAGGAGCTTGAAGGAGTTTTTTTACTGCCTACATTTTTGATATATGCAAAAAAGGTGAATCTGAATAATTAAAGCATTCAAGTGTTTTTGTGTTTAGTGTTCCTCAAGTTATTACTTTAAAGTTAGAATGTAAATATTTAAAGATAACTGAATTTTTATTATATAGGATTTTTCAGAGGCATCCCTTCATTTTGGCTACCATATTTTAAAATTCTATAAAAAAGTCCTCAGCCTTCTTTTTATAACACGATTTATAGTAACTTCCAAAGTGTTGCAGGTGTTTCCTTTCCCATTAGCAGCTAAGGGAATGTTCACCACCAGGCCTGAGCTTTGGAAGTCCTTGCTACTACTGTGTGCTCTGTACACTGCTCACATAGATGGGCAGAGCCATTGCAACTCCATCTCCATGTCCACTGATGTTGATGCACCAGCTGCAATAATATTTCAAGTCAATCCCTGATTAGTTAGGGGAAGGTCAGCTATTTCTGACTGGCCTCGCCCAGACAGTGAAACAGAGCAAACCTCTGCCATCAGTGTCCTAAAATAGAAGGCCCTTTTCATCTGTCAGACTTGAGTCAGCCACATGGAACACAAATTTGGAGACACGAATTGACTCACAGGGCATTGGGAAGAAGGGCACAGGCAGAAAATCAAGTGAAGAGAAACTTCTTCAAATATGAGCTGCATTCTCCAAAGAGTTTTTTAGTTACTTTCACAATAATTTTTAAAAAATTTTAGTTCTAATATTTTAAATAATTAAAGGATTTTTTTTGGGGAGGGGGGCTTTTTTGTGTTGTTTTTTTTTTGTTTTCTTAAACTTCAATAATGAAACTGAGTGTGGGAATATTTTTTGGAGGCTTCTTTGCAGCTCTGGGGTTTTTGCTTTTTTTGGTGGCATTTGGAACTGATTATTGGCTTCTTGCTACAGAAATAGGAACTTGTTCAGAAACACCTGAAAGTGCTGGGGTTAGTATGAACTTTTTATTTATAATGAGAGTTATATATGTTGAATTCTTGGATATGTTTATTTTCTAAGAATTTACTTCTGTATGAACTTTTGAGTAAACCAATTTGATTTATTTTCTAAGAATTTACTTCTGTATATACTTTTGAATATACTCATTTTGACCTTCTGGAGGCTTACAAGCCTGCTTCAAAACTTCTTATAATCATTTGTAATCAGCTGTAAAATGAATTCTTATTTTGTGATACTGCTTTTGCAATATGATATTCTTTCAAAAGAAGACTGTCTGTTTATAAATGCTATAGCTGACCTAAATTCAGACAGGTTGTGTGTCGTTATGATGGTGGTGTTTTTTACCTCAACATCTAATTGAGCTTAATTCTTTCAGCCATTCAAAAATTGTATGATAATGGCTTTCTTTTTGGTTTTTTTCCCTTCCTCTGTAGGGAGAGAAGGCCACTTTCCATCATGAAGGTTTCTTCTGGAGGTGCTGGTTTAATGGAAATGTAGGAGATAATAATGCCAGCATGTGGAATTTTTGGTATAGTAAGTGATTTTTTCCTTTTACATTATCTACGGTAGTTCTCAAAATTGTTGGGGCTTGGTGTGTTTTTTTTGTTTTTACTTCTATCTTATGAGTCATTAGCTTTCATATGCCTTCTTTGGGGATCAGGTTCTTCAGCTAACCTAAAATAAATTCTTGACACACACTTTTGTAATCTGTACTATAGGAAACCCCAGGACAAAATGATACAAGTTTAGCTATCAGGTTACACTGTGATTGTTATGGATACCCTGTTAACCAGAGTCCATTCTTGGCTACACACTCTTTTAGCTCTTACTGTTAAACCGTTGGTTTTTTTCTGTTAAATAGGGGAAAAAGATCTTAGTGATTAGCCTGGTCCATGAATTTTTGCTTGGAGAGTTTCTCCACCTGTTCTTAACAGACTATGAGTGGGTTAAGGGAATAGACAACTCTACAGTGCAAATGGTGTAGGACACAGCATCTCCAGAAGAGTTCCTTTATTACATTCACAGATGACCCATTACTTTCTTTCACTACATTCAGGATTCTAAGAGAAATAGAATGCCAAGATCAGATAGTGTTTTACAATCAAAATATCCCTTTAAGAAGTCAAGCAAAACTTCTCCAGTCTTTGACACTCCGAGTGTCAAAGATGAGTTCCCTCACCTTATTGCAAGATTTCCATAATCCTTGTAAAAAGGTGCCATTAGTCAAGTTTGACTTCAATAGTCCATTATAATAGAATAATATAATAATTACATATTATATTATATTATATTATATTATATTATATTATATTGTATTATATTATATATAATAATTCAATAGCTAAATATATTGCTTTGTTTTGGGTGGAAAATGTAATACTCACAGTAGTTAATTTCCACTTGTTATATATCTGGAAAATTATGTGGTCAGGAATATTAAATTTAGATGGGATTTAAGTTATAGTCAGCTTTTGTCTCTTGCCAGGAAGAAGTTGATATTTTTTAGAAGAATTTAATATAAAGGGTGAAATTACCTTTTTTTCTGGAAGATATTAATTCCATAGACTAGACAAGCAAAGATGTTTGATATTTTTGTTGTTCTTTTACAAAAGAAAAAGTAATTGCCTTGATTTTGTTTGTTTGATTTTTTTTTTCTGCACATGTAATAATGAGAACATAATTAACCCTCAAATGAGAAAGGTACATATGCATACAGTGGCATACATATGCATCACATATAAATTGCAGTGTGCTTTCAGCAGGGGTCATTTACTGTCCCAGAGTACAAATCTGTGTTACTCCTTAAGGAATGTTCTTGTTTGGATAACAAGGCTTTTATATCTTACCAAACCAAATTCACTGCAAGCTGTTGCCTAGGAAAGGACCTGAAATCTTGACCATGATGCTCAGTTTGCCCATTTGAAGAACAGAGACACAATTTTGTTAAGGCAGTAAAATATTAATCATTAGCTGTCTTTCATTTTTAGCCAACCAGTCACCTTCTAAGAATTGTACTCATGCTTACCTGTCCCCATTTCCTCTTCTCCGAGATGAACACAACTCAACCTCCTATGACTCTGCAATCAGTAAGTATTGTTTAGTGCAAATGCCTATAGTTTCAAGAAAACAATTTGGATGCTTCAAAAGAAAATAGCCTTATCACTCAACACAGTTTAATTAACAGAATTTTTGTATTTCATACTTCTCATAAATTTACAACATGCTTATTTAAGCCACTGTTTAACAAAACACATAAATAAATGCTTAGCTTTAAGCATGATGACAAAATGGAGGTAATTTCTGGAAAAAAAAAAGTTTCCTTTTTAGTGCTTTTTTTCTTCAACACAGTATCTTCCTTGGGCTGAATGCATTTAACAGGTACTTCTTGTCATGTATTTCAATAAAACTGGTTTTTGTTTTGGTTGGATTTTTTTGTTATGTTTTATTTTTGGGGGGGAGATTTTTTTTGTGTTGAATAAATAACCACATATGGAAATGTATTGCATTTTTTGTTATGAGGAAGGAGGAGCAGAGCCTTGATGCTAAGATTATTTAACTGACTCAGGTATACTTCACTGAGAAACTTGTACTGTAACAGAGATACATGTAAGTATATATTTATATACATGTGAAAGATAAACAGTAATAGAAAACTTTATGTTTGAATATTGCCTAGAAAGCTCTGTCTTTACAACACTCAGAAACTACCTAAAAATATAAGGTGCATTTAATCAGATTAAGAGCTTTATGCAAACATATTTTAAGTAAATAACATTTGATATCTATTTCATATGACTTTTTAAACAACCGGTGATGCGTGCATGCTACATGTCTCTGAGCTTGCTGACTAAGGGACTTAAGTGATCCCTTCCTGTCCTGAAGCTGTAATTATGCTTTTGCTGACCTTGAAATGTCTTTAGAATCCAATTTTTATGCTGAAGACATGAAAAAGAAAATAAACTAGAATTATAATGGTTCTGTTAATCTTTAGAAATTATGAACTGTTTGTCCAGGATGAATTCGGACCTCATCATTCAGAAATCTAATCTGTAACTTCATAGCACATCTAGAACAGTTTATCTTTCCATTTGAAAGTGACAGAGCCATCAGCTCCTAATAGCCTAGACAGAGTTTGTATTCCACCATTCACTCATACATTCACAAAGGTTCCTCAAATTATATTGCATGATTACACAGAAGTGGACAAACAAAGAAAAAGGAAAGGAGAAGGAATATCATCAAAAGTTTAATTAATTTTAGTTAATGTTTGCCAAAAGAACCACTGCTCAAATATAATTTTCCTATCTATATTTCATATTAGGAGATTAAAAGTAGGCAGAACAGTACTATAGATGCTGGCCCAGGTAGAGTATATTCAGAGCCATTCCTGCTATATAAATAGATACAGTTGGATTGCTTTCGAGCTCATTAAAACTGAAGAGGGTTTGGGGTTTTTTGTGCCTACATTTCATTTTCAGCATCCAAGCCGAGTTATTTACTAGAACAGATATGATTTTTCATGAGTCTTTCACAACTTTTTATGAAGAAGGTTATGTCATCATCTCTTCTGTTAGTTCAAAACTTGTCTCTCCTTTAGTCTAGTTTGACAATCCTGCCCATGGAATTTGGCAAACAAGTTTTAAAAACATTGCTTCAACTGCAGTTGCTAAATTAAGAAATGCCAGAAGGTTATCCTCTTCTTCTTGGCTCCCAGTGCAGGAAGGGGTTCTCTGTAAAACCAGTGGCAAAAGACTTTGGTCTGGTTCCATGAAGAACAATATTTCATCTATGATTTGTATATCCTATTTCCTGCATCTAATACTTGGCATCAGCTAAGCATAGAATAAAAGGGCACTACCAAAAATTTGAGGTTATTGTCCTCTTTTTTGGTTCTGCTACTGTTTCATGATAAAATATTACCATTTTTATGGCTCATAGCTTTCTCGACAGTATCTTTTGGGGAAGCCCTAATCTCCTCCCCAGGTTTATCATTGCATTTTCAGTGAGTCAATCAAATTCTATTTTAACAAGATATAACAAGGTAACAAGAATTTTTCTGTCATCTTCATTTGCAATTTCATATAAAAAATAAACAGCTGAATAAAGTACTTTAAACTTAATTAGAAAAATCAAACATGTATACAACACATTTTCTAAAAATCTAACTTTCTGTTCAGAGTGCTGCTAGTTTCTGAACAAGTAAAGGCATTTGACTTTTTTACAGACTATTTGGCTAAAGAGACTTTTGTATCTTATCAGAGGAATTTGAATTTAACTTTAGCCCCTTGTGCAGTCCCTTGTGTGGAGACTTTTTGTAGCTTGTTGTTGGAGTGCCATGTCACCATCCAGCTAGAAGAGCTCAGACAAGGATAAGTTGCCTGAGGAACTGAAATCTCTGATGCTTTTTGAGTGCAGTGTCTGGACCAAGTTCTCTGTTGACATAACTCCTTTGGCTTTGGTAGGAATTTGGCTCAGAGCTTTTCTGGGCCAGAATTCAAAACAGGCTCACCTATCATTCCTTAGTTTGTTTACATCTTTTTGTATGTTGGGTTTGCGTTTGTGCCATAGTTCCCAAAAGTCTTAAAGCACTGAGGATGGGGAGCTCCAGTGTTTCAGTATGCCTTACAAAGCTTTAGACTAAAGGCTCAGTTCATTCTGATGTACAAACCTTGACTATGAGCTCTTGGTGTCAAGGACTATAGCCTTAGATGGAAATGTAAAGACAGAAAAGCCTAGAGGGGTGCTTATATTGGAGTTTTGAATGCATGTTTTAATGGATCAGTTATCTTTTGATTATTACTGTTAGATGCATGATTAGCTCCAAAGGGTTAGCTAGTACTGCTTTGAAATTGCAGTGTGCTGTATCTTTTAATCATGGTTATGATGTTTTTGTGCATTCATTGGTTCTGTTAAATGTCTTGACAGAGTGGGGAGGACTTCCCCTAGCTGTAGTGTAAGGTACCGTCAAAAGCTGTGTGATCCATCGCTCATGGTTAATGTGCTGTAAGAAATTCTTAACCTGAAATAGGTTGTAAGTGAACTCAGGGGAAGCCTGACTCTAGTGACTTTCTTTGATGGTACAGAGGTTGAGAATGACAACTTTTATAGTGTGCAGCTCTTAAGTAGGCTTAGCACCTCACTGTGTTGCTAGCAGGTTCATTTTTATGATGATTCACATATATAAGTGCAATAAATTACAACCTAAGAATAAAAATAAAAAATAAATTAGACCATACAGTAGAAATACCACATCAGCAACCTATACATTTTAAAATAAACATATATTTGCATAATCTTAATAATAATAACCAGATTAGTTGCCCCATCAGGCTATTCTGAAAACATAATATTATGGTACTTTAATATGAATTAATTGTTAGCTAGCTTAATGCATAATATCACATCATTAGATTACTTATGTTCAAGGGCTATCACACTTTCCTAAAGTTCTTTTACTATAGGACAATATTAGGTCTGTTTCTGAAAAATGTTCAAAGTTCTTACTCATGGAAATAGTCCCATTGACCATAGTGAGATTATACCTTTGAAAAATAAGTGAAAAATCTAACACTTAGTCACTAATTCATTTTTTTTTTTGAGGGGATTTTTTTCAACTTAATTTGGAAATAAAATCTAGTTCCCTGACTGTTGTAAATCACCCCAACACCTTTTGAAGCTGAAGTGGGAGCATTTTAATGGAGCAGCACTGGCACATTAGTTTAATATCTGATTTTTAGCTGCTAGAATTTTTTATCTGACTATTAGTATCCTATTTTGTCCAGTACTGGGCACACGGATATCATTTGAATTAATGCCCAATGGATGATACACAATGTTTATAGGACTGAAGCAAAAATCTGATTCAGCGACTGTTAAATCTAAAATGGTGAGATCAAATTTATTGGCAGGTTTGTTAATGGGTTAAAATTTACCTAAAGTAATCTGGAAAATAGCAATGAAATCTGAAAATAGAAGTTGTGCAAGTGAAATGTTATCAGTAGTCTATTTCTAGGGGGAAAAAATGCTCTTATGCAATGGTCATATAATTGTCCATGAGAGATTGCAATATAGTAGATTTATAAGTGTGATCTCTGTAGTTCCCCAAGAAGCAATAAAGCAAGAAGCATTTTAAAAAGCAGTGTATCCATCTTGTGAATATTGTCGTTGTTTTACTGTTCAAGTTATTTTTTGGAAAAAAAATGTTACTAAGGGATAGTAAAAGGTGCTGAATGAAGCTGAGAGAAGTCTTGCAAGGTTTACTGTGTTGTCAGGTGTGTCTCCTGTGCTTCTGCTGAGATAGATGATTTCATTTACAGTGAAAGATTTTATCTTTCAGAGAAGATACTTCTTGTTGAGATAGTTCAGGCCCTTTGCCTTTCACTGTGTTGGCACTGTCTGTGGCAATACTTGTCAAAAGCATTTCAATATCTCTTATATTAAACAGAGAGGTAAAAACCACACACATTCTAAAATACAATCCACTGTCAGATCACAGGAAATATTTCCTTTTGGATGTGAGATTGTCTGTGATAATTCTGTGAAACCTTTCAAAGTAATTTTGCCTACCTCTGGAAATTTTAATGTGGCATTATACTAACAGATGTTTCAAAAGGTTTTTCATCCTTATACCGCTTAATAATTCATATTGATACTAAATTTAAGATTAAGTGGCTGGGTTTTTATGGTAGACCACAGTACTTGTATGGACTGATGGCTGTGTTTTGAAAACACTTTAAGTCATCAGGGACAGTGAAATAATCAGTATGCATTCATGATGCTAATGTTAACATCTCCAATAGAAGGTGTAGAAGGGTGTTGCTTTGTGACATTAGATGGCTTTTTTTCTAATTATTATGGAGCTCCAGAGGTGTCCATGAGAGCTACACAAGTGTGTGTTGTAGGTGGCACAGCTCTGTAACTTTTCAAATATATTATTGCTTCTCTTTCATATTGTGCATCACCAACATCTTAAAATAAGAATCTGTAACTTCAGTTGGTGATCAATGCTGGGATCTACTATCCTACAAAAGAAGGCTTTTGGTAATTTTCACCCATTTCTCCAAAATTTTGTCCCTTGCACAAACCCAGATAGTTGTAGTTTTCAAATAATGCAAAAGTCTCTGGGGGGAAACTAAATTAGGATCTTTGGAGAGGAAAGCAAGTAGCGGGGAAAACTACAGGTTATGAAGTTTTGGAGGAATATAATGTTCCCATACAGGCCCTATAGTGCAGTTGTGTGTACTCCTGTTTTCTGCTAAGTCTTTTTTATTTTTAAACCTGCCTGTCATTTCCAAGGCAAATGTACTCAACAGAGGGGCAGCTTACCAAGATGAGTTACAAAACCTTCTGTTTAGCACTCTGGCAGCACAGAGCAATGGTATCTAGGATTTTAAACACTGCAGATATATTTACTTTGCTCTCTGCAATAGTGCTTGCACTTTGTTACTTCTGTTGTAGGAAACACTTGGAATAATGCACGTATTTGAGGTGGGTAACTCACATATCTATGAAGTACCTGGAAGAGACAAGGATACTCCTTGTCATCTGGACCAAAACATGGGCTATCCTATGAAATACCTCAGTGAGACTTGAAATTGTGCAAACTTCTGTTAACACTTTGTATAGAGACACTTTTTATTGGTTCACCAAACTATTGTTTCTTGAAACAGACTGTTTGGATCTCAGTGTCAGCCTTTTTCATGGGATGTTAAGGAGAGTAATTCAAAGCAACATCTGCTGTTGCATTTTATCATTGTGCATCTCAGCCTCAGAGCAGCAAAGTCTTTGACTTGAAGAATAATTTCATTTTTAGGAAGATTTAATTTTAACCAACTCTTTTGTGTTCATCTATGGATGACAGCTATGCTAAATGACAGCAGTAGGCCTGAGTTGTAATTTTGAATGACTAGCCCTGTAGAAATTGATCTTGCCTATCTAGGCAGAGAAGATAGGAAATGTCATCTAAGAAAAAATGGTCAGATTGTAAAATAAGTGAAGCTGTATTTGCAGGAAAATGATGGCTTTTTAATTCCCTTACAAAAGTAAAAGTCTAAGTGCTCATAGGGTGTTTCCTCAGACCTGTGTCACAAATGAACCAAATGACTTTCTGCCTTGCAGATTAGAGGGGGTAGTATTTTGCTTGAAAAGGTTTGTGAACAGACTTTGTACCTGTCAGTTACACTCTGTTTTTTAATTGATGTTTAATGACTGAATTAGCTTAAGAAACAAGTATTAGGATAATCAGATTTTATCCAGGATTCTTTAGAGTAAATAACTTTTGGAGAAATAAAATGGAAGCTTCTGTCAGGTGATAGCTAGATGAAATCAGTATTTCACACATAAAGCATAAAATACTTACAGTGTTGGAGCAGAGAAATGGCTTTTCTCTTGTATAGTTACAGAGAGGTTGAAACAAATTTCCATCAGTTACATTTGTACTTCTTTTGTGCTCTGATTCTAAGAATATTTGAGCATCAAATCAAGCTTTTCTCATGAAATTTCACTAAAAGCAGACTTCAAAGCTTCCTGTATGAGAAGCAGATAATGACAATGGGTATTGGCTTTGTAACGCCGGAGAATCTGATGTACTCCTCCATTCAGAAAATAAAAACACTGCTCCATGACTTAGGTGAATGACCATAATAATATAGAAGAAAGGTTTTTCAAGGTCCATTTTGGCCAATGTGTCCTATTATGTAGTATGACTTTGAAGTACCTTGGGCCACCCATGTAAAAGAGTTGGGTGGTTATAGATTGATTTAGTGGTATTAGGCTTTAAATGAGGAAGTAATGTCCCATAGACTTGGAGACTGCAATGAAGCTTATCAAAGTAGCCCCATGAGTAAAATAATATGAAATTGCTTCAGAAACCCAAAACTGAAGGACTTGAGAGATTTACCTTTCTAGGTCTCCACTCACTGTCCATTTGCATTAAGTGAATCATTTAACTATGTGTTTAAACAGGTGCCTAAATCCCATAAGAGGTATAGTACTTAAAGCAAAACACACATTTAACTGCTTTGCTGAGCCATAGCCTTATTTCTTACCTACTATTCCAATATTTTTTGTTTATATGAAGTGGAGATTTGGATATGAACCAAACCACAATTTTAACCCTTCTGCCAGGTACTTAAAGACACATTCATCCTTTTTATGCCCAAATCTGCTGATCAGCGTGGCGGAAAATTATGTCTCTGAGTGTTTGCCTGGATTAAAAAGGGTGTTATTTAAAAAGTGTGGCTAATGTAATGTGGCGAGTGTGATCTAGCTAATACATTTACAAGCCTGATGATGTATACTTTAACTTGTGTTAAGCTGGTCAAGTTAAAAACCGTAGACTTTTGGAATACATTAGTGGGAAACACGAGCTGCTAATGCCTAGTGTGCCTTCAGATTTCAGATGAGAGGAAACCTGAATTATTACTGAATAGCTGTGTCTAACAAGCTGTATGAATTTGAATCTTTCAGGATATGAACCAGTATAATAGTTGCTTGGTTGTGTTTTTCCATAACAGTAAGTAGGTGCTGTCAGATGATAAGTGGCAGTTTCTTTTGTGATACACTTTTCCTGACTTGCCAGCTGGCTTATATGCTTTCCCTCAGTTGGGTGGAAATGTTTTTCACTGACTGAATTGTCAGTGCTTCAAGATTTTCTGATCTGACGATGGAGATCTTTACAACTCATAATTTTACTAATGGGTTGTGTTAATGTACCAATTTTTAAATTCATGGGAGAAATTTATGTCACTCTTGTAGCATTTGTAAAATGATGACTTTGTTAAATGGATGTGCAATTAACCAGCTAAAACTAATTGTTAGAAAGACTCTTTTGGCCAGAGTATGTCACAAAACTCTCAGCTCATTTATCACCAGCTGCATCCATTAATTCAGCACTGCTTGGCAGTGCCTAGCAGGGGCTTCTGAAACATCACATTTTAAATTTAATAAAATACAAAGAGCTTTAGGGAAGAAATAGGCTGGTTTAAGACACTTAGCTGTTTTTCAGAAATACAGTTTATATTTTTTTAGTTTCTCCCTGCTCCTAGCTTAAGTTATTTTCTGCTGAATATGACTATATATAAGGAGTATTATCTAGACATAAATTATAAAGAACTTACAGATTGTTATTGGTGATATAATGTGGGCACTATGAGTGTCAAGATATTGCAGCTCTCTGCTTCTTCCTCACAGTTTTAGTAAAATAATTGTATCCTATTTGTCCAATCATTTATCCCAAAGAATCACTGCTGTGTCTTTGCTGTACCATTTTCTAAAGAGTGTCAGTTTGGTCAGGTTGCTATCTTACAAGGTGTTGCTAAATATTCAGCAGATTGATTTCCTTCCCAGTAACTTACATGCTGTTTTCCATGATCATCAGGTAAAGACTGGTAGTTGAACCTATTTTGATCCACATGATACATATTGTATATGTAAAATAGAATTAATGTTTCATATGTTAATAAGGCAAGTGATAAGAGAAGGGGAAAGGAAAATCTTTGTTAGCCAACTTGGATAAATTCTAAAAAACATTTCATTCTTTCTCTTCCTTCTTCCTTTTCTCCAGTTTATCGAGGTTTCTGGACAGTTCTTATGCTCCTGGGAGTGCTCACTGTTGTGGTGGCTAGTTTCCTCATCATCTGTGCAGCTCCTTTTGCCAGTCACATTCTATACAAAGCAGGAGGAGGCTTTTTCATCATTGCTGGTGGGTATACTGTTTGTTCAGTCAATCATAGAGCTGAAAGGATGAGTTATTTCTTCCATTTTCCTTAACCAAAAATTATATCAGTCATGGTTAAAAGAAAGAGAAAGCATATGCTTCTATCCTTTGGCTTGTGGAGTGCCTGTTGTGGAGACAATTCTTTGCACAGTTATTTAATCATGAAGCTATTATAAAAAATATTTTTGGGTTAAGGTTAAAAAAAAACCAAAAACATCCAGGACAAATCATGGAATTACACTGCAATTTCAATCTACATTTTTTTTAACAGGAAAAAGGACGCATATTTAAGGATGTTGCCTTATAGGGTTCTCAAAGGCTTTAGCTAGGAAGAGGATTTAGCTTTGTCCATTATCAGTGATGCAAAAGATGATTACAGTGGACTCTGAAGAAGTTGGGAGATAGAACATTTACATGACCAATACAGGGAAATGCTTTGGATGTGATAGGACTAAACAAAATAGTTGTCATATATGAGTAAGTAGGAGCTCTAAACCTCTGTGAATGAAACATAACAAATAACTGAATTCCCTCCTTCCTCATCACCCACACGTGCAGTGGAGGATGCACCCTCCCAGGATTCAGCTGATACTGACAGCTCACTGGCACGCTGTTTGCTTAACCTTGAGAAGTCTGTGAAGATGTCACACTGGTGTGTAAGATATAGTTATACAGGATGTAAATGATAGTATGTGCTCCATCGCTGCTCTCCTTGGTTTAAAGCCTGGTGAGAGGCAGCCCTGTGAGAACATACTGTGTT
Source organism: Cinclus cinclus (assembly GCF_963662255.1). NCBI lineage: Eukaryota > Metazoa > Chordata > Aves > Passeriformes > Cinclidae > Cinclus > Cinclus cinclus. The sequence goes on from NC_085047.1 coordinate 88,671,035, forward strand.
ACAGGGCAGAGCCACCCGTGTCAGGACCATAAGGTCTGGGCTCTCACTTTGCTTCTCATACTGACCCCCTGACCTTGCTTACCCGCTGCACCTCTAAGCTCTTCACATGCAGCTACTGATCATTATTCCCCTCCAAAGGACTCTCAGTGAAGTGTGGGAAGTATTTTATAATATTTTAGTTGAAGAAAATCCCACATACTTAACATATTATCTCTTGAGAATTACTCCTCCACAATTTAAAAGACATACAAAAAATATTCATAGGCTGACGGAGATGCTAAGATATTTCAGTGCTTTTTGTCACTAATTTTCAGGGCAAGAGCCCATGTCACTCTTGCTCTTTTTCCACATTTGTAATGCATGAAAACCTCAGCTGTCACTAGAAAGTAGGAGAAGCTGTTTGAGAGGAAAAGGGCAGTTGAAAGATGTGGAACTGATGGGCAGAGGTGCAAAGCGATGCTTGTGTTCTCCACTCTGGGTCAGTTCATCTGCCCTCATTTAGGAAGGGGAAAGTTAGATTCCCCAAGCCTGTGCTAGCCTCCCTTGGCTTCCCTAGGAGGCCTGCAAGAGGCAATAACATTCATTGGCAGTAAAAACAGTAGGTATGTAAGAAGTTCCCTCAGCAGGGGAATCATTTCATACTGAAAGAGGGGTCTAATTGGATCAGATGAATGTGCTATGGAGGAATCCTATACTTCTCTTTAGTAAGAGAATCTATAGAGACTATTTCTTTAGCTATGTGAAGTTAAGTGAGCTTTATTATCCCAGTGTGTGACCTTGGGTCTGTGTATTTGCCCCTTTCACCCTTTGTCCCTATAGTGCAAATGTTCTTCAGGTGAATTCCTGATTTTTTACTCTCTCTGCATGTAGCATGTTTCAACTTCAGGACTGTTCTCAGTCAGGGTTTTAGAAAAAAGCTGCGTTATTTTTACTATTACCATTAGTGTTGTGGAATAGCAAAGGTCTTTAGCAAAATCCTGCTATGATTTGTCAAAAAGTAGTGGTGGCAGGAGAAAATAGGACCCATTCAGCTTTCTCAAGGCAGAGCAAGATAAGATAGGATCTGACCCAGAAGAGGGTAATGGGCTCTATTGTGTCCCTGCTGCCCTGATCCCTTCCTCTGCCTATCTCCTTTAGGACTAGAGAGAGCCTGTTCATTACTGCCTGCCAAATCAAAGCAGGGCATGGAAGGGGAGAGTGATAAGAAGTGGTGCATATTTATCACTTCTCAAACATGTGATCAGGATGCAGCCAGAGGAAGCATCTACTTAAACACAGACCTAATGGGAATATGAAAAGGTGCAATGTGACTTAGGTTAATGCGACTTAAATTTGGTGAAGTTAAGAGTTCTTCTAAGGCAGAAACCAGCAGGTTGTTTTGAAGAAACAAGAGGAATTATACACGTTGTTTTGAAAGAGCCCGTCTCACCACAAAATTCAAGTATTTGTTAAACTGTAGAGAATAGTCTTGTGAGAAGGAAGTTAGACAATGTGATTGTTCTTTGGAAGTTAGGAAGAAGATAGGGAAATCAGTCATTTTCCTATTTACCTGTCTTAAAGAAAAGTTAGATGAAATAATTTTAATACCTATTATTGGAGTAGAAGTATCTTTATCCTTCTGCAACCTTAACTTACAAATTAGCAGCAGGTAAAAGCTCTCCCTCAACTGAAGAGTACAGCGTGTAGTATGATCTGCTGTGATGTCTTAGGGTTCACGGAGAAGCTGAAGACATTATTGAGAATGAGATTCATGCCAAACTGTTCAGCCATCTGAAAGCTGTTTTGTATGAACCAACTGCCTAAATTTCTATGACAACAGTAAGAAATACTCAGATGGACAGCTCACCTTCTCTGTGATAAGGCAGACAGATTTGCCTTTTGGAGGGACCCATTCAAGAAGCCTAAACAGAGATGCTGAGTGAAATAAATTTACGTTGAAAAGGACCTCTTGAGGAAATCAATTCTGACATCCCATTTAGAGCAGGATTGTCTTCAAAGTTAGATCAGGCAGCTCAGAGCCTTATCCAATCAAGTTTTTAAAATCTCCAGTAACTGATCTGTAGTGTCTTTGGGTGTTTGTCCCAGTTTGACCAACTTCATTGTGAGAAATGTTTTCTTTTTTCCTTGTTTTCAGCTGATGCTGCCTTTGATGCAGTTCGTGACTATTACATCTCATTCTGACAAGTCTGTTGGTCTCTGAAAAGTCTATCCCCATCTATTCTATAACTCAGTTTTGAAAAATGAAGACTGTATTCTTCTCTAGACTAAAATTCCCCAGCTCACTCAGCCTCTACTTGTTCTTCATCCTCCTAACCATTTTGGTGGTCATCACCTCAGTTTATCAGTATCTCTGTTTCACATGGGGTCCCCAAACTTACCCCATAGCTTACCACATATGATGTCATAAGTGTTGAGTAAAGGGTGATATTAGTATTTTCAAATCAGCTCTGTATGAGGTTAATGTTAATTTTTGCCAGACCTGCTTAAATTTTTGTACACATAAAGGGATTGTTCTTGTACTTTAGGGAAATTGTCTATGAGCAGCACCAGAGTCTTCTGGGCCCCTTTGCCCTTTGCGGCAGACTTTGCCCTTCAAGGCAGCCTCTCTTGGGATTTTGCCTACCAATTCTCTGCACAGATTGAAGTGTGTTCTCTTAAGTTCTGGGTCTTACCTTTCATATTCCTCCTAGGATATTAACCCTTGCCATTCCATGGCTATTGTAACTACAATTAACGCCATCATTTTCCTGACCCATTTTTCCTTAATTGGGAGTAACAAAGCTTTGTAATTGTATTAACCACCTGAAGCCACAGGTGAAACTACACCTGCAATATCTGTTGGTAAAAGTGAGTATCAGTTCAATGGTATCACAGTCAGTGACTTGAATGCTGCCTTTGCAGCCTCATCTCCATGTCTGCAACCTCAGAGGATGATCAAAAACCAGCTATGGTACTGTCACAGGAAAAGAAGGGAAAGCTTCTATAAAATGATCTCTTAGAGCAGCCTTCAATAAAGTCTGTAATTACCTTGTGCCTCTTTCTCCCTAGTGGTGGTGAAAACTGTCCTCTTGTACTGATGCCAATAAGCAATATACCAGGAAGTGCACAGAGCATTACAGAATCACACCCTGGTGAAGAAGCAAAATTAGAAGCATGACTGCTGCTTCCTGCCAAAAGGGTGAAAAAAGATGGTACTTTAATTTGAGATCCTAGATGAGGACAAAAATCTGTTTTCAGAGACATGTACCTACCTCTGTAACTTTTGCATGGGATCATCTGCATGTACTTTAGCAGAGAATGCCAACCATTATTTTTAAATAAAGGTCACAAGAGTCCAAGGAAGGTGGTAGAATCTGAAATAAGGGCAAGAACAGAAAAATGCATTTAATAAAAAAATATACACAAACACGTAGAAGTTTTCCTCAAGTGAGATAATGTGTTCTAAACTTCCAGGCATAAGTAAAAAGCTCACATCATTCTTTCCAGCACCTGTTGTCTTTGCGTCTGCATAGTAAAAGATTCATGCCATAAACAGCCATTCACCATTGACAAGTGAAAGGCATTTCTGCGTGGGAAGAATCAGTACTAAAGGCCAGCAAACTGCTTCTTGAATTCACAGACATTTCTAAAGGTTCTGTATTCTTTCTTCTCTACAATATGCACAAGTATTTGTTTGAAAGAAATTCAAAAGAATTAATGTGAAAGACAGAAAAGAGTGACCTCAGAGAAGTCCGTGTCTTATCACACTGCACAGAGCTGTGTTTCAAACGTGTGTGTTTATAAAATAAAAAAACAAAATGGAAGAAAAAAGAAAGAAAAAGGAGTAGGAGGAAAGTATTTATTTGTCTTAATCTCTTGCAGACATATTTCATGTTCTAGGAATAATTTCCCCCATCATTCCTGATTCATGCAACTGCTGTTCTATTTATTATTCACTAAAAGACAAAGCCAAAAGGACACCTGCACTCTATGAAAAAGGTCTAAATGCCAAAAACATAGAAATATATCACAGCACACACTGTTCCTAAAAATATTTACTTCAAGAAATTGTGCACTTTCTTTCAATCTCAGTGATTTTGTCTTGGAGCTTGCCTTTGCGAGTTCACGGCATTCACAATAGATTGTCAGTGCAAGACTGCAGGAGCAGATTTTTCAGATAAATATACATTCAGTAAACTGTCTAAGTGCTTAACTCCTGTGAAATCATAACGCTGTGAAAATTAGACAAAAGGAGTGCTAATGAATGAAATACAGGTGGAGGCAACAGGACAGTGGTCAGTTTTTACTTAGCCTGATTCTATTGTTCAAGATATTTATTGAACATGCTAAGTAATACACCTATTAATTAGTCTCCATTAGCAGGTGATGAGAACCCTTAAATACTTCTTTAGTGCCTCAATTAACTAAGAGGGTTTACATAGTCTTCCTTTCTTTTTCTTCCCTTTTAAGAAAGGACATTTATCTCTGCTTGACATACATTTCTTCTGCAAATTTCCATACCCGACAATTTGCTGCTCACAGGTGTAGAAGCTTGCTGTGAAATCACACCCAATGGATGATAGATTCCCTGAAGTTGTTTTACCACTGGCAGCACTGGCTTGCTATTTTGCACCTACATGGTGTTGATTCTAGTTTAACCACCTAGGTGTTGCTACAGAGTGCCTGAAAAGCAAAGGGTGCTCATTTCTAGATTAAAGCACCTTTGATGTGGTTTATTTTTTTTTAAAATGACAGATGCTTTTGACTAACTGCTCTGCATAACTCTGCTTCTACCCAAGATCCCAAAGGGCTTTCCAGCTGTGCAAAGCCTGGTTATACTTACCTGCTGTTATATAGAATCACTACTTTTTGTAATTATTATTGTTGTTTAGGACTAAGTTTTCCTCAGTGTAGAGGTTAAATAGAGGACTAGTTTGAAAATGCATAGGCACAGCCAGTTGAAGAGGTAAATTCCAATGTCCTTAGGGATTTTGCCAGATTATTGTTTCTTTCCAAATCTTAGGGCTATAATTTTTTTGTTCAAGTTTTGAAACCTTGAACAAAATCCATATATCTTATAACTCAGTTTATGAATTTGTCCCTGAATCTTTCTATTTTTAAAGTCAAAAGTTACTAGCTCTGTTTTGTTCTAATTTTCCTATGTTGCCTACATTATCTGTTATCATTAGATGCTCTCTTCTAGGAATCTTCTGCTCAATTTGAATTATATTTGAAGAGTCTTCAATTTAATTTCTCATTCTTCGTGTCTGGCCCTAAGGCGATCCTTCTCTCTGATTGTTTCAGTGGTTTTATGTTTAATACAAGCACAGTACTAAATTCCATCAAAATTGAGTTTTACTTAGGTAAAATACTTTCAAAATTGAATTTATGCCTCTTAGAGTTGAGTGTTGGGTTTTTTCAAACTTTGTTAGGAATTTGAACCTTAGCAAAAAATGTAATCCTGGAAGTGTATTTCAGACATGAAATGTGTCTGCCTCCTTCTTTATTTAGTTTTTCTACTATTATTTCAGCCTCCTAGAAATTGCAGATCCTTTGGGAATGTTCTGATTATGCCTCAGGTTAACTACTTCAGCCCTTGTTGGTCTTCAAAAGATCGTGCTTATAAGGATGAGTTCTCACCTGTCAGATGTCAGGATGTATGTAAAGATACTACATTTTGTCCATAAAGCAGTAACAGGAAGATCACCAGATCACCAAGTTAAGCTGCTGCATCTGACCTGCCTGGTTTTGTCTGCATCAAGTGAGGGAGTGAGGACAACAGCTGCTCCCTGGTAAATGGGCAGAAAGGGTGGGGAAAGGAGGTTGTGAGGCAGCATCTCAGGTTGGGGATGGGGAAAGGTAACAATCAAAGGTTACCAGGATATGTAGATATGGAAGCAAATGCCTGGCCATGGGTGCTTACGAAGTTCACTTGTGGGGTTTTCCACTTGTGGGGTTTGCCACAAATGTCGCGTCTGTTCAAGGTTGCATTGCAAGTATTTAGCAGGATGCAGAAGAGACCAGAAATAACTTTGACTTACAGCCTGTAGCCTCAAGTTTGGCAGTGAAGTGTTCCCAGCACTGTGCACTGACTTTTGTTTTAATGAGGCACCTAAACATTCTGGGATAAAAATGTGATGGGGTGGTGTCCTTCAAATATTTTAGTGTTCGAATAGATGGTCCTGCTGCTTTGTAACTCTGCTTTGACAGCTGGAGCTCAGGGAGCAAATGGGTACAGGCTGAAGCATGCAAAATATTTCATTTTGTGCCCTTGGTCCTCCAGCAAATCTTCTGGAGCATCTGTTCTGCAGGCTTACGTTTCTCAAGTGTCCACATTCCTCTAAAGTGAAATGAAATGTTAGGAATGCAACTGATACTTTGGAAAGCACTCTCTTCTTATATCTCCTTCTGGTATATAGTAACAAGGAGATTATCAAAGTTTGTAAGGACATGTGCTCCTATAATGTCTAAACAATTCAAAGACCTTTCAGAGGAGTGGTTGGGAAAAGGCTGTGAATTATGTGGTGGATTAATTTCAGGAAATTGTATTCAATTTGAGGTTATTACTAACAGCCTGCTTCATAGTTATTTAATTATTGTTGGGTTTTGTTCCTCTACCAAGAGCACCTTTTCTAAATGTGGATGATTTTGAATTAAATATATTTGAATTCCTATGCAAAATATTTGAGTAGAATACTCTGAAGTTTTGTGTTCCAAACACAGCCCTTTTCATAAGAATAAAGAACCAAATGCAGAGACGTGAAGATAACAGAAATATTTCCCACTCCTTTCTATATCTCATCCATAGGACAATGCCAGAGTTTGGGAAGCAAAAGTACTTTTTTCTTCCAGATTGTCCCATTCCATTCCCTCTCCTTCCCCCACCTTGACACCGAATTCAAAATGGTAAATAACTTCATTAATTTTGTCATCAGAGTCTGCCTACCAAAACCAGATATCTCCTTTGCCATGGGAGTATGCCTTTCAGTGAAAATCAGAAGAAAGATGGAGGTAGTGCTAGGTAGAGGAAGCCAAAGGCAAAAATTTTCCAGTGGTGGCTGACTGTGCCATGCAGACAGGACCTCAAGCATTGATGGGTTTTTAGGTAATACAGTAAATACACCCAACATCTGTCTCACACTCTGTTAAAACCTGGTGTTTCTTTTCCAGGTGTCTTGTTTTCGCTGGTAGTCGTGATGTATGTCATCTGGGTCCAGGCCATGGCTGATCTGGAAAACTACACACATGTGAAAAAAATGGATTGCCCAGACTTTGCTGTTTATGTACGTTATGGCTGGTCATTTATGCTGGCTCCTATAGGAGTATTTTTTTCTTTATTAGCAGGAATGCTGTTCTTGTTGGTAGGGCGTGCCATTTATTTACACTCAGACTAGTCAGACCCTGCTGAAGGGAATACAGTAATACTTGTGAAATTTTGTGATAAGTGTAAACTGGAACACAATTTTGTATATTATTACCATTATGGCAATCCTAAGTGTGCAGGCAGACTTCTGGAAGTTCTCCTATTACTTGTTTAAGGGTGAAGGACACAGAACCCAATACTGGAAGAAACCACCTTTAGTCTCAACTAGTTGTTTTTAATTCTTTAGGAAGAATACTTGTGGTTCTTCAAATTGTACTATTAGCAGCATTTTTGCAGGTTAACGAACAGAAGAAGACAAAAATTTTCTGCAAGTAAAATATGAACTTGAATCGTCTCAAATCAGCATTTTATACATTTGTCTTTTACCATTTACAGTACTTCTGTTTGTGGAGAATGGCACAAGGTAGAGAAGGCAAACATTCAAACACAGTAATTCAATCTACCTCCTCTCCTGTTTTCCACTCCTTGCCTTAGCTTTAATGGCAGCAAACATGTCTGCACTTCATAAAAATAGTGTACAGTTGTTCATGCAGCATCCATAGGAAGAGGACGAGAGAGAAGACAATTGCCATGAGTGTGTAAAAGCTTAACTGTTCTATTACCCATTTCTCTTTTCTGTACGCATCTGAAAGCTGTATACTTCTGTATTCTGAAATCCATGTGTTGCATGATTCTGTAAGCCAAAATGCCATAGTACGATCGCTATCTGAAGTTATGCCAAAATTGTATTTTGAATTATAGCATTAATATTTTAAGTTTTAACCCTTTTACTTTTCAGTGGAACAATCGACTCCTCTAACAAATATTTTCATGGTTGTGTAAAATTAATTTTTTCTTCAAAGAGGTTTATTATCAAGACAATAACTAGGACATGAAAATGTGTGTCTTGTGCAGCCTTCATTTTCCCACATACTAAAAATCGGCATTGTGGACCAAATCCAACTTTCCTACTAGGGTTACTGGGGAAAGCAGTGAGCCTAGCTAAGACAGCAGGGAAGATGGATTTGGTTTAGCATTGTAGGAGTGGCTGGTTCTGTGTTTGTGTGTGTGTGCACATCTGTGTGGAAGATGGGGTGAGGATGAGACTGTATGCACGGTATGGAAAAGACTGGGTTGAGTTTTTACAATGGCAAAACTTTGTCTGGCATTGGGCCCAAATAGAAATTAAATCCATCTGAGAGTGTGCTGGTTTTCACTTTGTAACTCAATGCAGAATAGTTTGGGGCTGATGGGGAAAAGTAAAGTCTGCATGTCGGTTTGCTCTTGTTCATAATGCTTAATTCCACAGCTGTTATGAATACTGAAGGCATTGCTAAAAGGCAGGAAAGGAATGCCCACAGAGAAGATGTGGTGGGCCAGATTGGATGTTACTTCCATTTTGGGAAGTTTTGTGATTGGAAGCTTTCCAGCCTTTCCTGCTACTTATTTATTTTTCCGTCATCAAGATTAGTGTTATACATTACAGAACAGGAAGACAACAAGAGTGGGAGGTAAGGAAGCTGGGACTGTGAGGTTTAGAATAATTACCCAATTCACAAAAATATTTTTATTGGCAAATAACACAGTGTTTTTAATTACTATGTCAGAGAGTATGATGGGTGAGTTTTAACCAAATATTCATAAGCATATATATATGAACCCCACATAAATGATAGCCATCCGGAGAACATTAGGGTTACACCATAATGCTGTTGGTTAGTCAGGAAATTCTGAAATTAACCCTGCTCGTTGCACATATGGTATTATATTCCTTCCCTTAATTGCACAATCACATACTGTTTCTCAAATAATACATTCTGTTGGAATTTGCTTTACAGTCTAGGACACTCACTAGTAATTGTGAAGGTAAACTTAATAATCAAGAGTTATTGACTAGGTACCCCCTCCCAAACTCCATCCGCTTCTCTGCAGGGGAGAGTCCTTCTCCACAAGAGCTTAGAGGGGGCAATATGCTTGAGCCACTTTCTTGCAGCTTTTGGAAGCTGGAGGAATTGAGAGGTGCCTCAGAGCTGGACCTCTTCCAGCAAACCCAACCATGTGTGTAGCAGCAACTAATAAACTGTGCAAGGATTGAGCCAAAGGCTCCTGTGGTGCCCTTAATTCATCCCATGTGCATCTTCAGAACTCTCTCCATTATGCAGATAAATTAGTTGCACTTTTGTGTGCAAGACATCCTCTCTTGGAGGTAGCCTTTGGGTCAGACTGTGGATGCAATGGCCATTGAGATCTAAGGTGTTTCTGATGATTCCCTTGGAAATGTCTGGAAGCCTTTCCAACAGTAGAAATTTCTTGAGTCCCCATAAATTTTTCACTCAAACTCTTACTTTGGCAGCAGTCTGTAGCTCTATCAGCTTGCTTTAATTGGATTCCCTCTTAGTGGCAGAACTGAAGGTCAGGTTCCTTCTGAAATGGTGGGGTTTGTTTGCTCCCTCAAAAAAAATGTAAGTAAGCATGTGATATGTAATAAGTAGTTGCTGCAGACCAGGGAATCATGTTAAGGGTGGTGGGGAGGCATTTCTGAATGGATATTGCCTAAAAGCACAGTTTTAACTCTTGTTCTTCTGATTTCATTAAAGAGCTATGTGCAGGGGAATGTGCTTGTAAGAACTGGGGGAAGACAGGCCAGCTAGGGAGACTTGCATTGTGGCATTCTTCCAGCTATGCTTTTGTCTAGAAAATCCTTGGCAGGGATGCAGGGATTTTCATGAGAGCTAAATAAAATATTGTAAAGAGGATTAAATACGCTAATCAAAATATTCTGTGAAATTGGTCAAAGAACAGTGTTCCTCACTAATCCATAGGAGTTTGGGAGTTTGGTTGTTTTTTTTTCCTTAATAATTTCCTAGCTGGCTTAATAGCCTGTGATCGTATTGGAAGAAAAGAGATTTATTTTTTAAGGAATGTGTTTGGAAGAAGGCAGTGCGAAAATGAGGAGAAGGAGGTGAGAAAGGAGGGAGGAAAAGAGAGGTGAGTGTCCCTCTGTTGATGCCATCTGCCAGCTCTCTGTGCAGCTGTTGTTGATCCCTGGGGGATGCACCAACACAATGTGGCAAAGGCAGCTGTGGACAAGACAAATCAGAAAATTATTTGCCCCAGTTTATTCTTTCTACTCATTTGGATGACTGCTGTAGGTTTCACTGGAGCTGACCTACATGAAATTTGTGTCTGTGTATTGGCATTTACATTAATGAGCTAAAACTGTGTCTCTGAGGAAATGCAAAAAAAGGCCTGCTTTATTTCTCCACAGGGTGCCTACCTGCTGCCACCAAGACTGTACTCTGTAGTGTGCTAGTAAACTGCTGGTAGGACAGTTGTTAAGTAGTGTCTATTGCTGTCTTAATTCTTGCAAAATCCTGGCTGTGAAGTATGTTGTGCTTATTATCTTCTAAGAAGTCATATTGAACATCTTAAATGAGCTATTTACCTTCTGATGCAGCAGCTGGCTCTCTTCTGGCTCTCTTGTTCCTATTTGTCCTTTTAGCAGTATGATTCCCAGGCAGTGAAGGCTAGATAAAGTATGTTCACATGAAATTCTGCTGTTAACTTACAGTAAGTCTGAACTGATGCAGATGAAGTTGGTGGAGACACTGAAATTGAAAACAGAAGTCAGTCATCTATAATCAAAAGTGACAGAAGGGATGAAGAATTGCAAGTACTCACAGCACCACTTTTCCCTCTGTGTCTCTCACTCACATTACCAGTTTAAGACCAAAACTGGTCTGTCTTTCCAGTCCTTATGTGCCTTATCTATCCAGAAGACATATTTACAATAGTGGTCAGGAGAGCCATTTGACTTGAAGGTAAGAAGGAGTGGAGGGCTGGCAGCAGCTCCTATATTAGACATCTCCAAACTGCCCGATTTTCCCCTGTGTTCCAAAGAGCCCAGAAAATCCTCATGGAGTGCTGCAAGGCTCCACATTTTGCTGTGATGATAGGAGAGGACTTGGAGTGCAAATCACCCCATGTTACTTGCTATAGATCCGTTCCTTATTTGTTCCTAAAACCTGGCAAGGATGCATTTGGTACAAACTAGGGAGGTGGGGGGATGGTAATGGGGTGGGGGGTGGGAGGTGGAGAGTGGCTCTGCACAGGGAAGGTGCCTTTCACACTGAGAGGCAGTCACTCTGTACTAGGTTAATTCAAGAGAACAGTCTCAGCCGTGTTACTTCACTTTTGTCACAGTTACTCCCCATTTTGTACCCGGGTACCTTAGGATATATTGTCTGAAATGGCCTGGACATGGTTCAGGTTTTAAACCAGTTAACAGAAAGAGCTTAAATTAATGCATCTTTGAGTTGGAAACACATTTAAAACAGAAAGAAACCCAGAAGGATAATGAAAAACGTTCCCCCCTCCTCTTCTATACCACATCAGATTGACTAATCCTCTGTTATGTGGCTTTACTTTGAAACAGATCATTCTCGTTGCAACACGTTTAATGCTGCCAGCCACCACATGGTTATTTGGCAGCTATTTAAAGCTCAGATCATATTACTCTGTTGCAGTGCTAGGCACCCATGTTCCAACTGGTATACAGCTGATCTAAAGAGAAATCAGTTTCAGGTTTTGTTCTCAGAAATTAAATGTGACGGCATGATCTCTATGATCCTTCTCCCCCCCTCTTTTCTCCTTTTCTCTCTCTCTTTTTTTTTTTTTTTTTTTTTTTTAAACGCATTATTACTTTTTGGAGCGGCATTTTGCTAGCACCACAGGGGAAATTCAGTTAGGTTGTCAGCCTGATATAGTGTATTATCAGACACGTTAGCTTTTCCTCTCTCTTACATTTGCTTAAGAGCTTATAAACCACAGAGAATAAAAAGTGCTAAATAGAATTAAATGACCTGTCAAGGGTAGATATAGTATTTGTGAATGACTTAAAAAAAAAAATCCAGCAGCTTCAAGCACTGCAGTCTCACTGACTCTGCATTATCTTGAAATTTGGCTTCTTTCTTTATTTCTCCAACTGAAGCTCTTTGATGGTCATTGATCTTTGATGATTCTGTCTTGAAAAGGACTAATTTTGTCTTCCCATATTTGGTCCAGGGTGAGATTTTGTATCAGGGGTGATATCTTTATGAGATATGACATAGATTTGAAACCTGCTTTCAATATCATAAGACCAATATTAAATTTCACAAAACATTGAACAAATTCAAGAAAAGTTAGTCCCAAGAAGAATTAACCAAAAAATATGCTGTATTTAGTTGGGAATTTAGTTATTCTACCAATGGAGAAGAGGAGAATTTTCCATGGAAAACAAAGTGACTGATCCCATGCCCAGCTCATTGTCAACTCTGATAGATGTATTAAATTCAGGAGTTGGAGTGATCAGCTTGCATTTAAACTCTCTCTGGGTTTAAAAGCGCTGGGATAGTGCTTTTAAAGATGCTCTGGTGAGTCTTGATTAGGAAACTGAAATTTTTTATGTAATCCATTTTTTCCTCCTATTTTCTGATGTCCTGCCCATTTGTACATCATCATACTCCCCCCACGTCTCTCCCCAGCAATTATGAAGAGACATTTTCAGGGTTTAAATCTTTGACCTGAACTTTAAATAACAAGTTGCTAGTCAAAATAATATGTGCAGCATATTCCTGTATGTTCTGGGACTAGTACTAAGTAGCTTGGTTCCTTGGCATGTTCATCACATAATCCAGTACAAGAGCACCCTTTCAGCCTTCCATGAGAAGCAGGCTTTAGGGAGGGAAGTGTTAAACTTCCCTTGAAGCACTTTATCCTTCGAGGCACTGGCGTGCTGTGCCATGCACACAACACTCCTGCATGTGCCTGGTGCTAAGACGAGCCTGTAGAGCTTTGTGAGCTGCTCCAGGACCCAGCATAGAATGCAGTCTCCAAGACATGTCTATGTGGCAGTGCATGTGGACACCCAGCTTGAAAAAGTTGTCTTAGGTACTGTACTCTGCCAGCTGATGGTGACTGTGCCTGCAGTGTGCAAGACCAAGAGAGGGCCAAAGAGAGAGGGGGAACAATAACCTGGATTATGCTCTCTGCCTCCCCCACAGAAACAAGGCCCAGTGTACTATAGCTATGGTCCTATCACTCCAGCTCCAAATTCCTGTTATGCTTCTGAAGTTGCAGAATACACCATTAATTTGTAGGTTTCCCCTGTGTTAGTTGTGCCTGGCAAATGAGAATGATGTGATTCAGAACAGAATGTGGTTTGTGTAAATTGTAGCTCTTCAGCTGGATTGAGACACTACTATAGAAAAGTTGTGCAGAGGTTCATATTTCCTTGCAAGATTTTTCTGGCTACTCTGTATCTACAGAGAATGCAATTCATTGGAGGCACTTGCTTCTGGTATCTATCAGAAAATAAAAGTTCCAGCCTGATTTAAAAAAAGAAAAAAGTTAACTCCTATCAGATTAGTTTTTCTAGCTCTAATGAAAACCTAGAAGTACCTTATTGTAGAAATGATTTTATGGAAATCTGTCACAGAGGCAGTGACATACACACTTAAAGACAGGCTGGTGACAGTTGGTTCTACTGCATAAGACCCTCTTGTAAGTCTAACCTGTGATTCACACAGTGCCTATTTCGACTACCTTTCTGCAATAAGAAGCATTGCTTGTAATTCAGATGTATGCCAATATTAAGTAATTATATTCCAATTATGCACTGCAGTAAAAAAACCATGTCTGACATTTTTTCTCTGCAGAAAAGAATCCAAACAAACTATGCATATTGCAATGGCAGTGAAATACTCTTCAGATTGCTCTTGGTAATCTGTGTCTATATCTCTGCTGCTCCAGTAAAATGAATACATCCATTGAAGACTCTGCATGAATCAGCTATGGGCTCTTTAATTTAATTGAGAGCTTCTGCAGTCAGAGTAGGAAGAAATTAATGACCCAGAGTGTCCAAAGCAGAAACCCCAGTTAGAAGTTAAGGCCCTACATCTTGGTATCTGAAACTCCTTGATCAGCCATTTGCTTGGGTTATTTGGTCAGATCCTTATTCCAGCACAAACAAATTGCCTGTTCAGTTGTTGCCAGTATGCCTACATGTAGGAATACCAGTTGATGCAAGAATTGTCTAGAATTGCAAGAACTGCACAATTTCTGTGAACTGAACACAGAAAAAGATAGGGCTTGGAGAGAGCACTTTATCAAAGAGCATTTGGCCCACACCAGCTTTTCAGTGCACTTGGATCCTGCCAGTGAAGGATGCCAAAGGTGTGGCTTTTAAATTTGGAAATAGCACTTGTACTGTATCAGCGTCTGAACTACTCCAGCGTTAAGACAAATGGTTGGCAAAACCAAACTCTTCCCTCATGAGACTGGGACACCTGCCAGTTTCTTCCTCTGTGAAAGGGAGAATCTGCATCGTGTTTGTTGAGATTTCTATCTGCTGTTTATCTAAGAGGGAACACGGCTGACATTCACGTCCCCCCTGTGCAGCCCGCTGCAGACAGCACGGAAAACCCCTCGGCTGAGCGGCGCTTTACTTTCCCTTGGCCGCTCATTGCGGCGGGCTGGGGTTTTTGGCGAGGGGTGTGTGGGGCCGGCCGGGCCGGGGCGAACCCGCGGGGCGCCCAGCAGAGCCGCGGGGCCAGGGCGCGGGATCCCGGGAGCGGTGCGGGAGCAGGGTCCCGGGAGCGGTGCGGGAGCAGGGTCCCGGGAGCGGTGCGGGAGGGGTGCGGGAACAGGGTCCATGGAGCGGTGCGGGAGCAGGGTCCCGGGAGCGGTGCGGGAGCGGTGCGGGAGCGGTGCGGGAACAGGGTCCATGGAGCGGTGCGGGAGCAGGGTCCCGGGAGCGGTGCGGGAGCGGTGCGGGAGCGGTGCGGGAGCAGGGTCCATGGAGCGGTGCGGGAGCGGTGCGGGAGCGGTGCGGGAGCAGGGTCCACGGAGCGGTGCGGGAGCAGGGTCCATGGAGCGGTGCGGGAGCAGGGTCCCGGGAGCGGTGCGGGAGCGGTGCGGGAGCAGGGTCCACGGAGCGGTGCGGGAGCGGTGCGGGAGCGGTGCGGGAGCAGGGTCCACGGAGCGGTGCGGGAGCGGTGCGGGAGCGGTGCGGGAGCAGGGTCCACGGAGCGGTGCGGGAGCAGGGTCCATGGAGCGGTGCGGGGGCTGCAAGGCGCCCGGTGGCCACCAGGGGGCTTCATTTCCCCTCGAAAGGCGGTGTGCCGGGAGCCGCTTCCCGGGAAAGCGGCTTGTTAGTGCTAATGAGAGCCCGGCAGTTCTGCTCCCGCGGCTCAGCGTTTACTGTTAGCTCACGGTTTAGCCATTTAAAGGCATCTCGGCCTCCCTGTTTATTTTGAGGGTCTCACGTCTGTCAGCCTTCACCGAGTAGAGGCTAATACACTTAAGCACGTTTTACCCTTCGCGGAAGCCTTAATAACAACCAAGGCCATTAGTGGGGCAGGACGGCTCCAAATGCTGGGCTAAAAGCTCTTTCCAGCCTGCCAGGCTCCTGTGGCTGCGGTGCTGCTCTACCTTTTGCAGTAAATGGGTGCTTCAATAATTTCTTGCTTAAAAAAATATCCATGAGAATAATACATATTAATAATTATAATACATTGGGTTTTTTTTTTAAACGCGTATATTCATTCATAAGATCTCAAAGAGCTTTATAAATGAGGTCAGTGCAATTAACCCTATTGAACCACTGCTGCGAAGAAATTCCAGATGTGCCCATAAACTGATGCTGTCACTTGGCATCATCCAGACAAATGGTCCTGTTTCTAGCACCTTTAATCCAATCTGGAATCAAAAACCAAAACGGCGGAAAGCCTCCATATTAGATAAGGTTTTTGGTCACAGAAGCTGCCATTGCCTTGAAGGGAGGAAGGAAATAGCCTGGAAGAATTTTGAAACTGCCCTGCTGTGCTTAAAGTGGTTGGGGATCACTGAAGAACTGAAATAAGAAGAAGCAGCAGTTGGCAAAAACTGGAAGAGGTAGCAGTGAGGAGACTGAAGTTTCTTAAGTAACATGTAGCTTAGAGAGCTGTCACAGTTTTTGAGAGAGACTCCTGCCCTTCCTTGGAGGAAAATGTTCCCAGTGATCTGAAAGAGTGAGGGGGCTAAAGCCCTGAAAGGAGGCCTCCAATTTTAGAAATGTCTGTCCTCACCATAATCCCTCCACTTTTATAGCATTTTCTACGTATGACATTATACGAACTGCGTAACTGACAAATCTTTCATTTGCATTAGATTTAAGTGGCTTCCCTCCCATCACTCCTCACGGTTAAAAATACGTTACAGAAATTACTATCCTGCCTAGGAAAATGTGTGATGACTCTGGTGTCTGTCGTTTATTTCTAAAACATTTTGGCACTTTTCCTCCTGAGTTGTCTTTTCCCTTCAGCTTTGATAGGGGGAAAGGAAAGTGCAGGGTTAGGGCAAGATTTTTCCATTTCCCTGGTTATTGCATGCATTCATTGCAGCCCACATGCCAGGCATGATGGAATCTAAATGTTGGGCATGAGCAGTGAAATCCTCAGGAGGAAAGGAGAATAGAAAGCACAAACTAGCCACAGTTTTGGCTGCTATTGCAATGATCATATCGAATCAGACCAAAGGTACTGGCCCAAGATCTTTTCTTCCTACACTGCTCAATATTTACAGAAAGACTGTCAGCAAACAGCAAGTGGAGCATGCCCTTTCCTTTCATATGACCTTTCAGCTCCTTCAAAGGGGAAAAATTCAACCCTGCTTCCAACTCCTTGCTACATGGGCTAAATTTGGCCTTCTGCATGCAAACAGCCCTCTGATGTTCTTCACTCCTTTCTCCTGCAGGCCTACAGCTGATGCTCCAGTGTCTTGTCTCGGGGGCTGCTCATGTGGGGTGTTTCTGAGCATTAATCATGCTGAAGACATCCGTTTTCCCTCTGATAAGAGCCTGGCTCAATCTGTAAGGAAAGGAGGGGAATCAATCTGCCTGATTGCTGTAGACCCTTCATTTTACACTGCTCAGCCCCTTGCCAAGCAGAGCAGCAGGGGAGTCTCCGCTCAGTTGCTCCCAGCAGGTGTCACTATGGAATGGGAAAATGCAATTCCAGGGCTGGGAAAGAAGTCTGGCTGCAGGCGGAGCATCCTCTGACACTGCCGCCGAGGTAGCATGCCACTGTGTCCCGGAAACTTTCATAATTAGATCTGAAGCAGACGCGCTGCCACCCTCTGCTTTCCCTCCTTTTTCCCCCCTTCATTGCAGCAACCATAATAGCGGGTTGGGGGAGATTTTGATATTTTAAAAGGCATTGCTTGGCAATGAATGCAGAGACATCCATCTTCATGGATCACTACCCTGTGTAGTAACGCAGCACAATAACGTGTAAAGTTTCCAGAACTGTTGGTAATTACCGATAAGCCCAGTTCAGCTCTCAGTTACATACAAAGCTGGGTAAACAATGGGAGGAAAAAATTAATTAGAGTCCATGTTTGCTAAAGCTAGCTAGTGATTCCATCTGATCACGTTCATGCTCCTTTTATTCCCTTTGCACAAACATTTGGGTCGTCAGGTTTTTCTAGCACCTAGATGGGCAGGGGGAGCTTTAGTCCGTGCAAATAAAATCTCTCTCTCTAAGGGCATGGGCCCTTCTGGCAAGTGCTTGCTCATGCTTTGCCCTTGTGTTTGCAGCTGGGAGGGTGTTTGGAGGCCTGGGAAGATAGAAGTCAAATGGTCACCTCTCCCAGGCAATACTGAGTCTCTATACATCAGCAAAAGAAGTAGAGGGAGGGAGAAGAGAGGAAAAGAATGAAAAGGCGACAGTGGGAAGGACACTCATCTGGAGATATTTCACACATTTCTTGACCCCAGAGTACCTTCATACAGTACGTCTTCTGTAACAGCAAACACAGACTATGTGAAGATGAAGAGGAGAATTTACCATCTCAGAAAGTTCTTCTTAGGCATGCTCTGAACACAACGGTGATGTGAACATTGGGCCTGGCTTGGGTTACCTCGCTTGCTGGGAAAACTGAGGTAGATCCAGTTCTTAAGAGTTTTATCTCAGTGGGAAGGCTCAATAAGTGCTATGCAGCAGCTTGAACAGTTCATGGGCCCTTTGTCCCTCCCTGGCTCCTCCTCAGGGACTCAGACAACTTCTGTTTGTTCATGGGGACTGAGGGTCAGAAGGGACAGAAGGTGCTGCCAGGGCTCTAAAATCCATGCTGTCCTTTATGACTGGTTGAACCCCTTTGCGATGGTAGGTCTGACTTACTAACTTCAAAGTAAGACCAGCCTTGATAAGGTAATCAGAGCAGATGACCTCCAAATGTCCCTCCCAGCTAAAATAACTCTGTAATTCTATTTATGTGGGGTCATATTTACTTATCTATATCCTTGAACAGTGCCCTAATTTTTCCTGCATACCATTTATTAGTTTTATGCAGAAGCAATGCCTATTCTTCTGATCAGAGATCAGGATGAATGTGACATCTCCTCAACTGATTATAAATATTGTGTACATCCTTTCCTCTTCTGTATCCTCACAGAAACTCAGATAACTCTGCCAGTGAGTACCATGTTTGGTCAAGGACAAACAGAGAAATTACTTGAGTGCCCTCACCATCATCTCCTCACATCTCCATTCCCCTAAGTGCTCTCTCAGAATCAGTACATCAGTGACTTCTTCAGGTTTATCTCCAATGTGTATAGACCAGATCAGGCAATTATAGCTATGGCTTGATGTTTTGCTGTCAATGAACAGTTTGGTGAGATCTGGCATCAGCTTAGACTCATAATGTATTTCTCCTCTTGTGAAGAAATGCTTGGAAGTTGGATCCATAAAATCCTACGCTTAAGTGCGCCCCTTTTATTGCTGCTGTTCGTGCTCTGGTATGCAAAGCTGTGTTTTATGGGGTGTTGGGAAAGGCTCAGATCAAAGATAATGTGATTTAGCCGTGATACCTTCAACAAGAAGAGGAGTTCAAAAGATAGGAAATCATCTATGAAGAAAATCAGACTTCACATACCTTTTCCTGTTGGGACACAATAAAAAGGGGGTTCTGGGCAGAAGCCTAATATCAGCCTCTCCTTTTCCCACTAGCACATTGGATAACAAGGACCCCATCTAACTTAGCCTGCAGGATCTCCCCTTGGCCTCCAGCCACAAGTATCTGCCCTGGCAGTATGCTTCTAAAACAAACTCACAGTGTGTGAACATAAATAAATTCTTCCCTCTCCCTATTTGAGACACTTCCAGGAAAGAAAATATCCCTATGTTCTAAATTTTGTTTATTCTGAATACAGTTGCTGGATGTAAGCCATTCTAATTAAACTGAAAACTTCTTTTGTAGAGAGCTCAGATGTTGAAGAAATTGATGTCAAGCATCACACAAGTCTGTATCATTTGTACTCATCTTTTTAAATTCCACTGGCATAGAAGAGTAACAAAAACCACCACCAAACTCCGAAACAAGGCTTCCAGATCTGTTTGGTCTTGCACTTTGTCTGTCCCTGGGGTCTTAGTGGAATTTACAAAACCGGGAGCAGAGTCTGATGCAGGGTGTCAGCTGGCAAATGTGGGTGGTACTTGGGTGTCAGATAAAAATTCATTTAGAAATGCAGCCAAGGAGAAGGAAGCCTCCTTCTGTACAAGCACAGGCCCTGCAAATCAGGTGTCAAATGCAATATCATGTAGTGAGCATGTGCTTGGCAAGTTTTTCCCGGTGCACAGGTTACAGAGGTGGTGCTGCTTTAGTACACATAATTGCACTGGCTGTCCAGCAGAAGACCCCGAGACACTTTGCTTTCTGTGTGGTACAGCTGGGCCAACAGCCAGCCAAGCTGTGTCTCTTGCTCAGGCTCAATTAGCAGGTTCAGGCTGTGGATGCAATCCACACAGACTGCAGTGCCAAGGCATCAGTTGCCCCCAGAAGCTAAAAATATAGAACTGCAAAGTACAGTTAATTAAGTAGGTACAATTTATTCCATAGCGTGTTCCCTACATGTGAAATGGTATGTGGTATTCTGCTGGTGATGTAGGCTGTTGCTCCCAGAGTTGTCCCTTGGGGTCCTGTTGTCAGGTCCTGATTCTTTCTCTCTGCTCTGTGCCAGACTCTGGCCTGCACCTGGGGTTCAGGAGGCCATGACTAACAACAAAAATGTAAAGTCTTTTTTAGAACTAAACTCTTGGGGAGCCTGGACTTTGGTTGTTTTTTCTTTGGCCCCATCTTTGACATATTTTTCCTTCTAAGTTAGGATCCCAAAGATCTAAATAATTGTTCTCTGCTTTTGGAAAACAGGCTAGCATCAGGATTTCTGTGAAAGCTTCCTGCTGATCACTCACTGTCATCCTCACCAGAGTTTTTTCAGAGCACTGAAACACGCAGCAGCCTAATGCATAGATTCTTGGTTGGCTTCAGTCGTTCACAGAGGCAGGGAGCTATGACTTATATGTCCAGAGGATATATGGGAAACACTTTAAAAATAGAAATGTTCATGTTTTATAAGCTTCCAGTGAGTCCCCTTTCAGAGAGAAGCATGTTTTCCAGACTGTGCATCATGTTTGAAGGAAGATTTGTTACAACTGTGTTGTTAGTTTGGGGTGAAGAGAGATGCACTGGTGCTTTATAAGGACACTAAAAATCATTAAAGAAAAAACAAAATCAAAATCAAAACAACATGGGGTAATTTATGAATGCTTGATAGTCATCTGATGGCAGTGTATGAGCAAACTTTGCTTTCTCCTCTGTCTCTGCTTGCTGCAAGTAAGTGTTTGGCAACATCTGCCATTTGTCTGGGTCAAGGTGAAATATCCATTTTGTTTTCAGGAGGAATCAAGCATTTTTAAAATGCATCTCCATTAAAATTTTGTTCTTAGGTTGCAAAGAAACCTTTATTGCCACACTGTAAATGAGCTATAAGTACACTGAAATAAACTCAGACTGGTTTAAGCAGAGACCAGAAAACACTACTTCATATTTATTTTAAAAGGAAAAAAAAATCAGCTAATAAACCAAACAGCAAAAACCTGGGAAAGACAGTGAAAGATTAAGATATATTTGAATGAATGGTAGTTTTATCTAAACCAAGAACCACTTATTCATTAATCTATTCTTGCTTTGCTGACATTGTTGAGCAGATAGAAACCAAACTCTTCCAACCTCCATCATTTACTGCTTCTCACCTGCTTTTCAGTTTGGAAATCAAACACTTAGCTGTCCCTCTGCTGTGGACATTTGAAAGACTTCTGTTGTGTTCTCTTCCTTGAGTTGGCTACCAGTTCAAATGGCAGTGGACTGGCCAGATAGGAAAGGGCAGATGTTTAATTTGCCAAATGGAATTATTCATTTCAGGAGGAAATAGAAGACCATGAATCCCATGTACTGGGGAAGTCACTCACAGTGATAAGGAAGGCATCCAAATGCCAGTGAGAACTGATGGACACGTGAAGGACACAGCCCTGTTCTGCTTATGTACCACTGGTATAATAATAACTGCCCTGCACACATACCTCAGATGTCAGGAAGGCAAAATGTCCAACTGCAACAGTCTATGGCCTGACATAGAACAAAACACAACAAAGCTAGGCGGGAAAAGAGCAAGAATTAGGAGAGCAGTAATAAAATCACACAGTAAGTAACTGCCTACATGCACAATTAGACGGTTCCAAGCCATTTTAAAGAGGAGTTGTGTGAATAATTGATTTTTCAGTTCACTGGTCAAACTGAAGAAAAAAACTATTCATTTTGGATTGACCTGAAGCATAAAATTTTATTGGCTTTCTCAGAAATATTAAAAAAAAGTTAGGGAAAATGATTTGGGGTTGAAGTCAAAGCTAATGATTCATTTATTCGGAGGAATTGAAATGCTCATAAAGTGCATTTTAAATTTAGAGTTTACAAATAACTTTTGAACAAAAAATAATTTTTTGAAAATATGTGAAAAATATTGTGAGAATATGAAAAGATTTTTTTTTTTAATAATGGTCATTTCCCATCAAAATTATTAGCAAAATCAAGCAAATTTCAGAAATAATTTTGACCTGATTTGTTTGCCTAGTACCGAACAACACTGCTTCCCTCTGTCCTTCTACCTATCTTTCATGAGACAGTGCATTTGTTGGAAGATACATTGCAAACAAAATCTGAGGGAAATGATGACTTGATTTTCAAAAGAGGATTTTAAACTTACTTTTTTTTGGCCATGAACAACATAATTCTAAATCTAGTCCTCTATTATGAATCTAAGATTGGAGGGAAAAATATTCAAGTGAAGAAACAATTTAGTTTTTTAAGTAATAAATAAATAAATAATGTAAATAAGGCTTGACAAGTTTTACTTAAGCAGTCCATAACACCCACTACTGACAAAATTACCAATCACTAGTCCTGAGGGGGAAAAAAAAAAAGAATAAAATAGCCTGTGGTGTCAGAGTACTCAGATAAGCATCACAAGTTTTCCCTGTAGTTTCAAAGTCACCATCCCTGTGGCAAGCTGGTGGTTACCCAAGGTGCAGAGCGTGGTTTGGGGGTCCTGTGTGGAGCAAGGGTGGGCAAGTTCATTGTCTGGTCATGCTGACTGCCCAGGTGTCAGCTCCCAAGGCTGGATCTCTCTTCCTCACTTCCTAAGGAAAAGCTGGCATGCCTCCTGTGGGCTGTGCTTTCAGGCTTGCTCTTCTTCCTGAAACAGTTCAAAGATCAAAGAAGGAGCAGAGGCTGTTTCCCAGGAGCCGAAAGACACCCATCACACAGACCCTGTGGGAGATGCCTGGCAAAGGATTAGAATTTAATGTTCATTTTGTTTGGTAGCCAGTTCCTTCTAGCCCTTTAATATTCATTACATTGAAAATATTTTCTCTCTTATAAATACTGTCTACTCTTTATTGGTTGTCTCTCTTAAGTGTGCTTTATTTCTGCACATTATACTTTATATATACACTTAAAAGTTCCTGAATGGATCACTTCTTCTTACATTAACTGAGTAACTTTGATCTATGAAAGAAAAGAATCTGTCTAACATGACCACCCTCACAACCACCTCAGAATCACTGATCTGGTGTATTTGGGCCTCTGTCTGAATCAGGGGGTGAGATATTTGCTCACTCACAGGGACTGTATCGACCTCTCCTCACGTGGGCTTGGCACAAGAGCACAGGCAGTTATTTATGGCTCTACTGCCTAAGCAGCTCTCCGAAATGAAGGAACCGTGATCTAGTTAGGTTACGGAAAATAATGGGCACTATACATGTGCTTTGATATATTTTCTTTTCTTTTGATTTGTCTGAAAGCCTCTCATTCTCGGTCTTTCTTCTCCCTACTGTCATTTTCCTTTTTTCTCTTCCCATTCCCAGTTCAAACCTGACTTGAAGAGTTTATGAGGGAGAGCCAGACCTCAGAACAGCCATTGATCTTAAGGGGATCAGGTTTCTGCCCGTATCACTCTGTCCTTTAGGTGATGCTGAAGCATTTTATTTTATGTTAGAAGTTTATCAGGGACAGCTAGTACTGCTTTTTGTTGTGTGTTTCTATATTTTTTTTCCCAGAAAAAGTGGAAAGAAGCAGTCACACCCAGATAGATTCATAAGACAATTAATAATGATAAAAATTATATCCTCACTGTCATTAATGACCATACTCTGATATTCCTTTTAAGGCAATAGATCACCCTTTCATGACTTCTTGGGCTCTGTGCAAAAGGAAAAAAAATAACAAAAAACCCCAACCAGCTTCTCATGGCGTAAAAAGAAATTGAAACCTGTTTATTTATGACTGGATAAGAATGAGCTGCCTCATTAATGTGGTATAAAATGGGTATAATTCAGCATTCTGTACAATCCTCCATGACGTGTTGACAGGTGCTGTCATGCACTATCACTTTTAGGTTATTGCACTCTAATAGACTACAATTATAGCTCATTTAATATGATATGACAGTGGGGAAGCACGTGCAAGGTTACAAGCAGCTACACTTACAAAACAAGCTGGTGGCAATGTATACAGCTACAGGTAAATATGGCAGGGGACAAATCTCCTTTCCACTGTCACAGCCCAAATGTCTGCGGCTACAGGTCTTATGCATATGGTTCTTGCAATGAAACATTTGTGCCTCGCATTTTCTCTTATTTTCCCCACAAATGCCAATATTACTGCTTTCAGTTGTGCCTCCTAATGTTGCTCCAACAGTCGAAACCACAGCAGGGGGTGGAGTAGACTTGAAGAAAAGCCGAAGCTGTAAGTAGCACAAGATTTATAGCAGTTGGCAGCCCAACATCTCATCTCATACAAACAACTCAGTTTCCTTTTGGCGGCCTGCTGTGCCACTAACAAGGCAGGCTACAGAATTCACCCACTGGGTGATGGGGAAAGGCAGCAAGAAGCACACAGCAGCATCATTTTCATATGGTAGGAGAGCAGCAAAAATGTTGGGCCCCGCACATTGATTTCAGTCATTAGAGGGGAAAACTGCAGAACTGGATAGAAATGCTGAATAGAAATATTTTGAACTGGTTAAAAACAAAAGCCCCTCAGGGGACTTAAAGATTTCTCAACAACATTTCCAACCCAAGCATTGCAGGGTTTCACCAGGATAAGTTCACACTGTACCATGTAGGTGGTATTATAAACCAAAAGACACCAGCCAGTCTGTGTTTTTGTCTAAGCCATATACTGAAGTGAGTGATTTTGCTACTTTCTTGCCTAAAATGTGTTCCGGATATTGTTTTAAATGCCAAGGGCGTAGCTGTTTTTGCACACTGGGCAACTGTACGATATATTCCTTCTGAGAGTGGCCACACACTTAAATTCAGGTGTGTAAATATTAAAACTTAGACGCTGACTCTGTGCAATACTTTGCACAGAAAACCAGCTTCCTGGCCCTTGCAGCCGTGGTGCCTCGACAGCTGGGTCACGCCATCTGGGTCGGGACGCTGCCTCTCCGTTTCACGCACTCTCAGAGCTGGAGTAACGCTCCTCAGCGGGTTTATAATGAAACATCTCCTTTGCATCACAAAGAATGTGCTTCTTTGCTGAAACTCTTTCCCCATCAGCAGCAATCCTATGCTTGGCATACCCTCTGGAACAGCACACACACAGCCTCTTCTGCTCCTCTTCTGCAGCACGCAAATTGGAGCCTGGTGAGCCATCACCTTCCTCCCTCCCTTCCTGAGCAGACTCATGTCTCCTTCAGAATTCGAGTTTCCCTGCCATTCCTTACACATTTCCAAATCTCCAGCTCCCACCATGTTTTCTGTGTGTCTGGTTTGGCTCCTGCCATGGGCTCAGTGAAGAAGAGGGGAGGTAAATGTCAGGTCAGATCCATGATAAGGCTACTGCTTCTCTGCTAGTGGTAAACGATTTCCAGCCAGCCCTGTGTGCCTGAGAAAGTGGGCTTTTCTGACCACAGCTACTTTTCAAAGAAGATGTCCATGTGCATTTCAGCTTGATCATCCCAGCTGGTTGCTATGTCCTGCAGACTCACCCAAAGGATGCATACTGGAGCCATTGTCTCATAAAAACACTGTTAAACTAACTGTGCCCTTTGGCTTTTCAGGAGATTGCAGTCCTAAAGAAGACATCATAAATAAGTCCCCTTCTAAAAATGGCGGTATGTTATTTTGCATTTTTTCATGCTATTTTCTGCCTCCAACCCAAGGGAAATATTGAATTAATTCAGTATACTGGGGTGCTGGAGAGAAAATATGAGAAGTGCTGATATAATCATGCAACACTTGCCATTTAATATTATTGCAATTTGATGCAGGACTCTGAAAAATTCTCATTACTCTTTGGGGAAGAACCTCTTCTGCAGACCAGTGACACAAATTATACAGTTGTCTCTGGCAATCTCCCATTTAATGTTACTGTTGATTTCAAATTCTCCTACAATAAAATGTAAGTTGTGACTATTAAGATAATATTAGGATAAACCAAATAATGTGTAAATATTTCAACTATATTCATTAACAATTAATGCTTTTAAAAGTAAGTTGATCTTGTGTAACAGCTATCAGCCCTTTTGTTTGTGACCAATCTCAAATCTGAAAGCATTTTTTTCAGTTATAAAAGTACTAAAATATCAAAACTTGCATTAGTATACCAGTGATGTCACATGGCTAAGGTCTACTAAGAAAGTGTGAGTGTCATTGTCTTGACAAAGAAAACTCTGCAGGATAAAAGCTACAAACAGTAGCATCTATTATGCTCCAAACAATATTGCTACAAAAAGGAGAAAAAAAATTCCCCAAACCAAAAAGGAAACAGACTGGGGCTGAAGGGGCACAAAGCAGAAACCTTGACTCCTGAATTTTCTATTGCTTTTCTTGTTTGGCATGAAAAGTTCTCTCTGTAAATTGAGGCACAGTTGGACCCAAAGCTTCTGCCCCTGATCAGTGTTTGGTTGGCAGGAACTCTATTATTTTTGTTTTTGGTTTTTTTTGTTTGTTTGTTTTTAGTCTTTACATGAATAAACATTTTTTTCCCAATGGGTGGGAAGGTTAGGAAGGGGATTAAGAGTTAATGCTGCTTGAGGTAAAAATCCAAGTGAATTTCTACAATTATCTACTGAGGTCTCCTGAGGTTTGACACACATTGCATGTGATCCTCCTGCCTTGGATGGCACCCAGCACCTATGGATGGGACTGAGGTAAAAGGAGCAGAGCCAGGAAGAGCATTAGACATGGAGATTTTCTGCAAACTGGTTGTAAAACAGCACCAGCAGTAGAGTCCCTGTTACAAACTTTGGTGATCTTATAACTTCTTTAATACTTCATACTTGTAATAAGCACCCTTCTTCCCCCTTCTCACTGTTACTTTCATAGTGCTGGGAAAGCAATTTATTTAGTGCCCTTTGCTATGTACAGAAATTCAATTGTGGCTGGGTGATTTTAGTCAAATTTTCAGGAGTGAAACAATGTGTTTCACCCTGCTACTGTGGAGTGATTTCTAACACATTTCATAAATTTAATTATGAAAGAAAACGTCAAGTGGAGAATTCAAAGTCCTCTTTTTAGTGCCTGTCTTCATGAACTGCTCACAGTGGATAATGCCATAACCTCTACTGGTATAATGGAGCATTATCAAAGGCAGACATTTGCAAATCAACAGGGAGGTAGAGACCTTAAGGCTTTTTGTTTTGTTTTTAGTTTTGATGGAGGATGATCAGCTCTTTGCAAGTACCTCTAGGTTTTAGGCTTTCTATTCAATTTGATAAAACCATGATGAAGTGGTGAACATTATCTTTTCCCTCTTTGTTCTTAAGAGCCCTGACCTGTAGTTTTTGTATGAATCAAATATCTGGACCTATGTATGCGTGACAAAAAGAAAGTGTGGTACATTAGTGGGGATCTTTTTGACTACATGCAGAATTCTCCTATTTTGTCCTTACATAAGGAAGACTTTGGTGGTAACAAAGTAATGAATAAAGGCATTACATTTTTCAAATTATAAGTTTAAGATTATTGAAAACTTTTGAAATCAGATTCCCTGTGAAATCAACATTTTATTCCTTGCCATACTCACTGAAATACTGGGAGTCATATTACAATTTGTTTAGTTGGAAAGATTTCTTTTTCTGTCTCCTAATTTCTTCTGTTTGTCTTATTTCCTTCCTTCCTTCCTTCCTTCCTTCCTTCCTTCCTTCCTTCCTTCCTTCCTTCCTTCCTTCCTTCCTTCCTTCCTTCCTTCCTTCCTTCCTTCCTTCCTTCCTTCCTTCCTTCCTTCCTTCCTTCCTTCCTTCCTTCCTTCCTTCCTTCCTTCCTTCCTTCCTTCCTTCCTTCCTTCCTTCCTTCCTTCCTTCCTTCCTTCCTTCCTTCCTTCCTTCCTTCCTTCCTTCCTTCCTTCCTTCCTTCCCTCCTTCCCTCCTTCCCTCCTTCCCTCTTTCCCTTTCCCTTTCCCTTTCCCTTTCCCTTTCCCTTTCCCTTTCCCTTTCCCTTTCCCTTTCCCTTCTTCTCCTTCCCTATCCCCTTAATCTTTCCTTCCTCTCCTCTCCTCTCCTCTCCTCTCCTCTCCTCTCCTCTCCTCTCCTCTCCTCTCCTCTCCTCTCCTCTCCTCTCCTCTCCTCTCCTCTCCTCTCCTCTCCTCTCCTCTCCTCTCCTCTCCTCTCCTCTCCTCTCCTCTCCTCTCCTCTCCTCTCCTCTCCTCTCCTCTCCTCTCCTCTCCTCTCCTCTCCTCTCCTCTCCTCTCCTCTCCTCTCCTCTCCTCTCCTCTCCTCTCCTCTCCTCTCCTCTCCTCTCCTCTCCTCTCCTCTCCTCTCCTCTCCTCTCCTCTCCTCTCCTCTCCTCTCCTCTCCTCTCCTCTCCTCTCCTCTCCTCTCCTCTCCTCTCCTCTCCTCTCCTCTCCTCTCCTCTCCTCTCTCTTTCCCCTATTTGCAAGATAAATCCCATTCTTGCAAATTTATAACTGACAGGACTGACAACTAGAATATTTACTGGAAAAGCAAGAACACACAGCAAGACTTCGTGATTCTATTTCTCATATATATTTCTTTATAGGTTGCTTTCTGCAGTGTTTGGTGCATGTGTCAGTGGAGATGAAAAGATACTTTACAGGGAAACCGAAATCTATTTCCAATGTCATTGCAATAGCACAAAATGGAATACTATGAATGACAGTCACTCAGATTTCCATAAATGTGGCTCCTCTATAAGCAAAATTCTGAAGTGATTTTTATTTCTAATGTCACCCTTGGAGGCTCTGCAATGTCATTCTCATTTTTGTCAGAATAATTATATTTAATTTTGGGGTTTGGTCTATCAGAGGTCTACAAATTTATTTTATGAGTTAATACTAATCGTTTGTCAAAACCAGACAAGAAGCGATCATTTCCCTATTTTCCTATACTGTATGGACATTCTTTAATGGTTAAAATATTATCAGGAGGGAGGAAGAGAGAAAATGTCTTTTATGCATCTTTTCCAGTGAGCACAACAATCTTTGTGTGGCTGATGTGGAAGACCAGTTGAACCCTGTGTTGCATGAAGACCTGAATACCTGCCAGTCAAAAAGGAGCACATTACTCAGTGAGGGCTCTGTAGTCTTGGAAGTCTGAAGTGTGTGTATGTGGGAAGCTAGATTTAGAGATTTTTCTTTAGCCACACATTATGTAGAGTTTTAAAATGATATCAATGAAGTCAAATCAACCTTCCAAGTCCATTTCAGACTTTCTTTTTTGTTATTTTTTTTCTCTTTGGACATAAAACACTTCAAATAAAAGTTCTATTAATAAAGCTCTAACCACAGATTAAATATTTCTGCTGACATTATTTGACTGATAATATCAATTTCAAAGTTCAAATTTTAATAAGGTATTACAAAGCATAGGAAGAAACAAGCTAATCAAGCCAAGTTTCATATTTCCCTTCTTTGTATAAAATGATAAGTGAATTTAAAGCTATGCTTTGTCTCTTTAATATCTGCTAAATATGGATGAATTACTGAATATATATTTATTCTTAGCCTCATTTGAAGGCAAATATTTACAAGGCTTTTCTGTTGTAATCTGATTTTAATATCTCAACTGAAAATGATTCATAACATGAGGCTTCAAATACCCTGTAGTTAAAGAGGCCAGAAATTAATTAGCTGATTCTAGCAAGGGTTTCTTGGAACTGACCTTGAAAAAAAAAAAAAGCAGTACTGTTTATCAGATCATTATACATTGTTGTTGCTTGTGCAAAGAATTTCAGGAGTAAATAACAGAGAGTGGCAATAACTTGTGTCCGATCCTTAGTGCTGATGTGCATGTGTGTCCTCTGGTTTTCTGTGGTTCCTGCAGTAGGGCTTCAAGGGCCAGGTATCTTCTGTCCTTTTGGCATGGAAATTGTTCAGACAGGCATAGGCATGTGAAGTGTGTCAGTGACTATTATACAAGCAATGGGAAGCACCTCCCTTTAATCCCTTGTCCAGATTAAAATGCAGTGAGTGTGGAAATATTTGCAGGTCCTTTTTTTCTGCATCTTATAAATATACTCAGGAAGCCATCTGGGAACAGAAATACTCCCTAAGTACCGCTGACCTGAAATGCAAGTGTCTTTGTGAAGCCAGTTTCTCTCCTTCCTTTGAAAGACAATCTTGCTGATGCTGACTGCTAAAAATAAGGATGCAAAATCTTTTCCAGCATCTGGAGTTTTCTCTGCTTTAATCCGTTCATTTCCTTATGTATTGTTATATAGGTATTTCTGTGCACACTCTGATTAATGTACAAATATGTATTTTACTCAGTAGGATTAGAATCAAGTGGGCCTGATTCTCCACTTCCTTGCAACTTGCATCGTTAGCTATAAGTGTAGGTACAACCCTTTTAAGGACTGTCATTTCATAAGGAGCTTAAGGGAATTAGATTAACTCCTGCTTTGCCACTTTGCAAATAGTCCATCTATTGTGAGCTGAAAAAAAATCTTTCCTCTGCCTTATTTTTTTAACTGATTTTCTAGAAATATGAACAGTGGGCTATCTCCTGTTCCATTGAGGCATCTCTTTCTGAAGGATATTGTGTAGTCCAGGGACAAGAGCATTCTTGTAGAGGTATGTGTGGGAGTATTAGATAGGTATTTACAACATGTAATTGCTAATCAGAAAAGTGCAAATAAGGTGTTTCACAGCCCTTGCACAAACCACCTCAGACACCTCCAATTCCTGCCATGAGTAATTTGCAGTGTATTTGGAGAGGTCTCCAAATTACAGGGTATGCTCACTGTCTTTGTGTTTTGTGGTTTAGTGTTTGTTCTGGACAATGGTTCATTCAGCTTTGCACTAAATCACAAATTTGCTTTGCTTGTGTCCATTGTCCTCCCCTCCTGTGAAACTGTGTGTCATGGTATGTGAGTTGTCCTTGGTTGCTGCAGCCAAGTTATCTCAATGAAGTTGTGTCTATGGCAAGCACTGCAATAGTAAGTGTTTTCATATAATCCTGTATTAGAATTTAAATATGTATAATCTGCATATTTCTGATACTCTCATTTGCATAGTAGGTTGGCAGTAATCATCCTTAGAAGAGTCAAACAGTAGAAAATATTTTACAACATTTCTCCAGCAGCAATGAGCCTTGGTTTGTCATGGGAGAGGTCTTCATGATCATTCTGAGTACAGCAGGAGCCTGGTACCAGAGTACTGATTCAGCTACAATTTCAAAAGAGTGAACCAGTTCAGGAAGATTTTCAGCATTTCAGTTTTTCACAGAAAGGAAACCAGGACAAGGTTTGTGTATTTAACCAAAAAGGGATGTAGCTTTAGCTCCAGGCTTTGGGTTTTCTCAGCAGCTCAGAATCTGCTTTGGTCTTGATAACATTAATTAATTTCAAAAAAGCTGGTGGAATTTTCTCAATATTAAAGCATGAGAATTATGTATGTAAATACATACTCTGTGGGATTTTATCTTTCCACATGGATGTGTACATGTGCATACATGTGTGTTGTGTGTCTCTAAGAGCCCTGAAGGCCCCATCTGCAGGCTGGCAAGAAGGTGAGCTGAGGTTCAGTGGTGCCGATGAAGCTGAGGTGATATGCACACTCCTGGTATCTGCCCCAGTGTCTCATTCATCTTAGTTTGTTCATGAGCAACCTTTATAACAAAATATAAAAATTTAGGTGCACTTGCAGGACTTTGCCAGTTTGGGGTTACCCAGTGTTGCATTATTATGCCCTGAATTAATGTATTTAACAGAAGTTCTTATGGCAGTAATGGGAATAGTCAAAACCTTGCTGCTGCCCCTGATTTATTGAAGGGTTTGTATTTCAAGGAGCACAAGGGATTTAACCCTACAATTAGCACTTTGGATCAAGTTGCATCTAACAGGAGTAACTGCATTTTTATCAATGAATGGGTTCACTTTAAACAGCTTTTCCTCTTTCCACAAGGCTAGCTTTTTCTTGGTACATAACTGGTAACTTTTCATCTTCTCTTAAAACACTTTTTGGAAGTGCAAGATACATTTCACTTGAGAATGAAGTTGAGGCCCAGTTTTAGGCAAGCTCGTATGCTTAGTTAAATGTTGTACATTTGCTGTTTAACAGCTGCTTTTATATGCAATGCCACATCTTGCATTTTATCACCGTGATGTGGTCTAACAGCCACAGGAAATATTGATTATTCGGAGCAACCAGCTACTGCTATAGGGCAGTATGATTTGGCAGAATCTTACTTGTGATTGCTGATTCTGAGCTGAGCCAAGGAAATATGGATTAAAAAAACGCAAAATTATTTGTGTCTTTCTTTTTTTTATTTTTTTATTTTTTTGGTAAAAATGTCAGGCATTGCTCCCAAAGTCTGACCTCCTGATTTTTCACTCTTGTTACTTTAACAAAATCAAAGAAAGGAGCATTTTGAGGGAAACTTTCTGTGTACATACTGTCTGTGGTCTAGATATGGCCTCTTCATTATAGAAGCCACATCCTTCCTATCTCATAATAGCTCTTTTCCTCTCACCCATAACACCACTGTGTAATTTTTCACTCTTCATTATCTTTTGTAGTGGACTTATAGAAATCCCTTCTTTCCATAACATCCTCCTGACTACTATCATTACCATCATAATTAAAACAAACCCAAACCAAACAAAAAAACAGAAGAAGAAAGTGTTTCATTGCAATGCTTTGAAAATCAAATTTGTAATCCAAGGTTGTAACCACTGGACAGTTAAGATATTTTTATAAAGATAGCTCCAGGAAGATAGCTAAATACACTACTGAATTAGCAGACCAACCCAAAGCCCTTGCACAAAGTCTGCTAGTTTATGGTTCCTTGAATGCTCTGAGTCATCAGGATTTAGCCTGTTGTGCTATAGAGTTTACAGCATAGCATATACACTTCATGGCCTGTTATAGCCATAATCCATGTTTTAATGCTTTATGTCAGGCATCCCTGCTGCCCTCTAACCATTCTTTAATAATAAGACAAAAGTGATATTTTAGGGTAACAGTTAATAAATAATGTGACTCATCCAATCACACCTTTCACTAAAATATTATTATCTTTTGACAGGTTCATTACTGTAGAGACATCAGGGACTGATGAAACATTGTCTAATTCTACCACTAGTACATTTTCTGTAGTTGTCTTTCTTTTAATTTAATTCTCCTACTCTGAAAGCATACTGTCCATTGCAATTATTGAATGAGTATTTAATCTAGCATAACTAAGGCATTTTAATCTTTTCTTATGGAAAAAACGATTAAATGGTCATAACGTTGTTATGATGTGCACTCATCTACTCCTGACTTTGAGAATCAAAGTTTTCTCCTTTCTGATAACCAAACCTCAAGTAAGATTTTAGCTTTAGTGCAGCATGCTGGCTGCCTGAGCAACAAGAGGACTGTTATTTTTTTCATAATATTTCAGAGTCAAAAAACAATTTGTGGCTATCAGCCACTTTTGGTAAGATTGTTTCTGGGCAAATTCCGTGTATGTTGGTACCCTTTTCTAAGTACTATTTTTAAAATTACTATTTCTTAAGTGGGAGGTAAATGCAAAAAAATAACAGATTGAAACAAAGCAAGAAGAAAAAGAAGTATGCTAAAACCACTTCCTGCATACACATGTGATCATGTGCCAAGAAAAAAAAACATTTCCTGTAGTCTAAGTATCCTTTTTGTCTGACATTACATATACAAATTTAATGGAAAGTGGATTTCAAGCACACAAATATACATGTAATAAATAAAACCCATTTTTCCCCAGTTTCTGTCAGTAAAATTTGGCCAGAAGCACACCCCACCAAAAAGGAGATTGAATAAGAAACCTAAATTAACCATCTCAGAACAAAACAACAGTTCTCAATCTCTTTTCTCACTGAGATATGTCTGCTATCTGTCTAGGACAGGAGTTTCTCTTGACATCATGGAAAGGGGCAGTAAGTTCATTGCTCTTTCAGAACATGCTTCAATCTCTAAATTCCCCTGGAGAGCCTATATCGGATATCCACAGAGTTCTGCTTCAAATCAATTCACAGACTTGAAACGAGATTTTAATAAAAGGTAGAATTGTGAAAAAGAAAGCTAAATTTAACAGTGATTTACTGCTCACTCCAGTCTCTGAGATATCTGTTTTTAGTGGCTCACTATTTTGCTTTTAAATAACTAAACCTGAAATGTTATAATAAAAGGGGATATTTAGTACCCAGGCTTTTATCCACATAATAATAATAATAATAAAAAAAACCCCTAGGAACTGAGCCACTGTCTTTTCACAGAACC
Organism: Cinclus cinclus; assembly: GCF_963662255.1. NCBI lineage: Eukaryota > Metazoa > Chordata > Aves > Passeriformes > Cinclidae > Cinclus > Cinclus cinclus. Next base: position 88,705,485 of record NC_085047.1, read on the forward strand.
ATAAGTAAAGTCATACTTCTAAATTCAAGGAGAAAATGCTGTACCAGAAAATGTTTGTACCAGGCTTTAGCATGTGCTAAAAGTATGACTTGAGTAGACTGACATTCTGGTCGTCACCATTCAGTAATTTTTCATCCCAAGCAAGAATGAAACATCTTGGTCCAACCCCCAGGAAAATACAGCTGTTATAAAATCCATCAAGTACTAATGTTTTGTTTTTTTCCATTTAACATAAATTTTGATTTGGAAATGTAGTGAGCAAATGGTCAGTATGAGTCAACTGGTATAGAAGGAGACCAGGTGAGCATTCAGTGCTTGTTGCTGTTGCAGTTGCCTCTGACAGAAGAGCCTCACTAGAGATTATCATGCTGCAAAATCCAGCAGAGGTAGTAATGGCCAAATTGCATCAGCTCCTAGCCTCCAGAAATGTCTTTTAATTTCTTCCCTAAATTCTTAGCTTATGGTTTTGGGAGACAATGGTCTTTTTTCAAAAGATGCTTCATGAACATATTTACTGCCATGCTAAGCAGAAAAGGGGGTAAATTCCTGTTGCTACTGAAGTATTCATCTAATATTTCTCTTTCCAGAGAGATACTGACAAAAGCTGCATTCTATGAAAGTAACCTCATGATGAATCTGAGTGTAGAGGAGACAAATCCCTCTGAAGATATCCCTGTGAGGGCCCCCTGGCACTTATTTTGAGATAAGAAAAACTACTTGCTTAGAATGACTCGTGTTAGAAAAAATGTAAGCTCTTCTTCTTATCTTTTTAGAATATTATTGCTTAGGTTTGATTCTTTATAATTGGTTGTCCCAAACAAAGAAAGATAATGTAGTTGTCCAAAATGTGCTAACCCTGTTTTCTATTGGTTTACTTGTGATCCCCCAAACCCTATAAAAGTACATGTGTGATCCCCCATCTTTGGATTTGTAGCCTGACCCCTTCACGGACGATAATAAAGCCTGTGGAAAAAGTCTGAGCTGCTCTCCCGGTCTTTTTGTGCCGGCTGGAAACTGCAGGTTTGTGTGAGAAACCATGAAGCTGAGAGCCTGAAAGGCCAGCACTCACAAACCTTGTAACTTTCACCTGCCCAACAACAGGGCAGGGGACACAAGAAAAAGTTACATCTGAGTAAAATTTAGTTTTAGCAGAAGCTGTAGAAAATTCTCTTTAATTTGAAGGTGAATATTCCTAGGCAACTTCTTTCGTGCTGACAATGTAAAGTCTGAGACTCCTCTATTCCTACTAGCAATGTATGGAAAAGACTACTTCTGTTCAGTTTTGAACCTGCTCAGTCATTAGGAGTTTGCAAGTTCAATTCAGACTTAAAGGTTACAGTGCCTGCATGCTACTGGGAAAAAGATCAAAGCACAGAAAGGAACAAACACCTAAGTCATGTCATGGAGGAGGGACACTTTGCAGGCTTGAACATTTCCTATGGCATTAGTTCATGCTTTTGATCTTTGAAAGAAAAGGGTGGGTGACCTTTAAAAACATCAGGGAGGACGTGCATTACCTTTACATTAATTGATTTCTTAAAACATAAAATAGCAATGAAATAAGCAGTAATTGCCCGTATCTTCTCTCCCACTAGTACAGAGAATCCATCTGCTTTTAGATCCATGTTGCATTTTTAGCAGAACAATATCTCTCTTTATAAGTTGTCTAAGGGCTTATCAGGAAAGGCAAGACTTGCTAAAAAAATGGGCAGGCCCTCTCTGCCCCTTTAGCTCTGGCAAAGTGAGCATTACAGGTGCCTTATTTCTTAACATGGAACAGAAAACCAGGAAAATTGTTCATAGTGTTTGGTCATGTAACTGGAGAACATACTCCCCAGCCATGCACACTGGAGAGGAGGAGTTCTTCCTGCATTCTGCCCCAAAATGTGGCAGAGAAACAGTATTTCTGCCTTGCATAATTGCTGCACATTTTTACCATCCTCTTCAGGTAATTGGTGGTCTTGATCTTTCTTTTTGTCTGTGATCAAGGGAAAGATGAAGGATCACTTATATTTTCCTGTTGTGTTGAGAGATGGACATTGCTGGGAAAATGCTAAAAGAAGGCTGTCACTCACGCATCTAGCTGTCCACTGTTTCTCCCTCCATTTAGGAAGCAGTTTCAAAGTGGAGATGCTCTGGCTGCTTCCATCATTCTCCATGAGTCTGACTTAGTCAGGGTCTGGTGCATCAGCATTTTATTCCCAGCTCATAAGCATGCTGTTGAAACAAATCTGTCCCTGGCTCTTTACCAGTTTGGTTCAAATCATGGGGTAGTCTAAGGATCTGACTCTTTGGGTTGAAACTAAACTAAGAGAACACACTGAGGTATGCAGTAGTTGTCATTACCACCCATGTGGTCCATTTCAATGCTCTCTTATGACCATGTTGTATTATGACTCAAATACAAAATAAGCGCAGCAATTTGCTTAAGTCATAGCTAGCTTAGTGACAAAGTACAGACTTCAGATTTTCTCTCTTACCCACAGATGAAGTCACAGTCCTTAACAAAGCTCCTTTTCTTTTGTGCTTTCTGTTTGACATTCCTGATTTATTTGCTCATTTTATTTGCTTTTTCATTTTGTCCTGATCCATGCCTTATTTGAAACCTGTGATCTTATACAAAATCTACCCCTGGCTACCTTCCCTCTTCCACTTTCACATTTCCCTAAGTCACTTTCTGCACTAAGAAAAGCTTATTGGCTTCCCTTCTAATCATAAAGATGCATTATGTTTATTTGACATGACTCAAAAAAGTTTTCAACTGAAATGGCGTTTATTTGCTAAATATATTGATTCGTTCAAACTCGAATTTTCAAAAACCTGATAAATTATCAGTCTGTTCTGAACTTAGCTGTATTAAAAATATCACTATTTCCAGCACAAAATAACTGCTTAGTAAGCAAGAGTAATTTATTGTAAACTTTTGGGAAAGTCTGAGATGTAAAGGAAATATTTTAACTACTTTAATACAATCTTTCCCTGATTCTCAGTGTGGGAAAGATTTCAAAAAGCTGACATTTGTCCCAGCTTGAGGATGAAAAAAATAGAAATCTAGAAATATTTTGCTTAGCAGTAAAGCCATATGGTTAAGAGCAGCAAAACGCACATATGGCAACAAGATCATCTACTTTAATTCAACCCATTAGTGCAAGAAATTTGTTCAGACAGGTATGGAGTTGGATTCTCATTTATGTTTCTGCCAGCCCATTCTTATCTGGCTATAAAAAAAGGTCCTGAAATGCTAACAGCAAATATAGCATATGCTCCCAATAAAAGGTGTCAAAAATCTTCTCGCTTCCTTACACCAAATTAGTGTGTGTGTGTGTGTGTGTGTGTGTGTGTGCGCAATGTACATGTGTTTAGGCAAAAGCTGTCTCTTTTCTGTGTTCTTCTCTTAAAAAATAATTTTATTTTGATTTTTATTTTATTTGATTTTTATTTTTATTTTATTTATTTTATTTTATTTTATTTTATTTTATTTTATTTTATTTTATTTTATTTTATTTTATTTTATTTTATTTTATTTTAATTTTCCTTTGTCTGAAATTAAACAACTTAAACAACTTTAGAAAAGCCACAGGATAATTGTAATATTTTTACACTGAAACAGAATGAAAATCAGTGTATTCTCTATTTGTTCATACTCCTATTTTCCTACAGGGAAATTCCTGTTTCGACAATTCCTTCTTGTGCAAGGTGTTGATCCCACTGCCTGTGGAGACACTTCTTCATGATGAAGCCTAAACACAATCATAGATTAACATCTTTAGTGTCAAAAGGGTTTCTGGTAAGGGTGCTCATTGGTCAGTAAAATCAACAAAAATATGTATTTCTTCCATATATCTTAGTCCAACAGCCGGCTTTGTGGACATTTCAGTATCTTCATCATCATTTCTACATGTTTATCCCAGTTTCCTGGAACACTGCTGACAATTTACCTTGACAAAGCTTCAAGACTTACCAGTTCAACTGTCAGGTTGCAAAATACTCTGCTGTCCTAGTTTGAAAGACAGGTGTTTGCTAAGGAAATCAGAAGCCCCCCTTTGAACTGAAAAATGTGATCCTTCCTTCCTACAGATTATTATGATTTTGAAATTAAGGGAGCTCTCAGGCAAAGATATGGGGGTAGGAATAACAGTTCTTTACTAGTATATTTAACAAGACAAACAAGAACAACAACAGCTATGAAATTACCCACAAACAGAACAGTAACTCAGTCCCAGTGTTTTTTGGCTGCAGGCACCTTTTCCCTGAGCTGCAGTTCCTGGTGCTGGGGGCGGGCAGGTCCCGCAGAGCTGCAGGAGGGCTGGGGGTGATGGCAGCGCTGTCCCAGGGGGAGAGAGAGAGATGGAGAGAGAGCCCTCCGCTCACGGTGTGGTCCCAGTGCTCAGCAGAGTGCTGGATGGTGGTAGTTCGCAGCGAGAAGGGAGCAGGGCAGGGTCTGACAGCAGTGAGGATGACTCCTGGTGCTGGGATGGCAGTGATGGACTGAGGCGGCGATCGCCCTTCTCGTCCAAACTCTGTGGGGAAATGGGCCGAGCCAGAGCCTTTCGTCTGCTCTTCTGGATGTTTTGATATCGTGGGGTTTCCCTCCTCTCTCCCCTTCCCCTTGTCACCAGGGCCCAGTCAACAGGTATCATAGCATGACAATGGGGAAAATTCCACAGAGGGAAAAGGGAAAGAACCAACCCCCAAGACCTGCATAGGAAAGCTGTGTGACAGGAGGAATGGGGAGAAGCATCCCTCTGTTCTGATGAGGGATTTCGTGTAAGTCCCTTCACACTCTCTGTGCTTCAGACGCTGTGATACTAAAGCACTCTACTCTCTCTCTAAAGCACTTGCAAAACTCAGTACTATTAATGGAGAATATTAAGTACACCTGGTATAAAATCATGGTCATTGCAGATGGCAGCAGCTATATTGTTTCCCCAAGGGAATCCTCAAACAATGTTTGCTTACAGTGGGAAATATTTATCTCCAAGGAAACTCTCATGATTTGGGGATCCTACATACTCTACCTCCAAGTTCCAGCAAATTCCTGCCTGCCAAACTCTGCCCAGGCAGGTGAACTTGAGCTTTTACTGTTAGAAGTGGAATACTAGAATGTATATTGCAGAGAAGCCAAATAGGAGAAGATAAAGCACTTGACAAAGCAAGATATGGAGAGCGCAAGCAGTACATAGTACTAGGAACACCCTCTAATGATTATTATCTTATAGAAAATATTAAAATTCATAAATTATGCTAAAATTCAACAGAAGTTATAGACCTTTGGTATTGTGAAGGAGCATGAAGTGGCAACTGAACAGTGGTTAGTTCTAGTGAGTGGATTTTGTGTGTTTATATTCAAAGACTAACCCTTCTTCTGACCTTATATTCTCCATAATAAACTCCTGGCCACTGCAAAATTAAAAGCTGAGCTGAAAATAATAAGGTTGCCTAAGCTCTCTGTGAGGAAATTATCTGTCTAACAGAGTAATTTTATTTAAAAAGTAGCTCTGAAAATCACAACAAAAGTGTTTAAACACATTGCCAAATTGCTCCATAGGTATATCTCATTTCTTTTTGTTTGTTATTTATTTTCATGTTCAAAAGCTTACTATCATTCAGTCTTTGCCCTCAGGTTTGTTTAGGAACACGGATTAAGAAGACCATCCCAGGAGTAGATTTTACTGTCAAAACCATCAGGATCTGTGTAAATCCATTGCATATGTTTTAAAGGACAAATGAACAATACTATCTAAGTATTTTGATAATGCAATAGCTAGAAGGTATGCATAAGGGGAAAAAAACACAAGCAGCATCTGACATTATTCAGAGTCAGAAAATGGTTGTTTAAACATACGAATATGTTACCAAAGTTTGCCTGATTTTCGATGCCTGAGTCCACAGAATAGCTAAGAGAGTGACATTTTTCACAGGATATGAAGATTTTTCTGGACAAGAGGCTAGAATGACAAAACACATGTATTTTCAGAGGTTGTGGAAGATTTTAACTGGCAGGGATTATGTATATTACTTCTACTTTATGTATCTACCTCCAGTTTTGCCCTAATGCAGCTTTTGAGTTGGTATGTGTCTTAAGATTTTAGAAGGTTGTTTGCAAAACATGTTTGTGAAAAGAATCCCAAACAAAAGGTCTCAAATGTGTTCACCACATGAAACCAAGCGGGCAAGAGAAAATGATCACAGGAGCAGTCAATATTTAGCCTAATTTTGATTTTTTTTTTTTTTGGTAAACAAAAGCTCATCTGACCAAGAATGTCAATAAATATTGTCATTGGTACTGTGGTAAATCACTTTGAAGGTATTTATATCACACAGGTCCCTGACTCCTGCTCTAGCCTCTGGACCATGCCAGTTCAATGTCATTCTGCTTTCTCCTGTTTTTTTTTTTTTTTTCAGAGAGCATCAACTGTGTTTTGGCTTGTTTCCCAGACAATGTTGTTCCAGAGCAGAGATTTTGACCCTCACTAGAGACAAAGACATTTGAAATAAAAATCAAATAAGAGATAGAAAATAAAATACTGGAAATGCTGGCGCAATAGGAAAATTGTGGGTGCTTTGAATTGTAGACCTTACCACTAGTGTGACCTCTAAATGTGTCATACTTGCACACCTCTAAAATTTGTTTTTGTTTTTTATGGCTGTTGCTTATCCTTGGGATGTCTTGGCTTTGAATACCAAATATTCTTTAAGACAAAAATATTTTCTAGCTTCCCAGGATTGGTCACTTGGGTTAGTGGTAAGGGCCCCTACAGTAGCAGATCAGAGGTCCTTTGAGGGGTCTGCTGAGTCTAGCCTGGCTAGACTTTACCAAAAATGTACCTATCTTTTCAAGTGCCTATCTTTGGAGAGACATTAAGCCAGGTGCTTAAGAAATTCTTCAGTTCAAGCTGTGATGTGCTTGAATTTACAAGCTTGGAAGCTTGGAAGCTTAGAACGACAATCTGGGACTTAAGTGAAAGTTCAGTGCCTTTCACCTACAATTTATGGACTAAATCAAATGATTTTAAAAATGATTAAATGTGTTCCACTTACGTCAGGAAGCAACAGAGAGGAACCCAATCCAGTGAAAAAGACTGACTAAGAAGCCCCTCATACAAGAAAAGTCAGTAAAACTGGTGTGAAGGATGTCCTTCAAATGACTTTTAATGAAACCCCATAGCTGATCCAGTACTAGGAATAACAATGAACCATTTTGTTTAACCTGTGAAGGTACTATATATATGTCTGTATGAGCTATCATCTCCATCAAAAGATGCCTGCTGGCACTGCCACCATTTTGAAGCATGCACATAGGAATCACATGCTTCCAGGCCTTTGCCCCTTGCTTTTGTGAAACTGATGTTAGTATTAGCAGGATGAAAGAGGGAGTTGGTGTAGAACAGTGCAGTCTACGGGCAGCTCAAGTGCACTCAGGCTCTTAACATGTGCACTGGTGTTGGAGGATTGGAGTCAGATTTTTAAATTTCTTATTGCTGGATTTCAGTGTGGCATGGAAAGGCATTCAGTGTCTTGGCTTTGTTTCTTCATTAGGGAATGTCATCTGATCTTAAAAGTGATGTCAGCAGGAGACCAAATGCTGTGAAATTAGTCCCCTTTATAGGGTACACAAAGGACCCTGGTTAGAAGAGAACAGCTACAGACTGGAGAACGGGCTGGCTGAGGATGTGATAACCTGCAAGGAACAGTACCCTTGGTTCTCCTCTTCACAAGCTGTGCTGCCAGTCCTCTCTTTTCCACCTCTCCCTTTTTGTTCATTCCAGATGTCGAATTTCCCCCTTCCTCAATGTCACGAGTCAAGCCTGTCAGTTCCCTTGTGCAGCCTTTTGTGCTCGTGGATCGGATGCTGCCATCTCCTCCAGTATCCCGACCTGCAGCCGAGCCCCCCGAACCTCCCGCTCCACCAAACCCTCACTACCCCTTACCCTGGGCTGTCAGCATAATGAGGACTTGATTTCAATACTTCCCCTCATTTCTCTGTTCACTGCTCTGCAGGTTAATGCAGATTCCAAACTTCAACAAGCAGCTGTTAAACATGTCATTAACACTGCTTCGGCTGCAAATGAAACTCTGCTATTGGGATTATTCCGGGAGCTATAGTTTTGTGATGAGCTTTGTCAATCACAGCTGACCTGCTGTGTACAGAATGAAACTCAGATTATCTTCTTTCTTCCTCAGACTCTTGTCATTTTTTCACAAAGAATTACTATTCTACTCCCCGAAAGATTGATTACTTGCACAAATAAGAGAGTCTGAGACATTAATACAAAATTCACAGGCTTTTCTTTATCTCAAACCTGCAACTCCCTCTACATTTCCTCCTGGTAATTATATTAGAATTGTGTACACTAGGAATTGCCATCTGATTATTATGAAACTAGTTTTGTCATGACAAAAATGAGCTTAAGTCTTGTTTTTTTGGAAAATGATCAGTACAGTGCACTGGATGAGAGAGAAGGAGATTAAATCCAACTTGCTTTCATCCATGAATGCTTTCATCTCTTTTTCAAACACAGGAAATGATTACCACTGCTATAAGCTGCAGTTCATATGAGTGAAAAAGGATAAGAAAATATTGAAAATTCTGTAACCAACAGTAGGACATAATATAGGTCCCTGGTACCCACTGAGAGACATGTACTTTATTTTTCTATTCTGGCAATGTCAAGGGTTTCACATTTTAAGAGTTTCCTTCTACGGAGGTGTCACTAAGTACTGGAGAATATGTGAATTAATTTGCCATTTCTCCAGGTTAGGATTTTATTTTATTGTAAGAGAGTAAAATATTTTTAAAATTTTTGCTCAAATAGCCTGTCCTCATCAGTCACTTAATGAACCTTACTCTTGTTTCTTGCAGTAATTATGGAATTGTTGAATATCTCATAACTGAGCTCAAGCTGTCCTTTTTTTCATAGCTCTTGAAGAATATTTGAAATTAGGAAACATTTAACATTGGTCTGTGAGGCTGACTTCAGTTTTTCATGTCCTATTTTAATACATATACCTAAACATGGATTTGATTTGGTTTTAATTTTAAAGTTGAGGAAATGGCTTGACCTCTTGCACAGCATTTTGTCTTTTACTGAATCATCAATCCCTATGAGCTCTGTCCCCCAAGATATAAAACTAAGTACTTGGAATCAGAAGCTACTTTGGACAAGGGATATATTTAAATTTGAGCTCACCTCCTCTAATACTGCAGTCCAGTAAACAAAACCATTTCAAGTTTCATTGCCTTTGCCCAGCAGATTTCCCTTTACAAGCCCTGTTGAGCTTCTGCTGAAAAATATCTCCTGGTATTATTTCCTTCAAATCTCCATTTAAAGCATTTGAGTTTATTAAATGGTGTGTTCAAGTCAGTAAGAAATTCAAACCCTCCCTGGCACCTAAACCAGCGAGCTGCTAAATGCAAGGACATGTTCAAAGTCAGATCATCACTTCATGAATCATGATCACACCCAGAAAAAGTGAAAAAAAGACTGAGAGGAGAGAGAACATGTTTCAGAGAGAGAGGAAAGGAGCCAGCAAGAAAGCAGCAAGCACAGGGTCTGAATCAAGGGAGAGACCAGAATGATGAAGAGCAATGGGTTGGTGAAATCTGGGTGCCTCTTCACTCTGGGAACTGTAATTTGAGCTGCTAATTTTCTTCTCTTTTAACCCTTCTGTCTAGAAGAGAATGAAAGGAGGAGGATGTGAAGTGTGGAGTGAGTGACAAAATGCTCACCAAACAAAACCCCACAATTATTAGTAATTGAATATTTCATATTTTAAGTCATTCAAGCTCTATGAACCCCAAATAGCACTTTTAAGTATTCAATTTTTTTCTCCATTGACTTTAATTAAGTTTGCCCCAGGCTGGCAATCCTGATGAAAGTGGAAAAGATTTTTTTTATAAAGGAGTAAGCTTTCTACCAGTACAATTTTTTTCTTTCTGAAATCATCCAGCTGTTATTTAAACTCAAACTCTTATTATGTCATCAGGTACAATCTTAGAAATATAAAATACAGATATATTAAACTACTGCACCATAAATATTTTCCACTTGGTGACTGTGAAAATTGCCATATTATTTCCTGATTTAGATATGCCTGATGAAACCTAGTATTAGTGATAAGTGAGTGTATGTATGGTAACTTCTGTGTAGGGACTAGAATCAAATGCTTTAATGATAGGATTCACATATATATCTGCACAAATGCACCCAATCTCACATTTTCTTCTCCTCTGTCATTTAATCAGTACTACAGCCTTAACGGCAAAATATCCAAAGTGACCATTGGGAAGCAACTTTTCCCCATTATCAGTGACATTCTTTTGTTGGCATACAGTGAATTGATTGTGTCCTCCAACTGTTGAACTCACTGGCTAAACTGCTCCTGATGGCAATGCACTCCTGTCACAGAAGCCATTCAAATCCATGCTGACTTCATTTATCTCCCTATCTGTCACTGAAATACAGCCAGTTTGGTAGCTTTGATCTTTCCCTTGTGATGTTAGATATTTCAGTGTTAAAGCACGGCCTTAGAGCACATAGGAGTCTTACAGAAACAGTGACACAGATATATTGAAAAAGAACTTTCTTCATTTCACCAAGTTGGATTTACTGTCTGGATTCTCTCTGAATACTACTTGATGTAACTGTTGACTTCAGTCTAGCTATACTGATTTATACTGGTGGTGAGCTAAGATTTAAAAAGTATCATGATCTGGAGTGCTAAAAAAACTGCAATTATGGTAGAGTGAGACATCAAGGGGAAATAATTGCTGCAGTCACGCAAAGCTCGCTGTAGACACCAAGGGTGGGTTTTCATGTGGTTGCTGAGACAGTGCCAAGCCCGGTGCTAAGGAAATAGGTGGAATATCTTTGGGGGTCCTAGAAACCCCAAGTTCCCCATGAGTAGTGGTATAGAGATATATGTTAGAAATTGAGCTTTTGGGTGATTGAGAAATTCCAGGGGCAGTGTAATATTCTGAGGGCTTCAAAGGTGGCACAGATGACAGCTTACCCTGGTGGCTGTCCTGTAGTGAGCAGGTAAGCCTCTGCATCTTGCAGCAGAAAAGGCTTTCTATGAAGAACTATTTTCTCTCATAGTCTCCAAAATTATTCTTGTTTTACCTAGTTTTATTGTTGAGATAGTTCAGGAAACAAAAGGATATTACAGACTCCTCTTGAGATGCTTGAACATTACATTAGAGCTAATCTGAACAAATCTGCCCCTCTACTCTTTTCCATTTCAGTCCATCTTCTGCAAAGCTTCAGGTCTTTCCAGTTAAATGACATGGCATGTCAGCAATCACTTCCACTGGGGATCAACATCAATCCAAACTCTCTTCATTTCTGACCATATGAAATAACTTCCTGTGGGCTTCTGAGACTATGGATGTTTTCTGTCCTTGTATTTACAGAACTGCACAAACCTTTTCAGTCTTTCAGTGACCCTTTTTATAAGATTTATGCCTGACTATGTTGAGGCACTGACTCACAAAGGGGAAGTGTAAATTTTCACATAACCAAGCAGGACTATCTGCAATAGTGACACTTACAAAGAGGATCCTGAATCACTGACTCTTCCAGAAATTGCCAAAGCTTTTGCTGCCAGAGCTTTGTTACGATGAGCCAGGTAATCAGTGATAGGGCATTGGGATTCCAAAATGTGGGCTGCATAGGCTGGCTTAGCAAAAACTGCTTTATGCACAATGTTATATGAGTGCTTCTCCTGCTGATGTGGGAGTAATCATGGTACAGAAGCTGTTGGGGGGCGGAGAGTCTTCTGCTATAAATCCTGATTTGTGCTGATGCTGCATTAGTAGGATACAGTATTAGGAGTAGTCAAAAGCAGAATCAACTTTGAGTGGGTGGCTTTGTAGTTTATCCATATAAACTCAATTTCATCTGTGTGCCAGTCTGAGCTGATATCCATATTGCAGTTAATGCTAATTAATTTTCATAACAGGCAAAGTGGTGACACCAAGCCTTACACTGGGATGCCTTGTTTTGGGGTTGTCTGTGCAAGACTGTGGGTATTTTCCTCTGGAGTCCTTGAACATGAAATGCCAAAGATGAAGTGAAAGTTGAGTATGAATACCTCACCTACTGTATCTTTCTGAATGTTTTTTAAAAAGACTTTTTTCATGGAAATAAGGCTAGTTTCCTTTGGCCAAAATAGAAGGAGTTAGGTTGCCCCAAAGCCTCCCTATCCCTTTTTTTTTTAAGAATTCAGGAGCCTGAACATTCAATTTCTCATCTTTGCCTACCTCTAAACTTTAGAGATTTAGTGGCATAGTCAGCAGCAATACAGCTCATCCCATCTCCTGTATACTAGGGGGGAGACCAACATGAGAATCTACGTTTCTGTTGAGCAAGCAGAATTTAAATGGCCCAGGCTGCTGACAAAAATAGTTACAAATACATTCAGTGTGAGAAAAGGTGGAGTTTTTTTGCTGTTGCCCCATGCTGGTTTTGGAATATTTGGTGTTACCCACACTTACAGATCTCATCACACCAAAATTATAAAATGCAAAGTTATTTGACTATTTTGTATGTCAAAATACAGCATATTAAAAACAAGTCACAGACAATTCTTTTCCTGTAAAGGTTAGGGATTCTCAATGTACATTCAGAGCCATACACACAAGTGCAAATAAGTCAACTACCACAGCTATTTAATCAGGAGCGTTTGTTGATTTGAGCAGAGCCCCTATGCTGTGAAATGAAAAAAGAAAACCAAATTTTCTTGAGCAATCTTGCTGTTCCTGCTTCAGGTGCTAGGCCATTTCACTAAAGCAGCTCAGACGAGAATGTCATTAGTTCCTAAGCCCCAGGTGAATTTGCCACTGTTCCACATGATTAAGCCAGATAATTGTGTGTTGATAGCGAATGTGGTTGGTGAAATACAATTTCTAGGACCTTCCTAAACAAACACAATGTAGAAGTGAGTCAAAGTGCTGTCATTTCAGTCCTTTGTCACAGGCTTTGCACTTGCAGACATCTCTGGTGAGGACTGGCGAATAATTCTGTGGCATGTCACTGTGCTCTTAAAGGTGACCTGGCTCAGAAAGTGGATCATACATCTTTTGGCATGCAGTTTAGGGGAGGAGAGGGGAAAAAGCCTTGGCTAATGTGCCTGTGAGCAGCACAGACTTCTAATGTTAGCCTATTTTAAACTGTGCATGCTGGAGATTGCTTTGTCTTCAAATAACTTTACAATTCCACACAGTACTTTCAGAAGTGATTAAAATGCCACAGAAATGTGCAATTACATATCCTGAGAAGCTAGCTGCTGAAAACTTTTAAAAAGCTATTTAAAATAGTGTTTCTCTATCAGGATGATGCAGACCCAGTGAACAAATTTTGGGACCATATCCTGTCTCTGCTGACTTTCTCTGTGACCTTGACTGGGTAAATAAAGATTTGATTTTTTGACCCTGATCCTAGAAGAGGTAGGACCCTATAGACAAATTATTCTTTTTTTTTTATATTGTAGGTAGATATGCAAAGGCAGCGACAGCTTTAGCAGGCACAGTACTGCCCCTTTGATCTGTCAGCAAATTATTTCTGCCCTGGTGCTGTCCTGCACAAACGTGCATGGTGAAACTCAGCTGGGGACTGCCTTGGCTGAAACACAGGTTCCCTTGCCCCCAAGGAAAGGTAGTTTTTCAGCATATTTAGTTCTCTGACACTGTCTACCTCATGGCTCACCAGCATTTTGGCAAGACGTAGAGGTCGGAACAAACATGCTTGGGACCTTGGAAAGAGAGAAGGGGAAAACAAAGGGGTCAATTATAGTTCTACTACTGCCCAAAAACAGTTGTGATTTTACTTTTAAAAAAGAATGGCTCATACTCAAACTAGCATTGTAGGGCTTACATATTTTAGTAGCATGCTCTGATAACTTTAGATGAAAGTGTCAGTAGAGATGGAAAGCATTAGTGGAGTGATTCTACACACTTACTGCTGGTTGCAAGAAATGCAAAGTGGTATCTCTTAAAAAAGGAATTGATTTTTACAAAAGGAAATGAAACAGAAAGAAAGGAATATAAGCTGAAATTTTTGTTTTACCTACATACCTTGTCTAGCTGGCAGTACCAGGAAATCATGTCTTTGATTTTTAAACCACCTTTTTTCCTAGTTACTGTGTTTATTTGAAGCTGGGAAAGATGGGATTGTTTCTGAGTTAAAGTGGTTCCTCCAAAACACACTGTAAGTGTGTATTTGTCCTGAAGATGCATATTATTAGTACAGCAGCTTTTAAAACAAATATCAAAGTAAAACCTGTGTGCATGCACTGATGCATGTGTGTATTTCTGTGTGTGTGTGCATACTTGTGTCTGTACCTCACCAAAGAAAGCTGTCAACTGAAAGAAGGGAGAAGATGGGAGGTGCAGGAAAAGAAGAAATTGCCTTTTTGAATACTGTAGAAATATTTGTCAGATTATTATTTTCATCTCTCTAATTTCATTCGTAAGCAGGAACATATTATGTACAATCAGAATCCTGTGGTATTAACTGGCAGTCCTGTTAACTCCAGGAAAGGAGTTTTGCCTTCTGATTTTTGAAGACATTAGATGTTTATCTATGCAAGTTGTACATTTCCACCGTCCTTTCCTCATTCTTGAGTCTGTTTTCACCATCCCTTTCCCTACAAACTCACTTTCTTAAATCACATTTACCATGTATCTCTCAAGATGCTGAAGGAAGACTCCCTTGAAAGACCATTTCAGCTTCATTCCATGACCTGGATGAGGTCTCTGGATAGTATGACTACTGTTTTATTTTCTGAAAGCATTTTTCACCAAAAGCTAAAGCATTGACTGAGAAAACTATTCTCACCTGCCTTCTGGGTAGTTTATTAATATGCAAAGGCAGGAGAAGAAGCCAGAACGTGTGTACTTTTAGCAAGCAGGTATGGCTTTATCTACAATAAGACAAACTGATCACATTGACAGTATAGCAAGCTGGTTTAAAGCATGTGCTTTCAATTAATTTTAATTAGATTGGAGTAAAAGGAAATTTTAATTTTGATGTAATTACTGGAAACTTTGTTCATTCTATTTTAACTATGTTCCCTGATTCAGGACAAATTAGATTTGGGGGAAAACATTATTGTGTAAGTTTTGAGCAAAGGTGCTCAGAACTGCCGCAGGGATTGATAAGCTCTATAAAACCTAGGCAAACTATATTATGCACCAAGCCGAGTATACATTTAATTAATTTTGGTGAAAAAAAAAGGGAAAAATAAATTTTTAGTTTTACCCTGATCTAAACTTTGTGAACATTCCTCCTGCTGAGAAGAAAAAAAATTCTTTCTAACACCAACTCTTTTTAAAAACAATTTTCAGTTGGAAAGATTTTGGACTGTCATCAATATCAAAAGATAAATAAATTTCTGATTCTTCACAAATTGCTACTAAAAATTCTCATGGGAACAAGACAGATGTAGATATAAATGGCCAGACTCCTTAAAGCAACTCCAAACAATATTTAAGAAAAGGGAGAAGGAAAAAAATATGCATTGTCCATTGTCTACCTTCCTGTCAGGGCTGCCCTAACAGCACCATAATGTGCATTTTAGAAAACAGCAGCGCTGGATTTTAACAATTCCAATTAACTTCCTGAAGATAGCCTTGATATTGCCTTAAACTGATAAATCTTTTTAATGCCAAAAAAAAACCCAAACCAAAACAAAACACAACTTCAAATGGTTTAATGGTTTTGAACAGCTTTGACAAATATGAAACCTATCTCTCTGCTTCTAATATTTCCAGAAATACTGCTAGTAATTTGAATTGTACGTGGACACAGATCATTAGCAAATTAGAGCCTTTATGTTCTAAAGGCTCTAGTCAGTGTTTAACTGTTATGGGGAAAATCATGTTCTAAACAGTCTTGTAGAATATAAACCTTAAGTTCAATAAAATGAGGCATTGGTATCTCTTACCCTTAATACTCAATGTCATGGGCATTGCATGTCAGAAACTATGTTGGTCACTGACAAAAACTTGCCTTTTGCTTATGCCTGAAGGCAGTTACCATCCATGCGCTGAGCACTCTTCTGACACCTCCTGAGGCAGAGAGGATTTTTCCATCTATCACTGACACTCTTTTCTGCTTATTGGAGGTGATAGTTTTCCTTGAATTCACATGGGAACCAACCACAGGACTACCCACAGCTATGATACACAAGCCCACTGATCTGGTTCCCAGACACAATTCAGTCCAGCCATCTACTCCTCTTACTTGCCTTTATTTTAGTGAGACAGTTTTAACTTTGGGCACTTGGAAACCTACTTTTCCCCTTCTCTGTGTCTTTCTGCATTCCCAGAAGACAGGCTATTTTAATGCTCATCTGTATCTAGGGACCAGAGAACAACACAGCCCAAAGATGCTATGTCATTCTTTTTCATTGCTGTTTAATTAGTCACCACCTTTTACTTTTTAAAGAAGAACAATCGTTTGGCTTTTGTAATATTTCAGCTGTGTTTCATACTGAGGACTAATGTCACATTTTCTTGAATATAAACTAAATGAGCTAAAGCCACAGATCTAGGCCGCTGCCCTTTTGTCTAGCAGATTCAGACAGATGGTATCAACCAGTTGGAACACTCATAGTTATAAGCCATTAAGATGATCAGTGGGTCAGAGCCTTAAAAAATAGGTAAGTATGTATTTGCTTATAAAATGAGTTTCTAACTACTGAACAGTATAATTCAGTAAAATGGAGGCAAACCAATTTCTGTTATGAAACTCTTGGAATACCAATTTCGGACTCTGGTGATCAGAACTATTCTCATTTTCAGTTAGCTTTATTGTAAAAGTGAGAGAATTAGTAGAGAATGCCTTCTTTTCATTTACAATAGGATATTTCTCATACCTCTGGACAACTAGAGTTCAATTTTTAAAAGCATACTACAAAACTTTCACAGATTTCAAGAGGTTTTGACTGCACCTTTGAATGCACATGCCCACTGAAGGTTTTCTTGGGTTTAAGTGAAAAGGAGAAAGAAGGAGACTCTTACAGGCAAAAAGCAGATTTTTTTAAGGTGCGCTTTCCTCTAGATTTATATTTTAATTCATTCTCTTCAGGACAAGGACGATCTTTCCTCATCTGTCTGCAATGCACATGCAAACAATTAAGTCCTGTGCTTGATGGGGTATCCAGCTTCTGTTATAAGGCAAATAACAAATCCTGCTTGATTTAGATTTTTAACACATCTCAACTTTCTTGTTGCCTGTTAAACTGCAAAACTCTTGAGGCAAGAGCTGACTTTATTTATGATAGATGACATGATATATGCTGTTGGAGATTAATTAGGAAAAGAAACCCAAAATGTAGCAAACCCTTCTACACCAAGGAAACAATTCTAAGAAATATTTTGCCATAGTTTAAAATGCTATATGATATTATAAGTATTAACAGCTTTATTACAGCCTTGTATTAACAAGTTTCAGGGCTGTATATTAGTAGCAGCTGGCTCTGCATTAATTATCTACTGTTTTAAATGTGGCAGCAAAATGTATTTATAGTGGTCAGAAAACTTGTCATTATCTTAGCTAACTTTATCTCAGTCAAAAAACTCATGGTATTTTAATCTCTGACAATAAAAGGGCACCAGTCATCTGTGTACCTACTCAATAATGCATATTATTTTACCCCAGTGGAGCCCAGAGTATCTTTATGAATGACCACTGAACAGATACGTGTAATTCAGTATAATATTTAACAGTTACATGAAAGCCTTTCGAAGTCTGGAGGAGTGTGTCTTGCCTGGGATTGGATCAAGACAATCCCAAACCATTTGCCTTGTTCGGCTAAGCTAAATATTTGGTATCAGCTCTATTTGACATTTTTCTGTGCTGCTCTGCAGTGTTGTTGTGCCTAAGAGCCTGATGACCAAGATCCACATGGAAACATCTCTTCAGTGGATTACACTTCACAAGATGCAACTGGATGTTTTACCTGGGGATTCGTATGATGGGTGACGTGTACCTTGTGACACACAGAAAATCTGTCCATAGCAAAAAACCTAATAATGCAAAACATCTAATCTCCAGCTTTTGTGAGGTATCAAGATCATGTCAGGGAGACATACATTGGAACAGAGCTAAAATGAAATGCTTTGCTTTCATTCAGAAAATGTTATTCACTGTTGCAGTTTTGTTATATTCAGCATTTCCTTTAGATCAGAAGTACTAAAGTGGCATATTTTGACATTTCTGAACTTTGTGATTTTCAGAAGTTTCAGTAGTCAATGTTTAACTTTCTGTTCCAAATTGGGATAAAAGCAAATATGAAGACAGTGAAATTTTCAGTGGGACTGAAAACACATGTTCTTTCAGCCCTAGCTGTATCCTTGTTCCACATAAAAGAGTTTCAGATATTTGCCAGGGATACTGAATTTTTACTAGTTTCACTTTGTTTCCTGACAGTATAAAACAGTGGGAATGCAACATTTGTACAACTGTAATAGGTGACTTTGTTTATTAGCTGGCCTTCTCAGAAGTGGAAATTTGAGCATGAGAAAATTGGAATTCAGCATATGTTTGAGTTTTTCTGGAGATGTACGAACTTGAGCCTTTCTTCTTGCAATGATTTTGTCTCCTTTTCCTCAGGGGATTCAGTGTTTCTGTCTGCTGCATCCCTGTCCCTGCACGCTGCTTAAGCAGAAAAAAGGGAGTGGAAGATGACACTTCTGTTGGGAATAACTGTGCCTTGTGGGGATATAGCAACTTCAGGGCTCATTTTTCACAACAGCCTTGGGAAAGGTTCAGGCATGGATTCCTGTAGAGACTCAGGCCAATTGAAAATTACTTTCTGATCAGTTTTTAGAATTTCTGTCATGCCAAGTTAAAGTATATAATCTGGTCTTCAGTGTCTTCTACCAACATGGAAATGTGGGCAGTGGTAAAGAGAGGACATAAATGTCTCTCCTGTGTCTTAAGTGAACAGCAAAGGAAGTTAACCCGTTGCAGCCTATCTATCTGGTGTGTTTCATCCATGTATACAAAGAGGCATGCCTGCAAACAGTCAAGGCGTTGCTCTAGATGAGAATGAGCTTCTTCTCATGCTTGACTAAAAGGTTGGAAAGTTTCCATTGCTCCTGTAGGAAGAAAGGTGAGTGCAATATGTTTGATTCCAGTGAGATGTTATCTGTAACATCCACCATATCCTGACACCATGACATTGATGAAACTGCATTACATCTCCAACCCCCACCCCATTCCTAAAATTTCAAGATACAGTCTGTTACTCCTTTCACATGCAGTGCAGATTGCCCAAGAGACAAGGCACGTACAGCAATATGCAGTGATTCACAGTGTTCTGGGGCAACCTGTGTGATCTGCTCCCTTCTTTTATCCCTGGAGCTTCACAATTTGGGAACATTTCAGACTACACTGCAGCAGGCAGGGAGAGTTTCCTTCTACACTGGGGATGCTCCCTTACCTATCTTGGTCTTTGTCATCTCTCCAATATGAGAGGCAGACTTCCTGTGTACAGGCAGCTCTCAAGCTTCAATAATTAGGGATGAGTGAGACAGTCCAAGAGGTAAACCAGATAAAGCAGAGATCAGAGCTGCTCAGATGATGAGATACCTT
Organism: Cinclus cinclus; assembly: GCF_963662255.1. NCBI lineage: Eukaryota > Metazoa > Chordata > Aves > Passeriformes > Cinclidae > Cinclus > Cinclus cinclus. The sequence goes on from NC_085047.1 coordinate 88,725,086, forward strand.
TGCCTTTGAAAGGATGGAAGACTCCTTTCTGAGGAGAACAGGGGCTGCTTAAAACAGCCTTAAGCTGTGTTGGCCCTGAGATGGTACTTTCTGTATCAGTGGCCTTGTCCTCTATGGTGAAGATGAGGATAGCGGGGGAAAGAAGTGTGATACAGACAACATGCACATATATGGGTGAGTATGCACTTTAGTCACCCAGTGCCTTTTTTCTGTTTTCCTTTGTCATAGTTTTTTAAAAAATACATAGATATATTCAGGAGCAACACTTACACACCAACTCAGGGTGCAGTCAGCTCAGGGAGAGAGATTCTCACACAAGCCATCATGTGCACATCTGGACCTGTGTTCAGTGAAAAGTGCTGGTGGCCTGAACAGTTAAATGAATCTTCTTGGCAGTGCTATACTGAGCTGCTGGGCTCCTCCTAGCACACACCCCACATTTCCCACAAAACCAGTGCTAAATTTTTACTGATGCCATGTCTTTGCTGCAGAAGTTGAACATGCAAGAGTCACAGTTGCAGAAATCCCCTTGCTGTGACCCCTCCCACAGGATTGGAGCAGCTTGCTTTGCTCTTTGAATAGCTGGGAAGTTCACCACACAAGCCATGGCATGCGGCTGTTGCAGGCTGCCCATTATTTTATTTTATTTTATTTTATTTTATTTTATTTTATTTTATTTTATAATTTTATTTATGTAGATTTTAAGTATCAAAGGGCTCTCCCCAGGTGTAAAACACGGATCTAGCCAAACCTCAGTTTTGTTTGGAAGGTAGTTTTTAATACCCATCTGGAGTGTGGGTGAAGGTGAAAGTTGTCAGGCTGTGAAAAATGGAATTGGTGTTGGCTGACCTGAAATAGGCCGTAAAGTTCTATTCCTCACAAAGGCAAGATATATTATTGCTGTAACGCCATTATTCCGCTCCATCACTTTTAAACCTTGTTCCCATTATCTGCAAGTTAAATATAACCCTGTGTAAAAACAGGAAGGACAGCGCTAAGTTGTCCAGCTTAACAGCACACACTTAAAACATAATAGAGCACTTGTTACTGTATTTTATGGAACGGAAACTCCAAATGTAAAGATGTATTAAGGAAATATCTCAAAGTTATTAGGGAAGGATATTTACAATTACAGATTGCTTTATATTATGCTTTTATGAACATCTCAGGAAATGAAATAGCCCTCAGCTGTAGAGAGTGAAGAGGGAGGTAATTTTCCTTAATACGGGTGATAAAATTAATCTGATTGAAATCGCTAGCGATTATTTCGCAGAATACTGAGTGGCAGTACAATCACTTACACTCTTTTATATTTTTTTAGTCAAAGCTCGTGTAGATGAAAGCTAATTACAAAGTAGTGATGTGAAGCGCTAAGGAAATAGTTTGTATAGCATAGAACAGGCACAGCTAATTGGGGTTTGTGATTACACAGATTGTTGTTAGGGAGAATTAACTACCAGCAGTCTCTCCTGCAAAGCTTCTCATCAAGGGAAAGTAAAAATAGACACTGGATCTGTTATTTATCTAATTACGCTATGAATATTTTCACAAGCATGTTACACACTCTCAAATGGTTTGTTGTTCAAAAACTTTCAGTCTCATGTTGCTTCTGATCAAAGTATCAATATGAAGTTTCTGACATCTGATTTTTTTTTCCCCCTTAATATTACACACCCATGACAGTTCTCCCATGAAATTATTCTTGGAACTGAATGGGATGGTTTTAGGCATTTACACCTAATGCTGTGGCAGCTGAAATGCATCAAAATGATTATTAGAAAGGTAATTGGACAGAGAAGATTGCAGTGAGTGACCAAGGTGAGAAAAGCCAACACAGGCTTTAAACAGCACAGAGAAATATTTTCATAGTGTTACCATTTGAATCACTGTACAAACCCATCAAGAATTCTAACCTTGCAAGTATGCAAAGAAGCAGACCTTTGTTTTATACAGCACTGTTCAGAACAGGAAGGGGTGAATGGAGGAGATGTTCCATACAGAGACCCTGATCTTGTAAACTAATCTTCATGGGAGACTCCTTATGCTGCATGGAGCCTCACTGAAATCATTAGGACTCTATGTGGTGCAGTGTGTAATCAGGCTGATAAGAGATGCTCATTGAATTTGTTAAATGTTTTGCTTTGCTTTGTTACTGCCTTTTACTTGTTGACCTGGAGAAGCTTGCTGAGATTGAAAACTGTCATGTGATGAAATTTCAGAGAAATCTGTAAAAGCCAATACTGAAAGCAACTTAGAGTCCTAATTTCTCGTAGATTATTGAATTAATGGCTATTACTTAATAACATTCAGAAAATGTTGGTCATCTGCAAAATATCTGCAAGTATTGTGGAGGAAGACTCTCAAGATCTTAGTGATATGTTGTAAAACTCTATTAGTAGTCCTAGCACAAATGTTTGTCAGTCTCACAGAAGTTCTCAAGGATGGGGAAAGCAATCATAAAATGCTTAGGCAGTAGCATTCAAGGAAATTAGCAAGCATTAATGTCACTGCTGAAAGGAGCATCACACCTTCCTGTGAGCATTGCTTCCTGGAATTACTGCCTCTTGCTGGAAGCCTCAGATACTCCTATCTCCATGCACATCTTCCTGTACCATCCCTGAAAGAACTACTTGAATGGCACCCAGCTGCATTCTACACGGGGGCTCTATGCTCTGTATTTGTAAGACATCTTAGAAGAAAACTGCAGCAGGGAAGTATTTTCCATCTGCATAATCTTAATTTTCTGTATTATACAGAATGTACAGGATTTCAGATTCACTTTAGAAGTCTGAAGACGAATGGATATTTCACAGCACTTTAATAATTCATGCAAAAAAATAAAAGCAAAAAGTGTCAAAAGAAGCTTTCTGACATTGGGTGCTGGATTTAAGACACTTAGTTTTGGATTTGTTTGGTGCAAATTCTAAGTTCCCACAATCTCCTCTCCAAGTTAAAACTGAAATGCCCCAAGTCAGAAGACCATTTTAGCATAAGCTCATATGCTTTTATTTTGCTATGCTTTTATTTTGCTCTCCTTTTTTCTTCTATTTTTTTTCTTCTGAAAAATCCTCAGGCAACAGCTTGCTAAACTGTGAGTTGTCCTATAATCCATCAATTTCCAAACTTATTTGAACTAATAGCACTGAAGGCTTCTGCCAGTGCTCCAAAACTTAATCCTGGTGTGGAAATAGCCCTGTACACAGAGGTACTTCCAGCTGGCTGGATATCATGATGGGAGACAGAGCTCATAGCTTACTCTAGGCTCCAGAAATGGGTTATAATCAAGGTTCCTGTGTGTTTAGGAGCAGATGAGTTGGGACTGTCCAGACACCAGCCCTCACTGACAAGTCTCATCCTCACCACAGCCTTACTGACTCTGCTTCTGTGGAAGACAGTGGGAAAATCTCAGGACAGGTGATTTATACTACCTCCATATAAATAAATGAAAGAAATTGGAGATGTAGCAAAGCTTATTCACCAGCAATATGAAAGGTAGTATTTCATTTTCACAGAAAACAATGGAAATTCCAAAATCACTGTGAGGGGAAACTTGTAAGCTTTTATATCTCTTTAACAACCTGAAGGGTGTTATACCTTTAAATAAAAAAAGTTGGTAAGCAACTGCTTCTAGAGAACCAGAGTAAAATTTTCCCAGAGGAGCTTTCGGTCTTGGATAGTTCAATTTAAGACAAGATGGGTCTGATTTTCCAACATGCAGAATTCCTGGAGCTTTTACTGACTTTACACTGAGATGCCCAAAATCAATGCAATAAATACAGAGTTAAATGCCTGTAGTAATGCTGGTTCCCCAGCCTTCGCACTTCCTCATCCCTTTTGAGGAGCAGAACTGCTGTCCCAGTGGAGATCCCTTGGGAGGAAGACTGGATACTCACACTTTGTAACTGGCACCCTTCCTTCAAATCTGGAGTATGGCTTCCTTTTGAATTTCCTGGCTGGGTCCTGAGTGAAGGGAAGAAGTGTAAGGTGTATTTGTACCTTAGTAGATCACATTACAGATGAACTGCTGGGGACTATCGCCTCCGGTTCCCATCCCTAAAAGACCCTAAATTGCAGACACTAGAAAGAGGCAGCCTGCTCTCTCCCGAGTCAGTGTACCTGTAACTTCTGCCTCAACCCTCTGAAATGTTGTCCCTCTCTGATGGGGTTCCTGTAGTCAGTTTTAGCTACCATTTAAATTAAAACCACCTTATTCACCTTTCTCCACCTTCTCATGGAGAAGGACTGCAAACACAAACATCCAACAGGTGAAGTGAAGCTCATGGGAACCACCCAGTTCTAGGGCAGAAACCCAGCAGGGCCTTGCAGCTGGTCTCTTTTTCTCTTCCTGTGGTACTGCCAGCTCTCCTTGGAGCTCCAGGTGTTATTTTCCAGACATGTTATATGCCTGTAGTATAAGGAGATGGCATTTTACAGTCTTCTGCAATGAGGATAGGCAAAGGAAGTGGAGAAGGTATACAGATAAGGAAACCTTATCCACCAGTTGGTTTAATTTACATTTGGAAGAGTATCAAGAACAGAGTTACAGCAGACAAAACTCAAAACTGCTCATGGTAGGCATAATATAAAAGGCTCTCATTTTTCATGTGAGTACACAGAGGACATGCTGGATCAGAAAAGTTTCCCACCTTCTTCAGTAAAGCATTTATAAAACTGGCTAGATTCAGGTGAGCATGCAAGAAACTCTACAGTAGGTTGTTACAGAAACTACTTGTCCACAGGGAAAATTTCTTAATCCACAGACTGTTTTATGCCTTGAAGGATACAAATTCAGATCATTTCCTAAAAGTCTTAGAATCTTTTGTTTTGTTTTGCTTTGTTTCATCTCTTTACTACAATATTTGTGGAAACTTTAGTTATTGCCCATAGAAGTTTAGTATGTGCAGTATAAAAATACTGTATTACACACTTGTATGTAAAAATTTGCTATTCATTTTACCCAGAAAATTCATGTAGGTATACTTAAAAATTGTGTATTTTTTTCATACTCTTAAGAGTCTGATATTAGCAACACACTGCATTCAGTACTTATTAGTATTTTACTGCCCTTCTGCATAAGCAGAAAATAAAAATCATATTATATATATGTATGCAAATGACAGAGGATCTGGATCTGTGCTAAGTAATTTTCTTGTGCTACTCTACTTTGTCCACTCAAGTGACTGCCACTGAAAATTAAATGGCTTTCAATAATAATTCTGTAACCTGAAATGGATGCCTACAGGATAATTAGAATATCTTGCACATGAAAAGTAGTCATGTGTCCTACAGTCATGAAGAACACTCCACAGCTGATAGACGTCCCTGGATCTTAATGTCCATGAGATACAGCATTCAGGTGAGAGCTGTACCCATGTCACACTGCTCTGGGACATATCCTTCCTCAGGTGCAAAGTTTGGCTTGCTGCTCTGGGAAAACTGTGCTCTACCATTTTTTGTGCTTCTCTACTTCACAGTACTAACACCACTTTGCCTTCTGCTTTTCTATCCTGGCAGTCCACCCTTCCTCAGCAGAGCCTTGGCTGGGACAAAGTGGGCCTTCCTGTATTCTGGCCACCTACATTAAAAGTTCTGTCATCATTACTGGTTCTGTAGTTCGTTTGTGGGGACAGATTTTGTTCCAACCAACGCAGGTCTTTTTGAGGCCTAGCTAAAGCTACAATTTACAAGATGTCCTTTGGGAAAGGAAAAGCCTCATTGCCAGACCTTGTATCTGGCAGAAGACTGAGCATCCCTACTACCAAAAGCCACAGACTCATTAAAATACTACACTGTGCCTGTATCAGGTTATTCCAAGTAATACTTACACCTTGGGCTCCAAACTGTCCCATCACAGTCATGGGGACTTTCAGAGCAAGAGCCAGAAAAATCCATCTTCTCTCAGTGTGCATTTCAGAAATGTCCCAAATGAAACAACCAAAAAACACGGTTAAAAATAACTGTGACTTTGCATTTTTAAAGAAGATCTTTTCTATCAAATAATGGACCAGAACTCAGGAAATCCAATGAACTGCAACACTGATGTTAATTGCCATCATTCCTGCCTTACAGAGACATATAATTAGGTGAATGTTTATAGTAAAGACACTGCCAGTGATTCACAATCCACAAAAAAAAAAAAAAAAAAAAAAAAACAAAAAAAAAACCAAAACAAAAAAACCAGGTAAAAGATAAAGGAAACAAAAGGAAAATATTATCTAATTTCATTCGTTTTAAGATGACAAACAGAGGCAGAGGACTAAAATACTTGTATATGAGCCATTGACTTGGGGAGTTAGTTTGACACCCAGTGATAGACACAGAGCTCAACATGTGGTACAAAACTTAAGGGTTGTTTGGTTTGTTTTCATGTGCACTTAAGGATCAACGTTTCTCACTGTTCAGTACAGACAGTTAAAAAAAGATTTTTCTGTCCCAGGTAAAGTTCTCACCGTTTCAGCTTTGCATGGAGGTAACTGTGAGACCAGATGAAATATTTTAAGTGTATTTTCAGGTCTCTTTCCACTGAACAAAATGTCTGCAATGTCATGTTTTTATAATTCACTTTTTGCTCTTTTTTGATTCCTGTGTTGGCTGACCTGTCTCCATACAGAGTTCTCATCTGTCTAGGGTGGCTCAGGAGAACCATCCTGCACCAAAAGCCACCCATTCCCAGGTAGGGAAGTCCAAGGGCAGGAACATGAGTTGTTTCTTTGTGTCCTGGAAGCTTGTCACAGTTTTACTGTAGCTACTTTGCAGGTAGCAACTGAGCCATTGTGAGTGTGATAGAAATTGATGTGTATACTTGGAGGATGACAGATTATGTCTTAATGTAGACCTTTTAATGATGCAGAACACAGACTCTGTGAACATGTGAAGCTCCAATTTACTTACACCTTTGGTCTGTTTATAAAAATCCTTGTGCATATTCTTTACAGCACTACTGCTTTTAGTCTACATATATAAATTATCTACTAACTATCTTGCATCCACAGTCATCCACCCCATCAGCGGGATTCATGTTAGTGAATGAGAAATGAGAAATATTACAAATTGAACCCAAAGGTTTGGGTTCACAATGGGCTCAGCCCTGAGGTTTTGCCATGATGCTTCCAATAATATGCAGTAAAGAGAAGGGAAAAGGGAAAAAGCTGTCAGTGCCTCGTGGGAGTTTTTCTTCAATTCTTTGCCTGTGGTGCATTCTGCTTGAACATTGCAGTAGTAAGTTTTATCTACATGTTTATCTAGCTGTCTACACCAGAGGATATATTGACCAGGATATTATTCCCAACCTACATCTAGCTTTGTCCTAGGTCTTAAATCTTCATTGCTACCTAATCCCTTGACAAGCTCTGTAGTGTTCAGCTCCTGAGCACCTCAGTACAACAGTACACATCAGATTTGCATACAGCTAAATCACCCCGTAGAAAATTCCCTTGGTGCACATTTTCTACTTAAACTGGTGATTAAGTGCCTCTATCTACTACAATTTGAAAAGCATCAGCATGTTTCTGAGTGCATAGTTTGGCTGGGAGAAGAAGTTATTTAGTTTACATGGGAAATAGAAAAAAAAAAAAAGACCCAAAAAATCCCAGTTAAAAGTATGCGCCAAACCCCAAAATGTTATTTTTTTTCCATTTCAAAGTTCCCCGTGCTGACGTTTTTTCCCTGGAATAAAAGAGTGCAAAGCCATATTTTTCAACAAAAACAATAAAAATAACAATAGAAAAAGGATAGACAGGAGATGGGTGCTCCTTCTTTTGGGGGGAAAAAAAAATCCCACACCCCCATCACCCCCATTAACAAAAAAATGAAGCAAATATAAGAATTCTTACTGAAAGCTAAAGAATTTCATCCTCTCTCTCTCTTATTTTTTTTTTTTAATCTGTTTCTGGTTTTCTTGTCGATAAACAGCACATTCGGTATGAAATCTGTGTCTTGTTAAAAATATCTTCAGAAAAAAACTTTTCAGCAGTCCAAGAGTAGATGAACACATATATACAGAGATATGGTATTAGAAATCCACTTATTTAAAATTATAAGCTTCATAACTAAAAAGGCTTTGAACTTTCTGAATGCTAAAACTAAGACTGCACATGTAGTCTTAATTTCAGTCTGTTATGTATTTGCCTAGCAGGACAGTCTTATATTCATGTTCACTCTTTGGCCTTTATACCCATTTGCTGGAACAAAGTCACAGCAACTGTGGTAGATCCAGAGAGATGAACATTTTCTTTGTCTTGAGGAAACCAGAGATATGGTTCAAAGTTTCTCCTATCCCATAGCATGGACAGTGTAGCTGCACAAATGGGCACCATCAGGGCTCTGCTTTGGTTGATGGCAGTGGGCAGGTCAACCAATATGAGAATGGCTATCTTCTGAGATGGAGATATTCATAGCTGGCCCAAGGATAAAGACCATCCTAATGTGGTTAGTGTGCTTTTAGTATCAGAGTTAGTACCAGGCATGGATCTAGGATCAAAATCCACACTAATTAATAAAGAATGAGGGCTGTTTTCAGAGACATTCGTGTGTGTATGGCTGAATTCTCTTCTGCCTTGCACCTGCTGTCAGCTAGGGACTGTCCTTGCTCCAGACTGTTCCTTGAACAGTACCTGAAAGACTAACCTGGACATGTGCCCAAATGTGCTGAGGACCATATTAGCAATGAAGCAGCGTGTTTGATCGTAGGTCTGGTCCCAGCCACTGATTTGTAGGAGAGAGGCAGCAGCTGTGAGCTGTGTGGAGTGATGGGCAGCTCTCAGGTGGCTTATTGCTGTCTGACACAAAAATGTGACCTGTCTTCCGTATATCTGGCACATCTCCAGGGCTCAGTAGGAAAAACCCCAGGATTATGACAGCAAATGCAAATGAAAGCAAGGAATGATTCAGACTCATTCGTCTCATGTTGGCCATCTTTAGGTATGGACCATTTCCAGTCCGGGGAAGTAGAATCAAACTGACTTCAACTTCCTTCTTTTAGGAATCTGAGGATCCATTAAACTAACCTGATCTGCATGATATTTGAAATTGATACATGTAGAAGAAGGTGGTCTGTCTATTATTTGGATTCTAAAACCATTGCAGATTTTTAAGCAGCAACTCAGACTCTACTCAGGAGGCAGCAAGCAGCCAGGGCTACTGAGTTTTTGTGTGTAGATATCCATAAAATATTTTCTATTTTTCCCCACATTTTATGCAGCTATACTTCCTTTTTTTGGTCTACCTGCCTTCCACTTGCCTATTTTTGGACCTGTTGAGATCAATGAGGTTTTTTAATCAAACAGATTCAAAAAATGATGGCATCTGGCAGCCTTTTAAATTCTTTATATTTCCAGAAATATTGGCAGTAGAGTCAAAGAGCATCTTTAACCTCCTGTAAGAGTAAGACAGGTAGAGTTCAGTTCATGCATCCCATTTGGCGGCAGCAGCTTGCAGCTGATCAGCAATGATATACTGTCTAACAGCTTTGCTGTGTCTTGTCTGCTGTTGGAGAGACTGTGAGGGAAAACTGGGTTATTCAAGGCAGAGCCTTAAAGAAGCAAAACACACAAATCTATAGGAAAATCCATTTCATTAGCCTGACTGGTCTTCAAAAGCATCTAGTCTAAGCTTTAGAGATGTCTGTCCGGGGACAACCAGGTTATGTTGGACATACCAGCTTCTGGTACATTACTTAATCTCATTATGTCAATTAAGCATCATAAGTGGATTCACATTATGTATTTTAATGTGTTTCTCAGGAAACATGTATCTTTTATTCCACCAGCTTTAAAGTTCTGCCTTGTCCATGTTTGCAGGGCATATCTCCAATGCACGTATCATGTTAACTTCAACTATTCTGAAAAGTCCTGTATACAACTGTAAAATTAATTTTTAAACAGAGTGCAAACTGAAGTTGTAGAAAGAAGTATGCTCTAAATACTAATCACTACTCATTCTAAATAGAAATTATTTCCACTGGCTACATACAAAAGAGAAAACATTGCTCTTAAAGAATGCAAAAGTTCTGGAACACATAAGGATCTTTTCCATTTTGCTCAAATCAACTCTGTGCCTGCACATTTTTGAACCACTGTATGCATCAGTCAGAAAGAGATATCTGCTGCATGTTCTCAGTTTCCAACTTGTTCACACAAGGTCAATTTGTCCAGAATAAGATTATATCCTGCTTCTCCAAAAAGGCTATTTTCATGCTAGATTTCCATGTCCAATCTGAAACATTAAAAGTATTGGATTATTTTAAAGATAGAAAAAATGTTTTGTATGAGGGAAAACTGGATTTCCTCATGTTCAAAGATGGCACAAAACATGTATGCTAGAAAGATGTTTTAAATGCCAAACTGTGCCTACCTGACTCAATTAAAGCTGCAGAAAGAGAGGCTGCTGTCGTTTTCTGATTGACATGGATTAATCTGAATTTCCTCAGGTATGTTAGCCCAGGAGCAGCTGAGGCTTACCCTGGTGTCTGCAGCTGCAGACATTTCTTACCTCACTCAGGTGTTGCTTTTGTCAGTGGAGACAGTAGAGACGCTGCTCCTGGCAGCTTTAAAACAGTTTCTCCTGGAGTAATTCATTAAAGAATTATTGTGAATAAAAACCACATAATTTGAGCATTGAAGGATGTAGATGGGAAAATAGCATAAACCCTGTTTGGACCTCAGCAATGGAAAATTCCAGCCCACAGAGAAGCACTTTAACATACTCCGGTGGGGTTGGCTAAAAAGGAACAATTGAGTCTAATGAAAAACCATAACTCTGACTATTTCGTTGATTTTTCAGTATACATTTTTTGTTAGGATGAATCCCATCCCAGACAAGTCAGAGGAAACCATCTCTGAGCTTGGGAGGTTGCAGAGCAGCAGGTCTGGTTAGAAAGAACTTGTCTTCCCTGCAGTCCAGCTCATGGCCACAGGGCATTTGGCTGCTTCAGAGCTTCTGCTTGTGGGAGTGAATCAGTGCTGCATTCTGGACATGGGGCCGTTCTCACACCAGCCCTCTTGTTTCTGCAGGTCAAAACTGGAATTCAAGTAATGTTTCATTCCTTAATGCCTCTCAGTGTGACCAGTACAGGTCAGGATCCAAAATAATCGGGGTAGAACAGGCACACAAAGGAAAAGTCCACAGTTAATGGTGGGTTGCATTTTGCTGGTTTATAAATACCTCTACGAAACCTATGTAAAGTAGGAGCTCCAAGCTTGCTTTTTGGAGGTGCAGTAGACCTATCACATGTAAGCTCATAGCTCTGAGACAGGCCGGAGGTGCTTGATCCTTAACCATTGTAAAATGTCCTGTTTGCTGCCACTAATGATTTGTGGTCAGGTGTAACACGTGTCCAAATAACATTTTCTGCTTCTGCTAAAGAACTTATTTATATAATTTCTGTTTTGGCCTTCAATTCTATTTTATATATTCCAGGATATTCTCTAATCTACAGGCAGACTCAGAAGATCACCCATGCACATACTAAGAAATGGTGTCAGGGTATTTATAATTTATATGTTTATAATATATATATATGTATATGTATATGTATATGTATATGTATATGTATATATAATTTGTATTTATGCTCTAAATGAGTATTTAGGGTTTTGCCTTGGCTTCACACTCTTACTACTTATTTTACAATAAGTTGTGTCATATCTAATGTGAACAAAGAGTATCTTTCTGATAATCTATTGCTAATAGCTATGCATTAATTATAATCAACTAATAGCTGAAATTATAGTTTTTATCTGTAAATATTCATGCATCAGCAAGATAGAAAATAATTTAATAATTAATATGTGAATGCTTCAAGAAAATGAAAATAATCATACAAGCGCACAACTTGTGCTGAGTACTCTGTGGTGCGTGCAGAATTTGGATATAACCTGTTTTGTCCACAGACTTAATATTTTAAATAACCAGAATTCTGAGTATGCATGCCCACTAATTTTAACAAACAAGTTGATGAGGATTTCCTCATATAATTTGTGCTTCTTAGTATCCAGAAAAGAGCAGGAACAACAGATGCTAGCTGCTGAACCTTAGTGCTATTCACACAGTTAAATACAGAGGCGTCATACAAAGAAAATAATCAAGAACAATACTTCTATAAAAAATGAAAGCTTTCATATGTTGCTTTTAAATGAGAAGAAAACGGGACATAATGAAAAAAAAAAGGGCATGCTGCAGAATTGCATTTTATTATCATGCAATCTAACCCAGAGTACCCTTTATTGTAAGTCACAGCCCAAGTCATTGCTTCAGAAATAAGTGAATTTTTTTCTGGCTGTGGAATGAAGTATCATGGTTTATTTTGGTACCCTGCAACCTGGAAGTAACTGTTCCTAGAAATTTGTGGGTCAGTTTGAGTTGACTTCTTAGGGTTATGTTTATGAGTTAATTACCCTTCTAAAAATTAGCCCTATTAGGTTGGGATCTTCAAAGACTTTTTGGTTTACTCTTCAGGATGGAGAGGAGATTTTTATAATAGAACAATTTCTATCTTAAGTACATTTCACAAGTAAACGTGTAAATGAGAGCACAATAGTTTGGACATATATCCTATGTTACATTAGGAATTTGGATGAAGTGAGAGGTGTTCTGCATGGAGATAGTGTGTTTTTTTGCTGCACTGCTTGTTCAGTATTCACATTAAAAACTAGAATTCTTAGCACTCTAAAGTAGAACATGAACACATCCTTTCTCCATCCGTGAATAAAAGAAAATGAAACCCATATCAAATGAATTGATTGGAAAATTGGAAGTCATGGAAAAGTTAAAGTGAAAACAGTGAGCAATTGTACCATTGCCTTCTGGAGACCTAAAAAAGTGAACTCCGAGAAATTCATGCAACTAAGTTGCAGTGAAGGAAAAACTCCACTTAAAAAGTACTTGCTTAAAACATAAAGTAAAATATTGCTGTTACGTGTTATTGAAAATTGCACAGCTGAGAAAATAGAGGGTTAAAAAGACCCAGCAGCTCCTTCACTGAAAAAAAAAATCTTCTTTTCTGTTTCACTCAGTAGGGATGTTTGTGTTAGGATTGCATGCAATGAATATGCATAATATTTAGCTTTATTCTTGTCATTGTTTACAGGGTACGTTGCCTCTGTGTTGGCAAACTGTTTCCCACTTGGGACAAAGCACAATGGATAGCACAGAAAGGAGTCAGTCTGGGTTTACCATTATGTTTAGGCTGGGAAATCCCATGACCCAGTGCTTTAATTTTTTTTTTTTTTTTGGTAACCTCTTTGAGTCTTTTACCAGGCAGCAGATTCAAATAAACCCAGTAGAGAATTGGAAGGAAATCCTTGGTTCCTCTTGCACCAAGCTCAAATTGCTAGCTGGGTCTATGGAATTTTACAGGGATTGAAAGGGAACTTACCTTGGAAGCTTTCCATCTACTTGTGTATCTGCATGTGTACAGATGGTGGAAGCTCAGGAGCTCTCCAAATATTTGCTGGTTCACACACACTAAGCTCTGCTGTGACTCAGCCTTCATGAGGCTACAGCTGGAGAGAGCAAGGTTTTCTTCTTACCTCAAATGCCTACAATTCAGTAGGATGCCAAATATATCCCCAGGTGAGCTGGATAATTCAGGTGGGAGAAGAGGTGAAGACTTCTAAGTCACCACTCAGACTGCTGCAACCTCACTGCAGTCTTGCAGGTTGGGTTATATTATTACAGGGGCAGTGCAACACCATCCATTGTGCCACCTGTTTCAGAACACCAAGTTTAAAAACCCCAGAGTGAAACTGTGCCCCAGAAAACTCCTACAATCTAACCAGGCAAAATCAACAGAGCTGGGAGTGACAATGAAACAGTTTACTCCAAAGTTCCATCATTGGCCTGTGCAAAGGCAGAGAGACCTTACAGGGTGGCCAAGACAATCCTGCCCACTCAGTCACAGCATGTAAACACAGCAGCTGTGTTTCCAGCACAGCCCAGCAGAAGCATATTATTGTGCTTACACTATTATAAGTAATAATATTTTGTATTGCACTCAAAAAAAGCTGGGGAATTTACAGCCAGGTATTTCTAAGTTGGGTATGTAAAAACTGAGATTGAAAGTCTCTTAGTTTTGATTTTAAAAATGTGTCTTTTTCAAAGCTTTCAGAAAAGGCGGAAATCGCTTACTGCCTGAGACAGACATACAGCCTGAAGAAATGAGCCTTTCTTCCAATGGGACCATGCTGCAGGATAGCAGTGCTCCTTCCAGCTCACTTGTGCACTTACACACTCATGGTTTCCATAAGCTGGACATCTGCAACCAAAAACAAGGAACGAATTCACAATTCCATTTCCATTAAACAATGACACCATTTTAACAGATAAGGTTTACTTCTTAAGAAATTCTCCATATCTCCTACTGGGAGGTGACCTTGTAGAAGCACATAAATACATTATACAAAAGGGCTGCATCTGTCTCCCTTTTTATCACAGAATTCACTGGAAAAAAGCAAACTGCTGTAATGAGGGCTCTAAACTACTATTGCTCAAATCTGACTTTAAAATTTGGTTTATTTAGAACATAGAAATACACATGAAATTTAATCAGCATCTCAAGTCACATTATGTACTCTCTGCTCGACAGGAACTGAGCACATAAATTAGCTGAACTGGGAGCTAGTCCCAGATCCATCCCTACTTGACTATAACACCTCTTGCAAGGAACTTCCAGCAGGGGAAGCTCTTAGCACATCAGTTTCTTCATACTTTAGGCAAGAGCAAAGTTTAGTCAAGACAGATCTGGGGAAAAGGAGGGGGGGAGAACAGAGGAGCAGAAGGGGGGCAAAGGAATAAAAAATCAGTAGTTTCATAAATAGTCATATCTAAAAATTAGAGAATATTTTTTTTTTAACAGATGCCCCTGTTGCACCATAGAAGTTTGAATCACGTATAGACACGGTATGTAAGAGCAGGGAGACAGAGTATTTTTGTATGAAACTTTGTGGCTTACAATACTCCTTCTGTGAGGGAATGGCGTCCCGTTTGGAACTGACAGGCAGCCTACAATCTTTGTGCCAGCACACTAATCCCTTGTCTGTGGGTTACTGAAAACCTTCTTGCATTTTTGTTCCCAATTCACCTTGGTGAAAAAAACCCCAATTCCACATATGATAAATCCAGTGTCTGCAGAAAGGCAGTCACCTAATTGCACAGTGAAGCAGAAGAAAGCCTTGCAAATGGTATACAATTTTCAAAGTGTTCCAAGCCTTAGGCAAAAGCCTTTCAACTATGTCTAAAACTGAATGATAAAATATGTTGTACAAATTATCTGTGAACAGGAAACATGTGGTAGTGGCAGCGGACTGAAATGTAACACTTGTAAAGAAATGGGAACTGCCAGTCATTTATACCCTTTTACTTTTCTCTCAGTCACAAGTTCCATGATATTTTTTTTCACCATCAGTTGATGTTCAAGTTTATAATAAGACATTTATCAGATCTCACTAAGCCAATTACAGCTTTGTAGCAAAAACAACAAGAAATAATACCCCATATGAAACTAAAGGTTTAGTTTTGTCCCTTTCTTCATACTTTTATAGAATTTCTGTTTTATCATTGCAAGGATGTGTGCGGATAGAATTCTGAAAGTGTTTCGGGACTGCAGAAATGCCAGTTTTCTGCATGTTAGACTGAAGTAATCAAAAGTTGAGAAAACTTTTATAAACTCCTGTCTATAAACCAGTATTAAAAATAAAGAGAGTGAGAGGATGAAAGGGAAAATGCACAATTACTGCTCAGCAGAAATAAAAAAAACCCCACACCAAAACACCTTCTATTCTGAAAGCTGATTTCTGCCTCCTTTCTCCTAAAGTTCCTGCAGTAATGGTATATCTTATACCTTCTGTTTTTAAAAGATGTAATCTTTATCACCAATACCAACTACTGTGCACTGCAGTCCTCATTGATGGAATTTTTTATGGATTACCTCCAGAAGAACATTTCAGGGGTGAGGGGTGACAAAACAAAAACTCTTACATTTTCCTTCATCTTACACCATAGAAAGTAAGCAGTATTGCCAAGTTTCAAGATGTAGTGCTTAAAAATGCCATCTGCAACCAGCTAGATAAAAAAGACAAAACCACAAAACAACAATAAGATTTTATTTTAATCCATAAAGTTGTTTTAGATGACCAGGTATGTTTATGTCTTAGCTTTTATGAATGTTAGAAATACAAAGAAATAGATGTAAATACATAGAAAAGTGTGTGAAAGCCCCTTGACAAGGGAAAATTCTTAACTGACTTGCTGAAAGACTCTCTAACCCTCATTTAAGACTGTATTACTTTTGTGTACTGCTGTCCTAATTAGACCACATTAGGTGTCCTTGGTTTACTGCAGGGCCAGAGCCATTCATGGCAGTTGTGATGACATGGCTGGTGTAATTTGGTGAACTGGTGAACATGCAACATTAGTGTCTGTCAAATTGATTTCCTGCTGATATTTCCCGTTATGTATATGACATTGGCAACTACTTGAGGAAATAATTAAAATTTTGTTCGTCTCTGAGATAAAAAGTCTTTCTTTCAAGATCTGCTAAGAGAAACTTTCAGAGGCAGAAGAATTAAAGGTTTTGCAGTATTCTGAGAGACTAATGAAGAGGTTCTGTGATTTAAAGGTTAGCTCATTGGGCTAGGACTCATTAACATAACTAGGCAAACAATAAGGTGGGGTTTTTTTTATTCAGTGATCAAACCCAAGCATTGGGGAAAATCTCAAGCATATCTTTAAAAACAGTTTTGTAGTTAAAACCAAAACAAAGCAAAAAATTAAATAAAGAAGTGCTTTACTTCAAGATGTCTTTTTTTTTAAAAAAAAATTGGATTATTTTTCTTGGAAGACTGGAAATTGAATATTTTAAATGGAGAAGGCTAAAGATTTTATTCTGAACGACTTTATCACTTTTCAAAGAGCTATTCCCTTTAAATGTAACACCATTAAATCTTTGCAACCCATTTCAATATCCTCCTGCCCTATTTTCTGGCCATGAATGTTTCCTGCTGAGAATTCGAAACTAGATTTACTCCCTGTTGCTGTGCCTATACTGCAAACCAGTAAAAACTCCTCAGCCTGGGTCTCAAGTCCAGGGTGGGATCTGCTAGAGATCACAGTGGCTGCTTCCTACGTTGCATGTCTGGATTTACTTTGCATGCAAACCAGGAAAGCATGAAGCAATGATTGAGTCTGTTTGACTTTTGCATTGAAGCAGACCCAGACAGATCTGGAAAGCATTCCTGGCTTCCCCACTATCACCATAAGTTTTGAAATATTGGGATTTTTGTTTTGCAGCTTTATTATTAAGCTAAAAAAAATCCCAGTTGTTGAGTTTTGAAATAAATGTCCAGTTCTATTATGCAATAGCTACATGACTTCTGGTCAGTATCTGTATTTCTGGGCTTAATTTTGCCTATGTGTACAGTGGGAACAATAATAGCTGCTTCCTTTGAACAGGGCTTTGAAATATTTAGGAAAAAAGTGCCATGTAACTGTATTTGACTGTTCCCAATTATCTGTGCTTTTTCTTTTTCTCCTGTTATTTCCCATCCAACTCTAGCTTTTTACAAGAACAGAGTAAAATTTCTGGTTTTGAAACCTTTCTACTTTCTATCTACTTTTTCTATCCCATAGACCTAAGTTCCTAAATTTATGGACAAAATTAAAAATCCAGTGAAGAAAAATAGATATAAAAATACCACTTTTAACTTAGGAAATGGGTAAACAGTTGAGTGCTGCAGATTAGAAGAGTATTTGGACCTCTGGTGAGATGTTCACCCTGTTCTTGCACTCTTCCCTCTGCATCTGATACTGCCTCCTCCTTTTCTTTGTAAGGGTTCAGCAAGGGTGTGTTGACCCACTGTTGACATCAGAGACTGGAAACATCATGTCGATATCCTCAATTAAATTTAATTCCCAGCTACTCAAACGGGTCCCCTCTTTCCATCCAAGGAAGTCCTTTGTTGTTATTTCCAGTGTAAGCCACTCTGGCAGAAGCAGAATTCCAAGATGCTGGGATTTGGCCTCCTGTTGGTTCTCTGCTGGAGTGCTAGGCCTCTGAAAGCACGCTCCAGGCATCGTTTCAGCAATACATATGCATGGTGATGCTCTTCTGCTCCAGTTGCTCAGTGAACTCACTGGACTCCCCTTGCATTTCCAAAAATACTTGTCTATCGTTCTTTGCAGGAGCTGCTGCACATTTGCCACATTGAACTGTACCTTCCTTTTCTGACAGTGAGCCCAGAGTCCAGATTTAACTCTACACTGAAACTTTCTAACTGAAAAATAAATTTGCCTTCCTTCTGGAGTAATACTCTCCACTTCTGGGAGACATGGTATTGGATTTGTGGATTCTTGGCTCTGACCGGGTATGGATGTTCTTATATTCCTTACATCAACTTTCTGTATCTTTGGGGAGTTCTCTGGGGAATGGAGACAGGGAAAGCGAAACATGTTAACTTGGTAGTTTTTATATCTAACTTTATGCCTAAACACACATAAACACATGAAACAAGAAGTACACAAGTAATGTTCTTTCTTTGCAGGCCATCTTCACTTTAGAACTATAATCTCTTAGTGATCCTTACAAATAATGTCAAAGTAATGATATCTTCACGTAGCAGACTGTCTTTTTTCCTACTGAGGAATGTGACTGCTTTCAAGGGGAAAATTATCTTTCTGTCATAGAGGTGTAAACAGTAGAAAAATTGCATATACAGTGCAATTCCTAGTGATTTGTTAGAGCAGTTTTAGAGGCCATCAGTGTTTTGCTTGGCTTCTTGTTGCCTGCAAAGAAGTGTGCAGTGCCCCCCTTTCTACCATATCTACCAAAACCCATTAGAATGTTTCTAATACCCTGGCTATTTTTTTTTTAATTCGTTGGAGTGTTCTGTTTTCCATTTAACTTAATAACGTTTGCAATTTTCTGGTCTTGTTGGCTTTGTTTGCTTGTTTGTTTGTTTGTAATAAGAGCTCTCAAAAGGGAGAACTCTCAAAACTGTGGCATATGGACCAGTTCTGGTCCACATATCACTCGTAAGGGGCCAAAGAACTGTCTGATGTCTCTTGACCTTGTTCCAGATGGCAAGTGTCACTAAAGACACTCTGAAAACTCTAAATACTTGCTTAATACCCCAATTACTGCAGTAGCAGTGAGAAGCCACATGATCACAAATGGGAAGAGAGCTGGTTCAAGAGTCAACTTCTCTAATAAGTTGTGTCATTGCTATGATAAATCCCTGTATGATGTGTCATGTGTCTAGTGAAGTGAAAAATATTATGAAACTATTTCCAGGTGTGAGGAATTTCCTTGGTACTGGTGAAGATGGAATAGTGCAAAGTTGCCACAGGAAAAAAAACCCAAGCTGCTTTAAGTGGGATCCTCTGGGCAGGCAGATAAATTCTGTCTCACCCCAACTCTGCTGAAGGAAAATGGAGCAAAGCATCTGTGCCATTAGAAGGGCATGTCACTATAAAACAAACACTTTTTGTAAGGATGAGCTATTGCTCTAAATTTGCCATCTTGTTGTAGCCAAAATAAGTCCCACAGACCCCTGTGTGATTTAAGCTAGGCAGCTGTTGTGTATTTCAGGTCATCCTAACAGTGGATAGCCTACACTGCCATTAGGTGGTTTGTCAACAGAACACTCCTCTTTCGCAAGCTGACAAATTGCCACCTTTCCTGTGCACCACATCTTCCCAAAATTTTGGCCCAAACTCCCTCAGCAACCCATCCAAGTATTTTTCTTACTTTAAAGGTGAAAAATTCTCTTCAAAAACTTAACCAAAATTGCTTAACAGCTGAATTAATGGGCCAAAGCCTTGCTAATTCACTGACTCAGAGGGGAGCTAAATTCAGACCCATTGAGGCAAATGTCTCATGCTATGGTTATTATTTACTTTTCCTGGGTGCTCCTTGCAGTGCCTGGAATCTCCTGCAGTAACTTTAAGCATTCTCTGTTGGCTGGTTCATATATTGTAGCATTAAAATGGTCTGACTTCAAGCTCAATAGGAGACTGAAGCATTCCAGGCCTTTGAGAGGAAAGGGGTGCTAAGAAATTGGAGTGTTGCTGCATAACCAGGAACTCCCACATGAATAAAATTAACTAATGTTTTCCCCAATTTCTACCAAGTGGCTTTGATAAATGACTAAATACATAATGCCATTTGATTCAAGCTAACTTCTGTGCTGTTTTTCAAATCCCCGTGTGAAAGAATGCTGCTCCTGAGAATTCTATATGGCACAGAGTGTCAACATGTTTTTACAATAATAATAATTTACATTTTTATTAAGAATTTACTTTTGAAGTATCCCAAAATGCTTCATAAAAGCCATACATAGAGTCCTGCAAATTTGATAGCAATGGGAGCAAGGCAGAGCAAGGAGGGAAAACTTTGTGAATAAGCTTCATCAATCCCTATTTTATGTAAAGTATATGTGGTTTTTAATGCTTACATAGGCAAAATAAATTCTCAGTTCTTTAATGATCAAAATTAAAAGAATCCAGTGGAAGAGAGCAAGTTAAACCAAACCTATTAGGAAACTGTGTTTTGAGATCAGGATCTTGTTGTTTAAAAGGAATATATATATATATATTAATGTTTGGAATGGAGGCTTACAAGGTGATTTTTATCCAAAGATTCTTGATAGGAGCAGCCAAATTCTTAATCCTTTTGCTCTACAGTGTTGCATTGAAGGGGAAGTAAAACAGGTTTAAGGCAATGTTTTTAGCCTTGGATGAAACACTGGAGAACAGACATATGATTAACTGCTCCTGTTTTCAGGCTTGACTTCCATCTTCTTGCTGAACTCACAGAGGTCACAGTGGCTAGATATAAAAAATAGATATTCATGCTACATTCAAACTTTGGCAGACAAAGGACCTATTTCTGTACATTTTGCATAATTCCTCCAATTCCCTATGAGCATCCCAGAGTGTGTCCATGCTTTTCTGCTCTTTATTCATCATGCATGTGACCAGGATGGCTGCCCCATGCTCTCTGCTCATATAAATGACCTGGCTGACTTGCTCTCCTGCACACACAGATCCCTCCCTTAGAATTTTGCTAATATGTTTTCCTCCTGATTCAGACAAAATTCCACTGAAGTCACAAATTGAATAAGCACCATATGAAACAAAGTTTTCAGAATCCTGGAGGGGATGGAGACCAGTGTAGCACCAGTGTGTGTGTTCCTTCAGCCAGCTCTATTCCACAGCCAATTGGTTCAATTGCTGGTCTATACGTGGGGTTCATCTAGCTTGACCTAGACCTGCTCCCACTACTTGGCCCTGGAGTTTTACAACTCTGACAGCAAAATCATCCTTCAAGGGATGTCTGAGGGGCAAAAATTGCCTGTGTTTTAAATACAGGTTCTGCAGCGTGGAGGATGGAGCAAGCCTGCTGTGCTCTGCCCGGTCAGTGGCTGCGTGCCAGTCCCCTGTGAGTGCTCCTCCTATTTGCATTGCTCTTCTGACTGGGCCTAACTGGGGTTGTTTCTATTGCAATACTTTCCCTCATTTCTGCTGAAAGGGTTTATCAGAGTTCTCTTCTGAGTAAAACACTCCTCATGAGGTCTAAAAAATACAATTTAAAGCTAAAGTCTAGAATCATATTTCTGTCTCCATCTTCCACAAAGAAGCTGTCAATTAGACACCAGGTGGGAGCAAAGGTCACTGAAAGCATAACTGAAAAAAAACATGGATAATTCTGCCTGCCAAGGAGTTAGTGTTTTGCTGTCCTTCAGTTGGCATAACTGGTTTAGAGTGAAGGGCAAACTATTGCACTCTTAGAGACTGAGGAAGCTTATATATTATATTTCCATACAACACTATTGCAGAAAATAAAATTGAAGTTCTGAGGGAAACAGGGAGTACCAACAGTTTTCCACTTTGCTGAATGGAACGGTTTAATGCGCAAGGTGGCTACCAGAAGGCTCTGGTTCTGTCCCCACAAATGATGTGGCTTATACTGTAAACTGGAAGATCCAATTTGCCTCCTGGGATCTCTATTTTAATTTCCAGGCTTCTGTTTAGCAGCACCATAGGTTACAGTAGGACACCCTCAGTTTTGGTACCTGTCACAACTTCCTCTGGGATGGTGTAAATTTGCAGCAGTGCTGAAGGAGTGTCTTAAACACACCCACCCACACACAAGCAAAACCCAACACAATGTATTTGTTTCAGGTTTCCAAGCTGATACAGATAAAATCACAAATGACCCAGAGCTATAAGCCTTAGTAATACCTTTTTAAATAGTTCCAAAATCTCTTCTCAATTCATCTATCCTGAAAGGGAGAAGAGTGTTCTGATCAAACCTATCTTCTTCCCTGTTTGTACCCTTTTTCTCATGTGTGTTGATTAAGACTAGGTAAAAATCCAGTGTGCTCAAACCTAATTCACCTGAATTCCTTCAGTAAAAATTCCAATCCCTTTCTTATAGGCTGTATCTTTTGGAAAACTAAATAAACTAATTTTGGTCCAGATAGAGTCTTGTTCATTCCTCAGCCACTGTTATCTTATCTTCTTGTAATTTTCTGTTTTACAGCTTCCTCTGAATATTACTGCAAATGCAGGAAGACTGATGTAATTTACATAAAGTGAAATAAATTCATGTTATTCAGATGCATGCAAGATTTATTTAATATTTATATAAAATAATGCAAATGTTTAATAGATGTTGCCAATATGTTTACTACAAAGTTAAAGATTTCTTTTCCTGGGAAGATTAGTGGTAGAGCTGTACGAGGGCTTTAAAGACATGAACAAAGCTTTGTCTGTAGAAGAGAGCAGAATAGGATAGGTAGACAGCCAGCCAGACAGCAAGAATGACTAAACGAAGCTATTGAAAGGATATAGATAAAGCAGTATCACTAACAAGCAGTGAAGGCAGAGATCTAATTTTTTGGCTTTGTATTATTAGACTTAATCAGGTCTTGAAGAGGAAAACAAGCCATCAGGATACAAAGCTCTGAATCAGGCAATAAGTCACCAGGACTAACAGATATCAGTTACAGACAAGAAAGCGATGGCTCACGTAAACCTTGAGGGAGAGAGATGTTCTGGTACCCTTTTTTGGAACGTGTTCGCCATTGAGGAAGAATAAAATTTAGGAGGTGTTTCTTATACTGAGATGGAGACAGGAATAACTACAGTTAATAACACACAGTTAGTAACTACAGCACTGTTGTCAGAGACAGAAGAACTCTGAATATGAGGTAGTCAGTAGGCTCGGAGAGCAAAATAGAAAGTTCACTTTCCTGTGAATAGTAGAGTTTGTTAATCAGCTACACACAGAATAACTTTTAGTATCTGAATAGTTCTACTTGCTCTATTGGGATGAATCAAGTGAGTGGTGTTACCCACAGGGCATGTCATGAATTATTCCACTAATTGATAAACTGACCATTAGGAAGTAAGTTTCTTGCACAGACTCAAGCATACAGGTTTTAAAATGTAGTTTATCAGTGACCTTTAAAGGAAAAAAATTTCTAACTTTAGATTTAAAAAAAAAAAAGCAAAAATCCATAGAAAAACACAGAGGGGAAAAACAAAAAAGCAAAACAAGAGAGAAGCCCAGTTACCCAGTGGATTTCCCCTTCCATTCATTTCTTTATTGGAAAAAATCTGCAAGTTCTGTGGGGCACCTGAAGATTGATGATATATCCCCAGAAAAGCTATGACTCTACTTGCAGCTCTTTCCTAAGCAAAATGGAGAGGCCTGCCTCGACATACATTATTTAGTATGGATGAAATGCTCTGGACATTACTTAGACTGATCTAAGGTTCATCCAGAGTCACAATGTTGGAGAAGTAGTAATCATGAGCATTGGTGCATGGAGAACTCGTTTATCACTACAGAACCACAAAAGAAAGAGCCCATTTGAATCTTATTTTCAAGTGTGCTTTGAAGCGCTAAGGTTAACAAATCCTTTAGTCACATACTGTACAGCCCTAATCGAAGCTCTTTCTACTTGGTCCTGCAGAGTATGTCTTTTGAATGAACCCCCTACAGAAATAAAAGGGACAGTGTAACTCTGACACCGCACTTCTCTTTGAAAGTGCTCTACCTGCTTTTGTGACGAGTAGCCCTATGACAACCACAAATGACAAAGATAATTTTCTTGGTTGTTCAACATGTGTATTTGATGGGTCTTTCTATAAAGATAGTGTCACTCTTTTCCTTGATAGTATATGTCTTTTGCTTAGCGACCACCAACAGCAGACTTATTTTAAAAAATAATACAGAAGCACGTTGACAGAAACAGCAGGGAAGGCACAGACCTGCCTGAAATGATTTTCTGTTATTATTCAAACTAACTTTTACCTCAAACCCAATCCAAACCTCAAAAGACTTGTCAGATTAAATTTTTTAAACAATGTTCAATTGAATCTCTTTTATAAGCTTTGTTTCATCCAGAACAAAGATAGTCTTGCAAGAACTCTATAATAAAATGTTAATATTTAAATTCACACCTCAGCTCCTTGGGATCAAGAAGCCTGACTAACATCTGAAAATTTGGGATTGAAGTCACAGCAAAACTCTTATTCATGCGCCAGAATTTATTCCACTTCTAGCATAAAAAGTTGTTTGGCATCACTGATTTGTTTGCTTCCTCTCTTCTGTAACAGAATATTTAGCAAAGTAAATACCTTAGAGGAAAAGAAAAGAAAAAGACTCTTAATTGTGCTTTGGTCAAATTTTGCATTTATTTGAAATTACTGGCCGAACTGACTGAACATGTCAGCACTATGTTGCTTATCTTGTACCTAAAGATGACCTCACCCTGGTTTTATATCAAATAAAATTTCACTTGATAAGTCATTTAAAGATACAGCACCATGGTCTCTCTTTTCTTTCATTCCTTTCTCCCATCTCACAACTTCCTCTCTCTATTTTAGTTCGATACTATTTTTCTTCCTTTTAAACATATTCTGTCATTATTTCATGTTTTTCATGTTATTCACCACTGAAGAAATAGGTATTTTTGAACTAATTTTATACTTAGTCATCAGTAGGTTAGGTGAAAAGGGCACAGAATTTAGTGGGAAACTCTCAGGAGTGTAATTCTGACGTGACGACTGTGCATGTGTGTGTTCAGGAGCTTTTGGTCAGACTGGTTTTGTGAGTGTCAAAATGTGGTGTCAACCAAGCTAACAGCCTCTACAGAAACACTCAGGCTGAGAGCTGACTCACGTACTGATTTTGGGATCATGGCTGTATTACCTGGGGAATCAAAAAACCCACTTCCATTATTGTTTTGCAAATCTCATTCTTCAGAGTTTAATGGAAAATAGGTTGCACAAGTTTTGCACCCTGAAATGCTGTCACTTTACAAGTGGCAGTATAATTAATGTTAATTGTGAGTGTTTGGGCTGTGCTAGGAAACATAAAATTTTATATAGATGGTAAGTATCATCAAGTACTTTTGAAAACATTTGTTCTCCCTGGGGTTGTCTCTGACAATTAATTTCTTGGGGCACATTTTCAACAAAAACCTTTTAGGACAGTTTGCTCAAAGGAAAAACTGAATCTAAGCTTCAGAGCTGACAAATCCTCTAGACAAACCTATACTGGAAATAAGCTTTTTGTTTCTAGAAGAGGAAAAGGGCATGTCTAGCTATATTCTGGACAGGACCATAATGCCAGGATCTCTAAACAAACAAATGTAATAAGAAACACTTTGTTAATTTAATTCCATTTTTCAAGGCACGGTATCCTCTGACAAAAAGAGGGCATCACCAACTTGCATTACAGGGTTGAACAACCATATTAACACCTAAAGCTGAAAGAGATCATTTAGCCTTTCCTGTTATGTATTACACACCATTAAGTTTAACAGAATTGTAGCTGTTCCTTCACTGAAGGCAACAGCTTGAGTTTCACTGAAATTGTGTCTCCAGAAGAGAACAGGTGGTAACAGGATACTCACAGTGTCCAGAGCCCTGCCATGTCAGATGATAAAATGCATTACACTTGTGTATTCCTACCAAAAGTGGGGACATATCAGTCTCTTCACAACAAAATGCTGTTCTGTCCATGTGACCTAAGTAAAATTTTCTATAGCAAATTGTATTTAGTCCATACAGTTGAAGGTGTCCAGGAAACTATTCAGTTCTCTCTAAAGGATGCATCTACCAGTATTTGTCAGCTCAGCTACATCCTGGCCTTCCTGAGCTGTCTGGACTGGCCTAAGCCATAGAGGAAACTACTAGCTTACATGTAGATGTATATTTAAAATCCCAAACACTGTAACAATCTGAAGAAAGTTTTCTGGGCATTCTGTATCCTGTGCTGCAGAGAGAAATAAACTCAGCTAATACACATTTTTCAAGAAATAATTTCCTCACACCAAATATAGCAATAACTATTGGGGATAACTATTTGTGCCTACCAGCAGGAGATTTCATTGTAGCTTGTGTCATAAGGTGAAGTCAGAAATATCCTGATGACAGTGCAAAGCTTCCCAGTCTTCCTATATAAAAGGGGAATGAAGAAAGAGCATCACAAGCATCTGTTGACAGGTGCCAAAGGTGAGAAGGGTGAAAACACAGCCATGTCATCAGAAAAATCTGGCAGCTTTCCTTTTAGAAACATTCAGCATGAGCATTTTGAAAGATTTAATTTGAAAGATGCCAGGCAATGGCTGCTCTACTTACATCTACTAAGCCACTCCAGTAGAACGTTTACCTTCTCCAGTAGGATGTCGAGTCTTATTTCAAGGCTGAAGCTAATATTGTCTTCTCACTAATATATCATTTAATATCGCTGTTAGTAAGACTAAAAAGCCCCTCACCAGCCAAAATATTGTTTATGCCTTTCTATAAACAGTGTTCAATTCTTCCTTATCAGCCTTTTTGACAAATTGAGTAGGTTGAGCTGCTTGACTTCTCATTGTAAGAGATATTTTTCAGCTCTTATCTGTCTGAAGGGATCAACCTTTTTATTCTCTTACTTGCTATTTTTATTTATTTTTTCTTTTTTTGTATAACCACTTTTTTAACCCTTTTTTAATAAAAAATTGCAATAAGTGTGCAAGTGGCGTCTTCAGTATCTGGGTATCAGCAGCTGGCTTTGTTAGCATTTGTGCTTTTTTATTTACTAAATTTACCTTTACATATGATAAGGAATACTAAGAAATAATTGCTTCCATGGCTTTCACATCTGTATTTTTATTGTGTAAGAAAGCCCATATATCCTGTGTGTAATGTTCTGGTAAGCTCATTGTATCACTATGCACTGCTGCAGTCTCCTTGTGGAGTCTCCAGTAGTTTTTTGTGAAATAAAATGTAGTCGCTCATTGCTTTCTACTAAAGAATAATCTTCATGTTTATTTTACAAGACTTGAAATCACAAATAAAAGTCAGTGACTAGACCACAATGTATATTTAAAAGTCTACTATGTTTGTGTTTTCAGTATCAACAGCCAGGGTCCTGGAGTTGTTTCAAATTATTCAGGAGAGTAGGAAAGAAATTCAGCCTGGGATTACTTTTGTAAATATTTTGTAGACATTTAAAAATATTTATTTCCTGTCATAGAAGACCCATAATATTTGTGTTTCCCCAAATAAAATTATTGGATATTTTAAATATTTGGGAAGCTTTAGAGATGTGTCACTCTCAACACTTATATGTGAATTTAATGAACTCAGTGAATTTAGTCCAAATAAAATAATCTGCCTTTTAAGATGTCGAAAATAAATAGGTATATCTATTTTCAGAATGCTTTTGGTCATGATAAAACTTTAGTGGCCTGGGTTAGGCCATTCTGTAGAAGAACTAGATAGATATTGCCCTGTAATTTCACATGTAGGTAAAAAGTATGCAAGGGATAACCAAACAAAAATTAAAGAAAAGCATAGAGAACAACTGAGCAATAATTCACCCATGAAGTTATTAACTGACTAAATGACACAAACATCTATTAAACAGAAAGCAAATTACAGTCACACTCTCTTTCACACTTCAAACAACTAAAAGCTCTTCTGTGTAGAGGATAGGCTACTGGCTCAAGACTGAACACAGGAAACTCCCCCTGTACAGTACAGGACTGAATGCAACAGTATACTGTGCAGTCAGAAAAATAGAATATTGCTGAGCTCATGTGAATAAAATCAAGCTTTATACAGCTTCACTGTTTAAAGCAATCACAAGGGATAGATAAAAAAAAATTCTGGCCTCAACTCAACAGAAATTGATTCAAAAACCTGTCTCAGTGCAATAAACATAAGTCTTGTCTCCAGTTTCGCAGTAATTAACCAGTCAAAAGTAAAACAATTTTTATGGCAGAAATTTTTGGAGGTTTTTAAAAGAAGAATTATTCCAGGTTTCTGAGACTATCGTGCCATCTGAGGCTGAGCATTTGATGGGACCTGGTGAGATCAAAGAACTGGAAAGAAAAAACTACATTGAATACATAGGAATGAGCTCCAATTACAAGCTGGACAGTCCTTAAAGTTAACACAACTTAAGCACAGCTGGAGATGGCATTGCTGCTCCTTACTTTAGGAGACACACCACCAAGATGTCTCAAACCAGAGACACAGGCTCTTGAGGTTCAACCCTGTAGGCCTGACGACATGCTGTGTGTCAGGATGAAGCCTATGGAAGTGTCATAAAGTGAGAAATTAATTAACCAATGTCATGCTGCTGCTGGTGTGGGCTTCTGGTCTCAACCTGCTTCTTGTCTGAAAACCTCAACTTGCAGCTGCCTATGTCTGGTTCCTTAATTTCTATCCAAAACAGTCACCCTTTACACAATTATACCCTTTCATTAGGAGTGAGCTAGAAGTTATAAAACTTGAGCCCTTGGAAACCGGTATCTGGACTGAATAATTTCTTGATATGTCTTTCAGTCTATTCTGGCATTTATAAGTGCCCAAAACCCAAAGGTGTTGTCTCACATTCTGTTTTAACTAGTGCAACTGCTGATGAAAATGGCAGCCCCAACCTTCACAGCCTCCCTTCATTTAGATTCTCATTCCCTGAAACTGTAGAAAACTAAGTCCAAAATAAGACTGGTTGATATAGCCGTTTTCATTATCACCATGTGTAAAATAGAGGAAATACCTGGCCCAAAGTAAGGATGATTAGAGGAGCAGAAAATACCATCTTGGCCTAAGTGAAGTCAAGTTAAATAGACTGCAATACTGTAGCCTGATTACTCACCTGCTTCTTTTTAAAAATGAAGAATTATACAAGCACTTTTGTTCACACATCAGGGAGGAAGCCATCTTGAACGCCATGGCAAGAACTAGCTCCTAGCTGAAGTGACAGTGCAGGATTTGTGCTGTCCAAGACAAACAAGGGCCACAAGCAAGTATAGTATGCATACGTAATATAGTATGCATAGTAAAGGAAGTTTTGTGTCCTGTCTAAAGGAATTTCAGAGGGAGAATTTTGAAGTGTTGTCTTCTTACCACTTGAATTCTTGGTGGTGTCTTAGTCAGTGGGATTATTAGGGGTTGTCTTGTTGAACCTGACTTTGCCATTAGGGTGTTGGCTGAAGTGTTACATTTCTACTTTGATGTTCAGACACTTTTGTTTATTGGAATACACTTATACATGGGGATTTTTGTAACAATCTCCATTGCAGCTGGAAATAGGTGTCAGGCTAATTGGTTTTTTTTTTTTTGGATAATAATATATATATCAATATGTTAAATAATAATTTCTCTCGGCCCAAAGGATCTGCAGTGTTTCTATTACCCTGTTGCTTTTCATAAGCAGAAAGACCAAAGCACTCATCAAACTTAAGATTACTATAAACAAAAAGTAATTTAACAATGTTTCTAATAGACATTGAAATAGAGAGGGGCTCAAAATAAAACTGGTCTAGCTGAAAATTATAAATAACATAATACTGAGTATTGCAAAATAATTTTGTTTTTTTTCTTTCAGAAAAGCAATTATCTTTGGAACCTGGCTGACATTAGATCACCTGATTACATTCATTTCATAAAATACAGGGAATTTGCATACTTGGAAGGTTGCACAGTATTGTGTAATCTTGAAATGTTGACTTTTTCAAACTATGTAGTCACACTGTATGGAAGAGTAGGTGATATTTCTGCTCCAGTAACCTTCTCAAGACTCAGCAAATAGACTCGGCAGGGGTTAATCTGCAGGATGTCCATAACTGAGCAGAATTTCTCCTCATCTGTAGTGATAAAAAGTCAGCAGAATTTTCTTCTTTTTATATATAAGAGAGAGTGTGAAGTCTTCAAAAAAATGGATAAGGACAGAAAGCTGGAGTGTAATAGACTTTGTCATAATTTATCCTCCTGTGCTGGATGAATATAGTGCTGAGTGACTGGCTGATATTCTTCCTTTTGTTTTTTTTTATTAGAAGACATTGTAAATGGCCTTCCTTGGTATACAGCCCTTGATTTCTATCTGCTTAGGAACTCTGGATCAGAGAGAAAATTTCCTTTTAATGAAGATTTTAAGGATACCTCACTTGTAAGAGGCCTAACACTAATCTCTGTTCTAAAGTTGTCTTATAAGCACATTTTAATTTCTTTTATTTTGTGAAAGTTTCTCTCAGCTTAAAGCTTCTGAGATTCCTGTGTAAGTTAAAATGATAGGTGACATAACCTGTATACACATACACTCATGGGAAACTTGAACTGCTTTGAAGAAACTCTTTAATTCTCAGCCTTGGTGCTGAATATAGAACTCCAATCCAGAATGCTGAAGAAAATGTGCCTATCTAAGTAGCCATCCTTACCCCAGTTAGTTGTAACCAGGCTTACTATGAAGCGTTGTCCATGCTATTCTATTAGATTGTCATTATATTTACTGCTCGTGACACAGCTGCTTTTCAGACTGGGACTCATTTACTAGAAATACAGTCACAATGTAATTCCCACTCTCCAAATGTAATTGGTTAGACCTAAACTATTATCTACTGCCACTGCAAAAAGAATAGACTCACTAGCATATTCACAAGTTTCTTCCTTCTCTGTAATTTCTATTTGCTAATCTCCAAAGACTCATAAATGGTTATGAGACAGAAAACTTACTCCAGGTGTGGATTATTTGCTACTTAGCACTTTTCACTAGATTTTTTTTTAAAAAAGAAACTTAAAGTCTATGAACAAGAACAGAGAAACTATGTTATATGATTATAACAGCAAGTCATACATTGCAATTTTCTGAAGAAATTGATTTATGGACCAGTGTTCTTCTAGGTCAAAAAATCTTCGTCCAACTATTTGTTGAATACTTAGGAGTAATGAATATATTTGCAGAATTCAGTATTGCCTCTGGAAAGATTTGTAAGCAAAATAAAAAAAATAAACTGGCTAAATTCACGATGAATATTATTTGCAATGAATAATTCAACCACTACTAATTATTTAGCACCTGTAGAGGAAAAAGAGAGAAATAGATATGCTAATATGATGTTACCTCTTTTCTGCCTATCAGATATTGATGTAGAGAAGGACAAATGTCTGTCACAGTGCACACTTACTGGCAGATGTGTTATCAGCAAGGGAAGAGGACTTGCCAAAATTATCCATCTATGTGTCTGTCTATACATTCATACAGAAAGACTCACATATTATTTATAAATACTTAATAAGGCTGTTGCATGTGGACTTTTTAGCATTGCTTGACAACTCTGAAATGCACGTGTTGACTGTGGCGTGTTGACTTGCTGGACAGACAGACACACACACATAAACCACCTCAATAATATAAACCACCTCAATTTTTTCACATGGGATTTCATAGATACAGAATAAAAATCATTGTTTGCTTGGGTCACCATGTTGCAGGTATCCAATATGTGTTTCCATGTAGAACTATTATGTTTGCTTTGTTTTAACTACTGGGCTTCATTGGACAGTTGGAAGAGAATAAGAAAGCCAAAGATCCCAATGATCTTGTGAAATCATAAGTAATGTTTTTAACATTGCCTGTATACAATATTTATGTCATTATGGGGCAGCACATGCACATATTCTGCTTTATACACCTTAGTCCCCTCTGTGATATAATGCTGGATTTTGTACAATGAGATACGGTGTCAAGGCTTATTTGAAAATTGATAACTGTGTTGTGATAGACAGTTGACCACATGCTGTTCCCATTACAGTTGCCATACGTATGGATTGTACCCTGATGTTTCTTAACATTTTGCATTCACACAGAATTCTGCCATGCATTTTCATTAAAGCAGCACCCAAAGAGTCGTATGGTTTCTTCTCTTGCATTCATACAGAATTCTGCCATGCATCTTCCTTAAAGCAGCACCCAAAGAGTAGTACAGTTTCTTCTCTTTTATTAAGAAAATAATTATTATTTTATCATATTACTCTAAAATAAGAGTTCTGCCATTGGCACCCTGTTTTAAGAAGTTTCAGAGAGAGAGAGAGAGAGAGAGAGAGAGAGAGAGAGAGAGAGAGATGTTTTATACAGTGAGACTTGACCATTCATATTGAAATAAATACATAATCTACATAGTAAGGAGGAACACAGTTTTTTGTTTGCTCTGACAGCCTGGGAATTCACATGCTGTGAGTTCCTCAGGTAGACTTACATACTGGGATTTTATCTCTTTTGTTCTAAGGAGCTGGGAGCTGCAGTACAATAGTAAGATGCACTAGGATAGGATTTTCTAAACTAAATGAGAAGAGGATTCATTTAAATGGCAGTGTGTAGCCGAGAAAGTATTTTTTTTCTCCTAACTGGATAATGAGATTTTGGAAATGGATGTGTGAAATCGAGAAATTGATTTTAAGGGGTGGGGTGGGGAATCTGGATGTTATTAAGACTTATCTGAAGAAATATAGAAATGCATTATCAATTTCCAGGTAGTTTTACAGGACTCTATTCCCACAATTCCAATACCAGCAAAATTAGATGTAATCTACAGCTGAGAAAACTTGATCTGTTGCTGCATGACTTTCAGTGTGTTTGCTTTTTTTCCCTGAGATTTGAGTAATGGAGAAGAAATTCTGACACAGCTTCTCTGTGGACATGAGTAATCCTGTGATCCTGTGATGGCTTCTGCTAGTCTTTAGTAACTTCTGATTTTCTATAAATTAAACTGTATGACTATGATTCCAAAGGGAAGACATAAGCAGCGTGATGACTGCTGAAAAGTAGAGTACACCAGTCATGTCCCTAGTATGTTTTTCAGGCAGGAACTCCTGGGAAAATTGTATTGAAGAATGTTCATTCAGGTTGACCCACAGGCCAGGAAGTTCTGAAATGTTACATTTTTGAAGCTAAGGAGATAATATCCATGAATGATATATTTCAGCGCCATTGTGCCAATCACCTGCATGCATGGAGGAGGTTCTGACCCTGAATGTTTCATTTTGATTTTTTTTTTCTTATTCTGTTGCCAATATTTCAATATATGCTGTGGTTGTTTTTTGTTTCACTGCATAGTTGAACTTTCTCAGATGCAGGATGAGTCTTGAGAAAGGACGTTCTAACAGTATTGCTACACTTGAGACCAAGGACAACCCGAGGGCTATTTATCTTTGGAATTGTCTGTAAATGCAGAAACAATTAAAATTGTGAAAAAAGACTAAAAAAGAGATGCACTTTCTTATGATGAATGCTTTGCTGGCTCCTTCAGGTAACATAGCACAGACAGGGATAAAGAAGTGCTTAAAAGAAACCTGGATATAAAATAGATTTACAAGGAACTCTCCCTTTTCTGTTTTTATTTTTCTCAGATATATCATATCTGTGGACCATCAGGGAAACTTTCCCAGTACTTCAGATTTCAAAGCTACAGGTGGTCTGCAAGCATGGCACTTCAAAGAGTGTTTTGATTAAATGAAACAATGTTTTTATAATATGGATCCCAGATCTTTGAACTTTTTTCAGATCAATTCAGCCAACAAAGATTCAATTATGTGAGATCAGAAGACCCGCTTCCATCCTCTGTTTTCATCTGTTGTTCAGCCCAATCTTTTCAAATAGCTTTAATACAAAACTAGGGCCAATAATTTATTTTAATGAGGATCACAATCATAATGATGGTGGTGGTGACGATGGTCCTTGTACTAACAGTAATAAAACACATTTACAGCTGGCAGTACTGTTTGCTTTAAAAAAAAAACACCAGAAAAACCCAAAAGCAACAAAAAAAACCAAACACAACTCGTATAGCCTAAGTAGTATTTTAACTGAATTAGCACATGTTGGTACAAGCTGGGTCTGTATCCGCTACTGAAGCTTATTTAACTGTATGTATCTTGTGGTTTTGTTTTTTTATTGTTGTTTTTTTTTTTCTTTTTTTTTTTCTTCAGTGAAAGAAAAACTGATCCTAACAGTTTTAAACTTGTTAATTCAAACCATATGTCATAAAGCCAGTCTCCATATGGTGCAACACCACCTTATATTTACAGGGTGCTGCTTTTCCAAACATTATTCTAAAAGATTTATTTGCCCCAAATGTAATAGGTAGTACCGGGCTCCTGAATAGCGCTTTTAAAATACCTCAAGTGTCTAAATCGCATGCTGATATAGCAAAAACACTCTGATTATTAAAAGCTAATTACAGCCTATTTTATTGGCAAAAAGGTGCTAATCAAGTCCTTGACTGAGAGTGTATGCTTAAGAGAAGAAAAGCATGCTGTCAATCCTCTGTTTCCACACATAGCAACAAAAGATATGTGTAGGGGGAAAAAAAAAATCCATCACCTAGTGGAGAGACTTTTACGATTTGATCTTATATGTTTGATTGTCCAAAACTATGCCAGCTCTAGAGAGGAGAGGTAGACTCTTCTCTTCTCTTTAAAAAGAAAATTAAAGAAAAAGTATGTATTTCTGAAGCAAAATTGCAATGGAAAGACTGAGGAAGATTAAAGAGACAGTTGAGTTTAACCTTTTTTTGCTTCTATCTACTTCTAAAATAAATTGATGTAGAAATATCATTGAATGCCTATATTCACTACAGAAAATGCTGAAGAATAGGACAGGGTGCTTTTTTGGGGTCTTTGTCTGCTTACTTGATTTCACCCTTCTTTCTCAGGCATTAGAAACTGCTTCCCCTCTTACCCATGTATCTTAACACCAACCTACTCTTTACACTGCAAAGCCTTATGGAACGGGCAGATGGAATGGATGTGCATTCCTCCTTCAGCTTTTTTTGTGGAACAAGGTGAACCTTAGGCAAGCTTACCTGATAGACAATCTTAAAATGGAGCTTTGGGCAAATGGCATGTGGTTATCTACACTTACTTGCTTGATGTGCATAGGAAAGAGCTGCTGTGTTGAAACTCATCATCTATAACCTGTTCTAGGCTTTCCCTTTGCATCCAGTGACAAAAAAAATTCTGTATTACTGAGTCTGAGGAATGGTTTACAATTTATATTTCTTTCCACCTTGCTCAGTAGATGCTCATTCCAGCCCCTGTATAAGCTGTAAAGTTTTATATTGGAAAACATTGCAGAGTGTGCACATATATCAGTCAGAAAGGAACCCTGCAGCCAGAGTGAGGATGGTAGATTGAAACCATTATCACTCATCATTTCTCACATCTGCAAGTCTGCTTCACAGTCATTCTCTCTTGGCTTGCTCTTCTCCTTGTGTGCTGTATGGTTAAAGCGAGACTCCCTTGCTCTTGCTAGGAAGGTTCCTGGCTGTCTGATTTTAAAGGCTATGCAAGTATATAATTTTCTGAAGAAGTACCCACAAACCACAAACAAGCCTTAAACTATTGACACATGTGAAACCAAATTCTCTGATCATTTATACCACAGTAACTAAATTTACCATAGTGAGTCTAGAATATCTCCAAACCATTCTACAAGTCTATTACTGGCATTGAGGGTGCTACTTCTGGCTTCTTCTCACTGGTGAAGCTGGAGACAGAATTTGACCATAGAAACATTATTATTTAGCTCATTAATCACCAAGGAAACTTGCTAGCAGAACAATCCTTCCAGTTTTCATCATTTAATTAATAATCTTATTAGATACAGAATTCTAAATTGCATACAGAGAATTCAGCAGAAAGAAAACAAGCAGCATTTAACAAACAGTCCAACCTATTTCCAGTCTAATAAGTTAACAGCAACATTCTTATAGAAGCTAATGCAAATAAAAGCAAAATACAATAGCATTATGAAATGAAAAAGAGTAGCACATAAATGAATGAAATACATTTGTGTATAATGCCACAGGTTAAAAAAAATTATTATTTTCTTCAACAGTCTCCCAGTTGGATGAAGCTACCAACCAATTCATCTTTAGACTACACAGTGCTTTCTTGATACAATAGTTGTGAATGGATCAGTGTAAGAATGATGCATTGTCTATCATTTGAATACATGCTGAAGAGAATGGATTCAAATAAAGAAATCAAGCTCAAGATTTAAACAAAATATAAATGTTAACATATGCCTACTTGTTCAAAAGAAACTAAAGAGCCTACCATATGATGTAGTGTCACAGTTACTTAAAGATGACCTTTAACCAAGACCAAGAAATAGGAAAACGCAATGATTTATGGTGGTAGATTAGCTAGGTGATTATTTCAGTCAGGAAAGGTGTCCTTTCTGATAAGACCTGAGTCAAGTTTCTCCTTGTGTATCTTGTATGTAAGTTTTGTTAGTTTTGCCAGCGGTGAAATTAAGAGGTTTGATGCTTAAGCCATTATTAACAGAGAACAAATAAAAAAGTAATGTCCTACAAACTGGCCATATTTTTAAAAAATTCCTTCCTCAAATTATTGCAGATCTTTAATATTTTCTTTTCTAGTCCTCCCCTGTATTCAAGAACCTCTCGTGCCTACTAAACTATGAGGAACATACCTCAATTCTAAAGCCTGATGGCTTTTTCATTGGATATTTTAAATAAATTGTTTGTTTTTGTTTTTTGTTTTTTGTTTTGTTTTTTTTTTAATATCCTTAGAATTTTCACCATATCAGTGCTCAGCATGATATTTAGTTCTTCTGTGAGTGAGCTTTTGTCCTTGAGAGTAGATGGTAAAAGTGCCCAATCCAGGCAAAAATGCTCCTGGATTTCAGACCTCAAAAGTGCAATATGAGATGGCTGTGGTGACTTTCTGTCTCTACCACACACTTGCTTTGTGCAGTTCAGCAAGTCATTTGATTTTTCAGCACCACCTTGGCTGCTCAGTTATGGAGCACTAATAAGTCCTTTATAACACTCTTTGCTTATCTGCTCTATAAGTTGAGTGTTGCAGGATAATAGGAGAGTAGCTGGATCTGCAGAGTGTCTATTACAATGGAGGCTTTAGCTGGAGCCAGTAGAAGTGACTGGAATGCAAACAGTAGCTGCAGCTATAGAAATAATAATAAATAGGGCAGTAAGAAGAAGGATTATTGGCATGACTTACACATAGACTTTTTATCCTTAGCTGTTACACATCCCATATGCCTTACCTTTATCACAGCATGATATTTCCTGATATCTACATCCTTCAATAATGGTTTTACTTTGAGTTGAGGTATCTGATTACTAGTCTTCAAAAAACCCCTCATCTTGCCAAATAATTGGTATGAGGCCATTTTCCTCTTCTCCCATTCAAATAACCAAGCTTGTAGATCTGTGCAGGAAGAGAGACACATTTGTTTATGTTCCTTGTAATAGCTGTTTAGGACTTTGGAAAATTTAATGGTCTACCACAATTTTAACTGTTGTATTTGCCATTGTGGCTGTATAAATTACATCCTTTATGAAAACAAATAACTTTGATGTTTTACAGGGCAGTTATTTCTAGGGAGATAGCTCTGTCTCTCAATTTGGCAAATGAGAAACTGGAGACAAGGAAGCCGATGGCAGGCTCTTAATGGGTTTGTGTAGCGTAACTACATTTTCCTCAATAAGCAGAATTTACCAGATTTGCTGGAAAAGTTCTCCACGTATCACATTAGCCTCGAGTGCTGAATTGCCTTAGCAGTTAGCTCTCCCTGCCCGAGCAGCCTCATTCTTCCTTTACCTCTGGAAGCTGAGTCCCTGGCAGAGACAGAGAATGGGGGCAGTGTCCTCTGCTCTGTGCCTGGCACAGCTGGCTCACAGGAACTACTCTTTGCAGGCTCATGGGGCTCCCAGGCAGCCTGGGCTTTCATCTCTGTGACACGCAGAGGGACTCCAGGGTTTGAGCTGTGACTTCCTGGGACAATTCAGTTCTTGCTGGAAATGATCTCGTAATAAGCTGAGTCATTTAGGTTGTATTAGGTTATATATATAACTGACCATCAACACTTATAACATAAATTACTTATATAGTTTTGACCTAGAGGTTTTAGCATCTGATAAATAATTAATAATAGTACAGAAAATAAATGGGAGGTTGCAGACCACTTCTCTTTATTTCACATTTTCAATTGTTGTCTCTGTTTTCTTTAATACAAATCCTCTGAAGTTGCAGTTATGGTTATTAATGATAGGGATAATAAAAAAATAATCAAATCTTTACAACTTTAAATAAGATATTGTGTCTCATTTAAGTATATAAGAAACAAATTCAATCTTACTTGTAGGGCTTTTCTTTTCTTTTTTTTTTTTTCTTCTTTAATTTTAATCATATTTGTCTTTTAGGAATTTAAGATTTCATTATGTATAAATGAATACACTTGCATACCCTTGTTTCAGCAAAGGCTTTAGCTCAAGTGGTGATGGTCCTGATGTGCAATTTGCTAAAAAATTTAGAGGAATAGATTGATGTGATAAATGTTACAATGACCTGCACAGCTGCATTCCACTTTACCAATATGATTGGTAAAATATTGTATATATGTATGTATGCATGTAAATAATGTATATGTACATGTAAAGATGTATGTAAAATATTCTATGTACAAAATATTGTACATAGTACATCAAGTAAAAATATGTCTTTACATAAGGATAAACAAGGCAATTATTTATTCATCTTTAAAATAACATGATTTTTAAATAATCAAGATTAAAAGGTCACATATTTATTAATATGTAGTATACTTCTCATTACTTTGGTAATATTATGCAACTGTTGCCTTTCAGCTGCCAGTTCTTTGCATTCCTCTAATGTGCTCCCCTATCCTTTTATGTGTCAAATGTTACTATGCTTTTTTTGTTTTATTCCAGCTGAATATATTAACCTCTGCAGGACTTACTAGAAGGCAATACTTTTCCTCCAGAAGTTAGAAGAAGAACTTAAAAGGAAAAAAACCCAAAACCCAACACTAGAAATTTACATGGCCTCATCAGTAGCTTCTTTTAAAACTGATTTTCTAAGTAGTAAATTGTACACTGGAATCCTTATATTTATTAAATTAAAAATGCTTAAAGGCCCAGAAGAAGTTTATGTTTGAGTCATTATTACTTATACAGCTTCTCTCTCTAGAGACTATGACATCTTTGACAAGGGATATACATGCAAACACAGCATTTCCTTTAGGAACAAGAACATTCCCTGACAATGTCTGGAGTAACCTTAATAAGCAAACAATTATGATATTTTACTGTTAGCATTTTTTTCCTTTTTTTTTTTTTTTTTTTTTTCCAGAAGAGATATTTGTATGTCAGTGAGTCAAACAACTTAGCATTGGACATCTCTGGTTGACGTTGTTCTAAATCCAAAGGAAAGGGCTTAGTCATGGATGGGACAGTTGAAAAGAGGTGATGTTCATGTTTCTAGAGTTATATGCACAGATGCACAGGGATGTAAGCATGTTTTATGGATGCTTTCAGACACAGTGATGTTAATGGATTTGTAGAAAAGAATGCTAAAGATGAAGCATATCATTCAGGTAGAATAACTTGGTACTCTTATTCAGGTGTAAATCATTGAAGTGATGAATTGCATCACTTTTCATTAAAAAATATGAGATAAGACAACAGCAGTTGGGTTTGCTGTGATTCAACTGCAAAATATTAAAAATATTTCTTAATCAGCCATCTTAAAAGACACAGGCTTTGTAAACAGTTGATAATGATACAAATTAAGGAGACTAATAACCTAATTCACACTGGAGCTGATGTTGTCACAGACATATTACGACTTTCTGGACTCATGGTGAATATTGACAAGGTCATGGAAAGACAATATATTTCCTCAGTTCCAGAAGGGTTGTTGGCTATATTAGCAATTATTTTTTACTGGTTTTTTACAGGGGAAATTAAACAACTCTTGAATGTAACTCTCCTCTCCTGGTCGCTGGCATCTTGTTTAAATATTTAGAGTTACTGCATTTTAAATATCAGATACTAAACTGCAATAGCTGAGAATATATGGTTAAGAGATGCTTATCTCTTTGGGTTTAGGTGGGAGCAATCTGGAAATTTTCTTTAACTCTCATGTTACTTGCTACAAAATTTAACATCATGATTTTATACTAGGTCCAGAACTTGACACCTGCTGGAAAAGTGTCACAGCAGCTCCAAGCGGCAAGTGTCTTTTGGAGTGCACTGAGGATAATCTAATCTAGAAAATCCTCCTCTGTTGAGAGGAGATGTTGTGCTGGATCTGTCGCTCACCAACTCAGAGGAGCTCTCAGGGGAAATCCATACTCATGGTAGCCTGAGTTGCAGTGATCATACCCTGATGAAAATAATGATCTGAAGGGATAAGGACAGAAAAAAGGTAAATTAAAGGTCTTAAAACTTCCAAAAGCAAATTTTCTGTTCTTTAAGGGAGTAGTAGCTGGGTGCCTTCAGGAAACTGCCCTCGGGAATGAAGAAGCAGAAGATAATCATCAGCCATTTAAAAATATTTTTCTTGCAGTGCAAGAATTCTCACTTCCCATTTGCAATAAATCACACAAGGAAACAGGACATCAGCATGCCTAAGGTCCTCCTGGTCAAATTAAAATACAAGAGAAATGCATACACAGTGGAAGGAGGTACACATGTCTTGGGAAGAATACAGGGATACTGCTCAGGAGTATAGGGATGGGATCAGAAAAGCTAAGTCACAGCAGGAGATAAATTTGTCAAGCTTTGTGATGGAAAATAACAAGGGCTTCTTAAGTATCTTAGCCATAAAATAGAACAAAAATGTTCTATTGAACTGGTAAATGAGACAGGAAACCTGATGACAACTGACATGGAGAAGGCTGACAACCTTTTTCCCCAGTTTTCACTGGCAATTGCCCATCCCATATCTTTCAAGGCCATGAATCTCCAGGCAGGGACTAGGGGAATGAAGTCCCACCCATCATAGGGAAAAATCAGATTTGTGACAATCTGAGGCACCCAACCATGGAACCCAATGAGAGGCAGCCCAGGGTCCTGAAGGAGCTGGCAGATGCAGTTGCTAAGCTGCTTCCAAAATGCTTGGAAGTATTTATTAAATGCAAGAGATATTAGGTAAAAGAAATATTTTAAACATTATAATAAATAAAAATAATTAATATTAATGAAAAATAAAAGTAAATTTGGTCTTAATTATTAATGATAAATAGATACTTTAATTATAAGGAACAAAACTTTTAAGATTATATCAATATTAAAGGAATTTGAATTAGCCAGCAGGTTTATAATGAATATTTCAAAAGCTGGTGTTCAAAATAAAAATGTTTATGTTTCTATTAAGTACAAATTTCAGAAGCGTAGTAATGATATAAAGAGAACTGAAACTAAAACTACTAAAATGGGTAAATAAAAGCAGTATTTTGATGCATTGTATTTAATTAGGACTATGAAAATAGAATAAAATGTACATTGTAATTTTAAAAAATCCAATTTT
Organism: Cinclus cinclus; assembly: GCF_963662255.1. Lineage (NCBI taxonomy): Eukaryota > Metazoa > Chordata > Aves > Passeriformes > Cinclidae > Cinclus > Cinclus cinclus. The sequence goes on from NC_085047.1 coordinate 88,766,741, forward strand.
TAATAGGATTTAAACATTATTTTCTTAATTGTTAGAGAAGTGACACTACAAATTACTTTAAATGAATGATATCTGAGATATACTAAATCTGTGTTATTGAGTTTACTGATCAAGAAAGGTTATTTCTAGCTTCTACAAGGGTGTCTTAAGTCTGTTGTTTAAGCCATAATATTTCTTATATCTCTGGCAATTTGCAAAAAACACTGAAACAGAAAAACCCTCTCACACCCAGAACGTGGCCTAGAATTAAGTATATGTACTTTATTAGATATTTTTGAGGGAAACTGAAAAAAAACCCCAAACAAAACAGTAGTTTTTATGACAGAGTAAAATAAGCAAGGAAACAGGAATAAAACAAGAGAGTATTGTTTTGGCTTTCTAAATAATTACTTGAGCAACATAGTATTTGCAGAGGCTGGGAAATTATTAGCACTGGTGATGACCAGACATGGAGTGGCCCAATGCTTGTTGTGGCTTTTACTTGTGGCTGCCTCTGTTCTCTGTATGGAAGTGGTGGCCTTTAAATGCTATCCCTGCCTGTCTAGTCCAGGCACATAAATGAGCTGCTCAAAAGCTGCTTCAGTAACCTTTGTGTACTTACCTCTTTCTGTGAGAGTAACACAGTGTGTTCAGTTTAGAAGGACTGATTTCACCAAATGACTAATTTAAACACAAACCAGGCAGGTCCATCGGGCTGACTGAAACCATCTTCCATGCTGTTTTCCAAAGCAGCTGTTAATATGTGACCATTGATTTAGGTTGTCTGCAGATTTTGTGACACCTTCAAAATGTGCATGGAGGAAAAGAGATATCTGGTGATATTTCTCTTTTTCAGGTACTTATATATCTTATACTTGATAAGGTCCTCTCTCAATTATCCTTCTCAAGGCTCAACAGGCCCAGTATTTCAGCCTTTCTTCATGCAAGAGATGCTTCAGTCCCTTAATTGCTTTTGTTACTCTCCACTGGACACAGCACTGCAGATGTGCCTCACAGGGATGATTAGAGGGACAGGGTCACCTCCCTCAACCTGCTGGCAATACTTTTCCTAATGCTCATTTCTTTGTTGAATTTTGGATGGTTCTGCTCTGCTCATCTCTCCAACTGGTCGAGGTCCTTCTGAAGGGCTGCACAGCACTCTGCACAGCCACACCTCCCAGCTTTGTGTCAACAGTGAATTTAATGAGGGGGCATCTGCACCTTTTTCAAATCATTGGTGAAGAAGTTGAACAATACTGGGCCAACTACTGAACCTTGGGGAGAGCACTAGTGACAGGCATCCAACTAGATGCTGTGCCACTGATGACAACCCTCTGGGATCTGCCATTCAGTTCTCAAACCACCTCACTGTCCACTTAGCCAGTCCACACTGCCTGAGTTTGCCTATGACGTTGTTGTGAGACAGTGTCAGAAGCTGTGCTAAAGTCAAGGTAGACAACATCCACTGCTCTTCCCTCATCCATCCACATAGTTGTTTCTTTGCAGAAGGCAATGTCAAGCAAGATTTACCTTTAGTGAAGTCATGCTGACTACTTCTGATCACTTTCTTGCCATTTGTGTGGGTAGAAATGGCCTCCAGAATAAGGCATTTCATCACCTTTCTAGGGATCAAGGTACAATGATGAGCCAGTAGCTCCCTGGGTTCCCTTTCTTGCTCTTGTTGAAGACTTGAGTGATTTTTGCTTTCTTCCAGTCCTCAGGCACCTCTCCTGGTCACCACAACTTTTTGAAGATGATCCTGAGCGACCTTGCTGTGGTATCCTGCAGGTCTCTCAGCACTCGTGGATGTGCTCCATCAGGGCCATGGATCTATGTCTCTCAAGTTTGCCTACATGTTCTCCAACCCAGTCCTCCTGGACCAAGGGAAAGTCTTCCCTCCAACATTCCTTGAGAATTGAGAGTTGAGAATTCCTTGAGAATTCTCCTGTGTCAGAGATTCCTGAGGTCTGGACTTGTTGGGGAGGACCAATACAAAGAAGGTGTTCAGTACCTCGGACTTTTCTGTGTCCTCTGTTTCCAGGGTCTGCCCTTCATTTAGTAACAGGCCCACATTATCCTTTGGTTTCCTTGTGTTATTGATGCATTTCAAGAAGCCATCCTTGACAAGAAGTTTTCCTTGACATCCTTGGCCAGATTTAATTACAGATGGATTTCTTTTCCTTTAGAGTCAAATGAAATAGGAACTGCAGAATGAAAAAAACTGTGAAAGTATGTTTACTACTTACTACTTTCTCACGAGGTACTCATAGTAAATTAGAGGGCAATACTAATGAATACTAAAAACTGATTAGACCATAAAGCTAATTGAGCATTAACAAATTATGCTAGAAGTAAATCAAGGGCCAACATTGTTGTCATCTTGAAAAATAAGTGAGTTGTATGTGTCCTAGATGTAAAGTCTAAGTGTTTGAGACAAAGCGATCATTAATATTGGTGTGTCTCATTTATTTGGCATATGTAGTGAAATATCATTCTCAAGATGAGGGTTCCATTTATTTGGTGAGGTTCAGATACAAATGAAAATCTAATTACTGATGTAAAGACATTTTGGGTTAAGGCCAACAGGAATCCTGGAGGGAAAACCTCATTCAATCCTAAAAATTTTACTCATGTGAGTAGTGCTGGAGATACTGAAGAGGTGATTCATCAACAGAAGGAATTAAGAGAAAAGTATATGCAGAAAAGAAGTATAATATAGAGTAAAATACAAGTAGAGGGTTATAAGCAAGAGGAAGAAACTGAGATGAGAGATCTAAGACACTTTTTTTCAGAGTCAGCCTTCTCCTTACCTACCATACACTCAAATCCTGAAATGAAATATAACATGTTCTGTGTGGGCTACCATAAAGGTGAATTCCTGTCAGCTGACAGGACTGATTTTTCAAAGCATTCAGGTCTCCCCTGGGTTATGAACTCTAGAAACATAGAATTGCACAGATGAAAAGGGACCCTTATGAGTCATTTGGTCAAGCACCCTACTCAAAGAAGAGATGATTTCAAAGATGGAGCAGATTGATAGAGATTTGGCCAGCTGACTTGTAGATGTAATGATGTGTCCTTCTCATTACTCTCCTACAAATAGTTTTCTCCTTATACTCAGTGGGAAATGCCCTTCCTGAAGCATGTGTCCTTTGCCTCTGTTCCTTTAGCTGTTCAACAAAAAGGAACATTTGGATCCCTTTTCTCTATTTTGATAGTTGGAGATGGTAAGGAAGTGCCTCCAAATTTGTCTCTCCTCCAGAGCTGCCAAGCCGAATTCCCACAGTCTCTCTTTTATTCTCACAAAACTTTGTACAGGATAATCTTTGGAAGTCCCTTCCAATCTGGTCTGTTTTATGAGTGGTCCAGCACCATTGATGAAGTCACACTGGTATATCCAAGTCTTTTTTTTATCTTGTAATAAATTAATTTCAGTACAATCATTTGTATCTACCTAACTCCTTGAAGCAAAAGGCTATGTGAGAATAAAACCTCACAAAACACCACCAATGAAAGTGAAAATGTAGTAATATTCTTGCATCAAAATTAAGCATGACATTCAGCAGAGAGATAGCAGCACAAAAGGGGGGAAAAAATTAATAAAAAGGCTGTGTCACCTTTATTTCTCATGAATCCTGGAGCCTGTAAGAGAGAATGGTGAAATGTACCAGTAAAGCCCGGTATGGAACTGGTACCCTCAAAAGGAGAAATAAATTCCTGACTTTTCTCTTTAAAAATACCCCCATTTATTCTCAGTATCACAAAATCATCAAGGCTGGAAGAAACCTTCAGGGTCATCTAATCCAACCATCAACCCAGGACCATCATAACCAGCCTAAAAACCATATCCCCTACTGCCCCATTCAGATGTCTCTGGAATAGTTCTTGAAATGGTGACTCCACCACCCTCCTGGCAACTTATTCCAATGCCTAACCAGTCTTTCAGTGAAAAAAAAAATCTAATATCTGTCCAATTTTTTCTAATATCTGTTCATGTTCAAGCATATTACTGGGTGCTCACAGATAGAAAAATGAACAAATGAGACTGCAATTGCATGCATAAAGAAAATAACTTGGGAAGGTGACAATTTCAAGTACTTGAAAGTCAGGAAATAACATTTCCTGTAGTAACATTATCTCAGCCATGCTGTGTATTTTATGACATATCTTATATTTTACCACACTTGAATGTAAGACATATACCTACAAAGAAAAGCAGGAATATAAAAGACTGCACTAAGAAGGTAACCTTTTCCATACCCCAATTTTTGAAAGCTTAAAAGGCTAACCTTAATGTGTGACTTATTTAAGTTTTTGTCCTTAATATCAATTAAAAAGAAAAAAAAAAGAAAAAGAAAAAGAAAAAGAAAAAGAAAAAGAAAAAGAAAAAGAAAAAGAAAAAGAAAAAGAAAAAGAAAAAGAAAAAGAAAAAGAAAAAGAAAAAGAAAAAAAAAGAAAAAGACAGAGTCATTTCCCAAGTCTTCAAAATCCCTACCACATGAAAAAGACATACCTAATTTTATACAATAATATAAATTATACTGATAAATATTTAAATCCTTGCCATTATATTGGTATTGTAAACAATTTGCAGTGGTGGAGGAAATTCAGAGGGATGTGATGCAACACAAGCGTTCTGTGAGTACCTTCAAAAATTAAGCAGAACAATCTAATTCACTAAAAATTTCATTTAGGTTGACAGACCACAAATTAAGTCATTAATAGACTAGGCAGAGATGTAATTAAGAAGTAGGTAAAAGTTAGTAGCCTAACAGAGAGTCAAGGTGGCTTTGTATAAAAAAGATCATGTCACAAAAATCTAGTACTAGTTGTCTGATGAGGTTTCAATATTGTTTAAGCAATGTCATTGAATTTTTGAAGTGGATTTCTAGAATATTTTCCTATATTCACTATACATAGTTAATTCATAAATCACTTAGCATGTGAGGTATAATGAAAAGCTATTATAGACAGAAAAGAAATAATTTGGAAATTCAAGTCTTGAAAGGAGCTACAACAGGATTATTCTTGACCTGAGACTTGTTCAGTATCTTTACTAGTTATCTGGAAATAAAAAAAAAGCTCTTGCTGCTGAAGTATGCAGACAATCTCAGCTTCTGTGGCATGTTGTGTAACAAAGAGAAATTCTAGCAAGAGATATGTACTATACATTCAGGCTCACACAGCATTAATGCCTTTCAGTTAAATGAAAGGTTACACATTTGGGAAAACTGAAAGGTAGCTCACATTTTCAGGACAAGGGAGTCTTTTCTAAAAAAGGGAGGAAAACACAATCCCCAAACCAAACCCCACCACAAATAAGTGCACTGAAGAAGGACACACTTGGTAAGATGGAGAACCTGCTAATTATGAAGTCTTATAGGACTGACGTAGCCTTAAGAAGTGAGTGCAGAAGAATTTAGTGCAATTTCTCCTTCTTGTAGATAAAATGTCAAAACCACTGACTGCTGTATGGAGTTTCCACTTCAGAAATAGTTGAAAAGGAAACAACAATAATGACCAACAGTTTAGAAAATCTGGTATATGAAGATTGCCTTAAGAAGCTTAGTAGGAAGGGCTTGGCCTAGACATTCAATGTTTGGGTATTTAAACATAAAATGTATAGGATTAGATGGGTAAGAAACATTCTTATGCCTCACAGACATTTTTTTTCTTACAAGTATAAATTTTTAATTTGAATATTGGACTTCTGCTCTTGTCTGACAAGCAGTACTTTCTGCCATGTGTTGTTGAAGCCTAGGAACACAATGACAAAGGTTTCAAAGGATGAAACCACTTGTAGACAGGGAGGGGGATTAGATTTGTTTTGAGTTTTTTTTCTTTTTCTTTCTCAATTTTTCTAGTTTTATGCTTTCACTAGTCATCATACTACCTAAGAAACCATTGTATAAGAACAAGAGCTGTTACTGGGAACGAGACTTCACTGAGTGGTTGATATCATTATCTTTAGAAAAGGTTGAACAGGTTTTGTTTATTGTCCTTGGATTTGGTTGTGATGAGGGTTTTGTCTTGAGTTTTATTTTTTTTGGTGTGGTTATTTTGGTTTTGTTTTGTTCAGTTTTTTTGTTTTGTTTTGTTTTGTTTTGTTTTTGTTGTTTTGGTTTTTTGGGTTTTTTGGGTTTTTTTTTGTTTTTTTGGGTTTTTTTGGATTTTTTCGGATTTTTTTGGTTTGGTTTGGCTAGGTTTGTGGGCTTACTTGGGGGTTTTTGTTTTTCTTTGGTTTTGGTTTGGTTTTTATTTTTATGCCATGTTGCCTATCAATCATCAGTCAGAAGGGAGATCTACATATTTTTATTCATTAGAATTTATCTGGAATGGGACAGTCTTTAGTGAAACACAAAATTTTTGTCACCCTTGGTGAGTGAGTTCAAATATGTTCTTGAAATGCAGGTGACAAGTCTATTGGGATTGAACAGTACAATATGGAATAAATCAATTTTAAATGTGCATTTGAATATTTTTCTGATTCTTATTTCAGTATCACAGATTTGTCCAAATTAACAGCTACTACATTTAGATGTCCTCTTTATTTTTTCCATTGTTCAAATTTTCTGTTTAAATTTTTATATTTAAAGTAGTTTAGCCAGCTCAGGAGCCACTCTTTAATTCAAAGAAAACTACAAAAATGACTGAACAGTATTATGGAATGTAATGAAAGGAAGTAAGTATTAAGGGGTGAAGGAGGTGTTATTGATGTGGAAAATGAAATGGAGACCTTTTTCCACAGACTTCTTAAAAGAACTGTCCTTACAGCATCTTCCTGCCATTTCTCCCTTTCCCCAAAGATTTTGTAGGTAATACCTCGTATTGGAGGTGTTTTTCTACCCATGAAATATTCATCAGCTCTGAAGTCTTCACTTAAAGGAAAGAGCCAATAAAAGAAAAATACTTGGATATTCTTATAGGAAGAAATTTAGTGCCGTCTAACTTCAAAAATTAGGTGCGTTTGAGAAAGAAAGTGATGTTAGTCTTTAATATATTAGCTCTCTCCCTATAAATCTGTAGCTAATGATGTAATGTGTAACTTGAAAATCATATTGGATTTATATTCAGTTCCATTAGGAATATGACCTTTTCTCATTTGGACCAACATGGGTACTATTTTTTTTTTTCACCTGAAATGGGCCAATCAAAACAGAGTAGCTTCTGAACTGTAAGAGACAATGACTGATGGCAATTTTAGAAATAGTCTTTCAGGGAATTGCTGAATATAATCCATTTGAAATGGATTAAAATTTTGTGTAAAAATCCTGTGTGAAACTTTACCTACTGATTAAACATGGAGCCAGATAGGCTAAAGTGTACCAAATGTCTTTGTTTCATCTTCATTGTTGTTAAAATCATAATGGTAAATACTCCAAATAAAATTATTATTATCATAATTATGAAACACACTTATTTAATTGAAAGTGATTGTCCTTTGAAGTATCTCTAATTGATAATGAAAAATGAAGCCAAATATTTTTATTTTAACTCAACTTTATTTTAACACTCATATCACTATGTGATATCCGTGCAAACACTCTTTGGGGCCCAGAAAAACCCCTCATCTTAGATCACACAAGCCATGAAAATTTTCTCACTTTTTGATGCTTTTCAGGACTACCAAAAAACAAAACCATTCCTTCATAGAATTTTTGCCTATCTCTTATTTCCTTGGTGTCAGTTTCAAGAGTGGCATCTGACTTAGAAATGAATACATGAAGGGAAAACAAGGTCACATTTTCCTCAGAATTGTCTGGGATTGCTTCCACATAATTTCTTTCACCAAGATTTTTTTGAGAAAATTAGTTAATCTAGGACAGATTATCAAATTCATTTTGTTAAGACACTTCATGAAATGGTACATGTATTTTCATAAAACTATAAATGAAAGAGAATCATGAAAGTGACCACTGTAAAACCTAATCACAGTACAAATGTATGAAAATTCAATAAAAAGGAAAGCTCAGTTAAAACAAAACAAAACAAAACAAAACAAAACAAAACAAAACTAAACTAAACTAAACTATACTAAACTAAACTAAACTATACTAAACTAATCAACAAATAATAATTTATACCTCATACTAATTTTGAAATCACCTCTGTTAACTTTTGAAATCACAGTTTTGCTGTCGAACACTGAATTGATGCCAAGGGGTCAGGCTGAGCCACCTGTTCAATGATGCATTTTTGCAGAACAACCAGAAAATCATCTCACACAGATGAATGAAGTGTATGCGGTGTTTAAAAGGCAGTTCCCTTGGAACACCTCAATGACATTTGTAAATCACTCTGTCATCACTTTGGTCATCAGATTTAAGGTTTCTTTTTGCTGTTTGTGATGAGTATTAAAAATATCTACATGAAAACAAACAAAAAAAGTCTAATTTCTTCATTATTGTGCTATGATTCTTAGGTAATCTGTGAGATGTTTTCAATCTGTTTTAAGCTTGCCCTTTCCACACTGCTGAATACCTGAGAAGAAAGGCTTGCCTGAAGCAAAATAATACTGAATTTAGTCAGAATACAAAATGGCATGAGTAGGTGGAGAGACACATCAAGATAATGTTTTGCTGAAATGTGTGTGACTGCTGTGTGTAACTTGCTTGCAAATTATATTTTGGTCTACCATTAAGGCAGTAACCTTTTGTTTGGTCAGGTTGTATATGAGAAATCTTCAGGTCTGCATGACTTTTGTATTCTTGCTAAATGTAGAGAAAGCCTCAAAGACATACTTCCAGTAGACAGTTGCCTTCAAAGCATTTCAATTGAGTGAAGGGAATGTCACCTACTTCTCTGTTAATGTTAAACTAGAAGCCTTGAGTTTCAATATTTCATTTTGGAAAGGTGCTTCCAACTATCTTTGTGTAAAACATTGAAACAAAACCACTTTGACTTGACTCAGATATTTGATTGAGTTTTAAATATTAATTATGGATATAGCTATCTAGCTTTAGTAAATGGTAATTTTTCATTAACAGAAAAATTTGAGAGAATAGACTGAAATTTCCCATTTCTTTCAGACTGTTTAGAAGTAATTGAGAGATCCTTGCCGTCTTGTCTATAAGGCATACAAATCTCTAGCCACAAAACAGTAGGCATTGCTGTGACTTCTGCTGAGTTCTAGGAGACAGGAAATTCACATATCAGAGACTGGGGGGTGGTTCTAGGACTTTCAGTTGTCTTTGAAAAACAGGGGAAAAAAATAACCTGTTCATTTGTTTTGCTACAGACAGTCCTCATCTCATTGTAATGGAGTCTGAATCTCTTCTGTCCTGGGACACAGATTAACCTCTCCAGGAAACAGGGAGATGTGCTTGGGGTGAGGGGGTGATCTCAGCCTGGCAATTAGGAACAAATAAAATTAGGGTGCATATAAACCATTAGGCTGACTGAACCTGGACAAGGTTTTGGCTTGGAGCTGAAGCTTTTGAACACCACAGCAAAGATTCTCATTCAAATATTTCTCCTATGCATGATCTGAGTAAGTTTTAGTTTCACCAAAAATCTGAATTTTTACATAAAAAATTTTCAAAAATTTCCAGATGAAGAATAACACAGTAAGACCCAAGTAAGAGTATAAATATCTTCCATTTGCAAATCTTTCTGAAGTGCCATAAGAAGCCTTAGATGGAAATTATTGTGAATTGTTGCAAAAAAAAAAGTAAATTTGAAATAGTGGAAATTTACTACTGTGGGAAAACTACATGATTAAAAAAAAAGACAAAAAATAGAACAAAACCAACAAACCTTCCTTTATTCATGTAATGTTCCTTAAAAGAAAAATAACACATATTTTACACTACATCCAATACAGTTATGCTTTAAATTGATATCTTTGTAACTACGTATTTTGGTACATACTAGGAAAATGAAGTCTGATACTAGAATATGCCCCAATTAAAAATACTCCTCCCCAAAAAAATTAAAAAAACAAAAAAAACAAAACAACCCAAATCCCACCAGTGGACGTTTTTTCTCCCAATTCCCTTTTGTGTGTCGTCTATATTTTATCTAGGTAAATTGTACTCTGAATTCCCTGTGCAGGATGAGCTCATTTTTAGAAAAACAGCACTTGTGTGTAGTGGATGATAAGGCAGAGCACATGCAGCTATTTCATATAAAAAAAAAATAAATCATGATTGCAAAGCACCACGATAGGCTTAATATAGAAAGGGTTAGTATGTGTCATTAAAAGAATGAACAAGCTTTTGATTTTAATTGTAATTGTAATCCTCTCCACTGAAGCCTCAAATGCATCATTTGAAAACTAGTGGAGATGTGAGTTTTCACTACAGCCACTTTACGTTTGTGATACATTAAAAGGTGTAATCCAACTGAAATGCAAATCACTGTTCTTGAAAACAAATTACAAATGAAGATAACAGGGCAGCATACTAGCACTTAAAGCATCCGAGAGCCCATCTGAGGTGGTTTTCTTTCAGATCCAAATTGCAGCAGCCCTGTTATCACAGGTGATAGGGTGCTGCTAAGGCAGGTTGATTACAAGGCTATGGTAAACAATCCTTTTAAATGCAGTGCCTCAATAGACTTGCACATACAACATTAATCAAGTGAATTCAAATAGAGCCACAAAGGGAAGTGGTGGGGCAGCCCCTGTTGCTTTAGCTCACAGAGTAAGTGGCCAAAGTTCAGTGCTCACTTGCCACAGACGTGTTTTCCATCCCTTCATAATCAGCACTAACTTGTAGAAAATTTTAATTGTTAGCCCCGTGGAAATCAAGAATATGACCTCTCTTGGAAAGGGTGCTCTTTTATGCTTCAAGGTATAGAAATTTTGCTTTGCTTAGGCAGTGGCCTCCCTGGGAGAGGTTTATGTGTTTTCTCAGCCTGGCAGGGCCGGATGAAGCACAGGAGGGGTTGGCAGGGCAGGTTCTGGCCAGTGCTGCAGCCCCACTCCTGGACCACCATGAAGTGCTAATCCAGGGAGAGGGCAATCACCTCCCTGCTGTGGCCTTTCTCCCATAATAAATCCACCTTTCCAAATAAACACCCACCCAGCCAGCCCAATTGCATTAGCAGCAATTTCTTGGGGCTCTGCTTTTATATTACTGGTCTCTTTTCAAAAATTGTCATAACTCTGTTTATTACACCTCTCAACCTTTTTCAAAGATTTGTGCATTTATAGCATGTACTGCCAAGAAATCTCCTGTATAATTGGAGATTTTCTTAAAAAGACCTGCTGTAATGGGGTGAAGAAAATAAGCATCTCTTGGAAGGATGTTGATGTGACAGGGGAAAGTAGGTAAGTTGCAGAAAGAGCAAAGTGCAATAAATAGCTTCTATGTAAAAAATAAATACAGTCATTTAAGTTTGCCTGAAGAAAGCTTTAAATAATTCAGCAAATGATAATAACATTCATTAAATGATAGCTAAAGAATACCTTATAGAGTAACTCACATAAATTTTGTGAGGAGCTACCTATGTGTAATTGTCAAACATGGCCATAATCAGCAATTCCATTTATTTTGGAAAAAAATTAGTGGAATACTCCAGTTAGTGCACCTCTAAGACAACAAGTACCTTCTGTCACATAATTAAGTAATAGGAAAGTATATAAATGTAGGGATTCTGTTGAAGGGAACATGAAAAGTATTTTGAATTTTTGATACTTATAAAAAGTTTGAAACCTAATTGCTACGACAACACAAAGTATTACCAATGGGGTTTGGGGACTTTCACATAAAGGTTTCTGGCTAAAATTCAGATTAAAATTCAATCCAAACTAAATGATTCAAAATGTTTCCTCAGCAAAGGATGGCAAATAAGCTATTGCCCTTCAAATCTAGTTCCCAGGAAATGTCTGTATCATTAAAAAATCAGGGGCATGTTAGCAACATTTCTGGAAATTTGGGAAATGGGGTGGCAATGAATAATTCTTTGCACTCCTCTCCAGAATTTGATCCTCTGACAGAGGATATTTCCAGCACTCAGAGATAACCTGACTATATAATAAACACCCTGAAGTAGAACAGAAGACATGATATATTTGACTGTATTGCATCCACTTCCTTTTTTTCCATTTTGCTTGTCTTTATATATCTGCAATGTTTTTCATGGATCAGGCCTGTTTCACTGTAATACTGCACACAGGTTTACACATGAGTCTGCAGAGTGCAAATAAGCATGGGATTACAACTGCAGTGCAAATACCATATCCAACCAAATACCATATCCAACATCATATATTAAATTGTTATGAAAACTCATTGTCAGGAGTAGATTAAAGCACCTTCACATAAAAATCTTCCCTATTCCCTGTACAGGCACACTATGGACATCAATATAGACATTTCTCTTGGGCTGCTTTGCCAATGTATGTGATCATCATTACTTATAGGGAATAGCTCCAGGAATATGAAGGTAATTCACATCACTTAGTTCTTGGATTTAATTCAACCTCTTATAAGAGGGTGACAAGTTCTTTTTTTGGATGATGATTCTCAGAAGGAAAATGGCAAGAATATTAATCCCCCTGCATTAACTCAGAGTGCATTTCATTTAAGATACTAATCTAAACATTTTTATCTTAAGTATTTTTCAGTACTCAATCCAGCCTAAATATGACTTGTGATCTAAAGTGAAGAGCTCTAAGGGCACAATTAGTATTTATCACTTTGAAACTAAATAGTAACCCAACAGCACAAAACCTGAAATTCCTCCTTCAAACATTGTAGAAACTGGTTTGTAAGATTAAGTACTGGGTTCCTTCCCCCTTGAAATTTCCATTTGAATGAAATGACATTGTACTAATATCTGAAAGACTGTGCTTGCAGAACTTCTGACCACACCTCAGAGGAGCCAGATGTATCTGAGAGGTAGAGGAGAAGGAGTTGGAACCAAATACTTCTGACTTGAGAGGAAGATTGCACAAACAAGCACTTATCCTCAGGACCTTGAATACATATACTGAGAGAAGGAACATTATTTTTCTTTTCCTTGAACTTCAGGGCCAACTAATGAAGGGAGTTGTTCCGCTATGCAACACAAGAGAATCTGTTACTATGAAAGTGATGAGAGCAAGGAATCTGAGCATATCCACATTCTTTTCACCTCTTGGACTTCTTTGGATGGCTTGATGTCTCCTCTTGAAGCTGCTGTAAAAAGCCTGTTTTCTTGACTTCCAACTGTGATTTTGCCATGGAGGAGTGTTACATGTCAAATATTTACTAGTCAATTAGATTAAGTCTCCAATGTCCAAAGAAGCCCATACTCTAATAAACTGCAGATGTACTTCTAAGCTTTTAACTGCAATAATAAAAATAGAGATTTCATAATTCATTTTAAGTATGGCCTTTATGGAGTTTCTGTATTAATATGGCCTATCATAAAATGATTAAGTTTCATTAGACAATAATAGAGATAAAAGGGATAGAAATATCATAAACCTAGTTCTGTTAATTTTCAGATTGCATGCTTTCCCTTCCACTGTTAGAAAAAATAAATCAGATTATTTAAAAATTTCTTAAGACTCTAAAAAATTTGAAATATTTTATAAAGGTCTACAAGAATACAAAGTGCTGAGAATTATACACAAAGAAAGAGGAGCATGTATCTGACTTGGAGTTCAGCTCTACTATACAAAGGCAGCTCACAATACAGGCTTGTAACAAATTGGGCAATCCAAGATGCCATAGTCAAAAACTGTATGAAACACAGGGATCATTTGTACACATGGAGCTGAAAAATACGGCTGTTGTTTTCACTCAGAGATTATAATCATATCCCTGGGCTGCAGGATAATGCTGCTTTCTTGGTTCATAGGCATTAAGGAACAACTCTCCCATTGTTAATCTTCTTGAGGAGAGGTTGCAAATGCAGGGTTCTACAGGAAACAAAGATGTGGAAATCATTTAGTGCAACCCTACACTTAGACAGGTGCCACTCTTAGCCTTTTTAATTGATCTAATTTGTTACTTATACCTGTAAATCACACTGTTATCATCTCTGAACAAGCAATGGAAACCAGAATTTGTCACTGACTAAAGATAGCAGACCAAATTCTGGAATGGGCTCGTCATATAGACTTACTGGCTTAATTACAAAACAGTACATTAGATTGAAATGAGATACTTGGAAAAATCCAAATTACATGCAGGCCTCTTGTTTCTTTATCCTGCATTGACACAAAACACAGTTCAAATGCAGCTGCTAAAAGAGTAAGTTTTAGAGTTCTGAGAGAGACGGAGCCAGACACAGACGCAGGCCTAACCCAGTCAAAGATTTTGGAAGTAAGATTAATTTTATACTGATCTAAAGTCTGTGCTGGTGGCATGATGCTCACATCCCAAAGCTGCTGCAATATCATGACAGGAATAGGATTATCATGAAGATGAAGAGCTGGGAGCCTTCTCAGAAGGATAAATTCAGTTTTTTAGGAATGGGTAACACTCATAGGATTTAATTTTCTCTTCTTGGAATCACTCAGTTCTAAAGAAAGTCCCATATATAGTAAAAAGCTGCTTCAGTAACACCCATATATCTCACAACTTAATTTCTTGTTTTTCAAGCAGGTATCCCAGAGTCCAGCTTACACTTAAGGCCATCACTTAGACTTCTTATAGCCAGCTCTTGGATGTAGTAGTGTGGAGAAAACATATTTCTTTATTTTTTTTCCACCTTCTTCCAAGACCAGACATATTTATCTCCTTTAGTTTTTCTGTCTACCTCTGACAAAGCTAGTGGGCAGACACAAGTTCCATGACATTCCTCAGTTTTTGAATCCTGAAACCACATCTTAAGGAAATGGTAAATAAACTCACAGATTCACAGAATCATTACGGTTTGAAAAGACCTCCAAGGTAGCGAAGTCCAACATTTGATTGAATACCAGCATGCCAACTAAAACTTATCACAAAGTGTTACATCTGCTTGTTTTTTGAATATTTTCAGGTGTGGTGACTTCATAATTTCCTTGGACAGCTTTTCTCGTCCTTTAATGCTTTTTCCTTGAAGAAACTTTTCCCAGTATCCAACCTGAACCTCCCTTGGAGCAGCTGGACACTGTGTCCTCTTGTCCTGCTGCTGGTTGCCTGGAAGAAGGGACAAACCTGTACCTCACCACAATCTCCTTCCAGGTGGCTGTAGAGAGAGATAAGGTCTCCTCTGAGCCACCTTTTCTCCAGGATAAACAAATCCATCTCTCTCAGCAATAGGACTAAGGTTACAGAACCTTTCCCCACTTTGTTGTCCTACTATGGACATGCTCCAGCACCTCAGTGTGAGGTGAATTGAGGGGCCCAAAACTGAACACGGGACTCGAGGTGTAGCCTCACAAGTGCTGAGTACAAGGGACAATCCCTGCCTTGGTCCTGCTGGCCACAATTTCTGATACAGGCCAGGCTGCCATTGACCTTCTTGGGCCATGTTCAACCACTGCTGACCAGCACTCACAGGTTCTTTTCTGATGAGGAACTTCCCAGCCACTCTGCCCCAGACTATAGCGCAGGGTTGTTGTGACCCAAGGGCAACTTCACTTTGTTGATCCTCATACAATTGGCCTCATGCCATCTATCCACTCTTTCCAGATCCCTCTACAGAGCTTTCCCACCCTTCAGCAAATCAAAGCTCCTGCCCAGCTTAGTATCACCTGCAAATTGACTGAAAGTGCACTTGATTTTCTTGTCCAGATCATTGATAAAGATATTAAACAGGATTGGCCCTGAAACTGGGTCCTCAGGAGCATCACTTTTGACTGGCCACCAGTTGGATGTAGCACCATTTACCACCACTGTCTGGGCCCAATGATTCAGCCATTTTTCTACCCAGTAAACCCAGTATACCTGTCCAAGCTGTTCACTGCTTTTTTGTCCCAGAGAATGCTGTGGTAAACTGTCAAAAACCTTGCTACAGTTTAGGTAGACTATATCCATAGCCTTTCCCTCACCCACTAGGCAAATGACCTGATACTAAAAAGGAGATCCAGTTGGTTAAGCAGGACCTTCCTTTTATAAACCCATGTTAGCTGAGCCTGATCCCCGGGCTGTCCTTCATGTGCCATGTAATAGTACCCAAGGTGATCTGTTCCATAACCTTCCCTGGAATTGAGGTAAGACTGACAAGCCTGTAATTCCCTGGATTCTCCTTCCAACTGTTCTTGTAGATGGGGGTTACACTGGTGATCTTCCAGCAGTCTTGGACCTCCCTGGTAACCAGGGCTGAGGAAAAGTGCAAGGGAGTGGTTTGGTGAGCTCTTCCACCAGCTCACTCAGTACCCTCACTTAGATCCCATTTGGCCCCATACCCCTGTGAATGTCTAGGTGGCACAGCAGCTCACTAAGTGCTTTCTCTTGATTGCAGGGAGTCTAGTCTGCTCCCCAGCCCTGTCTACCAGCTTGGAGGCTGAGTACCCTGACTATATCTGATTGTCTTTTAAAGACTGAGACAGAGAAGGCCTTTCATCATCCTTGGAGGCAGTGTTCTCATCTGCATCCAAAAAAGGGTGGAAACTCTTCTTGATTCTTTTATTTTTTCTTATTAATGTATTTGTTGAAACATTATTTTAAAAAATCTTTTGCAATGGTGTTTGCATATTGAGTTCTAGTTGGGCTCTTGTCTTTCGAATTTAATTTCTACAGAGAACATAAACTTTAATTTCCCTTCTGGTCTTAAAGCTCCTCGCAGCTATATTTCAATAATCTGTGAGTAATTGTTCTGCTGTCCTAACCTTTGATATAATGTTATTGTTTCAGTCATAAGCCTCCCAGACAGTAATGATGCAACCCCAAAGCTGTCATGTTTGCAGAATGGAGAAATGGCAAGCCTCAGCTCTGCTAGGCCTGAGTCCCAGCAGTAGCAAAGATATCAGAGGTAAGGTAGCAAAGACGTGGAGTTAGTCCATGCTTGGCACCAACCTCATACAGACATGAACTCTGAGGAGACTTGAACTCTTCTTCCAGTGTGGCTTACAGAAGAGTCCTTATCACAGCCAGCCCCGCTGCTCCCTCTCGAATGCAGAGCAGAAGTTCAGAGCACAAGTCAGTCCTTGTAGCATTATTTGCCTCATGATCTTAAAATCACTACAGCTAATTAAGATGATTTCCCTTTACCCTAAACTGTCAAACCTCTGAGATATTGAAAGAGCATAGGTATTGGTGGTGAGAAGGCCTTAATGCAATTTCCAAGGACAACGCAGGCAGTATTATCTCCTTTCTCACAGTAATATGCATTTTCCTCAAGTCTGTGTTCTGATAGTCATAATGGGATGTAGCCTTCAGGTTTTGACAGGCATGATTATAAAGTTTGTCATTTTGGAATCAGACATAAAAAGAATGGTGCTTCTGTAATTTTTCTGTTAAATCACCTTTCACCCGATATGCTTCTTTTCACAAATAAACTCTAATTGAATCAGTGTGAAAAGATCTTTGAATAGAGTACACTTGAAGAGGTTAGTCCAGATGAAACAGGAACATGAGTTTAAAAGAATTTAGTTGAATGTGATACTCTTATTTGGAAACAGTCTTAATTCAGCTTACTTTAATTAATGAAGCTATGTCATGTTAAAGGCACCTTAAAAATTTGAAACACAGTTTCCTGTGGAATTTAAGTAGTTTAAGAATTAACTTTAGAAATTAATTCAGGTCAACTTTTCTCAAATCCTCCCCCCAAAAAAATAAATTGCCAGTCATAGTAAGTGTTCAAGAGTGGATCAGCTATGAAACCTTGTAATATTTGTTTAAAGGATATGGTATTATGTGTAATTCTTATTTTTCTTTATATTGCATTTAATTTTTATTTTTCTTTAGGTATATGGAAAAAGTTTAATGCTCTTAAAGCATGATTTTGGCTTTTGAACCAAAATGAAGTGTTTTCAAATTATTATTATGCCTAATCCTAATCTGCATGGCAAATTCAGTATGTGAGATTTGTGGAATTTAAGGAGAAATTGCCACATTTTTGTCTTACAATAGAAATCAATTGCATGAAAATTAAATTTTAGCTCCCTATGCTACATTAATTTTAAGTTTCATAACTGAATTCATCTTATTGGGACAATACTGTTGAAAGTTGTATTTAATTGAGCAATTTCAGCTTGTTTAATAATTGAGCTTGCAGAAAAAAAATCTCTTGCTTGTAGATTAGAACTGATAGTAGCAAAACTTTTCAAGGAATTAGAGCAGATTGAACTTTAAAAATTTCCAAGGGAAAGTGATCAAGCATCTGCCTTGTAAAGAAATAATAATATAAATTACATTGATTCATGACAGAAAAATAAATAATTTTATCAGACAGACATTGGTTATTTTAACATATGTTTTTTTAATCTGCTGGACATATGCAGCATAAAATAACAAGCAATAGATGACTCAGCTTCTAATATAGTTGTCAGACAGAGGTTTGGAAGTTAAGACTATCAAAAAGTGAACTAGAAAAATGATACCTACCAGGAGAGTTGAACACTTCTACAGGTGCCAATAGACCCCTCAAGTTGATTTTTTGGATTGAATTTTAATTTTAACATATATGCATCTCAGTTTCATATGTTTAGATATTTTTACCCTGCTAAAATATGCAAAGAAATTACAGAATTACAAGGTTTTATTAGCTTTAACAAAGAAGCAACAGTTGGTTTAGTGTGGCCTTTTTAGTTCTATTGTTCCATTTTCTAGTGCAAAAATAATAATAAAAACTGAAATATAAGTCTCAGTCTTTTATTTGCTTGAAGTAGAAGAATGGGCAAGGCTTTTTCTGCATATAGCAGATCCATAAGTAAGAGTTGTCTCTATCTTTTTTTACTGTAAGATCTCATTGTGAAAAGTGAGGTGGAAATTATTGTTGCCTGGCATTGCACTTCTGACTCCACAGCTACATTTTATGAGGCTTGTGTGCAATTAGCCAGTTCGTTATTTTATCCTAATTCTATAATAAATCACTTCACTCTTTTCCTCTCATCCATCATCAACTTATCTGCCCGCAAGTCAAAATGGTACCAATTATTAATCAGGGCCAGAGGCACCCGTTCCTGCATAGGAGCACCATGTTTCAACTGTCAGGTGGCATCCATCCCAGCCTCTCTTTGTCAGCAATAAAGAAAATGAAATTGGACTAATATGAATCTCATTTCTGCCCTGATTAAAGGCCTACATTTTCCCTAGGCATTGCCTGACCAGGTCCTGACTTGTGAGATATTCAATGTTCTTGTAATGTCATTCGGACACAGCGCGCCTGTCTCCTTAGGTCATTGTTCTTCAGATTCACTTGTTTTACATGGAATATAGGCTAGAAAATCTAGACTTCCTTTGGGGTGTTAATTAAGAGGAGCATCCAAAATTAATCAGCAAATTCACTAGGGCGAAGGGGAGCTGTCTGAAGGCCTCGATATAAAATGCACTTCTAGTACAGGGAAATGAGCCTTCGGCTATTGACAAAGAAAAAACAAGTGCACAGACGGCAATCTGACATAAAAATTCATATACGTATACAATTTTACATTCATTTTCCTTGTCAGCTTGTCACCTTTAATTATAAAGGATGATTTGCTATTTGGCAGATCTGGAAATTGTAAACGCTTGGCCATTTGAATATCATCATATGGTCAATGTCTTCAGAAAAGAATGACACAGGAACATATCAGGAAAGGAACGTTCTAAAATCCAAACTGAACTTCTTGGATGCTCACCTGGGAGGATTTTGTAGGTCTTCAGGGTAACTCTGAACTTAGCTATAAAAGCACACAAGTTATGACTATCCACAGTCAAACCATTGTATTGACAGGTTGCTAGCCCCCACCTCTTTTTACTTAAAGTAGTTTCTAATCTTAATTTCTTTAGTTCTTTTATCACTCACTCCATTCTAGTGTTATTAGTGTTTGGTGTGAAGGATTTGCATAGACCTTCAGGCTACTTATGACCTTTATGTAGAAACAGTAAATTCTCTTTTGTCCAGTGAAGATGAGAAAAGATAAAAGATAAAGGCTAAGCCTGTATCATGCCTCAAAAAGAAGCTTTTTAGAAAGTTAAAAATTTTAAGATAAGTTTGCTCCTTTTCAGTAATAAATAATTTAGAAGTGAGTTTTTGTAACTGAAAATAGGACTTTTTACTCACACCTTGAAGGAAGCCCATGAGCTCAGGTTTCAGAGGGCACCTGTTGTAAGTACTTTTTGCAGTTCCATCTTTCTTATTTACCAGTTGTCTCTGGTTTTGTGCAGTTTTCCACAATCTAACATCTTTTTAATATTGAAGGATGTCACAGCCACATTGCTCAGAGCTTCAGGTATCTCTGTTACTCTTCATGAGTTCCCACAGGCCTATCAAAAATACAAAAATAAGCCTTAAAATGCTACAGAACCATGCAGCAGCCCACATGAAGGAACCTTAACTTCCAAAATGTGGTTTGAACAGTCTGATGGAGAAATTATTACTTGGACCACCTACTGACTCCTGATAAACTTAAAATGCAAGCAGGCAAGTTGAAGAATTCAGACAAAGTAGACTTTGTACTGATTTTCGAATGCTTCTTTAATGTCATGAGACAGTAAACACATAGTATAGAGCTCCATGTAATGAAACCTGGCACTGTGACGTTTACTTCAAGTAACTGCTGCACAAGAAAGAGAATATTCCAAACTGGAATGATACTTTGCACAGCATCAGATATTTACTTAATATTCTCATTCCCCCTTTTTAAAATTTGATCCCTTTATCCCTAAGTGAATGAGTTAACCTTATACCACTGACTTTTCAACTACTGCATTTTTGAAGGCTTTTTTACTATGGATGAAGGAAGATTTTCAAGGGTGCTGAACCCACCTAAGGAACTTTTTTCCTGCCTGTTTTTACATGGTAACTAAAAGGTAGATATACCTCCCCCTAAATTGTCAGGGCAGTTATGTAAATACACAGGACAGCTGTCTTCATGCCGAAGATTGCCAGCAGTTCTATTTGTTATTTTGAAATATGATGAAGTTAGGTTAAAACTTGGAAGATTTGAGTATTGTTATTTATACCTTTGTATCTACAGGAAAGCAGTCAGAACACTGCAGAGTGCTTGCCACTCTTTTGTATTAAATTATTGTCAGCTTTCATAAAATCAATGATCCCATGACATGAGACCTCATACCAGTTTAGGAACTTCATGATGTCTGCCATTTCAGACAAGGTGAGACTCAGTCACAGTTCTGTGATCTGCTATTCTTTTTCTCCAGATAATATTATTTTATAACTATAAGCATTACATTTTATCTTCCCGTCCTTCATCTCTGTTTCTGAGGAGAAAAGGTTATTCCATAGGATCCAATCAGGCAATCAGAAAGTCAGTTGATCTTCCAGCACTAGATGAGTCTGACTGTGGCCTTGGTGTGCTTTTTATACTCACTAAATATACATGTAAAACAAAAAACAAAAACAAAAACAAACAAACAAAAAAACCAAAAAACAAACAAACAAACCAAAAACCCAAAAAAACCCCAAAAAGCAAACAAAAAAAAATAGAAGTAGAAATAAACTCTTTCTAGATATTCTGACAAGAATTTAAAGAACTAATTACTAATCTGAAAATAAACCTCTACAGATTTTAAGTTTCTTCTAAATAAACCAAAATTCTAATGGGAATAATTTTTATATTATATCTACAAAGATTCTATGGTACAAATATGGTGTTGTCCTCTTTTTTCTAAAACATTCTTATCCTGTCAGTGAGCAAAAGTAAGTAGAACCACCAAAGATCTGAATGCCAGAAAAACTTTCAGAGAGGTACTTAATTAACCATTAATTAATGCACAGTAAATGAAATTTTTTAGTAACTCAAGCCATTTCCCTAGCTATTTTTTTCTTACCTTTTTTTCAGGACTTCACAGGGTAATTTTGTTACATTTTCACACAACCAAATTCCCAAAGCTCCTACAGAAGCACTCCATTCTGCAAGGACTGCAGTTACTCGTAACCTCCCTGCAGCTGAGTGCCTAAAAGCAAGTTCCAGGCTTGCAAGGGATACCTGCCACCTGCACACTGTGGTGGTGGGTGGGCTGTAATCACTGGGGATAGACATTATTCTTTCATAACCTGCCATTATTTTTAAAAATTTTAATGCCCCGAGGCCAACATATTTGTCATTCAGACTTCCTGCTAAAGGAAAGTGAAGACAGACAGTAGTTGCAGCTCTCAGGGTCTGTTTACTGTGTATAATTTACTCAAAACCAGGGAATTAGCTTTCTTCTGGCTTTAATAGCAACTGATTGCTGGATTATTAAATTAATATTAATCAATAGGAATTGATTTTATGCACTACTTAAAGTGTGGTTTACATCAGAGTTTATCTGTACCCTTTGGAGTTGCAATGTCAAAACTTGAAGTGAATGAAGTTTCATTCTTGTTGTACTAGGGTCTCCTCCTAAATGAGGGAAACTCCATATAACCTTTTGCACTGGGAAGACCTTGATGCTGCAGGGAGCCTTGGCAGTTCATTCTGTAGACTTCTGAGCGGAGCTCAAGAGAAAAAGGACATTTCCCACTTGAAAACTTAAGTTTTAGGGATATATCTTCACATATCTGTAGGGAAAACCTGATCAGTGACAATGGCAAAACCTTCCACATGTTTAGGATCCAGGTGTGCACTCAGCAGAAGTAGTTTGGGGGCATATCAACGTCTGTGAAGTATCAGGAGCATGGATGTACCCTCCATATGTCAGGTGCTCCTCTGATGGAGCGCTGCTCCTTAGCATACAGGGCAATGTAGCACCTTGGCTAATGAGGAAGAGAGCACTGAATGTTTTGTGCTGCCTCCCTGCACCCCAAAATGCAGGGAGCTGAGCATCGTAGTGCAGGCGAGTTGTCACTGCCAAACCAGGCACTGACATATTTGCAGTATTGCCTCCAAACTCTTGCTGTAAAACAGACTATAAAATATGGGTTTTTCTCAGCTGAAGGTATCTAGCAGAACAATTGCTTCAGAGCTGTTTTGGCTGAAGAAGTGTACCTCCATTACTTTAGAGTACATTAAGCATATAAGAAGTCCTGGTCTGGTCTGCTCTGGGATCACTTGTGGGATGAGTTGGCCTTGGAGAGATGGCCACCAGCCACTCTGTCACTACTCTCTTCAGCAGGATGGAGCAGGGGGAAAACAAAATGAAAAAAGCCCTCTGGGTCAGATAAAGACACTTTAATAAAGAAAAAGCAAATGCTGCCCACAGAACCGAAGGAAAATGTTTTACTTTTTGCTTCCCATCAGCAGGCAATTCCCATTCACTTTCCACAAAATAGGGCTTCAGCATATGCAGCATTTGCTCTGGAAGACAAATGTAATAGCAAATGCCCACTCCCAATGCCCCCTACTCTTCCTACCTGCCCTTAGCTTATACTGCTGAGTAGACATCCTATGGAACGAACTCTGCCTGTGGTCACTTTTGGTCAGCTGTCTAGGCTGTGTCCGTTCCTAAGACTTTGTCCACCCTGGTCTACTAGTGAGGGGGGAATGTTGGAGAGACAGCTCTGATGTTGTGGAGCCGGGCTCAAGAGCAGACATAACATAGGTGTGTTACTAACACCTTCCTAGCTACCAATACAAAGCTCAGCACTATGAGAGCTGCTGTTGGGAAAAGGAACTCCATCTCAGCCAGATCCAACACCCCCTGTAAATTTCTTAGGGGGAATCTTGACTGAAATAATAGGTTAAGCCCTAGATTAGGTTGATATCCTGTTGTGATTATCAATAAGAAGCTTAACTTTGCTTTGGCTCCAGTCCAGTCTATATGCTTTCAGTTTGCTTTCTGCAGCAAACAAGAAAGAGCCATGGAAGGAGGGTGGGTAGGGGGTGGGTGAGAACAGATCCAGAATGCACTTTGTCTTATGGAGCATAGCTCTGGGACACAACTGTGGAAGGAGTTCCACAATTAAGGTGTGTGTGTGTGTGTGTGTGTGTGTGTGTGTATTCCTCTTAATACTTTCAAAGAAAATAAATTTATAAACACAGGTACTTTTCAACATTCATTTAAAATGCAATTTATTTAATTTTAAAACTGAGGATTCATCCAATTTTCTGAAAACTTTGTTGACATTTTTAGGAATTTGGTTTGAACCCTGATTTTCTTCCCTTTGTTTTGTTTTCAGTGTATGAAAATTGTCTGGCTTCAAATGAATGAGTAACTGAGAAACTGTGGAATAGCATGTTACATTATACAGAGCAGTTAGATAAAATACCTGTCAATCCCACTTCATATTTAAAAGATACACAGAATGATATGCTTTTTTTAGGTAATACTTCTATCACAATCAGACTTGACTTCTAAATTTTTGCTCTTAAATAATTAATAAATAAACTAAAGGTGACTGCATGGAGAAGCACAGCTCTGATTTACCCATGCTTTATTGTGATTGTTTTCATCACACAAACTAGTTGCCCATACTGAGTTACAGATGTGAGACTTTGGGATTATGGAAACATCAAACTATGTCAGACCTCCCCAGGTACTGGAAAATTTTTAAGCCATCACATTGATAGGAAGTATTATAGTGGAATCAACAAGTGAGTAAGTATTACAAGAATCAACAAAAAAAAAATCAAACAAAAATACCCTGCAAAACAAAAACCAAAACAAAACAAAGACAAAAATCAAAACAAAAAACCTAATCAAAACACTAAAATCCTGTAGGTGCTGAACTACAGCTCAAACACAGTTAATACCTGTCCTCACATAAGTTCTGTTACAAGGAAAAATTGCATATCCTGGCTTAAATTTCTTTAAAGAAATCTCTAAAAAAAAGAGCAGAGGACATAATAATATCATTTGCCTAAGGATTTGGGTAAGGTGCAGTTCAAGCACTGACAGGAGGCTGTGGACGCATCTTCACCACAGGGGCTAAGACAGGCAAGATAAGTGCCAGTAAAGTTGCTCAGGACTACAAGCAGGATATCTAAGTTTGAGGAGTGCCAGTGCTGAGCTAATAATCACTGATGATTTATGAACTCCTTGATAGGGCTTATCAGCTTGTCACAGGGCTATGATAACTCACTGAGACTGTCTCCAGAACAGCACTGTACAGAGGGTTTGTGGTTTTGTAGTGCATGGATGGAGCAAAGGTCCTCACTATTCCTAACTGGGAAATCTCTCTTGAGATGCAGAATATTGCTGATCACTGTAGCTTAATAAGAATAATCCCTGTTAAATTTAACATGCCCTCAGACATATGCATAGTATGATTTATTTTCTTTAGTATGTTTCTAAAGGAGATGAACTGAAAGTCCTGGGGTTACTGAAGTGTCTGTAGCATGCTGCAAGAGGGTTTTCAGTCTGACTCCTTACTCCGGAGTAGAAGGAGCTGCAGGACTATCATTAAAGAATGTTAGTGGCTCCATACTACACTGTTGAGGAGGTTGCACAGGGGTCAGAAAGTCATTTAAATTCCAAGAATTTCTGTATCCTGTGTTCATCTAGCTAGAAGGCACTTCTAGACTTCATCACACTCAGTTTGGTTCATAGTCTTTCCGTTTCTTCATGTTACTCTGCTCTGTTTTGTTGGACAGTTGCAAACTAGATGCTCTCAAGATGGATTCCAGAGAAGTTCTCCACTTCAGAGGTGCACTTGGTGTGGTACATTCCTAGTGTAACCATGAGCATTTGGATATTGAGCAGGTGACTTTGAGCCATGCGTGCAACGAAGACACTCAGACCAGGAAATCATACTAAACCTGGACAGAAGTGAAAACTTCCAATCACAGGATGTAGAGCTTCAGCACTGACTGCTTTGATCTACTGATTTACTCTCATCTTACTGAATTATCTGCTAATATAGACACAGCCTTAATCCGACATTTCTTTTGGATATTTCCACACAGGCTTTTAAAGTAGCACCACACACTGCCTTTTCCTGAACAAGACAAAATTTAATACTTCCTATTGTTTTTTTTTTGAAAATATGCTTATTGTTCAGTAATTGCAAAATAAAGAGGTATTTAGGAAAACAACAATCCCATCTGTACTGGAGAACAGCTTGCATTAAATATTACTGTACCAGCCTTTCCAGCAACAGCTGGGAAAGAGGTGAGAAAATGCCAGTTTATTGGCATCTTGTTTCACAAAAGTGTTTCATACCTTTTGGGACTGATGACACAGAAAGAGACCTTGTCTCACAGCACATAGAACTTAGATCCAAACTGTCCAAAACAAAAGATATTATGAACTGCAAAAAGCGAAGGTTATTTTAGATCACCCCATCGGTTTTTCAGATAGGGTGAGATTAAAGCATTTGCACATTCTTCAATTAATGGGATCTATCTTGTAAATAAACATGACACAGGTAAAACAACACCAGTATCTGAGAACTTACTTATAGCTAGGATTCCACTACACATGTGGATATTTCAGTTACTGTCTTTGTAATGCCAAAAGTTACATTTATATCTACCAGTTAAAACTGGTAAAAATAGAAATTATTGTGTGTCTTCCACAGAAAAAAATACATTTTTAGGAAGAATTTCCTCTTTTGCTCTTTGTCCACAGAGAAATTTTGTGTGTCAGGATAAACAGCAATATTACAGACTTTGCCTAAGCTTATGAGCTGTTTCCTTAGTGACAGATGGGAAAAGCAAAGCTGAAGTAGTTAATGTGCATTTCTGTTAAGCAACAAAACCAGAACAAATATATAATTAGTTATTTCCTTATATATTCTACTATATGAAGAAAATGTGTACATGTACACTTCAATATGCATGCATATGAAAGAGTAGAACTCTGAAACTTTCTTTTCCTTTAATGCAGAGAAAAGCAGTCTTCCTGTAACTCTGCCTGATTTCAAATTTTGTTTCTTTTCCAATCTAAACAATATTTGGAAAATGTTCACTTGTACAAATTAACACCATCAAGATTCTTTTTTAAACCAAGGCCTAATTTTAATGATAATATTTCACCTATAAAAAGTGAGGATAACAAGTTTGTATTCATGCAAAAGTGTTAATTAATGAAAGACAAACCTTTGCCAGTTATTGACACATTCCTCTGTAATCCTGTTATGTGGAACATTCTAATGAAGTCATAGTTTATTACTAATGATCTAGCTTTGTTTCAAAAAAAAAAAAGCTGTGAGGGGGAGGGGGGGTTTGAAATAATTTATTTGCTTTGGTGTATTTTTTATCACAGCAGGTAAGAATGCTGCATTTTGACTGCCACATTGTATGCAGGATGAGGGGGTATGACCTCAGAAGCAGCAATGGAGAACTTGCTCTTTCACACTTCAGCACACACTGCTGTGAACCAGCACTTTGGTCATATTATCCACAGCACCACAAAGCTGTCCGCTAATTATCTCTGAATACGAATTTTATTGAACCTTAATTTTCAGTAATGGGGCCTGATAGTTTGAGAAGAAAGACAAAAGAAGGGTCCCTTTGTTTTTCTCTCACAATAACCTTCTAGTGCTTGAGCTATAGCAGAACTCATTAAACTTGAACAATGAGTTGAAATATGATCGTGTTATTTTGGTCCCTGCCCCCAAACCAGGCTGGTCCTGTCTGCCAGCCTGTCCATCTGTCTAACAACATGGGAAGAGACATCGATTTTGCAGTGGACACTGTTAAAACATGTTCCAAATTCCTACTGGACCACTGGGAACATGAATCTGAACAGAAATTTGATTCTTTTGTACATGTTTGGCAAGATCTCATGGCAAGTTTAGCAGCAATTCGGATGCTGTAGAGAGATTTGAAAACCTTGATTAATCCAGAATAGATGAAAGCTGATTTGTGTTTGAGGTGCCCTGTGGAAATAAATTCACACAAGATAGAAATAGTGTTATTCATCCAAACTGTGAGTTCAAAGAAAGTAACATTAAAACAAAAATAGAGTGTGCAGCTAATTTGTGCAAGGACTGTAAGGTTCTGCTTGGCTGAGGAATGGTAGAAGTTTTTGTGCTGTCTTCAAAACTTGGCCATCACAAGGCATCTTCCAGTAAGAAATGGAGCTCTTAAAACTTATTGCCTTTGAATTTAGGGTTTTTTTCTCTGGTTTTTTAGTCTCTACTGAACACAGGGGTGGAAGTTGTGCTGTAGTTTATTTAGCAACATACCTCAGGATATACACAAATGCAGTTAAAATAAATGGATTATTCAAAACATAAATAATCTATTATATTGAAATGGAGTTATTTGTTTTCATGTTAGAAATGTATTTTCTTCCAGGATTGTCTTATTAAGTCATTGTCGTGGCCATTTGGATTGCTCATAAACACTTCTCTCCCTCCTGAACAGTGCTTATTGACTATAAGCACCATCAATGTGTTTTTGAAAGATATCTTCCTCTTAAACCTATCTCCTCTGTCCAAAATACCACTTCAGATGCATTTCATACAATTCTAAGGGTGATATATTTGTGGAAAATTTACCAAAAAAAAAAAAAAAAGAACGATCAACACCTGTTCCATCCAAGAAAACCTTACCACTGTCCACTTTAAGATTCTTTTGTGTACCTGAAAAGTTGCACATAGCCTAGTCTTTCATTTTCTCTCAATTTTTGTATAGCATGCTACAGCCAAATGGAATATTGCAAGTTATATGATTATTTTCCTTTTTATTCAGCCTAAATTTTTTTTCTGTTAGGTGCTATTCAATTATTATTCCTAAGTTAAGGTCATCAATATAAACCCAGCTTGTATGTACAAAGTGGTCAAAGAATAAATTTCTAAACAAAACAATATAATGTCAGCCCCCTCCCCATTCTCTGTGCCCTCCCAGAGAATTGACACACATTTAGAGGCACATAAACTCGTATCCAGCTAGAACAGGGAGCTCGCTGGAAAAACTGCTGTTTTGCAGGATGGAGAAACAGGAGACTGTTTCAGAGGGATTATAAATACATATATATTTATACTTTTATATGCCTATGCGAGAAATTCATATCCACATGCATGCACATACACACATGTACTCATATAAAGCAAAAACTCATTTCATTTTGACTTAACCAATTCACTTAATTTTATTTTAGCATTCCATATAAAAACAAATAATCTATCATGTTAATAGTATTGCTCTTTTTATTATCCTGAGTATTTAAAGACTGAAACGATTAGTAGTTCAACACTAACTCAATTTATAAAACTGAACATCTGGTTAACACAATGTGACTGTAAAGATTTTGATTTTCAATGTATGAAAAGATGCTCATTCTGCAAGCATTGTGCATTAGAATAGACTGCATTTGATTGTAAAGTAAATCAAAATAAAATCAGAAAGGGAAAAATATTTATTAACAGGCAGTAATTGAGTGCCCTCCAATGATATAATTTTCACATACTTTCTGCAACCTATAAAAAGCCTGATTCTTCTGCCATTTTCACATTTGTGAATCAGTAGTAATTACACTGATATCAACAGAGAGACCAGTATTGAAATTGGCATAAGAAGACAAATATTGGGAATATAAAACTTCTAAATATAACATTTGGTTAAACTTCTCAGGTGCTTTTGGGGAATTTTGAACATTTTTAATAACCTTGTGTTTTATTTCACTAATCTGAAAAACTCTCCTTAGTCTTTTAAATGAATGCCAATTTCGTTCAGGTAGTTGCACTTCTATTAATTTTATCTTTCTTTTAATTTTGACACAGTAAGTGAACCATATGGAAAAATGTCAGTCTGATATTTGAGAAAAAGTGAACTAGAAAATAAAATTGGTCTGTGATAAATGTGTACTGAAGAAAATAATCCAAATATCACAGATCATATTTATCATGCCTCTTTTAAAATACGCTATTTGCGCTTCATTTTTCATCTAAATAGAGTAGTGAGGGTAGGGTCTGTGCACACCTGTACCTCTGCTCTTCGTGCTGGGTGTGTGACCCTGTTTGCCTGCTGGAGTGACACCCGGCAGGAAGGGTGTCCCTGACAGCTTATACCAGCAGTGCTTACAGGAACTGGCTCTGGTCTTCCAGTGGGAATCCCTGGATGCCACTGGGAGAGAGTGAGACAGCAGAGGAAGGTACTGTAAATTCAAATAAATGCATAGTGGATACCAAATGTTCCTTTCCAACAACCGCTACATTGCTGCATTAAAGTTCAAATTCCAAGCATTCAAGGATGTAAATATATTAAACAATGCATCTATTTGTGCAAAGCATTCTTTATGAGGGACATCCATGTGCTTTTAATCAGTTTCATGCTGAATGAAAGAAAATTGTAACCTATGCATTAAAAAAAGGTTTGGTGAAAGTTATTTTTCCTCTATCTTCTGCATCCTAATTCAATGCTTCCCCTTGCTTTCAGTGATAATATAAGTAATCTTCTAGCAACATTCATGAGGAAAGTTTGATGTGGATTTACGCTAGTGGAGCTACATTACAATGGGTAGATTTAAGGTATTATAAAATGAGTTTTTGGATTTGTTACAGAGGTATGAAACCCCTAAGACACAGACAGATAGGACTTCCAACATATGGCAACCACTCTTATTATAAAACAAAACAGTGTTAAGTCAAAGTACCTGATTACAATTCACTAGTGCTATGTAGCTCTGATAGCAGGCTTATATTTAATGCCATAGAAACAATATAATTTATTTTTCTGTCTACCCTTATCCCTTCGTTATTGGGTTTGTAGGCTTTGAAACCTTAAGCAAAAGGACAAAATATAAATTATAGAAAACATCAAAGTAGAGTGAAATCAAATGACATTCCTCACGATCCTGACAGAGATATCTAACACATTTCTTATGTGCAGTTTGGTCAAACTGCTATCACTGCAGAGCTTTAGTGGTTATAATTAGTAATCTTTTGGGAGCTATGGTAGCACACTTATAATGTCAAAAATATTTAATTGAATGCAATAGTTAACTTAACAGTGCAAAAATTCATTTGATAATGAGTTAATCTGGCCAAGATTTTACCCTGTTATCAAAAGGATCATTAGGAAAAAAAACAGCTATATAATTTTACAACATGCTACTTCTCCATTTAAATCTGATGATAGATTTCTCTTAAATTGCCTACTTTGTGATGTAGATTCTGGAGGTAGTGCTTCTAACACTGCATCTACTCACAGCTACACATTCAGGACTAAATACAATTTTTTTGGTGAACATTTTATCATCTAAAGCATGTAAATTGAGAAATATGTGACTTTGATGGACACGTCAAAAGAAAAATCACTAAGCCCCATAGTCTAATAAACAAAATTCCGTTTGGGAAATGAATTGACTGACAGGCAGTTCCTAACAAATAAATGCACATTAGATTCAGATGAATACTGGAGTATCAAATAACTAGATAATTTATCACCAGTCAAATTTAAAATCACGGGTTTTTTGTCTTGGTCTATGGTTCCCATGCACTGCTATCTTATTAACAAGACTCTAATTCTCGTACTGACACACAAAAGTGTTGTACTCTAATGAACTGTCTGCTCCTTGCTGAAATCTGGTGGTAATGTAGGATGTTAGTTACAATAATGATAATCTTTAGTATTTTTAGCCTGTCAGAACCCGCACAGCCAACAACAACCAGCCTTTTACTAAAACTCTACCTCATCAAACTAACTTAATTAGCAATTCAACTCCTTATTTTTGTTTTGGATTCCCCTCTGGCTACTAATTAAAGCTTAATCGAAACTGCTGAACTGAGGTTGTAAAGAATTCATTAATATTAAAATTAGCCCCAACAATTTTTTTGGGCTGGTGCAATTTGTATTTGTTACTGTCAGGGTTTGAAATTCAGTTGAATTGTTAAGAAAGCTGTACCAGAAATTTGCTGTATATTCATATTATAAGCAGAACAAGTATGATGAATTCCAATAGTTGAACAAGTAATTCATGTTTTGACCATGCACAGTTCACATTACTTGTGTCACTGTTTAATACCAACAGACAAAATGTATTTTCAGATCATTTTTCCAAAGTCATCCACATTTCTTTCTCCTCCTAAGTGCTTTCATATTTTGGATAAAAGGGAATAAAAGGCTCTGAAAAAAAAAAAAAAGAAAAGATTGATTTTATGTATTATCTTGACAAGATTAATATGTTTGAAAAATGAACAGATTTACCACTTCACTTTGATTTTTCCACTTTTCTTAACATCAAAGATTACTCCAGCTGCAATAATGGTCATTCTGAACACTAAGACCAACTGAACTATGAGCTTCTGTTAAGGACATGTTTTTGCTAGTAACATATATCTCATTGAATTATTTTTTAGAAGGGTACAATACTTTATTTTTAAAGTTACAATCTCTGCTCTATAAATTATTTAAATATATTCTTTTATGAACTCAGTTTATTCTTTTTAATTAGTTTAAATATATTTTATTTAAATTACTTAGCTTAAAATAAGAAATTAACTAATATTTTAATATTACTAAATACTCTCAACAATATGAGTGAAACATACTTTGGGGTTTTTTTCTTTTGCAAATTTCATTAAAATGTAAATAAGAAAGGCATTCTTTTTATAACAAATAAAAACGATTTTCATAATTCAAGTTCACTTTTCATTTTAACTTTTATGTTTTTATATTTTTATCGGAGCATGTATATTTATTTTACCCTACAGGAAATTTTTTCAAGAATTTTTATAGGAAACAAACTTGCTAGGACTAAAATATACAGCAACTAATACTGTTTAACATATTTTATTAAATATAAATATTAAGATTATTTATATAATGCAAAAGTTTACAAAAATATACATGAAAAATTACATATGCATCTAGGTTTCATTTAAATAACATTTATGACAAAACAATCATGCACATATTTAAAAATCAACATATGTCCATTTTTTACTTACTGACTAAATCAACAGTGGCATACAAGGCACACAATTTAAAATCTTGGTGACAATTTCCATGAAGTTATTCAAATACAATTTGACTTCTGACAAGAGGATGTAATTTATAAAACAGAACATGCCTATCAGTGGAACCTAAATTTGCATAATGAGGATACTTTCATTTCTGCAAGCACAGTTTTTGACATCCCAACTTGGAGCGCTGGAAGAATCTGGTGAAAAATGTCAATATACATAAGCAGGAAAATGATTAATAAAATACCCGTAACACTTATCTAATTTGAGTAAACAAAATAAATTTTGCTTGCAAAAACTAATGATTTTGAAAACTATAATAATGTGTTTCCCAAATATGTAGAAGTCTAGCACTGCCTTTAGCTGCAATCAGCCTTGTAAACTAAGGGAGGTGTTCTGAGTTTATCATTAGCTGATAAAAACACTGCTTTGACATTAATGTTATGCATTTTTAAATCAGTGTTTTGATTTAATTCACTGTTGCATTTCATATAAATATACTGAAGTAGTACCAGAAGAGTGGAAAGAAAAAAAAAAGCCTTTATCCTTTATTTATTTGATAAACTTGAAATTGCTTCTTAACTTGGTCAGCTGGATAAGAAAATTCATCATTTTTGAACTGGAGAAAAAAATAGCTCTTTGCCCTCCTCAATTTTTTTAGCTGTTATTTCAGGTAAGCATATGTTCAGAGTTCAAATCCAAGAAATTCTGAAATAAATTTGCTTTAATTCAGCATCTCTTAACCACCCTAACATGAAGGATAGTATCAGATGACAGTCAAAAGCAAGTTACCTTTATGTTTCAAAGCCAGAACTCAGGCACACTGAAACAAACCTATTTCACGTCTGCTTAAGAAAACCTGGACTGTCAAGAGACAACTGTAGAATAACATCGTTAAAAAAAATTAAAATACTATACCGCAAATTTGGCTTTATTTTAAACACATTACTAATAGGATCATCTAGAATTAAAACCAAAGGGACTTATTTTTCATTAATCTTGCTGCTTGTTTATAGCTTCCTAATTCCTTAAATTATGAAATTATGCCTGGCTTCCTTTTGTTTCTTCTGAGCTTTACTTCAAGGTCTCTCTGATATTACTATTGAACTGTAAATATTCTGAGGGGAATTGCTTTGAAAACAGCTTTTTCACTTAAAAAATCATAAAACTTGCATATAAAATATACGTACAGAATCTGAAGCAGAGAAACATTTTTGCTGGTCTTCATTGCTATAAAATTTAGAACAGAATAAGAACAGAAGAATAAGGAAAAAAATTAAATGCAAAACAAAGCAAGGAGGCAAATCTCAGTGCAAAATATTCATTTAATTCTAAATCACACTTGTTTGTATTCAAATTAAAGAACTAGATCATGGCTTTGAAAACAAATCTGTCATCATAGGCTTTATTTAAGCTGATGTTTCTCTCACACACAAACCATTTATTGAAGCTAAAGAAGAGCAGGTCACCCTTATTTATTTGAGACACCAGCCTGGCAAATAAATACTTTTATCAGGTGATTGATAAATATGGCTATAAACCTGTCATTTTGCAATTAAATAACAATCTAAATCTTAATAACACTTTCTATTTGAAAACACATTTAAAATGTTGCCTGGTATAGTTCCAAGCAGAACTGGAAGATGACTGTCACGACCAACTACAAAAATCTTGATGCAGATAAAATAAAAAGAAAAATTATACACTTTCTGTCAAATACTGTGAAACTAAAATAATAAATAAAATCATGGAGCAAGACCACTGGCAGCATATTGGAGCAAATAGTAATTGCTTCTTAGCTGTTCTCATCATTACAATTCTGAGCTAAGTAGGTATTTTATAAACATTTTCAGCAAAGAAATTTTCCACTTCTCTTTAAAAATTCTTTTTTATTATCAGTGTAACTTCATAGGAAAGAAAGAAGCAGCTTGCTATTCAAACAGCTGAAAGGGGAAAAAAAATGGTTGTTTCTACATTGCTTTTGCATCTTTAATTTCTTTCAATGCTCTGTACACCGTGAATATGTCAACTGAACAGACATCTCATTTTCAATTGCTAACATTCCAGGTACAATAGGAACAAACACAGTGGCTTGATGCATGAGAGCATTTGTGTGGTTGGGATGGGAGCTTGCTGCAAGCTGCTGTGATGCCTGCACATCCTTGGTGAACAGGATTGGCTAAAGCTGAGCCCTCTGATCCTCTCCCTCTCTGGGGCAGCATATGTTTATCTTGTGTTTATCATACAAACTCCTTCTACAAATAAATACACTGAATTTGGTGTTGTATGTGCTTAGAAATTGCTATGAAATACTATTAAATACTGTGAAACACTGATTTTTTTCAATTACTGAATTACTCAGATATGAATACTTTTGGTTATGAATTTTCCCAATACAGAATGATCACAAATGGAGCTCTGTAGCAGCAAGTCACCTGCAAAAACAAAATCCCACCAGCCTTCCCCCACCCCAAGTTTTTAACAAGGAGCACCCTCATTCCCACAGCTTACTCCACACTCAGAAGTGGAATCAGACATAAATGCATATTGCTTTTAGTGTAATTTCTGGAACAGAAAAAAATTCCAATATGTTGGCATATGTCTCAGAGATATTCACATTTGGGAAGCCTGGGAAATACCCACAGATTTTTCACTGAAAAAGAAGCTCACAAACATTTTAAAATACACTCTTGTCACATGGCAGCTGGTAAACTCAGAGGAATAGGAGGGGACAGGCATGTTCCAGAACACAAACCTTCTTCAGAACCAAGAGAGAACACAGACCCTGTGCTTGGACTGGAGGGATATCAGTGTTCCCTCTAATCCCTTACTGACTGTCTGTTCTCTTCGAAAACCCACAACTACCAAACTGAGGCAAAATTTAGTGGCTTATTAAAACTGGACAGCTAAGGCAGAGAATGTACCTCAGCATTCCTGGGAAATATTCAAAAATTGCTGTTCCAGAAGAGTGGGGGTGGAACCTTTCAAGAAATAGCTAATAGATACTGGAAGGCAAATCTGAAAAACTGCTTGTTGCCAAAGGATGGAAGCAAAGGAGTGATAGCAAAAATAACTAAATATTGAGATTAGTATACCATATAACTACTATTTTATTAAATAAAGCTGAACATTAAGATTTTCAGTCCCATAGTCTGGATTTTTGCTGCTTTGAGTAATTGTTGCTGCTATTGTTTAAACATTCATTGAAATAATACGGCAAACATTTGTTTCCATTTGTGGTATTTGTTATATTCACAGACCTCTTACTAAATTCTCAAAATGGCATCTCTTCATAACACTAATAAGTGATTTGGCTTCAAGCATTCATTGTCCTACCAGTTGAAAGGGTTAGCAATGGTTAAGTCCTCAATGTTCTGAGTGAACTGAATTGCATTTTAAAATAATTTCTGGTTTGAATAGTTTTATAGTTTTCTGTACTTGTGCCCTGAAATAAACAGCAGGGGCCCCCCTTCCACACCCTCCTCAAGTGCATGCATGCCACTGCTTTTTATTAAGACAATCAATGTTAAGTGCAGTATTTGACACTGGAGAGTATTTATAAAAATACAGGGATGGAGTAATCTATAAAGCCATTTTCATTGGTGACAGCAATTTTGTTCATGCATTACACACGTTGTAGTGTTTAAAAAAAAAAACAACAAAAAAACATAGTCCTCCTGATTTAAATAATAGATTACTGGACAGTGTTTGATTGCCTTGAAGAGAAGTGCTGGGTGGTGGGAAGGAAAGCAGTGCAGAGTCGAGAGGAAGAGATTAAGGAACCAGGGGGATCTGCCTCTCCTATTCCCTCCATAGCCCCATCTTCCACCAGCCCTCTCCCATGAGCTGTGTGCTGCCCCTCGTGAGTCCCTG
The DNA here is from genome assembly GCF_963662255.1 of Cinclus cinclus. Taxonomy (NCBI): domain Eukaryota; kingdom Metazoa; phylum Chordata; class Aves; order Passeriformes; family Cinclidae; genus Cinclus; species Cinclus cinclus. The sequence continues at coordinate 88,803,335 of NC_085047.1, forward strand.
GGCAGGGGATGACCGATGGTTCCCCTCCTCTGTGGGTCCTTCAGACACCATGCCTGGGGGTGCCTTACCACACTCTTAGAAATATCTCCTACACCCATGTGTTCACATTTCAAGGGGATTGGAGCACTACCGCCACTCACACAGGTTTCAGTTTTTAATGTGGAAGCCAAATGCACACATTTTGGAGGTAAATTATGCAGAAAAATACTTTACATTTCTGCTGAGGCAAATGGTTTTTAAGTAGGTCTCATAATTACTTCGGGTGGAGAATGTGCTTTTCCTCTTTGGTCTGTTCACTTGCAGTTCATATGTGGAAGGATTATATTACTATCATTACACAAATACTTAAATGGCTCCATTGATTTGTTTAGAAATGAGATATCAATGACAGTTAATTATTCAATAACTGATCATTAATTTTGGGCTAATGATCAGAGACCCCTAGGTCCTTCTAATTTTGCTTGGCTCAGAGGAGTAAATGAAATCTGTTTGTTAAAAGCATACAGCAGACTACTAAGCATTCATTTTCATTCTGCTACAGTAAAGTAGTGTTTTAAACAGATTCATGAAATGTTTTAATACTACTCAAGCAAACCTATCAATACAAGGAAAGTTAAACACACAGTCAAGGGGATTATTATCTAGCTGTCTATATATTTCATCTAATCTGACACCTTTCCATGTGTTTTTTTGTGGAGAACAATTTTCTGCTTACTTAAATGGACTGTTTTTAATTAATCCTTCCCTCCTTTCCTTGCATTTTATGCTATCCTAAAGATCAAGGACTGTTCATACCTACTGGGCTACAGCAGAACTGGATGATGTTCAAAAAACATTGCTTATATAAAACATTGCTTATATAATGAGAGCATCACCAGTTCTTACATTTTTAATTAAAGATAATTCTGTGTGCTTTCCAATACCTGTGTCATTACTCTAATGATTAATAAGCAGAACAATATTTTTTCTCACTTTGTCTGCATGGGACTGAGTTCTAAAATTTCCAAAGAATAAATTAGAGAAGAATTAAGGTTACAGAATAGAGCTAACATCAAGCTGAAACTCTTTTCATTAACTCAATGCTCACTTCTGCCAAGGTCTGCAGCACATATTTGATTCTGTAACATCAGCGTGCTGAGATCATTCCAATATAATAATAGAGCACACTTAAAATGAGCAATTGAAAGCTTGCAGCCTTAGCCCTGGATTTCTTTGCTTTTCTTGGCTAAATGGACAAAAAGTAGCCTGGGTGGAGATCTGGTTTCTGTTCACTTCAGTGGAGTGTTTGGCAAGTGCAAGGAGAAATCAGAGAGGTGGAAGTGTGTTGCAAGAAGCTGCACAGTGTGACTTATGCATGGGCCATGGGCTTATTCAGAATGGTTTAGTAATTAAGGTTCCTGTGAAACATAATATGTAAGCCAGTTTTCAAGAAATAGTGTGTCAGGCAATAAACTTCTCTATGATGTGCAATATGTATTTTGAGAAATTATAAAACTTATTTGAGTAACAGAAGGACTGCAATAATTCCCATATACAAAACCAGAGTTGGAGCAAACCCATAGGCAATGTACGTGTGTCTGTCCTTCATAGTGGAGAAGAGATTGAAAAATAGTCTCATTGATGGGGAGACACTGTTCTAGTAAAAAAATCCCACTGTAGTTCAAAATTGCAGCTGTGTCACTTCAGTGAGTGTTACTTGTGTGATCACCAGAGGTCAGTGTCACCACAGGCTGCAGCATAGAGAGGGAGGGAGATGCTGCTTATAAAAGATGAAAACCAGCTTGCCTTATCCCTCCAGAGTTTGCCTGTGCTCTAACACCAAATATAACAAATTCAAAAGCATCTTTCTTCTTTGTGAGATGGAGGGTAGATGAGTAGGGGGAGTACTGAGGAGAGAAAAGGACAAGGGGAAAAAAGAATTGCGGAGCTGTAAGGAAATGGGAGCAGGAATAAAATAAATTTGGCCGTCTGCTTTGTGACCATAAAAGATATTGCATTCAGATTCTCAAGCAGACAAGTCCCACCTGCATTAAGGCATGTACCTAGCAATATAAATTATTGCCAGTTTCAAATGTTGAGAAATTATGAGGCTGGCTCACAGTGTTTAAATAATTGAAAAGTACTGTTTTCTTTTCCTTTGTCCATAGAGTTGGGCTGTTTTTCTCTTTGCCATATTCTCAAGCTTTGCTCCACTAACAAAATACCCGAGAAAGCGTGTATGCGTGAGTCTGTATGCATGTAATTTTAATGACATATGAAATCTTCAGGTTGTCTAGTTTGCCTTCAGGGGTTGCAGTTTAAGAAAAATACAAGACGAGGAATAAAACTGTGAGAGCTACGAAGACTGCTACCTCATTTACTCACTGTCCTTTGACAAATGCTCCTACAGCTGTGGCCTTTGTGTATGGGTCAGAGGTGATGGATGAAGGTGTGTGAGCTATTGTTGCTCCCTCACCGTGGTGTGACACCAGACCCTGACTCACTGAGGTTATCAAGGGTGCCCTCCTCCACCCTTATGTACCACCCGTTCTGCATATGTGTGGGGCAGTGAGTGGCATGCAGGACACAGCAAAAACTGTGCTAGTGAGCAATCATTCAAGAGCAGTAGGGAGAGTAAAAAGACTCACTAATTTTTCTTGGGGCACTTTGAGGTGTGTGAATAAGTTTAACAAAAAGTGATTCCTACTGTTTTGTTCCTACAGGTATTTTCGGAAGTTAATCTCCTACCAGTGCTAAAGAAGGTTGCAGCAATTTTGATATTGGAACAGAGAAATCCTGGGGTTAGATGCTGTGTATTTCCTGGGACTTTTCTTGACAATGGTAGAATATTCCATTAGGAAAGGAGCTGTGGGCTACAACCACAGCTTGAGAATTTTTTCCTGCTGAATTATCGTTTCTCTGTTCAGCTTTTGCATTCCACCAAAACTCTTGTGTTTGTCATGCTGGGTTTTGAACATCAATCCAGCGACACAGCTCAGAGGCAATGGTGTAACTGCCACAGAAGAAATAAGTTTGTTTCCAAGCTCCCTCTGTACACAATACTGTGTTTTAACATGAGTAGCTTCTTTATGTGATTGTATTAGTGGTCAAATTTGTAAAAGAAACTACTTTAAAATATTACCTCTAGAGAATAATTTCTTGGGAAACCTGAGATATTTTTTACAACCAACATAGACTGTCTTTCATATGGAAGGCATTTACCTGCTACCAGAGAGAACTTCAATATTTATCCAACCATATCAGCTGCTCTCAATTCACTTCAGGGTAAAATCCTCCTCAAAACTGCTCCAGAAAAATGATACTACATATCAAAAGGAATTATCTAGATAATGTCATGACAGATACATGACAAACTTGCTTTCTCTGCACAAGTCTTAGGGCTAAGCAAATACAAATTGAGCCTCTTCCCCAAGGCAAAATGCAAGCTGATTTTTGCACAACCCAACAAAAGAAAAGTAGGACAGTTCTCCACACTGAGCTTGAAAGTAGCACAGGGTAAAAGTTCTAATGCTGGCAGTCTTTAATGAAGACTTCATATTACTAAAATTTTTAAATACCAGACATTTTGGTACATTTGTTCCAGTACACTTCCATGTGATGAAGAGTTGGGATTTGAATGATGTTTACTTGATCTCAGCACAGTGTTGTGACCTCTCTCAGCAACTTCTACGATCTGCCATGAGGATGCTCTAACAGGTTGGAGTGCAAAGCGCTGAACAAGTGTACACTCTTATTTATAGTCTCACTATCAGAGATCCATCATCAGGCTAAACAGTCCATGGCAGCAGAATCCTAACAAGTTCACATAGCTGCACTGAATTAAAGACTCAATTTTAAAATAATAACAAAAAATCATATAAATATAAGGCAAGAATTGAGTAAATTTTCATATTTTCAGCATTTTTCTCCCTCTAAACATTTCTGAATACTTTACCACGCATTTACTTGTAGTAATCATTCCCTTTCTCCTCCCCCCAAAATATACCTTACCTTTTCAAAATGCAGACACATCTCAGATCAAGGCAAGCCTTGAAAAAAGTTAAGACACAGCTGGGAACACACATTTCCTTAAGAATTTAACATAGCAAAAAGTTCTCTGACCCCTAAAATCAAGATCTCTTCTATAATTCTTTTTGAAGGTTAGCCTGGTCTGAAAGTATTAACTCAGAAACACTTTCCAGCCATGTTTACTGGTGGTTAGGGAACAGCACACTAATTGTAAAGTAATAATAAGAACAATAATAATAGTCCATATCAGTATGGGAGCTGGTAGAGATGAGTAAATTTAGTAAGTCTGATAGAAAGCATGAAATTTAATTAATGCTCTTTGGCAAATTTCCGAGTTGTGTCAAAACACGGCAGAAGCCCACTTATGGGTTAACCCTGTAAGGGCTGCTTAGTTTCAGTACCGGCAGCTGAAAAACTTTCTGTGCCATTTCAGCTGCTGACCACTCACACCATTTCTGTACTTTCTGCACCTTGCAGGAGCAACAGAGACTCCACGACAGTGCTGGTAGCAGATGCAATGAAAATTTTCCCCAGAGGATGAGTGTGTGTAAAAAAAGAGATGTGTTACAAAAATATGCACCTCTCTCTTGCAAGCTTGGGATGACAACACATTGCACCCTGTAATGATCTCTGAATGCTCAGGCATGCTTTCAGCTCTTCAGAGAGAAAAAGGCAGCAGTGAAGGCAGTAGCTACACAAGAAAATCTCTTGTATCCACCAATGTTTACAGGTGCCTGAGTTTGTTTGGGATGTATGAACTGTGGAAGAAGGCAGGCAGGATATTCACATTGTTTAGCTGCAAGGACTTAAGACAGGCATTCAGAACTGCAAATTTCCTTCAGTTTCCATATTTCAGTGAAGAGAAATAGGTTCTGCAAGGAACTGAGCTTAGGTGATCTACTTCTGTCTCTGGCTGAATAAAAAGGATGGGAATGCTCTTCACTCAGGTACTTAATTATCCTACCCTTCTCAAGTTAGACATCCAAGTGAACTGCCTGAAGCCACTGCTCAGAGCATCTCGGATGTCCCCTCCTACTGGATGCTCAGGCTGATGCCTGCCAGGGCTGGCTGCCACTGCAGAGGAGGAGATATATCTGAGGAAGAGGTAATGAAACAATCCAGAGGTTTTTAAGGTTCCACATGACATGTGGTGAAGTAGGACATCTGGAAGACTTTAAAGTCCCAAACAGTTTACTCAGTCTAATAAAGCAGAGGAGAAAGCTGCTGGGTGAAATTAGGTGATTAACACAGAAAATAAAAAATACCCCCATTTTCATAAGGAAATAGTGTGGCAAGATTTTGGTAAGGTTAAAAAAGGAGGTTGGCTTTGGATTTTTTCTTGTGGTTAAGTGATACACAGCCACAGAGTGCCAAAGAAGGATGCAGAGAAAGACTGGATACGTCTGTGTTACTGAAACCTCAGTTTCACACAGCTCTGCTAGCTCCTGCTCTAAGACACTCATTTCCACCCTATCTAAACTGCAGAGTTGTGCAGTGCATCCTGAATGTCTGCATCACATCTTGGTCTTACTCTCTTGGGATAGAGACTGTTGTCACAGGCCTTACCCATAGAGGCAGGACAAGGTGTTTTTAGGGGAGCAATGCAACAGGGAAGCAGAGAGCTGAGGCACTCTCTGCAGGGACCTATTGACAGTTGGACAGCCTCTGGAAAAATTGAAAGGCCTATCTCCTGCAAGGTCGGGATTTCTCTAGCTACATCTTTTATTAAAATAACTGGACAATTAACTCTGACTACATCTCCTTGACAATTTAGGCTGTTCTGTAACTCATGCTTATTTCTGCTGCCTGGTATGACTACTGAAATGTATGCAAAATGTATGTATACTAAAATGCCTAGTATGTATACTAAAAATCTCCAGGTTTCCCAGTCCAGACATTTGATAAGTTTGTTGTGGGCATGCAGCTGACAGCACTATGGACTGGAGCTGTAGAAGTGCCTGTGATGCTACATGGACAGAAGAGTCCTGCATTTATTCACAAAACCCCATCACTCCAGCTCTCACAAGAAGGCAGATAAAGCACTCGTAATTTGGATTCTTCTTGTCTTTTTCAAAGTCCTATTCTCAGGAGCCTAGGACCTGTCATAGGCAGTTAGGGAAAATACTTGAAAATAGCACAATTTCATACAATTTGAAGCTGTGTTCTTCTAAATATTTCAAATTAGAAATTACTAAGAGCTTGTTTCTTACTTCAGAGCAAGATACTGTAATATATATGGTGTACATTCATACACATGTACATTCATACACCTTTACTTTTAAAAGACCACCAGGGAGACTTGCTGGCAATTTTCTATAGAGAAGAAAGTGGAAATGGATGTGAACTGCTAATACCAGAATATTACCTACCATCTGGATAGGCTTAACACATGATAAACTGTGAGGTTTGGACATAGATTTGTGGTTCTTGAAGAGATTGCTTAAAAGCCTGTCTACATTGTACTGGCCTGACTCTCATCCTGTGGAGTCTTAGTCTGTTTCTTTTTATAAGGTGAACACAGAATAACAATTGAGAGATATAGAAGCTTCAAATTTAGAATCATAAACTAGAAATAAGAGTGTGTTTAGAGCTTTTCTGCTATTTTTTTTTAAAGTTCACTACTGGTATTCAATTACAGAGCTCTACATTTGTAGATTATGTAACCAAAGAAAAAAACTATATTCAACCATTTTTATACCTCCCATTTAGCAAGGATCAAAAGACTTTTAAACTCCTAAAACAAAGACTTTGGTTTAGCTCCAAATCTCAGCTTCTCTTGGAGTTACACAATTTATTAAAAATTTCTAGACTTGTTTCAATATATTTTTCTGATGTGGAATCTATTAAATATGTTAACACCTTGTTTGGGACTTAATTACTGTCACTGATAGAAAGTGTAACTTGTTACTTCAATTTATGACTGCTGTAGGGTTGTTATAGTTATGATGGCCAGGGGGTCTAAAAAAACATTTCATAAAGCCCAGTAGTATTTTTTATGAGACAGATTGATACAGTTGAGAAAAAAAGGAGATTTAGTGGTTTTGTACCTAAGAGCTCACCTGTCTTTTATCAATTATGTGAGTTAGATGTAAAAAATAATACTTTTCCTTGATAATGTTGCCTGACATAGGAACCATACAGGCATAAGTTGTTGGGGTCAGTTATTGCAAGGGTAAATTATAAAGCACTACTGCCTTCTGATGGCTTTTCTCTGGCCTGGGAAAAGCAGAACAGAGTGACAGAGATTCTGTGGTGTACAGTGTTAATGTACAGCTATAGGAGGGCTCCCTCTTGTCCCCTTCTCTCCCCACTGACCTCTTGCTGGGCTATGCCCTAACACTCATTCGTGTTGCTCACACGTGGATTATCAGGAGACTGATTCAGCTGGCATTGTCTCTTTTTATCTACCACTGCTACAGTTTCTTAATCACCCTCAAAACTTGTAAGTGATCACTTTGGCTTCAAATTATGCAGTTCTAGAGGGGTCTTAAAGGGTCATCTAGACCAAATATCTACTAGAGGTCAGATGAAAGTGAACTTACATAGACCCAACATAACTAATCAGTTCTTAGAAATCTTCACTGAGAAACCCTCAGCTTTTATAGGTATGCTATTTGAGACCGTTAACTGTACTACATTTCAGAAAGTTCTTTCAAACACCTATTCTAAGTCTTTCCCTCTGACTCAATACAAGTATTTCACAGCGGGGCATTAAAAACTGATCCCAGAGGACCTGGCTAGGAAAACATAATTTCTGTGAGAATTCCCTGTTTGCAATTCCAAGGAACGCTCATACTTTTAAAGCTATTCAAGATACACCATGCTGAGTTTATTGTTGTTTTACTTTCTTAAGCAAAATTTTGTGAGGTAACAAGTCAAATGCCTTAGAGTATTTGTGTGAACATTATTACCTTTATCAAGCAAACTACATACAATATTTGAAAGCTAATGAGCTATGTAAGACATTCTCTTAATCATGCCTATTCCTTTCCAGCAGAAAACCCCAAACTTAATCCTTCCCCTGCCAAGCCCCTCCTCTGGCTTATTTGAAATACCTCCTTTTTTAGAAAAATGTAAGGGAATGAATCTTGTTTTGTGAAAGGGGGAAAGAAACAAAGCTGTTGCTTCCTGCTTTCTCCTTACCTCTTCCCATTGCCTACAAGAAAACAAGCTGGATAAGTTGTACATGTACATATAATTAAAGTGAAGCCATTTTGGAAATAGTTCCAATTTATGATGAAAAAGTGACATATTAGCTCACAAATGATGTGTTTCAAAATTAGAGGTGTGCATAGGTTAAGTTGATTGTTAAACATAAAATATGTCAATTAAAAAAACCAACAGCCTTATTAACTACTGTCATTTTCAGAACAAGTGAATGAGAACATCAAGTAATGAATTGAAATTAACTTGTTTCTCAGTAATCACAGTCTATCTAATTTCTTATGTCTTAAACATCTGTTACATACACACCAAAGGAAGGATGTTTGTATTGAAAGAAACTGGACAGTGTAGCTAGCTAGTGGGGAGCCTTCCTTGCCAAACAGAAAATGCCCTACTATACCCATAGGAAAAAAGAAACATGAGTTATTTTTACCTAGATATATTTTAGCCATATATGCTATGGCTATACTTCCACAGAGAATTCCTGCTGAATCATATGCTTTGGGATAAAAGGGCAACAAAAATAAAAGTGATTGTTCATCACAGTTATTTGCATTATATTCATTATAAAGTCAGTTTCACTACATTCTTCTCCCCATTTCCTTTAACTGAAATCTGTCTGAAGTGAAGCCTAAGTTCAGTGCAATGTAATTTAATGGAAGGTTTAACTAGGAAGAGGTAATGAACACCTGTATCAAAAGTAGTGGTTACCATAAAATGATACGTGTGTTAAATATTTACCAGATCGCAGTATTATTTTCTGCTCAAAGTTTACGGAACTACTTAGTGTCCCAGGCTTGATGATGTGATAACCCTTGGTAAATATTGATTTTTAAATGGTGACCACTGTACAAATTTATACTTGCTAATGGAGGTCCACAAAGCAAACAGTACTAATTGAGCAAGAGCAAGGCACTTCTTCAGCTCGTATGTTTGACTTGACATATTGTGCCAGACACTATGCAGCTCCCATGTGTTTCCCACCAAAATGAGGGATGTTCACCATACCTCTGGGCAACATGGAGATGCAAAGGTAAAGAATAAAATATCTGGTAATTTTTCCTTGTGTAATGTGCGCCTTCGTAGAAAGCCAAATGAGGTATTAACTGTTCTCAAAATACTCATCATTCTACCTTCTCTTAACATGTACTTTTGCTGCTTCACACTTCCTTTCATATTTTTTTACCCTTTAATATTTGTGGTTTCAAACTCTTTGGCAAAGCAGTCATTGCTAGTAGTTCTAATGGCAAAGCTTTTCTTCAAACCATGATTCTAAGGATCTATCTTTCAAAGACTCATTCTTAAGAGGAACTGAAGACTCACACTGACATAACAGGGCTAGATTTTTGGACTTCAGGAAGTAAGATGTTAAGACTTACAGAACACAGATCTCAGTGACATGGGCTGAGGTCTGAAGGGGCTTCATTGCCATTGCACAATGGCTTTGAAGAAACATTGCAGAGACCATCCATACACTTGTACTCTGCTAATCTGCACTTGTACTCAGTTATACTGTCTTTTATGCAGAACAGGAAAGAATTTACTGTGTAAGTGACGTAGAGTTACTTACTGGGTGTAAATGCTTTGACCATGTTCCAAAAATACTTAACATACTGCAGGCTGCACACCGCAAGATTCTTCATTTTAAATGCATAGAATTGAAGAGATTGTGAGATTACTGAGAAAAACTGCTTATGTATTGCTGGACCTTAAATTTCACCCATTTACCCTAGACTGTGCACCCCAATTAAGGCTAGAGCATATCTTCTGAAAAGAAATCCTGACTTGAGATGAGTTGAATTTAAAAAAAATGGAAAATCCCCAACTTTCTTGAAGAGGACTTTATCAGATTGTGCATCGCTCCCCTGGCATTTCCAGCATAGTGAAAGTCGACATGCAAAAAATTTCTTCTGTCACATTGTAGAGAAGAAGCAAATCAGTCATAGCCAAATTTGGTATACTGTATATAAATGAAAAATAATAATAATAATTTTAAATAATTACTGTGTATGTGTAGGGCAAATCTTTATCAATAGCTTTATGCTTAAAGAGGAAATTATTTAGTGAATTATTAAACCAGATAGAGCAAGAAGACCTCAAATCAGATTTGCCTGTTCTGCTAGTGTCAACCAGACAGAAGAAGAACTAGTAATAAGACAGTAATGATCCTCCCAAGCTTACCTTTGTTTAGTCCATTGCAGTGGAAGGAATAAATATAACTTAAATTCACTGAGCTAGTTAGTCAGATACCTTCAAGGCAGAGGTATTTATAGGTTAAACTTCCCAAGAAGAGCTTGTATGAATAAACTCCTGTTGTACTTCAACTCTTCACCTTCTTCTGCAGGGGCAGGCTTTTCTAAAATATTTCATGATTTTTGAAATGAATTTTATGTTCCATGTAACAACCTACTACACTTCAGCTTGACAGCTAAAGATCTTTTAGCATGTTACATTCACGATTTGACCTGTATTTCAAGCATGGCCTCCACAGATAAATGGTAGTATTGGTTGATGTTCTGTACTCCTCAGCCACCTGGGGTCAGTTTGAGTGGGATCTCTTTTAAACCTCTAACTTTTAATGGTACTCTGAGCTTATGTCAGTAAGAAGTTGTAGCAAACTATCAGTTAGCAACCAAAACCATTGCTGCATGTTTTGAATGTTTTTGCTGCTATAAATTGCAACCTATTTGTTACATTTCTGTAGCTATAGAGAAATTGTCTATTATCATAAAATATATGGGTCACTGGTATGAGAACACTAACAGGTGCTTCCAACAATCTTATTGCTTTCTTAGACAATAATGATGTGTTACCAAAACCTACAGCACTGTCCAGATACTATCTTTACTTCAAAACACTGAAACTGAAGAAGGAAAAAAATACATAGTTTTCCCTTTTCTAAAGGGAAAACCCGAGCAAATATTGCTTAAACAAAGATATCAGGTCTCTCAGTCAGCAAGGGTGGGTAGTGAACACAAGTGAGCCTTCTCTGTTGGACAGTAGTGATGGGCTCAGCCTTTCTGTGCCATGTGTGGGGACAGGCATCCCACCAGCCACACATGCTGTACAGCCACATGAGAAGCATCCCAGCAGCCTGACTGACAGAGTCTGTGGAGGTTGTGACTGCTGGAAACCATTCACTTCAAACTGTTGTAAACTAAGAGAAAATCCTTGGCACAAAATCATGAGGAGCTCAAGGCTTTCAAAAACCCTACTAGTGTATTATTGAAGACACTTAAGTCTTTCCAGCTAAGCTTTCCAGTCTGGCTTTCCCAAGGTTTCAGGACTGATCCATCTGAGGACCACCAACTGTCAGATCTGGAGGGGAACCAGCCTTGTTGTCCACATGGTTTTGTGAGATCTTGCAACAGCTGAGGAAGACAACTCAGCCTGTCAACTTTGTACACAGCTGAAGTTTAAAAATCTCATGAGAAGTCATATAAAATCAACTGCAGTAGATGCTGCCCTGTAGCCTTGCAAACACTGAATTACACCACATAATACAGCAACATAGAAACTGTTTCATAACACAAAACCCTTGCAAGTTTATCTATTAATGGCACAGAAAATCACTAAGGCCAAAAGAGAAGAGAATCTCCAAGTCTGTTTCATCAGCTCCTTACCAAACTGCAGACTTAAATCTGAGAAATACCTTTAAATCTGAAGGAAAATCTGGCAGCCCCTGCAAAGATTCGGGCTGGGCTATGTTGCATGACTTCATCTCTGAATCCAAATTATTTGTATTAAACCTACAGTTACTATTAGCAGGTTTGAAGCTAAACATATACATCAGTTCAATATATATGTGTTATTTTTTCCTGGGTATATACTTAGCTAATAAATGCTACAAACATTTTTTTTTGTCTTTGTACATTTACTCTGTGTTCTCTATAGAGAGTACCTTACATGTTCCTAGCATTCTCTTCTTTTTCTCCACTATGACTTTGATTCTACACAAGGGAGACACATCAATGACTTGTATCTGTTAGTATCATTTAATGGTCCTCTAGGTGATTTTATTTATATTCTCTCCTTTTCTAAGTTACTCAGCTATATAGATAAATGTATACATGCATACATACAGCTTTATTAGAAATAAGGAAAATATTTTACATTATTCCAAATCTGTGTACGAAATAAATAAGTCAAAAGGTTTTGTTATCGGCTACAATGAAACATCTGCTCCACTAAAATCACCAGTAAGTGCCATCCTGGACTTCAACTAAAATTACAGACATCCCTTTCTCTCCCATGCACTTCTTTTTTTTTTCAATTTGCACTGCTTTTTCAGTTTGCACTATGTGCAGAAGTGTTAGTGCACAGTAATATTAGATGTACCCAGAATACAGACCAATGAAATATTTAAAAATAGATGAAAATTATATATGTGGGGTTTGTATTGTTTGGTGGAGGGTTTTTTGTTGGTTTTTATTTTTGTTTTTGTTTAAAGAATAAAACTGAAGTTTATCTTGATCTTTTGGCAAGGTTTGGGAACAATTTTTAAAAGCCCCAGGAACAGGAGGAATAGGCTGAAGAAAAGCTGCCTTTTCCTACCACTGGCTTGTACAAGGCATTCTATAGTGTTGTCCTGCTCATATAAGTGCTTGGATGTTCTGCAGGTTATTTCCTTGTGACTGAAGGAAGTCAAGACTTTTTTTTTTTTTTTTGTTTTTGAAGAAAATACTTCATAATACATATGGACTTTCAAGAACAGTTAGGTAAAACTACATTAAGAAAATGTAGTTTTTGACACGGATGTGAGAAATCTTGGCTTATGTTTGGAAATGCTTAATTCCATAACATATCCCCTGCCACCCTCAAAAAAAAAAATAAAAAATAACAAGCTACAAATTTAATCAGTTAATATGTTGGAAGGAGCCCATCAGGATCACTGAGTTTCAGATAATTCTCTTGAAGATGCAGTTGATGATAAGTTTCATTAAATGATGAGAAATCTACAGTGGTTCAAATATTTGCAACTCTCTGCACTTAGGAAAATATGCTATTTTGATTACTTATTTTTCTGGAATACCTGTGGGATCTCCAGTTTTCCTAAAGAATAACGTAACTTTTTTCAAATGCCACAAAGTGTTTTGTGGTTTTTTTTTCATGAGAAAGCAATTTCCTAGATTTCTGTTACAGCTACCCATATTGTAAGACTATGAATTTTACAGTGAGAGAAAGCAAAAATGTATTTTGAGTAGCAGCACTAGATACTTCATCCTCTTATATATATCATTAAACACTTGCAGCCCTTTTATTGCTGTGACAGCCAATGAAGAATGCTCAATCATATCAAGATTTTAATTAACTTCTTAGATTACTTAAAAAACTAATATTGTTGGCATGGATTTAACCAATTGGACAGAGCATAACCAACAATTGGCAAACAAGACTAGGCAAGCCCAGATGGACTCTGACTTTATCTTCTTCCTAAAGAGACTGAATTTCCACCTTTTAGGCTTCACACATACCGAAAGAAAGAATCAAAAACATTATCTTTTTTTTTTTTTTTGGGTTCTGATAAGTCCTGTATCCTACTTTTTTTGTCTAATTCTGAAATGCAAAGAAGTCAGAAGTCAGCTAAAGTAACAAGGAAATGAATTGTGGTGATTTTGCCATCCCTCATTCTTGTTATTCAACCAGCTCAAATTTTCTGGCTAAAAGCTAATACAGAGTTTTGCTGCACTTCTGTTATCTGCCCAAATGGCTTCTAACTGGGCACTGTCAAGAGTACTTGGTCTCCATCTGTGACATGTATGTGTCAGATAGAGCACGCATAAAAGGACACTATTTCTAACTGCTCAGGAGGAGCCCAGCAAGCCACCAGGGCTCAGGGCAAGCCCAGCCTGGGTCTCTTGCTGGTAAATTCGTTGTGCTGACTGACAGTGCCCTGCAGGTCTCACTATTCAAGGGAAGGATGAACTTCCTCTACAGGAAAACGAGCTTTTGTTTTAACCTCCAATTTTCACCTCTGAATTTCAGTGACTATCTCAGCAACAGTTCTCTGCCAGAGCCACCCCAAATGTCCCTACTTCTCAAAAAAACCCAAATTCTCCTTGCTATTCTGCAGATGATCTTAGTTTTAATCCAATACTGACCTTGGACTATCTAATGATCTTCACATGCTACCCAGCTCTGAAATAAGAATCTAATTTTTCATTTAACTATACAAGACTAAATATTTAGTTTAATTATTTGTGGGTGGCCATCCATTCTTAATCAGCTAAGAAAATCAATATTTATTGTATTTGTGGAAAACAATATTTAAGACTGGAATAGCTCATTATTTAAATAAACCCATATTTTCTCATTACTTCACATTTGTTTGGTTTTAGAGAAAAGTTATGATACCATTTAATCATTGTAAATTGCTGAACTGGAAGTTTTCAAAATTTCCCTAATTTGAAGTCACAAAAAATTTAATCATGTCCCAAAGCACCCTCTTCATATATTCTGTCTCTGAGTATATATGTTAATGTGCATTAATTATACTCTTTCTGAGCACTGTACATGTTTCTGACATGAGGATTCTACATTACAGTGAAGGATTATTGTACTTTCTAGGCCCACTGCAGCTACAGCAGCTTCAATCACTTTAATATATTTTATTACAAGTATCATTTAATTAACAGTACATCTACCGTCCATGTGAAGGATCCAATATTGCACAGGTTTAGGCACATTCTTAATTTTGTGCGCTCTGGATAGTCCTATGGAACTGAGGGTTTTGTAAAAAGAGGAGGATTCTAATCCCCCAAAAACCATTTAGACTTTCACTGCTGCATGAAGTGGCTGGCACTGCAGAGACGTGAAAGAGGAATGAGAACTGTGGCTGAGAAAAATAAGGTATTTTGGACAGGATCAGGAGATTAATTTCATTTCTGCCTATATTTTATTTTTTGAAAGGAATTGATTTGCTGTTACTGGAAGATATTGCTTTGTGTACCTGAAGAGGCCTTCTTCACATGCTGAGGTAACTCTTGCAGGGTATGTTTAAGGTGATTGTATGGGACAGTAAGTAACTGTGCTGAGACTGGCACTTTTGCCTCCTCTATTGTGAAAAAGAATCTTTCAAAGATATACTTCATAATGATTTTCTTTTAAGAAAAAAATTGGCAATATAATCTTCTGGAGAATCAAAAAAATACAATATTAATATTTCAGAGAAAGAGGGTCTGGTACCTAAGTCACACGTCTTGTGCATGCATCTTCCCTATATGGATTTCTGTAGGTTCCTCAAGGCAGATATAAAGTATCCCAAACATCAGAGAGTTATAGAAAACATCTTTGTGCAAAAGGGAGGTTTCCAGGCGTTTTCAAAATCTTGCTAGTTGTTTTGTGCTTAGTTTGTACCTTTGGTTAGACTCTGCATTAGATATGTTGTTGCAGGAAAGATGGGAATCTTCCAGCACTGCCTGAGCATGGTTTAGATGGGGGTTAGGAAAAAATACAGGATGAACTGATGCTGTACTAAAATTCTATTTTTTCTGTTGATAGTTGAAAGTACTTATTAATACTAAGAAATAAAAGAACCATTAAATCATTGCACATGGCAAAAAAAGGGTCAACATTTAATTATCTATATCTATCTATCTATGTATCAATCTCCGTATATTTAATCACAAGTTTTAAAATATTTCCTTCTGAAAGAATGGAATTTCTTCACACTGGTGTTGAACTGCAAATTATCTGGAAGCTCACACTGTTTGAAAAACGATTGTGTCCCCTTTCCTTGTAACCACTAGGTGGAGATGTAGGCTTACCAAGCTTGGACCGCAATAAGCTTTAAAGGGAACAAGATTGAAAAACTCCTCTTATAAAAAAAGTACCAGATTGATAAATTATGTATCTTGTTGGTTACAAATTCCAACACATCTTTGAAGGAGGAAAAATGGGAAAAAAACTAAATGCTCAGTTGTAAAATTGTCCAAGCAAATTATTATTTTTTAAGACACAAGTTCTGATGTTTAAGACTGAGAGAATAATCGCTTCATGTTATAAATTGTCTGCTGCCAATACACACACATTTGCCTTTATTCTTCTACCAGCTGCTAGCTCATGCTATCAGTGGTCAGGAACAAACAAACAAAAACTACCCCTAAATTTTTTTAGCTTGCTTTCAAACTTTCAATCCAGTGGATATATGCCAGCATCTGGCAGATTTCAGGACTGTTTGCTCAAGTTGAGGGAATTACTTTTAATTCTGGCACTTTTTCAACAGGGTCCTGATATCCAGTATAAGACGTAAGAAGCAAAGTATGATATTCTGAGCTGCTTCCTTTAAAATAAGACTTGCTTCTTTCTGTATTTCTGCCATAAATGGTTTTTAATGGAAAACGAAAATAAGTCAAATGAAAGAGTTGTTTATGTGTACTGCTTCCACTTTCCTTCTACATAAACCTTTTCTGATTCTTCTTCTTATCTATGTGCAGTGCAAAGTCTCCCACATCAGACAACAAGAATCTGGGCATTTTACAGCAGGGAAAAAGGATTCAGAATTCATTCTTCCATATTTCTCCTGTTCTTTGAAAATGCTCAAGCAGCTCATATTAGTTTTTATGACGGGTAGGAAAAACAAGTGCAGTCTTGACTTCCACCCCTCAGCATCAAAAAGAAGTTCACAAATGTAGTCTATCCTGCCTTTAGATTGATGTAAGGGTTCTCTAAATTTTTCCTTTTCTTTTTGTTACTGTAACTTTCAAACTCTGTTAGAAAGGATGTGGAAATTAACTCCCCTCCTTTTGAAACATTAGAAGAAGAAATGTGTGGCAGATATTAGTTTGGAAAAGGTCAGTATCTTCATTAAAATGACCCCTCCTTTTCTTTAACCTTGGATATGGACCTGCTTTTAGCCAAGTGTCTGAGATTTAATACCATTTACTACGGGCTCTGTAATTCTGCTAATAGTGTATGAAAGTCTTAGATGTAAGTGGGTAAATCACGTATCAGTTCTAGCCTTTTTCTTCTTTCTGATTTCTGTCAAAGTCTTCTTAATTAGTGAGAAAAAATTGGGAATGATACTTCAGAAGTAAAAATTGAGAATTGCGGTGTTTTAGATTACATTGTCTGGTGATGTTATTATTTCTGTCAGTCCCTGCAATTTCTAGGGCTATTTCTAGGGAGAACAGCAGAAAAGGGAGTTACTAGTAAATATTTCAACAAATTAGGTCTAAAGAAGGGAAGCGCCTCTGTTTCTGCTAGAAAATTCTTTTGACTCCCACCCTCTGATAAACTCCCAGAACTGGTGGTGCGGGGTCCTGCAGCTGTATTCATCATGTTCAAGGGAAAATGCAGGCTGTTAGGAAGATAAACAATGAAGCTCTTCCAATAGCTAAAGCCATAGAAAGGGAACAATTATAATAAGAAATATAAGAAAAGGGAGCTTCTTTAACAAATGACATTCCAATTTTGCAGAAGGTATCCTTACATCTTAAAAATAGTATTTTTCATGCTCTTATGTGCCCCTCCACATTGCAGTGCTTCACAATTAATGCTGTAAATAATAAAATGTGTATCCTCATTATTTATGTGGACTAAAACACTTCAGGCTTCTTCAGGATAAAGTACTTCAGGCCTTGCATTAGATTATTAATTGTTTTATTTTTTAGTATTACAACAAGTATTACAACAAGAAATACAGGATAGATAGATAGATAGATAGATAGATAGATAGATAAATAGATAGACAGATAGATAGATAGATAGATAGATAGATAGATAGATCAGTGTTAAGCAGAAATGCAAAAGGAAACCTGGTTGGGGAGGTAGTAGAGTTCAGTTTTTGACTTAAAGCACTGTGTTATTTATTAGAATTATAAAAATATCTGGCACTTTATAAACACATACATCTACACAGGCTACAAGTTTGTGTGTGCTGAAAGAATGAAAGGGAGAAAGATCCCTGGGCTGGATAAAAAGAATAAGGTTAAGGCTTCAATTTGCAAAGCACTGCTTTCAGGAGGAATCTTTGTTTTTTGAGAAGCAGAAAGAGTGACTGAGGTGAGAGTATTTTAGCTGATGAAGAGCAGCCTGCCTGCCTCCAGGCTAACATTTTAGCTCCATCCCAACTAAACCTTGGGTTTGTTTAATCCAGTTCAGATCCTTACCCCAACCAACCCCCGCTTCCGCCTTCTCAGCCGACAATCTGCCCATCTTTTCATCCTACATTAGCTCTGAATGCCTCCTAATCAGTTACAGATTTATAAGGAGTATGGAGAGACCCTGCATTAAACAGCTTTTTCTCCGCAAATGTTGGATATGAAGTTCTTACAAAGCATTTCCTGCTGTGGTCACACATACACCTACAGAGGTACTTGCCAAAATAACCCAGTGCAGAATTAAGGCTCTTCTGACAGCTGGGGAAAAAAAAAAGATTTCATCTTAATCCTAATGAAAAAAACTAAAAAAACCCACCAAAACCAAAACCAAACAAACAGAAAATAAAAACCAAACAACAATTAAAAAAAGGAAAAAAAAAAGAAAAAACAGTGTTTGGCAGGCAACTCTTGTTTTAGTCTGTAATGTTGCATCTTAATTCTTTATAAGCTGCAGTCCAAGTTTGCCTCGTGTCATATCTTTTTAAATGTCCCTTAACAACAGGCCAAACTGGAAATAAGAAGATGAAAGAGGAAAGAATTTTCCAGCTTTAATATTTAGGTGGCAGCACAAAAGCTGGGTATCTGAGTTCCCAGTTTCTTTGCCGCTCCTCCCCACACAAATAACCTTCTCATCCCCAGCTCTCTCTTTAAAACAATATGCTAAGACTGTTGGGCTAAGTTAAAATATCTTCTACCAAGCTGTCCCTGGTTTTAGTGTTTGATACGTGCAATGCGCAAGCTCAAACGCAGGAACATCCTAACTCGCAGCCACTGTAACAAACTGGAGGGCACAGGGAGGGGGGAGGAAAGGGGGGAGGACCACCCTCTGCCGATCTCATCTGAGGAAAACAGACATTCCCCTCACCTTGAAACCCTCTCTACTTTTAGATGAGAATACATTTGATCAAAACACAATGCCATTCATCTTACGTGGCTGTTTGTCGATCATAGCTCCTGGAAGGATAAGCAAACCCTATGGAAAGGCATTTATCTAAATTATCCTGATAAAATGCTATCACTCTGTGGGAAAAGAAAAATGAGGCAGAATGCTAGTTCCTACCCAATTATACTAACCTGGAGGAAAAACAGGATGTGAAGTTGAACTACACTTAAAAAAAGTTGGAGCATCGGCTTCAAAAAAGAGATACTTTCTTTAAATGAACTTTCTCCTTTGTGAGGATTCAGTCTATTTGAAAACAAAAAGAAAAAAAAAGAAATAAAAAAGATTAAAAATACGAGCTGCCTCTCCCATTCAAACAGCATATAGTTAGTGTTTGTGACTTTCCCCTTGACAACTAGATAAGAAGATAAATGCATAGTTTCTCTTAATTAGCCTTTCTTAATTAAAAACACCAGAGGTATTTGTGATCATAATGAACTCTTCTGACAGAATGGTCACTTGTTCTTCTGGATGTCACTCCATGAAAATTAGATTTATTTTTTTAAGGGGTATAAATTCTGTGCTAAGGAAGAAATAAATGATGCCCGCAAAACAGTGTCCCCTTGGTTTTATCTGAATGAGATTGATGTGTATCTTGTGGGTTTTAGAATGGTGTGGGGCAGTATTAGCCATCATTAGCACCCCAGTATGGATCCAATTCACTAATTACTTATGCTGTCTTGGTTCACTGAGATTTAAGTACCAAGTCAATCCCATTATCTGCAGTCTCCCAAGCTTGCCAGAGTCATCCGTCTTTTATGGAAAAAAAAAAGCACAAGGGTTATCAATAGGACCCTGAAATACTTGGGATTTTCCCACTTCAGGAGGAGGCAAGATTAGTCCTGACTAAAGTTGCATCTTCTCTAAGCTGCTACTGTGGATGTGATAAAAGTGAATGCTGACAATTATCCATTACTACATAAAGAGTAGGAGAGAGAGAGAAGGAGGCAAGAGCAGTGAGGAGAGAAGTCTGCCACACACGCCTGCATCTGTCCTACGGTCGCAGGCAGCTTTTCATATCACCTCAGAGCTACAAATTACAATTCATCTGTTACAAACACATGATAATATAGTCAGAAATCAGAAATTAAAATATTCCAACGGCCTCGGGCCTCCTCAGAGAGAGAGAGGGAGAGAGGCTGAGAGGGAGAAGGAGGAGGGAGAGGGAGAGTGAGGAGTATGCCGAGCCCCTGCACTGCCTGTGTTGTTTGTGCCCTCCCTTCTCCATCCTACATGTTTAATGTCTGCGGCAGCACCGAGGCCTTGTCTGTTTGGGATGGTTGATTGACATCTGCTCTGCCGAGAGGAAGAAACTGGCAGCTATTGGCAGCACTGTCACGTTCATTTGCACACTTTATGAAGCAGCAGTGTGGCTACTAATACAAAAAGAAATCTTCTAAGCAGCATGACATCTCTTGGAATGGAATATTTGTCTTTACAAATGATTGCACTGCTGCCAGTACTTGACATGGTGCTCGCAAACATGTGTAATTGTTGGAAGTGTAATGATGATTATTTGCATATTTAATGTTCAAACAAGTACTGGAGAAGCAACTTAGACTAAACCTTTTATGGGGAGGATTTAAATATGTTCAGCATCAGCCTGATGAGTCCCAGAAAAGAGTCGGGGGTCTGAGAGGAGAGCTCACAAGCATGGTTGCTGTATGAAAGGGAGTTTAAGAAATCACCCTGAAAGGTGACACTTTTAAAGGTTTATTTTGAGACAGATTTCATATAAATTCCTCTCCCATTCATTTTAATTGCTCAAAATTATATTTAAACATAATTATACGAAAATTTAGGAATGATCTACTTATCGTGTGCCTGAAATCAGCCAAACAGCAAACTGTGGAAAATAGATGTGCAAGCACATGCTTACCAGCAACATCAGTTTACAGAAACCCTGTGCAGGATGGCAATGACACTCATTTTAAGTATCTGGTGTAAGTGTGAGGAGGGTGCAGGTCATGGGAGAGAGGCGTAAAAACCCTATTTCCTGGGCTGGAAATGCAGCACTGAACATTTGGGCTGGAAATAAGAGCCATGCCCAGCTTGACAGAAGAGGGCTTTCCTCCCTGCAGAAAGCACTCTTTTTTCTGCCTTAGAAAGAGGCTTTCCACTTTCTTCTTATATATTATTTTTCCTCTTTTTTAAATCTCATGACACAGAAACCAATTCCGCACACAGGCCTTACACGCACACACGTGCATGCAGGCATGCACAGCTGCACCTATGAAGGGGAAAATGTTTTACAAAAGAGCTCTCCAACACAGCAGAAAGAAACAATACTTTTTAAGGCAGTATTGCTCCCCTGGGATGGATACACGTTGGTTTTATCAGTGAAATAATTTCAGATGATAGAGATACATGAATGGCAATTTAGCCCTTCACCTTAAGTGAAGAATTTCTTTAACTAAGGTCTTCATCTCTCAACTACTCTTCTGACCTTAAAGAGACATCTTCTCCATTTGAAACCTTACCTTTCTAAAATATTTATCTTAGCAATTAGCTTTCATCTCCCTACCCTACCCCAACTCTTCTTCCTTCCTACCTTTTCATCTCTTTTCCTTTCTTTCTCTTTTTTTTTTGTGTGGTTTCAGTACGAAGAGATTTATAATCAGGATTTATAAATCCTACATTGTTTGAGGGGCAGCACAATAAACTTGACTCAATTATCATGCTGTAAATTGATTAAAAAAAATCTGATGGATGAATAGAGACTGAATATCTTTGTCTCTGACCCTGTCGTATCATCAGCAATTCTCTGGCAGGACTCCTACATGATTGACAATGCTGCTAATGAACACTGTCTTAGGCCATGTAATGATTTACCTGCCATGAACAAGGTTTGGCAATGCTACCTTTGCATACCCATCAAAAAACTAATCCTTTAAAAACCAGATATAATGTCCTGAAACACAGAAATTAACAGAAAAGTGGAGGCATAAAATAGATACATGTCTGATCATTAAGTTAATTAGGATTGTTTTGTTGGTTATCTTGTTCCAAAAGCACTCCCCCCTCTATTTATTTTAGCCACCTGTTGTCTCATCCTCACAAGAAGCCAATATTATCCTTTATCTGACCAGCTCCTACCTTATTATTTACCTTGGCCAGCAAGTAATAGAGAGTATTTAACTGACTGTGGTTGTAACTATTCTTCCCTACTGAATGTATGTTAGACTTCTGTATTTTTTTGTTTTTTATTTTTACACTCACTCTCAGACCATCTGCTTGCTCTGATTTGTCTTCTAACCTGAAGATGCCGAAAAGTTTGTATCTAGTAGAAACTAGCGTGCAGCTCATTGGTGCTCTGATTCTGCCTCCAGATCCCAACCAATCCTCTTTACCATATAGAAAGAGGGAAAATGCTATGAAGGACCCCTTTGTTGATCACAGGTCTGTACAACACCCACTAGTCCCTGATCAGGATTCTGGAGGAAGGGTATTTATGTTGTTTTGTCAGCAATAAAAAGGGTCTTTTACTTCTTCAGACATTGCAAAACATCCAAACCCATGTTGGCTGGTTCGCTGAACACTACTCACTGGGTGTGCATCAGTATGTACTCCAGATACACTTCCACAAAACGCAACTTACCTGAAATACAGTCTTGCATTTTTTGTAAGAAGCTAATTGCTTGCCTAAAGAAATGAGAGTGAGGGTAGGGGCACTGGAGGGTGGCTAAAGAGAGGAGGGGCTCATGAAAGAAACAGACTGCAAAGTTGAATTTAGTTCCTTATGAAATTCTTTGAAGAAGCAAAAGTATTTAAAAAACATATGACAATAATTAGCAGTATTTCTTTGGGGATTTGCTTGTTTGACCTTAGCCTTTTAATCTGTCAAAATATGCTAATAAGCCTGACAGACAGAAAGATAAAATACAGAGACAGATGAACTAACTGAGAAAACATCAGTACAATGCTGAATATACTTGTGGAAAAAGGAAAGAAAAAGAGTGCAATTAAACATTACCTCAAGGCTTTGATGACATGCTCACTATCAGGGAAAAGTTGCCCTCAAATTGGAGGGAATGTATACATGAGATCACCAAGACTGTAGGTGGCATCTCTGATTATTTTATTTTTAATAGAGAGACACTTTTTAAAAGTTCATTTTCAGTCTCAAATTTTAATCTAACATATTGAAACATCACTTTCTGCACATTGCCTTATTGCTGGGGATCACTGGGTACATGACAATCCATAACTTTATGACTTGACAATCCTAAAGCTGTTGAACAGGCAAGCAAGAGGTTTCTTTCAGCCTTGAACACCTCTGAAGAGTCTTGCTTTCCAATGGAGGTTGTTTTTTGTTTTTGGTTTTTTTTGGTGTTTGTTTGTTTGCTTAATTTTTCTTTTATTTTGTGTGAGACCTTTCAGGCTACCTGTGTGTGAAGCCAATGAGGATGATGGTGCCCAAAATAAATAGCCACTTTTAAGAAACAAAATCTATTCTTCATTCAAGATGAGCTGCACAATAAGGAGTAACTCAACAGGAGTAAATGGCAACACATGGGTCAGTTCTTTTAGGACACAGGAAAAGGAGTTTAAATTTTCCTGATTTTATTTTTCCTTTACAAAGTAACTGGTTCTGTCTTCTCACTATAAATCAAAGGACATTTTGATGGTACTAGAACAAGGTAATACCATAACAACAGGCATTTAGAGAAGTGTCATCTTTCCCTACATGTAAAGCTTCTCAAGCCCTTCTGTTCAAAGAACTTGGAAAACAGCCTGATGGTGTTTTGTTTCTCATTGATACCAGCTATCCCCAGACCACCAGAGAGCCTTTCTCCAAAATCAGAAATATGAGGTTGTGATGATCCTCAGTAAGATAGTTATTCTCACTTCCACTCTTAATAAGTTATAAAGAGGCTAAAAAAAATTCTGGGCTGAAGTTCTCTCCACATCCTGGTGTACTGGGACCTGTTTCCTGATGGTGAAGATAAGAATTATTGGAACCACAGAGAAAAAAAAAAAAAAGAAAGCAAACCTTAGGCATACTTTCTCTTTCAGATATCCTGTTGCCATGAGCTCTAAACCAAAAAATTAAACCTAAATCAGGATGTAGACTTCTCTTTGCTGAGTGACTAAGTTGGGCAACTCACTTCCATGAAGTGAGACTGTGAAGGAGTTCTTCAAAATAAAATGTTTGCACATTGTATATCAATGTATCTTATTTCCTGACAGGACATCTGATACTCAGCTTTTCCATGCAGCCAAATGAAACATGACATTTAAAACCCCCCTTTTTTTTCCCAATGAGTGAGCTACCCACCCCACTTAAGATCCCTAAAAATATACAGAAAATGAAACACAGACATGTCTTAGCAGCCAGAAGTGTGTCTGAAATTACTGCCTTTGCAAAGCTTTTACACTTAGTCAACTTTATAATCATTTAAAGAGCTCATCCAAGATTGGATTTTTAAAAATGTAGCTAAGGGCTTTCTTCCTCTCTCTGAGCCAGATGCACAATTACAAGCCAAAAATTAAACCCAATTAAAATTTAAAAAGAAGTGAACATGATCTAGCTGAAGGAGATACCCGGGGCCTACTGTTAAGGAACTGAGTGACCTGCTACATCCAGTGTCTTGCAAAAGTCCTCACACCAGCACCTTGGAATGAAGCAAGCATGGTGATTTGCACAGTGCATGGAACGGAGCTACGTCACTGCTTTGCTGATTAAGCATCAGAGCTCTGCTTATTGCTCCACGTTCACCTGCAGAACGTGGCGCCTGCTTCCCGAGGCAAAGGCTCTGCTCAGGTGTCTCCGCTGGGAAGGAGAGCCGACTTCTGCTCTACGGGCAGCGGCAGATGTGTCCCTCTCTTGGGATTGTTCCCAGCAGCCACCGTCATGCCCAGCCTCCCGAGATGTAGGGGTGAGGAGCGGGGCAAGAAGGCACCTGCAAGGACGAGCATCCCCCCGAGTGCCCATCCCTCCCAGGCCCACCTGCAGCCGCCCCAGCCCTCGGGGCCCGGCAGTGGCTGCCCCGCGGCTCCCGGCCCGCCGGCCGTGTCCCGGCGCTCGGCAGGGCCGGGGAACGGGAGCCCAGGGCTGCGGACCGGGGAAGGGGGGCCGGGCCGGGGGCTGCGGGCAGGGAAAGGGAGCCGGGCCGGGCTGAGAGCTGAGGGCTGCGGACAGGGAAAGGGAGCCGGGCCGGGCCGGGGGCTGCGGGCAGGGATAGGGAGCCGGGCCGGGCTGAGAGCTGAGGGCTGCGGACAGGGAAAGGGAGCCGGGCCGGGCCGGGGGCTGCGGGCAGGGATAGGGAGCCGGGCCGGGCCGGGGGCTGCGGGCAGGGAAAGGGAACCGGGCCGGGCTGAGGGCGGGGGAGCGGCGGCTTTTCTCCCCGGCGGCTCGGCGAGGTGGGCCGGGTCTTTCAGAGGGCCTGACAGATCTGAAGTTTTGGAGGCTGAATGAAAGAAACACTCAGCTAACAAAACAGTACGCCACAGAAGAAGTTTCATCTGGTCTGGCCAAATCCCTCCTTTCTTTCCATCTTTTCTCTCCTAATAACAGCTGCCCTCTCATTCCCTGTTACTCCGCTGTGAAGAACAAAACCTCCCTCTGACTATCTGTTTTTCTTTTCTTCCCCAGAGTAGGTCTCATTACTGGTGATTAGCAGATGATTAAAACCAATTCAGCTTCCCCCAGTAGATATTTTCTCCCTGTTTGTGACTAACGCGTCAGTCTTCAATGAACGTGCTCCTAAGCTTATTAACGGGCTCAGAGGATTAGCTGCCACCGAGCGCCGCCACTCCGATATTGTGATGCAGCGAGTGACATGGAACCATTTGCTGAGCACAGCCAGGGCCGCTGGGACCAAATATCTAAATCACAATTTTAGTTTTCGTCTGGGGGGCGGGAGGGGGAAAGGGGGAGGAAATCCCAACAATAATTACAAAAATCAAACGTTTGGCCAAGTCTGAAAATAGCCTTAAACTTAAGGGCTGGGGGATTGCCGTTTAGGAATAACAACCCGTCTCCCCACACAGAAAATAAAACCCCGAGCCCGTCCCAACTAAAAAAAATTAGGAGGTTCCCTCACAGGACTATTAGCTGATTTGAAATTCAAAAGGGAGCGTTTTGGTCAGCCACCAGCGCAAAACATGCAGGCTCCTCTCGAGGCTGATCTGCAAAGGTGTGGGTATGTATCACATCTCTCTATCTGCTGCCCATATATTACTATGTAAAACCCCAGAGTATAGCATTCTCAAATCGGAGATTAGAGCAGGATGCAAAACTAGAAGCTTCACTTTATTCCACCCATCCCTTTAAAAGAACGATCAAGCTTAAATAAAATTTAATAGCTAATAATAAAGGAAAAGAGGTCGAAATTCTCTGCAGGTTTGAATTATGCAGTAAATTATCCCAAGAAAAAGAAAAACATCATGAAACAAGTTAAAATAGGTCAAGAAAAATATTTTTGAATTACATGTTTTCTATTATTCTATGCTTTCTATTTGTTCTACTTTTTAAAGGATTGTGGTATTGAATTGTGGCCACCTTTATAAAACTGAGCCTCTGTAATACACTTCACTAAACAGATATCACTCTAAGTAGCCCAGATAAATAAACTTATTTTTATTTAAGGTCACATGAAACTCATAAATAACAAGAAAAGTCATATGAGTTTCAGGAGAAATACCATGATGAAGCAACAGCCATTCCCTTTAGGTATAGAATAGAAAAGAAACATTTTTCCAGAAATTTCCCATAAAGTGAAATTTTAAAAGAAATATTGATGTCTGGTCAGATGAAATATTTTAATTGGCATGATTTGTAAAATTTGCTTAGAGTTTTCTTTCTTTTTGCAATAGTTGGTATTCATTTACTGTATATTATATAAGCAGAAATGTGAGCGGTTTTAATCAAATTTCTCAGTTCCTTAAAATCCTGGCAAAGTGCACTTTTTATAAGGGCACTTTCAAAATTCTGGATAATTTTTATCACAAAACCTTTTTTTTTTTTCTACTGGAGATTGTTTCGAGGGAAGATTTTGGAGTGGCAAACTCTGCTGACTAAACAAAGAGGTAGAACCATAACTTTAAGCATCCAGCTTGGAAAACAAAACAAAACAAAACAAAACAAAAAACCCAACCCAACTTTAAAAAGTTTACATTAAAAAATCCTTACAAATATTTTTTTCCTCACTCTATTTAAAAATGCTTCAAAATAAAAGACTCCCCCAAATAGTTCCCTTTCCACATCTTCAAATTTCTCCCATTTATATTTTTCATTGTTACTTGTGCAGCTTAACTCTGAGTGTGCTGAAGCTTGAAATGTAGCTTCCGATTTATAATAGCGACTGGACATGCAGCAAATGTCAACAAATCCCCTGTCACCCAGGCAAGGAGGAAATGTGAGAGGTAAGGCAGAGTAGCCCTTCCTTGCTGCATAACACACACACACACACGCAAAAAAAAACCCCCTCAGTTAAAAAGAGAGAATTAACATCCTGCTCATGAAAAGCTATATGAGCCCATTAATATCAAACCAAAATTAGCACAGGAGGGTGACACACTGAAAATTTCCAGTATATAGATGTTTGTGATTATTAATATGTACCTAATTTTGGGATGAAACTCCCCCACCATATACCTCTCTCTTTGCAAAATTAAAGGAATTGCAACACACCAGACTGACCATATTCAAAAAAAAAAAAAAAGCACCCCATAAAACCCACAGCACTGACCTCGAGTGACCTCAGTAAATAAGTAACTACTGAAGGATCAGCTCCCTCTTTGTGAAACAATAGACCCAAACTTCAGTGGAGTGCATGCAAGAAAATGTCACAGGAGGGTAGCACAGGATTTCAGAGCAGAAAGAAAGTTTGGGGAATAACAAGCACACACTGCAAGTTGCTGACGTAACCTTTAGCAAAGGAAATTCTGCATTTGTCTTCACTTTTAGGGCAGGAGGTACCCCCTCCCCCCTCGCCATTCTGTTAATAGAGATGGAGAGATGTGATAGAAATACATTGTATTCTTTGCCACCCACTCTTTTTTTCCCAGTCTCTGAGATGTTATTTTATAAATTTATTCACTGGCCAACAATGAATCATGCAAAACATAGCAGGCCACTCGTTCTTTGCAAATTTTCTGTCAGTGGTTTTTACTCTTTTTAATGTGATCAGTCACCTGAGTCACATTACACACAGGCTTATTTCTGGCTCCAGCTTGGAACAGAGTACCTGTAAGACAAGAGGGAAAGCTGCCTTTGATTGTGTCAAAAGGTCTATGAAATTAGGAGCTAATAGACTGGCTCATAAAAGAAATTTAAGAATATTTTAAATCTTTTCCTTTGGACTACTTCCTGCCTGAAAAATCCCTACTAGGAAATGTAGATATTATGAGCAGGTTCATTCTTAAAATGGATTTTCTTCTTTTATCATCAGGGACAGAATGTGATTTAGACAAATGGAGTGTGGCAGGGAGCTTTCTTGTGTCATTTGAGGCCTTGTCCATCTGTAAGTTGAGGCCAGTGCCAATGAAAAGCAGGGCTTGCCTGTCCATCATATATGCAGATTTGAACTCAATATCACAATTGCAAGAGAGGGAGTTAGTTCATCTTCAGAGGCTACTACCACTGAGCTGGATATTACCTCCTTAATCCCAGCTATGATAACAATTGTGTGTTAGTTAGAACCACTTTCCTGGTTGCTTCACTTCTTTCTGAGACAAAAGAAGTAAATAGGTGATAGGGAAACATACTCCGTCTGTGGCCAGAACCAGACTGTCTCAGAGAGTAGTAAGCTCATGTAAAATTGAGGAGACTGATTTATTCTGAACTTCAGCACTGTGGAACTCCACCATGACACTCTTCCCTTCTTCCTTCATTCCCTTGCTCCAGGCATGAGGCAGATAGATATTGCAGGAAATGACCAGCTCCTCTTTTGTACTAAAGCAGTATGAATGTTTTCAAGAGTGTCTGTGAAATGGATGCAACATGGAAAATTCAAGTGGCAAATCTGCCTAGAAGCATCTGATCATTCTTTTCCTGCTTTCCTGCTTCCAAATGCCTATTTCTTCTTTGTGTTTAAAAGTAGCACGTGGAAAGAGGGAAAATAAATCAATCTGTTAATGTGTTTTTATTGTGAAATAATAACTGTTTGCAAATACTCTTAAATGTGGATTAGGAATGGGGCGGAACTGGTGTTCCCCATCCATACCTCTGCCACATTTAGAGGACGATCTGAAAACACATGCCACCAAAAGAAATGTATCTTTAGAAAATAGTTTTTAATGTTTTTTTCTGATCTGAAGTTGAATCCTGACTTGCAGCATAAACAGGAATATACACAGTCTGGACTGATTGACCATCTCTGTAACTTTTTTCTATCCATCACTAAACTGCACTGATGTTAATCTGACCATGAAGAGAAAAAACTTGAAGAAACTATGGAAATAAATTAGTTATATTAGAATATAGAAATGGTAGAATTAAGGAAATAAAAGCCCTAAAATGAATACAAAAGCAACAAAAAGAGCCTTGTACGTCTAGAGAAGCCATACACAAAGGCACACAGAAATGTAGCCTACTAAATATAGGACAATAGAATACAGCAATCTCATACCTTGAGGGTGGATCAGAGTTGTGGAAACCAGAGAATATTGGTCAAATACTGTAGAAATGAATTCTTTTAGTTACAATTTCCAAAGAACTTGAAAGTAGCACTACTTTACTGTAAGGAAAATGGATTCATTTTCAGGTACCATTAGAATAGAATAGAATAGAATAGAATAGAATAGAATAGAATAGAATAGAATAGAATAGAATAGAATATTTCAGCTAGAAGGAACCTAAAGTGATCATCTAGTTTGCTGCTTGACTACTTCAGAACTGATCAAAAGTCAAAGATTATTATTTATCTCATTGTCCAATTGCTTCATTAGCGCTGGAGTACCTTGGGCATTGACCACCTCTCTATGAAGCCTATGACATTTTTTAACCACCCTCTTGGTAAGGAAATGGTTCTAAGCCTCCTCTGGTGCAGCTTAGAACCAGTCCCATGTGTCCTACCACTGGGCAGCAGGTAGATCAGCTGTAGAGAGCAATGATGTCAGGTCACCCTCCAGCCTTCTTTGCAACTGAGTCTACTTATCAATGTCATTTAAGGCTATCTAAATAGGGAAGATCACAAGTAATGTCAGTTTATAATGGCTTGTTTCTTTAATATAGTTCCTTCTGCACATTCCCAAGGGGAGATCACATTCCTCATGTTATTCTGATCACCTTGCATGCTTTAAACACAAAATATTTAATTTATGTCCAATTTGTGTTTTGAATCTCACTTCTTTTAAAGCTTTTTTAAAGGTCTAATTGCGTTAGAACTCTTACTGGTTTTATCTTAGTTATGAGTCATATTCCTCTGCTGTTATTGTTTACCATTTCTATAAGTTTTGTTCTTAGGTTCCCTGTCATTTTATCCCCATAGATGTGAAAAATGCAATTCAGCCTTACAGCTATGCTATAGGTCTGGGTCTAGCCTTTCCATTGCCTGGGAGAACATGCCAGGATCGACACTTGGATCTTACCTAGCTTAGCCGCTGGCTTGATATAAAGATAACTGCTCCTGCTCTGGTGTGGGGTCCTCTGTGGGCTGCTGGGTGGATATCTGCTCCGACATGGTTCTTCATTTCGCATAGGGGGACAATCTTTGTCATGGTCTTTGTCATGGGCTGCAGGCAGACCTTTGCTCCAGCACGGGGAGCACATCCTCCCTCCCCTTCTTCATTAACCTTGGTGTAGGCAGGGTTGTTTTTCTCACTTTTTTTTCTCACTCCTCTGCCTTACAGCTGTTATGCAGCATTTTTTACCCTTTCTTAAATGTGAGGATTTACAAGCAACACTTATGGTGATGGACAACAAGGGAAGCTTTGGACAACAGGGAATCCATTTTGGAGCCATTTGGCTTCTCATAGACAGCACCTGCAGACCACCCAATGCTAAAACCTTGCCATGTAAGCCCAGTACAACATGGAAGAAATATGCTGGTTTACATGACTGTCAAATTTATGCTAACTGAATAATTCTGCAGGTTAAAATGAAGTAATGGTGTAGTCATATTTGAATGTTACATGCAGGTGCTGCTTTGGATCCATGTCTGACACATGACCTTGAAAGGCCAAGAAAGAACTTCATTTCTGTTAATAAAGCTCTACCTAAAATGTATCAGGGACAGCTGAGAGTATGGGTCAGCAATATGAGAAGACAATGCCTGTAAATGAAAGACAATCTCTTCACAAATATGATAAAACTCCAAAGAGACATTTATATACAGCTCTTAGGAGCTATTCAGACATTCAGTGAGTGCAGAGGAGGTTTTTTACGCAGAAAAGGCAGAAGCCTAGGATGGAGGTAAATCATCTTCATTCTTATTACAATGGCTATTGCAAAATATTTAAATGGGTTCTTACCTACCTGCTTTCTCTACTTGATTTGGCAGCAGTTGCCTCTGGTGTTGTTATCCTTTCTCTAAGTTGTTGTTTTTCCTTTCTCTAAGTTACTAATAATAACTTCAAAACTATGGAGGTTTTTAAATTAGTAAATATATTAATTTATTCTCACCTTCAAGCAATACTCTCCAGCCAAAATAATAGATGTCATTATTCCTTATAAAGCAACTTTCTATCTCCCAAAATTTCCTGATGTTGATTCAAAGTGTACAAAAAATGCAATTTTTGCCTGGTTCCATTTAAGAGAATTCTTAGTCTAACATATTCAGGACAAATTAAGACAATTATAATCTCCTACTATTTTTAACTTGTCCTTCTAGAAGCTGAACTATCATGTACAGATTTTCCTGTTCATAGATGGTATAGCTGGAATGATAGCAGGATTGATTAATTGCTTTCCTTTCCATCTTGACATAGAGTCTTAGATTCATAAAGTGTGCTGAGTTGGAAAGGACCCACAAGTATCATCAATTCTAACTCCTGGCCACAGACTGGAGATTCCTAAAAATCACTCCATGTGCCTGAGGATGTTGTCCAAACACTTCTTGAACTCTGTCAGGCTTGGTGCCGAGACCACTTCCATGGGGTGTCTGTTCCAGTGCCCAGTTCCCCTCTGGGTGAAGAACTTTTTTCTAATGCCCAACTTAAAAATTCTCTGACACAGTCAATAGACTGTGTCAAGAGACTGTAACACAGAACAATGCTGTTCCCTTGCATTCTATTGGTGGTTGTTGCACAGGAGAGGTTGTTGCCTGCCTTTCTGCTTCTCATCATGGGGAAGCTGAAACTTCTGAAACTGTGGAAATATTCTAAAGCAATAATGGTGTGGAAGATTTTCAAGATACCCACTATTGATCTTATCTGTTGGCTGTGTTGTTTCTTTTAATTTTTTCTCTTCCTCTTTTCTGCATGGTACAGTTTTTGGTAAGTTTTAAAGATAAAATTTTCTCATCACCTCTTTAATGAAAGTCTGACCTGTAGGAATCTGCATGTAGACAAAAATGGAAAACCCAGAGAAAGAACAGTCTTTAAAGATAAAACTTATTTCTTTATGTACAGCACCATATGTAAGGAATATACAGAATGCAAGTGCTTTATAATTTCTTGTTTTCATTTCTTCAGGAAAAACTACAACTGTGTCTGAAAAACTAAAGATAAATTTGTTACGTAGAAGACCATCCAACAGAGTAACAGAATTCTAAATTTGATAGGGTACTTTGATAGTGATGAGAAGAAGAGGAAGTTGAGAAGAAAGAAACAGGAAGGGAGTGCAAGAACGAAGAGAAATGGAAGCAGAAGAACAGTGTAGTCAATGTAAGGTTAAACAGAGAAGAAAACGAGACTGAAGACTATCAGAGAATGGTGACTGAGTTACCTTCAGTGGAATTTCATAACACCAAGAGAGGAGACAGCAGAACACGATGGAGCTCTAAGAGACTATTTTAGACCCAAAAGGTCATATTTCAGCTGCCAAGAACTTGTTCTCACTTACTCTGAGCTATACAATATACTGTTCCATTTCTTGGAGACAAACCAAAGGATCCCAAATTATCAGCAGCCACCTGATCTGCAGTGCTGGAGACATGAGAAATTCATTAGCAATTTCATAAGATAAATGAGGTAAAATATTTTCCAAGTAGCGCTCGCATGATTTGCAGTGACATTTATGCATACCATGCGCCTGTTTTCTTTTTCAACCTTACTGATCTCCAGCAAAAGTGAAAAAAAGGGAATCAGTCCAAAAAATCAGAGTCCTTCTCTAGCTCTGTGTACCAAACAGAAAAATCCAGAATACTTTTAGGTGTACGGTGGTGTGGATGCTTTGATTCAAATGACTTGGTTGTTTGATTTGCCCTTATTGAAAGAAGGCACATTTTAAAAATGTCTTGGCATTGCACACTATGCATCCAGTGTTTGCATTCACGTATCAAAGTATTCTACTTTGTCTACACAATAAAAGTCAATGGAAAATAATCCAATCTTGGTAAGACGTTCACAGGCACTGAATGAGGATATGTGTCTGATCAGTTGGATGTGCACAGTTCAGGAAGCCCTTTTCTTCAAACCTTATTGTTACTCCAGCAGTTTTTTTCAATGTTGATAGCCCTGAGGGACATAATAAAATTAATTTATTCACAAATCCCAATGACCACTTCATCAAAAATTGGTTTCCCCCTCTCTGCTTGTTAGGTAACTGACTTCCAGTATAGCAACATTCTTTTGGATAACAAATAGCAAAAAAGAGCATATTGAATTTCTCAGATGGGTAAATTGTAGCTTTGTGGATGGGACAAAGTCCTCTAATATCTTAATGGGTGCATTTTTGTTTATTGAGATGATTCTGTAGTTAGTGCTATATTTCTAGTGCAATTGGCTCCTTCCAAAGGAAACTTGTGTTCTTGGCTCCAGAAGGTGACGTGCAATTGGGATGATTTTGCAGCTTAAGTTCAGGTTGTAGCTACTTTACTCTTGCCCGGTAGCTCATGATATAGTGTTGGAACTGCTAGAGTGATGTTGGGTTTTTGTTTTCTGTGGCCTCAGAACTGACTCTGATTTTTCCACAGGTTTTCAAGGCATCTGTGAAGCAGCATAACAGAGAAAAGACCATGCTCTTAAAAATAGCTACTTCTGTATTTCAGCAGTAGCCACACAGAACCTTGGTATCTTAGACAAATGGTATCTATGCACCCTATTGCATAGCAAGTTTTAGGTGAAGAATTCCATGATTCAAGCATATTTCCTTTTACATTCCAAGACAAGTTTTCTCAAGCCACTCTACCAGCAGGATGATAAAGCAGAATACTGTCCTTTGTGAAGCTATGAATTCCTGCCTAGTTGTGTCAGATATTATCAGTTACCTTTTTACTTAACGCTGATACAGAGCAGTGCTAACAGACGCAAAGGGTGTGCCATCATGCTGCTAATAGCAATGAGGTTGCAGGGTAGGCCCTGAAGATCAATTCTTTGAGTTTTATGCAACGGAGAAAGATGAAGGAGAATGTAGATGTGTCTTCAGTGTGAGGCTTTCATCAGCTTGCAAGCTTGTTAATGAAATTAGTTCCCATGCAACAATATCACAGATGGGTAATGTCAGAGAAATGGCAGGCCCAATGTGATGGTAGTGCATCAAACGGGAGTGAGCAGGATCGTACCAATAGCTTACTTCCAGGCAAAGCAGAGGGCTAAACTGGATGAAGAGATTCGATGCTCATGTAAACCATATTCAGGGAAGAGCAGAGGACCAGTTACTTTATATTTCCCTAATTTACCACAATTGAGGGTATTCACTGTAGCTGCCTTGATGAAAATAGCTTGTGTAAACATCTACTTGGTGGCCTACCTTACACTTCAGGTGTCAGCCTCACCATGTGGGTCTCAAAGACATGAATGACTGCAGTGTGGGTAGTGGAATGAAGAGTAAAATGGATGAGTGCAGATTAAGTTTTCAAAGAAGACAAGATCAGTCATGTCAATAACTGTTTGTTTCATATCTTTTCAACTTTTGTCACACCAATACCATCAGAGCAGACAAATGTTAATTTCTGTAATATTATTTTTCAGACTCAAAAATGAATATAATGAGGGACAAAAATCCAAACAAGTTAATTTCCTGAATCGCAAGCAACCAGAACAGGGAGGAGTAGATAAACACTAGTTAATGATTCTTAGGTATAACTACTGGCCTTAAGCACATCAACTATATTGAACATTAAATATGATCCTAAGTCACCTCAATTCAGAGCCTCATGACTGGTTTTGTAAATGAGGTTCCCAACCCAAAAAGACAGGCAGAGTTTTTATAATGGCCTCCGTAGATTTTGAGTGTGATTTCTGAGTGTGGCTCATATATTGATATTCTAAAGTGGCTAAATTTATCAGCCTGAGTCAGTGATGCTCCGAGGATCTTTGCACTATGGAATACCCTCATGCTTCATAGAATCACAGAATGGGTCAGGTTGGAAGGAACCACTGTGGGTCATTTGGTTTGACTTGCTCAGGCAGGGTCATCCTATACACATGGCACAGGATAGCATCCAGATGGTTCTTAAATTTCTCCAGTGAGGCAAACTTCAAAACATCTCTGGGCAATCTGTTTCAATGCATAAAGCTTTTCCAGGCTGTTCTAGTGTGTCTCTTCCAGACTTCCAAGTGAACTTGCTAGGCATTTTGAGCTAGGCAATATCAAAACCAATAACAACAAAACAAAAGAGAAACAAACAAACAAACAAGTACATCAGAGAAACAGTGCTATGATTGAAATGTTTACATTTTATGTCCAGAATGTAAAGTAGAGCAGGAAGCCCAAATTTTTGCTCAGATGAGTCTTGATCTCCTCCCATGGTTATGTTGACAATTTTCCTTCATCATAAGCTGTCTCACATGCAGTTGTGGTGCATTTGGCAGTAATAATGGTAGGTACAATGTATAACCTATGTTATTTGCCCTCTTCTGAAAACCCAAGTAAGTTCATCAGGCTATCTTAATACCATTACTCAGATAAAATTTCTGGGTAGTGCTTCATCTATATAAATTATGTAATGTTATTTTACTGAAGCAAATGGCTCCATGGTAGTCAAGACAATGGTTTTAATGCAGTAACTGTCCATAATGAGAAATATTTGAACCTCATAAATGTGATAGAATAAAAATACATTAAAAACATGATTTGGGGGAGGAATTTTTTAATATATAATCTATCTGTTAAATTAATTCTCTGACAATGTTACAAGGCCTTTTTGCATTTTTACTGCATTTGATTCAGGTGACAGCAACTATGCCACCAAAAGGATGCACAATATTTGTATATGTATGCAAATATACTTGCAGAGTATAGTCAAGGCAAGGAAGAAATTCAGTAAACGTTCCTTTGTTAATTCCAGACCTTGAATTTTGTTAAAATATTTAACATACAGAAGAATTATTTTCTGTAAAAAAAAGAACAGGAGACTGCATCTTCAGAAATGTATTTTATTCTGGTAAGAAGTCAAATTACATGGCACTGGGTCTGTCTGACAGTCTCATGTATACTATAGAAGCACAGAGCTACAAAATTAGATAATATAAGTTAGGCTGTACACCAAACCTGTCCTGCTATATCCGAATGAGGTTATTGACTCAGAGAAGAAGTCATTGATAAAGCAATTATTACCAGCAGCCAGATGTGTGATAGCTCATTTTTGGAAATGGACAGATGCCCCAGCATTAATGTCCCATAGATATCCAACATGAAAATTTCTTTGAGTAGAACAAAAATGACAAGAGCCCTTATATCAGAATCTAGTAGATTTAATGTGTAACATTTCCTTGGAACCATAACAGAATAAACACATGACTAAGAGGCCAAATAAGCACAAATGAATGTTTTAAAGGTGACAAATTTGCTATGTATTAGTCAGGATGTCCAGAAACTTAATGCATTCAAATAAATTTTATTTATTTTTTTAAGCTATCAAGACATAGTGTACTCAAAATTTAGGTGCATAATTTCAGGTACATTCCATTTATTTCCACTCATTGCATATCCTTATTAGAAAACTCTGCCATCTGAATATTATAATGCTATGCCAAATGTGCAGTTCTATAAATCAGCCTTGAGAGAGGGTGCCAGCCCTTTCTGATGATAAATACAGTGGCAGGAATCTACTTTGTTTTGTAGCATGTAAGACTGATTAATCCAAAGCTGTTTGCAAACTTCATTTCATACAGGATACCCCCACCCTTACAATCAGATTAACAAATCAAAGATACAAACGTTTCAGATCTGAAACGCAAAATACATTCAGACTTGGAGACAGGTTGCCACTTAAGCGTTTCAGATACTCAGGCATTTGGTTAAACTAAGCTTGGATTAACAAGGTCTGACTATTTAAAGGGAGTTATGTTTAGGGGTTCTCTGTCTCCACTGATTTTTAATGCTGTGCTCATGGGGTAGTGGCGTCCAGTCTTAAGAGCTTACAGAGCTTTACAGCCTCCCTGCAAGCTTCATGAGCTTAACTGAAGATAAGTATACACAAACTCACCTTCCTAGAAAGACCTCTATTTATGTGAAGAGGAAAAACCCAAACAAATCTTTTTATGCAGGGACTAAGCTGCATCTTTCCTGTCAACATTTATACTTATTTTTATATAGTGGAATTTATTAAACTAAACCCCTTAATCATGTGGAGTAGATGAAAGTGGAATCATTCAACACTGTCACCTTTTGTTGTCACTTGAGAGACTCCCTAGGAGGTGATAGAGTGTGATCAAATTATTTGTTAGGAGCAAGTCATGCCAACCAATTTTGCCTCAGTGGAAAGTGGATCTGTGAGGGTCTGTGTCAAAGTCCTTCTCTGGCTTTCTTTTGTAAATTTAAAAATATAAAGTCATAACTTCTTTAGCTAATATTCCCAGCAGTGTTCCCTTACCAGTTGGAAATGTCTAGCTTTGTAACACAGAGAGACCAGATTTGCAATGGAGAAGTGAAGAAATGTGTGGCATCTCATCTGAAATGGAGAACCCGAGTGCACTCACCATTGAGAAAAGGAGGCCATTGGAAGCCATATTCTTCAGGACTCATGGTGTTGTCATGTGTAAGGATTATTGAACAATGGTTTAATGACACTGCTGAACTGAGGGGTTTTTAGTCAGTTGTGCTGGATTTGTCTGCAGTAGAGTTAACTTTCTTCTCAGTGGCTAGCATGGGGCTGTGTTTTGAACACAGGGTTGATATCATAGAGATGTTTTTGTTATGTTCACACAGGGCCAAGCTCTTTTCTGCTTTCACACTGCCATGTTGGTGAGCAGACTGGCGGTCCATGGCAAACTGGGAGGAGCAACAGCAGGCACAGCTGACCCCAGCTGACCAGAGTGATATTCCAAACCCTGTCACGTCATGCTCAGGGTATAGGGAGAGGTATACGGAGAAAGGTATAGATGCCATTTAGAGTGATGCCATTTGTTTAGAGTGATGCCATTTGTCCTTCCAAGTAATTGTTGCACATGATGAGGCCCTGCTCTGGTGGAGATGGCTTAACATCTGCCTGCTCATGGGAAGCAGTGAAATAAGTCCTTGTTTTCCCTTGTTTGTGTGTGCCGCTTTTGCTTTCCCTATTAAACTGTTGTTCTCTCAACCCATGAGATTTCCAGCTTTTATCCTTTTGATTCTCTCTCCAATCCCACTGGTGAGGGGGTGGGTGAATGGTTTTGTGCAACTTTGTGGATGTCTGGGATTAAACCACAACAGCTGTACAGGAGCTGATGCTGGTGAGAGGTGAGAAGCGGAAACATGGACATGAGGCAGGAACTGTCGAAAAGGCTTCTGTGGCAAAGTTGTATTAGTGTTGGCTTACATTCAGTCACTCAGTAAGAAACCCTTCACTTATGTACAGCTGTATTGTCATAGGTAACTATATGTATTGTGTATCCAATCACTCCTAAGGACTAGAGACATTTAGCATTGTAATTTCTTCAGCTGTTTCAGATAATAATAAAAGCTTGATATCCATTACACAGCAATAAAAATGCATTTTCAGAGCTTCTTTGTAATTTATTTATTTATTTATTATTTTCACATTTAAAAGAAGATTGTACCTCTGCAGAAATATCCAAGTGTCCTAATGAAGGTGGGAAAGCTGCAAGCAAGCCACAACTGATGCAAGATGATGAATCTCCATTTGGAAAGGAAGAATACACTCACATGAGATGAGAGTGTGACAGGATTCTTACCACATGTACTCTGCTAACTATCTGCCTCTGGATAGGGATTTTCAAATTGCCATGCATAGGTCATAAATGAGCTGTCCTTTGGTTGTACAGCTAAATTCAACACAATATAGTGTTATTTGCATGCAATTGTTCCCTAGTCAGTCAATAATTTACATCTTGATGGTTCAGGAGAATGTTTATTATACAAAAATGAAGAGATTCCTTTAAAAATGCTTATGAATTGTTTAATTTGCAACCCTTACTAATGAAGAAATGAAAGGTCAGGAGGGAAAAGGGGAGGAGAAAAGAACTCAGGAATATTAGGAAACAATTTATAGAGGAATGAATATAAGTGGTTTTAGTCTGCTATAATCTGGTGACTTTTAGTTTTCCATCCTGCCTTAGTTTAAATAAAAAAAATACAATATAACAATCATGTAAGAATGGCTGAATATTTATTTATTATTTTCTTTTACTAAAGTGAAAGTAGCACTTATGATAGGTTCAATTGAAACCCCAGTTGCTATTATTCTCCCCTCCCAAATCTTTACTATAAATACTTTTTTTATGTGTAAAAGTACTTTGCATTTATGAGATTAGGGAAGGTTTAGACATATATCAGCAAAAAAAATGTGAGTGCTAGAAAAGCTGGGTGGTCTGTTACTGGTAGTTCATACTGGTCCCCTTTCAAAAATGTTTTATCTTTTTTGGTTAAGAAGAGATTGAGGTGGACTATCAGAAGACCAAATTCTACTATAGCTTCCTTTCTAAATTATTCCTGAAATCTTGCCACTTCTATTTGATGGAGAAAGAGCTACAGTGAGATTAAAGGGTATGGTCTGCCTTTAGATAATACATCCTGCAATGTCATGCTTTCATTTGTATCAAAACTCTTTACTGTCATCAGAAAGTTAGATTTTTGCCTCAAGAAGGGAAATTTTTTCTTATGTATTTACCTCTGAAACCCACAGAGTTAAGGAAGGAATCAATAATTTATTTCCTATGAAAGTTATTTTAGGTCCTTGATTGCTGCGTGGATGTTTTCTGTAGTGTCAGTGTTGGCACCATTGCTGCTCCTCACCATTCATCTGCAAAAGCCCCACATTCCTGACTCATCTGGCCTTTTTTAGTGTGACTTCAGTGGATAAGTTTTGCAAGTCACAAAATCTGTTCTGTGACGAGTACCAAAGTTGGTGTTTCCTCACACAGTTTCCTCACACGTCTAAATCAGAAATCACTGTTCCACTTAGATTCATGGTTGAACTGACCTCTGCCTGACCTTCTCCCTGCATGCATTCCCTGTCTTTCCCTCTCACTTATATTTATATTTATATGAACAGTCTCAGTGAAGGAACCTACAAATGCAAACACTGACAATTTGGTCAACTTAAAATTCAGTGGCTGATAAAGTTCAAAATAGTATGTGGCTCTAGGGGCTTGTTAGCAATGCACAGGTTTAACGCAGGTCTCCCTTCCTTTCTTGGACTCAAAGTTAACACTTAAATGATGATTAAAACAAAA
Organism: Cinclus cinclus; assembly: GCF_963662255.1. Classification (NCBI taxonomy): domain Eukaryota; kingdom Metazoa; phylum Chordata; class Aves; order Passeriformes; family Cinclidae; genus Cinclus; species Cinclus cinclus. Next base: position 88,844,210 of record NC_085047.1, read on the forward strand.
CAGATGCAAACCAGAGCCAGTTGCAGTTGTTCTGATTAACATTAACAGTGTTACATAAACAATTAGTAGGAAAAGACTACAACATCAGTTCTGTTGGCAGGAGAAGGCACAGCCATGGCCAATCCAATGCAATTAAACTGTGTCTCCAGTATGCAGATGAACAGCAAAAGTGTAAATCAGAATATATCAATACATTGCCTTTCTCAAGGCACTGTAGATTCAGAGGAGATCCCAGGAGATGCAGAGGCACTATGAGGAAGAAAGGATATATGGTAAGAAAACAACCCCATAGATTGAAATGGGTGCTCTGAAGCCAAATATCTTAGAGAATTAGCATGGGTCCTTCACCACTGGTAGAGGTGTGTAGTAACAACTGTCCCAAAAGAAATTTTGAAATTTCAGAATTTTTTCAGCTAGAATAAAGACAAAGAACTGAAATTTATGAGACTTTTAAGAAATTAACTTTTTAACACTCACACACATGCTTCTTAAAAACCATGAATATAAATTTGCAGAAGCATTTCATTATTAGCCTTACTATTTTTCTATCATATGTAAAATATTGAAATGAAGTTACATGACCTTAATGAAATTCTAAAGTTTCCATCATTTTGTATGAGTGATTTCAATGGTATTAAATATATTCTACTAGAATATGTTGACTTGATTGAGCAATTTTCAAGTGATTTTTTTTAAAAGCCAAAATAGTGCTATAACTTAATGCTTCCTTATTTTTGAAATATCCAAAAATGAAATCTTTGAAATTCTTTGATTTTTCAGTTTAACTCCAATAATTAACAAACCTACAAGATATACCGCCCCCCCCCCAAAAAAAAAAATTATAATTTTGCGAGACAATTTGCTGGCTCCTAAATAATATATGTTTCTTGTTATCAAAACACAATATCTCTTGATTATCTATAGTATCATTTATAGAGTGATGAAGTGATAGTACTTGTTTCTGAAAAACCTGTCTTGTTCTAATTAAGTAATATCTTTGTAGGCCCCTCTTACACACTTTATTTACTCAAGTTTTTAAGGCATAGCATTCTGAAATGCAGAATAGTATACATATATATTAAAAAAACAACACATCAAAAAGCTCAGAGGAGATGCAAGAATTCTCTTCCCCTTTGGCTTATAACTAAAAAGAAAATGCTGGACTGAAATGTGCCTTGCATTTTTTACAGAGAAGCCTCCTGAAATAAATTAGCGAGCACAAAAGGCAGAAATATATTTTACAAAATCAAAGTAAAAAAACCCAAACAAACAAATCAAAAAAGCAAGACAGATCAAGAGAATGCACATTAGGTATATTCTTCAGCTTAAGAAGAGTAACTTTAAGTTCATGTGTTAGGTGAAAGTTCTCAAAACTCATATTGTTATTTTCTCCCAGGGCACTGCTTAGTGACAGATTCAGCATGCAGGCTGCATTTCTGCTGGATTTGATAAAAATACAATTAAAATTTTGTACAAAGGGGTACGCCAAATTGGCCTGCATCCTAGAACCCACTCCAAGCAAAACCTTGAGGAATATATTGTACAAGAAAAGGTCTGTCCCCTGGGATTACATCCCACCTCCTTTAACCTGATATTTTGCTCATCCTATTATGAGATTCCTCAGAGGGGTGAAACACTAGATTGCCTCATTAAGACTCATCATTTACAAGATGTTGACAAACGTTGGCATTTATCCTGTTGTCATAACAAATGTGAGAAAATGACCACTTGGCAATAAGTGGTTCTATGCAATTGCAGGTTGTAAAATACAAGACTATGGGGGTGGGGGGATAGGGGGTAGTCTGTGGATAATGTATTAGTATCACTATGTAGCATCTCTGAACAGTTTCTCAGGGCATCATAATAAATCCAGGCAAAATAAATAATAATGGGCAGCTTCTTTTTGTAGAGTTTTCCACATGTGCAACCCAAACATTAATTAGGAAAAATGAGAGAATAGTTTTAAACACAACATAATAATGAAACAGTTATTATTATCTTACTGGATAGCTCCTCATGAGTACCCAGCAACCATACTGTCCTTGCTGACAGCCTGAAAACTCTCTGAACTGTTTGCCTACAGCTCTCATCTGCCCGGAGGCTGATGACAGCACGGCCTTTGTTAATGAGGGTCATCTTGCCCCCTTGGTGTTAATGGCATGTGAGGCCATCACAGGAGGGGATCCCACAACAGAGATTGCTGTGGCAGGTTTGGGTGTGGGAGAACTACTCTCCTGAGTCCATGCACAAGTGTTTTGAGAAGTGAAAGTTTTCTACCTTTGGAAACACCAGCAGTGTGGTCACAAGGCAACCCTGTAGCAAAAGTGCATCTTGGAGACAGAATCATCATCCATAAAAGCAAAGATAAATGTGAAGACATAAACACCTAAAAACAGATGCAGTCCTTATCCTTAAAGCTACATTTAGGAGCTCCCTGTATAGCTGAAGGACCTTTAATCCTGCAAGTACTTCAGTCTTCTCAGGTGTCCCAGGTTCTGCTTCTGAATATGCATCTCAGTTTTGACTTTTTTAGAAAGTTGACATCTCTAACTCTTGTTTTCTTGCAGCTAAATCAAAACAGAAGCAACAACTGATTATCTTAATTATAATGGCTTTATTAACAGACACCAACTGTCTTGTGAGATGAAACTAGTGATACTGCTAACAGTCGGGATCAAAAGTGACAATAACTTGTTTGCCAAGGGTAGTGACTTGCAGGTGGTTGGTAATTCCATCCTATTTGACTAATACACTGCCCGAAACACTGCTGTTGTGGTGGTTGTATGGCTCTAAAAGAGACAACAAATTTGCCTGGTTGTCGGAATTTACAGCCACTGATTTCATAGTATCTAAATCCTAATTGGGTAATTCCAAGAATGGCATGTAATTCATTGATTTTCATTTCTGTCATTAATCATTATTGCTCACTTCATGTTCCTGATTATTAGATTTGATTTGTGTGCATGTGTGAGCTATTTGAAGCACAGAGAAAGTTTAGGCCTGTTGGAAGATGATGCCCTTTGAACCATGTCTTCAGTTGAGTGCTAATGCTCCTGTAATACTAGGAAAGGAAAAATGATGGCTCTGAGGGAATCCTTATATTCTCTGGAGCACACTACACTTTTGAAGTAAATACTTTTCAACATTAAATATATTTTGCTAGTCATGTCAAATTTCTGTCTGTTGTGTGGGACTTCAGCCTTTAAAATAAAGGGTCTCCTTATCTTCTCAGCTGCAGTTACTCCTTGTGTCACAGACTCTCTCAAATCTACTCCTGAATCATTTAGATGATCCCTTTGAACATTTGTTGCTGCTCCTTTAGATCTGGAGATATCTTATATATGGTATGATGTTTTCCCAATCACAATACCCTAGAGTTTGGGTTTAGCATGCTTTCCCCTTGCCTTTCTACTCTTTTATTTCGTTTATAGCATTTTTAATTGAGTCCTGGACTCCCAATCTGCACTCATTAAACACAGAGCACATAAACACTTGTAAAGTAACAATTAAGTCACAGCCAGGTACTGGTGTTTTCCTCCCTGCTGACTTTACCTCTGCTGAATACAATTCATTAACATTTCCATAGCTTTGGTTACCCCATATTGGAATTTAAGTCTGTATTTGCTTACTTATTATTGCTTATTGTCTATTCTAAACACTGTTGCTCCTTTGTTTTTGTCAGACATACAGTGCTGTATCCATGCACATTCCTACAAACAATGGGGTCTGAATGCCCCAACCTCAGTGTTTCCTAATGGACCCAAAGATTCACCTGTTCTCCAAAAGATTTTTCCTTGCCTTGGGCAAAACTAAATGCACTCACAAAGTTACATGCAGAAATACAAGCAGTATTTACCAATTTCTTCACTGTAGAGCCCAAGAGGAAAACGATCAGCATTATTATTCAAAAGAATGTAATTATCACTGTCTCACAACAATAAGACCAATTGGAAATCTGGTTCTTGTAGAATGTTGTGTGCAATGATCTGCTCATGATTAACAGGCTGTTGCAACGGATGTGTTTGGGTTCACCTTGTTGAGGTGGACTTCTCAATCAGTGTTAGGAATTGAATGTACTTTTCTATCTCTGATGCACTAGCTTACTACTCCATTGAGAGTGAGGTTTTAAAGGTACAAGGCTGGACTGTGGAGAGATATGAAGGTGAGTTCCACATCTGAAAAACTATCATGGACAGGTGCACATCATGAACTATACAGCTAGGTTTCTGTAGAGATCCACATCAGTATCTCTGCATTGTTCTCTGCAGACTCGTGAAGATGCAGAAGGTCATGGGACAAGATTGTTCATATTTCTACATGGCATAACATCTAAGGATAGAGGGATACCTAGAGATGCTGGGTGCTATAAAACATACTGAAAGGTTTCACTCTTCTAAAAGAAAGTTTTGCAGAGTAAAGATGGCTGAGAATTTGATTGTTTTGTTCTTGGAAAAAATTAAAAACTTGCAAATAATTTTTCACTAATTTTGTAAAACAAAACAAAACAAACAGTCCCTAAAAGAGCGAGTTTTCGCTAGATATTTTCTTCTAAAACTGTGTGAAAACTGAAGCTAGTTTCTATTTATGTCAGCTGAAGAGCTCCCATTGAGCATAGAAGGAGCAGGTGCCAGTCCTCTGTGTTCTACCAACACACCTGAAGCAGATGTTCATAACCATACAGTGCTATATGCCCTGTTTGTGCTTCATTGCTAATTCACCACAAAGTCATCTTTGTCTTCTAATACACCCTACATCAAGTAACAGCCACACACCTCTTTGATTTTCTTTTTGAACATGTATGCTTATCTAGCAATCATCTATAAATAAAGGATAACGAACAAAAATGAATTTTACAAAAGCCAATATGGACAATGAAAATAATGAAAACCAGTTTGTTGACACTAAAAAAAATTTAATTGACCATCTGGAGGTGTGTGAAAACTTTTGTGAATGTCGTATAAAAATTGAGCAAGATCTTTCTCCTTGAGTTTACTAGTTTGTAAATAACGTGTTTGTCTTTCTTTTTCACCCTGAATTTTTTATATTTATTCATTCAGAGTGAAAACAAGTTGTAACGCTCATGGCACCTGCTTCTGCAGTTCTTCCTGTACATTCTTGATACAATTTTCCTGTACACTGTAGCTTGTGCAATTTTCCATATGAACACATTCATAATAATAACAATACATTCTTCTACTGTAATAATAAGTATGAATTAGAACTGTGGTTAAATCTGGTAGGGTATAATTATAGGTTGCCCCAGTGAACTAAATTTCAGTGGGGTTTGGTTCTATGGTTTAGGGTAGTCTCCATTAAATATAGGAAAACCCAGTTAATTAATTAGCCCTTAATGTTAAATGAGTTTTTTGAGCCTGAGAGACAAGGGGAATGTGGGACTTGTGGGGACTTGACAGTGAACATTTAATGAACTTAAACCCAAAGTGACTGTTAATATAGGCTGCAGTACCTGAGAATCAGAAATATAGTCAGAGAGATAAATGCAAATAAAGCACTGAGTTTTAACAGGAAATGAAGAATAATAATATGCTTTGGATATTCATATTATCTTTGTATGATTTCAAACTTTTTTATGATTAAAAATGCCAGTTCCAAGGTCCCTCATTCTCTGGCCATACAGAGGACATTAAGAGTGACAGGAAATATTATGCAAAAATGTGAGTTGACTTTTTCTGAGCATTTATGTTGTTCCTTTTCTACATAGATTTCCACCATGTGGAAAAACTTCTTATGAATAGTTGTCCTTGGAAAACGGAGGCTTTATACTGCTGTCTTTCTTCACGTAACTTTCTTCTGGGGCAATCTCAGTGAGGATCAGTCCTGCACTGTGTGAGAAACCACCCTAAGGTTTCTCTGCCTGGTGACACTGTAAGCCTGGCTGCTATTTTTTCTACTGAGTGGTCTGTTAGCCTCCTGGGGGACCTAACCTTGTTCTCTCCATGTGAATATCTCTCCATGCATTATGAAATTTTCATTCTGACTCCTGTCCTATCTCACTCACCCAGTGAGCTGACCAAAAGGGTAAAATGTACTAGTGTAGCTTGCCAGGGCCCTGAGGGTACTGCCCTCAGGCTCCTGCCTACCATCCCTGAGCTCTCTGCACCCTGTCCAGGGCCCCATGTTACACCCCAGGGCAGTCAGTGTCACTGCAGCGTGGCTGGTCTTCAGCTCCCCACAGCCCTGGACATGGTCCCTCCTGAGTCAGGTCCTGTCACAGCCCCAAGTCCTGGCCCCTTCCCACAGCAATGCCTGCCCATCCTGGGCTGTGTCTTACCCAAAGTTCCCTCAGTAAGTCTGGTCTTGACCCTCAGATCACCAGCTGTGAGCTGATGTCTTGGCCTCACCCTTGGATTGAACTCGGCACCTGGTTTCCCAGCTGGCCCTTGCTGCCCCCAGAAAGAGATCATTCTCACCCCCAGTGAATATAATCACACTGCTTTGCTTTATTCTTTATTCACATCTTCCAATTTGTACAGGTTGTATTACCACAGTACTATCAGGAGTCATTTATGACCAAATAGTGGCATACATACAGAATTAAATTAATCCTCTTTAACTTTCTGTGTCTACAAAGTAGCTGTCTACATCTTGGTTGGTCATAGAACCATAGAATCATGGAATCATGGAGTGGTTTAGAAAGGACCTTAAAGATCATCTAGCTCCAACCTTGCCATTTCGGCCTAGATTACCTTCATCTTCAGTGACAGTAGGTGACAATATTTAATTTTTCAGGCCTATATAATCAGTTTACACTGGGACACAAAATGTAGCATGGTTTAGCTGGTATGAGGGTGAGTGGGCAGCATGTAGAGGGTCTGAGCTCTTCTCTATGCTGCTTCTATGCTCCCTCAGTCACTTGAGGCTGTACTACATACAGAGCCTGGAAAAAAGCACATGTATTCCCAAAGTGCGGAGTTATGAGTAGCTCCCTGACAGCCACTTCTCCCTGTACTGAGTTCAGTCCTTTGTGATCTTTTATTTCCATTTTCCACTTGAACCTTATGCTAATTCTGTGCATCACGGGTAGTAGGGTTTATATTTTTGTTTTATCAGTTTGGTGGAGGGACAGTGATCAGGGACCTCCTGAGTTGACAATCTGTCAGATTGTAAATCAAGGAGGAACTCTCCCTTAGCAGCCATAAAGATTAAACAGACTAATGAATCAATGTTTTAGACCATCCACTCTGGGGAGCCTTCACTTAAGTCCCAGCACTGCTGGTCAGGTCAGAAAATGCTCCTTTCTGTCAAATGGTGGGTTTCCCTATGTGATAGTGTGCCTTCATCCTCCTTTGTTGAAGCTGTAAAAACCTGACAGAGGCAGATGTCAATCTGTTGTGATGCTTCCTCATTCAATTCTAAAACTTTGTCAGAGATTTCACCATCTAGTAGCTGGCAAGAGAGAAAAGGCTGTGTTTGCTAGTTTTGCAGAAATACATTTAAAAGTTCATCTTTTATTTTTTCCTATAATTAAGAAATATTTTCTCTTGAAGAATGACCTGTTTATAGCCATCCTCTCTCCACAAAACACCCAAGCCTTTTGTTTTTTGTTTATGATGTTTGCTGTCTCAAGGACACTTTACTTGAATCTTTATTCAGTCTCTTAAAATTAATAGTAGCACATGTGTAATTTTATTCTTAAGCACCATTTTTTTTAAGCCTAAATCTTTGTGGAAGTACTGAATCCTGTTAAATTTGGCAACAGTTCAGTGATACTGAAATGGCCATAAATTACAGTATATGCACTTTGAAGCAGATGTTCTGTTAAAGTTCACATATTCTGTCTGTCTCTCTGACAACTGAAGCAATGATATTTAAAATGACCCTCATGCTATTAGAGAACCATAATTTAATGTAGAGAATAAGATAGTCTTGTTAATTTGTGTTACACTGAAGGAACATACCCTAATAAAGTAACATAATTTTTTTAAAAGTTGTTCTACGTAAATAATTTGTTGGAGATTTTTTAGCACAACAAATTTTTTGTTGATAATTTTTGAGAATCAAAATTTTGTATGCAAGAAATACTCAAAATAATAAATGCACTTCATTCAATACCTCCTCAGTTATTATTTTTCTAGCTTGAGCCAGTAAATTAATAAGTTTGTCACCTTTGTTTTGATACTGTTTAAAAACACAGACCTGTAATGCAAGAGATCCAGTGATGAAATAGAAAAATAAATGACTGCATTAAAAGTGGCACTACCCAGATGGTCCAATATAGAAGTTCTGATCTGAGCACTCCCTAATTAAAGAGAGGGTGACTGGAATCTAAATCTATCTTCTGATTTTTATATCTGACCCTTATCTACACATGAGGGACATGAACACATTTCATTTTTGAACATAACCCAAAAAAGCACTTAAGCAGGTGCTTAACTATAAACTGATGCTTGACTCTTACTACCATAAGTAGAGATGATTTCCTGAATGTGGACCATGGGGGAATTTTAAGGCTAGGTCCTAATTTTTCCAGATAAGGGAAACTGATGATGATTTATGAATCGGAACCTATTTTTCCTATGATGTTATTAAGCTTTCAGACATTTTATGTCCATGGAAGCTGAAAAATACTTCAAGATATGAGTTTTCTGCAAGGTAACCCAGTTTACTGTGGTTCTTTTACCCTCTTACAGAATTACTGTGTTTTTTGGTTGAGAGGAAATTGCAGTCTGCAGAACTTAATATTTTGTTCCATTTACTTATATGTGTAAATCCACTATTGGAGAAAGATAAAATGTTACTAAACTGAACTTGAAATAGTGACCCTCACAGTTTGTTCAACAAGAAAATCTCTGTATTTTGCTTAAACATCATCTGAAATATGGAATGAACATTAGCCAAGGAAACAGGCAAAAAAAATATTAAAATTAGTGCATGTCTTTCATGGCCATCAGCATCACAGTGCCTGTAGTGGGTAAATAATCTAGACTCAGTAATTTTTTACCCTTTTTAACTTTAATTTGTTGCCACTGCATGCAGACTTGTAATCAGTGATTTGTTTATTGAGAAAAGCTTCATCAGCAAGTGAGAAACTTATAAGTAAACACCTACAAAAAAGTAAAGGAATTCCTCTCTCATCTGCCTCATGTTAAGCCAAATCTCTCTTCCCTGCCTTCCTGATCACTTTTCCTTGCATTTTTGCCATGGGTTACACTCAGACAATCCCAGTTCCTTAGATGAGGAAATGTGTGGCACAGAAGATTTTGGGCTGTGTGCTTAATGGTTTCTGTCTGCTTCTCTTCACTTGTTAATGGTTCTCCTCTGGCCCAGAATGGGTCAGCAATGGCTGTGACCCTAAGGGTGTCCTCACTCTCACTCTGATAGGAGTCATCCAGTAGTAAAGACTCTCAAGGATGTCTCTGCCCACAGCCTGCAGTACCCAAGGAATGTCCCTTCCCTGCATTTGAGAACCATTTGCATGATTGTCCATGACTGCAGTCCCTGGGATGTCACTCTCCATTGTGGAGTGCCTTCTTCCAAGAATATATCTCCAGTCAAGTCCTCAGCAGCCTCTGCCTCTGCATGTCTCCAATCACACGTTCCCAGGGACATCTCCCCATGTCTTTCATGCCCCTCATGACTGCAGCTTTTTCATAAGTGAGTGAGAACTGGGGTGTGGGGTGCTCCCCTGAAGGGCTGCAGATTTGAACACCTGATGGTTTGAGAGCTGACTGAATCTGTCTGTGACTATCACAGCACAGCTTGTAGCTGCTTCCCTCACAGGGCATCCTGAAATTTGCTATCCAAATGCTGGCAAATATGCTTCAGGCAGTGGGCCTTCCATCAAGATCTTTCTTCTTGGGAGAAGGCTTTGCCTCAGAGGTGAGAAAACACTACAAACATGACTACAAAAAACTCATACTCATGGCCATGTTGGCTCACAGCACCTACGGGTCCATGGGACCTTTTGCTCATCCTAAGCAAAAAGGAAGCAATTCTGAAGTTATAAATAATTTTATACTCAGGAGCACTTTGAGTCAGGGGAGGCCATTTTCAACACAATTCATAAACTTCACTAAACCCTTTTTTTTTTTTTTTGTAGATGACTTTTAATAGTGGCATGCAGCAGGGATAAAAAGCAGAGGTTTAAAAGAAAAATATACAAACCAAGAACAGTGGGAAGATTTTCACTGAAATTCCCAATACATAACAAGTCTCATCCTAGAACAACAAAGCAAAATACCTAAAAGTTTCTTAAATATTTTAATATTTAAAGAGATTTCTTTTCTTATTTACTAATAATCAACCCTTACACAATTCCTATTCATTCAATTGCCTGTGCAGTAATATCAATGGGGTTTTCACTGTCTGTCCCCAAGCTTGCAGAGATAATATACAGCAACTTGACCTGAGAATGTAATGGGTGACACAGAAGAAACTCAAAGCCTTCAGGACAATGACCATAGTTTTTGCATTTCCAGTGTGTAACAACACAACATTCTCATCTTTGTACTGTCTTCGGTACTTTACTGTTTATTGTTTTATTCCATATTGTTCTAAGCTTCTATTATTTTACACTTATATGCATATGTTCATACAACTCTACTATAAATTTTTATCTGATATTATCCCAGATAAAACACATGGAAGCTGCCACTGTGTATACTAGTTAACAGAGCACCTTTCTCAGAACACCTGAGAAAGGAAGTACACCATGAAAGGGAAGAAAGGCAGTCACAGCACAGCAAACTGTTCAGAATCATCTTATCACTGATGAGTTCTGACTTGCTGTCCTCTCCAGGCTGCCCCTGCTCACAGCCTTGGTGGCCATTCAATCCATTTGGCGAGTCCTTATGGCAGGACAAAAAATTTAATGGCTCACAGTACATCTGAAAGTCCAGCTGTAGGGTTTCTACTTCTCTTGCAGAAGTTAAGGTTCCATGCAAAAGGGCAAGGGAAAAAAAATCTCTTTCATGATCCCTATCATGAGCCTTAATTCTTGCCATCTTTATAACAAGAGCAAAAGGAACTAGGCTGGACTGTTACTTGCTTTATTAAACCAACAAGAACTTCAGCAACCAGCTTTGGGAGGGTCAGCACTGTAGTTCCACTTCTTACATGTGGGGGAGAATATGCAAACAACAGCTGGGGAAAAAAAAATAGAAGAAGGAATGCCTTTATTAGACTTTCAGACACTGCTAACATCAAAGATAAGTGAACAAGGCAGGGTTTCCTGAAACAAATAATAAGCTACAGTAAATATAAAAGATCAAACGAAGGATCACAAAATTTTTTATGCCTCCTCTGTATCTCGTAAAGAATTCAGCTACTTCCATAAGTACTGCATGAGATTTAAGAGTTCAACTTTTAATTTTAGCCTACAGGAAAATCTCAAACTTCTATTGGGAGGCAGAGTAGATGAACAAATGGATGATTTTTAACAAAAATATACGTGTGATTAATACGTCACCAATGGGCATGTACAGGTTTTAAGAAGTGATGGGAGTGTATTTAACAGCCCTAATGGTCACTATGACAGCTTCTGTTTGCACCATTGCAACAGCCTCTGCCTAGCTGGGCTGTTGATCCTTGCTGTGGAAAAGGCTTTTCCACTTTCCAAGGCAGAGCAGCTGGGAGAGTATTCCTCTGACGTTTAACATACATTGAAGCAACAAAACAGTTCCACTGGTGTCAGATGACCATGGTGCCAAATACTGAAAATTTTCAGGTCATCAGAAAGTAGATAATGAGATTCTGGTCCCATTAAATCTTATGGGAATGCTGTAATCTTACTGGAGCCAGGTTTTTACCTATATTGTAAAATGAAATCCCAATCAAATTATTCTAGGAAAGTTAACTGTTGATTACATTACTGTATTCATTAATGTCTCTATTAATCTTCCTTTCACAAGATAGGAATCAAATAATTAAATATTACACATTTGTGTTTTAGTGAAATGCAAAGGAAAAGTAAAGGCATGATTTGAAAAGTAAAGGTATTTTCAAGTTTAAAGAACCATGTGATCTGAAGAAAAAAAGATAAGGGGACATATCAAAGATTTGTAATTGGATTAGAAAATGATATAATCATATGGTGTCTTTATTCTTTAGATTAAGACATTGTCTACCAGAAATAAGGGGGGAAAAAAGAACAGGAATTAAAAGGACAGAAAAAAGGTAAAGAAATCCATCTTCTATTCTTCCTAAAACAAGACAAAAAAAATCAAGGAATATTCAGAGACTGGAAGATGCAACAACTGGATACTGGCAAAAGCCACTTACATCTCTCTCTCAAGCTATATTTTGCATTCACTCTTTTTGATATTTTAATTAAGTAACTCTGATTGCTAACCTCCAGCCTCACTTAGAGTAGCATCATGCTAGCTCTATCAGCTGGGATTACTGCACATTATATTCCATAATTTTTTCCAGGCCCTGGAGAATAAGAATAACCAAAGCTGCATTGTCATTGTGCATGTGATTAGTAATAATCATGAGCATCTGGAAGAGCATCCAGTAAGCAAATCATCTGAAGAGCTGGAGTTTTCAAGTGAATTTATCTTCTATTGCTTCATATACATTAAACACAGCACTAGGTAACATGAGGAGGGAGTCCAGGTGTAGAGCTGTAGATCAGATTATGTCCTTGCCTCCAGCAGACCAACCGAGAGGATGCCTACCTCTATACTCCCTCCAGCAACAGCACAGGTCTGCAGTGCCTCACTCTCCTGACAAACCTAGTTGGGACTGACCAGGAGGAGGTGATGAGTTCATGTGAGATAGGAGAGGGCAAGAGAGGTGTGGTCTACATGAGGGTGGTCCTGGCTGTCCTGTCAAATTGCAGAGGCCTGAGGACCAGGGATCTTAAAGCTGGCTATAAGATGAAGGTTGCATTTGAAATCAAAGATGCTTACAAAGTAGGATGAATGTAGTTCAGAGCTGAGTAGCAAAGAAGTTATGGATTTGTAATCTTGGTTTGGACAGCTGCATGGAGGATAGCTAGAGGATGTGGCTCTTGCCACATGATTTTGAAAGGTGTCTCCAAGAAGCAAAACATTTGTCCTTTAAGCTCCGTAAGTACACAACATGGGTAACAGAGAAAAACAAATGTAAGCTGGACCGTTCCTGCCAAAGCACATTCTTTGGAAAACAAATCCTCTTGCATTGAAAGCTGACCCTCCTGGAAATGCTGGAGATGTGGAGATCCTTCTGCATTAACGAGGTACTGTTAACCAAATGCATAAATAAGCTGAAAACCACAAGAATAAATTCTCACTGTTTCCATATGTTTCTTGGCTATGTACATTTTGTGGTTGTGCTGATGAAATGGCTGAGTATTATATGAAGTCTGTTAACTATGAGTTAGATATGAGCGTGACCACATTTCTTGTTGATTTTGACACAGTCCATGAAACCACCCAAAACCACAGCCCTGAAAGGATGCCTAAGAAAGTTGTCGCTTGTTTCAATTGGTAAGTTCCACATTGCCCCTGTGGGTAGTAGGGGAACATAGTAAAAGTAAGAAAAGTATCCCCCATATGAAAACAAAGACAGGAAAACACAAGCTGGCAAGTTTCTATCCTATTACAGAGGCATAACTGTAATTGTTCCAGCAAAGTGATGTTAACTACAGAAGAGGGACAGGAGCTCTCCAGAAACTCAGAGTCTGTCATGGAGAATGTTCATAATAAGAGAAATAAGCCAACTTGTGCTTTTACTTGGATATGACATCACTGACAGCCAATTAGAAAGTTCCACTTGTGTCATTTCATAATAAAGAAAAGACTATTCAGCTCTCACTGCATCAAAGAACACATGTCACAGAGATTTGCACAGAAATGGGTTGATTAATTTTTAATGAATTATACCAGGAGAAGCTTCCTTGTATAAATTGCTGTGAGAATACCAGTGATAACCCGTGCTTGAATAAAGAGTTTCTATACATGTGGATTCTACAAGTATAGACACACTGAGCAAAACTGAACTAAAAATCATGCTACTCACCCTAACCTATCCAGTTCATAGCAGCAGTAAAAGCAGCGTGGGGTGCGCAGTATTGCAGGTTTTAAAGACCATTTTATTCACTGGAAGTGTGCCCCGTAACTAGCAGATTGCTTTCCCACTGTCTTTGTTTGCACTTCAAGAGTGGATGTCACTCTTGAAAACAGGCCTTTGCTGAACATTGCCAGGTCTCAGCACAGCTTTTAAATTCTATAATGCACTCTACAAGCTTTCACATTTTGGGACTGAATAGCCTTTTCTTTCATGGGATCAGTCAGCTGATACACAGACTAAACAGAGCATCCTTTTGGACCAAAAATGTGCTGTAAAATGATAATGTTTGTATTACAAGGTGTATAAAGGAAAAAGGCATTTCAAACATGATGTTAGGAAAAGACCAGCTCTACATGACCTGTGGCAAAGACAGGTAACTTACCCACGGTGAAGTGAGGCATGGAGCTCAGGGGCTACTGTCTATGTGTTTATAGACAAGTGGTCTTCAGACTCACAGCAGGCCTTTCACATTAGCCATGGATATTCTTGTCTTTGTGCAGGAGATGTCAAGATCAGTACACACAAATAAGACTTTCTTAAAATTATCACAAGTGCACCTCTTTGAGAAGTGAGCACATCCAGAGTTTGGTTGATTTTCAGCATACATGATTCCTTTCAAGAGTTTGAGACCATCTGGATTTCAACATGAAACAAATTATTATGAATTCTGGACTAACTTTTGATTTAAACCTATGCACTTGACGACTTGATAGTTTGACTTAAAACAGTAAAGATGGACCTTCTTATCTGTTCTGTACAAACTTTGACTGTAATAGTAAATCTGCATGTGACCTTGGTTTCCACAAAATCAAAGGTATCAGGCACCTTCCTTAGTCCATGCTATACAAACCCTGCTCATGTTACTCTAGTCTGCTAATAGTGGTTTAGAATTGGGATCTAGACTGTTGAAATGCAAGGAAAGTGTGAACAAAAATTCTTCTGTGCTTTTGATATTGAAATGAACTGGATAAACCCAGGGTGCTTATAGTTTCCTTATATTAAAGAAAATACATTTCTGAAATAGAGTGAACTGATTTTAAAGCAGTTTTGTGCATTTAATATTTAGAGCAAGTTCCTGAAAAACATTTTCTCTTTTAGTTCCTTGTCATATATGTTCAGGATTCATTATGCTACTTTAAGGCAACCAGGTGAATTTCCTCTGACTGTTGTTTGTGCTGATCAAGGAATGCCAACGAATAGTGAATTTTTATTTTAATTGATCTGACTGGAATGAGCTGCCACTCTTCTTTGCATATGAGCATATCTCTGTATGGAGATTTTGGTTACATTTTGTGTTCAGAATAATTTAGGATTAAAGGAAGAATTGTAGATTCAAATACTGAAAGAGTTTTCTCACTAATATATTTTATTCCTCTGTCTAACACTTCCCTAACTCAGAGAGGGAATAACTTAGAGTGGCAACTGTAGAAAACAGAAGAAAAAAAGTCTCATTAAAATTAATGCATAGTAGTCTATAGATTAAATTAAAAGCCAACAGGATCTCAATGCATTGGAACTGGCATTCCTGAATTAGCAGTTTCTGTTGCAAATGAAAAATATTTGCAGTGAAAAATTTGCCTTTTTTATTTTACTACTATTCTTTGCATACAGTTTGCTGTAGTTTTAAAATAGACAAGCAAAGAAAGAAAGATTTATTTGACCTACCTGTAAGCCTTGAAATATGTATTTAGCACAGCTGTTCTTTTGTGTTTAAACTCATCACAAAAATGCAGCTTTAATGTAACCCACCATTGATCTGCAGTAAGTGGAAACAAAATCTCTCCTTAATTAGTATCATCCAATCACTTTTTTACATTTCTACAGAACACACACTGTGAACTGTTTAATGGACTATTATTTAGAAGAGTGGCAAAGAGCTTGCAAAGAAAAAAAAGCATATAGTGAAAATAAAAACTAGCTGTGTCAATGAAAAATGTGTTGCAAAATAATGGAAAAAAAGATGTTTCATTAAGATGGGCTTCACTGGCATTTTACTGTATAGATGAACACTGCTCCAATTACTGCCAACAATGGGGAAAGAGATAGAGAGATATAGATTCATTACTTTCAACACCCTTAACTGTCTACCACTGAATTCGCTTATCTGTTCCTTTTTCTACAGGACCTGTGTGGAGGGGGGAAGGAATAAACAAAGAACTGAGTAGAGTGAATGTGTCACAAATTACCACAAACACACTGTGACTCAATGCACTTTTCATTTCTCTCCTCATTAACTGTGTCTTGCTCAAAATGAGAGACTGGGTCTAAACATAATCAAGTCCCACAGATAACAATTGACTTGACTGCTGGGGCAGTCATCACCTTCTAGCTACTGGGAAATAAATTTAGAAATAAAATGAGTTAAAATAAAATTCACTCTGCTCTCTTTTCTGTGCTCAGATAATTTGAAGGCCATCAAGGCCTGCAGAAACAATCCATCTCTCTGTGAAAAGGAAAGCAGCCTGTGCCACTACCAATAAGGCATGTCTTTAGTGTTATCAAGAGTAAGTATAATTACACAGTGGAAAGGCCATCAAAGTGTCTTGGGCACTGTTATTTTTTTCCTGAGGTCTTCATCAATAGTGCTGTCGGAGTGAAAAGAATAAGTAGGGGGGAAAAAGGAAAAAAAATAATATCCTCCAGATTGGTGTGACTGACCTGCAATCTAGTAGAGCACATTATAATTTGAGAGCAGTAGGACGATTCAATAAAAATTTTGCTGTCTTCCACTTTAAATCAGGAAGGATTAATTTCAAGAATCTGTGTCGATGGCAGTGGTCTTGGTTTTGTCAGTACCGAAATTTCTTTTCTAAGAGGCTAAAGGACTCCCTGTTGCAGCATGTTTGTACTTGCCAAGGCTCTCTCCTTACCTCCAATAACAATGCATCTCTGATAGGCAGGTTTCCGGCTGGCAAAGGGGAGGTAGGACTATTTGTTTCTTTTAAACAGTTGCCCTAGTATTGCACTTTTTATTTGGATAAAACACGAGTGAAGTTAATTTGTTTGCTATGTTTCTACCAAGAGGAGGCACAGCCTGATGTACAGGTTTTAGTGGAATTCCATTTAGTAAAAGACATGCACAGTGTCTTTGATGCTGCTTCACAGGATGGAAATTCAGGGCTTTATGCCTGAGTCTTGGCCTGTGGTGCCTTACTCTGATTAGTAAATGTTATTCTTGCGAGCAGTACCCCTGATCTCTGGGGAGTATTGTACATGAACCAGTCACAGGAAGATCTGAGTGTATGTGTAGAGCTAGTGAAAGTGGCTTGCTAGCTGATTATCTGATAATGAAACTACTTTTAAGAACAGAGAATAACCCAAACTCTAGCTATTAACTTGCTTCTGGCAGTCTTCTCTTTAATAAAAACAATGTTAGTAACTGTGGTATAAGTCCTGAAAATAATCACCACTTCTGATAATGGAAACCAATCATCTAAACATCAGCGTCCCCAGAAATCATGTTGTTCTTGGAACTTTCCTTTTCTGTGGCTGGAAATCACAGTGTCCAAATTACATCTGGAAATCAGTGTCCAAAATGATGGCAACTGCTCTAGGGCAAATTAGATCATCAGAAAGCTTTAACCAATCACAGGACATTCAAGTCTGCCTCAGTGGTTTGTTTCTACTGTTCACAACATGAATGTGTTTTCCAAACCTCAATTTCATTAGATTTATTACAAGAAACAAGATTAATTGGGCTGTACTGCTTTGACAAAATTCTGGTTCTTAAATAATAATTATAGATTTCCTGGAGTCCAAAAGAACTGAAGTAGACCAGATCCAGCAATGTGGCCAAACATAACAAATTGAGAGGAGAGAGAGTGAAGAAGTATGACTGAGAAATGTAAATGTGAAATCTCCCTGATATATATTCTCCTAAAGCTTCAAGTTTTTATTGGCTAACTGGCAAAGTAATTTCTTTTTCTTAGATTTTTTTGGACACCAGTGTTGCCTGGAATTTGGGGGGAAAGGGTGTGAGGTCTTTTTCCGAAAAGCTCTGTGGCTAAAGTCTCACTCATGACTGTGAGCCCTGAAGATTAAAGTGTCTGGCCTGCCCAGATCCAGCTGAACTGAGAGTCAGCAGCACAGACTGAACCACAAGTTCTGCTCCTGAGGAAACTGGGATGCACAACACTGGGAAATGGTTGAACCTTTATTTAGCTGTTCCATTGTACTGTCTGAAAGGACACAGTAACTGGAACACACTTAGAGCGTGTCAGCTGGGTTCCTTCTGGAATATGTCTTTATTGCTGTCACAGAAGTAGTAGAGATGCAATGTCAGGGTAGTGCATAGACACTAAGTTAGTGATAAAGGAGGTGACTTCAGACAGTAGATGAATGGGAGCTGCAGCTGTACAAATCCCACAAAAGCTGTGCTAGTCTGTGCAGTTGCATTTGTGTCTGAGTTGTATAACATAGTACAGTCTAAGCTTCACTGGTTTCCAGCACATAAAACAAGTAAGCAGGATTAAAGAATTTTATTTTTTTTATATTGACCCTTCCAAAAAGTAGATTTGTGTTTTCTAATCCATTTTTTTTCTGGTGTGTTGGAAGGCCATTTATGTCACAGAATTTTTGTTCTAGCAAGTAACTGAGACATAAATCCAGTTAATATCAGATGAAACTGGTTCAGACACAACAGAAAGAAACTCAATAAAAATAAGGTAAGTCTTTTTTTTATGTGTAATCATAACCTCTTAACAATAAAATTCATCACCCAAGTGATGAATTCTCTACCTTCTTGAATCAGAAGTCTGTGATTTCCTGCTGTATTAGTGGGCACTACCAGAGTCCTTCTATTTAGTGCTCTATTTGAAGTCATTAACCAAATCAGCAGTGAAAGCAGTTCCAAAAATCGCATGGCTTCCTGCCACTCTCAAAGATAAGCACAATGCAGAGACACCTCTAATTTACTGAGCTGAAGATGAGGTGTAGCAGATATCCGTGTTGCTGAAGCCTGACTCTTCCAGCTCTTCCTGTGGAACATGTCTGACCACTGCCCTTCTTTTTTTATTGCTGGCTAACATGGCTGTAACCTGTAAAAACATAGCCCAGCTGTGTTCAAAAGGTAAATGGCAGTGGGCTCCACTAGCATTTCTGCTATCCAATCACTATGTCATGGTCATGAGTAAGAAAGTAGAATAAATAGTGAAAAACTGTTTTGAACTGAGTATTTATTTTTCTCCATCTGTTTTAAATGCCATTCTATTGGTATTTAAAAGGCATATAGATATAATGCCTAAGAATATGTAGAGCAATGGCAGGTTTGGCAGTGTTTGGTCAATGATTGGACTCTTTGATTCCAAACTAATTTAGTCTGTAAATCTGTGTAACTGATACACTTTCCAGTATTCATGTTGGCAAATTTTCCTGAAGTTTGGAGTATATCAATACTTTAGTTATGTTTGAGACTGTTTATTTACCCAAAGGCCTGTTCTGGGCAGACAAACAGCAGGAGGGTCATTTATGATCCATATAAGTAATTATGTTCCCAAGAATCCAGAAATCACTGAACATGGCTTCCAAACAAAGTTAAATAAAAACATAGGTATTACTTCGAGCTCAGGATTCATAAATATAAATGGTCTGTATCATTTGCAGTTTTTCCATGGGAGTATTATTTGGCATGACTTCATGTTGTGCCGAATTTGTGGGTCATTAGATTATTGCTTTTTAGAAAAATCTGGTTTTGGCACACACATACAAACACACAAATTGGAAAGGGAAATATTTACATTGTGAAATTAAACTTGTTCACATCTTCAATGATGATTTATTAAAGAAAAGTATATGCAAACCACAGAATAGTGACATGTACCCTGGGTTTTACATTCCCTATATGAAGCAACCACAAAACTCATTTGAAAACAAATAGTACTATAAAGACTTAAAGAAAGAAAATTAAGCATTTGCATGTATAAAATACCTCGTACAACAGATCTTCATTCTGAAAGACTAAAGAGAATAGAATGTTTCTCCAAATAGCTTTTCATGGGCATTATTTTTTATAGCCAGGATGTTTCTGTTTCTGTAGGCACCTATAATATGCTGTTGGATTACTGCACTGAGTGGCTGTTAGGTTAAGTACAATACTTTCAGTGTTGAAGTATTCAGTGGACAATGAAAGCTCAACAGAAGAAAAAAAGTGACCTACAGAGAAGTTACAGCTGTTTTGTGGCAGGGTGGAAAAAGCAAAGCAGCATAAAGGACTAGACAATATATTTACTGCTTTTTTTTTTTTGTACGTTTTATTATGCTATCCACTTATATGCAAAATTTATTATTAAACATCATATGCAAGAGAGTATGCTCATTTTATGGTCAGATTCCTGTATAGATATAGACATCCGAAATATACATTTATGTTTAAAAATAAATCCATTTGTCGCCAGTGGAAACCATTGCAATTCATCTGACCTTCTTTGAGGACTTTGTGGAGCACAAGCTAAAATGGACATCTGTTTTCTCTAAGAAAAGCCTAGTCTGAACTGCCCACATGTGGATACCTACATGAAGAAATATCCTGATCCCACTGTCTGATACAATAAACAAAACAGAGGTGCTGTGAATGTAGTTACAAAAGGAATAAGACATAAACCAAATATTGGACATTAGTAGGAAAAACAGAATTGCAGAAAGATGAATGTTAGGAAAGCTTGTAACTACTGAAAAATTATAGCGTGTGTAAGTCTTCAGGGATGTCTGGTGTTCTCCAAAGCCAATGTTTCTCAGTATCTCTGGACACTACTGGAAGGTCCCACTGTGAAATAATTATCAGCCTGGCTACAGCACTCTCAGTTTTCTAGCCAGAATCTGAAGGAGAAGGACAATTATGAGGGGCCAACTCTGGTTGTTGCCAAAAGAGACAATAGGGCAGAAAACACCAACAGAAAGGATTAGTATCCAGGCTGGCAGCAAGTAATAGTATAGTGTTACTAGTAGGGTGGAAGGGAAGAAAATTATGAAAGCTTTTTAAAACCTGCTAATTTATCTGGAATAAAACTTCTTAACAGTGTGTGGAAGTTATTAGTTTAAAAAACTAAAATGTGAACATCTTGCTTTCATAAATAATACTGATAGAAAGTGATAAAAAAGGGAGTTAGGAAGAAATTTGAGTGCAGAGTACAGTGCAATAGTTTTTCAAGGTCAATGTAATTCTTCTTTCTAAACATGTTTGTTGCACAAAGTGGAATAGGAATATCAGAGGTTTGTTTTTCCATCTGTTTGCTTAAAACCAGGTCTGTGCTCCAGCATGAAAAAGAAAAGCTCTGATGAGCTAGAAGTACTTTGGTTCATGATGAACCCTCTAACAATGCCATAGTATGCTGAATTCCTTATGATAATTGTTAAGGGTTTTATAAGTTTTAATAGTCATCACATGGTCACAAGCTGATTTTATGAAACTTTGTTCATTAGTCTCAGCAAAGCACTGCAGCACAAGTAAGAATTTCTAATTGCGTTTAGTAATAGGCTGAAAAGGTAGTTATTACGCAAAGCAAATACAAAAGCAATGTAAAGAATTTTATTTTGTTTAGAATTGAAATCTGGCAGCAGTTTTATCCTGAGTCTTAAAGAAACGTATAGTAAGCATTTAAATCAGTGTACCCATGAACTGCTGAGATCAAAAGTTAGCAGTGGCATTATTTGTGAAATATGAGTGATCTTTGTGAATCTGTTTCAAGGCTCAGGTAGTCTAGAATTGATTTAGCTTACTCCAAGCATTTATGGACAGAACTAAGGGCAATAGGTGCCTTAGAATAAGACTTACCAGTGCCTAACTAGAAAACTGATTCTGACAACACTGTATCAGCTGATAACTAACCTCTGATTTTTACCAGTGGGGCTCACCTTCAGACTCAGAAATCGAGGTTAATTTACCTAAAGGCAGGTGTCTATGAGTATGCTAATGGCTAAGCCTCTTTAAGAGTATAAGCCTGAGGTACAGCTCAGATATTAAACTGTGTTCAACTAATGATGTTTAGGCATCCTGGAGTGCCTAAAATATTTGCACAGGCTTGACAGATATAACAGAGGAGTTGAGGTTTACTGACCAATAGCAACTGACCAGGAAAGCTATCAGGGCACCTCAATTGCATCTGTCTAGGCAAGTAAACTGAGCTGTTAGTCAGCAAGGCTGAGTTAACTCAGTATAAAGGAAACATCTCATTTGGTAAACCAAAGAGCTCTCTAGACTCACCTGACTATGTTGACTAGATTTTGAATAAATATAGTGAGAAGCCAGTCTTCCACCTCACATGTAGACAGATACTTTTAGACATCTAAATTCAGGTCTCTGGATGTGGAACTGAACCAGACCTTGAAGATCTAAAAAAATCTGTGTTTTTATAGAAACAGCTTAGTAAATTAGCAGGCCAGAAAAGTCTGAATCCTATGTGTGCCAAACCTTATCAAGACATGATACTCTTTCAGAATTCTCTGATGAGCAAACTTTCACAGGCCCACTCAGATGCCTGTGGAATGGGACCCAGTATGCAGTGACAGCTGGCTTTGTTCAGAGAACAGTTGAAGAAAAATATGTACTGCTGCTGCTGCTGCTGCTGCTGCTGCTACTACTACTACTACTACTACTACTACTACTACTGCTACTACTACTACTAGTAGTAGTACTACTACGACTTCTTCTGCTACTACTACCACTATTCCTCTTTCCCTCTGTATGATGTAAAAGAATGGTCACAGCATTCATCCAGGGTATGGAAGGACTGGGGTAAAGGTAGAGCTTCAGTATAAAGCGGGGTTAGTTTATCTTATCACAAATACCAGGTTTGGGGCTTAATTTCTGAATTGTAACAGGGAAAAAGTCTGGGATTTTGGTACCCAAATCCTTCAGGCTGCCACCCTTATAAGAGTGTGCACTTATGCTGTCTTAACATAGAAAGAAGGGTTTACCAAAGTTTACACAGGAATGTGTCTGGCTTTTTTATAGAGCTTGGACCTGGGAAAACTTTTAACCTGGTCTGATGAAATTTTAAATTCCTGGGTCTGTAGCATGAATATTTCCAATGCAGGCCCAAAACTCTGAAATTTACATGTGTTTCCACTAGCTCATGAAGTCATCAGATTTAAATGACCCACTATTTTCTCAAGGACATCTCCAGGCTTGCTTTCTTCAGATTATATGAATCAGTTACCTGCCAAAGGCAATCAGGAAAATGTTGTGGCTAAATGTGCCATGTATCAACCATGACATTTACAATAACACTCGTGTCTATGACAAGAGTTTTATATCCTTGATATGAACCAACAAGAATATCTGGTGAACCCTTTGCAACATTTTTTTGTGTTACTGCCTTTTTAATTATGTAATTCAGAAAATGAAAAACAATGCCAGATTTCCATAAAAAGAAGACATGTGCACATTGATAATCTAGACAGGCCTAATTAATTCAGTATCTCTAGGGTATGTCATAATTTACAGGTCTAAAATTAAGAGGAAATACCTTGTTAAAGTCTTTTGAATCTGACTACAGGTGTTCTAGCATTGCTCCAGTAAGAGAGTTATTCAAATCCCATTCCCATTTCTGGTGGAATTTTTATCATTTGTGTGGCTATGTTTTGCCAACAAAACATGAGAAAAGAGAAGACTCTGTTCACATTCATCTGTGGGGATTCAGCAATTAAATCAATTTGATTAACCAAAGACCCATTCTGCTGTGTATTTACATACTGTAATTACAAATTGGCAAATAGCGGGAAAAGTGGGAGCGTGGGATAGCGTGTTTTTATATCAGTTGTTCCAATACAACGCCTGTAATACTTCTAAATGAGCAGTCAGATCTATTCACTGTCTCAGCACTCCAAATGGGTCAGATGAAGCAGTATTTTTAATGGGATTTGGGCTGTCTGACATTTCACATTCTTTTATATGTAGCAAATGCTTAAAAGCCAGTACTGCAACTCCTGAGAATTGTTCTGTCGCATCTTTTTTTAGTCTATATTTTCTTCTTCTCTACGACCAATATAACAGTCTGTTTATTTCAGACTTGCCAAACATCCAGGTTAGATCAAATCAGTTTGATTTCCAGAGTGTTTGGTTGAACTCAGATTGCAGCTTGGTCAACTGAAAATTGAGTAACATCTATGTTGAAGGTGGCTGTGAGGAGACAAGCTGACAGGTTACATCAGCAAGGACTGCAGTCTGGAAGCTCTTCTGTCAGGCTCTGACTGGGTGGCCTCACATGTGCTTGCAGTCCAAGCTAAGAAAGGAGCATTTTAGGGCACTAAGGGAACATAGCTACTTCATAGACTCAACAGTCCTGTGGCACCTCAGGCACCTGCAAGGGTCAGATACCACACCTCCACATATGGATAAAAATGTACGGAGCATTTCAGTTTCCTCCCAGCTACTTGGTTATTGATCTTGTTTAACTGCTGAGAGAGAAGGAAAATCTGGACTGATGAAGTACTAGCATACACATCCATGCAAATAAATGATCAATAGAGCTGCATCATGCCAAACAAGGGAGTCTTGATTAACACATAGCCCCTAGTGATTGAAACAGCTCTGTCTTCACCACAGACGACAGTCTCTTTGCTGAAGTCTGAATTGCAATAAAAACTAACTCCAGTGTGAACAGATAGTACTAATACTGATATTAACGTAGAATTTTATATCACCCAAATAAAAAGTGTCCTCAGTGATTTTTGCATATAGTCCATATCAATAACTGTATCTAATATACAATATCTTTACTTACATATATATTATTTAATTATTCTACTATTTATTAATTTATGTATGTGTCTGGATTTAAGATAAAAATCAAAATATCAATTTTGATGTTAAAAGGTTCCAGAGAAACCACCACATCTGTTTCAATAGGTAATTTTCATTTACTCTTAAAAATCACTGATTATTTTCAGTTTGTATTTATGTAGCTTCAGTTCCTTCTTATTATGCCTTTATCTACTAGATTAAAGACTCCATTACAAGAAATAATGCAGCTAATTTTAGACTGTTGTCATGTCATTTCTTAACCTTTTTATGTAAAGGAAACAGATTTACCCATTTACTATAAGGTAGGTTTTCCAGGCCTCAGCTAATTTCTTTTTCAATCTTTGTTAGTTTAACAACCTCTTTTTTTTTTTTTTTTTTTTTTTTTTTTTTAAATGAAGGTGAAAGGTCTGGGCACAAACCCTTCTCAGATTCTCCAGTTCTCACTGATGATTCATCTGGAAGTCCTCACTCCACCTGTGGAGTAAATGCCTTGTTTCTGAAAGACTGGGCTTGTGCCAGACTTTGTTAAGTTACCATTTATATCATTCAAATGGACCTGCTGCTCAGCATGCTAATGTAAGTGACCATTTACATTAACATCCACTTATCATGTAACGTGTCATTTTTGTATCTTCTGTTCAGTTTACAAGAAATAAGACGAAATTTGTAAAATACTGGAGTCTCTGAAATCCCTGAGCTGGAAATTTCCCATTTCCTATTACTTGAGTATTATTTCCTCATATTTTGTCTTGTACTAAATATTTACATTTTACCTTGTTTTCCAAAGAAATTTAATGTACACCTGTGAGAGATCTGGAGACATACAGTGGACTTATCTTCTTATCTTTTTTATTTCTCTGTTTTTTCTTTCATTGACATTTTTTTCCTACCCCGTGTGTCCACAAGGGAATACTTATGATTGTACACAGGCATTGCAATCTTTCTATGGGGAAGGCATAAGTTTACTCACAGAACTACACAAAACCCTTGACAGAAAAGCTGTTATTTTCCAGAGCAGAGAAGTGGGAAGGAAAATCATTGTGAAAAGCCTTACATGAAGGTGTCTTTTTGAAGTCTGATCTTTCTGTAGAGTCAACAAAGAAGCTCAGCCTTCTATTCCTTAAATGTTGTAAGGTGTTTCATATTAGGAACTAAAAGAAAAAGGATCTGCCAAATATTCAGTGGGAACAACATTCTTCTGGTTTAAAGGGGGTAAGTGCTGGAAAGTACATCTATACCACTAGGCAGTCTTAAGTAAAATAAATGATGATTCCAAGCTTGTAGATGCCATGCTTGCTAACACATCAGATTAGTGTTCATGCTTGGTTTGTTCCAAACAGTAAATCTGTCTGCACTGTTGAAGTCAGGTGTTGTGTTTTGTTTCAGAGGTGGTTAAAGAATTTGCCACTTACCTGTCTTTTATCATCCCAAGTGAACATTTCTTTCCCATCTGATCACATACTCTAGCAAATGAACTCCACCAGGTTGCCTTTGAGCAGACAGAAAGCTCTCCCACTGCCATTTATAAAATGCGAGGGATCTAGGAAAGCTATTCCTTAACATCCCAGCCATAATTACTATCTCACAATAAAGACCTGATAATTAGCTCCACTGATTCTAGTTGTCCAGCTTCTCTTTTTAGGCATAAAGCTCAGGCTATTGACAGAAGCCCATCAAACTTCCTAGACTACATTATATTGGTTATGGATGTAAGTTATTTCAGTGCTTTAACAATTACCAAATCACATGACAACAGGATGGCAGAAATTGGCAGGAATTTCTGGAGATTATCTGGTCCAACTCCCCGCTGAAGCAGAGCTATCTAGAGCTGGCTGCCCAGGACCCTTTCCAGATGGCTTCTGGGTAAGTCCAGTCTGGGAGAATCCACAAGGTCCTTGGGTATGTTTGTGGGCACTTTCCCAGTGAGTTCTTCATGGATCTGCCAACTGAATGCCAGTTAGTGGGTCACCAATGTCTCTTCCCTGAGGATATACATAGATATACATAGATATACATAGATATACATAGATATACATAGATATACATAGATATACATAGATGTCTCTTCCCTGAGGATATACATACCTGTGTCCTGGCTCACTCCTTTGTGTGCCTGCTAAAAGGCTGAGGACAACCTGGTCTCTGAAGATATCAGGTCTAGGGAAGCAAAGTATTTTTCCTGCTAAGTATTTTTCTTGGTCCTGTTAAAGGAAAGATGTGTGCTACAAGCAATTTCTTTAAAAGCTGTAAAGACATCCGGGATGGTAGAATCTCAGTAATTTTCTCTATTTCAGTGTAAGGGTAGCCTAATTTTCCTATGGTTATGTTTTTGTTCTAGGTCATTATTCGTCCTTAAGCCTACAACAATGGCATTAAGAAAATTTTAAGAATTTCTGATTATTACCAATGTTTTTAGGATGTACTAGTGCCTTTTCGTTGGAATCCAGTTACGAAAAAAGGTACTGTATGGGCTGTAGCAGAATAAATTATGTAAATACTCATAACAAAAGGAATTTGGGTAGCAGTAAAAGGCCTTAATTTATTTGGATTCAGAAAAATGCAGGCAAGGACTGGTAGATTCAGAGTGAAACATGTAGTTAATGCTCTGATTTTTGTTCTGCAATATTTTCTTATAAATGGTATATATATTCAATTTCTGGAGTTAAAAACACTATATTTGGCTTTTTTTCTGAAGATTATAATATCACATTATCTTTTAGAAAGACCTCAACTACTGGACAGAAGTGAGTGTAAAGTTACAAAAAATGCACCATGTGTAAAAATATACAGAAATAACTGAAAAAAATCCCAAACAAGCAGAATAGCAAGGTTCATGCCTACAAGACTCTTCTTCTTTTTTTCTGTTATATACAGTAATTTAAATAAATCATATTGTACACTTAACTTTGAAAAAATAAGCTTTGTGATTAAAGTGCCTTTTTTATCAGAAGATTATCTAGGTCACTACAGCAAAAAAGTGCATCAGCAAGAAGGAGTATTTGCTGTGTTGATAGTCCTCTGAGCATCTTCAATGAATGCCTGACTGGAGAATGAAAAACTGTTCTCTTGCCAGTTTTCAGTAACCATATGTTGTGTGTCTCCTGAATACTGACTGCAGAGAGGTGTTTTGGATCTTCTAGACACCAGTGAAAGAAAATATTTCTAGTTTCAAGAGAAAAAAAGAGAACAGAGTAGACCTTTTTGGTCATGTTTAATTGCTCTGTTACCAGAAAAACATGTTCAATGATAAATGTAATGTCTTCTTGTATCCTTGGTAAAAAATCAATCTTTTTTTTAATTAACATCCATTTATTCTATGATAATCAGATAAGAATCTTATTACAGTAGCACTTCTGCGTGTCTTGGGTGTCTTGAACAGGTCTTTTGCCCTATATCCCAGTCATACTCACGTGCTTTTTTATGTGGGTTGGTGTTTTTGCCCTGATGTATCTGCTCCACCTGGTCTTGAAATACAGTGGATAGTCAATAAGGACAATCCCCAAAATTTTAATTCCTTTGGTCAGAGTGGTTGGAGACATGTATTTTAGCATTACATGTTATTATTAGTTTCCGCTGAAAAAACGAAAAAAATTCCAGTGCCTCCAATCTTGGGAAATAAAAAGAAATTCTAAAAGCCTGCAACAGACACTCTTTTTATTGTGGTTGTTGACTTCTGTTGAAGTCAATTCTTTTGAATTCTGTAGAATTCTTATTGAATTTGATCAGATATTAGAACAGATCTCACATTAAAGTGTAGGAGTTAGAATTTTCTGTGCATGAAGCGCATTTTGTCACACTAGTAGTATCCCCAGATGCCCCAAATAATCAAGTGATGTGAAATAACTAAAACCATAGCTGTAGTTTGTGGATCAGGAGATATAAAACTAACCTCAAATGGTTCAAAGTCAGGACAAGCTGGCTTTTGTTGTAATCCTTTACTGAAATTTGCTACTTCTCACTGGAGAAAAACGGAACATGTTTATGCTCAGCTCCCATTGACTTTCACTTTTAAGAAAATAATTCTTTTAAGAAAGTAATATATTTCAATATATTTGTGTTTGTGAGAGTTTAGTGGGTAAGATGTGAATAGATGGAAAGCTACAAATACAAATGAAAATGTTTGTATAAAATATACATATTTAGATAGCCTTCTTTATAATTACCTTTTCTTGAAACACATCCGAGTATTTTTTATTCTTTGTTCTTCTAGAAGCACTAGGAAAATGTTAAGAGATCTATAATATAGCCCAGGAGCAAATCAGTAGAGAGGTCTCTCATCTTTCTATTAAGTTGTCCAGATGCCTCATCTGACAATTTGATTCTCTGTTTTGGACATTGAATGTTAAAGTTCTCATACCCTCCTTCTAATTACATAGTTCTAGAAAATACAGTTAAATGTAAAAAGGTAAGAAAGATAGTAATAACTTGCTTATTTACAATGTAAGAGATCTCTTAACAGATTCTGTCAAATAAAGTTTAGCATAGTGAGATATAGCTTAAAGGCTTCTAGGGGCAATGGCAGTAAAAAAAAAAAAAATGTAGGAAAGAATGTTTTACTATTTATGCCAGAGAAATACAAGGTAAAAGCTAATTTGTGAATGTACATTATCTTTTTTTAGAATACCGGGACAGTATATTTTCTGTTTAATGAAATATGTTCACTGTTCATGAGTAAGGAGTACATAGTAATTTAGGCACACAGCTGTGGAAGGACACCTTAGCTGTAATCATTCAAAGCAAATATTTGGCTCTCTTTCTTTAGGTGATGAATCTCTTGACCTCACTGCCAACAGTAGTGCAGCAAAACTTACAGTGAAAAGACAGAGTGAGACTTCTCAAGAAGAAGCTCCTGCTTTGAGCTCTGGAAGTTGAACCAGTGCTGTCAAAGCATCAAGTGCTGACACTGAAAATGGCACTGCATCCACGTGGCCAGTGAAGCAACATGCAAGGTTAAAAGTTATGTCAGATGGAATTTTCACACTGGGGATTAAAAGCAGCATATTTGAATCAGTTAAAAAGTTTTTCACATCACTTTCATGAAACAGAGGGAATGGACAGTGGTACAACTCACCACAGAAAAATTTCTTCAGACTGAGACTTCCTATCTAGCCCAAAGTGAAGTTTTTGTCCTATTGCTTCACTTTGTGTCCTCTGCCTAGAAGAATGCTGTGATTTTGGTGAGAAAAAAAGGACAAAACTTCACTTACTACTGCCCTTTTGTACTCCCTTACATGATTCCATGAGCATAAGATGGTAGCCAGCTGGCAGAGTCTTAATCGGTCTTGAAATAACAGACTAGAGAAAACCAAAACTGCCTGCAACACAGCATGACAAATATGGGCTCTGTTGCTGAGCTAGTTAAAAAAAGATGAAAATCCAAGTCAAAATGGACCACAGAGGAATGAAAAGTCACAAAAGCTGACTCTAATGTTGTGAAGCTGAGTCTCCTATGTTCCCTCTGTAGCCAGAAGAGTCCTCTAAGGTGCAGTTCAGATCAGGTACTTGAGCAGCTATGAATCTCTCTTTACAGGAGATTGTGTTCTCAAGGAGTGGCGCAGGAAAGTCAAAGATTGGTTTGACTTGATAAAGGTGAAATTTTTGTCAGCACTTACATTCAATGTGTTTCCTAGGTGTGGAATCCCTACCCTGTGTGCTACATGACAATTAATTTTAATTCGGGCTCCAATACAGAGCAGACAAAATAATTTCCCACTGTGGGCATGTGAGACTGGGATATGGGCTGTAGCACATCATCATTTTTTCTTTGTAGAGAAACTAGATTTGAGTTGTGATTAAACTGGCTTACCCCACTGCATCACCCCCAGACCCCAACCCCCCCACCCCAACCCTACAAGACCTACTTTTCTGGTGCACCCCAACAGGCCTGGTAGCCACAGATATCCTCCATAACTTTGTGTCCTACTCTGTATAATGCTCTCTTGGCACAAGAGTACAAGAAACATTGTGAAAAGGCTTGAAACAATCCACTTCCTAAAATGCAGGCAGTTTAGAGAAGAGTATGGCTCAGGTAAGAAAACTATGACCTAAGGCTTGGAAGAAGGAAGGACTCCAGGAAACATTTTTATACCTGTGCCTTTGTCCTTGGAAAGATTTTTCAACCTTATGACAAAATGACCAAGCGTGTGCATTAGAATAAAATTAGTTTTCAGAATCCATGTTTGTAAGGCATCCAGCCTCCTCAGCACATATAAACTTTATTTGGAGCTGTGTGGGAACACCACCTGCTCACACTGCTCCAAGAAATTCTGCTTAGAACATTCAAAAGCAGCTGGGATGTGAATATTTGATTCATCTCATCAGAAGCTGAAATTAGGATTGAAAACATAGATCATGCATTCTACTTACATTCCAAGAAAATATTTATTACTTAATATTTTTGTTCACTGAAATATCACAAACTGCTTATTATTTCAAGCTTGTTTATGCTATGGGTTTATGTGTTTTTTATTAAACTTTGTAAATCACTTTAAGGTGGCAAATTTGCCATGATTCAAGTCATTTGACCTGCAGCTAAAATACAAAGTGCAGCTGGAATCAATAGTTTCCATTGTGACCATCAGTTGTGCAGCACATAATGCTCTACAGCATGGTGGGCATGGGAAGCAATTGCCTGGGTTTTATAGTTGTATTAGTCTTCTACTCCTGTAATTTTAGAAAGCATAATGTTACAAAGAAAATTCCACATGTTACAGGAGGGAGTAGAGTGAGGACTCTGCAACAGATAGCTCTAAGTCCAGTGAATACATTCTTCAGCGGCTGAACTAGCGGCACATTTTTCTTTATACAGACATGAGGGAAGTAAGAGTCAAAAAACAGCAAATTTTCCTCAGCTGCAAAGAGCTAGTATGCCTGAGGCTTCTTTTGATGTCTCTCAGTTTCTTGAAAAATTTTGTTCTTGTTCTGGTCTAAATCCTTTTATTTTTTTCTAGTTGTGTTATATACCTTGCGTTATTACTTATTTTCTAGTCATAAAGGATGACTGTTGCAATGTTCTTTGGAACCATTTACTGAAATATCCAATCAGGGATGGGTAGATTCCCATTCCTCTGCTTAGGAAAATTATTTTTATTCCTACTTGGATGTTATAAATAAGTACAGCACCTCCTATAACTACTATCTATGTATTTGGACACACAGCTAGTGTTGGACCAAAAAAGAGGACTGTTGGGTGTTTTGAAGTGGCAATAGCAAGCAGAAAATCCAGAACACAAAAGGAGGTGATTTGACCTCCTTTGAGGAGGTCAAGATGCTGTTGTGAAACCAGATTCTCACCAGAAATATTAATTTACTAATTCCTGTGTGGATAGGTATCATTGATTTGAGTACCTCATTAAAGTAAGTGCCTCAAAACCACTATTTCTTCTCACTGGTTGAAAATTGTAGAACAAGTGGTATAAAATTAATTTGAGATTTCCATCTCTCCACCTTTTTTTTCTCGCCTGGATATCTTGCTCCATGTAAATAAATTTCCACCCAGAATATTCAGACCAGAGCTAGAATGACAATGTTTAGAGAGGAAGACAAATTTATCTCTGAGGAAACATGTGACTTTTAGTCAAAATCAATTTTTTTGGGGGTAATTTATTCTACAAAACAGGCAATGTTGACAATGCCAGGTCATTTGTTTACCTTGGTATTAGTTGAGACTTTCAGCTTCTTGCATAAATATTTTCTAATTTGCATATTCAGATCAATTTTATACTATGCCATCACCCTGTTCTGGACACCATATGTAGCACTACCTCACTACCATAGTGTAGGTACTACCTCACTACCATTTATTCTACAATGTACTTATCTTCCTGTATCCTTTGACCCAAGGTGTAATTTTTCACATTTTATTTGTAGGACACTAAGCACAGGGAAACACAAATTCCCAAAAAATATCAGTGGTGTTGCAGGGATTGGTTCTTGCTCCATGTGCCCCAATCTCTTTAGTGCTTATGAAAGGATAAAGGTAAGGATGGAGGGTCTCAAAGACTGTCCGTGCTTTTGCATCAAACAGAAGAAACCTTTTGCTATTATATACCTCCCCTGCCCTGCTTTTTATAGTTATTTTTCCAGGGCAGTCCCAGAGGGAAGGTGTTGGAGATGAATTATGTAACACATACTATATACTAGAGGCATGGACACTTGGACAATTTCATGCCTACCTTCTGGAATTTCCCTTGTGCCCATTTATATTCAGTTCCCTGTTTGTGTGTGGCAGGAGCTAGTACCTTAGTTTGATCTTCTGCAGTATAATTAAAATCATCCTCACAGACTTGGAGCTCTTGCAGTATTTAAGAAGCCTTTGGCATTGGATACTTCTGAAAATACTTGAATATCTTAGAAACCCAACAACAACAAAAAACCCGGTAACTTCCCTGCTTGATAATTATCAGTAAATTGTGACTATTATTAAAACAGCATAAATCCATCAAGAGTTGGAAGTTGCCAGCTCTCCTCCAGCCAGAATCTGAATGTGGGTTCCAGCCCTCCTGTATGGAAAAACTGCATGTGTAGTGTGTGAGCATGCACTTCTTGATCTCTTTTAATCAAGAGAAAAATGGATAATATAATAGCAGAGTTTTGAGAAAGAATGCAAATTGCTGTGCATCGCAATGAAGTATTTCCCCTTAGGATTGGAGTGCCTAGTACGACTCCTCAGCATGAGCTGGAGCTGATATATGAAGCTTTTGCTTGCATAAAAGCAGACAGGTTAGAGCTCAGCTGGGCCAACCATAGGGCTTGGTTCTTCAGCACTTAATCAGGCAAAGAACCTGCACAAGTCAGAGAGGTTTGCCCCTTAATGAGAATTACCCAGCTAAATCTCACTCTGCAGGGCTGGCAGTGTAATCCTGCAGCAGGGAAATTATACATAGGGGTCCCGTAATAAAAGTCTTAATTTGCTTTGACCACTGCTAGCATTTTAGGTCCACAGTGGCCTTGGAAGTTATCAACTGTGCTTTGTTGGCCAGCACGTAACTTTCAGAGATAATTCCTCTTCAGACCTCTGCTTAAATCCACTCATGTCCTTTCAGCTGCTTGCAGCCTTTCTTTCACTTCTGTAACTCCTGTGGGGGTGAAAGGGTCTGGAACTGCCTGCCTCTTCCTTTTTCCTTCCTATGGACACAATAATAGACAAAAAATATGTAATACTTATTTACCAGGAACTATTAAATCATGCCACAAATTAAAGAGAAATGTGTATTATAAAAGTACAATTAAGGACTTGGACATTTGATCGAAGGTACTGCATGGCAAAAAGAGTTAATGTGGCAGCTCAACCATGGTAGCTTTGTGAGCTCTCTCAGCCTTCAACAAATGTGAGAAAATGTGTTCTTGAGCAGCCCCAAGTGAAAAAGCCTTACCCCAAGTTTAATTATTTCATATTCTCCTTACATGTAAAAGATGATAAGCTGAGGGTTGGTAAAAAGCCAGTAACTGACCACAAGGCAGATGCATATAAATGGGAGTGGTGTGAGGAGCACTGTTGAGAGCACCTCACGTGGCTTGCAGGTGGGAATATGTTAGCTCCCACCTCCCAAATATTTTACTTCTGCTTTAATTTTCTGTTCTGCTAAGCTATCACTGAGATATCTTATGTTATTACTGCTCAAAAAGAGCAGTAAGTAAGATAGACGATCTGTTAAAACAAAGACTGCATTTTTAATAGCTATAACAACAGAGCAACTAGGGAAGCAATAACTAAGTAGTTCATCCCTTCAAAAATCTGTCAGGACACACTCTCTACAGCTGCCAAAACAATGGTAGTAATGTAGAGAGGTGTTTAATATTGTTACTCTGAAATAGAGGTGCAACAAAAAATTGTCAATATTTATTATATTTATAATATTATCAATATACCTAGTAAGGCTCCTGGAAAATCTTTTATCAGATTTCCACCACTGACACCAACTGATAATGTGGAGAAAGTCTTTTCCAGCCCACTAATAATGAACTATCCAGAATGCAATGCAAATAGAGGACTCCAGCGAGAATAAACAAACTTGATACCTATAAGTAAACTGAGTTGAAGTATGAGTGAAGCAATGACTGACTGTGAAAACTAGAAAGACCTCCAAGAATTGCTTGAGCTCCACGCAGATGTGATGCTGCTCATCTTAAAGAAGAAGTGTATCTCCACTGCTTCCTGTGACTGCCATATGCCAGGTGATCCAGCCCTCGTGCTCTTTGGCACAGGATGCCTACTCCTCTCAATTAAGTGACAGTAGTCACAGTGCTATAAAGTGGGTGGCATAGCAATCTTTTTAGTGTTTGTCAGAGGTTTCAAAGTGGACAAAGAATTAGAATTTTAATTCATAAGTGTAATGATTCAGAAAGAAATGCATTTACCTGTGTTGACTTTGAAATAAGTATTTAGAAAAGCAAGACTTCTGTTCATGGGGAAGAAGGACTGGTTGTCAGGGCTCCAAATTCAGGGATCATTCCTCACATCTACTGCTCTGCTGTCAAAAACTTGGATTTATTTTGTAAGCACAGACTGTATTAGCAAATAAAGATGCTAAGCTTAACTCCAGTGAATTTTTATCCCTCTTTATCCTGTCCCCCTGTACATAAAAATCCTTGCTCCAGCTTTCTGAAGTTCACCTGTATGTTTCCAAACGCAGGAAATGCAGAAGAAACTGGAAAAAAGGATTGAAAAACAACAACAACAACAAAGAAGGTAATCTTATATATAAAAATTATTTTACGTATGTAATTACAATGCTAATTTTCATAGTTCTTTCTTGAGGATACTCTATTGCCTGCAGGGGTCACTGTGACTTCCTCAGGCCTCTACTACAACTGAAATCAAAAAGAACCAAAAACCAGCGCAAAATTATCTAAATATAAGAAAACATCTTTCTTAGTTTTTTCTTTTTTCCTTGTCTTTTTTCTTTTAATTATAAAATTACTATCCCATCCTCAGAACTTGTTTCGACAAATTAAACTAATAAGTTTTCCTCTGATGTTTTGATGTGTGGGCAACTACATGATTTACCAGCAAACCTAAAATTTGGCCCTCTCCACTTACCCCATGCTTTGCCTGTGGATTTCAACAAAGAGGTCTTCAGTGTATTTCAAAGTAATCCTGGAGAGAAGCATCTGAGTAATCTAGGGGATGCCCAAAGCCTCTGCCTTCCCCCCCCACTCTGGAGCTTGTGCTAGCAGTGCCTGTCAGACCCTTGCAGACTGATTGCATATGTCACTTTCCTGTATGCTGGCCCTCCTTCCACTACTTTTATGCAGTAATTGTACAATAACTTCCCTGTACAGTGACTCTCTGTATCCATAAAAAGAAGGGGTTGGGTTTTTCTCTGAAGATCTCATCCCAAAGTCTTTGCTCAGCCTTTACCCTTGCAAAATCTCATTCAAATCAATGGATATTTGCATGAGAAAGCGATCACTTAAAATTAGACCTGAGTGAAATAGGGCTTGGTGAGGGAAAGGGGGAGGTAGTGATGGGGGGGTAATAGGTGCTTTCATTTCATGAAGCATAGCATTCAATGCATTTGATGTGGTTTGTTTTGTTCAACCAGATTATTTAAGTTTTTAGATTATTTGCCTGTTGAGGTAAATTGGACTCTTAAGAATTTTGTTGTATGTTTTCTACTTTCTTGAGACTCTGCCTGCAAGATCAATACCTTTTGTTAATAAAATAAAAATAAAATCAAGATAAACACAATCAAGCAGGATAGATCACTCAGTCAGAAAAAAAGCAGATATGATTCAATTGCCCACCCCAGGTCAACACAGTTCTCTGTTACCAAAGGTACTGGACATTTGGCTTGACAGTGAATCATCCAGCTGCTGAGAATGTACCAGTAAGGACTGAATCAAAAGTGTAGGAGGACGAGGGGGCAGAAAGGAGAGAGAGGTAAAAAAAAAATAAATAAAAAAAAGCCAAAAACTTTAGATCCAACACTCTCTGTTACCTCATAAATGTTTATTTGTTTTTCAAAGGTGCAAAGCTCAATACCTACCTCTGACATTAACAAGACGTAATAACTTGAAGCTGTCCTCATCGTGTTCTGCAAGTGTCAAGGGATGACAATGAAGACAAATTTATGTAGGGACCAAAGAAGTCCGTGTTGTAGCCCTTTTTCTGGTTGAAGATCATGTATTTTATTCCTTATCCGCATAAAAATCTTCCTGTTTATGCTTTATGCTGATGGAGTGAATTTCATCCTTCATAATTTCGCCTACCCTAGCTCAAGTCACTTAGGAAGCCTTTATGTAGATTTTACACTTAATTAACATAACCTCATCAGACTTGGTATTTTCTGGAATTTGCATGAACTGGATGTCTTAAGATACCCTGGCTGCAGACAAAGTTGTAACGATTGCTTTGCTGAGAAAGAGGAAGAAAAATATTGTATACAGCAAAAAGGCGAAGAAAAACTTGCATTAGAAGATGGATTTAGTGGGTTAAGAAGTCACAGAACTTTGACAAAGCACAACTTTACTAATACAAATAAGAACCCTGAGCTGCATTTGAATTCACATCACACCACACCTGGTAAGAATTAGTCTAGCACAGCATCATCAATCATAGTGTGGTTGTCAGTTTTGACATCCTTTAAGTCTACGTTGTATGCTTAATGACTACATTACAGAAAATGTAAACAGACACCAAACATACAGGTATGCCCTATATTTTTTTTAAAGTTGCTGTAATTTAAAAATAAAACAGAACCAAAAGTGTTTTATATAGAGAGTGAATTAATAAACTGTAAAACAGTCTGTTATAAAATATTTTTTTTTAAATTTCTTAAAGCCAGAATCAAAAAAAAGAAAAAAAACCAGAAAAACCCCAAAAACCCAAACAAAAACCACAAACCAAAAAAAAGCTTGAAATATTAAAGAACTTTGATTAACCCAATTAGTGAAAACAACAATTAATATTTAGAGGAAATAGAAACTCTTTTATATTTTGTTATTGTATATTTTTTCTCCCTCAAATATCATTAAATATTGTCTTTACTATACATCCTGTGAATTTCTCAGTTTGATATTGTGACCATGATTTACTAATAAGGACTCTGGAGTCACTTGTGAGCCCATTACAAGCCTTGTATTAATAATTCATAAGGAAAAAACATGTTAAAGAAGTGCTTGGGATCATGACCTAAATGAAATGCCTGGGTTCAAACTAAAAATTTCCCAAATTCTGTTTTTATTATTAGCAGATTTCTAGAATTACAACACTTACAAGAAAGCTTTCAGTTCTGCAGCTCAGAAGGTTGACCAGGTATTATGTCTATAAGACTGCTTGTCTCATTTGCTTGTGTGATTTGTGATTAAAACTTCCACAGACTTCAGCAAGTGCAGGATCAGATCCCTCAACAATTCATTCAGGGGGAAGCTTAATTTGAGATTTTAGTGAGTGTTTATTTTCTGGCTCAACAGCAGTGTATTTTGGAAGTGCGAAAAATGTATGCAAAGAAGGGTCAAAATCCAGATGTAAGAATGAATAGCAAGAATACATTCAAAAGGTACAGGAGGAGTGAGAACTGTAAATACATCTGTGATTTGGTCCGTGAAAGGTAATGCTATCTCTTTACTGAAACTGCATTGTACGTTCTTGTGGTATGTATGTAACTGCCTCTGCAGAGAAATCTAAAAGGTTTTAAAATCAAAAAACCTCACTTTTTCTTTGTAAATTAGTTTAGTTAAGTTTTCCAAAGTAAAACGAAGAGCCAGAAAACAATGTTTTATTTTAATTCATTTGAATAATCTTCCTCATTTCTGCAATCTATCACTCACAGATAAGAAGCACCTTGTGAATTTTATTATGTCTACAAAATAGATCTCACTCAATTAACAACTGTCACTAAAAAAAAAAAAAAAAATAGACAATAAACCTCCAGGTCTGATTAAAATGGAAAGAAACTTTGAGTGAAATGCTTGATACTGAAAACTAGTATATTTCTTTGAAAATGAGCATTCTTACAGAAATTACTTTCAAAGTTTTTTTACTGAGGATGAATCAAAGACCCAAAGTTGGTTTAATTTTAGTCATCAGGAACAAAATTTGAATTGGGAACTGCCTCAGATATCTGTAATTTTAATCTAGCTTAATTTGGTTTAGGAATAATAATGTTTCAAAGCTTTGAGGGAATAATGACTTTTTGGAATTTTGATTTATTCCTTTAGGACCCCCATTCATTTCTAGAACAAGAAAAATAAAACCAAAAAACAACCAAATTAGAGAAGCACTCTTTACACACATCCCAACTTTATTAAAACATCAGCCCAGAGAAAGAAACGTCACAATTTCCTATATCTCAGTTTGTAAATGAAAATTTTATTATTACAACATAAATTATATAAAATAATACAATTAAAATACTTCTACAGGTTTGATTACCACAGGCCTGGATTATTATTTAAAGCTGAGGTACTTTCACAAATATGTGTGGGTGGCAGAGTAACAAAGTTTTGAATATTAATTACTGTTTTTGTAAAGCAATTCTCATAAGTCTTTGGTCTAACCCAACAGTCCTTACTGAAGCAAAACAACTTGAATGCTGTGGGAGTTTTACCTAGCTCAGTACTTCAATCTCCTTAGAGATCAATAAATAATTAAAAATTTTATCTTACAAGCCACTGTGTTTTAAAATTGACTTCTTTTTTAAATTAATCTTTGCTTTACTTGTTGGAGAAATGGTAGAGAATTTCTCCCCTGCCTTTGTGCGTGCACCCCCTTCGAAAAGTGAGCAGGCAGCATCCTGCAGTGCTATATCCCAGCACTGGTTTGGTTCTTAAACAGTCTTGTTTTTGGATTGCTTTTCCTTTTACAACCTGATTACACTGCTCGACTAACTTCCACAATTCCGAAGCTCCTCATTACTAATTCCAATAGCAAAAACTTGCCAGAACCCCTGAGAAGCAAACCTTCAAATCTAGAATTAAATAACAGAATATATTACACATTGGACATTTTCAGGGAAACTTTACTTGAGGGAAAATAAATACAAACATCCTGTTCTGTGATCTGTAAGTAAACTGCTTCAACTGCTGTGCTGCTCCTAGAAAAGCTTCTGACAAGTGTATCTTTTAAGCCAAAGTTTTAACAGTGTGTTTCTGAGGCAGGCATACATACTTCATACAGTATTAATAAAGGGTTTCCTGAATTAATGAAAATGTGCCGTATTCACATATAATGAATAAGCACCTAATTAAAAGCACAGTAAAACCAGGAGCACAGATATTGGTGGGGGTTTTTTTCCTTTTTTTTTTATTAATATCTATTGTATTACTTTAGCCTTTAATGTGAGCCTCTTCAGCTGACTGATGCCCAAAGGGGAGCTAACAAATCGCTCAGCTGGTGGCTGACACTGGTCTTGAAGAAAGCTAGTAAGGAACACTTTGCAGTCTTTCAGAGCTTCTACACCAGCTGTCACCCAGCTATGGGTGCTGAAAAGCTCCTGTCACTTCATCCAAAGGGATTTACTTGGTCAGAAGGAAAATTTAAATACAAAGCATGCAGCTAAGAAGCTAGTGAAAAGGATTATGAGTGCACAAGAGCACATGTGTATAAGACACTAATACATCTTTAGGAAATTTCAGATCCCCAAAGCCAGGATTACTGCCAGAGGCAGGGTGGTATACGTACGCTGGGACCTTTACCATTAGAGTTATTATCTCACAACTATTCAACTTTATAGGTCTTTCATCATGTGTGTGTGTGCGCCTGTATGTGTAAGGGGGGGCCTTGGTGGTTGTGAGGAAGAGGAGGAGGTTGTTTTAAAAAGCACTCCCCTTATCTTCAATAGGGGAGCAAGGAAAGACATTACTGACCTATAATTCTGTAGAATTTACCTGCATATAAAACACTTTATAGCTTTTTATTTATCATCTGCTATTAAGTGTGTGTGTGTGTGTGTGTGTGTGTGTGTGTGTGTACACCATTGCACAAATAGACCCAAATGTCCAGCTTAATTGTTTAATCATGACTAAAGCAAACAAAGCACAGCGTCTTACGCTCACCATCAGAGCTGCTGAGTGCAGGAGCTCAACACAGGCAGGAGAGATGCAGGGCAGGAGCGACCTGCCTGGACAGGGCGAGGCTGATCTGTGTGATCTGGCCATCTTTGCAAACTGACGCTCAAAAAAATGGCACACTAGACCTGCTAGCTGAGCTTGAAGGGGATTGACAGGGTAAGAATGCCGTGCTACAGAGCTGGAAACGCTGTGCCAGGAGGGCGGCTGAATCTCAACTCTAGCCTTCTCTTCTTATTCCTTTTATTTATTTATTTTTAAAATTTCCTCTCATAAATCTAATTTTAAAATCACCGAAGGGAAATAGAAAGGAATACAAAATGTGAAACAGAAGAGTAATGTCTATAAAAACTTAGATTTCTTTTAAGCCAGTTTAACAGTGCAGTCACCCTCGACTCGGAGCAGCACCCACGCTGGCTGGCCTGGGGCGAGGTGCTGCTATTCTACCTTAATAAAGCCCCTGGCCTGGCCTGCTGGATGCAGGGAAGTTGGTGATAACGCCAAGTTATTTAGAGGAGGAACGGAAGGCGAGAGAGCAGCACGAGATGCCGGCTAGCACTGGCGAGCCCCGGGGAGGGTCACGCTGCTGGTGGCTGCTGCGGGCTGGTCCCTCAACCCCCCTGACCCCACAGCCCCTCTGTCCCCAGTCCCTCTGTCCTCACAGTCCCTCTGTCCCCAGTCCTTCTGTCCCCAGTCCCTCTGTTCCCAATCCTTCTGTCCCCGCAGTCCCTCTGTCCCCAGTCCCTCTGTCCCAGCAGTCCCTCTGTCCCCAGTCCCTCTGTCCCCAATCCCTCTGTCCCCGCAGTCCCTCTGTCCCCAATCCCTCTGTCCCCGCAGTCCCTCTGTCCCCAGTCCCTCTGTCCCCAGTCCCTCTGTCCCCGCAGTCCCTCTGTCCCCAGTCCCTCTGTCCCCAGTCCCTCTGTCCCCGCAGTCCCTCTGTCCCCAGTCCCTCTGTCCCCAGTCCCTCTGTCCCCGCAGTCCCTCTGTCCCCAGTCCCTCTGTCCCCAGTCCCTCTTTTCGCAGTCCCTCTGTCCCCGCAGTCCCTCTGTCCCCAGTCCCTCTGTCCCCAGTCCCTCTGTCCCCAGTCCCTCTGTCCCGCGCAGGTGACAGCGTGACCGAAACGGGGGGAGAGCAAGGCAGGAGGGCGAGGGGCTGAGAGGAGCAGGGGATGCTGGCAGGCAGGAGCGCTGGGGTGCGGGGGTCACCTGCAGCTCCTGCGGACTGTGGGGAGGAGTGGGAAGGTGGCAATGGAAAGTGGAAAGTTTAATGGAGAAACCATATTTTTGGGGAAATTCTCTGCGTAGAGCCTTTAGGAACATTGGCATTATGTGCCTTACAAAGCGGGAGGTTTAACAGAAAGTGCTACACAGCGAGAACCAGCTGCCTTTAGAGGTCACTAGAACATCACTGCAGTATTTACAAATTTTCCATGTAGGATTAGAAGTTAGTCTAAAGCCCTATATACACTATATACAGTTCCAGTGGATGCTGTATACTATTATCTAAATTTCTTCACATAGACTATCATGTATCTGCCCCAGCAAAGCTGATTAGTGAAGCAGCTTGACTCTGACATATCCTTTATGCCAGCCACAAGCTGCCTCGCACAGCCACCTTATTCACTGTGGAGACAGGCCTGAAGCAAGATTGTAACACAACAAATGCAAATGAGATGAGCCTTACACCACTTAAACTGAGATGGCTATAATATGTAACAGCTTAATGTGCCCGCAGAAGTGATTGATGCCCCCTTCATATCTCTAAAGAGCTTCAGTTTTGATGCACCCTGTTTTTAACTAATATTTCTTGTTACTCCTCTTCCTGGCAATGTCTTTCTCTTTTTCCCCAGTGTAGGGAAAGGAGGAAGGAAACAAAATGCCAAACAACATATCAAAGCTGGTTGTCTCTCTCAAGATCCTGACTTACGAAAACAAAAATTTGAAGGATCCCTTAATCACCTCTTAGCAGTTTGTTTAGATTATTCCAGCAGAAGTTTGGTACTTTGTCAATCAGTTATCCCTGATATTAAGCTGTAAAGAAGCAAGGAAAGATATTAACTGCAAAGAAGGAATGTCTATAACCTGACAAACCATTTGTCATGGGGCAACACAGTCTGAGGGTCTCAATGAGCAATTGCCATTAATCCAAAGAGACCACAGCCCCAGAGTCACTCTGCCTGATTAGCAGATACCCAGGAATTTTAGGAAAATTTCAGGCAAATCAAACAACCTAGCTGGCTATAAATTTCTAATCAGAATTCATTCCCTGTCCTTATAATAAGTAAAATAAGTAGAAAACAGATTTTTCCATTTCCCCTAAAATCAATCTTTATCTGTCAGTTGCTTTCTCCCAATTAATATTCCAAATTCATTTATTTTTGTCATAAATTAATTTTTTTGTGTACCTTGGCATGAGTTTTTCATTCAATACTTGTGACTAATGTGACAGACTTAACGTTGTGTTGCTTAGCAGTAATAATAACAATAAAAAAAGTAACTTTGTTAATGAATTGAGATGAATCAAAAGTACCTTATTAATTATTGCTTGCCTGGTAGGCTAAGCTTTGGCTCTTCACCTCACTGGCCCAGAGAACATTTCTTGCCTTTGGCCATGTCGGAGGGGCTCATTAAAACATCTCTTGGGAGCAGATAGAAATTGTTAGTGAAAAGCAATGGTCAGTGCCTCTGCTAGAACCCAGAAGGGAAGGGAATCCCTCATCACTGAGAGCTAACAAGGCTGTATGTATTACACCTGTAATCAAACTGCTCCGAAAATGCCAGGAGACCACTGAGCTCTCTTTGTGATTGGTGAAGTTATCTGAAAATG
The DNA here is from genome assembly GCF_963662255.1 of Cinclus cinclus. Taxonomy (NCBI): domain Eukaryota; kingdom Metazoa; phylum Chordata; class Aves; order Passeriformes; family Cinclidae; genus Cinclus; species Cinclus cinclus. The sequence continues at coordinate 88,887,798 of NC_085047.1, forward strand.
CTGAATCCAATCCATAATTGATGTGCACACATACAATTACAAGCCTCCAGATATCAGTTAAAATGTTGCAGTTGCAAGCCTTAAGGAGTGGTAAACCTTAGCATGCATGGCATAATATAAGGTGTTTGACATAATAGAAGTGAACCTGTTTTGCTTCCATGCACTGCCAGCTAAATTTTAATTGAATTTGCTACATTTGTTAACAGATGTAATTATAGAAAACCTCACTGAAAAACAATGATATATGGATGGGCTTGGGTATCATGTAGATATTTTGTGAATCGGGGGGGGGGGGGGCATCTTTCCACTTTCACATTTTGTGAATTAATTTGTGTGTTTAAATAAAAATCTACATCACTGCTTTGCCTAAGGTAAGTAAAATTTGCTATGACATGCAATGTGACCTTGGGATATTGAAGTGTGAGAATTTTACATGTCCTAAGGTGAAAACTGGTGCCTCTTGAAAACTTGTATTTGTTTCTGGTTTTGCTATCATCTCCTAGAATAGTCGGAATTGCAAATGGTTTTCAAGGCTTGGCTTCCAAGTAATTTCCCTCTATTATATGAGACCCTGAAATGTGAGATGAAAGATGGCTTAAAATGAGTTCAAGAGATAAATTTAAGGGTCAATGGTATAATATTCTCCAAAATATTAAATATACTTTCTACAGCTCATCCAGTCAGCCTCAGAATTAATGTTTTCCTTTATTTTTTATATTTGTTTACTTTTTGGTTCTTATATGAAAAAGAAACTCTCTTCTAATGTGATGTATAAGCAGATAAGCTTCTAGAGAAGCTGATGATTGTAATCACTCTGGGGAAGAGGGTGACAGGACAGTGGGGAGGCTGTGCAATGTAAAAACAGGAAAAAAACAAAAAGTGGAGAAGAATTGATGTAGCATCACTCAACTATCCAACATAAATATTTTTTGAGTGCACCCACGAGTTTAAAATGGGACAACAATCATGAGTTTAAGTTGGGACAATTATCATTGCTTCTCAATAGGGCTTTCCCATTTTGTGACATACTTTGATGTAAAAAATTATATATTAGATAGATAGATAGATAGATGATAGATAGATAGACAGACTGACTCCTGGATCCACTGGAAATTAAGAACATGGTCTACTGCACTCTGTCTGGTGAAAATGTATGCTACAACTGACTCTAGGTGTTCTTCCAAGCAGTCAAAATATAAACTAAAATATATTTGCCATTAATGAACAGGAATCGCAGAATGTCGCTTTCCAGTGCATCTGCCAGTGTTTGGAAAATTCTCTCAGCTGCGATGGGGAGGCTTTCCACTGCCCAGCCTTACCTGCTTCAAGACAGGCTGCCCTAAGTTGGGTGGCAGGCTGCCTCTATAGATGCTGGAAAGAGACAGCCAAGCAAACTGCCCCACCTGTCTGAGAAGGGCAGATTTGTGCTTCAGAAGCACAGGGAGTCCAGTTGAGACTGGAGAGGCAAAGGCTTAGTAGAGATGAATCCTGCCTACAGTGGCTTGCCTATTTTGTTGTTGCTTTGGGGTGCTTTTTTTTAAGATTTCATTTGTAATCTTACTAAAACCCTCATTGTTAAAATATTTTTCTGTTGGGATTTTTGTTTCAGCAAGGCTTCATTTCCCATTATCTTTTAGTTGTACCTTTTAAAGTACTGCAGTGAACTGGAAGGTGAGAGGAAAAAAAATTGCTGATCAAATACCATCTCAAAGGGTTGGACTGAGAATTGTAGACAGAGTTCAAACACCCGTTGATATTTATTTAAAGGCATATTAATTTTCTGTTTTATTTTTATATGCAAGATTGAAAAGGGGAAAATATACAAAACTGCAGACCCTGGGAATTTTTAAAATAGCATAAACCTCTTTTTTTTTTTATTACTCCTAAACTGTAAGGAAGGTAGATGAGACCTGAATGATTTTCAAACTGATGCCACTCTGAAATGCCATCCCACCACCCAAATTAACAGCATAAAGACCTGCTTGTTGAGAGGATTTCATGTTTGACTAGAAATACCATTTCAGTGGTAGAAATCCTTCCTATTGGCTTCTATAGAAACAGAAAACAAAAAAGACTGTCACCATCCTGTAAAATTAAATGGTTTAAAGAACTTCACCAAGTTTGTGACAAGACGTGTGTGGCCTAATTTGCAGCCCCGTCCTACTACTAAGAGAATATAGATACAGGGCTGAATTCACCCTCCAGAAGGCCCTGGCTGTGTTCAGGTCACATGAGATGTGAATTTGACCCATGGACTGTGGCAATGTAAATGGCAAAAGCTGAGGAAATGCAGAAAAGCAGATTTTCCCCACCTTTGCCCTGTCTGTATTTCAAGGCTGACAGTAGCTCATCTGTGTAATTCAGAACACCTGAAGGATGCTCTAAGCTCCACTGGCTTGTGGCATCCTCCAAGGTGGTTTTGTGCCACTGAGAGTGTTTACCAGCATATATGGGCTCTGGCCATGGGCCCTGCAGTGGGGTGGAGTGGAAAGAGATCCTTGGCTCTGCTGCACTTAAAGGTCCCCTGGCTCCAAGGAAATCCTCCAGCCTCCATCAGGGCAGTTTTCCAGGATCGTTGCCCTGCTGGACTCGGAGCTGTGTTCTGCTTGTAAAGACTCACCCTTGCCATTACATGTTGAAAAGATGAAGGGATATTAATTTGTCACACAGTTTGTATTTCTAGCGCACAAAAAGATTTCTGCAGTACCTGCTTTTGGCCTTGGAATTTGCAAGGTGCTTCTGTCCACTCTCCATTGGACAAATTTTGCCTGAAGATGACCTTAACTTTTGAAATATTGCCAAATATATATTTATGTAATGCTTGGAAAAGTTTAGAAAAGCCTGAATCTACTAAGTCTTTTAATCAGATGAGGGGTCAGCAATACCAGTAATCAGTGTCTACTAGTATGTCAGTGCACAAACAATAAACAAAGTGGCAACTAGAGACGTGGTTGGAAGAAAACTGACAGATGTCGATTATTACCTTGAACTCAGTGATTGTGGATACCTCTACCTGTAATGGGTATGTATGTGCATGTAACAGGGTGCATGCAGCTCATGTAAGTCCAGGTGTAACAACCCTTATATACATAATGACGTATACATGGTACAGTTTCCGACCAAAACAAATAGAGCCCCAAAGTGACCATTTAAACTGCAAGCAAATTCCAGCCTGTGGTCCTTGCTCTGAATACAAGCAGGTGAGGAATGGTGCTAAATGCTTTTGATGTTGCCAGCTCCCATTTGCCACCCAACTTTTTTCTCCTCCAAAACCTCTTAACCAACTTCAAAGGACTCCTTGCTTCTTGCCTTAATCCAGTGCACTGAGACCTCTAGTTCAAAGAACTTTCCTTAAACCCTCTTCTTAAACTGCAACCAAAACTTTTTCTTTCCTTTCCACAAAGTAGCAATTACAGCTCTGTTGCGTGGCAATTGGGCTTGGGCCGATCAGCTCCTGCTATTAATTAATCTCACAAAGGGGGCTCATTTCCTGGCATTCAAATTGACAAGAGAGCGGAGAACAGAAAGCCCTTTCAAAGCAGTTCCAGTTAACTGAGGGAAGAGGTATCAGAAGAAAGAGCCCCACAGTATTTGAGGTAGAGGGCACATTTGATACTACCTATGCTTGCTACTGATTGAGTGATTTTGCTAAGCAGAGCCCTTTACTAATCTTTTACCTGCAAAAAGCTTAAGAGCAAGTAAATGCAGCACAATTATTGCTAAATTGTGGCAAAGAGGCTTCACAGGCCAGGCTTTCGGTTTCACTCTCCCAATGCATCTTCTGCAGCATTACACTTACTTAAAACAGAAAGTGTTCACTTTACTAACACAGAAAAGCTCTTGGAAGAAGGGGGAGGGGGGCAGAGGAGGTGGGGGGGAGATGAAGAGGCAAGAAAGAAGAATAGCAGACAAGAGATTAAAGCTTTTTATTCAGTATCTCTTTCGTATTTAAATTGTGCTAAGGGCTCTGTGAAAGTTAGAAGCAAGCTTGTTCAGGAGGGCTTCTAAAGTGTGTACATGGATTTCATGGGAATAGAAAAGAAGCCACGGACTGGGTAATGAAAGAAAGATAAGATGTCCTATATAAAACAACTCAAGAGTGGTTCAATTACTTCAGCAAACCATCAAGCAAGCTTTGAAGATTTCAGGAAACACTGTTAAAGTGTAACAAAAAAACTCATGTTGCAGGTTTTGTACCATTACATGTTTGTATACTGTGTGAATTACTTAAACTATATTCCCTCTGTGAACGTTGTTTACCTCTTTGGGGTTTTTATTATTATTTTTCTAGAAGAGCTATGTTTGTCTGGAAGAGTTATGGAAAATGAAACATTCATGTTTGATCTTTATATCTCTGTGAAAGGGAGTGTGCTGTAAAAATATGGCATCATTGTTTACAAAAATAAGCCTGGGAATTAAAGGTCTGTGGCTGACAGTTTCACATATTTCTCTTTGGAGTTAAAATACCCTTCTGACATAGGCTAAATTGTACAAGAAATAACCAACTCTTTTTACCCTGGGAAAGGTCTGAACTGAGGAATATACCTGCTATAAAAATAAAATTCTGCAGTTTAAAAAATACCTACTTTTAATTGCAGCTCTCTCTTTCTCTCTCTGTCTCCTTCCCCTCCCCAGTTTTCTGTGCCTGACTTGACAAGTAACATCGAACATGGACCAAGAACAAAGCTAACTAACCATGGCCAGCAGCATCCTTCAACCAGAAGTCATCTCTAGTCAAGCTTTGCTATCTAATTTGTTGTGTTTCTGTTTGTACTCTTCAAGCAGAAGTCCTAAAACTGTTATGGTATAAAGCTTTCCTGGTTTCTGTCTGGTGAGATCACAATGAGAGTGATGGAATGCTTTAACTCTTGTAGCAATTGTCAGCCACCACTTCCCTGGTGCTCTGGCTCCAGAAACCTGGAGCTGAGACCACTGTTTTATTCCTCCTGAGTTTATGTTATTTTTTTTTATTGTGTTTCGATTAGTATATCTATAAAACTCTGAATTTGAAGTGCAGCTCAATCCCCTTCTGTGCCAAGTGTCCTGATATCCTGCTAAATTTCTTTCATAGGTTAATGGGTTTTTTTACTTAGTTGGGTCAAATAGATGGCAATGCTATATCACATGAAGAAGAAGACAAAGGTGTTTCTTGAATCAAAGCAAACAGAAACACTTTACAGGTCCTTTTCTTACAAAAGAAAAAAGGAATGTTACCAGTGAAACTCATCAACTTGTGGAGATAAGGAAAGCAAGGAAAAAATGAAACCTAGAAAACAAAGAAAAGCTCTATTTTCCAGCCCATGATCAAGAAAAGTCTTATAAACTAATTCAAAATCAATATTTTTTTCAGTCGACTGTCAAAGATCTCACAGTTCTCTAAAAACTCAGGGAACCAACTGGAGACCCAAGATGGTAATTAAAATACAGCTCTACTCACTTCACTCAGTATTTGCCAGTTCTGTTGCTTTCACAATCACACAGAGAAAGGTCATATAAATTGTGTTCTGCCCTTTAGTGATTTAAACTGTTAATGTCACATGATCAAACTACCTCCAGTAAGCAATTCCATTCCTCCAACGAGTGTCTGAATATTTGCTGGAACTGGGATGCAGTGGTGCTGGTGTCCCACTGGTTGGATCCTGAGCTTTTTCTTGAAAGACTGACTGTCGAAAGGGACTGTGAAGAGAACTAAGAGAGCTGAAATATTTGGTAATCCAATAAACAAAGGTGGAAAACGTTTGATACCCAAAGGCAAACACTAGTCATAATGGGAACATAATTTAAAAACAGTTTTATTTAAAATAAAAGTTAACACAGAAATCAAAATCATATTCAAGCATTTTTCAAAATTTTTGAATTAACTATATTATTTTAAGAAAAAAGTGGGTTTTTTTAAGGCACCAAAAATCCTAAAACCTGTAAGAAAGAAATATCTCTTTTTAGACATGCCAGAAAAAAAAAAATAATCTTTTGAATGAACTAGAATGATCATAAGTTAAGACCTTCTACTCTTCTCCATCCCTAGAGCAAATCCTGTCAGCCACAGGGAGAGGATGGTGAAGAAATTAAGAGAAAGGACAATTTCTATGTTGTAATGAACTTTTTTCCTTAATTTTTATGATGGTCATTACAATACACTGGTAAATACAGATGCAATTAGGACTGTTCTGCTACTTTCTTTGTTCAATTGCCCCTATCCCAATGAAATTTTCTTTCTTTCCTTCTCTTACATATCATGTTTGTCTCTATACTTTATTCTTCTGTAACTTAGGTCCAAGCAGAATTACACAAGTTCATCCTTAATAGAATATCTGTTCTATCATACAAATAGTGACAATATCCATCAAACCTACCAATTTCATAGATTTCATATAAATGCATTTTATATACATTGACAGACATGAATATTTTCACAGTGAGTTTGGAGCTCTGCTCCATAAATTACCTTTTTCAGTGGAACAACATCTTGAGTGCATTTTCAGTGTTGCTGCAAATAAGAAAACTACAGCAAACCAGGCATACTAAGACTTCACTTGTAGTTGCATGCCACTTACTTTGAATGTCTTAGTAATACCTGTCAGTACCTCTATCACCTCCACTGAAGAAGTAAGAGATAATCTTTAGTTACATTTACAAGAGAATTGTGTTCCCCTGGCTTGTATTGTCCTTGTGTACTCTTCACGTCCTGTCCTACTCCTTCTCTCTATTCTTTACCTGACTGATTTAGATTGCATGCTTGTTGAAGCATCACTCCTGTCATTTTATGGGTACTGGTTAGCTAGATAAGCAGATAAGATAGATAGCATAGATAAACTCCCATCAACTTGGATTCCTATGTGTATATACATACAGGTATCATGTAACTCCAGAATATACTAGTCCGCTTCCAAAGAATTGAAGTATGGAAGTGTTCAGAAATCAAAGTACTTTCAAAACCCTCATCAGAAATGTGGCTCTCTTGAGTTCCAGTAAGGTTAATAACAAGTTTTCCATTGACATTTATGTGAGTTAAAATAGGTATCAGACATAATGATTTTTTTGTTTTTTAATAAAATACAAAAGCCTATATGGAAAGGACTCCTTGAGTTCTCTTGTTTTAGACATGCTGGAAAGCAAAGTAACCCTCAGGTTGTCTGAAATTCTTACTGATTTCTGAAAAAAAAAAAGAAAAATCACAGGAAATAAATAAAAAGCTTCTGATTAACTGACCAGCAAAGCAAAAGTCCTTCTCTCTTCCTAAAATGAGCAGTTCTTTATCAGCTTAATAAAATTGTCTGGGGCAATTTTACTGGTTCTGAACTTGATATAAAGACAAATACCATTCTTGAAAGACTATAAAGCATACCTTTAGATCAATAGAGCGTAGGAAATCCTCCAGAGATACAGTCTTGTTTATGGTCAGAGAAGCCTTTTTGGGGATGGAAAGGGAGAGTTTCACAGTATTCAGGCTCATTAGAGTAAGTATCAGCCTAGAGGAGCCCTAATTTCTTTGAGACTGCAAAAGAGATTCAATTGAAACCTAAGCCCTTTTTCAATTGTGGTACAGGAATAATAGATTCTATGGCAAGTATCTTGGAGACGGTGGAAACGGCTGCTCCTTTTTTTATGCATAGTTCACTGATTAACATCTGCCTGATTGAACCCTTATAAACTTGGAGTGGACTGAAATTTTATTGAGTAGGCTTGCTGAAAGGTCTCTGAAATACATGTATATGATGCCTGTGGGCATATAGATGGGCAAACAAGTGGGACTTCATTGGGAATTCTGCTATCTGAGGTCTATACACAGAATTTACAGTAAAAGCTAGTCAGAGTCATGGTATCAGGTGGTAGGTGTCCCTCAGTTCATCTGCTATCCCTTGCACTTGGACAGCAAAGCTGACTTCAGAGATTACAGGAGCAATAAACCTGTGACAGTTATCATTGAAGCTTTTCTGAGCTTTTACGGAGGGCAAATAAAATTTTAAACTTGGAAAGACTTGTGTAAGTCCTTTTTGAGACAAGAAGGAGGGAAGAAATGGATATATGAGTGAAAGTTTTTAAAACAATACATTAAAATTTTTTCTAATAATTCAACTGTAGTTAAAGCTGAATTACTCGATTTAATGATGTAGCTACCTGCTATGTTCTGCTTTAAGCACCTTGAAACCAAGATAACTAGTAGCACAGTGTGGGATTCCAGTGTCTTTATTCAAACAGACGGTTGTCTTGCTGAATTCCGGAGGATCATCATAAATGAAGGGAGCAACAACTTTTAGAGTGTAAAAAGAGTTAGACTCTGCTCCCCTCTCCTGCTAAGGCCCCCATGGCTCATGATGCAAGCCACTCAGGAAAGCTAAAAGCAGGAAGCTCCAGGACTTCACTCAGCAGGATACAGATGCTCACTGGAATGCTCAGCGAGGTAAGTGGGTGTATTTTAATACTTGCCTGAACCAAATTCTTCAGTCAGACTACATAAAAATCTTCAGGTTTGGATCAAGTTAACCATACCACGATGTATTAATGAGGATAAAATATACTTATGGAGGTCATCTGGCTCAGGAGACATATCTGAAGAGTGGGAGAGAGACGGAGATGATGTATACATAAAACCAGACAATGTAGTGAGCTGAATGGGAGGGAAAACGTGAAGTAACTAAGTGAATCTAAGCAATGAGGTTCTGACCTAGCTTGTTTTCCTGTTGCCACTCATTGTATAAATACTGCATCATCATCACAACTGGACTAGAAATTTTAATGGTGATCACTGAATATTAAGAATTTTATCAGTGTGTGGTAATTAGAGAAGCACCTATGCAGGATGTAAATGCGGTGGCATACAAAAGTTCAATAGCCCTTAAAATGTCTCTGATTTTCATGGTTATGGAGAGGTCTATGTTACTGGTGTAGAGTGAAGTATACAGCCCTAGCAATGCTGCATATATGTGTGCTTCTGTTTATTGATATAGTAACATTAAACACTTCATTTAACAGCAAACAATGACTTTTGTCTCTTTGCTACTCTTTGAATAACTTGTATATCTCATTTATTACAATCATAACAGCACATGAATAGATGTTGAGCATGTGGCATGGTGGTAGTTGCTTTCTTTTAAGATATAGCCTATATATCCCTTTGAGAAATATTTGTACAATGATGGTAGAATTAGAGCTAAAGTACTTGTTGGACAATAAATCTAACTGATCTTAAAAAAAGAAAGTTCTTGACTTCAATCTGAAACTATATTTACACCTGATATCTGAGGGGGATTCTTCACAGATCTGGACTATAAATACCGATTTTCTCGGGGAAAAGAAAAAAAAAAGATAAAACGTCTAGAGAAGAGGTATCCGTGTTACTATTATTTACAAAGCCACAGAAATAAATGCACTGAAAACCACAGAGTTTTGAAGTTCCCTAGGCAAAAATGTTTTATTGTACATGGTGTAGGCAACTGATGCTGACAGCTAAGACTGCTGAGAGTAGAAGTGCTCAATGTTTTTTAAAGGCACATTTATTGACCCACTTCTAGAATGGCAGTAAATAAATCAAAGAAGGGACCTACAAGACCCTTAAAATAGAGAAAGCAAATGCTCTGGCCCAGAGATTAAAGAGTTTACATTGTCTAATTTTTGTTGTGATGTTTTGTTCACTATGCCTACATATTGCTAGGATTTACTGCTAGGATTTTGTCTGGTTGTAAGGTGTCAACGTTGGAGTGTGTTGTTGGTTGTTTACCTTGCACACCTTGTCTTTATTCATCCCCCTGACCTGAAACAAGGCAATAAGCCTTGAGTAAAAGTGATGACACCATTTATTTACCTAACTCCATTAAGGATGAAGCATAAGGAATATGGGAGAAGCTGGTGAGGTCTGTGGCACTTAATTCAATGGCAGTGCTGTTTAATTTAAACATGTACCATATTAAGGCTTCTCTTTAGAAAAGCAAATTGCCTACACAGCTGTTTAGCTCTAGATTACTCTGGTCTGGAGAATCACTGGAAGTTCTGTGATACTTATTGTGTATTATGACACGTATGACACACAGTGTGATAACACACAGTAACACATGCAAGTGGTAGATTAAGTTCACTTGGTTTAGACCAGTAAAGATGGCAAAGCTGCAACACACAACAAATACTCTGGTTGTAGGTGCCTATACCTACCTTAGTTGGGCAAAATTTGTTTTGGAAAAATGTGTATAAGCTTCATGATTTGTTTTTCCAGTCTCACAGGTATTGTTTGTACACAATGTTCAAGAGATTGAAGTGGAAAACACAGTTTGGAGACAACTGAGTCTATTTCTAGTACTGCTGAGGAGCCTTCAGAAATTTTTGTATTTAAAAAATTATAAGTTGTCATTAAAGGCAATGCACAAAACCCCTCAAGAACAAAAACAGCCTAGAAGAAAACAAGCCTTTTAATAGTTTGCTGTAGAAGACTGCACAACAGACAGCAGCATAAAATAATGAAAGGAGTAAACATAATTTAAAACTAACTAAATAACTATACTGAAATAGTAAAGAAAAATATTCTAGTTCAGCAGTCTATACATGGCCTCTGAGGTCTCGTTCTCGATACACACTAGTCACAAATAATGAGTGTGTGCTATATTAGACACTGAGAGGAAAATATCTTAGACAGAAATGGTTTGAGGTGTATTTTTCTTTCTCTCTGTATTATGCAGTAGAAAATTCTGATAGATGGTCAATAATCTGAAAATCTTTGAAATAATAAGTGGTGGCTAATGAATTAAAAGTGAACAACTAATCTATTAAAATACAAATAGATCTATCTATGCATTTATCATTTGGTATGCCACTCTACTTAAATTCAGGTTTTCCTAAGATTTTTACATAACCATTCAACAGTTCATTATGTTTAGAATGGTAAAAAGAAATACAGTGGTCTGCACTGTACATATTTCTGAGGTACAGCAAGACATCCTCCTCAGAAAGGGGGTTACAGCATAATATAAATCAACTTCAAACTCATAAATGCTCTAACTTACACGTATTTTATTTCCATAGACACATTTATTAGTGCTAAAATTTTACAGTACCATAATACCTCTACTGGCTCATCTTAAAGTATTAAAGTGAAAGGAACACTACTAATAAACACAGTAAGTATTTTCTAAAAACCTGTGACTTTGAACCCCAGATATTGTACATGAAGAATTTTTACTGCAGTTCAGTGCTTATTCATTCCTTAGACAAAACTACAGCAAACAGGTATTGCTTTCTCAGTGTTGCTCATGATGACTCCATATTTTTACCATTTTTGTGCCAGAAACACATCCTTCAGCAAAACAGAAAACCTGTAAGACACTGGTTCTCTCCTTGCAAATGGTTAATCTGAAACATACCCTTTCATGTTCTGAAAAAATACTTTTTGGTCATATATACTTTTCAGCATGTTATTTTTAAATGCATATTTGAATTTTAAAAAAAATCAGTATTTCAGGCATTTGGTCTTCAGTGTTGCTTATCATCAAGTCTATTGTCACAGAAATATCGTTATTATTGGAACTTTAACAAAAATAGCTAAGTTTTCAGATTTTTACAACTACAGAAATAATAGTCTGGAATTTGGCAGCTTTATTTTGCTTTCCCTCTTTACTTTTTCCCATTTTTTTTTATATTTTGCTGTTAGCAATTCTAGCTCGTTGAATTACATTCAACTCTATCAAAACTCCATCAAATCCTCTGTAGAACACTCCAGATGTTCTTCACCTTTATGTAACATGCACTTTTCCAGCTGTTCATAATTGGTCTTCATGACTTCATTTTGACAATAACACATAAAGTAAAGGGCACTTCAGGGGGGATGTTTGATATTAAACTATAGCAGTCATCAACTTAATATGTTTGGGGAAATTTTGATACCATTTGTTTATCTAATACATCACTGTGGGTGGGATTAATCTCAAATAACTTCTAGTCATATAGTCATGCCATGGTCTTCTGGAGACTAATAAGCACGTTTAGATCATCAATCACTTGACATAGTTCTACTTTGGGAGGAGATGAACCATGCCCAAAAAATTCCTATCCTACCCACTCACTGATTATAAAGGCTAAGGTGATTAACTCAGATACGGATGTCGGATTTGAAAACATCTACATTTCATCCCCGTGTGTTGTGGAGATATAAGAAACTCTAAAGCTCCTGTGTAGATATTTTGGGATTAACATGTCTGGAGTGTGAAGTGGTGCTGACATAAGGAAGAAAAACAGCAGAACAATCTGAACAGTGGCACGGCTCAAAATTTTTGGGGGCATCTATTTGGCTAAAGTAATTTCAAGTGTTTGCTGAAATGCTGACATTTGTTCTTATGGATGGGAAGACCGTCTGTTACACTTGCATGTGGCAGTGCAAATGCACTGCTGCTTGAGTGGGATTGCCATTTTGAGTGCAAGATGAGAGTAAGCAAGCAGGGATGCAGAGGCCTCGCTTTTCCTGGCTAGGCTAAGCTCCTCAAGGTAACAGCCCACCCTTTGTGCAAATTGGCACAGATGTCCAAAGAGTCCATTCTTCACTGGCCTCCTGAGCAGCCAGACTTAAGTCACAGACTATCAGCCTTCAGGTTCTTGCAAGCCTGTCTGCTCTGCAAACATCTTCCTAGAGGATCTGCTGTAATGATAGCATTCTGTGACTCTGGTCACATCTTAACACTGCTAAAGTCCTTTTGCCACCATCTCCCTCCTTGCTGTAGAAGAGACTTCTCTAATGGAAATTATGGCAAGGCAACTTCTGAGTGAAAATAAAATGCAAATATATGATACTGTGAGCATTATCTAGCGAGTATACAAATAAGCATCACCATCTGTGATAGTTTTTTCAAATGTGATTTTTAGGATATGTTTTATTTTTTGTTTTGAGTGAAGCACAAAAACTGAAAGTTGTAGGGAAATCTGGCCTGAAGTATTTGCCATCGGTACATAAATTTCTTCTTTATAAACAACATTCACTTATATTTCACTTAAGCACTTTCCTCTTCCCATTCCCTTTGTCAAAGAAAATCACTTGATTGGAGGGAAAGGATGCTTACTGTGAGAACAAATTGGCATGGTATTTTGCAGATCAATATTTATTTTTCTTATTCAATGCATATTTTATTGTTAATTGGATGTTGGGCTGTTCCTGTTTGGAAATATGCAAATATTTCTGAACTTTTTACAGAGAAATAATAATAAAACCTAATTTTTAAAAATGCATTTCAATATATGTAGAAAAACAAATCTAGTTTAGACTTTGGACAGATGGTCCGATTTGGTGCAGCTGAAAAATAGCACAATTAAAACCTAAATATTGTATGTTTCCACACTGCATGAGTCAGAGGTCAAATGTAGGCATTTATTTTTAATTTTGCCAGAAGATCTTGTCTAGTGCACCATATAGAGCAAAACTAAGGAAGATTAATGCATATTCCTGACTAAGTATGATTGGAACTTTCTGCTGGCATTTATACATAGGTTTAAATTCATTCAAATATAACTATCTAATATTTGTTTTATATGACTGAATTAAGTGCATTTGTAAATGTTAACACTCAATGACAAGTCTACACAAATCACCTCATTAAAATACAAGTACACTATGTGCCTGAACTCTTAATTTCAAGTCGTTTCCAGATAACAACAACATAACTGCTGATGTTAAAAACATTAACCTATTCAGAAGTTTACTTATTATTTCTTATATATCCTTTGTTAACAATAAAGGAATTATTAATGAAACAAAGAAACTGAGACAACAAACTGGCTGGACTTTGATTGACAGCTACGAGCAGTAGAAGAATGCGAAGATGTAGTTTGGCAAATGATTTCTCTTGGCCTAATTGAGAAAAGAATGAATATAGCACGCAGAAACATAAAGGTTTTCAAGATTGCAAAAATTATCAGGAAAAATATTAACATCTTTTTGCTCTTTTATAAACTTTAGACCAAAGAAAGTTAATCTAAAGCAGGAGTTAGTTACTACGTCATTTTGGTGAGACACCCTCTTTTAATGCTTGCAGGTGATTCTTGGTTTTCCACTTTACTGCCTTCCTAATCTGTGTTTCTTTTGCACAATCTGGCATGTATAAACTACTCCCAACATGTTTATTTGGTTGGTTTTCCCCTCCTTTTTTCCATCAAAGGCATTAAAAAAAATTCCCCAAATCCCACCTCTCCTTAAATCTCACTGATGTTTCCAACTTTAACACTTTCTGATTATCCTAGAAGATTTTCAGATGAGAAACTATGTTTTCTCCAAGTATGTTAATCTTTTGTCTAGAAAAAAATACAATTGATTCTTAAATACAATTGATTCTGTGTCTCCTGAGGCAGGTTTGGTAAAAGTATCAATAAGCCCTCTGTCCCCACATAAGTGCTATTTACCAGTTAGGCAGATGATCACATGCTCTGAATAAACACAGAAGAAAAGCTGGGTATTTAGGTTAGCAAAGGGGAAACAGTAATACTCAGATTCAAAATTATTAGCCAAGCCCTCCTTCTTAAAGAAAATGCCTGGGGAACTGTAATGCCCAAGAGGCACATGCAAACAGATTTCCAATTGCTAATTCCTGCTCTAAAGAAAGCCACTTTATTATTGCTTGAGACTCAAAATACCTGGCTTGAAACTTTGAAAATACTGAGCTGCTTTGGGGCTTCAGACTTTAAGGTATTGGTTTTTTCTAACCTTATACTTGGATTTTACAAGCCAGATACTTTGCATTGTGTCCTCTGATAATACTAAACAAATACATTTTAAATGATATGTGTGAAGTGTGATGTAGAGAAAGCACTTATAGTTCATTATTACTTTCTCACAGCTCTGCTTTAAAGTTAAATAGGTCAGTGTAGACAATGTGCTAATTTAGATTCTACCTACATATCTACCAAACTGCTTAAAATTTGCAGTATGCTTGCTTGTTTTATTTATAAAATTTTCCTGTCTAAGGAAATCTCTTTGATCAGCTGGAAAAAATTGAATAAAAGATTCAAAAAACTGATTTGTGGACACAAAATTTTCAAAGAATCACTATGTCATTAATTTGCATAAAATTTCAGATTCATTTAGAAAAAAAAATGACAAATCAATGCTGAAGGCACGTTTGGTTCAACTATTCAAAAACCTACTGAGATAGATTCAAAGATCAAAACTGGTGTGCTGCAATTAAAAAAAAAATCCAGACATATTCTTAATAGGGCAATGATGCAAAGTTGTCTTCATATAGCATTTATTTTAAACTGCAGTACCTGGCATTATTATTTATATAATTCTTACTCCAACAAACCTTTGTTTAGATACACATTCCTTTTGTTTCTGAAGCCAAAAATGTGAACTGGAATTTTGCAACAGTCCATGGGAAGCAGACAAAATCTCTGGTGCATGTGATTCTGCAAAACTTCAAACTGTATGTCATGCATGATTTTCAAGAGATTATGAGTTATCAGTTTTGAAAGTCTAGTGTTCGACACAAATATTGGGAGCTCTAGAAATATTCACTGGTACCTATCTATTATTTAGAATCACCACCAAATGTTTTCAAATATTATATACAATCTTGAATGCTAAATCTGTTCAGAAATGTCTGGAGAGGAAAAACTTTAAAAAAACCAAACAACTAAACAAAACACATAATGAGTCCGAAGACAAAACTTGTCAAACGTATATCTGGAGGGAGAAAAAGACCCCCATCCGTTGCATATTGTATTTTTGGCAGCATGCCCCTACTTCTTTAATGGCCTCAAAAGAAAAAATAATTCATTTAGCTTTCCTGTACTGCCATGTGTTAGTTAATGTACAGTATTGCTTTCAGAACAGACTCTTTATATTAGCTTATTGGTTTTCCCAGATTACAGCCAAAGGGATATATATGAGAGAAATAACCTTTCATGAAGCATTGTGGCATTTTCAGTTAATATTAAGTTAAGAAGTTAAAAAGACACATACAAATTTAAAGATATTTTTCTATTTATGCAGAATTATTTTGATCCATTTTGAAGCTGAAATACTTTTTAGTTTATCTCAGTCAGTTAATTCATGCTTATTATGCTAATTTCCCCTTCTGAGTACTTATTTACATTTGGACCACTAGGGCACATAAACCAGATTTGTGATTGTTTTCCTTTAAGAGATAGTTTTTTACAGCTTTAGTGCACATGTTTTCATACTGAATTGACTGTAGGAAATCAAAGAAATCTGAAGAGTTTAGTTTGTTCACAGAAGTGAATAGTCGTCGACTGATCTCCTAAAAAATAATCTGCATTTTTGGGGCATGTTTTGTAATCAACTCTGTGGAATAGAGCAAGAGCTTCAAGTGGCGACATGTAAGACATGTCTCATTAGGTTCATGAGACTACCTAATAACAAGTGTAACTTTTCTTTTTAAAGTACATATTAAAGAATTAATTATTTTCCCCAGAACCTTGTAAAACTACACTGTCTTTCATTCCCCATTTTCCCGAAACAAAAGCTGCATCACCAATGTTGAAAAGATTGATTTTCAGTGTGACAGAGCTGTCACAGAAGTGTTCCCCCATTCTTAGCCATTAAAAAAAAAAATAAAGTGAAAACCTCACACCATTATCTACTATCAGTATAATAGGGCAAGCACTGTGTGAAACAAGCATGTAGGCAGATGAGTCCAAGACAAGTTTTTTTTGCTTGGTCTGTTCTTTAACTGTGCTACCTGTGTGCTGGTCATACTGTAGATGGCCTTCTGGGCATACCTTCTGACTTACAGACCTAACACATCTCATGACCGTCAATATGGATGTAATGCGTGAAATTCAGGATCAGAGAAAGCATATATTTTGTTTTCCCAAAAATGTTCTCCCAAAGTCCAAAAATTTGCAGCTTAAAGAATTCCCAGGGTTGCAAGTCAGTCTATTCAATTGCTAGTAACATTATATCTTTAAATTATGTTTTGTCTTTTGCCTGAAAGGATCCTACCGTACCATGTTAGATCAAAAATCCTGCCATTGGCCAAAGCTGGACCTGTCAGCAACACTGGCAGCAGCAGCTCTCTGGTAGCATGTGTACAAAAGGGTAAAAAATGCTGCCCAGCAACTGTGAGAGAGGACTGAATGTGAGAGAAACAACTCCATGCCAGAGAAGATGGATGTGACCTGAGGGAAGATGCAGGCTGTGGAGATGAGCCCATGCAGGAGCAGTTTTTCTTATAGGATCTGTGACCCCCAAGAGCAACCCGCATTGCCGCAGTCTGTTCCTGAAGGACTGCACCCTGGGGAAAGCTCTCACACTGCAGCAGCTCCTCAGGAGAAGCAGCCTGCAGGAATGACCCATGTTGGGGAAGTTGGTGAAGGACTATCTCCCACGGGAGGGATCCCATGCTGTAGCAGAAGAAGAGCATGGGGAAGAAAGAGCAGCAGACACGACATTGGGAATTGATCACAACTGTTCTTCTCCACCCTTCTGCACCACTCAGAGGGATGAGGCTGTAGAAGAGCTGGGAGTGAAGTTGAGCCTGGGAAGAGGGTATTGATTAAGAAGTAAACTCCCAGTCCTTATCTTGACCCATGTGCTTTGTGTAGCAGGTCCTCCCTTTGTTCTGTTAAGGAGTGATCAATTGTCTTGATGAGCACCTGGTTTCTATTCAAAGTTAATTGATCACAAACCTCTCCCTTGCTTCATTGTCTCCATGTCAAATAACATATTTTGTAGATGATGCTATAGAAGCGAGGGAAAAGAAGAAACTCAGAATAAATTAATACTCCAAATACAATATCCAAGTTGTTTATGTGAGACTTAGACTTCATGGGGTTTTAAAGACATAGCAATGTAGTGGGCTGAGGAGGCAATGTTATCTCCAAACCCTGAGCTGGAAGGTCCTTGGTTCTGGAGCAGGATGACAGAAACTGCTATTTACAATTCAAGTAATCGTGTATGAGAAATTAAATGTCAGTGGGCATTGTTTCTTTCATGCTCACTGAAAAAGAAAAAAGTCAGGATGGGGTTTCTGCCTTGAGTTTAACTCCTGATTTGTGTCTATCTGGAATTATGTGGAGAGTTCTGGAATTATGAGGAGAGCTCTGGAATTATGCGACTGTTGACTTCCTGCCTCTAGAAAATCACAGGTCAAACAGTGGTTTTATGTTTTTAAGTGTGTTAGAGATGAAAAGCACTGCATAAGAGTCTTGGTGTGGTGTAGGAGAAGACTAAACTTTCTTCAGACCTATCTCTTGCTCCCTGGGAGACAGCCCAACTAACCAAGGCACACAAGAATAATAATCAATGTGTTTCTGCATTGCCCAAATTGTAAAGTGTCATAGGGCCAGAGAATGAGAGAATAATATGAAACTTCTTTTCTAGCCTAACAGTGAGTGTCCACACCTGAGAGGCTTTTTTTTTAAGGTTCTGCACTTTGTCTTGGAAGTGTTGTTATATTCCATACACTAATACAGACAGTAATTGGACGAAAGTAGAAGCATTCCAGTAACCATAACCATCTCTGAGCTTAAGGACAAACAACAGAGGCTCCTTTGCACTTGTGCTCCACCTGAGGCCAGCAGTGTTTGTGCTTTGTCTGTGCTTCAGGGTTTGCCACATTTGCCGTGGGCATCCCAGCAAGTTTCCTGTATCCAGCCCTGATCTGCCAACTGTCATATGTGAAAGCTCACTAACTAAGTCCAGCTAAGTCCTGTAACTATCCCTAGCATCACAGTAGGCTTTATGCACGAGGTGCAAGGATAAGCCCTGTACAAACTATTTAAAGATGATTTACAGAACGTTCTCATACTGTAGAAGTCATCCAGCACTTACAGTAGAAATTATTACATGTCACAATTGTTCTGCTCCTTTGTTGCCAGTTCTTTTGGGGTCATATTAGGAAGATGTTCTTACTTAGAAAAGGTACAGCCTCTTCTGCCTTCTCTTACTGCAACCGTAAATTTATTTTCTTCATGGCTGCAATCTGAGGAAAGTAACTTAAATCAGTATCTCTTCCTGTAAGTCATGATCAAGCCATACCCTTCCTCTGTGAGGAGGCAATCTGTCAGAAAAAAATATGTGAATAACATATATGAACTTTATTTTCCAAACATTCCTCATATTCTTTAAATGTTCAAACCTAAAATAAACACCATGGCACCACTTTTCAGTTTGCTACTTCAAGGAACAGCCCTAATTGCAGTGACAAAGTACCACATCAGAAAGCATAAGATTTGTTAAGGAAAAAAACATAAATTCCCATTTTATTGTCTCTTCTGATAGCAAATCTAATAGAAGTCCTGGAGAAATTCTTAAAGCACCTAAATTTTATGTGTGCTCCAATAGCTTTTCTCTTCCCCCAGGGAGGAAAAACTACCTCAGTAAGAGATAGCTGTGGGTCTTGAGACTTATTGTTAGTTCAAATATAAATCACTTTTTTTTTATATGAGACAAGAAATCAAGTTCTAGTCATTTTTATACGTGAAGTTTTGAATTTGATAAGTGCAGAAACCAGAGTCCAAGGGTATTTTATAAACTTTAATAAGTTGAATAAATTGCTTTATACTTTTAAACCAGTAGAGAATTTTGATGTACTGAGTATGTACTCTATCCTTCTTTTTCACCCCATCGTTGCTTTCGTTCCTGAGTATTATGGTTTCTGTTGTCTTCAATACGCCATTATTTGCTGGTGTACTCAAATTAACAGTATTTTGTTAAGTGTGTATTTTTCAATAAGCAAGCTTAATCACTTCCCAAGTTAATTTTTACCTGCAGCTCCCAAAATACCTGTGATAGGTTTATCTGTACATAGTTTTGCTGGAAAGTTGAACATGAGTCAGCAGTGCCCTGGCAGCCAGGAGAACCAACCCGGTCCTGGGGACATCAGGCACAGCATCACCAGAGGGACCAGGGAGGGGATTGTCCTGCTCTGCTCTGAGCTGGGACAGCCTCACCTCCAGTGCTGGGGGCAGATCTGGGTGCCACAATATAAAAAAGACATTAAGCTGTTGGAGAATGTCCAAAGGAGGAGCACAGGGACAGTGAAGAATCTAGAAGGGAAGCCTTATGAGGAGTGTTTGAGGTCACTTGCTCTGTTAGCCTGGAGGAGACAGAGGGAAGACTTCATGGCAGCCAGTCTACAACTTCCTCATGAGGGAGAAGGGCAGTGACTGATCCCTTCTCTTTGCTGACCAGTGAGAGAACTCAAGGGAATGGTCTGAAGCAGTGTCAGGGCAGATTTAGATTCGATATTAGGAAAATATTCTACAACAGAGGGTGTTTAGGCACTGGAACAGGTTCCCCAGGGAAGTGGTTACAGCACCAAACCTGAGACAGTTCAAGAATTATTTGGGCAATTGTCTCAAGCATATGGTGTGGTATGGTACTCTTGAGGATGGTCCTGTGCAGGGCCAAGGTGGGGGAAACTCAATTATCCTTGTAGTTCCCTTCCCACTCAGAATATGATTATACCTCCTTAGAGGTTAGGAAACACATCGTCACTTAGTAATACAGATTATGCTAATAAGAAGAGGAATCCTTGTCTTTTTATTATTATTATTATTATTATTATTATTATTATTGGTGGTGGTGGTGTTGTTTTTGTTTGTTTGTTTTTGTTTGTTTGTTTGTTTTGGTGCTGCACTTTCCTGGATAAATTTTATTTCAATCAAGGTAGTGGATATTATCATGGCTATGGAATGGTCCCATGGCCACTGCAGATAGTAGCAGAATTTGGCTGCTGTCACTGTGGAGGGAAGTCTGGATCTGACCAGCATAAGCAGTAGAAGCAGCAGACCCAAATTTTCATGTCTCACCAGACCCTCTCTTCCTTTTCCATTCACATCACTCTTTTTCCTCTTCCAGCCTCCTTTTCACGGCAATTTCACTCCAGCCCCAGACCACTTCTTTATCCTTGTGTTATCATAACTTACCAACACCACCAAAAAGCTCAGAAGCATCTCTGTCAAGCACACCAATATATTCTACTTATCCTGAAATGGAAAATGAGTGGAGTTGAAGAAGGAACCTTCTCACTGCTGTAGACACAGTGCTGTACCTCCAAAGCAATGCACCCACTCAGCACAGCTCTGTGCTCAGTTTGGGTCCTACAAGGTCTGACAGCAGTAGGACTGCACTTGCATCTTTCAATGTAATGAACCTTTCTTGTCAGACAGTACTATTTTGACTCAACTATACAGGTATGAGTAATAAACCTTTGTAGCTTAGAATTCTCTCCTGTCTTTACACAGTGCAAGGGCAGAATGGCTGACAAGTACCATCACATGGTGCTTGTCAAAATGCTTCTAGATGGTACTACAAGGACAGGGTCAGGACAGGGATAATGAGGCCCTTGGGCTTCTACAAAATTACCTAACCCCCAAGCATGATCCTCTCCGTTCACTGTGTGCATGGCTTTTAGCTGATGCTACCTGTAACATGAGCCTCCCCAAAGGAGATTGATGAAGGAGAAACAACCAGAAAGCAGAATGGCCAAAGAGAAGAAACTGGGAAGTTCTCCTTGTCAGGATCCTTTGTGCTTTATTTCTGGCAGAGGCTTGATTGACTTGAGAGCCACAGCCATGGCTCATGCTTGAATACAGCCGTCTTTGTTTATCTGTGCTTCCAAGGTATAACCTGACATTCCTGTATGGGGATGTACAGGTGGAGGTGGGATAAACATTGACAAAATGTGCACCTTTGCCTCCCTCTTCTTCCTCTATTTCTCTTGAAGGGTGAAAAAAATAAGACAAAATAAAATAAATTATTTTTGTCTCAGATGACTAAATTTTCTGACATTCCCAAATCAAGTTAAAGTGGCTACCTAAGTGTGATTTACTACCCCCACACAGCCAGGGACCTCAGCCCTGACCTGCAAAGACCACCCTCCACAAAAGCAGAAGTATAATTATACTTCTGTGCTACTTCAGTCACAGACTCTTTTGGAGGCTGTCACCTGTGTAGACATGTGTTTATTTTGACATTATGTTTTTGTGATCTTGTCTGCTGTGTAGTTGGAAAGAAGAAGAAGAAGAAAAAAAAACTTTTAAAAAATAGAAGAATTTTCAGTTCAGTTTATTCAGCTGCCACAACAAAGTGTCTTGAAAAGCTTATCAGGGCTCTAAGGTTTCCTATGAATCCTGTGTTGTCAGTAGCCTTGCTTCTACACTTTGAGATATGGAATAATATACATGAATTGTGAACTTAAGGTGTTATAAACAAGTGATAAACAGTTTAAATGAAGGGAATAAAGATGGCACACAGATCCTGCTCTTTTCAAATGTGGAAAATATTGCAGCCCAAACTAGATCTGTCAGTGAGTGGCTCTAAGTCACTTGGTAAATCTGCAGCCTAAATATACCTGCATCTGGGTCACTTTTTCTGTGACCCTGTCAAATCTTATTATTTATAAATTTAAATGTTTAAAATGTGCAGGTGCACATTGGACTCTCTGCTGCAATTAAAGACATAAATAAGTGAAGGGCTTACAAAAGTTCTTAAGAATCTACTACATTTCTATGTATTTTTCATTTTCAGGACAATGCAGGATGTAATGAACAATAGTTATCTTTAGCAGTTCTGGAACAACAGGGCATTCTGACATCAGCTGCAGTAATACAAGACTGGAGATAGATGATAACAATCTCTCCAAATCATGAAAACAACTAACATAATGAAAAATTTTATATTTTACTTACTTATTTTCTTCAGAAAGAAGACTCTTACAGGAAAATGATTTTCAAACTTCTTTTCAATCCTTGCTACAAAAGATTCCAGGTAGCTTTTCATTTGAAGCCAGATACCCACCTTATCACAAACTAAAAATTCTAAATAGATTCCCTGGTATGCTGAGCTTTTTTTTTTTTTTTTACCATTTCAATAAGAAAATCTTTTGTGGAAGAAAATCCCTTCAAATAGGATTTTTGTTAAGATCTTCTAGAATTGGAGAGCACTGTTCACTCTAAAAACTGAGGTTGATCTGTAAACACTGTCAGCTCCAAACTGAGTAGAAGATGTGCTCATGTTAGGAGCCCAGGGTGGGTGGGAATTGCTTCCTAGGTGAGGTAGCAGCTGCCAAGCATAGAAGTATACCATAGCAGATAGAACATTTTAGAAGCTGGCTGAATTTAGAGACTTCAGTCTGCACACAAGCAACTGAAATACAGGTGAGTTGGTTGGCTGAAAGCCATTGTTATTACTTTGCCATACTACGGTTGTTATGGTATGTAAAAAAATTCTGGCAGCTCCAAATTGGTTCCTAATGTAAAACGTGACATTACAGGAGCTACCAGTAGTGTTGCTATGTTGACACCATGCTACTTGGCAGTCACCTCAGAGAGATAGAAGAGGGAAGGTAAATTCAATATGTTAGCTTTGTTTTTATTTATTTATTTTTAATCAAAAAGTGCTTAATCCTCCTGGTCAATGCTGAGAAAAGCTAAAATGGGCATCTGGGAAATTCTGGTGACCTGACATATTTCGTAATCTCACCTCTGAACTGACTATTCACTTAGTTGTTATGCTGTCCTCATAGCCATCCTTTGATATATTCTATGCCTGCCAAATTAATGAGTATTCTTATTTTTTATTCCCATCTAATCACTGCTGCAACTCTTCCTTGTTAACATGCAAAATGACTAATTTTCAGTGATACCTTTGTATACAAAGATTGTAATGACACATATTTTAACTTATAACTTTATGCTGTAATTTCAAAATCATTGCTTTGCTTGCTATTCTTTCATAGCTCTTGTATTATTTGTACTATTATTGTGAAAGACTGACAATTTTCTGCTGAACATAATTATTAGTTAATGTTCGTACACTATATAAGTGAAAACATTTAGTCTTACAGATTCTTATATAAATAAAGTATTTCCATCGCAGCAGTAAGTTTTTAAATTTTAAAATGTGACTTTTATTACATATGTGTGTTTCAGTTAGACTCATTCTGGTACCGAGGAAGCTGATGGTGGCAAAGGGTAAAGAGTTAAAGCAACCCCAGAAATCAAATAAAGAAAAACCCAAACTCTTCAACTTTGAAGCAAATTGGAAAACACAGCACACACTACTCACGATGCTCAAGCAGATTGGATACACCAGTGAGTGATAGTAAGAAAGATGTGTTTCTCTACTGACTAATGCTCTGCACGATGCCTATTGAGAACTCTACCTTCAAACTCACACTGTTCCTCTTAAATCTGGGACCTCATACTCATTTGAGAGAGAGAGAGATTAATTCCAGTTCTCTATTCAGCGCATGGGCATTAAAGCAAATATTCTTTATATCCTATTTGTATTGATGATGAAATTAGGATAAAATATGTTATTTGTGGCTACAATTAAGTTATTTTCAACATGTATTTGCTTAATACAGTGTTGTTAATTTTAGTAAAAAGCAACAAGTAAAAAAGTTCCTTTGGATGAAATCCGCATTTCTGGCCTTTTTATTTTTTTCCCCCTCATTTTCCATTGTCCAACTTCTCTACTCATTTTTTTTCTGGACTTTTATGACTCCCTTTCATTTATTTGGCATTTCCCAAAATATTTTCATCTTTTCCTACTTCCAAATCATATACCTAACCATGAAAGCCTTGTTTATATTGTCAGTGTAAACATAGTAGAGAGGGTTAATTTTGTCTATCTTCACATATGTTGGTGTAAAGAAATTTATAAGAGTAAGATTGTCCCTTTCTACTCAGAAAATTCCCATTATAATCAATAGACAGAATCTGGCGCTTTTAAGGAATTACAGGTCCAGTTCAGTTGCCTGAACATAGATACCTGTTGCCAGACTGATAGAAATACTGAGACCTGCGTCCTTCTGTAGGCATTATATAGAAAGTATGAAAAACTATGCCTGGGCATCTGAATTAGCCCAATTCCATTCATCCTACAGTAAAAATCCAAAATAGGACAGGTACACTGTGCCTCAGTTATCTCATATAAATATCTGTGTATGAGTTAATTGCCCAAGATACTTTTACAGTCCATTGAAACCTAAGTGAATACATACAGAACACTATGGGGAGGTAGCCAGCTCACCTTCAAGTAGGCATGTATATTTGGACAGTCAAATTGCTCCAGAAACTCTCCAGGTTGAATTAACTAGGCTAAAGATAACTATAATCTGGCTTCAATTTGCTAAACTGAGGCATTTGAAATTGCTCATTTGCAGTTCAGAGGACTTGTCCGTCATTACACTTAACTGAATCCCATCTTTGACATTAAGTGATTTCAGCCAGGTGACATAAATCACACTCTGCTTCATCGTGAGCAGCAATGGAATCCAGGGAGATGCATAAAAGGTAAGGATATTTACACCTTTCAGGACAATTGATTCAGTATTCTCCAGACCAGGAAGACAACATTGCATCAATAACATTTGATTCAATAAAGGAATTTGTCTTCAAAATCATAGGATCATAAAAAGGTTTGGGCTGGAAGGGATCTTAAAGATCATCTAGTTCCAAGCCCACTCCACCAAAAGCAGAGAGGTTGTGCTGTTTCTTTTGAAATGGCAACAGGTTTGACAGTATTGTGACCCAGCCAATGCATCATACACAAGTCTGCAAAGGTCTAGGTGTGACTAACAAGAGGGAGCCTTGCCAACAGCTAGCACTGTGGTCCCATTTTATGATTGTCTAGGTAAGTCTGAAGAAGGTGTTGAATTAGTGAAATTTAGAGATGGAAAGAAGTTCAAGGGTTTGTCTAGTTCACTTTAAAGTGGATCAAGTTTTCCTTGGACATTCCTAATTTGCGGTTTTCTAGCTTGACTTAAAAACCTCTAAAGGGAGGGGTTAATGAAACTTCATGGGCAGCCTTCTCTAGGACTTTGTCACAATAACAATCTTTTTCCTAATATCTAGGGTAATTTTTTAAAATTAAGTCTTTTTGCTCTACTTTTCTTTCCACGATAGGGGGAAAAGTATCTTTACTTTTTTATTTGTACACATTTAATTTACTTTTACACATCTTTTATGTGGTAGAGTATGGCTGTCATGTTCTGCCTCAGTCTCTTTTTTTTTTCCTAGACTAAATTAATTCTCTCAACCTTTTCTCACAGGTCATGTCTTCTAAACCTTATCTCATTTTTCATGCTCTCCTCTGCGTTTCTCCCATTTATCTTTCTTAAAGTGTGATGTTCAAAAGCGGACACAGAACTCCAGCCTCACCAGGGTAGGCTGGACAGAATTGTGTTCTGTATTTTATGTGTGTCCGTGTGACAACCCTGCTAATCCCCCACAAAATAAGAATACTTGGGGTAAGAAAATTGTGTTATCAATTTACATTTAATTTTCAACTCACTATGATCCCCACATTTCTGTCCTTCTGCATGGTCAGTAATTCCTCATTTTATAAGTGCACATAAAATTTTAGATTAAAAGGAAAAAGTGCATCCAAATCTCCAGACTTCAACTGATTTCAGAAATGAGTGGGCAGACATCCCCACAGGGTGCAAACTTTGCAAGTTTTCATTAAAATAAAAGTTTTTCACTTTTCAGTAAGAAGAAGAAGGGACCCAAGATCAAAAGACAAATTTCACTTACTACAACCTATTTTTCATCATGTAAAATTTTCCAGCATGCTAAATTACTTTTGGACTTATAATTAGTTCTGTAAAGAAAGGATGGGACAGAATGGGATCATTTGACCACCATAGGGACAATAAGTTTAAAGAATTGTTGTGGAGCATCCATTAAGAAACAAAAATTGTGTCTTCCACTTCATACTGTTTTTCATTTTTTTGGATATGGATCAAAATAGCAGCATGCTACTCCAGAGCTCATCTGGACAGGCAACTGGAGGATAAGAACATTGACTGATAACAGAGGCAATGAGCACAAAAATAAAAAAGTAAGCAAAAAGAACAACAATAGGAGGTAGCAATGGGAAAAGCAATATTCCGGACCATCCACTTTCATTTAAAAAAATCACTGAAGTCTGAATATGGAGTGACATTTTCAGACATGCCCTTATTTTTCAGAATTCTGCATGTTTAACTATTAAAGAACTCTCTTAAGGTTCATTAGATATCCTGTGTGCACCAAAGTCAATAACATTTTTTCAATTGACTTGAGGAGAGATAAGATTTTACTTCCTGATCCACAGCCTTGAGGCAGCACAAGGGTTTTTTTCAATTACAGGAACTTTACTAGAATCATAATGGTCACTGCCTTTCTGTTATGCTGACTGTTTTCCAAAGCCTGTGAAACTCTCTCTCTTCCCATACTTTCTCTCTGCTACCTTCTCCCTCTCAGCATCCTTCCTCCTTCCAACAGTCATCTTCTCATAATGAAAAGGTCAGACAGCTTTTGAAAACAATAGAAAAACCAGTGAAAGGGAAGGTGGCGGGGGGAGAGCTGAGGTAATTATTTTTCTGCATTAACACCACACCCTTAATGTGCAGTATTTAGTCAATAAGTGGATGTTTGGGGTTTGATATTGAAGACCCTATTCTCTGAGACATCTAGATC
The DNA here is from genome assembly GCF_963662255.1 of Cinclus cinclus. Lineage (NCBI taxonomy): Eukaryota > Metazoa > Chordata > Aves > Passeriformes > Cinclidae > Cinclus > Cinclus cinclus. The sequence continues at coordinate 88,915,197 of NC_085047.1, forward strand.
AACTGAAATCAAGAAAAGATTGCTTTGAAACAGCAGAATTCTTCTGTCCCAGGATGAAGGAATGAGAAGTCAGGCAAGGACTTCCAGGAAGGGTAATTTTGTACTGACATTTTACAGTTATATTGTGGCTCATTTTTCCAACAGTTGAACACTATGAATTTCTCTCACGTTGTGGATTTAGCTAGCTTATTTTAAATGCAGAGGACAAAGATGAAGTGCAGGAGCAAGGACCTTTCAAGGCTTGACTTGTGCAGGATTAGGAAGAGTGGTGGGAAGCGCAACACAGATCACTTGTCTCCGAGTTACTCCTCTGTGTTTTTAACCAGAAGGACCAGTCTCATGCCAGTGCTCCAAAGCTACTTCCACTGCCAGAATTAGCAGGTAGGCTGCCTCCTCTCCTGAATAGTCTGCAACACTAGCAGCTATTAAAAGAAATATGGAAATTAGCAGTTAAAGTCAATGAAGTTGATAGCTCCTACTTACCAAGTTGGTGCCTCAGTGATCAGCTCTAACGAGGAAAAGCTGTAGTCAACTCCTTATCAACAGCTTCAGACTTGGCAGAGCTGGATTTTGAAGTGAAACCAAAAATCATGAGAAAAGTGACACATAGTTTAGTGTGACTTTGCTTGTACTTTAACCTGAATAGGGCTGAAAATAAGTTGATGATTCATTCATATTGTGGTCCTCTTACTTCTTTCCCAAAGATGCTTTTTCAATATAAAACACTGACAGACTAGAGCCTAATACCAAGCTGCATTTAAAAATTGTTTCCTTGTATGTGTGTTTGTGCATGAGGGTTCACATGAATTTATTGTCATTCCATCATTCACAGTGACAGGCATTGTAACTTGCTGTCATGCCATGGCACCTTACAATGATGTGAACTTTAATTTTTTATTAAGATAGTAAGTTACAGTCAGTTAAAGATAAATGCCTTAGTTTAGTCAGAAATGGAATAAAGGCTGGCATGCCTGCAGTACTAACAAGTTAGCAGGGTTTTGGGGTAATTCTCTATTGTCACAAATACAGTTTCACTGGTGGAAGTGCACTTGCCCTCCTGTTACTTTATCTAAAGATAAGTGATGTTAAAGATATTAAGAATCAAGAAAAAATGGTTCATTGTAAAGGAGGAATTCAACCCAGATTAATGCAGATGTTTTAGATTTAGGTGTCTAGGTGTGCTCGTCATATGCATCTGTCTTTTGTAATGTCTTTCTGAATAACTATTGAAGAATAATGCATTATAATTACAAAGATGCATAATAATTTTAGTGTAGAATGAATCGAGTGCATTGCACCCTGGAAATGCTTATTTTTCTCTGTTCAGTGTAAAAGGGAACCCATGTTGAACCAACTCAGGCTTAAATGTCTAACTTTCAGAAAGCTAAGTAGATGAGTGCATTTTCACATGTCTTAATAGAAGTATGCTCATTTTTTCACCATTTTTTTTCTCCATGCCTCAAGCCCTTGGATTCTTAGTCCTTTACATTTAATTGTTACTTAAGCAGATGATCTAGGGTGGAAAACAGATCCTTAGACCCCAGACACACCCTAAAGGAAAATGTTATTGTACACAAGAAATGTATTCACTCACTTTTTATAGCAACCCAGCTTCATCTTTTTCTCTTCCTGTTTAAAAGCATCTTGGTTTCTCTAAATCCATTGTTCTTTACATTAGAAATACATTAGAAATAGGTATATAGCTATTTCTTTACAAATGGTCCTCATAAAAAATTCTAAAAAGCCCGCATTCCTAACTGAAATGCAAACTCAGCATTACTTAGGACAACAGCACCAGCAGTAAATTCAAGCATGTGAAGCAGGGGAAGAAAAAAAAAGAAAAAAAATAGAAAAAAGACAAACCAACCGAAAAACCAACTCCCTTTGCTATAAATCAACCTCAGATTCAATATGAATCATCAAATTTATTATTGCCATGATCAGTATTCATGGAAAATAAATGATGCCAAATATGCTTTAAGAAAAAAGAAATCTGTTTAAATGGTATTAATGGTAAGGCATACTACAGCAAGGTGAACAACACTGATAATATTAAATTAACCCAAGAGGCTCCCTAATCAGGATCCCTATGCAGAAATCTGCTTGCCAACTGTCGTTCTTTTTCCCATTGGTTTAGTTAAGGGTTGAAGTTCTTCTTGAAGTTTCTTTTTTAATCATTAGATCCCGACCTTACAGTTTTCTCTGACTACTTTCCTTCAGGCTGTCTTTGCTCCTGTCAATTTAGGATTTCCAGGGAATTATTCTTCTTTGAAATGCATATTCCAGGCTTGAAATACTGGCATATGTACACTGTAGAGTAATTGTGGAGGCCAAATGTTTAATTACACATGACAGCTGGAGCTGTAGGAGTCCGAGGCATGCTTGAAAACAACTTATGCCCTATGCAGTCTTAACGAAAAGGAACAAAATAATATATATTTAGGTTTTGTGCCACATGGTAGCCGCTGTTCTCTCTCTTTTCACAACTGAGGGTGGTTTGCAAGAAGTTCAGCTGCTTTCACTTCTGTGTACTGTCTCTCTGAATATATACTTTTTTTTTCTCCTTCATACAGTCTAGGCACAAACTTTTAGACCATGCAATTCTACAATAAATGTTTGGAATTCTTGTTTTATTTTTTTCCTGGGTGGAAAAAAAAAATCTGGAGGCTTTCTAGTGCAGTGTTCTTGGTACAATTTCACACAACCACATCAGTAGAAATGCCAGAATCAATTATAATTTTAATTATAAAAGATATAAGCAGTATTTGTATTTTACCCTTAATACAAGTGATTTACTCAGAAATGAAGCAAAATAAATAACCTGATTTCTAAGTGTTCAGAAAATATTTATTTCAAACAGCATAAATATTTTTCCACATTTAGAGACAGATGTAAAGACATGTGAAAACACTTATTTAATTTTGCTATCAGAAATTTTCTGTTCTTAATAAAACAGAAACTAAAGGTAATTTCCTCTTATCAATATATCTGTTCTCAATGTTCAGCTCTTCATTTTTGCCATAAATTGATGTAGTTCTAGTGGAAAAATGCCTGTGTTGGTTTAAAGCAGTTGGGAAGTCTGATTCAATATTTGGCACACCTTTTTCTATATATATGCACACATTTTAAATTATTATTACATTGAATTATCATTGTACTTACTGTGCAAAAGTGGCTAAAATTTGATTTTGAAATTTTGGCGAATAAGATTTTCTTTGTGAATTTTGTGACATAAGCACATGTCATTAAATTATGACATATTATGAAAGGGATATCCTTTTTATTTATTTTCTTACTCTATCCCTCCCTTATAGAGGACCAAGACAAAATTTAATTTAGTGGTACTTCTGTTAGCGTTTGATAGCAAAATAGCATGTTCATTTCCATGGTGAGAAAAACATATCACCAGTGCCCAGCTGAGAAAGATATTTCACTCCTTGCAAGGAGGAGTTAATGAGTATCTAGCATTTAGATGTACAAATGCGCAAACAAAGAACATTACTATACTTTTTCCCAAGGTCTTTTGTGTAAGAAGAGCAATGAGATGGAATTGAGAAATTATAGGAATATTGTTCAGTGGTGTTTGGAATTAACTGCTCTCTATGGTAGGCTAAGAATGATCAGTGTTGTAACTGAGGACCTTTAAATGAAACTCCCACCACCAAACAATTGAGCACTTGACTTCATTGCCATGAAGTAACCAAAGTAACCAAACCTCTCTTAAAAATGTGAAGCAGAATTTCTGTTTAAAATTACTTTGTACTTCTTGAAAAAAGAAGGCTTCATTTGAGATGAACCTGCCTGCTTAAAATGTGAACCATTCAGCATCACATAAATAGTTTTGTAGATTTTTAAAAATTATTTGTTTGTCCTCTGCAGTTCTTGTGCCTTTATTCTGAGAATCTGAAACAAAAAAAAAATTCTCAAATTGTGCTAAAATTATTTCAGGTTTTCATGGTGTTTAATTACCTCTATGTTTAGAAAATGAGATGGGAGTTTGACTCTGAAATTCCCAGCTTGTTAAGGAGAAAATTAGAAATACAGCCAACAAAGTGTTACCCATTACTTGAAAGCCCCAAAATGAGATATATAAAAATCAGACTGTAAAGGCTAGAAGTCATCTGTGGGAGGGAGACAGGGAAGGATACCACGATAAGCCAGCAAAATCATATTGTAAAAATGGCTGCTTCCAATCCTCTGCAAATGCAGCCATGGAGACATCCATCAGTCAGTAGTTTACATTTAGGAGGCAAAGCCATGGTCAGGCTCACCATGTGAGCCTGATCAGGATCAGGAGACCTGCATAGGTGAATATACACCCTTGTTCACACTCGTAAATGCCACAGTTTGTATGGTTTCCAAACTTGCTCAGTGAGCTGTGGTGCATCAAAGGGCACCAAAGAACACCTCGGAACGTAAGCGTGGTGACTGATCTCTTACCGCTCTATACAAGAAGCACTGCAGATGAGTGATCTTATTTCTTGTCCTTTCTGCACCATTTCCACAAGTAAACCCTCCAATACTTATGCTTCAGAAGCACCCATTCAGAAGCACCTGAGACTGCCCTTGTCCTACCTGCTGTAGTGTGACTATTTTATTTTACTTATGTAGGAGGTTGAGTTGTTGGAGCTGTGTCTCATATAGTTGAAAGATTTCAATCAAGATCAAACAACAGTTTTTGGCATTTTCAGCCTGACATATTAATACAGTAAGCTCACATAATACAGAATGCATGGCCTCAGACCAGAGCCTTCTCTCTCTTCAGGAAATTTGAACTTAATTAGCTACAATTAAAAGTAAAAGCTTTTAGCTAGCTTTTTTTCCTCCTTTAAGTTTTCACTTAATGAAGAATAGAATCGAGACAGAAGGTTGTACAGTACAGAGATAAATATCCAAAACCAGGGAGATGGGAAATACTACTTTCAAAGTTTGACAGAGGGAAACATGCTTATATTGTTAGTGCTGGGAGGGGAAGGGAGGATATAGCTGCATGTGATTGATGAAAACATTTGTATCAATTGGACTGATTTTCAATAGATATTTAATTTCACTGCAGTCTTCTAGACTTCATGAATAACACTTATTCCTTTACTCTTTTTACACTTTTGTAGGTATTTGGATGCTATTTTAAGAATCAAGAGCCCCTTACAGATGTAAACAAAGCTCCTTGGGAAATACATGACAGCATAAAGACCCTGAAATATTTTACTTCTAATAGGTAACATTATCTGGAGTTTGGGAGCAAGCAGCTCTAGACTGGCTTTTAATTTAAACCAGGCACAAGAATACATGTGTTGACCTATGGGCTTTGCCAGAAACAAATAAGAACAGAGGAAGTGATGACTAGAAAGTGAGCTCAAACACCTGTACAGGTCACTGTTGGTCCATCATGCTTAACTAATTTTCCCCTGCCCTCTGACCTAGTTTTCCTCAGTGTCTTGAGATTTATATCCTTCATCCTGAAAACCCTACAGCTGCCTGCAATTAATGAAACAAGCCTTAAATTTCATATCTGATAAACTGAAGGAACAATTGTTTTATTATTGTATTGACAAATTATCCTATTAACTAGTGGCTACTGTGAAAATCAATTAAAATCTCAGCTGAAATACTTGAATATTACTGGAGAAGATACAAGGGGGAATTAACTACTGAGTCCATTAGCTGTTATACTATACAGTTCATAAATTAGGTGTGACCAGCACAAAATCTGTGATTTGTTTGATAATTAGAACACAAAATTATTGGATGAAATATAGTGCAGCATAATATGGATTTAATTTTTTATTTATAGGGGCTATACCTATGTGAGTTACTTGTAATGCGTTTGAGATAAATTTCACTAGTTTTTCCTTCTTTTGCTTTCTTGGGGATATTTTTCATACATTTGGATGGAAATGACAGCCTCTCATCCTTCAGACTCTGTGAAAAAGCAGGATTGGTATCTTGCATAGCCAGGATGGTCTGCCTGAGTGTATACTAAACTGGGATCAGCTTGTTACAGACTTCCCGCATGAACTGGGCTTAAATAACCTGCCTTTTTTAGATACGTAAATTTTATTTTAAAAGGAGTGCTGGAAGATCAGACTAATTTGTGAAATAAGGTCCTGTGACCATGCGTTACTTGTCTTATAGGGTGAAAATCTGGCCGGCAGGCTTGTTGGGTTATTAACAAGAGAGCTTGCCATATTAGTCAGTTAAGGTATTTTGTAGAGAACAACACAAGTTTCTTTTGATGCATGCAAGGACTTCCTGTTATATCCAGGGAAAAAGATCCAACATCTTTTATTATAAGAAGAAGTAATACCTTTTTGAAACTCTCTCAGTTGATAATCACTTGTACAATGTCTTGGGATTTAGTTTTGCCCTCTTGACACTCCTCACAAAGTATGGTTTTAGAAAAAGTAAGTAAAATTTTATGTACTGTATAAAGTATACATTATACTTCAAATAATCTTAAACTACACCTTAAACTGTGCTTTGGGGAAACATAATCAGAAAAGGCAGCACTAAAGAATGAGAGACTTCTAAGGTAAATCTATACTTTACTCAAGTATATTATACTTAATGGAGTTAAAGACTTCTAAAACCTTTAAGTGAAATCTTTGGAAAGAAAGGTTTTACTTTGTCACAACTCTACTGCACTTGAAAGTAGTGCAAGAAGGCATAAATTCAGGCTATTTGGGGGAAGGAGAGAATGAGAAAGAGGTAAGAAAATCTCCTCAGGCAAATTTGGATAGCTGAGTTGTTTTTAAAGCTTGTCTCTCTTGGAGGGTAGCGCGGGTGGCAGAAGCTGGGATTTGCTACTCTATATGGAGTGAAAGAGAGAGTTAGATACACACATATATATATTTATATGCATGTATACATATACACACACATGTACACACATTTTTCTATACATATAAATACACATGCAATGGTCTAAAGAAGGATACTGAATAAAATTTGTCCTGTTCTCCTATCTCAATTAAACAACAAAGACTGTTTCCTTACATAAAAAGGAACAAAGCAGTCCTGGCACTGGAATATCAGAAAATGAAAATGTTGAGAGACTGAAAACAGAAAGAGGAAATTAGAACTATCGTGCACCAGTGAATCATTATAAGTCTCTCAGCTGCTCTTTGGCAATGGTTGCTGCAGGGAACTCTACATGAACATGTCTCATTCACCACCAACAGCTTATGGGGGCTAACACTACAAAGAAAGCAAGGGAGATGGGTGGGTGGAAAAATCTGCTTACTGACAGTGCTCACCGTACAAATGACAAACTTCTCCACCTAGAAGTGACAGTAGTCCGTAATGTCACAGGGCCATGGAATTTGGATAGTTGCAAAGTATTTTATACTCAGGTGTCTGCTATTCGTAAGATACTGTACATTTTACTGTACTGTAAAATGTTTTCAGACCTTTTATATACTACAGCTCTTATCATCACTTTATAAATGTGATTATAGCTGGAAGCTCCAATTAAAACTTAATGCCACCTTGCTAGGTGGTACCAAAATGAACATAAGTCCTTTTTTTGAAGGTCTTAGAAAATTATGTAGAACAGATAGTGTTTCTTTTAGGTTAAAGATAATATGTGTAATTCATAAAAAAAAAAAAAACAAAGTCTTTCCTTTTTTTATCAAATGCTTTTCCTAAGGAGACTGTTATTTGAAAACTCATACATAAAATATGTGCTAGATTGTAGTTATCTTTTCAGGCAAATGTAATCTGCAATGGTGTGGAATATTGGCCCAATAATGTGTCCTGAAAATGAAGGAATGAAAGAAACCTCTAAAGCTAATACAGGGTAAGAAACATTTGAGCCTAGAGAACAACATGGACAGAAAACCAGCTGTCATAAATCATGGTAGCTGCAGTCACTTGCAATAATCCTCTGCATAAGGTCCTTTGGTTTGATCTCAGGAGCTTAGTAAAATCTCCCGACCAAACTAATGCAGTGCAGCTACTATTAAATATACATATTTCGCTATAGTGGTGAGCCTTACAAATTTATAAAGAACTGGTGTTCTTTTATAAAGTATAGAGAAATATTGTCTTGTTGCAGAGGATTTTGTACATTTGTATAAATCTGGTATGAACTTATGGACATTGCTTCTGTAGTTGATCAAGTGCTTGCCTCCCTGCGCCATTTTCTTTTTTTTTTTAAATGTACTTTTTAAGAATTTGTGAGAAAGTAGAAATTCTTTTTCCCAAACTGAAGTGGAAGCTTCACACATCTTTTTCTGTAAGGTTATTTTTTACCATTGACTAGTAGTACTAATAGTGAACTGTTGAAATTGTAGAGAGCAGTTTTTGTTTGCCATCAACATGTCTTAACTAATTTGGAATACGTGCAAGCCCCCCAATAAAGAATTGATTGGATGGTTACACTCACAGTTGCAGTCAACAGCTGCTTGTCCAAGTGGACATCCAAGAGATGAATCACATTCCTCAGGGGTCACTATTGGAACCAGCACTGTTTAACTTCTTTGTCAGCAACATGGACATGGGGACTGAGTGCACCTTCAGCAAACTGGCCAGTGACATCAAGCTGTGTGGTGCTGTTTGTCGTGCTGGAGGGAAGGGATGCCATATAAATGTGGGTGGCCCTCTATAAACCTTGTGAAGTTCAACCAGGCCAAGTGCAAGGTCCTGCACCTGGGCTGGGGCAATTCCTGACAAAATACAGGCTGGGATAAGAATGGATTTAGGGCAGCCCTGAGGAGAAACTTGGGAGCAGTGGTTGATGAGAAGCTTGACAAGGCTCAGGAGCCTGCAGTCCAAAAAGCCAGCTGTATCCTGGGCTGCATCCAAAACATCATGGCCAGCAGGGCAAGGGAGGTGATATCATCCCTCTACTCTGCTCTCATGAGACCCCACCTGGAGCATTGTGTCCAGCTCTGGGGCTTCCAACATAAGAAAAATAAGTTCTGTCCCAGCAGGTCCAGAGGGAGTTTGCTGAGATGATCAGAGGGCTGGAGCACCTCTACCATGAAGAGAGGTGGAGAAACATAGGGTTGTTCATTCTGGAGAACAGAAGGCTCTGAAGAGATCATACAGCAGCATTTCAGTGCCTAAAGGAGGCCTACAGGAAAGCTGGAGAGGAACTTTTCAAAAGAACATACAGTGATAGGACAATGGACAATGGCTGTAAACTGAAAGAATATAGATTTGGATTAGTTATAAGGAAGAAATTCTTTACTACAAGGATGGTGAAACATTGGAACAGGGTCCCCAGGGAAGTTTTGGTTGTTCATCACTGAAAGTGTTCAAGCCAAGCTGGATGGCGCTTGGAGCAGTCAGATCCAGTGAAAGGCGTTCCATGCCCATGGCAAGTTGTTTGGAATGAGACCATTTTTAAGGTCTTTCCAACCCAAACCATACTATGATTCTGTGATTCTATGCTTATCTTTCTGATTGGAATGGACTGGCTAAGAACTTTTCATAATATGTTTGGAGGGAAATGAACATTTTATTATGCTTGTCCCTATGATCATTCTAAATGTGTTCCACCATGGCTCTGCTTGTGCAGTCAGGGTGGATCATATCATCATATAGATGTTAGAGGAGATTTTATCCTTCCTTACAATGCAGGTTTTCACTTCTGGAGACTGATCTAACCTTACACTTTTAATCCCTAATGAAAAAAATCTTTTCATCTGTTTAACCTAATAGTAGTGTGGTGTTGTCATTGTTTAGTACACAGGAAATAACAAGGGGTCTGTAACAGAGGAGAGCAGGCAATAATAATTAAAAATAACTTACATACACACTTGCAAATGCATGAGATGATTCTGCATAATCTACTGTTTCATACTAGGCATTTCACTAGTATCCAGGCAACAGGAAGTTAATTCAAGAAAAACTTTACAGATCTCAAGATTCCTCTACCATGTTCATGAGCAGATGGACTAGAAGTGTATCATTCATTGTTTTTCACAAGCTACTTAATGCTTATAATTCTACTTTCTCTGTTTCCAAAAGGTATCTTCCCCAGTCAGAGACCAAGAAAACTTTGGAAACCAATGTGTTCCCAAGCACGCAATTTAGTAAAGAGGATGACTTGCAAATCCCACCTAGATGTTAGCGGAGAATGAAATCCACTATGTGATTGTGACTACAGAGAGATTTTTGCTTTAACTTTGCACTGAAAAATACTGGTACAGAGGTACATTTGTGGATGCAGCTAGTAAATAATTAGTATAAGTTTTGGCCTCACACTTTCTGAAAGTATGTGCAAAAATAACAAGAGAAATTAAAATTAACATCGAAAAAAATCAAGACAAATACTAAAAGTAATTAAAGTACTAACAGTACTTTAATTAAGCATTTTTGAAAGCTTCCTCAGTTGAGGTGTATTATTTATTAGATTCTTCTTTGTGCCCAGTGAATGTATGAAGAATCACGTTTTGCCTGTATATTGATCTCTAGATGTATTGTAAGTCAGATAACTTTGTCCAATATGTAGCTCCAACTACAATTTGTGGTTCAGATCACTGGAGAGAAAAGAGATTGAGAAGACTTGTGGTGGCATGTGCAGATATAATTTCATTTTTACCATAAAACAGTAACAAGAAACATCATAAATGCTTGTCTCCTTGCACTGTGTCCCTTTGCCATGTGGAAATGACTGTTGGCTAAGTCTATTTGAGCAGTATTGTCTCCAGAAATACACATTCATGCTACAAAACTTTTAGGCCTTGTGTTTGACTAGTTTTTATTTCTTTTCCCCCCTACTTACTCTCTTTTTAATCACTTTGATAGTATTTTTATAGCACGGATGTGTCTGTGTTTGCTGACCTTTTACTGCATCAATCATTTTATATCCACAATTGTGAATTGCATATGGCATTGTACAATGCATATCTAATTTTCCTATAGGTTCCATCAGCACCATAAGTGAAATTTACATTTCACAGCTGAAATTGCCATTCCCTTCATACAACCAATCTGATAAAATATCAGAAGAACAATTATATACTTTGTCCACAGAAAGAAATTCTGCGCATTTTCTGAAACTTTGGCTAATGATGAGTTCAGGAATGCAGAAGCAGTAAAACTCACATATTTTTTCATAGTGTTTCCCTCTGTAACTCCAGAAAATTAAGTGTAATAAGAAAAATGGGCAAATTTTTGGAATTCCTTTGAGTTCTGATGATGCTATAACTAAACCCAAGTTCCCTTTGATGGGAAATCTTTATTTGGCTCAGTTCAGCCCAGACCTCTTTGACTTCTGTATTTGGAATTTTTCAGATAAAATCATCTGGTGTCCATACTACTTTAGCACGCCAAAGAGTTTTGCTCTTATCCTATTCAATCAGTCTGTGTGTCATACTTTACATTTATATAACATCTTTTCCCAGCAAACACAACCTGCTTTGCACTCTTTATTTAAGTTAGGTATGTGCCATCCCAGGGAAGCAGGGAAATACAATCTTTCTTTTGTTCAGAAGAGGAAACAGAGAGAAATCATGGGGAGGAGTCATCTTGCCTAACTTTAGATTACTAAAATATAGCCACTTAACCTTTGGAAAAATCACCCTAGGTTCTCTTTAAAGTTGTGGGAAATAATTCAAGGAGCATCTTTCATAGACAGATTTTGGGATGAGGTTAGTTATCCTATGAAGACTTTTTTTGTGGCAGGGAATGAAGTCTAGATGCCTTACAGTGTACTTCAAAATCTGAGCTAGAGAAGATGACTCCTATCCAAAATGATTTGTCCAAATTCAGCAAGGAATACACGTGCGCTGTTCAAATCATACCAGCTTCTGAGAATATAATGCTTGAGCACTGATTTTGCTAAAGAAGAAAGACAGAAAGATTTAGAAGGAATATTTTTGTAGTGAAGGCCATGGCCTTTCTGCTCTAACAAGAAAAATGAAAAAAGGGTTCTGTTCTTAATCCTGCAAAAATTAATTTTTGCAGTTGGTGAAATACTTTTGAGAAGGAAAAAAGTTAAAGTTAATTTTAATTTCACTAGAAAGTGTTAAATATTATTTTTATTTTTCTGCTTTTCTGAACAACAAAATCATGTTCTATTCCCTCTCTCTCTTTTCATATTTTTTTTCGTACTTTTGATTTCCTATCCTTACCTTTCTTTCCTAGTCTAAAATTGAAAATACAAATAAAAAAATAATAGCAATATCCCAAAGGGGGGAGAAAAGTCATAAAAGCAAGAAAAGTAGTTTTAAAAGTGATTTTGTAATTAAAGTTCATATATTGTTTTTCAGTTTTGTTTTCTCCCTTTGCTTTAACTCTTATTCATGCTTTGCTTTCCTTGGAGATATTTACCCCAACTAGACCTTGTCTTGAAAATTGCTTCCAAACTTTCCATTCATCAAAGGCTTGTTACAATGTCCCTGGAAGGAAGCCCACAGCCCTTTTGCCTCCCTTTTCTATACACTAACATGGGACTGAAAGAAAGGTTCATTCAGCCTCCTCTTGTTTGTGGCAGTGTGATTGTCCTCCAAGTCCAGCTTCTTCTAGGGTCATCCAAGGAGGAAAATGCCCTGTTTTCTGTGAAAGAGCTTATACCTGATAGCTAATTTTCATGATGATGCCGGGCTTTTCCCTTGTTTTTTGCCAAATCGTTTACCAGAGCTACTGCACTAAGCAAGACAGGACTGCTTTAAGAGCTCCCGAGGAATCTTTAGAATAAAAAAAGACATTAAGATAGATGCCAAATGAGAAACAGAAGCTCATACACCATTTGAGGGAAGGAGGAAAAACTTTAAAAGTTTTTGATGAATAACAGAATTTTTATGCATATCAGCTCTTACCTGAAGAAAGTGGCAGTATTCAGCTTAGGGAATATGTGTGTTGTAGCTTTTAATCATAATAGAATAGATAAATTTTATATAACATAAATAAATACAATATAAAATTTATGTTTTTAAAAAGAATGAGGAAAATTTGGGATACAAGGTACCTCACAGTGCATTCTAAATTTCTCAGCTGCAGTTCAATGGGAAGGGAGGACACAGGCAGGTCACCTCCTGCCCCCAGCCCCTGGTTTGCATTAATTTATGTCACTGGCAGAAAGTCTGTTACAAGGGATGGTCTGGACATGGCAGAACCCTGCTTTGTTTCAGACATGCTTTCTCTTCAGCCTAACCAAAATGCTCCCAGCCATCTCCCTGCATGTTCGAGGATGCAAATGGCATTGATACTGTGTATAAAACTCTTCAAGCCTTGAACAGCAAAGGCTCATCTGGGCAGCAAAACCCCTCTCAATCACCATGTTCCTTAAGTAGAAGATTATTTCCTCAAGTAATGCTTTCTAAGTGCTCTTGGAGCGCTTTCCCAAAGTACTTTGATACTAAAGAAGTAAAATTCTAGGAAAAAACAGAATTTTTTCCAGATATGAACTCAAAGAACTCGATGTGAACTCCTTTCCTTTTTCATTTCAGTAATGTTTTTTTTTTGGCAAATTGAAACTTTTTAAAAATGGAAAGCCTCTGTCTGTCTTTCTCAAACAAAGAAAATGCAGGAGAAATAATGGCTGAATGTGCATTGTAACTGCATGCAATATAATCTCATACATGCCAGTCATTAAAATTAAAGGAAAATTGTTTTTATTATTATTTTAAATAGGTTTTATTCATGAAATGTTTATAGTATATGAAATAAATAATCATGGCTAAGACATTGTCTAATAAAGATGAAAAGGATGGAAATCTCTATGAATTTTTAATCTGAAAATAAAGAACATTAACAATCCTTTACTATTTTATCAAATACTTAAAATTACCTTCCATAATAAATTCTATATGTGTTTAATTTATTTATTTTTAAATATCTATAATATTTTTATGAGTACTTAAAATATCAGCTGTTACAAGAGACATCTTGAATTAATGCATTCAACATCTTGATCAAAAATTTCCATTTTGTTTGTTTTTAAGATAAATCAGCATTTATAAACACTATAAAAATTATATTTTTCTCAGTGTAGTTGTATACATAATTAATATTATTACTAGCACAAAAAAATAAATTATATTTAAGCATGTTAGGCAAATGTTAGGCAAAAATATATAGGTCCAGATTTTCAGATGCCTTTTATTCAAAATGTTTACACAGTTTCCATGTTTCTAATTAATGAAATATGCTTTTGACTTTGATGTTTATTTTCCATACAGTGATTCTTCTGTCACCTACCACTGCTGAGTCTTCTGCTAAGACATCTAGAAACCAGAACACCCCTATTGACCTTCAAACCTCTTCCATCAACTCATTCTAAGACAAACTACCTATTTAGTTTCAGATATTCCAAAATGAATTGTTCAATCCTTTATGAAAATCAGGTTCCCTTAAGGTGATTGAAAAAAAAATTGGGTGTATAATTGGTACAAATTTTGAAAGCTTTGTAAATTAAAGATATTTTTGCTAGATTAGAGAATTGAGTACCACACTGGACAAATTTCTTTAATCTCTGTAGCATGATTTCTTGGGAACATGAAAAATTGCACCTCTGCCTTATTTCTTGTATAATACTGATTCCTCTTCATGATCTTTCACAAAAAAAAAAAAAAAAATCTAGCTTTTGATAGATGGCAGTGACTTAACTTTCCAGACTACTGCTTCTGTAAACATCTCATGATCTTCTACAGTGGCCTCTCTTATTAGTTGAAGATGTCAGAATAAACATCACACTAGATAGCCAAGGATGAAATCTTCTTTAACTACCACTGAATAAAACAATCCTGTGGTTATATTGTTCTCACCTCCCAACAGGCAAATGTTACTATCTATTTAATACTATTTTTTCATTAAAATGAAAATGTAACTTTGTAAGTATGGTAAAGCTATTCTGGGTGCAGAACCTTCTTTGCTCTATTTATATATATTTTTTAAATGTATTTAATTTAAAATTGCTTCATCTTTCTAAATATATTTAATCTAAAAATAGAGAAGATGGGAATTTTCTGAAATTGGGCTGGCACTGGGGTTTAGTGTGATAAAACCTTATCTCTGAGAATTGGGTCAGAACAAAACTTATACTGTTCTGATTGCTTTTTAGGCAGCTGTTTTGTTGACCTTGCTATGGTGTCACACAAAAGTCTCAGGCACAAATTGGTATCCTAAGGAAGAGGGACTGAACCAAAAAAAAAAAACCCTCACAGTTTCTGCCCCACACCAGCTGTTTAAAATACACTGCAGGGTTTCATAATCTGTTGCAGTTTGGCTCTGCTGTGTGTGCATGCCCCACCACAAGTTCTCAGTGGGTCAATGGGGGCAGGCTCCTTCAGAGCTGGTGCCTCATCTGACAGACTTGCATGAGAAACAGGAGCTCTGTCTAATCAACTCTGTGTCTAGTTTTAGGCAATGCTATTACTCTCTGACTTTCATGAGCATCCCTGATAATTTATTAATTAAAAAATGGAAAGCATACAATTTGTGAAATTTAGAAAAAAGAAGTATATTAAAGCATTGCTCCAGGCATGTTTTTCTGCATGTTAATCTGATTTGTTGACATCCTATATAAGATACCGAACTAATGTACTTCAGCCCAATACTTTGCTATCTTCCAGCATAATTAATTTCCAGTGATGTGTGTGCATCCAAACAAGAGGCATAAAAGGATCAGAAGGAATGAGCTTGTCTGAGTGTATTCAGAGTATACATGAAAAAACCATAGGCAGTAACCTTATGCTCCCCTACGCCCAAAAGTTCATCAAGGTTAGTAACTTTAGCAGTGCTTAATTAACAGCTAAAGAAAATGTAACCTGGAGTGAGGGAAAGGCAAAGTGATCAACAGAAAGGATTTGTTTCATAATTATGCTTTGTATTATTCTCTTTTAGATCCTTCTCACCTACTGATGGGCAAATTGCATGTAGTTTAACATTCAGATTATGTTTAAATAAGTCTCAGGCATACAGAAGCTTATTCCAAAACTGCCCTAACATTGTTACTCAGGCAAGACTGTAAATTCAATATAAAGAAAATTTCATTTCCTGTAGCTTTTTTGTGTGGTTTGGCAATTCAAGTACAGATTTTTTCTCCTCTTTTCAGAAGTTTTCTTCCATCTGAGTTAGATTCCAAGAGCAAAGATGAAAAATGACAAAAACAGACAAAAGCCATTTGAGATGTAAAAACGATGGTGTTTCAATTGAAATTGAGGTAAGTACTCACTAAAGATTTAAGTTGACATAGTTTATTTAGACTCTTTGAGACTCTTATTCAGAGTTGACCTTCTGGTTTCCTTCACCCCTCTGTGTGTGTAGCAGCACGTGGTGAAATGCAGCCACAGACAGGGAGATGGCAGGCGTTCAGCTTTGTACTTACTAGCCATGGCTGAAAGAAGAAGCCAGGCAGAGTGACTTGCCTGTGGTGAATAAATGGAGAGAGTGATAATGCTCCTCCACAACAGGACCAAGACCTGAACCAGCAGTAGGTCACTGCAGCTTTGTTTTGGGAAGAATTAATTTGCTGGAGCAAACCCAGGTGACACTGGACAATACAGTGACAACAACCACGAGCAAGAGTGGCAGCTGCTGCTCCTCTTTCCTGGCACTGCAGATCTAGTGAAATACTTGGAAAGAACTGTAAGGAAAGTGTGATCTTACCCTTCTTCCTCAAGTTCTGTCAGGAGAGGTTTAGATTGGAAATTAGAAATAATTTCTTCATTGAAAGAGTTGTCAAACACTGGAACTGGCTTCTCAGGGAAGTGGTGGAATCACGTTGTCTGGAGTTATTTATAAGACCAGCAGCTGAAGTGCTTAGGGACATGGCTTAGTGGTGGGTGAACAGTTGGACTTAAACTTGAGGTCTGAGAAGGCTTTTTCCAGCCTAAATTATTTTATAAATCTATGATTCCATGGTTCCATTCTGCTTAGTTGTGTATCTTGTATCTTTGTTTGACTGCAACTTTGCAATCCATCCTGCCTATACATATGTGCACTTCAACAAAGAAGTATCTCCTAATATGTGGGGGAAAAAGGGATAAATTTCTGATTTTATCTCTCTCTCCCTTACCATGAATATGTCACAAAACAAAATATCTGTAAAAAGTTTAACAGATTCCTGTCCTAATCCTTCCAGGTATGATGCCCTGTGACCTTGCTCCTGAAAAATACAAAATTTTCAGTGGAGTGTCATGACACATTTTTATATCTTTCCGAAAGTCAATCCCAGCTTCCTTCTCTAAGTAGATCCAAATGACAATAGGGAACAGAGAGTGTTCAAGGCTGAAGCTGATTCACACTCAAAAGGTTTGAATAACTAATAGCTACATGAAAAAAAAACAATAACAACAAAACAGTCATAATAAGAAAAGACCAACCCAGGTTGTTCCTAGTCTGGTTTTGGAAAGGCAAACCCTTAAATTCACTGTATGAATGTGGGGGATTGGTATTTGCTCATTTCAAGAAAGAAAAGAAGTGTGGCAGTGAGTCTGTGACAGCAGTGTCTCTGGTTACATTTGGTTAATGCAGGCAACCTGCACCTAATTTTGTCTTATACTCTGTAATATGACAAACATTTACTGATGAGAAAATAGTTTGATACTCTAGCTGTGGGTTTATTTTCATTAGATTTTTTTTTTAAAGGGAAATAGCTCAAACTTTCTAAAAGTTCTGTTTATTTGCTTGTTTGTTGTTTTAAAATTATAATTCTATTTTTAGAGGAAAAAAGGTTCCTTTAAATAGACTCAATAGCTTATTTAAATACGGTGACCAAATAGGTTTTCCGTCCAAGTAACCAAACTTCTGTCTGGGAGCTGGAGCTTCCTAGGAGAGCAATGGAAGCTGTCTTTGCTGTATCAACTTAATTAAATGTCGGCAATGCTTTCACAAGAGCAGGACCAGGATGGCAGCAGAGGCAGGCAGAGAATTCTGGATTAAAAACAGTCTCCACAGTTAATTAATGGGATCTGCCAAAAGCACTGAGCACTTAGCTTCTTGTCGCAGTAGAGCAGTAGCTTCTGTGAATGAAGGACTAAGCAAAATAAGGGACTAACTAAACCAATATTTAAAATGTGTGAAAAGTGTATTAATTATATTTAAGAAAACCCTACCACAGTGCAGAACCCTTCCTGATGCCATTGTAGGTCTCTGAACAGAATGATCAAGGTCTTAGTTATTAACTTACCTGAGCTGAGATGCTTTTAAAACCCAGGAAGACATATTTTTAGGATGACTTGTAAATTCCCTGGTGAGCCTGCAGGTGGGGATGGAAGGGAGAGACTCCCTATTAGAATTGCTAGAACTTTCCTTTTTATGCATATATCTCAGCCTAGAGGAAGAAGGAGCAGTTCAAACAAACTCTTCTCTGACTACTTTAATTCAGCACATTTGTGACCAAGATAAGATCATTATCTAACAGCTTGGAGTGAAGTTGAAGCTATAGAGTTGTTTCTAATAAGAAAAAACATAGTTATAATTTAATGTAATCTATGTTTGTGAAACAGCTGTTATATATTTCTCAAACTCTGAGCCATAGGCAGAATGGTCACTTCCACGAAAATTATTCAGCAGGTCAGATAAAATGGCCATTTTAAATTGCACTGCTTGGGGAGTGGCACTGTTAATAGAAGGAACTTTTGAGAAGTGCTTATTTTGAGAAAAGAATAATTAAACAGCTTGCTTAGGGTAGTCATGCATTTTCTGTCAAGCAAAGTTTTTAAATCAACATTGAATATTTTTTCTGGTGTGTTTGTAGGTCAAACACTTATGCACTTGGTGCCAGGACACTCTGGTAAGAATGGTGAAAAAATGATGTAGTCTCTTTAGTTTTTGCCTTAAAATTCCAAAATAGATTGGAAGACAATGACAACTATAGTGAAAACTACAGCTAAGAGTTGCACAGGTACAATTCAGACCCTTTTGTAGTCTAAAACCAGAAAATATTATCCTATCTGCATACTGAATGTAACCTTGACTGTGTAGATCTCACCATTTTGTCAGTAAAGCAATGCTGGTTTTCAAAAAACACTTGTTGAAAAACACTCTCTTGTCAGGAAGCAAGAAGCAGCAAAAAATGGATAAACCAGTAGAGCAGGCTAGAGTCCAGAAAGCTCATGTTAGGTGCAACTGTGTCCATGTCTGCATTATTTTCTCACAGCTTTCCATATGATCTTGTGAGTCTCCCTGCATGAGAAGCTTTGTGGCAGCCTTGACCATACTTCATGAAAAACCTGTCAGTGTGACCTAGTACGTGGGATGCAGAACAAAAAGAGAATGAGAATTTGGACAAAAATACCATCATGCATGTTCATGTCCTCCAGGTCTTGGGACTCTGACTTCATGGTGCATTTGTGATTATGTGTGTCACAGAAGTGATGGGAGGTTGGACCAAACCATAAAAACACCAAACCCACATGATGATTTAAATATGGTTGCTTTTCTTCTTGTTTTCTTTTTCTGCAGGAATTTTTTTGCCCCTCAGGAGAGGAAAACACGGCCCTTGAACATGAAAACTAATGCATTCTTAGTTTTAGTGGACTTTTTTTGTTTTGAGATAGTACCCTACTCTGTATGTACCACAATTGCAAGCTCGTGCTCAGACCTGGTGCTGAAGCACCAAAGTTCCATATTTTGAGTCTTTTATTTGGGATTTCCCTTCCAGGACAGAAGGGCTGCAAGTACTTAGTGCCCCCTGCTGTATTCTGGTCTCATACATTGATTTTCTTTACTTTGTGACCTTAGGGTCTGCTTTGACCTTTTGCCCTTTCATATGGGAACAACTCTGCAGAAAGGGATGTGACAGGAATGTGATTACAAGGCAAGGCCAGTCACCCATTTTCTGGTTAAAGCTTCCTTTTTGGTGGCTTGCAGCAATATCTTGACTCTATTGGCTTGAATATATATGAATATTGGTAGTGATGGTGAGTGTCCATAGGCAGATACCTGGATTACTGCTGGTTATTAATTGTTCTTCTGAAACAATTGTGAGTCAGAGGTTCTGCTTTTGAATTTTACAGTCATGAAAGAGGACATTATCTGGCATCCCTCATTTCAGTAGATTAGTAGTGATGTAAAATACTGTTGGTGAAGTCCAGATGATACCTGGTGTAGGTTTTTTGCTTGCTTGTACAAATTAGAGAGCAGCAATATGGAACATCTATTTGAAAGAGAAGCTTGCATGAATATATAAGCAAATGCTGCGCTGTGCCAAGCCACACCCTTCTCTCAGACAGTGTCAAATAGTTTGGAGGGTACTGTTGGTTTTTGTTTTTTTTTTTGAGAAACCATGTATTCGCTTTTCCAGACAAATCACCTGCAGAGAAATTAGGAAAAGGAAGAAAAGAAAAATACACCTCTTAATCAAAGCAGTGTAAGCCCTATATTAGGCATCAGGCTGGCTAATTGCTGAAGTATTTCCCTGTGATATATATATTTTGAGCAACCACCAGAAATATGAGGACTTAATAAGTAACGAGAAGAGAATTTATACAAAAAACAGACATAACAAGGCAAAGTTAATTCATCACAACTTTCACATAAGCCTTTGTTGGGCAGTTGGCCAGGCCCATCACATTATCTGTTTGACTCAGTGAGTCACTCCAGCTAATAGAATTTTGCCCCGTGTTTGTTGTTGCCATGGCAATGCAATATTATCAGGCATGTCATGTTCACAGATCAGTAGCAGCGGCGCTGCTGCAGACACACAACAGCTTTCAGCCTTTGACCATAAACAGGAATTCACTCCACAGTCAGTCTGTCAAAAAGGAAGTCGGCTGTGGTGAAGAAGCACTAGTGCCAGTACTACTAGCCTTTTCCTTTTTCCTTTGTGAGCGCGTTGCCATTATCATTAAAATAACCTTGAGTCGTCATGAATTCATTCATTCACAAACATTGTCAAAGAAGGTGCAATAGTTCAAGAGAATCCAGAGGGTCAAAGAGAGGACTAGTTTTAAATCTGTGCCTATTGAACCTGGAAATGACATAGTCTGTTAGATATAATCTTATTCTTACCATAGCAAATCAAGCTGTGTTGACTGGCACCAATGTCCAAGTCAATTCAGCACCATGAAAGGTTACTAGGAGTAAAGAGGTCATATCCTTTGTGGTATTGCTTTGAGAAATAAACTTAGGCATGTGTGGGAATATTTTACAAAGAATAGCTTTTTCAGCAAAAGTGAAAAACAAATCCTGTCAGGAATCTATAGAGACTGCAGGTATTTTCTGACATAGCCATATTTAGTGTTTAAACCAAAGATTTAATCACAAAGCGTTTTCAATATTTTAAATGTTTAATTGAGTCATAAATATTCCACCAGATATTTTAATTGCTTAAAAACAAAAAAAGGTTAAATATCTTTTTGAAGCTGCATTTGAAGCTGAGAATGTACTCTGTCTTGGGGTGTATAAGGATTTTAATTTTCTTTCTACAAGACATATCATATAATAACACAGAATACATGGGAAAGTGTACATAGAGGCACTGAATTTGATTTGTTTCATAGATTATGTGAGATTTGCCCCCCAATGTAACTTCTTTAATATCAGCTGAGTTGTTCTGATTTACCCTGCTTTGAAAGGAGAATTAAGATTCTTGGATTTAAAGTACAGGAGAGAATTTTTGAAAGGACATACTGTTTTTTAATGCTTCTGTTGAATGGAAAGACCTGTTTAAACATTTGTTGTCACATATGTCCCAAAATGTTGTTGACAAGCTATACTGGCATTGAGAGACCCTACACAAAGTTTAGGAATGCATTTGAAAATTATTATGAGCAACAAGGGGATGATTATGCTTTTCCTTCTGTGGCTTTAGAGTGGTGTAACTCTACATGTGATTTCAAAGCAGTTGCTGCTGAAATGCTGGGGTAAGTTGCTCCATTCTGGTAAGTGCTGTTCCACTTTACTGCAGCACTGATTCTTATGTTGCACAGCTGAGACCACCAAAGTGCTCACATTTATTCTGGTGTAAACAAAAACAGTGTTTGGTGCCTAATATTTAAAGCTGAACTTTGGGACCAGTCTTAGGCTATGCCTGATGAATACAGAGCAGAAGCAGAAATAAAGCTTTTGCCCACCAGCCCTTTTCTGCTGAACAGAATGTTTCCTCTCAATGGAATGGATTTATACTTGTTATGCATTGGCATGAATCTCCATGTGCTCACACCATGGCACAGATCCTGCAGCCTGGACTTTTTTAAAGTCATAAAAGAGGCTGTTTCTCCCATGTTTTCCAGAGAAACACTAAAATCTTTTGACTATGTGGTGTATGACCAAGAGAAGTAGCAGTACTGAAGTTCGTCAATGGCCATGAAGTTTAATTAACCCTTCTCTTGAGCTTGATACTTGGAACAGTTTCTGAAGATTAGGAAGGAGTTATGGTAGAATAAAATGTTTGCTCTCAACTCCTGACATGAAGGGGCAGGCACAGGTTGATGAAGTTACAAAGATTTGAAATAAAGTGAACTTTCAATCAATTTCCTTTTACTTTAATAGTACTGCTCTTGTTTTACTCCAAAGAAGTAAAGATCAGGATGAAATGCAGGGAGGAGATAATCTCCCCTAGTTTTGGAGAGGAATGAACAGGAAGACTTTGGAAATCATGAAATGGGACATGACCATTGAACCGACCTCTGTGCATTTGCATAGGTGTTTTTCAGTCAGCCTGAAGCATACCAATATAAGACAGAAGGAAAGAGAGGGAGGAGTAAGATGAATCTATATCTATGTTTTGGCTAGTCATAAAAGTGATAACATTAGACTTTTTTTTAGTTAAAAGCTATCTCAGTGAAATTGATGCAGCTTCTCTGCATGACCATCCTTTGATCAAGTCCAGAACAACAATTGTCAGTCTGGCTTGAAAGGGCTCTGAACATCCCATGCAGACTCTGTACTAAGTAGAATAGAGTATTAAATAGTGAAATGTCATCCAATTCAATAGCATAATTAAACAGGTGCAGTTTTAGTGTGTTGAGAGGAACAAAATACACAGAATCTGCTCTAGCAGAAATTGTGGAATAAGCTAGTTATGGTTTGGATCATTACATCTTAGAGTAATGGCTGTTCTGTTTACCCCAAGGGTCAGCAGATTTCTGCCATTCAGTGGTAATCTGCAAATGCATTATAGCTAATCATTCCAAACTGGCAAAGGAAAATAAATCATTGACATTTTAAACAATGTGTTTTTAACACATAACTTTTTTGTAAAGACTCTGTGATCTACGTATTTATAAAAAAATTCACTGTTTGCTAGTTTTCTTCTATTGCAATGAAATGCATATTTTCCAGGAATTTGGCTCTACTGCAAACACCTTCAATTTTATTTCTTGCGTCTGCATATCACTTTTGATTATTAGTCCCATATTTTCAAAGAAAAAGAATTTTTTTTTTTCACTTTGGCTCCAATATAAAAAGGATTTTTCTGAAAAAGTAAGTTTAGAAGTTCCACAAAGGAGGTGCATCCATTTAATGAAGGAAATTCTTGTTCCACTTTGTGAGTAAAGACTTAGTGAAAAATATATATGATATCCTATGGTTATTAGAATTTGCAGTAGTATCATCCATGTAGTGTGACGTATATTAAACGTAATTGCAGCTATGTGCTTTTATTTCTAGGCAGATCAGGCAGAAGCTTTAAGGTACATGCAGGCACTGAAAAATGACGTTCCAAAGTCATCTGCAATGGTTCATAAGTTTGTCACATTCATGACAAAATATGTTGACTCTGAGGAAAGGGAAATATTCAGAAAGCACTTAGAAGTTTTTATGTAAATCTACTTATACATCACGACTCCTATCCAGCACCTTTCCTTCCTTTTAGTCTTATCTTGAAAGAGAAGTTTCTTGGAACCCCTCAAAAATAAGAATTGTAAACCGCTTAATTTTGGCTACATCAAATGAACTTTTTCAAATACCTTGTGGTAACAAAAGAAAAATGAGCTGAAAAAGTAGCTTTACAGGAAGTGATAATTTGGGATTTGCAGCTAATCTCAATATTATTATTTTGTATAATTTTTGGAAACATTTGAATATGAAGAGTCTTCTAGAACTAAAAAGGAAAAAAAAAATATTATTTATTTGAAGACTTTTCCCTGAGGCTTGATGCTTTATGCATTTGAATTCTGACAGTAAGGTCATCCCTTAATAAAAACCTTAAATTTGTGAAGGTAAAGAATCCTTCTTGAGACACTTCCAGAAAATGTAGAAAAATTCAGATCCAATTACCTTAAAAGACAAAACAATGTCTAATGAGTACCTGGCTAAGTAGAAAAAGTCACCACTTTGTCTTACTTAAGTAAAATAATGATGTACTTATCTGATTAACTGTTAGTTGGAAGCATTTTTCCTGGATGCTTTTGTCAGAGGTCATTATGAAAGCATCCTGAAACGTGTAAGTGGTGGAACCTTAGGTTAAACTCCTACTTCATAAGTCTGATTATGCCGAGATATTCAGATATTTAGATTATGTTATGAAAGAAAATTATATATTTGGGATCTAGACTTCAAGGATCTTGGCTGAAATCAAAATGGTTAACATACCAAGTGAAATCACAATCACATTGAAAACTACAGCAAAGATCCCATTAACTCTAGTGATCCCACAGTTTTCAACCATGCATTTTAACCTTGAGAACTATGGTAATGCCTCCCCCACCTCTAATCAGGCACGTGGAGTTCCTTGTTTTTCTTGACTTGGTGTTCTTGTGCTGAGAATAAACACTGCAAACCACCAAGAAATGACAGCAGCAAATGGTGGTGGTGGGGGGGGGGGGGGGGGGGGGGGAAACATGGAAAATTATTGGAAGCAAAGGATTTCTGAGAGAATACAGGATCTAAAATCTTTGGCAAAAAGGTGCATGAGAAAAGATCTAAGATATTTAAAAGGAGACATGTCATGGAAACAGTAGAGAGACGATTGAACCCTTGAAGAAGGAAAGGGGCTCCATAAAACCCTTGAAAACAGGAATGGATGGATGGATGGATGGATGGATGGATGGATGGATGGATGGATGGATGGATGGATAGGAGTTAGTTGAGCATTCAGTTCTCATGCTCTGTGTAGGCTGAGCATTTAAAAATTCTACCACTTTAGCAGGTAAAGCCATTGCACAATGATAGTAAAATTTATGTTCAACTGTTCTGAGCAGCATTTAACATTCACTGTGGCACATCTAAACAAATCATCACGCTTTTAATGAAAATCACTGTGATGTCGATCTGTGCTTTGTTTCAAATGTTCTTGTTAGTTCCTCAATCAATGTACAAGGCAACATTTTCAAGTACATTAAAATGATGCTGTTTACCACTGTTATGATAATGATGGCTCTGTAATGCCTAACAAATATTTATCCAGTTTATCTAAATTGGTCATCACAGTGACATTTCTAAAATGTTTGTAGTAATTTTATTAATAGGGTTCCATTTTTATGCCATCTTCTTCACGTTTTCCTTTAAGCCTAAAGTGGGGCCCTCAAGTTGAACCTGAGCTGTTGCTCAAGCTGAACTGAGGCATACTTTTTTACCGTTACGTGTGTGTGTTGCCACTGAACAGTTTAACCTCATTTTATATCAGAATTTCACAAGACACAGGTGTCTATAAAAACAATGAACCACAAGGTTCACAGGACATGTAGTACTCAATTTTGACAGCACACAGAATAGTTCATAATGATCAACCAAATAATTAGTCCTTCCATTTATTTGCACTGAATTGAAAATAAGAGATATTTTGTATCAGCCACAAGGCACTAGAAGTGGAAGGAAATAGACATGGACAGCCTCCTTATAAGTTGTATCATCTTCATCTCCACAAAGACCTGTTGTCTTAACTCGCATATATTGTACTTAATTTATCTGCTCTTGAGGAATATGTTGGGGAAATTAGTGAGGTCTGAGGTTTAAAAGAATAATCTATTTTGAACAGAATTTCATTTTTTCCCCTCAATTGCTCTGTTTTGTAGTATCCTTCATTCCAGTGTCGGTAGAAAACAGTCTATTAGGAAAAGAAACAAAACTGTATTTACAATGTCATCAAGTATTATATCAGTTAAGTCAACACAATTATGGTTATAACATGGTGAACTGCCAGAGAAAAGCAGTCTACTTATTTACTACTAAATTTGTTGATTCAGTGCATGCTGAAGCTGTTCATTAATTGTTCAGTATAATATTTGTTGTGTACTCTGGAATATGTCTGAGAGAGGGGAAAGACAGGAAGAAAATTACAAAGCTGGATGCAACTGCTTCTCCAAAACATTTTAATCCTAAATAGTATTTTCACTGGAAACCAGGTACATGTGAAAGTTGTGGTTTTTTACATTATTTGCCTACTCAGAAACGATTCTTCATAATTTTGTCTGAGGTCAAATGTTCTTCTATATGTTTTATTATTCGTTCTAGACCTTACTTTTCAAAACCTCTATGGTTCATCTATCAACAATAATTCCAAATTTCCCAACCACACTTCCATAATGACCTTCCTTGAAAAGAGCTACCAATCTTTTCCAAAGTCCTTTTCATTCTCCATAACAAACTGATTAAGGTTTGGACTAAAGAAAACCATAGGCATTAGATATTCTGTCCTTTATTGTGATTTCATGTGGCTTGTTCTATGACTATGACCTGTCCTGAGCTTTGTCAGCACTCCCCTGCCACATGCACATTATTATTGTATTTCTAGACCATTTTCCAGACCCTCATTTAAGGCCAAGAGTGATAGCAGGGCTGCAGTCTGACGTGGGTGAACATACTGCTGCACTGTTGCATCAATACCTCTTGTCATTCAGAGGTAGCAGTTTATCATGTTGTGTCTGATCCAGGTCACTATTTTCAGGCAAAAGCAGTACCCTCAAGTAGAGCCTGAAACCCCAGCAGCTTAGTCTTGGTTGATACCCTGGCCAAGAGATCAGAGAGCATGCATTCCATTCCTAATCCTACAAGTTGGAAGGTCCTCTTACCAAACAGGCTTTTAGAACAATACTTACACACCAAGGTGATTTTGCCTTTTTTGAAACATTCATAAATTTTCTGAACTTTCTCTATTTTGTAAAATATCCCCGAGTGTAGTTTACTGTACATTGATTTTAATAAGCATTCTCTGCAGACCAATATGTATAATGTTGGAAATAGTATAATACAATTTTCCTCCACTGAAATGCTACAGAAAATTGTGCATTTTATACTGACATGTCCCACATCAATAATACAGTTTTTATATCTTATTTGTAGCTATTGATCTCAACAACATAATGAAAAATTGATTGCAATGAAGTGCACTACTTCTTAAGTGTAAATTTCAATGTCAAATTATTTTTATCTATGCTTCCCAATTATAGACGAAGCTTATAGGTTTCTATATGTTTGCTTTTACAAAACTCTGGATCGGTAAATTAGATATGACAAGAATCTACTAGGTCAATAGAAACCTTGTTGCTCTCACTAAAATATGATTCCAAAATTAAATACACTAGTTCCCTTTCTTCATTACAGAAAGAATTAAAGTTTCTGTGTGTGGTATCACTTTCCCGGGCAATTTAACAATTTGAAATAGGGTCCTAAATCCTAAGGGGATATGTGCACACAAAGTATTTTATATTGTGGGAAAACACTGAAATTCATGCTCTCACTCTGGAACCTACATGGCAAAGTAAAGAAGAGCATATTCTTTTGTTATCTCTTGAGACCTTATTATTTTTGAAGAAAATGCTTGTGTTTGGGAAAACCTTATGTTATTACAACTGACAAAAAATGTGAATGGCTTCCATACTAGACAAAGGGAAGGCATTGAATTTTATTTTCTGCACTATAAAGACAGTGTAACTATTTCTGCACCTCCTTCCTACCCCTTTGGGAAGATCAGACTGGGAAATTCAGACTATTCTTCTACTGGATCACAAGCAGAGGTTACTCCAGAGAAAGATCCCTCGCTCATTCTGCTTTTGGGGGAATGTGGTAGTTAGGACAATATTACTTCTTTTTGTAGAGCTGCTTAGAAAAATAGCAAAACTATTGATGATTTAATTAAAAACACTGCATATTTTATGCTCTGCCAAAGAGTTAGGTATCCATCTAACTCAATATGTCTGGTTTCTTTCACTCAGTGAATAGGTATAGTAACTTCTGAGATAGCAAAACTCATGTCTTCCTGAAGTCATGAGACTGAATCACTTTCCAAAGTGTCTGTTTCTTGCATTGATGACACAGGCAGCAGAATTACTCCAGAATACAGGCTTTTAGGGCCTGTGATTGGAGAGGGTGGATCTCAATGTAAGGGCTATATAGTGGTAAGCAAATGTTGGCTTGCAAAGATGCCATAGCATTTTTCAACCACTGTAACATAATTAATAAGTTCAGTTATCTTACTGTCATGAAGGTAGATTTTGGATATGTTTCTAGGACTTCAGGTGCAAAGTGGAGATGAGTGGTAATGGAGATGAGTGGTTTTGAGTGGTTTGTTTGATATCACTAAATAGTGTCCCAGTTCTTCTCAAGACAGCTGCAGGTGTAATGCTGAGTGGGGAAGGAAGAGGGCAGATAATTTACAGCAATCTTCCTTTTTTTTGGCACTGCCAATAAAAGGAACTTGCCCAATACCTGGAGATCATCTCAGTCATAGCCTAGTGTTCAGGATCTTTTTTATATGTCCCTACAAAACATCCTCTCTTTTCTTCCATATCTGTTTCCTTAGAGCAGGTTTGCCTTCTTCAAAACAGGGTAGGTGGTTACCTTTGTTGTGACCAATTGCTGAAAAGGGAAGAGTAAAAAGATTTTTCACATGCTGTGGTACAAAGAAAACCCACTTTCTCATATATTTGTGCTTTGTACTTCTCCAAACAAAATGTTTGACAGTTAGGACACTAACATTACTGCTCTCCTATAAAGAATGTTTCATTTTCATAAATGTTGAATTCATACTGAAGTCTGTTTTATAGTGGTATTATTTATATGGTCTCCTCCAGTTCAGCTGCCTATGTTCATGACATTTGTTGACATTTGATCCTATCCATCTTTCAAATTTGGTTTATATCTGTCACAAGTTCAAAATTGATTGGAAATCAATTTGAAAGTATGACTTGAGCATGTTGGCTATTGTTATGCAGAAAGGGCCTACATAAATATCTGGTCTGAAATGATGAGAGCTATTTTTCCCCTTCACTGCACAGGCCAAATTTTGTTACAAGCTGACTCTGTTGAAATGATCATGCTCTCCCATGCTAGATAGTTATTCACTTTGACCCTGTCCTCAGGCAGTCAGTTGGTCCACAACTGTAGGATATGCTGACAAAAATATATCAAGCACTATTTCAATAAAGGCTGGATTTTATTGTTTCCATGCATTTGTTTGAGAATGGAGTTTTACAACTTTACAAATTTACTTCAAGACATACTGAAGAAAAGGTCCTGAGAATCTGCATATTTCATGGCTGATTTTTAAATACAGCCCACATAGGAACTTAAAAGCTATGCACATCTTGAAAGAGAAAATGATGCTCTTACCAATTAGATAATTATTGTTATTATAGTTGCATACTAGCAATCAATGAAGGCTTCAGTGTCAGCTGGACTACATGAAGGATGTAGCAGCATACCCATATGGAAAGAGAACTTTTTCATGCTACTTAGAATCTTTTTCTTCTTCATTTAATTCCAGGACATGAATATTCTTTGTGCACCTAAAAATCTTCCCAAGAAGTTCATCTGAGCTGTATAACCACCCACAAATACATCAGCCAACAGGGGAAACTCAAAATAAATCATAATAATCACATAGTGAAAGCTAAGATAATTTTCAGATGACTTTTTGAAACCAAAGTGTGTCACACTGAGACCAGGCTGAACAGTATTTTCATCACCCTAATTAACTTATTGATGTTTCAAAGCAAAGAGCATGTCAACACAGCTGTACAAGGGATGAACACGCATGAGTAGTTGAAAGAACTATAAATATTAAAACTAAATAAACTGAGGTGGAAACTGGAAAGCTCTACAAAGAGGCTAAGGAAAAGCTACTAGACTTAACTCGGGAGGTACCTTTTGCTCTATTGACAGAGGGAGGCCTAGAAATTATCTAAAGCAAAATAGTGAGCTAACTGTTGGGATAACAGATGTGATAAAATTATGTTTGTAAGAAGGCAATTATTTAAATGGATGTTCCACAATACAGGGAGTGTCAAAACAGCCATAGTTTATTATTTATTATTTAATGCAATTTATTTGCAGACTTGAACTTTCAGGACAACTGGCATTAGTGAATGCACTGCTTGGCCAACTGAGATCAACCAAAGCCAAGCCACAAGGCCAGCAAATGCAGCATTCAGGCCCTCTGAGAAGACTCTTGCCCATGTGAGAGAAACAGAAATAAGGCAAAATATCCAAACCCTGTTATATTCATGGTAAACACTGTCAAAGTAAAAAGACCTGCTAATTTATGCTTCTGAGAGAAGGTCCCATTTTAACTTCCTTAGTATTTTTCTTAGATAATAATAATGATAATACGTTACATGTCTCCTCAAACTTTTCTATTGTATGCCAAAAATTAGTGACATCAAATGACCTGCTAGAAGGCGTGTAAAAGCTGTTACACATCATCAGATTACTTAGAGATTGCGTTCAGTTATCCATGAACATAGAAAAAATATGCCGACAATTTCTCCATTTCATCCACAGAAAATATATTTGGCATACTCTATCAGACACCAAAGAATTCAATTCCATCTTCCCAGATCCTTAATGGAAAAAATAAAAGAACAAAAGAT
Organism: Cinclus cinclus; assembly: GCF_963662255.1. Classification (NCBI taxonomy): domain Eukaryota; kingdom Metazoa; phylum Chordata; class Aves; order Passeriformes; family Cinclidae; genus Cinclus; species Cinclus cinclus. The sequence goes on from NC_085047.1 coordinate 88,945,844, forward strand.
ATTACCTAATTCTTCTTAGAAAAAAAAAATCAAAAAATTGTTGGTGTTTTTATTCCATGGATAATGGAATAGTACTGAGAAGTCTACATAGATGTTTTTAGCCTTTAAGAGATAACTGGGACAAATTCATCAGAGGGGTTTTGGCGTCTCCTTCCTTAGAAATATTCAAGAGCTGTCTGGACACAAGCCTATGCAACATGGTCTAGGGGACCCTGCTTGAGCACAGAGGTTGGACTAGGTGATCTCCAGTGATCCTTTCCTAACTTAACCATTCTGTGATTCTGTGTAATCAGAGTCCTCTCAGAGTCCAATGGAGCAAAGAAAGAGAAGGAATAACTGTTTAGTTAAATGTGATTTGATTCCAAATTTTGAGCTGGACATTTCAATTAGTTGCTTTTTCATTCTTTTCATGAATCCTTTTCAGTCTCTAAGGAGCATATTTACAACAATAAATTTAAAAATCAGTTAGAGGGAGTGCACCAGCTAGCAGTGGCGAGTAGACTAGACCAGCATTTTGCACAATAAGGCAGACTGTACATTGCTCATATAGGGGTTAATTGCACAATTTTACACAGGGCTTGGCTAAAATGTTTTGAATGGAGCCATGCTTCCTTCTGCTTTTGTAACAGAAGCAGTTCATCCATATGGCTCAAGCTGAGGCTCTGGCATAGGAAGATTGAGAAAATTATGTTGTGCTGACTGAAGAATCTGAATGATTCTTTACCCAGCTAGGGTAACCAATAGTTACAGCAGAGTTGTCTTCACCTAATGTCAGCAACCTGTATGGCCAAGGGATAGAAAGTTTTAAAAATTATCCTATTGGTCACAAAGAGCTTCTCTGTAGGTATTTGAGACTAGACTATTACACTTGTGCTTTTTGAAACTGCACAAAGGCTTTAATAAAGGTTGTCAATAGCCTTGATTTGAGATATGCATGATATTTCTAGGTTGCACAATGGAAGTAAAATGCTATTTTTCACTGGCCTTGCCTTTAACGTTTACTGATGTGATCCATACACCATGAATAGAGTTCTACCATGCTCTCTGCTGTTTTGATGGTAACAATGAAGCATCTTTTGGCATCACTGATTCCCACTGACTTAGTAAACCATTCAGCAATTCTTTTACTCGTTGTATTTTCACATCAACATAAGTAGCAGGATAAGAGATATGTACCAAGCTTCCAGTTTTGGGTTGTGCATATAGGACTTGGTGAAAATTATTTCCATTCTCTCTTGCTCCAAACATTCTTTAGAAGAGAGTTAACTGTGTTGCTTTGTGGGAGTCTGTGCAACTGTAGAAGGAAGCATTCAACAGATTAATAGTTGTATATCTGATCAAATTTAATTTAATTTTACCTGGGGAAATAGGAAGTCACATAATGACCTTCTATCCTTATCCTTAATCTGTCAAACAGGACTAAAAATTCTTCTTGCTTTACAGCATGCCACAAAAACTAATCCGTATTTTACAGAACTTTTAGCTTAACTTCCTACTTCTAGAATTTAAGATCTGCCTTCACTTGTGCATTTACTGTCTTGGTGTCATATATTTTGATGTAGCAAATGCAATGCAAGTAAAAGAAAATGCACTTTTTATTAAGGTGGCCAGGAAATGTGACCTAGTAGCTATTGGGACAACAGCTGGGAGTCTCTGAAGCTGCTTGCTACTGAAAAGCACTTTTTCCTCCCTTTGGGAATTCTCTTTACACCATTTTGTTTAGTCTATAGAAGTTCAAGTTTCATCAAAGTAGTATTTATTTGTATAAAACTCTATACCAGATGTCTGCAGCCACAAAGTCTATATAGTATTTTGTTGCCAGTGTGACCCTGATGGTTTCAACAATTATAAACTGAAGCAGTTCTGTTTACACAATGCTTTAGTGTTAAACTATATGCAAACATAACTATGTGGTCTCAGAGTCTCTAAGACAGACACATCCAGTTTCACAAATATTCCAGCAAATGAAATCTTGGAACTTGTAATCTACTAAGTATAGCATAAAGAACATGAAAATCACGATGCAGTAGTACTTAGCACTTATATATAGCACTTTACATCTTCAAAGTACTGTGCTAACAATATCTAATTAATCCTCCTCAACTAATTAATCCTTTCCAGATCAGGAAGCTGAGACACATTAATTACAATTATTATTTATGTACTGATATAGCACCATAGGTGTGCATGCCACTGTGCAGACTTATAGACCAGTCCCTCACTATTATAAGGAACTAAAATTTGTCTTTAATACTACTTAGAGAAACTTTGCTGCATGGAATATTTGGAGGGAAGGCTTTCCCTGGAAAAGTTCGCAGCTGTGCACCAGATTCTGCCATCAGATTTTTTTATAATAAAAAGTGTTAAAACACAGCTGGATATAAGAAGCTATGTTGCCATTTTGGTTTTTGTGCTTTTGAAAAAATATTTTTAACAAAAAAACCTGTTGTGTATCAATTTTTTTTCAAGGAGCTCAGAACATTCCAAGCCTCCCAACTCACAAATTATCAACAGCATCAACTATTACCAATGGCATGTATGATGTTGTTAGATTCTTGTGTTGTGTGTCTTATCCAATATGCAGGATAGAGAAGACCCTGAAATAATGAATAATTCCATTGTGTGGACAAAATATCTATATGTTTATATTTGCAATTCCTTTTTAAAAGATAGTCTCAATTGTCTCAGATTTTGGGTTATTGTACTGAAGGCCTAGTTTATTCACAGTGGATAACTTCCTTGCACAGTACAAAACAGAGTTTATAAGAGAGATTATTAATCATTATGTTAAAAATTACTTAAGCTCCAGCATTAGTTCTTTAGTAGGACTAAGTCTAAAATTAATGATACCCTGGTTCCCAGCCCTTAGATGAAGGAATATTATGGGAGAAATAGAGAATATTTTAATAATGATCAGAGTGTGACCTATATTCCAATTCAACTCCTGTCATATTCAGACAATCCTTGTTAATAGCAGGAAACCATGCCAAGAAATTCAAGGCCTTTATCAGGAATGAGCTCTAGTAACCAAAACTTACTCAAGAAAAAAATAATTGTTAGCAACTTGCAAGCTGGTTCAAATCTGAGCAAGATTGTTTCTTGTAGCACAATAAGTTCCTCCATTAAATGTAGACAAAAGTAAGAAAATCTCCCTTCAATGCATCATGGATGGTCTAGAAATATCTTCAGAAACAGACAGAAAAATGCATGTAATGGAAAATGTTTTTCAGTCTGAATATGTGTGGTTTCATCATATCCTATGATACCTCCTGCATTTTAATCTCAGACTTCATATCTGTATTTGATGTTGTTCTATGAAATTCTTCTTATCAAGTGGATGGAATAAATCTTCTCTAAGAATTTCCTAGACTGAGGATATTAGAAAGTGTATGGCTCAATCCTCAGAGAATAAGTTGTAGCAAAAAACCAAAATTGGAAAAGCTTTGGATTTTTATGTTTGTGTATTGTATATTCACTATTCTAAAATACTCACTTCACTTCTTCTTCTGACAAAAAATTCAGAAACCACATATTTTTAGTATAGATAGATAGATGGGATTCAATTTTTCTGCCAGTTTGCTTAGCTGTGACTAGATATACTCTTCTATGTTATAGATCTTGACCAAAAGTGAAGAACACATTTTGGTTTTTTTCCCCACAGTTGAAACTGTAAGGGTTATTTAGGTAAGGAAACTGTAATTTCCTGAATTGGCATTTGTCCAATATATGTGGTTTGACCTCCCTCTAATGAAGATTTATTTATTTAAAGAAGCAGGCCACAATCAAAGACCAAGTGTATTTTCAGAGAAGGAGGTGGGGAAGTGAAAGCAGGAAGCAACAGTAAAGAATTCTAATCAGAAATTAAACACCTGAAAGTGTATTGATACAGTGTTCTGCAGTGCTTCAATTAAGCCCAGGCTGTTTTACCTCATGCAACTGGTACTTACAACACAAATAATAGGAGCTGACGCCAAGCAGTCTCATGTTTTCATTAGGATAAGCCATTATTATGGAGTGCTTCAGATGTATTGAGGGATGGTGAACTTTCTACTCTCAGGGTATAGTGGTGCACTGCTTAGTCTTCCCATGGGTTCAGGCACCAGGCTTAGGCTTTGCTTTAGGTTTGTGCACAATGCCCATCAGTCCAGTGATGTAGAAATGAATAGCAGTTTACTGAGGATGGGATTAAGTGTTGCTGCCTACTTATTTTCTGTGTATGTCACTGGCTAGATAAGTTGGAATGCCTTAAGTATTAGAAGTGTAACTAGCAACTTAGAGCTGGGCTGAAGTTGACCTCTTCTCTAAACTTCTAAAGCACCCAGTTTGGGGAGGAAAACCCCCAATGCCTGTGTTTTTACAACTGCTACTTTAAAACCCAATGTTTCAACAGCCTCAGGTGAGCCCTACCTCCCTCTGGCTTTTCATGGACCTAATTCAAATCTCAGTGATGCTTTTACTTTCATGAACTTTCTGAATGACTGAAAAAGCCAATGCCAAGGAATGCACAAATGCTCCATCCCCACGTCTCTGCCCCTAGGAGCTCAACATAGAAATAAGTTTCATCATCATCTGGAATGAAAGTCCTTTTATTTCCTTGAGTAAACGGCGTACATGTATTACCACTATTGCACACCACAACTGATAATATTTGAATGCAAGAATTCTCACCAGTCCTCATGATTGATCAGATTCATCTAGCTGTGAACTAATTATTGTTATGTTATTTTAGTCTTCTGAAAGCAGGCACCTACAGCAGGATGAATTTCTCTGCATAAACCTGAACAAACTGAAAGACAGACACAAAAGGAAGTGTTGAATAAGGATCAATGCGGGAGCTGAGAGACAGCTTTACCAAAGTCACTGACTACAGCCGGTTATCTATCATGAATTTGAAGCAGTGTATCTAATGAAATGTGGAAATGCAAGAATTGTGTGGAGCACGACTTTTAGGGGCCTGGAAACCAAAGGAGTGTGCAAAACCAGATATTGCACTGTGATTAAGGCCACTGGCTGAAGGATGGATGCAGAAGACTGGGAGATGGAAAGAACAAGTGACCAGTTTAGAATTGTAAGGAGGAGGAAAGCTTCTACTGATTTGTACTAATTAAAGGGGACTTGGGCAATCATCAGAGAAGGAAAGAAGTCCCTAGCCATACATTTAGCGTTATGCAAGACTGATGGAATGAAAAGAAAAAGGCACATAAAGCCAGGTCAGCTATAACTTGTTCTTTAGACCAGCATAGTGTTATGTTTCAAGACAAAATACCTAAAAGTGAACCTCTCTTGCCACAAATCAAATGTCTGAATGAAGGCAATACATTCATTTCAAAGGAGTCTGTATCAATGAAAAAGGAGAAATTATGAAAGAAAAAGAGTTTCTGAGGATTGGATCTCTTTTCTGAGAATCTGCTCCTTTTTGTTATCTGTCAATCACGAGCTGTATATGAGAATTTTAAGAATATATGGGCAAGATGACCCTCTGAAGATGTCAAGTGGAAGCTGGGGTCTAAATGGTTGCTTTCTGTTTCTTTTCCTCCCCTCTCTCTTCATCTCCATTTTTTCCTTTTCTCCCCCTTCCTTCCTCCCTCTTCCCTTGTTTTCTTCCTGGTTTCCTTTCTCTTCCTCTCACTGTAGGTTGACACCATGGAGTTTTTGAACAGCATGTCAATATATCATCAAAAGCAGCAAGCTCAGAGACAGTACTCAGGTCATTCTCCCACCTGCACCATGAAACCAACTAGTTCCTGTGCACTGCTTGCTGGGAGTAGCTGAATCTTTGTTGATAAAGAAGGGTCAACATATATAATCAGATTTGTGCTATTCCTTCCCATGATCAAAAGGAGGAGGTTCCGTCTTGCCTCATTTGAAATCTTTGCTGAAGTACACAGTCAGCAAACCTCCCTACTAAGTGCCTCTGCAATTATTATAGGTTTGCAGAATTTTTTCTTTGCTCACTCACCTCTGCCACCCTTGATAAAAACTGAAACTGTGAGTTTCTATCAAAGCTCATGAAGGAGTGATGCTAAAAGGAAGAATCTTTCTCTGCATAATTCCAATATTGATGAATTAAGGCCTAAAGTGCCTTTTTGTATTTCAAAAAACACTCAGAGTCTATGCTTAAAATTGAGATTAGCTCCGTCAAGAAGCAGTAAATTCAGCAATAAGATTTAATCTCTGTGACACTCAAAAGACAAGATTCAATTATGTTCTGTGATCTTAATTGAATTACAAAACCCCCTCAAAAGTAATGACATTATTTTATATTTTCCCCAAGCCCGGTTTACTTGGATTGAAAAGAATTAAATAAGCCATGGTTTGGGAAAAATATGTTTGTTTTTGCTGCCTAATAATTCACAGCTTTGAGGAGAAGCTAATATCCTTTAAGAAAAAGACTAATATCTATCTCTGGAAGTGCTTTTTTTGACCCATCTGGTTTGTCAGAAAAGTCTCCTACCTCTGATATTTATACAATATCATGCAAATGTCAAAATCTGAATGTCATCTTCAAAGACCCTTTTATGTCAGGCAACCCCTTTATAGGGAAAAAATAAACAATTTTATGTATGCATGCTTGATGCCAGTCCAATTAATAAAAGCCTTTTTTGCTATGCTTGGCTACAAGCAAGTTTCTCTTTTGAAAATGAACAGAGGGAGAATGAGATAAAAGGTCTGTATTGTTTCCTTGCAAATTTTACAGTTTCATTTTTAATTTGTGTTTGGATGTGAGGATCTTGGTGCAGATGGTGTGATAGTCCACAGTATGTTCTGAGAACCTGAAATGATAACAAAGATATGCAAATTGAGAGGGTGCTTTGGATGAAAGCCAGGATATCCAATTTCACAATAGCTGAAAACAAATTGATGTGCCCAGCAAACTACACAGAGTAGCACTAGGAAATGTAACAGTGCCAAAACAAATTATATTAATGACCTGAGCAGTTTGTTGAACTCTATTGGCTAGCTTAGTGTTGGTTACATTTGTCTGCGTTGGCACTTCATTTACTGCACAAAACAACTTCTGTAAATGAAAAAATAAAAAAACCCCAACAACAAAAAAGCACTTAATGAAAAATCAATCTTGGTAATTGCAAAATAAAGTTATACAGGAATTATTTTTTGCATCTGAGAAATGTCCACCATATTTCATGTGAAACAAATTTAAAAAGTAGACACCCTTGAAAATCAGAAATAGGATTTGAAATTATTTCTATGAGGAAACACAAATCTCATCCTATTTAATGTTTCAATCTAGATCAACATTACATTTAATATTAACAAAAAAATATAACATTTATATTATTTGATAGAGAAGCATAAAGGGGTTGCTTTCAAAGAGAATATAGGGGTGTAAAGCCACTGTCTGAAGTAATTCTGAAACAGTAACATTATTCACATTTTTGCCAATGCTAAAATGAGAACCTGAGCCCTTGGCTGTCATTTCTGTCTTCCCCTCCTCCTTTCTTTAAATGAAAGATTCCTGTCTCCAAGTGAATCACATTAAACAGTCTTTAAAAAATTGTTCTTTCCCTAAACTATGCTTAAATAGATGAGAAAAAAAAATCCTGCCATGAATATTTGTAGATTGACTATCCCTTAACAGTTCATATATTTTTACATGAACATCTTTCTTCCATTTAGAATAAAAAGTCAAAGACACTTTCAGCTTTCATAAAATCATACATTCACAATGCAGTGAATTGAATGCAGCTTTCATATATTTCAGTACTCCATACTGAATAACATATTTGACTACCCAGATCCATAATCTGAATCTTTTTAAAACCTAATTTCGAGTTTGTTTCTAAAGAAAAGAAAAATTTTTATTTACAAATACCATAACAAGGTTGGGCCTGGTAGTGGATAAAACTAATGCAGTTTTGATGTGCTGCCCCTGCAGTCAATAGGCTGCCTCCCCAGCTGCCATAAGATTACTAGAGTTTCTACAAAGAGACACCAGTCTAAGGCACTCAGAGAGCAGTGAACTGTGTATTTTCTTTTAATTTCCAGAAACACCAATAATCCTTTGTCCATCTAAAAAATGAAGGATATTCTATAGCACAATTAATAAAAATAAAACCAGTAGTGAATGCACATGCCATCTCCCCCACTTTGTGTACAACTGTAACTTAGAGTTTTTATAAATTGGGGTCATATATTAAAATGAGAAACTGTTACTTATTGCTTGTAACTTTATTTTAATCTATTACAAGAATGAAAGCAAATACTGGCAGGAAATTCATTGAACATTCAGTATGAAGACAATGTGCCTCAACCCTTAAATGCCACCTGTTGTAGATACCCTTAGATTCTGCCTATGGCCACAAAACTGTTCTTGTGAAAAACCCTTGCAGTCATATATTGAACTTTTTTTAACTTCAGCCTGCCCTGTAACAAAAAAGTAGGGAAAGTAGGTAGTTCAAGATGATGTCAATACCCTAATTTCATAGATAATCACAAAACAGACCTGTGAAAAAACAAACCCATAAGCAAACAAAAACCCCCAATCTTCCATCCCTCAAATAAAAAAAAAGTCCCAATATATCAAGCCTCCTTGCTGCAAGTTTTTTTCTCTTGCAGTTTGTTTCCTCTTCAAAGATCTTGAACTTGAATCCAGAAGGATCTTTCCCCATGCATGAATTTGCCTTGGCTGTCAGAGAGCAATGTTTCACTAAGTCCTGCAGCACCACTCATGTTCTGGTCCTGATCCTAGGGGTGTTTCCCATGAGCAACTTGTCATGGGAGAAAATTGGTGTGGAGTTGTAATAATTTGAAGGGGATTGAGGTGCATTGGGTAAAGACAACAGAGGAAAAGGAAGAAGGGCAAGTCGTATTCTCCTTCTTGGTCCTGAGGGGCTTAGAAAACACAGCCCAGATGTACAGCTTCTAGATCAACAGTTTAGTGGAATCTGTGATTGAAGTTGATAGTTACACTTTGGATGCCTCTTTTTACATGAATAAACAACATGTTTAAAGGGCTTCATGACCTCCCCCTCAGAAAACAAACCCTATCCCAGTGACAGGGTAGCAATCACATACGTCTTCAAAAAAAAAAAGTGTGGGGACGACCCACACCGTTCCTTAAGCCTTCTCCTCTGCTTGTGATAACAGGAGGAGGTGATCTGGCTCTGTGATTTTTACCTCATCCAGCATTCAGAATGATTCACTGAGTGAACACGGAAGATTTAAAAGGTAGGATAAAGGTTTCTTTACTTGGTAATATGCACTGCATGAAAATGTAGTTTACTCAGCTGGTTGGGTTGGGGGTGATAACACAAGTTAGTCTGGGAAGTACCTATAGGTTCACATGACTGATCTAGAGGGCTGCAAGACAAATTAGGGCTTTGGGTTTTTTTTTGGAAACCACCTCAAGAGAAATGTCCATACTCTGGAAATTTTTCTATTTTTAAGGCCCATGTCTCCATTTATTTTGATTTTCCCCTTCTCGCACTAAGAGCCTGGCTTCTCCAGTGTGATCTGTGCAAAGGAAGAAGTGGAATAAAGAGAATAGTAGGAGACTTGTGAGTTTTATAAGCTTTGATATCTTTCACCACTTATTATATGACTTATGAGTTTTACTTAAGAAACTCCAAAAGTGTCAATTTACTCCTTTCTTACAAAAGTACTGGGGCTGCCTGGCAGTGGCACCAATGCAGTGAGTTCCACGTGGTGCTCCAGGGCTGGCTTGGAGAAGTGGTGCTGCACTAGAGCTGTAGGCACTGCCTGGAGGGCAGGTCTGCAAGAACCTCCCCGTGCAGCAGGTTGCATCCAAGTGCTACTGGGACCTGCCTCTGCTGCAGAAGGTGCAGGTCCCACCACAGCTAGTGGAGAAATGTCTGCTCCCCACCACAGGCATGAAATGAGGTCAGAGAGTGACAGCCCCAGCTGACAAAGTCCTCGCTCTGCTGGGGAGGGTTGAAAAACCAAGACTTTCAGTCTTCAGTAGAAAACTGAGAGCAGCTCCTTCTTGCATGAAATGTGTAATATCTCTTTTTAGCCCTGTGCTCTCAAGCTTGAGGTGCTTGTTCCAAACACTCTCATCTCCCACTGACTTCATTTCTCTGCGTTACTCCCACACTCCCCTCAGTAGGTGTGCAGTGCTGTGCCGTTTATATGTTGCATACAACGTGTCTGAGAGAAGTTTAGCTTTTCTAATTAGGCACCATGCTATTTTAAAACCCTCTTTTTTTTTATAGCAAGTTGAAGGTGTAAGTGCAAATTCGACACACATTTTTCAAAGGAAGTAATAATAATAATAATAATAATAATAATAATATCCTCACCAAGAAATTAATGGCTTTTATTAACTGATATATCTATGTAACAGCAAAGTATAGGTTTTAGATGAGCCTGGAAAATGACCCTTGGTAAAGAACTTGCTGAAAGGAATACCTTGGAGCTGTCCATCAGTTGCACAGACACACACAAATCCTGAGCAGTGAGGCAATGTACTCTCGGTCTTCATGCATAATACATACAAAATAGGTGAAGTGGTATGTAAAGTGAATTTTAATTGGTTATAATTGTCATTTCATTTAGTAAAGTATTGTCTGGAGACCAGGATATCAATTAGCACTCTATGGACTCTGTTACTTATGAAAATATGCATATATAGTCATGATGTGCTCCAGCAGCAGATATACTTTAATTAAGAAAGTGGTACAGTAAATTAAAGACCTTTAAAGTATTAATTAATTGGTGTATAGATCACTTCTGAGTTTCAACTTGGTAAAGTTAGATCCCTGTATTTGATTTAAATGACATAAGAAATAAATATGCATTCTGTGTTGTTACTAGCTTTTTAAAGGTCTTCATTGCCACAACCATGTTAGGTTAAAGATGAAATAAATATAGTACTTCCTGATACATCATTTAAATTCTATCATAAACTAGACCTGCTTAAAGTTATCTTTTTTTTTTCATACTAAAATATCAACCAGAAGTGTTTTGTCAGGAGTCTTTATCCTGCTCTTTGTGTGTATGTCCTTCACATCCCTTGGTATTAATAAACGCCCCAGCATTAATAAACCAAAAAAAAAATGACTGATGTATTCCACACTATTATTAAATTGTTGGTAACCAAGGCAGGTATGTTGGTTAGGTTTTTTTACCACCTTCTTCTTCTTTTCCATGGGGGATGAAGAGGGACCTGTCCCTTTTTAACCACTTGCTCTGAATGACTTTTATACCCAATATAAGTGAGAAAAGAGGATGAATGTCACCTCTCTTCTCTTTCTCCTCCTGTCGATGCATACTCCTTCTTTTGATTGACAGCTACTAATAACCTTCCTGCCCTAAGTGCCATGGAGACACTTTATTAGGACAAACAGCCAAGGAAATCTAGGAATGAAGCCAAGCCTGCAGTGAGTTATTATCGGGCTTGTATTTATCTCAGCTTTGTAATTTTTTTCAGTGATATGCAAATCCTGAAATAGATCTTCTTCTGTTGAAGGACAGGTCCCTCTGTTAATTGATCCACTGAGATTCAGCCTAACCTCTTTTAGCTATCAGCCAGGGAAACAGGCTACATAAAAGAGTCTCAGTGCTGTATACAGTTCACATAAATTCACAGTGCATTCTACAAGGAAAACTTCCGCACAGAAAAGGCATTTTTAGTTCCTGAACATATTTTACATATCAGTGTTATCTGCATAACAGATCAAACTGATTTGTTTATTTGTTTATTAGATATGTATGAGGGTACACTCATAATCAAATGCGATTTTAGATGGAGCTTAGTTTCTTTCTGGAATGATACACCACAAACATGTATTGTAAAAACACATTAAATGAAATTCAGACATAATGAAAGTGCGTTTGTTCAAAATCACCATTAAAAAAAAAAGAAGCTGCATTACAGAAACACTTTATTACTGAGCAATTTGACTGCTTGGGAATTAGCAACACAGGTGCATCTCCCACATGCCTTAAGATTCTGCAAATATTTTTTGTTTCTGTGTGGAGGTTTGCAGCAACCAGGTAACATTGATTCAAATAGGTTTTTAATAGCATATCAATAACAGAAGAAGGATGGATATACTTCTGTTTTGTCTTTCTATAGAGATAGGTCCATTTAGTAAGCAATGTATTTGACAGAGAGTAGATCTGGTAACAAATGAAAATGTTCATGGAAACACCAATAATTAATACTACTACTACTACTACTACTACTACTACTAATAATAATAATAATAATAATAATACTAACTATCATAGTAATAACAAAGAGTCCAGAATGAAAAGGGATTAGCACTAAACGTGGCATTATTTTTAGATTACACAGTATCTCTTGTGGGTAAGAATCCTGAAGACCTTGATCAACCCCTGTCATAGTGGTATCAGTACAAGTGTGGCTATTGCTGAGACAAGGAAGATAGCCAAAGAAGGGGCAAATTTGGAGCTGAGTTCAAACTCTGCTGAAGAGTGAACAGGCATCAATAATGCTCACACAGTGTGGACCAGCTTTCATTCTGATTCTGACACCTCATCTAAACATGCCAACATGAAGTACAAGGGAAATCTATTACCAAAACCTTCCTGGTTTCGTAACCTGAGAGACAGAACGATGTGCAGTAATGAGGTGTGAGGCATGAAAGCCTGTGCACTAATCCCAGCTCTGCCCGCCAAATTATGCCATGGCCTTGAGCAAGTCATTTCACCTCTACTACTTTAAAATGAGGATGATAAGCCTTGCAAGGCTCAGTCTATGATTCTAACTCAGTACGAGTTTGTAAAATGCTTCCAATATTTGAAATACTTATGCAGGTATGAATAATTTTTGTGAATACAACAATAGTACCTGGAGTGAGGAGCTCCTAAAGAGGCAGCATTATTAGTGTTGGCAAGGATGTAAGAGAACCTAACTTCAATTTAGAATAGAGCACAGACTTCTCCTAACACTGAGGATTATAATTTCCAAAGAAAAATTTCATGTTTTTTTCCTATGTCTCCAGTAAGGTAATGGGAGAACCTAGAAAGGAATACTTTTATGTTTGGGAGCTGAGATCTAGAATTAATATGAAACTACGGCACTTTTGGACATGTTTCATTCCTGCTAATTTTAGTCATATTATGACCCCTGCTTACAGCTGATGTATATTAATGCTGACAGTGGTGGAGAACACCAAAAATCAAAATTGAACTTCTAAATTACTGGGTTGTTTTATGTGGGTTTCAGATGTGATGTATCTTTGAACTTTAATGTGCTGTTCGACGTCTAGTTTTTCTAAATGAGGTGCTTTATAGACAGATTGTACAAGTTGAGCTAACTTGTACTCAAGTCCTTTATTCTTTCTATCTGTCCTCAAAGATTTTTCCATCAGTTATAGTGTAGAAGTAAATTCACCAGGCAAATCTTTGCTTTTTAAAGCTCAGTTGTAGGTAGCTCATATATCTGGCTCATATATCTCATATATCTTAGCAGTTCTGGATAAAACATTCTGTGTTACATTAAACAAAGCACTATAGCTAGAGAGATGTTAAATGATAATGGGTTGTGCAGAGGGCTACCAAATCAGCATGGCAGGGGTTTACTTTTTTGTATTTTTCTGACTGAGGTCATTCCTGAGCAATGAAGATGTGAAATAAAATCATCACTCTGCCCCCTTCAGATTACTTTTTTTTTTTTTTTTTTAACTGCAATTTTACCCTTCAATTTCCTCTCTTGTCTCATTTACAAACTGGTGTGTTAATAGTTTGAAGAAAACATCTAGTAAATGACATCACTTCAGGGGCTACTGCTCTGCAGAGGAGTAAGTGTACCAACAGGAGATTTTATAAGATTTTTAGAAAAGGGTAGAGGAGGATATTTTAGTTAAAATGTTCATGTGGCATTAATCACTAGGTATAAGGATTTAAGAGATTTTCTCTGCAAGGAAAAAAAACAGGAGTCTTGAAAGTAGATTTTCAATCTATTGGTTTTGACAGAAAAATTAACTTTAGAAAAGAGAGAGAGCGCAGGATTTCTGTGAAGAAGTTGTTTTGAAAACAAACTCTTCTTTCTGTGATTTCTGTTTTGTTTGAGTGAAATTTATCCAGCTGAAATTAGCTATATTTTTATGCCTAAACCCAGAAATTTCACAGAATTTTTTGGAAGCAATTCTTTCTCAAGCATGAGATGACAGTAAAAGGCAAGCATCTCACATTCCAAAGAATTTATAATTTAACTGGAGGTTTTTGTGCAGATACATGAGGACAAGTGAGTAAGATTGCAACTAAAAAAGGGTATACAAGTAGAAAGTCGGCAGCTTAGTATATGGAGACATTATAGTGTATGTACTACAACAGCACTAAAAGGGTAATGTAAGAATGTACACTTTGTTTCCTTAGATGCTACAAAAACATGTAATTAATCTGAGGAGTTTACTAGCCTGCTTCTCTGGGAAAGGTGATTTTTGCACGGAATCCTTGAGAGAGAGGGTAAGGCTTACTCCTGCATTTCTCTTTTTAGTATTTTATTTGTTGCAAACTAACTCGCATAATCTGTGATAGTTTTAGAGGACATACAGTAATTTTCTCCCTACCTCCTTCCCTTCCTCCCTCTCTGTTGTATATAAAATGACCTTCTCCAAATACACACATACACATATATATGCATTTATTTGTATATAAACACACATATTTGTGCTGACTATATTTATTAACTTATTGCCAATATCAAATGGGAAACATATTCAGTCTTTAATAATACAGTGGGGTTTTCTTGCAAACAATTGGCAAGGCTCTCCTTACTTCTCTGCGATCACAATTAAGCCAGTGATAAGTGCTTTGGGAACAGCTTCTTAAGCAGTGAATAAATGAAAGAATATTATGACAAAACAGTGCTGTCTTTAGAAACCTAGTAATAAATAAGACATGCTAATTTTGATTAATCGGGTCAGTTGGAAGCTGTAAGTATAGCAACTTTTAGGAGAGATTAACATCTGAAAAATCCTTTTTTCTGGAAATGATAAGCTTCACTAATTTTGCATTTATTTTAGTTGACACATAGAGATCTGGGCAAGAATGCATCATAACACCATCTGAACAGGCCTGTGAGGGTAGTTTTATTGGTATTGGTTTCACACTTAAGGAAGTGCTAAAAGGTAGCACAGTTTAACCAAACCAAAGCAAAACACAGTATTCATTTTCCTTTTTTTTGTTTGTTTGTTTGTTTTATTGTTTTTTGATTTTTTTTAAAAATGTGTTTATTTTTTCTTTTTATTTTTTTTTTTTATCGATGCTGCCTTTTATTTTTTACCAACTCACAATAATCTGAGAACAAAGAAACTGACCAAATAAAAAAAGAGGGCGCTTTTAAAACCCAGGACATCAGAATAAGGCTAGTCAGCTTTCCTTAGTGGACAAAAAGAGAAATGTTCTATTCCTTAAAGTGTGAGGAAGTAAAGGTTTCTCAAAGCCCGGGTAATACAGCAGGTGACAGAGAGCACATAGCCTACGGGCACGTCTACAGGCCATTCACGTTTTCCTCGCACATGCTGTTAAAAGGATGTTTTATCCTGAGGCAAAGTGCACTGAAAGAGTTAAAAACCACTTTAGAACATCATGTGTCATGTCACAGCTCTTCAGAAAAACTGCTGAAGTGTTGCAATGCATAACATACTTTTTCTTCATTTCGTTTATTTTACCTAAGAAAATGTGCTTAAGATTGATCCAGAGCTTGATCAATCCTCAGCACTTTTCCTTGTTGTATTTTATTATTTATTATTATTTTCTTTTAGCACTTATATCAACAAATTGTAGACTAAACCAAATAAATTTAGTATCACAAACTGAAAAACATTAAAAATATTAAAATTGCCTCCCAGATTAAGGATAACTTTGGCCAGTTATCTAGCAGCTGAAGATTGGCATAGGTCCATGAAACAAATAGTACCACACTGATTTACTTAACTAGAGATGCTGTCAAAAGATATCTGGGAGATAAAGAAAGAAAAAAAACCCTAAAAATAAGCATATAAAGCAAAGAAAAATGACCAGTATTTTCACAAAATTTAGAATGTATAAAAAGATTCTCTTGATTTGAAACAGCAGGGAAATTGCAAACATTAACGTTTGGACTGATTTAACTGGTGACAGTGCTAAAAAAAGAAAGTGAACAAAATAATCTTGCTTATATCAGGATAATATGACCCAAGACCTTTCTTTGCCCTTTGAGGGCATCTCTGTATGGGCAGCTAGTCAGGAGTCTAACTGAAAGACCTGTGAGGAAACAGGCTACTGTTGTAGACCATCTCTCACAAAGAAGCAGGAACAAGTTATGGATTTAAAATACAATAGAATCTGTCAGAGGGGAAACTAAAAAAGCAAAACAACATTTAGTCTCTGTTTGCACATAAATTTTACAATCTCATGCAAGATGGCAAAGAAAAAAGCAGTGTTCTAACTGTCTGAGTCTGGAAGCAGGCTAAGGGGGAGTTGCTCTTGCAAGAAAAAGGCAGCACTGAATGCTGTCACTATTCACCACCCAAGAACAGAGGAAATCAGGTTGCTAGTCCAAGAAGACAGGCTGTGTAGGAGAGGCAATCTGTTTAGACCTGATCTCTGAACAAATTAGAACTCTTTCCAGGCTGTCTGAGTGATTCCTGACCCTAAAGATTTTTATTGATGTAGTCCAGAGCTTGTAGTTATGTGTGGATTGCACTATCATACCTACCTAGCCAAATCACAGTGGTCAAGCCAAACCTCCCTGGGCAAAGAGCCTATCTGATTGTTACCTTATGGCTTTTGCCATGCAGTTCTCAGTCTGGAGAGGAGAAAGGAGGAACATCCACCCAGCTGTGTGGCCTTTGGAATCATTGAATCATTCAGGGTAGAAAAGGCCTCTGAGCTCAACTGTAAACCTTTCAATATATGGGAGCTCCATTCACCAGAAGTTAGTTAATATTTCTGCTTTAGACCTTATGGACAGGTCCTCTAGTTGCCTCTATACAGACAGAAAATGAACATAAGGATCTCTGAAAATATTTGAAGGCAATCTAACTTAGATAAATATTGGTATCTTTGCTGACACCACCAGCACAGTTAATGTCAACTCTAAAAGCCCTATTTAATGTGAACATCTGGCCCATTATGCAGATGTTAGCTGGAGTGAAACCATTATGCATGTTCTTTATAAACAGCCTACTGTGTCACTCAGTAACAGCATTTGACTCTTAATAGTGTGTGTGCTTTCAAGCTGACCCTTATCTCAGAAGTTTCTCCTAGATATTAACCATCCCTTTGACTTGTACAGTTCCCAATAGTATCTCTTTTGTGTAGCATACAGCTTGTTTAGTTTGAGTTTTTTCACTCTACGCAGCAATCTTAAATTGCTTTCTCATCTACTCCTGGATTCATCTTGTTCATCTCAGTAGCCAGAAACAACATAAACTGAAATACAAGTTTGTTTCTACAGAAAAGTAAGAATCTCTCTAACTAAGCTGACATGTTTCATGCTGGATCATCATGGCTTCATATACTGAAACTGTCAGAAATTACAGTTACGGCCCAAATATATACAACTTGTCCTGTGCTGGCCCTCCTGTGAAGCCATGATTACTGTCATGACTTGGATGAGTAATAGAAAAGAAGGGATGTTGGGTTTTGTGACAAATAATATACCTGTCAGTGAAGTGAAAGGCATGCCACATCCAAATATGTAATGTATGACATGCTTTTCACTTCAGCAGGAGGGATAGAGGAACAAATAAACTACATGTTTCAAATGTCTCCTCTTCCACTCACAATTTGTCCAAGCAATTTTCTTGCTGTTGTTTTCTACAAGGTGCTCCAATCAACAACAAAAAAATGTATTTTAGTCTATTTAGAAAATGCAATATGTAGTCTGATGTGCAGTTCTCAACTTTGAAAAATACAAGTGAGTAAAAGCTGATATAAACAAATGCACCTCTTCTTGTTAATGGGGTCTACAATGAAGTCCAACGCTGAAGCTGAGCACTGCAAATCTGCATGAGGAACCTGGAGTTTTTGGAAGATTGAAGCATGGTTGGACATTGCAAACACTGCAGGCAACAGAAAAAAATCTCTGAGTCTTCTGGTAAGAAAGCTGTGTTGTCTCAAGGGCTGCTAAATGTATGGACAGTTTCTTCACAACTCACCATCTCCCCTTATTTTCCACCTCAAGTTTTATCCCCATGTTCCTTAGCACGGCTTAGATTATTTTCTTTTAACTGCTGCTGTAATGCTATGAAAAGCAATTTGATCATCTTCAGTACCTTAGATGTGTTACTAACTTCTGTGAAATATTCCATACAAGTGTGTTGATAATTGAATAATCTAAATTTCACTTGAGGTGACCGGAAACAGATGGTTTGCTTTTAAACTGTCCCCAAAATACAAATGCTGCTGTGGATAGAGAGCCATGATTCAGAGGCTGCAGAAGCCCAGTTCTTATCCCTGGTTTGTGTGCTCTCTTTGGTAACTGTCTTGCTGTTCACTGTAGCATATTAATTCTGAAAGTGATATAGTGCTTTCAAGTCAAAGGAAGTTAGAAAACGGTCCAGAAATGTAGCAGCTCAATATTACCTCCCAACTAAATGTTTCACACTGGATTCCATTATAAATGTCATATTCAGTCTTATGGCTTTGCACAGGAACAAGTTTCATGATTACTGTCAGGGTACGAGGACAAAATTTTCTGGCAAATATGGAGGCCATTTATCACAGCATACTCAAGGTATGGAGGAATAAAAAACTATGTCACAACTCTGGGCTGCTAATTATTAGAAAAAGTTTAAAAGCAAGCAAAACAAAAACTCTATGATTTTCAAAAAAACTTTTTTTTTTGGAAGTATTATCCTTATAGGCAACTTTTCCTAGATGATTACTTGATCATCCATTCACCAAGACATGCTTTTTTATGAGGGAGTTTATTTAACTGAGCACTATAGAAGTTCAATATGGGCTCTCTTTAAGGACATTACAAAGAACCAGGAATCCAAGTTATGCAATTCATCTAATCCCAAGGCAGACACCTACAACAGGTCAGATGACTCAGCACACCTATCCGTAATCTAGGAAGCCAGATCAATTCAACAAGGATTTTTGCCCCAAATGATTAATGGGTGCAAACATTTGGTGCACATGGCCATGGAGAGCTGCCATGCCCATGGGGGCTTTCCTCACCACAGTGCAAATCAGCTTACAATATAGATAATAACCTCTACATTTTTCTCCCTTCATTGCTCTACAATTTCTGTGCACCCGCACTTCAAATATCTAATAATCATTTATGGTCAGACATCCTCAGTGCAAAAGTATCAGGAGAACCTTGTACATGGTGGGGAACTCCCAACAGACAGCAAGAAGAGGAAGGAGCACATGTGAGGTATAAGGAATATGTTACCTTGGGAGCAATCAGTACTAGAAAGTTTGGAGTTACCAGGTCTGTGTCTTTTATTGCTTTTTTCACACTCACAGGCTAGGAAATAACTAGTAGTATTGGCAACACTCCTGAAAACTGCTGGCTGAGAAGCGATGATTTCAGTGTCTCAAGCATCAGTTTCTGCTTAATGAGTGTCCAGTTACTCTAGTTACACCAGGTAACTATGTAACAATGCCTGTATTCAGCCAGGGTAAATTAAATCTCCCTGCTTTAGACAAATACATTTTAGGCATTTCAGGTAGGATTCATATGCCCATCTGCGGCCATCTAGACTGCACACAGATTCAATGTGTAGCAACTCTATCTTCCTACATCTATAAAGAGACTTTTAGTGCTTGATTTGTTATCCTAGAAAACCACCTTGACATGGGATAAATTGCCTTCATGCCATTGATGGTAAAAGAGGCTTGGATAGTCACTTCAGCTGGTGCCTGCAGCTGGCCACAAATCAGAGGCCGGCGTCAGGGAGAATGAATCCCACCCCAGAAATGCTGATGACCTCTCAAAAATCCTAGGAAGAAAAAGGATTCCCACAGAAAATGATATTTCCCTCTGGAGCTATTTTCTCATTTAAAATGAGGCACCATGTGTTAATTTTTTTTTTTTTGCCTTACTATATACAAACCTGATCATTTTCATTAAAATATAACCCCGATCAAGGTCATTATTAACGTGTGTAACACATGTAAGTAATGGTCAAAAAAGTTAGCTTAAACTAATCATCTCAAGTCAGAAGTATCTAATGGTCACTGCATTTCTTCATAATTCTGTTTCCATGCTTTCCTCATTTGTACTTTTTTAACGTTTTATTTTGTCATTGTCTCATTTGCATTTTCTCTCTTCCATGTAACAGAGAAGTTTCTCATTTACAAGCTGACACCTGTGGGTTTGAATACCACCTGTTAATATAAGTTGTATGAATAAGATGTTCTGCATGATTTTTCAGTGTACCTTACTCAATAATGGACCTCACATAGATTACCATGGCCCCTTGCTTTAAAAAGGGTCCTAAACAGCCAGTCACAATTTAAAAGCATATTATTTTGCCCTAAACACATTTATTCACAGTACCTTTCACAAGTTATTGGCCATTTTCTTTCCCAGAAAAAGGATTATAGAAGCTTGTGCAACAAAAAGTTTGTTCTTCATAACTCAACCTCTTACATGCTTATGCAATGAAGCATTATAATATGCAGGTAGTTGTTTCAAAGGACTTATGACTTCACCAGCTGTACAAAGGGGAGGACAATGACTAGTCAAGAAGAAGGAAGACATTTACAACACAATGAGAAAGTAGATCAACTCACATTTGCTGCAAATATGTTGATAGAAAATATCAGTGATGTTCCTTTCTAGCTGAGAAGATGAAGTGCTTCTATTGGTCCTTTTTAAAGTAACAATACAGAACTTTATGTGGTCTTTTCATTTAGGTTGAAGAACCCTGACTTTGCATACCTCTTCCTTTATCTTTGGACAAATGTTAGAAGTTGAAAACAAAACATAGTGTAGGGAATGAACCTCATGAGAATTCCTTCTAGAGTTGCAGAAGTGTCCACCACTAGAAACTTGGTTTGGAGCTTGAAAAACTGTGCAGACCATCTCTAATGTACCTGGAGTTATGTATATCACAGTTTAGCATCCTAATTTCCTAATGGAAGAGAGAGGAAACAGTACCAGCTTTCCATGGGCATATCCAGGATAGCAAAGGAGGTGTGAAGTGATAGCCTATGTTCTGGAAATCATCCTTGTTCAGTCAAAAATAGGTTTGGTTTTGCCATCAGAACATTTCTGAGATCTCCCAGCTGAAAAAAGCATGAGAAATTGTAGTGCACGTTGATATGTTCTGGGTAAGTACACTGAGAGTGCTTATTAATTACATCTCACTTACTCCCTTGTGTTTGTGGGCTTTTTCATCCTAGGCTTTAGTACAGTTCTGTGAGATCTGTAAAAGGAGCAAGAACTGCTAATTATTATTGTTGCTGATGGAAGATTGCAATAAGCTTTAGCAGTTTTTGGATCAAGGCTTGAACTACTGAGTATACTTTAAAGTTTGTTTCCTTCCCTCTCAGTTTAGAAGCATATGCATGCATACATAAACAACTCCACAAAGACAAAGGTATGAACTGAAGCCTGAGCAAAGCTAGCAGCATCTGTTGTTGTGTGTGTCTCAGCTTTTTTTGTTTAAATGACCCTTGTGTGGTAGGATAAGAAAGAATAATATATGATTAATTTCTATTCTGAAGCCTTGTTTGAAAGGTGCTTTATTTGCATTAGCATTCATAATTACTTAATGACAAATCAGATATGGTTCATTGCTAGTAAGTGTAGAAACATGTTGTCTGAAGGATGTAGTTTAATTAGTATACTCCTAAAAACATGTCCCTCATGACCATTGGATGTAATCATTATTTTATGTATTTAACTGTGAAATTTATGTTTACTCAGCAGGCAAGAAACCTTTTCTTTTTTTCCAAAGCTATTTAATGCAATATATTTAGACTTTAAAGAAACCCACAAAATTTCCCCAACAGCAGGTACCAAATAAACAAACAAACAAAAAAACCTCTATTATTGCAATGAAGCTGATATATTTAAAAAAAATATAACCCACATAATATTGCATCCATAAAACATAGCAGGAGAAATAAATATGCAGGGAAGCTCATTTTAATTCCTCAGTTAATAACTTAGATGGAGGAAATGCACACTATCCTAGATCAATGAGACAATTTGGGCATTCTTTTATTGTTGATTAGTGAATGTGAAAATGACCTCATTTCAAGGGCATCTAGTGATTTCTTTTTCTCTGCACTGGTATAACACAAGTGAATACTGTGAACACTTTTTCTACCCAGGCTGCCATACATAAACTTTTCCTGTGTGACACACAGTGACATCAATCAAAAATCATCAGGATTTCGTGAAGAGGTCTCTAAAAGTTACATAGACTTTTTAGCAGTAATCTCATTTCTCCTTAAGACTCACCCTGGAAAAGGGAGAGCATTGAACATTTCCAGAGGGCTGCAGGAAAGCAGTCTCACCTTCAACTGCAAAGAGGCTGCAGCTGAAAGAGAGAATAATTTTCCTCCAGTCGCCTGCAATGAATGTTTCTAGAATATTAATATTTTTAGTGTACTTACTACAATGTAAGGATTTTAGAATACAACTATTCATATTTTAAAATACTTACTACCTAATACACTTCTGCTTTATTATACCAACTCCTGATTATTCATTGATTTGAGGCTAGGACAGGTGACTTAGAGATAGGTGCCTTTTGGCCCTGTAATTACCAAACTGCTAGGTTTTATAGTCCTTTACATTCATTAGGGTTTGCCTGTAAGACTAGGCACAGACTGTAAAAGGGCTATGGGTGTCTCTGTGCTTCTGCTACCCTGGCTTCTCAACTGCAACACTCACAGTATCTGGCAGTGAGTGCAGTGCCTGCAGTAGTCTTCACATTGTTATTATCACTTGCCTAAAGAAAGCATGGGTGCAAGGCAGGGGTGAGAAGCTAGTGCTTTCTGCCTGAACATCCCCCACAGCTGGAATAACTGGGCCCCTTGACAAGTTATGGAATATGAAAAGAATAGAAACTTGGCTCCTCTCTTTTGCAGATTGTCACTGGGGCAGGAACTGCACTTGGTGTTATGAAGAACAGCTCATGACATTACAATAAAAAGCAAATGATAAATGTGTCCATTAGGCTTGGGTGATAATGAAGAACACAGAAATCTTTTGAAGCAATAATACTGTAACCATGGCAGGATGTTTTAGTACTTCCTTGGTCCATGGTGACCTGCTTCTCTAGAGTTTGATGGAGGATGATGAATTCTCTTCTTCCCCATTCTCCATGCAGGCCCTGCACCCATCTGTGTTGTCCCAGCTGATATAGATATTTGTTCTCCCAGACTACATCAGTAATTTAGACCAAGGCAGAAATGCATGTGTTTTTTAATGCCAGCCAACAACAAATATGATAAAATATAAAAGAAAACTAATATAAGGATTCCTACTCCAACTGAAAAATATGAAGCATAGTCATAATCCAAAATAGAAAGTGGTCTGATATTTTCTTTTCCTTTCTAATATTCAGGAAATGTGTCCTTTTTCTTTGCTTTTTACTTATGTACCTGAAATATTCTCTAGCAAAATAGGAAATCTTAATCAAAATCTCCACTAAGAAAATTCTGTTGGGAAAGACACTGGAGCATTTTCTGAAGGACACTTCTTTTTATGATGAAAACAGAATTTCAAATGCAAGAAAAACCATTTCCCTAAATGAAAAACAGATTGAATAGCTGAAGCAGGGGTGTGTGGATGAAGACTGTAGCTCGGAATGTACAGAGAGCCTGTTGAAGGGGTGGAGGGCAGGTGGTACAGATTGGCAAGACTGTTGGATGTGGGCTGGTAGAAATGTGTATTGGGAGTAGTCATGAAGGAGACAAGAAGTGTTGCTCACACAAGAAAAAAAAAACTTTTTGAGGTACAGGATGAATATCATGAAGATTCAGAGAACTATTTTGCCATCAACTTTGTGCTTTTATCTCAGTACTCAGGACATTTTTATATACATCCATTCCTTTTCTTTTTTTCTTTTAGCTTACTAAAATAAAATAAAAAGAAGTAAACTTTAACGAGTCCTAGTTTTTCTCAGGAGAAAATTAGGAGAAAAAAATAGAAGTGTGCTGAAAGGCACCTAACCTTGTGTCTTTCTTTGTGCTCCTACATACTTTTTTTTTCTTTTTCTTTTTTTTTTTTTTAGTTCTGAAGTAGAGGAGTAGGGATCATCCCACACAGCAGGAAATGTACATTGAAACTTAAATGAGTCTGTATGCCATATGAGTTCAACAAGTCCAAATCCTTAATGACAAAGCATCAGCTGCCTTGCCATGGAAAATTGCCTTTTGTTGGAACTTCAGGTTGCCTTTTGTTCTTTAAAGAAAAAATACAACTTTTTTTTTCTGAACTTCTCATGTCATAAGCACTAAGGGAAATATTTTAAAGAAAACAACCAAAATAATATTAAAACAATAACACAGCTTTATGCCACTGATGCATTCACAGTGAAGAAGAGTGAAAAACACATTTCTAAGAAATAAAAATTCAGAACTCAGTATTAATACTGCATTATCTGCTCAGAATGATGTGGTTGTATTGAAGAAAACAAACTAGTTTAAATCAAGAACTGTGTTTAATATTATATTGAATGTGAAATGGAAAATTTCTCAGACAAGTTACAGGACAATGAAGGCATTACATAAATTGCAAAGCTTTTATCAATATTGATGGATACTGAATACGTTGTCAAATTAACCCAAAGCTGTCATATGACTGTTAACATTTGCAAAATAAACTAATGTTATTTTCTTTTATTGAATGAAAACTTCAAATCCTCCATAGTCTATCAATATGATATTCTGTTTAGCTTCACCAGAGATACCTGTTCTAAAGATAGTCTTCCTGAAACTGAAAATCACCCACAAACTTCACAGATTTTATCCTCTGTCAACACTGAAAGAGAACAAGTCTGTCTGTTGTACAAAACAGATGTGGCTCTTGGTGGCCTGCAATGGATGGACCTGCCACTGGCATATAATGACATGAGCTTCAGGAACATAAAGGAATTGTATTTTTTTCTATTCCTGCTGAAGACAAGCAGCATATAACAGTGCAAAACCACACAAAATAGGAGATTTAGGGTTGTCGGTTACATGAAAATTCTGTGTAGTCTCACTTTGGATGGTGGACAATAGCAGATCCAACAGGAAAATTCCACAAATTATACTTCTGCTCCAAAATTTTCATACATACAACAGCTTGTGTTATGGGCATCTCCTGACTGACAGATTGCATTTCCAACCTGTATTTAATGTCTTTTCCACTACTAAATTAAATTCCATTTGTATCTCTTTGATGTTCTTACCTGTAACACAAGTAGAATGACACAGTACATGTTCATTGTTGTGGCCACCTTAGGCAATGTGTCCACTCATTCATGTTGTCTCCTGTACATCAATAAATCCAACGAAGCAATTTTCTATAGAGTTTTGTGGGACCCAGTTGGGATCCAGTTCCTTTTACAATCGTTCTTTCAAATCAGGGATTTAGGTGGAAAACATGAAGGGAAGGCATTCTATAGTTGTATAGTTCCTAGTACAATGATAGTAAGTATCATGAACAGCCTCTGGCCCTGATTACACTCTCTGGTTTGCAAGAGCTCATATCCCTTACCAAATTGTTCTACCTAGTTCCCTTGCAGATGCTATTTTTTATTAATGTAATTGCTTTATCTTTCCTGAAACTTTCCAAGCAGCCCTCAATTATTATTCAATAATGACATACAGTGGTCAGTTCGACAGGCTAATTATAAGATGCAATACCATAAAAAGTATTTCATTTTATCACTTCTACATTTTTTGCCTTTTCCTTTCACTCAATGCCCTCTGTGCCTTACTGTAAAACAGAGTAGTGAGGACTACTCACTGCTTCTCTCTGTACCACTCATTATGATATATGTCATCTCCCATTCTTTTTGGTTCACACTAAATAATCTTTTCAATTTCTTTTCATATGAATACTCCCTATCTAACTAATATGTATTTTCTGCCCTTTTTCAGACCTTTCTTATTCTACTGTATCGTTCTGAAATGTGACTGAAACTGGGTAGAGTATTCAACATGGGTATGAAACCTCCATTTATAGAATGACATTATAATAATTCCTGTATTAGTCTCCATCCCATTCTTAATATAGCCTAACATCTGAGAACCTTATCAAAAAGTGAAATGTGAAGCAATTAAATCTACAGTATGCAAATCTGAACCTGACAGGCCTATAAGAAAGATATCCTTTATGTATAAAAAATAAAACTCAATCTGAATTAAGGGAACAAACAAAAGATGATGCATAGGGAGTGTTAAAAAGGATTAATAACAAGAAATGGCTGCAAGACCTTCATCACAAAATCCATGAGCTAAATTCTGCTCCCCATTACAACCTCAATGGATACTATGAACATTAGTAACCTGCAATTATGTTGTATAAAGGCTGCTGAGTCGCATTGTAATTAACATCCTTTAGGGTGACCACAGTAATTTTAAATGTTATCGTTGAATATACAAATGAAAGTGGAAGGTGTTGAAAATTCTATAGCAAAGTTGAAGTGGATGTCACTTTTATATATATTTCTTTTTCATAGCACATTGAGATAAGCAGGCACTCAAAGAAGAATTCCTCCTCACAGAAGTGCAGTGAACTACAACTTGAAAATGATCCAAAATTTTTTTTCAGTCTTATCCAAATTTGTTAAATAATATCAGCTATAGATTTTGAAATTAAGATGGCAGTGATAAATACTGTTATAATTGCAGAAATAACTCCTGCTTACATTATTGAAGTGGGACACATCTTCCTTAAAGAAAGCCTCAAGCCTGATGTAAAACTACATCTTCTAGTGCAGTGTGCTGGCAGGGATTACCAGAAGAGCTATTGGAGTGCATATGGAGAAGAGAGGTCCACCTGTGTGGACCACCTATACTACCTTTCCTGTCTACAGGGATTCATGGTTCTGGACAAAATTACTGCTGATGATTTGGAGACAACAGTTTTCCTTTCTGGTCATCAAATATTTAAAACAAAACCTATGAAGCAAATTGTGAGAGCAAGAAGTGAATCACTGGTGAGTTACATGGTTGTAGTGCCAAGTTCTGGCTAATGGTTTCAGTGGCTGAAAAGAAGAAAAGCAACTACAAATTAAAGCAAATTAGGAATTTTAACATAGGTATGAGGTTTAGCTATTCCTTTGTACTTCACCACTTCACTTGGTGCTGGCGTTTAGAGTATTTGGAGAGCCAGAGAAGATTGTTTGAACTTATATTAGGTTTTACCAGTTGTATGAGCTCTGTACTTTTCTTACAAGGACATCAGAAATATATAAAAAAATATCTCATAAAATATATATATATATATATATATATATATATATATATATATATATACACATGTCTAGTAGACTAATGCTTCCTAAAACACAAAAATCTTCACAATTTTCCCAACACTAATCTGAGGAGATGCAGATTAATTTTTAAAACTTTTTTATTTTTTTCCTTTTTTACACTGTTAGTTGGTCTTTTTGCTTCTCTTTTGCTTATCTGTACTTTTCTCTTCTTGTTTGTCTCATGAGGACTTTTGTCTGTGGATCTGTGTTTGGTCTTCATTGGAGGCCGTTGCTGTGCTGTGATGAATAACCTGCTCCTCAGCTTAGAGCTCTGCAGTACTGAGGGTTTCTGCTGCTCCACAAGTGGCTTGAACATCAGCTTTTATACCTCAGTGAAGTTTTTAAAGCCAATTTGAGTTGTTCTGCAAACATTCCTTGACTTCTTGTTAGCTCTTGATTTCATTCATTTACACATACATGGAAAAGAAAATAATTCCTTCAGTATAAAAACATAGAAGGTGTCTCACTGCTTGACAGAGCAAAGCAGCGCTGCTTGACAAACGAAGAGGCGAATATTTTGTCTAATGGATACATGACAGTAAATTCTTCCAGCAGACAAAATATAGTTTTAAGGTATTCTTTTTAGGCATTGGTGCTGTCTAAGATTTCCAAACTTGCGAGAAGTTCCATTGGACTTATAAACTCTTCAGGCTGCCAAAATGGTCTCTTTTCTTACAATTTTTCCAAACATGAAAGCTACTTGGACAGACTAAAGATTTCCCAGATGGAGATGAAATAAACCTTTTATATGAAAAAAGTCCTTAAACATGTGCTCAGCTTAAATATGTTAGCAGGTTGTTTGAAGCAGCATGTTTCATATGTAACTGTGGTGAAAGGCTGGAGTTCTAGACTCTAGACAACTATGCTTCTGCTTTTTTCAGGTAATAGAAATCAATCTAATTCATGCCATATCATTTGGTACCATAAAAAAAAGTAAAAAAAAATAAAGAGGGAATTTCTAAATAAAAATAAGGGAAGGTGCCTTACATATGACCTTTGAGTAAAAGTGCTGACATTTTGGATTAATAACTCTTTAAATTAATTATACATTTAAATAAATACCTAAATTGCAATGGAATTTCATGTTATATCTACATTAATAATACTAAATGAATTAGTCATTATTAATGTTACAAAAAATCAAATGAATTAATAATGATTGGCCCCTTATTGTAAAATGGGAAACACTTTATAATAAGTGGCAAATCATTCTTACTTCCTTTGGTATTTCTGGCAATAATTTTAATAATGATGAATTCTTTTGGTGTTCAGGCATATATAATACAAGATTGTATAGGAAGGCCACTGTAACTTAGCATAATTTTACTAAAAGCATTAATTTTTAAACATTTGTATTTGAGGCCAGATCCAGGCTGAATTTAGCCACTTTGAGGTTTTTCCATCTGTCACAATGTCATGGGATGTCCCTCAGAGTTGTGGATACTGGTGCAGAAGTGGGGAGGTGAGTAAGTCTCATGAGGGACTGAAACAGGCTGTTCATGACAAATGGCTTCTATCAAATCAAGTTTATGATTTAAAATCACCTTGTTATGATACCTGAAAAGGTATTAGTTTCTAAAAATATTAATTACTACTATTACTACTACTACTACTAATAATAATAATAATAATTTCTTTCAGTCTTAAGGTCATATCAAATATATGTTGACAGTCTTGTAATGTCAATTCTCATGTTAGGGAACTCTGTTTCCTGGTATCCTTAATCTTCCACAGAAAATCTCACTGCTATGAACTGATTTTTTGCAAGTGTTTGGTCTGTGGTCTTGATCCTGTGGTGAGTAGGCGCATTACAAGGCCAGCCAGCAAAATAATACTTGAGTGGACATAAAGGAGAGGAAGACTAGATAAACTTATAGAATGTTTAAATTTTGGCAACAGAAGGGAAAAGAAGAAAGTGTGAGCAAAACTAGAGGTGACTGCTAAACATACCCTAAGTCTGCATGTATGCACAAATGCACCCACATACATTACACTCTAGAAAAAAATTTATACTAAAGATGTTTGTGATGCTTTTAAAAAATACAGACAAAGCAAGGAAACAGATCAATATGTGCACAGAGCTGTCATGTAGGAAAAGTCAAGAATGTTTTCTTGGTGGATAGCGTGGTTTGTTTTGAGGCTGTGGGCACCGGGAGCCTTTCCCTGGTTTGCAAGCACTGGTATGGTAAAAGGCTCCAGACTAAAAAACAGCAGTTTTCCCTTCACATGCCACAAAAACTATCAGTTAATTATCTGTGTATTTTTATTTGCTTGTTTGCTTTTATTTATTTGTTTAAAAATGTCATTTAAGTACTTTCAAATACACATAATTTCTGAGTGCATTAGAAAAAGGGTTGCTGTCAGATAGTCACCCTCTGAGTACAGCTGAACATTGTCTCTGTGGTGATAATTCCCAAATGGTATATCAGAAATATACCTCTTCCATCATGGGAAACATTGTCTTTATTGCTGTGTCTCCTGAATTTGGACTTATTTGGTTAATTAACCCTGTTTCCATCTGCGGTGGGTTGACCTTGGCTGGATGCCAGGTACCCACCAAGCTGCTCCATCATTCCCCTTCCCAGCTGAACAGGGAAGAGAAAATAAGATGGAAAGGACTCATAGGTCGAGATAAGACAGTTTACTGAAGGAAAAGTGAATGTTTGCATGTGTACAAGCAAATAGAAAAAAAATAGGTTTATTGTTTACTTCCCATTTGCAAGCAGTGGCAGCCACTTCCTGGGAAGAAGAGTTTCAGCAGGAATAGCTGGAAACAGTTACTTTGGAAAGCAAACACTGTCAATAACAATGCCCCCTCTTCCTTCTCCTTTCTTCAACTTTTATATCTGAGCTGACATCGTCTAGTATGGAATATCCCTTTGTTTTGGGTCTGCCGGATGAGCTGTGTATCCAGTATCTTGCCCACTCCCAGTCCCTTGACGGGGGGGTATTAGACAGACAGTGCTGACCCTGTGACAGTTCTCCTCAGAGGCAGCCAAAACACTGATGTGTTATCAACGTCTTTCCAGCTACCTGTGCAGAGCACAGCGCTGTGGGGGCTGCTGTGGGAAAAATGAACTTCGGCTCTGCCAGACCCAATACATCTTTACAGTTCCTATCTCCTTCAAAGGCATCTTAAAATGGATATCTTGAGCAGCTCTGCAACTTCTTGCTGCTGGACTGCTTTTTTTTCCATTTTGGCTTTGCACGGACTGAAAATTGCATTAAGATCAACATTCTTAATGGACAAATTTTAAATGTCCTATATGTCTCAGAAGGCCATATTGCTGGCTTTGGTTTGCTTCCATATATTTTGGTCAGTTGGATGAAACCATAGATAACTTCAATCCTTATTTAACTACTCAAAAGCGTCATCCAAACATCTGGAGTTCTTTCCTGGAGGTAGGAACGGAATGCATTAGAGACAAAAAGCTGAACCTAAAGTGAATCCCTCAAATTTAACAGCGGATGAGATGAAGCCTTTTGAGATTTTCTTAACCAGTAAACCTATAATTTCCTTAGAGGAATTTTGATCTCTGCTTTTCCCAAGGGATAAATTGCCTACAAACTCTGTCATAACATCTTTGAGTTGAAGGCTTAATGGGTTTTGCAGGTAAGTCAATAGTTTGTTCTTAAAATTCTTAAGAAGCAAAAGGAAGGGGAGGGGAGGAAAGGTGGGTGACGTGGATTCAAGGCAAGATAAGGGAAATAAAGGCAAGGGACCACCAACGTGAACCATCCTTTTATTAATTTTTTTTTTTGGACACTGATACTGTAATCAGGTTTGCATTCATTGTAGGAATTTTTATTATTTGGATTCAAGAGGTGACCCTACAAATTTCCTCCCCACAAATTTATGTTAAATTATAAAATATATGCATGACATCATGATACTACCAAACTCAGTCATTACCTGTGATTTCCTAGCAAGTATATAGAAAAAGATATAAATTCTCTCAAATTCTGTGCTACGTATATGAAAATGTGAATATTCCTTTATTGTTTAAGCTTTTGTTTTTTCATCCACAAGGCTAAAAATCAGAGATAAGTACAGATCAACAGCCAGGTGTATGACTTTTTATCCACATTTTATGCATACAATAGTAATCACTTAACATGAATAAAAATTACACTAGTTCTTACACAAATGACATTTCCTAAAGACAAAATATTTTTAAACAGATACCTAAATAAAAATGTGTGCACCTGCAAGCTTAAAAGGCCACTGGAAACTATCAGCATGGAAAGCATCATCTACAAATACACTCTATTTAAAACAGGACTGCATTTAACACATGCAATGTATTTAATTTTGCATTTTAGCTGTTTTACTTTTTTTTTCTAGCAGTCACATGTAGGTTTTATTCTTTAATTGGCTATTTCCATATTATATATATATATAGACCATTACTAAATACTCCTAAGTATTTACTTAGGTTCATTTAGTCTAGCAGGCAAAGTCAATCAAACCAATTATTTTATATTTGAAATAAACAATTTCTGTTTAAAAAAAAAACCTAGGAGATGATGAGATACAGCCAAACACAAAAGTTTGGCTGGCATTTTCAAATCAGTTTAAACTCTTTCAATAACCAAGGTATTTCTACCTTTCCCTGACACTGATAAAGTTTAACCCTCTGCCATAACGGCATCTGCTTCTCTTGTTCTTACTGGAATAAGATAGAAGTATTCATTTAAAAGGCATTTAATCAGTTACAGAATTTTACTTTAGGATTAAAGAAATTACTCAGGCTACTACGTAATCATTTTAAGGAACATTTGTTTTCTTAGTCAACACACAATAGCAAGTTAAAACATAAGACCCACTAATTGCGTGATCGTGTTCTGCCTTAATACATATGATGGCTCTTTCCAATAATTTTGAGAGGTCAATTTTTTAAATAAATGAGAACTCAATATTGCTTAGACCAAGAGGACTAGTTAATTGATAATACTTAAACTAGGATTGCATCTGTTTCTTTACAATAAAGGCTAAGCAATTTTAAACTTCCTTCATCACAATGTTCCAATTTTAAAATCCAGAGGTTTTGTCTGCAGTTATGTAGTACATATTTTGATATATTTTTCTGCTTAGATTGTTACATTTAATATGAAAAGAGTTTTTTTGCTTTTATTTTATTGAAGTTGAACATTATAGAAAATTTCTTTCTTCCACCCCAACTTTTTAGAAGTTAGAAGGCTAAAAAACTGAGGATTTGTTCCTCTGCATAACTTAAGCAAAAATGTGTCCTGCTTCAATGGAACATGGGTGATCTGAAGGGGCTGCAGAATAATTTAGCATGCAGATTTTAGAAAGGAAATTCTTAAAGGGAATATACCCAGAAACTCTGAAAATGTTAATAAAAGGTTCTTCACTCTAAACCACTGGTGACATTTGAGGGCAAAACCTTTTGCGTTTTGATCTGACAAGGTCAGGAAGTACAGACTCACTTCTACATATTTCTCCCATATCTGGAAGGAGGGTCTAAGAAATTAAAATGCTCTTGCAGATATACCCTTTTTTATTCAATCTTATTGCAATTCTTATGACAAAAAGAATCTTTACTAAAAATTAACTTTGTCTGGATCTGTGAAACCAACTAGTAATATATTGCTATTTTTCTGTAGTCTGGAAAACCTTTTCATCTGTATGCTTTTTTTATTTATTATCTAACAGTGATTGGGGCCATTCATTAAGAGAACTATCTCTATGACTCTGACAAAAAGGTGATAACCTTGCCTTATTCTGGCCCAAGTATTTATTAATGACTCCCAGATACCATTTTCCAGTACTATGCTCCACAGTATTTTAATATGATGATACAAATTGGATAATACAAATGTCCTGGAACCATTCTTACAGCTCCCAGTGATAGGGATGACAATGCCCACAGTGCTCTATTAGATTGTTTTTGATGACTACTTCAGCCAGTGTGCTTCATCTGGAGGCACTTTTGCAGGCATTTCATGGACTCTGGACCCCTTCAGTCCAGCTTGCTTCTTGCTGGAGGGGATGCATTGCCACACAGCACCCTAAAGCTTTCTAATACCTGTCCTGCACAGGATTTATCTGCAGGAAAATCATCCCTGACTTCATAGATCCTTATGTGAGTGACTCAGGTTAGCACAGTGAAAGGCATCCCAGAATATCTGTTCCAAACTTAGGGAACATCATCTGCAACAGCCCAAGTTCAAGGAAGGTTGGATGAGAAATTAGAAGCTTCAGATACTTCAGTTCAAGGCCTA
Organism: Cinclus cinclus; assembly: GCF_963662255.1. Lineage (NCBI taxonomy): Eukaryota > Metazoa > Chordata > Aves > Passeriformes > Cinclidae > Cinclus > Cinclus cinclus. Next base: position 88,979,470 of record NC_085047.1, read on the forward strand.
AAAAGTCGTCACCAAGTGGGCAGTGGTACTTTGCACAGCACTGGTTTTCTAGCCTGCCTTAAGGACTCTGAGTGCTCCCCATCTCCATTAGTGCCAGCATCAGCTGGGTTTTCCCCATTGTCTAATGCATAAAAAGCAAGTCCCTTTATTGTGCCCTTTGTTTAAATTATTGAAGTTCTCTTGCCAACTACCACTAGGTCCTAGAAGCTTCAGGTTGTAAAGCAACAGCTGTCCAAAGGTGTTTATTTCATAGCTTGTTTGAACAGTTCATTCACCGAAGTAAAGTATCAACAAAATCTGCATTACCCAGCTAAGATTCTTTTGCGTCATTAACAAGGAGAAATTGAACTAATAAAACGTCATAGGAAAATAATGTGAGAAAAGGTACAGGACCTGAGGAGGTTGGTAAGCCAAGTTTCAGAGCTAGTAAGTGTAACTTCTAAGACATTACATACTTTCTTCCAAAGATGCCACTCAGTCACAAGAGCTTAAGATGGGAATTCATGCATATCTTCCCTAGTTATATGTTGAAATTGTACTTTGCTGCTCTCTTCTCTAATCTGAAAGAACAAATTTCCTGAATGCTTGTTTTGATGGGAACCTTGAATCTGTTAAAGATATTGATGCTGCTTTTCTCCCTGAGATTTTTATCCTTTAAAATATTTGGTGTGAGCTTAAGAATACAGGAGTTAGCTTTCCCTAGCTGGCAGGAAGTTGTATCTGCACTTAGTTAATACTTTATTTTCAAACATATGATATATACATTTTTTTGAAGACAGACTGGCTTAAAAATTGACTTTGGTCATAGAACTCTATCACTGAAGTCAGACTTTTTGTCTTAGGAAGCAAAATCCTGATATAAAAACTTGACAATTATGGGTAAAAATATTAAAGGCTAAAAAACAAAATGAAAGAGAAATAAAGAGACTTAGATCTGAAGAGGAAAACTGTACTAATGTTGTTTCTTTCTCTATGTCTATGCGATGGTTTCTTCAGGAAGGAATCACTTACAAATGCTATTGACGTATCCTTACTGACATTGTATGAAAATACTGAGGTATTTTTGAAAATTAAAAAAAAAAAAAATTCCCTCAATAAGATTTTTTTTTTAATTTTTTTTTGTTGTGATAGTATCAGGCAAAACCCCACAATATATGGGTTTTTTTTTCAATAACAGCCAATCCTATTTTTCTTTTTTTTATTAATTGATTGAATGAAAGAAAGATTTTAAAATGCTAAGGAATATGTTGATGAGAATCTTACTGCCTACAGTGCATTTAGAACTTAATGGTTTCTTACAAATAAAGGATCATATTAGGTTAATTAGTCTTGATAATAAAGACTGAAATCTTTTGCAAAACTTCCTTATATACCTTACCAATATCCCTATTCAAGATGCTACTCATATTCACATGAAAATGTTTAATCTAGAAACTTGCAAAAAGTTTGAAATTTCTTGCTTCTCATAGCAATCATTAAAAATGAAAGCAGTGAATTTGTGTTCTGGCCAGATGGTGTCAATCAATATGAGCTAGTTCTAGAAATTCATCATTTCAGAATGTACTACAAGATAAAATACAATGAAATAACTGTCATTTTATTGATACATAATCTAAAGATTTTTATAGTGGGTTTCCACTCCAGTTTCAGACACCAAAACATGTTGTCTAAATGTATTTTTCACATTGGCCATAGATGTGTAAGCTACAATTACCGTCACTAGAAATATGTAGTTTAACTTAGCTATCCACACATACACATCCAGTAACATCATGTTGTCCTTGCACAGCCTGTCTGTGAGTAGAAATAGACTTTTTCCAGTTTGACAAATACTTCTGAAATTATGTTTCACTGGCATCTCTTTGACATCAGGTCCATTTTAAGAATATGCGTTGTTTTCATTTGGATATTTTTAAAACTTTGTTTCTATATTAACAAAAAATCTTCAGTATGAGGAAAGGATGCTCCTTTGTTAGATATTTTGTCTACCTTAAGGTAAAGGCAAAACTTTATATTTCTTATTCATCTGATATTCTCATAGTGCAGAAGTGTAAAAGAGCACATGGAAAAGCACAAATAGATTTCTTTATTGAAAGACGTAGTCACTGAATCCCTCTTGGCAAAATTTTGAGAGTAAAAACACTTAGATAATTTTAAACACCTGTGAACTAGGCAGAAGCAATGATGTCACATCTCTCCCTATTCTATGACAAAAATACTGTCTTTTGGCAGCCCGTTGGCATCAACAGAGATTATCAGAATCACATGAGTTCTAGTGCAAAAAACAACCTCAAGACATTTATTTTCTGTCCCAAAGGTATACTTTCATATGAACTCTGTCTCCCTTATATTTATTCATCTCTTTGGGCCACTGAAATTGAATACTGAATACCCAAGTCAGGTCTCTTTGTGCACCAGGAAGGTCAGACAACTTGATTACACCAGCTATAATCAAAGTGCATTCATTTTTTTCATATCTGCTCACTATTTCTGCAAGAACTGAACTTTGCCAGAAACAGCAGGATGGATGAACAAATCGCTGGAAAAGAGCAGTGCAGCACAGCATTTGAGGAAAAAAATATTCTCTACTACTTAAAAAAAAAAAAAACAAAACAAACCCCAAAAGATTAAAGTGTGTGTGGATATGTTTATTAACTATAAAATAAAATGAATTTTTACTCTATGCAGAAACAAAGTGAGAAAGCTAGTGCAGAAGCAGGTCATCATGTGTGAAAAAAAGTTAAAGCTCATACCAAGCTAAGCTGAGCTTTCTTGTCAGTTTTCATTCAGCTGCACTCATCTATAAAAGAGCTATTAAAAACATCCATTAGCTGTTAATTTAGAATACTTCAGACAGTGATCCCTAAACCTTCATTGATATCTTTCCAACAACCTCCTAATCTCTGAAAATTGTTGGCAAGAGCTTCACTGAATCAGCCAATCATCAATCCTGGCTTTCATTATTTGAGTTAACACAGATGCACGACCTGCAAACACTTAGAAGAAATACAGATCTTCCTTCTTCTTGAAAGGCACACTTACAAGCAGAATTTGATTTCATGAATAGAATCGCTTCTCTTATCTATGTCATCTCAAATTAACGTCACAAATCCAGCACATAACAGCAGTAAAGCTGGAAACCATCTATGTGCAGTTTAGGAAAATAAAGTAGGAACTATTGTTAAAGCACTGCTAAAATCTACATTTTGCCTCTACTACAGATATTGCTACCACAATAGCAAGCAAACAAAAAACAAAGGCAAAGCACAAAACCTCTCTGATGAACTAAATAAAATTTTGATGTATTGTGATTTTTTCATTTTCATTTCCTGAATAGACAAACATCTTTCCATGGAATCAACTGGGAATACAGACACTGGATTTAAAATGTGCTATCTATTGACAGGGGAATAATATTTCAAATACTTTTGGGGTCTACTTAAATTAGGCACAAACATTGACTTTGTTTAATCTGGGCCATATCTTTTATGTTAATAGCTAGCAATTAGTTATGAGCATATTGAACATTGCAATTCATGCATCAATCTGAGCATTTATTTGTTTAAAATGTTTCCTTAGACCCTAATAGTTATTTCTTATTTAAAAGGACAAGTTTTTCTTCATAAATTCTAGCTACATGCAAAGACAATTTTAGCACAAAATCCCATCCAGTGGAGGATAATTTGCTAATTGCCTCAAGAGCCCACCTTCCCTCATATGAGCTATTTTTTTTTTTTGATACAACTTTCCTACAGGTATTTCAGGTACTAAAGTGGTTGTCTTTGTCCTGATGCTTTTTGCTTCTGCAAACAGCCCCCAATACATTGTCAATTTATTTGGTTGGAAAGATCTTAGAACTTCTGAATACAGAAAAGTAAGGAAAAGGTAGAAAAAGTAGACTTCTCTTGATAATTCAAAATACTAAACTTGGAAGAAAGAAAAATATTTAGAATACAATTTAAAAAGATGTGGAAAACTATGAATGCAGAGACAGAAGTGCAATGAACAGATGAGGAATCTTTCCAAGAGATTCAACCATGACTTAGATTTTAAGATGAAAGTTCAGAGAGGCTTTTTTTGCTTTGAAAAAATTACATACATATATGAGGAATTTCATCTTTTACATTATAATGTAGGAACAATATTGAAGCTGAGAGGCTTTTGTAAAAAAACCCTTGGAATGCCTTTTTAAGCTCAGCCATTTTGGAAAGACAGAAGTGCAAATATACATTTATATTTGAAAATAATTTTGGACTCAAACAGCATGGACTTTTTTCATTGCATCACAAACTAAGCACAGTTGTTGGTGTCCTCCAAGTTAAATTTACTGAGCTAAGTATGAGAAATTCATGCAGAGCTGTAAATATTAATCTGAATTACACACCAAGGATGTCCTCTAACACAGATTCAACAAAGTAATGTGAATTTATTTCTTGTTTTTGTAGTCAACTGTACTAATGTAATTGCTTATGTTCTAAGTAAGAAGATATGCAATAATTCTAAATAATCCACATATTATCTCCCCACTTTTCACTACCAAGTGGGCATTAAAAATGTTACATCTTGGGTAAGATAAAATGGAATTTTTTTGCTCTTTCAAAATTCATCTCTCCCCCCCCCCATTTAGAATAGCCATTACAAACATAAAGAACAGACACACACAGACACACACCATTAAGATTCAGGATCATATGCATATTTTGGAGCTGTGTTCAGGGCATTCTTTTATCTCATTCACCCTATTCCCCAGCCTTAAAATTAAAATATTTCTCAGGGATAGCTGCAGATTAATTTACTAAGCCATTAAAGTGCAACATGATGCCCTGTTTCTATTTAAAAGTACTCTTGCTCTGTCTAGGTAGAGGATCTTATTTTTCTTAAACCCTATGGATATAGGGTACCAAGTTAGTTGATTTTCCCTAGAATTCTGTCCATGGAAGGTGTTGAAACAAACTCATTCTCTGACACAAATCTAGAGGAGAAGCCATACAAGGAGCAGCTGATGTCACTTGTTCTCTTCAGCCTGGGAGGAGGCACTCATCTTTTCTCTCTGGTGACCAGTGACAGAACGCAAGTGAACAGCATGAAATTGTGTCAGGGGAGACTTAAATTAAGTATTAGGAAAAATTCTTCACCTGGAGGGTGGCTGGGCACTGCAACAGGCTCCCCAGGGAAGTGGTCTCAGCACCAAGCCTGAGAGTGTTCAAGAAGCATTTGGACAATGCTCTCAGGCACATGGTGTGACCTTTAGGATTGCCCTGTGCAGGGTCACGAGTTAAACTCGATGATCCTTGTGGGTCTCTTTCATATCAGGATATTCCATGGTTCTATGATTCTCATTATATGCTTTTAAGATAAATCGCAAGCCTTAAATTCATTCAAATAAAAAAGAAAGTAGTAATAGTTCAATGAAACAAAAACTTCACTACTGAACATTGCAATGACACTGAATAGTGGCTATTAGGCAGCACCTGAGTATTGTCTGAGATGAAAAAAGCAATTTCGAAAAAGAAAGAAAAAGTCATTGGACTACCCCTGGTTCAATCCAAGGGAATTTGATATTTCTTGTTTACACAAAATTACATACTATTTTGGATTTTCTTCTTACGCCTTCTTTATAACCTACGTTGCATCTCATATATCCAAATGTGGGTGCATCAGGAAGCTAAAAATGAAACTGGACATCTTCAAAATACCATGAAATCCATGGCCTTTAATATCAGATAAAAAATAATATGGAAATTACAAGAGAGGTGCAAGACATAATTGTTTGAAATCCAAATGTATTAGTAACATATATTTTATGGTCAGTTGTGTGCCTGATTTGTGGGTGCAGTTACTGTGACACTGGTGATAACAACTTTTCATGAAATCATATTTTGTTTCTATTACTTAGTAAGATTTGGAAATCCCGTGAGATATGAAATCACAGCAAATCTGTGTACATTTGATAGTGTCACACTTAATTTTGTTACATTCAAATGTGTGTCTAATTGAAAAATCAGATCCAATATGCATTTTCTTATATCTTATATGTATAAAAATTGATAAATACATCCATGTGTATTAATCAAGACTTTTATTTAAGGTTGACTCAATAGTAGAGAAATTCAATAATAGATAATGTCTTATTATTTACTTCCTTAACTGGAATGGCGAAAGTTCTGACTTAGAAAAGCAGTTTGTTTTCTTGTCTTGTTTTTTCATCACAGTATGTTATGCCAGGTGAAAAGCATCTTCCACATAAATCTGTTTGCTCCAGGATATACAGTGCTCAGAGGATATAAAATCTCTTGGGTCACAGCTTCAGATGGCACAATCCTGGTGAAATCAAAAGAACCATAGCAAATTATGTCTGTAAAGGATCTGGCTCAATTGTACCTGAAGATAAAAAAGAAGAAGTGTTTTAAAATATTACACAGCCATTCACAGGTACATACAGGAATTGCAAAACAGTTGCTCCAGGTCTTATTAAAATGGCATTAAACACTTAGTGCTGCAGACATCCTTCTGACAGATCACCTCTCCAGGCCTTGACAGCTCCCACGTGCCCAGTGAAACTCCTTGATGAATGCAGGCTATAGAGACACTGTCGTTCATATGCTGCAGTTATCAGTGTGACATAACAGCATGGACTGACAGATGCTATGGAATTTAACTTCTAATGATTTCTTTATCAGTATCAGTATTTACTGAACTTTTGTATTTGGTTTCTAAGTCGTATCATATTATCTCCTTCTACCTTTTTCTGCTTGTTTCTTTCATTTTCTCATCCAAATTGCCAGTTACTCTGTAAGTGCCACAACCTATTAATTGACATTAACCTCGGGTGATCCCTGACGTTTGTTATCCTAAAAATGTTCAGATCATAATTGCCCTAAGTTTAGTAAGGGATACCAAGGTGGAAAGAGGCAAGTGAGGCTACATTAATTTTCTTGTAGTGATAGAGGTAAAAAACACTTTATCTTCAATTGAAGACATGACCTGAATATCTTCAGAGCATTACATTATTTTATGACCTACTCCTAAAGCCAATACCAGGTTAGTTCAGCATCTACTTGTATGCCCCTCTAATTTGTGATGAAGTGATAGAAAAAAATTAAGAATAAAAACCAGTGTGAACAGTACTTGAGATGAACACAAAAAATAAAGAAGATCAAATAGAGAGACAGACAGATGAAGGAAAATAAATTTATTTATTAGAGGAAAAAAAAAAAAGGAGAATTATGTTCTTTGGTTCAGCTGAGGAAAGCACTTAAGCATACATAAAAAATTATCTATCCTAACAGACAAGTTGAACTTGTGACTTCAATGGAGCCTCAGCTTGGGTTTCACTCCAACACCATCTTGAACAGAAAGAAGCTTTACATTGTCAGGTTCTTCACAAAGCACAGCTGTCCATAAGCCAAAGGCTGTCTGGGCTGACCTCTGCCTCCAGAACAAAGTTGCTCTGCTCTCTGCAAATGTGTGTTTCACTGCAGCAGGCAGAGAGTGAGACCTGGGGCATGCTTCAGTACTGGAGTAAAGAGGGCTCAGATGATGAAGGAAGGACTAAAGCATCTGTATTACTAGATTTTATATGAAACCAGAGAGAAAGAATATCTTTACACTAGGAACCTGCTGACAACATGAAAGGGACTGTTGTGTCCTTTTACACAGTAGTATAGGGCTGTAAATTGCTAAATGTGTTCACTATTGAAAGTGAAAACACTGTTCAGAAAAGAATATAATGGAATTACATGACTATCTTTAAAAAGGCAGGATTCAGCCAGTGTGGTTAAGCTTGTCTGACAAAAATGAATGACAGTCAAACTGCAGAAGATATCAGATGATGTGGTGAAAGAAGGAAAATAAAATATAGAGCTCCCTGAAAACAAACAAACAAACAAACACCAACAAAAATCACAACCAGAGGCAGAAAGGATGGCAGTATTCAGCTCAAATGAGTATGCTTGATAAAAAGGAGGGACCAGCAATGAGAAATGATCACCAACATAATCCTGTTCATCATTTACAAGGTTGAACTTGCAAAGAAGGCTTGGATCTACAAATTCACAAAGATTCTAGGACCTGGTTTGCATTGCCCAGGAGCTCAGCCTGCATTGTGTTAGGTTGTGGAAGAAGTGGGTGCTGTTCTTATCCTTCGGAGCTGGAAGGGAACCTGGTGGGAAGAAGGGGACAGTGAAGAAAAATAATGCTTAGGAAATCCACAGTGTAAAATCAGCTAGGGTTTTCTCTTTCTGATGCCTATCACAAAGGAAACCAGCACTTTTCTCTAAAGATGTTGTGAGTATGTCCAGAGTTACATGGTTTTGTGCTCCCAAAGTGGAACTCTTGAGGGACACCCACACCACTGGCACTGGCCATGGCTGGTAATCAGATATTTTAGGATTACTGAAGTGCGCAGATGCTGAGGGGTCAGGAAGTCAGTGCTCTCAAGCTAAAAAGGACATCTAGGAAAATATTGAAGCACCAACCTAATATTTGTGGTAATGACTGGGTAGCAAAAGGGACTTATCCCTGCAAGCAACTAAAACTGTTGAGGGAAAATGATATCAGCAAGAGATGAAAACAACTTGCAGGGATCAATGGACCCCAAACTCTGCAACTGCAAATGAATAAGGTCTACACGGAAAAGTAGAATTGCAAATGTATTACATTGTACAGTTTATTTGTTAGTAAATGGATACTGGAAAGATAATCCCAGTTCCACTTTCCTCTGTATCTCTGACATAGTAAAAGCTATGGTGTTGTTAGGAATCTAAAGCTCCTTGAAAGCTTTTTCTATCACTGGTATACTAAGCTTTAAATACCTCTAAAAATGTTGAAAGAAGAGGACAAAGTGAAGACAAAATGTGGGTTTTCATTTTGCTTTTTCTACTTTACCTTTTAATTTATGATTAGACTATAAAAGATATGCAGTTTTGAAAACTTCTATTCTTAAGCTTATTTAACATAAGAATTTAAGTGAATAGATCACTTGCATCCTCTTGTTGCTCCTCCACAAGACAACTCACTTTATTTCATGAAAACAAGTTGCGGAGATTGCCTTCTAGATTGTTAAAACAGGATTTTTAAATCTCTAATAGTTACATGATTTCTATTATATTCTTCCCAATAGAGAGATATGTTATTTTAAAAATACTTATTGCAACTTTCGAAATTATTTTTAGGACCTCTGTGAAAGTACTGAAGTTAATGTAATCATTCAGTTTCCATTTCTTAATCAGGCCTGAAAGAACAGTGTTGTTACATACCAAGCAGCAGCAGCTAACTATCCTAGCAGTCGCTGCTGTCTGTTGTTGCATAGAATGAAGATGCAATTAATAGTGAGCCTGACTCCAGGAGGATAGATATTCACCTAAGCTGGGAGGATAGAATCACATCTTCAGTGATTTAAATATATGTACTGTAATGTCATTAGGACACTTGAGTAGGAAAACTGCTTCTGTTGGGATCACAGCTGTTTCTCTTGGAATAGTATTTTTAAATTGTGGCCCACCAGAAGAGACATCCTACAGACATTGGCAGTCTCTGCCCCAAGCCACACAAGAAAAGGATGCATGGGATGGATTATGTGTTGGTACCTCAGGTATTCTGAAAGGAAACTTCTTTGCTGACATATGGGAAAGATTGTCCCTCATCCCCCTTCTTTACTTACAGGCTCTTCCTCCAGCCTCTGGCTGTTTTTTTTTTTTTTCCAAGATTTCCATCCTGAGTGCCTCCTTCCTTGAAATTTGGAGCTACAATTCTGGAACTTGCAAAGTGATCCTTGAAGGGGAGTAGAACTAACCTTTACTTTCTCCACAGGCAGGAGGTCACTTGGCTGAGAATATTTGGCTCATTTAAAAGTTCATTAAAAGTGAAAGATTATGAGCTAAATAAACTTAGTTTCCTCCTTATCTAGCAGAATATGGTTTGACACAGATTTTATAGCATTTGAAAAAACTTCATTTAGGACTTGCACTAGAAATAGTGACAGATGTGGAAAAGGGTAAGGGAATGGGTGCTCAAAGAGCTGCACAACCTGCTTCTGCAGCACTCTGTCTGTCAGAATGGCTTCTTGAGCAATGGGGCACTGGGAGGGATGGGGCCTCTGTTTCAGTACTGGGGTGTGCAAGGACTGCACACAGCTGATGTGGCAGCCCAGCAATGTGACACATGCCCAGGACTGGTCACTTCGAGGTTGGATGCTGTAATATACAATACTTTTTTTGAATAGCTCAAGCAGATATACAGTTTTTTTATGATGTATTTTTGACTATCACAACTACCAAAGTGCAGAGCTTATAACAGTCTGACCCTGTACAACACTACTTTAGACTCTAAATCACAAAGACAGACTCAAAACTAGTTTTTTCACATGCTGGCAAATGAGCAAAATATAGAGTAAATTGCAACTACAGGAAGTAAGGATATTTTTGTATCATTCTGGAACAATTCATTGACAACTATATAAAGAAAAACATATATGGCTCTTGTAACCATGTGTTAATGATGAAATGCAACATCAAGAATTTTAATTTTACTGAAATTACAGTTGTCAAAATAATTGCATTAGTTAATTTAAAATTCTTCATTGGAGAATGGCCCAGGCTATATCTCTGTTGCTCAAAATGTTTTATTGTGTAATCACTACGCTTTTTTGATGAGCAATTTCTTTAATGTTATGCTATATATATGTATGGCAAAACTGTGAGTGATCTTTGTTTTTGCACAGTACTGTGTTTTGCATATAAAATATATTATGCATCTTCTCTCTCCCTGTCTCCAACTCCTACCTTCAGAAAGCACAGAATGGAGAACCAATGTTCCTTAGCGTCTGTGATTGCTTTTCGGTTTGTTCAAGCCTTCGAAAAACTTTTTTTTCCCCCAAACTAACCACCTGTAAAATAACTGTAACAATCTCAACCATGCAGCTACTTCAGATTCCTGGACTGGGAACTGACACAGTGCATTAGGTACAACAGCCCCAACCTCCTCCCTTTGCTTCTGCTCTTTTCCTCTGTTACACTGGCAGCTTGGAGAATAAGCAGGAATTATTTCTTGCATGGGGATAATCTGTCCTGGGCTGCTTAAATTAACTTTATGCAGAAAATGGCCATGCTATATCACAGCCAGGCCCATAATGTCTTGACAGGAAAGGATGATAAGTAGTCCCTTTTCTCTGATGGCAACTTTCCCTTTTCCTGGATGCTGATCTGCTGTGTCTGCCTGCCTGCTTTATTCACACCAAATGGCACATTCACTTTCCTTGAGCTTCCCCAGAAAATATACTGACATTTTCAAAATATACAGTTTATTGCTTTGTGTGTCCAAAGATGATCTGGATGATGTTGGCAATGGTTTTGCATTCCAGTAAGCTTAAGGATGGTGAAAACAGATACAGCAGAGGTAATGGCTGATCAGGTAATATGATTTTGCTGTTCCTCTGTAGAGGAACAGATCTGCAGTCAGCTTGTTCGATACCAGAAGTCATTTGAGATTGAGGACATGGAGCTGACGTAGCATAGTTCAGAAGAAAATCCATGGTTTAGAATAACTTTTCTGGTGTAGTTTCTTCATGTGATTAATGCAGAAGACCATTGGTATTCTCTTTGGCTGTGTGTTGCAGAAGAGGTGGAGCAGAAAATATAACCTACAATGGGAGGTATAAGGAATGACAGAGAGACAGATACAGACACAAAGAGGGATAAAGTCCTGTCTGGGAAAGCACACATAACCTGAAATTATGTGTTAAGTAATGGACCTGATGGTGTTGTGATGCAAACTGTGATGCCATGCAGATATGCACTGACTTACATCCTCTGAAGATTTAATCCCCAGACTATCAAACTGTTCACGCTGGAATGCCAGTATTAAACTAACCTTGGAGAGCTACAAAATGTGCATTAACAAAATGGCCCACAGAAACCTGGAAGGCAAAGTAGTATAGCAATTCTCAGCAGCACACTATGATGCATGCAGCCTGAATATGATGGAAACTGTTAATTGATAAATAAAGATGCTAAATATTTTCTGTGCATTTAGGCAGTGCATTGAACAGTTACTCATTGTGCAGGGGAAATAGGTACACTTCCAACCAACCTGATTCACCTTTGGACACTTCATGACTATGTCTTATCGCTCAGTTGAGCATAAATTCATAGATTTTATGGTTAAGGGAGCTTGAGATGGGCTGCTATATTTTCAGCACTTAGTTCTGCCACTTCTTATTGGACCATCTGCTGTCACCTTAAAGAGACAAGTGTATATTATTGAGGTAAACATACAAATCATTCCAGCATTTGATACTAAAAAAAAAAAAAAGGTGAAACCTTTAAAAGTATTGATCCAAATGTGTCAATAATGTTACGGAGATAAGTCTTTAAAAAAGAAAATAACATAAATATTATGTGTGCAGATTCAAGCAGGATATTTTCACAACACCATACGAATGTTTGCTGTTTACAGAGCTTTACAATTTATTTATTTATTTCAATGAAAATGCAAGATTGATTCTACTTCCAGAAGAATAATTTTTAAAGGAAGGAAAAGAGAGAAAATGAAAAAATCATCATGATTATTTTAGAATTGAACGGTATTACCTAACACTATGATTAAAAGTCAATCTTTCGGGGACTGAGTGCATCTGAAAGTAGATGAAGACACTGTAACATTCATGTATGTGCACACAGAAGAGATTTATATACACAACTATATGTGCACACTAATAGGCAGGCTTTAATACCTGCCATAGTTTCAAATTCTAGAAAGAGAGATGCTCATGGTATTCATTGTTAGAGGAAGGATCATCGAACTTGGAAGCAAAACTAAATCTTATCACGGTTTATACAGATATCGCTACATAATACTCTGATAATACTATGAAACAAAAATTATTGTCTGTAAGGCCTATGACATGAATATATCTGCTGACACACTCGTTTCTGCAGCTTCCATCATTAGCACCTTGATCTTTCACACACACATACACACACACACACACACACACACACCCATATGCACAAACCTATATGCTTATCTGCACTCGTTGTGGTGTTCGGGTTTTTCCCCCTAGGAAAAAACACTTAACTGTTAAGATGGGTATACTGAGTCTGTTTCTTTCATAGATACCCATTTTAATGGACACCTAATATGTGTGATTGGCAGAGGGCAGAGCTGGTAGAAAAATAAAAATCTAATAGATGAAGGTAAAATAAATGTAAAAATGTGTGTATTTTCACATAGCATGCTGTACTTTAGCAAATGTATTTGAAATTAACTCCCTTTTATTGTCTGAATCAATACCACTGTGATCAGTACTGATTAAAACAGAAATACTTATAAATGAAATACACTAAATTTTCTCAAATTAATTTCCCCACCTTCTAAACATTTAAAAAATAATCCACAAAAGAGTTTGAGCATCTTGTTTCTTTTGAGGTAATGTAATCATACATATTTTTATTCATATCTGATACTACAAAAGCTACAGAAAGATTCTATTGTTAGTATGTACCATATTATTGGTATTAACACACTCTAAATATGTGGAAATCTCATTCCAGCAGGGTTTTCTGTTTAATTTGTTCCCCTGTGATAATTACAGTTTTTGTCTGAGATGAGAGTCTTTTTTGTTAAGCTCCAGTGCTTCTGTGCAGTCCAACTGTTATGCTGAGAAGTAAATGAAAAATCCTGTGCTCAAAAGCAAAGGAAATAGGCCAAATACATTCATTTTCAGGTCTCAGCTCTGTGCAGAACAAAAAGACAATGTGATTTTGAAAGATGATGTCCTATGGATGTGTCAGAAATTATGGGAATTTTCCATTAAAATATGGGAGTCCCTCCAAAGCATTCATTTTATTTTACTAGTTTATTTGGCTCCTTCTTTTTTTTTTTTTTTCTTTTTTTGTATTAGGAGCAGTTGAAGCAACACATTGATGCATATATATATATATATATATATAGATATAGATATAGATATAGATATAGATGTATATATACACAGAGACATGCACACTTAGGTATATTTATATGTGAGAATGTATATAAATATGTATGTATTGCTTTTTTCCATAGTTTCATTTTACAAAGGTAACATGAAGTAGGGTGGTAGGTTTTAAGATAACCAACACTTATCAATAATCAATGTGCTGGTTTCCTCAAATGTGATCCATTTTAGTGAGTGAAGAAAGTGGTGCAGAGCAACGTTGTCACTTAGGTGACATCTGTGATCTCATTCTGCTTCTAACACATGAACCAACGTCAGATACATAAAATTAACAGTCTTCCCATTTTCTTTTTTCATACAGGTACATGGATACCAACACACACAAAGAGTGATGGAGTGGAGAAATTTCCTTACTGGCCATGCAAATAGCAGGAAGGTAGGAAGAAAGAGCCACAGCACATTGCAAGAAAGGCTGAGAATTCAAAATGACCTTGACAGGTTTGCAAAATAGTCTGGAAAAGAATACAGGGATTATGAAATTCATGAAGGACAAGTGCTAGGCTCTACTTAAAAGATAAATGTTCAATAAATATGGGATAGAGTGTAGTTGATTGGACAGATTTTTTTCTTAGAAATTGGTAGCTATAAGGGTCATCCCTACTGCAGTCTTGACATATTATGAGCATCAAATTTCTGAAGAAAAAGTAAAATTTATTCCATGGTGCAAGTGCAAGAAGAAATATGCATAATATTTAAAGCAAACTAATTATTTATACTTATTTTGTGTTGTGAAGGCATTAATACAAGTGCCTGAATATCACACTTCAGAACTGACATGTATTATTTTGACAAGAATGATGAGAAACCTATGGGGACCTTCAAAAAGTCTTATTTCACTGCATTTACTTCAAATGTCCACACATGTCACTCACCTTATTCCCTTTTTTTTTTTTTTTAATGCAGGAGGATTTCCCTTCTCTTTCCCCTGACACTGATTCTATCTTGCTCTCTTGTTTCTCTTCTCTGTACATTTATTTGCCCCACTCTAATACACCCAATATTTCTGTGTCTCTTCAGTCAGAGTGCATCTGTTTCCCTTCTCTCTTAGGTCCTTTCTGTCTCCTCTCCCTTCAACTTTCTCCTTTCTTTTCCCATCCTGTCTTTCAAGAGGGAGGAAAAGCCTGAAGCTGGAGACTCCCACAAGCAGTTATTCCTCTTCTGGGATTTTAGAGATAGAATACAAGGAGTCAGACCTGCTGTGTTTTCCCAGTTCTTGGGTTGTAAGGTGAGTGAAGTGGAAGCAGCCACAGAGCAGCAAGATCTGCTGCTGTGGCAAACAAAGAGGAACTCATTGAGCCCCAGCTGTGGCTGTGGACAGCCTCCTTCTGCCCCAGTGTGGGGGTGGAAGTTTAATCATGGATTATTTTTTACTGGAGAACCTAAACTATGCTTATTTTAACTTCTGGTGGATTTCATCCCCTTTAGTACCTCAAGGCAAAGAACTTGGTTTCAACCTTCAGGCTCTAAGGAGTACAGTCACTTGGATGTGTTGCAAGCTGGGAATCCTGAAACCAAGGAAATGAAAGACCACACACGTATGTAGTCTCTTGGCTGCCCAGAGTAGGTGTGATATGATGCCACTCACCAAGTAGCAAGGAGCATTCAAGGGGTAAATCTGCCAGGCAACACTGAAGGTTTTGTAAGTCTCTTACTAGCTGCTGTAGAAAATGTCAACTCCTTTGTGGGTGCTCCCTTCTCTGTGTTTGCACATTGATGCCAGGACCTTGGTCCCAAAACCTGACAAAGAAACTGGAAAAATGTTTCTCACTGCTGGACATGTCATCAGCCCCTGTGCTGTGGACAGGTTGAGGCAGCCCTGCAGGGTGGCAAGGATAGCCCCTCAGACCTGCCAGCTGCCAGCACAGCCCGACAGGCAAATAAACAAACAGAAATGCCAAAGAAAATAAGAGCAATTGAACCAACCCACACCAATGAAACATTCCTGAAGGGTTTTAGGAAATACATTTGTCACTCAAGAAAAGAAAGAAAAAATTACAGACAGCAACCAAAACTAGGCATATCAGATTCACCACATCACAGCACCAGCCCATTTTAAACAGACTGTGGTTACCTTGGTTATGTAGTGGGTACCCTTTGTGAAAACCAAATAAACAAACAACACACACACTTCACTAATGCAGAAGCTGCTCTCAGACTGCATATTGGCTCTGAGCCACATCTCCCGCAGTAAGGGGAGTGTGGAAATGCACAGCCTTGGCAGCAGCTTCCAGTGCCTCAGGCTCTCACAGTTTATTTTATTTATTTATAGGATTTTCTATGGCACTCATCACCCTCATATCTAAGCATCTTAGAGGTATTAGTAGACTTACCCTCACAACTCCTCTTTGAGATACAAAAGTTATTGTTCCCATTTTATAGATATAGAACTAATAAGTCACTAACTTACTCAGTTTCAGAAGGAGAATCTGGAAGAATTAGGGACTGGACAAACCCCTGAGTTCCATTCCTGAACTTTAACCACAGAAGTTTCCCTCCAGGGGCATTAATGAGACTGGTGAAATACAGAAAGCTAAACATCATCATGGGTATATTTGACTCCTGATTTTTTTTTTTTTCCTACAGTGTTGGGTCTAGCAGCTGTTAAGTAAATAGAAAAAAAAGGAATAATTCTATTTGTGTTTTTCTTCATCTCTCAGATCTAAATAGGGGTATCAATACAACACACCTTTTTCATTAGTGTTTATAATAAGAGCAACTGATATACATTAGACTTGCATGTAACTGAAGTCTAACACATTTTTGGCATGACACTAATCCTAAATTAGTTGCTTTATGTTTATTTTCATTTCTTTGCTTCTGCTTGTGGTTAATTTTTCTAATTTGAGGACAATCTAGTACTTCTCTGAATATTCTTTTTTCATTCAATGCTTTCCTCAAATCCTCTCAGTTGATAGCTTCAAGAATAAAACTGCCACTTGTGTAGCAATTTTATTATTCAAACTGGCCACTGCTATAAAGAGTTGTGCCTATTGCTCTCCATCACTGTACAGAAAAGCAGCAAGATACTGCTGTGTGTCATGAAACCAGGAGGATCCCATGTCACTGAAAATGAACCATGAATTTCCAGGGTTCAAAGGACAACGAGAAAGACAGGATGAGTCATGTGACTTTCGTGTTGCACCCTGATAAATGGCAGGTCAAGGAGGGTTGTGCTTAATAGTATATTCCTCAATGAAATGTCACTTTTTCCTCAATGTGTCCTCTGTGTGAGCTAATTAAAATCATGTTTTACTGCAATGTCAGCACATGAAGTTGCTGACTTTCTTGTTGTCTTCTACATAGTACAAAATGAATGTTGTCATTTGATAAATTCAGGATCTTAAAGGTTCTGTCTGATGGGGTCTAATGTATGCTGCTCTATATATGTTTAATGCTTTCAAACTGCCTCTCTTCCTTTGTTCAAATCACAGCATTCATGACCTGTACAAAATGTTCTCTCTTGCCATCCTTAAGCCCCAACTTCCTCAAAATTAACAGAATTTTTATAAAGATCAGAAGCAAATATTGGCATTGCTTCCCTTCCAGACTGTTTTAGATCAGTTTTTAAGCAATGTGTCCAAAAGCCATGCTCATATGCATGTACGCCAATGAGAATTGACTGTACAGGTGCAATTTTCTTACAGGTTACTTTTATATTGATATCAGGGTGTGTTTGTAATGTTCATTTGGAAATAAATTCGACTACCATACACCATATCTATAATAAGCAGTAGTTAAAGAGTATAGTTATACAAAGCACGGGATTAATTTTTCTAACCAATAGCAACTGCAGGATTGGCAGCAGGATTCTTGTTTGTAAAGCTCTTGGAAGCTGCTGTTTATGGTGCATCTTGTCTCAGTAATAGGAATATGAATGAGAAAAACAAACAACCTGCTACTGCATTAACTTTTGCTTTTACTCTTCCTGTCCTTATATCCTGTAAAATTTCTTTTAACAAAAAACTAAAGTCTATATGTCTGCATGTTTTACAGTAAATGACAAAGAGCAAAGTTTCTGGCTTTGGCCTGATGCTGTATCACCTTGTGCTGTAACCCACACAGACCTCGTAAATTGGTTTGGGACTGAGTCAGTTCTTCAGTGAGTATTGTCCACATATTAATTTATTGATAGGTGCTAAAGCAGTGAGTGGTGGCAATTCAAACCACTGCTCAGTCCAAGGTGTACCTTCACCCTCTTCCCCTCCCCCATCCTCATCCAGCTTGCTTCCCTAATGCTGAGAGCCAGTGCAATGCTGTCTTCTGGCTGAGATACAAAACACAGATCTCAAAGAAATTCTCACCTCCTAAAGACCTTATCCGAAGCCCATTAAAGCTGATGAGAGCCTTCCCATTGACTTCAGAAAGCCTCAGATCCACTCCCCCAGGGAAAAGATGTTAACATTCCTGCATCCTTAAAGCAGCCAAGAGAACTTCTTGAAATCAATATCTCTCTATCAATATTGGTACCTAAAACCCCTAAAATAAAACAAAGACATTTCTTATGAGTCCTGCCAGCTGCAGGGGGAAAAATATAAAACAAGCCCTTGGGAGACACCATTACCTAAAGTAAGCAGCTGAGTCTGAGCAGTGACCACAACAGCTACAAAACTATATGCTAACCTTTCTGTGTTTGCACTCACTCAGCTTTGCTTTACTGTACTCCCAGCTCCACACTGAAAGCACTAAATGACTCACATCACACGCACACTGCAACAAAGGCAGTTATACCCCAATCTTCATTAAGGTCTTAATGCAGCAAGGTACTTAAGCACATGCCTAACTTTAAGTACAAGGGAAGTCTAATTAACTTCAATGGGACTGCTTACTTGCTTTAAGCCAGGCATGTGCTTAAGTATCTTGCTGAAACTGAGAGGGAGACTCCAGGTGCTACCATTTATACAAGTGTCATTAAACACAGAGTTAGTGTACTCAGATACACAAACTTCCTAACCCCTAAAACCACATCATTAAATTACAGCACTTACTAGGAAACAGCAAAGGTGAGCATGTTGATGAAGCATCGCATACATCAATATACATACATAAGCACTAAAGTGATCAAAAATACAATATCCCATGCACCTTTTTAGCACTCCACTTGTGGTTTGTTCATGTGTACCTGTTCCTACAGATTTCAGGTTTCTATAGCCAGAGTCTGCAGACCTCTGAAAGGCCTGTGAAAAAGATCCTGATCTGAAAATAATAGTATCTGTGACTTGGATATAGAAGAATAAAAACTCAAACTGAATATGGTTAGTACCTCAGGGGCAAAACAAAAACTGTTCAGGTTCCTTAGCAGTCCTATTTTGTACTTTCAGACATTTATGTTACTTTTTAGTCACTCTGAATTTCTTATATTCTTAGTGCCCATTTAATTGTCATCAGGTAGAAGTTAAGCCACTTGCTGTGTGACTGCTGGCAAGTTGTTTGACCTTCTTTTTAGTTCTCTTATCTGGCTTTATAATCCAGCACAAATGGGAGCTCACTAAAATCTAGAAGCTGTGTGTGTGCTGAGCAGAATAAGTTGGCTGATTGATCTACTGATTAGTCCATCAACAGTTTTGTCAGGGTCACAAAAAAATTTACTGGGAAAGGAAAACCTCACTCAGGCCAGGCAGGTTTTAGTTCTGCCTATTCCACATGACATTTTTTTGAACTGTGTTTCTTTATTAGCAGTTGGACTCCATAAACTTAAAGGTGTTTTCAAACCTCAATGAGTCTATAACTTGTTAATTCTATAATCAGGAGTTGCAGTAGAAAGCAATGAACTGCATATTTGGAGCTGAACACAGGTTCCTACTTAGAAACTTAGGGTCTCAAAAAATCAGGTCTTCTTTCTTTATTCTCAGTGCAGCTCACAGCTCTCAGTGCAGCTCACAAGGGGACTGGCAACCTTTCCCTGTGAGTATATGGTTAAGAACCAAAAACTATGCACAGATTGTGGATTATTCTTGACTATCTCTCTTTGGTAAGTACAATTGTTAAATAAAGTTTGCCTCATGCTCAGGACAATATGGAGTGACTCCCTCAGACTGAGCATGAAGGATTTAGCCCACAGGGAATAGTGCACCTGGAGGAGATCAGGGAGATGAGATGAGAACGTTAAGATGGGGGGGGGGTGGAGATAATAGACAAAGCTAATTGGTGTGACTTTCATTTTACATATGACAGTTAAATACTATGGTGATGAGTACAGAACTGTTTTTTTTCTCCTTTCAATTGACTATCCGATTATTTTGCTGAGGTCAGTAGCAAGTGTCTCTGACCTCATTGTTTGCTGAAGCAACTGTATTGTCACCACCACTGGAGTGGAACATTGCTAACTGAATGGGTTAAGAAAACTGCTCATAAAAATGCTGAAATGCACTCAGTCTCTGGTAACCAAGACCATTACTGTATAAACGGAGATACTGAAAAGAGCATTACACTGGACAATTGCTTCAAATTATCATTTGTTAAACATCATTTTACCCACCTGTTATCCTACCTACTGCTCAGAGTTGAACTGTTGGATGCTCTAAAAATTATCAAACCCTTGAAATTAAGATTTATTTGAGGAAAACTGACATGGAAAGCATTTCTAGAGGATCTTTCACAGCAAAGAAAGCTATGCATTTACAAAGTTATGCAATTACTCAAACAGTATTTGTGTGTTCTTGGAGAACTGTTAAAAGAGAGGAGGACAAAAACCTGCTGTCTTAGTTCTTTTCAAACAGAAAAGTGCTTTGCTTGATTTTATAAGCAACACGCTGTTCTGTTGTCAGCCTTTCTGCATCTGTTATATCATGGGTCTTGACAACATCATAGGCCAATGTCCCTTGTGATTGAAGTAAAGTATTAAATTTTAGTATCCAGAACAAGGTGATATTTCAAAGGCCAAGCTGTTATTGAGCTTGCAGGTGATAAGTCTCAAATTCTGAAATTCTGCATTTTATAGAGAAGAAACTTCATTTTTTGCTGACTTCAAAAATAAGTTTGTAAGAAATTACCAAGCATAAATGAACAAAGTTCCCAATTCTCTGGACCTGATTAGAGCCAGAGGGTTCCAGGGCATAGTGCAAATTACTTTTCTTGAGCTTCTCTGTGGCTTCTTCACTTTACAGAATAAGCAACACCTGCTGGTAGTAGTGTTAGAGAAGATTACACTAAAATCAGGGCTCAACCTTACTTGAGAGTGACAGAAGAAAATTCCTGTAACAGAAATTTATTTTGCACCAGTAATAAAGCTGGAGCAGCACAGCTGAAATAATTGTATAATCCTATTGTAATACAGGGTAGAAAAATAATATGAGATATTCTACTGGAGTCCAGATCTAGGGCACCCGACATAAGAAGGAGATGCTGGAGTGAGACCAAAAGAGGACCAATAAGATGATCAAAGGGCTGGAGAACCTCTCCCATTCAGCCTGGAGAAGAGCAGACTCCAGGGAGAGCTAACAGCACATTCCAGTAGAGCTGGTTTAGGTAAAAGAAATTCTTTCCTGTGAGGGTGGTGAGGCACAGGTTGCACAGACACACTGTGTGTCCCCCATCCCCGTTAGTGTACAAGGCCAGGCAGAGCGGTGCTCTGAGCAACCTGGTCTTAGTGGAAGGTGTCCCTGCCCGTGGAAGAAAGGTTGCAACTAGACCATATTTAATGTCCCTTCCAACCCAAACCATTGCATGAATCTGTGATTCTATGAAGTTTTCTGAGGAAAGTTCTGCTTGATTAGTAGATTACATGAGTGTGAACACCTCTCGCTCTCATTAATACAGCATTGTCCAATTTTCAGGCTGTAAACAGGGAATCATCAGGTTGCAGCTGTTGATCTTTCCTGCAGGAAACCACCAGACTAAGAAGTGTTGTACCTATTCCCTTAGAATGGATGCAGTTTCTGCCTGAATGGTGAACTCTGCAGTTTTTTCTCCAAAAGTATGAAACTGGCTGGTGCTGTCAGAAGAAATTATGTGAATTGCAAAAGGTGGATATGAAAGATAGGTATTTGGGTAAACAGCCAACACAAAACACTGTGGTGTTCACTTCACTTGTGGAATAAACCAAAATCCTCTATTTACAACAAGGATTTATGAAAAGCAGGAGAGCACCTAAAATAAACTTTCACACTTGGTCCCTGCAAAGGGTAATAGATCCCTTGACTGACATCAGAGTAAAATCACAGATAAACACCATTTCCCTTCATAAGAAAGATTTCTGACATCAGGATCATTCTGTTCCATGTTACCCACTATCAGAAGAATAGCTACTGCATTCTCATGAACCATTTCATTCATTCCATCTTCCATCCAACAACTCCCATAAAAAATTCTGTTTCTGTAATGATGGAGGGAGGCTGTAAAAGACAAGACAACATAGACAACAACAACAACTTGACACTGAAAATTAAGGAAGTAAATAATTTAGCAATGAATTTCTTCAGAACTCAGCTGAAGTCAGAAAAACATAAAGACAACTATTTTGTCTGCTCTTACTACAACTAATGAAACATTAACTACAATACATAACCATTGGTGATCATATTTCATTTGATTATCCATTAGGACCTCACATAGTTCTCTGCTTTTTCATATAAAGTATAATATTTTAGGGGGAGAGAAGCTGGCAGAGGCAGAAGAGGATTTATCCTCACACTGTGTGCTGGCACAATGATGTTCTTCCTGCTGAACTAATGGCTCTTCATAGGGTTCAGGTCAAAGAGTTTAATGGAGCTTAGCTCTGGATGTCTCAGTAACTTAGATTCTAAAACTAAACTACTGTAGTATTAAAATACAAATGATGATGGTCCTAATAAGGACACATATTCCTAAACCGACTTGAGAGTGGAATATATGACAAAAATGCTAAAACAGATATCTTTCTTCCAAATAATGGTTATGAAGATGTCCATTCCTTATCCCAGACGACTTCGCTATATTCTGTAGTTCTCCAAGGCAGAGGAGGAGGGGATGTTTACACTGAGAATGTTTGCTATATTTTGTTTAGCCCCTGAGATTTGAATATATGCATATATATATATATAAATACTGAGCTCTCATATCTGCATATACTTTGCTTTTTGGTTATGTGGCAATATGTGGAGAGAATGCAAAGATCCCCTCACCACAGTATATTCCAAGATGCAGCATAAAGTACCTTACTTCTATGTCAGCCAAAATGTCACTTTGAAAAAAGTAAGAGATCTCTTAAAGTTTCATTTTTTCCCCTGACTTTCCGCTGTTACCTTTCTCTACCTTTCTACAATTTTCTTCTCATAGCATAGAACTGACATTACAGACAAAGCTACTTGACCATCCAGATCTCTTTAATAACATAGATCTTCTTCTTCTGCCTGATTGTACTGAAATCTCCTTATATATGTCCTACAGTTGTACTTGAATCCACCAAAAATTCTCTATTAAAGATACTTTGTTGTTTCCAAACAGAAACATCCTGCAATTTCTTTCAATAGAAAGATAAAATTTCTTTCATTTGAAATAACAAAGGAACAAAGAAAACTCGTAATTCTCTTTCAGAAAATTGATTGGTTTTTGGTGTTTGTTTGTTTTTGATTTTGTTTTTCTTTTCTGCCTGGATTGGCAATTTCTGTCCTGACAGATCTGTGTCGTTTCCTTGGTCAATAGATAGAAAAATAGATATGAAAGATAAAGAGAACAGCTGTCCTAACTTCAGAGAAGAGAAAGAAGTATGTAACATACCTTACCTATCATATGCTGGAAGTTTCTGTTACAGCACTTGTGCAGGAATGAAAATGAAAAAAAAAAATAGAAAATCTGAAAGTAAGTATTTAATTCAAGAAGATCAAGGTATCCTTACATCATGCCACTGTAGAGACCTCTTGTGTTCTACATAGACTGATAGATAAAGCTGAAACCAAACAAAGAAAAACAAAGTCCAAAGCCACAAATATTGTTTTAGATGTGAGTCACAGCAGTCTAATATAGTTGTAATGGACCTAGCACACTTTGAGGCCTTTCAAAAAAATAGCATCTTCAAAGAGAGAGAGAGATTTTTTTTTAATTCTAAAGGTTTTTACTCTAAAGAATTTTCCACTTTTTCTTTACAGGTATATGCACAGCTTCAGGGCTTCTTGTGCCAGCTCTCATGCACAGTTGCCTAAAATGCTGCCAGTCCTTTTGCTTCTCTTGAAAGCTCTCAAGCAGCAACAGGGGACCTGGAGATTA
This sequence comes from Cinclus cinclus, assembly GCF_963662255.1. Lineage (NCBI taxonomy): Eukaryota > Metazoa > Chordata > Aves > Passeriformes > Cinclidae > Cinclus > Cinclus cinclus. The sequence goes on from NC_085047.1 coordinate 89,003,642, forward strand.
CATCATCCTTGTGAACTGCTGTAGGTGGAGAAAGAGCCTGATTCCTTTCTTCCTTACAGGGGTGTAAATAGGGAATGTTGTCATTCAACTGCATCTTGAATAAAACTGCCTCATCGAGTTCATTAATCCAAGGTTGAGAATTGAGTGCAAAAGGATAAACAGAAGGAAACAGAGGATGGAAGAGGGAGAAGCTCATCCTTACAGCTTCTGCCTTAACTCCTTTCTGTAGCTAGGAACAGCTGATGTAAAATCTACATTTTCTAAAAGGGGATTATCCACTAAATTGGATCTCAGGGTTCATTTAGTATGCATAAAATCTAGAATGAAGTTTATGCATGTAACCTTTAGAGTTAAAAAAAATCTCTCTCTCTCTCTCTTTGAAGATGCTATTTTTTTGAAAGGCCTCAAAGTATGTTAGGTCCATTACAACTATATTAGACTGCTGTGACTCACATCTAAAACAATATTTGTGGCTTTGGACTTTGTTTTACTTTGTTTGGTTTCAGTTTTATCTACCAGTCTATGTAGAACACAAGAGGTCTCTACAGTGGCATGATGTAAGGATACCTTGATCTTCTTGAATTAAATATTTGCTTTCAGGCTTCACTGTCAGTTGTCCATTATGGGGGGAGTTTGAAGCCCAATTTTGTGTGTGATGAGAAAACTGATTTAATTTTTTTAGTAATTTTAGTTACACAATATAACTAGGTTCTATTTCTCCTCTAATGTTTTGGTTGTAAGCCATTGTCAATTCTGTTAGTGTAGCTTAATTAATAGAAACATTTCTTTTAAAATACTTAAATTTGTCATATTTTCTTTAGTTTGAAATCTGTGTTTGTTGGGGGCATTTTTACTTCCTAGGGAAAAAAAATCCCAAATATTAAAAGAGGTAAAAACCTCAACTGTACAGAATTTTGTACTGAGGGATCAAGGTTGAGATTTCTGAAGAAAGCAACATTTTGTTGTGCTGGAAATTACTGCAGCTCTTGCAAACAGGTGATAAAAGTGTCTATCTCAGTAGTTATCAGCTTGTCCACGTGTGTAATTACTTCTTACAATGCACTAACCCTCTCTGGCATCACAAAATCGGTGACGATATTACATTTTAGTTATATCTTTAAGAAGATATTTGAGGATGGGTTTTGTGTGTGTGAATGTGTGTGTGTGTGTGTGTGTGAGTGTGTGTGTGTGTATGTGTAAATCCAGAATACAGATGCAGCACTGAGATTTCCTTTCCTGAAAGTTAGAAAGAAATAAAAAAGAAAATGGTTACTAATAAGCAGTGGGGGGGGAAAAAAAAAAAAAAAGAGAGAGCAAGAATAACAACAACAAAAAAGAATTAAAAATTGGATGCTTGGAGAAAGTACTGAGCTGTGTATAATAACTCCAGAATTTATAAGAAGAGATCAAGAAATCTTGATCTGCGAAATCCACTAAAAAGTGAAAAGAATCAATATATTTTATCCATTAAACAAATAATAATTAAAAAAAACAAACAAAAAAACCAAAGGCAGACCTAATACAGACGTTTTGCTGTATAGTGGGAAAATGAAGACATTTCCAAGCAGCAGGGCTTGCAAGTCGTCGTCATGAAATGCTTAGATCAGGTGGCACTCTCTGTTAGAAAAGTAAGCTCTGTAATGATATCGATTGCTTCCAAGGCCATATTAGAGATGAAGACAAGTCCCGAGAGAGAGGTTGTTGTCACCTTGACCTTGGGTCAGAGCTGGACCACTGACCCCTGACACCCAGGACTTCTGCACTGCATCGTGATATCTTTCATGCCTACAGACAAAGTCAGCAGGGGACATGTGTCGATGTGGCCCTTGCCAAATCAGAATTGACTGGCCTGTAGGAAGCTGGAGAGCAGCGGGAAATGTGGGTTAAAGTATGTCAATAATGTTTCACAAGAACAATTTCTCCCAAGAATTGTAGCTGTTGGAATGTTTTGACATTTATTCGGTAGAGAAATGTAGCATGTTTTGTGAAGCACTTCAAGAGAGCTGCTGCTAACTGCCGCGGTGTATTGATCTTCCTGTTAAATTGCATGGGCACACTTGGGAGATCATTGAGATTCAGGCAACAGGACAGAAAGGATCGGCTGCACCCGATGGTCACTAATGGTAATTGGTTTCGATCCTCGCACTTGAAGAAGCCGTGATTTACTTGGTTCACAGATGAATTGTAGACACTAAATATTTTGAAAAGAAAAATATACTGTGATTTCTATTTCTCATGTCATTTACAAATTATTGCTCCCACTTTGAATATTTTATATAAGGTGCAGAAATCCACACTATTCCATATAAGAACATGCTAAGCAAAATTTCAAGGAATCCCCTCTTATCTGTAAAGCTTGTGTTAGTGCAAAGCAAATTAACTTTCTGATCCTAATATAAATGAGTTAATTAAATAATTATAAAAAAATTAGCAGGATCTTAAAAATCTGTCAACACTCTTAATCCTTGCTATCATCACAATACATCTTTTTTATACTATACACATTCTTCTCTCTATCCCATTTGGTGGTGTATCATCAATCCTAACCTAATGAACGTTAAAAAGAAGTACATTGAAGGCAACTACAAAAGTAGAACAATGTAGGCAGGTATGGCCAACAGTGTAATATTACAGTAAATAATATTGGAATGAAGAATCTGATATGAAAATTGGATACTAATGTTAATATCAAAGTAAATTATTGCTACGATACAGGAGCTGATATAAAAATTGGAGTATACTTCCAAAAATGAATGTGATGATAATGCTGCCAAAATTCATACCACACATGATTTTCAAAGCAGATTTTAAAGGGCTTCTGTAGCTTTCTGCTTTATACAAGATACTTTGCTAAGTATATGCACATAATTACATGAAAGCAAAAATACTCAGTAAATGACGGCTGCTTTAATACAAAGAAATTCATATATACTAAGAATCTGGGAAGGAACCAGTTCTGTAATGCTTTTAATCTGTTTCAAGTACACGTGTCCTTTATGATACATACTACATTCCTATGGGTTTTTAAAGGACAAAAAGGTTTTAAGGTTTTTTTCTGCATATTTTTTTTCTCTTTAATGGAGAGGTCAGCAGTTTCTACAAACAGCTCAGTTTCATGCATAAACTTGCATAAAATATCCATAAAATCTATATAGCACTTTGACAAATAGAAAATAGCAGAATATAAAGTAACAACATATATTGTTTCTTTGTTAACTGAGATCAAAATTATGCTTATCTGGAGTCTTTTGGTTAAAATGACTGTAAATAGATTGCAAATTCAATTACAGCTAAATCATGCATTGTATAATTTGTATCACCCAGAACTAAAATAGATGAAATAGAGAAAAAAATAATGTCTGGATGCTACTGAAAGTTCAGTATAACAGCAATATGGCACTTTCAATTGCTGCACAAGTCTCAAATTTCTGAAATATTTACAAACCTTAGATAATGACAACCTCAGGAGAAAATCAAGAAAACAGACGGTATACAGGAGATAGCCTGAGGCAACCAGTGATGAGGTCAGATCTATACAGTATGTGTGCTTTACATGAAAAACGCTCTGCTAAAATGTCTTTGCGTACTGTGTAGAGCTTTGGGATGTAGCAGGTATTCACTAGGGGAAGGTAAGGATTATTTACTAGGATCAGTAACATGGAATTCAATATTAAAACCGACAAAGGTTATCATCTATTACACATTAAATTCACCACAGTTGTTTGACAACTCTCATAGCAACAGATTCCACCCTTAACAATTCAAAGCAATCTTTCAGATTAAAGTTCATGTGATCACTTTAAAGAACTATTCATTGTTAATCAAGCAATATTGCTTCAGGCATCGTGTTTGTCTTTCACTTCAGGCTATTTGGTTGATTGCAGAAAATGCTGAGTTTCTCTATGTGCATGTGCAGAGCTGTGTGTCTGCTAGGTGGAAGTGACAGGTGAGGCAGTGGGGAGGGGGGGATGTGGGAACTGATTGAATAGACTGCAAAAGAGATAAATAAAGTCCCACTGGCTGAGGATAAGAAGTATATTCTGCCTTAATAACTACACAATTTAATTTTGCAGTACATTAACCAATGATGGTATCTTTAAAATATAAAATATTTCTTTAAAACACCTAATATATAAAAATAATATATACGCATTCATATATGCTTCTAACATTGCCCATATTATCTTGATCATGTAGTACTTTATGCATTTTCTAGTCAGAGCTGTTACTCAAATAAAAGCACATCTCAGAGGGATTAAGAAAATTCAACTCCAACATTTCATGGCATAGAAACCCTCTTTTTTTCTCCCTACTTGTGAAGCATCTGCTCCAAGCATATCTTACTCTTGATCTAACTATACTCCAAAAGTTTAACAGATACAATATCCACAGCAATAACATGGCAGGAGAAAAGACTAAAGAGGTTGGGACTGTTACCTGCTCAGACATTGCTGTTGAAGACCCTAGAATGTTTACTCAAGTGTTCAGCATCCTCAAAATGTTTGTTCTTTTGAGGAAATCTGTCATTCTGCAATGCTGCCTTAACATCCAACCAGTTGCTGAGTCCAAGTTCAAGCAGAGACTGCTTGCTGTCACTCAGGACAGCCAGCCCACCATAGGTTCCTGCAGGTAACAACAGCAACCACTGCCATCAACACTGAAGGAAATACAAGTGCCAGAATGGATCCTCTACTGATGTCCATGAAGAGTCATGCTTGTAGGTCACAGCACAACTCTTAAATAGGAATGAAAGATAAAAGAGTCTTACTACAGCCTTGTAAACACTGGAAGTGGATATCCCACCAAGATCTCTTCAAGAAACAAGGCTGAAACCATGCAGGAGTATCTGAAATAATTTATATTAAGTTCTTAATTTAAGAAATTCTGCATTCAAAATCATCTTTAACAATATATTTTTTTTTTCATTAGAAAATGACAATTTGTTTGAAATTAAGCTGTATGTAGGAAAAATGGTTTTGAATAACCTGATTCAAATGTCTTATAGGCAAAGACTTTTTAAGTGGTCAAGTATGCCATTCTGACATTTTTAATAAGAAGTACCAAGTTTGGTTCCAGTTCAAAATAATCCTCCATTGCGTGCTGAATAAGAACTGCATATGAAGAACTACACCCTAAAAAAATGCTTTAAAATTACTGGAATTTTACGTGGTATTTTACCCAACCACATATTTTCCTGCAGTTCATCAGTTTGCATAAATTCCTCAATCCTGAGAGAAACCAGACACTGGAAGTTTGTATTGTTGGGGTAGTATCTGTCCTACTCAGCTATCCTTACCATGATTTCCAGTAGAAAAGATTGCACTAGGAAAGCCCTTATATTTTATATTTTGGAAGGTTGCTCATAAAATCAATTATTTCATCTGCCCTTCTCAACATTTTTAGGTAGTTTCTGAGATCTGAGAAAACATGATCATTTTAGAGAATCAAGTCCAACATCAAAAATGAATACTAAACAAAACTTTTCAAATTTTTGCAATCTGCTTAAAATATGCAGAATATGTATCTGCCTCATAACCTTCCAGAGTGTTTGCTCCTAGTTAAAGATATTCCTACAGTGAGAATTTTTTAAGCATAAGAAAATTAAATAATAACAAATCATTACTACCAAAGCATAACGATGTGTACTTATTTTACTCTTTATTCCTTTAGACCTGACAAAATAAACAAAGCTGCTGACCTTGCCCTCCAGAATTGTTTTCTAATTGTCAAAATCATTCTAGAAGAATTAAGGGTAATATTACTTTTTCTTTTTTTTTTCTTTTCTTTTTTTTTTTTTTCAATAAGGTGGTGTTTTATTTTAATGATGCTTTGAAATTCCTTTTTAGCCAAAAAGAAATTCTGTTAACTGGGGAAGAAAATTCAAATCCTGATGATAATATCCTTGACAAGTCTGTTCTTCTCTGGAGTAAAATTACTGGAGATTTTACTATGTTTTCTTTCATTTTCTCTTTTCATATTTCAGAAGAATGAAAAATAGTTTCTAATGAATCAGTGATCCTTTTTTCCCCTCTTGTTATATTATTACCTTTACTAAGAAATATTTTGATAAATGTGTATCTTTTTTCTTCATACCTTCCTAAGAAATGAAAAAACATTTTACAAAGATTTCTATGGTCATCTTTTCAGTCTGAATTACTGTCTGTTTTCACAATATACAGATTAATTCATGACATTTGTTTTTTATTCTTTAAGTCCTTTAAAGTGCACGTATTTATTTCATATATGTGTATGTGTCCTAGCAAAAACTATATCTAAAATAAATAAATACACATCAGTAAAGCTACAAGCAGAAAGATGCTTTATACCAAAGAGCTCAGCACAGAGTGGCAACAGTGCAGTAAATATTACAGAAAGATAGCAACAAAGAAGAAACTCATGGCTCTAGTTAACAAAAACATGCAGTTGTACATGCGCGAGTGCGTAAGGCAAATATCATAAATACCTTTCAAGTTCTTTTGGAAAATGCTGGTCATTTAATAGCTCAAATGGGCACAACGCTCACACCCTCAGGAACCCCAAGTGAAAGCTTCCAAATAAGTAAGCAGTATTCAGTCTGCTAGAGGAGTGAGGCTTTTCTGGTCAATGTTTTTGGATTTAGCTGAAGAAAATGTTGCCAGTCAAGAAGTAATGAGATGTATCTGTAATTAGAAATCTCAGAATCACAAACTGAGGCTGTTTAAAGCTTAGAGGAGAAAAAATAAAGACAGAACAGGTAACTCTATGTGCAAGGAATTTCTACATTTGTTTTTTTTTTTTTTCTGCGCAGAGGAAATCTCAGTGAGAGTTTATTAGAAATATCACCCTTACAGGTTGCGTCTTCATGGATAATTTGTCTATAATAATGCAGAAGAGAAGGAGTCAAGAAACAAATAAAGGTACGATGGATCTAATACTGCAAGCAAGGGAGCATTCACTATTCTCTTAACTTACTAGCATGGATATGATGTTGTTTTACAGGCAATGATGAAGGACATGCTCTCTTGTGACCATTGTCAGCCTTGTGGTAACAACAAAGACGCCACTCTCATCGTGTTGTCACACAAAGTTCCTAAAGATGTGCATTACAACTCCTAAGGGGAGCGTGCAGGGTGTGTGAGCTCCTGCTCATTCTCAATCAGAGAGCGATGCCATGACTACAGGATACAGTATACTGTATTCTGTGAACAAAAACAATACCATTTTCTCTAGGCTCCTAGGCTCAAAATCTCCACTTGAGGAGACAGACTGCCCTGCATGCTCTGTATATTTCCCCTAATTACTCCCTGCAAGATCTGGACAGATAGATTGCACACAACAAAACATGGAATGAAAGTGTGACTTCCCAACAGAAAGACTTTACAAAGATTAGCCTAAATTGGCATGTCCAAAACACTCCCTTTCAAGGGAAAAAAGATTTGTAGAGCAAAGGACAAGGGGAAACTCAATACAACCTTTTTTTCCCCTGACTCCAATCATTATTGCAGCCATGCAGAGAATTTTATGGTTTTGGGTTTTTTTTTAAACTGTAAGCTTCCTGCTAAGACTAGGGTATGTGAAGATGGCAGATGAGCTCTGACAGTGTCTTCAAAATTCATATATTTGATATTGTTAATGCTATTCCTAGATGCTTTCAGTACTACTGATTTCATAAGTTGTATTCTCTTTATTCATTATGGGCAATTCTTGCTTCAATTTTATGTTCTGTTGAATATTTTGTTCCTCTTTTTAACAGTATACGTGTGCCTAGAGGAAAAAAAAGAGTACAAGGGGTTTTGACGGATTTCTTGAAATGAATAGTAACCCTTCATGATACATTCCTAGCTTTTGTGAAGAATTTAGCTTAAAGTTGATGCAATTTACTTTCTTAGACTCTGAAAAGGAACACTCCAACAATACTGTTTAATTAATAATGGGGTTATGGAGAAGGAATGCATATTTAGCTTAATTTAAAGCATGTTAATATTTGAAAGTCTTTAGAATAATTTTCTTCCTAGATTGTCAAAATGTGGCCTTTAATCTATGACTATTCCCTAAAATGGTACCACTAACATGGAGGAAAAAAAAAAAACAGCTGAAAAAACATTAATATTTATGAGCAATCTATTGGGCAAACACTACAGGAAATTGGTATCAGTGAATATGTTTGTACCATGCATGTGACCCAGCCTTTCTCCTACCATAGTAAGCCACAGAACAAAAAAACCTCCTGAATTCAATTTTTATTGTATCTATTTACACTATCTATATCTTGCTTAGTCTTAAGTTAACACAGAAGGAAGTTCCACTAATGGAAAACTCATGTGATTTTTGGAAGCCACAGAGTTTGGATGAATTTCTGAAGCAACAGTGATTTTAGTGCAGGAAACATTTGAAAATTCTGCCATTGTTTACTTGGGTAGGAAAGGGTATATAAATTTCCTCTGCTTGCACTAATATATCCAAAGAAAATGTAATTTATCTATTGGTCTGACTTGTATTAACTCATGATATTGGTGGAAAGATGACAGAGTGCTAATAATATTGTATTTTTATATATAAACACATAGAGGAAAAATGGATGATAAAAGAGAATTCAGTTCAAAGGAAAAGACATGCTGACTTTGATGTTTCCCACAGGTGCAGATCCATTTACCACTATGGGCCTTTCTGAAGGCTTTTTTTTTAATTATTTAGGCTTCCAACATTAGGATATTTTTTCAGTTGAAACCATTCAGATTGGCATACAGAATTTTGACATTGTTTTAATATTTAGCAAGATCAGAATTCTCTGATCAATTGGTACAGCTAGTGATCCTTTTATCCATGTCTATCTGGGACAAGTTCAGCAATTTCAAGGGGTATAACTTACCCATAAATTGTACATGCAAGGATCAGAGAAGAAGTTTAAGTTCATATATACACATATATAAAAATATTTGTATGTGAATATACACATATATTTCAGTATACATAAACTTGTTCACATATCAATGGATCAGAAGGTGGGAGCTCAGAAAATGCTAAGAAAGAGGTAAGAAAGTGCACATTTAAACCTCCATCATCTCTCACATACATACATAACTGCATCTCTTATATCGAATAATCTTTAGGGCTTTAAGTGCATGTGTTACACCAAGTAAACCCTACATCTCACAGAATAGCAGGATAAATGTATTTTAGGTTTTTCCTGATTGCTCATACAGTTTAAAGTAGCCTCTGGGCTGCAGGTAGCCTGTCCCATTTGGGACAATAAGGAAAAACCTGCAGTTTGTGAGTGTGCTTGAGGGTACATACACATGAGGTCTGGAAAGATCACAGCTATGAAGATCCCTGTCTGAAATTTCATTCTCCAAAAGACTATTCCAGGAGACATTTACAAGGGGGCCAGTGCATAACAGTGAGCTGAAACATGACCCTGTGGATGAAAGGAAGACATCACAAGTATAAAAAAAATGGTTTTCTCATATCCTTGAGAATAATGATACAACACTTGGTGTGGTTGCAGAGCTGAGGTTTTCTCTCAGTACAGAGCATCAACTCTTCATGGGCTTCCACCATTCTCTTCCACATCCTGGGCTTGGGAAAATGTGCACTTTGCCAGGGAATTGTGCTCAATTTGTAGGAAGTTGTCTGACACCTAAACCTCTTTTTTTGTGGCAGAACTCCTATTTGCACCATCAGCTGCTCAGAAACTGGGATAAAGACTCTTCTGTTCAGAGTTCTGTGCACCCTGTGGGATATTTACACCCACAGTTTTAATCAGGCTGCTGAGGAGTGTCTTATGTACATGTGCAAGAACAAAGTGAGCACTTTCAGAACTGAACCTTTTCTCATCTTTGTTGACATTTTTATCCCGTTTGGATCTTTTGTCTCGTGCAGCCATTCCCTCAGTTGTGGCTCTGTGCAGTCCCTAATGCTGCAGAAGGGACTTACGTCTGTCTCAGGGTCACACAGAACCAATCTTCTGTGTTCTTCTTGATTAACTAATGAGGGAAGTTCTCCCAGATGAAGGTTGCTGAAGATTTCTGATCTTCCTTATATCCCTGCAGCCTCACAAGTGACAGCAATCAGAGCATGCTAATCCACAGCCTGCAAATCTTTCACACAGATTCAGTGTGGTAGGCTTAGGGGAGGTTTTTATGGAACAAATGAAATGCACACATTGAAATGTTGTTGCTGAAGAGTTATGCAAGGGTTTGGGGATCAGGGGGTTTGTGAGGTGATGCATGAAGTGCAGTGAAGTCATAGGCTGCTGCTCCGGTACCTAAAATGCCTAGTTGTTTTTATTGAAACAGATTTAATGAAAACCCCAAAAAATTGAATTTTGAATTTAATTTTTGAAAACAATTATATATGTATATATTTAAATTAAAATATCCTTGGAAAATTGTGATTTCAACCTAATAACTATTATCTTTAGCCCTTGGAGGATGAACTTTGCTTGAGTTGGTTCTGCTACCGTCTCTAAGCTTGGCTCTTCACACCTTACAGTAAGACAGAGGTTAGTCAATATACACTGAAATGTCAGACAATGCATGTGCATATCCATAAGCACAGACAGAAACATTAAAAGGGAAAAAGAATAATGAACAATAAATGAAAGCCCACAGAACTAAATTCTGCACTTTTACTTACAATACTTAATGTATTACCTCAAAGATAGATTAACTGCTCCATTAGACCCCACATATACTTGGGTATCGTTATAATCAGTGTAAAAGAAAAAGTCTGGCCTGAAAGAGTATTTTTTTGTTTCAACAAATGAGCAGAAAAGCATATCCATATCATAGTGTTGCACATGGAAGCAAACACAATTGTGTGTCTGTTACCTTTCTCTTTGTTTTATATATATTTTCTCTGCTCATTCTTCTTTCATACACCTTTTGAAGGAGAGGCTCTGTTTTCGCCTTTCATTCAACCCAGATTTTATAGAAGATTTCAGAAGTAAATGGAAATTTAGTGTATTAAAAACAGTCTATTTACAAGAAAGATAAAACCTAAGTACAGCTTGCCAAAAATGTTGTGAAGAATTAAGTGTGTAAATTTATTCCACTACTTGCATATGTATGATTTCTTAATATGGCAAAACCTAACCATTGATACTGGAGTGTCAACCACAGTAGTAAATTAAAAAAAAAAAAAAAAAAAAAAAGAAAGAAAAGCCCCAACAAACCTTTAATAACTTCTCAAATAGAACAATAGCAACAATAAAAAGGAAGAAATTCCCTTTCTGTTTCTTTTCTCCACAGCAGAGGTAGCTGGCAGTAGCTCAGACTGAGCAAAGGTCTCTCTTCCATTTGGACATATAATCCAGTATTCCCTGCCAAGAACAAGGTAAATATCTAGCCATATAATATTGATGTCGCTATATCCCAATATAACTAAAATATTGTCAGTGTACTAGATATTTAATTAATATTGAACCACATTTTTGTGCTATTCTATGGTGTCAGTCCAAATGAAATTCACAAAATCAATTTGAAATTTGAAACAGCAAACCTAGTGAAAATATGGGTCATATTTATCACATCTTGGAACAGGGAATATCAGAGAGTGAATAAGCTATGGCATGAAGTGAATCCCTTTAGTGGGGATAATGTTTGTGAAACTTTGTGGAATTACTGAATTCAGAATTTACTCATTTATGGAGACTTCAGGAGCCAAAGGACACAACACTTAGATTTGTGATGCACTTGGAAATGAAGAAATCCTCAATCAGAACACAAATATAAGCTGAACTGTAAACACCTTTCTTTAAATACTTCAGCTTCCTGATTTATTTTCTATTTTGTACCTGTAAGTCACTAAACTATGCCCTGAACCCTCCTAATGGATGGGAGTTTGCAGACTGACACTGCTTCCCTTTCTTTCTCTGATTATAGAGACAGCCTCCCAGTGACACCATCAGCCAGTGAATGAGAGATTTTGATAGCAAGCCTGGATCTGGATGCCTTTACTTTTAACCAACACTGCACTATTCTCAAGAGAATCCTATAGGCTTGGTGGGAGAAAATGTTGCACAATGGCAGTTCATTAGAATGGACCATTTGCTGGCATTGTACAGTTGACAAAAGCACTGAAAACTTGTAGCAAATATGATAAGTGTAATTTTGTTCCTCAAAAAGAGAAGAAAAACGACTGCTCACATTTATAACTTTCTGCAATCTCAAGCATATTTCATAAAAAATAAATATCCTTAATATTAGAGATGGTGAGAAAAGAGATTGATATTTGAATTTTTGAAATTCAGATAAAAAACAATTTATATATCCAGACCTGATTTACTAAGTAAAACAGTTTTTTCCTCTCTCAAATACATGGGCAACTTAATTAATGGAATATCTATTCTAAGGTAGTCCAAGTTCGTGAATCAGTTAGTTATCAGTGGAGCATGAACAAAAAGTGACAAGATTAGCTGACATCACAATACATGGTCTGCAAACTGTAGAGAATGTAGTTTTTAAATATTTGTGTCATTAACTTTTGTCAGTCATCTCCTCTACTGCCACCTTTATCATAGAATCATAGTCTCATAAAACAAATATTCTATCCCACTTCCAGCAATTTTTATAGCCTCTTAATAAGGAATTTATACAACATTCTAATATAAAACCGCAATAGAAAATCCTGGCTCCAAACTTTACTCAATATAATAATAACTACTTTTTGTTTATAACTTGCTGCTGTGTGTTCCTGAAATACTTGGCTTTGGGTGGTGATAGTTAGGTGGAGTGCACTGTACATAGTTTAAGCCTTGGAATACTGATGGCACTGAGATACCCAGGAAGAAAATAGGAAGAGGTATTAGCATTAGATTTGTCACCTAATGTAGCACAGGCATATTTATTACATTAATTAACTTTGCGAAGTTTAATCGAATTTTATTTGGAAAGTTACACATTTTTTCTACTTTCAGAGCTATAACAGTATTTACATTTGCAGATTAGAAAACAAGAACAGTTTGTCTGGATTTGATTCAAGTCTTTATAATCCTGTTATACACATTTTTCTCCCCTGTGTTCATAAAAAGCAGCAAGTTGATAAACATCACTTACTTGGCACAGATAAGCCATTTTCCAGGCCATATACCTGAGAAAAGTAACAATCCACCAGCCAAGTGCAGCAGGTATTTTAGTTCATAAAATGGAATATGTGTCTCCAACCTCCTCTAACCAAAACAGAACAACATCCCTTGCTATGTGCATTTGGTTTAATACCATATGGTAGCTGATTGGAAAAGAGGTAAACTTCTGGAAGTCCATCAGCACAGCCCATAAGCAGCTTTGGTCAGCTCCATGGGATGAAACTAGAGCTCTGCTCTAGTACTCCCAGTTCATCATCTCCTCAATAGCCTCAAACTTTGAATGTTTGTGCTGGGAACACAGAAGGCAAGTAAAGAAAATCTCTAAGATGCTGGTGGCTTACTTTCTTCATGGAGCAAGCTGCCCAGCCATGTATTTCTTCTTTTGACGCTTGTTGACAAAAACTAATGCACAAAGCAGACAGAGGTATCTCTATTTCTGGCACTCTCAGCACAAGCATGATGAAAGGGTGTTTAAGACGCATCTAAGACAGTTATTTCAAACAACAGAACTACAAGTGGACATTTCTGTGCCTGTCATATTACCTAGGGCTTTAAACTAACTTGAAATATCAATTTCCATCTACTGAAGGGAAAGAGAGAGTGTCCATCATGCCAGTTTTCAGAAAAATTGGGGTTTTAAAATTAAAATATATTGCAAATACTATAAGGTCTCTTTTCACTTCTTCTACAAATTATTTATTCAGACATTTAATGAATTGGATAGAAACTGTGTATGATAAACTGTGTACACAAATTGTGTATGATGCTCTATTGGGGATGTACTGTCCAGTAGGATTTATCTGCTGATGTCATAGTGTGTAATGTCATATTTTAGATAATGTTCCACTGGCTAAAATTTCCGATGCTGAGTGCTTACATGCTTTACTCTGTACTTCTCTGCTGCTCACTTGAAGAACCAGCGAAACAAAAATTTACTTGATATGTAGATTTTATGTGCTCAGTAGAAGGTGCTTTTCTACCCCCTGCTCCAAGCCTGCAAACTCATTTGTGAGTATGAGTCACTCCTGATCTACTGTCTCTCAGATTTCTGGACAGTGTAAAATATCAGTCTCAAAGCATCTGCATCTCTAAACTCTAAATACCAAACTTTTCTTAATTAACTTTGATTACTTCACTGCTTAAATTGATACTGAAAGAAGGAATATAAAAGCTAGGGAACTGTTCATAACATAAATCAGCATACTTTCTGTACTGAACACCTTCTGTTAAATCTCACATTCTGTACTTAGAGACTTAAGCATTTTTACTCTTCCTTTCAGGAAAAAAAATCAGGCAAATAGAGTGACATTTAAACTTCTAAAATCATTAATCTACATTTTAACCAGTTGAAGTTTCACTTCTCTTCTGTTTGTCTCCTTTTTACTTTCAGTTCTCAAGGTCATATTCATCAGTTTCCAAAGGCTTGGCTTTTTTGCAGTAAGTTAGATGAAGAGCTAAATGATTATTTTGTAGTAAGAAGATGAAAGTTAGATGAACCTTGACATATCACTCAGGGTATAATTCAGCAGTGAATTCATATCATCAGGATTTATCTACTTTAGAAACTAAACAGTTAACCTAATCATCTCTTTTTATTACTAATTTAGAAAAGCTTTTTTCCCTAAGTACACTCTCACTTTTCTGAATTCACTGCATGTGACCTGCACCTTTTGTCCACTGCACCATTACCAGCAGCTAATCCCTCTTATTTATTGATAATTGGACAAAACTGAACAACATGCCAAGTCCTGAAAACTGAACACCACTAAGACCTCTATTCAGGTTTTCCCCCCAAACCGCATTAGTTTCCAAGTTAACTTCCTTTGTGGAATATCAATGGGAAAAGAGTTTGCAATTCTCTCATGGGTTAGGAATTCCACTAATTCTAACCTGCACATTGCATAACTGTGTGAGATGTAGGAATACGGTGTACGGGGGCTCAAAAATGAGCACAAGAATGGGAAAGGAAAAACTCATTTAATGTTCTGTTAATCAGTTTGGAACTTGCCATGTTACCTTGAAAACAAACGTACATTGTTAGGGTCATATTGGTCAACGGGTAAGTGGTGATTAAGCAATCAGTATTTGTGAAATGTGGCCCCATTCTTAAAGTTGTAATCACATTTTTCATCATCATTGCTTTTCTCAAACACAACCTGCATTACTAATGTTTTGTCAAACAATCGCAACCACATATCCATGATAATGTTGAACTTCTTACAACCATGTGCCACTGGCAAGTATGTTTCTCTACAGGTTTATGCAAGACAATTGCTCAGTGCACAGCACATAGATATACATAAAAAAACCAAAAAAAACCAAAAAAAATGCTTTTGAAAAAGTCATAGTTACCACCAGTTTTCAAGCCTCCTAAATAGAACTCTCCATGGAAAAGATTGCAATTTAGAAGCAGTAGCAACAGTGAGCCATGCTGAACTTCCCCTTTCAGTGAAATTTTCTTTTATGCTTTTCTTGATTTGCCCCATCTCTGAACAGCCTTTCAGATACCCAGCTGTACTGATCTGAAGTCTAAAGATAAAGCCATAAGCCTCCCCTTGCAGAAACCAGGAAAGAGAATAGAATTCCTGTGTGGCGTTTGACAAGACTGTCTGTGTGTGAAGTCCCACACTGCAGTACCCAAGCAATTTGGGAGTGGGTTATCTTTGGAGCAGGAGGCACTGCATATGGGCTTATTAGTCCTGTCTGTCAGGGCTATGCTACTTTAATGTGGTTTTATGGCTTCTGCGTCACATTCTTGTACCGCGCTATACAGACTCAGCAGCTTGCTCCGAGCGCGCCAGAGTACGTCCAACACAGCCTTTCATTGTGAGGAACAGACATATTCCAAGAATCTCTGCTTGCCATTACTCAATTTGGGAAATGGATATGAGTAATTTTTCTGTAGTGAGGCTGGCTTTTAGCTAGGGAATTTAGGAAGAAGCATCACACAGTGATCATTCAGAAGCAGATGAAAAGAATTTTCTCCATCACCCTTTTTTTCCCTCTGTCAGCTTCCCTGGCAGGAAATCATGTCTCACTTTTAACAAATAGATTTTTTTTTAAGAAAAAGTGACTGTTCCCAAACATACAGTCTTGTATGAAGGGGCAGAAAGAAACATTATTTACACATGGTGTGAAATGGAGTAATTTATGTGTCTTAATCTTGCAAATAATTTCAATCATATATTCAGAGCATATCGCCATTGTCTGTCAACTTTAATTTCAGAAATTGGAAAGTATAATGGCTTTTCTTTTCATTTACAGGGGGAATGAATGGTATTGTTAGGGTTTATTTAAGGAGAAGCTGGAGTGTCTCCATAACACAGCATGTATCTGCAGAGGCCAAAAATGGGCCCTTGTCCTCTAGCTCTGAGAGCAGAGATGTTGCCAAAAAAGATCAGAAATAAAAATAAAAAAAACCCAACAGTAATAATCTCACAGGGCAAAACACATAAATATAATAAAATCATTTAGTTATTTTATGTTGACAGGCTTGCTGACACCAAATAGAGTTTCATTAATTTACATAAGCAGAAATAGTAAATCACATTACTCTCAACGAAGTCAATGGTAGAAGAGAAAACTTTCTAACACACACATGAGGAAAACTAAGTTCCAAACTATCCTTACAGTCAACTTAATAACTTTTTCTTTTTAGAGAGTGATTTTTTTTTCAAATATGTTCGCAAATATGTGTTTAAATTTACAGAAAAATCAAAAGCTGAGAAGCAAAAGCTATTGCTGGAGTAAGAGCATGCAAAGAGTAATTATACCATATTCTCAAGTCAAATAAAATGCATGTTAATTATCACTAATTTAAAAATTATGACAGGAATTTTGTTCCAACCTTGGAGAACTTGGCCCTTACCCTGACATGAAATATGAGAATAGCGTAAGTAGTTCTTGCAACAGGAAAAATTGCACTGTAAAATATTCTTATTCATCTTCCTATTTCTTTAACCTCTTGAGCTGCCATTGCATCTTGTCATTAGGAAGGGAAGAAATGACAGAAGGAAAATGTCATTATGTGTCTTTGGTGAGTGACCTCCCCAAACTACCCCTAATCTGGTACCTAAAAGCACTGAAAAAAATTCAGTTTCTTTTAAGAGCCTAGGAGAAATTTTAACAGCAATACATTTAAATTAATAATAAAGCAATACATTAGACATTATGGTCCTATTTGTGGCTTCATTGGTAATGCCTGTACACAGCATGAGCATGGGGTTTTGTTTGAAATGGTAAAAAAAAGCATTGTTGACATTTACTGTATTTTTCAGGGGGAGTATTTTCTACCACAGCTAGAAGGGAATAAGTAACCCAAATTCAATGGCTGATATCCTTACATTTACAGTGTTTGCCTGTGATGAGCCAGGATCTTACTTTCAAGTAAAGAAAATGGCTAGTGGTGTTGGAAATGTTTCTGGTATTATTAACATCAGCCAGGACAGATTTTCAGGCTTAGTCACATTCATTAAAAAAAAAATAAATTGTTTTCCAATTAAAAAATGAAGTTATTTTTTGCCTTGTTTTGCTGATGAGTACTGCTTTCAGAGCAACCCCTGTGTTATCTAAGAGATATGCAAAACAACACTTTGTTGTATACACTTAGAAATTAGATATATAAAGTATCATTGACAAAAAATTAGCCACTGTCTAGGACTACAGTATAGTAAACTGATTTGGGACAATACTAACTGTCAAAATTTGAACTAAAACTTCTCAAACCTTGTTTCTTAAATATAAGCTTCTAAATCTGTCCAGCCAGGTGATTTTCTTATGGTGCAGGTTCAAACACCTAATTTTGGTCACTGACATAGTGAGTTTTCCTATATTCCACAGAGAAACCTGAAAGGATGAGTTAGGAGCCTGTCAATGTCCAGTAATGGTCAGCTTTGGTTTAACGAGAGTTTAAAATTTCAGTACAAAGAGTAAGAAGTCGCCTTAACTTCGCCAGTGTGAAATAGGAAAAAGTAAGGAAAAGTAAGATTAAAAAAGTTAGCACTGAAATAGTTGACCACTCCCTAAACAAAATACATGCCTTTGCTTTTATAACAATTCTAGTTATACTAGGTTTCTTGGTGCAGTTTCTTATACCCACGAGAAGAAGCCACTGACTAGACTTAATTTCCTTCTTTTCTCAGATGTAAAGTTTAGGTAATAGGAAAATACTATAGTGCAACTGCCAAAAATGTTTTTCATCCTGACAATGGGAATACAAAAGTTCACTAATCATGTAACATTTATCATCAATTCAATCAATTCCTGACAGAGAATGAAGGTGGACTGTTTGATATTTAAAGGCAGTGTATGCTCAGGGGATATTGAATTATCCAAAGATCACTTCTGAGGGGAAAAAAAAACAAAACAAAAAAAAACCAGAAAAAGGCCCAGAAAATAGCATATCATTTATGGAGACTAAAATCTTTGTGTATGTGGGTCCTAGATGTAAATTACCTTTAACCTTGAGTGTCTCTTATTTCCCTTCCTACTAGCCATGATTCAAGAATGAGCAAAATAATCCAAACTGGGCACACTGGTAGCTAACAGAGAAGGAGAACAAAAATTACTTTAAATTCAGAGTTTAAAGAGTTAAAGAAGTAATACTATTTAAACAGGGTTGCAGAACTCCTATTAAAAATGGCAGTACTATAAATGTTCTAGTATTGTCAGGAATGTTCTGTTGGATGACACTATACCGTGATTTGTACACACAGCGGACCAGAGCTGATGGGTGAATGAAATGATCCATAACCCTCACTGACACATTTAGAGCAGTTCAGCTGCACACAGAGAACAGTCCATCATTTGCACCCTTCTGTGAAAGCTGGCTTTACCAAGTGTTTCAATGAAATATGTGCAACTTCCCATTTAAATTAGTACCACATGAACCATGAAGAGCACCACAGGTATCTGTTGTAGTACCAGCCTAATGCAAAAGTGGCCTGTCTTGTAATGCTCTAACAGGAAAGACATACAACCATTCATCTGTAACATATTAAAACCAGAAGAAATAAATTACTCTATAGATGAAGAATTATTGCTTGTGGAGAGAATGTGCAAAGGTAGTTCTAAAAAGCAGCTTTTACTAAAAAATTATTGCAACAGCATTTGAATTCCTAATGCATATTAAACCTAGTTCGCATAATCATAAATCATCATTTTTAAATCAAGAAAATCTGCTTGAAACTTTTTAAAGGTTTATTCTATGAGTTCAGAACTATTTCAGCATAACCACTGAGGGAAGCACAGTAGGAGTGACTATAAGGGTGAAATATAAAACTTAACCATTTGCCAAGAAAACTCTCTTTAGTCCTAAGTTTTTCAAATTTACCAGTAAGAGTTGCATAAGTAACTAAAAATGTCTTGGGAACATACAGGTGACAAAAAAGAATTGAATTCCTGTGGGTGGATTTGCTCTCCCATGCAATAGCTTTTCTTAAATAGTCTCATGTAGCCTAGCCAGTAAGGCAGAAGATTTAGAAAGAGCAATGAATTTACCAAAATGCTACTGTTTATATTAAATTAATTTTAATGGAAAAATTAATCTCCAAAAGCTCATTCTAAGCAATGTACCTAACGCTTGATAAATCCTGAGCTGAACACAAACTAGTTTTCAGGGTGGTAGATGCTCAGTACTTTCAGAGTAGTGTACAGGAGTTGTTTCACACATACCTTTTGCTCTTGGATTAGGAAACAGTACCAGTAGGAATAAAGAAGCAGCACTTCACCTATCCACCAGGCTAGAGACATGTTACTCTTGCTGATATTTCCAAATATTAAAGTGAGGACAAATGGGGTTAGTATCCTCTAGTCCAAATTTTTCATAAGTGTGCCTTGAATATCAACTATAGGATGCTAAGTAGCCTCTGGGAAATCAATGCTGCTCCAGCTGCATCTGGTTAGAAAAGTTCTGTCATTTCTGAAAATGAGACCTTTGTCTTCATTTCTAGCAGTGCCTAGAAAGTTGGCATCAGGTCCAGCCTTTCAATAAACTAGGATGTTTTGCACTGGTATCTGGCCTATATACAATAGCAATGTAGTTCACATTAATGAATATTCTTATATTCAAATATTCTTATTGTGACTCTTAAAACCAAATAGATATTATGTTTTGCTCATATTAATTGCAAACAGAGAAAATGCTTCAGTGGGTTATTTGATCTGAAACACATTTTGCAAAACTTCCTTTTTCCTAAACTGATGCCTATCAGTTTAGGCATTGCTTCTCACTTGCAACTGTCCATAATTGAAAAAATACAACTCCTTCCTTTGGCTTTGGGCACAAGGTGAAGAACAACAAATGATCAGATACTGGATCTGTACATTGATTTAGAGAAAAGTGATTTAGGGGGATACAAGGAGCAAGCCCTCTTTGAAGAATCAAAAACTTGAAATCAGTCCTGAGTTACAAGTAGACTGATTGTGCTAAATACTATTGTAAGTTCCACACCTGTTTAATGAATTTGTTTCCCCCATGAGTGTCAGGCAATACCAGTGAAACTCAGATGACAGCAGAAGTGAGATTGTCTCCTGCAATTTTCCTCAAGCCTTGTTCACTGCCCTTTTGCTCACATGTCTGTGGTCTCTCAGGTGCCAAAGTGAAATAAAAAGCAATATTGCAAAACTGTCACTTTTAGGCTGTGTAAAGTCACTTAAATAGAATACTATCATAAGATATTCAAACAGTGCAAGTCTTGAGCTGCTGCAATTTTGTGAATGATATATAAATTATCATGATTTCTGAGAGTGATTTATATCACTAATTTTGTTTGAGCAAATACAAAATACAACTCCCTTTGTCATGAAATCTCTATGGTATTTCCGTCTTTGCATAACATAACAGAATTTCAAATACTAACGTTTGTACAGTAGTTGTTTTTAGCCTCAGTTGTTATTTGATGGCTGTGTGAGCTCATATCTGTATTTGATCTAAATGGTCTAAATTATTGTGGTGGTGGGTTGACCCAGCCTGCAGACAAGTCCCCACTCAGTTGCTCTTTCACTTTCCCCCAGCAGAGTGGGGTGGGAATTGAAAGGCAAAACCAAGGAAAACTTGAGACAGCTTAAGACAGCTTAATTAGTGAAACTAGAACACTGAAGTGATATTACTATTGTTTCATCACAACCCTCCCCCCTCCCTCCAAACCCAGCACCATATAGGTTACTGAGAAGAATAAAAATCTATCCCAACCAGGCTCATTCTACTGCTTTCTCTTATAGTCATTATTTAAGAAATCTCCCAGACAAAATTTACTTTACACTGACTGGAAATTTTCACATCAAAATTTCAGTAAAAAACCCCATTGTATAAAGAAATACATGTGTTCTATATTTATTTCTCTCTTTGGTCTGGACAATAATAATGAGATATATCTATTATATAATTAAAATTTTCCATCAGTATCATCACAGAATTAAAAATCAACTGAGTTTGGAAGGCACCTCTGGAGATCGTCTATCCCAAGATCCCTGCTCAGGCTATAGCAGATTGCTCAGGGCTATGCTCAGTTTGGTTTAGAACATCTACAAAGTTGAAGACTGAAACTTTGCTGAGGCATCTATTTTGGTCTTTGATCACTCTCACAGTGAAAAAAGCTTTTCCTTATGTTTAGGTGGAATTTCCTGAATTTCAGTTTTGCACATCATCCCTTGTCCTGTTACTAAGCACCACTGAGAAAATCCTGCCTTCATTGTCTTTTCCTTCAGGTTTTTATATTCATGTATAAGATCCCTCTGAACCATCTCTTCTCCAGGTTGATCAGTCCTGGCTCTCAGGGTGAGATGCTCCAGTCCCTTAATTATCTTCATAGCCTTTTGCTGGACTGGCTATGGCATGTCTGTGCCTCTCTTGGACTTCAAAGCGCAGACTCTGACCCAGCAATCCAGATGTGATCACTCAGAAGAGGGAAAGGCTCTCTTCTTCCAGCCTTTGGGTGATACTTCTCCAGCCCATGAGGCAACTGGCCTTCTTTGCCACAAGGGCATAGACTGCTGGGCTTTTTGTTTCTGCAGAGCTGTTTTCCAGTGAGCCCCCAGCAGGTACTGGTGCCTGGGGCTACTCCATCCCAGAAGTGAGACTGGTCATTTGCCTTTGATAAACTTCAGCTGGTTCCTGTCAGCCCATTTCTCCAGCCTTTGGAGATCCTTCTGAACAGCAACACAGCCATCTGGTATATGAAGCACTCCTCTCAATTTCATATCATCAGCAAATTTGCTGAGGGTGCACTGTGGCCCATCACCCTCATCATTAATTAAGATGTTTCACCCCCAAGGATTCATATACCTGGCTCAGCCCCTCTACTGCCTGGCTGAAATGGTCATCCTGTGTTCAATTGATGCCAGATGGTTCAAAAAATACATGTACAAACAAATACCCCTGACTCACAGGTAGTAAATATGAAATTATTTGATCCCCATAAAGTATCTAAGTAACTGCTGGCAGCCTGTTATTGTCTAAAACCTTAGAGCAGGAATTTAAATTCATGCAATTTATTTTATATTAAGCTACTAGAATCAGATTTTCTTACTATCCTATAAATACATAATTTATCTGTGAATAAGTTATGTCTAATCACAAATTACACAGAGGTGCAAAGTTTGTTCTAAATAAATGCGGGGATTTTTTCTTAAGAATGAGGACCTTTTGTTTCTTGTGTTTATATTTGGTTGGGTTTTTTATTTGTTTTTGGCTTTGTTTTTGGTTTTTGTTTGTTTGTTTTTAATATATATTTTTTTCTCTATAATCATTACTGCTGTCTGTAACCAAGCTGTGACAATTACATGCGTGCTCTCTCCAAAGTGCTTAGGATTGGACTGAATTGACACCATCCATATGGTACGGACAGTATCATCATCATCATCCTCTCTTGGGATTGGAGCAGTGGTCCTTTCACCACCTGCCATAACTTCCCCACACCATTATGCATCACCAGGGATGTGAGAATCCTCTGGATACCTCTGGATCGTGAGGTAGCTAAGAGGAAAAACAAGAAAGAGCCATTTCCTTCCCTCATCTTGAGGGATGCTTCAAGATCATACAACACTGGAGTTCACTGGTTGGATTTGCATGTGATGATCAGCCTCAATTGTGCTCAGTTTGGGTTTAACTCAAAACTCTGGAAAAGTCTTCTTAAAGTATTAGAACCTGAAAGAATAATGAATTATTACATTCAATTTAAAACTAAATGAATATGTTCTTTTGAAAACTAAACTAATATATTCCTTGACATCTACTTACTGTGTAGGGTGGAAATAGAGCAACACAGCACTAAAACTTGCAATCCGCACTCAAACAAACTAAATTGGATTCAGGTATGTTTTTTTCTAAACTGCCTGTTGATTTCTCAATTATACATTACATAGAGGTAAAGTGGAATTATTGATACACTGTCCTAACTGTATAGAAAAAAATATCAGTTTAATTATTATAATTTCTTTCTTCTGCACACAATTTCTATGACTTTCTATGTTTCTACACTGTTCCATTAGCTGGAACTTGCCACAAGATCTGTGTGCCCATTTGTAGTCCAGTAAGCAAATTACAAGTCTGGTCTTGCATGTGAGTTGCTTGTATCACAATAAAAAGCTGATTAAGTATTCTATTTCATTCTTATTAACTTGCAAGATATTTTGGTCTGACAATGGTTACACTGCTGAATATTTTTTGGTTTGGAGTTATGTCCATCTAACTATTTTTAAAAGGGGTCCTAAAAGGATTCTCATTGGAAACACTGCTAGAAGACATTACATATTTTTCACTTGGCCAGATCAGAGCACATTTTTATATCAATGAAGTCTGTTCTAAAGGCACAATGCCATAATGATAATTCACTACAAACAAAATAAACAAGATGTAAGATTGGAGATCAAATATTGGCAGCTAAGTGGCAAGTTTGCAAAGGATGAGTGAGCTTTCCCTGGGCTCTTCTATTTTTCCATATGCCAAAACAAACAGACGAATGAACATAAATTGCATGCAAGGGGTCCTTCCTTTTTTTATTTTTATTATTAAGTGTTTTAAAATACACATGAGGTTAGTAAGTCAAGTGTAGTGGCCGTACGCATAAAAGTGAAATATGAATGGATGTGTTATTAGATAATTTGCATGAAGTTAGAAACAGACTGCTGATCTGCAGTTTAATCAATAAATAATATTGATAAAACATGGAAAATCTTTAACTTTCCACAACTTATTCAATTTGAACTCTCATATATTCACAAATAGTGTTCCTGAATAGAAATTTTCAGTGGAATAAAATATGTACTTGGAGTCATAATTATTATCATCTTAGAGTTAATACCTAGAGCAAATTCATGAATCCCTTTCAAAAAATGCCTGCCTTCCTACACCGACTATAAAACAAGGCAAAGATGGACCTCTAGACTTCATATCTACACTGAAAACCCTGAACTTTGAGCAAAAAGATCACAACTATGGTAATTTGTTTGGGAAAGAAAAAAACGAGGGAAAGCTAGGAGCAAATGAAAACAGATGAAGAGAAAAGAAAATCAGTGTTTAGTTTGTGGTAAATGAATGTGAGGGAAAATAGAATTAAGAGATTATTTGCCAAAAAAAGATAAATAAACAAAGAGCACAGGTAAGATTTAGTTTGCCTATGTCTATTCATTGTCATCATTATGTGCCCTAGGAATCTTAAGCATCCACTGTAGTCAGTGGAGCGCTGGTCAATACAGTCAGCAGGACATAAGGAGCTTTTACCTCCTCATACTAGATACCTGATTTCATTCAGTTGCACTGCTTTATGATAGACTCCAATGTTTAAGTCAAACAGTAACCAATCTCAGGTACCTAAACGTGAGTGGTAATCCTTTCTGGCATAGAATCATAGATTTTTTAAGGTTGGGAAAGATCACTGAGTCTTGCTGTTAACCCAGAACTGCAATGTTCAACGCTAAACTATGTCCCCAGGGGCCACATCCACCTGTGTGTCAAATACCTAGAGGGATGGTGATTCAACCACTTCACTAGGGAGCCAGTGCCAGTGTTTGACAATTCTTTCTGTGAAGAAATTCCTCCTAAGGTCCCACCTGAAGCATCCCTGCACAGCCTGAGGCTGTGTCCTCTCATCCTGTTGCTGGTTGCCTGGGACAAGAGGGAAAATCCCCACCTTGCTACAGCCTCCTTTTAGGCAACTGGAGAGAGCAGCACAGTCCTCCCTGAGCCTCCTCTTCTCCAGGCTAAATGATCCCAGCTCCCTCAGCTGCTCCTCATAACACTTGTGCTCCAGACCCTTCTCCAGCTCTGTTGCCTTCTCTGGATTTGCTTCAGAGAGTTTTTCATGTAATAAGGGCCTAGAACTGAGTACTGTTTTATATACCAAGGTCTCTAATCATATCTACCATGGAAATATTCTGGTCACCACAGGGTATTTAAATGGCTTTTGAAATAGATCAATCAAATTGAGATACAGCTTTCTACAGACTGAACTAGGAAACATGCCTCCCTGTAGACATCTGCATTTAGATGTCTGACTCTGGAACTAAGTCCCTTTTCTAAAGTCAGGGCAAGTAGAATTCAATCCCATGCATTGAAAAAGGTTAAGGAGCTGTAGGATTGAAAATAATGTGTTGGAAAGGACATTGGTAATTACTGAGAAACCTGTATCTAAAGAGGAAACAAGCTCAGCAGTGAAAAAAAATATGACAGTAAAAGATGTGACTAGATGCATGAAAGAATAGCAATATTTTCACACAGTAGCATGTTTAGGCATAGTTGCATGCTTAGATATAAAACACATCTATTTTTAAGATGTAGATTTTGAGTTGTATGGCATTATAAAATGACAAACAAACTTCTGTGGTGGAATTCATTAACTGAAGAAGATTTTGAATAGAAGATTTTGCTTCTAGAAATGCAAACAATAATATCAGTATCAAACAAAAATAGAAGCACTATTTATTTTGGTTTTTTTTCAGTTTAAATGATACTCTTCCACAGATTCACATATTTCAGATCATTATGTTTACAACACATTACATTAAGAAGACCATCAAGAAAGCTAGATATTTTGGCAGATGTGATTGGCAGCCTGGAATGAGGACTAAAAGAATCAGATTTTCTGATAAAATGATCATTGGAATGAAAGTTAAAGATATTGACAAGTGAGGCTCTAGGTATAAAGGTTAATAGCCTCCTTTGATGAATGGATCTCACTTGGCGTTATGTCTGGAAATAGGACACTGCTCCATTTAATACCCTTTTCACATCACAAATATTTTCTTTGTAACCATAACAGCTCAAAATCATTCTACTAAATAAAACAGCAATTTCTAAAAGACAGCTCTGCAAGAAGAGTAGATTGGTGACCTGTCACTGTGCTGAAAAACTGGATTGCATTTATTGTCCTTTCACACACATGCACAAAAATTTGAACTTCACATTAATTTTATTGATAATTTGACAAAAAAATTAAAAAATGTACGTGTCTATATTTTTTAAATTCAAATTACATATGTCAAATGGTCAACAGGAGAACTTCTATGAAAATTATGAAGTATTGGTAACAGCACCTAAAACATGGAACTCTTTCTGTATTTTCTATTCCTTTCCATTTGAAAGTGATTGCAATATCATTTGGAGAGCAGTATGACATATTAGTATATATAACCTCTTTCTGAACACTATAAGAATAATTTTAATTTTATTGTTCCATTGTGTTGGGTGGTTTGTTTTCTTTTTACCCCGTGATTTAATTTTCTTATTTACTTATATTTCTAATCTAATATTAAAATATGTATGCCTCTTTGTTATGAGGCATATTTATTTCAGGATAGTTTGACTCATATGGTAGAATAACATTATCACATACTTAATTTTATGTCAAGGAAAAAACTATTAAACACAAACATAACCATGAAATTGTCATAGAAGCAAAATAACAGAACTGCTGAACTGCCTAACACAATAATAATTTCAATACATAACATACCTCTGTGTGATTCCATGAGTTGGGTTAACCTGTATCTGATATATTGCTGTATAATAGAGGAAAAAGAGAATTGAAGGTTGTACATATGTACTTTAAGAATACAATGAATTAAAAAATAATCTTGAAAAATAAATTTATATTATAAATCTGTCCAAATATCCTGTACTGTGATGTTGCCTGCTTTAAGTAATCTTGGACATGACTTATGACAGTAGAGGAGGCTTTAAAATATAATTTAGATTTCTGGACATCCTCATTGTGTAGTTTGTTGTCTAACAGCTTGTTTAAGAATTATTAATTTTCGATGCATGGGAAGGTTTTTGAAAAGAGTTTCCATACAAACAAAACAAACAAAATCCATGTACCACTGGTGGCAGAAGAAAGGGAAATTCCTCCTTTTCATTCCTTGCTGGAACTTTCAAAATATGTAGCAGTGTAAATATCTAGGACAATTGCAGAGACCAGAGTTTGGTCTCCATACAATTTGAGTGGCTGAGGGCCAGAAACATTCTTCAATATGTTGTCTGATATGTTTAGAAAAGTGTTAATGAGGGGGGTTTCTGCAGATCACTGTAAAAGTGTTATGGCTGGAGTTGAACCTGTTCTCAGACATGTTCACTGCACATTTACTAGAAGTGAAAGTAACTTGTTTTATGCCTTTATGAGCTTTTACTAAGAAAGAACAGATCAGCTATATCTGGGTTTAAATGTGTTTTCTGAATGGACCTTGAGTCTGAACGTTTTTATTCTGTTAACAGTGACATATTTGTGATTTTAATTGGCCCTTCAATTTTCTTAATCTGCTGATAATAAAGACTAACTAACATGAAATAATGAATATATAAAATATTTATATAAAATTACATGGTAATAATTTAATCCCAGGACTGTGAAATAGTCTACAGCAATAAATCTATTTCAGATTTGCTAGGATTCACAAAAGTATAAATGTATTCATTAGTAGACAGAGAGATTATTATTTATTATAAATTTTAAATGTTTTTTCTTATGTAAATCTCATGTAAATATTCATCCTCTTTCAAAATAACAACTGAAGAAATATAACTCATAGATTTTGAAAGTTTAATAAATATAAAACAAAACAGATCAAACCCTTATGTCTTCTTCAAAGCCATCTCTAATTCAATAATGAAAGTAACATTATAGCAATATTCATTAAACACTTACAGGTTATTGACCTCCATAGTTGAACAGAACAGAGGCAGTCAGCCTTAAAGGACAAATATATCTTAATTTTTGTCATGGGTGGATTAATGGCTTGCCTTTATTGATAACATTTTCTATTCAGCTGTACGGAGGACTTACAAAATGAAACACAACAAAAGGATTAGAAAACAAAGAAAGAATATGCCTAGCTGGACACACCATTTATTCCATTTTTGATTGCTCTATTATCAAGTACAAGGCATCCCTCTTAATATATTTACTCAATGATATTTAAGACCCAAAGTAAAATATAATTTAGGGATACTGTGAAAACCAGTCACGACACATTTCCATAAATATGACTAAACTGGCAGAGTGCATTAAATACCAGAGCATTTTGGAAGATGACACTCTAGGAAGATTTTGCATTTACATGAACTGGATAGTGTCAGAAATTTGTTTGCATTTGGGGATTTTCTCCTAAAGGAAATAGTAAACAAACATGTTACCATTTGGATTACATGGCATGCCAGCATATATTCTTTGCAGTTTTGAAGGAGCATCTAATAGAATCCTTATTTTTATGAAGAAAACTTTTTGAATTTTAAGGTAAACTAAGATTAATTTTATCTATTATAATATTATTTCCTTCACTTAATTCTTAATTGTAAAAAAATCTTCTGTTACAATGAATATATTCAAAGTTGTAGGTCTGTAGGTAATTTTTGAGTAATCATATTGTTTATTTTTTCAAATACACACATTAAGAAATGCTTTCATATCTAATTTTTTCTCATCAGAGTGGGTTACTCCAGAATGAAGCTCATGCTTTCAGAGTCTCACCCTTTTTCTGTCACTTCCATGTCAGAAAGAATTTTTTTTTCAATATCTTATATTCTGCACTGTATTACTGACCTTAGAAACCTTTATCATAAGAATTGTGGTTTTTTTCATTTATAACCATGAGGAGCAAGACAAATAGCACATATAAAGCTATGATTTTAGAACATAAATACTATGATGGTGAATGATAGATCACATCAGCATCCAGTGTTTGCTACACTTTACATCAGTGAATACTCAGTGTTTACCAAGGAATCTGATGATCCAAAACCCAGAAAACCCTGTCATAAATACATTTGCTAAAGAGATGGAGGGAATTTTGTTATGGCAGCATCTTTTTGATCTGATTCTTCCTTAAAATCACAGTGAAATGTTTTGACATAACTCTTTGATGTTGAAGAGCAAGGAAGTGATGAACAACAAACTTAAACTGGAGTATCCTTGATTTGGTCTCCAAAGGCAAATTCTTTAATTTACCTGAACAAGATTTCTTAGATACTGCATGCTTATATTCTAAAATAACTTTTGAAATTTTTATAAATTATTTTGATTCTTATGTAAAATACACATTTGTACATTGAAGTATTTTGAAAGTAGGTCTTCAATACATAAAACATAGTCTCTGCCACCAGTGACAGATAAGGTAATGCTAAATCATTCTGAAGTTCTTAGGCTAAATCAAATCAATTAGTTCCTCACACTGAAACTTCAACAACTAAGTTAATATTGAGTAGCACACAATGGTTCTGTAGCTTCTACAATAATAGTGATAATATATTTAGTCATATTTTAAGAATCATGAGCATTTTGAGTCTCCTTTTACTCCATTCACTTCCACTTGCAATTAATAGAGCTGTTTTATTTCATTATGAATTGACATTAAAATTTTTTTGAATTCTTCTATTGTAATTAGTGTACAGCATGAGGAAACAATCTCAGAATTAGCTTGCCTTTAATGGCTTCTCAGTAGCAGATCATTTGGCAATTAGTTCTACAGAGCTCTCAGTGAGACAAGGGCAGGTCCAGGTTCAAACCAAATGGAAGCTCACAGTGTGAGCAACATGGACACAGATTACTCATTGTCACCTGTCACTGGAATACAAAGATCTCTACAACTCCGATCTTTTAATTTGCTTCTTTGTTTCATTCTTTGTTTTGAAACAAAAACTAAATTACTGTTTCCATTCTTAAAAGGCAAACTATGACCTCTTGGAAGCTGCAATTGCAAAAAGAAATTCTTCCCAACCATTCATCAGAGCTGTGTTACCTGGTACAGCAATAATCAATAAGTCCTGAAATTAATGCTTTAAAATGTTATTGCAACACAGTTCTGAAACAGAAGACATTTAAACCAATGTCATTGCCAGTGAAGTAGAAAGCGGGTGCACAAGAGCTTGCATAAGAAAATAAAGACCTGCATTGAAAAATTTAATACTGTGAATTCTGTAATGGTCAATAATCCTCTATGTAGTCTTCTATGCTGATACCTTCTTTTACAATTGCAAAAACAATTGCAGTCCTGATTTTAATAGTCGTATTTAAATTAAAATCACTTATTGTTTCAGGACACATGGATTAATAGACATGAACAAACTCATTGAATTTAATGGAATATAGTCACTTGATTCAGAAATCATTACAAATAGGGTGTGCACAGATAAAGCAGAGTGTAATCATTATATTTGTTTCATAAAATTCAACTAGGCTACCAAAAAGTAATAAAAGTTGCTAAACCCCAATGCAACAACTTAATCGACTGGTTTTTTATTTTCTTTTTCTTGTTTGATTTTTTTTTTTTTTTTTTTTTGTAAATCAATACAGGTGTGATGATGCAATTTATTCACACATGAGCTTGGTTTTTAACACCATGTGTGAATTTCATACAAAGACTTCATCTTTAGGTACCCGTAAAGCATACTGCTTTTCACTACACATCAGTAAGTACCATGTTATGATGTTCATCCTAACTTTCTCCTTAAAAACCAGTCTGTTCTTAATGATCACAAAAAGTTATTTGCCTACAGATATTCGTATTCACAGTATTAGGCTGATTATATCAGGCCCCAAGAACTACTGTCCACTAAGTGTAAAGACAGGCTAAAATTATTAATTAGAATGTAGATAGTTCCATGGTAAAACAACTTTGCTTAGTCAAATGAGCATCACAGTTACAGGCCATTTGCAAAACTGCCATTCTATGTGGAATATACTAATTTTCTCTTACGTATTCATGGAAGCTACCAGAAGACAATTAGTTAGATGAGCTAGAACATCTATGCTGACGAATATAGAAGAAGATACGAGTCTGAAGGGTCTGATGACAGCAGAGGCAGTACATCAATATAAATGATCCTTTCATCTTATTCTGCCAATCACTGTGTTGGTCATGGCCAAAAAAATATTGAATAATAGGAGATAATATATTTTAGAGCAGCTAGGTAATATGGTATTATGGCTGGTAGTAGAGCCATTTATTTATTGAAAAAATGGCATGATAAAATTACCCACAGAGGCTCTGAGAGAGTCACATTAGTGATGCTTATTCCTTTAGGATACTATATTTAAAGGTATTTCCCAAGGGAGATAATACTCAGAGGAAGGGATTTTGAAAAATTGAAAGCAAACTAGAAAATTAACATTTTGGCATTAACTTACCCTGAATGTAACCGAAGTCACTGATTTTCTCAGACACACTTCATAAAAGTTTGACATGCAAAAGCAGAAGGCACCAATAAAAAGACTAAAAAAAAAGTATAAGAACTTCTTTTAGCAAGACACTAAATTTGTACCAGCAGTTTAAGTCCACCATTAACTTGAATAAATGAATCAAATATATTTTCAGTTACTCTGAAAATACAGAAAATTTACTACAAAGGTTATTAAAGAAAATTAGAGAAATCATTAAATAAATGAGTGAAAGTATTCCATTGAATTAGAAAAGTTAGTTTAGAGGGGGAATATTTTTTTCACATAATTCAACACATTTTTGTGCTTTTTTTTTAATAAATGGCAATATCCTACTACAAATATTTTTCAATAGAAAGGCCAAACTTAACAAAATACTCATAAACATAGCACTAATTTTAGGAGTTTACTTATATGTCCCAGTTTTTTCCAGAATGTAGTAGCTTATGATCAACTCTTGGACAGCAGTAGAGTTTCCCCTTCACCAACTGTTGTAATCCTTTTTACTCCATTACTAGTTAGCACTAGATTTCAAAATACACTGATTGCTGCATATAAGATATTATGTATAAAGTATTCATTGTGTTTCGCATACATGATGGTCACTACTCAACTTGAAACCTTCAGGAGGAGAACCACAAAAATTTTTTCCAAAGGTAAAATAAATATATAAATAAATCTACTTCTAAAAGTAGATTTAGCCTACTTGAAGTGATTGACTGAACTTGAAGGTAGTTTCCTGTTTTTAGAAATATTGGTAGGATTTTTTCTTATAAAAGGAAACTAATTTGCCCATTACCTTTGCTTCTACACAATATAAAGTTTTTAGAATTTTCATTTTTTAAAAGCAGTAATTTCATTGTAATAATTCATGACTGCTTGTATGAGAAAAAGATAGAAAACCCAGAGAGAGGTTTTACTTGAGAATTTCAGCACTAGAAGCACAAGTTTTTTACAGTTTAAACTCAAAGAAAGCTACCTGAGCTGTACAGCTGTCTTTCTGGTTTGGGACTAATCAACGAGATTCAAGGACAAAGGCAGAGAGCACAGCAAATAGCATCCAGTGATTTAGCTGCTAGATATAAATGATCCAAATGCACTATTATTGACCAAGACTGATTGTGACAGTTCTCTAAGATCATCTGTATTGCATGGTATGATACAGAAATATTAGTATATGTTAGAAGATTTAGGAAAAAAGGATTAAGAATGAAACAAGAAGCTGGATAACATAGTGTCTAAATTAATTATACAAGCACATCTACTGTGTTCTTTACAACATACCCCTCAGAAAAGGGCTCCTGTAGAGCTGAAAATGCATCACAGAAGTTGAACAAAGATCATTGCTTCCATATGGAAAGATACTAAATGCATTTTTTTCTTTCAATGGTTTCACTTGAGGATGCATTTACAAGGAGAATCAATATGCTATGACTTTTTTGCTTGGAAAGAAGGCATGAGCAGAGGATTTAAAAACTTCTATACAGGATCTGTTCAGATTATGAACCCCTTCAATATCCATTACTGATGATAGTATGCATATGTAATAGATGTGTATAATATATAACATGTAACAGAACTGAGAGCCTATAAAATAATAAACCCCCCAACCAAAACAATGAAACAAACAAGCCACAACAGATTCTTAAATCTGCATGTGAAATGAAGCTGAGAATATCAGAAAAAGATGGGAGTCAGACCTATAATATAGAATCATGGAATCACAGAACAGTTGGAAGGGAGCTCAAAGACAATTTAGTTCCAGCCCTCCTGCCACGGGCAGAGAGGCTTCCCCTAGACCGGGTTGCTCAAAGCCCTACCCAACCCAGCCTTGAACAGATTCCACAGCTGCTCTGGGCAGAATTTATTCCTGATATCTAATCCACACTTACCCTTTCCAGTTTAAAGCTATTCTCCTTTGTGCTGTTACTACATGCCTTTGTAAAAAGTTCCTCTCCAGCTTTCCTGTGGGACCTCTAGAGTCTGTGAGGTGCTACATGCTCTCCCTGAAGTTTTCTCTTCCCCAGGCTGAACAGCCCCAGCTCCCTCAGCCTATCTTCCTAGCAGAGGTGTTCAACCCCTTGCTCATCTTTGTGGCTCTCCTCTGGACCCACTCCGACAGGTCCACATCCTTCTTATGTTGGGAGCTCCACAGCTGGATGTAGTACTCCAGGTGGGGTCTCACCAGAGTGGAGTAGAAGGCATGGTCATGGAAAATTAGAGAGAAGGTTTCAGAAAACTGGTCTGAATCCAACAGGATCAAGAATAATCCACTTTAGAAACATAGGATGGGAAACAA
This sequence comes from Cinclus cinclus, assembly GCF_963662255.1. Lineage (NCBI taxonomy): Eukaryota > Metazoa > Chordata > Aves > Passeriformes > Cinclidae > Cinclus > Cinclus cinclus. Next base: position 89,037,648 of record NC_085047.1, read on the forward strand.
CTGGCTAAATTGCAGTGGTTGGAAAGAAATCCAAGGAATTAACTAGACTACAGTCTGAATGTGATCAAAAATACCATACTCTTCTGAAGATGGTACACATCATCCTGAGATGGGCAAGTGAAGTAGAACTCCCAAAAATACGAGAAAAATGTTTCAGTTTTGCACCACTTTGTAGAGCCTCAGCTGGAGTATTCTGTCCAGCTCTGGTCAACATTCTTGCTGAACCACATCAGAGACATAACAGGGAATAAAGGAAGAAAGATAAGAAATCTACAAAGAGGACCACTGAAAAAAACTAATGAAAGATTCAAGGTATTTAAATTGAGGAAAACTGAAAGGATGATGGCTGAGGTATATGAAAAGTTTCAGAAAGAGAAAAAGATTATGATGTGTGGCCTCAACAGTAAGTAACTGGTTTTCTGTGATTACATGACAATGACCATCATAAAAGCTATGAACATGTATGACAGTCCGCAACAAAAAAATGGACCAAGCAGCAAATTTAACATGAAAAGCATGTCTGATTACTGATGGTGGAATTAAACAGGAAAAATCCTAGCCACAGTGAGCCAAAAAGTAACTTGGCACATTCATGGCAAATGAATATACAAACACTTATGCTAAGAAACCTTGATGCAATCTCTCTCGTGGAAGTTTGAAAATCATTGGTTTACTACAAGAAGAATCTCAATGAGAAGTTCATGTTATTTCCTCGTACTCTAACATTTTTATGGACACCACTGACACAACACTGACCCAGATGAGCCATGTGACTGACAGAGAGGGATAACATTATTACAAAACACCTTTCGGGAAGCATCTTTGATTTGCACAAAGACTCTGGTGAACATTTCCAAATAAGGAATACATTAGCAGGAGAAAAGGTCTGTTCACAAACCATTCACAAACAAACAAAAAGCAGTGTGTGGGGAGTACATCTGCTGGATAATTTATTCACAATGAATTATTCAGCCAACTCTAGCAAAGGACCTATTTTTTTTTAGTTATATAAAGATATTTTCTTATGACAGCCATAGACACAAATGTTATATTTGACTGATGCTTTCCTTACTGTCATCTTTTCTGTTTGGCCCATAAAGTCAGTTCAGGAAATACTTTGTCTTCTCACTGATCTTTGATTTGGGGGTGAATGACAACTTTAACCACACAGCTAGACCAAATGCCTCAGGATGGCAAGGGTAGAAGGAAAATCATATTTTTAAATTAGAAGGACAAAAATTGCCCACAGCCAAGTAATAGACTATCACATAAACAGAAACTTTGTCATGTGAAATAGTAGCAGTCCAATTTCAAGACAAAAGCAAGATAAAGTTAAGGACATTTGAAAACAAAGGTTTGAGGAAAGTGACTCATGCACTGATAAACCAGATAAAAAAGATAAAACACTGTGAAAAAATAGAATGCATCTAAACCACAAAATATCACATTATTTTTTTCTTTTCAAAAGTAATTTTCTCTTTCTTTCTTTTGTTTCACCCTCACTTTCTGTTTTACCTTGCAGTCCTTTGTTCTTTCCTTTTTAATGATGACTAGCTCTGATTTAGTTATCTAGGTCATTCATTTACCTTGAATTGTTTGCTGTGGTACAACAAAAACATTGAAAGCGAGGAACTCCTATTAATTTTGCTCATATTTCTGAAGTTTGTTTTATTTTGAAAATGCCTTAAATATTTTCAATTGTTTAAAATGTTTCAACTTTAAAATTTGAAGTAAATTTGATATGAATTGTAATAGCCGGAATTGTTAAAATGCATGCAATCTTTCTCTTCATTAGGCAGTGTGCTTTCACATTTCTCTGTTAGCACAAGAAAACTCTGAAAATTCAATTAGTTGAATTAATGCAGTGTGCAATACAGCACACAGACAAATTCCCCATCCTTGATAGCACATACCACTTTTGACCTATTATGGGACAGAGTCAAATTATGACACAGCTTCTCTTATGCATCCATTTTCAAATCTTTGTAAGCAGAGTGATGCTTGATAACAGATACAAAGCAGTAGATAGGTGTTTTGCATTTTTCTAAACAGGATTGAAGTGCAAGGATGTTTGAAGAAATGCACTAGACAAGACCTTATGTTAATATCAGCCATACTTTTGTATGATCCATCTGGACAAGTCACCTCATGAATTAGTAACAGGGATGAGGTTATTTTCTTGCTGGGCAAGAAACATACAATCTTCTTTCATATGTGGGTTACTACAGTGCTCTCTATATGAGATCACCATAATTATGATCTTTATGTTTAGGTGGCCATCAAGGAAAACATCAACAGCCAGAGAACTGGTGTGATGTATCTTAAAATGCTTATCTCTTTTGCCATATCTGTATCTTTGCCTTGTGGCCCCTTTTGTTTGTGAGCTTCAGCTGTACTATGTTATCATTCCTGTATGACACAGACACACATATGTATAAGTTAACTTATATCTCCACGCACACACGTGTGTAAAATGGAGTTAAATAGAGACCACCTGTTTTGTTTTTCGCGTGACTCCTAACGTAATGACTTCCAAGTATAAAACCAGCTGGAATGGTCAATGTTTCCGTTCCTTCACTCAGGATCCACCCTGTATAGAACTTATTGCAGAGATGAGTAGATGAGGGAGAGTTTCTGGTTCTGTTTCCTGCTCCATATTTCTTCACTTCTAGTCAGGCTCTTGTATATATTTGATTTTATGGGGAATATGAATTGCTTTAGAATTAAAATAATATTTAACAGCATTTCTCTTGATCTTTCAGACTGCTTCATAAGATCAGGACTGCGAAAATAATTGTTTCTTGACTTCAGCATTGTGATTAAAATCCCTGTGTATGCCTTGTTCTTCAGTTTCAGGTAAGTGCATTTATCACTGGGTTGTAGGTGAGATATATCTATACAGCTGCAGACAGCTCGAAATCTCAGATGTGTGTAAATGCATCTTTCTGCAGTGTATGATGGAGAATTTCAGCAATTTCAGATAGTGCTGAACTGCTTTTAATGTGCTACAGTTGATATGTACAAGAACATTAAGACCAAACCTTTGTATTTTCAACATAGCACCAGGCCACTTTTTGCTCAAATGGACATGGAATTTTTTTCTGGAACTCATGCCAAGAGCCACGAAACAGCTCTATAGGCTTTGTAATATATTGTACCCTGACACTGAGTCAGTCTATTTTTTTTTCCCTGTAAATAAAGTGTTGTTGGCTAGAGATCTCTGAGCTTTTCTTATATGGTATTTTTTTTTTTTTTTTGCCTGCCTATGCTTCTATGCTTTTCAAATGTCTGTGGCTTCTCTGGGTGTTTATAGTTGCATAAAATAGATATTAGAAACATCTTTTACAAGAGACAAATACTGGTCTGCATTCTGCAGCCTCTAAATGCCATCAGATGTTGTGTTCATGACAATGGTAAAAAGTGGCAAATGCTACTGTTCTCAGATATAAGGGTGATACCTCTTTCTAATGTGTTCTAGAAATCCCTAGCACACTTCTGTCATTAGAAGATAGTTTTTTTTCTGCATACACACTTCATTTTCCATCAGCATATTTATTAGTTTCTAGCGCCTCACCTTTTGCTGAACCAGGTGCAGTGACACAATGTTGCCTTTGTGGCTCCCATTGCCTTTAGCGTGTAGATTACAAGATGCATTCTGCTTTATTTTGTTTCCCTTAGATATGTTCCTCTCTACCGCGTTGCACTAATTCACAGGCAGCTTGAAAGCATACTGTCTTACACATAACACTCTCAACAAAATACCTGAAAAAAATGTGAGTTACTCAGGAACAAAAAATGGTGAAATGACACCAGAAACGCTCAGTAAATTGTCTGTCTTTGATACCACCTCCCATTCCACAGATGTCCTCTGCTTCCATTGCACTCTTCTCTATTGCAGCTCCTGCCTATATTCCCAGATATATATATCCCCTATTCTTTACCTTGCACAAACACTAGATTGAATTGCTCTCTTCCTGTGTTAAACAGAAGAACAATGCTGCTTTTCTTTGATGATGACTTGTTGGTATGGGCCTGTGATTGCCTTTCCTTTCCCTGATCCATTAGTAAAACCTCCCAAAGATAATTTTCCCTCCAGCTGCAGTGGGGTCCTCAGGAATCAGCTTGCACTGGAAGTACCGCTGAACCAAAAATGCAGGGGAATAAAATAAAAGCACAAAAAACCAAACCAAAACAAAACAAAACAAAAAAAACCCATAAAACCTCCATGCAAACAAAAGTGAAAGCCCAAGTATATCAATGTAGTTGATGTCTATTTTTTCTGAGGCCCTAGGAAACTGTTCAGATGGAGTTTATTTGAATGAAGTTTGGTCATGTTAAGTAGCAATTTTGCATCAGGATGTTTTATTTAAATTAATCCAAATGCCAGAGGATAAGGTCTTCTCTTTAGCCTGACATCGGCAAATAACAATACTACAAGAAGTAATTGGGACATCAATAACTTAACTTCAGACTTTTAAAATTGATTGCTATACATAAAAATCTGCTGTCGAATGAAGTCCCCAGCTAAATATAGTCAGTGTACTTAAATATACTTAATAAATATGGGTACTTGGACTCTAGAACAAATAGTATTACTCATGTTCTCCAGGGTCAGCACAGGTCCCAAACCAAAAGTACAGTGAAATGAAAGTGGCAGGATGCAGCACTGGGACTTTAACATATAGTTTGGGAGAAAAAAATTAAAATTCTCTGTCTTTTGAAGAATGATTTGTTTGATAACTCAGTTGAGTAGTGGATTGCCTGTGTCAAAAGGCTGGCACAGTATGTAATAACTAATATTGATGGGAAAAGCTTCAAAAAAGTGTTTAGTGTAATGAGAACTGAAACCTGTAACTTGTTGCCTGTCAAAACAAGCCTTTTTATTCCACCAGACCAAACTTTTGATATTTGATATTTCTATGAAACTGTGTGTTCTCAAACCACAGGTCATTCTATCCGGTTTTCTGCTGGTGGTTCTGGAGTGAAAATGGAACACAGTAAAGTAAATGAAGAACTTAAGAAAATTAGCAATCCTTAATAATTATGAAGGGAGAATAAGTGATTAAGGACAGGACTGGTGAGCGTTTTGTATGCAAAGTGAGAGGATCCAGAAATAAGCATTGTTTGAGGCCAATTTCAAGCTCACAACATACAATAGAAATTCTTTTTCAAAAAAGATCCCAGAGCAATTAAAGAGCTGCAATAAGAACATGATGCAAAAGTCTGCAGGAAGCAAATGAGTTAGGTAGACAGAAAAATGCAGAAGGCATCTAAAAGATCTGCTTTTACTGTCCTGCAAGGCAAATGATTGTTTATTCTTTATGAAATTCAGCACATGCAGATGTCCCTTTTTCCTTTTTATTTTTTTATACAACATACACATTAACAAGATGATTCAAGAGAATTTCAGATTCATGAGTTTACAAAAATGCCCAAGGAGTATGCTGTAACATCTTTAAAACTGTTCAGAAAACAATTGAGAAGTGTCATTTGCATGTTTTTACAAGTGAAAGGGATGAGCCTTAAAATGGAGTCTGATTTAGAACCTCAGAACAAATAGGAAAAATTACTTCAGAAATAAAACTTGTGAAAATTCAGCTGTTCTAAGAAAATGAAATGTGGAGATTCTTGATAAATCTTTGGTAATACTGAGGTCCTGAGAACAAATAAGTAAATATCCTATGCAGAAAATTTGCTAATTTTAAGAAAGAGAGCCTTACATTTTTTAACAAAGAAAGATTCAGACCAATTAGAAGAGCACTTAAGCCACCTAAACCCAGTCTTCTACCAGTGTGAAAGGCCATCTAATTTCCACAGATGTTGTTCTGTTGGAAAGAAAGAAATAAACACTTGCAGGACAACATCAAGCTGACCAAATACATAAATCAAATGCAAAATCACATCAATTGTGCTGGATCAGAGTCTCCATCAGTGGCAGACTAATAAAAGAACCTAGCTCACATAGGAGTCACTATATTCTACATTTTTTTACATGAACAGCCTCTCAGGAATTTCAGAAGCCTAGAATATTTTATTACCTCCATCACAATGCATGAATCTGGTGATTTTTCATGAAACTCTACCTTTACTTTGATTCACTGACATTTACTGTATGATAAGAATGTGCAAATAAAATTTTATCATGACTGAGTTTCTGCATGATGCATTTTTTTATTCCAAAACGCTCATTCTTGTGTCAGTGACCTAACAGAGGACAAAGTAAATGATCGCCAGGGACACCCCAAAGCACCATGAAAAGAATGTTCATCTTAAGAAAGAAGGTGCTGAGTTACTATTGAGCAGGAAGGACTGTCGATGCATCCACAGAAGAAAATGGAGATATTGTTCCAGACACTATTATAAAAGCTGTAGGATGTTATTTGAATGGAAAATATACATTATTCCCCAGATTTACTTGCTGTGAAGCACTGCAGCATAGTTTGGCAACACAGCTGTAATTTTTGTACGCTACGTTTCAGAAGGAAAAGAAAAAGGGGTGAAAGGGAATTTGGCAATACAGCTTTAAATATTGTATAATCCTTGTAGTCAGCTATCTCTGTTGGCAGCCAAACAGAAGTGCCTAGAGTCAGAAATCTCAGCAAAGGGCATTTACAAATATTTTAAAAATGTAGTTACTTGGAATACAACCCTGCTCTTGTGCTATCCCCACAGACTTCAGCTTACAAAGGCAAGGGAAGGGAAGTGCCCCATCTCCCAGACTGTGACCCCTACCACCGTTCTTTTTCCTGGGAATATAATTATCTCCCTCTTCTCTAAACTTCCAGCCCAGTCTTTTGGGCTGGGCAGCTTTGCACTGTGGCTTTTTATTCCTCTGAAGCTTCTTGACTTCTTTCTCTCTGTACTCGATCCTCAACAGACCTAGCTACTTTGATGATATTACGGGTTGACAGCCAGAACTGAAAATAAGAAGAAGGAAGCCTACTGACAAACTGGCTAGGTTTTGTTTTTTAGCTTTTTTTTCCTTAAAAAAAAAAAAGTGTCATCAGTGATTTTGATGCCAAAATTCTTGTGCAATGAACACAACTGGCATGAACACTTGGATGCCTCCCAAATGCAGATGGAAATGTCAAAGAAATGATGAAGGTAATATTGTCATGAACTGAATTATTCCATAACCAATATCTGCCTCAGAAGAGGGGAAAAAAATAGTCTTTCTTAGTTATAAAATAAAATATGACATAGGTAGAGCATGACCCTGACAAGTACTCAAAATCAGTTGGTGTAAAGATGTTTTAAAACAACAACAACAAGAAGTCAGCAAGCAAGCTGAGAAATGATAAAAGCTCCCAGTAAAATGTATGGATGAGCAGGGAAGTAACTTGAAAGCCAAGTGTCACAAATATCAGAATACTTGTAAAGCACGGAAAAAGGAGTCAAGGATGATTGTTCTATTCTTGAATGCGCTGGAGACTTGTGTGACATTTGGCCCAAACAAGGCCATCTCAGCCTGGAAGAACATAATAAATGACATGCAAACAGAGAAACAATTCTACTTTGAAAATTAACCATCAAATGGTATTCTTTATGGGTGAATGCATAATGTTATGTTTACCTGGTAAATCAGTTATTTATTTGGCTTTAACTCTACCAAACAGCACAAACAGGTTTCTTACTGGTACTGTACCTGACAGGTGAAGATGGTATCTATAAAATTATGGTAAACATGAAAAATAAACCTACAGACTTACTTGAATCTGGAGATCATAATCATAGAATTATATGCTGGATGTAACAGAAGATGCATGGTATGGAATTATGAACCTTGGCATAAGCAGCAGAAATTGCAAAGTGGACAAATGTTAAAATTTCTGTCTGAATGTGAGGACAGAGCAGAATAAGACTGAGAGGTATGGAAATATTTTTCATTTTCTGTTTCTACAAAATAGGAAATCATTATGAAAATTTGCAGACTCTTTGATGAAAAATATGTTCTGTGCCTGATTAAGAAAATTGTAGAAGATTATAGCACATAAATAAAAAACATGCTCCTATAAATCCCATATCTCTAGTGCAAAATCAGTTTTGCTGTCCCTGCATTCAGCTAAGAGATATGTGCCAGTGAGCACTACAGTCTCAGGCCTGACTGTTCTAGAGCCTAATTTTTGATTTTACTTTTTTTTGAGAACATGATTGGCATCAATGTAAAGCCAGGCCGGGGGGGGGGGGGGGGGTGGGGGTGATGGGAAGGGGGGGTGAAACAACAAAATTTAGGTGCAGACAAAGATAACATTGGCTTGTATCTTTGGTTAAGAGATACAGAAAACAGAAAAATAAGTGAGCTTTTGAATGGTTTGAATGTTCTGAATGACAAATGTGTCGGGGAGAAGGTACAAAAAAAAATACTGTTTCTTTTATTTTTAGGGCATGTGCTCTATCAGGTAAAAAATAAACAGGACTAAAAATAGACTGGTGCATGTATATAACTCCACTTAAAAGTACAGGCAATAGCACACAGTGCAGATAGCTGGATGGATGTAAGATGTATGAAAACGTAGATGAGGTGTAACTCAGGTTCAGAAAAGATCTCTTGCCTTTAAGAAAGCAGATACTCTAGCTCATGTCACCCACAGGTAGACACCAGATTTAGGTGTTTAATCTGCGAAGAAAATTCCAGCCTTTCTGTAGACTGATGTTCTTTCACTCCAGCAGAAGTTGTCAGGAGAGTTTTGTAATACCTGTGTTAAAAATATATTTCTCTGAACAGTTTATTAAGGCATCAAGATTTTGTTATGGGCAGAATTTAAACAATGATGGAATGACAGTTCATAAGAACCAACTTCTGTTTTTTACCTTCGGCAGAAGGCTTTGGAAAGAAAATTACAGTTTTATGTTGTTTTGTACCTTCTTTTCCAGGGTGAAGAGGGACCAGCCAAGACAGCAACTATTTTCATTTGTATTTGTAACAGTGTTAAATAGTTACTGGTGTGCCAGTTTGGCAGTCTTTAGCCAGCACACCCTGTGCTATAACTTCAGACGCTACCCCTGGAAAAACATCCTCTGCTGTTTGGCAGCACCATGGGTGTATTGGAATGCCAAAAGTCATGTGGATGGATGATGTAAGGATAGGACATGATGAATAAATCGGTGTATAAATAAGCTGTAGCTGGGTTCTGCTCTGCAGGCCACTTTCAGAAGCAAGCAGAGCACTTCCTCTCCTTCTTTAAGAGGTAGATCATGTACTCCTGACAATGTTTTAGAATTGCAGCATGTTACAAGTTTTGTACAGATATAAAGTAATTTTTAAGGGGCTTTAAAAAATGTTTATCTTAAATAATTTTTTTCTATTCATTGCTTTTTCTCTTATCACACGTCCAAAGGTAAACAGTAATGTCTGCTTAAACATAAAAAAAACATTAGTAAGGACTTGTTGAATGTGCAGACTGGGTTAGGCTGCCTCAGTTCCATGCATCCAGGTCCATCCAAAAAAGAGGCTGAGCAGGTATTCCCAATGGGCAGCCTCACTCCATGGTTCAGTGCACATATACACAAATGAACAAGCACGGAGAGCAGCACAGACAGTGCTCACTCATAAGCAAACAGCCCTGATGGTCTTGTCCTGGTCCCCTCTCTGGCTGATGAGAACAACAGGCTCTTAGTGGAAAGTATACACATCTATATGAAGTGGATCCCTCCAATAGTTAGCCTTAGACTCATACTTCACCCACTAGCTGGCCTTGCACCCTTGGTTTTCCTAGTTGGAGGTTCTCAAGCATGTGAACCCACAGGGACAGAGCTAAGAGCATCTGCTGGAACTCAGAATTATGTGAGCACACAGACATGCACTTTAAGGGACCCCATGGCAGCAGACTTACAGACAACCAGTCTGCTTGCTGGTAGCTGGCCCGTTGATATTTTGGTCTTCTCTAAATACCTCATGACCAGGCATGCAAAACAGTGTCTCTGGCCTGGTCCAGACTGTATTCTTACCTGTAGCCAATGCCAGATTCCAAAGTCCCCTCAGCTCTGGACCTTCTGGACCATGCAGACACTCTGATTTCCCCAGTCTCTGTCCCAGACTTGTGGGCACTCCAGTACTTGGTTCCTGATCCTCTTATACTGCTCAGCATCTAGGCCAGCTTGATGTTTGTTAGGGATCTCTCACTGACACATCCACTCTGTTTACACACAGCCCTCCTTGTTTTCTCCAGCTGCTGGCACACAACTCCCTCTGACTTGTGGTTTTACACCCACTACTTATGCTCAGACACCCATACACCCTCACATGTACACAGAACAGAGTCCCATCATCCAGGAATAGTCAGAAGTGGACTTGAATGAGAAAACAGGAGAAACTGTTCTGATCAGGCATAGTGTATTACCAGACATACTCACTGAACCAACCTCAGTTTACAGGAGGCCAGCGTCTTTTAACCCCTTTTTACCTCTATTTTCCCACATTTCCCATTCCCTTATCCTTTCCTTTCCCTACCTTTGGTTCCTGATGTAAATGTCCTATCATAAGTCAGATACAATCCCCAAATGCTGTTTCCCTGGCATCCCACAAGGAGCCCCATGATCAGTGACTGCTCCCTTCCAGTCCATGGGGTGCTGTGTTGTGTTGTTTTTGGCTAAAGTAGAATTAATTTTCTTCACAGTATTTGGTATGGGGCTGTGTTTGGGGTTTGTGCAGAACACAGGGCTGATAATATAGAGATGTTTTTTTGTTATTGCCAAGCAATGCTTACACAGGGCCAAGACCTTTCCTGCTTTTTGTACTGCCATGCTGGGAAGGAAATTGGGAGTACATGTGAGTTTGAGAGGAGCCACATCCAGCTGATCCTAACTGATCAAAGGGATATTCCATATGACATCATGCTCAGTATATAAAGTGGGGGAAAGAAGGAGGAAGGGGTGGACATTTGGAGTGGTGGCATTTGCATTACCAAGGAACCTTTACATGTGATAGGGCCCTGGTCTCCTGGAGATGGGTGAGAATCTGACTGCCATGGGAAGCAGAGAATTTCTTGTTTTCCTTGGCTTGTAGGCTAGCTTTTGCTTTCCCTATTAAACTGTCTTTTTCTCAACCCATGAGTTTTCCAGCTTTTACCCTTCTGATTCTGTCTTTAATCCTATTGGTAGGGGAGTGAGGGAGAAGCTGCATGGGGTTAACACCTGAGCAGACAGTGTGCATTAGCTCACCATGGTGGGTCTCACCCTGCCTGTATTTCTGATCACCCCTGCGATGGATCAAGGCAGGGACTTATGTTTCTTCCTTTGGCCAGGGTACTTGAGGCTCTTGGGGCCCCTGTATCTCATAGGACCCTCTGTCCTTGTTGAAATAAGCCTTTAATCACATAACCTAACACTAGTAATCTTGATCTTTTTGTTTGTCTGGTTTTGTTAAATAACTTGCAAGCTGCAGCATTCTGGCTGCTGACTGATATGCAGTTGCTGCTGCTCCCAACTCTGTAATGCAGCCCTGATTTCACTGAAATGTATAGAACTTTGGCTACTGAACTGGGTGGAGACTTAATTATTTTGAGTAAGTGTGCACCAGTTTGCTCCCAGAGTATCCACTGGCCCACACCTCACATCCTCTGAGAAAGCAGATGTGAGAATTAAAGGAAAAAATAACTCCCACAGAAGATTTCTTTCCCTGCATTTTTTAGATCAGAAGGACGAAAATCTGCGATTCCAACTTCACAGTTTCTAAACTAGACCCACTATTTTTTTATTAGTAATCTCCACCATTCCACCCATTTTATTAATCTTCTACAAGGCTTACCTTTTTAATTACCTATGCATTTCAGGATAAGGAAAAATGTTATTATGCGCTTTTGCATGTGGCTGTATATCACTTAACATTCCAATAGGTCTTCATGCCCCTGTAGTATCCAAACAATTAGAAAAAGCTGGCATGCAAAAGTTCCAGAAAAGTTTTTAGCTGCTGAAATTAGCAAAATTACCAATTGACTTTATTATAAATTAACAGATGAGAGTCATAGTGGCAGGAAATTTCTCAGTCTTCTACTGCAATTTAGACTGTGTCCCTTCATGCTGAAAAGATACGAGAAAGAAATCCGTAGCTCATATTATTAGTAAGTCTCTTTTACCCTCCAGGAAATCTATCAAGAGACTTGGTCTGATGTACAAGTCTATCCAAATATTTTAATAGGATCCTGCTCAGCATATTCCTAAAATGAGGACGGATTTTGGCTGAGCCCAAATTAGGATCAGGAAGTTCCTCCATGAACATAAGCAGGAGTGCTGATAGAAGCGATGACTGACTGAGACTGGAGGTTCATGATTGCACAGAGATTTCTGGCTCTTCTCCAGCTTCAAGGATGGAGCCTGCCAACTTGGCAGGCTGGAGAATTCACTATGGCAATTTTTCAAATGGGAGAAATGGTCCAAGGAGGAGCTGTAATTCCATATAAACTGTCCAGAACTGATGACAGGGGCTTTTGCTTCCAACAATCTGGCCAAGAACTGAGTGAATCACTGTGTCCAACTGAAGATGGACAGTGTATTTATGGAATTCCTGTGGGCATTAACCATGCAACTATACAGCCAAATTGCTAATGTAACAGCAGATTACAGTTGGAGAGTGTGATATCTGGGATTTTCTGGATGTCAGAACCCGGAAACTCCATTGAATTCTCATAAGTGTGAGGTCATCAAACTACGTTTTCAAAAGTAACAATTTTGAGCTCTTTCATATTGGTTCACTTTAAATGGGGTTTTAATTTCCAGATATTTTTGCTGCAATTTATAACACTATCACTTACCTTAAAATCATTAAAAAAATTTTTGAAAGCCTGGAGAGCATTCTTCCTTAGCTCTCTAAATAAAAACTCTTTCAGATGGCCTGTCAGAGGGCTTATTCTATCTAAAGCCATATGAGGAGTGGCTGAGGTCACTTGGTCTGTACAGCCTGGAGAGAGATGACTGAGGGGAGACCCCAATGCAGTTACAACTTCCTTGTGAAGGGAAGTGGAGGGGCAGGCACTGATCTCTTCTCTGTGGTGACCAGTGAAGGACCCAAGGGAATGGCCTGAAGCCATGTCAGTGAAGGTTTGCATTGGATATTAGAAAAAGGTTCTTCACCAGAGGGTGGTCAGGCACTGGAACTGGCTAACCAAGGGAAAGGTCATGGCACCAAACTTGACAGAGTTCAAGAAACATTTGAACAATGCCCCCAGAAACATGATGTGACTCTTGGGGATGTCCTATTCAGGGCTAAGATTTAGACTTCATGATCTTTGTGGGTCCCTTCCGACTCAGACTATTTTGTGATTCTGTAAATATTTGTGAAGTTTTTGCCTGTTCTGTCTTAAGCTGAAATGGATTTGATGCATCCAGAAAAAAATTTAATTCTTGAACAAGCATGATAACCTTGACAAATTTGCCCTGTTGAATTTAGCTAGAGCAACATGACTCATATAATATATAATATATAATATATAATATATAATATATAATATATAATATATAATATATAATATATAATATATAATATATAATATATAATATATAATATATAATATATAATATATCATATATCATATATCATATATCATATATCATATATCATATATCATATATCATATATCATATATCATATATCATATATCATATCATATGTCATATGTCATATATTAATTATATATTATCTTTTTTCTTAATGCTTTCATGTGTTTCCTAGACTTGCTTGTCTCACAGGAATTTAGATCTGTTTCTTCCAACTGTGAGCTGCTAGGGGTTTGATATAGAACTTTTCTTAATAGTGTTCACAAAAGTCCTACATCATTTATGTTAAAGAAGAAAATAAAATATTGCTATTATCACTTACAACACTTTCAAATAGCACCAAAGAGATTGATGCATGTGTTCACTCAAGCTGTTAAGTGTAGCCTATCCTAATCCAGTTAAATTCCTTTATGCATATTTTTCTTACTTATGGTATGCTCAGTTCCTCATAGGACCTCAAGGTTACTTTTGTCACTGTTTATTTATTTCTTTCCCAAGAGAAAGAGTATTCTGTAATATATTTTCTGATTATCTACAAGCTCACTGTTATAAAAAGTTGTTATACTTTTCTGTAGCCTAAAAATAGTGCAAAATAAAAAATTCTGCTGGGAGTGAATGTCTGACATCCCAGCACCTTCAGCTGGAGAGAATTTGAGATATAAAGGCAACCTGCACAGGCCCTTGTTGAAAGCAAAATAATAACATCCAGAGGGAGAGAGAATGAAGGAGAGAACATCTAAAGCATTTTGAAGAAGTTTAGCACACCTACCCATCCTATATACATAATTTAATTTCCCCACAGGACCATGTAGCTCAACATGGTGCAATATATAACAAAATAAGCACAAACCAACCAATCTTCTGCCCTGACAAAAAAGTCTTAACTTTATTGGTATTTGTGTATTTATAACACAACTATCAACAGTGGTAAGGAGATAAAAAAATGCAAGTGTTACATGAACACAGGCTACCTTGCTATAGCTGTAGATCTGAGCTATGGGAAGGGCAAGCTAGCATGAGGTGTTTCAAGGCAAGCAGGAGGCATAGAGCAGAGTCAATATACCCAGTTACTGTGGAATGTCGAAACCTGCAAGAAAAAGGATTGTGAGCATGTGATGAACAAGTCAGGAAGTAGAAACAGACAAAAAGAGCAAGGAAGAGAGAGACTGCATGGTCTGGCATCAAAATGTATCATTATATCTCCAATGTATTTCATTATATATTATTATTATTAAAAATGTTCCAGGACAGAAGAATTTAAGTTCTGATAGCTCTGTGCTCTACATGGCTCAGCATAACTAAATTGGAAGAATTTATAGCTTTTTAAGATGGTGCTAAACTTTTTTCTGCAGAAGCAGCATGTGATGAGTCTTTTTCTTTCTCACATATCAGATATTGCTTAATGTTATTCCAGCTAATTGTTTGTTTTGCCCCATTAACTTGGAATAAACCTGGGGTTGGGTCTTCTTACACCTTATATGCAACATAAACATGCATTTACTGCTTTTCAAGTCCACAAAGAAATAATCCTTTGGGAGAGACCAGAGCAAAGAATTTTTTTCTAATTGATCAGGTTCACACATAAAAAAGTGTGATTACAGAGCTATACTACCTAAGACACTGGGTCATTCTTTCCCAAAAGGAAGACTTTGCCATGACTTATCCCACCATCAAATTTTCCTTTAAACCCTGACTTAGTTGTAAGCAAAGTTGTAAAGAGTTCTTGGCTGCTTTTGAATGAAAATCTGTGATGTCCACTGTTTGGAAGCTGGCAACAATGAAAGCAATCATGCAGTTTTTCATCTGAGTGCAGGTTTCCCGGACATTCTTTATGTTCCCTTTAAAAAGCAATCCTATAAATATGACTTCAGTGGCAGATGAATACACACAGCAGACAAATGTGTCCCCTCACTAATGGTCTGATAAATTTGAAAGATTTTTCAGTGACATAATTACAACTTGGTCAGCTCCTGCTATTATGCATCACTGTTTGTGATAAACAATGCTTTACCTTGTATGTTTTAGCAGTCTTTGAGAAAACTGCAGGACAGTAAATCATCTGCTAACAAGGGCTGTAACAAATTTTCCACTGGAGTTCTGAACTCCAGCAAGCTAGAGTATCAAAGATCATGAGAGACTCCAGATTTTAGGTCCACTTGTCCAGAACAGATTGAGAAATAGCTACATGCAGAACAGAAAAAGATGGAAAAAAAGACAGATAATGACGAAAAGCTGTTACGCATATTCACTGACTTAATTAAACCTTTAGAGGTTTTACTATTTGATAAAAGCACACTCCCTTATAAAGTTCTTTTTAAGGTTGGTTTTAGTGAGTAAGGCCTACACAAAATAATACACTGGCTGACATAAAAAATGTATAAGACCATGTCTAATTTTTCTTGATAATGCCATTTTTTTGAGATCCAGGCCTATACCTGAAAGCACTTTGTGAAGTGTTTGTTTATTTCTGAAAACAATCATATTTGCAATGTTGTTTAAGGGGAAACATTTTCGGTTTACTAGTTTTTTTTGTGCAAAAGGAGAATGGTTGGCTACTTTAAGGTCAGACTTTAAAGCATTTTTGAAAAGCTCAATGCAGCTGCCCTCATTAGATTGGTAGGCTACACTAGCAGTGTGGTCAGATTTGCCTTACATGTTTGTCAAAGTAACTGAATATAGATGACACGTGATGAAAATTCCCACCTACTTCCTACTCATAGTTTCCCCAGCTTTCTTCTCACTAAACTAGAGCATGCCTTTCTTACACAGGTCCAGAATAAAACACAGTCTGAAGCCCTTCCAAATACAGAAATCGATAGATTTTTCCTTAAAACCTCAACTTTTTCTTTTGAAACACTGTTTATACCTGCATCCCATCCCTACAGTGGTCCCTGATCGGGAATGGCATCTACTTCCCCAGCACAGGAGACTTAAGTAGAAAGCTTTTGCCTGTACTCTTTACACTCTTTTATAGCTAATCAACAACCACTCACTGCCTAGCTATTTGTGTTAGATGTGCTATATAACTGTGGCACAAAGCCTTTCATTTGTGTGCTTACTAATGCTATTTGTAGAATGTGGATTGTAGCTGTTGCCTCTGATCTTCCACTGTCTTTTAAAAATGAATACAAAAAAAAATAGAGAAGCAATTATTGGCACCGCTCAAAGAGCTTTCCCTGTTCTGCTCTCAGGAAGGCAGCCTTTGTACAAAGCCAGTGGAGTTGTGCCCATTCACAGCAGGGCTGAATTTGGCCTGAAAGGCTGCCCTAGTAAACAGCATAGGCATCCTCCTAGGAACCAGGAAAGGTGGTGAAATGGCTCGTCTCTGCATATGAGACCAGTCAGGCTTGCAGTGCCTGTCTGTCACCTCTCATTCCTCATATAGCTATTTTTTCGAATGTGCAAATATTGCCCTTCAGATGCACAGTGAGGCCCAGCCTTCCCATGGAGTGCAAATATGTTCTACCAAAAGAGCTGTAGGCAACACGGGCTTACAAGCAGATGATTTTTATAAGCCAAATGAATTTGTTACTGTGCTGAAGGCATTTTCGGGGACACTCGTAACACCTAGAGAAACTTGAGTATATGTTAAGACAGGTGCTCAACAAAAAGCTGCAAATTATTCTTCCTTGCAAGTAAGCAATATGAAATGAAATAATGGGATGCAAAGAGGTTCTATGTGCCCACAAGAGAAGCAGAAAGAAAACAGGGAGAGTGACTAGAACTAATAAGGCAGAGGAGGAATGAGAGAATGTGTTGGGTAGAGTTTGATCAATATGAAAGAATTAATGGACCTATTTTCTTTACCCTTTGCTTTTTTAGCATTGTAGGAAATGGGATAATGGTTTTTGAGTGGAGATGGCCAAAGGTGAGAGAAGAAGGAGGTGCTTTCAGATCTCTTTTCAGGTTGGTTTTCCCAAGCTGATATATTTGTGCTAAGACTGACTCCAGAATGCTTTTGCTGAAGGCTTTCTTTCCACAGACTCTATCTATAAATCTCTGACTTGTAGAGGTACATCCACCCTTGTAATGGCTATCTGGAAAATACCTAGAATTTTGAAAATACAATTAACATGCATTAAACAGGAGTTTACTGCCTGATTAAAGATACATGTTTTTTGGGGGGAAACAAATCTAGCACTTCCAGCATCTCTCTGTTTCTCAAAGAGAAGAGTTTTGTGTTTGGATGCCTATGACTTGTCATAAAAAGACTTTTAATATTCAATTTCAATAGTGAGAATCCAAGTTGAACATAAAAAGAGTGTTAGATATGGTGCACCTACCACTTTGGATTATCTCACACCAAGATAATTTTATTAAAACACAGCAAGGTGAAAAGTCACACTGTTGAAACCAAGCTCCACTGAAGGGTTCTTCTCTGGCTTCAGGAACTCTAAGTGGTATAGAAAAAGCTGAAAAAAAGAAAGTCATATTGCATCAGATCAAACTGCATCAAAGTGTCTTTGCTGATGTAATTTGAACACCATTTTTTGAAAATTCAGAAGTGACTGTGGTGGATATCATCCTCAGGATGATCCTGTTTCTTCCTCAGAATCGAAAATAAGAAACAACCATAATGCTTCATCAATGCATCATATTTTGTTCATGGTTATGCCAGTTTCCCAATATTCAGCAGAGACCAGTCTCGCCTTAACTTGTGCCTTTCTATGTCACTTTTTTAAACGGCTTGATTTCCATAGTTGCTTTCTAGTGAACATTTACAGGAAATGTCCTGTAAATTAAAGATAGAATGAGACAGTCTTCATATGAATTGAGAAGTTACAATGCCTGAGATCCATCATGTTGCTCTAGTCGTGACACAGTGCTCTCTCTCCCTTTGCCACATTGTGTTATCTGGACCACTGAATCCTTTGGTTTTGGCTTTGGTATGATTCTGTGCAAAGATGGAGTGCCCATACCATACACTGCAATGCATTCCTCTGCATAGCAAAGATGAATGAGAAATCATTGTGGCATTGTTGATGAGTGTCTTCTAGTATTCACTTTGTGTCTCAGTTGTCTCTCCTTGTTGCCTAATTAGCACTTCATGGAGATTCAAATAAATGATGCTTTAGGTGTCATCCATCTCTCTCAGAGGGAAAGGGCTGTGTAGCATCTGTCAGATCATGTGTTAGCTCCTTTCCACATGTTTTGTGTGGCCTTTATGCACATGGAAGACAATTCCGTTCAAATTTCTTGTAATCAGTCTGCCTAAATGTGCCTACATAGAAAAACAATTGACTTTTCAAACTCAATCTCCAGTGTAAGGCAAAGTAATACGCTGGAAGTTACAAGTGGAGTTACATCATTCTATTACTTTCTTTTCTCATGACATGAACATGTTGCCCTACTTCGGAAGTATTCTTTACATGAAAAAAAATAAAAGACAAAATAAAATGGAAGGCTAATACAGCATTTTGTGGAAGCTTGTATATCTCTTGCATATCTCTGTGTGAAGTGGCCAGTGGTGATCTAGACTCAGGGAAGTGAGTTTTCACTTTCAGTGGAAAGATGAAGATGTATTTCAAGATATATTTTATTAGATCAATTACTGCAGATGAAGACCTTTTTGTATGGATATAGACTGGGATGCCCACAATCTCCAAGCTAGTGTGACTCTTCCAAGCAATTTAACAGGAGAAGGATAAAAGTCCACCTTTTGATTTTCTTCATTATCTAAGAATAAATATTTGAGAGGTATTTCTGTGTTTTTTCTGGCTATAATAGTTGCAAGCAGACTGAGGTCACTATTTATCATAGGATAAAATTTAATTTGTGATCACATTCTCATGATATATTTACAACAGTGTTTTATAGACAGTTACTTGTAGTCAATTTTTCCCCTTGAATTTTCAGGCCATATTATAAGACACCTAGCAAAAAGATTTCTATGACTTCCTGTAACTATTTTTATGGAGAATTTTGAAGCTGGGAGTTCATATGTTTATAGTTAGAGGACTTTTGGTTTACTTGCATGGATGATCAAGTTTTTCAACTGAAAACAAAACAGAAAATCCATAACATGGAGTATATTTTCTAGGATATGTTTCTTCAAAAAGAACCTGAGGTGCTAGTCTACAATGGTGTTATTTAGTGGCACTGTGGCCACATTTTTAACAAATTAGAAAATTCTAAGACAAACTCCAGGATATTGGTGAATAATGAGTCATAGAGAACCCTTGGTATACAA
Source organism: Cinclus cinclus (assembly GCF_963662255.1). Taxonomy (NCBI): domain Eukaryota; kingdom Metazoa; phylum Chordata; class Aves; order Passeriformes; family Cinclidae; genus Cinclus; species Cinclus cinclus. Next base: position 89,057,329 of record NC_085047.1, read on the forward strand.
GTGTCTTTCTCTTTTGCCATCAAAGTAAGCTCACTTCAAAAGTAGCTAATACCAAAAGAGAACTGACTAGTGATGTGTCTGTGAGGCACTTGAGTACTCAACACTTTAGGAAGGTAAATTAGTAATACAAGGAGACTGTGAGTTTTTTCCTTTTATTTTTTTCCTTCCCTGCTGCTACAGGGAAATTTATAATTTATCACACCTCAAGAGTGAGAAATTTGTCATTTCTTTAAAATGGCCATGTTTGGACAATGAGGAATCAATTAATGTCATTCTAATCAAAATTATTTTACATTTCCATTATTTTCTATTGGTTGAAATAATTTCTTTGTTTCATTTTTCAAAAGAAATTCTACTTCAGATGAGGGAAAGTAGTTTCTTCCTCTGTGAGAGTTCAAGTAAACTGAGATTATACATGAAAAATCCAAAACCCAGCTAGAGGTTGAGGTGTAAGTTTCATCAGAGACAAAGATACTTGTAGAAAAATATTCAGATTTATTGTGTAAGGGGAAATGCAATTAAAAGTACACATTTGTCTTGATTAAAATGTGCCTTTTTATTAATTTAGCCAGAAAACTTCAAGACACTTAATTTTTTTTTCTACTTCAAAGTTGACAGAGGCTAGTTTCTTCTGGTTTCTGCCTAGTTTATGCTACTTGCTGCATAGTTTCTCCAGCTGCTTGTCTTTCCAGAGCTATGTTAAGCAGTCCTGACCAGTGCCTACATATATATGGCATTATCCCATCATTTTCAAATCAAAATACTACAGTTTTTAAATAGAAAGGTAAACAGAGAGGCAAAGAATTGAAGAAGAAAAGTACTGTTGAGAAGATTCTTAGTAAGAAAATTGAAACAGGAGGGAATGGCACGCAGAGGAAAATGCAAGTTCACACACCAAAGTTAGAGGATTTGGGATTAATTGAAATCCTCAAGTGGTGCATGGTAAGTGACTGCCTATTTAGAGCCAATAGATAGGTTTCCGTGAGGTTAAGGAAGCGAAAAATCCCATACGAAGCTAGTGAGATGTTAAATTCTAATTAGAAGTGTTAATTAAAAAAAAACATTTCCAATTTCATCAGTGAGAGTGCTTTTGTTGTTCTGATTCTCTTTGCTACAGTGAATCCTAAGTATCCTAACTCATTTTGTCCCAATATTATTTACCACTTCTATAGGGTATAAAAAAGTTGACTATGACTATAGAAGCAGGGATTATTACAGTGGCACCTTCTACAGTGTCTGTGATAAGAGGACTATCAGCACTTCCACTGGAGGAGACTTTTCTAGGCTTGAAAACTGAAGTCATAAAATCAACGCTGGACTGAAATTTGGGTACATATAACTTCCCAGCCTGTAAGAAAATGCCCTATAAACTTTATCCATATTAAATTGTTTGAGCATTTTTTAATTAAAAACATAAAACAAGTTTGTTTCCTCCAGGTTCAGATGTTGCTCTGCACAATGCCAACTAATAAATGCTTTACATTGACAATGCTTATTTAGCTTGACATTTTGCAGGTCATTAGCCCAAAGCATGGAGTAAGCACATGGCACACAAAGAAAGAGGATGTTAGGGGCAAGTACTTCTTGACCAACACCTCTCAATACTTACCCTTCCAGAAAAAGAGCTTCTCTTCCTCTATATTGTATATAAAAACTGCTTGCTGCCCATGCAGGATCTATGCTATGCTCCTACAGAAGGTGGGATGGCAAAAACCCAGCAAAGAGACTGCCTTCAGCTAGACAGACAGTAAATTACAACCCCCAGACTACTGGTCTGTATCAGGTAACTCATTTTCCTGGAGAGAGGGATCCCTAAAACTCTTTCGTGAGTGCTCTGAGCTGGGAACAGTGTCAACGTATTCCCTTCCAGATCCACAATGGCACTTCTGTAGTGCATCTTGGTGCTTATTAGCAAACTAAACTACATAAGCTCCTACAAATCCACTACATACTTACTTTAAGACACATATTAAAAAAAAAATAATAGGATATAGCTGCAAGTTCCTGTGTACTTCAAGTGTTTCAAAAAAAGGGAGACATTATGAATACAGAGAACTCTGAAAACTACAAAAGTTAGGGAATCACAACTTACATATCCTCTTGGAATGCTGATTTTACAACTTTATATGGCATCAAATTTAAATCTTTTGAAGTACTTTGCAAAAGAAATACAAAGTTCAGTAGGGAAAAACGAAACAAACCAAAAAACACCCAACAAACACCAAAACCCCAAAAAACACCAATCAACCAACCAGTTTTAAAAAAATTAAAAAAAAAAATCCAAAACCAAACCAAAAAAAATAGCTAACTAACAACCAACCAAACTTCAAATCACTATAGCTTTGTGTTAGTCTCGATCTTTGTCTAATAATGAAGGAAAATCAGAAATGAGATAACTTGATCTATCTTACAGAGTCGAAGAACATGAGATGGTTTCCTTTTCCATTGCTTAGCCAGAAGATTCTTACAACGACCTGACTATGATGATTTTTTTTCACTCAAATGTATATTCTGGGCATGCAAAAAGATTTCTTAGGGGAAATTTTGATAAAAATTAATTCTCTAGCAGAAAAAACTTCCTCTCAAGGATTCAAGAACTGAGAATGAAGACAACTATTTTAATGAAAGGTTTCTGTCCATTTTTATCTCATGCAATTTGGCTTATTTAGCTTGGGAGGGTAGCCTTGCATATTAACAAAAGACCACAGCACCCACAGAAAGGTAAAGCAGCTAATAACTGTCTTGATTTTTATGACTTAACACATGTAAATATATTTAATCTAATGCTTTGTCATGTATAATTCAGTAAGTTAAGACTAGCTTCTGGTGGCAGATCAAAACTATGACAAATATATATACAATTCCCCTGAGAAAACATAGGCTCAAATTCTGTATTTGACTTCATCTGGAAAGGAAAGATCATTAAAGAAGAATACTTCAAATGTTTAAAGACTATTTAGAATTTTATGTTTTATATCACATAAAGGTGAGGTACTTTTCCAGCCTATGAACTACTAACTCTCTGCTAAAATATTTCTGTATAATTGAAAATATTTATACATGTATTTTTTTTATTTTTAATTCTGCCATTCTACATTCCTCCTCATTTTGTTACATAATTAGAAATCGTTATTCTCTGTATAGCAAGCAGATTTTTTTCCTTGGCACAATTACTGGACTGTATCTTGTAGATTTTTCTCTGAAGTACTGAAATGGAAGGATATCCCCATTAGCCCTTGCCCCCAGCTCCCTTAACTCTCCAGGCAAGTTTGATGAGTCACACTTTTTCCTTTAAAGCTTTAGGATTTTGTGCCAAATTCAAGCAGTGTTGCCAACTATAGTGATTTTATCATGAGTCTCAGGATATTTAAAACCCTAGCTCCAGTACTCATTTGGTAACATTAGAATCTAAGCTTTCAGTAAAAATAAATAAATACATAAAATCAAAGCTTTAAGACTTGAGAAGTGTGACAAAGGAACAAAAAAACCCCCATGCAACAACAAAACAAAACAAAACCCCACAGAATAAGATTCAAAGAAACTCAGATAGGAAATGAAACAGAATCCTACTTAATAGAAATACCTTGCAACCTGTAAGGTCCTTTATACAAATCCTAAAAAAAAAAAAAAAAAAACAAAAAACCAAAAAAACCCCAATAGCAACAAAAATAGAAAAATCTTGCTACTAATAGAAATCCTACTGATAGAAAAATCTTGCAATTTGTAGTGTCATTTACAGGATGTGAGGGTTCTCCTGGTTCTGAAACAGCTGAGGCTAGAAATGCTGCAATCACTACTCATGGTAAGGAAGTGCCACCAGAACCATGTGAAGGCAAGAGTTTGTCATAAAAATAATTTTGTACTCTTAATCATATTACTTACAGAGCTCCTGGCTTCTGAGAATAAGCATAAACAAAAGTACAGGAGACATTAGAGGTCTGTTGGACTTTGCTGCTCCTTGGGCACTGGAGTAAGGGAAAGACAAATCAAGGTACAGGGTATAACTGTGTTTGGAGTCCCAGGAAACTGCTGGGAAAATTATAAATGTCCTGACACTAATCACTACTAAATGTGGTGAATCTTTCAACTGATGACCATGGAAGAGCTGGAGGAATAATCCAAATAGACACTTGAATTCACCTCTAACCTCGAGAAATTACAATTTCTTGCATTTGTGAGATCTTTAATACACTTTCAGGGAGCACATCCTGTCAAAAATACCTTAAAGGAGAGCATCTTTCCAAAATCTGTCTACTACCTTCTGGAATACAATTTTTCCTCAGATATAACTCTATGTTCTCAACATTTTTGACCATCAATATTGTTAAACTGTTTGATTGTCTATGATGCAATGCCACAAGCTAAGTTAGAGCATTTGCAACTTTCTCCACATCAGCAATTCTTCAAATTTGCTGACACAATGCTTTACCATCTGTCAACTTTTCAAATTGCCTCTTCTTTCTTTCCAGGTTGCCTATTTTTTCGGAAAGGAAAGGAAAGGAAAGGAAAGGAAAGGAAAGGAAAGGAAAGGAAAGGAAAGGAAAGGAAAGGAAAGGAAAGGAAAGGAAAGGAAAGGAAAGGAAAGGAAAGGAAAGGAAAGGAAAGGAAAGGAAAGGAAAGGAAAGGAAAGGAAAGGAAAGGAAAGGAAAGGAAAGGAAAGGAAAGGAAAGGAAAGGAAAGGAAAGGAAAGGAAAGGAAAGGAAAGGAAAGGAAAATTTTAAATATCATACTTTAATGCTGCATAATATTAGACTAATCTGTATGTTCTGACATATCTATGGTGATGTTTTTGCAAACTGAGGAATGTTTCCTGTATAAGGTACCTGAAAAATAAAATCCAACACCTAGAATTAACAATCAACAATCACTCCTATCACCACCACCACCACAAAAATACACCCCAAAACTTGGTTATGTAGCTGCTATGGAATTCAAGAATTGATATTTTTTTATTGTTGTTGTTGTTATTGTTGGCAAGATTTTATTATAACTTTCATATTTTTACTTCTTGGAGCATGATTTCTTAGCTTCCATCTAGTGTGGAATATACCTCAAAAGATCAAAATAATTATCAAAATTATGGAGGTTTTGTATCAGTGGCCATTTATAATTGTTGAAATCTCATAAGAATAGGGTCAAGAAATATTTCTAGTAATTTCTACATCTGCTCAGAGAGTTTCCTACAGCATGTTCCACTTTGGTATCAAAGATGTCATTAGGCAGAGTGAGGTAAAACCAGCCAATTGACCACATAATCAAAAGTTTAAAATGCAGAAATGCATTTGCTAGAATACCTTATTAAGCTTTCCTTTCTCAAGAGGACCTGAACAGAATTTATTTTAGGTTTTTCAGTTTCTTTTAAATATTCTGGTCAGATTATATTTCAACTCAGCAGTATAATGCAGATTTGTAGTCAGTGTTGAAGAGAGGACATAAAGGTAAACTGGCTAGATCTGCTGATTCATATCTGTAGCTGACTTCTGAAGTGCACCATTCTTATTATTTTGGGTTCTTGTGGCTGTGACCTTCAAGCCATATCTTTTTCCTTTTACAAACAGATGAAGTAAACTTAATGGACAAATTGTTTTGGGCTGGTGGAAGAAAAACACAGCAAAAGAAAATTTTTCCTTTTTAAAAAGGTTAAGTTTGTAGCTCCACTGATATAACATAATCACTTGTATTATTAAAAGAGATCTTTCTAAAATATGATATTTTCTCTCATTAATTTTTATATTCACAGTATGACCTATGAGAAAAATACCTTCTCTTTACAAAATCCTCAGATACTCTGGAAACCCTAAGATTTAACAAGATGACAGAAAGAACACAATCATTTCTTCTTTGAGTCATACCCCATAAAATATGACAGTTCTGAAGAAAGGAAAATGTCATTCCACCTTGAATTGAATTTTGAATACAGTAGTAATGAAATTATCACTTCCCTCACACAAATACATGAACAATGCAAGTTTCACACAGCTCCAAGTTTAATTTGCTAATGGAAAAATTGCCTACTGCTCAGAGAAGTCAGTGTGAATGCTACTGTTTTGTAATGGGGTCCACATTATAATATTTGATTATATTCTGAGGGGTTTTGTGCAGCAAAAATACCCACTGATGTAAAAATGAAAAAGACAAGTTGGGCTATCAGGAGAGCTGAATCAGGCTCTATGCTGGTATTGCCAGGGTTTATTTCTGCCTTGACAATACATAATAACCATTTCTAGCAGGTCAGGCTCCTATTAAATATCCATTGCAGCTTGACTTTTGGCAAAATATGTAGTTTTACAAGGGAAACAAAAGCTACAATTCTCTAAATGAAACCAGAGGATACATTAGGCTTCATGTAGCTTTTCTTGCCAGAAATTATTGGTGAAGCCCATCTATTAGATTTTATTTATATAGTAATGGTGAGGTAGCTTTCCAATTCCATTCTGACTTCCAGAAATTAAGACTTACAATAACAATATGCAGTACAGTGTGGGTTTTTTTCTCTCTAAATAGCCATTCTGCATGATGGCAGGACCAGGCATGAGGCTGATCCTTGAAGATATTCCTCTGTTACTCTTCAACAAAACATGTCATGCTCATTCGCTGAAGGTTTCTCTACAGACAATGCCAAAGAAAAGCCAAGCAGACTCTGCCAGAGCTACATCCCATAATGTTCTTGAAATTGTCCATGAATCTTTTGCTATTAAAAATTTAGTTGATGAGTCTGAATTAAACATCAGATTTCAAATTGAGGTCTAGAGCTGAGTTATTTCAAGGTTTTATTAGCAGTTAGGAACTGAGGACAAAACGAAAATATCTGCCACCTTATAAAATGTGAGGCATACTATAAGAAACAAGAAGAGGATTCTAACTTCAGAAATTGTAAGGTACAGTACTGGAAAGAAGAGGAGGGCTCCATTTTTGCCATCAAGTGCTCTTGCTCAGTCAAGACAAAATAAATACATGCACAATTAAAATATCTTCTGATAGAATTTTATGTTGATTTGCTTTTCCATTAAAACACATTTTTTGTTTATCATCTTATTTTCTGTGTTAGCTATAAGGAAGTTTGGCCTCCTAACTTCTCGTTTGGGATGATAAACACTTTATTTAACTAAAAAATTATTTAATTCAGTCTTGCACCACTCTTCAGTGTCAAAATACACAGACTTGCCTTTTAGTTTTTTCTTGTCTTGATATTTTTACCTCAGTCCCACCAGGTGACTAGTGCCTCCTAAACTAGGAAATCTGATTTTTTTACATAGTCCTGATGTAGCAGACAAAAAGTAGTATTTTCCTTGTTCCCCAATGACCTAGATCACCAAAGCACAATCTACTCTCAAATAGAATTACTGATTTTTTGAGTAAGATAAGTCAAACTTCAACAAATACTGTATTTGTCGACTGCAAAATACTAAGATACAAACATTGATCTTTCTGTAGGTTTTCTTCAAATCTTTATTTGGTTGTAATTTCAGTTATTTAGCACAAACAAAACCATTTTGTTCCAGCTCTTATCAACATCAGTGTCTTTTTTTGCAAACTTCTTGAATCAGCATTCCTGGGTCAGTGATTACAGATACTCCAGACAGAAAATGCTGCAACTGCTATTCCTCTGTGGGCACCTTAGTTTTTGTGACATTCATTTTTAACTGCTGAATCAGAAGAAACAGCCTTCTGACACAGACACTTCAGACTTCTTCACTAGCTGCCTTCCTCCTCTTAAGATGTTTTGGTCAAAATTTTTTTAGCCTAGAGTCAACACACAGAACTCCATTTAGTCAAATCCCATTTTCAGTGGTGCATTCCCTTCTTTCCTTCTGTTTTCTTCATCCACTTGAAAGAGGTGTGACAACTGCCTCCACTGAGTGGCAACGCACCCATGACTGAAAGCCAAAAATATCCCACAAAATATTACTCATACAGAAAAAGCATCCTCTTTTAAAACATTTTTCTCATTCAGTTCATAGAGAAGAATATTCAAGAAAATTCAGTAAGTAAGTCAATGGCAAGGTAATGGCCTATGCAGTGAGAGGTTAATTGTATTGAGACAAAATGGAGGAACAATTCTTCTGTATTTCAGTCCAAATGTGTTATCCTGAGTCCCCATTATCTTCCAGTTTATAATCCGTTAATCTATGTAGAATTCTGGTATTAGTGAAAATGTTAATTTACTCTATCATAGAGAAATTGTTTATATAAAGACACCAGTTCTACACAATAAATATATTTTATTATATAAATATGGGGGGGGAAGTAAGAATTTTCTAAAATAAGGTCATTCATTCCGCAGTCTGTGAGACAGAAAATCTTTGGTATGTTTTTCACATAAAACACTGCTCTAAATGTGAGTGGATCTGTAACCTCAGAGATTAATAAAAGAAATCCTTTGGTTTGTTTGTTGTGGTTGCTTTTATTCGGGTGATGAAAATAGAACAAAGCAGACTATGTTCAAACAGCAGTTATTCAGTAGTCTTTACAGATATTGTCTGAATCTAATTGGATTTTAATGAAATGATATTTCCTTTGTGATAAGTACATAAAAATTATGTTTTTAATTAACATCACAAGGTATAAGCTATAGATACCAACCCTCAACTGAAATAATATTACTTTAATGTTTGCTTCATTAAAAAAAGGACAGAAGTAATAACAACGTAGCAAGAAACGTGTGTAAACTAACTGGACAATGATTAGTGCTGGACCCTTTTCATCCCAAGGAGCAGAGCAATTTTCCTTATGCCTTTTTCATTTGCTAACTCTCGATTCAGTGGTGTTTAGTCATGAAAGAGTTTACAGAGTTTGTTTACACAATTGAAATTCATATTGGGAGGGAGCAGGCACTTGGACTGGAATATCAATATGCCTGGCAAAATATAAAATAAAATAAATTTTCAAGGAGGTCTTGCAAGTGATACAAGTAAAAATAAAACAAAACAAAACAAATGAAAAGTGATAAAGAAACAGTGATGTCCTGGCACAAAGAACCCTTGAGATACTATGCTCGTCAGTAATTTTTTCTATGGCTTGTTACAGTGTGACACTGCAAGCATAGAATTGTAGAATAATTTAGGTTGAAAAACTCCTCTAAGATTATCAAGTCCAACCAAGCCCCCAGCACTGCCAAGTCCACCATCAACCCATGTCCCTAAGTGCCAGATCTCCACATTTCAAATACATCCAGGGATGGTGACTTAACTACTTCCTTGGGCAGTCTGTTCCAATGTTTAACAACTTCCTTGGTGAAAATTCTTTCCTAATATCCAATCAAAACCTCCACTGGCACAACTTGAGGCCATTTCCTTTTGTCCTATCACTTGTTACTTGGGAGAAGAGCCTCTAAGCCATCCCCACTAATATAATGTTGAATGGCCATAGTAGGTAAAACCAAGAGCCTATATAAATTTCCTGTCCTGTCTCAGGTAGTCTGGCACTGATCTTTGAAAAAATAATATGCCAAGTATAGGCTGATAATGCTGTCTCAGTGTCTGCCAATTGATAGATTCATTCTCCGTGGCAGCATTATCTATTTGATGTGTTTATTCAAATAATTCAGGAGCAAAGAAATACCCTGTCAGGGTACCAATTTGACTTAATATTTCCCAAGAGATGAGAGAACAAACAGTCAGGAAAAATGAGGAAAAAAAAAAAGAGCTTTTCCTTCCGAACCTTAATTGTGCTACCCATTGGGCACAAAATCATTACCTTATTATTTTTGCTTCAACATCTACAATGAATTAAGGGAAAGAGTCTGGACACAGAACTACTTCTGATCCTCGGTCAGAGCAGCCCTGTCTTGCCTTTTTAGTAAAGGTTTGACAATAAATTTGATATAATGTGAGACATACATCAAACAGATGGCAGTTCAAGGTATAATGCACAGTACTCAAGTGGGCAAGAGAACAAAGAAAAAAAAAGCTAAGTAAGCTCAGAAGTTTAAGCCACAGCAAGTTATTTATATTTCCAAGGTGTTCATCCTGGCAAGAAACTGACAGTGAGATTTCCCTTGGCCAGAATCTGGGCTAAGTGGAATGAAAGAAAATCACTTTGTCAGTTTAAAATGTATGTTGTAAAGTAGACCAAAATCCTAATCTAGGTGCTCCAAGACCCACAGTCTGTCTGCACAGCTCTGTCTCTAAACCAGGGTGAGGTGGTGTGTCTCATGTCCTTGGAGTGGGGAAATACTCGAATCAAGGCACAGCTCTGAACCCTGAGTCCTGCTTGGCACCTCTTTTCTTTCTGCTTGCAATTTTCATCCAAAGGAAGAATTGAGAAACATGAGTCTGTAAAGGTCTTTAGTGTTGAAGATGTAACAGAGCATCCTTACCTGGTCAGTCTACCCTGGAGATCCTGGATGAAAATATCCTTTCTGGGAAATATTCAGGCTATTTCCTTCTAACAGTGGCTTAATTTGGTGCTCCCCGAGACTCCCGTAATTTATTCATACCGAAGTACACTTACCATTATGTATCTGCAGTATCATTGTTTGAGTTTGTTATTCTGTAACATTAGCTTAAACATTTTATAAACTGCTGTGCAGGTGACAAGCTTATTAAACCAGGAAAGATAATTGTTGTACAGAAAGAGTGTTGCATCACAAGTTTCACATAATTCTCTTGTATTTATCCTATTTGACACGTGACAAAAAGAGGACTGTACTTTCCCATTGCTAAAGTCACAAATGTAAACATTCAGACATTAATAGAGACACTTTAAACCATCCAAATACACATGATGCAACATGAGATTTATATTCAGCCTTGACCCATAATCCTGTGCTTAGAAATTCATTAGGTATCCAGACTTTTCTAGGCTTCTACTAAGGAGGAAGGGAAGGCTACCCTCTGTCTGTACCTCCAATCACAGAACTAATCAATTCAGGTTAATGTTCTGATCTGTTTGAATATTAGCTTTGATAATTTAAACTGGAATGTCTTCTAAAAATGCAAGACATACCCTCCCCATGTAGAGAACCTGCATATGAACATCAGGGATATAAAATGGTTTATTCAAGTTGTTCGAAGACATCTAACAAAGTGTATGATATATTTTAAACTTATCAGGCTCTTCACCACAAATTACACTGCAGTCACTTTCATATAGGTACACTCTGAGTGCAATAGAGTAATTTAGATTGGATAGTATGGAAACTACCTTAGCATATAATAACTGATAGCAGTGTTAGCAGTAAATCCTCTGATGAGAACATAGAGAAATAAAAGCAAATTAATTTTCCCCAAATGTTTAAAATAAAATGCAGTGATTTAAAAACAAGTAGCAGAAATCACTACTCTGAATTAAAATTTTTACCTGACAGGCCTATTCCCTTTTCCTACTCTTGTTTCCTTAGTGTGTTGTCTAAAATAGTTCATTGAATCTGAGGGTTGAAAGCGCGGTTCTGCATTTAAGATAGTTGTAAAAAATACATTAAACTCTGTGAAGGATCTGGAAATAATTGGTGCCTCTCAGCATATGTCAGTGACAGAAACAGAAACACAACTGAATTTGCAAAGACATTTTAAAACTATGCTTGAGAATGTTTATTACTTATTTCTTTTTCTAACTGGATAAACCTGCAAGATCCCATATTTGTAGCTAGCCATAAAAGAATAAAAACCCCTGATTTCCGTGGTGCTTAGTAATGTACATGTTTTCTTTCGGACTAAAAATATTTTATCTCAGTGTTTTATTGAAGAATTCTGATGGAATTATCTTCTGTCAGAGTTTTCACAATGTCAATACTGCCCAAGAGCATTAAGTGCACCCTGTATCAACCCAGCTGTACAAAGCCCTCACCAATCATGACAGGTACTCTTGTGCAAGTAAAATACTTTTGGGTAAAAATGGTTTTGTGGAAGATGGAAGGAGAAAATGGGGGGCTGGGGGATGGCCTACAGAGTTAATCATTTAGCTTTCAAACATTTGTGCTACAGTGAAAGGGAGTTTGATCTGCAGGAGGTGCAAGTAGGGAGGTATTTACAAGCAAGATAGAAACTGGTAGATGCCTAAAGGCAGCAAAGAAGCCCAGTCAGTTCTCCCACAAATTAAATTAAACACCTGGAAACCTTGCTCTAACAAACTTCTAACAGTGAGAAGATGGACACCAAATTTTTATATTATTTTTTCCCAACGAAATATTAATCTCTTTTGAATATTCATTTCTATCTTGACAACAATTTTATCAACCAGTTCTGACCTGTTTAATAAATATTCTGGAATCACAGGCAGAAAAAAAGCTGTAAATATTGGCTTAGGTAAATAAAGTTCCATATTTGTAGTGATCTAGAAAGCACAAGAAAGAGACACATGAAACTAAAAGACCAATTTTGTAATACCTGATTTATATTTGTTGTGTGACTGTAGATGGAGCAAAATTATGCCAGAGGATGACTGAGTCAAGAGGTTAATCCGAGTCTAAAAGCCACTAAAATACAGTCATATTTTAACTCTCTAAGTTTTAATAAAAATCCTATTAATTAAAATGTTGCTAAAAATGTATATGATACTTCCAACTTTTGAGTCATCTAAAAAAAGCTTGAATTTTTTAGTATCTTAAACTAATTTATATCACTACCATTAAATACTAAGAGAACTACTATTACATCAACACTCATCCCAAAAACATTGCTGACTACACTAATCAGACTTTTCTCATCATCACAAAAAATTGTTCCTGACTGAGCGTTTATTCTCACTAAATTTTTAGTCCTGCTAAACATGGAGCAAATTGTATACAGTCTTGAAATGTCTCTTGAGCAAACAGTTGAGAGCTATTAATAAACAAAATGTGACATGAAAAATCAGGTTATTTCAAGTGTCCCAAAAGAGATTTCTTGGCAACTCTCTAATGACTTATTGCAAAAATATTGATATTTCATCCTTTTTAAAACATATCAATAATCTTAGAAGCTTTACACTATTATTATAGATTATTAATTATTTTCCCTTAAAAGAAGCTTCAGGAAATATAACAGGAGAAAAATAAAACAAAACAAAATTATCCCAGCTGATCCAGTCACCAACATTAATAAAAGGTAGGGAACATTTTTCAAGTAATATACAGAATACACATGCGTTCAGGAAATGAAAAATTTTTAGAAGTGATGCTCTTTTTATCCTTTTCTATTGTTTACTTATTGTGGGAAGTAAACTAGCATACTGTAAATAAAAATATGAAACTAATCTGTGAAGAATTTATTATTCCAATCACTTTGCTTGCCTGACCAAATATGTTTTCTCTTGCTATATCTGATTTTCTCTATTTAATAACATCTTTTGCATCTGCCAGAGTGGGTCAATGACCATTAGAATCATCTTGATTGCAGTACTACATAGGTAGTATTAATGGATAGGTAAAACTGGGGAAATACCTAACTGTCTTTGACAATCAATTAAAAAATTAAAGAATAAAAAGGAGAGTAGTAATAATAAAGGTTTATATTTAGTTTCCTGATATTAAACATTAAAAAGATAATATTTTAATTTTTTATTAAATCCATGTTTGACTTTTGCACCTTGCCATAAGCACCCAATCCACAAGTAATGGTTGTGTTTGGCACAATGAACATAAGACTGCAAAAAAAATACTGCTGATTTGGCAAACAGAGGGAGCAAAGTTGCCACAGTATATCATGAAAAGTGCCATGCAGAAAAAGCACGACAGAGGCAGAGTATCCACACAGTGACCAGGACCAGCCCTGGGACACAAGTCATACTCTCAGGTGGGGCCACCCATGGCCTTAATTGTAAATGTCCTTGATTGCAAAAGCATCAGCAAGCCTTGGGATCTGCATGGCTTGTTGCACTGACACTGCTTCCCGACACGTAGACAAGCCCTCGAGCAGACGCCTCTGTATTACTAAAACTTCCATTAATGGAGCTCACAGAGCTCGCCTCCTCCTGGCACTTGTCCTGGCTCCTTGGTCCTTCCAGAAATTGCCAAATAAAGATGTAAAGGAATGAAAGACTAGCTTTTCACTTCCTTGTTATTTCAGTGGGTTGCTCCAGGGTTTGTGCCAATTCAGATGCTTAAGTCATATTTGATTAAGCTAACTACAATCAAGGAGGAGCATTTCCAGGCCAATTCTAATAATTAAATAACAGAAACAGTACTACCAAATCTGTTGCCCATCATGGTATGCAATCAGAGTGCCTGTGCATGTAAAGTAATTATGACTGTGGTTATCCCAAGCATAATTCCGTACAGTTAAAGGCAATGGATTTTCCAGCATATTCCCCTGATGTATAATCCTCCTGTTGATTTTTTTTTTCTGTATTCTGCTGGAAATCATATAAAAGTATTGCAACTCAGAGGAGAGAGTAGTCTAAGTATTACATCTGTGGTATATGTTGGTCAAATTTTACAAATCATGTTTGTTTTTTTTTTTGTTAAATATGAATTTTTATTTCAGAGTAGATGGCTATGTATTAAAAAAACTTAACAATGCTACCTTATAGCATCAGTGCTAGTAGATAACAGATTGTAGATTACGAATGCATATTTGGCATAGGCAACAGTGTTCAATGGCATGAGGTATCCTAACAGATTCATCTGGTTTTCAATCACTTTTGACTGCTTGCAAATACGATACCTCTTTCAGTAGGTGTCAGAGTTTGCAGCTCTCTGCCATGAACTTAGACAAATTTTGTGACAGACTGTTGTCACTCACAGCTGTTTGTGTCTTAAAAGCTGCTAGTAAACAATTGTCAAGGAACCAACCTCGCGTACGCCTAAGGAAAGTGTGTTCTGAGTGAGCCACCATTTGGATGTCTTTATGTTCTAGCCCAGATTCATTCCACAGCTTGTGTTACACTACACTTAACTTTCTTCAAAGTTAATCCTATATGATCCTTAGCATTTTTGCAGTTAGGCCAATTTATTTTGGATATGAGGTCCATTTAATTCCATTGTTTAATGGGTTTGTTTTGGTGTTCTTTTTTTAAGACAAAAGATAACGTATATGTAGTCTTACTTATTATTTATAAAGGGATACATGCATGTATGCATATTTGTGCAGGTGTACATACATATTTTGCTATTGTAACTCTGATTACTGAGCAGTTAGTAAATAAACATCAAGTAAATAGCAAGAAAAACTATTACATTTTTAGAATAAAATGAAGAAGTGAATGCCATGTTTTATACAAAGCAGCATCCTTAGTGCATTATATCTCAGTATAGGTTTCTGCACAAGGGTAAGAAATCTAGGATTAATGCTGTAAAAAACACAGTTGCCATTTCAAATTATAGCGGATGAGTTGATATCGGTGCGTAGTGGTGGTGAGGAAGGCTGCTCTTTTCATCAGTATTTTCCTGACATCTCCTATATGTTAGAGATTTTAACTACATCTTTCACCGGTAATTGTCTCCTGGCATGGACTCTGCCAAAGGCCACAATATAATATGAGCAAATAAGTACATTTTAAGTACAAATACAAGCATTTCAGAATATGGCTCCAAAGCAAATCCCAGCTGTAATTCCCGTGTGTGTTATTGGGATACTTCTTACGGAATACTGAAATTGTGTTATGTCTTACTCTTTTTATGACTACCTAGGAGCCTTTAAGCCTGACCACATTTCAAAAACCACCAGGGTGATGAAAATCAGTGTGCATGTTCTATATAGTCATCTGCTATTCCAGATTAATTTTAATAATTTTCAGCTTGCTTTATATGATACCACTGAACATATGGCAGCAGCTTCAGAAAAATAATAGGTTCTTAAGACTCTCTGTAGAGATCAGAACACAACAAAATCCTTGCACGCAGATATGTATGAACCAGTATAAGTTTTAATTCTGCATTCTAACTACTCAGCTTTAGTGCCCATCTAAGTATGAAAGCTCACTGCAAAGATACTCATGGAACTAGAATCACCTGCATCTTCTATACTTTCAGGTTAACTCTGGAAAGACCAGGGAGAGAAAACAGGCAAAGCTGTCTTTATATCTTTAATTTATTCCTGTAGAATCCAGATCACAATTCATGAAGACAACACCTCCTTCTGAGAAGAATTATTCATTGGAATACTGCTCCATCTATAATAGGAGGCTTCAACTGTAACTCACAACAATAAATTATACTTTCTTATCAGCTATCAGATAATTTTTAGGTTTTGAGGTTTTTTTTTCTAGAGAAGCTCATTTTAAAATCTTCTGAAGCACCTGCAGCAGAACTAAGGCCTACTTGTATATAATTACAATTTCCGCAGTTTTCTAGGGCTTACTTATTTAGAAATGGTCATACCTAAAATCATGAATACCTAGTGAGAAGTCATGGGGACAGACATGAACAATACTATCACATAATTTCCCTTAACATTATTTTGACTCACACTATGACTTAAACCTCTTGTGAGACTGTAAAGCCTTCAGCAAAACAATGCAGTCCATAGATGGTAGAAGTTTTTTTACAAAACACTATAAAACACTATGAACAAGCTAAACAGGTTACTACTATGTATTTATCAGTGACGGTCACCTTTTACTATAATGCATTTAAGTACAGGAACTCTATGATATTGACTGAAATTGAATTTTGGTATTTCCTCCATTCTTACCAATCTGCTATCATGTAATTTAAATGAAAAAGAAATAACATGTGTTATTGTGCTCAAAGCTGAGCAAAGCTCATTGTATCATCAATGTGTTGTATTTTATTTTAATTTCCCAAGGTCCATGCCAGGAGTAGTGCATTTCAGAAGTGTCAGTTCATGGTTATGCTTAATTCAATAAGCTTCTCAGAATAATATCATGTCACTAATGTTTGCACTCTAATTGAAGAATAAATTAGTTAAAAAACCCAAAAAAAGATGCACCAAAAATCTTCAGTTTCATTCCATTTGACTGAACTTCCACAATGGCCATTTCTTCTTCTTTCTTCAACCCACACACCCCCTCACCAATAAGCAGTCTCTGTTTATATTCTACTAGTTGGATTCTGGTCCAACTGCAAGGTCTTGTAAGAAAAAGCAGACTTCAGAAACACTCTATACAATTTTGTACAGATAACAAACTGGTCTACTAGCACTGAATACACAGCTTAGTGGGTCTAGTAGTAAACAAATAAAATCAGCTGATAATGACTTATTTCAGAAGCAACAATCATAGGGAGTTTTGCCACTTTATGTTCAATATTCCATTGTATTATAATAGGAAGATTAAGTCTGAAACGTTTGACTTTCTGCAATTACAAACTCAACCTTAAGCATAGCATTAATGTCATTACTTGCATGAAATCATATATGTAAAGAGGAAAAAATCAAAGCAAGACAGAGGGTATTTATTTCTCACCCATTCTGTCATCTTTTATATGTCAATTTTCTGAGTTCTAAATGAGCTCTCCTCCTTCAAACAGTGGCTGTGGGCCTGCTGATCCTCCTTGGGACAGTATTGGGAGGTGAACTTGACATTTTTACTAGCCCTGATCTAGCAAGCAAACTTCAAGACCTCTCCTACAGAGTAGCTACTAAAGGGAGAGGAAAAACACATTCACACTACTAAATCACAGATGCATAGAGCTTTCAGAGGACCAAGAGATTCCTTCCACCAGAAGCAAAGGGAGTAAGTGTCTCCCATGAGTCAGATCTTCTGCTTAGGCATTGACCTAAAGCACTTAAGTTCTCTAGTTATGTGCCTAAAATTAGACACTGTGAACCCCCCTCAAATCTATTGATATCCATAATGGCATGACTCATACACCTATTTAAGTCTGTGCAGTGTTCAGTACAACTCAGTCCCAGATGGGGCCTTGAGGTTCTAGCATGATGTGTATGGATAATAAGGAAATGCACAGAATCCCTTTCCCCTAAATATAACTATGCAAAAGATCAGCATTTCCAATTAATTCTGCCTTATATATCTATTTTACAATAGTATCAAATATCCTTTGGATGTACCTCTGAATGGAGACTAGAAGATTAGCTTGGAGCAGATACCAAACTTTCAGGGGGTTGCAGTCAGGTGAGTCAAATCCTGCCCAGCATGATTAGGATTATAGTTTTGTTACAGTAAATGCCAGAAGAATATACTGACTGGCCCTGATGCATATTAAAGTAATGTCAAAAGTCACTAACTAAAAATAGCCTTTGTTTCCAAAGACTGCTGAACAATGATCATATGAATGTTACAATAATAAGGTAGTCAGTTTGAGTAGATAATAGGTATTGCCATCTTCTTGAACAAGTCAGAGTTGTACCATATAACATCCATTTTGCATATGTTTAAATGACACCAAAACCAGTTTCTCTCATCTTTCTTTTTAAGAACAGAGAGATGTGTGCTGAACATACAAGGTAAGATGTAGGTCCTGTAGCACCATTTCTTTCCATTCCAGGAAAGCTGCTGACAGTAACTGACAAATAAAGGACCAAAGGAAATGTTTGAAGAATTAATAGAGAAAGAAACCTCCTGAGCTTCTTCCTGTATAGTCTGGGTCACAGAAATGTCCTTTTTCGGAGAACATATAGGCAAAGAACCCATCTCAAATAAAACAGGGAAAAGTAAAAAACAAAATGCTTTTTAAAATTGGTTTTTCTCCACTTCCTAGACATTCAGAACATAGAGAGCATGCCTGAATGGCCATCCAACATATTTCTTCAGAAAAAAAGTAGCTTAAAAAAACCCACAAAACCCCAACCTGTCAGGAAGCTTCAACTTTATGAAACCAGTAGGTAAGCAAGTAAAATAACTGCAATCCAATTGGACTGAATGACAGAAATGTAATGCACTAAAGGTTGCTTGCTGTACAAGGACCTCAAGGCTTGCTCTTACTTGGCATGAATTCTGAGAGTTGTTCAATGATCCATGTTTAGATACTGGGGAGGGGGGGGGGGGGGGGAGGGGGGTTGTGTGTGTTAAAGGATCACATCACTGTAAAACATACACACACAAACATACACATAAAGTCTGAACAAAATCAAGGTGATGTCCCATGAAACATTTTAAGGCACTATGTGCCTCTAAAAGATAATTAAATAGCACTATTGTTAAACTAGACTGACAGTTATATAGGAAATCCAGCAAAAACAGTAAACTGGCATCTTGCTATAATGATACAAAACAAATGGGGAGCTTTTAGTTTCACCTACAGCTACCACCAGGTGTTATTGATTTGTATATTTCTCTGTGGATACCCTAACAAGGACAGTATCAGCATATGAGTTCTTTATTCACTCCTTTGAGTTTTTATTTTTGTTGTTAGGAAAATAGCATCCAGAATTTAGGAACCTGTTGATTTTGAGCTGGCACAGGTAAAAAAATCTTGTCACATCACTGATGCTTAATGTATGACCACACTGTAAGCACAGCAATGTGGTGTTAACGTATGAAAGCTAGCTTAAAAATTAGCTAATTCAGATGCCACAAACCTTGCTGGAAAAGCAGGAAGCTCAGTATGAACTTCCTGAGTGAATATTCACCCACCACTCTGGCAGGCAGAGCTCCATGCTGTGTGCAGTTGCTAAACTGCTCTTGGTAGCAGTAAAAACTAATCCTGTTGTGCCTCCTCTGCTGTGGTCACAGCAGTGGTGGTGGTGTAGAGACAGATTTGGCTTGTTGACTGTGGAGTGCTAAAAGAGTCACAGGTTATTTTTGCACAGCAGCCAGCATGTGTGATTCAATCCACAGAGAGCTGTCACTGAGGAAGAAGGTGCTATTTTAATGTCATCAAGATGGAACAGGACTTTGTACCATTTTCCAGCTTCAGTTCCCTGCACAGATGTTAGAGATGTCAGCCTACATTTCTGATGTAATTTTTCAAGAAGAAGAGCTTTTGTTTTAAAATCCAAATATTCTGTGTAATTTTGTTTTCTAGAAGGAAGACTCTCCTTGAAACTGTATCAGATCCAAAGATCCTTGAGGATCAGTATACTTATAATAATACATAGATCATTTATACACTAGACCATATCATCTCTTTCAGAGTCATCACAGTCTAATATCAAGGCCTCGTGTTCACATGCTGCACTGAGCTATTAAAGACTATTGTGTCAGACTTGCCTGGAAGAGTGGGGAGCACTTGAATGCATGGATTATTGGCGCAATAGACTGTAATGGTATGTCAATTGTCAAGGCCTATGTGGGATACTTTCCTATGCGGATCATTAACAAAGGAGCTGACACTCTATCATGTCAGTGCAGCTGCCAAGTGCACACACCAACTCTGCATATTAACACCCTTTATGAAATTCTGAGTGAGGAGAGTGTGTGCCCACTCCTGGCACTTGAAATCCACTCCATTTATGTATATTTAATAATTACATACGTGCTCATGCTGCAAGAAATCTGTGGCAAGAAAAAGGGGAACCCCTTTAAAAAATTTAGCAAGAAAGACTTTATTAATGAAGAGTGAATTGCTCTAAATTCTCAGCACTTCCCAACAGTGACCTCAGAATGCTTTTACAAACAAAGTAGCTTATGTTATCCCCAGGTGACTTGTGGTATTCTTATATATTTCATAGGTGGAGAACTGAATCACAAATATTAGTTATAGAGGACACTCAAGTTCCAAACAACACTTCTGAGACCCAGAAGAAGAGACAACAGTGTATGTTACATAAAAATTAATTGTGAGAATCTTTATAAAGACATGGAATTATCCATCTCTTACTCATTTCCTTCTCTGTACTTTTAAGCAGAGTTGTGTATTTGCTCACAGCTCTTCTGTCACATATACACTTACAGTCATTTCTCTTTTTCTCCCTCTTATTGAGAAACTTAATGCTTCATAAAAGTACTTCAGAACTTCAGAAAACATTTACTTGCACCCAGTAGATGACAGTAGAAAGATTGCTCACTGGTTTGTTCTCTTATGACCATTGAAAGTAAAAAAATGAAACTTCTGGTTGCAACATTTTAGTCCCAATATGTCTAGATCTTAATCCAGTCCATTATCACCATGGTTATTAGGATCATATTTTACACTTGCACAATGTTTCAACTGCAGGTAGTATGTTCTTGCTTATGGAGAGGCATTTTCTTAATGAAGACAGTCTCTTTTCTGTAGGCTGGAGTATTTATTGGTTTGCAGGGAGTATCAAGAATAACCTTTCCTTACAGGTAGAATGTAAAGAAAATTGTCCGCATCATGGCATTACCTGGACAAGCTCCATCCACCGTTGAACACTGTAAATTATTTTTGAGTCAATGACCATGATGCTAATGGGAAGTTACGTATTGCTATTTCTGATGCCAAACTGAAAGGCAGAAACAAAGTCCACTGAGGAAAGCAAAAGCAAACACCAGTTATCTAATAGTCAAGAACTCAAGTCTTGGACTCAGGGAAGGTGTTCATACAATAAACAGAATATACGGCAGAAAAAGCAATTAGTAACACTTTATTGTATTGACTTAAGTGGCTTTACTAAGACTATAATAACAAAGATTTTATATGTAACCAGTAAATCTTTTACTTGAATAACTTGCTAAATTATTTAGTGTTTGGTTGTTCATGCTAGCATTGGTGGGTTGCTGTGTTTTTAACTTTTATTTTGTGAGGGTGAGGCACCATGATATTCTAATCAAAATATCAAAAGGAACTGAAAATAGTCCACTGTTCCTGAAACTATTTTTATGACATTCTTGATCAAGTGCATATTTCTTTTTGAAAGAGTTTAAATTGAAGTAACTTCAAGTCCACAGGAATGTAACTGACATAATCATTAAACAAAAGCTAGCACAAGTTTCTAGGCAAAGCAATGGGAATTAAAAAATACAAATAAACAAAACAACCATAATTTTCCAGCAATCTATCTCGTTTAAAACAAAGAAAAATAAATCTGTACAAAGTCAGAGAGAAATGCAATAAAGAGTTACAATTAATTGTTGCTGAAATTTATTTGTGGAAAGAGAGAGACCACGAAGCAATTACAACAATGGATAATATAAAAGTAAAATGAGTGCTAAGAAAAAGATACAGCCAGAAGGTTTGAAGATTATGATTATGAGACTCCAGTCTGATTTGTTCGAGGATGTTCTCACCTTTTAGAGAATGAGTACTCCCAATTATTATTTCCAAGATCAATGGAACCCAGGAGTGAGAAGAGCAGTGAGAAAATAGATGTGGTCAAGGTTATGCAAGCTATAAAGTGTAAATAATGAGCAAACAGTATTTATACAGCAAGAGTTGCATCTGAAAGAAAGTGATTCAGTTCAGGTGCATTTAAATTTATTAAATGGTGAGGTGCTCTTCTATCTTAATCTGTTTAGAATCACAGATAGCAAAATGGCTGAGGTTGAATAGGACCTCTTGAGATCATCTGATTCACCTTCCCTGCTCAGATCAGCATTAACTAGACCAGGTTGTTCAGGGCTGTGTCCAGTTGGATTTTGATTACCACCAAGAATGCAGACTTCAAAAACTCTCTGGGCAACTTGTCCCAGTGTTCAGCTATCCTAACAGTTAAAAAGATTTTTTGTGGGATTTCCAAAACTCAGTTTATGCTTGTCACATCTTGTATCGTCACTGAGCACAAATGAGAAAAACCTGACTATAGTCTTTACTTCCCCATCAGGTATTAATACACATAGATAAGATCCCCCTGAGACTTCTTTTCTTCAGGCTGGACAATCCCAGCTCTCTCGGCCTCTCCTCATATAAAAGATGCTCCTTTACCTTAATTTTCATTGTGGTTCTTTTCTGGACTATGTCCAGTATGTTTGTGTCTTTGCTGCACCTGTGAGTGCAGAGTTGGACCCAGATCTTACTGGGCCTGTGTAGAGGGGAAGGGCCATTTCCCTCGACTGGCTGCCAATGCTTTTCCTTATACATCCCAGGAAGCAGCTGGGGAGCAATTACCTTCTTTGCTGCAAGGGGACACTATGGGCTCATATTCCACCTAAACCCCTACATGACACCATGGGTCTTTGCTGGTTTATAAGATTTCTTTTCAGTCTGTCAGCCCTCAGCCTGTACTGGACATAGTCAGATGCAGGACTTGTAATTTGTTTTTTCTGTACTTCATTAAGTTCTTTTCAGCTCATTTCTCCAGCCTGCTGAATGGTAGCACAGGCATGTGGTGTATGAACCAATCTTCCAACTTCATATCCTCTGCAACTTTGCTGAGGGTCTACTCTGTCCTAATCCTGGTCGGTAATGAAGGGGTTACCCAGTATTGGTCTCACTATTAACCTCTTGTGTGCCTTGCAATTGGCTGGCCTTAAACTGGACTTCATTAAGGTGATCACAACCCTTTGAGCTTTGCAGTTCAGTCACTTGTAAAGACACCTGATTATCTAATCTCTATTTCATCAGTTTATCAATGAGGATAGCATAAAAATCTGATTTTATTGGGGGGATTTGGGATGTGCCTGTGTCCAACTGGGTGGAACTCACCTAAAAGATTTTATTTAGTTTTTTATTTTCTTTCTGAGCATGAGAAGACCATTTTGGATGAAGGTAATTACATGAGATGGTTGAATTCTGCTAGGTTATGTTGATACAGTGATTTCCTTGTAAGTTATATACTACTGTTGCTGTTAATCATTTCAGTCAAGTGGGACATGCTTAGTTCACAGCCTGGTTTTGACAGTGCCAGTGGACCCATGCATGTGAAACTTCCAGAGTCCACAGCTGTTTCCATTATTCTATGGCAGTCATTCAAATGCCTAACTATATCAAATGTAGTAGACTAACATGTCGGGGAACCAAAATCACCAGAACATTTATGAAACTTTTTCTTACCAATATTATAATAAAATTTAAAATATTAAAAATAATACTATATTTTTAACCTGAAACACGTAGTATTCTCTGTTACACAAAGGAAAGCAGCATGTGGTGCATGAGATACAGCAATAATGAAGAGCACAATTTCCGTCTGATCATGGTTGTTCATTGCTTACTGTAGTATTATAGAAATGGTTCAGTATAACACTTCTGATTATCTGCATTTGCTTGAGGAGGAATGTGCTTTGATCACTTGAGCCTTCAGACAAGTCCATTAGTTATCTGTAAATCAGTATATTGATTTTCAGATTGTTTGTTTCTAAATGTGTGAAGGAATTGTTTACAGGCTGGTCATTCAACTTCATAACCTTAATGAATGTGGCCAGCAGCTTTAAGATTTTTGGCAATAGAAGTCTTACAAGAAGTCACATATGACATTGCTGAGAGAAGCTAAAAGATTTGAAACAGCTGATTTGGAAATCAGATGCAATAAACTATGCTGTTGGCTTTCAGAAGCCAACCTGCTTTTTTTATTATGATTATGCAAGCCAATTTTTATACTACTACTACTACTACTAATAAAATATATATTTTATATATTTAAAAATAACCTCATGGGATCGGATAGGTTTTTTTTAATAAAGTCTTGAAAACATCTGCCTTTGACTGCTATTACATTCATGTTAAAAAAAAATACCTTTCTTCCAGACAAATGGATCACTTGGGCCCAAATATTCTAAACATCAATAAAGCTAATCAGGCTTAATATTGAAAGGAGTATTTAACTGAAGATTAAGCTGAGAAAACAAACTGAGAAACAGGTTCTTCTCTTTCCTCAACTGCAAACTCAAACTGAAGAAGCTTATCATAATCAAGTCATGAGTTGAACTTAGCACTTACAGTGTCTAGCCTTATGAGCAAATAGTGATATTTATTGATGGTATTAATGTTTTTAAATAGGCTTAGACCTTTTATAATACCACCGACATTTCATTTTATGGAACATGGAATGTAGAGGCTGTAAAGTCATGATTAATGTTGCTAACAGTAATAAGTAGAAGTGCAATAATCATTTTTGTGCGTATTTGCTTATATTATGTGTATGCCTTCAGTGTCTGAAGAAACTCTGTAGGGATGCAAATTTCCTCAGGTCTGGAAATTGATAGACTCCTGAAAACATTGCCCAGAGGAACAGAAAAGAGTTCAGATTACACACTTTAACTGTTAACTGACCAAAGGCTGTGGTAGTCACTTAAGAGGTGTGTATCCTAGCTGTGCAATTAGTTGTATTATTTAATTTTTCCCAGCATGTGCTTCTGTTCAGTGGGGGATTTAAATGTGTTCAGCATCTCAGATCTGTAGAAAAAGAATCATCCGAAGACTTCTGAAAGAAAATTACAAATCTGAATAAAACTGAAATAAGTTTTGAGCAAATGAAAGAAATCAGAACAGAAAATCAGCTCTACCCTTGCCTAGCTTTGTGAAAGGCTGCCAATTTTTGACTTTTGCAGCTGAGCAGTACAGTGAGAGATCTGAAAGTGAATTGCTTAGATTACCATATAAGAAGGTCATCCTTCATCCATACGAATAAACAAAATTTGTGAAATAATAAAAATCATCCTGTAGTAGAATGGTACAAAAAGAAAAACATAGTAGGATGGTAAAAAGAATTTTATTACCTAACCTTCAGGCTAACCTGAAGATAGCAAATTGTCAGCTTATCTATGCCTCAATGATCGCCATTCTACTTTTTGTTGTTATGTTTCCATTTTATAGTTAAGTATATCTCAGTACAATGCCCAAAAAATATACCCAAAATCACATCCAAGATTATAATTATAGACCATACTCTTAACTGACTTACTCAAGTGACAGTACTTAGATTTCAAGCCTTATCAACTTTTTTTTCTCTTGTTTTTTGGTTGTTTGGGAGTTTTGTTGTTTGGTTTTGTTTTGGATTTTTGTGGGATTGTTTTGTTTTGGTTTTGGTTTTGTTTTTAGTGTGTGTGTGTGTGTGTGTGTGTGTGTGTGTGATTGTTTTGCTTTGGTTTGGTTTTGTTTGGTTTTTTTTGTTTGTTTGTTTGTTTGGGGGGGTTTTTTGCTTTGTTTTTTTTTTTGTTTGTTTTTTTTTTTTTAATGCAGTTACAACGAGTGCAGGTAGTGGTTGGGAAGAAAGCCAGAAAGAATAGGGAATTTCTTATATCTAATAGTTTTAAGAATTATGAAATAAGAGGGAAAAGAAGGTTTTTTTCCTTAGCAACATAATTGAGCAACTTTTTTATGTGTTGAAATGGTTAAAAATTAGCATAATCTGGAATATCAGATGTATATGCAGTATCCTGCAGTCCTTCATTTCTTGAGTGTAAGATAATGCAAGCCTATTTGACATACACGAACTGCTGTGAAACAGCGGCAACTCAAAGAACGTACAGAAAATTCTAATTCTTGGATTACTTTTTCTGTGGCTGTTTTTCAGAATGGAATAACAAACAGGGAACATCACTAGAGATGCTGCACTTTTTGATCTCTTGGCTAGTGGTTCAGCTCTGTCAGTAATATCTGTACCCTGTTCTATGCTTTCAACAAGGATTGCAGTTTTTCTCTTTAAAGAAGGAGAAAACAGTTCTCAGCTTTATTTTGATATTTAAAAATTCCCTAGGGCACAGACTGCCTTCTCAATGCATAAGACCACATCTCTTAATATAGGCTCATATAATCACAGAATATTTTAAATCACACAAGATCTCTTAGATCACTGAGTTTTTCCGGTATCCTGGCATTGCCAAGTTCACACTGAATCTTGTACCTAAGTACCACATCTACCTGTGTTAAATACCTTCAGGGATGGTGACTCAGCCATTTCCCTGGGCATCTGTTGCAGTGCTTGACAACCTTTTCCATGAAGAATTGTTTCATATTATTCAATCCAAACCTTTCCTGCTGCAACATGAGGTCAATCCCTGTTGTCCTATCCCTAATTACCTGGGAGAAGAGCCTAGCTCTCACCTGGCTACCCCGTCCATTCACATGTTGTAGACAGTGATGAGGGGTTCCTTGTGTCTCCTTTTCTCCAGACTGAACAATCCCATCTCCCTCAGCCTCTCCTTATGTGACTCATGCTCTAGGCCCTTCACCAGCATCATTGTCCTTCTCTGGATGTGCTCCAGCACCTTAGTGTTGGAGTGTTCTAGTGGGGGCCCAAAACTGAGCACAGGATTTGAGATGTGGCTTCACCAGTGAGGGACAAGGGGACAATATGCTCCTGCTGACCACATTATTGCTGATGCAGGCCAGGCTGCCATTTGCCTTCTTGGCCACCTGGGCACACTCTGGTCCTTGTTCAGCCTCTGTGTACCAGCACACCCTGGCCCTTTCCACTGGGTGGTTTTCCAGCCATTCTCTCACCAGCTTGTAGCAATGCAGGGGGCTATTTTGACCCAAGTACAGGATTCAACACTTCAGCTGGCTGAACCTCATACAGTTGACCTTGTCATATTTAACCAGCCTGTCTAGATCCCTCTGCAGAGCCTTCCTGCCCTCCAGCAGATCAGCACTCCCACCCAACTGGGTGTCATCTGCAAATTGGCACGAGGTGCAGTCAATCCTCTCATCCAGATCAATGATAAAGTTACCAAAGAAAATAGTAGTAGTATTGGTACTGAGGGGACTTGAAGAAAATGTGTGCAAAGCATTCATAATCCTGAAAGACTGGAGACAGCCAGATATTTGTAATTGTTCCTGTGTAGAGAGGATAAAACTCATGTATATAATAAACAAAGTATTTAAACCTGGTTTCTTAGTCCCTGCTTCACATTAGTGGATAGTTATCAAAAAAGATTTTTGGGTGGATAGTGACCTTATCCTCCTCTTTTTAACAATAGAATTTTAATTGTTTAGTTGAGAAAGAAAGCATTCTGTATCTCATAGCAAGAATCTCATAGCAAGGACAAAATAATTATTAAAAAGACAGAAATATTCTCTCCATGGAGTCACTGTCTATCTGTTTGATCTACTGACGAGTTAGAGATTTCATATAATGAGTGACCATGATTTTTTTTTTTTTGGGGGGGGGTAGGGGATGGTTTTCAGTGATAGAACTTCTTCTTACAAACACTATGCCTTTAGACATCTGCAAGAATAAAAATGTTGTTGGATAAATCCATATATTATATTTATCTATTGATATATGGATACTTACTTTTATATGTTGACTTCTGGTCATGAATAAGGGTATTTTTGTAATATTCCTCCAAGGGAAAGAAATACAATTAGATCTGTTTTACAAAGATGAAGGAAAGAGATTAAGGACTAAACTTAGAAAGGTACCTGAGGAATATTCACAAAAGGTAGATGTAGTCAGACATTTCCAGAGTATGATTTACAGTACTTGAAGTTGGGATTTGAATCAACCCCTGGAGTTTCTCTCGCTTTGTCTCACCTTGTGGAGTCATTCTGGGATGATTAGTTCCCCTAGGCTAAAGTTTGCATTTGACAAGATGCAGTGCAAGCCTGAGTGTTTCAGACATGTCTTTTCAATTGTCTGTTCCTTGTGCTGGCATCCAAAGCCTTAGTCTACATTTTGGGCCTCTGCAATGAGAGGAGTTTGGGGGAAGGAGCAACCAAAAACAGGACTCTGCTTAGGGAGTCCAGTGGGTAAGGATGTGCTTTGAGCACTTGTTCCAGGATATAATTCCTTTATTCACCCCCAGCAGGAGGTTTAAGGAGTCCTTTCTGAAATTGAAAAACAAGTGCTTCTTAGCCAGGTACCACCAATGTACTTAGTTCTGCCCCTCTTTCTCCCTAACTCCACTTCTTGACCAAATCTGATGGTCCCCACTCATCTTCCTCTTCCCATACAACAGCTGCAGGTTAACCAGTGTGCTGACAATTCACTTCAGTCAAGAACATACCCAGAAGACCTGAAAGATGAATTGAAGAGTATTGAGATCTCTCAACAGCTGTGGCAAGGAGATGAAGGTCATTTAATGGAACACTATTTAGGTGTAGACAACACCTCAAATGATTTGTTGAACTCTCTGTAAATGTCTTTTAAGATGGTGGAAAATGTTTGTGGCAGAGCCTAGAATAATCCACCTGTCTCCTGGTTCTTAATCCACTTTCTCAATCATCAGATGATGAAATCAAGAGGAAATATGTTAGAAATTGAATTTAGAAGTTAAATTAAATTGGATAGTGTTCCTTGTGGAGGCTGGAAGAACTGTCATATGTATGAAGGAACTGCAGAAACTTGACATTTTTTATAAAATTTCTAAAGGTTTAATGGTGTCTTGGATATACTTGTTTTTACAGCAATAGTTATTTCTGCCTGAGGTTTGGTTTGGTTGCTGTTCTTCTGACAACTGAAGCCAGAACTTTGTTTGGCTCACAATTATTTGCCTCTATTAAAGTTGAGTTTTATGCCAGATATTTAACAGGTGAAAAACATGGAGTGACACCTAAAACTCTGCTAAAACTCTATAATATGTTCAGACTGATGAGAGCAAAAGTGATTTAATGCACATAAATACTGATTTTAAAGATGGAAAAACACAA
Organism: Cinclus cinclus; assembly: GCF_963662255.1. Taxonomy (NCBI): domain Eukaryota; kingdom Metazoa; phylum Chordata; class Aves; order Passeriformes; family Cinclidae; genus Cinclus; species Cinclus cinclus. The sequence goes on from NC_085047.1 coordinate 89,086,538, forward strand.
CCTTTTTTTCCCCCCTCTAATTCATTTGAATATCAGTCAAGAGTACAATAGTGCAGCTGAGTATCTGTGGAAATGGAAACTCAGGGTATGAATTGCCAGAACTTGAGAAATCTCTTACACCAGAAAGGTTGGAAAGTTACAAGTTTTCTGCTGTGTTTTTTTAACTTCATTTCTTATGCTGCTCTTCACAGCCTATGTCCACATAGATCTGTGGATACTGGTCATGGTGGTGTGTCTTCAACCACTCATCTCCCAGTGATCCTATCTGAGACCTTTATGAAGCTCACTGTTGCACAGTCAAGTTTCACTGAGCTTGAGGATATCACAAGCATCAGGGCATAGATAAGTGGGGAGGGAAGGAAGAGTGACAGGTACTATGCTTATATCCCAGTGTGACAGGGAGCAGGACACCTTCGAGGAATTTGAGAGCTCAGAATTACTCCTGTGTCCCACAGCTTAGATGAAGTGTTGGATGTTAACACCCTAGCCTCAAATGAGAAGACAACGCAGTAAACACCTGTGTTGAATTGTGGTGCCCCCATGAGATATTCATAATTTTCAGTGCAGCTTTGACACAGTTTAGCTGGGAGCTCATAGCCAGCTTGCCACTGCAGGAGCTTTAGGGGTTCAAAGACAACCCAACAGTTCTATTTGGGACCACATTATGTAAGGAAATTGAGTGTATGTTAGACCAATGTCTTCCATCATTTAGGTGCTATTTCATTAATTTGAAGCCAGAAAAGGCAAACTAGGAGTTATCAAACTGTGGCCTGAGTCTCATGCTTTTCACAGGAATCACCACCCTGTTTTCTGTTACTTTGTCAATTCAGATCCCAAGTTCTGGATCCTTATGAAACATGTGGATGTTCATATAAGCTGTATAGAGAAGATATTAGGATTTGGAAGTTCCTTGAAGATGTACTTTCACTTCTACATGAAAAGAGTACTTGACATGACAGGCAGTGAGGTTATATATTAAATAATTATATGAATAGTAAAAATAAATCTACATCCCTTGCATTATCAGCCTTGCATTAAAGTACACTTTATAACATACGGGAATGAATTTAATCAACCACAAGGCTACTTTTTTATTAACATTCATTTCTGAATGAGATATGAAAATTCCTCCAGACTGAAAAGAATGTTTCTCCTCTCTACCCATACATTTGAACTGCATCACTTGGAACTTCTTCCTCTGTCACCAAAACCCCAGGAAGTCCTTACTGCTTTTTGGAGGAATCCATATCACAGAGGGCAGCCCACAGAAAAAATAATGACTCTGTCAAATTTATCCTGTGGTTTTTTGCACGTTCAGGCTTGTAAACCTCCACCACATCAACAGTCTTAAGGGGATCTTAAGGGAATCAAACATCTTAAGGGGATCAAAACCAGAACAGCTTGAGAATCATTAACAGGTCCTCTTACCCCACTGCAGTTCTTCTGTGACAAACAGATTGGAATTGGAAATTGCTTCTTTCAGGTTAATGTATCAGATATCTTTTTGTTGCAAGCAGAACTATATGCCATTGGCACTAGCTGCTCTGGTCCCTTCTGCCCTCTCTTCATGCACTCTATTTGTGCACATTCAGAATTCTAGGACCAAAGGGAAGAAGCTGGCAAGAATCAGCTGCTTGTGTACTCTGTGAGTGTGGAGTGCAGGGTTCTCACTCAGCAGCAGATTATAGAAGGAGACAAATTTATTTGCTCAATGGTTTCTATATCAGATTTGATTCAAGTGAATTGGATGGGCAAGTGATAGCTAGATTCAGTTTGGATTTCACTATATGGCCTAGGCAACCAGGATCATACCCTGCTTCTCAGATCAGAATTGCAAAGGTGATGTATCAGTCACGTGGGAAAGATGAGGAAACATATTGGGAACTCAGCTATTTTGATAAAAATATAGCAAATCTCTGCACATATACACCAGTGAAGGGGTTGACTCTAAGAGAAAATTTCCCAGTGTACTTTCAGTGTCTCAGAGTATTTGGAAAAAAAAATCTTTATCATACAAAAAAAAAATTGTTTCATTGGTCTTGGTGGAACAACCATTCCCTATTGAGCTGTAGTTTTGTCTATTGTGCTCTGATTTCTGTTCTGAATAGAGGGTAATATAGAGATCAATTTCACTGATCAAACTTTTAAAGAATAAATAAATAAATATTCCTCTCATATCATGAGCAATCGAGCTCTTGTGTTTAACAATATGGAACACTTAATGTAGCCTCTCTCATGCTTTCCTGTGTAGCATATTTCTCTTTTGCAAAATTAGGGGGTGGGGAGAAAAATTGCAGTAATAAGGGTCTGAAAGGTGTGTAAAACATACGGCAAATAAAGTAATTTTCCAGTGAGTCTGTGATATTGCCATTTCCTTTAGCAGTGTTGAGTCTCCTTCATAATAGAAGTTGCTGAGGGCTTAGACTACTAGGAAATATAAAATACCTATGGGACATATTCCAGTACTGTACATTAAATTTGAGGATTTTACATGTGATAAAGTATGTCAGTGTTGCTTACAGGGAATTCCAGTGATACCTCAGCTTTCTTGGACTTATTATAAATCCTTTGTTGGAATTATTGCGGCTGGTTCAATAATTCAGATTAGCCCTCATGTTTATTAATGCACTACATCTGTGCAAACAACATGTCAAGCAGAGAGTTTATTGTAATTGCCTGAGCAAACAGAACCTGAAAGAAGCAATTTCCAGTTACAATGTGCTATGACAAGTAATGAGGTAATTGGCATTCTGTCCTGATTACTTCCACCTTCCTTTTCATCAGGTCTATATTGTGTGTGATAGATAGTTTTATAAGAAATGAAGGTGTTTGATAATATGGTCTGCTGCTGCTTAAGGTTAGTGATTAAAGACAATCATAATTTTCTCTCAGAGATCTTATTAGCTTTAACATTATTTATTCATATGTGTAAGATGTGGGCCCAGAATCTCTCGTTCAGTACTATACATACACTTAAAATGTAAACTCAACTACAATCCTATTGAATGCAAAATATCTTTGAGATTTCCAAGCTCATACAGCATGTCAACTTCTTGTGATAAAATATGTGCTCAAGCAGAAGGATTATGATGAACTACTTCATGTCTATGGTTAAACATAAGTATTTCTAGTATAATATATGTTAATTTAATATCTCAATTGCAGTGTATCAATATTAATAAAACAGCTAAAGGTTTGATCTATGGTTTTACACAGATCTTCTTTTGGGGTGAAGCTTTAACTTTCCAGAAAACAAAAAATATTGTGCCCTTTTTTTTTTTAATATTCAGTTTTTAAATATTTGTCCTCTACCAAAAGCAGCCAGTTACAGACTCTTTTTGTTAGGTATCTTTATTGTCCTACTCTGGGCACTAAACATTTGTCTAGTTATTTTTAAATCTTACTGAAACTACTTTGAACTTTTTTGGGAGGAGAAAGCTGAGAAAAGAGAGAAATATATACAGAAAACTCATTAAAGAGCCATGTGCCTTGTGACAACAGAAAAAGTACTTTGGAAATTAAATCACAGTGGGTTTTTTAGGTGTTGCTGAGGATTTGGACTTAAATAATTTACCTTTTCTTGTCACAAGCATGAACTGTTGTCAAAACCCAAGACACAAAAATAAATACCAAAAAAAAAAAAGAAAAGGATATTATTATGGCAAAAAGCGCTGCAGCTTTCAATTAAAAACAAAAACATAAAATTTCATTTTATTAATATTTCTGAGCAACAAAATGAGAATTGCAATTTAAGAACATATGGACATAAGAAAATTCTTGCCTGTTCATTGAAGTTCGTGGTGTATGAACACAGCCATCCCTAACAAGACTTGAAGAGAGTGTTTCTTCCTAGCTCATTCAAAAGTTGCAAAAGCACCTACACTTAGGGCACAGAAAATGAAAAAAACCAGATGAACTACAATGACTATTTCAGACGAAGCAGGTAGGCAACTGCAGGTATGAGAAAGCAAAAGATGGTAGGGATGAAATCCAAATTTCAAGTAATTAGTTTCCCATTGAACCTAAAGTAAAAAAAGAAACCAGAAGATTTTTATATCTGCATGTCACTACTGCATACAACACTAGGCCAAGGGGTCCTGCTGTTATGTCTTCTACACGGTTGTTAGTGAGAGGGTTTGTCCTTTCTATGGTGCACCTTTGGATGGAGATGTCAGCTAAGCTCCAAAGCCAAAAAACTTTAGAAAACTTTGTGCTAGACAATTTCCACAGTGCCCTAAATTATCTGTTTGTGTGTGGACATGAATGCTTGTATCCCTTTGCTTTAGGGAATAAGGAAGCGCTGTTAGGAAATGGGCAAGGCAATTCATTTTGGAAAAGTGTCTGATTTAGCAGCTTGACTGGCCAGGAATTCTCCCTTGGCGACTCTTACCTACCAGGTTTAGCAGAGGTGGTAGGTTGTCATAACTGTTTAGTCAAGCACTGATGATACAGTATTTTTCTTTCCTCTAGAGAATTAAATAATTTCAAAATGTTTAATGCCTCCAGGTATTCAACACTATTTTGAGATTTGTTAATATTTATAAAGCTTTGTAAAGCCAATTAAATGAAATAAATTTCTTATTTTCTCCCTTTGAAAAAGAATTGACAAACGTTTGTGCAATAGTTCTATTTATTTATTTATTTATTATTAATAAGTTATTATTTATATTTATTATTTTTATCTATTTATTGCTTATTATTTTGGCATATATTTTGTAGTATGATGTTTCTACTAGATGTTTCTTCCTGTTTGTAAACAGGTGATTATATTTTCACTTTTCCTGATTGAGTACAATAGTTCCTGTTTCACCTGCTCTTATGCTGGTTGCATATGTGAAGATGGGGTAAAAGAAGAAAATTAAATGTGATATCCTTAAATATTCCAAGGAAACATAGACAAGTTGAGAACTGTAGGTGTTTAATTCAGACTTATTTAATTATAAAAATGCAGTGATAAACATAGCAATTCAATAACCCAAGTATGGTGCCTACAAGGATAAGAGATTTATACTTTCAGCTACTGCAAAAACCAAGTTGTGGTGGCATAAGCTAGAAGTTTAGTAGCATGTGAAGTTAAAATACCTGAATAGTACCCACATCAGTTGTTTGTTTTCTCTCAAAGATCAACAAAAAACACAGGTTCTGATCATTCAGGTTGTCCCTGAGAAATTGCTACTCTAGTACATCAATAAAATCTGGGGAGAGCAGTGCAGTTGTCAACTCCTAATTGTTCCATTCATGAAAGACTGTAAAACTCTTCCATTAGCATAGCTGCTCTTGAGCCACTGCACAACTTTATGTATTTCCACTGGGAATTGGTCCTTTATGTTATCAAAAGCAGGAGGCATTTCCTCAATTGGTATGAAGGCTGAGGCTTGTAGGTAATGGAGCTTCAAATTGAATTCTGGATTAAATCCATGCTGAGTTGCCAATTCAGTACTTTGTGTTCTTTGCCAATAGCTTTGGCTCAACTGAAAGAAACAGTCTTTGTTCTAAACTGGTGCAAATTCCTTGGTTGCTGTGATTGTAGCTTGTTCAAAGTGAGTGATCACATATGTGAGTCTTAAGTAGAGCTGTGCAAAACTTGGCAGCTTGAGTGCACAAGGGGTTTGGTGAACCTTCATTTGGCTTCTATGTTTATGGGTTTGAATTAATGTTCGAAAAATTAAAGGACGAGGTAGGAGATGCACTAAAAGGAAGCATCTCAAGAAGTAAAATGAGTCACAGAGATATTCAAAAGTAGATGAAATTAAAATTGAGGGACAGTAAAAATAGTTTGCTACAATTTAGATACAGTTTTATTGTTTAAGTACATTTGTTTTAGTTTAGACATAATATACAGTATGTAAACATACAGCCTTAAAGAGAAGTTTGCTTTATTTTGTGTTGTTTTTTTCCTTTTTTCTTTTTTTTTCCCCTTTTTTTCTTTTCCTTTCTTTTTTTTTCTTCTGTGGAGGTGACTTCCTCATCCACTGGAAGTAAGAGCAAAAGCATAACTTTCCGGAATGATCACCGACGATGATTTACTTAGTTCTGCATTGCTCATATTAAGCTTTATAATTTGTATGTCTTCCTTGCCAGAATACTCATACTCATTAGCTGTTTTCAATTCTTTCTAATTTAAGATTTACACATTAATAAATTATGTGTAAGTAGTAGGCTATGGTAAATGGTTCTGCTAAATAGCTGCTTCAGCATCAAACTGTCTTGGAGGAGAATAGACCCTTTTAAATATGTCTTCATATCTTCTTTGTCCTCCAATGTTGTATTAGAGTGAAGAAATGGTAATAAATTCCTAAATTCCTTCTTTTATATGATAAGAATTTAGGGTGAGGTCATTGAGTAACTGATGAAATAAACTTAAAAGCACAACTTTATGACATTGTCTTTCCCACTCTAAACATTGGCATTATTTCTTAATAAAAATGGCAATGAGATATTCTGGTATGCTATGCCTTCATGCATCATGGTGCTCTCCTTGGAAGAAAGGAGACCACATCCCTTGTTTTTCAAATTCAAATGTAACTGATTGACTATCATTTCCCACTCAGTCCCCGTATTCAAATTTACTCTTGTGGCATTTTCAGCCACTCTCAGTGAAGAAACCCTGACCAAGACAGAGACCGTCCAAAGTATTCCTGTCCACCACTTCAAACTGTGAGTGCTTGGGACCATTGGAGTGGTGAAAATGGGGGGCTTGCTCCTAATTTCTCCTGAGGACCAACTCTACTTGCTGAATAACCAGGGAATACTTAAGTTGCTTTTAAGGTGAGAAGGGTAGAAATTAGTTTGTATTAAGGGTGTGACTTTTATGGGATACATATGGAAATGCCATCAATGTGACGGTATAAAATGCATCTATATTTTCAAGGCAAAATTTCAAGATTTCAAAACTGATAGTGAGCAGCATAGGGCAAAGAGTAAAACAGACATGGATGAAAATCTAGGCTATCTATTAGCATCTGATGTTGACTCAGCAGGGGAATCCTTCCTCTGAGTTGTTCTGTAATCAGAGCTCCTGTATTTATGCATCTCATTTTTCCAAGAGCAAATGGGGCAGAGCTGGTGATTCTTACCAGTCTTTTGCACAGTAGCAATTTTAAGGTTTTAGCCAAATTTGGAGCAAATCCCAATAAGAAATTGTTTTAACACAGATGTGTAGAACCAGAGTTGTGGCAGAAATAACAACAGATTTCCAAGGACCTCTCCTGTGAAAGGGGCTGTCACTTGTCAGTGATCATGAGAAAAATCATGTCCGCCAATTCTCTTGGTTATAGTTTTATTTGACTAGGAGCAGAAACCTTTGTTCTAACACCAAGAGAACAGATCTGTTTCTTAAACATTATCATGCTATTCAGAAATTAGGGTATAGTTTGAGATACGGCTGCAGAATTTCTGTTATTCACACTGGTTGTTTTTGAGTTATAGCATACAGTTAAATATTTTAGAGCTAAATTTACCACCAAAGAAAAATACTCAGGTACCTCTAACTTTGTGTTCAAGATTGTTGGCATTACAACACAAGATAATATATTTGAATATTGCTATTATTAAGTAAAATTAAATTGAGAGCAATTTCTGGGAATGAAAAAAGCTGCTCCCAACTAAGTTGAAAACATATAGCTAATGAACAAAAACAAAGAGGAACATAGGAGAAGTGATTTAAAGCATTGTTTTTCTAAATGGAAAATCTTAAAAAGGAAAGAATAAAAAAATAAATTATACTATTTCTTTAGCAAAAAAATAAAAAATTAAAAATACATTCATCCTGCAAAATGCAATAAGATTACTCAGCTAATCCATGAAAACAACACATCTTATTAATATGCTATAATTTTTACAAGAGTTTGGATGGAACATTACATTTTTATCTGACTATTTACATTTTATCCCTTTAAGAGCTTCATTTTGAGAGGATATGATTTGGTTAACCAAAGAGGAATTATAATTTTTGGTAAAAATCCCTACAAAGTAAATGTCAATTTAAGAGAATCACAAGGTGAAAGTCAACTAATTTGGTTGGCAAGAATGTTTCTGTAAGGAAAGGACTTATAAAATACTTCAGAAAAGGAGATAATCCATGTAAAAAGAAAATAATTTCACTGACTGAAGTAAGCACCAAAATACACAATGAACATCTACCTTAAAAGTGTATTCATTTACAAGATACCTTGAATTTACTTAATGTTGATATAACGTCCTGAAGTGGAAAAAAATTAGAAAATTAAAGTAGAACTAGTCTATAGCATGTCTTTCTTATTTTTCTTTTTTTTTTTAAGAAACAAGATATATTTAATAATAATAATTAAAAAACCCACAACATGTTTGGGATTTCATGAATAAGTTGCTCATATAACTCTGCTAAAGATAAATTACAACAAAACCAATATATTGCTCTTAACTATTAGTATTTTCATATGTGATTATTAATAATGGTAAAAACAATCATATGAGGCTTTTTCTTATTATGGCACTTTTAAAGTACTCCATAGAGTTTAAATAACGTAAGTTGATAGAGTTAGTAGGTGAAATGATGTAAGATGACTTTACAGGGGAAGATATTTAGTCCTTGAAGATCTGAACAATTTTTTTTATTTTTCCACTTCATGTATTTCACATGAAGGATTATTAAATCTTAGTGTCTCCATGGCTAGCACTTATTCATTCTCTAATTTATCTAATTACAGTATTTCTTCAACCTGATGTATTGCCAGTTAACAGTTTATTTTCCAGCCAGCTCTTATTCCAACAAGTCATAATTGTCTGCTACACAGAGCTCCTTACATAGGATCCACGATAAACTCTTTCCTTACATTTAACTACCCCACAAGGAGGAAAGTTTTGAGAACTATTTCTTGTCTTTCTTCTGCATCTTACCAATACTATAAAGGCCCAAGAAACAGCCCATTATCTTTTTATATGTGTTTATGACTTCAAAGAAAGACTGGTGTTGGGGAAATATTTTTTCCTCTTTGTCATCGGAGTTTACCTTATGTATGGAAGCCAGATGTTTTCTGCCTTTCTATAAACCAGTATTACTGGTAGAGTAATGCAAAGTGTGTCTTTTATGATCTGTTCACTGAAAGTCAAGTGTTTTCAGGAAACAAGACTGAAAAATATTGTGAAAAAAATTACCTGGATCTAGTTTTTTCTGTGAGAAAAAGCAAATCTCTATTTTAAAAAAGCTAGAAAGACATTCTGAAAAATGTTTATCACCCCAACTCATAACCAAAATATTTGTAGCTTCAACATATCCACGTATATATGTAATTTTGAAAAGCACTGCTCTTCATTCACGTACTTTGTGACATTTCATTCAGACTTTTATAAAAAAACTCTGTTTGTGGGCTTTTTTATTAATTTTCTTCTTTTTTCAAAAACCTCACTTGTTTTCTTTCCAGCTATGTTTCCTCTGAAACTTGCAAGATGGTCCTAGCAAAGACAGAATGAATGAAGTTTTACAGTCATGTTCATGATGGCATATCTTTCTACAAATATTCCTGAGAGCAAGCTTTGATCATGTGAAAGCTCAGGAGGAAAAAATAATTATGACTATCACAAAGGGAATTCAAAATATCAGCAAATTTACAGTTTTTGCATAATGAAGTGATAGCCTTTTTATTTAGCAGCTACTCATTTCCTCTGCCTACATTTTTGCCATGTGTGACTTACTTCTGGCTGAATCCATTCAAGGATTGAAGTATCTATGTGAGAATTTTGTTATGCGAATTCACTATTTAAGAATTACTATTATTTCTGAAAGGTGCAATTCTTTGCTGTATACCAGTTGGTAATTCACACTACAAGGCACCTGAGCTCCTGAACGTGGGAAGGGAACATTCCTGGAATGTGGCTCTAGGATTCTTCGAGGAATCTCATATTAGTAGTCAAAAAAAATGACAGGGCCAAGTTCAGTGAAAATGAGTAAAAGGGAGAATTGATGTCAAGTTTCTTCATTGTGCCCATATTGACAAAAGACATGTTCATGTGAGTTCCTGCAACGCATTAGGAAAGCATCTTGGGCTGACTATGCAAACAGTTTCTTAAATGCTGTTTTTGACTTACGTGGAGAGAAAATTTTGGTGATAAGGGTGCAGTGAAGCCATAAATCTGAGCTTCAGGATATGGAGATAGCTCCAGGTATTCAGCCCATGAAAGTGTACCTGAGATGTTGTATTGCCTCTGACCCTAACTGAATTATCTAACTAAAACAAATTAGATTTCATTAACCAGTCTCTCTTTAATCTTTTCTACTGGTCAGGTTCAGTAGCATTTCACTCCGCATCTGCCCTTTTCTAGGCTTCAATAGGTTTTCTACAGTTTTCAATTAAGTGTCTTGGAAGTATGTCAGAATCATAGAATCACAAAAAGTTTGAGGTTGTCAGGAACTTCTGGAGGTTGTCTGGACCAATCTCTTGTTTGATCTGGGACACCTAGAGCCAGTTGCCCAAGACCTTGCCCAGATATCCCTTGAATATCCCTTCTGCAGAATTATCCTCACCATAAAATCTGTTTCCTGATATTTAGAGGGAAATTATTTTCAAGTTGTGCCCAGTGACTCTGATCTTGCCAATGGGCAATGCTGAAAACTTTCTGCACCTCACCTTCAGTACGTGGATGAAAACTCCCTGAGCCTTCTCTTTTCCAGGCTGAACAGATACAAGCCTGTCAACCTCTCCTTGTATGTGAGGAGCTTCTATCCCTTAATCATTTCAATGGCTCTTTGCTGGGCTCTTTTCAGTATCTTCATGTCTCTCTTGTAATAAGAAGCCCCAAACAGGACGCAGCATGGTAGTTGTGGTCTAACCAGTGCCGAGTAGAGAAAAAGGATCACTGTTCTTGATCCACTGAAAATATTTTGTCTAATGCATCCCGGGAGTTTCTGCCTAACTCATCCTTGTTGCAGCAGTGACGCATTGCTGGCTCATGGTCAACTTGGTATCTAACAGGGTCCCAGACCCTTTCTGCACAGACACTTTTTAGCAGGGTGGACCCAGCCTCTGTTTGTTCCTGGCTGTTCCTCCCCTTCACAGGACTTTGCACTTCTCCTTGCTACAATTCACGAGGCCACATCAGGCCATTTCTTCAGCTGCCAAGGTCTCTCTGGAAGACAGCACAGCTGCTTGGCTTATCATCCACTCCTCCCAGTTTGGTGTGACCTGCAACTTAGTCAGGGTAGACTCTGTCTCACCATTCAGAGCATTAATGAAGGTGTTGAATAGAACTGGATCTACTCTTGACCCATGGGGTGCACTGCTAGCTGCTGGTGCTGGCCTCCAACTAGAATTTTTGCAGTTGATTCACCTCCTTGGCCTGGCCATTCAGTCCACTTTAAATGCACCTCAAGAACGAGCTGAACACCTGAATACTTCAAAATAGCTATTATAATGCCTTTTTTAAAAAATTTAGGTTTTTTATAATAGGAAAAAATGTTAAAGTGACTCTTTGATTAGCTTTATCCCAGTCCAATACAAATATAGTTTGGTTGTAAATACCCTGAAAACTGACTTAGTTGGTTTTTGGCTTGAATATACAAATTTTTTTTTAAATGAGCTAAGGTCAGGAAGTCTGCAAGCTGAATATTAACTCCCAGGACACCAGGAGCGGATATTAATATAATTGAAGAACATACTTAAAAGTCAGAGTGATAGCATTGCTCTAGGGAGTAGAAATGGAAAGTAGCCTTGAACAGATTGTAAATATCAGCACTTTAAATATTCTCATCTAACAAAACTTCAATTACTTAAATTCTTTACATGTAATTACTTCTTACACAAACCCAGTTTAGAGTAAAGGAGTCCTCTCCTGAAATTAAGGTATTATTAATCTAACTATTCATACAGACATTTTTGTTTTATTTTTGCTGCCAGTTTAGGTTAATTTGTTGTAGTTAGGACAAAATGAATGGCAAGGGACGTTAACACTTATCAATAAATAAGTCAACTATTAAGTTTAGATCTAAACAAATAGTCATCTTAATGCTTGGGAAGAATTTTTACTTCTTTGTTCATGATAGGAATTTTAAATCCAAATGTTGCCTGGTTCTGGAGTAACAACTCACCCAGGCAGGGTAGGTGTGATGTGGAAGGGGCTAGAGTGAAGATAAAGAACAGGACAGAAAGATTTGCCATTTCAACCATGACAGTGGTTGTCATGGATTCTGACCTGTGTGTTAAGGACTATAGCTAAATTTTACATCTTCATATGTGTATGCAAAAATCATGTCCAGGACCTGAACTGCTGAAGTGAGTGTTCTAACACAAACTATAGTGCCAAATCTCCAGTTCAGTTTTTATTTTCTGTTCTTAGAAATCCTGGTTTTGTGTCGATCCTATGAGACTTCCAGCAGGTTAGGCTGAAATTATCTCACTGAATTGCCAAGAGCCCCACAGTGTCTCTTGCTGGAGAATACTTGTCAGTTTTTAAACTTAAGTCCATTCTTGAAGTCAACCCATAGACGACAGTTTGCTAGATAACGATTGGTCTTAATAAGTTTTATTTTTATATTCCATTGAAATTGCTCTTTTGTATGAATTTTCATATATGCTTTTCCATATGAAAACATGAGAAGCACTCATATTTTCATAATTCTAACAAATTATAAAGCATTCAGCATTTTTCACTTATTCAAAATGAGTGGAATTGTAGTAAATTATTTCTAAATGTTTTTGTCTCTTCTCATCTTCTCAGCAGAAAGCTGAAGCACTGCTGACCAGAGAAAACACAACCTCCTTTTTTTTTGACACCTTTTGTGAATTTTCAAATTGGAGTAATATGAAAACATTCAGAATTTCATGGACAATGAGGAGCTTGAAAGTGTGTATTTCAGAGACTCCAGAAGCAGAAGTTAAATGTTAAAACTGTACTTAGTACAAGAGTAAAACTTAATGTAGAGAAAAGAGTTGTCTCTTTTCTTCTGTAAATAACAATAAATGAAAACAGGCAGAATTAACCTAATGTGGGAAAATTTACTTCTGTTTCATGTATACATTTTAGTTTCCGTAAAAAAATGTCATTTTTTTCTTCCATTTCACCTGGTAATAGTCATAATGTTTATTCTTTTTTTTTTTTTTTTGCAAGACAAGAGCTTATATCTCAAAGGTCTGAGGCGTTCTCCTAATGGCAAAGAGTTAGAAAGTTAAGTTGCTGTGCGACTTTTCAATATTTAGGAAATTACATAATTGGTGTTTACTTTCATACAACAAGCCCTAACAATACTGTAAAGTGCTGCACATTATAGAGCAAAAAAATGTATACATGGCCTGCTAGGAGCTCTTCTGTTTTTCTTTATCTATAGGAAGTTAGAAGGCAGTCTGACTGCAGAGGTCAACCAAAAGATAAAACAAGAGGAGAAGAGGTTATGGATAAAAAATAATCTCTTAACAAAATCTCTTCAAACCTTTTGAAGATTACATTATACTTTCAAGTAATATACCAAGATTTGTGGCCATTTGGTGAAGAAATGGGTTAAAAATTATAATACAGAAATACAACTGAGGTTATATATACTTCAGTGTGAGTCAACTTTGTGTCAGAGTAGTACTATGGAAAATTTGGGTTCCATTGTCTCTTTTTGTCAAATGCTTAAATATTTTTTACAAGTATGAGGTCTTTCAGGATTTTACAGTAGAAAAAAACAGTAGGGATTAGTTTAAGGTTTTCTTCATTTGTTGTGTTTTAAACAATGGTATTCTGCCTAAATTTAGTTGTCTGTCATGTAAATAGAGGGAAAAACCCCAGTTAAAAAAAACCAACCAAACAAAAAAAACAAAAACCACAATAAATCCTATATAATAGTGAAAATCCCAGACCATAAAAAAAGTCTTCTGTTCCTACCTGGTTTGCTTGGTTTTGCAGCAGAGCAGGAATTGCTATACTTTCTAGATTTCAAGGCTTACTATGCCCCTGGTTCAAGTATGAGAGGTCAGCAGAGGCCAGATGAAGGGCCAGGCTGGGATCTGCAGGACTTTCTACCTAAGTGTGAGAGACAATCTGCTGGATCCTTCTGCGGCTGCTGTGGCAAAAGCAGCTGAACAAAAGCCTACATTTCTCATTAGAAGGAGGAGTGTGATTTCAAAGGAATCGGTATCCTTTACCTCTGACCTCTCTTCATGCTTTTCTGAAAAAAGAAAAAATAAAAAAGCACATGGTTATTCATCAGAATTAATATCTGTACCTAGCAAAGGGGGATTAACAGTCCACTATTAGTGGAATGCCATTGTGCTAGTTATTATATTAAGACAAAGACATACATTTAAGTAAAATAAGTAAATGTTTTAACTCAGAAGCTTTAATTGGGGTCTAATTCATAAGGAAAAGAAAAAATAGCAGCAATTGTGAATTATAAATGTAAGATAGAAAAGAAAGAAAAAATAAAGTCCAACAGTTTTACATTATACCTCATTCCAGGGTCTGAATTTAGTCGATCCTGACTTTTGTCAGTAAGATAATATCTAGCTTCAGCCTGAATTCAAGTGAACTCTATTGATGAATGGAAAAGACTGTTTGTCACTGGGAAAGTGCCTGAAAACAATCTGTTCCTGAGAGCAACTGAGATGTTAGAAAAAAAGAGACAGTCATCTGAGATGCTCCCTCGTGTTCCATTGCTCTGAATAATACAGAAAATGAGATACTAATTCTTAGGATGTAAGGATTCTAATAAACTACTTTACACAAAGGAAATTTTCTTGTCTGTGATTTTTTTTTCCATTATTCTCCATCTGCCTTTTCATATTGTAAGCTCTCAGGGTAAGATCTTTCATACGTATTTGTAAAACACTTGGCACTCTCTCTGTAGTTAATGCAAATACTAAAATCCAACACAGTATAAAATATTGCCTCTTCAGTTATATTAAAAACAGAATGGTTCGCTTAACTCCCCTCTACTTTCTGTGAAGGGTATTAATTAAAGTAGCCAGTAAAAAAAAAGGTAATGGTGGGAGTTTGAAGCCATCTAGACTACTTTTACCCTGTTAAACTTTTGTTTCATGGTGTTACACTTGGCATTTCTTCATACAACTGAAATTAGAATCCAGGCTACACAAAAAAGAGGAACTAACTGAGAGAGGCTACTCAGGATGTAGACTGTTTTCTTCCTTGCTACTTCCTCCTAATTTGCTAGAAACAAAGAACCTGTCATGATAGTGTCCTTTCGTGGCTCTTGCAATCCTGGAAACATATAAAGAGTAAACAGAATGTTTTCTTGTAAGGATTTTTCTTCATATTGTACTTTTTTACAGTATTAGCCTCATTAGAAATTGTCTAAAATAATGAAATATGAAAGGGAAAAGATAAAAAAAAAACCAACATCAACAACAGAAAAGTGTAAGAGAGGAGTAGAGGAGTTCTATTCCCCCTTCCCTTTCTCCACAAGAGGGGAAAAATTCTTTTGTATTCTTGTCTAGGATTCCAGTGGGTCTCACAGACAAATATTCAGCTGTGGTCTTAATAGCTGCTCAGAGGTGTGATTTTAAGAAAATGAGTCACACCCATCTTCTGAAAAACAAATTATTTAAAACACTCTTGGTTGCTGAAAATCCTTATTCTTCTTGAATATCTTAAGGCTATATTAATTGCCTACAGATAAAGACATATTAATTACTTACTGATAAACTCTTCTTTAAAAACGTTGAGTTCCGATAGCAAGGCACTTGAATATAATTAAGAACTTGGGATAATTGAGAAATGTAGGGCACATCCACATACACTTCACATAAGTTTATTCAAGTCCCAAAAGAGTGGATATGTGCAAGCCACACTGCTATGCCACACAGGTATACTAGCTCATGTATAGGAAGCTGTAGAGTGATGTGAACGTGGTATTTGCACTGGGACTAATTAGGTCACTTCACTTTTCACATTGTGATTGTTTCCAGTTTTGGAGCCAGCTGGGTATCTTTTCATGGTGCAGTAGTGTTCACTATAGATATACCCTTAAAATTATTGTGTATATCCCCTTACCTATTTGCCATGTGTACTGAATGAATTACGATCCCCACTGGAAAACAGAACACAATTATTCATAAGCCATCACATATTTCAGGATTCCTTATTCGGGGCTTTCTAACTTTAAATGTTTGATTTTTGCCATCTGACTTTTGAAGAAAGGGGGAAACTGAAACGTGTTTTTATATGTTGTGACAACCCTCCATTCTGTGCTCTAACAAGTATTTGAGCCACAACCTTCACAGCTGAGACTGCTATTCCTTGTAGAAGGAGACAACTATTATCTCAGTGGGGAATAGACAAACCGATGGTGTTTAATCAAGGGGTTTGGAGGGGCCTCAGCATAGGCTGACTTCTTTTCTTCAACTTCCTACTGTGGAAGCTTTCAGCCAGATGTGAGGAAAGAATTACTTGGATTACTCTGATGCTAGGAAAAACAGAAAGAACTTTTCTTTTTCTATAACAAACTATAGCATATATTGTTCTGGACACATATGTTACTTACAGGATCCACTAGTCATTGCATCAAAGTGTGACCAAAAAAAAACAATTAGTAAAAACACTGCACAGGAGTAATTGGAACAGTTTTCAGATGATGGATTCAGAGGTACAAGCAAGTTTTTTTCCCCACAATGTAGTTTAGGATTTTATCCCTGGAGAAGTTTCTTAAACAAAAAATTAAAGATAAAAATATTTTTTTCATAAATATGTATTTCCTTTTTACACAGTTAGCATGAAACACTGAATTTTTGTATCGCCTATGATTGAAGTATGAGTAATTGCACATATAATTGAACTGCCAGATATAATTTCTCTGATTAGGAATGTACAGATTTCAGTTTGGTTTTCTAACTTGAAACTGATCTAGCACCATAGACTTGTAGGTTAAAATAATCTATTGAGATAGATTTCCATTGGTCTCTTTGTGCAAAATAAAGTCAAGCCATTCACATACGCTTAATTCTATTAAAGATTAATTCAATTGCATTGTTGTAATCTTTCTGAAGTAATAAATGTGACAGCAATGAGCCAGATTCGTGCCTGGGATATGCTGAATCTTAAAGGCCTCATCTTTGATGGCAGATCTTTCAGATAGGGAATTTTTTTTCTGGATGTGGGCTACAGCCACACAAAAGCATATATGATTTCAGGAAACTGGAACCAAAGTATTCAGTATTAAACTGCCAGGATGTCTGACTGCCCATTAAAACTGTCAGCAAGCTATGGAAATGTTGAAAAAGACAGTAACAAAATCACTGTTTACATTCCTGTGAACTTGAACCCATCTTTAGTGACTGCATCAATCTCAGCCTCTAGTTCTAGTGTAGAATTCATGACTTAAAGGCTTTTTGCTCAAAGTCATAATTTTCATCATTCACAGATGGCTTGTTTAGACCCTGTTTCATGGGACACAGCAGAGAAAGCTCAGAATATTTGGTACAGCATTTATATCAACCCAGACCTCTCTAGGGGCACCAAGGGAAGGTCAAAGACATTCATAAGAAAGAAACCCCAAACTCAGAAATTAGGTACCCAGTGCAAGGTAGAACTTAGTTATCTTAATACTTTAATCTCCACAGGCCGAGAAGAAAAAAAAAAATTATATTAGCAAAAATTTCCTTTTAAAATCCTTCTTTTAATGGAGAACACAATGCAAAAGATTGGAGGAAAAGTCATTGCAGCTTTTAAGTTAAACTAGAAAATGAAAAATAACATGCCTGTCATAGCAAACAGTAAAACTTTTCAGTACAGTTCAGATCTACTTGAAAAACTGAAACGTTACTGAAATTTGAAATTCTGCTGAACTTAAGTGTAATATCATACAAGTTTTTTTCCAGAGCACATATATTCTTCTAAGTAAAACCAATATAAGAAGCATATAAACTCTGAAAAGAATACTTGCAAGATAGGTTTAATTAAGCTAACGTTCTTCCAATCCATCAGCTAAATAGTTCAAATATTTTCAGTATGCTAAATGTAAATAAGTGAGGCAAGGTTCATAAATTCAACATATTGCTTTGTTTTCTGTGAAGTTGTACTGATTTTCCAATTGGAGTAATTATAGCAATGTCATTTCTTTAATAAATCTTTTTATTAATTTTTGATGCATATAAATACACAAAAGTCATAAATATGAAAAAATAGCATAAAAAGAGAATAATGCTGAAGAAAATGTAAATTATATCCATTCATAATACCGACAATAATCTGCATTTACGTTTTGTTGGCTCCAAATACGCCACAGATATTAACTAGTTGCAAGGTTCCTATGAGAAGAGGAATACTTAGAGTCTCTGTTTAAAATGGCTTCAATTTTTTTAAGTGCCCAATAATTTAAGGAGACATTTTTTGAGAAGTGGGTGACTAAAGAAGGAATGAACTACCCATACAACATTCTGATCAATAATAAAAGTGCCTCTTTTTATCATCGACTTCCTTAAGGGTCTGGATCTTTGGGAATAGAGGAGAATTTCCTCTAGAGTGTGTCTCAAAAAAAGAACTGAGTCGAGGGTTAGTAATTTTTGGTCTCATGTTCTATCCACCAAATCATCCTGCCCAGATCACAGAGCTATACTGTAGCTTGAGGACATCGACTGCATGCAGTCTTAATCACCCTGTGCTGTTTGTAGTAAAGCTACTTGTTCAAGGAAACTCTTTTTTCAGTAACTATTGAGACAGCTTAATTCTGCTACCATAAATGAGACATATCATCCTCTTTGTGCCTTTTTTAGATTCTATAGAAATTTACCAGGTCTTCTTTATTTTACTGTACTAAAAGGAATATGAATAATTAAATGATAATATTCTCAATATGTCTTGAAAGGGACATAGAGTCTGATTAAACTTCCTCACTGTGCAAAGTGTATGTCTAGAGAACAATGGCAATTTGAAATATCAATATAATTATTTCAATAAGCACATTAACAGAGAAAAATTTATTTTAAGAAATAAAATAATAATTTAAAAAATAAAACAGTAAAAAGAAAAGGAAAATAGGAGGTATGTCCTACTCAGTGTGTTGAAATTTTTTCTGCTAACACTGTTCTACATCAAGAGACAAGACAGAAAACTTTTCCCGCAGTTATTTCAAGACTCTGTAACCCAAATCCGTATTATGATGCTGGGGAAATGTCTTGGTTTCAAGAAATTAAATGGGTCTTGATCATTTCAATTCACCAGTCTCTTATGATTTGTTCATATTATTTCACTAAGTAGTTTGATACATTGTTTAAGAATATTCTGTTAAATAAGTAACATTTACAAGAATTTCCCTCCATCCTTGCAGGGATAATAGAACATTATAAGTTCCCTCACAGAGAAAACCCTCAACTTTTAGCTCCTTTTTTGTTAAATCTAAAAATCAAGTTCCTTTCTAGAAACACTGACAAATCTATTCACAGTAGATCAAACAAAGAGGTGGAAAATGAAGTGGAAAATGTCAGGGAGATTGGTAATGTTAGAGAGGACAATAAAATCTCGAGAAAGGGGACCTGGAGTATGAAACCTCTGTACAGGCTGTTGTTTCACAACAACTTGCCAGGATGATGACAATTTTATAGAAAATTTTGGGGTTTGTCCTGGGTTTTTGTATATCTTCTGCAACACCCAGGGACCCTGGGAGCTCTGCAGGAAGCCAGAATATGATATGCAGACGGGGGTTCTGGTGACTTCTCCTTCACCTGCTCTCCTTTGCTTGGCCAAATCATAGTACATAATATTTCTTAAAAGTCATAACCTTTCACAAAACTTATTTTGGAGGAATGATAATGGATCACAGAAGATGTAAATATCACAGAAGAGCCCCTTTCAATCCCCATACCTACATGCCCATGCATAAAATCATCTTGGCGTTGACTGATGATTTCTTCTAAATATGACAGATCACGAATTTCTAGCTCATTTGTTTCTTTCTCTTTCATAGAAGATCTGATTATCGGCCATGAAATTTACCTAAATAAAGATTGTGTGTGGAGCAGATTTTACGCCTTTAATTACAAAGAAGAGTTAGTTAACGTTGCTGTACCAGCCTTCCTCTCTGTTGCACGCCGATTCCACGCAGCCTTTCAGAAAAAAGAAGTGCCTAGAAAATGGAACTGCTACAAGGAAGGCAAAGCTGGGAGGGGATCTGTTATAAATGCCTGGCCTAGGTGCGTCCCTGGAGGCTTTCTGGCAGGAATTTGAGCTTGCAGAGTCCTCTGTTCAAGTGTGCTTGTTGGGAGATCCTGATTGCAAGCCTCGGTTTTTAGAAGGTGAGCGGGTGGTTCGTAATTTGGGGAAAAGAGGGTGCTGAGCTGCCTTGCCGTCAAGCCTTCTGACTGCAACGGTGGCAGGTCTGGCTTCAGTTCTGAGAAGAGAGAGGGGTTTTTGCCAAATTTTCTAACCCAAGTACCTGCATTGTTACATGCTTAGCTCTGACATGCAAATACTGACGCTCATACATATGTATGAATATGTCAGTGTCGGTCTTCAGCCGTGGATAGCTGTATGCTTGACTGGCATGTGTGTTGCTGATTACTTGATTCTTGGATTCCAATGATTTTTTTTGAGACAGCTGAAACCCCAATTTTTTGCATTTTGTTTATTTAGTGAAATAGGAAAGAAAAAAGAAAAAAGAAGGAAAAAGAAAAAGAAAAAGAAAAGGAAGAGAAGGCGAAGGTTGATTTAAGTTTGGAGGTTTGTTTTTTCCAAGGCTTTTTTTTTCCTTTGGCTTTGGTGTTTTCTCTTAAGCTGTGTTTCAGCTTGCAGCAAGTGGTTGGCCACCCCTACCCTTCTGGTTCCTTGCTTTCTTTTACACTATTCCAGAACATGTTTCATGCCTTCCCTCTTTCTTGTTTAGACTAAATTAGCCAATGAACAACCTGACCCAGCTGCTTAGCTGTTCCCTGATCTGCATTTTACTTCTTAATGAGCTCAGAGTGACAAGCTATTTAGGCTGCTTGTTCCAGCATCAGCTCTGACTCCATCTGTAACTTTAGTGCCACTTCTTTGTCAGCAATGCCAATTACAAATGTGTGCCTTTCTAATTTACAGCACTCTAGTTATAACGCCCACGCTGTGCTCCGTGTGTTCTCTCTTTGCTTCTACTGTTTGTAGTCACCTGAGCAGACCTTCAGATTGTCAGAGCAAGGGTCTGCTACATGGCTGGCATTGATCAGCTATCTATAGCACCATATACAATTTGGCACTGCATAGATCGTTTGCTCCCTTTCATCTGCCCTGAATTTGGAAAGCTCTGTCGGTTCACACGGGGTTCTACAAACCTGTCTGTGCGTTGATCCTTCTGTGAACTGGCAATCCTGGAGCAAATGTGTTCCCTTGCATATGATACCGCAATATGGGAAAAAGAATTACTTACTATGCATCTGTAGGGCTATATTATATTTTTCTTGGCCTCCTCTGCATTCATCTGCAGAAAAATCTTAAATATGCTCCTCTTTTGCCCGTGAGCAATAACTACAACTTGATCCATTTCTTTGTGTGTATTGTTAAAAATGCAGAACATCCTCAAGTCTCTGCTCAGGCAAATACAGTATCAGTAAGCAGTCTCTATTTCTGCTGGTTTATAACATGGCTTACTGAGTGGTTGAAAATTGATCTGCTCTTGATCTGCTGCTTCTGGGTGTGTATTGCCTGTTGACCAGTTGGTCTTTTGAAGAGTGAGACTCATATCCAGAAACGTGTTTCAGGGAGCACTGAAGGAAGAAATCTGTTTGGCTCCTTAGCTTCTCAGACAGACAATTCCTCAGGTTTAATAGCTGGTGTATTTTAAATTAAGTAATATATGTAACATTCATATTATTCAGAATTTATTTTTTGGTTTTAATTCCATCATGATTCTGTTGTTGTTCCAACTGGTGGCTGGATGTGAAAAGACCATTATTATCTCTAACCATGTCAGATGATATGAGAACACAATCTTAGACTGTCCGATTTCATCTGAAAGTCTACTATGAGGGTCTTTTCCACTAAATTATTTTGCTCCTTGTTTTCACTATTTCTTAGTAACTGTGGAATACCCTCAACTATTTTAAGCAGAGAGGAATGAGGGAAATCCCAAGAAAAGCATCAGGTGGGATATGATGCATATGTGTTAAGGTAGGACAACAAGGTTCCTATAATTACCAGGCTACATTTCTTTCATCAGTTCCCATGGTGGTGCTTTCAGCTGAAATGAGTGTGCACCAGCCAAGGTATTCCTGAAATGATTAAGTCCTTTATCTCCCACAGACAGTGGAAGTAGAATTTGGTTTGATGTGCAGAACAAAGAGCAACATTTAGCATCTATTTCTACATTATTATTTTTTATTCAGGGGAAAAAAGTCTTGAGTTTTGAGATGAAATTGTTACTCACATGGTAAAAGTGTTAAAAGTTGTGTGTTGCACTCACATACATAACAGTCAGAAACTGTAAAATGAAAATCTGGTACTAGAAAGTTTAGGTTTTGAGTCTGAAAAGCTGTAGATGTAAGTTGATGAGTTAAAATGGCCCCAAAAATAAGGCTGTGTATGGATTGATTTTGAACCATTTATGATCTGTCTCTAATAACTCTTCCTTTATCAGAAGATTTACTCCATTTTTCAGAAAACCAAACAATAGTGAACAACCTGCTCAGCATTTAGATTTTCCTGAACAGCTGATAACTGGACAATACAGTTTGCTTAGATTATTAAAAATGCTTCCAAACTTTCAAATTTTATCAGAAATTCTATTTCAAATATTTTTGCAAAGAGTAAATATCATTGGGAAAAATCACAAAGGCTCACATATACAGGAAACATGGTGGATATCTGAACATCATATCTCATTTTTTATATTAGAGAAGCATAGAAAAGGTAAGTCATGGTAGTGGCCAAACCTGTGACTTTTAATTTTTAATACTGGATGATTCTGTTTAATACTGGAGGATTGTTTTTTTTGAGAACTCCTCACTAAAATACCAGAAAAGCTTTGAGAATTGTGATCATAGTTCTAAAATAATATCATTGGAATTGGTGAGTTTGTCTCAGGAAATTAGATCTACTTTTATTCTCCCGTTTTGAGTTGCTCAAGTTCTTCTGAAAAGGAAGAATTACAGAGGTTTTAGTATACTTTCCAGCAGAGAGATAGTATTGATGTCTAGAAGAGTCACAGTTAAATAACTTATTTTAAATTCTACTCATTTGTAAGAAGAATTCTGTCCTATAAGAAGAACCTGTCTTTAATTTTTTTAAGTCTATTGCTAATAAAAATTAAATAATTTATTTTAGATACATTATTTTAGCTGCAATAAGGAGATGTGATTCTGATAACAATGACCCTTTGTCACTCCTCCTCCTACTCTTCCTCTGTCCTTCTAGGCTTTTTTGGGAAATATGCTTTGGGGACTGCCAGGGGAATGTGTGTAGAGGTCTATGAATCTTATTTTGGCCTGACTAATCATCATCTGGTACAACAGCCACAAGGCACATCTGCCAGCTAGCAAAACTTAGGGCAGTCCTGAGGCTGCTCAAAACAGCACTGGGGATGAACAGTCCCAAGGACAGAGGAACTGGGACTGTCATTGCCACCAATTTTCACTACTGCACTGAGAGTATTTTAGCCAAGGCAGAAAAATCTGGCAAGTGAAAAAAATCAGGAGTATTATAAATGTGTTATTTTTAAATAGTCACTTTTAAAATGCATAGGATCAAGATCTCCTTATTATTTTCCATTGATATTGCATCAGCTGCAGAGCTATTTTGTTAAGATCAGTAATTCTTTCCCAACTTTTCATTTTCCTTTTTTTTTCTTTAATGTGGGCCAAAACTAATAAATTAATACATTTTAAGTTCAAATTACTCAAGATTATATTTTAGTTTTACCTCCTGTATTAAATAAGTAATTGAACTTCATCTTGTAATTTCTTCATTGAACCTTATAAGTTGCATCTTAGCTAGAATGTACCTTTTAAAAAGCTATACAATATTGATTTAAGGACTCTCACTGAAAAGGAATCAACTATGCCCCTCAGTAATTTACTCCCATGATTAATTACACTCTCTATTAATATTGTGCATCTTATTTTCAGTCTCTTTTTTAATCCAACATTTTCAGTGGTAAAGATAGGAGACTATCTACAGTGTTGTATGGAGAACTGCTTAGCACTAATCTATATGAAGCAAAGACAGTATTACTCCCTTATTTGTCCCTTCAAGATACAACAGTGCACCTGTAACTTTTGAAGCTCATTGGGTACTACAGACATACCTTTAAATAGGGGCTTATAGTATGATATAAACCTATATCCTTACCTGCCAATGAATGCCAGAGAAATACTTACTTCTACATGGGATCTGGGGAGTGAGCTATTGTGTGTATCAGGGGGCTAAGACTGCAGGTACTCCCTGGCCTGTATTAAGTAACCTCAAGGAGGTAGAACTTAAGTCCTGCCCCTAAGTGCATTTCTGAAAATAAAGTGATTATACTGGTTAGTAGAGAGCAGAGATTTTCAGGTAAGGATTTTTCATACATTTTCACAGAAGTCAACGTGATGATGGAGATGACTGGAGGGTATCAGCTTCTCTCCCTAATTATGAAACATAATTGTTAAAAGGAA
Organism: Cinclus cinclus; assembly: GCF_963662255.1. Taxonomy (NCBI): domain Eukaryota; kingdom Metazoa; phylum Chordata; class Aves; order Passeriformes; family Cinclidae; genus Cinclus; species Cinclus cinclus. Next base: position 89,111,059 of record NC_085047.1, read on the forward strand.
ATGAAAGACCTTGGCTTATTTACAGGCTAAATTGAAGCAGCAAGAGTAGACATTGGTTAAGAATTGGCTGTGTTGCCTTCAGTGCAGGCTAAAGTCTCTTGTTCACAAATTAAACAGTACCTTTGGTGTACATTTTTCTCTTCATTTCTTCATCTCCAAATGTGCTTTAGTCCTAACCTAGAGGGACCACCTGTGAGCGAGAGGGTAGTTTAGTCTCCATGCTTATTCACTCCTTGGTCTCTCTGCTGAGACTGTCAAGCTAAGAATGCCAATTAGTTCAGCATTAACAAGCCCCTTTATGTGTTCTATTGGGCCTAAGAATTGACAGCTTCAATTCTGAATTTCCTTGGTTATGTGGATTTATGTTAAATTCTTGTTTCTCATGAAAATGCTCTCAAGCCTCTAGTTGGGCTGTAACTAATTGTTTCAGAATTAAAAGTGGGTGCAAATGAAAACCTGGTCAGGTTACCCTTGGACTTGGATACACTATCAAAGCTAATCTATACAGATCTTGCTTAACCATGTTTACAGTGCTCCTTTGAAATATTTTTTTTTCTGTCTAAAACTGTGAAAGATCTTAGTTTTACTTTGATGGACATGCATGTGCCTGATCCATGAGCAGAGTGGGATTTGAAGCAAGCCCTGTTCAGAAACAAATTCTGAAAAAGGAAAAGAATTTTAAATTCGTGCACTACATAAACTGCCTTGTACATTCGGTTCAACATTAGCCCATGCCTGCAAAAGTACTGCAAGTGCTGGCTACTTATGGACTACACAGGGTAGTTGTGTTTTCTCCTGCTTTACCCCACATGCTTAGGAAGAGGTATGGGTAAACTCCAGAAAATCAAGCTACCTCACTTTTAGTATTCGTCATGCTCTCTTAAAAGACTTCATACCAAGAACTGCAAAGTAAAAAAAGAAAAAGAAAAAAAAGAAAATGGCAGTCATTGGGCTACTCTATTGCTGAGATCACAGCATGTCCCAGGATCCTGTATTTTCTCATTGCTTCGCTGTGCCAAGCCTTTCCATTGAACTCTTTTAGGAGATGTAACAGGAGCGAATTTTTTTTGCATAGGTTCTGACCCCTCCCAGGGTAAAAGTTTATGACAGATCCTCATGCTTCACAGTAACACCAATATGCAATAGTCTGTAAGCACCTGCCAAAAAAAAAAAAAAAAAAAAAAGGATTGTTTCTTTTCCATTGACTGTACGACAGTAGTCAGCATGCCTGAAAAATGTCTCCATGTATGTTGTTTATAGCCCTGTTGCATTAGTCAGCTTCCTTTAATAAATCAGATACAAGTTGTGACATGTTGTTAATTCGATCACTAATAACCTGCTCAAATTGCAAATCTATGTCAGCAGGTTGGTGTTGATTAAGTCATAGTCACTACTAACATATTGTTTTAAATGACTGATAAATTTTATTTGCCATGGTGATAGACTGCCTGCTCTGCTCTATTTGGTTGTGGGCTTGTGGGGGATTTTTGTTGCGGGGGGCTTTTTGGTTGTTGTGGTTTTTTTTTTTTTTTTTTTCCCTTTCCCCTCCTTGTAAGCTTAGAAAAATGACACAAATGGCCCTGAGGTGGTCCTCTAAAGGCCTTTTTCTTCCCCTGTTTGCTGCAAAGAGAGCTGGTAGCCACTAGAGGGGAGGAGACTGCCGGCTTTACTGAGCACTCCAGCTACAGCTTGAAGGTGCAGAGGCTGTCACCAGACTGGTTGCCCAACGAAATGGTTTAAAATATGTTATGAAGGTTAGTAAAAAAATAAAAATAAAATGTTTTTCCCTCATGCCCCCACTTCCCTTAATGCATTTGAAATATTAACTGCTCAGCACATGGGCTATCTTAGGAGCGTTACTATCTCAGGTGATAACTGGGGGAGGGAAAAAAGCCTACGGTAATAAACATTTAAAATGCTACGTCTGAAGGTAATGTGTTAAATCTTTAAAGGCAAATGTTGAATTTTCTATGCAAGGATGCTGGAAAATTAGAGTGTAGTCTAGGAATAACAATCATTTATTTCCTATGTGAAATGAGAAGCTTTGATTTTATGTGATTGAAGTTTCCAATCATTCCGTCCATTCCCCTCTTCCCCCCCCCCCCAAACTATTGATGCTGAAAAAATGTCTAAACTAATAGAAAACTTAAAGTATCATTCTTACAAACTTTTTGAAACATATGGTGTGTGTTGTATGTAACCAAATCTAAGCCAGAATAGCAGAAAATCTAATTTTATCATCTGTAGATGGATAAATATATATTTATTTCTTTATATATACAGTTGACCTTTTTATTTTATTTTTTAAAACAGAGTAAAATTCTTGGTATTGTTAAAGACCTATAATGTAGAACTGTAGCTTGTTACACTTACTCTCCTGAGTGTAATTGCACTAAGATCATTCAGTTTCCATTTGGAAAGCCAGTGGCAATTACTGGAATACAATGTATCATGCATTTGCTCAGTGGATATAAAACGTATATACTAATTCGCAATAAAATGTAACAGCTGTCAGTGCATTTTCTGCTCTGTTACTTCAATAAATTGGAACTCTGACTAGAAAATGGGAATATTGCATTTTTACACACTCCGTAATGTGTTTGCTTTTTGCAAATACAATTTATTTTTTTCATGACAAAAATTGTGGTTTGTTATTACTGCTAGTGGATAAATATTCTTATATCAGAATGAATTACACATGGTATCTGTAAAGAAGTAGTAATATTTTCTGCTTTTTATTGTAGCCTGTCTCCAGTAAACAAAATGCACTTAACCTACTTCTGTCATATATTGGGTATTTTTTTTTTACTTTTTAAAAAAATTTATTTATTTTTTAAGCATTTCAATGGTTGAGGGATGGCGGGAGTCTATTTTACCTTGCCTTTGCAGCTATTTGAGTAACTGCTTACCATTTTATAGGAGACTGTTATTTCTCTCTTGGATTTGTTTTTATTTTTATATACATATATAGAGAGAAATAGTTCTGGAAGACAGTTATTAACCATGACTCGTCACATTATGAACTAGTGCATCTGAGTTTTATTTAAGATAAAATGCCTGCACATTTGTGTAATTTTGTTACTTGAGGTCAGACTTTTCACAGATAATTAGCCTTTTACACACTGTGAAATCAACCTGCATTGGTTATTTGGCTAGACTCTTTGCTTCTGTTCTTTATTTCCCAGAAGGTTAACGTGCTGAAAATCTAGCTGCAAGCACATAGTACTGTCTCTTTGTGTTGCTAATTATCCCGTTGCATAATTATTAATATCAGGAGCAGGAAGAGGAAACAAGCACACCAAATAGTCATGAATGCTAGTGTTCTGGCAGGAAGCTAGTCCTGCATTAATAAAATGTGCCTGTGCCAATATCACAGAAGATAGGAGCGTTCCTTGTTAAGGATCATTTATTAACTGAGATCATCTTTTAGTTCGCCTTGGGGTAATGACTAATGTCAATGGCAAATTTCACAGTTGTCTAGAGAAATGAATTAAATTTGTAATAAAAAGCCCTTCGGCTTGTTGTACATGTTCATTTATTGGAGTAGTTGAACTAGGAGAACTGTAAGGCAACCAAGAACATTGGCTTAATTTTCCTTACATATAATAGTGACCTTTAGCTTCATATTGAAAAAGTTACCTATTATAGACTGGTAAATTAAATGAGAAGTTCCTCTAATGCAAAATAAACTAAGTGACTGAGCTAAGTTAAACGGCCCTTGAGCTTATGAGGTTTTTGGCAGAAACAAATTCCTTTTTTTGCTGCATCTGCTCTGCACCAGCCTTCTGAAGGTGGCTTGATATCTAATCAGTCAGATAAAACATTGTAAACTGGGATGCTAAGGAGTGGTTAGAAGCCCGTCCTATAGGATACCAGGATGATTACAAACTTGGGACTGTACAGTGACATTTTTCTCATTGAAATTGCGGTTTGTTTGAAAACTTTCAAATGTTCTCTATATGTTATCTTTTAAATAAAGTCAAAGCAACCTGCGTCCATTAACAAAAAGGGTGTGTTGGAGTTTACTTTTTAAAAAATTTGTGCGAGCAGCGAAAAACAGAAGAAAGTTTTTAATATTATCATTGCAGAGAATAAATATGAAATTTACAGGAAAATATCAAAACATTAAGAGAAATGGAATGCACCACAGCACAGATGGAATGAGAATTAAAAGAGTTCTCTTTTCCTAGTTAAAAGGAAAAGAGAGATTTTTTATTTTGGAGTATATATGTTTTAGTTTCAGGAAAAATAGTAAGCCCTGTCCCACCACCGATTTACTACAGACTACATCTAGCAGTTAGTGTGGTGGGTTTCTCTCTTTCAAAAAGAGATGAGACAACACAAAAAAAGTATGGGGGAAATCCCAGAAGACAGCAAGAGAAAAATATTGTAGCTGTTGAAAGAAAATGGATGTGGGAATACATTTACCTTGCCATTTAGACCTAGTGGGGCTCAGGATGTGTTTTTATGGTGGCTCCCCAAAATGATAGTGAAGTGCCTGGAAAATGGTCAAAATCAATGCAAGAGTGCTTACTCTGCATGTTTTTCAAAGTTCATAACAGAATTGCAGCACCAATGTTTTCAAAATCACTTTTTTTGTTTGTATAAATTCTCCATTTAATTCTGCATAGTAGGTGCTTTTGTGTGATCTTGTGCTGGAATCCTGTGTTTATTTCAATCAAATTTAATATGACAATCATTTAGCTTATTTACTCTGAAGGTTCCTGAAGTTTTAGAAGTTTGGTAGATGTGAAATTTTCTTTCTGCTCTATTCAACAACATAAAATAACTTTTGGAAGTCTACTGATTTTAATAGATACTTTCCCCATAAAATAATGTTTAAAATATATTTTCATCTGGATTAAAGGATGTTCTTACTATAACTGACGAGGCTGAGAAAAAAAAAAAAATTGGAGTGACTAATAGAATCATGAAAATACAACTGGTAGTATGAATTCTTAATGGCTCCCACTGCAAACCATAGGTTGTTGACACACATGCAGACATACAGAATTTTGGCATCTCTTGTCTACAATATTGTTATGTGACCAAGTCAAGAGTGAATTATTTCAAATGTAAAATTAGGCTGAGGAAGAAAGGTTATAGTCAAGTGTAATATCCATAGATTGTAATATATCCACAGGGAGTCAGTGTTGCTGGGGTTCTTTTTTGCACCACTCACTTAATGGACCCAAACTAGGGAGGCAGAAAATAGGGAGTTAAATGCAGAGGTACAAAGCTGCTAATGGTTACTGTTTATTTTTTCTGACAGAGAAGGTCAACTTTAATTTTGTATCTGTCACATGCCTGAATTCTAATGTATCATGTTAGCAGCTTTTAAGAATATTCCGGAGATGGTTACCAGAAGATAATGAAGAAATGAAGCATGGTGGTGTTCGTAGGTGGGGGAGGGAAAGAGCAGGCTTTCGTTGTCCTTCGATGTAAATCATTGTTAAGTTTAGTGGGACAACTATCTTTCTTTAAAGTCCAGACTAATGTTCATGGCACAGACGGGATGATAACTAATTGAAGAAAAATTGTCGCCTCTGAGTAAAATCTAAAACTTTATCTTTTATTCCATTTTGAAATCTGGGGGAAAAAAAACACTTTTTTTTTAGCAGTAAAAAAGGGTTTTGTGTAGCTGTATGTAGTGAAATTGCATTTTCTCACTAGCAAGAATGTATAGTAGAAGGAGACCTTCATTTCAAAAAGGCTCCTCTAAAATCCAGCCATTGAAAGTTGTGAATATGGTAAGCAAGCCCTGTGTTTTTAAAATAAATATTCTAATGCCTGTTCAGAATGTTGGCATGGGCATCTATAAAAAGTGTGGTTTACATAAAGTTTTCAGTATGTTGATTTAAGCGGGTTTTTGTTTGCTTTTAAGGAAAGAAGAAAAAATCGTAATCAAAGATAAAATTTGATCAGAGTGACAAAAAAATTCTAATTTTGGAGTTGATAAAAACAGTGATCATATACAGGTATTGATAAGTTTCAATATGCAGTTCTATGAAGAAAGCTAAGATTTTCATTTTTTTATGTGTAAGTGAAAGGAGAGTAACTCATACATAATTTTTTTTCCACAACTTTTTTCTTTGTTGGGTGGTGTGTAATTAATAATATAAACCTTATCAAAAACTCAACGAAACCAATGTCCTTGCAGCCGGAAATATAAAAGTGTGCAATTATTGTGCAATTAAATGAAATGATTGAATATGCATTTTCTTAAAATTCAAGTGCTGTCATCAGCTTTTACAAGATTAATACCTGGAGTAGCTGCAACACATGTCAAAATGTTTCAGAAATTTTGGTGTGTGGAATATCTCAAATTTGGGTTATTGTTGCACAAGTCAGCCAAATATGGATTTAAGTGGCTAAGTTTCAAAATGCTCACTCACTTTTGGGCTTTTTGTATTGTTTTATTCTTTTTTTAGCAATTCAATTAGCCCTTTAGGAAAAGACCTTTTATCTCTGCTCTGTTTACTTAATTTTGTATTTTCTACCAAGAGGCATATTCTATTTTGGATTTGGTCTGGTTTTAATTATTCCATCTTTGTAAACTGTAACATTTACTTTTCACAACCTTAGCTGACCAAGAAATACAGCAACAGGGGAGAAATAAAGCAGATATGGGTGGGGTTCTCTGAAACAAATTCATTTTCTCTCTGTGCGTTTCTATGCTGTGGAATAGACTTTATGCTTATTCACACAGAGGGAGTTTAGAAATGTTTTTAGAAAATGCAGATGTGTAAAGCATTCTTAATAAGGATGGGAAAAGAGTTTGCACTCCCCTTTTAACCACTCTCTCACCTCAGCCCTTTTCAGCATGTAACCTTATTCTCTGTGGGATTACTTGGATGAAAACCAATTAGAGAACTGCTCACACAATATAAATGCATACAGATTAGTACAGATTGAACGGTACCAATGCCAACTAATCATACAGTATATAAAGTCCTAAACAATAAAGATATTAAGGAATGAAGGGGAAATGGACTCATATTGTTATGAAACTGAGCACAAAATGGAAGCAGCATAAAAGTGTTTATTTAAATAATAAATAAAGTATAGGTTTTCTTTTGCCCCCTCCTTTTTTTTCCCCCTTTGTGGCAATCTGCCCATAGACAAAACTAAGTATACCAAAGAAAAGTCAGCCTACATGTTTTCAGGGTATTCCCTATGCCTTCGTGGTAATGTTACTTTATTGCTGCTCTTTTTTGTCCTTTAACTGCCCGTCCCCTTGATAACCTCGAATGCAGAGTTTATTCTCCAGCTGGGATGAGAATGAGAAAATGGTCTCCTCTGATGTGGATGCTGATGCCACTACAAAGGTGTCTGGGAGGGACAAATAGAGACTGCGAATATAACTGAGTTATTTTAATGCATGGCCCCCAAGGACTGTGTGACCTGAAGGGTTTGTTTTGCTGAGGGAAGCCTGCAAGAGGACGACTGCAGGACTATGAGATCAGCCATTGTTTCCTTTTGCGTTGGTGTTGTCAATTCCTGCCATTCCAGGGAGGATAATTTGAGGAAAATTTAGAACTTTTTTTCCTCACAACTGTTGCCCAGCAATGGAAATGGAATTATGAAGAAATGCAGGTCTCCTTCAGGTTTTATGCTGTCTTCGTACTATAATGTCTGTTCTGATATGCCTACAGCTTTGGTCATTTGCTCTTCCTTTACCTCTTTTTCATGTTTTTTCTGTTAGTATAAATAGGAAAATGTTTCAGTGATTAAACTCTAGGCTTTCTGATGAACAGTAAGCTCTTCCTACCTCCTTTTTCTGATGTATCTTTGCTATACATAACCATAGTGAAACCTTCTCTTTTTAAAGTAACATCATAGACAATCATCATTCTCTTCCTAATTAGAACCATGTGAGGTACCTGTTATTTGCTTTAATATTGAAAAAAATTTTTAATCCTTGAAAAACATTTTGGTAACAGTGTTGAAATAATATGAGAGAATTTTGAGTGGCCTGCTTAGTAACTTTTCCTGGGCGTTAGTCTCACTGATCTCTTAGCTGCTGGACTTAATTGTCCACTTACAATTATACTGAAAGTGATAGAGTAAGAAGTCTATCTAGATATAGCTACAAATCAAAAGAAACACACATAAAAGAACTGAGTCATACTCAGTTTGGAAAAAGAAACCCTTAACATAACTAAAGGAAGTGGAATAGTTTACAGGAGGGATTGGTGTGTACATTGGTCTTCTCCAGAACAGCTGTCATTTTTAGATCAGCAGTGATTATGCATTGAGCTTTACTCTGAAAGTGTTTACTATAGCATTCAGGAAAAAAAGGCTAATTACTGTAGTCACTCTCTGTACTATAGAGTGTCTGTTTTTCTCTAGCTTCAAAGAAGAGAGAAAAGAAATCCTTCCTACCATGGTTGTTACATAATTTTAGCTGGATTTTTGTTCTCAACTTTTGATAGAGATGTGCAGGAACTCAAATGCCTGCATTCATTAAGCTCTCACTGCTCAGTTCTGTAGCTGCAATCCAGAGCCAAATCCTGACTGTGAGCTCAGATACTAATTATGTCCTAAAAGGAGTGTTGGGTTGGCCCTTGTTCATGTGGCACCCTCATCAGATGATGTCTAGGTGCCATAATTTCCTTAGCTGGAGTAGTCTAATAATGATTTCTGTACCATGAAAGAAAGTCATTTTAGAAGTGATGAAGAGAGAGCAAGAGCCAGCAGAGAGCATAGTACCTAAGCAGCATGACTTCTTAGTGTTACAGAGCAGGAGGGAGCAGCAGGGGCCTAATGTCTCACATGAGTTTGTGTAATCCACTCCTTTCTTCACAGTTTGATCAGATTTTGGGGAGTTCACTGATTGCTGCTTTGGTAGAACTTTTCATCTTAGACCTCAAATGAAAATACACATGAGCAAATATGACTACTATGTTGGAGATTCTGGATTTTGCCTGGAGATGGGATCACTGGGATTGTTCATGTCAAGTCTCAGTGAATTTGAAGGAGTACTGACCTTTTCCAAGAAAAATTCAGACCTGATAATTTTAACTTTTAGAGGGAGCAATTTTTTATCATTAATATAAATAATTTCTCAGATTTTCTAGAATGAGATTTGCTATTTCTCAAATGCCTTTCATTACCATTGCCTTAATATTGCCCAGCCCCGTGGTGCAGTTGCAGGAAGGAATCCATGCATTGCCATGGATTGACCCTCCTCAAAAGGCAAAAATGTGCCTCTTTAGTTCATCTGAATGTTTAAGCCATATTAGCAAAAAATATTGCTTACTATAATAACCAACACTGAAGATTAAAATGTTTCATTTATAGCACTTTGCCACATCACCTATCACTCCAAGTCAAACTAAGCATAATTTGAAAGGAATTATTAACATATAATAAGCAGGACTATGTTATACCATTGGTCTCTGAAGATTTGCTCTTTTTTCTTATCTGTCACAGGTTTGTCAAGGACCAGTCTGAGAACTGAACCATTCTGAAGGGTTTAAAATAGGAAAAACCTGTTAGGTCATCGACTCCTCCCTTCTGCTAGGAGAGATTTGTTACTGACAGTGTGGTCTGAAGTGCTTTGTCCACTTTAATTTTTAATGACACTTGCTGTTGTCCAGAAGTTCTGGCAGGAGAAACAATATCTTAGAGAAAAACAAAAAACCAAAAAAACACAAAAACACAAAAACAAAAGCAACAACCACAACAACAACAACAACAAAAAACAAATCAGTGGACAGACTACTAATTTAGGAAATTATATGGAGGTTAGAGGTTTTATGCAAGTTTTCTGAAGTCTCAGAAGGCATTTGTCCAGAAACAGTGAAAAAAGTCTGGGCCAACAGTGGGAATACATTCACAGTTTTGAACATAAACCATAAATGATAGCAAAGCATTGATTTTTTAATAACAATTTTTATGTTGTTCTATAAAAATGTATTGTAGGAAAAAGTAAGGGATGGAGGGTTGCATTTGAGTGGACAAAGGAGAAAATTAGCTGCCAAGGGTAATAGAATCTGTGCGGTACAACACTATTTCTGTTTCAAGCAGAGGATGGTGTTAAGAAAGCAGCACAGTACTTACTGATTCATCTCAAAAAGCATACTGAATCCTGAAAACCTGACAGAACTAACAAGATATCATGGGTGAATTCCTGTTCCCAAACAAGTAAGCAAAGATCTTGCCATTGACTTCCTTGGGGTTAGGATTTCACACAGTAGTTGAAATTTCTGTTGTGCAGTGTGGAGCTGAGGGGTCACTGAGACTTCACCTCATGAATATGCACACACGGTGCTATACTGAAAAGTGAAATGTGGGCTTCAAAGAAACAGGGAAAAATCAGTCTGGGATGTTTTCTGTACCATCTCCTGACCGGGTCTCATTTCTGCTAGGCTGATACTAATCCCAGACATTCCTTATGAATTTGCATTCCAGAGAACAATAACCTACCTGAAAGACTGCATTTTCTCTAATTCCTTTTAATATCCTGTTCGTGTTCCTGAGTGTATAAGTAATTGATATGTTATTGTTATGCTTAGATTTCAGGGGTATTTTTGAATACTATCTTCAAGGAAGTGGTGTCAGGGCATCATGTGAATTGTGAAGGAAAGGAATGCCATAGCTGACTACCTCCTGTGACCAATAAATCTCTGTGCCATGCTCTTTCAGACTTCACTCTGTCATAGATACTGTCAGTTCCAGGCTTCCTGCTGGTCATATTTACTATCTTGGGCTGTGGGGGAGGGGAGGAAAAACCGTCCTCCAAAGAGTAGAGATCTTGCTCAGTGGGAATCCTGAAGATCAGGCTGAAGACCTTGAGTGGATTAGTGGTATATGCCTTCATAGACGTGATGCTGCATTTTGTATTGTTTGGAGCATCTGTATGTGCCTTGGATACTTTTGTAACACTTACAGCAATAATTTTCATTGAGCTCATTCTCATCTCTAGTTTTAATAATTTAGATTTAAAATGGAAGGAATTATAAACATGGCCTCCTACTCAAATTGTGAAAGATGTTCAGCCTATGTGTTCATGAAAATCCCACATTTTTATAGATTGCCCACACTCAATACTAAAAAATCTTGATTAAAGAAATACTATTTGGAACAGTAGAAACAGTATATTTCTGAGTATAAAATGTTTGGAAGAGTATCAAGTCAATCTGATTTTTCATCATAATTTTCAAAAATTATCCTCATTTTTCGCTATTACCTTCCACACATCAAAATATAAAAAACACTGTCCATTTTTACATGTTTCTGGTACCCTGGGAAGAGTTGAACAGCATTTTCATATTAGAGAACCCAGAAAATATATATCAGAAATATAGTATCCATCAACAACCAAAGATAACAAATCTTCTAAAAACTGAGAAATTTGCAGCCAATATTTGTTGCTCATGCTAAATCTGCTCCCTTTTTCCATTTTTAATTTCTATACCAGAAAAAAATTTTAACAGTGTTAGTCATCTATGAACACTCCCCACCCAGAATATAGCATGACTACAGGGAGATCTCTATACAAAACACCAATTTTGCTATATAGCTTATTTTCCTAATAAATTTTGAAGTGGTATAAAGAAAATTGGACCACATTTGTCACTTCCTCAAGGCAACACAGCTTGTTAGATTTGTGGAGTGGACACTGAGAAACAGAATGGCCCTCTAATGTACTTCACCACTTGCTCTCTATGGGAAATTTAGGATGGCTACCTCAAGGGCAGTTAACAGCATAGATCCTATGATCTAGGTCTCTTATGTAGCTGGGCAGCTTTCTACCCTGACATTATTAGTAGAATTAGCAGACTAGATCTTGTTCATACTGAGGTCTACTGCTGCCGTTAATAGTTTTGTAAACTATCTTATAAGTAGTCTTGTAAACTATCTGTAAACTAAGCTGATAGTCTTCTGTATTGCAGAAAAAACACTATGGATGAGTCTGCATCTGAGGACAGAATGAAAATACAGATAGTAGGATTCAGCTGGCCTTAATTCAAGTCATTGCTCCCAAATGTCCAGTAATGGCCACGAACTGATCCTGGTCCAGCTGGCAGCATGTGCATATAAAAGTCTCTGTGGAGATAAACAGCAATTAAATCAGAGAGAGAGAGAGAGAGAGAGAGAGAGGAGCAATTGCTGTTGAAGAAGCTAAAACTGGGAAATACCACAAAACCAAGTTTCTACTGCATGCGTAACATTATTTCTTATAGAATTCAAGTTATTCAAAGCAGGAAACACTGATCGCCTAAGCATATTGGGGGGACTAGAGCTGGATATAATTTACACTGTTCAAGACCACAGTGCCTATGCTACTGTGATGGAAAGACATATGGTGCTTGCTTGAAGCAAGCCGAATACAAGCAGAGGTCAGTCTTGCACTGGTGAACAGTATCTTGCATGTGGATATGCAGTGCTACTGGAATTCAGCAGTGGTTAGCACTGCTTGCCTTGCCATTGTGGACATTGTAGAACTGGGGTTGCAAGATACAACTGTGCTCATCACTGAAAAATGTATTTGTTTGCAGCAGTGATGGTATAATTTCTGATATAGAAGCCTTGTGCCTTTGTAAAGAATTTTATTTCACCAAAATATTTAGATACTGCATTCTCGTGGTATTTAAAGGAAATACAGTGGGTTAATACCCAGGAAATTCCTTCTTAGAGAATGGAATTTACTATTTTGGATATTTACATTATATTTTTTCCTATTAAAGTGTCTGTGAAGGAAAAACCATCCTGGCGTGAACTGTTATTTACCTATATAGAGGATTTTTACAGGAATTTTGTTTTCAGGTGCATTTTCATCCAGCCTTTCTGTTAGTTAGCATTTGGATTTTGTTAAAAGATCTGAATTTATGTCTCTCTTTCTCATGCACTCTCTCAGTTTAACTCACATAAAGCCAGTAGATGGTAATTTTGTTTCCATCCTCATACAGTAAAAAATAACCTCTTCGCATTAAGATGACTTTGCTTTTTTGCAAAGATGTGGTACGCAGGTCAAAATCAATATGTATCGAAATCCTTTGTGGCAAGGAAAGATGGATAAAATGCTTTGAGACAAAATTTTAAAAACAAACACTGTAATTAGCTTTTATTTAGTCTTTTTTTTTAAGACAATGATTTTCATTTCATATGGAAATGTAGATTTCTTCAGAGTAATTTCATGTTCTTTTTGGTTTAAAGCAACTTTTTTCCTTTGATTACTGAAATATGCAGTTCTCTCTATTTAACACGTAATATCAAATCAACATACTTCCCCCTTCCTTTTTTTGCTGATGACAGTCAGCAGAAATCATGTTCCAAAGTGCCCTGAGAACAAGGACATTGATCTCAAGTGAGACTCTTGTGCCACCTTCCCCTTGTCACTTTCAGCTGTAATTTGTTAAGATACCAGCTCTAAATTATTAAACACTTTATAAGTATAAATAATTCAGCAGTCAACAAATAAAGTGACAGCCCATTAATCAGTTTCTGTTCATGTACATAGGTGGCATGCTGTGGTCTGTGGTGGGGTATCAATTCTGCTGAAGTCCGTGTGCTTTGCAGCAGTGCTGCCTCTTTTCATATCAGGAAAAGGTTTGTGTGCATCTTCCAGGTTTGTTCATTTGTTTGCACAAGACCCAAAAAGCTCTTGCTAAACGTTAGGGATGGTCAGTGGTGAATTGAGGCTTTTATGGTAAGAGAACACATTGATACACACTCTTTCTTTCCTTCCAGCCTGAGTTTAAATCTTTCAAGATTTAAACACTACCAGAAATCAGGCAGTGTGCCTGTAAGGAGGAATACTGCAAACTGACATGATCCAAATGACAGAAGGAACACCTCTTTGCTATTTCAGGCATCACCTGAACAAGGAAAGCAGTGTGTGAATTAGGCTGAGATTCTTGTATGCTGCCCATAAGGTCAGCAACCATCCCCTCCTCAGGATTTCAGTAAAGTTCTTGTCAAACACAAGCAGCATGTACCAATGAAAAGCTGTTTTCAGAACACCGTATATTCTGAATCCAAAGTATTATTAGGGCTTTTCAGTACAAAGGTGGCCTATTTCCTACTCCTAAAATTCTACCAAGAAACCACTGATGGACACAAATGTGGCACAAATATCCTAGGAAATTTTTATCCCAGTATGTCAGAAAAATCTAGGTAAACCTATGTATGAGGATTATGCACTGTGCTTAGACGTGATGTTATTTTGGGGGGAATAAAAGGAAAAAATTCTCTGGAAAATGTTTTTTAAAATGCTGTATGAATTTCTGTGTTTTTAAATCACTGTTTGACAAACATAAATGTAGAGTGAACGCCTTTAAGTCTTCATTTTCAACACCACAGGTGTTGCAAATTTGGATTGGCAGTAAAAAGTTTCCTCAGGAAGAATGAGAAAAGGGTTGTTTAACAGTTTTCCATTCTCATCTTGCATAGAAATCCTGGGAAATTCTTGTTGTAATGGAGAGACTACAAAGAGGCAACTGAAATGATCCTAAGTCAAGGATCAATCCATCACACATAGGAAAAGATTATGTATGTGTCAATCTCTCTTGCTTTTTGATGCAGAACAAATGGATGTTACCCTTTGTAAATGGTTTATATGAATGCCAGTGCAGCGTTTTAATAGAACAGGCCAAGGACAGGGAGACCTCAGACTTCAGCACAGTCAGGGTTTCTTGCTGGATAAAGCACTAGACTGGAACTCGCAAGACCTAAGTTCTGCTCTCACCAAGCTGTTAGATGACCTTGAGCAAGTCACTTCACCCCTACACAGCACCCTTATAAAACTGTGATAATGATATTGACCTCTTGTTACAAAAGTGTGAGGTCTAGCGTTTAAAAGTCCTGCTTAAGAGCAAGTGGTGGTGTCACTCTGTGTGTAGTTGAAACTTGGATGAGACAATTTTTGGACCACATTCATGCAAGTGAAGAGATTCTAAATTACACTGGTGATTTAATTTGCATAAGTGCTTGAAAAGAGAAAAGTGAGCACCTGTGATGAAGCTGGTCTGAATAATATATAGTAAGTAGGTGCAATGGCAGTAACAAGAAAATAATGCGATACAGAAACTGAATATGAGAAATGACAAGCAACTGGCAAAGGAAAGCTTTCACTAAAAGGAATGTGATTCTGTGGTAAAGCTGGGTAAATTATACAGATTTTGTAAAAAAAAAAATTGGATTTTTTTTTTCTTTTTTTTTCTTTTTTTACAGTGGGATCATATTAAACCTGTGAAGTTCCCACATGTAAATGAAGATCAGGCTCATATCTTTCCTGCAGTAGAATGGATGCAGAAATCTATTGTCTGGTGGAGAACTTACTGGGACACGGGACTGTTTATTGCAAAGCCAGAGCATCACAAAGCTAACTGAGGGTGAGGGAAACATATATGAGATATTACTTTTCTGACTATTAAAAGATAGTTTCTGGTCAAGAGATCAGGTTTCTGGATAATGAGTGCTTTTAAGGTCTGCAAGGTTAAGATGATGTGGCATCAGCTATATATAAAATGCTAGTGCTGCCACTTGAAGCAGAGCTCAAGGTGAAAGTTAAAACTGTCATGGAACAAGGTGGCTGAAAAAAAGTTGCAAGGCCAATTGGCTGGATCAGCAGTATGGTGGCAGTTAGAAAGACAGGCAAACTGATGATCTGCATCAATCCAAAGGACCTCAATAGCATACTAAAGTGCTTATACTGTTCCCTGCCAACAGTCACTGAAATATTGCCAAATCAAGTGAACACAATAGTCTTTTCAGTCATGGATGCCAGAGATGGCTTCTGGCAAGAAAAACTGGATGCAGCAAACAGTTACTTGACAACTTTCTGGACCCTGTTTGGGTGCTATCAGTGGCTGACAATGCCATACAGAACAGAAATCGCTTGAGGGGGTACCAGCAGAGATTGCATACAGCCCCTGAGGGTTGTCTGCTGCAGATATCAGTGCAGATGACATTGTTTATACTCATGTGGGAGGGCAAGGATTGAGCTATGGCCAACCATGATCATAAATTTTCTCTGGTAGAGACAGGAGACAGCAAGAAAGAACAGTCATGAGCAAGCATAGGAATAGTTGTACTGACTCAAAACAAAGCTCTCTAACCACCATTTCTAGTGGAAGCTGGTGGAGGAAGTCAACAAGTACAAAAGCATGGCAAGTACCCAGTGATAACCCCTCAAATTTCTTCTACAGAGAAATGTGAGGAGCTAGATATGGCTGTAGAGCAATACACTTCCTTGAACATTATCACTGCCATCTGCAGGACCATCAGTAACTTCTGATAGGCATTATTTCCCCTCTTTTTCCCTTCCCTTCCCTTCCCTTCCCTTCCCTTCCCTTCCCTTCCCTTCCCTTCCCTTCCCTTCCCTTCCCTTCCCTTCCCTTCCCTTCCCTTCCCTTCCCTTCCCTTCCCTTCCCTTCCCTTCCCTTCCCTTCCCTTCCCTTCCCTTCCCTTCCCTTCCCTTCCCTTCCCTTCCCTTCCCTTCCCTTCCCTTCCCTTCCCTTCCCTTCCCTTCCCTTCCCTTCCCTTCCCTTCCCTTCCCTTCCCTTCCCTTCCCTTCCCTTCCCTTCCCTTCCCTTCCCTTCCCTTCCCTCTGTATTATTCATGGTGTTCTTAATTCTGTTTTTTTTTTTTTTTTTTGTCTTCTTTTTGTTTACAATATGGTTTCTACTGATTTTTCCTTTCTGGGAGTCAAGTGTGATGACTCTAATTTCCACAAACATCCCCAAATTCTTTTAAAAAATTCAATTGTCACTTTACATTTCCCTTGTACAGAGGCCATTTTGATGACCAATTTCTTTCTACAACTATTGGAAAAGGTCTTATTAGTTTTAGGCAGTTGGGAAGCTATTTACAAAATTGTCTTAACTTTTAAGGAGACTTCCAGACCTATGTTTTTTTTTTAATTTGAACAATGCTTCTAATTTTGAATAATTGTAAAATGAAATAATTTTTGAATAATTAAATAGAAGGCTGTAAGAAAATATCTGCTTACCATCTGATAATTCTATAATTAAATTACTGGTAAAAATAGCTGTTATTTGTGCATGATAGATTTTGTTTTTTCTCTTTGTGTGAGCAATCTTTTACAGATATTTTCTTTTAGTAGATAATTTTTATTTATATTTAGTCTAACATTATGTCTTTAATGTCATTAGACCATCCACCATCTGTATTTTACTCCTCTAATTTTTATATTGTCCTCCTACATAATCAATACTGTTCTAATGGATTTTCACTGTGTTTTTTGAATTTGCATTTATCCAGTTCGAACATGCTATGCTCACTCTTTTACCATAGCTATTTAATGTTAAATTTTTGAGATAAGGCTTGTTTCAGAACTAAATACAATACAAATTCTGCTGTAGATTCGCTTCCTAGCTATTCCAAGTGTGACTGTCTAAATCGTGTTGTGCCATGATGTATCATTTACCCACAAGTTAAATGGGGTTACCCCATTATTTTGCTTTCTGCTTTGTCATCAATCTCTCTGAGCCTCCTTACCATCTCCGTGGTGTCACTACAACCCATTGTGAAAGACAGCTCTCACTATTTACTTTTTTCATTAAGGAATACACTGAAATTCTTCAGGACTCTACTTTATTCATGGGTATAAGAAACTTTTTGTTCATACTTCACTTTAGGATTGTTTAATGTGCTGACTTATTTTTTTATACATGTGCTTATATTTCTGAAGATATATTGTAAGAGAGGTAGAAGCAGGTCTTTTGCTAGGAGAATAAATATTAAAGAAAGCTAAAATTTAAATGAGAAAAATTATCCATAAACAACAATAAAAAGGAAAAGACACCCAAACCCAAACAAAAATGTTAATATTGTTTCTGATTTTCCTTTAAGTACATTCTCTCATTTTTTGATAGATACACCAATTTACTTTTTGTTAGCCTAAAAAAAGAAAAAAAAGCCTTATTTAAACTATTCACTGCTAAATTCACATTGCCATTGTATTTGGCTTCTGTTGCACATTGAGCCAATGCTTTCAGAGAACTCTTTATGGAGGATCCAACATGTATTTCCTGAGCTGTAACCACCAATTCTGAATGCAGAATCGTGTAGACTTCATTGGCATTCCCCAGATGCATTACCTTACATTTAGCCACTAAAGCTCAGCTGCCACCCTTCTGGCCACCCTTTTTTGTGGGAAGCATTTTCTGGTCTTCAACATTTGCACAGCTCAAAAACAAAAAAAAAGTATGGTCTGTAGAGTTGGACATTTTAGTGTTTACACCCTTTTCCAGACCACTGATGATTTATATTGGAAAACAGCAGGCCAAGCACCAATTGATGGGACAACATCTTATTGTCTTCCATCTAGAAAATTAAAGAACATTTTGTCTATAAAGGTCGATGTTAGGATGTTTTTTTCCTATTCTTTAATCAACTTTTAATCCCTAAAAGATCCCCTCTTCCAATCCTGCCACAGTTTAATTTCTTTAATAATCTTTGGTGTCAAGTACTTTTAAAGATGCAAGTACATCCACATTTCTGCTTACATCATCAGCATAGTAGGGTAGTAAGGTAGTATTTCCTTTACAGAAATCAGGGTCTTTTCCTTGCAAAAACTTTTTTTTTTTTTTTTTTTTTTTAAGTGGGGATTGAATCCTGCCTTTGCTAGGATCATTTCTCGAGACCTTTTTGAAATGGGAGCTGCATTGGCAACCTGTCAGTCTTCTGCCACAGTAACCTTTCATAATGTAGCTTACAGATTGCAGCCAAAAGTCCTGTGAGTTCAGATCTAAGTTGCTTCAGAGCTCTTGGTGAAGGCCATGCAGTTTAATGTCTTGCTTCTTGCATCATATTGATCTATCTAGTTCAACTTCATGCCTGTTTAATATCTTGCATGAAAGTCCAGCACTAGGAATAAAATAACCATTGATTCATAGAATATTCTGACTTGGAAGGGACCCACAAGGATCATCAAGTCCAAATCTTTGCCCTGAATAGGATATCCAGAACATCATACCATATGCCTGGGAACATTGTCCAAACTCTTCTTGAACTCTGTCAGGCTTGGTGCTGTGAGCACTTCCCTGGGCAGCCTGTTCCAGTGCCATAACATCCTCTGGGTGAAGAACGTTTTACTAATGTCCAACCTAAATATCCCCTGACTGTTTCAGGCCATTCCCTTGGCTCCTGTCACTAGTCACCACAGAGAAGAGATTGGTGCCTGCCCTTCTGCTTCTCTTCGTGAAGAACATGTAGACTGCAATGAGGTCTTCAGTCACTCTCCTTCTGGCTGAGCAAGCCAAGTGATCTCATTTGCTCCTCATAGGTCTTCTTCACCATTCTTGTGGTCCTCCTTTGGATGCTCTCCAGTAGCTTTATGTCTTTTTTATATTGTGGTACCCAAAGCTCTTCACATGACTCAAGGTGAGGGTGCCTCAATCCCTCATCCCCTCCCTGGCCCCTCTGGTGATGCTGTTCCTGATGTCCCCAGGACAGGGTTGGCACTGCTGGCTCATGCTCAATTTGCCGTCGACACCCGTGTCCCTTTCCATGGCACTGCTCTCCAGCCTCTTGTTCCCCAGTCTCTCCATACATCCAGGGCTGCCCCATCCCAGGTGCAGAGTTCAGCACTCACCCTTGTTAAACTTCATACAACTGGTCATAGCACAGCTCTCTAATTTGTCTAAATACTCCTTTCAGGGCTTCTCTGACTTCCAGGGAGTCAACAGCTGCTCCCAGTTTTGTATTATCTGCAAACTTAACATGGTATCCCTTTAGTCTTCTGTCCATGTTTTTTACAAAGATGAAGAGCAATCTGTTTAATGTGAAAGCAGACCCTGATATTTAAAATGCTTTAATCCAAAATTAATTAAAAAATAAAATTACAGAGTGAACTGAATTGAAGGGAAAGTTTCAGAACATAATGGAAAATAAGAGACTGTTCATTCACCTGTAATATAAATCAATTCTTGCCTGGTAGTTACAGGCTTCATGTTTCCTGTAATATTTCTAGTTGTAGCTTCTTTGTGTATTTTGCTGCACACATTATTGCCCTGGCATATAGAAATCTGTTATGAATTTTGAGAACTGATGCATGGTTAAAATCTATATATTTTATACGTTGTTTATATTTGAAAACTGTTTCCTAGGAAAGCATACATACATTTATATTTGCCTTTTAGAAGATGAAGAATAACACCTGGCATGTATTTCTCTACAGAAAATGTTTAGCTTCACATCACACATCTTCCTTGTTAGGAAATGAAGAGTTAATTAATCTCTCTTAGCTGCTCTCCATTTATAGTTCAATCAGGGAGTACATTCTAGAAGAATCAAATCCAGTAGAGTTCATAGACACTGCAGTAATTTTGTACCACTATATCATGCCACCAGAGGGGATATCAAGATTAAAGTTTTCATGCTGAATATTGAACACATCAGACTGAAGATGTGGAGTTCTTAATTGCCAGATTGGGAGTGTCTAAGCCCAATATAAACTTGCAGTGGAGAAAGTTCACTCATCAATTTTCAAGACACAGGACTTGTTCCTTTTATTTTTCTTTTCACTTAGACAGTAAATTCTCTGAAAAGAAAATTTTAATTCTTATAAGCGCTGTAAAGTCTTGGCCAGTGCCTGTGGAGAAGAGAGGGTTATACTTTCATGAACCAACAAGAGATATTTTACCCATGCTTTATCCCCCAGACAAGAGGTTGTAACTGTTTTCACTTTCTCCTGGAACAGTCTCTCAATCATCAGTGTTGTTACCAGCACCATACCCTAGAAAAATTTACACTCTTATTTGTAGACCTTCTCCTGTGAGCTGAACATTTCTGCAACTTCAAGTAAAAGAGGAAATTTAAATTATTTTGTAATAGTACATAGTGTAAAATATCTAAAGTATTTAGTTAAGTGGGAAAATGTGCCTTCTAGCAATTTTGAAGAAGAAAGGTCCTCACTCCTTCAATTTTTATGTGGAAGTGTCCAAATGAATACAACTGATTTTGGATAGGTAAAAATATAAGCAACTATTTCTGAGTTGCTTATTCTGTTTCTGGTGTAATGAAAAATCAAAATTCTGTGTTTAGCTAGATTGTTTTCCCTTCCTATTTTAGTTAATGAACTTCTTGCTGATTTCAATTCCTCCATGTCCCCCTCCATAAAATAACTGAGATTCCCAACACAGTCACATCAATCTTAATAAAGAATGGGTGTTTTGTGATTTTTGGATGACACTAGCATTACCTCTGAGGGAAACCTATTCAGCACATTGTGTTTTATAAAAAATATGGTAGTATAGCAAAAGGGAAAAAGATGAGATTTTAGATTAAAGGCTGAAAATCTCTCTTGGAAATTCTATTATGAAAACGAAGTAGAAAAAAAAATCCTTTTTATACTGCAGAGGAATAAAAACTAGCAAAAGCAGATTTTTTGCTCACAAAACGATGAAATTTTCCCCATAATGCTTTGGGCCAACTTACTTTATTCAATGTAATTTAAATATTTCATTTTGATTTCCTTATTAATGATTTTCTCTAAAAGCAATTTCACTCTGGGAAGAAATTTTGAAATAAACGTTCAATTCAAAAAATGCTAAATAGGGCACTTGGGTGTTATTGAAATACCTAGCTTTATTTTCAAGCTGACATGCTTTATAAATGCTGTAGTTTTTATTAAAATTTTATGTTAAATAGTTCAAAACTGTGTGATTATAAATTTGTGAGTCAAGTCTATTGCTGGGGAAATAACAATACTCCTTAAAGAAACAGGTGGTTGGCCAAGTATAGCTTGCATTGTACTGATCAGGAACTATTTAAGTGATTCATGGAACAGAGTTCAGTGTGCTGATACATTTCCAATTTATGGGCAGAATGGGTTATTGGGTTTTGTTCTTGGAGGTGGGGGGGCAGGGATAGAGATGGTGGTTACATTCTTCATTTCAATTATAGCAAGAATTAATATTCAGTAAGTACAAGATGCATATGTTCTACAGACTGGATCCAACCCGTGGGATCCACAAATGTTAAAGACCTTCCAGGTTTGTAATCCTGACGTTTGGAGTACTGCAACTACAGGGTGCACTGTGCCATAGAGCTGCTGATGGTTTAGGTCTGACCTCTGGAAACATTACATGGCTGTTGCTGTTTATTTCTTGCATCTACACAGTGCCAAAAGAGCAAGGACACTTTAAAGCCAGGGGGTACTCAGGGATCGGGCAGACCCCCCCTCACCCCATGGGCAGGGAGGACAATAGAAACAGACTCAAATAAATAACCAAATGCAAGGAAGCCATCAGCTTGCTGTGCTAGTTAGTAGAAGCTGTGAATGCATCAAGATTGTAAGGATGCACTGCAGAAGGTGACTTCATGAGAAATTGAAAATTGAATAATGAATCAGTTTAAATACTTCTTCCAGAGAAATCCTTATTAGTCTAAATGAAATTAACATCTTGGAAAACAACACATTGGTGCTTGCAATGAAGTTTAACAAATGAGAGTGGATGTTTGTGTCAGTGATTACCAACTCTTGTCTCTTAACAGTAATAAAGAAAAATAAAAAAGTAGCCTAACTTTGACAGTAAGGCAATCTGAGAGTGCAAATTTATATTTAGTGCAACGGTCAATAACAAGCCCAAGAAAGGATACAGAGGTGAGAGAGGATTAGCACTGATCAACCTGGCAGAATGAATCTTATAACAACAGTCTGGATGGATACAAGTAGGGCAATTTCTCAATGCCACATAGAATAATGTGACTGTAATTAAAATTAATGCTAATTATACCCTACTCAAAAAGGATTATGTCCTGGCCATGTCGTGCAGAAGATGGATGTGGTAACAACCTGTGGCAAATGGTCAAAGAACGCTGGGGCATGTTAGAGGCACCTGCATCCACAAAGCTACTGAGGGCTTCCTGGCCAGGAAAGCATGGCATTCCTTTCTGAAGGAATGGCTGCAATAGGTTTCAGTTGGAAGTGTTAATATCATATTTTCAAAGTCACGTGAATTACAATTTGGATTAAAAATGAGGTAGATCTTTGTCCTATACAAACAATTGCCAGTCCATGTGTTTTAATCATTGTGGTCAGTCAAGAAAAGTTCACTGTGAACTCCTCAGCATGAAGATTCATTTTCCGTCCATGTTTCAGGGAAATATGTAGACACTTAAACATACTGCAGACATTGCCCAAATAGATCTGAATTATAAGAACTAAGCAACATCAGTACTAGAAATATAAAATTCAGTTCTGTATTAGGAAAATTATCAATATTAGTTAAAAATACTTTAAGAGTTAAAAATATCTGCATTTTTTTAAGATTATAAATTATCATCAATTGTTGCCTTTAGGCAATTTAAATATGACTGTTTTTCAGTCACTGTGAAATTCTGGTGAAGATTTGGAAAAGCAGTTAAAAAAACAACCTATATGAAGCTTTTGACTTTGTAAGTATTTAGAGATTTAAAATGAGGCAGAAAACTATTTCAGATAGGCATAAAATTAGAAGCATCAGCTAATGAGATGTTATGTGTTATGACTTTTTAATGTATTATTTATGAAAACTTTTACCAGGTTATCTATCACTCAAAATAAATGAAATATAACCATTTTATTAATCATATTTATCAATAACCGTTGTGCTTGAGGAATAGGTTTTTCATGTCAAGAACAAGAAAACATACATACTCTTTTCATTTTATTCTGCATGGGTAGAGCTTCATAACAGAAAATTATATACAGGAAATAATTTAAGCTTCAGTATAATATTCTTTCATGCTATAAATTCAGAGCAATTCAGAAACATTAAAGATATGAGGCAGAAGGTGCAAAGAAAGGACAAAATTATCCAAAGAATAAGCAGTAGAATATGGAAAGAACCAAAAGGATTTAATCTGGTCTTGGCTAGAAAGCATCTTTAACTGAAAGGTAGTGACACTCTCTGGAAAAAAAAATCCAGGGATCTATAAGGATGTGAGAGATAGAAAGTTGCAGAATCACTTTTCAACCTCAGCTGTAGCTGAAGCAAAGAATAACTTCTTGCATACATGTCTTTGGAGATGTCTTCAACTTTCAGAAAGCCTGATCTCATCTCTGAGAGGCTGTGAGTCCGCACCAGCCTCTCTGGGTGCAACTCTGTGTGCTCCTGCACACCAACACTACCCTTACTGCAAATACGCAGTGGGGACTGCTGTCCTGTGCTGTTATATTTCAAAACAAGGGAAAAAAAAATAAAGAAGAAAAGGGGAATGATTTTGAACCACTGAGAGCAGTCTAGTGTTGCTTCAGGACGAACTTGGTCTGAACATATGACTAGACACATGAATTTGAATTAGTTACCCACACAAAACAACAACTGAGTGGATTTTTTTATTCCTTGCAGGAGAGCAAAGACCTGTGCATTCAAATTTTGTAACATGTCTAATAGACATCTGCATATTTTTTCTTGTTATTTTTTTCTTATGTTTTTAACAGGAGATATCTTAATGGCTAAAAAAATTGGAAAAAGCAATTTTTGCTTGTTAAAGTACATGGAAATGACAAAAGTAAAATGCAGAAAAAATATTACTATTTATGTAAAATTTTTACACAGTAATTAATATTTAGTATTCATGATTCCTATAGAGTATTCATATGAAAACTTAGCCTGCAAGAAGGAGAGAGAGAGAAAGGATCCCAAGTATCAAAACAACTTCAGAAACACAAAACACACCTTGCAACAAAATTAAGAATACCACATCATGGATCGTTGTCCAACATGCATAGCAGCCTGGTGCCATGGAAAACAGAGGAATGCAAGCCCCGTCCTTGATGTTTACACTTACAAGGGCAAGTGGTTAGCAGAAACAAATGACTATATCCTGTAATCAATAATTACCAACTGGGGAAACTGAATGTAATCACTGAACAAAATGGTTATTTAATCAGAAGGTATCACTGTGTATTATTCAATATTTAAGCTCATTGGGTATTTACTTGGTTATTTGGAATTTATATAGTTTTAAGTAGGTTTTGTTCGATAGAAACAATAGAAGACTTCAATAGAAGTCTGAATATCAGTAATTTTTGAGGATACCTGAAACCAATGTGGACATTTGATCTTGAAGACTCCTATAAATTGGTTTCTGCCTACCACTTATATACAACCAGCTTATTTTTTTTTAATTTACCTTCAGATCAAGAGAAATATAGCTCTGATTCATTATGTTTCAGACTTACTCTTTGTATATCAAAGTTACAGGTTGCTTTAACAATAGAAATTTTAAACTGCCTTTTAGATTTAATTTCTTAGAAATCCTTTTCAGCTCCACTGTTGCTGGAGTTTGTTTGAATAATGTTTTTTGTATGCCTGTGATCCTCTCTCTGTCATGTCTTAGTTTTGACTCTTAGGCAATGTTACCTCTTATATCTGCAAAAATTATACTTAAGGTTTGTGCCAATAGCAACTGTAATTTTGCCTTGGCTTTATCAGGAATAAGCTTTGGACATCTAGTGTGCTGAGCAGTGTGTGAAGACAAATATTGGATGAAAGACTGTAGACTTCTGAGTGAGTTTTTGAGATAGCTGACTTTCACAGGAACCTTAGGACACTGAGGCAGTATCTCAGTGCTGGGTTTAAGATAGGTCTCTTGACTCTATAGACACTGGAGAATATTTGGTCTACCACAATACTTATTCTTGTGCAAATGATTAGATTACATGAACTGTGCTCTGGAAGTGCATTATCGCTAAAGAGAACCAACATGAACCCTAGTTCTTAAGAGAAACAAGGCTTGATCTTGCCTTGACCCTAATGGTCAAGTTTAGATTAAATGCACCTTACTTAAAGATATGGGAGGAGAAACTAATCCCAAAATTACTCTATTTGTTGAATCATACACTACCAGTTATGGCACATAGCTTATATTTTGTAACTCTTTATGGCTTTTTCACTAATCTAAAATGCTTCTGCACAAGTGGCCTCTTTTCTTTACTAGAAGACAGATGAAACTGAGCTTCCTTTGCTCTTCCCAGTCAAGATAAGCTTTGATGGATCTACACGTAAATCCATAATTCATTGTCTGGACTCCTCTTCCTTCAGCACAACAGAAAAATTTGGAAGATGTAAGCAAACTTGTAAACTTGTAAATTATTGCAGTTTTCTCTTCTGACTTAATTTCAGATAAATGAATTAATACATTTTCCCCCCAAAAAATTTAAAAGTCAAATACAGCTCTTGTGGTTGGTTCTTCACATCTGATGCTTTGAAGTTCCAAATATTTTTCTGTTCAGGTCTCTTACCATTATAATTTTCATTTGTACAGAATTTTTGTGTGCTTTGCACAGAATGACAATGAATGAAGAATGATTCTTTGTTCTTGGAGAAAAATAAAATATTGGCATACCTTCTTATAACTTCACATTTTTATTAATGAATGAGAGGCAACTCTAAAAACTAGGAGTGGAAAAAAAATGTTCCTAGAATTTTATTTAATCTTTTTTGTAAAGATTTTGTATTTTAAATTCCATGTCCACTTCCATTCTTCAGTAAAATATGCATAACAGTAGAAAGAGGAGGGAAGGTAAAGGATTTGCTGAACAGAATCTTTAGCAAAAGGAACAAGTATTTTCTATTGCAGAATCTGCTGTCTGTGGAAATAATAATGAAAATAGCATTTTTTTAATTTGTGATTGTGTGATACTAACAATCCTTTAAAGTATCCTACTCTGACATCTTTGAAATTTTGTATTTTGTGTGCATTTCTTTACACATTAGCTTGTTTTTAATTCCTTCCTGCTCATTTGTTTGCATGATGGATACAAATATAGAGATATGCACCAGTCCTGAAATGAAATTCCATGTTTAGAGAGTCTCTGCTTCTGGAATGAGCTAAGAAAGGAGGTAATTCCTTCTGGTCCTCATGACTATCGCCTACAGGAGGAGCATAGGATTAGCACTGGAACACTGGATTGTTGATTTCAATGTTATTATAAGAAGCAATATCATAATGCAATCTCACTGAGATTATTGACCTCAATGTTGAGACTACATGAATTTCCCTTTATCCTTTATGCCTCTTGCCCAATACTCTGCTCTGCAGTGTCACCTTGAGCCCTTGTGCAGTTTTGGTAGCCTCAACATAAGAAATTGGCTCACTAGAGACCGTCCAAAGGAGGGCAAGGAAGATGTTAAGGGGCCTTGTGAGGAAATCATATGAGGAGCAGCTGAGGTCACTTGGTCTGTTCATCCTGGAGAAGAGGAGACTGTGGAGAGACCCCCATCACAGTTTACAACTTCCTCCCAAGGAGAATAGAGGTGGCAGGCACTGGTCTGTTCTCTGTTGTGTCCAGTGACAGGACCCTAGGGAATGGCCTGAAACAGCATCAGGGGTGCTTTAGGTTGGACATTAAGAAAAGGTTCTTCACCAAAGGGTGTTTGGGCACTGGAACAGTCCCAAAGGGAAGTGGTCACAGAACCAAACATGACAGAGTTCAAGAAGCATTTGCACAATGCTCCCAGGCACAGGGTATGACTTTTAAACATGATCTTGTTCAGGGCAAGGACTTTGACTTGATGATCCTTGTGGATCACTTTCAAATCAGAATATTCCAAAAATCTGTGAAAATATTCATTAGAAGCTGCTTTCTGTAGCAAAGAGGAACATGGTAGTTTCCAGATTAAATTTACTCATATTGGTTTTATAAGTGTGTTTGCTTATTATTATGCTTTGACTTAAATAGATGGCTTTTTTTTCCTCCTTCATTTTGTCTGCTGCTAGATTTATGAACAAGACCTATAGTCCTTCTCCTATTGCTCAATCATTTCACCTTGGTGTTTCTTCTAAAACACATCTTCATTGCTTTATCACATTACTATAACTTCTTTTTTTTTTAATTCTAGTTAAAATTTACCTTTCATGTGCACGTCTGCAGAGACTTTTCTAAGCAAGGTCTTATGCTAGGGTCTTAATACTCATTGATTGCTTGTTGATCTCCCTCCTCACTTCAGAAACTCCAGAATCACAAACAAGTTTCAGGCATCTTCATGAGATCAGCAGCTTGTCATAATTTTGTGACCTAATGATTTCTTTCAGACTATATCAGCACCATCCCCTTTCTAAGAAAAGTCACTGCATCTCACTGAAAAAAGATACCTTCTTATTCTAGCAGTGAGTGAGTTTTTGGTAAATAAATGTGTGGTTTTGCAGTTACATCCATGTTTCTAATATTTAATTCCCATTTATGTATGTTCTAAGTCTCTAATGTTTTGATATGGATAACCAGCTTTCAGTTTTCCATATTAATTAATTCTATCTCTTAAAGGTAAATGTTCTTCTGAATCTCAACAATATCCAACAAAAATCTTTGTTACTGGTCACAAGACCAGTGTGGATGAGAGTCACAGGTAGTTGGAAGGAACTTCTGGAGGTCTGTAGTATGACCTCCTGACCAAAGGTAGTGTAATCAAGTTCTTTAGGGTCTTGCCTGGTTATTTTATGGAAACTTCCAAGGCAGGGCACACAACAGAGGTCTCTGTACTACAGAGACCATCCTATGCTTCAGAATGGGTCCACTGTGGCTTTCCTCTATTTAAGTTATGAGTGTGGATGATGTGAAACAAAGCCTAGCAATGAACAAATGCTTTTTGTTCCCATGTTCAGGCAAGGGCAGATGTATCTTTGCTCTAAGGATAAGAGAGAATATGGATGCTGGCCTCTGCCCGGAGCATGCAATGTGTAGACATGTTGTCTGGAGCCCAGCCCCGACAGTGACTAAAATCTTTTCATAGCATTGGCTTCCCTAACATGCGACTCAGAATATTTCCCCTCTCAGACCTTTTCCAGTAAAGATAGTACTACAGCTTTTATAGGCAGTCATTTCTCCATCTTTGAAGATTCCCAGAAGAGTCGAAGAAACACTTGGATCATGTCAGCATTTGTCAAGAAGATGAGGAACAAGGAAAGAGTTTAGATCCTGGTGGTAACTAACAAAGGAATGATTGTCTGGCATATCTTCTGTATTGTCATTTGCCAGATTTTCTTTTTTCTGTCTGTGAAAATGGACTACTACTCTATTATTTCTTATTTAAAATCTCTTATCGATCAAAACTGCCTCAATCCCAAAAGGCAAGAAGATATGAATACGTAACTTCGGAGCTCATATTGGAGCTGAGATTACTGCTTAGGGACTCTGATACATAATGTGTGACCTCTATATCCCATTATTATTTTGTCTACAATAGACTGCTCTCATACTGGTGATCAAGCTAGGAATCACTCACAGAAATTTATACATTAATTTTGAATAACAAATATGTTTGAGAAAATTAGTCTGTTCTCAGATAACTCACAGTTACCACCCTGTGATAACCCCTCTTTCATTTACGGTGAGTTAAAATGTTGGAAACAATGATTTTGTGCCTCTTTTTCTCAAAGTTTAAGGTCATTTAGGGAGCATGCATTTATAAGACAGAATTCTTTTGTACTATGGGTTTGGATTTTTTGAATATTGAAAAGAAGCATGTAGTTTTAAGTAGCACAAAATTCTTTCAGGTAAGAAAGTTTTTGATTTTTCCATTCTAGAAGGTCTGACTTGTTCTTGCATTTGAGAAAATACAGTAAAAGAAATAGCAGATATCCAATGCAGTGGAAACTGCAATGCACTGGCATATGCAGTTTGGTGCAATATATTGTTCAGATGCATGCCTGTGCTGAAGTCTGCGGTATCCCATCATTTTGTCAAAACCACTGAAGACTGTTGGAAATTCCTATAAGGGAAATACACTAATGGGGTTTTGGTCTGTCTCGGTACTCCAGGTATTCCAGGAAACTGCTTATGAACAGAGAAAGGGAAACTTGAAAAACAGGAGTCATATTCTTTTACTTAGAGCACCATTCATATTCTTTTAAGAAAGAAAAGGAGAAGAGAGCTTCTATCTTACTTTGGCATTGAATTTTAATGTAAAGAAAATTATATTAGATTTAGAAACCATGTAAACAGTAAAATGAACAAGAGGAATCAAATTCAGGTGAAGATACATTCTATATGCTTCATTATAATTCTCTGCAGTAGAGAGATCCTGATAGCATCCTTCAAGTCATATGTTATCACTTCTGCCAGTTATTATTAGAGCTACTTGAAAATTAAGTTAGCATCAGTGCAAGTGAGAACAATAAAGCCTGATACTCAGGCTGATGTCTGGTCAACAATACAGGATATTTAATTTTGTTTTATTAATTTCTTAAAGCATCTTACATCTTATTCACAAATGGAAAGTCCATAAAAGATATTGGTGGAATCTTGGGAGGGTCAGAGATTATTATCTGTGTGCCTTCAGCTTTAGGCTGATCTTGTTCTAATATACACAATCAAGTCAGAGCTGATTCAGTTTACTATTTTTTTCCCCTTTTATTCTTTTGAGGTGTTATAGTTCTTTTGGATCAAGTTATGGTCAAATTTTGATTTTCATATTTATAGGTACTTCCTTGAAACTCCTGGTTGGTCAAAGCAATTTCTTTTGTCCCCTTCCTGAGTTTACTGCTACACTAAATCAGGCAAAAAGCTTATGCTGACATCTGCAAAAAGAATTTCTTAGAGAATTTTGTAGGTTTTTTTTTAAAGCTGATTCTGCCTTTTTCCTTCAGACCTACAATATGTGCCTTCATTGTTCACACACCAACTTATGAATATGTTGATGCCGTTTTCTCTTTTTTTTAAGCTCCCATCTGAGTTCTGTTCATCACAGATGTTTAGACACACAGCTGTCCATCTACAGTGGTTCTGCATGAAAGACCATGGCTGTTGTGTACAAAGAGGGGATTCAGGCAAAATGTACTATAAATAGATAGCATTGTCTGCTTCTTCATTCTCCACTGGAGTCCTAAGTTCTGGAATTGGAATATTTGCTACTTTATCAAAATAGTTTTTGCCTTCTGCCTCGCTGAACTAAAAGATGAAGTGCAACCTGAGCATTTATTATGGCTGTTATTTTTGAAAGGTTTCCATTCTCTCTGAACCAAGGAAGCTGGCTACTCTGGCAGGGTCCCAGGCTACATGTAGTGCACAGTGAACACGGGCACACAACGTGTGCTGTTACACAATGTGGCATCTTCACCTGTCCCAGTCGGCAAACTTCACATGAGATAAACTGTTTAAAATTGCTTCAAGGTCATGCTATTAATGTCTTAAAGCATTTGATTTTGAGAGCAGATCTGCATGCAGCATGATAAGCCCCTCTGAAAACTGTGGAGCAGCAGCATAATATCTGAGAGCATTGTGGCAAATTGGGAAGTTGAGATGGAGCTGCTAATTATTCCAAGGCATATTTCTGAAAGGACAGGAGGTGTGGGATGTTCTCTGCCAAAAGCCCCTATTTCTTGAATGCTCTCACCATCTCCATATGCACATATGAAACTTAAGCTATGCTGTGTGTGTATAAGCTGTAGATAATGTGGTCTTATCTATTGCTTGAAACCTTGAAATCAGTAAGATACAATTCAGTAATGATGAGGGCAGCAGTGGAATAATTTGAGTAAGACTAGATTATCAAAAAACAAAGAAGAAACTGCAATTAGCATCTGTTACAGACCCCCAGGACTATAAGAGAGTGAGGAAAAATATTCATAGAACAACTCTGGAGTAGTTCAAAACCACACAGTACTGTCCCAGAGGGGACTGTAACTGTCCAAACATCTGTTAAATTATAAAGCTACTGTAAATATAGATTAGAGATTCCTATGCACAAATGAAAGTCTATGGATCCTAAAAAAGATTCCTATCTTTCATGGTGGAGTACCTTATCAAAAATATCATGCTAATAAGTCAATAAGGAGAAGCTACTCTGAAACAACAGAAACTATATTAAGGATACATTAATACAACTGGAAAATTCTAGTGAAAATGTGCCATTTCAAGTCAGGAATATATCAATAAAGGAAATTATAACGTCACAAAAAAAAATGTATTTTTTAGTATCTTTTAGTATGAGACTAATATTTACTTGATGCGGGGTAATTGCAAGAATTATATATAGGTATATAAAAGACATTAGTAAGCAATTTGATGAAGAAAAGCGTTAATGTAGGTTTATAAATAAGAGTCATTCAATAACTGTCTGAGATGTTAAAGGTTTCATGATAACTGTACACATCTTGAAATTGCTAGAAATGGAGAGCAATTTTCTGAGTAAGAAATTTCCTTCTTTTTTCATAGACCATATCCCCCTAGTTGTAATCTTCCTTCATTTTTTCCTTTGAAAAATAGGCCGTTGTTTCTCTTCCTTATTGGAACACCTGCAGAAAAAGTTGAGATGCTGGCATTTAATGGTGTCTACCTGCTGACTCCTGACTTCACTGGCCAGTAAGGATGAGCAAATGTTTCACTTTGGAGTGGTTTTGAGGTATTTGGAATAGGCTGTTCCTCTGCCTTTTAAACCATGTGGTTTCCACAGGATTTTGATGCCAAGTGAAATGATTTTTACTGATGCCCCGAGCTTTTGTTTCCCTTTTAATGACCTCTGACACTTTCATAGCAATGTACCAAAATTCCAGGGTTCATCTTTTGGTGCTTCATCCAGGTAAAACAAAGTGTGTCTCACTGAGGTGTAGCTGCTTGACCTCCACTCACTTGCTTAACAGAGGTAAAACAAAGAAAAGATTTTGAGTGACCAGAAAAAAATTGTACTGATCACTGAGTTAAATTTAGTCTTTTATTTACCATTTTTTGCTACTTTCAGCAGCATAAAAATATGCATGCTGCAATTTATAATGTTAATGAGATATGAGAGGCACACATAAAAAATCCCTTGGTTCACACAGGATATCTGTGAGAGGTACCCATTTTAAAATATCTGTCAGTGGTTCACTAGCACAGGTAATTGAGTTCCAACATATTTCTCCTTTGACTCCTTTTAGAAGGATGGTCTATAAAGTAAAAAACAAAGAAAATTAATTTTAAGGTAAAAAATAAATACAATTACTTTTAAGGTACTATAGTATTTTTTTTTATTTGAGCCATAATAGAAACTTTTTATCACTCTACTATTGCATTTTCTTGTAAGTGAATATTTACATACCCAAAAAGAAGCCCTCTCCATATTCGGAGATAAGTACTTTAATAAAGCCACTTATGTTGTGTATTTAAGCAGGTGTTTTCCAAAAGAGCAAAATACTTGCTTGTAACAGGCTGTGATGACATGGGCATCCTGAGAATATAAATTTTTATGAAGAATAGGCCCCCTGGCAATTACAGATGTGTTAGTGACTTTCTGCTTTCACTAAGAATATCTCAAAATCCATTCACTCTGTGCATTTCTGATTTGCAGGGGTTTTTAAATAGAAGAGGGGACATTTTACATTCTTTCTATAAATTACAGATTATTCTTGGAAGCCATTTCATGCCCTGCTTTTATTTATTTCTAATAATGCAATTTTTGTCAGGCTCCAAAGTGAGAAGAAATGAATTAAAGTGCAGAATTTCAGAACTTCTTCTTTTCTAATTCTTTTTTTCCTAGGGTTGTTTACTTATTCTTATAATTGTCAGGATATTTCACATAGTTAAGAATTCAGTTCTGTGAAGTTCCCATAATCTGTCTTCTTCATTGTGGTAAAAGTGCCACAGTTAACTCCCCCTCAAAGTCAAATTACTGTGTTGTTCTTCTCAGTCATGATTTTGGACCCCGTCGCTAAAACTGTCTTTCACCATGTTGCCTGCCCATATCTTGTTCATAGTCAACTCTTTCCCCTGGGATTCATTTTCATCTGTGGTTGCTGAATTAATTTCCAAGTCCTCATTTTTTTTGGTTTTCTGAGACCTGTCCTCAGTTCTTCTGCATTTATTGATTATTTGAATATTTTGTTGCTTCCTTTAGGCACCAAATTTCCTCTTCAAGTGCATAGGCAACCTGTAATCCTGAGCTCCTTGACAGAGACTGCCTATTTCTTGACTTATCTCTACCTTTTTAGGTAATTTCTTTTTATTTCATCCAAAATGCTGTGGTTTTGGCCCCTAGATGGATCTGTCTCTTTCCAACATGTTTTGTTGATGAATTCAGTCACTCTCATCATAATCATAAAGTGATGGAACAGAGTTGTGCAGTGTTTTTTCTTTTTTTCTTTTTTTTTTTGGGAGGGGAAAGAATTTATTTGCTGAAAAAAATTAAATTTCTGGCAACTCAGAGCTGTTTGTAACTTTAGTTTATGTGTGAACTAACTGTGCCTGAAGAAACATTTAGAAATATTCAAAAAAGCACTGCCATTGGCTTTTTTACTAACTGATAAGGAGTGTAGCTCAGATAGCTCAGCTGTCTGAGGTGACTTGGAAGTAGAAGAGAGAGAAACTCTGCCTTACTGCAGGAGCTGTTGTTTAACTCCACAGGGTCAAGGAGGAAAAGCAACACTAAAAGAAATACAGTGGCCTTATGGCTGATTGGAATTGAAGCTCCTGTTGTCATTGAAAACAACATTAACACTGGAACATGTTTTGAAACCCATCCTCAAATGTCATATGATGTCATGATTTTTTACAGATGTGACAGAAGGAACGCCAGTCTGCTCAGACAAACGTGTGCTGATCGGAACTATGATCTTCCATGACTTGGGGGAATAATCTAACCACCCTGACATTGGATTAGAGGGGAGACAGAGCAAAGTGGGATCTCCTTAAACACTAAGCTCTGGATGATAAAACAAGCAGTCACAGAGTTTATTACGAGTAAAGTAACATCTGGTGAAATGCATCCCAATCATATTCGAATTCATGGTTTTTTAAGCGTGACATACATTTATAACTTCTGACCATGGAGAATGTACAGCTTAACTGACAGGAAAAGCGTAGGTGTAGAAGAAGAGATTACAGGTGACCTTGTCCCTAATAAGTCACAATTGTACCAACTACCAAAGAAGAGGAATAGCGTTACCCTTAATGGGTCACAGCTGTGAACAGTAAAGATAAGTGTGAGAAAAGGAGTGGTTTGGCTGGTCAGGAGGCCCTTAAGGAAGAGGGCTGGGAGAAAGAGGAGGCCTGAGGAAGATGGAGCAATCCAGAGAGACACAAAGAAGAGAATTGCTGCTGTCAAGTTCTGCTGTGAGGTCAGTCTGGGTTTGATGGAGTGAGAGCC
The DNA here is from genome assembly GCF_963662255.1 of Cinclus cinclus. Taxonomy (NCBI): domain Eukaryota; kingdom Metazoa; phylum Chordata; class Aves; order Passeriformes; family Cinclidae; genus Cinclus; species Cinclus cinclus. Next base: position 89,146,080 of record NC_085047.1, read on the forward strand.
CGCTGTTGGAGCCTGCAAGCACAGCTGAGCTGGGTGAAAGCAGCATTCAGAGTCTGCAAACCAGTACTTGCAGTCATAGTCCTGCAGCAAATAGCAGTTGAACCCTACAGTAGGAGCTGGCTGTAGTCAGAGTCAGGATGGCTGAGCTGTAAAGAATAGTAAACCAGGACCCTTTTCACGTTGTTGAACGAGAGTCTGTGTCTTGGCTCATTCTTACCCCTAAAGAGAGGTCTGCTACAACAGAAATGGAAACGGTAAAAAGGAAAATAAAGGCACAAAGGCTGCAAATTGTGTTGCTGAAAGTAAGATAGAAGCAGCACACGGGTTTCTGTTGTTTGTCACAGCTGGAACTCATCCTTCCAGGCAGCATTTGACCACTCCTTTTATCTTCTTATGTTCATAATACATCTCACATAAACTTTTCCTTTGCTCTTTCCTCCCACACTTCCACCTCTTGTGATAAAAAACCACACTCTTACTGTTATACATATTATATTTTGTGGTATAATAGGGATTTTGTTGCGGCATATGAATGTTAGGAATGTTATTGGGTCACTTATGAACATTAAATATATTCAAGAGTCAGTGGATCATTAAATGGGATTAATTAAACTGTGCACTTTTACATAATATTTGACAATGTTTGTAAACCCGATGCAGTTCAGATGTTTACATAGGGACTAGTATCTGTCCCCTAAACGGTATATTTGCCTCTCACATAAACTGAAGGTGTCTGTGATCCAGATGCCACTCCTGATGCTCAGATCTGAGCCTTGTAGAAGCTACTGCCTTTCCACTCTGGGTGCCCCATTGCCTTTGCTCAGTGCTGACCATGAAAACAATGAACTCGCTTTCAGTATTCAAAGGCAGCAATAAGGGAACATCAGTCATAGCCACTCAGAAAAAGAAGGTTGCATTTAACATGTTGGCTCAAGAAAAACACAGAACAAAATGGCATCTATCAGTGAAGATGAAGGGAGCCTGTTTCTGCCCAACACAAAGATAGAACTGTGAACAGTTCATACCTTTCAGTCAATGACACCCACAGGACACATTATTACCATTCCCTGAAAATACTGCTGGGCTTTATGAAATGCAGTGCTACCATTTTACTGCCATTAAACTGGTATGCCTCAAAAAGAAAAAAAAAGTTTGATATATGATTTTCCATGAGTGCTTTTCCTTGTCACCTGGGCCAAACAACACCCTGTGTGCCCTTCTCTTTCCACTGCTCCTCTTCATCCTTCTCTCCTCTGCCCCTCACATAAACATCTCTTCAGGCTCCTTTTGGAGTTGGCAGTCCTCTCCAAGGGGCTAGCTAGGAGGGTATGCCAGTTTGAGAGTAATCTTAGGCAGCATTCTGCTTTAAAATACAGAAAATCTATGCTTATGTAGCATAAGAACTGTACTTTAGCAGACTAGAGACTATAGAATAATGTCTGGGTGCTACATAGGAAAGTGACTGAAAGTATTTCAACTTGAGCATTTATTAAATTCTTCCAGTGGTGCAGAGCCCATCCCTCCAGTTTGTTTGAATTAGTGACTCTACAGTATTTCTGTGATCACTAACTAGGTTTAAATATTATGAAAAAACTTCTCTGCAGCTTCTATCTCCCTCCACGCCAATTAGACATTTTTCTGTGCTTGTTTCCAGAATAAAGGAGCTCCTCTGAAATTGCCATAGTGCTTGAATTTATGGACCTACTCTTTTATATTACTTGCTGCCAGTGATGTCTCATGCTTGATCAAAGGTGACAGCTGCATTCTTCAAAAGAACAATTGTGCTCAGGACATTCAATAGGTGTTAAGTGAGCAGTTGTTATCTGTGATAGTGCTGGTGGCCAAGACCTACCAAAACAGTAGAGGTGCTGTTACTGCTGCTCATCTTGCCTGCTGCAGCAGTTGGCAAGCACTGCCAGTCAGCAGGGAATGGTTAGGGTGAAGGAGACCCAATCAGGCATACTATAATTTACATCTGATTGATGAATGCATGAAGAGTGTGGAAATACCAATTAGAAGTAGAATTGTGGCCTCTAAGGATTTTGGATGTGCCTCTCTTACCCTCTGCTCCTGAGTATAACCTAGAAAACTTGGACGGTCTGACAGATAAAAGAAATTCAAAAGGCAAACTCTGTGTGCATCCACACCTTAATTTGGATTGCATTGTGATGTTTGTAATGCTTTGCAAAATGTACTACAAAATGTTTATTTTGCAAAATTTTTACCCAGGTTTGAAATGAAAAATTTCAAGTAAGGGTAGAATAATAAATCATTTGTATTCTCATTCAAAGCATGGTTCCTGATTATAGCAATTATCTTAAACTAACTTTTGATATGCTTTTGAAATTTTTTATTCAGCTATAATAGTAACTTGAAATAAATTTAGGTGGGTTTTTTTAGATATAATAAATACTTCATTTTAAATACATCAAAATAATTTTTCAGATTTTTCATGCTGAAACAGCCTTACTTTAACATTTTGTCCTTAAGCCAGTATTGCCCGTGCTATGTTTTTGATCCGTATGACCTGCTTTTCTGAATCCTTCCTCTCTTTCTGTTTGTGTGTGTGTGTTCCCAGTAGAGCGATCTATATCATTTATCTCAGTATAGAAGAATTTGAGTTGATATTGATTATGCTGTGTTAGATTTTGAAATTCTTTTGTAAATGTGTAAAGCCTGTGAATGTCTACCATTCATCTACCAACACCTTAAAAGAATCATCCTTCCTCTGACCACATAATTGTTAAATTGTGCATGCAAAATGGCTAGAGGATATTCTGTCCCTTTTCCAGTAGGCTATCAGGGAAAGCTTGCCAGAGAACATTGTGTTGTTTATATATGCTCCAGTTTAAGAACTCAAAGGTCAATAGTTGCCAAAAGCAGTTTCACTTAGTAACTTACTACTTTTCCCAAGCTCTGCAACCTGCCTCGCCAGTGATCCTTATCATTTATTAGTGAAAGTGTACATATCCACCTCCTAGATCTCTACCCATAGGCAAGTAATCTTGGTTTACTGAAATAATCTGTCCACATTCTAGCATAATTAATCATGATGATTAATTACCTGAATAAGCAAATATTACCTGTAAATGCAATGAATTTACACTGTATTTTTTTTGTTTCCTAACACTTCTTACTGACTGGATCTGTAGTGCAACTTAATTGAAAGTTTCCCTGAGTTGGAGTTAGGCTTTTTTTTCCTTCCATGAAATAGCTAAAAACTGCACCTTTTTTTTGGTTGTTTTGCTTGCTTGCTTTTTAAATTAAAAAAAAAAAACCCTCATTATAATAATTTTTCTAAATCATGAGATAGAGTGTTACCAAATATTTAAATTGCATCTGCTTTCAACAACTTGATTTTGTCTTCAAACGACTTGTGACACCTTATTGATTTAAAGGAGTTGTTTCTATTGCATGCTGATGGAATTGAAATGAAAATTAAGGTTATCTTTTTTTTTTTCACCAGGGGAGATTTTTCTTTTATTTACAGGTTTTCCAAACTGTTGATTTAAATGGAATTTTATAAAAGTTATTATTTTTCATTTTAACAGTCATTTTAAATGACACTTCCAAGCAAGAAGATCTATTAAAGTTGATAGATTTTTGTTTAACTGAAAGGTATCCCAAAATGCTGTTAATAGTTCTTTGACAAATACTGCTAATAATTCTGTTAATTTTAGAGGAGTCATCATTTTTTTGTCCTGAACACTTAACTTTGGTAATTCTGGTGTTCAGCTGAACTTATCTTTTAGTCCAAACTGTTCAATAATTATTGCTCAAACCAACTCTGTGCAGAGAGTACCTAGATGAAAAGATGAAGAACGGAACTTCCTTTTAAAATTTTGCAGCTTAAAAAGTAAAGGCATTCATGCTAAGTCACTTCTTAAAAATATCCAAGTAAAATTACCATGGTGCTGAAATTTGCAGATCAGTTGTGTACATAACTTAATTTTAGAATACTGCTAGATTTTAAATTGTGTGTGTGTGTGTGTGTGTGTGTTAAACAAATAAAAAGGCACCATCCCCCCCCAAAAAAAACAAACCCACCCAACCCCCCCAAAACCAAAACCAAACTCAAAAAATACAGAAGCCTTTACATTTTGTCTAAGTAGATCTCTTACAGAGTAAATATATGATTCTGTTCAAATAGACATGGACTTGTTTTGTTCTAATTTTGATGGCATAATTCGATCAAATAATATAGTTATTGAGTATTAAAGCAAAAAAATAACAAAAAAAAGAAAATCCCAAATAGACAATGATGGGAAAGCAGTAGCTGCAGAACAAGAAATTAAGCTAAGAAAATAAAGCATTCAATTATCATGGAGCATCTGAAAGAAAATAAATGAAAACAGATTGTCATCAGATCCTTTCTTGTCCCCAAAAGTTTGATACTATTTCTTTAGGGAATAGTTTGCAAATGATATATATAATATGTGTAACACAACCATAAACAGCCATGCCATTTGCCTCACTTACAATCTGTTCCATGGTCTTTGTTCATCCCAAAGAAAAAAATAAAAGGTGCAGATCTTGAAACAGTAGGATGGGGAAATAAATCAGAGCTGCAGTTAATAAAACTGGTTTGGGACATTACAATTATAAATGTTTGCCAGATTTTCTTTGTGCATGTTCCAGAATTTGTGCTAGTTCTGGCTTTTCAGTGTCTTCATGGAACATTTTCTAAGCCATTTTAACATAGGTAATGTTAAATATAACAAACAATGAAGATAATCAGTGGGAAATTTCTTTATATATATTAAAATCTAGACATTTGTTCAAATACAGAAATACTGAAAGTAGTCTCCTTGAGACATGGGCAGCAAAGTATTTATCCTCTGCTTTTTCTTGGGCTTTGCTAGAACTTTTTGAGTGCCAATAAATGAGCAGGATTACAGAGATACCTGTATGGGAGAAAATTACATATCTGAAGTATTAGCTGGTATATTCAGATGCTTACACTTTCTTTCACTAAGCACATGTTATTTTCAGGTCTGTAACTCATCTGCACTTAGACTTTTATGGCTCTCTTAGCTAAAAGACAGTTTACTCTGCAGAGGCTGTGAGAGGGTGGGAATGTCTCCAATAAGTTGCTGTCAAAACACAAGAGAACAAAATGCCATCATTTTTGTTGTCCTTGTTCCACTCCATCCAACCCCCAGCTGTGCATGGCCACTTGCCACTGACCCCTACCTTGTGTCATTTTCCTTCCCCCTTTGAGGTTGCACGTGACTGCACCAAGCAGTGCTGCATTTGGGAAATGATCACACAACATGGTCTTCTCTGAGTGTTTAAATTAATTCCATTTTAACATATATATATGAAATAATCCCTTTAAAAAAAGTCCCGTGATTGACCCCTTGCCTGCATACAAAGTAATAAACAGCACGGTAAAGTGATGGCATAAATGAGAAGAAAAAGCACATCCCTTGTTTATATTTATGCATAGTGATGACTGAACAGTCTTAAAGAACTAATACATATGCAAGTCCTTAATTTTTACCCTCAGATCATTAGTTTTCTGTGAAACAGGGACAGAAAGAAAGCATGAAATATTGAGCTGATCAAGCAATCCCTTTACTTATTGTTTTCCACCTGTATTTAAGCAGGATTTCCAGGTGTGTTCTTGAAAATAAACCTACTTCTCTTAGAGAAAATAGTAACATTTGTACAACCTTTTAAAAGTCAGTAATTGAATTTAAAATATTGTAATTGATGTCATTTGAAGTAAAATTGTTGACTAAATATCTGAAAAGGATTCAGAAATTAAATTTTACTTGGCCTCAGAAAGAGAAAATGCAAAGCATGCTTATGATGTGACAGCTGATTGAGTGTATACATGGTTGCTGTGATTTTTGTGTTTTACTCCCCCCACCAAAAATAATAAAAAAATCCAAAACCAACCAACCAAAACAAAAAAGCCCCATGACAATCTCTAACAGGCCCAAATGTAGCAAAAAATACAGGCTTAGGGTATTTAAAAATATTTTTTAAGTAACACAAAATGTTTTATACCATTGTGATGTTGAACACAGCATTAGTTCTCTATGACAAAACATGCAAAATTCATGAAAACAAAAAATAATGCTTTTGTCTTAACACTGTTATTTTGTGCATGTGCCTTGCAATAAAGGTATTTGAATACAATCAGTTTCACAGATAATAGTCACATGTATCATCTTCTCAGCTTGCATTTTTTTAATGCAAACTATTACATACTTTTACATATTAATCCTGGGGAGGGAAATGCCATATTTGTATGTTTGCATTAAAGTTGTCATACTCATCTATCTGATCTGCCTTAATTGTCTGTGTGTAGTGACCCAAAGAAGAATTGCCTTTTTGCAACATTTAATGTAAAAACTCTTATCTTTTTTGGCCTGATGCACAATTAAAACCACTGTGGGAATAAAGATCTTTGTCTGTGACAGCTACCTTGTCTCTGCTTGGATTCTGAATTCTTAGATTTGTCTTTTGCTCTATCTTCCCTATCATGTTTCCACTTTGGTCTTGTGTTCTGGCATCTCAAAATATTAATAAAATGTACTTTCATAATACCTTTCTTCCTTCTTTGGAAATATTCCTGAAAAGGGCACAGTTGTAGGAAATAAGAGATACCCAGGGCTAGTGAATCCTCATTGATTTTCCTTGCTGTTACTGTTTCGTTTCTGTCCTTACCTAAGTGACCTCTCAGTGTCTACTGTTGAAGTATTATTGTTGTTTATCATAGATTCATAGCAAGTAGAGCTGGAAGGGAGATAGAAAGAATGTTCAATCCCTTCTCCTACCCTGAGGCAGAACCAGCTGTATCTAAATCTTCCCTGACAGATGTTTGTCTATCCCGTTTTTAAAAACCTCAAGTCTGGGGATTCCAAAAATTCCCTAGGCAATCTATTCATTTGCTTCACTGTCCTCACAGTGAGAGAGCTTGTTTCTTCTTTTGTCTTTTCTAATGTCTAAATTCAATAATAAGCTCCATATTGCAGTTTTCATCATTATCCTCTCTTGCATCTTCAACAAACATGGACAGCAATCTGCAGTCTTTCTCATTGAAGCCACCTTTCTTATATTTGGAGATTAATATTTGAAGATTAATACCAGGTTTTCTCATTTTTTATGATTTAGAAACCTTCCAATTTGGTTTTCTGCCCTTGTACATGCCCATTTACTTCCTTCCTTCCTTCCTTCCTTCCTTCCTTCCTTCCTTCCTTCCTTCCTTCCTTCCTTCCTTCCTTCCTTCCTTCTTCCTTCCTTCCTTCCCTCCCTCCCTCCCTCCTTCCTTCCCTCCCTCCTTCCTTCCTTCCTTTCTCCCTCCCTTCCTCCCTTTCAAAGAAGTTTTTTGCTAAATCTTATTATTCAGAACCAATATATCCACACGAGGCAATATTGCATGGGACAAAATGTGTTGAAATTTTAAGTGGTTAGTGCAGGGCCCATCTTACAGTGAATGCCTACATCCTTTACACACCCAATGGAAAAACCAACTAGCTGGCTTCCTGAAGGAGATCTTTTGTTTGTTCTACATTAGGTAGCTAAAGAGTATGATAGGTCTTTTAGAGGAGTGGTGAAGAGTACTACATGAAAGAGGAAGAAGGAATGAGAAACAAAACAAATTATGTGTAAAAATTAAGAGAACTGGCAACTAATTGTATAATTTGTGCATGTAACCCCATGCCCAAAGTTCTGAGAAATCGTTGTCTTCCTATATATTATTGGTCCAACAAGTGGATTGAAGAACAGAGGAGAGAAGATCTATTTGTGGAGATATCATCCTGCTAGAAAGATTGTGCTAGCTGAACTGTCATTTCAACCCCTTAGACAACTGCACTAACTAGAGGGGATGCTAAATAAAGTGACATTGTGGGTTTGCTCAGGGACAAACACAGGAGTACCTACCTTATTTGCAGGTTAATATTTAACCCGTGGGATTTCTAGGCTGATTTTTGTGGTGTTGTAATTATAAAAGAAAAATAAATGTTCTTTTTACTTTTTAATGCAGCTCACATAAAAACCCCCAATGGAATTCAATTTCTGAATAACCATTAATATGTTTCTCACATTTCAGACAATTCTATTTTGTTTTGGGTATATTAGACTGTGCTCTTTTGATATGTTTAATTTTTGCAATTGAAGCTTTCTGAACTCACAGTGAGGTATTTGTAGAGAGTTAATTAGCCCATGCAAATTTACTAACATCTGTTTTCTACTTTAAAATAATTGAAATTGTCTTTTATGGTACAGTTTAAAAAATTAAATAATTAGTAAAATTTATGCTATACAAATGACCCAGGCTGTGTTGGAGCCTTCAGACAGGTTTGATCAACTTTCTTAGGCTGCTGATTGGAAACAAAAAATCAATTATACTGAATTGAGTAGCATATTAAAGACCTGATAGATACCTTGAAAGATAAAGTCAGACAATATGCTCCCATGCCTTTCTGTAAAGCACATTATTAGTCTTGGTGAAAATAAGCCTGAGGTATCTGTTGTTATTACAGTTTAAGCATTGACCTTGAACAAATTAGGCCATAATTTTGTTATCAAACTGATATAGGAGGAGGTGGACATCTTAAAGATCAGGAGAAAGCAGTATTTTCTGAACTAAACCCAGCACTACTTATTGGACTAATCAGAAAATTTTTGCGTGGAATTCATCCCACTTAATTATAGACACCAAAATGAAAAATGTGCCATGAGTCCATCTGCAAGCTAAGGAAAAAAAAATCGGGAGACTTTAGAAGACCAAATTCCAGTTGTTCTAAAAATCCCTGGGACTGAGATCATATGAGCACTCTACTAACTTCATCATATAGGAGGGAAGTCTGTGAAATCTGTCATAATCTAACAAGTTAAGGATTAGAATCTGGGAGATATTGCAGCCTTTCCCCATTACTTGCATTTGAATCCATGTGGATTTTTCCACGTTAGAAAGATTTCCCATCAAACATTATCAAAAATATCAAAAGATCTCAAACATAGGCATTTAGAAATCTTCAGTAAAGGTAGTAAAAATTAGTATGGTTGTTTTCTTTAGCAATGTGTATTCTGTAGTTTCTTAGAATGGCATCTCTTAGTAGACAAAACTATTAACAAAACTGTACTTTTACAGAAAATTCCCCTTAAGCACTGCAATTTCAGAATTATCTCTTTCAAAGACATTGCTATGATATACGGTTATCTATAAATTTTAATATATCTTTTACAAGGTGTCTTAGGGAATAATAAGAATCTTCTCTCACAGTCTTTTCTATACGAATACTTAGTGTAGAGGTGGCTCCCAGTGATAAGAAAAAAGTCCTTTAAGTATATTAAGGAATATTTAGATGTGGAAAACCAGTGTGCTATGGCAATAAACACTGCTGGCCTCAAAGAGTACTTCACAGGATGGTGCTGCAAAATGAACAACTGTGTTATATAATTGCAGCAACAAAGATTATAACCACAAACAGATGGAAAATATTCCTGAGAATATCTGTTAGTGATTGTACTGGTCAATATTAAAAAGTTAATAACATCTTTCAATTTTTAATGATAACCATCATAGATCAGTGGCAGCTGGAGGGATGTCTATCCTTGCATGCACCTCTCCATGGAGTCTGCTACTAGAGGCTGCCTATTTCACTACCACTGTCTCTCTTTGCTGAGAAGAAAAGTTACAAGGCTGCATTTAAGCACTGGCTGTAACTTATACTACTTGGCAATCAGTTGCAGCAGGGACCCACCAGATCGTCAAGTTGAATGCAACATGAATGCGACATAACCCCTCTGCCAAGTGTGTAGCACTTAAAGCCTGTGCACTGCCTAAGAATCCTTTAAAATCTGTCACCTGTTCAGCTTATTCCCTGATTGATAGCTGTAAGCACTCCATGCCTTAGAAACTTTAAAAAATAAACATCTGGATTTTCTTGACAGGTGAATTTTTTTCTTACTTGCAAAACACTTGGGAATCCTTCAGTACGTGAATAAATTTAAGTGGGAAAACAGATAAATAACAAGTTATGTATTAATATGCTTCCTCAAGAAGTACACAGAGGTAATGACCACCTTCCTAACTTGAGTTCATAATAGTCACTTATGGGTAAACCCTAGAGACAGGCAGAGAATGCAGTAAGGTCTCCCTCCCCAAGCCTTTCTGCTACCATTCTGTGACTTGGCACTGGGCATCAGCTGCCTCAATCAGCTTCGATACAGCCAAGCAGATCAGCAGGTATTAGCTGTGGGTGGCAAAACCTTCATTTAGGTCACCTTCAGCCAGTTGTCTGGGATTAAGATTACTGGGTACTGCTGACCTTGTGGTGATGTTTTAGGAATACCACCAGGTCAGTCAGTCTTACCAAGCTTTTGGCAAGAAATCATAGACTGCATACTGAAACAAATTGATGGAATTTTAACTAAAATTTGAAGAAGAAGGTGAAAATGCATCATACAGAGCAAGTTTATTTGTAGTCCTTGTATGTCATCTACATTTGTAAGCCTCCTATGTGAAAAAACACATCCATGTAGGACCTAGATGGTGCTGCCATTTCTAGGTTTTGCTATGGAAGCTATTCACTTGTACTTGACAAGCGAATCTTAGTTTTCATCTCCTTTCTCTGGAAATAGCCAGGAACAAAAAGAACATGGCCAAAGAACATTTTGCTTTTGCTGACATTCCTATGAGTACTAAAATGACTGTGCATGGAGCTCTTAAGCATATAGAGGAAAGAATGCAACTTCACTGCTTATTGATGGAATCTGAAAAATATGTTACCATCACTGTTTCACAAAGTAAAACAAACTTAAACTTCTGATTGCCATGCACTGATCCTGATAATCCTGACCTTTGTTCATTCTTAAATTCTTATTATTTACTACTGAGAAACCTAAATAACATGAGATTTTGATAACAGATTTTGCAATCGAAGTTTGAGAAATACAAATCAGAAAGACTTTGGCTGTGACTGCCAAAATAAAGAGTTTCTTCAGGCAAAGATCTAAGAAATCTTTTGCTTCAAAGAAGAAGTCTGGTGCCCCTTTTTTTCACCTTTTACAGAAAATTTGACAGCAACCTCCAAATGGCATACTGAATTTCTGTACTGTTAAGGCTCATGAAATTAAACTAATTGCAACTCACTTATCCCAATCCTTAACCTCTGTCACCTAAAATTAAATGAAGAAGTCAGTAGGATATTGACAAATTATGTGAGTGATTTAGGAATGGGACTTTTCTTGAATTTGCATTGACTCGTGTTCTAGAATTAGCGTTTTGTTCTTAAAAATCTTCAGACCATCCTTTCTGTTTGCTTTCTTGTGCCCTTAATCCTGAAAAAACTCCATATTTAAGTCCCAATAGTACTAGTCAAGCAGTTTGCAGAAGCAGCTACAATATGTCTGTTTTACCATTGGAGTTAATAGCATTCTTTATTAAAGCAAATGATTGTGCATTAATTTCTCAGTGCAAGAAAAAGTCGTGAAAACCAAATTGTCCTGAAACAGCATGGTATCTTAAAAAAGTATGTAATATGCTTAAATGTTTGTAAATTATGATTTTATTCACTTTGGAAGACAATCTGTCTTCATCAGTGACGATGCAAAATGCAAAACTGAGTCTGTAATAGCTTCATACCCACCCTTTCACTCCTACACACACTACTTAGAAACACTAGAAGCTAAAATTTCTGCTTCTGCTGTGAAATAGAGAAGCATTACTTCTTACTTCAGATACCTGAAAAGGTGATTTATCAAACTCCTTCTTCTTCATGTGATACTATAACATCATATAACATATTGAACTGATTGCTATAATTCTTCAAAGTTTGTTTCCCTGAGCATAGCAGATGCATATCATGAGCTGTTTTAATATCAAAAGGTGTTGTTTATGGATATGTTATTATGTTCCTATACTTGTGTCTCCTTCTTAATGACAAAATATGCATTTTCATATATTTTTTTGCTGATAAAGTACTTTAAGGTAAAGGACCTAATTGTTATAAAAGCATTTATCAACAGATATCATTAGCAAAATATTTTAATCACTATAGTTTATGTAGACTAAATGTAAGCATTTATTAATACAAGATAAGCACTCATTATAAATTTGCACAGAAAATTATAAAATATTATGTATGAAATGAATCATTAGCATGGACCATTAAGTCCTCTATTTTCCTTTAATTGAATTTGTCAGTAGTACCCTCTTTAACTGAAAACCAGTCATAACCACAAAATTAAATAATAATTAAAGAAACAACTATTCAAAGAGTTGCTTGGTAGCTAAGGTGCCATTTAACCAAAACAGCAATTTAATGTAAATTGCAGCCCATGTAGACGTAGTTCTGAAAATTATACATCCTGTGGTTCGTATACGTTTGAATTAGCAAAACATTTTCACAGTCTAGATGTTCTTATAGTGGTTCTGTAAGCATAAAGGAAGACTGAATAAATTGGTGAAAATAGGTATAAATAGACCTATGGCAATTAAAGCTAATTAAGACTTTACAGAAATAAATTGCTGGCTGTTCCGTAAATTTTTAGCAGATTAGAAAATGCACCAACTTACAGTATGGGCATTCAGTCATTCAGTAAAGATGAACTGGGTGTGAATCCAAAAATAATCCTTTGCCCACTGGTGCTTTCTTCTAACTTTACGAATTATTAAAAGGTAGGTGGAACCTTCTGTTTACAGAAACTTTGTTGCACAGCCTTTTTCATACACAAAATCCAAACAAAAGAACTAACCACCCCTGCAAAAAAAAACAAAAAACAAAAAAACAAAAAAAAAAAACAAAAAAAAAAAACAAAAAAAAACCCAAAGAACCAAAAATAAACTAAACAAACTCCAAACAAACAAAAAACCCATAAAAATTAAAAACAGGAACAAATCCAACAAACGCCACTAGCATGTTTGAGAGGGAAGTGGACCTTGCCCTCTGTGAATAAGGAAAGATGGAGCTTGAAGGAGGTCCAAGGGCCTCCATTGCACATATGGAGATTTGTTGTTGCTACTTCAGAACAAAGATTTGGACTATACTTTCCTATTGATTGTGATTGTTTCACATCAATTACCTCTGGGACAGTGGTTTTCTTAGTCAGAAATTCTGTTTTGCACAACCAGCAGGGGGAGGCAAGATTTAAGGAAATACACTGGGAAAACTTCAGGAAAGCAAGTCCTTTTTAAAAGGGGAGGGCAGTTGAAAGCTTTGAACAAAAGAGAGAGGTGAGTAATACAAGACAGGAGGGTTAAGCTGGTATTTTGATTGCTATTTTCATGTCTATCAAACCATAACATGCAGTTGCCACATGTGTGAAATTTGAAAGAGCTTGCATTATTTTGTCCATTTTTGCAATGCAACCCATTTTTCTTACTGTGGAAATATAGTTGTAGTAAAAAATATTTTATTTCCATTCTCTAGTAACGCAAGCTAATATGAAAGAACAGAGCTGTAAGTAAACAATGTTACAAGTTTCAAAGACAATGGCTCTTGTTTAAATATTTCATATAATTGACTACTTGTGTTTAAGAGCCAATGAAAGAGATGCACAGCTGGACTGAATGTCCTAAAATTATTTTCAGAAATACATATCTCATTGTACTTTTCAATTCTTACTTAAGCATCTTTCATTCTTCTGAACAATTTGCAAAACAACTTGCATAGCTATTATGGTTAAATTTTGATTCTGCTAAAAGCATTTCAAGATATTCTCAGAGAGAAAACTGAACGTTTTGATGTATATTCATGTCTTCTCCCTGATTGTTATAGTGTAGGGGCACAAGCCACATGATGAAGACTAATAGTCAATGTATGTTCTTGTTGCTGCACAGGATCTATTTTGCAGAGCAAGAAAGGGTGCAGACCTGCTGTGAACAAAAGGGTTGTTCAGCTGTGTGACTGTGTTCTGCACCAGCCAGGGTGAAAGGTACAAGCAAACCTTAAGAGTTTCCTTGGTAAACTTGCACATGCAAAGCTGTCTGCTGAATAACTGGTCCATGAATTTCATCAGAACTTCTTACAGGCTGCTGGGTGAACAGCAAATTATACCATGTAGACCACAGATTAATATCCTGCTGCAATGTGGATCATCAAGGAGTCTTTTCAGCTCATTGCTCCTTCTGTACTCCTCCATAGATCCCACCTGTTATCTGTCTCATAGGTCTACTTGCCTACACACAGCCTAGACTACTCTTTACAAATATGATTAAAGTGTGTGTGCATAACTAAAACTCTACAAATGATATACATATTTATTTTATATGTATAAACACTTAGGAGTGTGTAGACTGAAAAAGGAGGTCTATGCCACAATTTTCAACTGTAGACCAACATGGCAAGAGGGCAGCAGCCTGCTGTCCTAAGTGCCTGAGGTACAGGATGCCATTTGCACAACAGACCTTGGGTATGGCACGGTGTGGTACGGTGGATGGGATGGGATGGGATGGGATGGGATGGGATGGGATGGGATGGGATGGGATGGGATGGGATGGGATATGGGATGGTTGCTATTGTTATTACCTTAATCCCAACTTTCTAGGCTCTCATGATACCGAACCCCAAAGAAGCACGCAGATATAACAGTTACTTGTAATTACAGCTTTGACGAGTTATTTGAATCAATGTATTCCAGAGCACAGGAAAAGTTCCAGCCTCATGGCTTTGATACTGACAGATCTGGTGCAAAGTGGGTGTTTGGATACAATGCCAAGCATAATTGGTGCCAGCAGTGGAGATTACATGTGCTGGCTCTATGGAAGCTTTTAGACTTACACAATTGTTGGGAACAGGGCCATGCATGGTAGCACACATGAAGTTAGAGCACTGCCTTCATGAAGGTGATATTATTAATTTGGTCTCAGCCTTCAGTATAATTTTTGGAAATAAGAAGGAATACAGACCTTACTGCTTTGGTTCTGCACTTCTGTCAAGTTCTTCACTCAAATCAGAGGGTAGATACTGGCACCATCCTCCAGATTCAGCTGCTCTTCTTCACCAGGTTTCAAATATAGCATCTAGAAATTTTTATTTTACCTCCTCCAGTAAGGCCATCTGTTCCCATAGCTTTCCCTCAAACACCTGGTGTTATCTTTTTTAGAATTTCTGGACTTCTACGAGGTTTTTTTTATCATGTTTAGGGGAAAATAAAGATTTGAAAATACACTTTTAAATAAAGAAGTACACATATGTCTTTTGTTGCTGTTCCCATTTGTTATGCAGGAGAGTGACAGGCCATTTTGGCTGAATTCAGAAGTTCGTTTCACCTACAGTCCTGCCAGGATAAGATACCTATTGAAGATGCTTTACAAGGTGGAAAGGAAATGTGTGTAAAAACTCAGTGACAACAATATTTCAAAGCTGAAACACAGGATTATTTTATTGAAATTCTTACAGGAAATAGTTGGTTTTACTCCCTTTCTCCATAGCAAGAAATTTTAGTACACTGCAACAGTTATACATATAACTTATTGTCTTAACAAAAAGATATTATTACTTAAATGACTAAAGGTCTGGATTTAAAACCACAAATTCACAACCTGGAAGCAGCCCACAAACTCTTTGTGATTTTGCAGTTGCATGACAAAGATATGAAGGTTTGATGGATCTAAGAAGGGATTTGTGGTCTGGAGAACTCAGTGAAATTCCTTGGCCTGTCTTATGCAGAATGTCAGACTAGACTCTGGTGATCACTTAAAATAGAATAATTTAAAACAGATTCAGTTCCAGCAGTTTCTAAAAGGTCTGGTAAGACTTAGTGAATTAGCATTTGGAAAGTTAGATCATACTCATGCTTCAAGTAGTCACAGCTTCTCCTTGGCACACTTTTTTTCTGTGTGAATAACCAGGTATGAGTAATGTTTCTTGACCAGTAAAAGATCAAGAAGACCTGCATCTAAAACACCTGAACTGCACCTGCTCCTCTGCTGTCTGTAAAATTTGAAGCAGGAAGACTTCTTGGCTGACAAGCTGAAAAGTTTTGGATCCAGTGGCTGTCCCATCATAAGCACCAGTTCAACATTACACTGCAAGTGAACCTGCCTAAAGACTTATTTCAGGGACAGCATTTGGGACCAGTGACAAATGCCTGGCTGATCCAGTTGTATAACTTACGCTAAGCTACAGAGACAACCCAGACAACACTTAAGAAATTGCTATAAGCTTGTGTTACAGCACTTCTAAAGAGGGAAGGATGCTCCAGAGCCAAACTCCATCAAGCCAATGTCTTTACTATATAATTTTAAAGATAAAGCACTGAAGTAATTTATAAATTGTCTGTCACCGATGGCTGAACAACACCTTCTTTCCAAGCAAGCCCAATTACACTTGAGAAAGTATGTCCTGGCTGAGCACTGAACATCATTCAACCTGCTGAAGTTGGGTTTGAAAGTGATATGGGCACAGATGCAGTGTTCAAAGGCCAATCAGCTGTGTCTGACACCATATACCACCATATGCTTTTAGAGAAAATAAAGTACATGAGAGAAAATTCAATGCATATTATAGCTGATACAATTTCTATCTGGAAAAGGACAAATTTCCCCATAATCAGCAATGGTTTCTATGCTCAAGTTTGTAAGAAGAGCTAATAGTGGAAGCTGCAGCATGCTCCACTACATGGGAATCTGCTTGAGTCTGTATTATCCAGCATCTATGTGAACAATCAAAAGTCCCTTCTCACAGCAGAAGTATTATTTCTGCTAGTAATATTTATAAGTCTGACTAGATTAAGAGCTTCACATGAGTACAAAACAGATATATGTCTGCCCATGCTCCTCAGGTTTTCACATTATACTACCAAAACCCAGTTAACAAACCAACCCAAACCAATCTGACTAAACACTGAGTATATTTTCTTTCTTTTTTTCCCTAAAATCACAGGTCCGGTAAATTTAGTGTGATTTGGAACAGGCTGTTGTTTGCCCACCTTTGCAATCCTGTTTAATTTAGGCATACATAGAAAAGGAAAAATACAAGTTCCATGCACAGAATCGTACACTGAAGAAGCTCACAAATTCTAAATGGACATTAAGATGAGAACATTATGAATGACTACACTTGTGCTCTCCAAGGGCTTAATATAAAAACAAGAAGGGGTCGTTCATGCAGAGAAGTTAGACAATGTTAAGAGAATGTTGCGGCTGTATGATTTAATGCCTTTGACTGGATGAATGGAACAAACTGCCTGGGCATTTTGGGATCACCCCACTGAAAACCAAAAGCACAGTTGTGAATAAAGTGGAATCTTTCAAGCAGATTGAATACTAAGGTACTGACTGCTGGGGCATGCTGCATGTGTTGGCCAGCTGCTGTAAGATTTCCAACTAAAATGGAGCCATTTAATAAATCATCAAGGGTTCTGCAGCCCATTCAGTTTTTTTAGTGAAAAAAGAGAAAACGATCACTGACTTTTTCAGATACCTACTTGGGAGTTCAAGGATAGACTGACCAGTCTGGACATGTTTGACTTATGCTCAAAAACTCTTGATGGCATAGAAGATTTATATGAATATAATACATAGACATGCCAATGTGGAAAATCACAGATCAAAAAATATCTTAATGTACTGTGGATGGTAATTCTTCTATGGAGCAAGTCACAACATGCAAACAATTTTGGAAAACCCACACAGTGACCCTAGGACGTAGGAAAAACACCCCTGGTGCTCAGAAAGTTTATGACTCAATTTCCTTGTGCTATTACATTTCAGCCAGCATGCATGCTTCATATTCCAAATAAAAACTATGGAAAGATTTTCTAGAGAAGTTCACATAGTTGAATATTAAGAAAAATATTATGTCCTGTATTAGGTAAATTCCTTCAATAACAAGTTGCGCTTCTATGTATATTTATTTGTTTTTTAAATTCTGAGACATATCCATATCTTAATCAGAGGTACCATAGGACAATTTAAAAAATACTATAAGGCTTTTGACTTACAGATCACACCAATTCCCTGTCTTCAGTAAACAATGTAAATTATTAATTTGATTTTCCTTTTAAAAATTAGCTGGCTGTTTCAGAACAAGTTCAGATTGCCATTTATACTTTTGTGTCTGTCTCTGCATCTCATGACTTTGCAAATATATATAATTTCCTTTTCAAATTTAAACCTCTCAAAGATGTTTCTACTTCTAGTTTTGAGGGAAATTAATACTATTGTTTTATGATATTATATAATAATTAAAATTATCCAAAGATGCATAGGAAAGAGAATTTGAAGTTAATTTTACATGGATTACCTTGGTGAAAAAAACCCTACAATATAAATACACCAAGTTATTCAGTGTTATTAATTATTTGCCTGCATTTTTGTCAAAGCAGTATTTTATCAGTATAGATTTTTACTGGTTTTATTTATTTGATCTTGAAATTTGGCAATACAAATTCCACTCAGATGTTAATTTCTTCCTTTTTTTTTTCCTTTTCTGTCCTGAAGATTTCCAGCAGGATTAGATTTACACAGGGTACTTTCAATAGTGTATGTAAAATGTTTTTATTGCAACAGTGTGCAAAAAGTCTTCTCTAGAGTAATCCACAATATTAGAAGTTTTACAAGGCCAAATTGGATATGTTGTGGCCCTCAGAGCTTCACTAAGTGCAATGGAACAAATAAAGGGACAAAGAGTTGAGGCTGAGATCAAAGAGTAAAGAAAATTCTGTAGAGAAGAGTATGAAGTGGAAGGATCATTTGATAAAGAACATGTCAAATAGTACCAGCACTGGGAAGGAAATGAGAAATCAGGTGAAGTTGAAGAGTCAGAGAGGCTATCAGTGTGGAAATAGAAGTAATCAAAGATGGCAATTTGGCAGCATGTTGCAGAAGAAAGAAGAATGTTGAAATGACTTGTAAATTCATCAACTGAGATTTCACTTAAGATAAAATCTTTTCCTCAACAATTATATGGAGGAAAAATTACCTTTAACAGCTCACCCTCCACATCTCATGTTCCAGATGATTTTACGCACCTTGGTAAAGCACACCCTGTATTTGAAAAACATTTTGATTTCAGCAGTGGGTTTAACATTAGTAACAGCCAAATTCCTGCTCAAACTCTCACCGATTTCCCCTGCCTCAGTAGGATGAGAGGAGATGAAAAGAAAACCAAGAAGAATGTATGTAGATAGAGGTAAAGATAGGGAGATTGCTTACCAATTACAATGACTGGCAAAACAGACTTGTCTTCAGAAAATTAATTTATTGACAAAATTGATTCAGGCAGTGAGAAACAAACAAAATAAAATTAAAAACATTACAGCCATAACTTTTCTGCTCCATTTCCCAGGCTCAACTCTACTCCTCTACTCCTATCTCATTTACTCATGTAATGTGGTAGAATCGAAGAGGAGAATGAAGACTATGGTCTGTACATGTCAGTTTGTTTCTTCTCTCCCTCTTCATCCTCTTCATACTTTTCTTCTAAACCAGCATGGATTCTCAATGGGGCTCCTTGCCCTCTACTGTCTCCCAACTTGAAAATCTCCTCCACCTCCTGCTCTAACCTGGGCATTCTCTGCTGTTCCTCCCCCTTGGGTTGGCTTTTCCCTTTTTTCCCCTTTTTTTTTCTTTTTTGTAAATTTGTCTTCTCTCCTTTGTATGCCCATAATTTTTGTCTTTTATTTAATATGTCTTCCCACAGGTGACACCAGCTTGGCTGCTGGGTCCTGCCATGAGTCTGCAGGAGATGTCTATCATCTGTGTATAACACAGGGCAGCCCCTGGTCTCTTCTCACACTTACACAATGCCATGGCTGATATAAGGCCACCTACACCCATCATGACTTTACACTGTGCTACAGTGAGGCTACTTCCATTGGAGACACACAGATCTGCAGAACTGAATCGTATTTTGTAAGAGAGTTTCTGCTATGCAAGGTGTTTGTGTTTTGCAAAGTACTGTGACAGAGGTGAAAAGTCCTCACCTACAAAAGAGAGTAGCAGGAAAGAGAAAGGACCTAAATGTCAAAATCATCTACTTTTTCTCTCACAAATCTTCCTGGGTGTCAGTGTTAGTTCTGTAAATGATGACTGACATGACCCAGTAGCAAAGTTTTACTACTCAAGACAGGGGGAGCTGGTGAATCCTGACACAGTGATCCTCCTCTTAGTCACACTATCTTCAAATTTTCAACCCAGGTCACACAGTATTTCCTATTCAATCTCTGTTTTTGTTTAGTCAGGACTCTAACCACAGGTCTGACATTGCCATAAAGACTTGACTAGAATTTAAAAGGAATATTGTTAGCAAAATCATTACTAGAACTCTAAACATATTTTGCAAAAGAAAACAGGTCCTGTATATATTTTAAAAGAAAATCCAGAATTCAGAACAAGGGGAAAAAATTGGAGTCAGTAGAGGAATTCAGTGGAATTACATAATTTCAGTTATTATTATACTTCAGTAGGAACATAAGTGAACTCTAGAAGGGAGGAATAATTTGCCATCTCTCTTGAGACTAGCCATTTCCTGGTTTCCACAGCACTGGAGCAGGAGAGATGTTTGTGCTCCCTTGAGGTGTAGCAAGGTTGAGGTCTTCCTCAGAGTGAAAGGAGTTGCTGTGGAAACACCTAATATCAATTCATTATAATAACAGTATATTATTTATTTCGAGCAAAAACATATTTGTCATAATGAAGTGATAAAAGAAAAAAAAAAAAAAAGCAAGGGAGCCTCCAGGCTCTTTATGGGTAATTAGTAATGGTGACTAAACCCAAACCTCTTTTAATATAATTCCTGAATATGTGCTCATCTTGAATCTTTCTCTTAAAAGTTCATAACATATGACATGGTATGTCATGCAGTCACTTTGCAAATGTCAAGCTCTTAATGGAAAATAAGTCTTCCGTTGTTTATTCAACTTACATTTTACATACTGCAGCACTCAGGACTAGGTTTGTCCTGCCTAGTTGCAGGTTCATCACATCTATAGGGAGAGCACTGTTGCTTTAAGTCTCAATGGTTGTTTTTTGGTTGGTTGGTCGGTTGGTTTTGGGTTCTTTTGTTTTATTCTGGTTTTTTGTTTTGTTTTTTCGTTTTGTTTGTTTTGCCCCCAAAAGCCATAGAGAAGCTAAAAGACTGTTAACAATCAAGCAGCCTGACTAAGGGCTGAATCACCTTCAGAAGAATGTCTTTTCATCTATTTTTCATCTGTAACAAGAGCTAAGGGCTGTTTCTAACTTAATCTCATAGATAGATGGATGAATATAGGATAGACTGCATAGCTATGCTTATTATTTTGTCTGTCTTTTCTGTTTCCTCTTGGATAGAGAAGGATGTTCTGTTTGAGCTCACGAGGCTGCTTCCTCCCAGAACTTTCTAGGATTTTGGAATAAGGAAATTAGGAAATATCTCCCTTTTTTCAGAATTTTTTGAGGAAAAGATGTCAAATAAGGGGCCATTCATTCATTTCACCTGATT
Source organism: Cinclus cinclus (assembly GCF_963662255.1). Taxonomy (NCBI): domain Eukaryota; kingdom Metazoa; phylum Chordata; class Aves; order Passeriformes; family Cinclidae; genus Cinclus; species Cinclus cinclus. The sequence continues at coordinate 89,167,466 of NC_085047.1, forward strand.
TCTGAAAACAGATTAGAAGTGTTAACATTCTGGGCATTAGCAAGAGGGAATGTAAATTTTTGTTCCCTAAGTTTCTTAGGAATCAGAATAGCTGAGCAGAGGCAGAGAGAAACAGCTACTGAACAGTCTGGTAAGCAGATGTGGATAGTGAGCAAAACATAATAGTGTGATGTTTGCTAGTGGCACAGTTATGATGTGTAATATCCTACTCAAAGTAAAGCATTCTTTCTCAGGGAAATCATAGCGATTCATATGTGGTTGTGAATGAGTTTCTAATAGTGTTCTAAAAATCTCTGGAGTTTGTAAAGGAATTCTGGCAATGTTCATTAACAAAAACCAACACATTCCCTTTACTCCTTGCCCAGTACAAACAAAAACAGATTCTACCATTCCTGATAAAACCTACAAGGGCATTACTTATTTGGGGTCTGTAGTAGACAGTAACACTATAAAGCACGGGCAAATATAGATGAGCATTAAGCCAGGAGACTAATTTTAACACAATATTGAATTGAATTCTTAAAAAAAAAAAAAAAAAAGAAAAAAAAAGAAGGTAGCCAACAGCAGAAACATGTTAATTAGAGCTGGTCAAAACCATCAGGTCTTCCCTGCTTTGCATGATTTGTTCATTTGGCTTCAGCATGACATGTATATTTAATTTTAGACCAAACACTTTAAACCCCAAATAATTGGAAGGAAATTTAATGTAGAAACATCAAATCTTCATGGTTTTCAAAGAAACCTGCTCCAACAGGTCCATGTCTTCTTTATGCTGAGGATCCTAGAGCTGGACACAGGACTTCAGGTGGGGTCTCATGAGGGCAGAGTAGAGGTCGAGAATCACCTCCCATGCCCTTCCAGTCACACTTTAAATGCAGCCCAAGATACCATTGGCTTTCCTTGTTGTAAGTCCACATTACTGACTCCAGTTTTTTATCTACCAATATCGCCAACTCCTTCTTTGCAGAGCAACTCAAAATCTATTCATTTTTCAGCCTGTATTGATACCAGTGATTTCTCCAATTCAGGTGAAGGACTTTGTGCTTAACCTTGTTGAATTTTCTGAGGCTTATGCTGGCTCATTTCTCAAGCCTGTCAAGGTTGCTCCATATGGCATTTCTACGCCAATGCATATCACCTATATATACCTAATTATTCACATAAAGCAAATTTTTTATGTCATTGATAATTTCAATTTATGTAGCATACATAACATAGAGGCTTGACCCTGGCTGGATGATAAGCACTCACCAAAGATGGTCTACCACTCACTTCCACAAGTGGAGCAGGGAGAGAAAATATAACAAAGACTGAGATACTGAGTTGAGATGAGGGGCAGAGACCATACACAAAATACTCACATGGGCAAAACAGACTCAACTTGGGGATTTAAATGTTTTCATTACTAACAAAATCAGAGCAGGGTAATTAAAAGAAATCTTAAAAATGCCTTTCCCCACCCCTCCCTCCTCTTCAAGCTGTACCTCTGCCCCATCAGCAGTGTAGGGAGATGAGAAGTGGGGGTTACAGACAGGTAACAGACATGTTGTCCCTGCCGCCGCTCAGAGAGATGAGTTCATCTACTGCTGCAGTGTGGGGTCCCTCCAGTAGGAGACAGTCCTTCATGGATTTCTACAGTGCAAGTCCATCTCACAAGAAACAATTCTCCGCAAAATGCTACAATGTGGGTCACTTTTCCATGTGTGTCCTTCAGAAACAGCCTGCTACAGCATGGGTTCCCCACAGAGTCATGAGTCCTACTAGGAAAACTGCTCCAGCATGAGCTCCTCTCCTCATGGGTCCACAGGTCCCACCATGGGTTCCCCATGGGTCCACAGCTTCCTCTCAGGCATCCACCTGCTCCTGTGTGGGTCTTCTCCATGGACTGCAGATGGACCTCAACCATCCTGGTGGTCCTACATGGGCTGCAGGGGCACAGCTCTCTCTCCATGGCTTTCACCTCAAGGTGCAGGAAAATCTCTGCTCCAGAGCCTGGAGCACCTCCTTCCCCTTCTTTTGCACTGACCTTGCTGTCTGTTGAGTTGTTCCTCTGACATATTCTCACTTCTCTCTTTTCTGGTTGCAAGTAGATCTGCACAGCTTTTCTAGCTTCTTAAACATTTTCTCACAGAGGCATTACCAGCATTGGTGGCACATCCATCCTGGAGCTGCCTGACATTGACTGTGCTGAACATGGCAGGAGCTTCTAACAGCTTCTCACAGAAGCGACCTCTGTAGCATCTCTGCTACAAAAACCTGACCATGTGAACTCAATACAGCAGACCAATAAAGGTTTCCACAACAATCTTCCTTGACCATAGTTTTCTAAAGGGTAATTATCTGTTTCCATAATGGCTATAGAGATTGCTGTATTCTCCTTTAGCATCCTAGTATTTCTGCAGTGCAATGGTTTTTACTGTATTATCACTTAAGAGTCATAAGACTGTACTTTGCTTGTCATAACTCAAACCATTTGCATAATTCACTTCCTAGTACAATGTTGTTTTCAAAGTCCATGTCTGAACATGGGGTGACATCCCTTAAGAAGTAACTTTAAAATACACTGATGGTCCCATATTGCTACTGTGAATTTGATTCCACAGGATCTGCTTGGTGGTGCTTTCCTTGTCACCTTGACAAAACATTTCCTGGCAGCCTAGACAACAGTGGTGGTTAATCCCTGGCTACACTTTTACAGGGCATTTCAGCCATGTGAAATGAGTGCATTGTCATTGTGCTTCCACGTGTCCCAGACCTATATCTTCTCCTTGAAGACAGTGTATTTTAGTGCTGACAAATTGGAATCTGTCATCAAAGTGGAATAAGAAAGAGCACATAAGTAAATCTACATCATCTTTCAGAGGTTTCAAGCGATGTCTGAATCTCCCATATTGTCAAATATTTTGGTCTAGCAACAGGCCAGTGGAAAGTGTAGATTGGCAGTAAAGCTAGTCAGAAGTTTTGCAGCAAAGCAAATACTGATTTGTTTATCCCGAAAGGTTTTGTTTAGGCCCAGCTGGAACTAACATATGTCAATAATATAAATTAAGGTACGGCCTCACCTTTCTGTCAGTGACATTCTGTGTAATTTCTTGCTGATTTCAGATTAATTTGGTGCCTAATAATTTGCAGTGACGTTTGAGCTTTCTTATACAATGAAAATTACTGATATGTAGAAAACCATGCTAACTTGCCAAAACCCTTCACAGTTTCATTCATTTTTTCCTGCAGAAACAAAAGAGATTTATTGGCATCTCTTTCTCTGCATAATGCTTGGGGCAGGAGCTCTGTTCTACTACTATCGACAAAAAAGCTGAAAATTATGTTAGACTTTACTTGCTGGTCTATTATGTGCCGAGGAATATGTATGTGTGTAACTGCATTTAAACTTCTGAAAATGGTGTGAGATATTTAAAAAGAAGTTGGTTATTGTCTCATCAGCTAATAATTAGGCAGTATGAACTGGTTCTGGCCAATTAGCCGGGAAGTGTTTTCATTTTTTAAGCCAATAGAACCTATCTATAGGATTCCATAGTAAAATAAATTAATTAATTTAATTAACAAAAGATAAATTCTAAAATGAAACATGATTTTGAGTGGGTAAGTACCCATGCCAAATGGTGACTTATAACAATAAAATCTTATTCAACTGGTTGGACAGATTATTCATATGGCTTCACGCATTCCTACTTGCTGGCAAGCAACAGGCATGCTTGGTTACTTTGCAACTTCTGCTGTGTGGGGAGATTGCCATTCAATTATAGACAAACTCTGGTGTAGGGCATGTCTGTAGCATTTTTAAGCTTTTCAAGTAAAAGGAGAATAAGTACTTTATATTTGTCTGTCTTTGAAGAGAAAATGCTAGAAAAGGTGATGATGCTCCTGCTGTTAAAATCTAATGTGATGTCACAGGATCTTCTTTACATGTACTTGGTCCCAGGGGCTTACAAGCATGGACATGAATGAATTTTCTCAACCTTTGACTCATAGGGTAAATCTATCCAGAGACATTAGACCACTAAAATGAATCTGCAGGAGCAAAAGGTCTACCAGGTCACTTGCAGCAGTTCAAAACATGCTGGTGCCAGTTCCAGAGCACTTACACCAAAGCCAGAAATTACACAGATATAATAATCTTATTGTTTCCACTTGCAAATTCTCAGTGATTTAAATTCATTATTGAACCTACTCTCTTGTAAAGCTTTTTCTTTTGATCTTGTCCCAGGTGCCTGATTGCAGTCATCAAACATACCATACTAAGTATTTATATAAATATATCATAAAATAATCAAATATGATGAGCTATTCCCTTTGTTCCTTTATGTTGATACACTTTTCACAAAATATTTAATATGCTTCTGAAAATGGTGATGCCTGTGATAAAGCTAGTTTGCAGTTTCATAGATAATTTATGGAAGTTATAAAAAATGAACCAAATTGTCATAACAACATGACAATGTGAACATTCATGTTTACATAGTGTCCACATACTGTACAAATACTGAATATTAATATGGAATGCGAATTTATAAAATTTGCAATAAACATAATGTAAAAAAAATAACAACTTGATACAATCTCTGCTTATATTGCAACCCATAAAGAGATCTTACTTTATGAATGGCTTTGACATTTCCTTTAATGTGTATTGTTTTACACTCTTAACCACAAATCCTGGTACATTTTAAATGTAAATTAGATCATATCTATCCTGTTTCTCCTTTCAGATAAACAGTCACTCTAATTCAAGAGAAGGAAAGAGAGTCCATAGACAGCATTTCAAACGTACTTGGAACAAATTCATCCCATGGGGTGCAAATAGCAAAGTATATCTGGATCAGATTCTGCTACTTCTGTTCTCATAAGGTAGCTGTGTGTTTATTCAGTGATTCTGTTGTCTTGCAGTTAAGTTCTGCACAATCTTTTGCCTTAATAGAGGCATTAATTGTTATTTTGAGATACTCTAAGACATTCTCCTGGGGCAGGAAGATGGTGCGCAGGATCTTTGTGAGACCCACATCTTCATGATGCTCTTCTGGCACAGCAGTTATGGCCAGGCAGGATGCAATGTCAAGAGGCACTCAATACTTTTAGGCAACCAGATCAACCACAAAACTCTTGTGAGGACAACTTTTGCACATGACCACTGCCTTAGTCATGGGAAACGGTGAAGCATCTGTCTGCTAATTGTTTGTTCTGGTGGCAGCTTCTCTGTGGTTCACTGATACCTGAAGAATCTGAATGAATCACGAGGCCTGTGCCTTTGTACTATGCAAATACCCTGAGAGTATCACAGTTATAATTATAATACTTGAACTGTGTTTATTTCAGTAATCTATTAATTATGCTACTAGCAACTGGGAATGAGTCCTGAGGTTTTAACTTTCCTAGTGGCTCTAAAGTCTTCTAATACTTTTCACCAAGGACTATTATTAGGCCTGCTGAACTGTGGGCTTAGGTAGCAAATTAGAAGTGGCACAGGCCACAGGTTGTCTGTATGCATCAGTAAATTTTAAGCTTTGGGTCAAAATGTGTACAATGTCTGTCTACTATTAGGTAACACCTCACAATTCCTCCTCAGAAATTGCTGAGAAGATAAACTGCATGTTCCTTCATGTCAGAATTGCACCTGGTTATACCACTTCTCTCTCTTTCTCCTCACTGACTGTGTAGGGACCCCAGACAGTTGTAAACCTGAAGTTAGACACGCCAAAATGGTTTTGAAATGTAGGTGAGATAAAAGGAGGCTTTAATGACTTGGTTTCCTCATTACATTGATGAATTAATATTATATGTCTATTTTTCTGCTGTCTCATTAGGTGTTTAAAGGTAAAATTGGGAAGTCTTGTTTAACATGCTAGGCATTTTTATTACTGATACCCAGAATGTGAATTTTTGGAATACAAATATTACAGCTGGATGTTGTAGCCCACATCTTCTAAGATGCATAGTGCACATGTTTTTCATCACTTGGTAAATCATACATGTATTACCTTATCAGCTGATCTGAGGGTATCATAATCATCAGAGCTTTGTGTTATATTAAAAATTTAAATATTATTTGAATACTGTTAACCTTCAAAAACATTGTAGAGGAATAAATGACTGAAATCAATTATTTGGAAAAGAGGTCCCTGCCTCCTTCATTCTGTACTAGCAAATAAGACACTACTGAAATCTGATACCCCTTTCAACCTCCTTCACTGCTCAGCACCCAGTATGCTTATTTCCAAGGACAAATACTATGCAACTTGGCTCAAAGGAAGGAAAGGTAATTTTTACTTTTGGTAATTAATATCTATGCCTGAATTTTATCTCTCTTTTAGCCTAAATGGTGCTGCTGTTCACAGGTCACTCTTGCTCTTATCATTCATTATGTAAAATTATGTTAGTTATTTCTATCTATTTTTTTAAAATATTGTGTGTGCTATGTGCTATTCATGTCTATTTTAGAAAGTCTGGGCAAAAATGCACACAATCAGACTTGATTCTAATTTAAAGAGTCTTTCTAAAGGCTGAAAACCTTTCAGGTACAAACCCAAATAACCACAGCAGTCTCTGGCTTATTTCTGTCTTGGCAAGTATGAACAAATCCATAGCAATCAATTCAAAAGGTATTAGAGCCATTATTGGTTGTAATTATCATGACACCTGGGTCCAGACTTGTGAAATAATTATTAAAGGCATCACCAGTGTGCAAAGGTTTTGTTAATCATTGATTTTATATCAGTAAGTGCTTAACGGATTTTGTGACTCTTAATAGGAAGGTGAGTGTCTGTTTCGTTTACAGAAGCATCAAAAATAAGGAAAATAAATAAAGCACACACACATTATCATAGAAATGAATCACAAGTAAAGAATTAAGGTGAAGATACCACCATCCTTGAAAACTTCCAGGTTTCAAAATCCGAACTGATTTGCTTGAAAAATATCAGTGTTATATATTGAAATATCTTGCTGCCAAATAAAATATATGCAACAGGATTTATAGTGAGAGATAAAGGAAGGGGCCTTGGAGTCTACTTTTTCTTAATGTTATATGTGTGCTTGATTCTTTTGAGTTATTTTTTGCAGCTGTGATGCTGAATAACTGGAACTGAGTGTGTACTTGTTCCTATTCCTTCTTGTTGCCCCCACCAGGGAACTAGGGGCAGATAGCAATGGGCGTTTAGAGTCATTTGCCACATTCTCTGTAGCACCATAAGGCTTTTCTCTGGATACCTCTGTAAGAGTTTTTAATCCAGAGTAGCCTGTCTTTCTGCACTGAGGATTAGAAAAATTGGCTCCTAAGTTAAGCATTCGATGCTAACAAGTATGAATATCCCCTTCTTTTTCCCTTTGCCTTCTTCATAGGCTATTTTGTTCAGTATGCTACTGCATGTGATGTTTTTTGGCCTAAAACTGATGTGTCCATTGATCTTTGGTGGTGATTAATAGAAAAATGATGAATGAGCATCCTACAGTGATTGAAATCATTACACCTGTGGAAGATCAAACCTACCTACATCAGGGAACTGCGGTCTTTTAACACCTGTCTTCTACCGAGTCTTGATATGTAGTGCTACCTGCCCTGAGCAGTGGATCAGTCTTTTGTGAGTGAGCACTTCTTCCACCCCTTCAATAATTTTATATTATAGGCCTGTTTTAAACTGTTTTCCTGCAATTCCTGCTCCAGAGGTCAAAAGATGTGATCTAGACACTTATGTGTCAAGAAGTCCTGAAGCCAACCAAGTTGATGTTAAGGTCCCCACAGCTACAGTCACACATCATTCATTCTCATAGAAGGCCAAGAGATGTAGCTTTATGAGGATATTAGGTCACGCTCCATATCATTTGGTGTGCATACAAGATGCAAAATATCATTGCTCAGGTCTTCATTTGGCCATATCTTCAAAAAGGAAGATACAAAGCATATAGCTGAGGCTCAGCAGTTTTAATGTCATTGATTTAAGAGGGTGAATCTAGGATTTTGATAAAAAGCCTTGTGAGTAAGGGTTGATGGAAAGAAACGTGTTTCTGAAAACTCCTGGCTAACCAGCAGAGAAAGTTACATGGAACAGATTTTTCAGCAGTGACTGAAGAAATCCAGCCCTGAAGTAGAAGTTGTAGTAGCGACGTTTCTGTCTTGCAGCTTTTATGACTTAAAGATCTAAATAGAAATAGAGAATTAGAAAATAAAAAGGAAAAACTGAGTCCAAAGTGCCTAAATACAACTCATCCTTGTTTTATGTGCTGTCAGAGGATGTAATCTCTGAAACTGATGGTGAACTGAGTGTCATAGGAAAAAAATGATCCTGCATGTTTTAGCTGCTTCAGTAACAAAACACATTAATTGTCAAAATGGAGAATAGGAGAAAGGAAGTGTGAGTCAAAGTTGCATAAAATGTGTGAATCTAAATGACTGCACGTGTATATCAAACTGATTATGCTGTATAGCTCCTTTGGGAAATGACGGAAGTCCTAGCACAAAGAAAATTCTTGGTTCTTCCAACCATCTGTGAAATAATATCCACTAGCTTTGGCCAATGAAATTTTGTAGAAGCTCACTCCTGCTGTCTCTGTGTATGTATATACACAAGTAAGTAACATATATACATGTTTGTGTATATGTACACATGAAGGTGTAGGTATATATTCATATATATATATACATATTAAGAAGGCCCCTCAAGAGGAATACAGTATTCTCAAACCATCTAGTCTTCTGGACTGAGTTCCAGAAAGTATTCTGTCCACACCACCTACTCTGTTACATATAGAAACACCAGTCTCCTAAGTGAAACTACTCAAATAAATAACAAATACAGGACAGTGTTAATGCAGCTTTTCTATAACCAGTGATATCTCTGGTAAGAGATGCCAAAGGCTGACAATAGGAATCTTCTTCATGGAGCAATCTTACTTTGTCCTCTGCCCATTTTGCTGAATTCAGCTGAGCTGGCAAGATGGAAAGTGTATTTAAAATTTGTCATACTGAATTTTTTTTAGCATGCCCTTCTCTATTTATTGCACATTTATGTGATCATTATACAAAAGGAAAAAAATCATGGTGTTAGAAATAAAGCGTGGATTACTGAAACTAATCAGAAGATATGACTAAGGACAGAAAGAATTAAATGAGATTATATCTTTATCATATCTTCTTAATAAGCAATCTGAAAATCTAAATAGCTATTCATTTGCTCTTATATACCATGCAAAATGGCAGCAGTATCTACAGTGCATGGGTTGCTGGAAGTAAGTTCAGTAAAGAAGAGGGAGAAAATCCAGATGGGCTGTTTAACCTATCTGAGATTGTTTGCCTTGAAAAATAAAAGATGAAACATTTCCTACCTACTAACAAAAAAAAAAAAATTAAAAAAATTAAAAAGAGAGAGTTTAGAAAAGTGTCCCACTAAAATAGCTAAGAATGGGTTGACTCACTAGATTGAAATAAACCTCATATATTTTAAAATATGGAAACGTATAAGATTTGTACTATACAGGATCCAAATCAAAAGTAATTGAAAGAAAATTGCAAGCATTTTAAAAATAATTCAATAGGATACTCAAGTTATTTGACTTATGCAGATATCTAAATTGATACGACATTATTTAGCAGCACCACTATGCAAATGTCAGGCTGTGATAAGATACATGCTTTCACCAAAAAAGGAATGCTTAGTGAGGAGAGGAACGGCCCTTTTTGTGCAGCATTTTTGTTGAAAAGAGGGACAGAAATCCATCGATGCACATTTGAAACAGTGGTGGATTGCACCATGCAAAGGAAAAGAAACGCCCATGCCTGCAGAAGATAATTACACCAGACATTATGTTTGAGTACATCACATAGGAAAGCAGTGAAGCGGTGGGAGTAATACAGTTGGAGAACACCTACAAGGAGAGAGTTTTAGCAACAATGATACTGTTTGGTTACAAAACAGAATAAGGGAAAGGAAAATGATGAAACCAGCCTAAATACCTTGGTTCTACAGTTTTTATAACTAATATGTTCCTGGATATGGTTTCTGGAAGAAATAATACTGACATTTACAGCTGACAATGTGACTGAATGAGTGACATCCCAGAACAAAAACTATAGGAAATGTCTGTCCCTTTGCTCAGCAGAAATATTGTCCACGTCAATGAGAATGGCAGGATGTGGACAGCATCTGTTATATTCTGTGCATGAACGAAATGGTGAACACAAAGAAAATAAAAGCAATCAAAAAGTTTATTGTGTTTGCAAACCAATACTGAGATCTGTTATTAGAATTATAGAAAGGCATCATACCTTGGAGAAAGATCAGAAATGATCTTTTGGTTCAGAAAGGACCTAGTCATGTAGTATCTATGAGCTTGTTGCAGATTCAAGACTTCTCTGCATATGCAAACCATTCTGTAGGTGACTGCCTTCAAAAGTCTGGAGAGAAAGAGAACACATTATAAAGCTCACAATCTTCTGGCAAATCCCCTAAAAAAATATGGAAATCAAAACATGAAGCAATCCTTTCAAAAATAAAACAAAATAAACTCCATAACCTTGGATTCCACAAAGGTAATTTACAGTTTATGGTGAGTCTGGAGAAAAGTTCAGCAATTTAGCTATTTTCAACACTCTTTTCCAAAGATGGTGTTTTATCAGATAAAAGGGCACATGAAATACAAATTTCAAAGTGCAGAAAATTCACACAAGTATTTGAACACACAAGGTGTCAAAAAATTATGTGAAAAGTGAATTGTGGTCAGAGATCTCAGAGATGTCAGTGCAGACATAGTTAAGTTGTAGAATTTTTGCCATTAGATGCTCCAGTGTGAAATTCTTAGATTGCTTCCTATTCTTGGAAGAAAAGTTAATAAAGGACTATTAAGCCCAAAGTTGCCATCTATATTATACTATATAGATAATGTTATTGTTATATTATATAGATTATATTAAACAAAACCACAGAATTACCAGAGCAGTGCTGAACAACAACAACAACAAAATAATAACTACTTCCAGAGTGAATAATGGAAACTTATTAGTCTATTTTTCTCAATGTCTTAAAATGATAATCCAAAACACAGCAGTAAAAATTATACAAAAATTCAAGGAGAAATTGCCAAGAAAAATGAGGACAGTGAAAATATTTCCTTCAGCTTGCTAAAGCATCTAATCATACCTGTGGAAACCCTTGCTGAGTTTGAGTATAGATGGAAGAGTGGAAAGGTGTCATCAGTGCTACTTGCAGACTAGTCTCTTCCTGTGTGCAGTTGCTAAGCATGACCACTTCTCTGGATAAATGGAAGAAGACCAAAATCATTCTAAGGCACATCTACACATCACTGAGATTTTTTAAGTAAATGTCTGAAATATCAAAGTGAAGTTCCAATAATTTGTGGTATGGTAGCTGAACACACAACTGGATGGTTTGCGTGAAACACGGACAGCACACCAAGTGCACACCATGTGGCTAAGGCCAAAGGTCCCCAGAGATCACAGTCTGCAAGCTGGACTACCTCCAGTGGAGAACAACAGCATGTAAGAAACCCAGCTGTTATCATACAAATCTCTGGAAATCAAGAGTCTTAGGAAATATAATACAATCCAGCCAGGAGTACACATGTCAGAATAGCCTACTGTGCACCTACAAACATAAGGAAAGACTTGCTCAACATAAGGCAAAAAATTCAAACCAAAAAGTGGCAGTACCAAAACACTTGAGATTGTTATTCAGGCAGGTTGGAAAAGGTGTCTCAAAGTTTGTTTACACAACAGTGAACAGCTGTGGCACTGCAAATAAATGGAAGAATCTTGCTGCAAAGAGGAGCCCTAAAAGTATACATCCTTCTTTCTCTTTTTCTCCTTTTTTTTCCCCCTCTGTTTGTTTGTACATAAGTAACCCTTTCACTGTAAATAAATAAGGTGAAGAGATGGGAAGTCCTTGTTTATTTACCCAGTGCTTTGCCTAGGAGTAATCTAAAAAGAAGCAGTTATAGTACAGATGTGTTGTAAAGATGAAGCTGACACACATGTATTTGGTATTCTCATCAGAAGAACCCAGTGTCTGGAAAAGATGATCCCACAGAGGCGGAGCAGTTGGCTTGGGCTGAACTAAGAAATCTGTTTAGCTAGAAGATGGGAATATTTTGAGTTACTTGGGAACCATTAGCTTCTTGAGAATCAGAACAAACGGCAGCATCAAACATTCCAGGTAATAGGAATTAGGGAGAAGGTTAATCCACAATGAAGTTTTTCACTTTCCTTTGAGAAAATTCTGTTCTCATCTCAAGAGCTACCTTTTCTTGAATACTCCAAGCCTTGTTTTTTCAGGATTAAGTGAAAATCCCAAGAAAGGCAAAAAGAATATGGTCTTTCTACACGTGCATCTCAGAGAAGCAAAACATGCATGTAAACACGTCCCCTTTTATGTCAGAATCTGTGGGTCAGACTTTAGGACAATTTTCTCCAAGGCTTTCTATTAACTTCTCCACCACCATAAGGTGTGTCAGCTTTGGGCATGCTCATTCCCTTCCCTCACTGCTTCAGCCTGCTTTAGAATGAAGCCAGAAAACAGGAATCCTGGCCTGGTTCTTTATAGTCCAAGGGTGTTTATGTACAGCACAGTGCAATTCTGCATCAAAAATGTGATTTTAAGTATTGCATAAAGTTAAAATTTTAAATCTTTATCTTTGAATGTGAAGATATGTAAATCCAGAACTGCAGAGGACATGTTTTAGAGAGGTAAGGATTTTTTAAAGCTGAAGTAAGGAACTGAGGTGCAAAAGTTTCTTTAGAGAGAAGAAACAAAATTTAAAGGATTGAATTTCTCCGGTAGGGAATTTGAATTAAACAGTAACGGGTATGTATTTTCAGGTTATTTCGGGTTCAGAACTCTTCATATTTCACATTGCTGAGTATTGTGTGATTCCCAAAGAGTTAATAACAGAGAAAGGGTTGGAAGTAATTTATTTCAGAAAGTCTTCTAGATATATCAATTCAAGATGCCATATCGAATTTGTACTATTTACAGTTTATCAGTCTATCTTTAAAAGTCTGTGAAGATAACAAAGCTCTTCATATTTAAAAACCCACATAAGATGCAAAAGATTGTTAATGCTTACTAGGGTTGCAAATGAAGTTAATTGAGAAATTAAAACATTGACAGCCAGGGGAAAAAAAAAACAAGAAAGAAGGAAAGACACTTTAGCCATTCCTTTAGCTAGACTATCCTGATGCTTCTTACAGTCGTTCATTAGTTTTGTCATTGTGGGTGAACTTTATGGAAGGAAGAATAAAATCTTTGATGACAAATACCTAACAAGCTTCTGGAGCCAAGGAGTTGTGCTTGCCAGGGGAACTAGAAAAGAAGGGGGGTGGAGAGGAGGAAGGGGGGAAAGGAGGAGAAATTAAAAGTCTGGAGCAGGGTTACCCACGTTTTAAAGGAAAGAGAACGTGCGGCTGGAAACCGGACGTGAGTGGCAGTCTGCCAAGACAACAGTTACGCCATCTGCAGCAGGGTCAGAAGTCAGAGCCATCTCTGAAAGTCGGCCCCGAAGAAGACATCTAAACAGAGCCAAGGAGGGCACTCTCCCTGCTTTGTGAGGATACCCAACATGCTGCCGACAGTTTGCTGCCAGAGCTGCGCACAGGCACGGTGTGCAATGGGAATGGTGCTGCGCACCGAGCAGGGGGTGCTGGTAGGACCCTGGGGCGCGCCGGGGGTTGCTGCAGTACCTCATCTGCTCTGGGATAAACCCGCTTCACTGGCACATGGAAAATGGGACAAAATGGCACCAGCAAATGGAGGAGACTACTGGAAAGCACAGGGTAGCAGCAAAGGCAACCTGGCCAGAAAAGACATTGCCTGGAAGGCAAAGTAGAGCCAGAACATCAAGGAACACCACCCGGTCCTTGGTGGCAGTTGTGCCACACATGGTTGTTTGGCTTCTCTCTTGGTGAATGTGTCAGAGACAGATTTGGGCATTCTGATCATGGATTCCCACCTGGTTTTATTTGAACTGGGTTTTCTTTCTCACCCACCCCCTCCCCCCCAAAAAAATCACATTGGGAAAAAAACATAACATCCAGCTAACAGTGGCCTTTGGTACAGGATCTGAGTCAAATGACAGGGACAAGGTGTAGAGTCTACTCTCACCTTCGTTTCAGTTTATCATGCCTGGAATCCAGCACTTTGTAAATATTTTATCTTCTTTTCTTTTTTCCCCTTTTTTCATTTTTTTCTTTTTGCTTTTTCCATTTTTTTAACCCCCATTTTTCTCTGGGTTTTTTTTTATTATTAATTATAATTTTATTTTATGCCTTAAGGTGCATATGTGTTCTATCTTGTTCCTTGACAGCATTATATGAGGTATATGAGGAGGGGTCTTGAAACGCTTCTGTTCTAATAATCCTCTTCCAGTGGGAGAGAACAGGGCAAAAGGCTAGTGAGAAATTTATTGTCTAGCAGGCTGTGTGTAATTACCATAACTTACAAAAAAAAAAAAAAAAAGAAAAAAAAAGAAGAAGAGAAAAAAAATCCACATGTTGGTGTGTTTGATTTAATGCCATCAGAAGTGTAAGGTTACATGAAATAAATGGCTAATTGGGTTAATTTAATAGCAGGCTAAATCTTTCTTTTATTTTCTGCTAAAGGAACATTAAAATGGTGCAGTTTTGAAGTGGTCTTGGAAAAGTAGAGTTTCTTGATAAAAAAATATATATAGTATTCCTACTGCTAGGTTTATGGTGGGAGCTACTGGCATCCTTCCAGTTCACCACATGAAAATCTAAGCTGCCTGTATAAGTACAGAATTTAGCGTTGGGTCTCAAGGTTTTGGTTGGCATGTTGCCAAAGATGTTATGTATTTAGCTGGGAAAATTGCCTAGAAGTTAATTGAGAGGAAAACACTAATATACATCCTCCACCACCTTAAAAAAATGCTATGGATGTGCATATGTTGCTGATCCTTGATAAGACATGAATGTTTGCAGTAAAGAATTAGCTTAAAATTGGTCCAAAATTGTCTAGATTTAATTTTTCAAGTCTGTCCCTTCATTACATTCACAGGAAATATTATTGTTTTGCCTCTCTTTTTAATCTCCCTGCTTGCACCATCCTCAGGCCAGCAGGAAGCCATGGCATGGTCACAGTCTTCTTTGGAGTGGGCAGAGCTGGAGCATGACGGTGTTGTGCCACCTCCAAGCACCAGGCAAGAGTAAATCTCCCTTTTCCTCTGCCCCAGTTCCTTTTCTTGTGACAGTCCCAAAGCTTATAATGTGGCTGGTTGCCTTACCTATCACCACCACCCAGTAAAATCTAGAAGCTCACTTACAGAGTGGGCATTGACAGCAGATGGCTTTTCCTTCTACACAGACTGCCACACTGCACAGTATCACTTAGCAGAGTGTCTTGGGAGCACCAAGGGCCTGGAAAAGCCCCCTTACACTGGGCAGTGAAACCTCAGCAATTCAGTAATTTTTTATCCTGTCAGAAAAATTAGGTTTTTTTTCATCTCAATAAGTGAAAGATTGTCTTTAAGCTGTAGTGAGCCAGTCTGCAGCAGCAGACCTTAAGTGGTTAATGATCACATCTGTAAGTAGGCTCCAGATCAGACAATAGGCTATCTTTTGGAGCAAGAAGGCTGGAAGGGAAGAGGCACAGGAAAACAAAATTAGGAGTTATACTGAAAGCAAATGAGCAAAAGGTTTTCTTCCAATTGTGACCAGCTGTCTTCTTTTGTACACCCAGTGGATGCTCCTGATGCACTGATCTAGAAGAGACATGAGCAAAGTAGAAACAATGACATTTCGCTACTGTATGAATTCCCTCTCCCTTCACTTAATCCTGTTCTTACTGGGGCCTTGTGCTGAAAGCTGATAATTTTGATGGCCCCTGAATAAAGCCGGTAGCTTGAATTCCTGCCACCAGTCCCAGTATAATGAAATGGGCTAATGAATGCTGGTAAGTGGTAGGAATCTGTGACCAGCTGCATCAAGGCAGGTAATACAGCTCAGATTTAATTGGGAGCAGGTATTGGAAGGCTGTATTACTTTAATTGGTGAGGGGGTTTTATAAATGGAAGGGACAAAGTATAATGGACAAATTGTGCTGTACAATAGCACTTAAGCCGGGATTGTATGCATTCGTTAATCTGTTGAGGAATGAGGCAATTCTAAACAATTTTCTCAGTGAAACCAACTCCAGAAAGCTTGTCCCTTTTGTTCTCCCTTGGGAAAATGCAAGATTGAAACAGAAAATACCTTTACCGAGGCAATCATTTGCCACGTGTGGAAAGCGGATACAGCTGTAAACTATGAAAGAGGGATCTTTGTACTACAATAAGGGATGGAAAAAGAGATAAAGCTGGGGATAAGAGTGGGCCTGTCACTGCATCCAAAGAAGGAATAAAGTGATGACATTTACAGTGACAGATGAGACTGTAAAGGGAACTCAGGACAATTTAGAGAGGGAAATTTGATATTTAAAGAAAGGGCTCTGATAATTAAAAGTAGCATTACATTAAACTGTTACGCATGTCATTAGTGACAGAAGGGAACTGGTGCCTTTTGAAAAGTTAATGATTCGCACAGACCTGCTCTTGAAACTTTGTATGTAGTAAAGTTCACTCGAACACAGCATACTGTATGCAACACGGCATAAATTTTCTCTGTGTTTCATAGTGGGAAATAAGAAAGTTCTATGATAATATGGAAGGTGTACTGTAAATACCATATGCCAATGTGTGTACAGTGTGGGTGTGTATGTGTAGAATCGTTGTACGCTGGAGGTCCAAGGTAGAGTTGAAAACCCAGCATATATAAATATTGTCAAAAATGCTCATTCTGTGGAATCCTTGGAAAAGGCAGGGTGTCTTTTTCTCAAGGCACAGGTTCACACGTTTTATTTTTGTCTTGTTTGTGTTTAACTAGATCTGTTCAACCTAGTGTGCCTATGGCAACAGAAGATAGCTTAAAGAATAACCTCTAAAGGTAGAGTGTATTTAAAGTGAAAGAACACAGCACATGCAGCCAATTTATATGTCTGGTGCAGCTGCAATGGGTTAAGAAACCATTTATAACCTGGTTCTTCTGGCAGGGCTTTTGCCCCAGTATACTTTGTTACAGGTGGGAAAACAAGATGGATTGTATGTCCTTCAGTGTTCATGTAGGCTGGGAAGTGGGAGGAGAAAAACAAAACAAAGCTGAAAATGAGTGTTGAATGGGCTTTCCCAGGATCCCCAGGTGGGTTTCATGTATTGCCTAATGCTGAAAATGAGACAGATTCAGCTTTCTGTGCTGGTTGTAAAGGCTGAATTATCTTACCCTTACCATTGTTCGTGACTTAAAGTCAATACACAAAGCTGGAGCTTATTTCAGAAATAGAAATTCTTTGTCAGTAGGAACTATTTTGCGTTCTTTAATATTTTTACATTTTTATGGATAAGGATATTATTTGGTCTTAAGCTCACAAAATATTTTTATATATGCATAAGATAAATTCTAAATTAAAAATTACATGCAAGAGCAATGTTATTAAATTCTAAAAAGGAGCATGAAATTAATACTTATCCATTAGTGTAAAAGGATCATTTTTTTTTTTTTTTGCAAAAATCTGTTAGCTGTGTGAACTGTAGCAAAGTTTTCCAGAAAGCAAGTTACACAATAAAATAATCTTTTACAGGAAAACAAAATACACAGGGAACTACCTATGTGGTGAGATATCATTCTTTAGCTCTCTAAATAAGATGCTTAAACAGTGACAGACACGTAAGAATGTAGCTGGAAAATAATTAGATTTAAAAATAAAACACTATATGATCTGAGCCAACTCCATTGAAATCCTAAAAAAGAATATTGATCAATCACTGAAAGTGTCTTAAGATCAATTTGATATAATAATCATGTTTATTTGATATGGACAAAATAAAGCAGTTTATTTATGACCCTCTCCTGTCATATAATGTGTTATCCCTGTAGTGCATCTTTCTACCTGATCATTTGGCATTAAAAAACCCCCAGGGTTCCTTACTTCACAGAGGAAAAAGGCCTTTCTTTGAAAAAAGCCTGTATTCCTGATATTAACAAATTAAAAACAGACTCAGAAAGTGGTCTTATTAAATATTTCTAAGGAAGTTGGGACCACAAGCTCCATGAAACTCTGGATTATCCTCTCTCTCTCTCTCTGAAGCTCAGATGAATATCTAAACATGAAGGGAAAAAAAATATTTTTCTTCTTCAGCCTGATGAGAAATAGCCAAATTTCATTAAAGTTTGGATAGCTTGCTTTCTCCGTCTGTGCATGTATGTATATATATTTAAATATGTGTTTGAAATTAAAAAAATGTTTTCAGAAGACAGTTCTGAAAATAGTAACCCTGTCACAGAGTTTCAGTATCTATGTCTACTTCTGACTGCCATTAAATTCTTATTCTTCAGACCTAAAGGAACATCAAGGAAAACAAAAACCAACAGTTAGTTTACAATTTGAGAAAGGTCAGAGGTCACTGTGCCTTGGCACTGAAGTCCTTTAGAATAGGAGTGTGTGTTGTGTCCTACTTTTCCTAGTTCATGTGCATGAATCATGACTTTGAAAAGCCAGTTCTGTGGTCTTTAGAGTTAAGAGTTCTCTCTGAAACACTGCTGGAGAGCAGAGCTGAGCAGCATCTGTGGCATTCAACAATGCTACCATGTTGTTTCAGTCCTCAAGCAGCTGCTTGGTACCATCTCCACGGCACCAGTAATACCTGGTTATTACTTATCTGTGTTAGGTGAGGCTGAAGGAGAGGAACTAGCAATGATTGGTTTTCTGTCCTCTCACAAGATCCCCAGGTAGGTCTCAGAACAGTGCTCTGTGCCCCATCAGTGGAGCTCTTCTGTTTCCAGAGCACCTGAGGTTTTCTGAGCAAAATGGCATATAGGGTTTGTAACTTATGCTTGCCTAAGGAAAAGGACATTAATTAATAAAATAAATGTATTAACTATCTTCCATAAATAGTATTCTTCATGAAAAATACTTGCCTAGTTGTGGGATTCTGTGATGGTGGGACTGAGTAGATTCTGCCAGTGGTAATGACATGTGGTCTGTATGTTGGAAGAATTTAAGGACATGGGCCACAGTACAGTCCAGCTAAACACCTTTTGTATACTCCTACCACTGTTTCTGGAAATGGATGGTTTTGACCTCCTTGTTTTAATAGCTACCCCTCAAAGGCCAGATTATTGTCTGACCCTTCCACTAGCAAGCATGACTAAGTGATTGAGAGTGTCACTTGTGACTGCTTGTTAAGCTCCAACATCTGCAGCTGGGGCAGCAGCCTCTGTGCAATTCCCACCATGTTTGGGCTGCACAGGGGAAAAGCCAGAGGAAAACAACAACCTGTGCCCTCATCAGGATTCCAGCATCTCTGCTGACTGAGCCCAGTACAGAGACAGATGTAAGTGCCCAAGCTGACCCTTGATGTGACTCCCAGAGCCTGGGTCCTCTTTGGTCTTCCCAAGGAATTACTGCACTGCACTAGCCCCTGGGTAGGAGTGTTTGGTAATGGCCTGGTTTACCTCAAGTGACTCAATTTATGAAGAAATGAAAGAAAGCTTCAGGTGGTAAAAGTTGCAGAAAGGAGGATAAATGAAATCTGAGAAGCAAGTGGTAAAGGAATCTACTGAATGTAAATCAGTCACTGGAATTTGCATCCCAGATTTTTCTCATTGCTACATGTATTTGAGATTTTGCTAGGTTCATTTTGCATCAGGAAAGTCTTAAGATACATAGATACTGTTCCTACCTCTACATATATAAGATTAAAACCAGTGAGGCAATCTTGAGGTAATGTATATTAGTTTGTTCCTCTCTCTTTTTTTTTTTTTTTTTTTTTTTTGTAGAATGATTTCCACAGCTTATTTGGATTGCTTCTCTCATGATTTCATAATTTCAAATTATGTACAATCAACATCCTAGGAGAAAGAAAGAAAGAAAGAGCAAGCTTTGTTTTCAGAAATGTGTTTTCTCTGCCTATGCGGATTTGTTGAGAGCATTCTACTAGGTCCAGCACAACGATGTAAGCTCTTCTGAAAATGTTATATTCTGTGCAACTGAAGAATAGAAAGAAATTCAAAGGAGAATTCTTCTTTGAGAAGTACTGTTTTGTCAAAGTAGACAATGAAGTGTAAATAACTGGAAAGAGGAAAAAAAAAAGGAAAATATTTCTGTTCCAATAAGGGTGAAACTGAAGAAACTCTGGAGAGGTCAAAGGAATTGTGCATAATATGCTTGGATTTCGTAAGGACCCAGTCAAAATTTCTACAATGACAAATTTTGCTTGGCTTCAGTGTCTTTACTGGCATTTGGAATTGTGGTTTCACCACTAATAGACACATTGGGCCCCCACTCACTGTGTTGGAGTTACAAACGCAGAAATGAATGTGGAAAAAAGGATGAAATATGTCTGAGCATGCCTGTGTACTTTTCAATTTAAAATGAGGAAGACTCTGTTTTTGCATGAATTAAAGCCTATGAGTATTTTGGCAAACTTCTTGAAAACAGTTTACTTGTCAGTACTGCAAGAAAGGGTCTTAACAATTGATTTTCTTAAGAGATTTCTAGGTCTCTGTTATTTTCATTTTAGTGTTTATCTTCCATTTTGGCTTAAAAATAATTTTAGAGTGCAAAAGTACAGCTGATAATACTGATAAAATACAAAAGAACTTAAAATCCCAAAGCAGTTTAGATGAGGTTTGGATTTTGAAATAATGTTCCTCTTCCTGTTATCACTATCAATTAGTTCAGTCTCTCCTTTTACTCACTCATTAACTTTCTTCCCAGAAAGAGAAGCATTCCAGACATAATGCCCTGCAAAGAAACACTACAGACTTGTCCTGCCCACTTGTATCTTTGACCTAAAAAGAGGAAAGGCAAAAACTACTTGAGAACCAAGTCAGTGAGTTTCAGAAACTTCTGGAGTCAAAAAGTGATGTGGGTGTTTTGATTGTGCAACCTATCTTTGAAAGGGCAGCCATTGTTATGTGAAAGTTAATAAATCATGAAAATGTTGTCAACTCTGCTTCCAGAAATGTAGATGACTTTTTTTTAAGCCACTCTAAAGTTCTTTTCCCTCCTATATGTGTTGGTCTGAGCTCCGTTCCCCCTCTAAAGAAAATTGTTATTGTGATTTTAGATTCACTCTTCAGTTACAGTAGGAGCGTGTTTTTTCACTTTTTGGCAAGAATAATTTAAATCAGCTCCTGGTTGAGATTTCTCAGTCATTGTTGCTTTTCTCTTTTAAAAAATATTTGGTTTTCTCTCTGCTTATGATTAGCTCTGAAGCTAAGAGAATGATGCCTGACTGGAAAAATAAAAAATACAAAAAAAAAAAAAAAAATTAAAAAAAAAAAAACCACCATCCATGTCAGCCATCTCCAAATTTCAAACTAAGTTTTTGTAAAATGATTGTGAGTGGATCCCTCTTGACATGAAACACAGTATCTGAAAGTCCTGAGCATGAATTATCATAACTGTCTGAGTATTTTGATAAACTCAATTGCAGATTTAACTGTAGAACTTTCACTATTTTTTCTTCTGTTTCTTTTTTTTCAGTTTCTTGTAGTTTGGGGGAAAATGGGGAAATCTCTTCATGGACTCTTATTAGTAGCTGGTAATCCTTCTTATTGACTTAGGTGGACAGAAAATACTAGTATTAAATTATTCAAGAGAAGTTACTTAAATTTTAAGAGGCATGGAGATGATCTGGGTTTTTTGCTGTGCTTTGGCATTCTGCAAATATAATTCACTGGGGTATTCAAGAGAAACAAATATGCTTCTTCAGGCAAAGACATTAATCAACAACAGTGGTCTTGCATCAGGACCCTTCAGTCTTTTATGTGGCCAGCAAACATTCCTATCAGGGGGGCCACTCACCTCTCCTCCTAGTGCTGAACCACATCAGAACAGGGTGTCTGCTTGGGCTGAGAGACAAGCTCATGCTTCCTTCTATTTTTCTCATTTTCTTTTTGGTTTTGTTTCTTTCTCTCTCCCCAAGTTCCATTTAGATGTATTTTAAATGTGAAAGTTTTCCTGTTCAGAACCTTTCATGCTGGCTGAGCACGTACAGCTGGTTGTATTGGAGCTTGCCTTACAGTTAGTGGGCAGCTGCCAATATTTAGCACCAAACATCAGCTTGTTTCATCCAGGCTTCAGTACCTAGTGCTTCACTCTGCTGGAAAACACAGTGCTCTATACCCCAGTGCTCTATAGTTACATATTTATCTTCCACATTTCTTAAGGCAAAACTCACTGATGTGTTCCTCTGATGTGCTCGTAATTCAAATACCATGTTTGCTGTCAACAAGTCATCTGATTCAAGAACCTTTGACTTTTTTTTTTTTTAAGAGGAAGATGAGGAGCAGCAACCTTCACATCTTAAAAATATTATGCCTCTAGGGGACTGGTCATTATCCTGCAGTAGGAATTTCAAGTTGGCAAATCAATGAAGAAGATCAGGGATGAAGATGAAAGACCCAGCTAGTCTTGACCCTTGCCACTTTTATTTTTTTAAGTCTCCTTCAGTGCTGATCATGCAAAGAGTTGAGCTTAGGCTTATTTTACCACCAGCCAAGGTGGAGAAAACTCATCCCTCTTTTGAACTTATCCCTCTTTTCTCCAAAGGCTTTTTGAAACAGCCTCAGGTTTAGGGTTAATGTTTTGTCTTTCTATTGCTCAAGACTTTATTCTTTGCCTAAGGAATTTATAAGAATATTCCTTTCTTCTCATGTTGTAATGACCATCATGTCATGACAGTAATGATGACAATCATGACAGACGATCTGGTTTTACAGTCCTAGAACTAGGAATCTGAGTGCAGGTATGTCATCATAAAGTCTTTTTGTTCTGAAACAGGGCTAAGTGTGATAAATGAATAATTTACTCTGTGGATTGCTGGAGATTGTTCCTTTAATGCAGAAACATATTCTGCTTTATAGTGAACCCTGGAGTGTGAAAGTGTGTCAGGTATTAGGAAGCGGAAAGCTTCTCCATATGGATGTGGGCAAATTTATTTTCTCTGCTGTTCTGCAGAGCAAATTTTAAAATTATAAGTTATTTTGTAATGGATGAAGGCTACCTGCATTTTTGTTTCTTTTAGGCAAACTTATTTCCATCGTCTATATACAGTAGCAAATCAGCAGAATTTTTGGTGACCTAAGAACCAACTAAAATATTATCTGTCTTTAAAAGAAATTACTGTACATTAACATCACTGTGACACTCTGAAAAAAAAAAAGTTTTAATAACAAGAAGATCCAAAAATAAGGTTTATGAAAAGTTCAGGAGCAGAAAAGTTCAGACAAAAGTCTGTTAAAGATAGAGAGAGATACTAGTACCTCACTTGAAATTGCTTAAATTTGCATGATTTTAAAGGCATCCAACACTTCCTTGAAAATACAATGTCTTTCAAAGTGTGTCCTGTAAGCCTCCTCCTCTGAAGTTGTAGCTTAGAGAGGTTGTAGGGTTTTATATTGTGAGGTTTCATGTTATTTTATTCATCGAAAATGCAGAAGCCTCATGTGACTAACATGAGTAAAGAGATAACCATGCTTTCCAATCTTAGTCCTCACACTGTGTTGAACATGGAACTCCCTTTTGATATTATGAGGGAAAACACTTAATTTTTCCACAACTAATTCCACTGAAGAAGGAAGCTTTTCCCCATAATTAGTTCATTCCCTCTACATGTTTTCTCAGCAGTGACCAACTCCAATTTGCAGTATTTAGGCATATTCTTGATCATGTAAATTTTAGCATATGCTTTAGCATCACTGGTGGAATATTAAGCTCCCAAAGTGCATTAGTCACAGTTTTGATTAATCCTTAGATGAAAACTCAAATGAGGTTTTAGTAATCTCTTAGATTCCAGCTTTTTCATAGTCTGTAAAGATCTTGCTTTATGAAGTGTTCACCACTCTCTAACTTGCTCCTCAACAGATGTGGCTTGATCCCTCTTTGTGCCAAAACTGTGCCTTGATTGATCTGTTTTTAGTGTGAAAAGATGGGAGGACCATGGGGAAAAGGTCACTGAAGACTTGTGAGTTTCCAATCTAGGCACATTTTCCCCATCACCAAAATGCTGCCTTATATTCTTTAAAAATGATCAGAAAATATTTTCTTTGTAAAATCAAAACTCATACCCCATATTTTTTCATTATGCACAAACATCCTTCAGTGTCATAGGAGCTGCAGAATTTAAATTCCAAAGAAAAGGAATAGCTGGTTTTAATTAAGAAATTAATTGGCATTAGTTTTACCTCAAACCTAATAGTCTTGAAAAATGACATTTTAACAGATTCAGACTCAGAGAGAACGGCAGAACCTTACTTATTCCCAAGTTCAGTGAGCTCTGCCCAGGAGCCTGTTCTGCTGCAGTTGCTTGCTTTAGGAGATGTCTGAGTAACATATTAATGACCCCTGTTTGACAGAACCATATTCCAAACACGTTTTATCTTGTGGTAGCATGTGAAGACTGATTATAGACCTTTAAATGTTCAACTAACTCCTCATGTTATTATCAAGATAGTTTGGGGTTCTTAAACTGAAGTTATTGAAATGTGAGTCAATGCCCTTTATTGTTGATACTGGAATACTATAGCTGACAAATATTAAAAAAAAAAATCAAAGCAAAATTTGGTCTCTTCTGGGTATTCTGAAAGGCTATTTCTTTATATTTGTTTCTGTCTTTTCACGTACTTCCCAGCAGAGATCTGCATAGCTATTTATATTCATATTTCTCTAGTCTTTTTTTGGTTAACCCAAGGTTTATGTGTTGTATTCATTCAACTTGGTAATCATTGGTTCTTGGTGGGATTGCATGAAAAACACACAAACAACCCTTTCTCACGTTTGAGCACTGTGAGTAACAACTTGCAGTTGGTACTGTGAAGACAGAAGATCTCCTCATGAAAGTATCTCATTGTCATCTCTGAAATGTAGTTACAGCACCAGAGAATGTGGAGGCAGCATTGTCTCATTGAAGAACAAAACCAGCTAGATCACTGCTTTTGTTCATGGCTTTATACCTAAATACTAGCCCTTATTACTACTACCACACCTTTGTTCCTTCACACCCGCAGCTGAAATAGGCCATGTTTATTATGGCAGTTCATTTTTTTTTTTTTTTTTTGCTTTTGCAGAGTTTCCTTCTTTTGTGCTCATGCTCAGCACACATAATCTTTTATAATGGGAAGTTTGGTGATTCATTTTTGTAACTTCTATTTGACTACCATGAGCTTCATAGACAAAGACTTTTACTAATACTGTCATACAAACTTCATCTTCAGCTGACAGGAGAGTTTTAAAAATTAGGAGCAGAAACAATTATGTTAATAAAGCATATTTACTTTTAGACATAAGTGCTTTATGATCTGGGAACAGTCAGATTTTATCATTGAGGCTGAATTGTTGAGCACAGCAGTATTACTAGTTAGGAGGTAAAATTGATCTCAAAAAAATAGTTTGCATTATCAGTTACTTCTCTGTCAACCTTCTTCTTGATCAGGAAATGAAGTCCTTGGAAAATGAATGTACAAAACAAATGTCTGTTGTACAGCAAGATGGTCTTTAATTTACTTCCTTTTGTTTAAAAGTGATGCCTGTTTAGCACATTGGTTTAGATATGATTTAAAGCAGTTGACATGACAGATTGAAAACCTAAAATGTAGCATGAATAATACACAGTAAATTTATGTTGGGATGTTTTTATTCACTAGGGAGCCCTGAATAAGTTAGCAGCACTTGCAGCCACAACTTGTATACAGGGGAATAATTTGTATTTATTCCTTTCTCCCATGGAGCTAACTTATGTATATGTGTGTATATGTGTGTATATATATACACATATATGTATGTACATGTTTGTGTGTGTATATATGCATAATATATGAGTATGTGTATATGTATATGTATATGCATATAGTCAGCTGAGATACACACAATCCATGCAGTTTATTAACAGTTAGCATATCATCTCTAAATGGAGCTTGCTGCAATTTGAGATGTGCCCTGCTAGGAGCTAATGAGCAAACTCCTGCCTAATATTGACAATTAATCAGGCATAAAAGCATCTAGGATCAGGACCCATTGCCAAGCATAGAAGACTCATACCGACTTCAATGAAACATGATACGTGAACAAATTTGTCTAATTGTATATCAGTCCTACGAACAAATTCCCACCAAAACACTTAATTATCCACAGTACAGAAGCAATGCATCTATCTCAGAATGTTACTGGCTCTTTGGTTTGTTGTAAGCCATTTACCGTAACTAATAAATTGAAGGAAGTATCATTATGTTTTCTTGCCAGTGTTCCTATTTTAATTGGCCTTGTATACTTGAGCCAATATCTGTGCATTGACTAGAGTTACTGAGCAATGATTGCACAATAAAAAGTGATCACTATTGGCTGAATACTTTTCTTCCGTTGATGTGTGAAGATTTGCTCTCAAACTGATAAAATTAATCTCAAAAGTAAAAAAAAACATCCCCCAAACTAAGAAAGAGTGCAGTAAAAGGTCCAACCTTACAGTTTATATTAAAAGAATAAAAACATTATTGCTAATATGGAAAACATGTATTTGTTTAGGTTCTGTGAGCTTAATACTGCTAAAATATCTGCTATACAACTTTTTTTTCTTCTAGAATAAAAATTGTATACCACTTTCTAGTTTAAAGTCATGGTACAGGCTTTTTTTTTTAAAGCAACATCAATAGAAAGCCTGTTATGACACACAACAGAAAAACACTTGAAGCATTGCTGTTACTCACTACAGAAGAATGATTTGTGCAAAGATAAGGTGCTTTGGCCTTGAGACACACATGAGTAAACTGGGTAGTTTTCCTAAGAAGCATTCTTGTTGAACTGTTTTCCTTTTCCATTTCAGTTGACAATATGGATCTGTAGTATATTGTTGGATCTGCTGTGTGATAACACAACAAAGCCTGTGTTCTGCTCTCAGCAGAGCTATTTATACCTTGTAACATTTTTCAAGGTACTGCTTTAGTGTTCTTCCACTGTTCAAAAAAAAAAAAAAAAAAAGCCCAACCAAAACAACACAAGATAACCTGCCCCCAAAACAGATAAATAAATAAATAAAAACAATTTGACATTCAAGCCTGGATATTTCCCTAACACTGAAGTTCCTTTTTCAGTTGATTTACAGAGGAAGAGCTTCATCTTGAAAATGGTGCAATATGAGCCAGAGTCAACCCTTTACAACTGGAGAAGGCAAGAGATGCTCAGATTTTTTCTTAATCCTATAATTTTGAATGGAGAGCAAGGACTGTTTCTGGAATTGGGCTGAGGGTTGATGAGTAGCTGTCATCCAAAAATCTCCATACCAGTGAGTGCACAAGCTGCAGTCTCAAGTGGAAGGCAAGAGCAGTGAAGGAAGTAGGATAAACATCTACTAATTTTTATTTGAAGATGGCTGATAGTAAGAAAGCTCAGTATGACTGCTGAGCTGTCATACTGAAGTGTATCTTCACATGGTCTCTGGGAGAGACCCTTCTGTCCTGAATGCCAATCAGCTGTGATCAGCCAGAGGCTGAAGTGATACTTACTCATTGCTGGAAATCAGGGAAAGAAGCAGGAAGAGATTTATGCTTGGCAACAGCACAAGGCTTAAGTCATCCTTAGGCAGCAAAGAGAAGCAAATAAAAGGGCTGCTTGAAAATTTATTTCTGGTATATTTTGTAATATACAGGTCACCAAAACCAAAACAAGACTAAGCATGACTTTTCCTTATAGTCAGAATTTATATTTTCCTGGTCAGAATTGACCTGTTTGGCAATGGGTAGCTTTTAATATTGGCCATTTTGTTTGAGTGCATGATGTGTTTGTGCATGTCCATGCCTCACCTAAAAATAAAAAAAAAAAATGTGATGACCACTTGAAAAAATGATGAATTTCTCTTAAAATTACAGTACAGAGAGAGATTACAAATCAGGAAAAGATATATCCAGTAACGTATACTGGGGAGTATGTCTTTGTATTTATTATTATTATTATTATTTTCCCAGTTTTTTTAATAAGCAAAGGCAAGAAGAGAAAGAAAAAAATTGAGAAAGAAAAAAATGCAACGCATCATTAATTGACTGCTGCTTCCTTTAGAATCCAAATATCCTGATAAAATGGCTGGATAGCCTCTGTGGCTTCAGTATAGATAACATGCTTTTTTGCAGCACAGAATGATTTTTTTTTTTTTTTAATGAGCATTGGAAAAAAAATCCTATGAAGGACATTATATTCTTGGGTATAAACTTTGGAAGATGGGTTATCATTTTATTAAGGACATCTCTCATTTTCTGTAGATAGATAATTTCCTCTCTTTTTGAAACATTGTCTTGGCTAATCACAATAAAAGGGAAATATATTAACAGCTGTACTCTCATAGATCTGCTTTTCTCTTAATTCATAGTAAATCAGCAGTTTCATGGATAATTTGCTACACCCAAAGCATGCAGACATGGAAATATAACCATCACAGAAAATTTTCTGCTGTAAGGAACAGGAAGAAAAACTCTGCTAAAATCAGACATAGCACCTTTAAGCTTCTCTTTTTTCTTGCTATCTTTCCTAAATGTAGTTTTAGAATTCATGGTATCTCTCAAAACAGTAAACATTACTTCTTTCTTGCCATTAAAAGTTTTCCCTCACCAAACTCACAGTCTTATAATTAAGAGTTAAGACAAAACTATGCTAAGTTTAGGAGTCTAGGGCAGCATGATAAGGGAGGAGGTTGCTGAAACTTTGATCTCTCTTTTATTCCCACTGCAACTCATGTTATTTTGCTATAATTTTTTTGGCATGTTCACAGGACCACATTAACTTGAAAAAAAGCAACTGCCTTTGCCCATCTCTAGGTTGTTAAATTTTTTCTACATGCTCACCCTCTTACCCATTTGGAGTATCTGAATGAAAAATATTGAAAGCAGTTCTGTAACACATATGTTGAAATTGAAAATGAAAATACCTGTGATAATATATGTATATATATATACATACAGGTACATATACATATATAAACATAGATATGTAATAATAAATACATGTGAATCTATAAAATACATATAAATGCATATATGAAGTTGAAATTTCAAGAGGGAATAGAATGGTTCTGTTAATTTTTGCCTGTTAACTTTTAATATGCTAATATATAAACATTTTAAAATGTTTTATAAAATTATTTGACTATTGACTCTTAACCCTGGTTCCTGATCCAGGCTTACTGGGAAAGAGCAGTGATGTCAGAGAAGGACACACATAACTGGAGACTGTGAAGAAGCAGGTGACTTCAAGGTGAGGAGCAGACCATCTTCCTCAGTGTTTGGGAGCTGTCTGATGTTCCTGGGACAACAGTCCTCAATGCAAGGTATTGCTTGAAGAGCTAAAAATATTTAGCAATTGAAAGCAAACTTTTGAAAATTATTTTGGGATTTATTTTTTTTAACTTTTCTGTTGAAAAATTAATTAAAAAAAAAGTCAGGGAAGGAAATCCTATGTCAGAAACGTTTGTTTCAAAATATACTTGCCAGCTGGCATGAGCCTGAGCTGTTTTTGAGCCTTGTCTTCAGGCTCTGTCAATTGTCTTGAAGACTGATGTAGAGCTACATGGAAGGCCTGGAGACAGAGAATGGCAGTGCCCACCTGCACCAGCCAACAGGTTTGGGATACCTGTAAACAGGGCAACTGTTAAGTCACCTAGTGCATTATGGATTTTTTGCCTGTATGCATTGGTGACACTCAGCCTTAATTTTCTTTTTAGTTCCTAATTTTCCTTTTGAGTTCTGCCTCAAATCATTAGCATTTACAGTTGAAGGCGTGCACATGTTGCTTTTACCATCCAATAATGGTTACTTGGCATAAGGTACAGTTGCCCCTGCTAATTTTCCCTTGAAAAGCAACAGAAGCAATGTCTGGTGGGGACACCCACTGACTCATCCAGTCTCTTTTCAAGACAACATAAAAATAAGCCATGAAGCTAATGCATAGGTGAAGTGACAAATTTTTGAGGTAGCTGTAGTTTGATACATACAAAAGTTCTTGGGCTCTGAAAGGAAAAATAATTTCCCTCCAGACTAGTGAGCTTCTTTGGAGAAGCCACTGTAGCACAGTACTTTTATCCAAGCAGCACAATGTGTCTGTTTCCCCAGAAAGCCTTGAAGCAGAGTCATAACTGAGAGGTTGCAATAAAAATGTAAGTAGTCATGGGATTAGAGGTAAACTTCTTTCCTGAGTTTCAATCTCATTAAAAGGGAGAAAAAAATAAAGCTTAGGAAAAACTGAAAAACTTTCAAGGTGGAAGAGGGATTTAGAACCAAACTTTGTTCCTGCAGACTCTTTTCCTTTGAACTTGGTTTGTAGTACATGGTCCTCAATTGCATTATATGTGTTTCCAGTGTCATGTATATATCGTGTACTGTTTTATTATTTTATTTTTTTTTATCTATTGCACCTTTATTGCAATATGGTAATGTTAACAGCCATTGAAGGAAGAAATTAGTTAAATTGCGGACATAGTTAAAAAGCACTGAATTTTTTTCAGAAGCATTTCTGAAGCTTCTACATTACAGAAGTTCAGAAAACTTCAAAAAAAGAAGGTGGTACTGTTAGTAAAAATATTAAAAATTTTAATAGTCAAAAGTACAGAATAGGAAGGGAGAGGTAGACTGTGCAGAAGACAGAATAAAACTGGGCTTTAGTTCCTGAGAGAGGCTATGATATACAAGTAATGAAAACTTTGTACAGGGACAGTATAGCTTTTGAAAATAAAACTTCATAGTAACACAGTCACAGTTAAAATAAAATGTAAATTTCATGTTTATGTGCCTTAGAGAAAGATACTAAGACAGAAGTTAATAAGAGAAACTATTTGTGTTAACATTCATTGCAGTGAGGTACCATTTTTTGTTCCTAACTTAGAATTACCAAGAAATGTATTATAAGTCCGAGGAACATCATTTTTCTGTACATATCTGCCTTTTCATATGATAAATAACTTTTTAAAAATTTATATAAGTTATGCTTGTAAATATCCTTTAAATAACCTTCAAGCATTTCTTCCATATATTGAAGATAAAGGAGAAACTTGATTTTGATATTTTCCTGATTTTAAAATACATACAGAAAAATGCGTATATATTTCATGGTTTAAACATGTATAAGCCTTACATTTTATTTTAATGAGGACATTAGAATCAAAAATGACATGTGTTGTGCAATGTTGCTGCCACAGAAGTAGAAAAGAGAAAGAATACAAAATTTAAGATTTCTGGCAGTGATAACTTGATTATTTTGGTGATTTGGAAATGAACATTACTACATTTAAGTGTAGCAGAGCAGCAGCTAAAGGCAGGAGGATGCTGCCTTGGCCCTGAGCAGGTTATCAAAGCCACTGCTCCAAGCTGGCCTTCAGTGGGTTTCCCTTTGGTATGCAAAAGCCAGGTGAACTTCAGCTCCCTGCCCACCTGAATTTTTCCACCACTGGAAATGGGTGACTAACAGAAAAAAAACATCAGCAGGTAGCAGGGCAAAGAGGGGAAAGGGCTGGAATAAGAAAATAAGCCATCAGAAGAGCTGATCAGCAAGGTGTTCCTTACCCACCAAACCAAATTGCATGTAATGAAACAGCATAAACATGAACCCAAATTTTTGGAATATTTATTGGAAAGGCTATTTGATGTTGTTCTTTTAACTTTCTTTAGAAAATTGTAGTTGACTAGGGCTAATTCCACTTAAAAGTATGTGATTTCAACTTTAATTGAAGAAGATTCAACAGATATATTTGTAGCTCACCCCACTGTAACAGGAGGTCTATTTAAATCATTCTTTATGTAAATACAGGAAAAGCAAACAGAATTTTAAAATAAAATTTCTTTAAGTCAAAATAGAAGCTCCCTCAATTTATAATTTCATGAAACAGCTGTCCACATCCCTATTTTATTTTTGTTAATGTAGAGTATGCATTTAAAGTTTCTGTGTTCAATTGTTCAGTAAGTTCTAGAGAAGAACTTAGAGGAGATTAGAGAGAATATATTTTCTCTCCCTAAAAATATCCAGTCAAAAGTAGCTGCAACAAACTTCCTTGCCCCTCTTTAGAAACAAAAATCACCTTTGGGCCAAGAAAAATAATCTAAAATTCCAGACCCTGAGGAACTGATTGAGAAAACTCGTAACAAGTGTAATAGGTGAAAAAAACTAACATTTCCCAAGTCTTCCAGAAGTAGTGAAAAAAAGAATTCTGTGTGTGTAGAAAAAAATCTTGCAAAAACATATCCAAATAATCATGTCAAATAAAATTTCTCATTAGCCTTATATAGGTAAAAATGTTTAGCAACACTAAACAATAAGGTATTCAAAATATAGAACATCTAGTTTAATGCAGATTAATTTTTAACAAGAATTCCTATGCAGTAGGCAGATAGTTCCCACATTCCATTGTGATTGACAAGCCTGACATATGGAATAGTTCACAAATTCCCAGGTGACTGACAGATGGAGAATAGAAAGGCGGATAAAGTTGCCTAGAGAGCTGAGGACGATTTCATATTCAGCGGTTTTGATCAAAAGGATTCCAGATCTCACACTAAATTTAGCACCGCTGGCAATTAGTGCATGATTTATTCAGTCCTTTCATTTGCTGGTTGACAAATGGAAAAC
The DNA here is from genome assembly GCF_963662255.1 of Cinclus cinclus. Lineage (NCBI taxonomy): Eukaryota > Metazoa > Chordata > Aves > Passeriformes > Cinclidae > Cinclus > Cinclus cinclus. The sequence goes on from NC_085047.1 coordinate 89,200,129, forward strand.
AAGCACAAAATTAAAAATAAGTTTATTTCCAGCATTTCGGATATTTAAAATGTGTGTGTCTTTGTTTGCACATAAATTAACATGAGATGAATTTATAGTGAGATTAAATCTGAAATGGAGATGCAAGCAATAAATAAGAGCTTTTTTATGTATCTTTCAGGCAGAACAGGTGTTTGAATTAAGAAATACTAATATGTTTAGCAGCATGACTCCACCTTTAGCATTAGGGAGTTGATGTTTCCCTAAATTTAGAATAATCTTTCCACAATTTAAGATTCTTTCATAAGCTTCCAGCATAGGTGACCATCTGTAAGTCAATACTAATGCTTTTTAGACCAATAATAATAAAGAAAAGCTATCCCCATGCTTTTTGAACACAATTGAAGGACTGCATTTTTCCTACTGATGTGTCTGCATAATTCTTACAAGTGGCAGTTAAACACAAACACAGAGCAAGGGAGCCTTCCCAGCAGTGGAAAGCGTCATTATTTATGAAAAAATAGAAAGGAAACTCTTCAGATCTGCTAGCAAAACTTGTTGAAACTAGAATCCAATTTCTCATCCATTCTACTCACTTTGGGGGGAAGAGTTATTTCCTCCGAAACAATTAATTAATATAAGCCTTTTGAATAGAATATGGCAATATCTCATCCAAAAAATGGGAGCACAGCGTGGTATTCCATTCCTGGGGGAATCTACAATCTGGGAAATTTCAGGTGTGTGCTTTCAATGGAGAAAATAAAGAATTATAAGAAATGTTCATCTAAATCTAACCCTGAATTTAGTGTGCTTGTGCTTATCTTCTGAGAGATAATGCAGGCAACAGAAAATTCTGGGTACATCTTTTAAAACCCCAAATACAGTTCCAAGTGGCTTGTGAAAAATACTGTCATGTGCAGCCTGTAAGGCTGTAAGCCTGTAAGTCTACAAAAGGTTCCCTTTTTTTGTAACAAACAGAGGGATGTTAAGATAATCCAAATGCAAATAAAAAGCCCAAACAAAAAGTTGCTGCTCTTAGTGAAAAGGTGAAAACTACTGATGGTGAATGTTTTAAACCCTGAGACTTAGATAACTGAGAATAAAACCTGCACTCCATCATTTAAGATTATTTTCTAATAACTTGAGCTATTAATTTACTTTTTTTTTTTCCTTTTTTCTGGCTGCAGAAACTTGGAAACAGTAAGAGACAGTGGTGCAGTATAACTCTGTAGCTACACCTATCTCCTAAGACAGAAACATATTTCCAAAGTCTCTGTGAAAACTCAGCTCGTTCCTTTAGGAAGTCATTGAGGCAGCCTGATGCTAGCATAGCCCAACCTGAGGAGTGCAGTGCATTTTGTGCTTCCCTGCACTCCATTTCCCATCTTCACAAGAATTTGTGGTTTATTATTACTATTTTCCCCTCCTCTGGATATCTCTTCCTCACTCCCAACAGCAACCCAAAGTAATTCTCAGGCAAGCAGCCTCAGAGCAGACTTATTTTTCTTTTATAGAATTTCTTCTCCACTCCCCTCAAGCACTATATCAAAACAAAATCATTGTCTCTCTATAAATGTGATCTCCCTCAGACTTTTTTGCACCTTTGAAACACAATAACTGTTTCCAAGTTCCTCCTTTTCCTCTAGATCAATTTTTGCATTTAAGAAGGAAAAAAGAAAAAAAAAACTAACAACAACAACAACAACAAAAAAAAACAACTAACCAAACCAAAAAAAAAAAAAAAAGTAAGCTGCATTCACAGTACCTACAGTTGTGTGGTCTAGATAGCAACATTTGAGTGAATAAGTAAAATATTTCTTGGGATGAAGGAGAACATCTCACAGAGAAAATACAGAGAAATCAATAATAGATTGTCCCTAGAAAATCTGGGAAGACAGAATTTTTGTCTGCTCATTTAAGTTATGGTGTTTCCTCTATCCACTCCAGATCCTAAAGATGAACATTTGATTCACTGAATCACAGGGATTTACACATATCTAAAACTCACTTAGTCCAAAAGAGTTTTCTTCTCCTTTAGGGACAGGAGGAATGAAAAGGGAAGTACCATGCACTCACTAAACCCTTCTAATAGGGTAAGAGCCTGGAATATCTGCTCCACTTGGGAAAGGTAAAGAGCAGAGCTCTATCGTTGTTCTTTCCTCTACTACATCTAAGCAGCAAATGTCACCATCTTTAAAAAAAAAAAAACAAATTAAAAAAAACCAAACAAAAAAGCAAAAACAACAAAAAAAGGCAGTCTGCTTTCATGGGTACAGCCATGAAGCTGCCACTGTGCAGGAGACTCTAACTGAATGGTAACTCTATCACTATTTTCCAAAATGTGCCTGTTTTGCTCTTTTCAGTTTTTCTTCATGTCCCTCTTAGTTTTTTTTCTTTCTTTCTGACAGACACGAAGGCAGTGCTTACTGGTTTTTGCTAAAGCAACTCCTTAGCGATCTCCTTTTACTACACAGTTACACAGACTAAAGACAAGCATTTAAAATGCAATGTGAAATTCTGTAAATTCAAATTATTCCAGGCAGGTTGGATCCAATCCAGACACTGGATTTTTTATGCTTCTGTCCTGCGGTTACCAGTGCTTCAACATTCTTCATTATTCTGTGATGAGTGTTGTTGCTAGCTTAGTACTAGTATGCTAGGAAGAGAGTTTTGCTGAACTGGAAGTGGAGTTGATCCAACTTTAATCCCTTCTTTCTTGCCATCATCACTATGAGCAATCTCAGAGACATTAAGGAGTTCCCAATATACAAATTATGGTATTTTTTTCATAAGTGTTCTTCATTAACCAGAATTTAAATCTTTGACTTAGAGAGCTGTCTTGTTCACCTTTTGTTGGTGAGGCCCTGCACCTAATGAGGGCATGATCACATGAAGCTGGCTGTAAAGCAGCAGAGGAGTCAGAGAGGCAAAGAATTTTTCTCCTTGTGAGTTGTTTCCCTCCACTTGAGTGAATACTGATAACCAATACTTCATTTTTTTTCCTGTGTAGTTCAGATAGTTCATTCAGTAAATTGTTTACCACCTTGACAGTTTTCACATTGTATTGTTTCTTTGCCATGACTACATGACTAAACTCTTAAATAAGATACTAGGAGAGTAATGAAGAAAGTCAATTCACTGGTAGCAAAAAAATCAGATTTGAGTCACATCTTCATGAATCTGTCTTTCATTATTTGACCAGCTGGAGTTTATATCCATCACTATTTTAGCCTCTGCTGAGTTTTCACTTCATCATAATGTTTTGGTTAAATTCAATAATCCTCTTTCTGGGCCAGATTCTGCTTTCAATTATGTTAGTGTAAATCTAGAAGAACCTCACTGAAGGACAGTATAGTTATTTTTTATTTATTCCAGGGTAACACAAAATGGAGATTGCCTGCTCTACATGTGCTGCTAGGTCCCTATATTAATCTTTAAAATCTATTTGTTTACAGACGCAGCATTTTTCCCCAAAAGCCTTTATCACTTGCTCTGCATGTGTTGTAAGGAAGAAGTGTTCTTCCCCGATATTTTTTTCTTAGTCCTTTTGTTTTTCTCTCCAGACACTATATTATGTGTTTAACTACTTAATATTATTTCCTCCCTGTCCACCCATCTGTTTATTTTAGTTGCTTCTTCCTCTTGGCTGGCTTCTGTATAGACTCTCCCCATATGCCTGCTAGGAATGTGAATGAATATGATTAACAAGCACTGAAATGCACAAATAAGATCTTACTTGAAACTCTGTTTCAGGATCTGCGTATGGTGGATGGTTCAGACCGTGTCTGCTTCCCAGCACATTAAATATCCTGAACAGAGGTACACAGACAAGAGCGAGTCCACACGATGAGCCGGTGTTTCCTCGCGACTGATGAGTAAGTCTTGTGAAGTGATCCTTTCTGCCCAATAACCCTCTTCGTGCACTGCAGCAACAGTGCTAACAGCTCTACAGAGAAGCATGTGCTGTGCATTTGCATCTGTGTAGCAGATACGCAGAGCGGAGTCCTGCCAAAGCCTCTGGAAGTGTCACATCTTACATGGGTGTTGCAACTTCCTCTGCCTCTGCACAAGCCCTACCGCTGTTGAATTCTTCCAGAGTTCTGCTAGCTTTTACACATATAATTTAATCTTCTCTGCATGAAAGTACCCTGTGGAGTTCTGCTTACTGAGGGCTTCCTGTTGTATCTGAGTTTGCAGAGACGTGCCAGAGACCTTACATTCTTTGTGATGAAGCAACAGGTTGAGACAGCTGAGAAATTAAGACTGTGGGAAAAAAAGACTGCAAAGATGAAACTTACCAAAGTTTAGCATAATGAGTTTTGTGACTGGGAAGAGCTATCAGCTCAGCAAGTTATGCAAAATAAATCCTGAACCCATGTACCGTACTTGTCTGAATGCCCTATCTGAAACGCCTTGTGGCTGATTTTCTGAATTATTTAGCTGCATTTAGTGTATATTTCTCAGTTGTGGGCAATCATAAAAAGCCACACAATCTATCCCAAAGAGAAAGTTTTCTGCCAGGTAAGGGGAGCTTCAGATCTCAAGCCAGTTCCCTTGTTTCAGGATTAATACTCAGTCAGCAAATAGCTGTTACTCATGATCTTTCTGTCCCAGGAAATGGCAGTACCTGTCTTTCAAATACTTTGAACTTATAGCTGGACAAACGTGTATATAACAAATAGAAACAATATGTATTTATTTTTCAGTTTCGCCTGAAATTTGAAAAGCATTCATTTTCAATTGACCTGAAAAAAATCTGTCTGTATAAGTGCTGTCATAAGTGGTCAGTTCCTTGATTGCTGTGGATAATACTGGATAAAACCCTTGGTACAAATAATTTTTGTTGATTATTGATTTTTATTTTTGTAGTAAATATTTTTGGCTGTGATTGAATCCTCTTTGTGCTTGAACTCTGCAAATGTGGTTTAGTCTTGCTGGCACCACTGCTTATTGAAAAAGACCTTTAAAAGCAGCGGCTGCAGCATGCTTATAATAGGAAGTCCAATCACAAGGGCCACAGCCATCCAACAGCAACACAGAAATGATGCCAGCAGGCTCATGACTGCTCACTGTTTGACTCCACAACCTAAACAGAAATCCAAAAACATAAAATGTTTGGCTATGTTTGAGGGGACAATGCCTGTATTTCACAGATGTAAGAGGAGGCAACCAATAAAAACTACTATTTTCCTGAACAGAATAGGAAGTGAAATTAATTAAACATCCTATTCACCTATGAATAAGTCCTGTGTGTTGATCAAATTCCAGAATATGCCCAGTGAAAACTTGGCAAAAATCCAGAATTCAGTAGGACCTTGGTTCTCCAACTGTGTGTGAGTCAGAGTAGGTGTAGAGCTCCATTGACAGGGCTCCCAGCCTGCTGCACAGTATGGACCTTTGGAAAGAAAACTTGTGTGCATCTGAGTATGTGTAACTGGTTACATATTTGGAACCCAGATTTTATCATTAATAATAAAGTCAGAGCTAAATGGTTGGTGATAAGTTGCTGAAATTCAGGGGAAGAGATTTGAAAACATATGGTAAGATTTGGTTGAAATCCAACGGAATAAAGTAATTGAATTTTGTGCAAAGGCCACAGAAGGGAAATGGAAAATGTGCAATGATAAATTAATGTGTGGCCAAGGGTTATGTGTCCTATCCACCAATATATACACTAGAAAGTAAAAAAGGTCAATGTGGGTAAATAAAGAGGTGAAAAACTAATTAAGGGTTAAGACACAGGCATATGTGAGGTATAAAACACCCAGGTATGAGAGAGATCTGGGAGTATTAGAGTATGAATTTCACAAAAAATTACTAGGAAACCAAAGGTGAAAAATGAACTGAGGATCACAGAAAAGTTTAGATATATATTAAGGCATTTTTCAAGTGTGTAAGCAATGGGAGGTCAGTGAAGGAGGCAGCAGTGCCTCAAAGAGAATAGAAGGATAATTTATTGAGAGGTAGATGGTTCAGAAGAATTAAATGTTTTCTTTGATTTATTGTTCATAAAAGGAATGGAGGACATATGCCAGGAATAGACAAATACCAAAGGAAAACAGGTTCATGCCAGAATTAAAAAAATCAGAAAAATTTGGCATAGACTCTCAGCTGGTGAAAATCTGCCAGGTTCCCTTGCCCTCAACAGAGCCAGTTAACCCATTAAGGTGGTTAGGAGACATTTATCTTATACTTCCCAGTTCTACTTACAATGCCTTAGTGAAATATACAAATGGTTTTATATTCTTTTTTTTCCCTTTCTTTTCATTGATTTGGCTGGTGGCTTGTTGCATGGGTTTCAGAGTAGACTTTCCATTTCATAATTTATTCACTGGATAAACTTATGTAGAACTTGCGGGTGCTAGCTATATGTTTGATGTATATTGCTTTGTGTCATAATTCTGATGAAAAGGGGAGTAATATATAAATAGAGAAAAACAGCCATACTTGTTTCAGACAGGGAATGACAAAAATGAAGAGACTATTTTGGCCAGTGCTAGGGTATATGATTTATTGGGTACAGAATATGTTTTCCTTCTGGCATTTTCAGTACAGGGACTGACTCTGTAAGCCTGCAAGTTTGATAGTGTAACACTTCATCTGTGAGCAGTGAGACGTGTGACGGTGGAGGAGCAAGTTAGAAGTTCTGTAAAAGAAGATTCCTGTGTGAATTTAACAATTTTTGGTAGCACATTTAATGAGTCATCATACTGACTTGTAGGACTTCAGGATTCCATAGCCTGTCAGGATCAGACATACTTCAGTACCCCCTGAAAATCCAATGGCAGAGCAGTTCTAACACAACGTTTAGTGTGGTGCCATGTGTGCAGCAAGAAGTGTCTTGTCTTCTTTTTTTCCATCAGTCCTGCTGCTAATGTTGGATTGAGATGAATCTTTTTCTTGTGACCAAAATCCTGGGACTTTTCTGGTTTCTTCAGCATATTCATTTTCACAAAGTTCTAAACTTAGCCTCTTACTGAAAATCATAGTGCTTTTTCCTACATTTTCTTGTTTTCATTTTGGTGGATTGCCTTAAACAAAATATTTTCATTGAGTAGTAATGATTAAAATCCTGATGCCAGTGACATGTTATTGCCATATGGGAACCTGTGGAAAAGCCCTTTGTGTTGACACCTGGGTCAGGATTTTGCAGTCACATTCACGGGGTTGGTGAGGAGCAAATTGAACAGGGAGGAGGAGGGCAATCTTAGAAACCTAGCAGAGTTGCTTCCAATTTTGTTTTTCTCCCTTTAGGTACTCAGCAGGAAGGCAGTGACAGAGCTACCTTGCTTGCTTCCATTTAATAATGCAAAAAAAATTTTGTGAACCAGTAAACAGAGGGAGCAGAAAAAAAGTGCTCTGCAGATGAGGCATTGCCAGTAACAAAATGGAAATCTACAAGCCAAAATTTTGTGAAAACATTTTAATCGTTTTCATACAGCTCTAAAATTAGCCCCAGTGACAGAAACGAAACTTAGTTAATGTATTTGTAGCTCTAAGGTGTGCTGATTTATTTATGAACAGTGAATATTTTATGAAGTTGAATGAGTATTGCAAAAAAGAAGATGAATATTCACTTCAGTTTTAGAAATGGGTTGTTGTGTTTATGCCTTTTCTATGATCACTTTCTATGAAGCTTCTAGTGGTTGAAATGCAGTTCCCTTGAACTGATATCAAACTGTTCTGTCTGAGGGCACTCAAGGATAGTGGGTATAAAACTCAGCCTGTATGAATCACACAAGGACCTGACCCCGTCCATCTCAGTTAGGATAAGGCCATATACAAATATACTGTGACTAGATTTGGAAACATATTTTCTAGCATAATGCTTGTTTATTTATTTTCTATCAAAAATACTTTTTCATCAGCATAAAAAGTGCTGAGTAAGGCAAGTTTATTTCTTTAAAAACTTAATTTCAAGAAAAAATATCTCAGGTTGAAATATTCTCGTTTAATACTTTCAGAATGCAAAGTTTCATTTTTCTAAACTTTGGAATTACTTTCCATGTAAAAAAAATATTATTCGTAGAGTACCCAAATCAGTCACATACAGGGAAAAAAGAAAGCTAATCAAAAACCTGTTTTTTACAAAATATATTTGATATAATTAAAAATACTGCAAACCTTTCCTTTTCTCCTTTTGAGTCCTTATTAACCACATTCTGTCACCATTTGTACATTTTCAAGGAAAAAAAATCATACTTTTTAGGTGCAGCGCTGGTATACAAGTTGATTAATATGTTCTCCATATATGTGTACATGTATGTGTGTTTCTGAAAAACTTCCCAGACAAATTTTTGTGACAGGATATCAGTCAGAGCATAGTGTATTTTTCTTACTAGGCCAAATATTTAGAGGCTTTTCAGATCAATAGAGGCAAACTTTATTTAAAGTGTTTATAGGAGAGAATGATGTGCAGAATGGTTATGGATGCTTTTTCAATGAGTTAGGATGTCCAAGAAAAGGGCTACAAGCAAAGGAAACCTCTGGTGAAAAGCATTTTTTTTTCTCCAGCTCTGTGTCCACAAACAACGATATAATTCATCTGACTCCACAGATTTGCTCCCAGTGTACCACATTTGTGCATCATGTCAAAGGACTACCAACAGTAAAATCACAGGCAGCAAATATGTCCATTTGCCCATACCATGCTAAAATCATGGTCAAATTTCAGTCACCCTGGCATCAGACTGGAGTGAAGAGCTCAGGTAGTACTGTCCAAATGCCTTTTGCTGAAGTGCATGTGGTTTGGGGTTTCTTTCTTGACTGCCAAGGCAAAGAAAATCTTTGCACAGTCCTTCAGTGCTTTGTAACAAGGAGAATTTCTAAAATTACTTGATGAAACCAAGATATAGGAGGAAGTTAAAAGTGAGAAGCACGCAGGGTTTGATGTCAAGAACAATGTCCACCTAAAACATATGTGAAAAAGGAAAATATTAAAGACTGCAACCTGTCCTTAAAATTAAGAATGAAATCAAAGATCCCTTTCTTAAACAAGGAAGTGTCTGTATGACAAGGTTGTGAAGTTCATCCTTCCAAGCCCCAGAGGTGCAAGGCTAGCTGTGACAAGTAGGCTTTGCCTGGTATCTCACCACCCGAGTGTTTCTCTAGCTTGGGAACATGTTGGCCATTCAGTAACATGTTAACCAATCTGAGATTTCATTATTAATTTTTCTTAGCACTTTTTTTTCAAATTTGTCTACACCATAATTTTCTGTGATGCCCTGATCATTACAAGAGGGAGTAGGCTGGGCTTCCTCAGCATAGACCTTCAATTGAATCCCTATTTATGGTAAAAATAGAAAAGGTGCAACATGTATTGACCTTGGCCACCAGCCTGTTAGTCAGTATAATCCTGGCAGATACACTTTACTAGATATGATCATCAAAAAGTGGATTATGTAGCTGAACTCTGCTCCAATGCTGAAGCATTCAAAATCTGTTTGGAAAACTGTCAGCAATATAGTGTTTGTATCCACAGGAAGCCCCTGGCAGGAGATTCTTCACAGGTTATTATGCTATCACCTGAAACCAATTGCCTGAAACAAACTCAAATAAATTCTTCTTTAAAACATGCTACTCTGAATTTCCATTATGTATTGAGACTAGTTTAGTAGTTTTGCTCCTTACAGAAACAGAAAGACAATTTTTGTTTCTGGACAGAGGGCTGCACGAGATTTTTAGTTGACCACAGTTTTGGTGGGGTTTTTTATCTGTGCTTTAGTAAAGAAAGCTCTTAAGTTTCTTTAGAAATTACTGATAAAATCCTGTGCATTGCTCTATTTTTTTAATTTCTGTAATATATCCATTTATAGGACAAAAGATAAAGTTTTAATATAATGATGCATAGCTGTGGTCAAGGTTCTTCATTAATTAGAAATAGAAGGGAAGCTAATGGCATGTGCACAACATGCAGTGAAATATGTTTAATTAACATGGAGAGGCCTCCAAAAATAGTATCTAACCGAGCTAGCTCCAAAAGCAGTAATATTGCACTTACTTGGCAAACCACTTAAACTAATTAGCCTTGCGACGAGAGGGGGCTTAGTAGCTCAGTTATATTGTCTTTGCTCTCCAAACATATTGCTTTTGGGGCCCAGCAAGGGACATCACCTGGCACTGCTTTTCACCCTGCAGCCTCGCTCCCACACTCCTGCTCGCCTCCTGGGTTGTGCTGCATTCTCCACTACATGTGTTGTGCATGCACCTGCCCTCTCCTCTTTTTTGGGCACTGAGGAAAAAGCAAACGTGTCCCTCATCCTTCCCAAAAGTAATCCAAACCCAAGATCAAAAGATGAACTTGCCAGATGATCTTTTAAAACAGAGCAAAGTTAATGCTGTCTCAGGGGCTGACCATGCTGATATTGTCAAATTCAACATGTGCTTGAATATTTTATGTATTTTGGGGGAAAAAAAACAGCTATATTTGGTCCCATTGGAAAAAAAAAAAAAAGAGCTACTGATAAAGGTTGGACAAAAAAAATAAAAAAGAGAAAAAAAAGAAAAATAATTTAGAAAAATACCTGTAAGAAGGTAAGAAGATTAATATAGGGTAATATGCAATTTGCACAGGTAAGGCCAAATATTTTGTGCAAAGTCTGGGGAGGGGAGAAGAGTTGCTAGTTCAAGTGTTCCACACTCAAATGGAAATATACATTTCAGATAGGAAACATTTGCAGAGTTGTTGAGGCACTTAACTGGCAAACAGAAAAATTTCTCAAATAGATCCATGTAGGACAACTGAAGCAAAATTCTTAGAAGGAACGTGTAGTAATGGTGCAGAGAAAGTCAGTGGCTTTCTTCTGATATCCTTAATGTCCAGGTGCTTTTTCAGACAGACCATAAAGATATCCCTTGAGCTATGACAGCCTATTCTGCATGGAGGAATGTAGGAAACTAAACTTCTGGGTCATCAACATATCAATTTTTAGAAATGTAGGTCAAGGCTCTTAAAGCCATCATATTAAAATATACTGTTCACGATACCTAAAGTGTAGATTAAGGATCTTGGTTTGTTATAACAGTTCTGGAACAATATTCTTGAAAGGACATATAATAGCAGCTGCATTACTTATGGGTCAATACAGTTAATGTCAATGCTTCACCTGTTCATTAAAGGTGTGGTTTGGTGTGGTTTGGTTTGGTTTGGTTTGGTTTGGTTTGGTTTGGTTTGGTTTGGTTTGGTTTGTAGTGAACGTGCCTCCTGCTTTGTGTGGAAGCAAGTGGGTAAGAGTGACCATATATAGCAACATTTACTTTGGAAGAGTGAAAGCACTACATTTTACAGTGATCCCAAATTTAAATTAGTAGCACATATAGCAAGGGAGTTGAAGTGGCTTTGCTGACTATCTAATCCCTTTGCAAAAACAAAGTAATGAGTGTGGATTATGATCCTATTTAATTTAATGTTTTGCCAGAAAGACACAGAGGTGTCATCTCATACAGAGTGTGTTACAAAAGAGAAATTGTATATAATAATAATAATTTCTAGAAAAACATATTCTAGCGCTTTCTTACTTTTAAAGTAAAGAATTTGTTTTCATGAAGATAACATGTTTGCCAGATTTCACCCTTCAGTGGGTTCTTAAGGCCTAGTTATTTGTTTGTCATAGAAATGATGGCTGAAATGGAACCATTGCAACTCTGGGAGACAACACTATAACAAAGAGAGTGAAACACCTCTAAATATTTGGAACAATGATTATTGTACTTATTACTTTGAGACTAAATCAGAAGTGAAAGTGAATGGTTTCTCTTAAAAAAATAATTAAAAAGTGGCGACTTAATCTGAGAATCCCTTGGGCATCAAAACGATCACTCAGCTGGCTTCTGATTTGATGCTGATATTCAGAAAATTCTAGACAGAACACCACAGCCCTATCAAAAGTATCCTCAGCACTAGGAGAGAAAGAATAAAACATTTTACAATGTTTCACAATAGGGTGACAGGTGTCACCTCTGCTTTGTGGAGTTCGGTCTTACTGGCATTTGTGATATATTTACTGGTTAATACTTCTGATTTTTCAGCAGAGAAATAAAATTAGTGCAAGAATTATGAAAACAGCACCCTTACACTACCAGAAAGATAATTTGAGTAAGAAGACAGGCCATTGGGTATATGAATGACATTTTTGAAGGTATTTTTGGCATGTTTGTCCCAACTGTGAGCTAATTTTTCGTTTGAATAAGGACATAATCATGGGTTAATTATAATTAGCATACTGCTCTTTTGTAAGTAATGTCTCCTGCATGCATAATCTGCACTACAGTTCAAAAAGTTTGCTTTAGCAAATGAATTAACCTGTAGTGGGAACATAACTCAAGACTTCTAAAATGCAAAAAGACAGATACTTTTACTAAGATGAGCACAGGCTAACAGATTATTTTGCCCAGCTTCTATCTCAAGTTTTTCAGTACATGTTGACTTCATTATTAACTCAGGTGGACTGCTACTGTAGTCCAATGAACTATTTTATGGATAGCTGGCTGTGTTGTTCACCCAGCTGAACGCCACCAAAGCAGAGATGCTCTGGTAAAGACTTTGATAACATGTGTGGGATTTCACAGACGAAGTTTTGGTGAAGATTGTGGCAGAAATGAAAATTCCAGGAAACACAGTTATTCTTGTGAGGAACAAAATTGCACAAAGTGAACTGTATCTCAAGCCCAGGAAGGATCTGGGGATAGTAATGCTAAGTTGCAAGTTCCTGCAGAAAGAACACTGAAGAATGTGTTAGAGAAGAAGGTGGTGGCTCTTGGTTTCCCATTCCAACTCTAGACTGCAAATCAGAAATATCTCAGGATAGTAATAATTAAGAAGAACCTAAAAATTTTCAAAATTCATTGTAAGATATAAGAGTAGTACTTAAGCAGACCTTAAGATGTTCAAAACTCATTTTAAGATATTGGTCACAATTTTCAGGCCCTGGAAGTTTTAGACAAGAAAAACAAAGGGTTTTTCAGCTGATTATTCCCCACAGCACACTCTTGGGTTGTATTTTTCTCTGAAAAGAGCATGAGGAAACAAAGGAATTGGAGAATGCTGAAATCCTGGCTATTTGTTAAGGAGACAATTAATTGTTTATTTTGTAACACTCTGTTTCAGTACTAAAAAGAAGGAAGATAGAATAACATTACATTTTCAGTTTTCTGGGTTTATAATGAAGTTTCTAAGCTATCAAAGACAGAAGTTAACTATATCTGAAAAAGAGGTAAAGAAACTACTGTATACAACAAGTAAACACATACCAGCTTGATAAATTTTACTTTGAATTCTCAAGCATACTTAAAAATCCAAACAGACAGAAGATTTTAAAGACTCATCAGATACAGTTTGCCTGTGTTCTTTCTGAACTCCCACATATTTTGAAGGTATGTTTTTTTGTCCAACATTGGACTATCTTGTCCATTGTGGTTCTGTGTGTGCTTTGAGTATCACATAGATTAGTGATACACACATATCCTTTTTGGAGCTGTCTTTCCATCTGTACTTCAATCTCCTTTGAAATGAACAGGATTGTACTCTGAGCTTTAAGCACAGAGAAAAGGGATAGCATGGCATACAAAAAGTTAATTTTTTTAGCATGTGTTTACTGCCCTTTTAGCACTGCTTTATTTCTTTAATCCAATATTAATTTTATCCCTAACCTTGCTCCTGAGATCACTTATTGCCAGTGTGAAACAAGAATCCCTCTTTGTCATCTACACTCTGATCTTTGAGTTAAACTGCTTGGAAAGGGTGTGCACAAGGTATGGTTCCATAGGGTTTATTGAGGGAAATTGTCTTTGCAAATACGTCTGTTTCATTTGATTCTGAGGAATAATTGGTTAATGAGGGAATGATTACTTTGTTCAGTCATGATTACTGAAGAAATGTTTGGTCCATATGTTGCTGAATAATGTGAAATTTTCTGGTAAAGGAGGACAATGATTAGAAGAAATAAGATAGCTGGAGAATATATTCCCTGAAGTGTTACACCAGTATTTGTTAACAAGCCAGCTCTAAGGATAGTATTTCCCTCAATAGGCATGGAAGTTCAAAATATCTAATCGGTTTAAACCGTTTGTTGAAAAAACAGTAGGTAATTTCCTTTGTTTTTCTTAGATCAAAGGACTGTATCTTCCTTTGATAAACAATGTGACTATCACATCTGTTTCTCCCGTTAAACACTATGTTAATTTGTTATTGTTGTCTTGATGGGCGTGTATTAATACAACTATATCTTAAAAATAATCCCATCTTTCTCTACTACTTATTAGTTTATTTTACCATAGGAACTGAGTGCATTGACACTCTGACATGCACATGCACACACAGCCATGGGCACATCATAGCTGGTGTGCATTGTAATCCTTAAAGTTAATCAAGAGTATTCAACTGTTTTCATTATCCAGAATAATTTTTACTTGCTTAGAAATTTCTCTAAGTCTTACTTTACCACTGAATCTTGGTGTGCTTTCTTGAAATCAAAAGGTGTCTTTTTCCAGAATATAAAAATGGCTGCACACCTCAAGAGATTAATGAAATGTTGGTAGGTGGATATGACACCATTTGGAAGCTAACAGAAGATAATGAAAATTTCAAAACTGTCAAATGCTAAGGGTCTAGTTCAGAACTGTGTTCAGTTGAGTATCTGACTTGAAGTCTGTGGACAGTCCTACAGAAGTTTATGGCAGGGAAGACAGGCAAGCAATAGCAGATCGAATGAGGGACCCATAGATACAGATCTCTGAACTTTCAGAAATGCTGGAGTGTTTGACGGCAGCTGATTTAAACTGGAATTTAACAGCTCAGTGCTGTTGTAGCTGCCTCTGGCATCTAACTTGCAGCTTCTGCCAATTACCCTGAAAAGTACCTTGGACCAAAGTGACTTGCCCAAGGTCATACACAAATATGTCGTCTCTTTTCAGCAGTAACTTCATTTTAAAATTTATAAATTTAAACAGATTTTTTTTTTCCATTTCCTTTTCATCCAGTTAAGTCTTTTATCAGATCTGACTACAGACAAGGAATATTCAAAATTCCCCTCCATGATGCCTGCTGGAAAATATCGTGTTTTATTTTCTGTAAACAAAGTAGTTACTATTTGTCAGTTCAATGCCCAGGTAGATAGCCTTCGTAGAGCTGAAAATAAATATTGTAAATGAAACATCAGTCAACACTATTATTTTATAATAACACTATATTATTATATTGCATTACATTACATTATATTATATTATATTATATTATATTATATTATATTGTTAAATTTTATAATAATTAATAATAATAGGTGCTTTTAGATGACAAAGCAAAGTGTATCAGCTCTGATTTGTTCTTTTGTCCTGAGCTGAACTTTTGGTCATTGAAGAGTACCTACCTTAAAAAGTGTCTCAGCCTGAGCAATAATTCACTGAGTTTAGTAATATAAGATTTTTCCATGTAGAAAAGTATAATAAAGGCCAACTGCTCACAGAAAAAAAATGTTAGTGCATTGTCCAAAATCATACTTGTGTGGAGGAAGATACTCTCTCCATTGGCAGGACTGGTAGTTCAATCTACATATAGTTTGCACAGAAGTACTGTGCCAATTCAATTACCGTCTGATTAATGAAGTGTAGCAGGTTTATTTCAGGGGTCTAGCTAGCTATTAATTAGCATATTGGGGCCTATACTCTACTGTTTTGCCCTGATATGCTTTGAAAAATCCCAATGCAATTAAATAAACTCTAATATGCTTTAAATAGTTACTTGAGAAAACACATTCAGATTTTTTTTTAAAACCCTTATGGGATTTTTAAGCACATCCAGATTTATTGTAAAGCATCTGAAGTTCTTTGTAAACACTGTTGTTGTGTTGGTTTGTGCTGTTCAACAAAACAGCATTCCCTTTGCTTTAACAGAAGACTTCCTCTAACACAAGAAGCTGGTGTTATTTCCTTACAGTGCCCTGGAGCAAATAATGAGGATGCTAGTACCCACAAATCCCACTAAAGTTGCTTGCACTTTTCATGATCTACCTAGTTTTTGTTGGATTTCTTCACTTCTACAATATTTTAATTTTTTTTTTTCCAAGAAGATCACTGCTAACATTGGAAAACTGGAAAGCTTATTAGCATAGGGTTTGAGGTCAGGCAGTGGAGGTTAGCAAGAACCACATTGCCTAAACTAGAAGGAGCTGAACCCTTTCTACCCTGGACAGTAGCACAGAGTGCTAATAAATGCACTATATGTTCCTCGGGTCAAAGGGATTGTCTGAGCAGGAACATTTCAGCGCATACTGATCACAAGTGGGCTGGAGAGATGTTTTATTCAGAGCATTAACTATTTAGTATCCTTGTAGCCTGTGGCATACAGGAGTGTGAGACCAGTTAACAGAGATATGGAAATATTGGTTAGATATGTCCCTTATTTATAAATTTTAGTAGTCCTCTGACTTTAAATAATTTCATGGCTTCCAATGTGTCACTTACAAGTGACTTACACAGTCCTGTATCCCATGCACTACATGGACCAGTTTGTTTAGGCTCTTGTCTTCACCAATCCCTTCTCTTTCATCCCCCCCAGACTCTCTCCCACTTCATCCGGACCTCAAAAAGCTCTTAAATTTTAGTCTGCTATTCTCCTTTGTCCTCTGCTTTAATACTTATAAACCAGTTAAATCCCTTATCCCCCTTTTTCCTACAAATATCAAATTAAAACACATTTTGCTCTGGGGGCTGCCTTTTGTTTGCCTACTCACCAGTGATGCCTGCATGCTCTATTGCCTTGTGTTTGCTCATGCCTGGGTTAAATCCTGTGCTCTTAAAGGCATTTTTCTGCCCCTGAAGAACTTCGTGGGAGCTGAGCCATCTTCTTTAGACACAAGTTTTGGCTTCTAGTGTTCAGACTTGTCTTTTCTGTACCTAAAGTTCTGGTATTTACAGTTTTGTCTGAACACACTTTAAAGAAACTCCTCATCTTCCCTCAGTCACAGTAAAAACTAATAACAGTTCTTTTGTTAAACAGGGTTCATGAGAAACCTCTGTATGATGTCTGCCAATATTATCCCATTTTGTCTAAAACATATATTAAGGATTGATTTTGCATGTGCATTTTAATATGCTGTTTTGCACTCAGCAGGCAGCAGTAAGTTTACAAGTTGCACAGTCGTCCTCTCACACTGTTCTCCTACCCCTGGGAGTGTTGCTATGGTGGTTTGTGGAGCCACTATCAAGCAAGCTTGGAGAAAGAAGCTACAAAAATAAGGTACCACTGCAGGTCCAGTACACAGCACAGTGCATCTGAGAGGAAGCCAAAAGGCAAGGTTAGGAAAGGCTGCTGGTACTCAGGACCCAGGGCAGCACTGTAGAACTTCCCGAAGGGCTCACATCACAGCAAGACAGAGCCGAAATGCCACACTCCTCTTGGTATCTTCCTTGTCTTGACCAACCCTTCTTTTTGCTTTTTTAATTTTTTTTTTTATTTTGTAATTTTCACTCCTGTTGTCCTTATATACATACAATCCTGAAACACACCTGACAAATGTCTTTCTGTGCATTCTCGTGACTGATGGAAGCCTTGATCCATCAGACAACTCAAGTGCACACTGAACTCCAGGCACCTGCAGAGTGCTTTTGAATCAATAGAGTGATTCATGTGCTTAAATTCAGGCACATGTTTCATTACCTGGCTGAATCATGGCAGAAAAGCCATTCACTTAACATTAGGGCTGTTTTGTTTTAGAAATAGCATGATTAACTTCCTGCCTTTGCTATTTGTATGCAATATGTAGTATACATATTTTGCATAACTGAAGCTAACTACAAGGTCATAACTGTGCTTTAAATGGGCATGAAGTGTTAAATAACCTGGGTTTAGGGATGATTTCTATGGGTGATTATTAAATGAATGATTGATTGACAGGTTGGTCTAACAGGGTGGCAGTGAGATGATTGGATAGCTGTGTTCCACTACAAATAGCACTCTCACCCTCCTTTAGCCCTGTCTTTACCACACTCAAGCACACCCTTTTTTATGAGGTGGACTTTGAACAAACTTTCTGTAGTGTCTCCAAAAGGTACAATGAACGCATTATGTGACTATTCATTGCAGCAAAGTTACCACATAATAACTTACAATTTTATGGAACTGCTAGGATTAGCTTTGTATCATCTATTTTAATACACATCATTGTGGTATTGGAGCAATAATGAATGGATTTAAATAAATCAAAAAAATCCAAATGAATGCTGAGTTGTTGTCAGTCACTTGCAGATGAGCCTACTCTGGTGAGAAGATATAATGAAGAATTTTCTGAGAATGATTTATTGAGTCAACCAGTATCACTCTGGAACAACTGATACTTTTCCAGTATAGGGATAAACACAGAGATAAAGTTTAATGAGAATACCTACGTTACCAATATAAAGTAAATTTTTGCAAAAGAGTTTTATCTAGATTGTTTGATTCTACAGTGCAGAATTAAAAAAAAATCCACCAACAACCAAAACTGGACAGAAAAAACCCAAACCAAAAGCAGAATCAAAAGGGAGCTTTGTGGTTTACAAACAATGGAGATCCCTGTACCTCTTATGCAATAATGTGTCGACTTACTGAGATGAAGGAAGACATTGCTCTGTCCTTTCAAGGAAAAAAATTACAGTTTCATAGGAAAAAAATACTAAATTTAGGTTTGCTGCATTCTCTTTATGTAATACTTTTTTTGCCTTTTATTTAGAAAGAGTTACTATCCGAAGTTGTATCATAATCAGCTACCTTGAAGTAATAAGACATTAAATAATTCTAAGTAATGACGTACAAGAAATACAAAATATTTTACATAATGTTTTGTAGTTCTGCAGAGTAAAATGCAGTTTTGTTTAAGAGGGCTGGAAGAAGCATGTCTATTTTCTGGGACTGATAATAGATAGAACATTTCTATCTCTTTATCAACTGACTTCATGCCACCTATTTCATAGGTTCTGAATTCAAATCTAAGTAGGATTAGACTACTACTGCTAGAACTACTAGGTCAGTTCATGGATCAAAGCTCCAGTGGAAACTTAAATGCTATATACAGGAAACAATACTGATGATCTAACTTTTTATTGGGTATTATTTCAGTGAAGTAGCATGACAGATTTCTGTCGCGGGGCCACTCTGCTGGTGGAGGTGCTGTTATACAATGACATTTAAAGATTTTATGATCACTGAAAATGTGCCAGGCAGATATAGGTATATGGATTATAGATATAGATTAGATGATAGATATATAGATATAGATATAGATATAGATATAGATATAGATATAGATATATGATATATCTATATAGATATATAGATATAGATGCTATAGATGACATGGGTACAGATGACATGGATATAGATTATGGATATGGGTATGGATATGCATATAGATAATGGATATGGATATGGATAGATAGATTATAAATATATATATATGGATGTAGATAGATGTAGATATTCTACCTCCAAGATTATAATTTGTCTTTTAATTTCAACAGGAAAAACTCTATTTCAAAACTATCATGTAATCATGATGACCACTTTTAAAAGCAGTCTATATTTTGCATCAGAAATGCATTTTATTGGTGTCGTTTTTATTTCTTTACACAGTTTGTCAAAGACCCTGGTCTTACAAACTGATGCCATTGAGTGAATATTTGGGGATAGAATACAAAATTGCACTAAAATTAACAGCTCTCTGCACCAGCCTCATCTTTTACACGTGTAGATCAGACCTCAATTCTGGAATGTTTATTTTTAAAGAGCTTGGAAGTAAAAAACGCTTTCACTGAAACTGCAGTATTGTCACTGAGCAGTGATGGTCAGCACAGGAATGCCTGAGGATAAAATGCCAACTCTCTTCTGCAACTGAGCATTTTTGGAATCTCTCTTCTGTGGAAGTAACTGACACTATATATGCACAGAAGGACTTGCACTCGTAACCATGAAGTGAGGAGAGAAGAAAGAAGTCTGTGAGAACCCATGTCCTGAGAAGTTCCCTGCTCTTTTTACCAGTAAAGTTGAAGATTCTTATCTAGGTATAAAAACCATAAAATACAATTAAACAAAACTGTTCTATGTCTTGGAATGAATAAGTACACTTCCTCACTTCCTTCCCAGTGCCTGCCTTCCTGTATGCTTAGCATAACAATCCCATCTCTAAGAGCAAAAATGAAAATTAAGTAAAAATTAGTGTTAATAATGAAGGCGTGTTTTTACAGTTTCATTGACTTGAGCAGCAGAGTGCAACTGGAGATGTTGAAAGAAAAACTCTTCACCTGTCCTTTGCTTAATTAAAATACATTAGATACATAGATTTATTTGAGAGTTTGATGCGAAATGAAGATGAATGAAATGTTTTATGGAAGTCGATGAAATGTTATCGACTTAAATAAGGAATTCTGTTCTACCAATATTTGGGCTCACATAGAAGAACATGCCTTACTCCTGCTCAGTTATGAGCAGTGCTTTACTGAGACTCCCTACATTCCACTATAACATTAATTTTGCCAGTAGCTGGGAGCAGTAAAAACAGAAAAGAGTGACTATTTATGAAGGGTATTTTGGGGTATGCCATAACAGCCAGGAGACAGCATGGCCTGTAATCTTCAGTGATCTTCATTTCTTAATAAGGATTCCATGCACTCTGGTCTTGTCCAGTCAATGCAGACTGCCAGTGGGTTTTGCCCTGTGGAAATTGAGTCTCCAGCTCAATCAGTTCATATGGGGTAGTTTTAGGTATTTCTGCCTACAGATGTCTATCCTCATGCTATCAATCCTCTAAGCATAAACAAGCCTCTACTAGTTTTACCTTAGGTTAGTGGTGTAGAGGGCCCTAAACTGATGCTGAATAAGCCCCAGTACTTTTTCAGCCAGTGAAGGCTGATGAGGTTTATCACGTAGTTATCTTAAATCCTTTTGTACAATCAAATAATTTTCCTAGGCTTCTTATGAAAAGAAACCGATCTCCCTTTAGACTTTCCTGGAGCTACAATTTATCCCATAAGATGCACATATAATTTTATTGGCTATCTTGGATTGAAGTGCAGTTGTTGCAGAAAGACTGCTTGCAGAAGTTCTCTCTAAGGGTGACATATTTTGGCACACGGTGTTCCTGTGAGACACAAAATTCCTACTTGTTCTTTCATGGGTTTTTTTCACTCTTCAGAATAAATTTTAATGTTCTTTATGATGATGATCAACTTTACATCCAAAATCCCATACTACTTCATTTGAACTAATTTAGGTCTGGTGGAAGAAATGCTTATATAAAAGTTCTGTGACTGTTGCAGTCTGGGTAGACATATTAGAGGACAAATCCTATCTCCTCACCACAGTCCCAGTGTTTATAAATTACATGCAAACCGGACACAAGGGGAGAAATGGGCCCACTTGTGGGATATGCTGAAGAGATATTGCTTTGTATATTTCCCTATATCTGTCCTCCTGCCACAGTTTATGTAAAGTTCCTCTAAAATCTATTCTAGTTGTTGGCTGAAGAGAGGTTGTTACCCTATCAGATCTGTTAACATTCAGTCTTTGCTGCCTCTATGTCATCAGCCAGTGCTTATAATGAAATCCCATTGATGAAAGTGGTTCTTGCCACTTTCTGAATCATTTCTGCTATCTTCCACTAAAATTTGGAATACTGTTGTTGTTAATCATGAGCATTTACAGATGACTGGTAAATGGTTTAAGGAAATTATATTTTCTCTTAAGCTGCAAAAAAAAGAGAGAGACTCTTTAGTTGCTGGAAACAGAAAAAGAATGCAAAGCACACTAGTGACTAAGGGGGTGCAGAAATTCGCTCCCACAGCAAAACAAGCCAACAAGCCATAGTAGTGAAAATTTGTTCTCTTGGCTCTGGTTGCATTACCAACTTGCATTCTGGATCAGTCCATGCATCCTATTGACACTATGAAGAAGAAGGGATTATTGTCTTGACATTTCCTTCTAATTTTTCTAAAAAGAAAATAATTGTAGCTTGTCAGTCTTTGCCAAGATTCAGCTTAGAGAGAATATTTTATAGCTGAGATATAAACCTCTGAAGTAAAAATGCAGACACAACTTTAAGTACAGTGTTGCAAATGCAGAGTTAAGTAATGTTAATCTATCAATACACAGTATGTGCAAACATATGTTTATAGACAGAGAGACAAGCATGTATAAATGAGAGGATAAAATCCCTATTTCTCATTTGGTGCTATGCAATTTCTATCAATTTAGAAATGTGTTATGATTTTATTTTAAGCTGACATACTGTAAATTGTGCTTATTTGAGAATACTTACTTAACTCTTAGGGTTTATAAGACAGAAAAGGAAGATGTCTTTGGAAGTCCTCCAGTGACCTAAAATGAACTAATAAATAATAGAAAAATGTTGTCCCTTCTTTAGAAACTTTGGAATGGTTATCATCTTTAAATCTACATATAGTACAAAAATAGGCTTTCAGTGATTAGAATTTAATATAAAATCGGCTAAATATAGCAGAGGTTGCTTCTTTAGGGGCAGGCTGTATATTATGCTTACGTTAAAAGAGAATTTACCAGATCTCTAGGTGAGGTATTTTAGAAATTTGGCAGATGGCTTTACTTTGTATTTGTGGCACAGAATCCTGTTCTAATTTTGTGTTTGATTGGAATATTCAACAGCTTCTGGTGCTACTAGGACTTGCTATCTGAAAGACAGAGTTTGCAAACTATAAATATGAACTTTGAAAATATATATCCTAGAGTTAGTCCAGTAGATTGTGTTTGTAACGCTCACTTATTGGCTGACTGATGCATTTTGGCCCCATACCAAAAACAAATGCTGCCTGTTTGAGCAGTGGCTCCTGCCAGCTGGGAAGGCAGAGGGATATTGGGGCAGTTGGCTAATATTGGGAAGGTATTTAGTGTTGGGTTCTGACAGCAACCAAGTCTTCCCTACTCATGGTCCCTCCAGCCTCACCTTCACTCCCCTTGGCCATACCTCCTCAGCTGTCCTTTTTGCCCCCAGCTGCTGATTTGTTCTGCTGGGGAGCTATTCTGTCAGAAGACAAGTTCTGTCTACAAGAGCAAGAGATTTCAGCCTCAAGTTTATTCACAGCCTGCCTGGCAACCTGCCAAACAAGGCTGCTGACCTGTGCTATTTGTTGTCACTAGTGTAACACCAAGGGGAGCCCTGTTCCTTGGAGATATGGGAAGCATTTCCCATCTGTCTCCTCAGCCACCCCCACTGTGGAGCTCGATGGAGGTGGAGCTGAGTCTGTACAGAGGTGTGGGCAGGTGGCAGCACTGGCATTGCCTGGAGCACTGGCCAAGGTGAGGGGTGGAACTTGTCCTTGTTCTCTTTCAGCTCTTTGTTGCCAGCTTTCTTCAGGGGTGGCTGCGCCAGGAGCCTTGCCTGGAGCTGTGACCTGTTCTGTGCTGCCCGTTGTCCCAGATCATAGCTGAAATATCAGACCCTTCCCAATAATTTTGGCATAAGTGAACAAGACATGCTGAAGCATATTTGACACTATGAAGTAGGGTCTCATCATGGATTTATATATAGGTGGGTGACACTGTAGAGAATTTTCTGTCTTCTGTGTCAAGTAAAGAGCTTCCAAGTGTTAAGAAAGGACCACTGTTGTGAGTGGCATCAGGTTTGAATTCAGACTTTGCGAGTCAGAGGGGACAAGAGTAGATAGCAGTCATTCAGCTGGCTTTGTCAGAGTGGATTTTCTACAAAAGGAAGGATTTAGCAGTTCTGTTATCCACTGTAATTATACAGTGTATAGAATGTCCAGTCCATCTGTAGAGACGTGCTTTTCCTAGAAATAGTGTTGAGAAGCTCTGATGTGGGACAATTTTACTTTTTGGCAAAGAATGATAATTTTTAAAATACTGGCAAAGGCTGTCCTTTTGTACCATAAATTCTGGCAATAGCCAACCTTTTCTCCTTAAACTGCCAGCTTATGTTGGCTCCATTTGTTTTAAATCCCTTGTTCTCAACAGGCCGTGTAATCAGAATGACAGGCTGCTCACAGCTTCCCTGGTGCTCAGCTGCATGCAGGTCATGCCCAAGCCTCCTTTCTGGAAAAAGGCTGTGCACTAACTCCTGGCTACCTGTGAGTCTGAGCATATGTACCTGCTCAGGGGCGAGGAAAGCACAGCAGCTCAGTGTTTAACACCAATAAGTATTGAAGGAGTGGAAATCTTATTCTCTGTGCTGCTGTTTTTTAAACTGGAATCTCCCTGTTTTTTTTACAGCAGCCCAGCCAAATCTCCCTAGCCAGAATTGTCATTACATTGTCATTAAAAACTTTAAAGTTAAGGTCAGGTATTCACTGAGCAGTAACTGCTCTGATAAAGAAAACCAAAGCACTTGCTAGCACCTGTCTTTTTGGCAAAGTACATGATTGCTTTGGCTGATGTACCAAGCAAACACAGTATCATTCCATTAGTTTTACAGTTCAAGAGCTTATTAAGAGATGCCAACAAACACCAAACTGTGATTTTTTTTTTTTTAAGAGATGTCTTTTTAGGAAAGCTAGTTTGCCTATTTGAACTTCTGTCTTAAAAGTTTCAGTATCATTTGTGTGTCACTAGCCTCGATGACATAAATGAATTATCAGAACATCATGCTTAGCATGCCAGGAAAAGTTAGCCATTGGGTATTTATGATCAATTTGAGGAGAATTCATTTCTACCATCCATTACATTAATAAAATAACTAGTATAAAACCCCAGTAAATAAAACCACATAAAATCAAAATATTTTTATTCCAAGTACTTTGTTATTTAATAGTATCACTGTGTACAGACAGTTTGCTTCAGTGTACTGGAGAAAATAATTGAGTAGTATACTCAGACATCTTAAAAAACACCGCAAACAACATGTTTAAGTAGAAACTTTCTTTTTTATTACTATTTAGATCTTTATCTTGTACAGGTCTTCTTAGCTGTTAGGATTTTGGTAAGGTTTACTTAGTCTTCTGAACACATTTGACTGATAATAGTTTTTCTTAATTTCCATGCATTTTAACTGATAATATGAATGACTTTGTCTTTTTTGACCCCACGGTGAATGGGTGACTTCAAATCCTCCACTACCAGTACTCTATTTTAATAATATTGAGCCTAGCTTAAATTAGCAAAGATGCTTAAAATAAACACACACATTTTATTGTCTCTTCTCGATTCTCTGGAAAACTAATGAAGACTCATGTGAGGGAAAGGCTGAGACCTTTGGAGTTGTAGAAGAGAAGGCTCCAGGGAGATCTTACTGTGGCCTTCCAGTACTTAAAGGTGCTTACGAGAAAGATGGGGCAAACCTTTCAGCAGGCCTATAGCAATAGCACAAGGGGTAACAGTTTAAAACTAAAAGAGGATGAACTAGATGTAAGAAAGAGAGTTTTACAGTGAGGGCTATGAAACACTGGAACACCTCACACAGAGCAGTGACAGATGCCCAAAGCCTGGAAACATGGTCAAGTTGGAAGGGGCTCTGAGCAACCTGATCTAGCTGAAAATGTCTCTTCTTATTGCAGGGTAATTTGAACTAGATGACTCTTAAAGATTCCTTCCAACCATGACTGTTCAACTTAGTAGTACAGAGACAGTGCTGTTGTTTTGTAACATACACAGATCCTGAAGGGGCTCATAAAGGAACTAACATAGAATAAGAGAATCCAAATTCTTATTTCCATTTCCTTTTTCTCTCCCTGTAAAATTTCTGCAAAATTAATTTACTGAATATATTAGTATAAATTTGGGCATATTAATGTTTTCTTAGAGGAAAAAAATATATTAAAAATACTGTCTTGAAAAGGCAAAGTGAGAATTTTATACTATAGAAAATCAAGAATCACATATGTGAATGAGTGTTACAGATCTGGCTTTCAACTTTGAAAATGCTGTAAATGTTTTATATTTGATGGGATAGTATTTCTGTGTACTGACAATTTATTTTACCTCATGGCTTGTGGTGTGAGTGGCTGTGTCTGACCATTGTTATGACTTCATTGTCAATTAATGTGCAGATGGACAGAGTGATTAAAATAGACTGGGGGGGTGGGGGGGAGAGGGAAGAAAGCAGAGGAGGAGTGAACAAACAAAAATAGCATTATTTAAACATTTCCAAAATAATTTTCTCTGAAACATATATCAAAATGCCTGAGATGTTTTGTGATATGAGAAATTTTTAATTTTGCTTCTTTTGGCCAACCTGCATTTCCTGCCTATATATACACTCAGTTTATGTAACTATATTCTACCTCCCTGCATTCCCATCTGTACTATTCTTTAAAAATTCTTCCCCTGAACTATTGTGTAGGATTTATGTGCTCTGTTAAACAGCTGCCAAGTTTTACTCCATAGGCGGCTGCACTTCAGTGGTGGATGAAATTCTTCTTGTAAAGTTTATAAAGCATTTTGGGCTCTTTGCAGATGGAAGAACTGACTAAATCAGTGATACGCAACTTGTGCTGCACGTGGCTTTTTTTGGAAGGCACATTTCTGATAGAAGCTGTTTTGACTTCCTGTGAGGGAACAGGCAGGGTGTTTAGCTGTTCCCTTCCATCTTTCCAAGCAACCAGGAAAGTTGGCTTATGCAGTTATTTCTCTGTACTTGGATGCTTGATAGGAATGCTCTAAGATTCTGTATATAGCATTTCATAAAATATGTTTTAGAGCTATGTATAATCAAGAAAAGATACATGTGAGATATAATAATGTAACAGAACCTAACAAGTGTGTATCCTCTTGTATCCTATTGTATCCTATTTGTATTTTCTATTGAAATTATGTTGCCCTGTATTTCGTGGTCCCTGACTGAAGCAATATTGCAGGCTATGAAACTTTAGGAGACTATGATGTCATCAAAGCAATATTATGATGTCATTAGAAAGCTGGTGGAAATAAAATCGGAGCTGTTTCCTCAACCTCTATGATTACAGATAGCCAGAACACAGTAAGTGTGCATGATGAATGAGCAATGCAACCAACACTTTTAACAGGGAAGCTATCTTTCTTATGCCACTGACCTATTCACTGAGCAACTGGCAAATGGCTCCAGTCCTCCTGTTCTTTTTTCCAACCAAAAAATCTATTGTGTATGCAGTCTTTCTAATAGATAGCAGAGATATGTCATTCATATCAATTGGTCTTCTGTATCTCCATGTTTTATTCAGTTCCCGAGTATTATGCTAAAATGCAGTCTGATATTCATCAAGTTTTCAAACACTCCATAACAGCAACTGAAAGTGAAAAATAGCCCCGGAGTCATTACTGCTTTCCACAATGACCTGGGAGGGGCTGGTTGGCATAGAGTGACTGTGGAACTAGGAGGGAATTAGGAGGCATGGTTGGGAGTTGGAAGGAACCTGTAGCATCAGCCTGAAGGTGGTTTATACTGTTTAAAGTAAAGGTCTGCAAATGTTAGTGTGTCTGTGCCATCTTTTACATATTTCTTTTCTAATTGGCAGAAATACCCAGAAGTGAGTATGGTGAGGATGTTGCCTTCCACTATAATTCTTAGGCTCTTCCTTCCATCACTACATAAGCAAATTTAATAGCTCATTATCATCATCAAGACTACCACTGCAGCTATGCATGGCGTTGCAGTGTCTTTCGACTGACAGAATGATTGATGTATCATACACTTAAAATTATAGAAAAGAATCTTTGAAGTGATATTTTTATTTTAAATAACTAGTATAACTGGAAAATAAAACAAAAAAGCAAACAAACAAAAAACCAGAAAAATAAATGCAGAACAGCAACATATCAAACAAAAAAAAAAAAAAAATGAAGTCTGAATGGACAGGAGTCTAAAACAGCCAAAGTCTCACTGAAACGCGATGGCAGCCCTGAAGATTGCAGGCTCCATGGTTAAGCATGTCAGGGAGACATCCTTGCTGTTTTTATTCATTGATACTGTAACAATGCCTAAGGAACAACTAGGAATTTACACCACTGCTGCCAATACTCACTGAGATCTCTATAAAAACTCACTGCTCTGAAAAGCATAAGATCCAAGATGACAAGATTTAAAAGAAAAGACAAAAGAGGTAAGAATGAACATACACAGTAAGAATGAACATACCAATTTCTGATTCTATTTTTTTCCCCCCACGAAGTAGTCTCATACAGGTTTCTTTTTTCATTTGTTTTCATCTCATTCAGTCAACGAGTGGTGGGCTCAGCACATAATTTCAATAAAATGTCCTTCCAGGCAGAAAATCATCCCTTAACAATATTTTGACTATGGAAGAAAAAGAAATATTTGATCTTCTCATCAACATAATGATAATACATCTCGTTTGCAGAGTATAACTGTATATTATTTCCAGAAAGATTGTAGGCTGTTCTGCAAATGAGTATTTCTGTTCTACAGGCAGTATCTTACTTTTGGAAAAGCTTAATTTCACTCCTCTTCACTAAGCTTCTGAAAAGTCTGTTCATTACTAAGCCTGAAAATAGGTTTATGTAAGGCTTACAAAGTGAGTAAGCTTTGTGTGGGTCTCCCTGTACAAGGAGAAACATTTCATCCAAAAAGCAGATAGAAGAGAAATAAAAGGAGATGGGAAGTAGCTTGATGACCATCTCCTAAGGATGTCATCAAAAGAATAATAACTTAACTGGTCCCTTTTCCTTTTAATAATGTTTAAGGTTGCTATTTAATATTGAGCTAGCTCCTAATAGATTTTTGCCATTACACTTGCAGAATATTTACAAATGTGGCCTTAATGTCTAAAAGGAACACCTGAGAGGAATTTCTGCTCTGTTTGAGGGTGTGTGTACACGCGTGCATCCTCGTGCATCTACATCACATATAGAGGCATATTAAAGACTATTTGGAATTTTTCTGACACAATTTTTGCTAATGAAAAATACCACCCTTACACAGACATAAAAAAAAAAATAGTACATTCTGTTGGAAAGCTCTACTTTTTTTTTTTTTACTGCACAGAAAAAATAAAAATTATATTGATTAGACCCTGCAAAAAGAAAGCATGTACATAATTACTTTCAAAATGAAATCTAGGTAGAAAATTCTTTCAAAATTACCTGTGATTTTTGAAATTTTGACTTTTATTCTGATTTGAATTTTTAAATTATTCTTCCTTCCTGTAATAAACATTCATTGACTACCATATTGTTTATAAGTATACTATCTTGATAGTAAATCTCCAAACTTGTATAAATAAATAAACTTTGTGCTCTTCAGCTGGTTTCTTCCCTTATTTTTACCTTTTTTTTTTCCTACTGTTTTGGGTTTTGAATTTTTCCATTGTAACTTGCTCAGAAGAATAACTGTACTGGGTCATGCCAAAGGTCTTACCTAGCTCAGTATTCTGTCTCCAGCAGTGGTGATAAGTGCTGCACCATTAGTGTACCAGTAGAAAAATTCCTGTTAAGATTGTTTGCTCGGGGTGAGAAGGGTCATGGAAGGCCATATTTTTTACTATGTAAGTACTTTTCACTTTTTTTCCCTTTCCTCTAAGTAAAATATATGCTGTAAAACCAACTGCTTGTTCTTAGGAAAGGCTGTAATTCTGTGAGGTGTCATGGCTAATGACTATAGAGGTAGGCTGCAAACATATTTTTAATTCTTCTTTCACAGAAAATCATTTTCGAAAATTGCAAGAGATAAATATTTGTGTCTGTCCAGGAGTTGTTAGACAGGACAGAGATGACCTGAAAATTCTTCAATAACACTGTGACAGCATTTCTGGATGATAATACTATTTCCTTCCTTTATTCATTCATTTATATCTGTCTTTGAGGGTCAGTCATTAAGGGTTTGGATTTTTATTTTTCCTGTATGAAATTATATTGTTTAGGGATAAAAAAATCAGAACTGTTAGATTTTCTAATGGAAAGTCAGGAAAGAGGAAGCATGACATTTTTTACAGTTCCTATTTTTACAGTTATGACTAGAGAGATCATCAAATGTCATGGTGAAGAGTTTCTTACATACATCTAAAATAGATGAATAAAATACTATTGATAGGTATTCCAGATAGATTCTGTTAGGAAAACTGAGATGGATGTTTATTTTTATCTATAGTAAATGATAGAACGGCATAAATAGGTGTTAAATGTCATTTTGTGTGTTAAATTTCTGCATTTAGACCAAACTGACCAATATGGGTATCAAAGTCATAATTAGTACTGATTAATGACTGTGTTTATCTTTTTGATCCAAATGTTATTCTTAAATGAAATGTTTTGTTTGCAGCAACTACCGCTTTATTTTAAATATGAGATATGGAGGATGCTCTATTGTGAACTAGGAAACTTCATTCTGCCCTCTGTGAGTTATGACTGCATATCAAATTTTAATGAAAAAGTATAAATAAATTGTCTCACAGTTCACCATCATCCACTATATCACTCAGTTCATCCCATATAATATGTAATAAACTGAATGCTTCAATTTTTGGTTTATGTGATCATTTACAACCAGTACTATTGCCTGAGAAATTGTCATCCCACAGTAGTTCACATAACCAGGGAGCAAAGTTCTGCGCTGTACATCTTGACTGAAGAACACGCCTTTTTTTTTTTTTTAATCTTTAAAATAAATAAGGCTGGCAAAAAGTTGAGATAGATCAATTAAAGAACATTATGAGTAATGTAGAATCTTATTCCTCATCTCTTGTTTTTGACATTGTCAGGAGATAAATTTGAAACAGGGAAGAGAAACCCAAACCAACAAAAGAGGCCTCAGTAAAACAGTTGCTGCATTTTCGGATTAATTCTTCTGTTCACTATTAATGTTATCCTTCTAAGAAGAGAAATCTAACACTAAAAAACTGTAGAGGTAGCCAGACCATTTATTTCTGCTAGAAATCTCTTGGAGATTTGGATCTTGGATCTCTTGGTTTCCTGGTGAATTGCAAAGAAATTAAAGGAAGAAAATTGACAAAGCTGTTGGGAGGCTAAGCTACTTAGAAAAATTCTGGTTATATCAGGAATAATTTTTTTAGGAGACCTTTATTTTCAACCTTCTTTATATTCATCATACCGTTGTACATTGTTGCTGTGTGAGGAGACAAAAAGAAATGTCACAGTATGTTTAACAGTCATCAAAAACTGGGATAAATGTACTTCTCAGATATGTACAGCCCAGATAATGACAGGGAGGAGCACCAGAAGTCTCACTGAAGTTTACTGGACTTGAGTTTACTGATTAAATATCCTTTTCCCAAAGGAGGGCTTTCAAGTACTTTACTTAATAATTTCATATATAATATTATGAAAGAGATCTACCGCAATTGTTATTTAATAATGACATAAAAATTACTACTCACAGGAAGAAACAGATATTAAACAGAACTGCTTTACAGAGATTTTTGTCATTGGCTTCTATGGAGGTAAGAATGAACAAGGTCCTTTCACTTTGGGCAGTCTGTGCAGGAGAAGGTGGAAGAAGCATTCCAAAAGAAAATTTGATGAGATGGCAAAACAGGCCTTGATATTTTTTATTTTCTGGAGAGTAGTTGTTTGTCAAATATCTCTCACTATTTTGTATGAATAAAGGTTGAAGATACCTTGAGTAAGTAAAAAACCCATGTACAATATGAAATCCTGAGGTATTATCACTTTAAAAAAAAAAAAAAAATGAGCACCTACTGCTTTAGAATTACTCCTGAGAAGAGCAAAATTCATCATAGTTCGATTCTAAGAAGATATTTTTACATTATGGATAGTGATGAGTAAGGTGCAGAATAGAATGGATTAACGATCTTTCCTTAATATGAGATGATTGATGGACTTTAAATGAAAGTTAAGGGTTTTTTTAACATTCTTTTGTGGGCACCAGATTCCTCACATAAAGTATGAAGATAATTTTTAGTAGCTCTGGAGATCGAAAAGTTTGGAGGTTTTTTGCATTTATTTCAAAGGACAGTTACTAGTTCAATTTTTAAAATAAATTAATTCTTAGGATCAGATAACCACCATTACCCTGGCTCATAAAGGAGTGAGAATTATGCAGTATTACTTAAACCTCCTTGTGCGTGTATGCATCTATCTCACTACTTTTTGTACCTGCTGGCCAATTTGAACTAAACTCAGTGCTTGGGTAGAAGCGAATTCCCTTATTTTTTGACATCCTCACTGAAGAAGATTCTGAATCTCAAGATAAATCTTAATTAGGTACCAGAGAGATCATGCAGCATGTACTACCAGGAATCTCCATACTAGGGAAAATCCAGTGAAATTTTCACATAATAAAAGCATGAGACTCCAAAGCTTGAGATGTGGAGACTAGCATTTTTGAGCTTTGCTGCTTGTGTTGCTATACATTTATAGCACATTTATAGCACATTTATAGCACATTTATAATGAATTGCCTTAATTTTTATGATTTCTTAATGTTCCAGAGTATTTTTTCCAGAACTATGTGTCTAAAAACTGATAAAACCAAAGTGAACACAATACTTACTGAAGGTAATGGGAGATAAATGTGGTTTGGGCCTCTTAATGCAGAATTGTTTCTTCCTTTTTTATTAGTGTTCCTTATTATTGAAATGAATTTTACCTAAATGAGAGAAAAAATTCCGTTGTGATGGATCATATTTCTACACTCATGAACAGCTTCTCAACAGTTCATAATTTTGTTAAATGCGTTCATTATTCTAAACCACATATTAGTTCTATTTGCTGAACAATACTTGCTGTCTAGGTTGAGAAGAGTAACTTCTAGAAGGTTTGCATGCAAAATTGGAATTGTGCTGTCTGAAGTTTAATCTGTGGCCTTAACGCAAACACTAAAAAATTCCCTCCTAGGCTGTTCTTCCATGGTATCTTAAACTATGGTGCTTCAAATATACTCTCAATAAAGAGTTCATTTATTAGTGTATTAGAAAAATGTGGTTGAAAAGAGTTGTGAGCTCCATCTGGTTGTTCCATAGTCCCATTAACTATATTGGCCTTTATCTTGAGGTTTTCTTCTGCTCCAACACTAGCTTTTAAAATTCCAGCATCTCAGGTGGCTAACCATATGTGTTCTTGATGAGACACGGAGTTAATTATCCATCTAATTCCTTTTAACAATTCCCTTGCCTTCACTGAAGAAGCCTCACAATTCTATCCCCTTGCATGTCCTATGGCTCTTTATTAGAGATGGATATTTGGTGCTCTACATTTCTAGAAATGACTAGCAGGAATAGGCAGAGATGTATTTGTGCATTATCCTGCAGAGGTTTCAAAGGCTTGCATTGAATGTGACCATATAGCAGCAGAAATTACTGGAGAAACTGATCATCCTAAGAAAAACTGCAGAGAAAACCAGGGAGAAGAGAGCAAACATAGTTTTCAGTATGTATTTAGGTTCACTTAAAAGATTTTGAAAACATTTTCTTCCAGAGACAACTTTTATTGCTTCTTGAAAGTTGGCTTTAAACATTTTCTTTATACATGAGAGCTCAAAGTTTCATGGAGTCTCTTGGGACAGAGTTCAAATGTTTGAACAGAGGCGATCAAAATTTGAGCATCCCACTCTGGGCCATTTTCATCAATAGAACAAACTGATTGCTTCCAGGAGATAAATTTTCTGATGTGTCTTAAATTTTATTTCCTGATACAGGAGTTATTTTTCGGAAGTGCATCTTTCCCACTACTGACTATAAAGGACATTTTAGGTGTAGTCTTCCACGTCTAACTCCTGGGCAGATGAAGTTTAATGAAAGAAATGCTACTACTCACACATATTTATTTTCAAGATGTTGGAATTATTTCTCTTCTATCTCAGATTTTTATCACTATCAGGGAAAAAAGAGATAACAAATTATTATAATACATATTATTTTTATTTTAATAATAATAATGTTAACAATAATAGACCTAATAATAATGATCTATGCAGCCTTTAGAAAAATGAATTTGTGTTCCTAGTATTATACACAATCTCTATTAAGGGTCATATTGCAGAACTTACTAAGACAATAAGCCAGTAGCCAATGTTCTGCATAAATAATGAGCCAAATCAAAATCAGTCATGCATCTAATTGGGACATTTGTACTACGCTGCTTGAGGCATAGAATACTTTTTTATGCTCGATATGTGCTTGGCAAAATTAATCAGATAATCAACCCTCAGACTCATCTCTATTTTCTGAAACTCTTTGTGGCACTACATAAGGGTAAGATAGCATTTCTGCTGACGGTGGTCTTTAACAGGATTTTTTAAAAGGAGATAGCTATGTCATTCAAGACAATAAATAGCCATAAAGGAGATTTTGTGAATATTATAACTCTTTAAAAAGTATCCATGTCTAGGGGAAAAGAACCAGACTGGTGATCAGGCCCTCTTTCTAGCTTTTCTGATGGTTGACCATAGCCATATTTCTGCCTCTTTTTGTGTCTTAGTCTCCTCCTTTATAAAATAAATGATAAAATATTCATCTTTGTATTACATTGATGTTTGCTGACAGAGATATTCCATAAGCCCAAGAGATTGTTTTCAAAATATAGCTTTCTTTAAGGACTCAGTGAAATATTAGAAAAGCCTAGGAATGGGATTAAAATCCTGTCAGGCTCAAGGTCCAGAACTGATTAGGGCAAAATACTGTAAACAGCACCAAAAAAAGAGCAAAGAGTGTTTTAAGAAGATAAAATAGCAATTTTCATTCTTAAACAATACATTGTCAGGAAAGAAATATTGCGACATCTCAGGGCCCAACAGAGTCTCCGGCTCAATTCATCCAACACACCTGCGGTCATTCACACCTGTGAATTATTTGGCAGCTCCCTTTCATGCTGCCTTCTCCCCTGTGGGCCACATCATTAGAAAGGAGATGTGGAGACGTAACCTAGCAGAACTACACCCGAAGGTTTTTGAACCCTGTTGCAGCTCATGTAAAAAGGACATATTTGACGACTCACAGAGGACCCTTTCTTTGTCTTCAGAGGACAGCACCACTTGGTCATAGGACAGGATATGGACAGGACATATGTGATGGGGAAAATCTTGTTGACAATGAAACAGGTGAATGGGCAAACATAGGAGAGGAGGAACCACAATGTGCATTCCTCAAAATTTATCCTGGCAAGGTCTATGCATCCTATGTGAGCTCTACTGCCAAAAAACTACCAAAAACATGGTGGTACAGAAGACCATTGCACACTCTTCATTGCAGTATTCTTATCTATGTTTGTCATAGAAACAGAAGGGATTCTTTTTTAACAGTGTCCAGAAGAGTTTATTTGGGGAACTGGATTTCAAGACTCACTAAAGAAGAAAAGATACTGAAGGGACTATTTCTGAATACTAGCATGTATTGGCTATATCTAAGGCAGGCATTAGTTATTTTGAGTTTAGCCTGATGGTACAATAACAACTGACTCTGCACAAATATCGGTTTGCTGAAGCCTTAAGCAGAACTCTTTGGGGGAAAATTTTCAACCAAGCACTCTTGACCCAAATGAAATGAAAAAGTACAGTCTTTCAAAGTGGCTGTTTTGGTGCTTGATTTTGTTGGAGAAAATAACAGATCTCTCTCCAGATTATACAAACTTTTCATGGGACGAGGACCATCAGATCCAGATATAAGTCCTTTTCTGGGACATGTTTAGTGTGGTTACACTAGCCCTGTGTTTCATAAAAACTCTAATAATTCCCTGTGCATATACTTTCAGCCCCAGAAGACATATGAACACATCTCAGACTGGGTCATCACCATAGTTTTTATGGGTAAGGTAAAGACAAATAAACAATCTGTAACCTAAACCTTCTTTAACACTGATGTTGACTGAAACCCCTTCAGAGATTTTAAAAAAAGTTTTATTAACTTTCTCAAGTTTGCTGTTTTCATGGTTGTCTGACTCCCTAGTAGAGCAGATAAATCTCTTCGTTGGAAAACTGACATACTACAAGAGACTATTCTTGCCGTGTTTCTGATTTGGCTGGCATGGCTATAACTCAGTCATACTCAAATGCCAATTCGTAACTCCTTTAAAGTAGTGGCTTTGGGAAATCAGGCTGGCTGCAAAATCTTCTTACATTACATGCAGCAGTCACAGGCAATTAAACAGTTAAACCTGAGCCCTACCTAGAGAAAACCAGACTATTCCCCTCAGCAAGTTAGTTGCTCAATAGTTTTGTCCCTGGGCCAGTGTGTGTTGGGACAACATGCTTTTAAAGTAACTCTTTGGTAAAACGCCCTGTTTTGGATGATTACCAGTATAAAAAAAAATAAGTGTCAGTTTTATCCATCTCAGCTCTAATCTGCCTATGAAATAGCATTAACTGTACCTAAAATAGATATAACAAAAATATTATAGGGGGCCCAAAAACCGGGTAGTTATTGGCAACTTTCCTATTCTGACTAGGAAAAAAACCAACCAGTTTTAAAGCCATCAGAAAGATCCTCTGTGTTTGACAAAAATAAGGTGAGAAACAGAATTGAAATAAAATTGACAGACAAGAGAAGGATGTGAAGTCAGCTGCATTTCCTCATGAAATGCAAAAATAAACATTCCAGAAGTAAACAATGTGCATGAGTGTCATGAGTTCATTAGGGTCATGCCTATGGTTAATTTGCTACTTAGCTGGAAAATCCAGGCTGAAGAGAAAAGCCTGTCCAAAAAAAGACTAATTTAGTGTCCCATATTAAAAGAAACAACTTGTATTGAAGTTGAGAAATTGTTATATTAAAATACTTTGGCCTCAGTTACTTAACTTTATTCAGGAAACCTCAAGAAAGAGTCTCAGAAGTAAGTGACTCAAATCAGAAATAAAACTAAAAAAAATTTATGTACCTCTTTCTTTAAATTCCAGTAGTCAGTATTCTTGGATTTGATTGTGACCTCATGTTAATTTTATACAAATATTTAGAGTATTTTCACTGATTTCTTCACTGCTCCAAGTTGAGTAAGATCAGGGTTAAATGATACTCAAAGTTGCATCAGTGCTGTATACTTATGCTATTCATAAAAAAATACTAAAATACTCCAAACGTGCACACCAGTTTGTGACCATTACTGTAGAATTTTCAATATATAACAATTTTTTGGTTTTCAGCTGATGTCATCATCTTTATGTCAGGAGTAAGAAAGTTTCTATTGCTCTGTTAAATCTTAAAATGCTTTATCTTGTACTTCTAGGACATATTGGAGCTGGTACTGTTGTACTTACTATGTTCTTCTTCCTTTCTCACTGTTCAACTACAACTATTACATCCAGAAGTCTGTTTTTACAGTGCTGGTTTTGTTCTAAATTTTGGTAAGTTTCACCTCAGATAAGCACAGAGATTTTTAGCAAGTTCTGTAATAATACCTAAAATAAATCCTACTCAATTTTAAATTTGGAGGATTAAAAGTTGTTGAGCAGTGGTACCTTAAGCCTTGGTCATCTCTACTTCTTGCTGCAGACCCTTGAAGTTTACAGGCTTTTGGAGACAAGTTCGTGAATGTGGCTGACGAACAAAATGAATTCTGGTTGGCAATGAAAGTATTTTTGCTTAGCATCCTAATTACGCACAGTCTAGGGGTATACTGACAATTTATTTTTATTTGGGAAATCTCATGTGGAAAGCAGACAAATTTTGTGAAGATATATATTGCTAAGAGAGGTTTTTCCTGTGGGTTATGGTTGGAATGGGGAAAGTTATAAAAGTGTTGGGGGAAAGTGTAAAAATAACCAAATTAATATCATATTGCAGTGTAGTAATTGCTGATATCTTTTTGAAAGTATGGAGAGGTCTGAAACTCTCCGCAAGAAGCCCTAAATTAAAAAAGATAGGGGTAAGGTGAGGGAGATAAGACTGGAAAATCTTTAAATTGCAGGTAGTTTTTGAGTGGTGACATAAGAAAATGTTCATTACTGGAAGGGGTGTTATTAGGGTCAAATGTGATATCCAGAACTCTGATCTTCTATGTCTGAAACAGAGACATCATATTTCCAGATCAGAAAAAAAAAAAGGTTGCAGTGCTTCCAGCACAACATAATATAAGGGGGAGGGACTGGATGAAAATTTAGCTGCATAACTAATGGAAAAGCATAGGTGTGTTTTGACCAGAAAGGAGCAAGAAAAATCAAAATCTGCTGTTTTTCAATGTGTTTTGATAATGACACATGCTTCAGAGTAAAAATGTTAACTGTATTATAGGCCCTGTGAGCCTTCTCAAGGGTCATCTGCCTCTTATTTTGAAAAAAATATTTTTGAGCTTAGCCTTTTAGATTTAGGAAAACCTTTCGATTTCAAGGTTTTTAAACAGTTGACACAGACTCTAGACATCTCTGTATTGCCTTGCAAATTCTTTCATCACTGGTCATAACTACAGGGTCTGTGGAACACAGCTTTGACTTATGATGTCACATACCTTACATTACTTTAAGTTCTCAAGGTCCATGCTCTTACAACTCAGACTCAGCTTTTGAATGCTTACTTTTTCATCATTGTTAAACCAAGGGGAGAGGGAGAAAGTAGTTAACTAAACCTAAGCTGAATGTTAGTGCATTTTTAATAAGTTTTTCCTTTGGAAAAAAACCCCAACTTGAAGAATGTGACCAAGTAATATATAGGTATTTCACAAAAATATTCTTACCTTTGATCATGAATGTGTAAGTGAAAAAGAAAACATGCCACACAGTTACATTTTTCTTCACGTTAGAGGTCAGAGAGGGTAGGAAAGCTGCTTTTTCATTTAATTGCATATAAACATGTCCCCAGCCACTGCTTAAGCTAAACCATACACAGAATGTTAAACTACTGGATGTGAAGTTAGCAGAAAGTTAATATTTCATGAAAATCCTGCATTAACCCCTTGATCCTGACCTTCAGGTTTAATGGGGAACTGGAGCAAAGATGTAGACCAAAGGCATAAGTGCTGCAATAACAACCAAGAATACTACTTCTAGAGTTTGTCCCTTCCCATATGTGTGAAATTTTAACACATCTCTAGATATTTCTTCTTGGCTCCAAAATTCTGGCTGTCCCCATACAATCCCACTCAGGAGTCATTTACCCATTTAATTCACCTATTTACCTTGCACGTGAAGGAAGTCTGCATTTCGGAAAGCAAAAAATTTGTTTCTCCAGTTGAATACCTCTGCTAGGCTTTGGCCAGCAGATGTCATAGTCTATAGTCACAGGCGTGAATATATGGACACATCTTTGTTGGTATTGGCCTGGATGTCCTGGGACATTGTGTTTCCCTGTTACATTACAGTACCCGTAAATATTCTCTATGTCTAGCAAAAAATTTTGCTGGATATACTTATCTCTCACTTAGAGTAGTCCATCACAGCTTGCTGCTCTCAGAGACATGGTTTAGTGACAGAGCACATTCCTGTCCACTGGCTGAGCTGTGTTTAGGATTACCCCATGAGTGTGGAGGAGCTCTAGATGTGGTGTGGCCCAGTGGGAAGATTCTCCTCGAGATGGGTGCTCATTGCTGGAGAGCAAGCATACCAGTAGGAAGAGCCTTTTAAAGAGGAGATGATGGATGTTGGATTCCATATACTTAAAACAAGACTGAAGGCCAGAGGAGGACAAAAATCAATAGAAAGCAGTTTTAATGCTTGCCCAGGCTTTCTTGAGGAACGCATTTACCACAGTGCTCAAAAAGGTTTTTCTTTCAAATGGGTCACTTTTTTCTTCTTAGTATTTTATTTTTTATCTAATCTGTGCCTCTCCAGATAATCTAAAAAAGACAAAGGCATGGTAACTCCCACATTTTGCCTAGCATTTGGCATTCATAAAAATACTGTCACTGGTGGAGTTTTTTTATTTTTTATTCCTGAAAGTCTATTATTAGAACCCCTTTTAGGCTAAACCTGGCACATAGATACAGAATTTGTAACTGTATTGTAATTCTAACTTAAACACCTGAGCTTTCAAAATCAATAAATCAATCATTAGCCCTGGTACAGATATCCTTTGGAGTGTGAGGAAATATGGATTAATGCTGAGTTCTGTGCTTCAGTCTGTCAAGATTCTGTAGTTCTAAGATTCACAACTTTCATCTCTCACTACCACAGGCATCATTTCTTGAATCGAAACTTGATAATGGCAAATTTAGACAGTAATAGACTGCTAAACATTTCTGTGTACTTATAAAATCTGAGTGCCCAGTGATGGGTAGACATTGGGACAGGTATCACTCAAGTGTTTAACTCTGCTAGAGGGTACCCAGGTGCAGAACACAGACCAAGAAATGTGATCCATCTTGATGCAGAAATCTTCCCAGGTTGCATTTTAGTGGTAAAGTCGTCCTTTTGCAAACCTTCCTTGGAAGAATTCAAAGTATTGTTAATAGAAATGACAAAACAGGTATGGGACTTGCTTATACATCCAGTCTCCACTGTAGCACATGTTTCAATTAAAAGTAAAATTACCACATTCTTTACTTTGTGCAATTTTTTGATGGAATAGTACATTTATATGTTAATTTTGCTAAGATCAACTTTATTTATCTACAGGAAGCTATTCCAAGATTGTTGTACGTTTTCTTCACTTCTGAAATGTTATCACATTTAATTGCCTGATCTTATTTGGGTTGCAATCATAGTCATTAATTAGCAGGAAGGTGAGGGACAGCATCATATCTAACTATCTGTTATGGCTGCTTTAATGAGGAAAATACCTGCCATCATTTTAAAGGCATCCTGTATACTTCACAAATACAGCTTGCTGTAGCATTCTCATTTAGACTGTGAACATCAAAGGAAATTGATGTCAGGTGTGAACAGAAGCTGTTGAATATATCTGTTGAGGAAGCTGAGTGGTGTGTCTGGATGGGAGAGATGAAGGGCAGCTTAAAACATTAACAAAACTACAGGTAATTAGTGTAAACTTTCAAGGGTAAGGTATGCTTGAGGAATAAAAATGTTGTTTATAGCTATTCCCTGTAGTGCCACTATCGCTAAGGGTCTGTCAATGTTTTCATTTATAAAGCTCTATTTTTATAGGAATGTGTAATAGTAATAAAAAAATGTGCTTGGGGCTAGAAGTTGACAATTTAAAGAAAAATAAATTGGTTTTGTTGTTTTCTGTTTTTTGTTTTTTTGTTTTGTTAAATTATATGAGTATAGAAATTACAGAAGTTTATCTGTTTTGCATTATTATTTTCCTTTGCATAATTCATCTGTTGGTTTAAGATCAAATTAATGAAATTTGGCAAGCAATTACCTCTTGGTATGGACTAACAGGTATTGGAATTCCTGGGAAAGAGTAAGTAGAACAAGATTATTTATTGTTTCACAGGCAAAATTATACCTTTAAAAGGGGATCATAAAGAGTTCAAGGCATCTGCAGAATACATTGAATAAATATTTTAATTCCAAGGAAAGTGCTAGAGTACATGACCCGAAAAACAATCTTTAAGAAATGCCAAAATATAGACAAGTGTGGTCAGTTTGAAAGACGTAAGCTTCCTGTGCCCTGTCAGCCTTGCTGAATGGCTGCTAATGGTGTTATAATTCATGAATAGAATACAGGAAGAACTTTCTTAGGCTGCTGATATTCTACATGCTTGAGAGACACCAAATAATTTCCTAGGGGGGGAAAAAAAAAGCCTTTTGACTCTTGCCAGCCATGCAATTATAGCTAAATTTTGTTTCACTGTTTTTTCATATTGGACTCCCTTTACTGTAAGGAGAACTTTTTTCCCCTCGTCACATTACAACAATCAGAGTAGTGAAATGATGCTGTACATTTGCAAAAAGGATCACTATAAATAGAAGTCTAAGGGCCACAGATGTCATGGGTCACATGAGTTTATATCTAGAATAATATATACTGTCCATACAAGTTTCTTCACCTTTCAAGATCTCTGACTGCTTTAGGAGAAAAGTCAAGTATCATTACTGCATTATATGGATGAGGGAACCAAAGGCAAGTGAAGAGCTGGCTTGAATGCCTCTGACTAGAGGAAGATAACAAGGCACTGAAAGTCAAGTCTCTTGAAACACCATCTTAGTGCTTTACCCTCTGTATGAATTAGCCACTGCTATCTTTTGAAGTCTTGGAAATTAGTGGTGCAAACATTATCTCAAGGTTTGGTCCTTTGGTCCAAAATTAAACCCATTAAGATTTTATCTATTTTAAAGTTTTCAGTCAAATACTTAAATCAGAGCCTGGATAAAAATATAGGGATTTGGATGTGGTGTTTGATTTTTCGTGGGTTTTTTTTGGGGGGGTTTTGGTTGTTTTTTTCTGTTGTTTTTTGTGATTTTTTGTTTTGTTTTGTTTTTGTTTGGTAGGGGTTTTTTTTTTGTTTTTTTTGTTTTCTTTTGTTTTTTAAATTGTGGAATCCAGTTTCATATATACATATATATATACATATCAATTGTAAGCTCACAGTGCATCACTGTGGAAGAAGTAACACTGTAGTCACAAACACTTGCTGCAGCAGCTTTTGCTAAGAGTAGACTTTTTATCATGAGGAAGTCCTACATGGATGCACGACATCCTAACCCCATAAAACCAGGATTTAACTTTCCTGATGATTGCTGCAGTTGCCATTTTTGTGAGAACACATTACTGCTTCCCTGATACTTGATATCCATTTTCTCGCCTTGCAATCATTAATCCAATTACATGTGCTCAAAAGGCAGGATCATGGTCCTCTGAGCCAATCATCTCCATAGCACAGGCTAGAAAATATCCTAAACATGGTTTTGTCTTTAGCAACAGAGCAACTTTTGCAATCATCCCAAACCAAGTCATTATTTTCTCTGTGCACTTTCACAACTTTTCAGAAAAGAGAGTGAAATTGTCCTTTTCAATTTATGCCTTCAGAGTCCTTACAAGCCCAAAGCCAGTGAAACTGAGATCCTTTTGTCTACATAGAGGTACCTCTGTCAGGGAAACTGAGGGGGAATGGCCAGTCTGGATTCTGATACTGATTTTATAATAAAGACAGTGAATCAATACCTTCTGATCTTCATCATGCTCATAAATATATTAGGTTTCTTTTTTCCTCCCTCTTACACTCATCACCCACTGGCCTTATATGAAAGGGCTGAATTCTGCCCTTAGATCCCTGACTTCAATTGAATTTCAGTTTAAAGGCTGAGGGAAAATTTGGCACAAAAACCCCATATATTCACACATTTTTTTTTTTTTTTTGAGAACATGAAGCTATGTTTGGGTGCAATAAACACCTGTCATCTTAAATAGTAAAGAATGTACTGCATTCTGCTTGTGTGGGGTCGGGGTTTTTTTCAGGATAAAAGTGTTTTAATTTCTGGTTAAATACAAAGATAGAGGAGAGACTAGCATTTTTTTTAAAGTATTATAAGGAGAACTATAAGTAAATCCAAACAGAGAACAAAATATTCTATTTTATGCACAAAGACATAAAACTGCTGTTTTAATTCAGATGACCTTGGCAGTCAAGTTTTTTTTAAATAATGATAGGCCTAATATTAATATAGAGATGACAAAAACTGGTTTAGACACTTCCCAGTGACAGACAGGTAGTGATATCCTATGAAAAGCTTGAGCAGAGCTCTTTCCCCATTTCAACAGCTATCTTTTTTTCTCTCCAAAGTTAAACAATAGATGAGACCTCCTAATGGCTTTCCATGTGTTCATCACAGTTACCTGTGTGAATTTGCAGTAATTAAGCAATCTGAAACACTGACTGACCCAGAGAGAAAGCTATTCCATACCAGTGGTGTCCTTGAAATGTCTTCATCATCAAGCGATCTCTTCTCTTCATCTCAGTGAAAGCTAACATCAGCACTACTGTGTAGCAACCCTTCCCCTATATAGCTATTGAAATCTTATAAAGATGCTTTTGTTTTATATTAAATAAAAGAAAAAAAAAAGGAGACAAAAATCCCACTAGCCAAACAGTGTAGGCAGAGAAATGGCCCTGTGAAAATGCTTCTGCGATCAGGAAGGAGGGAAAGGGGGCTTGCTGGGGATAAAAACAGTCCTTTTTTTAAGGTCAAAAATATAATTAGCATTTGAAAGCATGTGAAGATGCACTACCTCAGGGACCACAATGGCCAAATTTGTGCCATTTAATGTCAACAGGCATTGGAGTTGTGATAAAATTAATAGAGCCTTGTGTGATTGATAACATACCTCATCTGCCATTCCAGTAGAAAAATCCCACAGGTTTAGCAGCAAGGAACAGTGTTTAGATCACTTTTGAAAGGAAGCTGTGTGAAAGATGTACTTATGAGCTTTAATTAGCTTATGAAATCTGGGATGACCTTCCCCACTACCAGTAACAAAAAATAAAAATGTATTGTTTAATTATTAACTGTGGGAGGTGAGGTTAGCATATCTCTTTAGTAACAGGACACCGTTTTTGATACTGAAGGTCAAGAGTGAAGAGAAAGGCAGACTTTCTACAGTGATTTTTTGAATGGAGAAACAGTAATTTATGTGAGGGAAAGAAAGGTGGTGGATCACCAACAGTGTGGGGAACTCAACAATGACTTGAGGTCTGAAAGGAAACCAGATATTCTGTAAATATCATATGTTTCAACTAAGAATCAGTTTATTTTCATTTACTGATAGACTGAATCTATTTTATTACCCTGTTCTGAAAAATGCTTAAACGTTTTGGCCCACATGACTTTCAAAATCACACTGATTAGTTGTGGTATGAATCAGAAATGAAAATTTTGCTTAAGGACATCTAGTCACGAGCCTTGTAGGGGGCATATATAT
Organism: Cinclus cinclus; assembly: GCF_963662255.1. NCBI lineage: Eukaryota > Metazoa > Chordata > Aves > Passeriformes > Cinclidae > Cinclus > Cinclus cinclus. The sequence continues at coordinate 89,244,706 of NC_085047.1, forward strand.
GATTCTGTTGCATTGAAAAGGCAGCCTGGTCATTAATGTAAAGTATTGACTGCAAATCTGTTTCGTGTTTTTGAGCTATTAGCTTTTTTTTTTTTTAATTTTTAAAAAAATGAATTTTTATTTGATTTGGAATCATATAGTGGTACAAATTTTAGAATTTGTGTGTGTGTGTGCAATATTCCTTTGATTTTTTACAAACTACAAATGGTGTAAATTAGTACAATAAATCAACAATTTAGCAATTTATCCTGCTTTTTAATGAATAATATAGTAGACATACATTTCAGTATTTTTATCCTGAAAACTTTCAATGAGTGACTGAAAAACAATGGATAAATACTGAGCTGGATATATGCCATGGGACAGGGACAGTGTTTTCATGTATTTTTACTATTGTTTACTATTATGTTGTTGTTGTTAAGGTTATGATCTCAGTGGAAAGATGTCCACTGTTTAGAGTTGGGCAAGATATAACACAAGCCAAATATCTTCAGTGTAGAGAAAGATCAGGCTGCAACTTATCACAACCCAATTATTTCTGCACTGACTTTTAGCCAAGACTTCCAACGTATGTCCTAACATATTCCTCAATAGCAGCAATAAAACAAGTGTACCTGATCTGTCAAGAGTGGAGCTAGCCAGGGGAAATCACTGGGGCAAAAGGTGAACTGGTTAAACAAAAATTGAATCTTTGATGAAAAATTTAATCAAAACTTAAATGTGAACAAAAAGGGTTATCCATCAAGATCGCAAAACTTCGACTGCAGCAGTCACATAATGCATTAAATAAAGTGCTGAATCACTATGAATTGCCCCAGTGATGGTAACCATTCACCAGCTTCACTGAGGAAAATACATGTCAGAGGAAAGGAGTCACAGCTATGCTGTCCCCAGATGTCATTACTCTTCCACTGCCTCTGCCCTCTAAAAAAATTGTGCAGAACCAATTGAAAAATTCTTGAAACCCAATTATTTGCTCTGAATCAATAGTTCAATGTAGGAGGTCACTAGGCCAGAATTTCTGTTGGTAAATCTCTATCACTTGAGCTTTTGGCAGTAGCACTCCGTGTCTGACATCTTGCTTCCTGGCACATTGCACAGGCAGTAAAGTCATAGGAGAAACAGGTACAGGTCCATAATTACTAATAAAGGCCACAAAACCTGACACATAGTTTACTTCACACAATATACAAGTACCTTAGCTAAAGATTACCCTCATATATAATGCTTTTAGTAAATGCATTCAAGAACTTTAACTGATGGGGAAAGCTTCCTGAATAATCTAATTCTGTGATAACTTAATGGGACTATCCATATCCCAGCTGATAAATGCACAGAATTCATGTAAAGATACTGGCACTCAGAAAAGCTGATGGACAGAATTATGCTTTAAATATCACTTACCTCCACAGGCTAACTAGTGTCAAAAAAGACTGACCTTGGAATCTGAGTAACAATGACAACATTGTAAAAAATGCATGTAATACTAAACAAAAGAGGAAAATTCTGTTTACTTTATAGACTTCAATGGATTGCTGATTGTAGTAAAGTCTATTCTTTTCCTTTTATAAAAGAGTTCATCTGAAAAATATGATGTTTTGAGAAAGCAGAGATTAAAACTCTATGCATATCTAGTAGCACTCAGAACTATCACAAGGAGCTGAAGGAAAGTCTATGATTAAAATTGTCTCAAATTTCCCAGAGACCTTTTTAAATGGGTATGATCATGCCATTGACTTCTTTTAGCATAAACCAGTTGGGATGAAAACTCTTCAAGGAGACATGTCTTACTTCACCCCGCAATATTTTACAATTTTCAGCTGTAACAATTTGTTGACCAGATTATTTACAATATTTCTGTTACAAAAGCCAATCTTTTCCCCAAATTTTCAGAAAAGATGCTTGAAATCCAGTTCAGAGGGAAAGGGATGAATGGAGAGAGAAGGGTCGGGCTTGTTAGGTTATGATGCAGTTTTCTGAAGATCATGTTCATACTGAGCAGCCTTTATTTCCTCACAGCTCTTAAGTGCTGAGGTGCTGTGCTGTACCTCTCACAGAAGTACAAACAAATGCCCCCATATAAGCCTGCAGCTCAGAGTGTGATTTCCCCCTCAAGTTTCCTTCCAAGCAAAACAATATTTTCTTAAGGCAGTGAACAGCAGATTGGAAAGCAGGGTTTTTCATGCATTGGCAGCATCTGTATTTGCTTGCAATACTGAAGGATGAACAAAAAATATTCAGTGCAGAAGAAGCGAGTGAACTGCAGCAGGTGCTTACTGCACTATACTGAAAAATTCTAGCTGACCAAAATAAGTTATCTTGCTGAATTGATTGGCTTGGTTCTGGAACTGTTGGCAGTTTAAATGCTTGAATTTGACAAATATAGCTGGTTTTTTTTTTAATGCATGGTCCATTTTATACAGAATATCACAGTCATTTGAAAGATTTCTGGTGAAACATTTCCTTAACTGAACATGAAAATTCACCAAAATAACCATTTTAAAGAAAGTGTAGATTTTGTTGAATTTTTTTTTTAGCTATCAAGAAAGGATTTTGCCTTATTTTGTCAAGTTAATTTCAAGATGTAATTAAGCAATACAAGTTCTGATGGATACAGAAGAACACACCTGCCTCTTTTTTTTCTCCTCTAGACTGTGGTTCTGTCTGCACTTCCATTTTGCCAGCCGTTTTCACTCTATCAACTAGTGGAAGCCTCACATACCATAATCTACCAACAGTACAGAAAATATTTGGGCTACTCAGTTTAGAAAAATTAAAGAATTGAAGCAGGAATAATGATTATTAAACATCCCTGCTAAGTTACAGGCTGAGTTGTTTGTTTCTGAACATGTTCAATTAATCTAGGATATTCTGTTTTGGAATTAAGTACCTCCATATTTCAAGTTCTGTTAAAGAGTCTGTGCATTTATTTCTCATTTAAATTCATTTTAAAAACCAAACCAAATGACAACAACAACAACAACAAAAAACCACAAAGAACCCACAAAAAAACCCCAAAAAAACCAAACAAAAAAACCCCAACAACCAGCACTGATTCTACTGATTTAATTTGATTTTTTTTTTTTTTGGTGTTCACAGAACACCTAAAGGTGACAGGGAAGGACTGAAGGATCTTAGAAGAAGAAATTAAGCCTGATAGGGAAAAAAAAGTCTGTAAAATTTTAGTGTTTGCATCAAAAAATATATGAAAATTGCTGCAATAGCTAATTGTACATTTGTGTGATGGGTAGACCCAGCAGGATGCCAGCTGTCCACCAAATCACTCTGTCACTCCCCTCCTCAGCAAGGATGGGAGGGGAGAAAATGTGATGGAACAAAATTCGCAGATCAAGATAGAGGCAGTTTAACAAAGCAAAAGCTGCACATGAAAGCAAAAGGAAAGAAAAGATTTTTTTTGTCCTTCCTGTGCTGGGATTCAGCACAGGAGTTTGAAACAGCAATGGATACCCTTCTTGGCTTTATTCCTGGAGGCAGCATGCCCATTTTGAACATGTCACAGCTCTTTAGCCTTCTGTAGCCTTGCTTCTCCACTGAGCTCAATCAATAAACCTGTAACCTCGCAAAAGAAAGTAAATATATTATTCTTTTGTTTCTTCTTCTTTTCTCTGCCTTCCAGGTTACCTTGTTACTAAATGCTATGGTCCCAAAGTTTGACACAAGTTTCTATGTAGAGCTTTCACAGGGGTTGTGAACTGTGCAATGTTTACAGTCTGCAACATTCTTAAGTTTCCTTTCTAATGTACTGCATTGAGCAAAACTTCAATGGCAATAATTTTTGTTTGTTGACACCAGAAAAAAATTATAAAAATTACTTGGAAAATTGGCACTTATCTAATTTTACCTTCATTCATAAACCATGAGACACTGACTTTATCTTTTGTTTAGTTTCTGTTTGTGGACTTTTTATTGAAGATTGCTTTTTATGATTTCTCATTTTTAAGTCTTTATGCTTTTGCTCCCCTTTTAAAACTGGAGGTGAACTTGACCTAGTATTCTTGAATGAGGTAGACTTCATGACTTTCGTTCTCCATCCTTTATTTGAGAAATCTGTCATAGTCCAGTGGGTGTCATATTTAGGCGTTTCCTCAGCTATATTGTGTACAGTATTTTCATCCAGATGAAGTAGAAATCATAATACTCTAGTCTGAGCATATGCCTCTGTTTCTTCTACAGGGAACTCATTTCCTTTTTCTGTACTTTTCCTATGCATATGCTGCACTTGTTAGAATTACATATGATTCTTTTTCAACGTAAGGATTTTCTTGAAGCATCTTATCACAGTAGAGCGATTCAGAAGAGCTGCTTAAATATCTGCTTACATGCGTACAAGGAAGTATTTCTCACAGGAGCAATTGGGGAATTCATAAGCTGAACAGGATATGTATACTACAGTTAATTGTTGCAGTCAAGACTATATTTAAAACAAAAATATTAAAATTGATTCCTAAAATTTTGCAGTGATTGAATGGGAACACCTTAAAATTCAAACTTTAACATTACTTATTACCTTTTTAGATGTAGATCCTGCCCACAGTTAGAAAAGGATCAGTGCAGCTACCATCACAACAGTCAATAATGTATCCTGTTTAGGGTGCAAGATATGACCAACATATCTCCACTTAGTGACATCAGCCAAAACTGGCCAGACAAAGCAGTATTAAAGGTAAAAGACATTTTTTGCCACTAGCTGACAAGTATACTCAGATTATGATGCAAGGGATGAGAAGATTTTTCTGGCAAAAGAGGTCGTTCAGACATGTATTCAATCAGAAAAAATAGTTAAATTAGTTTTCAAAAATTAAATTTCAGGAACTTTTTTCAGTTGGGATTTTAAAAAAAATTACTGTTCCCTCACTTCTCTCCAGTCACCAGGTTTGGCAAATTGAACTCCTAAATTCTTTAAATACTCTCAACAAAGGAATCAAGTTCAACTCTGTGAGCAATATTATCTTAGTGCTCAGCTAGTCAGAGAAATCAAATCAGTATTGATAATATCACTCTAACTTCATTACTTAGCCTATATTGGGGAATAAGATGTGCTAAAAAACAGCTGTCATGGGAAGGAAGGAAGGAAGGAAGGAAGGAAGGAAGGAAGGAAGGAAGGAAGGAATTGCTGTCAGACTTACTATCAGTTACCAACAATGAAATTTGAAGCATGCTCGTGGGTGTGTAACTCGGACACAGTATAAATTCTGTACTTATATATTATTAACTTTCCATCAGTTTTGCACTATTTTATTATATGACATCAAATGAAAGTGCATTTATTTTTAATTGTAAGTTTCATTACATCATCAATGAGAGTCATTGCTCTAGGTAAAACTAGTCACTTATTTGACAATACAAAGCCATTGTTAATGCTCCTTTCCTCCCAAAACAAGCCTTTAACCTCATCAAAAACACATCACTTTTCAGTGGAAGAATGTTTAAAAGAGAAAATCCTTTCCTGGTATGTTTGTATTGTTGAAAATAATTAATTCATCTCATCTGTCTTTTTTGCATCTTTATCTGTGTGCATTTCCCCCGTCTTTACATGATGCTGTTCTTCTACTCAGCTAATGACAGTAGTTTCAGCACTTTATAACTTACTTTTGAAATAATCATATTTTTTTAAGCATACAGAATATGTGAAGTAGATACACAGAAATGAAGAATATGAATGTGTAATAGGCACAAGAGACATTTGTTTGCAAAAAATGTTTTGGATCCAGAATCCTAATATATTTTGTCATCAGAGAATCCAGACCAATAACAATTTAAAGGATGCTGCTTAGACCACTCTGGTTTGTACAGTCTTTAAGTAATCACAATGCAAATATGATTTTGGTTCTGACTTAAGTTGTCAGGTGGGAAAGGACAATTATACACTCTTTTCACATTCTCTTATCCAGCAGCTATGCATTTATTGACTGGGCTTGTTTCTGGTTCTGCAACTCTTGAAACAATTTGCAACTGCACATTTCAATGTGCCTCTGTTGAATTAAAGTATTTGAATACCAAATAGCCAAGATGATAGAAAATAATTCCATTGAGATCCCTCATACAGAAAAGGGCTTCAGAGATGTAAATTTGAACCTGTGTACAGAAAGTTACATTGCCATTACATATTTGCCGAAGTTTTGTGTGAAGTATAAATAAATAGATATTATCATTACTTAAAGATTATCTCTTAAAAGGTACTCTGCTCATAAAAAGTAGGATGCTGATTCTTGTATTCAGATAATTTTCCTGTTAATTTCTTACCTGTGGTAAGCAAATATATTAAAAAGCCTTGAAATATATGGGCAGATATTGAAAAATAAACCATTGATCTATTAAAACTTTGGCATGCTTCTCTGTAGCTAAGTAGTTAAAAAAGCACCATACACCTGGTGATTTTCAGTATATTTTTTGCAGTTCACAAATGACCCATGAGCAAATTGTGATATCCCTGCACTTGTTCATTATTTTTAATAGTTCTCATATTTCTACAGTAAACCATGATTCCTCTAATACATCAATAACTTGAAGTCTTCGTAGTTTTTGCTGTGCAGCAGTAAATCTGCTGGCAAGCAGTATAGCACGAATGTTCAGACATTTCAGCCATCAGAAACAGTGTTTTATACTCTGCATTCTAATTTTAAAAAATCACAAAATTCCCATAATAATTGTGTTTAATTGTGTAATTTCAAGATTGGATTTGACAAGTATCTGTCATTTAGTATAAAACCTTGATATTTGATTATTTTTATTTCCTGTATGTGTTGTAGTGAAACTAATCCCCATCCAACGATGGTTTGAGATCTCAAAATTGCTGAAATTAATCAAATAATCTGTATAAACAAGTGTCTTAGCTGTGGAAAGTTTAAAGAACAAAAGGATGACATTAAGCCCTATATAATAAATTTTATACTAACATTGTGCAGATTCCTGTGCTTCAGTGCCAGATAGATCAAAACTAAGCATTATTACACAACACAATGCAACTTTAATTAATATGCATTCATTTATAAATTAATATCTTTTTACTACCTACCTTTTGTGCTGTTTCAGTGATAAACATTAGTGGAAATATTTATCTCAGAATAAACTTGAAGTTGGTAAAATGAAAAACCATTTTCTTATTTGTTTGTGTTTTCAAGAGCTTTATTACTGTTTATAGAAAAACATCAGATTGTGAGCCAACATTTAAGGGTTTAAGACACACTCATAAAATACACACAACTAGCTGCATATGTACATATATGCACACAGAAACACATATGCAACCCCCAGAGTAAACAGGGAACAAAAGAAGTTTTGGACTCCACAATTTCACCTGCATTCACTCTTTAAGTATTTCTGAGCTTGTCTGTATTCCTGATAACTAGCCTCCTAGTACTGGTTCTGCTGAAGTGCCTGCAATGCATTAGGAATGTCAAAATGAATCATTTTAGGAAACACTATAGAAGATATACAACAAGTACAGAGAGGAGGAATATTAAAAGTCAACAATGCTAACACTTCATTCTCTTATTACTTGAAAAATATTAAGCCAAAGCCAAAATATTATTTGATAATTGCAGATGAAAAGAAAAGAACTAAAGAAATAAAACTGTGGAAGTAAGAATAATTAAGAAAAAGTGATGTTGTTAATATTTTTTTTCCTAATAAAGCAAAAGAAAGAAACATTTCCCAGATTGTAATAAAGTATTAATACACTAAATGTTTATATTTTTTTTCTACTGGTCACATATAGCTAGGCAGAAATTTAAAAATTCAGCTGGCATGTTTGTTTGGAATAAAAAAGCCTGTAGGTCAAGTCTTTCTGAGAGAATGCCAAATGTCTTTGTGTCCAGTTATTTATGGTTTCAGATAATTGTACAGAAAATATCAAATTTGCATAGTGTGATTATTGCTGATTATTTATCTAGCAGTCAAAATGTTTCAGTGGTTCCTAGGATGACAGATTGACAAGTACTTAAAACTCATTCATTTTATGAAATTTGCATGTAATTAGGCAATAATGAAGGGGATGTTTGTGGACAGCGGATTATACTACAATATACTGGAAGTGATTCAAATGCTTGACAAAGTGTTAACATTATCTTCAGTTTCAACTAAGTCTTGAATGTTTGGCTCAAAAAATCAGTGGAAAAATGAAATGGGTTATGGAAAGTTACTAGATGCTTTGCTAGAAAAAAGTATATATTTTTTACTCCACTCTTTGTCTATTCCTACTTACTTATGCACTTTTGATGAATTGTACTTCAGATATTTAACTCATATCACATTCAGTACAGCTCATCTGTAATAGTTTTGCTGCCACTGCTTTAGTCATTATCACAGTGAAGTCCTATGAAGAATGGCTTTCTTTGGTTTCTTGGCATCTGTGTGGTATCTGAATTTTAAAGCTCCTGCTTTGAGATTCATACAAAAGAATGTGATTTTGAAGAACTGATTTATCATACACGATATAATTTGTTTCTAAACCAGTTGTTTCTGCCCAAAGAGAATATTTAACTTCTAGTGCACACATTAGGTGGAGGTAACCTTCACCAATACTCTGTGATGGCTGACAACAGTAAAGGACTCCTACTTGTAGTAAGGTAAAAAATTAGTTCTAATGTCCTGGTGTCACATTTTGTTTGCTTGTTTCAATTACATGAATTGGTATATCCCTGTTATCAGAGGATTTAATGTATATGCATTTGATAATGCACTTCTGCATCTCACACTCCATAGTCAGTGGTCACCTTTTTAACACATACTAGTGTGCAGGGACATGTGTAATGAAATACACTATAATCAGCTGTTTTCAAACATTTCTTTCTCATTATTGCAGTATATCCTGCAATTTAATTGAATAAGTTCCCCAAAAAACCAATAAAGATGTCATTTAACTTTCATAAAGGGAAGTGGGTCTCTACATATGGTATCTGCAAAGCAGACAATGCTAATCAGGGAATAGCCTATGCTGGTCAGTAGAAGAGAGAGGCATTTTAAAAATCTGCCTATCCTGTTTTATGGAATACAAGATCAGTGGCTTTTTACAGGGCAATGCACACATCTGTTATGTCAGTGTAATCTGGAACCATGTCAACAGTTGATGGGATTCTTATTACCAAATGTTTTGATGGTGGTACCATTCCTGCCTCTTTTTGCTGAGGGTAGTGGTTTAATCTCCCACACAGAAGTCTGGGTGTTTGGAATAACCAAATTCTAGAATAAGAAGAATCTGAACTCTTGTCTGATGATTAAGTCACTCAAATGAGGGGAAGTGATGTGTTGAGTGTCCAAGGATATGAATGCTCTAGCTACAGTGTTATAGCATCAACCTCTTTGGTCCAGGGAATACTTAAATATCTTTAAAACAGCTGTGAAGGAAGGGACTGAGATAGCATTTGGCCTCAGTAATCTTAGAGGCCTTTTCCAAACTTAATGATTCTGTGATTATATGATTCTAGGATTCTTGCAAAGTTAACTGTTGGATGATATTTATAAGTTCCTAAGGAGAGGACCCCCTGATAGCCACAAGGTCAGAGGAAAAACTATATGAGCATCAAGTACTCTGGCTGGCCATCCTTGCCTGTGGTGTGCAGTGTGCAGAGGCACCTAGCTCTTCTGAATTCTCTGGCTAGTTCTGTGCAGCTTCTATTCTAACATTCTTGTTTTGACATGACTAAAAGCATCCCATTTAAGCAGACATAAAAACTCATGCCTAATCAAAGCCTAGAATGATGTACTTTCCAGGATCCTCAGTGTTATTAAGACAGAATACATTCAGTCATTAACATTCTCCAGAACTGACCTAATGACACCTAGAAACTTTAGGGTACTGTACCTATATGAATACCCAGAATTGCTCTAAAGCACTTAAATCTTGTATAAAATCTTTTGTGGATTTAGACTCTACTGTTTGGGGGTAATGTGGTGGGCTTCTCCCACAGATCCCTTCGTGATTCCTTGTAATCTCTGGATGTCTGAACTTTCAGTTCTGCTATTCTGAAACAGTGTAGGCTTCTAGAGGCAAGACACAAGGGCTGTTGATGCAGCAGTAAGGATGCAAGGTTTATTGAAGTTTTCAAAACCACAGAAGAACCTAATAATGGTCTTGCAGGAATAGAAGCTTCTCCCACCAAAAAAGGTAGCAGGATTGATAACCCAAGTGAAATGCATCTACACCAATTCACAGAGGATGGCACACAAACATGAGGAGCTGGAAGCCACTGCACAGCAGGAAAGCCACAGTTGCCACCACAGAGATATAGTGGAAGAGTGCACAATTGGAGGGCTGCAATGAATGACTCTAAACTGTTCAGAAGGGACAGGCAAGGAATGAGAAGCTGTGGGGTAGTCCAGTATGTTCAAGAGTGTTATGACGTTAGAGCTGGAGGATAGTGATGACAGGGTTGAGTGTTTGTGGATAAGAATCAGAGGAAAGGCAAACATGACCAATATCCTGGAGGGAGCCCATTATAGACTGCCCAAGAAGACTGAAGAGACAGAAAAATATTCTGTAAGAAGATCTCACAATTGCTAATTCTTCTCATAAGTTATTTAGCTTCCCAAATATCCACTGAAAATGCAACACAGTAGAGAGGAAACAGTCTATGAGGTTCCTGGAGTATGTGGAAGAAAACTACCTGGCACAGATGTTGAGGGAAAGAGCTAGGGAAGGTTCACCATTGGATCAGATGGCAGGTGGTCACTAGTGGCATACCTTATGGCTCAGTTTTGAGGCCAGTCCTCTTTAATACCTTTAACAATGATCTGGTGAGGAAGTTCAGTGCACCCTCAATCAGTTTACGGATGATTCCAAGCTGGGCAGGAGTGTTGATCTGCTGGAGGGCAAGAAGGCTCTGCAGAGGGATCTGGACAAGCTGGATTGATGGGCCATGACCAGTTGTATGAAGTCTGAAAAGGCCAAGTGCTGGACCCTTAACTTGGGTCACAAAAACCACAGGCAGTGCTACAAGGTTGGGACAGAGTGACTGGGAAGCTAACTCTTGGAAAAGGACCTGAGGGTGCTGGTTTTCAGCCACTCAACAGGAGCCAGCATGTGCCCAGGTGGACAAAAGCCACTGGAATCCTGGCCTGTGTTGAAAATAGGATGAGGGTATGATTGTCCCTCTGTACTTGCCAGTGATGGTGCCTCCCTCAAATCCTGTGTGCAGTTTTGTGCTGCTCACTACCCCAAACACACTGAGGTGCTGCAGCATTTCCAGAGAAGGGCAAGAGAGTTGGTGAAGGGTCTGGAGCACAAGTCCTATGAGGAGAGGCTGATCTTGATTATCCTGGAGAAATGGATTCTGAGATGGGACCTTATTGCTCTCTACAACTACATGAAAGGTGGTTCTAGATAGGTGGGGGTTGTTTTCTTATCCTAAATGATAAGCAACAAGAAGAAAGGAGATGGACTCATTCTGTGCTTGAGGAGATTTAGATTGGATATTTGGAATAATTTCCTCATGAAGAGGGTTGTCAGGCTTTGGAACAGCATGTCAAGGGAAGTGTTTGAGTCACCTTCCCTGGAATGTGTTCAGGAAAGGCTGATGTGGCATTCTGGGACATGATTTAGTGGTGGACTTGGCTGTGCCAAGTTAACAGTTGGACTGGGTTAACAGTTGGACTCAATAATCTTAGAGGTCTTTTCCACCATCAGCAATTAAATTAAGCAGTGTAGCTGTCATATGCAGTTATGGACCTGCTAAGGTTGTATCTCCAGAGACCATTTGGTATCACCTTCTGGGAAGTTTCCATGTATGGTGACATCAGCTAATAAGTATTCAGACTCCACCATCTTTTTGGAGATCCAATTCTAATCCATTAAAAGTCTGGATCCTGCTTGTTAACAATTTAGGTCATTCTATGAAAGATAAAATGGGTACATATGACAGAAGTTTAACTAAAAATAATTAGTATTATGTGAGATAAAAACACTCCATCTTGGCTAGCATGTGAGCATGTAAGATTTGTGCACTCCTTTCATCTGCAACAAAAATACGTCCCCTATTCTGGCACCAATCCCCAGGTGTATCCCATGGCAGAATTCCTATCAAGAAGCTTACTCTGCACATATCTAATACAAGATCTTTCACCCTTCTTGCCAAAGCAAATGGCTTAAACATTTGTTCAGAAGCAGGAAAAAAATTCTGTACTCACTGATGACTACATATTGAATTCTATCAAAAATTTTGGGAGCATTTTTCAGAAACGTTTTCACATTAAAGAGGTAAAAATGTCAGAAGAAGGAGGGGGAGAGCATTCAAGCCCCTCATGGACCTTTCTCAATGAGTTTTCTACATAGTATTCTCAAATGCTTTATGTAACCTGAATTAATTACTAAATCTATCCCCTTCATTATCTAATTAACTCATTCCACTGATTTTTTTCCCCCTGTCTTTTAAAAAAGCTGTTCAATTACTAACATTTCAGCATCTGCTTCTGTATTCTGATGCAAGGCAGAAGGATCTGATAGTTCTTTTAACTCATTCCGACATGTGAAATTTCAAACCTTCACATTCTCTCCCAGTATATAGTTAGCTACCCATCTGGTTGGCTTTTTGATAGAAGGGTTTGCTAGTGTCAGAAAAGCCATATGAGAAAAAGGAGAGGAGTAGGTAGAGCACAACGGGACCATAAGGAAACATAGGCACAAGGAAAACAAGGTCGCTCTTTATGGTTCCAGACAAAGGAATAAGAAGAGAAGACAACACTTGTATAGTGTACAAGGTGGCAGTTAGAAAGGTTAGGGTATAAGAGCTGAGCTTCTGTGACAGAGAAAAGAATGAAAAAAAAGGGATCATTCTTTCATTTATTCATAGAAGAAGAGAGTACAAGAAAAAGAAAAGTCTTTGTGGTACTTGGGGGCTTCCCTAGTCTCAGGGGTTCTTTAAACTGCATCCAAAGTTTTACTTTGGACACCTTTTTAAAGGTCTTTTATGCATACAGAATGGTTTCATAGCTGTAAAAGGATTACCTAGCTTTGAACTACAGAGTTCAAGAGTAAAGAATACTAGATTATTCCTTGTAATGTATTCATTTCTTTCCTGCTATTCTCTGTGTTACTTAACATTTTGATTTCTGCAATTAAAATTTTTTACTTTAAAATAATTTAAAGGGCTCTCTAGAAATACAGCTCTGAGCTAAAGTTTGTCCTTCATGAGCTGTCAGTTTTAACTGAGCTACAGCTGGTGTTTACTGTTTTTGGAGATATTTGATGGGCAGTGGTACTGATTAGTTATCTGTCTTCACACCGGATTATTTTTGGTTTTTAAAAGGAATAGAGAGAATGTGTATGGCACTTTGTTTGCTCTCAGATTATACATTCTTTATGCCCTAGAACTGCCTGAAGTTACCTAGTTATCAGTCTCCTTGCCTTGCTTTTCTAAATGACTTGTTTTTTTCCTGGGTGAGGACTGTTCAGATTATACTGTTGATGATTTTAAAAGCTCTTACAGCCTCAAAAATTCTGCACTTCCCTGTCCATCAGCCTTATTCACTTCCTCCTGCTCCAACACCAAAGCATTCAAAGTGGTGGTCCTCAAAGAAACTGGAAGGGTTTCTCCCATCCCCTTTTAGGGAATTGATACTATTCTCAAAGGAAGGAAGCAAAAAATTAAGGCCAGAAAAATAATTAAATTAATGTAGCATTTCAAGATGCAGTTCTCTGTTCCCTTCCATGAGCAAGAAAGCAGAGTTATGATCATCCTTCTTCCTTCCTGAAAGAGGAGATGAATGAAGGGTCCCTAGAATGTGACAAGGAGTTCCTTCAGTAGTTTATGCCGCATCTGCTACAGAGATACGAATGGGAAAATAATCCCTAGGAATCTGACAACATGCAGAGGCAAAGGTGTAATAGTAGAAATAATTAGTGAACAGGTTCAGCATTAGTTACATATCAGGTTTCCAAACTATACCATATATGATAAAAAATAATTTTTGCATGCACTGGAGAAAGTGGATTTGAATCTTAAAACCTTTGAACCTTTAGTGTTTGCTAGGAGTCTTGAGAAGCCCTTGACAGTGCTGCAAGCCATCCTGTGGTTTCTCTGTCATTCATTATGTGCTGGATACGAGGCTCATCACCTGTTCTGTGACATCTGGAGCTCTTGTATGTGACCCCAAATGGCACCTGACTCATCACCTTTACTAATACAAGCATGTTACTTCTTGTGCTTCCTTACAATTACATCATGGCTGCAATATCAAAATATTACTAATGGCAACTATTTGTGCCCAACATGCTTTTCTAAGACAAAAAATGTCTCTGCTACGTTCCTTTCATACATTATTTGGGCAGATAAGATGGCCTTCAGAACTATGTAGAAAGAGACTGAGAGACTTGACAGCCACAATTACAGCAATATGTGGTGAGTCATAAAATGGCTGAGTTCTGGGAAATTGGGTAGTGTCTGCTTGTGGGTACTGCCCAGAGAAGAGCATGATACAGGGTTTCAGTTCTTCCCTTCAAGCACTGTAGGGCCAGGATGAGGTTAGTTGTGACTCCCTGATACTGTGCCACTAGCATTCAGGGAAGGCAAAATAAAATTTTGGCTTCTCCATCTTGGCATAAGATCACTTTGGATTATGTTACTGAGTTGAAAGCTGATCTGAGTTTCTAGATCTATTTGCACTTCTCAACAAAATTTCATCTTTAAGCCCAGCCCCCCTCCACACAGTACATGGAAATGTGGTCTTGTAATTCAAGGGTAGACATGAGCATCCTTTGAGAAGTTCAATCAATTATACTAGACTTTTACTGCTGCATGCTTGTTCTCTTAAGTTAAAGAGAACAAGCATGCAGCAGTAAAAGTCTAGTATAATCAATGTAGTTCTGCCTCATGTCTTCATGTCATCAAGCACTTTTCCTATCCTTGCTCTTGGACAGAAGGATAGCTGTTCCTACAACTGTTTCTTCCATCCCTACACCTGTTATGAAGCAAGGCAATACCAATAGCAGACCTTGACCAAGGTCCCAAGGCATCATTATCTTAATAAAGAAAAGTTAAAAATGTTGGAAGAGAACCTGACATTGAAGCAAAACTAGACTATCTATTTTTATTTTTTTTTTGAGACAATGAATTACATCTGTTTCCTTCAAGATCTGATAATGTTGATAATGTTTGCAAAGGGAAATATTCAGCATGAGAAGTAACATTGAAATGTGGTACAAATAGTCTGAGTGGTTCACAGATAAAGCACTGAGAATGACCAAAGTGTTGAATAATTTTACTTACACTCATGGCAGTGGTCCTCCACAACAGACCAGGTTGTCACAGGGCAGAAAATCATAGATGATGTGGAACAGAACTCTTCAGGGCATTGTGAAATGAGCTGAGATTTCTTTCTGATGTGTGATATTTTACCCCCAAACAAAGGGTATGGACTCCTTGTTCCCCATACGGGGTCTTCCTTTACTTATCAACAGAGGTTTTAGGAACAGGATGAAGGAGAAAACCGTTCTCATATGAGTATGAGAGCTCTAACAGCTATATTTTGCAGCAGGCAGACACTTTTCCAGGAGTTGTTAGAGAGCTATAATAACCTTTCAGTTATAACAACCTGGATAATAGTGGCCATGGTCTAAAAGGCCAGGGAATGATACCTCAATCATAGAAGTGCCTATTGTTTGAAGAAAAGAATGGTGTTGGAGTGTTCCTTTCAAATCCCAGGCAGCATTTGAACACATCATTCATGCTCAAGCACTGTAACTAGCAGAGGAAGAAAAAGGACTGTGCCACAATTATAACCACATGCTCTGAGTCATGCAGTTGCTGAGTTCTGGGAAATTATAAGGCCTCCAGTTCTGGGCATTGACCAGACAAGATGACAGTGTCAAGAAAGCCCCCATTGATCACAGGGGCAGAACAAGAGAAAACAGCTGTAACAACTCAAAAAAAAAAAAAAAAAGAAAAAAAAAGACAGCTCAATGAAGATCTCTGCACTATGCTCAGTAGCATCCAAGAAAATAAGCAAAATATTGGGATTTAGAAACAGCTAAGAATTGTAGAAGGGGGTAGAATACCCTAGAATATAAGGTGTTGGGAAAAACGTCCCTTGTAGGCATATTATATCTGCCTATATCTCTTTTTTTTCAGAGACCTTCATCTTTCTGTAAAGCTGAAAAAAGGAGACAAGGAGAGGTGATAAAAGATTAGATGGACCACTGATCTGATCCAGTAGTGCAATTTCTCTGTTTCTGACAGTTGGCAGGAATCATAAAGTTAGCCTGTGGCACAAACTGGTATTAAACCTTTATCTCAAGAGTCCTTGTTCAGTTTCTTTAACCATAAGACCATCCTTCATCTCTAATTTCCTCTTTCCATTTCTTCTGAAAATATCAAAGGAGCATAATTTCTCCTAATATTGTAGCATTCCAGTCCTGACCAAAACCAGGAAGTGAGCAGCAGGTGAATAAAAATTAAGCTGACATTTTCAAACTTCAAACAAAGATCTGTGTGAGGCAAGGAATGGTACTGTTAATTTAATCCAAATTGGTTCACTCAGCTCTGGTGATAATCTGATCCATACCTCAGCAAGTTCTCATTCAGAAAAACAAAATAGTG
This sequence comes from Cinclus cinclus, assembly GCF_963662255.1. Taxonomy (NCBI): domain Eukaryota; kingdom Metazoa; phylum Chordata; class Aves; order Passeriformes; family Cinclidae; genus Cinclus; species Cinclus cinclus. The sequence goes on from NC_085047.1 coordinate 89,261,256, forward strand.
TGTGAATTTTGCTGAAGCCAAAAAACACAGTCTGTTCATGACCATACACTCAGTAGTTCAGTATGGGAGTAGGGGAAGAGGGAGTGAGGGATGGAGTGGTGAATAAAACACAAAAGTAGTTGGCTTGGTGTTTAACAGCAGTTGAGGGTGAAAAAAAAAAAAAGAAAGAAGGAAAAGCAAACAAAAATGAGGCTTGTATAAATGGAGGTATTGAACTTAAGTCAGAGGAAATACCCTAGTGCTTTGTAAGAAGCCAGTGAAAACATATTTTGAAAACAATGTGGTTCCCTAGCCCTCTTGTATTAAAGGCATATTATACAAATGGATTTACTGTATTGAAGGCTAAGAAAGTGGCTGTAAATAGGCCAGAAAGACAGAAGTCACTGAGGGGTTAAAAGTAGCATGCATATTAGTGAGAGAAGAGCCTGGTCAAAGACACGCAGAACATCTGAAAGCAAAAATATGGATGTTCCAGTGGTGAGTGGGTTACTCATAAATCAATAAACAGAAAACACAACTTAGAGAATTCAGTGTTTCAGGGTCAAATTTTGAAATTCTTATATTTTTTATTCTTTCTTTGTTTGGTTATGAAGTGACTTTGTCAGTATTCATTTGAATACAGAGAACCACAGGTCAGATCAGGCATTTGAGACCTGTGAGCCAAGACAGAAGATACTGTACACATATCTTTTCCCTTGCTCTATGAATATTAAGCTACATTCACCCCTCCATTTCCCCTGGTTATGAGACACTGCAGTTGACTGCTTTATGTCAAAAATATCTCTCCTTCCCTTTACAGACCCAGCACGCAATGGGTCTGCATTTCACACACCACTCCCTGGTGATCTGCACTCCTTTTGGTTCTCATCAGCTCTTTGGAAACTGCTTACATTTGGTTCTTGCATGGGGTGTGGGTGGTGAACGGAAAAACCTTCTTTCAACCTTCCCTACACACATCTGTGTAGGGCCTGTAAATTCAGTCTTTGGTAGCCTCTTTAAAGGATAACACATAAAACCCTAAAGATTTCTCTCACCAAACACTGTCAAGTTGCTGAATAAGTATTAATGTGCATCATTAATTTTTTTCCCAGCCATTCATACCAGAAGAACAAAAGTGATTGAAATAAAGGGTAATAATTCTGCTATCCATGTACTAAATAATGCTTTGTAAAAAGCAAAAGATCAGTGACATTTCGTCCATCTGTTTTGCAAGGAAACACCTTTTAACTCTTCACTTGCTGAAACATTTTAATGTCTATAAATTGGTATAATAGCCACAGGAAGGGAACTCTAGTGTTGCTATTTTTAACACAAGAAGTTGCTTCAGGCCTCTGGTCAAAACTACATTGATCCCTTTTCCTATGAACCAAATGCCTTATTCATCTGTTCCATTTTTTTTTCCCCTAACCATTTGTCATTTACATAACACTGAGTAACCAGTCTTGGGAATGTCCTAAACTACAGAAAGCCTCTATAATAATTTCTGACACAGGGGATTTCATGGAGAAATCCTTATATTCATCAGCTGCAGATTCATTGCACTCTCTGTTTGACTAACCATTTCCTAGTGGAACACTGATATTTTATTTGGCTGGCAATAGCTTCGAGCACAGGAGAACAGTTGTATTTTTGAAACTGCCTATCGGAAAGAATTTCTCTGCTTATTTTTCCTCTGTTGGGTGTGTGTGCCTGCATGTGTGTAAATGTGTGCATGCACATGTATGCAAGTGTTTTAATTAAATATGTTAGGTATAAGTTCTACTTGACACATCTGTGCTCATTAAAGAAGAAAGCAAAGTCAGTGTAGTATGACCCTGGATCATCTCCACATTTAAACCATTTCATTCAGAATGCTTTTTTTTTCTCCCTTTGTGTCTCACTTTGTCAGATATGATTCTTGATTGATATACAGGTTGTTCCCATAGTATTTGTTGTTTCCTATAGTCAATAGAAAGACTTCTCTAAATAGATTTTACCTTGTATTGAAAATAGTATCATGCAAGCTGCCCTGAATTACTTTTTCCTCTATCTTAAAATATGAACTCCAGTAAAGCAAGAGCAAGTTCTTCAGGTAAGAGAGAAATGGAATATCACCTAGCACTTTATTTTTGTTTCTATCTCTGTCCCTTTGTGTTTCTAATTATCTTCTTATCCATACTGTTTCTCAGCAGGAAGAAGAAAGGAAAAAAAAAGACTCCTGACATGAGCCTTTCCAAAAATGAAAATAACATTTTATCATCCTGGGATTTTCAAGAATCATGAATAGAAATAGTATTACAAAATGCATCTGAACCTGGAGTTTACTATCTTAATGGATTTCTCTGTGGAGTCAGGCCATCTTTGTTCTTTCAGCAAATCTGAGAATCCTCAGGTTTACCTCAATGTACAGGGTGGGAGAATAAGTATGTTGAAACCAGTCATTTACTTTGAAATTTCACCGGATTTCGTTTGCATCTTTAATTTCCTCAGCAATTTTAACACTTGTTCCATTCAGTTAATACATTTTGGGTGTTCACACCCTTCTTTTCTCCCTGCTCTTTTCTTTCTGTTCCTTAAAGATTTTGTTGGTAAAATTACTTAGAAAGAGGGCACATAATTTTGAGAAAAATCTTCTTCTACCTCATTCAGACATAGAGGGTTTTTAGGTCTTTTTTCAGCTTATAAAATAGTTAATGAGACATGATAGTGGGAGTCTTTAAAGTCATTATATGTGGCAGTATATATGCAGACCTACATTCACTTTTTGTTTTTTCTTTGTCTCTGTTTATTTTTTTTGTCATTTGTCTGCAAGTTGAATCTAGTTCTATAGTACTAGTCTCTCCCACAGGAGTAAAATTCACTCAGATACTATCTTTTTACATCCACTTAAAACATTCTGCTTCTGCAGTTGTCCATTTTGTTAAATATAAACACCAGAACAGTTTGGTCAGCCAGCATAAAAAGGGTATAACCACATAAAACGTGAATTCAATGGTTTTGATGAAAGCAGGTCTCTGACAGAATTTAAACTGTTTTGATGAAATTTCTTAAATTCAGTGTTTAAAAAACTTTACAAGAGAAAGGGCAATATGCTGCCAGTATTTCCCAGAAACACTAGGAAAAGATGTCTGACAAAGTGCAGTGTAGAAATGGATCAGACAGATCATCAAACAGATGAGTCCAGGATTTAACCACATAATTCACCTTTTCCCTCTGGTAAGGAAATCAGATAAATTGGTAAAAAATCCCAAAATGCATGAGCGGGGAAGACTGCTTCTTGGAGTCCTGAGGTAATTTTTTGAGAGTGTATGTTTGTGTGTATGTGGCTCCTCCTCTGGAGAGTCTCTTCTCCCACTCTGATTTAAAGAAAATGCCAGTGATTATCCAAACTGGAATATGTCCCTGCCATACTGCAATCCTAATCCCAGTCTATTTGACAGAACATTTCACTAGAAGAGTTTAATTTTTCAGTAACATTTTTTCCTCAGTGAGAGCTGCCTTCTATTCAAACATTATAAATGAACCTACTTTTGAGTCCCTAGGAAATGCACTGTATCATTCACCTCCTGTCAGATTAGCTCTCGTTTCTTGATATCTGCTGTGGAAAGTACAGAGGGGATTTCACCAGTTATAAACTCTCCTTATCTTCAGGTTCTTTGGACAGACTTCAGATTTCCCCTGGATCTTCATCTTTAACTTTTCCAAATTGTTTTACAGTTCAACTTTTCAGCTTCATACCTGATTTTCCTTCCTACTTTAGGTACTTTTTATTTATAGGTGGAGAAATCTAGCTAAGTAGGACTTCCTTTTTCATTGTGAGTTACATTTCATATATCTCTCAAAATCCTTTTTGTCATCTGAAAATACATATATTGACGTTCCTGGCCAATTGAAACCAGATTATATCAGATTACACTCACTTTCCATGTTTTCTTTTGATAGATAGGCACCTCTTAGATAGAAAAAGGGCAAATGACGTCTCATTGCTTCTTGAATGTGGTCTTAACTCAACCTTCATCAGTGGTGCCTCACCTCACTGTTTTCAGCTTGAATTTTTTATTTCCAAGTTTCCTGAGATATTTTACATTCCTATACATATCCTTCAGCTGCATAAAATTAATGGTGTGACAGAAGGAAGATTTAAAGAGGGAAGGAAAATTTTGTTTCTTGATTCTTCAAATCTGGATGTACTTAGAAAGCTTGTTATATCTCAATTTTTACATCAAAATGAAAGAAGGAGGAAGTCTGGGAAAAATAAATGTGTTGTTGAGCAATGTTTTACTTCTGTGGAAGAGTAGAAATTCTCAGGACTTAGTGATATATAGGGATTGAGAGATGCATCTCCATATTCTCTACAGTCTGGGAATTTCTTCTTTCTCACTCTGAAACATTTTTATCTCACCTCAACACATACTTTGCTCTAAAAAACTGAGAGGTTACAGTGATGCACTTGTTTGCACATAATCTTGGATGTCCAATGAACTACACATTATTATAGGAATCTTCCCTTAAATGGAGTAATAGAATAGGCAAACTGCCTAATATTACATAGTGCCTGTACATTACTTTCCAGCCACTTAAATTGCCGTGCTAATATTTTTCCAACATTCTCTCCTATAGGTACAAATGCATTATTTCCATACATAATGATGAGTCGGATGCAGCCCAAGGTACTTGAGTGTTAGGATTATGACAAGATAATGATAGTATTCCTAATAAATACCTATATATATGGTCACAGAAACAGAGAATCACAGAAACACTTAGGCTGAAAAGACCCCTAGGATCACCAAGTCCAACTGCTAACCCAGCCAAGTCCACCACTAAATCATGTCCCAGAATGCCACATCAGCCTTTCCTGAACACATTCCAGGGAAGGTGACTCAAACACTTCCCTTGACATGCTGTTCCAAAGCCTGACAACCCTCTTCATGAGGAAATTATTCCAAATATCCAATCTAAATCTCCTCAAGCACAGAATGAGTCCATCTCCTTTCTTCTTGTTGCTTATCATTTAGGATAAGAAAACAACCCCCACCTATCTAGAACCACCTTTCATGTAGTTGTAGAGAGCAATAAGGTCCCATCTCAGAATCCATTTCTCCAGGATAATCAAGATCAGCCTCTCCTCATAGGACTTGTGCTCCAGACCCTTCACCAACTCTCTTGCCCTTCTCTGGAAATGCTGCAGCACCTCAGTGTGTTTGGGGTAGTGAGCAGCACAAAACTGCACACAGGATTTGAGGGAGGCACCATCACTGGCAAGTACAGAGGGACAATCATACCCTCATCCTATTTTCAACACAGGCCAGGATTCCAGTGGCTTTTGTCCACCTGGGCACATGCTGGCTCCTGTTGAGTGGCTGAAAACCAGCACCCTCAGGTCCTTTTCCAAGAGTTAGCTTCCCAGTCACTCTGTCCCAACCTTGTAGCACTGCCTGTGGTTTTTGTGACCTAAGTTAAGGGTCCAGCACTTGACCTTTTCAGACTTCATACAACTGGTCATGGCCCATCGACCCAGCTTGTCCAGACACCTCTGAAGAGCCTTTCCCTCATCCACTAAACATATCACCTTGTCATAAGAGGAGATCAGGTTGGTCCAGCAGGACCTGTTTCATAAAACCATGTTTGTGCTGGTTTGATTCACTGGCTGTGTACTGTATACACCATGTAATGGCAATCAAGAAGATCTTCCCCAGCAGTGAGGTCAGATGCACAGGCCTGAAATTACACAGATCCTCCTCTCAAACCTTTTTGAAGATGGGCCTCACATTTTCCATCTTGCAGTCAACTGAAATCTCCCTGCCAAAGTTCTCTCTTCAGCCAGGCTGGCCTGTCTCCCTGCTGGGTCATCTTTTGGCATACGGGGTCAATCTCCTCCTGCAGCTTTAAGGCTTCCTTCTTGAACAATGTCCAAACTTCCTAGACTCCTTTGCTCCTCAGGACTGCCTCCCAAGGGGCTCTCTCATCCAGTCTCCTAGAGGTCAAGGTCTGTCCCTCTGGAAGTCCAAAGTCGCAGTCCTGCTGGGCTCCCACCTTGCTTCTCAAAAAATTGAAAATTCATTATTTTTTAAAAAAATTGAAAAGTTGTTTTGTGATTTCTGTGACCAAGAGGTCCTCTGACCATATCATCATCCATAAATGTTCCCAAACAGCAGATCCAGTGGGGAGTCTTCCTAGATGCTTCCCTACCATCTGCATCACGTAGTTCTCTTCCACACACTTCAGGAACCTCCTGGTCTGCTTCCTCTCTCCTGCGTTGCATTTCCAGCAGATGTCTGTAAAGTCGAAGACCCTCATGAGAACAAGTGGTAGCAATTGTGAGACTTTTCCCACCTGCCTATTTTTTTATGCATCTTTATCCTATTTTTATCTCTTGATATTGTAAAATTATACTGCTTGAAGATATAAGGCATTGTTCTAGCATCATAGATCTGATATATATTAGTATTTGCTGAGCACACCTTATCAGCAAAGACCACCGCAAGTGGAAGTCTTTGTACCTGAGACCAGTAACAGCTCAGAGCAGCTGTGTGACATCTGTCCTGTGTGACAGATCCCTTGGGAACAAGTCCATCAGCAGAGAGCAAACAGTCTGTGGTAGGAGTCCTTCAGCCATAAGGTCCTCTGGTCTCCTGTCCTCCTCTCTTGTCTTTCACTATCCAAACTGCATTTTTTTCTGGGGTGTCAGCAGCACTGGTTTGAAAGTTACCTAGGCAGTCCTTCAGACTTGTCCATGGTCTTCTGCAGACTACAGCAATCCTGAGCTGAAAACCTGATGCACTGTGTCTTTCAGAGGTTTAAGATGATGTGTAAATATTTTAATTCTGGCCATAGAATGCCTTTTATCACTATCTCCCTTTGTCCCTTTCTCCTTTTTTATTTCTTTCCTTTCTGCATCTCACTCTTCTAACATCTATTTAATTATACCCATAGAAAAGAAAATGCTGATATCAAAAGAGCAATTCCCTCTTTTGATTTCAAATTCATTTTCCCCTCTCATTCAAGAGAATAGAAATATACAAAGTAATTTGGTATATAAAATGATTCCCCATAATTTTAATCCTTTTAAAGTGCTTATGGAGATTATCACAGTTTGATTTATTTTGACAAGGGGTGGTAAAAATTGTAAGAACAATAGTCTACTAAAAATGTTTTAAGAGCCTGTTGCTGTGTTACAGGAATGAACATTTCAGGTGTTTCATGGGTTTGGGGGACGATTTCCTAATACAGCTAAGTGAATTAAAATAACACAAGGAACAAGCATTCACAATAAGTAGAAATGGACACCATTTTGCTAATGCTTGAAGACTTTTTCCAGTAGTTAAGACATCATATTTTTCTGTTCTGTGTCTTCATTTTATTGCATCTTCTTTTGCTTTTCACAGATCAGGCAGCTAGATGTCAGAGCTATGAGGGAAATCATAGGATTGCCTAAGTTTCTCAGTCATACGGCCTGCCCTACCAAGGATTTGGGTTTGACCATAATATCAAATATCTCCCAGGCAGAATCAGAGGGAGGGGCAGAGGCCAGCCCCATGTGCTTCTAGGTCTTACCTCACCTCCCTTTCACCCAAGATTTCTTTGGTGTGATGAAGTTTTGCCTGTTCTGAATCGAGTGTAGTAGCTCAGTACCCAAAGGATAAAATGCAGTGTCTGAGAATGTAGTAACAGTGACAAAGAGCATTCTCAAAGTCAGACCATGCACTCAGCTGCTCAGAAACATCACTTTCCCACAGAGAGAATGGGTCTCACCATGTAATGTACACAAGGCTTACTCAGCCTTATACAGCAAGGTTTATTCAGCAGTAGCAGAGGACAGGCTGCTCCGTAACCCTACCATGCAGGTGCAGTCATTTGGGATGATCCATGTCAGTATTAGGAGTGCCACCATGGAAAACACCACAGTGATAAGTGTGTGTGTGCAGTCATACAAACTCCCCCAGTCCTTTATCACCCAGATGTTTAGTGATCCCAGCGTCTTACACTGGAAGAGGAGAAAGATGAAAGTGAAAATACTAGTTTTCCAAGACCATTAATTATATCACACATACTAAAGTCATGCTACCTAAGGTGTCAAGACTCAGCCTTTTTCATTGCAAGAAAATATTAAAAATATATATTAAGTTTTCATGACATTCATTTCCCCCTTTTATTGTGTTTATGCTTTTAACTTTGGGTTTATTAAATTTTTCTCATTGAAGATGCTTGTTATTTGTGATGGATAATATATGCTGTTCAGGATAAACCTGAGCTTTTAGGAGATGGTATTTCTGGAAAATTGAACATCAAAAGACCCCAAAAAACCCCAAAAAGCATGAAAGATACTACTGGAAGAGCTTAGCATTGTGAAGTGTGTAACAAATAGAATTCAGAAAGTAATCAGCTGTTATCATAAAATAATTTATTAACTAACAAATCTAAATTTAAAATTATTTCAAAGAAATAGTGATCTTTGCAAATACATTAAAACAGCAGAAAAAAAAATTAAAAGAGGAAGAGGGTGAATAACAGGGCAGGCAAATGACTGATCTTTCTGTGCAGTTTTCACTCGAGCACGAGAAGAATGATTACATCCCTACAGCAGTCTTCAAAGTGTTGGAGTCAGAGAGTGGAATAGGAAATGAACTGCAGTTCAGTGACCCTCTGTGGCCTGAACAGTGGGAGCTGGTAAGCACAGCATTTCCACTTTATTCACTTCTCTTTTTTTCAGCCACTGTCACTAGAAGGCCTTCCCACACACATGCTTTTGCATCTTTATTGTAACCTGAAAAGAGATAAATGTAGCAGATGTATCTATGTATAGGTGGATATAATCTGTATCAGTAGATTTCTCAATGCTCTACATACACACAGGCTTATTGCACATGTGTATGATACAGCAATGAATAACTACAATTTTCCTGAAGAAGTCTGCTTTCCAGTTTGAGATAGAATACTGAGCCATGAAAATTTCTTTGTGTTTCATTAGGAATAAAACCACAAGTTGGTAACCTAGGTCTGCTTGGAGAATAGAAATAAAGTACCACTTTCAACCTGGTCTGTAATTTTCTGCTCCCTTTGTCACAAAGCATCAACAAAATATGCTCGGTAAAATTTCTCTCCAGGAAAGGGAAACACCTTATATAAATAGAGCTAGAGTATAATGTCACTAGAAGGATGCTTGATCCTCTCATCTTGATCTATTCTCATGTTATATGTGAGAAGCATAATCTAATTCTTAAGAAAATATCTAATGCACATCAGGGTGTGCGTTAAAACTGCACCTCTGCTATGACAGGATAAATGTGTGTGTAAATATACCCAGGAGGTAAACCTGCAAGATGTTGCAGTACATGTACCCTTGTGGACAAGTCAAGAGGCTACTTGATGATCCAAGTGAGATTCTTTTTCATGTTTTTGTTTTGTAACTGGACATCCCTTGATCTTCGGGACTTCCAGACTTTTTAATGTGTTTATTTTAAGAAAGAAGTGAACTATTAATCACATCCAGATTTACCAAACTTTTTACTAAGGTTCAGAAAGAGTTCAGACAAAATTATCACTTAGATGCTTAGGGAAATAGAGGACTGAGGGAACTGGTGGTTTGTTGGGATTGTTTTGTTTTGGTTTTTTTGTTTTGTTTTGTTTTTTGTCAGATTATGATGGCAAATTATCTATTTGTTCGCTATGACTGAGGGAATCACTGAAAACTGTCAAGGAGAAAAATTGAAAGTGAAGCCTGCAGTCTGACTTTTGTGCTTGTGTATAAAAGATTTCCCTGTATTTCTGCTAAAAAAAAATTCAAAATTTTCTTAGTATTTCTTTTCACTGCAGCTTCGGTTCTTTGTGATGTCATTTGAACTCTTGGAGCTGAGAAGGTGAAAAGTAGTTTTTGCCATCACTGTAGAATGATAGAATCACAAAGTGGTTGTGATTTCAAAGAACCTTAAAAATCATCTAGTTTGAACACCACTGTCAAGGGCAGAGACAGCTCCCACTAGTACAGGTTTCTCAAAACCACATCCAACCTAGCCTTGAACATTTCCAGGAAAAGGTCATCCACAGATTCTCTGGGCAGCTGTTCCAGTGTCTTGAAACTGTCTGTTTGCAATGTCTCACAGCAAAGAATTTCTTCCTAATATCTGGCCTAAATCTGCTCTCTTTGAGTTTAAAAATATTACCCCTCTGATATCAATACAGGCTCTGATAAAAAAAAAAAACAACTCCCTTCCCATCCCTCTTAGAAGCCTCTTATGCACTCCTGAAGGCCACAATAACATCTTCCCAGAGCCTGAACAACCCCACCTGTCTCAGCCTTTCTTCATAGGTAAGATTCTCTATCCTTCTGATCATTTTCATGGCCCTCCTCTGGATGCACTCCAACATTTCTTGTACTGGGGAATCCATTGAATGTAATAAAACTGAAAAAGTGAGAGTGTCATTAAATAAAGAGCTATAAAGTATGCTTCCAGACAAATCTAAACCATCATTAACACTGTGGTATAAAAGGGTGCAGGGTTCTCAGTGCCTATTACAATGTCCTTAATGTCATTTTTCTTTATTATGAGTAAGGACTACAAGGCAATAAGATCTATTTAGGCACTCTCTTTACAACAAAATTTATCTTCACAAAGCTTAACAGAATCTTTTGGTCATATTGTGATATGAGAGAAAAGTGCCTCCAAGGCCAATAAATCTCTGTTTTTCACAAAATCTTTCTGATATGAAAAGATATAATTTTATATACCTTTCAGAATTTTGTTAAAATCTTGCATATCCTTACAGTATTCAGAAGTTACACTTCTCTTTCTCCTATTCCATTTTTATCTGAAAAGACAAGATACACATTTGAAAAGAGATATGCAGAGAACATGAGTCTAGCAGTCTGTGTTTTTGGAAGCTCTTTTTTTTTTTAATTGAATTTTTGTCTATTTTCATATGGTTTTCACTAAAATTCTCAGTAGTTTTACAAGAGACTAAGTCTTCATTCCTCTTACATTTAAAATCTGCATTTCACAAAAGAAATGCCTAATATAGTACTCCTGAGAGCCCAACAAAGAAACTCCTAAATGAATAATTAAGAGGTGAATTAATGTTTTTATGATTCAAAATCTGGGAATATAAATGGAGGGATGTTGCGTCATCATGTGGGCTGCAAACAGAATAAAGGGTTATGTTAAATGAACACTGAAAATAGAAACTTTGCCTTTTCCTCTACAGTTCCTTGTTGAAGCCAACCGCTTGATAATTACTCTTGACTATTTCCAAATCCCATCACAAGAACTGTCTTTTCCTCAGCCAAGGAATTCTAATTCACTTCTGCTCTAATTAAAGAATCAGACCTTTCTCCTAGGACTCAGCCTTTCCTGGACTTGCTGTTAATATCAAAATTTCCCCACTTGTCCACTTCACCCTCAATATCTGGGCTGTATAAAAATTCTTATGTCCTACACAGCTTACTTATATTTATATGTAAGAAGAGTAATTCAATCCCTCCCTATGTGTTGTGATCAAGGCCCTAGATCATTCCTTGCACGACTCACACTGCATCTGAAATGATCTTCAAGGACTCCTGCTGGCTTCAAAGAAACAGATTTTGTTTAGCATTTTAGCAGAGCAGCTTTACTAAAGAACAGCTCTGCAGCTTTGGAGCATGGCACTCCTTAAAATAAGTGGAAAATGTAGAAACTGTGTCCTTCCTTCATAAATTTGATTCTGTCTGATCTCCTGATGTGTGTTCACACCAGTGGGCTCTGTCTGTTATCCTTGAGTATCCAAAGGCTCCAGCTGATAGGGTCTTTTTTTATGCAGTTTTCTCCAAGGGACATACCACCCATTGAAAACCCCAGTTTGTTGTATCACTGAGCACCTTTTTATGAAAAGGGGATGACCACAATATTGCACCTGATGTTCAGGACAAGAAATAAGTTCTTGCATCTGTGATATTGAAAGGACTTCATCTGAGCAGCAGGGAGTGTACCTTAACCTAAAAAGAAGGAAAAAAACATTTCATTTCCTTAGTGTTTCCCATATATAATTCTAAACAAGTGCTTCAGCCTGTAGTGATGGAGGGTGTTACAGTCTGATCTGTAGGCACTCCACTCCAGCAGTCTTCAGAGTGCTTTGACAATAGGACTAAAGGCTGTGGGCAGTATTCTCTGCCCTCTGTAGTGCAAAGCTTTGGTCCTCACTAGGTGGGGTCCTCAGTAGGATTTTGTGTGCCATGATATCAGGAGATAAATTTGGATTTTCACCTGATCTTTTACAACAGAGGAACATCAGGTCTTTCTCTTTAATGCAACATCTATATTGTTTGCATCTAATAACTGCACTTATCCTCAGTATTTGTTCACATAACCCAAATGTACTTTTTTTGTAATCTCGCTTATCTTTACAGTGTTGGAGGTGTCTTTCCTTAATTTCACCACTGCTTTGTTGTAAGTTCTTTTCACCCTTTTTCCTAACTCTAGTAAAGGACTTTGGGTCACTGCCTTATCAAGTACATCTTTTTTGCTTCCCAACAGGGTAGAAGGCTACATCAAACATCTCTGCTTTTGGCTGGCTGGTGTCTGAGTTTGGCCTACTGTGGCTTTGGCCAGCACATCTGACCTACAATTCAAATTCCTCTACTTCTGGAGCATAGCATGTGTCCTTTACAGATTCCTCTGCTGAGCCTATCCTATATGGATAGGCTGTCTCTGGACTAGTGCTGCACTGGAGCTTTCTGGTGGTTTCAGTTCCCTTGACTTAGGAGAGCAAATGCACTTTTTACAGGCAAGGACACACACAGGGGATTGTGGCTGCAGTAGGTAGGTTGTTATGACCTGTCCTCAGAGGAGGAATCCCCACAAGAAAAGTGCATGACATGTTCCATGTGGGTGTCATGTAAAACCAGCTGTGAAGCCCCTTATGACACCTCCTTGAGAAGGGCTGCCTTATGTGTAAAACTGGCCATAAACAAATAACACCTGCAGTCCTGCAAAGGGCCCCAGGTCTCTGTGTTACTCTGTGTCTAATCTTGTCTTGCAACAAGATCATCACACCCAAGACTTTATTACATGACCCAGTGAATTTCAGAGGCTTTCTGCTGACACCCAGCCCTTCCTGGTAGGGTTTTATTTTTCTGATGCACATTCTGAGTGTTCAAATTCCTCAAGGCACTTCATTTGCAAAGATCAGCCCTGTGTCTATCGTTGAAACAGTCCTAAAGTTTCTTTTTTTCCCTTCTCAAAGTCTCCTCCCCATGCTGAAATAGCATGTCACACTTGAATCAGATGCTTTCGGGTGAAACTGCTGCTGTAGTAACCTGCAGGTTCCCCACCCTCCAGTCAGCATCACTCTGGTGGTTGGTAAGCAGAGAGTGGACACAGAAGCAAGGCTGGCCAAAAATCATAGAATCATAGAATGGTAAGAGTTGGAAGGGATCTTAAAGATCATCTAGACCCACCATTTTGATAAGAAACTCCTCCTATTGGACCAGGTTGCTCAAGGCCTTATACAGCCTTGTCTTGAGCACTGCCAGAGTTGGGGCAGCCTCCCTGGGCAACCTGTTCAATGTCGCACTACACTCACAGTAGAGAATTTCTTCCTTATAAAATCCTTCCCTCCTGCTCATTGCTTTAAGAAAGGACCAAAATTAACTTGGATGGAGCATTTTCCACTGTTTCTGCTGGTACAAGCAAAGAGTGTCTCCACAATACACTGCATAGACAGCCCTAGGAGCAGCTGGAGACCCAAAGGAAAAGAAAAAAAAATTCTGAGCTGGTAAATTCTGAAATGGTGCTCAGGAGCACTGGGATGGTTTAATGTCTGATTGTGGGTTTGGTAGGGCTTTTTTTTAAATTTGCTAAATAACCAAATTATTTACTTTTACTCATAGGGTAATATTGTCTGTTAAATAGCTGCTACCCCACAGTTATGAGATAGGAGTTCAGAAGACATTAGCAGGCCCACACAAAAGCCAGTTATAGAGGAGATTTTGTGGGTAAAAGCATGGCTGTTAAGATCAAAGCTTTTAAATAGTCAAAGACCTTTTTCCTTTTGTGTTTGTTTGGGGGGTTTTGGATTTTTTTTTATTTGATTGGATTTTATGGTTTTGTTCCCTACTAGTGGAGTTTGCACCGCTGTAAATACAATTTATTAACACAGGTTGCTGCTCAGTCTGAAGTAAGCCTCTTCATTCCTGACTGAAGAAATGTGCTGTGCCTAAGTCTGTTGCTGGAAGAAAATTAAGACAGGTTCTCAATCTAGTGCTCCCATTTTGCTCCTTAAGAAGCAATTCTAGTAAACGTCCTATCTATTGCACAGTGCCTCCCCCATAAGACAATGCCAGTGAGTGGATCGGTGTCCTGAAGAATGGTACAGAGCTAAAAACTTATCTTTGGGGGACGTAAAGTTTACAGTCTGCCAGAAGAAGAGGGATACACAGGCTGCACTCTTTTATACAGGCAAAGGAGGTAATTACCCCAGGGTAATGGGACTAAGATAAAAAAAAAATCAGAAATATTTGTATATATAACAAAGTGCACATTCTGCAAAAAGTGTGAACCATTATCCTCAATGGTCATGCAAGAGCAGAAAAAAATGAATGATTACTCTACATTTATGTGTGTGTGTTTTCACAATCTTAAAAAAGTATATGCACATTCAGGAACATATATCTTCATGAACAGATTAAGTTGCATGGCAGCTGAGCCCTGCAGAGTTCTAGTCCTAAGTAAAGGCAACCACTGAAAATGAGGAATGAGCCATAAACATGGTTGACTGTGATATCTATTTCTTTTATGTGTGTTTATGTCAACAAATGGTCTATCTAGTAGCTCAGGACACTTCTTGCACACTTTTCTCTAGACTGTTACTCTATGAACTTATTTAATTAGTGATTTTATCTGATAAGACCATTTTAGGTCTTTCCATGTTATCCTGGTGAGGCAAAAAAAGAGAGTGATTTGCATGGAAATAATATATGTGTTAAAAGTGAGCTCAAGTAATTTAAGGCCAATATGCTGGAGCTAGTTGCCATCATCATAGCTTGAATTAGCTGTTGGCTAGATCTTTCCTGTAATATTATGGGAAATGGATAATGGAGAGCCTGAATAAGTGAAACAATATGAAAAATCAGGAAAAATATGTAAATTCGAGGTACAGGTGTGCTCATAGTGAATAGTTTTAAATGAAATAAGTACTTGGTGTTTTAAATAAGTGAAAATAAACCATTCTTTTCAAATATAGTTGCACATCTAAAATTATTCATAATATTTTTCACCATTTAAGTTACATTATATGTGTGACACAATAGTATATGACACAGGAGTGCCAAAGGATATCCAACATAGGAGTTTTTTGTAAGATTTTGAAGTATTGTCAAATAAACAACTCAAAAACATTGACATCAATTAGTTATCTACTCCACAACCAGATTTACTTGATATTTCCTTACAAGTGGAAAAGCTAGTGTGGAACAGATACAGATAGATACAGAGTTGTTCATCTGTACATGAACTATACCTGTTTAGGCCTGTTTTTCTTAGGAGACTTAAGACAACACTTACTGAGATTGGTAAAATGGACAAACCTTTACACTTTACCAAATTACTAAAACAGGAAGAAAATATTATGACAGAAACAGTTAAACAGAGGACAAACTCGCAAATGTCTCTGTTTTGCATCTCTTATATCATCAAAGATCATGAACTCTCTAAAGTATCTGGATCATGAAAGTGAGGAATCTGGAGAACTGCCCCAAATACACTCTTCAGATACTGTAAGAGGAAAGAAATTAATTTGTTCTAAACAGCATTAAGTAATCTTGTAAATAAGGAAATTGGCTATTTGGGAACTGCCAACAATTTAGGATATATTGTATTTTACCACAGTCCACTCATACCCTATTACAATACTGAGCATTCTCAAAGGTTCCCCTCTACATCAAAAAGAGGTTCCAGATCTAAAACTTTACAACAGCCCATCTGTAATTCATCTGTAGTTCATATCTTCTAAATCCACCTTCTAGATTTTCCCTTCTGTCTTTAGGCTTCAAGCTGTGAGACGGTGCTGTGGAGAGCGATGTGCAGAAAGCATCTGTCTCAGCTCTGTCTGTCATGGGACACTTATTGCTGAAAATGTGGTGCTTATTCTCTTACCCTGAGAGGCTATACTTTGATGTTAGATTTGGCACTCTGTGAGGGTCTCAATCTTTCATATCTGGAATACAGAACAACTAATGGCAGGTGAGGAAAGCTAAGCCTTGTCACCAAAATGTGAAAAATTGGCTGCTACTAGCATGGAAATGTAATGTCAGAGCAGGGTTGCCATCCTGGTTTATGTGCTCCTTTTGTGGTATGATGAACTGAAAATCATTGCATGGAAGGAAACCTTTCACTGACTTAAAACTACTGAACTATAGAAAATGAAGCAAGTGAAGCCTGTGTTTTCCTCCTGAACTTCGTTAATTTTTGCATTGCATCGAATCTAGCAGTAAATCTTCACTGAGGTTCCTGATCCTTAGTTCCAATGGTTCACGTCTATCTGAGCTGTGAATTTTCTTGGAGCTGAAGAGATTAGACTAGTGTGAAGTCTGCTCCAGAGACTATGGCACAGCAACTTGTGCTGACTGGAACTTTCTCAAAGAAAGCTGTAAAAAATGTAACCACATTGTCCCTCTGAATGGATAAATCAGTAACAAAAGGGTCATGGAAGGATAGACTTGCTATTTTAAGCTCATGTTCTATTCACATTTTTAAATCAGTGTATTGTGATTATTCTGCAGTACTTTTTGTCCTTTCTAGTTAGTGCTGTAGAGATTACATGGTAGCAAGTGTTTTGATAGTGCAGGAGCTTTCCTTAATTAGATGATTTCATCACATTCTATAATAATAGTTTGAAACAGGAATTCCTTTAGATATAAAAACTCTTGCTATTTTGGTGTTGAATTCATGGGCTTGGTA
The DNA here is from genome assembly GCF_963662255.1 of Cinclus cinclus. Lineage (NCBI taxonomy): Eukaryota > Metazoa > Chordata > Aves > Passeriformes > Cinclidae > Cinclus > Cinclus cinclus. Next base: position 89,278,163 of record NC_085047.1, read on the forward strand.
TCTAACTGTTCCTGTTTCCCCTTCAAACATTACTCACAAAAATGCTTTTCTTGCAAAATCAGGCAGACTACTCAAATTTTCTAATGAATGTTATTCATTACATGCTACTATCTCAGATATAGTACAAGAGAAATTTTAATGACAACATTGTTAAATGTACTTTATTGGCTTATGAATATGAAGCACACAGAGACAATTTACAAACAGCCAAACAAACAAAAAACAAACAAACTATTTGTCCAGTGTGAAATCTGCTTGAATATCCATTGTATACAAAGGTATTTATTGTTCAGCTTTTTCTTTATCTCTTAAAATTTTGACTCTCTCTTAGCAGGAAGGCAGGATGCTGTGGGGGTACCAGTTTGAAGGGATTACACCAGGAGATATCTGGTTAGGCTGCACTCACCCTTTTGCTTCCTCAAGCATGTGGAACAAGGATATGTGGGCAGCATACTCTACAGCATTGATAATGTGATCATACAGAGAAATCCTTGGGTTTAGGCCAAGGCTTCCAAGTTTCCCAAATTTGGGAAAATGGTTGGGAAATTCCCAACCATTGTCAAGCCTCAATATTTCTCATGAATCACCATGTATCATCACAAGCTGCTGCCCTTACCACTGAGGTGCACCTCCCTAGCAAGACCTTACAGGCTTTTAAGCTATTTTCATGCTACAGATTTTAAATAATTACTGTTTTTTCTTAAATAGAATTTCCCTGTTTCAAGGCTTGGAACACATTTTACCCCAAAAGTTGGTAAATTTCTGAGATATTTTATAGAGTACTTTTATAGTAGCAAATAAGGAAAATAATGGTAATTTATGACTCTTCATGTATCACAAGATTTTATTCTGATAAAGACAGTGTTATGGTATCATGCAGAATGGAAGCATGCCCCCAAAATGCACCAGGATATTTTGGACAAGTAAGTCCAACAAGGTACATTTTTGTTTGATTTAGGGTTCTTCAGATTGATACTAAAGCCCCTTTTACTCTGTCAGTTCCTACTGTATAATCTTTCCTGATTCTCTTTTGTGTGTGTGCATACTTCATCAGGTACACACCATCTTTTCAACATAAAATCAGACTATTTCATGACAGCATCTCCTTTCAGTGTGCTTTCTGCTTTTTCTCTCCTAAAAGCAAATGAGCTTTCTAAAGTTACTGTATGAGAACTTTCCCATTTCAAACTAATAAAATAATACTATTTGTGGTATTTTAGAAATGGCTTTAACTCTTGCACACAAGGAGTATTTGTTCAACTATAAAGAGGAAAGTAGCTCTTTGATAACATTGAAAATTTTGTTATTTCAAAATAACAAATTACACTGTGTCTGCAAACATTGATTTGCAAATAAGAAACCACAGGTGAGGTGAGTAAATGATGAGTATGATCAACCCTTTGTTTGCTCCTTTTAATTGCTACCCTTTAAATTTCTGTTAAGTAATTACTGTTACTATCTGGTTTATACTACTGCATGGGATTAATTCAGTGATATTTTAATGATAACACATTTTATTTCTACCTTGTGAGGATTAAGCCAGTGTTCAGTTGCTGAATTCACTAGCTGTAGTTTTGCATTAACATTAAGTACTTAGTTAAAAATAGTGAAAGGTAATTATATTTAAAGTTAACCTATATAAGGAATTGAAATCCAGCCGTTTAGTACTGTTTGAAACACTTATAAAAATACATTGAAAGTTTTGCATTCGAAGATTCATGGCTTACATATTTTACAGGATTACACCTCCATGTTAAAAAAAATAAGAGGAGAAATGGTGTTGATGGATGTCTATAATTATATACTATTCCATCAATGCTTTCAATATGCAGGGAATTTTCAAAATAAGATCAGAAAAGTAGTAGCTAATAAAACACTTTTCCTTTTTCATGCTACCAGAATATTATCCCGAATTTTGTAGATAAAAATAACCAAATAAAATTAATTTTTGATATGTATGACATTAGAAGAAGGGTGGAGGGGGAGGGGAAGAAACGTGTTGCTCTTTTCCAATTGTCAAAACATGAAAAAGTAAGATTAAAAATAGTGAGCTCTATACTCACACTCCAAATAGAGATTTGATCCCTAAAATAGCCCCATCTCAAAAAGCAGATATATAGTAAAACAATTCTTATTTAAATGTTAGTGTAATTTTTTTCCCAAAGCCATTATTAAATTCTCTTTCTAGGATTTTGAGAATGGTAATTATTAATTCATACATGTAGCTTTTTAAGATTGTTCTTTTGGTAAAAAAAGACAAGGACTTACCACATCTATTATGATGAAATCCAGTACTCACATTAAGAACATAATAATTAGTAGTATTAACTAGAAAGAAAATTAATATTAATTAGTATTAAATTAATATTAAATTAATATTTAAAAATGGTCTTGCCCCAGGAGGAGTTCTGTCTGTAAATTCACCACGAAGCATTTGTAGCACTGCAAAGCAAAGCCTTTATTATGTTGCAGTATTCCAATACTTCATGCCCTTGAAAGATGTATATGTATTTAGTTGGGTTTTCACACTGAGACTGCTCTTTATGGGCAAACCCTGCACACCCATGGGTTTTCAGTCCAGCTCTACACTAGATGAGCAAGCATTCAGATGAAGCACAGCTGAAGTGAGGAAGGTTATAGACAAAAGTGTGATTCTGCTTAACATCATTTGTTTAGTTCAGTATCCTGTATGGAAATCACAAGAAATTAAGAATCTCTCCCTGCCATTCTTTCAGTGAACTGAAATGGCCAGTGCTCAGCAGAAACCAACAGCAGTAAGGTGAGATGTGCCTTCATAGGTATATACATACCTCACTAAAATGCTGATTGTCAAACCATTATTCAAATTAGGAATATATTTCCTTCATCATCTGTGAACACAGCAGCAGTCACACAGCACTACCTCATGTTAAAGCATCTGAAAATTGCGTGAAATAAAATTCTCCTTTTCATAAAGACAGAGTTCAGTCCCAGCATTCAACCCAAGATTCTTTTGGGAGTCATTCAGGACAGAGTTGAGAATATAGGGAGAGGAAGAGCGAGACTTCTTCACCAGTCCTGCAAACGTTTTCAGGAATGTGCCTTTCTCCAGGACCACAGCTGGGCCCTATAAATAACCACTAACATTAGTTCTTTCCTTCAGGTGGTCAGTAGCATTACTGCAGTGCTGAACACCCAGGACTTAAGATGTACCATTCTGTATAATGACACAATCATTACACACAGACCTTGATTTTTTTACCTTTCATTTTTCAATGAAAAATACATTCATAGAATTGAATTAGAAACATGTATTTTTAAAACTTGTTAACATGCAGAGTTAACGATCCAAAAAGTAATGAGGTATCAGGATTCCTGCTACCCATAAAATACTAATTCTGATTGTTATAGCCTAGATTTACAGTATAGATTTTACTTTCAGCAATCAAAAGGCAGATGCAGATGGAATAGACTGTTCTGTGTTTTGAACTTGTAGGCACACAGAGAGCTTCATTTTAAACTCATTTATTACGTACCTGTGCAAATAACTTGTGTTTTGTCTAATACTCCAAGCAAAGTCTTTGCCTGTTAAAAAAGAGGCATCAGAGCAGAAAAAAACATAGTGGATTAGAGAAAGGATAGACAAATAAATTCAAACAAATAATTTTAAATTTAAAAAGTGAGAAATCAAGACTTTCTTTCCAGCTTTCTCTTTCTTAAACTAAAGTCAGCTGAACCTGAAGAAAAGTTAGGAAGAAAAAGAAAAAAAAAAAAGAAAAAATAAAGAAAAGAAAGAAAAAAAAAAGCTTGAAGAAAAGTTAAGTTTTCATTGTGGTGTCACGGACACCAAGGCTTTGTAGCTATCACAATTGTTATTTAAAATGTGCTTTATGTTGTAAAGGAAACTTTATTCTAGTATAATAACTAGAGTTGTTTTTAACAGATTAGAGCAAGAAACAGCATGAAGGAATCTACAGCATTTTTTTCACTGGAGTACTGTCAGAGAAACTAACTTAGTCAATGCTATATACTTTTTGAAGTATTAGTGGCTCAGCTGAAGGCAAATACCATTTTCCCTGTTTCAAAAAAGGAATCGGAATCTGAGTTTCCCAAGCTGCAAGCTGGGGCCTTCCAGACACTGGCCAAAGGGAGTCCCAGTTGTGTCTTGCAGTTATTCTGCCTTGTAAAAGTTATAATGATCACTCCCTATTGTCCAAAGAGAGTCAGGCCCTTCTCCAGTGACTGGAGTACAGACCCCACAGTAATCCTAGGGTCAAGTTCTTGCTGCAGTTATGACTTAGTATTGGCAAATTTTGAAAAAAATTACAACTCAGCATGGCCTCCATTGTCTTTGGCCTGAGCTGTTAACATGAGACATGAAAAAGAACATAGAGGTTGGATCCTGGGTCTTCAGTATGACTGTTCTGTAATCCAGAAAGCAATTTTCTCTCACTGTGAATTCCATTATGGAACCTGAAGAAGTGGATCCAAGTGTTAATTTTTCTGGTCTAGGTTGGGTTTTTGTGTTTTGTTTTCTTTTTTTAACAAGCTCATTCCCACGATGACTTTGTATTTTGATGACTTGAACATTCATGATGAAAAACTACTTCATGAAAAAGATTTCTGACCAGTTATAATTAATACTGTTTTGTATTATACTGTTTAGTGATTTTTTGAAAGTATGGCCTTAGGGATAATCTTTTAAATAGTTTCTGTTAATTGACAGTGTTATTCAGACATCTTCCTTCCACCCCAACCCTGGTAATAGGCATGAGCTATATTAATGCAGTAATTACTTAAATCACTTTTTAAAATTTCCCCCTTTTTTCAAAGGGCTTTTTACTTAAAATGTTTTGTAATGCTTTTATGTCTCTGATTCTTTCTCAAGTAACAGGTTTTTCATGTATTATTTGGAAAGAGACATTTCAGAATCCCTCTAGAATTATTCAGTTTGGAAAACATTCTATAGACATAATTTGCTGGAGGCAAGCTAGCACTGCAGATTAAAAGTTTACAAGAAGACAACAGACAAACCAGTATTATTTTAAATCAGACTGAAAGAGAAAAAGTACATTTCTGCTAGGCCCCAAAGACCTTTATTTAGTGTCTTCTCAAAAACTAAAGTATATTATTACATACACAGTAAACTATTGATCTTCACTCATTTACTGTGGACTCCATTAGTATTCTTTTCTCAACACCACTAAGGGGTCTCACAGATTTTTAGGAATTCTTTTCAGCTTCACTAGAATTAGCAGGTGATTCATAAGTGATATCAAATTAAATCCAAAGGGGAAAAAAAGTTTTCTAATCCTTTCTACTGGGTATAAAGCATCTAAGGTCAGACAAATAAAAGTTTGTCTGGGGTAAGAAGCATACTGATACTGTTAAAAATAAAAAGAATTAGTAAGTAAACAAATGAAGAGCTTTGAAATCTTCCTTCAAGCCATCGTGAAAGAATTCATTCATTCTTGGATATGAGTTTCAGTACATCATGATTTATTTCAAAGTAGGCTATATGGGTACAGCAAAGCAGAATACTGCTTATCTTCCCTGCCTTGTAATTATTATGCACTGTGATTTTAATATATATATATGTATATATATGTATATGTATATATATACGTAGGTATATGTATACTTATTTGCTGTTTTGTTTCAAGTGGAATGTCTTAATTCTTGCTTTCATGATAAAATGAAATGTTAGTTGTTATTGTCATTGCTTTGCAAAAAGTTTCATTCAAGTGCATGGTTTTTTGAGGTACAACACATTAGGAAAATTAGCAAAAATATCCGAATCATAAAATGAAACTATGATGCTAATATTTTACTATCATCCCTAAATCATAATTTTTCATGAATAATGTTCGATGAGGTCAAAATAAACCAGTACTTCCAGTGACAGCTGTGGTACTAGATGTTTACTTTTTAGCTGCTCAACTTGAGACACCTAAAGCTTGATAACCCCCTCTCAGGGTACTATGTCATGTCTGTACTGGTTTTGTCTGGGACAGAGTTGACTTTCTTCACTGTGGGTTGTATGAGGCTATGTGGACCATATAATTTGTGACCACAACTATGTTGTTAACACAGGGATGTCTTAGCTATTGTTGAGCAGCATTTACACAGACCCGAGGTTTTTCTGTCTCTCACCCAGTGAATAGACTAGGGATGACAAGGAGATGGGAGGGGACACAGCCAGGACAGCTGATCCAACTGACCAAAGGGATATCCAACACCATATGGTGTCCTACTCAGTGTATAGCACCAGGGGGGCAAAGAAGGAAGGGAGGGACTTTCAGAGTGAGAGCACTTGTCTTCTCAAATCATTATTACACAATAGGATAGAGCTCAGCTTTCTTGGAGGTGGCTGAACAACTGCCTGCCAATGGGAATTAGTGGATGCATTCCTTATTTTTCCCTTGTTTGAATATGTAGTTTTGGTTTCCCTGTTACACTAGTTTTATCTCAACTTATGAGTTTTCTCATTTTACTCTTTGAATCGTCTCCTATCCTAGTGTAGGTGAGGAGTTAGTGGCTGCTTGGGGTTGATCTGCCAACCAGGGTTAAGCCACAACAGGTTTCCTACCAGAAGAGCAGTTCTTCAGACATTTAAACTTCATGAAAGTGTCAAGAAGATTACAAAAGTTATTCCCTGTTACTAAAGTTCCCTGACTTTTCCTTGTGAAGGGAAATTCAGGAAGTGACTTGAACCAAAGTGTGGAATGTGAGACTTGAAATTAGGCCTCTGTTATTTATCAAAAGCTAAAAATTCCTTCTTTGGATCATTCTTCCTTTAATGTCTCTGTTCTCTTGACCCTCCTTCCAGTTCCTAAAAAACCACAAAAGTTAAATGAATCACATCAAAGCTTGGGATATGACCAACAGACTCTCATTTCTAACCAAGCCTCCTAACCCTACCAATATTTACTTCATATTTTGCTTCATATTCAACTGAGTTTCTGAAAGTTACCTACTTAAAATAAATTCCTAAATCTCAGCTTCCTTCACCTATTTGCACTTCCCAGCCACACTGAGCCTAGGGATTTAATATACTCAGCCTAGTAGTATCGTCCATTCTTATGGGGATGGTTTGTTCACTGATAGGGTGAAAATGGTTTCTCAATTTACCCTGAAAGTACAAAACACGCAAACCTCTGTTAAAGTTTTCTGCATGATTTGTAGGGGGTAGCTGGTCATCCACTCAGATGGATGTGGATGCCACCCTACTATTAATGCTAAGAGAAACACTGACTAGGTAAAAAGCTACCAAGGAGCTCTTTCTCTAGCCAAGAAGAAAAAGAATAGGAAAGCAGGTAATGGGAGTGCAATATTAACAGTATGATTCTTTAACAGTACCTCACACTGCCAAATGGGGGAAGTGGCCTCATGTGGCCCCATTCCCTTTTCCCAAAGCCATGGAACATAGACTTGTGCCATTCTTCTACACCCTTACTGCTGTTTTGATAGCCTTCTTTCCTGATTTCAAGACATGGTGTTTCCCTCCTCCTTCAGCTCCCTGCTCTGACCCTGCATGGAACTTACCTCCCCACTGTGCAGCTGCTCTCATTTCAGGGGGTGCTGCCACCAAGAAGCACATTTGCCTTCATGTGATAAGATTGCAGGGAATTCTTTCACTGATGCTACACAGCTAATGAAAAGAAAAGGTATGAAAGCTCCTAAGATTTCCATTTCCATAAATCTTGCCTAAGGCTCCAGCTGGAGCTGTCCTAGAGGGGCCAAGTACAGTATAGTACAGTATATTCCCTTACTCCTTCTTTAGCCAAATAAATTTTGTTGATGAGTCATGTGGGCACTGCAGAACATTTCAAAGTCCCATCTGGCAGAATAAAGTCACTCTCCTTCAAAGCATAGTGCATCTCAAAAGGTTCAGCATTTGGGTTTGGTTTGAATTCACGGATCTTTATCTGAATTCCCTGAAAATGTACAACCTTTCTTGCACAATTTCCAGCATTCCAGATTCTAGTTAAAGCCACATAATAACACAAGAAACTTGTTCTCCTGCTATTTTTGTCAAAAGCAGAAATGTACATCAGGAGGTGAGGGAAGAGGATGAACCTGAATATATCATAACATTGAGTAAGATTTGGTTCAGGATTTGTTCTAGGGATCAATTGAGGATTCTATTACATGACACGTCTCTTGTTTAATTATTTATATTACTTTGGGGGCTGACTCATTTCATTTAACAACACCTTCATACATCTTATATTTCTACTAAATTATCAAGTCAACTTCTGTTTATGTTCCAACCTGGCAGCTGTGTCTCCTAGTGCAGCGATCTTTGATTTCAATGGAGCCTTGTCTTTGCAAAATGCTGTGTATAGCCCATCATTTCTCATTTGCTTCAGTTCTTCTAAACTATTTCTATGGAGAATGTGAAATGCAATGATTTTTTTAAATATATAATCTTTGAAAAGATTATATTTAGTATCTCAAGCCTCAGCTGAAATCTCACTATGCTAATTTTTTCTAGAAAGGTTTAAAGCGCCTTACAAATACTTAAATATATTTCTTCTCCTGTTGGAATGCTTGTATTTTCTTATCTGCATGACTTTGGTTTAGCTAGGAAATGATTATATTTTGCTTCAGTTCCTGTCTGGAAAGAAAACCTCCAGAACACTTAAAAATCTGTGGATGAAATGTGCACCTCTGTTTTAAATTCATTCCACTGGCTCTGTGAATGCTGGATCTTTTTCAGGTTTTATCACTTAGAAGATTAGACCGAAGATAGATCATGGAATATCTGGAAATATCTTGCAGGCTGCCTTTCATTACTTCAAAGTCATCCCAATGGCTCATTTTTTCACAGTTGCTGATAGATGGTGTAAAACCTAATTTTCAGAGCTACTGGGTATTTTCTGGCTCTCACAAAGTGGAAAAGTAGATGATCGGTGTCAGTTCCATAGCTCTCTCTCTCTGCTTTCCACCCATCCCCCAGGGACTACATTATTTATAGTATACAAACGTAACAAAATACCTATTTGCTAAGAATGATAACACCTTAAAATGTATAGATTATTTTTGGGGCTGCGTCCAGTGTGTCTGAGGGCATATTTACACCATTTCTATTTATAAAACACTGGTTCTAGGTGTAGTTTCTATTCCAAAAGCAAAATGAACTGTTGCTTGCTAGTGCACCAAGCATCAAGAACTGATGAAAAAGTAAGGTATTTCCAAATATCTAATTTCCTATTAGGTAAATTTAATGCTTCTGAAATAATTTAACATGATCTGCCCTAAACCAACCCCTGTGCATTTTGCTCTTTCTTCAAAAATGTGCAACCAAAAACAGTGTGGAGAAACATATTAGAGGTAAAGGGCAACTATCTAACATTTAAAGTCTTAATCAAAAAATTAGTAACAGGAGAGTGTCGCTTGCTAAGCAATGTTTTATTTAACCAGTTCCAGAATAATGCACTGTTCATGATGAGTAAAGACAGTGATAACATTGTCAACATGGTTATTTGTCTATATGGAAAAAGAATTGTTAGAAATGCACAACCATATCACAAACTGGTCAGTTATCAACTTATCATGATAGAAAATTAAAATCTATAATGATAGAAAAGAAAAATTAGAGGGAAAAGTGCTATAACTGTGATGTAGTCATCCGAAGAAGGTCCGTAAATTTTTTGTTACCTTAATATTCTTTGGTGAGAGGCAGGCCAGTGAACACCAAAAGTACCAAGGAAACCTTGGGAAGTAAAAAAGAGAAAAAAAAAAAAGGGGGGGGGGAAAAAAAGAAAGAAAAAAATTGGTTTTCCAAACACCATTTGTTATGATATTAAGTGGTTTCATGCTTTAGTTTCTTCACGTTATACTCTCACTTCTGAGTGCAAACTTTGCCGATGGCAAAGGGAAATACAAAGTGTTGACAGTTAACTATAGCTGGCCACCTGGCCATCCATTACACCCCAGATGTGAATTGTGAATTCTTATATTCTTTCTATTTGAGGAAAATGCTTCCTCTGATGTTCTTGAACAACACTTTTCAACTGGAGAAACCCACAGATTCCTTTTTTGATGGGCTCGAGGTTGTGATGGATCTACAGAAAAATTACAGGGACACAGAAGAACGAAGGACTGTGTATATTTTTGCCATCTGTCTGCTAGTAAATTGTGGACCCATTGCAGTAACTGTCTGGTCCATTTAAACCTGCAAAATAATTATGTTATAGGTAGATTTTTGTACACTTCATAATGAGTAGTTCAGCTGGGCTGACAAAAATACTTCCTCAATATGAAATACCTAAAGAGTGTGTAAAAATGTGTATTCCATATAAAGCTGTTTGAAACGAAGAACATCTGAAGTCAAAAATTTAACCTCTTTTCCTGTACTCCATATAAACACAGGCACAGCACCCATCTAACAAATAGAATGCAAAAGTACAATTTTGCACTCTGGGTGTCTGAGACCAGAGAATTGAGCCTTGGCTCCCACATCCTGCTTTAGCAGGGTCTGGGTCTTCCTTCAATTGCACAGTTGATGCTGCTGTACTTTGTGACCCTTCCTTAAGGGATCAACCTGCTCATCAGTTTCACACTTCTAGACTGGAAAATCAGTCCAGCTATGGCATTCTCTTGGGTTCTTTAATTATTCATAGGAAATTAAACAGCTCCTGTAGGATTGTCTATATAACCTGATGGTGATGACAAAAACATGGGATGCAGTTGAGTTTTTTGGTCAGCTTGAGATGCCATGGAAATGTGAATCTTGATATTCTACATACTGCATGAACAATCTTGTCACCAGGGCAAAGTTCTCGTCTCTTAATAAAATAAAATTTCTGACCATATCACAGTCCTAGGAAAATGGATGAGAGGGAAGCTGTACTGTCTGATTTATGGGGCTGAAATAAAGGAAGTGGCTACTACACCACTAGTCTGCTCTCTCTCTCCATTCAGAAATGTATGAGCAAGTGTGTGAGCAAAAACAGTGCCCCTATCAGTTTCTCAGGGCATGGGGAGGGTGTGACTTAGATGGCAAGAAAGTGGAAAGACAGACTGGCTTCCAGTAGTTTTATTTAAGTCAGATTGTCCATACATCTCTTTAAAATTCAAAGTTTTATTTAAAACTATATTTTCTATTACCCATTTATTACCTTAAAGATGTTACTCTTGCTTGTTACCAAGACTCCTTTATATATTTTGACCTCAAAGTAGAAAAAAAATGACGAGCTCATTGGCACTGTCAGAGTGACAGAAAGTATCCATAAAGTAAATGAGAATGGTGTGGGTCTTTCATTTCTAAAAATCCACAGTCACACGTCTCTTCATCTGCTTCGTGCCTCTTCATCCAGTTTTCTTCAGAAGCTCCACTTAGCAGCAGTGGCACCTACAGGATGGAAGGCAGTGGAGGCTGCTATATCTCAGGCAATCATTTCACATGATCAGAGAGATGCTCTACTGCATGCTGACAGTAGACTTGGCATTAATTCCTAGTCATTGCACAAAATTAAAATGCATTTTGTAATTTTGATGCAATATCTGGCACACCAATAGCTTGCTTCTGCCTTAACTCCACACTTAAGTTATGCATAGCGTTTGCTGGAAGGAAAGGCTCTGTTTGCAGGCAAAGCTGAAAATTTACCACAAGACACAAGCATCATCTAACTGCCAAAACCAGGTTTTTTTCTTGCTGGCAAAGAATTTTTTCCCATTTTTTACCTTTCAGGCTTAACTATTAAGTATTGATTTAAAAAAAAAATAATTAAAAGTGTACTGTGGGCTAACCTCATGAGGTGTACATCTTGTCTGGCATGATTTTTTCAAGTCCTCAATTTTTCATCTTCACAACAAAGTAACATTTTCCCTGCTTATCACACTACTACTGAAGCATGAATATTAGGGCTCGTAACATTAGACGATTTTGTTGATCTTCATGAGTTTGCAGTGGGGACTTCAAGGTCATTTGGTCACCAGGGTTAACATTTCAGCAATGAAAACCAAGAAATGCTTTCAAAATAGGTGGGTATTTATTATGAACATTTAATTTCCCCAAAAATGCGATACTTGTTAAAAAGTATTGAAAAAATAACTTCTTGTTTCCTTTGACATGTCCTTTCTTTAAGCATTCTTCTTAACTTGCTGCCCCCATGACCTCCTTAGCAGCAGATACAATTCATTTCTTATGCAGACTGACAAAAAAGATGCATGGTATATGGCACTGCATATCTTTACTTCATTATTTCCTCATAGCAAAGACTTGAAACTGTAATGTGTGAGAAGGAAAAGGTGCCAACATGACATTTACTACTGCTAATATGAATCTGATTAATTCTACAACAAGAAACATCATCTTAACTCTTTATCTTCTTGTGTGTGTTTTTTGTTTGAACCAAATTGATAAATCAGAATATTTTGACAAATAACATATACTTGCAGCTCTTGTTGAAACAAACAATATCACAACCTAGTCATTTGCAGTAAGTTTATTATAAGGGAAGCAAGAGGCTGTCTTTTAACAATATTTACATTCATCTACTAAGCTGAAATCTGTTTTATATAGTACATTTACAATATATTTAGCCATAGTTACACTTTATTTTTAGGACAGCACAGTGAAAGTTAGAAATAGTTTCAGTGTGCTTCACCATGCCTTATTCCACAGTGTTGTGATTCACCACATTCAGAGAAAAAGACTTTCTCATAAGGAGGTGTTACTCAAGTCTAATTATTCTATTTGTGCCTTTTTTAGTAACACAGAATGCTTTCTTTCTGTTTAGAACTCGTGCATCCAACAACTGACTTCTTTATATCTCAGTGATGAAGCTTTTTCTTAGTTTATGCAATCAAAATTATGTAAATAATTAATTTTTATTTGTCTTGGAGTCTCAATTATGTCTTAATTGGTTTTGTACTTCAAAAGATTGATTTTTCTCTTCCCATTTACTGGCGGACAGCGTGAAAAAAATTTCATGTTGCAGTTTCACATTCTTCAGTCTCATTTCTTACTACTTGCAGGTTTGGTTGAAATGTCAAATATCTAGAAACTGTGAAAAGTACCATAGAATGTGCCGATGTATATACTTTTAGGGAAAATGCTTTTCATCAAGGGGAAAAGGGTAAAAAAAGAATTGCATTACAAGGAAGGGGAAAAAAAAGCCCTGAGCATTTGATTTATATACATGTAACGTTTCCCTTATGTATAACATATATATTTAAACATTTATGAAAATTGTAAAGAAATAACCCAGAACATTCAAACACTGATATTTTTAAATGTAGGGTGACAAACATTGGATTCCAGTGTTTGATGGCCTTGTGAGTAAAATATTTTCGTTGGATTTATTTTGTTTTCTTCCTTTATTGGATCACATTTAAAATGTCCATAGAACTATTGCTGTGAAGAAAAATAAGCTGGCTGCTAACTCAACTGTCTGGCCATAAAATATTGAAAAAGGGCAAAAAAAAAAAAAGAAAGTGAGAGAAAAAGAATTTATGAACCAATACAAGAGGAGGATAAACAATGTTTTGCCAAAGTCCATAGGCTATTGGTGAGTAAGCAAGGTTAGGACTGGCTGTTGCTTTGTAATACCAAAGCAATACAAATAACTTTGAATGCAAGCAAATGACACATAGGTCAGGATTTTAAATGTGAACACATGCTCCAGAGGAAACCATACAGGAATAAAAGTTGTTCCTGTTTTGTTAGTTTAGATTCTGAAAGAAGCTTTTGTGTGTAAAGATGTAACACGATCCCATGCCTGGAGCCATGCCCCGTGGTACACAGACTGCTGTGTTTGTCCCGGAGTACCAAAGACAGAGAAACTTGCAGCCTGTCTATCTCCAGCCTGGCACTGGCTTTTGTGAAATTTGATTTACTTTTGCCAGAATGGTACCAAAAAGGACCTTTCTTATCATTCCTCCGGGGGATTTAGCAGGGAGAGTGTGAGCCCTGCTGAAGGTAAATCTTGATGATCATTGCTTAAAAAAAAAAAAAAATTAAAGAGCAGTTCTGTTTCAGTATTATAAAATCTCCTCTTTGAATACCTTCCAGAAATCTGCTGGTTTAATTTCTTAGTCCCATCTGTTTCTCTCTCACTGGCTATATTTGTTAGTATTTCCTCAAGCAGCATGTTGTATTGCCCTTACTGTGCTGGAGGAAAAGGGCATAGATTGATCATTTTACAGGACAGGGAAACGTTTATTTTGGGCTGAAGTAGAGTGCATTTCCTCTTTTCCTGGCCAGAGTTATAGAAAAAAATTCACTGGTGAAAAAAAAAAAAAAAAAAAAAAAAGAGGGACAAAAAAAAGAAGAAGAAAAAAGCACAGGCTGTTTTGGTATACCAGGGGAAAAAAAAAAAAAAAAGAGGCAGCAATGTCAGGAGGGCCATTAGGCTGCTTATCTGTCTTTCTAGTTTGGCACGTGAAAGCTCCCAGCTCAGCATGCCATGTGTCAAATCTATCATTTGATATGTCAGGAACCATTATTCCCTCTTTTGTCACCAGTTTTGACCAAAGGATGAAAAATTGCTGTCTTACACAGACAAAATTATTGCTGAAAAAAAGGGCAACTATGGCACATAGGAGTAGGCCAAGGTGAAACCTGGGGAAACTCTCCTTAGATTAGGTCTGGGTTAAGAGAATATTGATCTGTGTGCTAAAAACTGTTGATCTCTCTCTGAGCAGAGGATGACAAATGGTAGCAAACAAAAAATTGAGTGTCTCCAAGGACATTTGAGCTGCTCTCTGTTTTCTATGAGTATTTGTTTGGTTTGTGGGTTCTGCTTTAGGGATTTAAACTAAAATAAGCAAATATTAAACAGAACGGAAACAGCCATAAAATGGTACAGTGAGAAACTACAGGAAGACTACAGTCACATAGAAATTATACTGAGTATTAAAACTGATAAATGGCTAAATAGTAAGAAAAAGCATGTGTTCACTGTAGAAGTAAAGCATATTATAATTTTTAGGTGTTTTATTATAGCAAATGGGATGCCAATATCCTATTGTTTTGTATTAATTTCTGGAACAAGAATTTCAAGCATTTTTAGAAGCACAAATCTCATGATGCTGTGTATGCGTGATTCATAAACAAATTTTGTTAAGAGCAGTAAAAAGCAGAGGCTCCACAGCAACTTGAGCATCTCTTGTTATCAGCAGCAAGCTCTCCTTTTCTTCATTGAGCATACCCAGAAATGAGACAAGTGGAGGAGAGAATTCATCTCCTGTACTCAGATCAGAGAAATAGCCACATCAGTTGACACAGTAAGCCCCCAAGCAAGAAAAATACCTTTTTCACCTAATTGGAAAGAAGAGGTAGGAAGGCAGGTAGAGACCTCCAAGGAGAAGAGAATACTTTGCTGAAGAAGCAGATTGTGGCCAGGGTTTTGTTTTACTTCAAGTTTTATCTTTAGATCTCTGAGCTTGAATGAAGTTAAAAATAATGGTCATGAAAGGCCCTTTCAGCCCCAGGGGAGTTGAGACATAAACTAGTGCCATATATAACCAAAAGTTTAACAGGGATTTGTTTTCTCAACTTTGAGACCCAGAGCAACTGTGATTCTCCAAGTTTGTGTTGGCAGGAACCTTTGGCCTCCTAAGGCCATCTTGCCTGAACAATGCCGGTGATTGAGTCTGTTCAGTGCATATTCCTCCCCCCATTCCTGCACACAGCTGCCAAGAGCCATGCATCTCCTGTGACCTTTCTGAACTTGGCAATGCTGGTTTGCTACCCATATACTTTCCCATTTTCTGCTGCTTCCCACTGGAGGTCACTGCGGCAGAGGAGTTGTGGACAACTAATCTGAGTTTCCCACTACTGCAGATACTTAGCAGCAGGTGGGGATACATGGGGCTGACTTGTATCATTTTGAACCCTTCAGTGAGCATAAACAGCCAAAAGACACATATGGTATTTGAATGGATGTTGCCGAATGAAAAGAAAATCCCACGGAGATTTTCAGGGTTCCTACTCCAGCTGAAGTTGACTGGTTTTAGCAGAGCTCGCCTGAACACTCAACTGCAGGGTTTAATCCAAGGAAAAATGCCAGTTTATCAAAACTGAGAGTGAAATATTCCAGAGTTAGGACTATTTTTATATAGTTGCAGTTGATTCTGAGCTGAGTTCTTGGCAGATCACCAGCCTCTTTCCTTGGCTCTATGATCCTGAGCTGATGAGAAGACACAGGTCCCCAGCTCCTAAAGTCCCAGACTCTTCCACCATCCAGCAGCTCTCTTGATGAACTGACACAGAGTAGAAGCTTCTCCTATGGACGCAAGTATTTTCTAAAAGGCCAGTTATATTCAAGATGAATGTTGTGCAGTAAGCATGGCATCCCAGCATCTAAAAATAATTTAGTCCTGCAAATGTTTCACAACTAATATCTATCTTAGCTAATTTGAGACAGAGAAGGTAAGTTCCAGTACTCTTTGCACTTGGCCAGTAAAGAGAGATACACAAATACTGAAAATGTTACATTGTTGTGAGATGATGCTCAGCCATGTCTTGTTTAAAGATGGTAGAAATTCTTATAATATCTTAACCATATTTTCAATGTAAAACGTTTCTCATTTGAAGCTCATAATTTGTCCACATAGTTCTGTTGTGAAAGTTTCACTCCCCTCATTTTCATAAGAGCATTAAAACATGGTGAAGAAAATATTTTGTTGTTCAAAACAAAATCAAGCCAAATTTAAGCTCAAAAGCAGATGCTTATTTCATTTCTGTTTGTCCAGACCAGAAGAAAAGTACTAGTTATTTGGTCTTCAAAAAATCAAGTTTGTGAGTTTGGGGGGTTTGGAGAGGAGATTTCCCATGAGGACTGTGAACAGTGAGGTGCATTTTTCACATATTTTTGTTTACAGTAAAGTTAAATCCAGGTAGATATTACCCTGCATAAAGCAACTCTAAGCACATTTCTATTGAAATATTTAGATTACAATGTAGAAGATGTAGAATGTCCTATTTTTCCAGTGGATCTATGGATCTGTGAAGTGTGTTTTTTAACATTTTACTTCCCTGAGAGGAAAAAATACCAATTCACTACTCAAGTTAGTCATATATTCTTGTGGACAGGCACCTGTGACTTCTTCCTAGCTCTCTGAAAGTTTTGGAAAATTCTGAACACTGTCACAGAGATCTGGAACTCTAGACCTTTGAACTTAAAGGTTATTGGGCATTATAGCAAAGAACAAGAGAGGTGAGCTGGTGAAGCAGCTTATTACCCCATCTCCTGTCCTTGCCTGCTTTCTTTTCTGGTACCCATTCTGGCTCTTGTCTGACCCCTCTGTGAGGCAGCTCATCTTACTGCACTGGAAGAACCTCATTCATAATTTTTTGAGAGTTCACTTTCTGCCTAATCAGTGCTCTGAATTGATGTACCATGTATTCAAGTGAGTGTTAAGGCCATTAGAAGGAACATGATAGGAAGGTACAGTTAGGGTTAAAACATGGTGGGAAGAAGAGAAGGGGAAGACACTGAGAATTAACCAGCTCAGAACATGTCATGGGGGAAATGAGGGTACAGTGATATGCTTATGTTAATGTTTCTCTGACACAGTTGCATCACCACTCACAAATGAGTATTTTTCTCCATGACTGCAAAAGGTAGCTTAAGTCCTACCATTTTTTACATGGGGATTGACCCAATGAGGTAGTCACACATTTAAAGACAGGGCTGAATTGAAGAGGGAAGAGGCAAAGGATTTACCCTGCTCCATTTCCTGGTAATCTCCACAGTAGTATGATATTACTTGTCTTCATTCCCATCTGGACTGGCACACACACCAAAGCAGGCAAACAGAACAAAGGAGCTAAAACCATCTGATGCCTTTTGTGTTTGGTTGGTCACTGCAAAGACTACCTTTGAGCATGTTGATAAAAGTACCTTTCTCAGAATTATTGTCACAGCTGTATCCCAGTGAATCCCAGATATGGACCAGAAGCAAATAAGTGATGACTGTTGGCTACTGTTTTGGAGTATAGTAATCTTTCTTTCTGCTCTCAAGTCCCTCATATTTCTCTGGTTTCAGTATCTCTCTAGGGTGACTGTGCAAAGCCCTGCAGAGTAGTGTCATTGCCAAGATCAAAACACCTTCTCAGAATTTCACGAGGGCTTAATCCTTCCCATACTATCTTGTCACAGTCTTCCTGAAACACTCCAAGGGACCAGGGAGGATCACTTGTTCCTTTCAAACCCCTAAAAAGGTGAAAACATGCCAACTTATTAAAATAGCAGAAACAGTTTCCTTACCTTTGATGCTATTCCACCATCACAAGTGGAACACCCCATCTCTACAGGATATATAGCGGTGCCACATGGTGAAGGAATGAGGACTGAACTGGTGTGTCTGTGTTAAGAAGAAGTCTAGTTTCATGCTTTCCAAAATGAGCTTCAGAGTGTCCCCAAATAAGACATTAATGTATGGTACAAATTTAATTTTGAAGTAAATTTTTTATGTTAGGAGGTCCTTAAATGTAGATTAGAAATCATAGTTTCACTATATAGTGCAAAGAATACATGTGGTTAGGTGATTTGATGATTTCTACTGTGTTTTAAATAATTAAAAAGGAAACTTTCCCTTACACACGTGAGCATGCTAGCATCTTCATCTCCCCCCTACATTTCTATCATTAAAACTTATTAAACCATTTTAAACTTATCATGTCTTTCTTAGTGTCAGTAGCCTATAAATTGCATGTGTTTTTTGTGGGAAAAGTCAGCTCTAGAGTGAAATAATAGAGTGAAATAAAAAATTCCCAAATATTAAAATTCAGAAAACATTTATTAGGCCATCACATCAGTTTTCCTGATAGCACAGGACTGTTCTCTTCAGCTTCTTGGAGTGCTTCCATCAGTATGGTATCTGGGTGTCTTCTAGCAATGCTTAACTGACAGCTGTCATGTATGATTCATGATTTCTTCAGCCCTCTTATGAAGAAAAATATTTTGTGTGCATTTAAAAGAAAAAAAACAAAATTGCAAGGAGAAAGATGTTAGCTAGATAAAAGTAATACAACCTTCTCTGAGCAAGCAGCACATCAGTAACCTCACTGCAGCTGTAATGCCAATTCTGATTGAATATTGTGAATGACGCAGTTCAGTGGTAGTTTTCTTTAGCTTTGGATGTTGGTAAATAAGATTTTAATGCATATTTTCCAAGTTTATGTATTCTTTTTATCTACTTCCTCTTTACATTTTTCAGTCTGCATTTTTCAAAAAATCACTGAGGTTGGAAATTATTTCCAATATCATCAAGTCCAGCCTTTCACCTAACACGACTACTTCATCTGGACCATAGTTCCAAATGCCATGTCCAGTCATTTCTTGAATACTTCCAGGAATGGTGACTTCACCACCTCCCTAGGCAGATCATTCTAACAACTAAACACACTTTTGGTGAAAAAAATCTTTCTGATGTCCAATGATGTTTCTCTCCTGATAGAGCTTCAGGCTGTCTTCTTGTCGTGCTGCTAGTTTCCAGGGAGAAAAGACCAAACCACACCTTGCCACAACCCTCAACTGATAAGGACACCTCTAAACCTCCTTTTCTGCAGGATAAATATTCCCAGATACCTTTAGCCACTCCTTATACGACTTGTGCTCCAAACCCTTCCCCAGCTCCGTTGCCCTTCTCTGGACAATCTCCAACCCCACAATTTTGTAATGAGGGGCCCAAAACTGGACACAGGATTCAAGGTGTGTCCAAACCAGTGCTGAGTACAGGAGGATAATCACTGCCCTGGTCCTGCTGGTCACAGCGTTTTTGATGTAGGCCAGAATGCTATTGTCCCTCTTTGTCACCTGAGCGCATGCTGGCTCATGTTCAGCCAACCACTACTCTCAGGCCCTTTTCCACTGGGTCACTTTTTATAAGGCAAAAATAAACATTTCCAGTAGAAGTATATATACTCTTCAAAAACCTAAACTTTCATTAATTTGTACTTGCCTATATGTAACAGAAAGCCTAAAAAGTATTCCAAGCATGTCATCCTGTCTCATTTAGCAACATGAAACACAGGCACAACTGACATATAGTCTTTGACACTAGTTCATTGTTTTCAGACATTCCCTCAAGATCCTTTTATATATAGTCAGAATCTCCTTATTCTTAAAATAATTTAGGTGTCCTAATTTCCATGACAGCCAAAAAATTGCTTTAAACAATTATTTATGTGATAATTATTATTATTCATTTTAAAGCTATTTATCTCCTATTCTAACATTAACCAGATTAAGAAAAAATATACCATAAAAATGGCTTTTACAGCTCATGGGCCTTAAACTCCAAGGACAAAAGTTATCTATTCAGGAATATATTCTTTCCTTTTGCTCTAGGCAAAAACTTATTTAAAAACTGCTGCACTTCAGTCGATTGTGTCATTTTTTCATCTGTTGTCACACTCTGTGGAGTTCTTCCTGTATGGAGAAGGCCACAAAATGGCTGATATATTACTTTTAGACCATACATATGATTTCTCCTTTTATTGGTCTCACTCAACTCTTATGCATGAGTATATGAGTGTGTTCCTACTCTGTACAGCTTTAATCTTACTGTAGTAGTGTGTGTTTATTGACACATGAATTGAAATGTGATACAACATATAACCAAATTACTATCAGCAATGATGTATAAAATTTTATTTAAAAAACTTGTAAGTAAAGCAAGGAATTCATTAGTATAAAAAATGTATGGGAATAAGTTGTTAAGTTTTTATTTGTGCCTGGATATTTGTGAGATATAAAAAGTAATGTAATATAGCTCTGCAAATCAGTTGGTCTAATTTGGCACTACAATCATGTTGTGTATTTCTGTGCAGTACTTCAGAGAGCAGTTAAAATTACTTACATGTCTTCACTGCATTTCTTTACTCAAATACTTTGAGATACCTCTTACACTTAAGTTGAGCACTGACTTTCAAGGGGTTGCGACATTTGGCTTGGGAAAACCACAAGAGCTTTAGAAGAATACTTGTAGTTAAATTACTGATACATCTTTGCCTTAAAATAGTATTTTGGACTGGATTCATCTTGTTGTTGACTTTCTCAGGACTGTCTATCTAGTCCAAAGCTTCTTTTCCAGTCTGCGGAAAGAGAGAAGCAGAGACTATGTTGTTCTGTGTCTTTTGGAAACACTTATTTAATGAGTAGTTGACCCAGAGATTGCTGTCCACCTCCACTGATCTCAGACAGGGCATGCATCTGGGACTGACCAGTCTCCTGGCTTTTTTGGGGTGTTGAAGTAAGATTCCTATTGCTTCAGTGTTAATATTTGTGTTGAACCAAGTTCTGCTCTCAATTCCATAGGTAACGGTACAAGTGTATAGAGAAATGTTGCATTGTTTCCACTCCCAGCCAACAGCACATGGGCCAGACCTGTTTGGGATGGCATGTGAAGGCAGTAGCCCCCTACAGTGCCTGCCTCTCCCAGTGAGACATCCTTTCTCCCAGGCACTCTCTTCTTCCAGGGTGGGCACAGCAAGCACACCTGAATCTGCACCCAGTGTCCACAGAAAACCTTGTCAGCTTTCATCACATAAAGGCACCAGTTTTGTTTGGTATTTTTACTTACAGCTCTGTAAACAAAAGGAGTCGCAGACCTTGTTCCATCTACAACTCTTTGATGTCAACAATTAGACTTCACAATGCAATGTTTTCCCACATAAATGCAAAACTGTGCCTTTGAAACCGTCAGCTGAATAATGTATTTCATCATGCTCCACTCCTCTTATCACCAATCTCCCAAAGACATGGGTTAGTCTTCCTACTTCTAAACTCATCTCCTCAGGCAAGTAATTTTTTTACAGAGCAAGTTTTTTAAATATGAACTTTGCATTTTTTTCAAGAATCTTGTCTTCCTTTTTGTGGCAGAGCTGTGGGCAGTATTCATACCCAAAAGCCATGCCGTGGTTTCACACCACACAGTTTCCCATCTTTCCAGCTCATACCCAGCCCAAGGTATGTGGATTCTTCTACGCATCCTAATCGTCTTATCTCAATACCTCTATGGCTCTAAATGCAAAGGTTATGTCAGCTGGATCAGGACAATGTATTGACAAAATGTTCCTCCATGTTGGAGACCTGACACAGTTAGCAGCTGGAGTAAGACTGAGTAAAAACTATAGTTTAATGTACAATATGTTTTTTAAAAACACTAGTTCTGTTTTTCTGTAAAAGCTTTCACTGGCTTATTCACTATGGATCTCTCTGTCAGCACTAGTGTTTTATTACTCACAAGAATCTTGCAGCATGAGGATTCCTGCCCAGATGTTTCTACCAGCTCAGGCACATTTGCTAAGCACAACTTTCTTATGCTTTCATAGAAGACTTTGCTTTGTTATGTTTTTTATTCAACAGATTCTTGTGCTCTCACTGTGCAAGTCTTAGTACTTTCACTGTCCTTGCTATTCTTTGTTGATTATTGCTTTGAGGTTCGTTTTACCTGATTTAGGTACCAGAACAAAGCAGTTTAAGCTGGTTAATTTAGCTAGGAATAAACTGCTATCGAAGATAGCTATTTTAAGGTAGGATGATTACCTTCTGGAAGTGCTTGTAGGTATCCATTAATTATAGAGGCAGCCTAGATGACTAGCTTAAAACAAACATTTAACATTAAGATGGTTAAAGGTAAGTGAAGTGAGTCCCACTCTTGTGCAGGAATAAATGAAATTAGACAATGAAATTACACAGAGCTCTTCCACTTAAGGCAGAACTTTCCCTCCCACACTCTGCATCTGACCAGGAAATACAACCTGTCAGAGAGAGAGCTGCATCCTAGCAGTAACTACTGCCACGTACCTCATGTCAGTACAAGCATAATTCTGATACTTGTCTAAACAGAAGAAGCACTGTCCATTTAATAAGAATTCATTTATCTGCAAATTATTTTCAGTTGTTTAGTGAAATCACAAATCCTTGGGACATCTGAAGTGAAATTTAAGGAAAGCTAAAAAATTGCTTTTTTATTCTTCTGACACTATCTCACAGTTTACCCACAAATCAATCTCAGTTCCTTCTTTGAGCTCCAGACTGAACAACATCATGATTCCATTCATGAAATTAGAAAGGTTACTCACCTCTTTCTATCAATTACTCTATCAGCAGCTTGGGTAAAAAAAGTGCCGTGAAACAGAGAGGAAGTACATTATAACATCTTGTCTCATGTTTGCCAAGTGTCTTACAGTTAAAAAAGACCATTGGAGTGCAAAGTATGACAATATATTAATAAAGCAGGGTTTTTTCCTGGGTTCAGTCTGATTTCCTGTTTGAAAGGCTTGCTAGACGGTGACTTTCAATGTTTTCTCAGGCTGTAATATTTCAGAATGATCATGGTTCATATGGTATGCTTTTACTAATTCAGTTACTCGATGAAGCATACTCCAAATGATATCAGATAGAACAAAATCAGGTAACATTGTGAAGCTTATTTGAATAATAGTATAATAAAACCAATGTAAATCTATTCACTATATACATTTATATTTTTTGTTGCAAGAGACCAAAATTTAGTCTTTAATGACAGATTTTAGGAGAGGGATGTTTCAAAAACTAAGGAGTTTCTTGCATACAAACAGAAACCTATGTGTGTCACATTTTCTATCCAGAAATCCAGTTATTGTAATACAGTTCCATCACTGTGAAGTGGAAATCATCCTAAGAAATTACCCAGAAGACCTCTCCCAAGGCAAGAAATCTTGACAATAATATTTTGGCTTGTTTTGGGGCGGGGGTGAATTTGGTTGGTTTTTTGTTGTTGTTGTTGTTGTTATTTTAGATTTGATATGTTTGTTTTATTTTTCCCATTGTACCAGAGGACCATTGTTAGGAAAACACTTTCATTTTGCATTTTTCAGGATCCATTTATGGTTTTGTGTGGTTCATGAAATGAGGTAACCCAAAGATGATTTACGTGAAACATTAAAGGGGACTGATTTTGAGGGGGTAAATACTCATAAATTAGTGTATTTTAAGAGGTACAGTCAAGTATGTATCATGTGCAATGTAATCATATAAAAGAAATAATATTAAGCACTGCAATCATGAGGAGATACTGACTCTTTTCTTTCCTAAAAGTCAAACAGAAGTTTCACATGTCTTCACCTAGAGTTACCTATAACATCCTCCAAGATTATTAAGAAACCTCTAGTCTTAACTGCACTTAGATAATTCCTAAGCCCTCTTTGATCTCAGCACAACAGCAGTAGGCTGTGAGTTGAGTCTGGGGCAAGAGCTTCACTGTGATCTGATCTGAGGACAAATATGTACTGGGTTTTCCCCAGAAAGGTAGCGCAATACATGCATTTATTTGCTGCTCTTCACACTCCCTGTCATAGTTTGTATGGACAGATAGAAAAGATTTTCTCTTGCAAAGAGAAGATCTTCACTGGGAAATCTTTGTCCATTCAGATGCAGAGCACTTCTGTGGCTTCAGGACACTGCTGAGTGAGGGGGTGTCATGACATGCACAGATGATCTCCTGGAGTTCATTAAATCATAAGCCCAGTACCTTGTTCCTTAGGGAAATAAACTCAGTGCCCTTGAAGGAACACTGAGAGTCAGGGCAGGAGAAACTTCTACTGAAAAAACAGATCTTTTCAGCCTGCCTTTCAACGGTATAGCGGTTAGATGATATAGAAGGTTGGTGTTGGGTGACTGAGGGGTTGTTGTACAAAGGCCAAACTAAAACACTGAGCATTACCAGTATCATGGGCTCAGTCTTGTGTCTGGAAAAGTCCTTTCTGAGCAGCAGCCAGGCTGTCTCTTGACCTTCAGAACAAGACCCAGCTCAAGAACAAGACAACAATACTTGTAAATAATCTCTATCATTTTGCCAGCTGCTTTCAGTACTTAATCTGTCTCTTAAAACTGAAAAATTGCAATTGGACCTGATGTTCTATCTTTTTAGGTCAGCTCTCACTCAGGATGTCAATGTGCCTTTCTTGGCTTAGATTGGCGTCAGTGTTCATTTCTTCATTGCAAAAGCTCATTTCATTTAAACTGCTATGAAGTGTCCATTCCTGCAATTGACTTCCTTGCATAATTCCCATTCAAAGCAATGTGAAGTCTGCAGGTGAATTAATGGCAGTGCAGATTTCTGGCTCTAGCAGATTAGAAACCAATAATTGCTAAAAATAAGGGCTTCTACTCAGTTGTTCCTGAAATTATAAAGGGGAACTTTATGGGTGGCATTGTGTGCAAATGTGTGTGTACTTTTAAAGGAGTGACTGCTGTGAGAGCTATCCAACTACGCAGCATAGCTACCTACCTACACACTACTTTTAACCCAGCAGATTTCTTACACTGCAAATTTTATAAATGCAATATCCATGAAGATGATGAAAGGCCATTTGTATCCAAGATTCTGAAATGTCTAGTACTAACAGAACTTGTAAGGACGTTTCCCCCTCCTACATACACAGTGTTTGTAAATAATTGCTTCTACATCTCTTTGCTGAAATTCAGTTTTTTCACTAGTTAAAATCCTGCTTACTTTTCCACCTAAAGTATGATGTGAGGCTGTACAAAAATCATTGGTTTAAAGCATGAAATGAAATCCTGTCCTGGCAAACTGATAATCTGGGTGCTCATTAGGAAAGTCTTCTCAATCCCATGGCTCCCAGACTGTTGATAGAGCCTTTCCCAGGAGAAAGGTTATAGCAAGAGGTAGGCTGAAAGTTCTACCTTCTTCCAACCTGTTTATTAGTTCTGCTTCCTGATTTCTGCTAAAGGACGCACTTTAAATGCTCTGTTAAACACAAAACAAGCAGTCAGGGTTCTCTGTCCTGGCTTACCTTCAACTTCCACAGGATTCACTAGTAAAGTCTGCACAAAGCCTGATGACACACCTTGGGAGCCACAGGTGGTTCAGACCTATCCAAAGCGTGCAATTTTTTTGTTCCAGGTTGTGATTGAGCAAATGTAACACATCCTCATGTTTGTTTCAGAGACAGTGAATGAAAAATCATCAACTGTATGGACACAAAATCATGCTTTCTCTGGTATGCTGTCTACACATTGGATTGAAAAAAAAAAAAAAGGAATGAAGCTTATTGCAATAGAAACTGGGCAGTTACTGAGGCTGCCTAGGAAGGATAGGGGAAATAGAATTTTCACTTTTTTTCCTGTTTTGTACTGAAGACGATCTCAGTCTTCAGAAAAATCAGTTCAGAAGTTCAAAAAAAAAAAACAAAAAAACAACCAAACAGACAAAAATCAGTTCAGTGTTGATTTTAATGCTCTTTTTCTTTACTCTTATAATTGTTTAACTCTCTGCCACAATCTACAGAGGTATGTTAAGCTCTCTGAAATAAATCAGATGCAGATAGCTATCTCTAAGTCCCACAGTATGTGAAACCTCTGAGGAGCCTTACTTTAAGTGCTTGCAGAAAAAAAGCTTATTTTTACTATGACTACGTGCTTTTCTCATTATCACCTTATTACTTAGATGCCATTGATTGAACAGGATGGGTTCTTTGCTAAGGAAGACTAAAGCCCATATTATCTCTACCCTTTAAAATTTGTACACATTTAATTATACAGATGCATCAATTCAATCAGATAGATACAATTTCATCTTAAGATAACTTATATGCATTTTCTGTTTAAAATATTTGAAACCTGTTAAAGTCCTGTTTTTTTTTTTCACTTAGCCTTCTGATCAGTCCTTGTATATAAGAGTAGAGGATTTTCTTGTAAAGCTTATTTGAACTTACTTTTCACTCATTATATACATTATTCAAGTAATGTAAGACTACCTGAACAGAACCATCTTCTTTGAGATGGAAGCGATGAAATGCAGATTCTTACAGTGTGTTCTATGTAAAAAATGAGAGCAGACAATAGGCTTGAATATTATGCAAAGAACACTGTACCACCTTTTTAAAACACTAATGTCAGAACTTTACCTGTAAAATATATGCAAGCTCAAGCAAAGAAGGTCTGTGATATTCCTACAGATTTTATTGTACTTTAGATTCATTTCTGGAAGAATGGCATCTGTCTGCTGGTGGTCCAATCTTCCTTCCTTTGAGATCAATGTAAATGCTCCTATTGACATCAACGTAAATGCTCCTATTGACTTTGCTAAGAGCAGCATCTAACTTGCTGTTCCTTTCTCATTGCAGGTAGGAGTGTTACAGAGGGATGTCCATGCATTGACAGAGAGCTACTTGCTGGTGCATAAGAGGGATCAACTTAGGTCAGTATTTTTTGGACACATTCTGGTTTTTCAAGTCTCTTTCTATAGACAGACAAACTCCAATGCATACCAGACAGTTTACCAGATTACAGCAGGAGAATACTTTGTTTAGGCAAGTGTTGCTTCAAGACAAACTTATAGACTGCATTTTCAGAAACGATTCTGTCTCAAGACTTGCTCATAGCTATTTTCTACTCCAACATGCCAGGAGGTTTCTTTACCTCAGGACCTGATCCAATAACCATGGAAGATCTGAGATAAAGCTGAAACATCTTGTTTTGGATGAGGAAGAGCCATTGTGTATGTGAACATGAGCCCTATGAACTTTTTCATGTGATCATTTAAAGCATGGATTAAGGTGGTTGGAGGGCACCATGTTTCCACACAGGTTTTCTGAGGGCAGGAGCACTGTGATAGAAGAGAAACATACCCTGGTCATTGTTCATAGCAGCCATTTATAAATGTGACACAAAGAGCAGTGTCAAAACTAAGAACAGGTGTATAATGTTGTTCTGCTTGCCTACATCCTTGGGGACTATGTATACACTTCAAGAGAGGCTTAGTCTCATGAAAGATCAGCCACAGGTTTTAGTGGTACTCTTTTAAAAGCATTTTTCCCTCATCAACTTGTCTTTTACTCTATTTGGCATACATAGCTTTTATCACCCACATTTTAAAACTAATTAATATCATTATTTTTAACCGGGACTCAATTTACTGTACATAATTCCATATGTCAAAATAGTTTTGTCATTGCATGAATATTAGCAGATACCATGCAGGACTGCTCCGGAAGAGTGTTTGCTAGTCATCTGCTTTGGAAAATCTGGTATAAAATTATTTAATATAGTTCAATAAGACCTACAAAAACCTGCTGTTTGTCTCCAAAAAATGTGTTACTTTTTGCAAACTACTTTTGCTGCTGAAGCTTGCAATCACTAAAAAGTCTTCTGCATTTTGACTATTTTAACTCCAGTAGAGGAAATTAGAAAGATTAAGGATTGCAAAAACACCATGGAATACTTGTACTATTTTCTCAACCAGGCTTCTGATGATGAAATTCGGGCAGAGTATGATATTGTGGTGGCTTATTTCTGCTTAGCATTAGCTCTAAATTCAAATTTTTTGCCTTAAAAATATTGAGATACACATTATTAACCTAAATCTGTGGAAATGTGGATGCTTCTGAAAATGAGAAAAGCTGAAAGAAGGCTACCAAGGAAGTAGAAGCAGGAGACCTCTTGGTATTTATTTCCAGCACTGAATATAACCAGAAAATCTGAATTAGCTCAATTTCTATTGCTCTTTTCCTTAGGTATAATTTACTTAAAAAAATAGACTACAAGTGACATCTTGCTTTGACTCCAGACAGCCTTCTTGCACTCTTGTAAGACAGCCAAGATCATGCCTGCCATTATTTTAAATTCAGAAACCTGCAATTTTGGCAGATTCTCTTGATTCTGTTTCTCCTTAAAGCCTAGGAGAATCCCTTGCCCTGGCCGTATGGGACACAGAACCTTTCTTACTCCAAGCACTCAATGGAGACCCTGAAGAGCCCCTGCAGTTATCCTGGTCTGTTGTAGTGTGGATTAGTGTACCTTGTGATCCCAACCAGTGTTGGGGCTTGAGCCAAGTCAACAAAAAATGGGCTTCAGTCAAATTTAAAGTATTTACAATTGAGATACTGTCCCAAGCATTCTGTTAAGGACAGGACCTGAGGGACTGGCCTGAAGTTGTCACAGGATGTTTAGGTTGGCTATAAGAAAAATATTCCTCAACCAGAGGGTTGTTGGACACAAGAACATGGTTCCCAGGAAATTGGTCACAGCACCAAGCCTGACAGAGTTCAAGAAGCATTTGGACAATACTCTCAGGCACATGGTGTGGCTCATGGGGACGGTGCTGTGAGTTGGACTTGATCTTAGTGGATCCCTTGCAACTCAGCTTACTCTGTGATTCTGTGATATTGTGATTCTATGATTCTATGTGACTGGGAGAGTCACTTTCAAAACATTATTCTTTTAACCACTTTTAGTTATCTGAAATGGGCTGAGATGGCTACTTCAAGCCTCTACATTCTTACTAAATTTAGTCAGACAAATTACGGAAAGTTGCTTTCAGAGCAGAAGAGGCATCTGAAAAAATGGACATGCCTTGCTAGTTTCAATGCACCTTTTCCACACAGTCAGAAGTAGTTTGGGGATTCCACCCATTGCTTACTGGTAACCCACTTGTTTGAACTGTAGGACAAGTAGAGCTATAAGGTGGAAAGCCCTGTAGATGACTGAAATGTTCTTTAAATTATCAGGTGTTATACTTCAGCAAGTAGAAAAACAGCATAAAACCACTTTCCAGGTTTTTTTATCTGCTAGACATTGTTTTTTAAAGTTGTGTACAATCATTTTGATTTTTCTAAGTTTGGGGACGTATGCAGACAAGCCACCAGACTTGGACCAAGCTACAGGTCTGATGGGAGAGTGCAGCACTTCAGCATCTGCCACTGTAGCCAGACAAAGACTGAAAAATAAAATGGTTTTCAATAGAGAAATTTTATATTCCTGGGGGTAGAAATAGTAGAAGGAAAAGATGACAAATACTGTTGAGCCAATTTTTTTTGGTGAAGACAGAAGTTGCCACACACACGTACTGCATGCATTTGGCAACAGATAAGCCAGATTCATCTAGCAGCTGCTAAATATCACTCTAACTGGAGCTACAAAAAGTACTGAGAGATTAGCTTCAGGCATTGCTGCACATGTGAGGTAAGTTGTGTATGAAAACCCAGAGGGGCAATTATTTACCTTTCTTTCACAGCATTTTCCCCTGCATTACTCTGTTTTCAACTGAAAAAGAAAGGAAGCACCTTCCATGAGGCATGCTTTTTGCTCTGTATACTGTCACATTCCCATGTGTGAAGACATATTATCTATCTAGTAGTCCCAACTGTAACACCTGCTGCCACCCAGACAGTATCAAGGGGACTAACAGCATTAAATTGCTATCTCTTCATTTCTGCAGTTGTGAGGTATATTCATATGTCTAATTACTGAGTTACAAGCATGAAGCAATCCTCTGCAGAAAAATACTTTTTCCATGAAAATATTAGGTACTTAGCTATTCTGCCTCTAAGAGTATGTAGCATTAAGGCTAGACATGAGACCAAGACACTATATCTTCCTTTGTCTCCTGTAATCTATTTTTTTTTTTCCTACAAAGACACACTTTGGTATCAGTGCTCACAGTGCAAGTGCCTTTTCCCTCCCCACTTCTCTGTTTTAAAAAGCATAAAAAGGAAGCATTTAAAAGGGCCAAGGAAAGTACTGATATAACCAGGTCGATATATCACAGGTAGAACAGTATAACTGCAGAGAAATTCAGAAATGTCAAGACAAAAGCAGTAGGATGCATCAAAGTAAATAAATTCCGCTGATATCCCAACAAGTGGCAGAGGTAGCTGCTTATGCTAACACTGAATTTAACAACAGCACATCCCTGTCAAGGTAAGGCATGGAAAAGCCTGGTTGCAAACCATCTTCATGAGCTTTTTGGGACTGAGAACTATCATATTGCTGAGCTGAAAGAACTCTGAGCTGCTATAATGCCAGGAGTCCAGACAGACAGGCTTACACCCTATCTGTCAGCACTGAGTTCTGTACATGTAGAAACATATGTGGTCATTCCAGAATAACTTGGAGTGATTCAATCACCGAGTGAAATATCCAGGTCTCAAATAAAGGCTATCAAACCATTAGCAGACAACTAGGATCTCAGTCAGGTGGATACCTCTGTAACCAAGTCAAAAGGCTGCTGAAAGAGTCTATGAAGTCAGTAACAAGGGTAAATTAGCAGTCTCAGATCCTATCCTAGTTAAAAGCAGCCAGTTCTAGCCTGATAAGATATGCAATGTCACAACAGCCAGTGTGATGACACAGAATGTAAATCAGGGTAAAAAAAATCTTCAGA
Organism: Cinclus cinclus; assembly: GCF_963662255.1. NCBI lineage: Eukaryota > Metazoa > Chordata > Aves > Passeriformes > Cinclidae > Cinclus > Cinclus cinclus. Next base: position 89,309,273 of record NC_085047.1, read on the forward strand.
AGTCCAATCCTTATTTCTGTTTTCAGATTCTTATATGCTGCTTTTTGTAGCACTTAACACGCAAAAACCTCATCATTTTTGTATCCTTAATTTTTTAATAGCATATAAAATAGCAATGATATTGCAAGCAATAATATTTATTACATTTCAGATCAATCCAGTCTTATTTGGCTGTTGTCAGCATTATATCCTAGAAATTCAAACCTCCTGATTGCCTTGGGGACATCTTCTTACCTTCATCCTTACAATTGAGTGCTGCATGTTTACAGTGCTTGAGAATTCTCAGCTTTTTAAGTGGAGGTTCCTCTGTGCTTTGTTTTTTTTTTCCACCTCTTGAGTATGGCAGTGGTCAGATGGAGGAGGATGAAGATTTGGCTACAGCATGACATTGCTCAGAAAAGGTTCAGTAATAGGACATGTCGGAGAAGTTACAGACAACTGAGCAAAGTTTTTCACATAAGGTCATGCATCACCAGGCAGAGTTTATTTGTGAAATTTTGAAATTAATTTCAATTTTGTGTAACTCCTCTTAACGTCAGGCCAGATGACATCTGTGTGATCAACACATCATCCTTTCTTCTACTCTTCTTATTCATCATCATGACAATAACAATAACATTTTCTCTTTCTTACTGGATTAGAAGGAAAACAGCTTGATTCACATTTGTGTGCGTGAAGGGAAAGACAAGTTGGACATGTGTTTTGCACAGGGCCATGGCTTCTGAGGTGGATCTGCAGTTTCTAATAGCTTTTGTCACCAGGATATGAAACTTGAAAATTTGATGTGGCTTCTGTAAAGATTCTGAGTATTCCACTTCATGTTTCCACTTTCTCACACACAGTTTTACGGTTTCAGAGTGATGAGAACATCACAGCTAAGTAGATGAAGGTGATCCTATAGGTAGAGGCACAGAGATTTAATTTGAGAGATTTAAATATCAAGATGGAGACCTTGAAGTGGATAAATGTGGCAATTTGCTTCGTTAAGCAGATATTCTATCATATTTTCCCTCATGTATAGCTTTCTCAGGCCATATGGCCTAATTTCTAGGTCTGAGTTGCAGTAATGCAGTCTGGAGGTCACTAATGCAGGGATAACTGTATGGTGTGATTACTGTGCCAATTGCCACATAGCTGTGACTCCAAGAGAAAGGAGGGAGCAATGTGGCTATTTGGACACAGGGTAGCATCAAGGAATTAAAAGGGATCTGAGAGCTAAAGGCTCTTTCCCTCAGTGTATGTGTACCAGCTTGAAGGAATTATTGATTTAAAGGCAAATAGTTGTGTTAAACTTATTTATTTACTATATTTATATAGAACACCTACAGTTATTATGATAGAATATTAAAAAAGTATTTGTCCTTTTTTAATTTCATTTTTTGTTAATTTCTTAAAATTTGGTGTGCAATTTATTTTTACTTTTCTGTTTTAGAAGGTACATGTTCTTATTTCAATTATGTAGACCTTACATGCAAACCCATTTGGGGATGAAAATTTTTTCTATCCTTGTTTTCCTGTTGGTAAATGTGATGCCTGAAACCATAAACTTTACTGAGAAGTTTCAGTTAATTATAGTATTAATATATTTTAAAGATCCTTGTGGCCATTGCAATGATTGGATTGAATTTCATAGTTAACATCTTTTCTCACTTTGTTTTCAAGAAGTTAAGCATGTTAAGATTTGTAAAACCTGTTGTGGAGATTTACAGGAGAAAAAACTGAAGGAGACAATAATCTTTCATATGATCTAATATCCTGTAGTTCATTTCTGATGGGTGCAGAGAATAGGGGAATTAATTAATTAATTGTAAGAATACAGTGAGGGTTAGCATAAACTTGTAGAGTCCCATTCGGTGCAGCTGGGAGTCTTGATCAGGATGTTTTGACTCATTACTCTGTGCTTTCATCAGCTGATGAAACTAATTTTTTTTTCATCAGCTGATTAAGATCCAAGATAATGAATCGAAACGTGCCAGAAGTAATTCCCTCTAGGTCTGGGGAGAGGATGTTAAGTTGTTTGCACGTGTATGTGGAAGAAACCACAAGAAGCCTAGTTTCTCCAGTTCCATTTTAACTGGTGAAAAGCAGAGAGCTTTACACACACCTAAGAAACAAAAAAGAGTCCCAAACTAGTGGACAGAGAAAACTATCATATTTAAAGCAGAATAGAAGAGGAAAAAAGACAGGTAAAGAAACAATAGCAAAATGCAGACAATGGAAGAATTATTGTATGTGGATCAATAAAGAAGTTAAGGAAATATAAATTCCAAGTATTTTGGGCTTGTTGCTAAAGCAGCATATACTCTTCAGAATGCTTTTGATCTTTTCTCTCTCTGCCTTGCAATAAATGTATGTAAATTGAATATCATAGAAGTTTTTTATAACTTCCTTGACTTCCTTTGAATGTTTACTGTGTTGCTAAGCATTGACTTTGACGAAGGGGATCTTTTCATTCAGTTTGAAAATCTTTGCTTTCAATATATACAAATGCCACTATATGTTTTCTTCTGGAAAACATTTGAAAGATTTCCTTCCTATATTTTTTAACACACAATTTAAATGAGGGGTTCTGTTTGTTTGTTTTCTGACAGAGTTGTGGTTTTAAGCTGAACAGCAGGCGGGAAGGCAGATATGAAGGGACAAGCAGGACTTGTACTGGGGTTGTAGTCTGGCCAACAGTTCACTGCTCAGTTACAGTTAATGGGGTGAAAAGCTGTGATAAGGCATGTGATCAGAATAGTTAATGTACTGTTCCTTCAGACAGCTGAATTCAGGGCTTCCTAAATGTGGTTTATTATTACAGAAGTTGAAAAAGGAGTAGTCTCAGAATAGGAGCCAAGTTTTTTTAACGTATCCACAGAAATGTCAGCATTATTTTAGCAAGTGATTCATAATATCTATAATACAAAATCTTGTATTTTGTATGTTGCATTTTGTATAGTAACTGGCAAATTATAGTATACATAAACTGAAAGTTAAAGATTTGTACTGCATATCATGGCTGTGATCCCAGTGTCTTTAAACCACAAGGACTGGAAGTATGTAGCAATTTTGAATGCAAGCCTCTGTTACCAGAAAAGTGGCTGAATTCTTACATGTATGATTAAGGATCACTTCTCCCTGCAGAACGCAGCTGATCTTCATGTTTCTAAAATAATCTTCTTGCTGGAACACTTTGTTACGGTTGCATACAAGGTTTTGGAAAAGGGCAAAGTGCTGCAGAGCTGAAAACATTTATTTTTTACTTGTCTCCCTACAGATATATCTTTCCTGTAACAATTTCTAAACTACCAGCTTCCCCAAGCACTATCAGTAGGTATATTAGAAAGCAGGATCTACTACTATTCTGAACTTTACAATGTGCAATTGAAGCAGAGCAATTGTCATCCAATCTATAAAGACTAATCAACATCTTCAAACGGGGTCTTAATTGCTGCATGATTTACTACATGGAGGATACCTTCTCTTTTGTGTTTGGAAGTATTTTGCTGCAGGAGAAACCTTTTCAGCCAGGCTTTTATAGGCCAGTCTTTGCTTTGGTAGCATGCATTTACTAGCTGTATAATTGGTGGCACAGTTCTTCTATCATAAACATTGTTATCAGTTAATTAAACTTGAAATGGAGCTTTGTTCCACAACATGTTTTGTCAGATTGTTTTCCTTATTTATTTATCATCATAAAATTTTATTTTATGACTGGCAGCTTCTCAGCCCTCCAATAATAATATAAATCAAAACAAGATTTTAGTCTTCATGCAATTTCCTTTTGGTCTCAAAATATGAAACCAGATGTTTTGGGCATGCTAAAGATGCTTTTCATCTTTTTTTAGATTCTTTCAATGCAGTCAAAGTAAATGCATTTTTAAAACCAACTTATGAAAGTTAAATTTCCTTTGTTCGCCTGGGTGTAGTCTGGTTTGCATTGATGCAGCAGCAATGAGAAACCTTCCAGATAACACACAGAATGCCATTGAAGAATTACACATGTGTGTCTCAAACCTCAGACAGCGCAGGAACTGTATTAATAGCAGATCAGTAGTGTTATATTACAGTTTAAAACATTATGAACTCCTTTTCTTTTCTTTTTTTCTTTTTTTCTTGTTCTTTTTTTTTGTTCTCTTTTATGGGCTTAGCAAACATTTGAAGGAATGTTGGACTACAGGACATCTCCATGAGTATCCTGCAGTCTGTATACAGTAAGTGGTAACCTACAATATTTGTTCACATATCTAGCAGCTTTCTTTCTAAGTTGAAACAGACTTTTTTATGATGCCCACACGAATTGTCATCAGTATTTCCTTTAAGCAGTGAATCCTTATTCAGTAGACATTAGATCAGGGCCTAAGGCTATTACTAAAGGACCTAAACATTCCCAGGTGGGCTCCTCTTCAATAACAACAGAAGCCTTGAAGGGATTTACTGATACTGAAAAGAATAAGAAGTACTAAACAGGAACTGGAGCAAAGTGGGGCAGTTGTTATGAACATTTGCATGCCAGTCGTCAGAACTCTCCATCCTATCAAAATAATTCTGGCTTCTTATACCTGAAAGCAAACAGAAAGACTTTAGCAGGCTTGTGCACAGTGGTGTGTGCTGGGGTGATTTGGGGTTTTTTGCCTGCCTTACAAGCAGGGACTGCAGAAGTACTTCTCTGCATCATCCTCCACCTCTCAACTCAGTGCAAGAAGAGAGCCCACATTTCCCACTGATGCTGTTCTGGTCTTAGGCATTAGGCAAATCATAAGTTTTATAGTAACACAATATTCTCAACCCCACAAAACTGTAAGTGAATCTGAGTGCTGCACAAATTGTAGTAGAGATGCACATCTGCTTGGTTGTGACATCTGTTAATTCTCTGAGCCTTGTTTATTCAGTAAAATAAAATTAAAAAAAAAAAAGCTGAGAAGTAGATGTATTACTGGAAAAGGGTAGAGAGCCTGAAAACTCCAGCTGGTCACTTTATTTACTTGTTCAGATTTTCTGTTTTCATTTTTATTTTTGGTGAACTTCTATTTATTTATTTCTCTTGCTTTTTAAATCAAATGTGTACCTGAAAAAGACATATGAATTTTACTGCAAATGAAATTTAGGGCAGAAATTTGCTGCATAAATGAGGTGGTTTTACTTGTGTGAAAGTGTTACTGATCCTTACTTCAGTCTTATTCCTGTCTGTACTTTTGAATGGTAACAGGTAATGAGGAGCTGGGTCTAGAGTAAAAGAGAGTGACTTTCCAAGTAAGATCTAACCAGAGGAGACAAAAATTGATACGCAAGTGTTGGGGAAGGAGAAAATTTGTTCAGGAGGGAGAGACTGTCTGGAAGAAATATTTTTCTTTGAGTTGGAAGAAATGGGAGAGGGGAAGGGAATAAACAGATAATCACCATATTTTTAAGTACTCTGTTCTTCAAAATATAAGATGAAAGGTCTCAGTGACTAAAGGAAATGCACAGAAATGTAGCTTGCTAGGAGTGACTTAATTAACTGGAATAAAATAAAGCTGAAGAGAAGGTAAATATGGATGGTCAGTTTTCCTAAGAAGTTTGATTTCAGTGTTTTTATATAAAGAATTACATGGAAATAAAACACTGGTTTGTGACTCTCACTTCTTTTGTGCAAAGCTATACTACGAAGATCTCCCATCTAAGTCATATGGCCACCGAGTTGTTATTTATTTAGAGAAATGTTTGTGAGAAAGAAATTGGGAAGAGGCGTAAGAGTTTATTAGAGAGTGCAATCTTGGATTATTTCATAGTAAAAATACAGTACAGGCAGTAGGTACTTCCGTAATTCTTCTGGCATTTCTTTTCAATGAAGGAATGTGTCCTCAGAAACAGACCAGTTCATCTACCCTTAGAACAGCCAGAAATACTTCCTTGTTTACTTTGTTTTTTTCTTCAAGAAAATAACTGCCTTAAGTATCCTGATGTTTTAAATGATGAGTAGGCAGCTTCACGGGCCATTAAACTTCAAATTTTTATCCATCTTTCCTCATTCCACCTCTTTGTTGTCCCACAGAGGTTCCACTATTGCAAAGAAACTGCAAACATGCAAACGGATTGCAGATATGAGAAGTTCCTCTTTACTCATGTTAATGTAGAAAGATATTTAGATACATAGGATATCTTCTATGGGCTCTACTTACAGCCTTTTTTAAAACTATGAAATAAGAAGCAAAGAATGTTGCTTACATCTTTTAGCATGGGTTTGCTTGCAACTTTTTGTACACACCATCGAGCTGTAAGGCTTTCCTTGTAGTAGTGGTTACCTCCTAATTCATTTTGCAAGGTGGTTTCTATTACCCCTTATCCTGTCCCCCTGAATTCACTGCAATATCCCATCCAACACTGCTTTATTTAGGCCAAAATATGGCACCATATTCTGACCCTATGCTGTGGTATACAGACTACTCAAGTGCAGCTTCGCTTTTGGTCATTGGGGTAAAGAAACAGGGAAGATGTGTATGGCTACAGCCATTGAACGCCTGTAAAACCTCAGAAAGTATATACTTAGTTTATGAAATGTTCCAGTAAAGTCGTGCTAAATACAAACGGTTGAGATTTGACATTAACCATCTTCATTCATCATAATAAACACACAAATTTTCCACTTGAAGTATCAAATCTTATTTTTTAATAAGAAACAACTATGTTTATCACAGCTTTCTGAATTCATTGCTCAGATATCAGACTAGATTCATAATGTTTTGATATTGTCCAGAAGATGTATGTTTTCTTTCTCTAGTCCTTTTCTTTTCTACTTTGCAAGAGTCAAATAAGACTTAACAAATACCTCCTGCCGTGTGGTGGTAGGTCAGATACCTGTGTTATATAAATCTTTATGCTGAGAGTTTATGACATTTTGAACTTAGGACTTCATTCAACTTGACGGTTTTGGCAGCAGCCAATTATAACATTAGACAGTTCACAGAACTTAACCTAAGACCTAAAATTATATAATTTTTGTAATGACTGATTTGCACCTCTCCCGGTTCATTTAGAGCAATTCAGTTCAAAAGTCTTACCCATCTTAATCACTCCCTTTTAATTCAAAACTGCAATGTCTCTTTATTTTTCTACTCTACTTATTAAAAATTTACCATTAAAAAAAACCAAAAACCCACCAGATTCGCAGGATCTATATGATTGGCCATGTACATCCTAGTGGAACAAGAAGGTATAATGGAAAATTGTTGCTGTTGCTCAAGAGGCCAAAGAATGAAAAGCATTTTTGACTATATCATATTATTTAAAACTCTGATGAGAGAGTTATTGCAATTGTGCATTCTCAGCATGATAACAGTGAAATTTCAGAAGATAAAGGGTGGAGTTTGATGTTATGTAGAGTCACTCAGAGCTGATCATCCCCTGAAATGCCCATGACACAAATAAATGAGAGAGGAAGTTCTGGGTAGGAATGGAAATAAAATAAACAAATTTTCTGAAAACACAGAAATACTAAAACAGAAAATAAAGGATTTGCTTAAAATTTTGAGGTAAAACCAATTGGAAAGACCAAGCCACAGAATAAATGGGGACAGCATAAGACATATAGTTCCTTGAAATTTGGAGAAGCAGCAAAAGATGAAGAGAGAAAAAGATATACACTCCCAATTAGAAAATACAGCAGACAGAAAATACTTCTGTGTACCGCTATAGGTTTACCTAACCCTCTCTTCTGAAACTTAAAATCACTTCTCCCTTTCTGAACAGTGCCCAGTCAGATTCTGCCATAATAGACAGAGCTAATTCCAGTAACTAGATTTTAAAACCAGCTTTATCCTGACCAGTTTATATGGCAATGTATAGCTTTGCTATAAAACAAGTTGCACGAAAAAGAAGACAGAGAGGTAGCTTGTTAGCAGGATAGATAGAGTTGTAACGCTTTACATTCGGAAGCATCAGCTTGATAGCACTTGTTTGTCAAATACGCTTTGATAGGATTTGAAACCTAGTTTGGACACTTGCAGCACACAGTTTGACAGATCTTGGTTAAAATACATCGAATCTTGTTGAAAATAATGCAGAGTCTCAAGTATCTGGGAGTCATACTGAGGAGAGAGAAACCCCCTTTGTTAAATATTTACCACTTGAGTCCTGAACATCTGCAATTAGCTAAGAATGGTGTTGTCAGTAGACACTTTCCAAGGTTAGCTGCCTCAGTATTTGCACAGATCTAATCTGAAGTCTTTTCTTGAGAAGAGGAACACATCCAAACTCAACAAATTGTCATTGACAAATGACCATAGCAGTCTAAGGATAAAAGAAGGGCAAGTATTCAATAAAGAAAGAGAACATGAACTTGAACATTAACAGAATAAATCTGACCTATTTAATGTGCTTAACCCTCCATAATTTTTCAAACTTGGATTATTTATTAGCAAGTAAAACTCAACATTTTTGGATAGTTCTCATGATTTAGACAACAAAAAGCTGCAATTCAAGTTGATGAAGGTTCTTCTGTTATTTGTGGGTTTGGCTGGAGTTTTTTGCCTCTGAAAGGATGAGGAAGGCTGTTTGCAACTTTAGGATCTGATGCTTTCTAAGTGACATACTACTCCTTGTTATATGGCTCAATTAGTGAGTCACATCAGTTACATCAGTTTTGCCAACCCTATACTTTATCGTGGAAGGGACAATGCCGAACAACCCCAGCCTTACGGGCCCTATGGCATTGAACAGAGAGCCAGGACACATGAATATGAGTGGAAAACGATGGGGGTTTTATCACTGCCTGATAGCAAGAGGCTCAGAGTAGGTACAAGGAGCGCGCTATGAGAAGCTGGTCTCTGGAGAACTCACCACTTGTCCTTGGTCCATTTGTCTGGAAGGAAGGGGCTACCAGGCAGCCATGGCCGTGAGGTGTAAAACAAGGCAGGGCAACACGGGGCAAAGTGACAATGATTCCAGTCCCTACAAAAACAAACCTGGAAGCCTAAAAATGAGATTCAGTTTCTCAATGATTTCTAGCCAGAGCACATCATTGCAGCAGAAAACTAGATGAAGAAACCTAGCTGATTGAAATTAGCTGACATAACAGTGCAGCTCATCCTCTGAGGTCAGTCTATGAGCTACCATGTTTATTTTTCAACAGAAGAAAATCAGACTACTGTTTTTTGTTGCTGATTCACTGGTAAACCAGATATAGGCAAACAAGACAAATGAGAAGTCTTGGTGGTGTTTGGGGTGTAGCTCTATTTTGGATAGTTCTAGAATACAAAATTTCTGCTTAGTTACCAAGCCTACTATAAGGAATATAAGCAGAGAGGCTTCTTCTGTTTGGAGGCAAACTAATGGTGGCTGTTGCCCATTTCTGTAATTTAGAGAATTGTTCAAAATACTCATAATGGAACAGTTTTATGATTTTGGCAATCATTTAATATCTAATATTGACAATGATATGATATTGACATTGATACAAAAAAATTCACATTTTTGCCTTTCATGCCAATCTTTTTCTTTTTCTTTTTTAAAAACGTTAAACATATATAAAATTTTAATATATTTACCCTATTAAGGTAACATGTTTAAATCTATTCTCTAGAATGAAATTCAACAGAAAAAAATACAGAAAAAAATAAGGAAAAAACAAAAATTGTAAAGAAAGGAACAATTTGTTCGCTTCATTTTTTGTGAAAAACATTTTTGCCAGATTCCTTAAAGAGTGCACTGGATAGTAGTCAAACAAATGCTCATATATGTCTTCATATTATTAAGTGCATATAAATTTATCAAACAAAAGATTATTTGAAATCATCAGTTTTTATCAAATTTTCAGCCATTTAATTAACAATATTTTCCTATACCATGTATGAAAACCCTGTATCTCAAAACGTCATGCAGAATGTTTTGCTTGTAATCTGTTTGTAATATAAATCTCCAAATTTTTAAATGTCAAAATGGGTGATGATTTCATTAAGGACTGCACCAGACTGCCCATTGACACTATTTACAGAACACTAAGTCTATAGAACCCTGTATCTGTGGGATGAAATGCTGAAAAGAAGGCAGATTTAATTGTCTTTTTTTTCAGTGTTGACTGTTTACTTTCTGTTCACTGAAGCTCAGAGTAGTTAGCAGTCTATGTAAATATGCATTTATTCTAAGGCTCATATTTAATACAGTTAAAACAAAACCTCAATCTGCATCCACAGTATATTCAGTAGAAAGTAGTGTTATTGAACAGTAGCATGGTAAGTAATGATATTCAAGAATTTTTTCCCCAGCTATCAATTTTTAAGAAAAAAGGAAGGAATCCATATATTGTGCTAGTGACAAAACAATATGCAGTCATTTCAGGGGGGAGTGTCTCCTTATTAGAAAGAAATATAGTTTAATTAGAAGAAATATGTTAATTTCAATAGCATATTCTGCCCCTAAAAATCTTTGCACACACCTACATTCTTTTTATGGACAGTACAAAGGAGGATAATAGATGCCTATAAAAGTAACTAGTGAAATTCTGCATTAGGATAATCTGTCACCCATTTCCATTTTTTCTGAAGAAAGCAAGCATAATCAAAAGCCTAAATGACAAAGAGTTGACAGTAAGATTCTGTAGTAAATGATTCCAGAGTCGCTGGCCTGCGGAGATGCTGAAGAAGTCCCCAGCAGACCTGATTAATTCCAGTTTCTCCAGCTGCCAGGGGAGCAGAGGCTAAGCAGTTTCACAGAGAGGAGCCTATTACCACTACTAGGCTGAAATAGATCTAATCAACTCACAGCCGCTCAAAAGAAAACTTTACAGGTTTAGCTCACTAAGGCAGCGCTTTAAAATGATGACTACAAAGGATCATGGGAGTCTGAAAGCATTTAGTCTTTATTGCAGCTCAAGGAAATTTTCTGCTGTGGTTAGGCCATGCTAATTTACTGAACATGACAATGCCTCCCAGATTGTATGACATCATTTCAATAATGGCTCTCGTCCTCTTAGTTAAATATTTCTACTACTACTTCTTAAATTCTGAATACTTCGTTTATTGGAATGCCATTTATCTTAGGATTAATTAGGTTTACCATTCCAAATCTATGGGCTAGCCTGCTTTATCATGCAGTTTGAATGATGATACTGCATAATTTGCTGTGGCACTGTCAGAAAAATTGGTTTTATATTAATTTATTTTTATTATTTTCATAGAATGAACTTCTAGACTATTCTGTACTTCAGCTGTAAATTTTATATCAATTGTTCACTGCTTAAAACAGTGCACAAGCTTCACAATTAATGATTTGAGTCATTTTAAGAACAAAAATTTCAACAGCTTGAGTATTACTTATTTTGACTGTCAACAATTATACATCCAAAACAAAAAATCTTCAAAGGTTTTATTTCTTTTTTCAATTTTTGATTTGTTTTTGAGGGTTTTCTTAAGACCTCCAGTCCCCAGGGAGCATGTTAAACAATGAAATATGGATGTAAATTTTTAGATTAAGAAAATAATTCCATCAACTCTTTCTCAGTATTCAATTGAAAAACCTTCCTCAACAGAAAAAGTCTGCATTTTTAAAAATGTTTAGAAACTCCAAGCATAAGTAGTTGCATTCTAAAATACTCTAAAGATGTAAAGTAATACGCACACGGTTTGCAATGCAGTTCTTTAATGATGGCTAATACATTATTATTTGATCAGTCTACCAAGAGATTTAAGCACACAGTAGAACGGCATTTGGAAAAAGATATCTGTGACCCTGATGGGCAAGAGAGACAGTGAAAAGCAGGAGTGATTCATGTTGTGGACGTTGGCTTCCCGGGCTGGGAGCCGAGAGGTTGGTGGAAGCTGCCACTGGCCAAAATGCAGCCCAACTCACTCTGCTCCTCCCAGGCTTCCAGCTGCCCTGTACGTGGCTGCTTTTGTGAAACGAGCTGCACATTTGCAATTCGTGGCACAGTGTAAAAGTGCTGTGTGTTGGGAATAGCACCGTTTGCATGCATTTTAGTGTGAGGTTAAAAGGCAATGGAGACTGAGCTCATGTATCCCAGGAACACACTGGCTGAGGTTTTGACATCTCACACTGGCAAAGGTCCGCAGGAAAACTGATAGAAACATAACAAAAAAATCCTTTTTCTCTTTTACAGCGCTTATTTCATACAAGAAACATATCCAATGTGTCTTTCCACCAGTAGGAAAAATCAGACATTCTTTTACCTACTACCAGGTCTTTTTTCTCTACTACCAGGTCTTTTTTATTGCACACATAGAACTTCTGTGAGTTAACTAGAGAAATAAAAAAAACAGTAACCAGTGGTCCACTGCTTAATAGATATATGAGGAATCAACCAAAAGGGAGAATGAAGGATTTATTCCACACAGTTTCTTGCATGTCTTTTGAAATTATTTTAATGAATTACTAGAAAATGAAGACAGGATACTGGTTTAAGGCAGCAGTTCAAGTAATTTCTGGAATAGAAGGAAAAAACCTAAGTTTCCTTTATCACTCATTCTTTTTACCATGACTTTTCTGGAAATAGAAGAGAAAAGTATCTTCTACTAGGCATTCTGGACACTGAGCTGCAGAGGAAATGGAAAACAAGACAGGAACACATTTTTTTAGCGTCCAGAAAAGTTGAAATGAGAAATGTTGGAGCACTGTGAATACCAAAGGGTGAACTGTCTGTCTGTAATTTGGAGACAGCAAAGTAATTTAGCCAGGAGTGAGAACTGTAAGGCTTTCAATGTCCTCAGCTGAGACAGTTGACCTGGGTCGGTGCACAGTTAAAAGCTGGAATGAACAAGAACAAACAGTAGGAGACAGAAGGCAGGAAGAGGCTTGGGATCTGCACTGAATAAGAATTTCCAGCATTCATGAATGACGGTAAACACAGTGAGATGAAAATATTGCCCACCTGGAACAGCCTGTCCATTTTTTGAGGTTGCTGAGGTTGTGAGAGTATTAAAACAATAGGGATAAGAGTTAGTAAGGATTCTCTCTGTTCTACTTCAGTCAAGAAACAGATAACAATTGGGAATATAACTATCATTTTTGCACTGTATGAATCCTTGCCAATGGTTATTTTTTCTTTGTAAGTTGTTAATTGATACAGGTCTTCTCTGAGTTCCCTGAGAAACAATTCCAGTTCTAGCTAAGAGTGAAGAGAATGCTTTGAGAATTCATATATTTCTTTTATTAGTGGCCTCTCAAAAGCATGTATTGCTGAATTAGATTGCTAATATAATATTTCTCCTGTCTGGGGAAGGCTGTTCCTTCTCTGCTCATTGGAGAGCTGTAACTGAAGGGGATCAATACTCCTCATGCTTCTCATACATGCACACTCTCAAGTAAAGATTAGCGTGTTTTGGACCACAGCACTCCAAAGATTTCCATCTATTTCTAGCATTGCAGCTGTCATTCTCTTGCTTCCTGATTTTAAAGGTCTAAGTCAAAGTTCAATGATGTCAACAGAAAGTTTCCCATTCATTTTTATGGCCTTTGATCAGGCCCCAGAGAGAGCCATCACCAAAGGAGTTAGTGTTGACTTAGAGAAAATATGGGCAAGGGATGTTGCCACAAGATAGCTGCCTGTTTGAGAGCACCTGGTGTCATATCTTTTTCTGCTAAAGCATGTGAGCTACAATGAGGAGAAGAAAATATTAAGAAACTCAATTTGCTACAGCCGAAGTTGATAACTGCTCAAGTGCTAGAAAGGCAGCAGGTCCCCAGGACTGGGGTCCACTGCGGGGGAGGCTGTCAGGGTGGGACCTGTCAGCCAGGAACTATCCCACCTTTGGTCATGCCAGCTCTGATCTGAAGCTGACCTTGAAGGACAAGCCCAAAGAGGAGGGATGGCCACAGAGTGGAATGTGTGGTGGGCTACGCAGCACTGTGCCCATTTTTGACGCTCTCGGCAGAGCGACACCTTGTTTATTATGCATGTTGTGATGTTGCTAATGTGTATCCAGTGTCTCCAATCAATGTCATACATAGCACAATAGCTTGTGAACCAATAGAGCTGTCAGCGAAGGAAGTGGTAATGGATCACAATGGGAATTTCAATGCACAACAGGATCCATTACTGGAATGGTAATGGCCAGGATGAAGGTGGAATGACAAATGTCAAATACAAATAGATGCGTGCATGTGCGCACGCCCGTGTGTGTGCGTGTGTCTGTACACATTTATATTTATATAACATCTATAAATATTTTGGTGTCCATATGCATACACACATATATAGATTCTCATTACATTCTGTACATTGTTTATAAGGTACATGTTAATTTACCTTGGCCAGTGAATTTTATTCTATGGTTGTTTTCTTTTCCTGACAATGTTATGATATCATCTGTGAATATGTAAATGATCTAGTGTAAGCTGTGAAGATTTTGATGGGCTTTTAAGGGATTGGTCTGGATCTATGAGAACAGGGAAAATGCTGAAGGAGGGAAATGTAGGATATGAGTATTGTGAAAATAAAGAGTAAAACATGGCAATGAAAGTATCACACAAAACATGTTCTGAGTGGAACGTGGAGGACCAATTCAAAAGTTCTGTTTCCTAACATATATAAGATATATTAGAAAATGTCTTGCTTTTCTTTCCTTTTAGTGCCCCTTATGGAGACTTCCAACTGAGAATAATACAATAATGTATCTACCATCCATCTGTCAAGGTTCTTACACTGGCACCCATGACTGTTGAATCAGAATATTAATACTAAATAGAAAATAATGATTTTCCCACAGAATGTCTCAAAACACCACAAAATAAAGTTTTCTATCACCCTTGAATATCCTATTTGATTTTATCTTTATCTTTGTTTGTATCTCCTCTTTAAGGTAGATTTTTCGATACTGATTTCACACTATTCAATACATACATTAAACTTTTTTTCAACCTGCTATTATGAACACATTCTTTTGGTACTAATCGCACATAACAAACACATTATATGAGATAACACTATATAGCCTTATTATCTTACGTTTTATTTTTGACACCACTCATTACCTAAGAACAGCGCAACAAACACAGAGTTAAGTGATTAAGACATTCAGAAAATGCAGGTGCTGCACAAAATATTACCAGACAATGCAAAGTTTCTCCTTTCCCATGTAAGGCTCCAGAGCTGGAGCTGACAACATGTGAAGGGATTTCTACACAAGAATTATGTCTCCATACAGGTTCTGCAGTCTCTCAAGAAGCTGTAAATAAAGACAAAACAGATATCAGAAGTGGATCTTGGGCCTGTTTTAAAAGGTACTTGCCACTGGTTAATGCTGTCTCACCAGTGAAGCTCGGGCTAACACACCAATTTGTGTCATTACAGATCATAAGCAATTTTCACAAGACTATGGGTGTTAATTCCTTTCTCCTGGTTAAGACCCTCCTTGAGCAATTACAGTCTGCCTGCTTGACTTCCCCTGCAGCTTCAGCTCCGTAATGTGCTCTTCTCTCTTTCTTATCCTCCAGTCTGCGCTGCTGAAACCTGCCAGATACTGTGAGGCTTCACAATTTATCACAATGCTTCACCACCATGTACATGGTTTAAACACAAATATTGTGCATTACTGCATAGAATATCACTTTTCTGATTTTCCCCCTAGATACCAGGTGAAAGACTATGAAATTTGGTAAATTTTATAAGGACTTGAGAGGGAAAATTCAGTCCTTTACAAAGAAAAATAAATGCAGTTAGATGCTATGGACCTTAAAACCTTGTCCTTAAGGACATAAAGCATGGATTGGTCTCAAGTTAATCTGAGGAATATTGTCAAGTTTTGAAAGAGGAATAAAGATAATAAGTATCTGAGTACAATACATGTATTTAGAACTCATGGTGCCGTTAGATTTCTGGTTTAGTCTCAGTTTGCAATTTCTGTTCCCAGATTTCCACATTTCCCTGATTGAAATGGAATATGCTAGCTAGCAATTGCCACTTCTTTTTTTTTTCTTTTTTATTTGTAAAAAAAAAATGAGAGCAAGAAAATCAAATTAAGAAAATATGATGTCTTGGAAAAGCCACTTAACATTGGAAAGCCCATCAGGAAAAGGTTGTCCGGATCAGATACAGTTCTGCCCTAGAAGAAAACATAGAAGTCATTTGTTAGTCAGCTGAACATTCATAAGTAGAAAAGTCAGGAATCATCACAGCCAGCAAAAAAACCTCCCAATACCTAAAACCAGCCAGCAGCAACAGAGGTCTCCAAGTAGCCTTTGTAGTCTTTGTTTCTTTTGTACCTTAGAGAAAGAGCTGACATATGGCTCTGTCAAATGGCAGATCTGCTAATCAGAACCCTCACAACCTCTGAATGTTGTGGTGCAGGAGGATGACAAGTTTGGATGTTGGAGGTAATAATATCAACATGGCAGACATATTTATACTAGGCTTTTCACTCAGTCTTGCACATAATAGATTTACTGAAGTACAGCAATAGAAAGCACCTGTGACACACTTTGGGTAGATTCAAAGTACTTAACTGATCTCACAAATATTGCTGTAAATGGTGTACTTCTGTCAAAGTCTCACACAGATAAGCTGTGACCATTGACTATTTAACATCTTATCAACTACCAGGGAGAAAACATGGACTGGTGATTGACAAAGTTTGCAGATTACACAAAGATTGGAGGAGAGCTAAATGATGATAAGAGTACAGCATTATTCCTTAGAGAGATTAGAACCCCTTGGGAATCCCAACCCCAGTTCAAATGAAATACATTTTACTGCTGCATACCTCTGTGAAGAAAGAAGTTTGGGTGTGATTTTAGGATGAGGAGTTCTGTTCTGAGAAACAATTATATAAAAAAAGACTTTGTCCACGGTGGGGAATCACCAGACAGGAACTTTTCTACGCAGCACTGCGGTTAGAAATCTTATTAAATAAACAAGGAATCACCTCTATTAAGCATTAAAAACAAGATCACTGCAAATGATCATTGACAAAGCCTTGCACATTTTATGTCCTCCATAGCCAAAATCTGAGCTGTTTTGACTAGTCACAAGTGATGTGATATGTTTCTATTCACATAAATATCATCAGAAATTAGGTTTTCCTATGGGAACACTCAGGACTAGGAGTCTGGAGTGCACACTCTGAGAAAATTCAGTGAAACAATTTAAAATGTGTTGTTCTGAAGACCATGCCTGTTCCTCTTCTACTCCAGAACTTGCTCTCTCAAGACCTTATCTGTGCAAAAGGAAGACAAAACCAGAAGGGATTTAATTTTTCAAAAGCATACAGTTAGTCACATAACATTTGTACTTTTTTTTTTCCTTCTTGATTAGTTAGTGAACAGCACTTCATCTTCTTAAGTACAGCTAGATACTTAAGTCGCTTTGTAAAGATACAGCAAGAATCATTCTATTTATTTCAGGTATTAAGTGTCTGTCACTTTGATAACTAAGCACCTACCTGAATATTACACTTCATAATATTGAAAGAACATAGAAATGTTGCGGCACAATCTGTCTGTATTTACTCTATGGCAGCTTAATCACTGATTAAATACTAGTAACAATATGAAGATTGACATATGAGCCACAGGAGAAAGAAAAGTTAACTGCACAAAGGTGGATTGCTCTAACTGAAAATTGTTTCTGTCCTATTTACAGCATGAGCTTCATCTAGGAAACCAGTTTTCTCTTTTGAGTTGTCCCCTTATACTCCACAGAACCGATCAAGTGGGAATGGTGAACCATGATTTTGTTAGCAGTACCTCTGCTGACAGCCAGAAAATCAGATATTATGCTTCAAAGTACTTCCCAATATTAAAAATCAGAATTCTGAGTGGAAAGAAGATGATACTTACCTACAAGGTGAAGGCTTAACTTTGACTGTCTCTGAGTTTACATAATTGTAAGGACACGGGATTTTCATGAAGCCTTGCAAATTCTGTCAAAACAACGCACACTTTTGGACACTTGGTCTTGACTTCACACTGTGCAAGTCATAGAAAAATCAAATTGTTTTCCCCACAATGCCCACTATTTAAATCTGATAAATGGATCTGATAAAGCTCTAAAATATTAAAATATGGAATTATGATTCATCATAGAGAAAAAGAAAACACATTACTAACATTAGGTTTAGACTGTTTTCTACGAATGCTGACAGAAGTACAGGTTGGTGTTATCCTAGAATTGATGTTGCTAGGAGTTTCTGGCAGGTAGAAGGGGCAGATAAGTATATAAATAAATGCACAGTTTCAGGGCAAGTATAGAACCAAATTAAGTTGTTCTGAAAATTAACCAATAATTTTCAGCAGATCAAGTTCTTCTGTGATATACATTTAAGAATTAAACTTAAATTAGCTCTTTAAAGTGGCCATGTGATTTAATTATTCAAAATGTACACAAATTTAATGAGTTTTTAAATATTAAAACTATTCTCTATTGTCACCACTGTGAGCTCTTAATTTACAGAGCAATTAAGTCAGGACCCTCATTTATCAGTACATGTGCATTTGCTGAAAACATAGTCAGTTTTTATTAATTGATGCTATAGAAATACTGAGGTAAAATTAATGTGTGTGCTTCAGAGGTCATGCTGGCGATAGTAGGTAGCTAGCAAGGAGCAAGACGTGAGAGAAATAAGTAACTGCTGTTCCCTGATTACACTAGAGATAGCTGAAATATTAAGTGGCACAATGGGCACTATGCTTAGCCAAAATGCTTGCAAACAAATGCCCCCTGAGTTTTCTCTGGCAAGCATCTGTCATGGCAGTAGCTGTGAAATAGGGAAACTTCAAAGCTTTAGTTTCTGATTATTAGCAGTGTGTGTAGTGTAATGTTCTTACATTTTTATGTAAACTCAGCATTGATGAGCTGAGAGGGTAGAATTAAAAAATACTTCAGCTTGCCTTTGTTCTTTAGGACATGGCTGACAGGAATGTTATCAGGCAGGAGTCTCCCGAGTGTCTATCAACTGGTGAATTACAGGGAGTATGGGGCCAAATTTGCAAAAGAATCAGGTGAATAGCTACAGAATTGGAACACACTTTTTTCATACATTTTCCCTGCCCCCCACTGGTACATCTACAAAAGCTCTGTGATGGCACAAAAAGTGACTGGAAAGTAGGTTAGGCATAAATATGAGCACAGGCTGGGAGCTCAGAGATTTTGGGAGAGAACTGGTGGGCCACAGAGTGTCACCTCCTTTGTTGGAATACCCTGAGGCCATCCCTTACATCTCCTCTACTACCCCAGTACTCTTTGACCAGTAAATAACGATTTCTGATAGAGACACTTGAAATAAGAGGTGCAAGATTGAAAAAATGAAGAGGTGAACCCATGGAATTATAGAATCATTAAGGCTGTAAATCCGGCCAGGCCCTCCTGCTTTGCGTGGTTGTGTATGATACATAACTTTAAAATTTGATATTTAAAATTGTAAACAATGTTGTTACTGGGAATGTCTTCCCTAAAGGAAATTCAGAGTGGAAGGCTTGTGTTTCCTCTGAAAACCTTCTAAAGGAACAGCAAAGACTTCAGCTGGATAACTGCTACTCCGATGCCATCCTTTCCTGTGCTCTATGACTGTATCACACCTTGTTCATTAGTCTGTGTGAAAAGGCGGGAGAGGTGGGAAACTTCCGCTTCCTTAAGACCTCTGGTTAGGGCACATTTTCCTGCAAATCCTGGCAGCTTATTGAAAAACACTCTTCTTTTTGATTGCCAAAAATTTCAATAGACCAGAGAAACACAATTTATCTTGTAAGAAACCATGCAATTTGTCTTTCTTATGCCATGTTCTATTCAAATATTTCCTTTTTAGTTATTTTTTCAGATTATTTGTCTTACATTGGGGTAGGTCAATTGATCTGTGATTCTTCAGGTTGCCCATGTACCTTTTTGAAAACTTTGTGAAACATTATGGCAATTTTTACAAAAGAACATATTTTTCCAAATTGAACATTTAAATGTTTATTTGGAACTTCAACAACGGATGATCCTAGCTATTTTTTTTTCTTTGTCAATTTCTTTAAGACTCTTTTCTTTTGACAACTTGATCTCTGATACCGCCTCGTGTTTATTATCTGCAAATAATTGGCTTAGAGAAAGGCATCTCCATAGTGAATGCAGATGCAAAGAAATTGCTTCATTTTTATGCAATATTCTTAATTGTTCTCTTTATCTTTAGTGGTCCAGTGTCTGACCAAACCATTTGCAAGCTCTTTGAAATTGTCTATGGACCACTGCATGTGCGTGGGGGAGGGATAGAAAGGATGTACTTACAATTCAGAGCTGGGAGAGTAGTACAGAATCTCTCTGATTATTTATCAACCACCTCCAACTATTTTGCCTCCTGTTTATTCACTCCCCAACCTGTTTACTTTTCATTTGAAATATGTGGTCAATGGGCTGCTGCTGATATAAGGATGAGATATGATCCTTTCAGTCTTCCCACTTATTTGGGGAGCCGAATGTACATTGCCCATAAATAATTTCCGATAAAGTGGTTTTAATTGCTCCTGCAGTTTTCCCTGACATGGAGTATTCTATTGAGACCAATGCTAGATCATTTCTGATTTGGAAATGCATCAGTCTTAATGTTACTGTGCACCTTGCTTCATTCTTGCATTTGTGTATGTCATAGCTCCTGTATCTTGATCTATCCTGTATGTATAGTTTTAGCCCAGGAAAATGAACTCTTAGCTGTTCTGCTGCTAAGAGAGGGACAAGGAGTAGTTTGACACTTCCTACTGATATGGTATCACAGCCAGCTGGTAGAGATCCTAGTTTTACTAAGCATACAAAAATCTTTATTAATTCTTAAAGTCTTTGCTTATTGTCAGTCACAAATCAAGACATACAGTGCTAAGGGCTGTAGAGAGCAAAATGTGGAGAGGGGGGGAAAAAATAGAAACAAACAAACAAAAAGATACATTAATATCATGGTCCTCTCCCAGTCCGAAGAATTTTGTACTTATTTTAAAGTATTTTCATCCCCTTTTCCTTACTATGGATCTGACTGGTTTGAGTCTGGACAAAGCCAAAATGGAGGACCATGGACACTATATACCTAAAGCTGCCTAAAATACTCAGCTTAGATTTAGGAGATGAGACAGTACAGATCTTCTTCAAGGCTGTTATCACATTCAACAAATCACACCTTTCATTTAATACACATTGCACAAAATCTTGAGTTTACTTTTACCTATATTTCCCCCTTAAGCTTTACATTTCAGACTGTCTCATAGAATTTCAAACCTTCATCATAAACTCTTAGTAAAAGTGTTCTCTTATGCTTGAGTGTACTGGTATGTATATATCAGGCTACTTTTAAAAAGCAAGTGACATACCTCTTTCCAATAATTTAAGAAATAGTCGTCTGCACAGATGCCTTCATGCCTCAGTGCACATGATGTCTTAATAGAACTCATGCCCAAAATGAATGTCTGAACTGGGTGTGGAGCCAAATCATTCCCTGGTGATTCCTGCAGCCCACAGAGACTACAGGTGAAACAGGACACATAGCAGATGTTGCAGAAACAGAACTTGTTATTTCAAGGAGCTTATGTGTTCAGAAGAACTGGTAAGGGAGAGAGACGCAGAGTTGATGTGATTAGCTCAAGGCTGTGCAGTGGCCCTGTGGCAGATCCAGGCAGGCAGGAATGCTATGAACCAGGTCACAGCAACCTGCACCTCACACACTGCCTTTCCAGGCAGAGAAATCTTTCTGCCATTAAAAATAAAGTTCAGTGCACATGTCATTAGCATGCTCCATTTACTAAGGATTTTCCTTGGTGAAAATAATGTTGGTGCAAATAGAAGGAAAGATTAAATGGCTTTGGATGGATTTGGCACCTACTTTTCACTGTTAGTCTCTATTTCTTTGATCTGTGGTGCATTAACAAAGATGCACAAACATTCAGTCTCCAGGCCTAATGGAAAACGGGGGGCTACAGCACAACAATGATGTTGTTATCTATGTGACCCCTAAAGAATATGACATCTCACTGCAATATATACTTCCCCATCTGCTTCAAGCTGGATGGTATCCTCCTCCTCATGACATCTTTCATTGCAACCAAGTTCCTGACTAAAGAAATAAAGTGACTCCATCCATTCCCAGCAGTTAAGGTTAAAGAGATGCACTGGGTTCTAAATCTCAGCTGCTAACGCTCTCTTGACCTTTGACTCGCCTTAGCATGGCGAAGTTTGATGGGCCCATGCCAAGCCGTCTTCTGTAACCCATGAGTTGGTTAATATACTCCCATTTCTCATTCAGACAGCCAACAGAGGCAAAAAAGGCAGCAGGGCAACAAATGCTGTCTCCTGCAAATGCTCTGTAATAAATTGTTCTTTCAGTAGTGCAGAAGACAGATTTTTCTTTCTTTTGCTTCTTTACTCCTTTTGCACAGAAGTCACCAATGGAAAGCTCGCTTTCCCACCTGGCCCCAGCTGACTGTGCCCATAAATTTACCTATGCAATGCCTGTTTATGGGTCGCTGCTGGAACACGGAGACGGGTGCATTTTCTAAGCACTGGGTAGATAATCACAGTAATTGATGTTTGGAGCTGCTCACTCCTAGGAGCATAGGGTCTCTTTCTCCCAGTGAGGCCCTGCTCCATGTTATCAGTCCAGCCCATAATTAAATATCACTCTTTTACAATATGTTTCAGGTTCCTTAATGAGTCTGAAGCAGAAATAGTCACCTCTTTCCCCTTTGAGCTTTATTTGCTTGTTATTAAACAATGTTATTGAGCTGCCTTCTTTCTCTGTGTTGCCAAACCTGCATCATTTCCGTTTTATAATTGCACAATTAGAGTCACTGCTTTGCTTTCATACATCAGCAGGACCAGAGAGAGAGAGAGAGAAAAAGGAAAAAAATCAGGTGTTCACAGACAACTCAAATGCATCTTATTTTCATTAACTACCAGATTTTGCAAAATGGGAAGCTATTTATCATGATCTGTTTTCTACCACCAGCCACCCCCACCACCCCACTCTGGTGACTTTCACTATGACCTTGTGCTGTATTGTTAAGGGTCCAATTTGCTCATTGTTACTTGCCTGCATAATTCTATGCACCTCCCCCACCATCTTTTTTTTTTCCCAAGCAAAATCCAGTCATTTATATTCTGAGACTAAATGGTATTCCTCCTCCCCTACAGCCTCCCCCAAAAAGGGGGAAAAAAAATAAAGCCCTAGCAAGCTGTATAACACTAGTAATTCCTTCTAACAAATTTCCACAGATCTCCCCCTCCTTACACACATGCACACTCTCTCTCTCTCACACACACATACTCTCTCTCACATGCACACCCTTAAGCTGCTCTAAGCAGTGTATTAAGTAGCTGAAGAAAATCCATTCACATTCTGCTGTGTCGCTTTCTTCTCAAGTCATGAACCCATCACAGACTTTTTCTAGCTGTAGGTTGCCACGGTGAAGATTTACAATGCCAGTTATTCATACATCTGCCTTCTCTTTTTTCCCCCCTTATTCTTAAATCCCTTGGGCGAGGGCAACCTTGATACTGAGACTCGTAAAATTCATGCAGGCTTATCATCCTTGGTGAAGGCTTCAGGCATGCATTACCGTATCCAGCTGCCTGCTCACCGCCATGACAGAACTGGGCCTATAGCTTTTATTTCTAACAGGTGAAAAATCTACTAATGTGGTAAATACAAAAAAAATAGCTTAAATGTTTTGAGGAAGAAAACAATAGCTAACATTATCAATTTCTCTTAGTAACTTTAAATTTCTTTTATTGACTCCACCTCCTAGAGTAGAAAAATTTGAAACCAGGTTGGTTTTTGTTGTTGTTTTGTTTTGTTTTATTTTGTTTTGTTTTGTTTTTAAAGCACGATTTCATTTGTGTGGAATAGTGTTCAGAAAGTCCAATCACACAGCAGTGGGGAAGTACAGTACTAATACAGCCTCCGAACTCCACATCAAAGTAATAAATACAACAAATCTGGAATAAATTTTAAATGTAAATTTTGTAAATTTTAAAGCCTTTTCCTGTTTGTTTATTTTTTTCTTTATTTTTAAACACTTGACATAAAAAGAAATATTTTCTTGAAAGGAGATGGAGAGGAGATGAATGTATTGATTTTACAAAAAAAAAAAAGAAACAAAAAAAACCAAACAAAAAAAATTGAAAGCAGAAGTACCCAAACAAATTGAAAGTGTTCAGTTACAAAGTCAGAGGACAAACATGAAGTCTGCCAAAATTCTAATCACTGTGATTATAATTTTGATATAACCATCATTTGCTAGGACGTTAATCACATTTGTATATGTATCTGTTCTTTTCTGAGGATTACTGCTACAGAGTATGAGGGAATCCTCTATAGGGAGTTCAGGTGTGGAAATCAGAAGGGTTTTTTCAGAGGTTTTTTTCCCCCCCTGTATTTTCCAAAAGCCAAAATCATGATAAAACCACTCAAACTTTCAAGAAAACAAATATCTGGAGGTAGCGTTTAAGGACTTGCACAACTCTTCTGTTTTTTCCCCATGAATATGTGCAGTTCTAAGTCTATTGTTTCATTTTACTATGCTTTGAAATCGATCATGATTTTAGGAAACCATAGTGCATCTGAACTATGAGCATCCTAAAAAAAATCTTTCAGCACACTTATGCCTGTCCAAGTGAAGTCAACATAGCTAGAATGCGTGAGAGTTACAGTGAAAAAATATGAAGATGGAATGCTGCCTTCAGAAGATGCCTGGGTGCATGGCAGACTTTTACTGGAAAATTGTGACTTGTAGTTTCAGAAAGAAGTAGTTTTGAAGACACAAGATTATTCAAAGAAAAATGAAACCTCATGTCCTTTGAGAAGTCGCACCCCATTATCCTCATCCTTCTTTCCCCTTTTGCGTTTTATTATTGCTTTAAATGTTTCAAAACTGTTTCAGCCATTATGCTGTCAAAAGTGTCTTTTCAATCTCAGATCCATATCTTCTGACATCCTAAGACAGCTACAACAGAAAAGAAGACTTGTGTTGATGTTACTCAGTCAGCATTAAGTTGTCACAAGTGCTGTCTCACTTCATCTTGGTAGTGAAGCTTAGAGCCCACTCATATCACCATCTGCCTGCACAGAGGTAACATCCCGTTTGCATGATGAAGCACTATTTACAGGGCTCCACTCTCAGGTCCACAGGGCTCTGACAGCAGCACATCCTACTCAGCATGCCACCTAAAATCACCTGGAAAAAGCATTTCTCAGCAAAGTAGCAAGATTTCTAATGCTTTGAGTCAGACCCACAAAAAATGTTGGTATGTCTCCACTAACGCAACTCTTCTTCCACTTAGATTGGTCTTTGTAATTACTGTAGTTACCTCAGGGTCCCTCATCTTTCCTGGCCAGGGTAGTGCTTTTTGGCCATCTCTTTCCCACAGAAGGGAGCACTCCATGGTGCACCCCAAGTGGGAGTTGCCTTACGTAGAAACCACAGGGCAGGGAACAGGAGTTCTGTTCATCCAACAAACCTTATGCTGATTTACACTAGGAAATGTCTAGCCACAAGTGCAGGTCTTTGCATGAGGACACATCCCTGTTCCCACAGTAGATTCCAGGTGAGCAGTATGAGCTCAAACTCTTTGGAGGGATGGAGATGGACCTCCACTACCTGCAGTAGTGATGGCTTCTGCTTTTTCTTAGAGAAGTATCTGCTGGTATCCCGATTCCACCAGCCTTCCTTCTGATGCCCTTTTATATGCCAGTGGGCTCAGAGGGTCATCAAGTCCAATCCCTTAACACACAGGATACTATGAAATCAATACATCCTAGCAAAGCAAACCCCTCATTTTTCACAGGCTTCCCAGCAACCTGCACTGAGCTTTAGACTAAGTAAAGAGACTGAAAGCTGTAATAGGAAGGAAGGAAAGGAAAGGAAAGGAAAGGAAAGGAAAGGAAAGGAAAGGAAAGGAAAGGAAAGGAAAGGAAAGGAAAGGAAAGGAAAGGAAAGGAAAGGAAAGGAAAGGAAAGGAAAGGAAAGGAAAGGAAAGGAAAGGAAAGGAAAGGAAAGGAAAGGAAAGGAAAGGAAAGGAAAGGAAAGGAAAGGAAAGGAAAGGAAAGGAAAGGAAAGGAAAGGAAAGGAAAGGAAAGGAAAGGAAAGGAAAGGAAAGGAAAGGAAAGGAAAGGAAAGGAAAGGAAAGGAAAGGAAAGGAAAGGAAAGGAAAGGAAAGGAAAGGAAAGGAAAGGAAAGGAAAGGAAAGGAAAGGAAAGGAAAGGAAAGGAAGAAAGAAAGAAAAAGAGTAGGTTTCAAGGGCATCACAAAGTCCTTAAGTTCCTGCAGCATCAGGACTGGCTGGAAGCCTGAGTTCTTCAAGTGTAGGAGTTACCAGCACTACTTGCTGCGAATTAGTCTTTGTATGTGTTGAGTATCCTCCCCCAAACTGACTTACAAAGGACTCACCTCCCAGATATTTCAACTAAAAATCCAGACTGTTTAGCTAAAGCAGCAAAGAAGCTCATGTTATTTTCTCTTAAAAGGCTGTAGTGCAGCTGATATGGTAAGCATTGAGAACCACAAGTGTATCAGTGACACCTCCCACCAAGACACTTTTTTCCTGGTAGGATTTTCTTCAAACATCAGCAGAAGCCGATGCTCAGTGAATTTGGCCCCATAGTTTTGTCCCTATAAGGACTCACGCTAAGAATAAAAATTTGTTTTACCCAGCCAGTGGGCTTGATGGCTTCCCAGCATTGTTTCCTCTTGCTGTTGTCCTCGTCCTCTGATTGATCCACTGGAGAAGACTCTCTAAGTCAGTAGACAAGTCTGTAAAACAAAGAAGACTTTTCAAAACTGCTTTCCAGTTGGGGACAATTAACTGATGGTATTTCCCAGCATCATTTTGTTCCAGTATTCCATGTGGACACTTCATTCTAGGTTGTGATACCTGGGACAATTAGACAAGAACTTTTAGTGCTATGATTTTAGGTATTCTTTAATATTAAATTAAATTTAAACCCTCAGAATATGGGAATTTCAACCTACCAGATAGATCCAAAAATATGAGATCTGAGCAATTTCTTCTGAATCACTTTGCTTTCTCAGGCATGCCCCTTACTATTAACTAACAGTGTGAACTGGTGGTGGCTTTAATTATTTTCAAATTCTGTTTTCATCCTGCTGCATCCCTTATGCAGTTTTTTTTTTTGGTTGGTAATGCTTTTAAGGCAAAGTAGTAAAGGAAAAGACATGAAGCAAATTCTGTGGGTTTGCTACATACATGGTCTACTAAACTGTGGAGATATACTGAAGCAGGGGGGAGGGGGGGGGGGGGGGGCGGAAAATATCCCAAGCTTGAATCACTATTATTTTGGCACAATTTAAGCTCCTAGAATGCCAAGGAAGATACAGTGTTGTTCAAGGTATCTGGTTGGGAATTATTGTATCTTATTATGTTAGGCAAAAATTGAGGTGATTCTCTAGAAGCCATCACTTCTCCACCTTGTTTGACAGTGTACAAATATGATAGATGGTTTCAGTGAGTGAGGTGGAAGACTTGATGTATTTTCAACTGGTGATCTAGAAGATTGCTTTACATGATGCCCAGACTAGGTTTGAAGGCACTTTTGCCCATGTGGAACATATGGAGGAAGGAAGGGATTTCTGGCCATAGGAGCTCAACAAAACTTGCAATGATCATGGTGCTCGTGATGTTTCAACAACTGCTCGCAAGTTTATTTTACAATAGGGCTGATAGCCAGCGCTGAGAACCAGATCTACTGACCAGATTATAGGCTTTTGGAATGTCATGTATGAAAAAACAGACATAATTGGACCTAGGCAAACAGGGGAATTTCTTACAAATACCTTGTTTACTACAGAATTCTAACTTTTGGAGTGGAGGAATATTGTTCTCTAATACCAGATTACTTATTAGTAGTTGCAGAACTATAAATGATAAATATCCATCAGTTAATCCACAGAGTAAATAACTACGAATGCATAAAGTAGAAGAGTGCTGACAAAGTCCTTTGGAAACTGCAGCATCCCTGGTTTGGCAGTATTTTGTATATGTTATTACAATAAAACCAGAGTGGCTCCATTGAAGCCTACCAGTCAGAGAAGTCCTCATACCATTTCAGTAGAGACTATGTAATGAAAAGTTATTGTGAATTTCAAAAAAACTCTGTTGCCTTGAAGCAAAAAAGCGAACAGTAGAGATTTGAAAGTTTTCACTTGTAAAAAGCAAGAGGTTTGAGGATTAGGCTTGTTTGTCATGTATTCAGGTGTAATAGTTGTAGCATTCCATAAGATGGTTGTGGTCACTCAGAATGAAAGCATAAAATTCACTATCAGTCCCTATTCCTAAGAGATAATAGCCTTTTAAAAGGTAGTGTTCTCACAGAAACATTGCCTCATGTTGGATCTCCTAGTTCATTGAGACAACTTGCACATTTAGAAACAATTACAAGAATTTATTTTACAAAATTTAGTAAAAAGTCTTCCAACAGTTTATCAGGTACTGTTCAAGAATGTCTTTCCCTTTTAGATTTTCTGTGTATGGTGAATGAGATTGTTTTGTTCTATAGTTTCTGGTAAACAGTGTTAGAAATGCAGTATTTCGTTTCCTTCCTGAAATTTACTTGTGTAACTTGCCTTCCTTTTTGATGCTGCACTTCAAGATAGATTTGGTCAGAAAGCCCAGAGCCTTTAGGCTTTATCCCTTGTCATATATCAGTAATTATCATTTTTTTCTGGAGTCTCTGTATGCTTTCTACCATTTGGTACGGGAGGTATTTTTTTTATTGTTTGTTTTTCTTTGTTTTCTGTCCCACATTTTCCATATATTTAATTCAACATCACAAATAAAATTAATAGAACTTAAGGCATTGTTGTGATACAAAAACTAGCAAATAAAAGAGGGAGATAAGCCAGTTGTTCATGAACTTGAGGTTGGATTCGGTAAATAAAATAAAGCAAGATTTTTTTTTTACGGCTATGCTTCTGCAATGGAAGGTTAGAGCAGCACCAACCAGATATTGTAACTGCATGGTCCCAGTTTGCACAATTTGCTTCTGAGGTGTAAGACAGTGAAGAATCAGGCCCTTGAGGAACACTTGCCATCTTACGTGGCTTTAGAAAGCATCATAGCAGCCCTTTGATTTATGGGCATGTCACAGGGCTGGAAAGAAAGATAGGAAGAACCTATCCCTGTTTTCTGCCATGATGGTTTAAATCAGGGCTTTTAGAAAGCCAAGGGTATAAGAAAGTATAAGGCTACTGCACTAATTTACATTGGCTTTTAAATCTAGACTGAAGAGGGAGCAAATATGGTTTCTGCCCATCTTGGCTCTAACTTCCCTGCCCTTACCAAATAATGCTTCTTTTCTTCAAAGTGTTTAATCATAGGACTACATTTTGTTGAGCAGATAACATTTGATGTATAGGGTTTTGAGATTAAAAGGTGTTTTTTAGGGCAGAGACTATGTTCTTGGCCCATCTTTTGTAGCAGTCTTGCACATCAATAGCTCTGAGTAGAAATAAATACAATGTATAGCACATACTGTTCATTTACTTTTTTTATATGTGTACACACCCCTCCACATGTATACACATATGAGGAGAAGAGAAATACAGAGAAAATATATTTATTAATTCTAAATATTTTCAATTGGTGGGTGGGACAAACTTTTGCACTTGGTATTTCATTCATTAAACTTTCAGTGACACTGTCTTGGAAAGCGATCATTTTGGCTTCTATTTCTTTATTTGCATTACACAGCACACCTGGTAGAAAGGATATTTAAGCAGTGAAGGACTTGCAGCATTAGTAATTAATAGGTCCCATTATGCTAACTCTCATGCAAGTTTAGGACATCTTAGATGCTAGATAAGAGATGGATAATTTGAAGTAATTTTCCTGTAATCATGCCAATCACTTCAGCAAAGTAGTTATTAAATGAAACAGTATTATGATGAATTATAGGACATCTATTGAATATCTTTTCTTATCATCTACTTATAGTGCCTGATGCTGAAAAGAGGCAAACATGTGAATGCTCCTTTCCAGTAAAATATGCACACTTCTCACTGTAAATAATAGTTTGTTTAGCAAACCTTGTATTTTTAATGAGGCTTAGAGACACATTTGTACCTCATACTCTGTGCTGTTCCAGAGGATCATCTAGTTTTACTTTTTCTTTAAAGGTGGATATTAGCAAGAATTAGTCACCTCTGATGACAAGGAATTTTTCTAGTTCAAATTTGCTGAAGTGATTAAATATTATTTATCTAATTAAATGCTCAAAACAGATCATTATTGAAAGGAATAAATTTAGTGGATTTGTTGAGCAGTGTTAGCTGAAATGTAACTGCACATCATTTGACTTTTTAACATTTTATTATATCTAATAAGTCTTTCTGTGCTTAATTAAATCAACTTATTTTTTACAGCTAATTTAACATGATTTCATTTCAGTTACAGCTTTTGCATCAGATATGTAGAAAGCCAACTGTATAACAAAACTAAGCTTCTGCTACTCAGGTGCTCTGCTGTACTTTTACCTCTCAAGCAGCTACTGACATCCAGACTATTTTATAGCGTTTTCTTGTCTTTCACTGAGAAAGGTTACTCATTTGTTAATTACAATCTATTTCAAAAACGACAGTAAAAAAATTATACCATATGGTCATAAAACATTTAATAATTCTGTCATATGTAACAAGCTCTGAAAATCAAATTTTTCCTTGGCATGGGATTTTGCCTGGTGTCAGAAAATGCCAAAAAAGAAAGTAAGATTAATTCTGCTCATGACTGCCCCAGCAACTTAATCTTCATGTGTTTGGACAAAGAGCAGAAGACCTGCTAGTGAGCATAAAGGTTTCATTTTTTTTTTCCCAGGGTACACTGTATCTACATAGTTTTTGCATACTGTTCAAAGACTTTTGAAGATGGTTTTGTTGTTCTATTAAAAACAATTCATTGTCTTCATCCTTTTAAAACTTCTGAGAGATTTTGGTGTTTTTTTGCTGCACAGTATCCCACCATGGGGTGGGAGATGAGAAATTCAGCCAGCCTGTCAGTGATTGCAGTAGGTTTGGATCAATGTCACTCCTTTGAATTCAGTAGGATTATGCCTGGACCACACTAACATCTATGAGATCAAAACCAGACTGAGGACATCTCTATATCGACTGAGAAAGGGGGTTTATGGTTTTTGGTCAGCCTGTTCACTGTCCAGCTGTTGCCACTGAGTTGTTTTTATAGTCACTGTCTCTCCAAAATATAAATGTATAGAGCATAACTCACTAAGTGTATGAGAGCTTTTGATAAATGATTGTCTAATCTGAATATCTATTTTTGCCTCCCAAACACCTGAATACTTTTTTCAGAAAAGCTTGGGAATTTTTTTTAAGCCAGCCCTAAAGCAGAATGAATTTCTGCATAGTGCATAGTACCAGGTTTTAGCAGCATTATCCGTTTTAACTTAAATAAAAATAAAACCGCCAACAGTTTCAAGCTCCTATGTGAAGGACTGCACAGAGATATATTTTTAACCACGTACATGTAACACATTATTATTCCTGTGGTGGGAACCAATAACAATTTCTGAATATAGAGAAAACTGCCTAACACTTGGTCTTAAATTCCCCAGAGTAACTGTTCATGATCGCAAATTTGGCTAAAGGATTTTTTTCATTACCCTCAAACATTTCCTTTCACCTCCAACCTCTAGGCAGAGCCATGGCTTTCCCTTTAGACCGGGGAACATAAAGCCATGGGGCCATCGGGGCTGGCTGTGCCTGACCCCGAGGGCCCTTCTGTCAATCACTGCCTCCCCATCCCTTGCTCTCTTTCACACCAGGCAGCTGTACCCATCGCTGTCAACCAGGTAACAACCAGCAAACAATAGAGGCCTGAATGCCTGGTCTAGACACTCTTTTAGCCACTTATTTGCTGCTCTTGGCAGCTGTTGAAGCATAAATAAGCAGTTTGTAATCAGAAAGCTGACATCATTGCAGCTCAGCTGAGAGGGGGAATTGTTGCTGTGCACTGAGCTGCTTTCCTCCCTTCCCCCCCCCCCCCCCCCCCAGCCCCCTCCCTCCTTCATTTTGTGACAACGGATTCTGGGGTGGGGATGCAGATTTCTGCTGGGCTAAGCTGGCTTTTCTTTTTATTTCTAGACTACAGTGATGTAGGTTGCAGAAAATGGCATGTGTGAGGCAATGTAATTTGCGACTACCAAAATTTGGAAAGAAAAAAAAAATCTTCAAATTAATGGTGGACTCCCGTCTTACTCCTTCAGAAAGCACTTCAAACCTCACAAGTGTTTGGAATTTGAAGGGCAATATTACAATAGATTGACCATAAACTGAAAAGATTAGCAAAAAATGTTTACTTGTCCTGACTGGTATTTTTACCTTTCAGTTTTATTTTTCGCCCTCTGGAAGGAGAGAAGGAGGCAAAAACAGTCATATACCAGAAGTGAGCGAACATTTGCTAACAAACTCTGTTTTGTGCCAGTGTGCCTCTGTTCCTGCTTTCGAAATGCCCGGCTACGCATCTCCCATCGCTGCAAACATTTGTTGTTCAAGTACATTTCATACACTTTTAACACTTCTCTTTTTTTCTACTTTGGGGCTCGATCGTAAACAAGTTCACCGGGCAAATTTGACACAATATTTGAAACTCAAGCTGGGTTCCTT
Source organism: Cinclus cinclus (assembly GCF_963662255.1). Lineage (NCBI taxonomy): Eukaryota > Metazoa > Chordata > Aves > Passeriformes > Cinclidae > Cinclus > Cinclus cinclus. Next base: position 89,341,823 of record NC_085047.1, read on the forward strand.
GGGAAGGATTGGTGGGGCGAGACACGTGGCAGCGCTGCTGCTCCTTGACTGGGGGAAGACGACAGCATACCCAGTGCAAATATTTGCACATGCAAATTTAGAATTCGTTTTCCACAAACACTTGCACGTACGACTTTCAAATTAGCTTTCCGAAAGCATTCATGCTGCTAAGAAACTCTAGTTCAAATATTCATATAAAGTGAACATAAAAGGGCCACGGGCTTAGGTGATTTCATTTTTTTAAAATTTTTTTTCAGGATACAGCCACTGAGTGAATATTTATGCCAAAGTTTTTGCAATGTTTGTCTAGTTCTGTTGTTTTCTGACTGTCCTCTTTTAATATTGAGAACTGATATGTGTTCATGCGGTACCAAACAGCAAAGACAAGTTATGCTGCCTTGAGCATATAGTCAAAATATAAACTTTATACTTTGCAGTGGATCTAGTGCTCCTTATTGATAGGAAAGTGAAGCAGAATGTGTAACCTTTACAATATGTCATCCATACCAAGTCCCAAAGGTTTTCCCTGAGTTACATTCGGTCTGTCCTGGTGATGACTGTGGCAATGATGGGAAAGGGCTTTCTGAAGGGCTTTCTCCCCCCACCCTTGTTTGTTTATTTATCTTTGTGCACCTTAGGCATGCCATCAGGAAGGAAGCTGAGCTTTCTTATTCTTGTGGGGCAGAACTCACATTCCACCAGTGATGTGTCAAAGTCTGATCTGACTGCCTGTTGGTACATGGAGTCAGGATGAATGTTGGTGTCTGTGGGGTTTACTGACTATCTGAAATATCTTCAGGTAGCTATGTCTGTCTCTGGTTTCAACAAGAAAGAAGGCCAGTTCAACAAAAATATTGACTTTGTACCTCCCAAAGGCTTTCTAGTATTAGTTTGCTCTAAGTAGCTCATGATTTAGAGTACAAAGGCATTTCCAGAATGCATGTTTAACAAAATGACATAGCAGATAATTGAAATTTATTTGCAATTTTCAAACTACAATAAACACAATTCTCCTTTTCTTTCATTAATAATCGCACGGCTAATGCATAACAATCCCTCTGCAGCTTTTACAAGCAAACTTGAGCTGCTGTGTTGTAATAGCTGGAAAAGTTAATGTAGCTTGAACAAGGTTCCTAATTGTCCCTGTCTCTGTCATATTTGTCTACTTGAATGGTCCTAAATACCACAGCGATTAATTACTACAGAGCAGGTATTACAAGATGTTATCATCCTTCCCCAACTGTCTGGGTGAATGGAGAGAGGCAGTAGATTGTTGCAGTGTTTCATCTTTGCACTTCCTGTAAGGCACTTTAACCAGAAGATTTAATGTGTCAAAGTTAACTGCGTTCTTGCACAGATATTCACATTCTAATTAAAGATTAAGAACGTAGTACATTACACTGTGATTTGTCATACATGGCTTGTTAAATAGGAAACCTACCGGGATTCCCTAACATTTTATAAACATTATTCAGGGCTTTTAATGTGGGCAAAGGAAAAGATTATTCAGCTGCTCTGCAGAGTAGGAGGCAGGTCATTTTTTCCTCACTCCTCCATTCTGCTCAAGCTTCCCCTTTTCCAAATAAATAAATAAGAAAACTCAGGTGGTTTTCAAACTGGAATTCTGTTGAGATCTCTTTAAACTATTAATCTTCCCAGTGTGCATGCCTGCACATGGACGTATATATATATACAGATATAGATACATATATATATGGAAACAGAGAGAGAGAGATAATATATATGTCTTAATTATTTTTTGGCATTTTTCAACTTTTGCTGTCAGCTATGTAAACTGAGGTAGGAAGTCTTTGTTTGAATTACAGTGGCAAAGGAAGGAAGAAAGATGAAACAGTTTTTCAATATGCAGAATGTGCTTTCAGATTATTCTAGCAATACTGAGCGGCGTACCACTTCCAGTATTAGTAGCAGAGGACTGGTTCACATTCTTTGATTGCCTGAGGAATAAATTAATGAGGTTACTAGAGACATTGAACATTTGCATATTCACGGATGCTTATTAGGTATAAAGTGAATGCCAGGTGCATTGAATTTTGGGAATACTAGCTATGTATTCGGTCTTCTATTTTTAAAGCAATCACATCTTGCTTTTTCCCTAAAGTAGGAAGTTCTGTGGGAAAAAAAAACCAGCAATTATAAAAATAATAGCACTCAAAAAAAACCCAAATCAATTCAATACAGATGAAGGTTTGCTGTAAGATATGCATCAGAATAAATAAGATACAGCATGAGGCTAGGGACTATCTGAATATCTTGTTTGGAACAACAGTTAAGATAATAACAAATATAAAAACTGTGGTTCCAAGACATAAGGAGAACAAATGTTATATTTTTCACTGTGCTCCCTATGGATTGCTAGCTTTAAATAGCAGTAGGAAAACTCATTATGAAGTTACCTTCAATGATGTCCACTGCTTAATTTTTAAAACATCAGTATTTTTGCACATTTAGTTCTAGCAAGTCTCAAACTCAGGCTGCAAAGCACAGGAGATAGAATTACAAAATTCGCTCGACTATTTCTCCAAGGAATATCTGCACATGGTTGCATTGTTGTCAGTGACTTCCGTCATTGCAGTGTGAAAGCACATTGTGTGAATGATTTGCACTGTATCTCATTATTGCTGCAAGTTTTTATCTATATTTTTATTTGGGATCTTGCATTTTTGCATTCTGAAAGATTATATGGTATTTGGGGTTTTTGGGTTTTTTTCACCCCATTCTTTAGCTGTCCATAATCCATACAGAGCGCAGCATTAGCACCACTTGTCCCAGCAGAGAAATATCTGTCAATTGAAACCATGTATTGTTTGTGCTGCCTTTTGCTTATCTTTTACAGTGTAAGCATCAAGCCTGTACATGTGTACAGACTACAGGCTTGCATGCCCTGCACACAGATAAATAAAAACACACATTCCCACACAGATGGGCACTGACAAAATTATTGGTATCACCTACTTCCAAGTAGCTGGTGTAGCAAAATCAAGCAGTGATAAGTGTTTTGTATGGATAATAATATGTATCTACAAACAGGCTCCCTTCTGCCCCCTTGTTTCACAGAATACTGTGCTCAACTTCCCTTTCCTGGATGTTGCACTGTGCTGATCACTGCCCTGCCTCTGCAAATCCTATTTGAAAATCTCATTTGCAGCATAACTGACAACAAAGGCATTACACGGTGTATGCCCTGCGTTTTCTGCAGACTATTCCTTGCCTTTGTAAGTTATTTCTAACTTCTAATGAAAATACTGTGTGATCAGTTGATGATCTTTTTTATTTATTAATAGCCTGTAAAATTAAGTGTGTCTAATCAAAGAATGGGTCTTTTCTTAAAAGTGCAAGGTGGAATGCATTAGATCAGTGGTACAAAAAGCAGATGTTCTTTACTGCAGTTGGCCTTTCTTTAGGTGCTCTAGGAAGCAGGGACTTAAAAATTAAATTGACGAGGATTTTGAGGTGTAATCTCTCCCAGCCACTGCAAGACACAGAAATCATCTTGAGATATACATTTTCTCTGCATTTGTTTCCAAACTGTAATTCTGTTCCATGATAAAAAAAAAAAATAAAATTGATATTTCAGTCTCTCAGGGCAGCTTCTGAATAATTACATGCAAAGTGATCTATTACATATTTGTTGAAAATAGTCTTGCAAAAGAGAAATGTGCATCTTTTTTTCAGGAAGGTCATTTTTTAAAACATCCTTTGTAGCTGCTTCACTGACGTCCAGGGGTTTTTGCCATCCACACCGCACAGATTTTTTTGATTATGTAGATTTTTTTTTTTCCTCCTCTATTGCAGTTTCATATGCAAAGCATGCATCAGCCACATCCATGCTATCTCCTAAAGCAGTCATTCTGAAACCCAATCTGGGGACAGTGCAGACTAAATAAAATTTCATTTTGATTTGGCCTCCCGCTGAGAATGGGACTGCTTTGTTTCAGCCGACAGAACCAGCAAGCCAGAAAGGTATGTCCTGTTTTGCATGGCTGATGGTGTGACTTGAGGATCACAATCAGGCCGTTCATGCTCTCAGGGCTCGGCATCTCATCCACATCCTGTACCCTCTTTCTCTTTTCCTTGCCATTTGCTTTCCTTCTGTGCTGCCTGCCGTCTACCTGCAGGGCAAAGCTATGGCAGACCCTCACACTATTGTTTACTTTGGCATATGTTTAATAGCTGCATGGCTGTTTCAGGCTAGGATTTGTCTATTCCCCCCCCTCCGCCTCTCCCTCCCGCCCCCTTCCCCCTTCTCCTTTGTTTTTTCCCTTCCCTATCCATATTCTCTTTCCTTATTTTCTAGGTGTTGAATACACAAATACTGACTTAACAGAAAATTATGTAAGTACCGCTTGCAATGCTTCAGAGATTTTACTAGGAGATCTGTAATGCAGAATTTTATTGTGAATCTGAGGAAACATTTAATAGCTTTGAAGGACTTCGGTTCTCATAGCCCTTCAGAGATGTTTAGGCAGAGAAGCGGTCACACGTTACAGTTAGTAGGGAAAAAAATAAAATAAAAACACTCTTAGGAAGGGGTCTGCCTGCTTTGCCATCCTCACATGCCTTGCAGTTACAGCTGCAGCGTTTGGCATGGGGGATATCAGTAAATATTTCTTTCTCTAAGTATTAGTACTTATCTTAAAGCCAGTTTGCATTACAAGAGAGAATGCACAGCACTTTCCTTGCTGCTGCTACCTCATCATAAGGAGGAGGTGTTGGCATTGGGGAATGACCTGTTTTAGCCTCTGGACCATTTTTGGACAGGGCACCAAGACCTCTGAAAGACTCCTCATGATGCAAACTTACTCCTCAAAAATGTATTTCTCTGATAAAGCTGTGCTATCCCCTGTCTGTGAATTCGGTTTTCTTTTTTAGTTTTTTTTTTGGGGGGGGGTGGGGGGGGAGGGAGGGAGGGGAAAATTTTTAAAGTGAAAGAAAATTAGCATAAAATTTACTTCAAACAAAGGGCAATTTTTAGTTTTGTTTACGGTTTATATGGATAATGTCCCATTTTCTTAGTAAAGTAGACTATAATTGTACCCACAAAGAAAAATTCAATCCTTAACAATTTTTTTTTTAAAGTAGCATGTTTTATAGAGCACTGATATCATATGCAAATTTATATCTTCATGGTGATTTACAAACACAAAATTTTGATTTTCATGTGCACCATGCCTTTGTGGTAGGTAATATTAGGAACAGCAAGTTATTCAGCAAAGTCTTATGGAATGTAGATGATCAATTACAACACTGTCTGCTCAGCTTAGCAAGTTTTGTTCCCAACTTTTACATGTTACTTCAACTTCACATCTTTCATCAGTTTCTGAATCTCCAAAATGACCAGGAGCCCCTTTGCAAAACCATGTAGATCCTTGCATGGCAGAGTTTTGTGACTTGAAAATTCTCTTTCTTCCTAGCTTTGCTAATTAAAAAAAATAAAAATTATAAAAAATAAAATTAAAATTAAAATTATGTTAGTTGAGGAGCGGAGGCAGATCCAACAAAAGTTTGGAGGAAAAGAGGTAAAAATAGGATGACTCATTGGCATCCATGTAAGGGAGGGTAGGCCAAATTTGAGTTTCAGCTACATACATTCACCTTGATAAACTGCTACAGGATTTCCTGGCAGGATCCAGCCCTGCATGTTTTGTTATTCAGAGATATTTATAAAGTCAAATAGAGTTTAGGAACAACTCTGTTAGTGATGTCACATTTTCTTTAAAAAATTTGAGGCTGTAAAGAAATCAAAAGCAGCTAAATTTATAAAACACAAGCTACAGCTTTTTAAAAGGATACAGTGGGGAAAATGATCAGGTCTTTGGGTTTCACTCAGTATCTCTATTTCTCCTACTTCACCCCTCAGGTATGATTGGGAAGTTTTCCAAGTTACTCACCTCTGCATTTTAATCAGAGTTTACAAAAATTCATTCCAACTTTATATTTACCATAATTTCATTTTAACAAATAAATAGAAGCCTTAAGAGAAGCTAAACCCAGTATTTTATGATAGAATATCCCAGTTCATTTATGTCAGAATTCACAGTCCTGGCAAGATTTTTGTTGCACAGAGTATTTTACATTATGTCGATAGCCGAATTGAAATTAAAAATAGATTAAATAATTGGTTACATGAGTATGAGTTGGAAATAGATGACATTTTTATGTAAAATACTTAAGGAAATTAACAGAAGTATTGTGTCTTTATTTGTGCGGATGTACTACTCTTTAGACGAGTGATATTCATTATGGTCAAGTAAAATAATCTTAACTCCAGAATGTGCTTTCTGTTCTGGATAGCTTTTTTATTAATTATCTAACTGTTGTATTTAAGCAGAGATTAATGTAAACTTTATTCTAGTACTCTTAGAAACCAGAGTTCCTTTTTAATTTCGTTTGTTAGAGCTATGTCTTGCAGTCATATTCTGGATTAATAAGAGAGGTGAATTAGTTTTAGAAGTTAGCTTTGTATTTATCACTGCCACAGAAGGAAAACTAAAAATATCAGCCCACAGTCTAGAAACTAGGATAGACTTCATTCTTTGATAGGCATATAAGGTTTATGTCAGTGGACTTCTTAGAGCTCTTTCTTATATAGCCCAATTCACTACATTAGAAAAAAAAAAAAGAACAGAATAAAGCAACCAAAACAAAATAAAACCAATAAAACAAAGCAAAAACCCAAGTACTTGGGAATGCACTAGATTTACTTATGTGTATAATTTTTTAATTCAAGGAACTTAATAATTCTAAGTTTTTTTTCATTTTTCTCTCACTTTTTTGCTTTACCTGAATGAGGTGACATGCCTGAGATAAGTCATATGCATGCCCACATGCCCAGAAGCCTTTGGAGAAAACAGATCATTTCAATCAGGGAATATATAACAAATAGGAAATTAGATAAACACACTCGGGAGATGAGTACTTACTTGTTATAATACATGTACATGTATATGTACATGTATATGTATATGTATATGTGTATGTGTATATGTATATGTGTATATGTGTATATGTGTATATATTTATGCATGTGTAGATGTCTTTGTACAAATCCAGAGAATGAGAGAGAGAGGGATGGAGGACACTGTCACCAAAGTTCCTGGGCCCCCCCAATGTCACATGGGCAAGTATTGTTACTGAGACAAAACCTGCATGACTTGTGCATTTGCTGATCTCCAGCCTATCTGAGTTTCTCAGAAGCTTCACAGGTGATTGTCTCAGGAAATTCTCCTGGAACAAATTCATGGTTGTCCGATGTTAGTAGCAGCTTAAAAACTTGCTGAGGTCAAGAGGATCCCACACATGAAAATCTGACGGCAAGATCAGGGCCTAATGATTTGGTAGTAGCCCTTTGGCCAAGCCAAAACTAACTAACAAACTTAGGGAAAAAGGTGGCAGAATTCTGTCATAACACTGGACTTGGAACCTGTCAGCAGAATTAATAGGCAACTAATTCTCATTCAACTCAAACTCCTTGTACTGATGTTCTTGCTTTATACACCTGATTTGACCAACACCAATAAAAAAGGTCTAAAAAACTGGGAGAAGATACTATAAAATTGCATATCAAAGGGCAATTGACTAGCAGCAGATACTATAAAATTATATATCAAAGGAAAACAGTAATATCCTGTCAGCAAGTATGAGCATAGGAACCCATTGTGTTCACAGTCCTACACGGTTAAGGAGCAGAATTCCTTTACCCTGGGATATTTTTACCCAATCTCCTTAGATATAATAAAAGCAAAACTCAACATTAGATTTTTTTTTTTCAAAAAAGAAAAAGTTAATAATAGGCTTACTGATGAAGTTCACTGAAGTAACAGAATATTAAAAAAATAATGCCATTTCTTAGCTCTTCATTTGATAGTGTTTCAGGCTCACAGAAAGTTGCATTTCTAATTCACAAAAAAAGCAAAGCAGGGGCTTTCTTAGCTTTAAGAATGTATTTTCCACTATAAGAAGGTATTCTTCTTATAATTATTGCTTTAAATAAATTTTTTATAAAACAACCTAAGTAGCTGATCAAATGTCAGAGTGTAAACTGAAAACGAGCTTTGGACCAAAACTAAAAAGGCAGAGACAACAAGATGGCATTAACTTTGTTTGGGAGTAGAGGCAGAATAAAAACTTAGCTCAGCAGCTACTGAGAAATCTAGTATTTCTTGAGTGGGGAGAGAAGGAAGTTTGGAAACTGTAGGAAAAGATGGACCAGAAAATCATGTTATTTGTAACCTATACACACCAGTGGAATTTCCACCACTGGCATGACCTTCCCAGAAAAAAAGCTACACCCACAGAAATCACTTCTAAGAAGTACATTTTGACAGATATTCAAAGAACAGAAGTCCTGGCAATGCACATCTTGAAAGATTTTCTAAACAAAAATGCATAATGGCCCCCCATGTAATGGGGAATTATGTGTGTCATATGTGTCAAAATGTTATTGATCATATCAAAAATAAAATAGAAAATTCATATTAGTCAACTATTTATCAACCTTCTCTTATTAAAGGTTGAAATAATATTTTTGTCTCCAAAATAAGGGTTAGATGGAAGGAATTACTAGTGGATGTCTAATGGATGTTATATAGACCAGAAATGAATTACAGATTAATAGAAGCATCCTCTCCTTCATTAAGTGTTCTTTGCCCAATGGGGGTGGAGAAGGTTAGGTTATAGAAGCATTATGTCCTCACAATAAAAATACATTTAATCTCCTAATGTCTACTGCAATTGGTAATTCATTGTATATAATTTTCTTTATTTTTGAAACCCTTTCCATCTACCAGATGTCTGACAAAAACAAGCATGAAACATTCTGAAAATAAACTTTTGAAATTATTTGCATTCAATGGGAAAATTCCACTACTCAAAGAGTATTCATTAAATTTTTCTAGTGATGGACAAATCGCAGAAGACTCAGATGATTGTTTCAAACATGTATAACAATATCAGTGTTTTGTCTACAGTGTTTCAAAAAATTGTCCTCATTTTCTCTAGGAACCTCCAAATAATCAGAATTTTAGTTGATCATTAATGATATCAAGTTTTACTTCTGTCCTTTCCTGAGATTCCTGTACTTTATCAAGCGGAGCAATATTTCCTCATGGGTGAGAAGCAACATTTCAGAGGAAATTAATTCCTTTTCCAATACATGTTTCTTTCAGAAGTAACCCACAAAATCTTGATGCAGAGAGCAGCTATGGAAGAAGCATTTTCTTCCATAGTTTTTTTTGGCTGGTTGGTTTGTTGGTCTGTTGGTTGGTGGTTTTTTTTTTCCTTCTCTCTCCCCTGAATAAAAAATTTACCTATGTATGTGTAGTGTTCCTACTACTGTGTAGGCAATAAAAGGTGATTTTTGCACCTTAAAATGGGAACGACAGAGCTAAAGCCACAGGAATATTTACAGTATTCTTTCAATCTCTCCTTATTTTCAAATGGGAAATCCAAAGTAAACCAACCATCACAACAAAACAAAACAAAACAAAACAAAACAAAACAAAACGTAACACAACAACTCCTCTAAAGGGTATGGCTAAATAAGATTTACTACTATCGCAATTGTTTTGATCATACTTGACATTATAACTAGATTTTCAGCCAATGGAACTGAAAACTTGAAGCTATTTTTAGTGGGAGGAGAAAAGGGATCTGATTTATTGTGATTCTTCTCTCTCTCTCTTTTTTATTGAGACATTCAGTTAAGGTCCAAATTTGCATTTTAGGAAGGTAGGACAAAAAGACTAAAAGCTGTTTTAGTAGGATCAGCTAAAATGGCAAAATAGATCTGGGTGTTAGAAGGTTAACAATGATAGCTCACCTTAAGGTCCCTAAAAATAGAAGTGAAAGAAGCACATCAGTAGTGAAGAGCAAGGGGGCCAGAACAAAATTCTAAAGATCCCCATAATTAACTGACAGAGGGTCATATGAACACTGATTAAAATGCAACAAAGCACAACGGGGTGTCTCAAAGATGGAGTTTCAATCTCAGCTGTGAATTTCTTGGTTTTCTCAGTTCTAGCCAGGCCTGCCATGTTATTTTAATAAGTACTTTTCTCCGCATAATACCTTTGAGAATTTTGGGAGAATATTTATATTAAAGGGTTAAGAGGGCAGTTTATAGACAATTCAGGGAACAAGCCTCCTTAGACAGTGTAGGAAAAATGATATGGTGATATTTTATGGTATATCTGTAGATGATATTGGAATGAGGTGAGATCAATGCATCAATTTACCTTCCAGTTTCATAGGCAAAAGTAAGTCTTCAGTAAGAAATTGTGTTTCCCTGTGCAGTATCCCCACCTTACCCTTCTAAATACTACACATTGTCAAATCCTCCTTTTATAGCATGAATACAATTTTCTTCAGCTTCCCCTCTCAAATAATTTCAATGAATAAAAATATATGTCCAGGCAGTAAACGTAGATCAACTATCTTGAAAAAAAAATGGAATTTATGGTTTTCTTGGCCATAAATATTGGGGTTTTTTTGGCACAAAACACATCTGTATTTTAAACCATAAAGTCCATCTAATTTCACCATCTAACACCATTCTGATTTGGCTGATTTCTTCTGGGTTTGGATTTAAAAGTTTTGCTGGAATTGGTTGATTAAAGAAAACTGAAGTCAGAGAGAATTGCGGAAACCTCTGAGACATAGGAGATCTGAAGGGGATAAGACAAAGGCAGGGCAAGAAGAAGATGAATACTTCCTTACATTTAAGAGCAGAGGGAAAATTGCACTTAATTTCCTAACACTCAGACACGTTCTATGCTATTTGTTTGATATATTGTCTACTGAAATTTTTTGGAATGGAGTATAGTCCAGGGTACATTCTTACATCATGATTTACAGGTGTTTTCTCGTGTCATAATATGTTGGCAAAACCAGAGAATATTATGAGTAGCTGATTGGCTAAGGTCCTCAAATACACTGTTTCATGGCAGTGTAAGTTTGTTAGTGTATTTAAGACCAGAAGGCTTTTCTTTATCCCAGGAGTATTTTGAAGTGCATTACTGTTTATCTGCTCATATGTTGGAGGGGGTTTTTGTTGTTCTTTCTTTCTTTCTTTTTCTTTTTTCTTTAGTAAGTAAGATTATGGCAACTTGGATTTTGTAATTGCTTCATATATTATTTTAAGTTTTCTTTACATATGTGCATACCCCCACACACATATTTACCACTTGGAGGACAAGTTGGATAAAACAGAGGTGTAATATCACACCTCCGCTCTCCCGAATGAAGGACTGGCCGTCAGCGGATACCCAAAGTGCTATTTACTCCCTGGAACACAAAGAACAAAATGCTCTGTGGGCAACTGTCAATAATAATCTGGCCTCAGATCCTCATTGCTGTGTGACTTCTAGTTCTCTTGCAGTCACAACTCAAGCAGCAGTATTTCAGTACACTTACAAAGAGGATCCTATCTTCCAAAACCCTGCCCTCCCTAGCCAGTATGATAAAGCGCATTCAAGTAAGCCCTGCCTCCAAACGCGTAACCACAGTCTGTGATGAATGTGGTGTGCAGTTATCTAGTGGGAAAAGCAGGGGTTGTAGGTTGTTTAAAATGGACTGGTTTTTACTTCAGTAAAGGAGGAAGTGAACTAGGAGAATAGGAGGAAATGAGAGAAACAGTCATGAGAAGGGTCCCAAAACAAAGCAGAGACAAAAACCCTTCAGAGATGGAATTGATTATGTGTGCTAAAAGAAATCTAGCAAAGGGAAACTTTTTGCTCCAGCTTCTCATATGATTAAGGGGATAGAATTTAGTGCAATCTTTCTACCAGGTTTTTATGAAAGGTTATAGTGCAACTTGTTTTGGCCACTCCTAAAGACTGTCGGTCTAAGGGAACATGAGTATTTCAGGATCCACTTGAACCAGAGATTCACAAACACCTGCCTGAAATTCGCCTCTTCTGTGTATCGTGCATGCATTTTCTGATCAAAAAAAGAGATCTTCTCTTCACCCTTCTCCTTCTATCTGTGACTCCTTCTCATCTTTGCTTCAGGTTATCTAAGAAGGGTGCAATTAAAGAAACAAGAAGAAAGAGACAAATCCTTGTGTGGTTCTGCTAAGCAGAACCACAAGAACCACAGATGTTACAGCATGGGGCTCATGAAACCAGCATTCATGGTTCTCGTTTCCCCACTTCCTGTGAGTGGAGTGGATCTCATGTCAGTATGCTCTCTGAGTTTCCAAAAGCACATTAGAAACCAAGATGCTCTTAACATGGAGTGACTCCTAAAATTTGTATTGTAATAAATGCACCTTCCTGAGTCAAGATTCTGGAAAGTTTGTCAATTTTGTTTGCAACCCTAGAATAGGACCATCTTACCTAATTTCCTTGAGTAGAGATGCAGACTTCCTCCATTATCTTCACAGTTTCCCCTGACTCTCTGGTTGTATTCTACCTTCAGGTGAGACAGCAGAATATCCCTCACACTACTTTCATCAAAAAGCTCATTATCTCCTAATCCTCTACTGGTCCTCACCAGTATCTCAGCTCTAGATGTATTTGTAAGTATTGGTTTTCATTGATCCTAACCTACTTTTTTTTTGCCTAGGTTTTCTTTCCACAGTGCCCAAAACTGCCTTTGATAGTTACATTCTGTGGAAAGTCATTATGCATCTAAAAATTTTGAATCCATAGCCCTACAAAAAGACTGATATGTTTTCCTGTTCTAAGCAGAACTCATGGACATTAATAATTTGTTCAGTATTTTGAGGCATTCACAATTCATAAAGATAGAGCAATGAGCTACCACCCAGAAATCCTGGATAAACAGCCACTCACTATTCACAGGCTAATTATATGGCACCATGATCTATAGACCTGGTGATCCTGGACAAACTTGTTACAGCATACATGGACCACATATCCTCACAGCCATGGTAGCTTGACTTCCTTGATCTCCCAGACAAACCATGATTTTCCTGGGAGGAATAGGTAAATCATAGTTGAAACTCTTCCTCTAGCCCAGGCTTAGTCATAGAAAGAGAGAAACTATAACACATGGGCCATGTCATGTGGCAGGTACAGGTCATTAAAGATATGTAGAAGTCTTGACTGAATACAAGTCTTCCATAAGGCATGCTTTCCCTGCAAAATTCCTTTCTCTTAGCTGTTTTCCATCCCCATAATCTCTGCTTGATTCTGCAGAAGAATTCTAAGCACTGTTTGTTTTTCAAGCCAGAGAGAAGACCTCAGTGCAAACTCTCAATAACTGGTCTGTCATAGCACAACAGAACCCCTCCTCTGAGAATTCAGGTTCCTTCCTCTCCTCCTGGAGCACAAATTCACCAGGATCCCATTTATTCAGTCTGCACTGAGTTACTTCCTAGCAGATGCTTGTAAGTAGAAGGAGAACAATCCTGGGAAAGTCATTCTCCAGGCTTGGCTACTTCACAGAAGGAAATTTCCAGGGAGAATTAATTTCCTGGTCCTTTTCCTGTCAGTTGAACAGGATTCCCTTGGTGATAGGATATTGTCTCCCAACACTGAAATGAGTGTGAATATTTTTGGGAGGTCCATTAACCTTGTTTTTCATTAATGGCTTCCACACATTAAGTGCCTGGTCTGTGTAGCTCTCACACAAATCTGTACATATTATAGAGCACAACTTAGAAACACAGGAAACAGGACTCTCTTCATCAGTTAGTCCATGTAAATACCAGGACCTTGAATGTACCTGAAAGATATCTGCATGACTTGTTCTTGAAATCTCCCAGCAGTGGAGATCCCACAGTCTCCTCAGGTGAGGTGAGTGTTCTTCCCTAGTGCTTAACTTTCCTTATAATTACAACTTTTTTCCTAATGTTTAACCCAAATCCCTCTTGCTATAACTCAAAGCTATTACTTCTTGTCCTATCCACATTGGGCTTGTCATACAGATTATTCACTTTCTCTTACATATTTCTCAGCTGCTATCATTTCTCTCTCATTCTTCTTTACTTTCAGATAGAATAACTACAGTGCCCAGACTCTTCATTCAGAGGTCCTGCTTTCTGGTCATTCTCATTCTCTTCTGACGTCTGCTCTCCAAATAGTTCACATCTGTTTTTAAGGACAGCAGTCAAAATTAGACAGTACATCACTGGAAATGTCACTGGTTGCAAGCTCACTCAGATCGTGGTTATGTTCTTTCTTCCTTGAGATAAAGGTCTTTTATTTAGTTTAATCCACAGTGCATCTGCTCTTCTGGCTGTAAAGGGTTGCTACCTAATATCAGTTGGATTTTTATGACACTATTTAGGCAGTTAAGGCATGGCTTTTTAACATTTTTAGCGCTTTAAATGCTCTCCAATCAGTTCTTGCAGGATTTTGTAATTATTAACATTGCAATACAACTGTAAGGAAAAGAAATATTAATGTTGCTATTTTTCCAATGAAGAGGTTGCAAGTCTGTAAAATGTGCTTTGCAAAGGTATATGTTTTCTTGTGTCTTGTGAGAAGAAAAAGCATTGGTAGATTCTTCTGAACAGGAATGCATTTGAATTCTTTTCCCACAAAATATGATTATTCAATGAATATGTTCATAGTGCAGATTTCCAAGCCAAGTCTGTCTTCTAAAGGGCTCTCAAAAGGTGCTTAACTGTAAACTCATATGATTAATATTTTGTTCATTTCTGCATTTTCCATTTAATGACCTAAGTTTGGTATTTCACGTGCTTCAGAGCATTTCGCCAAATTCTTTAATCCTTCTTGGGAGAGTTGGTCAAGGAGAAAGACAGGATGGCAGCTGGAGAAGGTAGGACCAGAAAAGAACCTGAGAGAGCGGCTTCAACACTGAGCAGAGATGAGCAGAAGCATTCATCTTTAGGTCCTACCAGATCCAGAACATGGATTTTTTCCCAAGTTTTCTTAGTTTACAGTATCACTCTAATGTCAGCAAACTCCTGAAACCCCCTTCTGTCTTACTTCCCTCTTGTGGCAGACCCACCAAAAAAGTTGGTAATCTGCTATTGCTACTAAGTTTTCAACAGCTCAAACGAGAGAGGCCCTTGTTCTGCAGTAGAGGTTTCCAGCTTCAAAAGGACATATATACAAATCAGAATGGCTCTGACTAACCTCATTTGTGCCATGACTAATTTCTTTTTCCCTTTCTTTTTAATCTTAATTTATGTGTTTGATGCATTATGTGAAGAGATATGCATTGTAAAATGTGCTGTGACATCAATTTCCAGCACTGTCAGGGTTTTTGCACATGGTGCAATCTGGTGCTTTAGTGGCATGTTCTCATGTGACATAAATTGAAATCACAGTGGGTCATAATGCAGCACAACAGGTTCATCAAAATGTTTAAAATGGTTTGTATTCTTTTTTTATTTTTTTTTTTTAATCAAGTCAGAATCAGGAAAAATGGTAGCCATTAAATTAGTTCTGCGTAGCAGCTGGAAGGAGAGGATCAAGGAGAGGATGCTTTTTTGCTATTTGCAGTGTGGGTGCAAATGCAGTTGTGTAGTGTAAACCGTATATTTTTTTTTCTTTCATGTGCTGTGATAAAAGTAGTTTTCTTACCAGTATAACATGTTTCATTAATACAATGTTTAAATAATTAAATACAGCAATTCTGGAGGCGATGGCTAAGATAAAAGTTTGTAGGCAATCCATTATTGTGATCAGACAGTACTTCTTAAAACCCATGGAGATACAATTTAGTAATTTAACTTCTGAAGTCAGTTGTTTAATAAACTATTACATTTTAATATGGTTTTGTTCTTGTCAAAGGGAATGATTCATTTCCCCTCTGTCAATTGTTCCAGCTGAAGTTATTAGTGGATCCAGGGCTGAGGGGGTGCTGGGTTCCTGTTTGAATATCACTACTGTGCTGTTCCCTTTCTCTAGACATTACCACTGGAACGTTACATGACTGATCTTTAGTGGTTATAATTATTTTGTAGGCAAAGGAACTGTGATCATTTGTGTCTTCAATATTGATATATTTCATTAAGTTTAATTCTGTTGGCAGAGAGTAAGATACTGGTTAAAGGGAAAATATAATTAGTTGTACTAGGATTAAATGTATATTAGTACAGTGCAATAATGGATGTCCCAGAAAGAAACCTGGCAAAACAATTAAATAGAGGGAATATAGCAGTAGATAAACTAAACAATACCTCTGCTTCTATCTGAGTTTATCATAGTTTTAACAACCTTCATTGGCTCCAGGTTTCAGTATGATCCTCTCATTCATTTTCCTTTATTAAAAAAAAAAATCCTTCGTAAGAAACATATTCTTAAAAAAAATGAAGGATGTGTTTCTATTTATTTGTCTCTCCTTTCCTACGAAGATTTTAGTTATGCAATGTTGGGGCGTAGGTTTAGTATTGTCTGCTGGGCTCCTTCTGCAAGTTGCTGTCAGCTGATAAAACAGAGACAGACTTGGTAATCAGTTAGATCATTTTCCATATGCCCATCCATTACTGATAGCAATCAAGGGTGGTGAACATTTCCATGCTACTTGTGCACAGAGCAGCCCGGGGAGCAAAGAGCAGGACAGCAGGACCTGCTGTGCCGTGTGCTGATCACTGTGACTCACCTGCTGTGGAGACTCATAGTGCAGGGTGACAGGTCTGTGAAGATTAGGGAGCAAGGGCCTCTCTGCAAGCGTTTGCTTATCACTAGCCTTGATGACACGTGGGATTATTTGTGGCCAAGTCCTCTACCATAGCACTTACAGTTTGAGATAAAAAGCACACACCAGGGTCCCCACCGCCTTTCCAGCTGAGATGGAAATTGGCATTATTTGAAATTCAAGGAGTTTTTACTGTACACAGGAATAATCCAAATGTGGAACGGGATTTGTTATTAACTGTAAATCCCCTTTCTCTTAGGAAAACCAGGGTAAATGCAGGAAATAAGCTCCCATTTATATACCATAGAGACAATGCTTCATTGTCACTTGTATTTTAAAGTCACAAGTGAAAAGTAAATGGAAAGTGGGAGCAAATATCAAGGTGTCAGTGGCATTGATCCTTCCACAGTGCAATCAATAGAAATTTTGTAGCTTCCTTGCAACCAATGAGAGACAGCTTACACATAGAGGATATTTGTTTGGTTTATTCTTTAGAACATATGTTAGTCTGTACCTAAGTCAAAAAGGAGGGGGAAGACTTCACCTCTTTTTTTATTGTTAGCTCTACAAATTTCATATTATTTACTCTTGACATTGCAGTATTTTAATACAATTTTAAATATTCCTTCAAACACACAAGTAAGAACCTATGTTAAAGTAATTCCGAGAGTGCATTTCCAGAATGTCTGAAGGTTATTTTTATTAGGTACTTGAGGCAAGCAAGATTTTAAAAAGGAGCAACAAACAGAATATTTTTTCTCTCTTTTGGACACTGTCTCAAACTCTTTGACCCAAATAGATGTTTTCTTCCAACACCTAAATTTCATGCACTGGACTCAACCTGAGTAAATCACTCTGAGCATTTGTGCCCTAAGAATATTTGTCAATACCATTGTCTTGTTTGGCATGGTTTTAACTTACTTCTTGTTCCTGTGACTCTGCAGAACTGTGGGCATGCAACCTGTAGCATGCTGCAAAGACTGCAAACATATTTTTATTTTAATATTATTATCTCTATTAGCATTTACTTTCTTGGTATGCCCTATGGGTTCTAAAAAAATGTTTTCTGCATAAGAAAATGTAGCCGCAGGGAAAAGCTAGTTTGCTATCAGTATGGTAGTTAGTGTGAGTGCCTGCCAAATTACATCTCCCTTTTTTCCGAACTGACTTTGGATATATACATATAAATTCTAACAAACTCCTATACCTTGCATTTGTAACACTAGAGGTATTTAGTGTGCGTACAACAGCAAACACCTCCTTGCTTTGCACAAAGTGGAGACATAAGAAACAGTGGTGTCCTTGATACCTATGCATCACTTTTAGCATGATGGTATCCTAGGTGCTGGCATAATGGAGGCATCAGATAAAATAATAATACTCAAATGATGTTTGCAAAGTTGAGCTCGTAAATGTCAAAGGTGATTTGAAGTGGACAAGAGTGAGTCTTAACAAATCAAGTAGGGGCTGCTGGCAATTGTTTCTCTTCTCAGTTCTTATTGAAACTAATATTGGACAAATTGAAAGAGTGATTGCCTTAGAGCCTTTGCAATGTCTTCACCAATCTGTTGCCCATTTCCATAAAAAATGGGAGTGAAAATGGCAGCTGACTTCTTTTGACCTCTCTCAATTTCACAGAAGCTCCTGTTGGAGGCCTGAAAAAGTGGTTTTTCAAGCAGGCCATTATCTTTCATAGCGAGTTAGTTGGCAGAGAAATTGAAAAATATCAGTCAAATAATCTATTTAAGCTTGGTCTTTCTCTATGCACTATGATGTGAATGGAAGCAAACCAGCAGCAACAACAACAACAACAACAACAAAAAGAGAGAGAGAGAGAGAAAAGGTAAAAAGAAAAAAGAGAAAAAACCTCACCCCCCCCAAGAAACAACTGAAAAACAACAGCAACAACCCGAAAAAAACCAACAAAAAAACTAATGAACTAAAACCACAAAAACAAACAAAAAAAGCCCTAGCCTCAACCTGAAAGTAGATGAACAATAGGAGTTACTTTCTTTACCAGGACTTTTTTTGTTTTGTTTTGTCAAATTCTTTTTCCACCCCTCTGTCCTCATGATTTGATGAGGAGCATCACAGCAAGAGAAGATGCTACCCAAAATAACCAAATCCTTATCTTCCTGACTAATTGGTTTCTACCCTGATACCAATGGACCAAAGGCTCTTTTGCTCCACTTGACTTGCTAACTCATTGTCTTTCCATCTAGTTTCTTTCCCAAGGTTCACCAAGGTGTCAACAGTTCCATTCCTTAAAGTAGTTGCAGAAAGACCTCCTTCTTCTTAGGTTTAGAATAATGATTTTTTTTTCTTCTTAGAAACTTATAATCCCAGTAAATTTCATCTTCTTTATAAAGTCCAAGATGCATTCTCCATGCATATGAGAGGTGTGCTGATGCTTAGTTTCTCCCAACTTCATCTGTAACCAACAACAGAAATATTAATTTCCTGTGAAAGCAGGTTAACCTATCTAGTTCAGAATTTACTCTTAGGAATTTTGTTTCTCTTCTTATTCTCCTAACCTACACTTGTCTTTCAAGTACTTAAAATTAGGTAGAGAACTGGAGGACCAGTGAGTTTGGAGAACCCTTAAAACCCTCAGAACCCTACTCTATGCTGCAGATCACTCAGCCTAACTGGGACAACTCAGCAAACACCAAGTGAATAGCTTGGACTCTATTTCCACCTCAGCTGTCTTCCATCAGGCTGATTCTGTCTAAACCCCAGATTGCTCAAAGGTATCAAGACCCTGTAGTTGTCCCTTGCTTTCCACATCTTTCAATAATACACCTCCCTTATCTACGTTCAGATTAACTATGGGGTTTCAGAGGCTCTCTCAGAACTGTTTCTAGGTATTACTCTTGCTTGGGTTTCTAGTTCTAATTTCCTCTGACTGCTGTTTATTCACAAATGTACTTTTGCCTTTGGGGAGTAGACATCTCTCAGTCTTCTCTCACAGAAACTAGACATATACTTCATAGAGAAAATCATGATTTCTTCTGAAAAAGGTGTTTAACCTTCTTTTGAATCACAGTCACAGATGATTCTTCTTGGCTTAGTTTCATGGCTAGAGGTGCCCAGGTGCACTTTCTTAAAATTTCGTTTGCTTCTAAACATAACCTTTCCTGCTGTGAATCTTAAAAAAAGACATGTTATTTGTCTTTAGAATGTCTTCACTAAAGAATTTGGCTGAAATTTATAGGTTAGAGAGCTGTTACTGAAAATATGATTTATCTGGTTGTGAGTTCTAGGTTATTTAATGTGATGAGATTGTTATATCAGAAGAAGATTCTTAAAGAAAACATGCAGAGTTTTTCAGCAACAAAAAGAAATCTTGTTTCTTATTGTGTGAGTAGAAGCAAACAATTTGGACTTCAGAGAATCCTTCTCACTTTTTTGCTTTCTTCTATTGTGAATCTTCACCATGTTTAATTAAGGACTCAGACTTACTAGAGTTACTCAGAAAAAGAGTATCAGAGTCATTTGGTTTCCATCAGCAACATTAGGATAGATCCAGGGAAAGAACTGTGTGAACGATAAAGACACTAAAATAGCAAACCCAGAGACAGTAACAGCTGCCATTATAAGACCCACTGGAGATAAGTTATTTACTTCCCATGTTATACAGTTATAATACTACAGCAGCAGCTCAAGTTTTCTGCAGAGCTGTCCTAATTTCCAGCCTGTTATCACCTGGTTGTGGTGTTACAGCAAAACAGTTTTCTGTAACTGACAACCATTACTTGATTTGTTGCAGCTGAGTTGGCCCAATTCTCCTGATTTCAAAAAAGTTGATCTTCATGAGGGTGCAAAGTTTAAAGGTACATCACTGTGGTTATGTGTGCCAAGCTCAAAAGATGACCTATATTTTGCCAATTTTCCCCTACTGTGTGGCTTTTCTCCAAATAATTGTTTTATTTTTATTCAATTTATTTTTATTTTGGTTTTTTGATTTTAGGACATGAGGGCTATCCAACTACTTCAGGGATAATATAACCAGATAAGGCACAGGTTCCAACAAACAGTATTCTCCCTTGCTAAGCTTAGGTGTTGTGGATCTAAAAAATCTGCAGACTGAATATCATTATTTCACTCACAGACAACCTTCTATTCCCATGAGACTGTAATATTAACCTCCTACTTTTCTGTCTGTCCTTTCCAAACTCAGACTTTTTTCTCTATACACTCCCCACAGTGATTCTGAGAATGACTCAGTTCAGATCAGAGGTTCTCACTAGTCAGTATCCAACTGTGGCAATATGTTTCTATAAAGATGTGTCTAAACCTAAACCTGACTATGGTTTTTATGTTTTGTTTTTGATTTTTTTCTGCAATTAATAGTTCACTGCATGATGCAATGCATGCATTTTCATACTTGTTTACTCCAAAAGAATGGAGTAAAACAAAGCATAATATACCTTTTATCTACATTTGTCAATCCTTTATCTTGTGCAAGATTTAAATATCAGACAGTGATTACCAGTGATATGTAGATCCCCTATAAAAAATTTCCTTGATATTTAAGGCAAGTATCAGGATAAAGTCTTTACTTTCATTGGGTCCAAGTTTTTGGTCCTGGTGTTTTGGTTTTCCCCTCTACAAACTTTTCTGCATTCACAAAGGAAGACACAAATTTTTTGTGTAGGTGGATAACAGTGAAGATAAAACAGGACTGTAGTAGCTACTGCAAGCAGCTGGCTGACCAAATTGTGCGTTCCAGGACAGGTCCATTCTGTCCTTTGCAGGTGCTGGGAAGTTAAAAATAGCATAGTTCACCTCCTGGACAGGCATGGCGTTAGATTTCAAAATCATCATCCTTAGTAAGGAACCAGCATAAAAGAGCATTGTCGCAGAGAGCAGCATGGGAGGTAGGGTTCAGAGTGCTTGGAAAGTGAGCTATCTCTGCAAAAGTATTCAGTGTGACCTACTGTCTTCTTAATCCATTTGCAAGGCTGTGGTCCAGCAAGTTTGCACTCTCCAGGGTCATAAATCCACATAATCCAGCCATTCTTCCTCCATCCCACCAGTTCTCTCTCTGGAAAAGTGTGATTTTTGTGCTGTTCCTCAGCTGATACAAGGAAAGTGGCTGATGTTGAGTGATAACAAATTGTGACAGTGGCCTGTCCATTCCCAAGCTTCTGAAAGGATGAGCAGGCAGTATTGTGCCCGCGGCAGGTATGGGTACCAACAGTGCCAATCATTCAGGATATGACATTGGGCTCCCCTTCTGTCTGTCTGCAGGAGCCATGGCTTGCCTCAGACACAGCTTTGAGTACTTCAAGCTGCAGTACTTTGTGGGCGACAGGCTCTTTTCCAAAAAGTCTTTCTCACACAGACATCTCGCCTTTCTAGTCATGCCACCCTTCTTTTTTCTATTCTCAGAGTATTCTTTTTTGGGGGCTCAGTGGAAGCACAGAAATCCCCTGAATGTGACCTTTATAAAAATGGGAGAAGGGTAAAAAGTACTTCTTTTTAATGTGTCCTTTACTGTGTCATTGTGATGTATAAAGAAACAACAGCCACTGAGCTTTTTCACTTTTATCTTTGTTTTATTTTTAATTTTAGCGGTATCAAATCATGATACCCTCCCCCTTTTTCATGAAGACTTTCTAGGGAACTTTGCAACTCGCAGTATTCAGAGCTCTTTCTCAACGAGCTGACTTTTTACATGTGTTTGTCAAGAAGTTCTGTAATTGCTTATGAGAAAAAAAATTAATGAGTCTGATTCAAATATCCCACCCTCCTATCATTAAATGGCTTCCAATCTTTTGTCCCGTTTGATGTCATAATCCTAGCAGTTATACAAACTCTTGGGGACTCATCTACGGAAAACAAGGAAATCAATACCTGGAAAACGAATGGGTTTGAAGGACAGAAAAAAAAATTGTTATAGTTTACTTATATATGTAAAGGAGACAAATAAATCTATTCTGTATTCACACACACACATGTATATAATAGTGTTAAGTTCCTCTCTACCCTGCTGTCTTCAAGGGGGCATGAAAAGGCAGTTTTAGTATTCTAGCTAATAACACAGACTGATCATCAGAATTTCAAATCTTTTTTACCTACATTATATTCACTTATATTTTTGGGAGGTTTTTCTCTACTTACTCATGTATATCTGACATATTATCAAATGCTATGTAAAATTTCACAGATCTGAATTTCACTTTCAGCTTGCCAATAGTGTCAACTCTAGATATGACTTTTTTTTCTCTTGTAAAATCTCGCTTTTAAAATATGGATATAAAACAGTATTAGAGCACTGTGTCAATTAGTGTCCACTATTTCAACCTGCTGCTTTCCCTTAGAGCAGCTTATACATTACACTCTATTCATGCTGTGGAACTACCATGCCCTAGAATGAATACAAACTAGGGATAAAAAGCTTTTTGTTTCAAGGCTCACAAATGTGGAATCAGTTACCAGTTGATTTAAGAACAATTGAGATATTTTCCTGTTTTAAGATGGAACTGAAACAATACTTCATGATGACTAGAAGTTGTTGTAATTGTTTTAATTGATGTTATTCTAGAGTTATCTTGAGTTATTCTTTATTTATATGCATTTGTTTATCACAGGTCATGCTTGAAAATGAGCTTTCATCTCGATTTACATAGTCAGCTAACAAATATATGTATGTATATGTATCAGCTACTCTTGTTTATATTTGACAGCAAAACCATATGTATTCTACAGCTATTTCTTGCCTTTATGTTTGTGCTATCGATTAAGACATGTGAGTTTGATTTCAACTTGACTTTTAAGTTTTCAGGACAAACCAAACAAGTATGTATCTAATAATATCGGCCAAATTATTGTGTGGCTCACAGAGCAAAAATTAAGTTAAAGCATTGACTAAGCACAAATAACTGTGCTTTATAAAGCAGCTCACTCTTTTTCTTTCTTTTTTTTTTTTTTGCAGGGCTTTACTCCTGTACTGTGTTGTCTTTAAGAAATGTTAACATTCAGAAATTATTTCTGTATCTTTAAAGACAAACAATATATTAAAAACATAGCATAACTTGTACAGAAATCCAGTCTGGCGTCAAGTATTTATTATCATAGCTGATAAAGTAATGGCATCTTTAATTTACACTCTCTGTGAATGATAAATATCTGTGTAAGAATCTGTGCCTGTCTTTAAATATCTAGCAAGCAAACTAGCCAATGTATAAGAGGAATAGAGAGGAAGAGCAAGTCATTATTTCATCTGTTCCATTTACAAACTCAGAAGTCACAAATGTGCAGCTGGGAAATGTGTTTGTCTCAAAGCTTCAAATCTGTGACATGTTAATTCATAAATAATTGCAGTCACATGGTCTTCCTCGAGGGCATTAGCTCACTATTCCCAGTGCAGTGCACTCACTTGTAATAGAAAAGAGTGGACAAAAGTGGTTTTCATAAATCAGATAAAATTGATCAATAAATCCAAAGCATCTTTCATTATTTCTAACAGAAAATGAGCTTAGTTATGTAAGCAACATTTTTTAAATTTGAATGATCTTTGGAAAGTGACAGGTGAGGAAATAAAGGGCAAGGCTACATTATTTTTGGTTATGGAATCTGTCATCTAAATGTTTCACAGTCCTGGAGCAGAGAGTGCTCTGACTTGCATCCCATGCTACCCACGGACGACCTTATATCCAGATACTAAATACTTCCATTAAACAAGAGCACTTTTCTATTGTTACAGTCATATGATAACATTGCTTGTGTCATTGTCTAAATGCAGCTGTTTGCAAAAATATAGGCTTTTTCCCAAAAATGTTGTCTTTGGTACTCTAACTGCAGAGTGAATAATGCAGTATGAAAGGAACCTGAAGGAGCCGTTAGGGTCCATTGTGTCAATCCAGCTGCTACACATGCATATTAAGTCCACATTTCAAAGTGCTTGTGAAGCTTTTTCTGTTTATTTTGTAGACCATTTTTAAGCATTCATACTTCTTCCATTTTCCTTGTTAGAATACCTAAACCACTCTGAACTAACATTTAGACAAATTCCAGTTTTAATTGAAAACCATTTTAGCTACAGAAGAGTAATATTTTTTTTCCTTTTTTAAACAGGTGAAATTAGGGAAAAATCACAAGGATTTGACACACACAAAAAAATTATTTTGATTGGTTACTAAAATAAGCATCTTGTCTCATCTGAGCACCAGTTGTCAGGCTCCAGTCAGCTTTGGATGACTTAGTCTCCTGAAAGTACGAATTAGAGTGGAAACCTGACTGACCCTTACTGTAGCTATTATTGTTCAAACCACCACAAATATCTCTTTATAAGAAGAGTGTTTTGTTCAAATATCAGATTAATTCCCTGTAGACATATGTTTGTCAGCCCAAATTTCCTATTTCTAATAATCCATTTGCTAGAATACTTTGAATTCAGAGAATCAATCTTGTGAGTGTAGCATAAGTACAGCGTCACAAATGAGAATGCCAAATTTAAACTGTTTAGTCTGGGAATTTATTGCTGGCACTGAAATGGTTGTTGGCAGAACATGTCCATATAGGAGGTTCTTCATTTCCAGTCTATGTCATTAAGCAGTGGTTTGAGGACACTTGGTATTTCAATGCAGTAGACAACAAAAAGAAAAACATACCCTCTCTCCCTTTTTGTTAATTGTATATTTGTACCTCAGAATTTTGGCTTAAATATTAGTCTGATTTGCATTTATACATGGCAATTGCTTAGAGTGATTTATAAAGTTTGTCACTAATATAAATGGCTGGATTTTGACACTAGTCCTAATGCTTATTTTGCAGATGTTGATATTTTAACTGCTGAAGCTACAGAAAGGGTGTTGATCCAGCAGGTAGTGTAGGGCTAGAGGCTCTGTGTTCCTGAAAGAGGTTTGCTTTAGCATTTGCCGTGCTCCATGGAAAGAAAGTGTGTACTTAGGGTATAGACTATGGTTTTACTAGTTATTGGAAAGTATGGAGTTGAAGGCTTGAAAGGGCGTCAAAGACAAGCCTTGGCCTTACCTGCAGCATGCTGAGGAAAGGTGTCAGGCACAACCAGCCACTACGTAGACCCAAGAGTCACCCTGTATCTGGAAGGTATGAAAACTGTTTCCAGCTGACACCTACGTGCACACCAGTCACTGGCTGCTCTGAGGATGGGAAATGTGGTCATATCTCTAAATGGATAAGGTGGATACATATCAGTATTAATTGAAGCCTGGAAAACACATTTCTGCATTTTCTCTTTCAGATGAAGACAGGAATTACAGATAGGAGGAGAAAAAATTAACAGTAGCAAATAAGCCTCACATTGTACTGTTCAGGGTCAGAGAGCTCCGTCTTTTTTTCACCTCCCCTAATACATCATGTCAAGAGTGATTTCACTAAACTTAAAACATTGCTGATAGACTAACAGTCTGGCCTTAAAATCCTGCCATGAAGTTGATTCTGAAAAATTTCTTGATGGTTTTGTCCATGTCCTTAGTCTTCCTACAGTCATTAAGTTTTTCCTGATATTTAACCTTATTATCTATGTTGCAGCTGAAATGCATTACTTCTTGTTTTGTCCTTATTGGCTAATGAGAGCAATTGGTCCCTTTCCAATTAATAACACCCTTTAATGCAATTATCAAGAGTTGTCTTCCTTTTGGTTTCCCTTCTCTAGTCTGAACACATCACAACATCTTAAGCTTCCTTCCAGGCCTTGTTTTTAAAATATTTTATAATTTGCAATGTCCTTCTCTTAAGTCCTTTTAATTTGTCTGTATCCTTTGAAAAATATGGTAGCCCAGATTCAACGTGTCTCTTTGGATGAAGCTCAGCTGAACCAGAGTGGAAAAACTGTCTTGCTTGTATCAGCCCTGATGCTCCAATTAACACAACCTAATGCAGCGTTGGTCTTTTCTGTGACAGCACTGTCTTTATTGCTTGTTCAGTCCATTATTACTCCTACTTCTTTTGCTGGAGTTTTCTGATCTAACTAGTTTTATCTGTAACTTTGATCTTTCTGCTCTTAAGTTGTTCCACCATCTGCTTTAAGTTTCCATACAGCCACATATGCTTCCCATCTTCATACTTATTTGTGTGTGGCTTTTCCTGATCTGAATCTTTGTCCTAGTGCCACCAGTGTGCCCTTAGCAATTGGAGTAATTTTGCTATATCATCTGTAGGATAGACTTGTTCCAGTAGCCAAATTCTTTCATCAGCAATACCAAAGCCCTATCAGATGCTTATCTCCATAAAATCACAACTATTGTTACTATGTATGTAGGGATTAAAGAATTATGTATATATATACATGTTAATTCCTTGTAAAAGGAATATTTCATTGTACATAACTAATCAATGATGTATGAAAACAGCAAGGAGGCTAGAATATAATTATGCAAAAACACATTTTCTTATTTGCATGGAATTGTGTATTTTGATGTGGTATCTCATTCCACCTTGATTATAAAATCTAATATTCAGCAATTTATTATGAACTGGAATTCCAAAACCTCATTTCAGAAACCTGGACAGGTGATGCTCCAGAACTGGGATATGCATGCATTCCAAACCCATCTGGGAGGCAGGTGGAAGGGAATGCAGCCACTTTTGAATTCCAACCCTCTGACTTTGCAGGAGTAGCTACTTCTAGGCTTGCTGGCATAAAAGCCTTGGGAGACTGTTTTGTGTTGGAGCTCCTACAGTATTACTCTTTTGAAACCCAGATTTGGGGAGATGCAGCTCAAGTTTTCAAGGCTTCTTTTCCTTCAGCAGTAAATGTGGAAGAGTTCAGAGGCCCAGAATGGACCAAGGAAATACTCTTCAAATTAGATCTTTAATAGAACAGTATTTGTCAGTTTTGGGGGCAAAATTCAGGCTCAGTATACTGATATTTTTCTCAGAATACATTGCTTTATTCAGAACTTGTGCACACACTCAGAAGGACTTCTAAACTACCTTTGTTTATCTACACACCTCTGAGTCTTTCCAGGGATTTTCATGGTGTTTTTGCTGCAGAGGAAGTCTCAAAATTTCCTTTAACTCTCACTTACCTTTTACTTCCTTTACTCTTTCTTGTGCTTGAAAGAATGCTCTTTCCTCTTGCTGGGCTAACAAAGATTTATACCCTTTATACATTTCCTTTCCCCTCTTAACATGAACCGGAACAGTTTGCCTTACTCAGGTTTCCAGAGGTATGTCTAACTCACTTGCTCAAAATGCATTCCCAGGAGCAGACAAGGGCGCATTGTGCCTGCACACAACCCACACCAAGGCCTTGGGCAGCGTGCCCAAACATGCCTGGCAGGGTCCTAACCACCTTCTTACATATTAATACCACCTAAGAATGCCCCGTGTGTTTGGACTCACGGGATCTCGCGTGTGCTAAAGAAGCGTTTTCCGCCCAGGCATTCACTGTGTGCAGAGCCGAGTCCAACCCAAGTGACAACTATAGGGCACTGCTCAGAGAAGGAGTTATTCCTCTTCTCAGGGTGAAAAGACATTGCCAGCACAGTTAGTTTTATCCATTTTAGAGTGGGGAGTAGCATATTCAAAACACAAAAATTAAAGATGTATTAATAAACATTTATACTTGAATGTGTTAATATTTATAATTGCATACCTTTATAGTGGAGAATGATTACTAGGGAAAGAGACAACTCTTTTTTTTTCTTTTTCTTGTTTTTCTCTTTTTTTTTTTTTCTCTTTTTCTTTCTCTTTTTTTTTAATATTTTCAAAGGAGAAAAAGAGAAAACAAAGTCTGTCTTGCTATATTCTCACTCTGGAAGTACAAAGCAGTGCTGAGATTTCTGTAAGAAAATGTTGATAACTCCATATGGTAGAAAGTCCACGTAAACAATGACTTTGAACAGGCCACATGCCGAGATAGTGACACTAGGTTAGTGTAGCTGTCCCCTCTAGCACAGCTGTAACTTGTGCCAGCAATAAAGGCTTTCTGGCAGTGTGTTATTCCCCAGTTCTGAAAGCAAAGAATTTTTATCCATAACAGTACTTTTAGATCAATGTAGTTGCTTAAACCTTAAAGCTTTTGCAGTGTAGCATTTAACAGCATAGTTAAAATTAAAACCATGAATAAACACGCTGCCTCAGATTGACATTAACTTATGAGCCATTCCTAATACGGATCTGACCATTACTTCAACACTGCCTATGCCAGTAATATTGCCTGCAGGAATAAAATGTTTGCTTGTACTTTGGGTCTGTATCTCAGACCCGATTCTTCCAAATGAGAGTGGGAGTCAAATCCAATGCACTGAGTCATGGTAAAGATCTTTTCAAGTCTGAGGAAAGTGTAACTCACAGAATAAATTACTGTACAAAACATTTGCTTTTGGGCCAGTTAGCCAGTTACCACTTTGCAAGAATCATTCAAGTGCTCTTATCTCCTGTTCTAAAAGGCTTGCTTTCACATGTTCAAACATTAGCTGCTTGTTACAGGAAGACTTACTTTCCAGGAATACAAAGATTCAGTCTTTCATCAAACTGTTCCTAGCGGTACATTTACTCTCCCTGAAAAAATTGTTTCTGTTGATATAGTTCAACTACACTGAAGAAGAAGAAGTTCAGTTCTGAGCAGATGGTTAGGATGACTGACTGCAAGCCAGGGCTAAGAAATTACTAAATATTGCTTGTGTTAAGAGCACTATATCTCTATATATCTCTTATGATTCTTATAGGAGTTAGGAAGTATTTCAAGATGTTTTCTTTTTTTCTTTTTTCTTTTTTTTTTAAACATGGTTTTACTATCTTCTATTTATCATAGAATTTTCCAGCAACAGGAGGACCACAGAAAAGTTTTATTCCTTGATGTGGGAAGTAGTTCTCCAGAAACAGGACCAAGACAGAAATCTCCCTCATATTATGAGCATACAAGAAAAGGCTCTCAAGATCTCTTCATTCTTGAAAATTTCCTCTGACCAAATTTAAACATCTAAAAGTTTAAATCTTTATTGGTGTCATTATTGGAAGTCTCATTCTTAACATGTCAGGACTGATGAATAAGGCATGGGACATTCCACAACATCCCAACTGGAGGATTATGCAGCTGGACAAAATTATTCCCATTAGTTTAATTATTTAAATCACAAACCTTCTTGTAGCTGAGAAGTAGAGACATTGTAGGATATAAATAGGGACATAACAGGACAAAATAATTCCATAAAAATAATGTTTTCATTTTGAACAAATTCTGTGACTTCAGCCAGAATGTTTGTGAGACATCTTGTGATTTCTGCAAAATGGGGATAGTGATTTTTGAATTCTTAAGTATGATGATTTAGAATAGAAAATCTGATTTTGATTTGCTTGCACTCAGAGAAACACGAGATGTGTTCTGCTCATATTAACCAACAATATAGAATGCCAAATCTTGAATATCAATCACTTGCAATGAAGTTATCATAAATGTTACAACTTCATTCAGGGAATAATTCTGAGTAATAAATCTAAGTCATAAACTGTTCTCATACAATTCACAAATAGAAAAAGGAAATGAGGTTTGTCTAACAAATTATTTGGATTGAATTATGCATCCAACAGCTACCTTAAGTTCCCAGTCTGTATTTTCTAAAATTTGTATGGGATGTCTCCTCTAAAAATTTTGCAATATAATTACCTAGATCAGCCATTTCCCAGCTGAATAGTCTACAGCAGCATCAGTAGACTAGCTTATGTATTCCTGGACAAGACTGCTTTATACACCTTTTCCTTATGCCACTTCCATATTACCTTTCTAAGCAGATTTGTCACCTGTTCTGGGAGACACTGTGGCCTCCATTTCCTTCAGTGACCTAAAATAATTAGGAGCTAAATCTCCTGTCTTCAAGGACTTTTACATAATCTGAAATTTATGCACATGAGTAGTTCCATTGATTTTAGTGGGTCTATTCATGGGAGTACCTTTAAGAAAACTTATTTGAAGTTTTGGGCTTTTAGGAGATTTTTCTTCTAATGTTACATGCTTCCTACCTTATCAGTAAATGGATTGTTATTGCCCAGCTATGACTGAAACATACACTTCTAACCAAAGGACCTAGGAATTAGGTATAATAAAAATCCTCAATAAAATTAACTGATTTTGCTTGCATTTTTATAATTATTTTCAGTTAGATGTTTAGATGTGATCTAGATGGAAACATATTGGATCAGAAAAAAAACCCAAATATTAGGATTTTCTTTTGCTTTTGAAGGGTACTTCGGGTCAGATGCCCAAAAAAACCTCATCATATCACTGCAGATTACAGAGGTGCTTGGTAGTAAATTTGGCTCTGAGCATTAAGAAAAACTGTGTATTTTTTCAGCCATTTGTGGAAGTAATACTGAGACCAGGACAGGTATAAATGACGATGGCTGTAATGCATTTCACTGCTTGTAACCTATGCAGACAGCACTGGAGTGCAGCAGTTAGCTGGAGGAGCTCACTTTTGGAAGGGAGAGGCGGAAGGAAAATCTAAATGGGTTAGCTGTTCAGAACAAGAAGCTTTTGATTTAAGAAATATTAAAGGTGAGTTCCTGGATTTTATTCCTCACCCACACCCAATTAATATATTTTCCATAACCAAGACACTATATTTGAAGGATTTATTTAAAATTAATGGAGGTATTAAAGGGATAAACTACTACCTGTAAGATGCTTTTAATTTTTTTTCCCAGGTCTTGTTTCAAAAATACAGAAGCTGCTTCTGACCTAATTGATCAAAACTGCTTTTCTTCATGAAACAGTGCAAAATATCTTCTTTTCAAGGCAAATGAATTTGGGGACCAGTGAGAAAGAGAAAGGTAATATATGCTAGAAGAAGTGCCAGAATTTGAAATGGAAATGAACCTCCAGCATAACATGCATTTTGATATTGCTCATACAACCATTGAGAACTCGTATTTCTTCATTTGGATGCATAAAACTAGTTAAAAAATCTCTGTTACAAGTCTTTTCTTCCTGCTACTTTTCCAAATTTCCTTGAAAGAGTATTTTTCAAAGTTACTTTATGACTCTCTTAAATTCCACTTCCAGGAAATCTCACACAAAAATAAGCTTGTTAATTAAATAGTTTCAACAATTAAAGAAAAAATGTTCAGAAGAAATTCCTTCTTTTTCACTAGGGTTTCTTGCAGAAATCTCCAAGTATCTCATCCCAAATCTACGCAAAAATTTATTTTTCTTCCGCGGCAAAGAACATCAGGTCACTTACTATGATAATTATATAAAATATTTTAATCACCAGAAAAATTACTATAAAGGACTAGTCTTATTGCAAGACAATAGTTATCACCTTTCTGTTAAAATATTTAATTTGAAGTAATTTTTCAGTAAATTAAAAAAAACCCACAAAAATCACTACAATATTATCTTCCTGTGCACACATATGTTTCATAAACAAAATGATTGCCTTTCACACACTTAAATTGTGATTTTAAAAAACCCAAACTATCTACACAACATCTCCTCATTCTTTAGATGAAGTAGCAAACAAAGTGTACTGAGACCTCTCCCAAAATGTTGACCTTTCCCCTGTGATCTAACCTCACTTTCCTCTCTTTTCTTCTTTTTAATAACTGCATGGACACCATTTACCAGATACAAGAGGAATAGCTTACATAAGGACACATAACCCAGGACTCATTTTAATATTCATGAGGTCATTGGCATTATTAAAGAAATTCAAGTAGGTAGTGAGCACTGGATTGCGTTCGTCTACCATATATCTTTTATCTGGCTGTTAAAGTGAA
The DNA here is from genome assembly GCF_963662255.1 of Cinclus cinclus. NCBI lineage: Eukaryota > Metazoa > Chordata > Aves > Passeriformes > Cinclidae > Cinclus > Cinclus cinclus. The sequence continues at coordinate 89,374,130 of NC_085047.1, forward strand.
GCATTACTAATGCAGTTTTAGCCTCTCGTACTTTGGAATTGAACTCTTTGGTGGACATGTAATACATGCTCTAGATTCTCCAGTGTATGTGTACCTACATTAACAACCACAACTATTTATAGTTGCTACCAGGGTCCTAAAGAGATGAGAGTTCCCAGACCCAGCACATTAGCTTTGAACTCACTGAAAGAAAGAAAAAAAATAATTTAGAAAGTTCTCCCCTCAAGTCAAAATCTAAAGGCTCATTTCCCACATCAGATTTTTTTTTTCAAAACTTGCTAGGAGAGGCCAGATTTAGATTTTGAAAACCAGGAGGTAAAAAGGAACCCCTTATTGTTATTTGAGTTTTATTTTCTGTACAAATCTTGACATTTTCCAATTGTATCTCTCTACAAAACAAGAGATCATTTTAGGAATAAAAAATACAATTACTACATGAAAGGAAACGACATTCAAATGTTGTTAATTAAATGAGGGAGTGGATGTCAATGTTAATGTGTAGGTACATAAAAAGAACCTTATTTTGCAGATGTATGACAGGGCTCCCTGAAGAACACAAGTTTTTCTATATTAATTCCATGGTAGTTGAAAGCTATATAATCAAAAACACCTTCGAAGTTTGGCAGAAATTTAACATTGGCTGTTTAAAATAAAAGGTCTGTATGGAAAGTTCAGTTTTGTCTTGTTGGCTTTTTTTATTCCCCTAGGGTGGTTGTGGTAGAGGAAATATTTTTATCCAGGCCTCAGGAAACAGTGGTCTGGCTGCAGTGGTGCGGATGGTTACATGAACAGAATTCACTCAGGGCAAAGCCTGCCATCACTTACATCAGCCCCCAAACTCCTGGACTGCAAGAGCTAATGTCAATATCCACCTGGAAATATCCAGTGAGGAAGGGCTGTGGAAGCTGCTACCCTGAAACAACCCTACAAGCTCAAGTGAGGTGAGTCAGAAATGTACAAGGTATTGGTGTGGATAAGAAGAATCCTACTGAGTTATAGTTCGAACAAACAAAAAAAAAAAATCTATGAGAGGCCATCACATGTGTAATATAAATGGACTAAAATGACCAAAAGCTTTTTGGTTTTCTGATTAAGTTTTCTGATTAAGTCTGTGTGTCTTTCAAGTGAACATTTACAGCAGAGGCAATGTGACATCTTGAAGTTTGCAAAATTTCTGCAGATATTCTGGGGGTAGTTTTGCCAATTTTCATTCCTCTTTCAGAACTTTATAGCCATTTCAACTTACCCATTCTAATACAAGAAAGTCCATTTCCTATTCCAGACCCAAAAATCGGTGCACATAAATCTATAGATCTTTCTGAGTTCTTCTGCTGTAAGTCTGCCCATTCTGAACACCTTACAAACTGGTTGTCTTTTTTTTTTTTTTGGCTTCTTTTGAAAATATGGAATGAAAATGTTGACATCAGCTGTCAGGCTTAGTGTGCACATAGTTCCTTGATTCCCAAAGGATCTTCCATATATAAAGTTCACTTCTCGTTTATGAGTTTAATCAACATTCTGATAACCTTTCAAACACAAGCAGACAAGTATCTATACTGATGGATTTAATTTATGAATATACTCTTTAAAATGATTATATTTCAGCTTTTCTTTTCTCTGTGTATTCCACTTCTGAGATACTTCCCAACATGTTATTGTGTCATTTTCTCTGCAGCCCAATTTCTTTAATAGACATTTTTCTACAAGAAACCTCTATCTTCCAAGCTGAAGAGCAATGGACATTGCTCTCCCACTTTCTTCACCATTAAATATGACAAAATTCACCTTATTTTATTTTTGTATTGGTGGCTGGCCTGTACTTGTAAATGTAGCATTGCTTTCACTTTTTACTATCTTTGCTAGATGTTGGCAATCATGTCTTAGCTAAGTCATACATATTTGGAAATACTACAGGAATCTCTGAGGAAAACTACATGGCAGGTCACCAATATATTTTGGGGGTGGGGGGAGAAATGAGGGGCATGGAGGGAGGGGAGAAATGCTGCTATAAGACTATAGCTGATACCAGGCATAATTTTTACAACTGGCCAATACATTGAATTATTAATTCCATACAACTCAATTTAAAAACCATATAGTGCATTAAGAACAGATGATAAAATAGGCTATATTCTGGTTTATCTCTTTGCTTGCTAAACTGAGGTATTCCCACTAAGAAAAAAATTGTATCAGGCAAATTAACACTTTTAATATGTGATGTTTAGCTGTTGGTATGGGCAGCTGAGCTTTCACTGCAGTCATGACGGATTAACAGCAACTTTGGTAGTGCTACAGGTAGACTAGGAAGAGTCTGAGACTCAGACTTCTTTTTTCTTTCTTCCCATATTCTAGACTCAGTATCCAACAAAGAGTCCAGGGAGATAATCTTGTTTAGTATACATTGAAAAAATTCTGGCAGTCCTTCCTTTGAACAGTTCCAAGTATTCTCTGCCTGAGAACAAAGGCTTGAAGTTTTAAAAGGATTCAGAGGATTGTTATGATTCCAAACCCATTCTAACTTGGACAAGTGAAGAACTTTTGGGAAAATATTTTCAACAGCGGTTTCACAGTATTACAGAGTTGTGTAGGTTTAAAGAGTCTTCAGGAGGTCTCTGGCTCAACCTTTGACTAAGAACAAGTTCAACATTAAATTCAGAAGCCAGGTTGCTCTGAACTTTGTCCTGTTAGGTCTTGAAAACCTCTAACGGTGGATTCCAAGATCTCTCTGGGCAATCTACTCTAGTATTTTATTTTCTTCAGTCAAAAATCTTTTTTTACATCCAACTGGAACACCTCCCACTCCAGCTAAGTCCATTATCTCTTGTTCTCTACCCATGTACATCAGTGATAGAATTATCTCTTCCATCTGAGTAACCTACTCATAAATGTTGGAAGTTGGCTCTGAGGTCCCCGTACAGCCACCTCTCCAGGCTGAACAAAACTCAGCTGCCACAGATGTTCATTCTTTATAGGAAATGTGCTGTTAGCCCCTGGATTGCACTGATTTATGTATTTCTTGCTTTGGGTTCCCAAAACTGAACACAGTATCTGGATGTGGCCATGTAGAATAATCATTCCCTCAACATACCCCCCCCTTCCCCCCCCCCCCCCCCCCCCACACTTTCCAGCAAGCAGCAAACTGGGGTGGGTATTTAGGAAATAGGAAGATCTTACCCTCTGATGTAGGGAGTCAGGCAATGGGTACAGACAGTAAAACCAGCCCAGAAAAGGTGTAAAAAAAGCCAACTGTGGATGTTCATGGGTAGAACAGCGATCAGGACAACTTAAGGATCTCTAAGCACAGCAGAAAATTCTGAGATAAGGCTTTTACTGTGAACAGTGAATCTCATGCTGAATTGACAGAGGATTTCACTACGGTAAGTGACAATGGGGCTGGGTTAAAGGACCACTTATGAGGAAGACATTGAACTGAGAAGACTGTGGCAGATTCAAATTTAGAGGGCATCAAGGTTTGGGAAAATGCAAGGTGACATCTGTAAAAATAAATAATATGTGAGTGCATAATCAAATGCAAAACATTATACATATTTAAAAGGCAAATTTTTTGAGTTCTTGACTATGTCATTAGAGCTTTTGGTTGTGTGTAACATGTATCATTAAAGTCTATATTTTATTTGCATCATATAATACACTGTTATAAGCATTTGAATTTAAATTCCAAATAAAACTATTCCTAGCCTATTCCTCCATCCACCTTAGCTTTATTGAGAAATGATGGAACATCAGCAGAGCTTTCTGAAGGAAACACACAATCTCAGAGGTCGTTCAGCCTTTGCTCTTCTTTTTTAAACTGAGATTTTGTTTTAAAGGAAACAATGAAATTGAGTTTTCTACCTTTCAATTCCCCCCAGCTGGAATCAAGAGTCATAATCTCTGGCTTCTTGAAGAGCAAAACTTGTTTAAACCATTCACAAAGGTTACTATTTTATGCACATGAGTAATGCAGACTCTGTAAGTTGAACATGATGTTATCTCTAGAAACGTTATGCATAAGATTTATCTTCAAAGATATTTCTGAACTTAACTTATGCATATCTTTGCACTTAAGTTTGATTTGATAACCTGTAGAACAGATCTAATTTGTTTGTGGTTTTCTGTGCTCATCTCCATACTGGAAAGTAATCTTTAATAACTGCACATTGGTAAAATTTGTAGGAAGTTTATTAGCACCATCCACAGTTGCTTGACAAGAGAGAAAGGGAGAAAACAAAAGGCTGAGAGAAGAAGTAGGAAAAAAGAATGGGAAGGGAGAGAGATAAGAAAGGGAAAGGGAAAGGGAAAGGGAAAGGGAAAGGGAAAGGGAAAGGGAAAGGGAAAGGGAAAGGGAACACAGAAATATAAAATATTATCATAACTCTATCAAAGGGGACTCAGAATATTATAAAGAGATTTGATATATGGTAACAAAATAAGGAATAAGCATACAAGCATAATTCAGCTTTCTTTGAAGACTGCATGACCAGTCTGGGTGTTGAGAAGTCAAGCTGTTGAATCTTAACTAATTTATTTCTTTTAAAAAATGCCATGTGTTTGTTTGAAACATTAATTTGCTATCATTGTATCAAAACTCTACATATTTCAGTTAAAAGTGTGCCATCTTGCAGAACTTGTAAATTCACTATTTCATGCCTCCAGTCTCTCCTGCCTGACTCTGGCAGCTTAGCTGGGTTCAACTCTTGTGAGGTGTCACTAGAATGAGGATCCCAAGCAGCACGGCCAGGATCACCAATGGAAGGAATCAGGATGAGTCCTGGAATATGTAGACCAGGCAGAAACAGTGTCCTATAGTGAAGGTTGGAAGTCTGAAGTACTGACATGTCATTGCCATGAGGCCACATGTCAGTATTTCCACAGAGAAATATTTTCTTTCTTAAGTGAAATATTTGGGGGTTGATTTTTTCATCAAAATGTCAACATTTCACACACAAAACGTCAGTTTTCCAGCCATTCTACAGTAAATTGCACTCAATACAAATGTATGTGTATCTCCTCTATTTTTCCATGTGAGCTGTTTTTTCAATAAGAAATTATGGAAAAAAAGTCAAGATATGTCAGAATGTATAGGCTCTAATAGTGGGATTCATCCAACAAAGTACAAAAGACTGTAACTGAGACATCTGCATCTGGACTCTTAATAATCAATAGAGAGAAATAGGCAGTTTTAAGGTATGATTCATCTCATCCTGAAGGAGATGGCTAAAATAAGTCAGCTGAATCATGTTTTAAAAGCAACTCTTTCTCACCGTTGGCATTAGAAGGAATCTATGGTGACAACTTCAGACCCTGACAGCTCAAGTTAAATAAAATTACTTATACCTTAAGAGTCCATAGAACTGTTATTCATAAACTTATCGTTTTGCACCATAATTTCACCTGTTCATTATATTTGTTTCCAAATATATGGTGACTTTTTCTTCTCATCTTTTTCCTTGTTAAACCAATCTTTTTACCTTCATTTTTTCTTACCTACATTGCCTTGCACATCCTTTTACTATTCTTCTCACCATTAAAAAATCAGGGTTGAAGCCAGAAATTTCAAGACAAAATCTGAGATAAATAAATGCATACCATATTACCAAAACTGTGAAATTCTGCAGTACTGACTACCTACTTTTCTTGTTAGTGTCACCACTAGTCTGTGGTCTTTCAAAATAAAATCCTTGCAACCAATTTACACCAGTTGTCTGATACAGGAGGCCAGGATCAGGCAAAATATTTCGTGTTTTGTTTCCCTACCTGGACTACAGAGCACCCTTTAACAAAGGATGTCATTTAGCATAATAATGAATTTCCAACTTCTTTGTACCTATCTACGGATGCCACAATTTACAAAACTTAGTTCTCTTTCATGCCTTTGCCCACATATGAAGCAAGAATTTTCCAGTAATTTCAGTGGCTTGGGAGTGAAGACTGCAAACAGAGTCATATAATTAATAAAGTTAATAGGCATTATGGTCAACACAACTTTTCTGCATTTTACCATGCCATGATCCTAGAAGTACATGCCAGAGACATTGATACCTCTTTTGAGCTCCTCTGGAAACGAAGCATGAATGAAAGTCTAAACAGTGGTTGCAGATCTTTTCCATTAATTTCTCTAACAGGGAGCAGCATTGCCTTAGCAGCATACTGAAGGAAAGCAAACAGCAATAACTCCGACTTCCCTCTGGGTAAATCCTGCAAAGAAATAAAAAATAGTGAGGGATGGGATATGAATTTCACTTCAATGCACCAGTAATCTCATTGGACTAAATCTGGGGTGGAAGACTCAGATTAACTCCCAGCTACATACTGCGGGTTTTCAAATTTTCATAGTGCAAGAAGCAAAGAGGAACTCTTAGATCATATAATCTACTTTCTTCTTGATCACAGGCACTTATCTTTCACACAGTTATCCCTACCTTGAGCCAAATAGTTTCTCTCCAGCTAGAGTATATCTTCCTGAGAGTTATCTAATCTTGATTTGAAGATCTCAGGAGATGGAAAATCCACCACTTCCCTCTATAATGTGTTCTGATAGCTAATAGCAGTCAGCATTAAAAGTGTGTGCCTTATTTCCAATTTGAATTCCTCTGGCTTCAGGCCCCAGCCTTTGGTTCTTATTATACCTTCTTCCACTAGATTAGAGTCCTTTCATATCCATTATTTTCTGCCTGAGAAGGTATATATGCCATAAGCAAGTCACCTCTCAATCTTCTGCTTCATAAAGAGAAAGATCCAAATCTCTCACCAGAAGGCATTTTTCCAATTCTTGAAACATTTCTATATTTTCTGTCTACCCTTTCCAGTAAGTTAATTGAGTCCTTCTGAAAATTAGGATGGCAGAGTTGATGCAATGCTCCAAAATTGTCCTCCCCAAGTAATAAGAGAAAGATCAACTCTCCTGCTTCTCAGTGGCCATTCAGCAATCATGTTGGGGATTTTCTACATCACCCCCTTCTGAGACATTGTTTGGTTGCTTATCTAGAATGAATCCTCTGTAGTTTAAGCCAATCATTTCAGTCATTCTGTTCTGTGGTTTTCATCCTCTCTTCTAGAAATGTAAGTAAGAATTGGGTTGTATTAAAGTATCCTATTCCTGATAACTTAATTTACTAAGCATTCTTTTCTATCTTCACAATGTTGTCTTTTTTTCTTACTATTGACTTATCCTTAATTTCTGCCAGGAGTAGTTATTGTGACTTCTGGACTGTGTAACAGAACACTTGCAATTATTTCTCCAGTACTAGTTCTTGTGAAATCAGAGGACAAACATCCCATGTTAGCTTTGCCATGTTTTGCATGAGTAGCAGCAGGGAAAGTACAAGTAATATTGTCTTGTTACCTTCTATAGTATTTATTATATGTTAGGATTCATACAGAATTATCATCAAATTGCTGAACATTTCTCCAGCTACTCATAGGAATTTTTAAGTGCTGTTTATCCAGTACTGTGGATTTCAAAATGTTAATCACTTGTTTTTGCTGTTCAATACCCTTTTTGATTACAAACGGGAAATCCTCTTCATTATTTTTATAGGATACCAGTAGGCCTGAACTTTTATTTTACCTTGAATAGTTTAGTCACCTAAAGACATTAGTTATGATGCATGAAAAAGTATTGCAGACTTTTGAATGACCTGAATCAACAGCTGTAAGGCAACCAAGTATGGAGGAATTTAAATGTCATGCCCAAACCATAAAGAAGTCTGCTTTCTTTAACTTTTATATATATATATATATATCTATCTATGTATATCACCCAAGAGTTGGGGAAGGAAAACTCAGATCTACCTCTTCTTGAATGGAAATAAGGTTCCTGTTCTCCTGTTCTCTTGTCTCATAGAAAATGGTGCAAGCACTGATATAAAGTGATTTTTTACTGAATAAATTCTGAAGTTTCACCACAATTTCTAAGTACCTAGATACATATTTGGTTATTAAAAGAAAATCCAATTGTTGTTTAATATGTTTGGGGGGTTTTGAAAATATAAAGAAAAAATACAACTGTTCATATTTACCTGAAATTAAATATAACCCTTACCAAAGAACAAAATATCAATTATCCATAAAACATACTTAAACATATCATTTTCCTTTATCAGATTCAAACCAGAAGTGTATATTAAGTCTGTACTTTCAATATCATAGTGAGCAATGTTTCTTCACCTTTCTGAAAGTTCTGCAATATGTGTTGATTATTTTCTTTGACAAAAATTTAAAATGCCATCTTGTTTATACCTGTGCTTTTCATACATTTTTTCTTGGTTCCTCCAGCCACTTACATTTATTTTCTGCACTTTATGAGTTCTAATGGGGCACACATAGTTTAGGTCTGTATTACATTTGTCAACACAAAGTCTTCAGTTAACAATGCCATTTTGTATCATTCCTCCAACCATTGCTCCAACCAAAGATGGTACCTGCCCTGCCCATGAGCTGGAGCCCTCTCTGTCAGTGCAGCTCACTGGCCTAGCAGAATGAGATCTTAATGCCCCCATGGTCCTTCATCTTCAAATGTGTTGTGCAGCCAAAATTCCAACAAGAGTGCTCTCTGTATTTTGCTCTTGCTTTTGGGGTCTGAAAGATTTCCCAGAAGATCACTTTTATTACTGTGTTCACAACTGTGATACTATCCTTTCATCTGCTATTTAATTTGTTTCCTGGTGAATACAGCATAAGTATAAAGACTTACTGATTTTGTTCCTGAAACTTCCCAGTTGTGGTATGGTTAAACTGTAGCTTGCTCTTCAGCAAAATAATTGAGAAATACCTGGAGGTGATTTGAGGCAATACGCAGCAGCGTTCCCAGTCTGTGTCTATAACAGTAATTAGAAGAAGCTCAGGAACAAATCTTTTCCCCAGAGTACAATGATGCCAGTTGGTGAGGTCTACACTGTTTATGACTTTTCCTTTTTTTGGGGGTGCAGATTTGTCTTTGAATCACTTTCAAACATAGTCTGCCAACCACTAAGAAGTGTAGACCTTCAACATGATATTTTCCGGACCACAAAACCACATCCATGCTGTGCCTAACAATTAGCACACACTCACAATTCATTAAAGTCAGCCAACATACCTGGAAGGTTCCTATTTATTTAGCTACCTAATCTCCCCTTTTACAGGGTGTTAATTTAGACAACCCAAATTTCATACCTTAAATGTCCTTGCTGAATCACTTTTTGTATTATTTGATCACCTATGGTTTAGACTCTCTAACATCCCCTTTTACCCAGGGCCAGGCTTATCTGAGTGTCATTACTGAGCTCCATTTCTTCAGTGGCAGGAGAAGAGTTTACATCCGATATGATTCAACTTCAGATTATCCTTAAAATAGGAGACTTCCAATTGGGACTCTGTCAAAGGCACACAGATTTGAGCCAGTGCATTTAGAGCTGAGAGGACCTCCTGGGGTAGGGGGAAGCATCCTGCAGGGTCAATGACTCTCAGAGCCTGGCTGAAATGACCTGCCCAGCACTGGCACCCAACACGGCCTCAGGGAGATTTCCTCAGCTAAGTGGGAGCCATCCAATCCAGCTGCCTGAAGCTAGAGATGCTTTCTATTTTGTGGGGAAAACAAACAACAATAAAAAGGCAACTAACATGTAGTTCAAAGACCTTTTATCCTGGAATAGCTGCACATTCAGACACTGACAGCTTCCTCTGAATCATGCTGTACTACAGCCCCAGACAGAAGAAGGGATTAAATAATATTGACAATCAGTGCCTATTCAAATGACCATTTTAACTGAAATAAATGCTGCCAGTACCACAGAACAATATTTAGGATAGAAAAATCTCACCTGTCTCTATTGTTATATAATGTAATATAAGTGCATATACTTCACTAACTAAAATGATTACATACCACCTTGCTTCTTATGACATTTATCACAAAAAGCTACTCAGGGCAGTCCAGTACTGTGTTAGGGAAATGAGAGGAGCACTTATTTCTTCACATTAGTTAACATGTCAAAAGCTTTTTATCATAAAGATATTAAATTGTAAGAACAGTGTGTTTCAACTTCTAAATTGTCATACATCAAAGATTTTGGAGGACTTCTTTTTTAAATTGGCAGTTGTCATTTAATATACTGTATGATCCAAAGCATATTATTTCTGAATGTTACCAGGGAGATTTCATTGGCTTTTGTGACATTTCCAGTCTTTGGTATAATTGGCTAACAGCTTTTTTAAACTAATGTCTTTTAAGAAATTGTGTACCTGGTGGTCTGGGGTATCACATCTACTGTTTTTTCTTTTCTTTGTTGTCCAAAAATGTTACTGTAATGATAAAAAGTGACATTATTTTAAAAGATAAGAAACACCAAAATTATTTTCTGTCTGACCTTTACAGTTACCAGAACAAGCAGCTTCTGTTAGGAAAATAGTTTAAGCTTTTTATTACAAAGGATATTTGGCAGTATTCCATAAGAAAAAAAAATACATGCAGTTCTTGTCAAGGGAAGTCATTAAACCCTCTCTCCTTATGCCATGCTAACATTTTAACAAAAATAAAATTCTGGGTATTTTAAGATAGAGGAGGAAGTTGACTGTGAGAGGCAGGGATATTTCACATTACGCTCTTTATGAGTGCACTAATACAGTTTTATGTCTTTCACTGCACCACTTTGAAGCAAATATGGTGGGTTTACCCAAGAGTTCAAGGAGATTTTGGTGACCTTCATTTCCCAGCTGCATATTTATGCATTGAGAGTTTTCTTCTTCACCCTGATCTGTTTTGTTATTAGAATGATGTTCCTTCTTTAGGCGAGGCTGGGAGGTAAGACAGACAAATAACTCAATGGCTCAAGGTGTCTAAATTGCTATATTTACGATTTTTAAAATAATTATGGCTACTGCTCATTGCTTCTGTTTTTTCTAGGCAAAGGCTTATAAATCAATTCTTAGCTCCACTCCATATGTCTCCTTTTTGATTTTACAGGTTACCACAGAATTTGAGTGGCGTTTCACCTCTCAAATTCTTGGGATTTCAAAGTGCTTGAGATTTCAAAGCCGTATCCAGCACAGATCCTTTTAACCGCTGTTGCTGTTGCTCTGGTTCTTTAGCCCAAATAAGGATGATGTATGTCTTGCTTTCAGCTCACATGGCAAAGATGTGATATTGTTGTCACTGATGCTTAAGAAAAACTCCATGAGTCACATTATATCAGCAACAAAAGTTAGAACAAAACCTTCTTTCTTGTTGAAAGAGTTCACTGGTTTGCTGTGTTTTGCTCAGCTGGTGGTACTGAGCATAGCCTGCAAATGGATGAAATATATTTTTGGTGCATGAAAGCAAAAGTAGTTTTTGAAAACATAACATTCCTTTAGGAAAATAATTGGAGGCAGCTATAGTCATTAGCTCTGGAATATGTAATTCTTCCCACAATTCTTAATATAAATTGAATGCTGTTGCATGGCACAGTATTAAAGAATATATGAGTTAAATATCTTCCTGCTTAAAGATGAGTGGTCTAAACCCTGAAAAATTACAGTATATGCAAACGAACATAAAGGACTGACTTTACTGACCATTTCTTTGTGTTTGGGGGATAGATTTCTGCATGGCATAATATTTCCACTTGCATTGGTTTCCTGGCATGAAAATGTTTATTGCACTCATTAGCTAAGAGGATGTCGGCACTGGTCCAATGAACACAGATCTGCCTTCTGATTTCAGCCATTAAATTGCAATGGGATTCATAGGCTTAACATTGTGGGTGTGAGAATAATAAAATGGAACTCCATCTTTAGCCCAGTTACCATGGATGCAGTTAAAGGTCATAGTGGCAGCTGCTAACTAGTTGCCTTTTTAGCTGTATTTCCCCTCCTGCTATGTGTTTTTGTATACCTGAGTTTCTGCAGGTCTGCCTTAGAGCAATTCCACTTCCTTAACTTGGCATATGGGGTGTCTTCCTCAACATGATCGGTGCATTCCCATAAATATGCTTGTTATGGGCATCCCTTTATTGAATTATTTGTGACTTAATGAAAAATGAATGCAAAGGCCTTAGCAAAATAACAGAAATGCAGCCTGCTCAGCACCCTGAATTATTTCTATTTTCTGCATTCTGCTTCACATTCCTAGCTGGGGGTGGGGAGAAGGAAAGAAAAAAGCCCTGTATATAGTGAATTCCCATCTCCGTTTAAACTCATAATGGGCTCAGGCACTGAGGCATTCACAATGTGGGACATCGCTACTACTTCTCCATTTGGCCCAAAGTCCTAGGAGTTAATTCCCTGTACTGCATGAAGTGTCAGAGTAATTACTGCTGATCAGCCCTATTTCTTAGCATTCTGTCCTGCTTTGAGAGGCACCCTGTTTATTGATGCACCGCCACCTCATCACAGTGCTTTCATTCAGGCAAGCTGCTTAATCGAAAGGGCTTGGACAATGCAGGATTTTCAAAGAGAAGTGGAAAAAAAAATTAAAAGTAGCCAAGTAAAATAAAGTGAATGGTAAAGAAACCTGAAAGCTCTACAAAATATTTCCTTATGTCAACACTTCATTTCAATAGATTTTAAAACTCTTATTCATTTCCCAAAGAAGGTACTGTGAGTCTTTTCTGTGGTGACTCAACTATGTGATCCCATCTTTTGAAGATTTTTAAGAACACGGTGCTGGAAGCCCTCTTTGAGGAACATTTATCATGTTTTTTTCTGTTTATACACAGGCGATGACTGTGTCAACCTTATGAACCACGATGCAAAGATATTTTTTTAAGTTTTTTGCCTCTCTGTTTTAAAGATACATTTGTACAACTTGTCATTTTCTGAAAATGAATTAAGTACTACTTGAGCCAAGTTATTTCAGTTTCACACAAGGGTGGCTTCTGGTTCTCTTTGGCAGGATGCCACTTTATTCATTTTTATTTCAAACACAATGTGAATCTTTTAATTTGGGTATAGTATACAAGTATGATGGCTATAAAGCCTACACGGTAACTTATTCATGCTCCTCCTCTTCTTGCACTTCTGTGAATTTTAGAGGGTGGCAGAAAGTTACACTGAATTAATTTCAGCTTAAATACTATCACAGTTCGTGTGTTTGTTAGAGAGAGAGAAGATAGACTTACTTGGACTAGCATTTTCATTAGGACTTGGTGTTTTCCTTGATTAAGTTGCTTTTGGGCACTTGTATATCTGAGGCTACCCAGACTGTAGTACTTTTCCAGCTGATCCTATTGTGACTGGAGGAATGATATATATTAGCCCATGGAAGAGGAAACAAACAGGTAATGACAAGCATATACATACACAAACCAGTTATCTAACTGTTTGCTGAGATTCTTTTAATGACATCACTCCCCTCTGTGGCATTGCTTCATTAAAAAGTAATTTTTCATAAGTTGTTCAGCAGCATTGTTGAAAATAACAGAATAAGACTGCTACAACTATTCCAGTGTCCTGTTTTACTATTTTCTCCACCATACATTAAATCAGAGAATTTCTTCTTGTGCCTTGTTTACTGTTGATATTTTCTGGCTGATTGGATAGGAATGACATTTTGACAATTTACTGTAGCAGTAAGCACTGTAAAAACAAAAGGTGCTGATGAAAACTCAGAACCCATTATTATGTAAATTATGGCTGACTAACACAGATTCCATCTCCCAGTCACCATCATTGAGACCAGTTTTACTCAATGATAATAATTTTCATGATTGCAGACTTCAGAGAGATCAGAAATATGCTCTAGCTGTTGCATTTATCTACAGCGGGTACTTGACCCTTAATTAAATTCTGAAACTTTTTTATGCAACAAGGTAAAATACAGATGACACTTCTATTCAAAGATCATCAAACATAGATCTACTAAATAAGATAAAGGTATTTCAGACTTACCTTCTTGTAATGCTAGCAAACACAAAGACAACAACTTCCTTTGAAAGAGAGCTTAAAGTTTAAAATGCAAACAAAAGAAGGGAAAGCATTATGTTGGGCAATTCAAATGTTGCACTTCAGTGCTGTGTCTGCTAAATGTTGGGTTTGCTCTGCAGAATGGGCTTGAACTTTATATTAAAATATGCATGACAGGGAAAAAAAAGGGAATTAGCTTTGAGTATATAAATTATGTTTTCTCCCCTATATTATTGGATTAATAAATGCAAAGAGATTATAAGTTAAAAATAATGTTATTTCATATTCATCACTAACTTTCATAAGATGGTAGTCTCCCAAATCTTGAAAACTCTTCTTTGTAGAACTATTCCTCCTAAAAACAACTTAGAGGCAACTCAAGGTTCTGCACTACTGAGCTACTGTTCTGCTGCTAACTGAAATAAAAATGATTAAACATTGCACAAGCAATTTATATGACATATGTTTATGTATAAATGTTTGGAAGATAAGACTGGGGGAAAAGGCATACACTGTAGAGAAAAAGGAAGTGGGGCTTTTCATTTATTGCTTACATATTTTAAGACGGCCTTGTAAGCTTTTGGTATTTCTTTCCTTTCTGTCCTCCCCATTCCAGTTTTTCCCCCTCCTTCCCACTCTCTTCATCAGTTTTTCAAATGAGAAAATGGACATTTCACATAAGCAGCAACAGTCCAAGTAAGTAGTAACAGTCAAGCTAAAAAGGCAGGGTATTATAAAAAATTGAGTATTTCTTTAGACATAGCACTTTGCTCAACTGTCAGTTCATAGAACCAATGAGCTAAGAAAAGTAATTACTTAAGTGGATTTCATGAAGAGTAGAAAGATGATTGTGCCACATTAAATAACAATTGTATCCTTAATGATGTGTTGGACTATAATACAAACATCCTTCTGCCATTATATGCACTACAATATACCTTTCTAATTACTCTGGTGGCTTCCTCTTCCTTTATTAAGATGCTATGCTTTCAGAGACTATGTGAGCATTATACGAGCTCTATTTTTTTTTTTAATTACAGTGAATGCAGCTGCATGGTCATTGATAAATTGGATATAAATTACTGACACATTATATATGAATGGAATCATTGTTTTTTCATTTTATTTTCTTCATAAAATATAATTTTTCTTTGAGGTGATGTAATGAAATCCAAAAATATTACTTTTCTGTGGGGTTTTTTTTTGGCATTTCTAGATATATAAGAAGCATAGTAATGTAAGTCCATATAATTAATAAGTCAGATTCAAGACAATATGTCAAACATATGAAACGAAGCTGGAACAGGGTAGATTTTCTGGTATTATTAGTTCTAGTGATTTTTTGTTTATAACCTCTGACGCCTTGGGCATCCTTGGGCTTGTTGTCAGTGGTCCCTGAAAAAGCTATTTTATCATCTGCAAGTTTAAATATATTGCAAGGGTATTACTTTCAATTAAAAACATTTTTAGATTGTCTCAAAGTACAAAAAGGTTGAAAAACCACTCTCCATTTCATTGCTTATATTGTGATCCCTTAGAGACAGAAACCCTACATTCTTTAGTACAGTCTTCCATAAATCAGTATGGTTTCTATGATTTCTAGAGTTACTCTAGTGCACTGTTTGACCACTCATCAGACTGGATTTCCTAACATTTCGTCAGCATACACAATACTTGAACCCGGTTAAAATTTGCACTCATTAATAGTCCCACTGAAGGAAAAAGAAACACCTTTTATGTGGAAATTCTTCCAAATATATAAAAGGATTGAAGAACTAGGAAAAAAAATCATAAAACTGGACAATTCCAGAACCTCTGTCAGAGCCTCACTTAATTCTTGCATTAGAATTTTTTGTGCAAAAGCAAACTTGAATAAGTAAGTAAACAAAATAAACCCTGAAAAATATACTTCTCTTTTGTCTCTTAGTAGAGATGCACTCCTTTAACTCTTAACTCATGCTCTTCTGCTATCAATTAGTGCCATCAATAACAGTAACTCTATGAACAGTCCAGACTACTTTTACACACACTTCATTGCAGCCCCAAATTAGGTAGTCAGTTGGGAGTTCTATCAGTAAAATCAATACAATATTTTCAAAGTTCCTTACTACTGTTTAGAGACCTGTTAGTTTAGAGGAAAGAGGATAATATCCTGGGTTTGGAAATCACATCTGACCCCTTTGAAATATAGCAGTAATAGGAAAAATACGTAATAGCATGTCCAAACTATTTTGTGGTTCTCATCAATATTATATTACCTTTGTGAAAATCTAGGACACATTATACAGCTAGTTTCACATCTGACTGTTCACACATTGTCAAAATAAGAAGAGACAATGTCCACAATTTGAAATAGAATCCATGTATAAAATTTGTCTGCAATTAACATAATCCATATCCTAGCAGCTCAGCAAATATATTTCCTCTTCAGTCACAAATTCTACTGGTACAGTAAGAGCTCTGTGCTTGGATCGTGTGCTAGGCAGAATTATGGGAATCTTTATAAACTCACTGCTGCACTGCTTGGTTAGCTAAATTCAAGATTAGTAAATGGTCCTTGGAAAGTAAGCAGAGTAGTTCCCGTTACTGCATTTGAAACATATACATAGCCATATATTCTACTGAAATCAGCCATATGAAGCCCCAGGAAAAAAAATGCAGTGTTGTCGGGAAAACTGCAAGTAAGTGAAATAATTTCACTAGGGTGAGCAAGTAGCAACTGAGAATAATCTGTCATTTTTACCTGTACTCATTATCACCTGCAACGTACTCAGTACTCCTCAGAACTGGGCCCTCTGTGAGGTGACAAACTCTGTTGCTCTGTTTTCTGGAAGAGAAGGTTGTTGGAGCAATTTTCTTCTTTGTTGATGAAGTTTAGTACTTGCCTACTTGGATTTGCTCAAATCCAAGCCCATTATATTTTGAAAAAAAAATGAAATAAATTATTGAAAATATTTTGCTTATGGTATTTTCCACTGCCTTCAAGAAACAAGTTCTGTTGGAAAAGGAAGCAAAATGTGAAACTGGACAAAGATAGTTGCATATAATGATTCAGGCATACTTTATGAATTAGAATTGTCACATATACCACAGCTCTTTCTGCCAGAGATGATGCTGAGTCAGTGTCTATGTTTGGGAGAAGTTACTTCTTCCCAAATTAGTAGCTCATGTACAAGAAATATTTGAATTACTTCTGAAACGTTGATAATTCTGTTCAGTAGGAAACTTCGACTGTGTTTAGGCACCTAACTTATAATTTTCACTCTTAGAAATCCTTAGTCAGAGGCTGCCTTCCTCTGAAAAGCCCAGAGTCTGCTGAGATCCTCAGCAGGGTCTCTAGTAGTCTAATATTATTTGTTGTCTGATGCTCTTGTACCTAGAAATGCTTCAGTGTAAAAAAAAATCTTAAGACAAATTATAATTACTCAACTTTCACTTTCTGCTGGAATAAAGCACCATATTTGTTTTTCAGGTGCTTGTTTTAGGTTGCCCCCAGAACACATTAAATAGGCTAAAGATAAAACTCACCTCATCTACTTCCAAATATTGGCATCCAGCCTCCAAAACAGCATGAATGAGACTGACAAGGAGAAACAATTTCCTAGAACTTATCTATTAACTGCTGCTTACTGAAAAACAGATTGCCTACTGTGGTGATAGCAGTGAAGGATGCAGGTAGGGATATAGCTCCCACAAGCTCAGCACTTGCCTTCTTGAGGATCACAGTCATTTCTGCTTGTTTTCATCTCAGAAGCTGGTCAGACCTGCTGGGAGCCAATGTTGGTTTTGCAATGATCCAGAGTAGATCTCTGTTATAGACAGACTTGCTGATAGGTAAAAGTCCTGTATAACTCTTATCATGAGAGTCAGCCTTGATAGTCAAGTATCAGAACGTCACATTGCAAATGATGTAACAATTATTATTTCTGTTCAACCCTTTGATCAAACACATGGAAGCATCACCAATTTGTCTTGGCACCAGCTCTGCTACGTGGAAAAGTCACCTTATCAACATTATAAAGAAGGGCAGTCAAGCTTACCTAAGACCATAAGGCAAGCTGCTGCAGAGGTAAGAGAAGTGACTGTGTTTGAAATCTGTGTCTGAAGCACAAGTCCATTCTTCTCCCTCTGAAAGGGAAAATACTATGATAGTCTCTAGAAGTCAGGGTTGGATTAATCTTTGCAAAATTCACTCTTTAAAGAGTGTTGGCTGCTTAGGCAGTACACAACACCTACCATGGTATGCAGGTCTGCCTCGCCACATAAATGGGTGGAGAGCTACAGCCTTACATATTCCAGCAGTGCATGACCTTTAGAAAGTAATGGAAGAATGAAGCTGGACTTGTAGTGAGACTTTTCACCTTGATTTTATCCAAATGTCAGGAAGTTGATTCTTCTGGCCCTCTAAAAGTGTTGTTGCCTCTTGTATGCCTTTGCCTGGTCCTTAGCACAGGTCCTGAAGGTGCTGCAGAGGTTTTGCATTCCACCTTCAAGTGAGGTGGACTTATGAACTGGAACTAAGATCAGAACTGGCAGCTAGGCTCATGCCAAATTGAAGTTTTATTTATTTGATCATTTCATTGCAAGGTAGACACTGTGTCTGTGGTTTGTATCTTTAAAATCAAATAAACTATTTATATATAGTGAAGAACTGTGAAACACATAGACCTTATTCACTAATATTTTTATGGTTTCTTTACACTTGACAAGTAAAGAATTTGTGAAAGTGTTTTTTGTATCCCAATCCCACAGATTTCTTGGGGTATTTTTTTAATTAAGAAAGGGTACAATCTAGATTAGCAACACAAATTTACCTTCTGTTTTTCCTTAACATGAAGCATGAAACTCTCTGAGTGAATTTCTAATACATTTTTTTTAAGGGATACATTTGATGAAAACTTAAGAAAATGCCATCAACTTTTATCTATTTAACATTTTAGTGTTATTAAATGAGAGTACCCCATGTGAATTTCAGGTCAGAGTGGAAATATAAATTAGCTACTGTTTTCCTTTCCATCCTGATAATATTATTTTGTTTACATCACCATGGAAATGTTTATGCAAATTTTCTTGCCACACCATATCCATTATACCTTAAAGACAAAATAGTCTAATAAAATTTCTTAAAAGAGCTATTGCTTGTAGGAAAGGAAACTAAAGGTCTGCAGTCTTCAAAAGTGTCATTGCTACTAACTGGAGCTTCTTAAAGGAAGAAATCAGAGTTGTTCTTTCAAAGAGACAAATTACAATATGTTCCAGATGAAGCCAGCAAAGCCATGGAGAGGCTGCAGTTTGCATGCTGGGTCTCATGTGGTATTTTGGTCCTGTGAACATGGGGCTCCTGGATGATTTTGCCACTCATGCTGACAGTTTGTCAGGTCACTCCTGCACACATCTTTACAGCTGCAACTCCTGCTGCATATGTTGCAGGACATGTGGAAAGCCATTAGCCATTTCTGTCTGCATTACTGTCATTCTAAAGTACAATCTTGCCATGCACTTTGCACTGCGAGGGCTAGAAAACCAGTATCTTTTATAGTAATGACTTCCAGTTTACAGCCTTCATTTGTTATATTTCCTCAATAGCTGTTGTGTTGAGATTAACTGCATAAATGGTCTGCAGCTGGCTGTTATGAATTAAGGGAGTTTAATCAAAGTATTTCTAATGTACAGCATAATGATAATACATGGGGGAAGTACTATTTAAGAGATAATGATGGCTTCAGAAGATCACTGTTGTAATGTTTAGTGCATATGCCTTCAGCATTGAATTTGTTGTTGTTCTGAATATGCTTAATGGATCAGTGAAAAGCTGCCTAATGTGGGATTGTTTGATGGGACTGACAGAGCTGGAATTAGCCCATTGCTGTTTACTGCATACAGCCATTAAGATTAATTGCTGCCAGATAATTTTGACTGTTTTTATCTTCGGGAAAAAGTGTCACTAATGGGTTTATAAATTGGTTCACTATTACTAATAGTAAGGCCAGTGTAACAGGAGAGGATGTGAGCAGCTAATTCTAAAGATAAAGGTAAAAAGTATAAAGTACTATATGACTTGGTAGTTTTAAGGGATAATGTTATCTAATAACAGACAGACTGATATATGATGCTCATTAATGCTATTTCCCGGGCTTTGGGTTGAACCTAATAGATGCTAATAAAGTCTTATTTGATGTACCATTAAAAAGCTCAATCTGTTTTCTGCATTAATGCACAATGTTGTTTATCACATTTTCAGTGACTAAAACCCAAACCCTCAATCTGTTACATAACTAAACAGTATCAGGCTAGTTATACCTGTTTTTGTCTTTGTTTAGAGACACAGAAAACATTATAGGGCAAACACATTTCTGTATATGCTGTGTGCAATTCATATCACTTGACAGTTTCCTGTCAACAATAACACTTGATGTTTCATTTTAACGTATCCTCTTTTACATACATCGTCACAGGTAAATTCAGCAAAGCACTCCTTCTGAGAGACAAATTAATTGTTTTGCAAATGTTTGAAAACAGTGTTGGGATGTGGGCAAAGGATTATCTGAGTAGAATGAGCTCACATTAGAGGTTAATATTTTGGTACAGCACATATACAGACTTGTGCATTGCCTCTAATTTGTTGTGTATTAAAGTGAAAGTTTTTTGCACACTAGATCTCAAATATCCCTTGTATCTAAGGACATTGACAAGGGAGTATAAAGAACATGCACTAAATAGATAGAAACACAGACAAGGAATGCTTAATGAAGAAAGGAAAACCAATAACTCGTAAGTAGTGAGGTTCTTCTCTTTTCAGGAAGAGATAGTGTAAATTATGAAGTGATTCCCTTCTCAGGTTGAAAGAGCATTTATATTTTTCATGACCAGTTTTTTTTGTGCTAAGAACATCTTCATTTCTTGAGAGACTCTAGATAGTAAATCAGTTCTTGTCTAAAAAAGGCAATTGCAAACAACACCAGAAAAAGCTCTTTACATTATTTTTCCCCTCCACAATGTTAGCACATAAAGACCTTTAAGAAGTTAAGAGAAAAATATTGTAGGGTGGTAAGATCATTTCTGCTGTATTTGCTTGCATTTGTTTCCACAGCAGTATTCCAAGTTGTGTTCTTGCTTCTTTGCCATTAAGGACATGAGCCCATTATTCTAGTTTAGATCATTTCCCCATGCATCCACTTTAAACTTTCATCCTTTTTTGCCATGTTTATGCCATCTGCCTGTGTATCTGATGTTGTATATTTATGTCTTGGGACCTTATATTATGTAGGGAACTGGCTATAATCTAAATATTCTTCCCTTTATTTATGTATCTGGATATTGCACAATAATGCCTGGACATATCCATTGAGGTTTCTTCATTATGTCCAGATCCTGATTTTTTTTCTCTCTCATGTCCACCACCACTGCCTGCATTATCCATATTCAATAAATCATCTTTCAATTAAACTTTTGTTTGTGCACAGTTCTAGCACTGCTTTGACTTAAATAAATTTAAAACCAGTTTCATTAATTCAGTAAAAGCTCTCTGTAAGCAAAGAAAGGTTGAGTTACAGGTAACTTATTTGGGTTTACTTTGAATGCATTATAAGTTAAACCAACCTCTGGCAGCCTTATACTGATTTAAAAGAGCTAGCACTATCTACTTCACTGTTTTAAGTACACTGATTTAAAATCCTGTTCTTAGTTAAACCAATGACATTTTCACATAAAAAGCCCCAAATTTTGTTCTCAAAAAGTGTTGCACACATTTCCATGCAGGGAGGGACCTGTGTAGATGGCCATTAGCCTTTCCTATTGTTAGTGATTCTTAATAACATCTTGAGGTAAACATTGATTAGGTTGTTAACCAAGCTGTTTGTGGCAGGCAATTTAGGATGATAGCTCACATGAAAATTATTCCAGAATAAGGTATGGTGTTGAGGGTTGTCTTAATGCAGAGTAGCTATACTGGAACAATTCCAGGCAGAAACACTCTGAAGGAGATTTGAGTGTTCTTGTCCCAGTTTGGACAGAACAGGGCATCCTTGCCTGCCACCAGGGGGAATGATTCCCTGGGTTAGATGAGCAAGCCCAAACATCTTGAGCAACCTAAAATCTCACAAGAAACATGTGTTTGGTGACCTGAATCCTTTCTATTCTCCTTTTAAGTGATCTCATCCCTAAACAAATGGCCTGGCAATTTTTTACCTGGGGAGGGAGAGAGGGAAGGAGAGACATAAAGAAATGGAAGGAAGGAAGGAAGGAAGGAAGGAAGGAAGGAAGGAAGGAAGGAAGGAAGGAAGGAAGGAAGGAAGGAAGGAAGGAAGGAAGGAAGGAAGGAAGGAAGGAAGGAAGGAAGGAAGGAAGGAAGGAAGGAAGGAAGGAAGGAAGGAAGGAAGGAAGGAAGGAAGGAAGGATATTTTAGGTGAAAATGAAAACAGGCAAGTTAGACACATCATACAGTCACACAATGGGATCCTATTTCACTAAGCAGATTCCTCCCAGCCCTTTACCTTGCAGGTGCATCTGCTTTGGGTCATGCTGTACATGATATGGCTTTCTTCCTAATCTTCTATTTGCTATAAAGCTGCTCTGATTATGGATTTGCAGAAACAACATGTTAATCCTGAACTTTCTTTTCCAATCAAGCACAGATTTTGGACTGCTTAACCTAAAAACAGCAGTCACTGACGTTACCCAGGTTTTTCTAAACTAAAATCTGTTGGGTAAAACAAAATTGTTTTGCAGAATGAAGGGTCTGATCTTCACTGCAGTAAAGACAATCTAATAGGGAATGAATTTCACTAAGCATACACAGTAGCGCCAGTGCCAAAATTCAGCAATCAAGAGGAGCATATATTTACATTGTAGTGCAGTATAATTGCAACTTGAATAGTTGTTGGGGGTTTTTTATTAAAAACATAACAAATCTTTCAGGAAGAGGGGCTGTCACAATTCCTGTTCATTTTCAAAATTGCAATGAACATGTGAGTTTCATGAAGTTCTTGAGCACTGAGCTTTTTGTGGCTCTGTATTAGGTTTGCATGGCAAGGTTCTGATACTTGAAGGAATTACAGGGGTGGGTCCTCTGAGATGCTTCCAGAAGCTTCCCCCATGCCTGAGAGACCCCAATGCCAGCTGTCTCCAGGATGGACCTGCCACTTGCCAAGGCCAAGCCTATTAGCAGTGGCTCTGTGATAAGATATTTAAGAAGAAAAAACAGTTATTATGCAGGAGGAATTGCAGCCAGAGAAAATTGGAGTGAGAATATGTGAGAGACACAATTTTGCATATTTCAAGGTCAGTGTAGAAGAAGGAGAGGAGGTGCTCCATGTGCTGAGGCAGAGATTTCTCTGCACCCCTTGGTGAACATCATGGTGAGGCAGCTGTGCCCCTGCAGTTCTTGGAGGTCCATGGGGGTGCAGAGATCCACTTGGATCCCATGGAGGAGATCCACACTGGAGCAGGTGGATGGTTGATTTGTTTTACTTCTTGTTATCCTTCTCTGATTTTAATTGATGATCAATGCAGTTAATTTCCCCAAGTAAAGTCTGTTTTGCCCCTGATAGTAACCAGTGAGTGATCTCTCCCCATCCTTATCTCAACTCATGAACCTTTCATTATGTTTTCTCTCCCTGTCCAGTTGAGAAGGGGAGTTACAGAGCACCTGGAGTGGTGGGCACCTGGCATTCAGCCCAGGTCAAGCCAAGAAGGGCTCTCAGTGAGGGACATCTGTCTTGCTGGAGCAATGCAGGTTCCCAACTCACATTCCTGGATGATTGCTGAGACTTAGCATAGCCCAGGTCAGCTACTGAAAAACCTTAAATGAAGGTACCAGCCAGTTACAAATTTAGTCTAAGCAGTACTCTTTTCCTCCATATGTGCTCTGGGAACTGTGAAGTCAGAACAGCGGAGCTTTTCATACTTCCTCTTTCCCCTAACACTGTGTAATTCCAAATAATGCCTAAAGCAAGCCCTTATTCAGTAACTTCTGGAGCAAAAAGTAGTATTGCAGAGCATAGCCATATCCACACAGGTCTTGGGATTGTTCATTTTCCTGCTCCTTTCCCACCACATGTCCCACGTCAGTGACACATGAAATTAATGGAACAAGGAGCCCTGCTCAATATGAGGTCTGCATTATGCTCCAGGGAGAAGGACATGGTGGACACTGAGAGATGCCTTCAGAAAAGCAGGCTTTCTCAATATCCTGTTCAAAGCAGAAACTTCACTAAGGTCTTTTACAGGACTGTCTCACCCTTTCTATGGATTAGACAGGAAGCCTTATGAAATTAACCTCCTACCTCAGGCACTTCATTTAAGGATCTAAATTCAGACACTTGGAAGTGCCTTGTAATTTTCTTTTTTTCAGGAAGACTTTTGGTTTTTCTTTCTTCTTTTAGAATGATATTTACCTCTTTGCAGCGCCCCAGTTAGGACAGATTACCCTTCTAGTTTTCTGCAAACTCTGATTCAAAGGTCTTGTTACAAAATGGAGCAAGCCCTATATAAATCATAAAACCACAGAATTGGAAGGGACCTTCCAACCATCTAGTTCCAACACCCTTGCCAGGGGCAGGAACACTTTCAAGTTAATCCATCCTGCAAGATCCCTTCCTTAGAAAATATCTGAACCTAGAGGAATGTACAGTGTTTAGTTTGACACCTTGGGCAAGCATGAATTTATCACACAGCCCTGTCTCTCACTTCAGCCTCATCAACAACTGTGATCCTGAAAAGAAACTCCTATGGGAAATCTGTACTTTAGAGGGGGAAAAGAAATCAAGTGGAGCCTCCAAAAATTATAAAGTGTTACATTAATTGCTCCTTTTCACTTTCCACCTTCTTGAATTAAGCTTTTACAGCTCATATTTTTGAACTTTCCTCTGCAGTCAATACCATTAGGAATGTTTTTCTTTTTCTTTAATAAAAACAGCGATTATCAGGTAATAACAGGATTTTTGATGCTAAGACACTAAAAATACCGATTGTTGCAAAATGCATTATTAAATTACAAGTCTTGGCAACCTCATGAAGAGTGTTTCCTTTCAAGACCAGTTTTCTCATATTTCTGAAGTAATTTCTCAAATGAAACTGCCTTTTCCTCTTTTTAACATTTTTTTTTAATGTACACATAGACTTGTGCTGTTTAGGAATTAAAACAAAGATTAATCTAGACCATGGATAAGTGCTGGGAGAGCATCAAGTGAGAGCCATTCTATTTATCAACATCAAGAAATCTTTGTCTAATTAATGAAATGTTATTTTATCACCACACAAGTGTATGTGGGCTGCTTTTTTCAACTAAAGTATGAATTTGCAGTAGTAGATTGCCAAACTTTCTCCCTAAATTCACACTTGAAAATTATGCGCTGAAATTTTCAAATTGACATAATTAAGAATATTAGGAACAAATGTAGATACTTAATACAGCCCATGAAACAGCTTATATTTTTTTTCTTTTATTCAAGTCATGGTTATAATATCCTGAAATTAAACTATTTAACATGGAAGATTCTCTCAGCTTCAGACAGTTTCAGGCCAATTCTTTCCGACTGCAGCTATTACCTCAAAAAATTACATAACTTGCCTTTTTTCTGCAAATCGCTGAAGCCCGACTGGTGCTCCATTATTAACATCAGAGCTGTCAGCATCTCAGGAAGGCACAAGCAGAAAGCAAAGCATTCCCAGCAGCAGCAACAAAATCATGCTTGCTCTTAGAGAAATCTTCTTTCAATCCTCTTTACACGAAGCAGAGAACTACTTAAAGTACAGTATGCTGAAGGTGGGATTCATTTCACTTTTGCTATCTCTAAGTTAGAAGTCTCTGTTAGATGTCTGTAAGTTAAAGAGCTTGACTCTATCTCTAGACATGGAGAGAGATAGGCACATCCAGAAGAGTGATTCACCCCATCCACAGACAGGTATGGAAGAGAGGTGGAAAGAACCACCCTTTGGAGATGTCTCTCCCTCTCTCTGTCTCTCTCCAGTGACTACAAAGGGAGACTGAGGTGGGTGGCTTAAACTTGACAGCTAGTTAAGTGTGATGAAATCTAATTCTAGGCATAAGTAACACAGGAGGAGCCTGACACACCTGTACTGAAGACAATGTTATTAATGATGGTTATTTGAAGCATTCTGCATTGAAAATGCACAAATTGCATCATGCTTGTTAGCTAACATGAGTGAATGTGACTGTGCATATAACTGCACTGATATGCCATGTGGGTCAGAGCCTCTGTAAAAAAAAGTAGGAATGGCAAGTTTAGTAAAGGGCATGGCTCCAAAACAGCATTACATTCAGCTGGGACCCTGACCAGCTTCTGAATGTTCCTTTTTCTCTCAGAGATGGCTGTTTTACAACTGTCTTACATTAATGACAAATCTGCTCATGTTTTTACCATTTAAGTGCCATTTGCCTTGTATTTTATGGGACGTGGAACAGTATCCAAATAAAACTAAAAGAGTCAGAAGATATACTTTTCCCATGATTTGCATTAACTTTCCAGCCCATCAAATTATTCCTCATTTCAGTTTAAAATCTGAAAACAGGTAGAAAATATCCTCCCCTAGGAACTGTAGGCAGTAGTCTGTGTGGCATGGACTGATTGGCTTTCACATTACTTCAGACTAATCCTGTCTAGAGCAGGTGGGGCCAGTGAAGTAATAGCTCTTGACCCTGCTCTCCTCTAGACTCCATACAATGTCTTCATGACCTTAAAGCTTCTCTTTATTTCAGTTCAAAGAGTCTGACATCAGAGAGGGTTGTGCTGGAGCCAACAAGACTGGTGACTGTTATACCATGGAAGTGACCACACATGTGGCAGGCCAGAGAGTTTGGCATGATAGCATTGTCTGATGGTACAAAGTCTGCTGAAAATATGTCTGAAAAAGGGAATAATGGGAAATCAGCATGACAGAGGATCAAAATTCCTATGTCTGAACAGGTTCCTGCCATTCTTAATGCAACAGAGTAGGCAAACTCTGATGGACTTTATCTGGACATGACTTTGTTTTAATGAAGAAACATGAATTTTAACTTTTGTTTTCACAGCCTCTAGCAGAGAGGGCATCAAAAGAAAGAATTTTAGAGACCTCCACAGCCTGAATAACTTTGTCTTTATTAATAATTTCTAGAAGACAAAAGTTAATAGACATAATTTTGTGACTGTTCCCAGGAATATAAGGTTTTGTCAAATCAAGCTTGCCATCACCTTCTCTTCAGTTTTATTGTAGGCATCTATATAGTTAAGCTTTCACCCCAAAACCTTTCCTCTGATTTACATTAATGTAAGTAGAGAATGAAAGCTTTTGTACTTAGTTTCAAAATACTTCATTGGAAGATGCAATTCATGTGTATCTGAGTATTCCATCATTGCTTAGATGTTCTGTAATGATCACCTTTTAAATCTAGGTACCTTTAGTATTCTTAGTGTAGCCATGCATGAGAAAATACTGTAGCTGTGAAAGTCCAGATTGTGCAATCTACTAGCCTAGAAGGTACTGTCACTTTTATGTGCCTTATATTTTATTCATCCATAGCTCAAATAAATGCAGATTTAAAAAAAAAAAAATATCTTTAGCTCCTCCTTGCTTTCCAGTTCTCTGTGTTTAGTGTTTGAGAATCAGGTCATCTAGAAAAAAAACTCAAATGCTCTGTACCTTCAGTAAGAAGCAAAAAAAAATCCAAAATATTGCAATTAGATTGGGTTTATCTCATTGTTCTTAAAAAATCCATTAGGTTTTCATGATAGTCTCAACCCCTGGGTAAGTAAAAATAAAACCAGAATCTTGTATTTAATTCATCCATCTAGACAGGAAGATTTACAAAGCATCATTTACACAGTGAATCTTTCACTCGGAGTTATCTAATGGTCTTCTAAAATTAGATTCTACTTTCAAAAAATCAAAACTGTGGAAGTTATTAATGTAGTACCTATTTAGGGATATTGTTAGGTGTATAAACATCTGGGAAAAAATACTGAAAGACAAAATTGCACCAGCTCTGAATGTGTTTAAAGCAGCCCATTAGAAGTCCTCATAAGGTTTCATTTATAGGAAGAAGCAAATTGGTTGAAACCATGATCCCGCTGAAACCAATGAGATTTCACCCTTTCTTTTTTGCTAGTCAAACACATTCCTAATGACATGACCATAAGAAAGATTATTGCACAAGGACAAATAAACGGTAGACTCTGTCTCTTGAAACAGTAGGTTTATTTGACATTTCTGTGCTTCAGTATTTCCTACAGTCAGTGCACAATATGTGTTCCAGCCTGAAGGCTTCTCATAGTTGATAGAAGATAAAAATAAATGCTTCTATTTACAGATCCAAAAAATTTAAGAGGAGGAGTGAAAAATATTTTGACTGTTTCATAAAACAAGTGTGAAAAGTGGTCAGTGAATAATTTTAAAGGGTCAGTATTACATTTGTATTACTGCTGTTAAATCCTAGCTAGAATTGGAGAGTAAATTCAGTAAAAAAAAAAAAAAAAGACAAGAAAGAAAAAAAGAAAAAATCCTGTAATCATTCTCTGTGTCTAAGAGACAAACTCTGTGTCTAAGTCTTCAATATTAGGTAGGGTGTTGGGCCTTAAATGTTCATGCCTCCTATAATATACAGTCAAGTATGTTTTAGTATCTCTTTATATTTAGTGATTTTAACGTGGCCACTACTTCATTTCAAACTCTTGATTTTATCGGGTTAACAGTCCAAAATGCATTCCAGGGTTTATCTGACCCTTGAGAGTCCAGTGTGTGAGAACTGAAGACAGTGACTAACCTTTGCCCAAAAAGCAAGAGCCAGAATGCCAAAGAACACAAAACCACCACAAAACATAGAGATGGACAAGATTTAGGGATGGGGGAGCAGAAAAGAAGAAAAAAAATCCACAGTGAGGCAAACTGGCACAGACTGATGCTCATTCACATGCTTTTCTTTTGAGATGGACTGGCTAGTTCCAACACCTCCCCACCACCTCCTCCCAAATCTCTGCTATTTCCCAAATCCTTCCCAGGAGCAGATTAAAGACTAGCAGGTGGCCCAGGAAAAAGAAAATCTCAGAGACCATTCAACCTTTCCAAAATGAACAATCAAGTTCCAGTCCCACTTCTTTCACTGTTAAATTTACTACAACAAAAATACTCATGAGCAGCAGAAACAACCTTAAGGCAGCAATGTATGGAACAGCTGACTTCTGTGGTTTGCAAGAACGGTAATACTAAACCCTTTCCCTATGTAAACTGATTTCTGGTTTTTAAATGTAGCCATTGGCTTCCCAGCTGCTGATAGCCATAGAGCTGCCTAAATCCAAGCCAGCTTCTCTGCTGAGCAGGCAGCATGGTTTCTTGCCATAAAGGAAATTACTTGAAAGGCAGCCTGTTGACTGTGTAAAGGATGGATGTGCATGACTTTTGTTCAGAGCCAATGTTTTTCCTGCCATCCTCCCCAAAGAGACCTTAAACCTGGAAACCAGTGGTTTCATAGACAAATTCAAGACTCAGTCATAATCAAATACATTCAGCACAGCATGTTATTGCACATCAGCAAGGCTGTGGTAACTGTCCACTACAAATACAAGATAATGTGACATACGTTAGCCCACAGTGAAAAGGGGCTAACCTAAGCCAAATTACTCTCAGTGTGCCATGGGCTAAGAGCATTTGCACAGGCATTTATTGAGACAGTTAACCAGAGTAATTTGATCATATGTCTGATCTCAAAGACAAAATAGACTCTAAATTGCTAGTATGGTATATGGGAGATGTAGCCATGACATTCTGTTGCACTATCATCTGACCTAACAAGAATGTAAAAGATACACTCCTTCTTGGCATTATTTTAACACAGCATTTTACCAGCCTGAATTATGAACACAGAGGGGGAAAAAAGTGTTATATTTAAATCTATAAAAATGCAGTTTATTCCCATTTGATAAGGCACAACTTTTTCTAGCAATTGTAATCTGTAACATTACAGCCTTAGGAGGTAATTTACTAAATAGGACAAAATTAGCTGATTTTTAGACCATTTAAAGCAACACTTCTGTTGAAAGCATATAAAATGTATTAAAGTAATCTCTAAAGTCTTTACCCCTGCTTGAGATTTTAATTTACTCAGAGTTAATAAATTATCCCCTTTCAGAAGCTATTGAAAATTTTCACTTAAATCCTTTTAAAAACTTAATGTGTTCAATTGAATCTTAAGCAATTTATACACACATACACAGAGCTTGAGGTGGTCACCATTCTAAGGTGAAGGCTGAAAAGAGGTTAGATTAGCACTACCTCCTCTTCCCTTAGGGATTGCTGGGGTGCTATTAATGAATGTGCATTCCCTCCTCCCCCAGAGCCCTCCCCCTACATATGCACTGGTCTGGCTTTTGAGTAATTACTTTTCCACCACTGCATTTAGCAAAATATGCTGTTCAAAGCCCAGGCCCATTTTCTTTCCCTCTGAAGGATGTGACTGCAATCAGGGAAGAGAACAGCAAATCTGGGTCACCCCAGTATTCAGGTTAGCTGGGACGCAGAAGTTTGCTTCATCTCAGACAGGGCTCTGTGTTACATTTGCACACTTATCAGAAATATTTTTTTCAGACTATCAATTATTATATTTGAACATTGCATCCTTGCTCTAGGGAGCCCTTAGCAAGCTGTAGCAAAAATCAATCCAGTTTTACAACTTTTACCTTGGCACAGCTCCAACTCTTTATCTACTCTCACAGTTATTTAAAGATGCGGTGCCTTTTTCTCTGGAGTATAGCTATATTCCCGAGTAGGACTTGCCCTTGATGTATGTAATATCCTTTTTCCTTTATTAGGGTTAATTTGTGAATCTGCTTTGTTTTCATTTTTCATGTTTGACATTTGGTGTGTCCATGGTAAGGTTTGTGTGGCTGGGTACCCACCTCTCCCAGGCAGTGTGTATTCCTCATGGCACCCAGAGATTCTTATTTCAGGGAACGGGCACGTGGGTTGGAGCCCGCTCTTGTTCAAATTGCTTTAACATTGGCTGTAACTGCAGTAGTAGTATCTGAAAATTTCTCCATTTTTCCAGTGCCAACCCCACCTAAGAAGTGACCAAGCCAGACATCCCTCTCTGTGCATAGGTGCATGAGGCACCATTGTCAGCACACCTCAAGGACCATCTTCATCAAATGGGTTAGGAATCCCAACCCTGGCAGCAGTGTTTCAAAAGACAGACACTACAGCTGTCTCAACAGGTTACTGACTCCCATATGGTAGGGAACTTTGAGTAGCAAAAACTGGTCTTAGATACTATTGTGTCAGTGTAGGCTGCAAAAACAGACAGCAGATGCTGGGCAGCACTGGAGTTAAGAAGTAAAAAGCGCTAAAAGAGAAAATCTTTCAGAGCTGGACTTTGAAGGGGGTTTATGTTTATTTTAGAAGCAGGCACAGTTTCTGTTTCTCTATTGAACACGCATGTGGAAGCTCACAGAGCCACTAATCAGGTTGCACACATTTCCATGTTTCTAATTCTCTACTTTTCAGCTCAAAAATGTGTTTTACCACTTCCCGTTAAAGTTACTTTATTAAATTCCCTCATGGCAGTTAGCTCAAGGGCTAAAAGACATCCTTTAATTTACACCATGCAAGTTTATACAGAGTGCATTCTGGAAAGTCCATAAAGCATGAGTTTGGCTCATTGCTTCCAGCCTGCTTGCACAAACCAGCCACGGCTGTGCTCAGAGACTCTGACAGGGTGCAGGTCCACAGTGGCACATGTGCATCATCTTTCTTGGGTAGAGGGGACATGCCTCCTTACATAAGACAGAAGTTGCCAACCTAATGCCATGGGAGCGTGATGTGAGTGGTAATAACAACTACACAAAGCAAACCAGATCCCCACTGTCTTCACAGTATAATATGTAGTTTTGCTAATCTCATTAATACATACTGATTTTCAGCAGTGGCATTTTAAAGAAAGTAACTTATGAGGCTTCCTGTCCTCCCAAGCGATATGGAGCTAGCTACCTTTGAGCATATTGACTTTAGAGCTCCTAAGTGAAGCAGGAGATAGGTGGATCAGTCCTATGGAGGATCCTTACAAAAAGAAGAGCTGATATTTTTTTGTTTGATTCTATTTGGACCCCATTTCTCTGTCTTTCCTCTTAGTCAGTATATGTGACAGCATGCCAGTGGCAGAGACCTTAAATCAAGTGTTTAACCACTTGCAAACAGTAACTGAAAAAAAAGAGTTTATTCTTTTCCATCTCTCACACTTTTTTACCTGTCTTTTACCTATTTAATTTAAAATATTGTTTGATATTACCCAGAGCTGTGTAGTGTTAGAGGCATTTGACAGCTAGCTGTATTTTAGGAGCAGATGAAATAGTTCATATTCTCAGAGAAAACAGAAGGGATCCTTTGGAATAAAATGTACTATAAATATATATAGTAGCATTACTGAAAACAATATTTCCACCTTTTTTTCTATTTATTGTGGGAAAAAACTACAGAAGGAAAAAAAAAAACAATCTAATCTCAACGTAGGCAAAGAATGGCTGGATAGTGGGAGCCATTCTTATTTACCAGTGTAATCAAACTTTGCGGGCAAAACTAGGGGGAATTTATATTTTGCAACCCATGCTAAGAAAAAACAAAGAACTCAAAATTTAGGTTCAAGCTTCTGATTTTTTCTAGTTAAGGTTGGAACGCTTGCTGGAACTTTCTCCTTCCTAGCTTTTGTTGATTTCTGTCATTCAGGAACCATGAAGTAAATATTTATTAACATGGGAGCCCTCCTCCCTTCCTGCCCTTCATATTTGTGCTTCTTATGCTAATGAACTTACTTTAACAAGGGAACCACATTCCTCCTGGGTCTGCATCAGTTCTGGTGCCAACACATTAGTTATTTAAATGTAGTTTTATATTAATTTTTCATATTGTAATGCATTGTTCCCTGCAAATATACATGTAGTTGATTTTCAACAGTAAACAAATATATGTTAAAGATGTTGCTAGCTGAACACCTTTCATCTTTCATTTTGCTTCCTGTGATAAATGGTGGTCATTTCTCACTCTTGCCCTCTGTCTTTTCTCAGCCATCCTCTTTCCCTTCTACAGTTCTTCTGTGGTGACCTCCATGAGGGTTTTGTTTTTTGTTTTCCCAAGCAGGCTATTAAGGCAAATACAAAATTCTGAAACTAAATATTTTCCATGCATTCAACATCTACCTCTAGCATCCTCAAAGTCTGGCATAAAGGCTTGCATTCTTTGATTTGGGAAATCCAGTAAACAAAACAGGAGTTTAGCAAAAGCTGAAAAACACATGCTCTTGAAAAACAACTTTACTAGTACAACCATGATACTTAGGAATGTATAAGGGAGGCTTATTGTGCCATTTTCTTCTTACTTTCTCACCAATAACAAAAAAAAGAGATGCTAACTAAATGCCTCCATATGTATCTGTATGATACAGTACCACAGCCATATCAAAAGAAATCTTCTTGCTTGCTAAATTACTAAATGTAAATAGGTAAAAATGACAACTACTGTTCTCTGTGAGGTGGGAGCTGTTACTTCCAAGAGACATGTTTTTGACTAAAAAGTAGAAACTAGACTTGATCACATATCCTACTGCCAGGGCTACAATTTAGTGTATCAAAAGTTCAGGCCTTGCTGCACCCAGACTGATCCATTTTGAGTCTTTTAAAATTATCAAATATTTTGATCTCAGGAGTGGGGTGGTATTATGAAATTTGATAAGAAGGATGAAGTCTTCAACAACATTTTCCTAAGAGTTCTCAAGAAACACAGACATCAAACAGTGAGCTATCAACTGAGGTGTATGTGAGACATTGCTTTATGAGTTTCAGTGTTAGGGAAGTAGAAGTCAGTTAATGAGTTCTCAGTCTTTGAAAGAGGCCTCACAAATGATTCAGGCAGCTATAGTGAGTCTGACTTCCATATCAGGTAAATGAAAGAAACTGTAACAAGGGAGAGAAATAACAGATACCTAGACAAATATGATATATTACAGGGAAGAACCAACTGAGCTTCTGTCAAGAGAGTCCACTCTCACAGATCAATGGAAGTCCTTTGAGGAGTCATAAAGGCTAGGGAGTTCGGTGACCCAGTGACTCCGTACTTACATTTTGAAAAAGCATTCAACAAAGTCCCTTAGAAGAGACATCTAAAAAAATTAAGCTGTCATGGGTATGAAGGTATGAATCCTATCTCTAGGATTAATAATTGTTTAAAAGTGAAGAAAACCTGGGTAGAAATAAAGGATCAGTTTTCCCAATGAAAAGCTATGAATAGCAGGGTTCTCTGTGCCCTTGGCATAAGTGTTGTCCAGTGTATTAATAAATGGCCTCAAACAGAGAGCAAATAGGTGACAAAATGTATGAGTGGGACTCATTCAAGATACTCAAAACCGATACTAATGACTGATTAGTTCAGAAAATACTTGCATGTCAAGAGTCAATGCAGTTCAGTAAATGGCTACATAGTAGTGCATATGTGATGCAGACTAAGCCAACTGCAACCACTCAGGGAACTAATGCTGGAGTTGAGGGTGTTTCTCAGCAAATATTAGCTCAATTACAAGAAGCAGCCCATAAAGACAAACAAAGCTGATCCTCAGTATTACGTGAAGTTTAGCTTACTGCAATTTTCCTAGATTATAGGAAATTTAAGGAAAAACTGTAAGAGAGGAGCAAATTGAGAAGGATTAGTAGGATGCAGTAGTTTCTATATGAGGAAGGACTCTATAATCTGAAGCTCTTTAATAGAGGAGGGATATGACCGACATCTAGAAGTCCACCTGGAAAAGTAAATAGGAATATTGTTTTTTATAATTGGAGAACAAGTGGTCACCCACTGAAAATATTAAAGGCCAAGTATAAAGTAGAAGAGAATAGCACTCTTTTTTCTCACTGAACAAAAAATTGAATTCACTGATGATGGAAGACCAGAAAAAATGTATCTAAAATTATGTTAGAGAAATCAATGGATGATCAATCCATTAGAGATTTAGACAGTGTTAAGTCTCACTTTTTCATTGTTCAGGTCTTGAAAGGATTGTTCTACACCTAAACTTTTCTCCAGTAATACATGGAGGTGAATCAGGTCACTTTAAGAAAAATGGTACTTGATTAAATGAAGTTTTAGAGCAATAAATGACAGTTACTTTTTTATTCCTATGAATGTAATAATTTGTAATTTTCAAGCAAAAAAAATTCAGGACTTCTCTGTCATTTAAAAAAGATAACTTTTAATGACAATTCCAGGAAGGGGAGGCAGAAAAATGCTGATTTTTTTTTAATAATTCATATTTTTTCATAGCCAGTGTAAACTACATGCTAGTCACCATTCTGAACATTTGGACAGAGCAAGTGTTCTAAAAGAGTTTGATAAGCACGATCTATATACTTTGCCTTTTCAAGAATTTCCCTGCATTTCGGTTCACTGACTAAAATCTTATTTGCCTGAGTCATTATATTATCTTCTATTAATTACATTAAACTACAAAAATTAATCCACTCATTCTTTGTGTTGAAATAAATTTCCATGGAGCATAATAAATGAAGTGCATTTATAAGGAGGGAAAAGACATCTATTATTTGTTAAAACTATGAAAGTCAGGAGGTATAGTTTAACCAGTGTCAGCCACATCAGTTCTTCCACTGTGTAAGAAACCACTAGAGGACAAAGTATTGATCACGTCTGTCCATAAGGGAGTGGCAGACAGCAGCTCTGCCTCTAGAGGAACTCTAGAGATAGGCAAAAGTCAAAGCAATGAGATGGATTTTCTGTCCAGCCAATCTACTGGTGTGGCACTCAAGCAGCTTCTGAAATATCTGAGGAATGTGTTCATGCTTTTGCTCTCCCATGGCAGTTATCTTTCTTCTTCATCATCCTTAATTTTGTCTATCAAAAAAGACTATATGTAATGATGTATTTTCTTTCTAATGCACACATCATGAGGATTATGTTTTGAAATATCTCCCATTTCTCACTCACTTTCATGTCAATTTTAGTAACCGAAATAACTGAGAAAGAATATTGACAGCGAATAATCAGATAAAAACAGAAAATACAATAGGATGCAATAAAAAAAAAAGTAGTATAGGCTGGAAAACCTGAAAAGTTTCAGCATATATTTTTCTTCTTGTCCTTAGCTGCTGAATTTTATCTGTCGAGGAAATAAATGAATAAGTTTTCTTCATCTCTAGTGACTGCAATCCTATCTTACGATAAGATTAAATTCTAGCATCATAAATCAACACATAGAATTAACATTAGGAGTCTTTCAACCAACCCTATAAAATGTCAGTTGATTATATTCTATTCCTAGCTCTCAATAATTGCAATTTGTCCTATGTACATGTCTTTTATATTTAAATGTATTTGTTTAAATGGGAAGACAATCACAATAGGAATTACCTACAAAGTTCAGGGGTACGATGGGAAAAGAGTGAAGTCATGAGTCAGCCACAATTTTAACAACTTTATCTCTTTTTAGTTCTTGTTCTTGTTCTTTCTTTTTCAGCCATGGAAATTAGTTTTGTTGAAGGTTCATTTTTAAAATATTCTAAAGGTTTCCAGTAGCATAAACAGGTTCTCACTGGCTTGTTCTAGGCTGCAAAATTTTATCCTTCCTTAGCCACTTGTGATTCAGCATTGTGTATTGATGCAGACTGTACACAATCCTTCAAGACAGACAGTGTGGGGGTGGTTGGTTTAAAAAGTATAATTCTTGTGAGTTACTCCCTTCTCTTTAGTAATGTAGGCTTCAGAGCTATTTTGATATTGCTCTGCTTTGGAACATGTATTTTTTCTGCCATTTTCCCAGGCACAGGGACATCAAGAGGTAAGAAACATCCATATAGAGGTAGAGAGAAAGCTTTGTCATCCTTTGGGCCTTGTCACCTGCTGACATCGCCTTGCTCACTTTGGCTGAGAGGGAACATGGGGTCACAAAAAATCTGCTTCATGGAGCAGTTCAAAGACTGGTAAATCTGCAACAGGTTCCTGGGGTAGGCACGTTAATGTGACCCTGCTTTTGGCAGTTGGGTGCTAGGAAATTATCACACTCCTTCCCACTTCCTTCGAGCTTAGTATGGATACACTTCACTGCCTATTCCCTTGCTAGTCACAAGGACAAACCCAGGATTGGCTGGATGGAGGAAGACAGAAAAAAGAGCTAAATGTCCTGTGCCAGTCATCCCATCCCTGCTAATGACCCTGAGGTTTAGACAGGAGAACTCAGCTTATATTTGTTACAGTAAGGGGAATTTAGTGGTGTGCACACTGTGAAGGATAAAAGTATCCCAGCAGAGTGGCCACCTCAGGCACGACCAGCTTGGCCACCAGCCCCAAGAGAAATCCTGTGACCCAGTAAGGCACAGCTGGGAAGATGACTGGGGCAGATTAACAGGAGTAGAAGAGCTTTGAATTTTGTCCCATGAAACGCTGGAATTCACAGCCTACATCCTAACAAGACTGTACCTGTTGGGTACTGTGCAGAGGCAGGTGTGTGTGTGTTTTGGTTTTGTAATTGCTGTTTGTGTTGTG
This sequence comes from Cinclus cinclus, assembly GCF_963662255.1. Lineage (NCBI taxonomy): Eukaryota > Metazoa > Chordata > Aves > Passeriformes > Cinclidae > Cinclus > Cinclus cinclus. Next base: position 89,411,516 of record NC_085047.1, read on the forward strand.
GATTATTTATTGTGAAGTCATTACATCTCTCTATACTTTTTCTGTGCCTTAGAAGCTTGTTTTTAACTATACTGCTATGTTTTTATATGAATTGTATAAAAAGAGGTCAGAAGGAAAATAGTAAAGGCAATAAGTGGTATGCTTGTATTTTCTTTCTATTTTGGTCTCAAAATTATACACAGAAATTAAGAACAAAATTATCATCTATCTATGCTTAACCCTCAGTTCTTTGCATTCACTTATATATCACCCACCAATCAACTTAACTTACATTCAGGTCTCCTTAAATAAGCTAACTCAGTATTTCCTGCACTTACAGACAGAAACAAACCCCAAGATAATCTCTGTGTTGTTGCAATCATTTGTAGTGAAGCTTCCTATTGTCTTTTTATAAAGTTTATAGCCCCCTGGCTCAAAAAGGTCAGATTTATTGTTGCCTACTTACTGACATGTGAATTTATGAATGTTCAGCTCTGAAGCCTGGTATAAACATACCAGCATTGTCTCATCACATAATGTTGCCTACTGTTTTGGAGCAGAACTCACAAAGAGTAGCACAGAGGACTTGCACAGCATTCATCAAGCTGGTACAAGGAAGATGTGTTCTACTTGTGCCTGATGATGCAAGCAATGATGGCTAGGATGCCCTTACTGAACTTGGAAAAGGAAAAGTTCATAAGAGACATAAGATTTTATAAGCTTGCATTATGGCAAGCTACGTTTGTTTTTTGTTTAGAGTAATTTTTTTCCAATTAAAGTAGTGAATTACTGATGACCTCTCTCTCTCTAAAACAATTAATTTCTTTATAGTAGTTAATGAAATATTGTGTAGAAGGGTTTTTTCTTTGTTTGTTTGTTTTTATGCAATCTATATAGCCTTCAGATGCCCATCTTTGGTGAAGTCACTCTGTGAAAAGGTATTAAATAAACTTAGTAACCAGGTAATGAGAGATAAGCCTTTTAGTGGATAAAAAAATAGCTAGGAATCAAAGGTATTACTATATTGGTCACTTAATCTCGCTGATCATTAGCAGTGCGACCAATAAAGATTCAGGGCAAGTTATGTTCAAAATTTAGCTCTAAAAAGCTGTCAAAACATATTTCTATTACCATTTACATATCTGCATTAATTCTTTAAAATATTAGCATGTGTCTATTGTATCCAGACGAAATTTGTCTCTTTTAATATCACTTGGTATCTTTCCAAAGACAGTTGCAGCCTAGCCATGAGGAAACATGAGAGCAATATAAAATCATGAAATCACAAAACAGCCTGGGTTGGAAGGGAAGAAATCATCTGTTTCCAATCCCCTGCCACAGGCAGGGATCTCTTTTACTAGACCAGGTTGTTAAGAGCTCCATCCAACCTAGTCTGAAACTGTTCCAGGAATGGGGTATCCAGGTGTGGAATTGGAACTAGATGACAATGAAAGTCCCTTCCAACCCAGGCCACTCTGTGTTTCTATGAAACCATGAATGAATGAAAAAAAATTAAAAGCTGCAGATTAGGAGAGGTCCAGTTTGAAGCAATATGTGTTTTCAGTTAGTTGAATCCTTTGGTGCAATCCTCAGAGCATAGGTTAAAGTTCTGACCTAAAGGATAGAGGAGATGTGGTCATTTAGCCACATGTTACACATGCCTATTTTCAGTGGTGTCATTAGCAATTGCTTTAACTATTGTGTTCATAATTTATCTTTTCAATGCCTTGAGTATTTTGGTTCAGATTTCACTTTTCTTACAGACTCTGGTATCCTGTCCCAAGGATAAAAGTGTCAAGTCTGAGGTAATCTCTTTAAGAAAAACCTGAGGGATGGAAACATAATTTTATTTTTGCTTGTTTTTTGGCATTAGTGCTTGCAAGTAAAATGAAAGACTTGATTTGAAATTCAAGGCCAGATCTTAAGAGATAGTGGGCCCTTTCATATCCCAGTGGCTTCAGTGAGATCAGTGCATTTCATGACTCATCCCCAAGACTAGATTTGATGCATTGTTTTTGTGTCTATATAGCTCTGCTAAGGAGTAATCCATTGAGAATTTACTGCCCTTTTGGAGAATTCTCCTGGTTTCATGTACATATTTGTCATTTTTTTCCTTTGGCCTTGTCAAACTGAGCATGTTATTTTGTTGTTTGATAAGACATATATCATTTTATGAATTAACCATTTATAAATGAATCAGAATATAGGCTGAAAAGTATCGATAGGACCTTCTTCCAGCAATACTGCAAAAGAGTTCATATATTTTAATCATTTCACCCCCTACCCAAGCCCCCATCAAAGGAACTAGCCCTGAAATAATTCATAGCTTTGGTATTAAAACTGTCATCATTCTTCAGGGCTAACAGAGTGGAGAAATAACTTCTCAGCAGTCTGCCAGTCTAGGGCAGGGGGTTAAGACTGTTTTCTGAAGATTAGAGAGGAGGGTTTGCTTGTTTGTTTGTTTGTTTGTTTGTTTAATCAAAAGAAACTTAAGTTCTGCAACAGTTGGTGAGACTGTCCAGTAAGCCCTGTATTACTCTGTGTCCTATTTACAGCAGGCCAGCAGATAGAAAACATTACATTAAAGCTCACCTAGATAAATTAGTGTTTTGACTTACACGGAAACCATTAAGGAGATTGGTATAAGTCAGAGGGGTAGCAACAGAAGGGGTATTATTACTCTTTATTAATACTTTTCATTAGGATTTAATACTATTTATTAGTATTGTTTCTTCCCTATGCTACTTGCATGTGTATGATTCCTGCTACAGATAGGGATATTCTGTAGAAAGTCCTAGTTACTTAGTGTTGATCACTAGCTCTTGGTCTCACTGGCATTTTCAAAGGTATTCAGCTGTAAGTTTCCACTGACCAATCCCAGACTGACAGGACTAGACCAGTAACACGTGTGTAGAACTTCACATGCCTTTTAAAATATTTCCACATTAAAACACTTTGAAGAATTCAAGATTATCTCCTCAGAATATTTATAAGACAGATTCATGGGGGAATTCATCCTGTTCTGTGCAATAGTAGCAGCACAAAGCAGCCTTAAAGTCAGCTTAGGCATCTCTTTGAGGATTTCTATGATGTACAGAAATCCTGTAGTAATGGCTTTTTCCCCTTCCCTCACTGCAAGTTCCACTTCAAAGATGTTTGGATGGTATGACTACTGGAGAGGAACTTACTGCAAGTTTCTATGCCCCAGGTATAGCCTTATCAGAAGGACTTCTTGTGGCTCTTAGGAATCAGCAATACCTCAAGGCAGCCTTCAAACTACTTTAAATTACCATGAAATCCAAAGGTCAGCCCCAGGATCCTGAGGTTCGAAGATGTGCTCCTCCTCCTATCATTTTCCCTAGAACTTGTTCTGACTTGCCTCCTTTACTGAAGTCATAGCCCAGTGATTCTAGTTTGCACCCTGATAGTAGGCAGACTTTTTTCTTTCATCATCAGTGAAAATGCAGAGTGATTTTGATTAATGACTTCATTGTCCCCAGCCAGCAAGAGACTCGCCTTTTTCAGTTTGCATCAGAATGGATGCTGAACTGACTGTGAGTCTCTAACTGCCAGTAGATTTCACCTGCTGAGACAGGAGGAAATTAGTCAGGAAAAAAAAATGGTCACAAAATAATACTGATTTACTCTAACTTCAACTAGAATGTTAGTGGATGCAAAAATTTTCCTAAACTTCACCAGACTTTTTACCGAAGTCTATACATGCAAGAAAGAAACTGTTTATGAGAATTGAAATAATCTTAAGAATCAAGTACATTCCCATTTAATTCTTTAATCTCACAATTTTTCCTGTGTATTTTTAATAAGGAGAGAAAAGACAGGCATGAATTTGCAGTGATATTAGCACTAGGGTGTCTTCATGCTTACCCCTACTCTTCTTCCAGTGAGGAGACTGAGCATGTCTCAGGAATTTTGGGAATACTGGTTTGTTGTTATGCATGTAAGATTTTAACATATAATGTCAAAAGTCTCAATGCCAGTCACAGGTCATGACTGGGTTTTTTAAACCTCAGCTAGATCTACTCTTAACATCCAAGAACTTCTTGGGGACATGGCGATCAACATCAGCTTTGACTGCAGTGACTATGGAACTGTGGAGCACAACATCCTGAGGTAGGAGAGCAGTAGAGTATAGACTCTGTTCCTCAGAAAATCAGAATACACCTCTTAAGGGAAACTGCTACATGGGCAGCACCTCTGAAGGGTGAAGCTCTGGAAAGCAGACAAGCCTTTGAATACGACCTCCTCCAATCACAATTATGGATGGTCGTGTTACTCAAAAAAATAAGTAGGGATATCAGGAGACTAGACTGGCTAAACAGGGAGTGTGTGACTGAGTTCCAGTGTAAAAGAAGGGTAGAATATAGGAGGTGGAAGAAGGGATGGGACACAAAAGGAGGAATTTATAAACTTTGAGTTTGCAGTGGTGATGTTAGGAAAACCAAAGCTCACTTAAAGTGGATGACCACCAGTGTCATGAAGTGCATGATATCCCAAGGTGCATGAAGTACCATGTTTACAGTGAGCCAAGGGAGGTGATCAGCACTGGTGAGGCCACACCCAGAGGGCTGAGAAGAAGCACTTGTTGTATAAGGAGAAGATGAGAGATGGGAACTGTTCAGCCTGAAGAAGAGAAGGCTCAGGTGGGATCTCACCCGTGTATGTAAATACTTTAAGGGCGGTTGGAGGAAGATGTAGACAAAATACTTTCTTATTCTGAGAGTGACTGAGAACTGAAACAGTCTGCTCAGAAGTCTCAATCCTTGAAGTAGGTGACCCTGCCTGAGCAGGAATGGTAAAATAAGATGACCCCTAGATCACAGAATAAAGGAATATTCTGAGTTGGAAGAGATTTACAGGGATCATCAAGTCCAGCTCCCCAGTGAATGGCCCATATGGACACAACCTTGATTATTACCATGCTCAAGTATGGTAGCTAATTAGACATTAGCTAATCTCAGTTTTTTTCAACCTCAACCATTCTGCGAGTATGTGACAAGAAAATCTACCACTTGGATATTATGGAGAGTGGAAGAACAGGAAATGTGTTTTGAATGGCACTAAATGGCTGTTATATTTTTACATGAAGAGAAAGACCGCCTAGGCTGACAGAGAGAAAGTTTAGATAGCTTTTATTCCTTAGCAAGGTTTTTGCTAAATGATAATTAAACTTCCTAGAAAAGGAAGGATATGAGGGGGCAGATGAGAAGGTGATAATGTGCACATCCATAGATAATACTGGCACTTAGCTTGTTATAGGATGTGAAAAAAGCTAAGAACATACAAAGAACATGAAGTTAATGCTAAAACGTAAAAGTTGGAATGTTCTAATCATTTAACCATGTGTTTTAGCTAACTTCTGCTTCTCAGTAGTGATTGTTGATTACGAGTCTGTAGAACAAGCACCAAAGTCAGTATTGCATTCATTCACATACTGCTCACATTAGTCAAGGTCTTGACATTGTGTAACAAGAATAACACATCACCACACATATAAACAACTAAAGGCATCTTGACATTGATTCACCACACAAATAAATCTGCAACCCAAACTTCTAAATGGTTCTAAGTTGTGCCCGTCATGATGCCAGCTGTAATGACGCTTCTGTTAACCTGGATGGTGTATACTTTGAATTTCATTTGAGTCAGTGAAACTCAAAGATTTGAGGTAACTGAAACAATTCCAGGGGACCCTTTCTGTTCTCCCTCCCACCTGCAAGGTCATCTGCCCAGCTTCTTGGATGATATGTGATGGGAGATGCTGGCTGCTCAGAGCCTGTGATACTGAGCAGGTCCTCCGATTACTTCAGGGCCCCCAGAGCCTTCCTGTTCACATTGTAAGGGACACCTCTGAGAGGACAGCCTTGGGGTAAGAGCTGCCTTGCGAAGAATATCTTTGTTAGCTTATGTTGTGGCAGTTGCTCCTGACAGAAACAAAGCCATATTTGAAAATGCTGAACCACTCCAAAAAAATCACTTTTCCTTCCAGCAGCCGGTTTTCCTGGTGAGAGGATGCATTCACAGAGATTTTCCGAAAAGCACAAATGAAGAAAACAATTGTTACAAGAATTACTTTCAACACTTAAAAATTGCTTTCTGAACCTGTTTGAGATAGTCAGCTAAAAGGGTAGTCTTCTTTCATAACTCCTTTATAATAACACACAGCTGGGTGAAAATTCATCTCAAACAATAGTTACTTTTGTCTTTCCTTATTTACCATCATTATCATTACTTTTTACTTTGGTTAGCAGATGTTTCTTTAGTGCTCTGACATTCTTTATAATTTGCATATTTTTTAATTTAACTGGCAGAAAAGTCAACTTACTGTACAATATGCACCTTTTATTTAGCACTTTTATGTATGTGGCATATGTAACAGGAAAACATCTTCTGATATCCCCAATACATTTTTAATGTACAAATTTAACATACTTTTTAAAATTAATGCATTTGGGCTTTTCTTTGTGCCATGAAAAAATGTCTGATTGTTTCGAGCACAGCTCAAATCTAAGGAGGAATCGTTTGGTGTCTACAGTATAAACTCATAGCATCCAGGATGTGGCTATGATGAACAAATCAGTAATTAATTGGGCATTCATTCCAGTGACCTGTCAGCATTCAAATGCTTTAATTAGATGGAGAAATAGAGGCAAGTAATGAGGGCCAAATCTGTATCCTTTTGAATACAGTGGCAAAACATCCACTTGCTGCAATAAGATTTAGTCCTAAATGCCTGACAGCACACTATAGAAGATGTCGTCTCCACCAACTGTGGTTCAAGTGTATAATACTGATAATGTCACTGGCATTGTATCTTTCGTTAAGGAAACAATGATGCTCTTAGGAAGCTTTTTGTCTGCTCATGCATACAAAACAGGCAATTTTCATGAAGTATTAATTGCAAATTATCTAGTATAAATGAGGGTCCCAAAAATAAAAATCTACTTTATACTGTATCTGCTGTTTATTTCATTATTAGTATTCATTGTTTTGCTTATGTGGTACAGCTGAAAGGAAACTCTATATCCTATGTTAAGGAATCACACTTTAAACATGCAGGTGTATAGAGACCTGGATCTTTTTTTCTATTCCCAATCTTTTTCATAAGTATTCAAGCATATATGTGTCTAAATGTACACAGAAAATATTTGTCTACCTAAGATTTTCTGGGCATATTGGCCAGTTTCAGTTTCCACACACAGATAAACCATGTTAAAAATTACCATACTAGATTAAAATGCTGGTGATATATTTTGTTTCCTTTGTCTTCTAAAGGTATTGACCATAGCTCATCACCTGTTTGTTGCTACCTAGCTAGCATTAACTTTACATTTGAAGTGGAGGTTTGAACAATTTAAAACATATACCAGTTTTGAAAATTGACTTAAATTTTTTTTCAAATTAAATGTATATGTTTTATTCTAAAAGTGCTTTTAGTTTCACTGTCTTTTTTAAGCAACCCTCCTAATTTACAAAATATGTAATGAAGTCCATGGCAAAATGCAGAGTGCACAGACTACTTTTGACCACTTTTCTTGCACACACAATTGAATGAGGAACATACATCCATCCCAGAGAATCATAGGTCTTTGTCTTCTTTCACTTTTGCCTCCTCATGGCTGTTAGAAACCACCTTCTTGTTTGCAGTCTATTAATACCATAGATTCATGACCATCTTATCCAATTTTCTTGTGCATATAATGTCCTCTTCCTTGTTGCTTAAGTAGAATTTTTCCTTTATGGTTTTAAGTATATAGTGAACTTTATTTACAAAAGAACATTCTCCAGTAGCCTTCAACTTACAAGACTATGCCACTGCAGGTCTCCTGTCAAAAGCATGGTTTCTGTTCCTCTGAATATCCACAAGTTCTTCCTTGTTGAACATAATTGAATCAAACCGTATGGAATTTTTAGATGAAGTCTCAAATGTACAGAACTACTAATATTTCTCAATCACTCCTGAAAATAACCTGTGGGATATATTTGGGGATTTTGTTTGTACTTTTCACAGCCAAGTCAATCTGAAGTTCACAGGTTTTCTGTGATCCACTGATATATCCTATGTATTTCCATCTCCTGTCATTTCAAAATTATGAATTGTCAGCCTATAACAGAGATTCTTGTTATTAGTCCTCAAGTACATGACTTGGCAATTTGTACAATTATGCCTCATCCCTTCTTTTCTAGTTCACTCATCTATTCCAATATGATATTCTGATCCCTCTTTAAATTACTGTTTCCAGTGCTTTGTCACTGGCTGTTTTAACTCTTCTTCAAATGACTGACACAAGCCCTCAACCCCTCCCCACAGATATACTTTTCCTCATAACCATCTCACTGAAGTAAATCTGCTTCACCTAGTTTTTTTCCAGAAGAAATGTCACAATCTGCCTTAAGGACATGGTCAAGCAAACTTTATAATAGCTCCCAAATATCTGAATTTTCAAAAATTTTCAGTTTCAGAGTGGCATTTCAAATATATAAACATTACATTGCTAAAATAAGAACTTCCGCAAATCCCTTGATGCATTTCACTTTTTTCTATTTATATGATCATTACTAAGATTCTCCTCTCCCATATCCTTCCCTGGACCTCAGTAAGGTCTTTGGTTTTTGGCACATATCTTTCTGATCCTTTCCACAAGTGCTTCACACAGCTTTCATAACTTTGATGAGAATCACTTTGGGTGCAGTGTTCAGTTTTGGGAAGCCTTTATTTTTTCCATTTCTAAGAGCCACTATCTGGGACCAGAACAGCTTCTCACCCCTGCTTAGGGCTGAGGTCTCACCACTAGCACTGCTAAATAAGACATCATTCGTCTGACTATGGGAACTTTAAAAGTTCTAGCCAACATGGAGAGATCTGTATCTGACATGTATAAAGTTCTGGGGCTAGAAAGGATAATAGTCTCAATATGGTCACCTGAACTAAGTGTTAGATCATGGAGACTGGGGAATCTTGCCCCATCTGTAGGATGCTGTCATCATGCCTGCGTACATTTTGTTTCAAAATATGCATCTGAAATTGTTTTGTTTGACTTTCAAACTTAATAGCTGAGTTCATCAAAAACCTACTTAACATCAGCCCTATTGGCTAAGCTCACCAAAGTTTAGTGTTTTATAGCTGGTTATTCAGTTTTTTTATTATCCTATCTGCTCAGAAATTGCTTAACAAGTAGAACCAGGACTTCTTGAGCTCAGATAGTTACTTACCCTAGCAATTTGAGGTTTGATTTGGATTTCTTTTCCACTGAAAGCTTCCAAATACTCCTTGTGAGAGAAGGGAAAGTTGCTCAGGCTCTCAGTATCTCTAACGTACACCAGGCTATCACACCATCTCTCTGTCTTGTGACAGCTGGGAGATTTCTTCTTGTCATCTAGCACTCTCTGGCAGATTTAGACACAAGATTTTTGTTACTAAAGTGGCAATCATGAGGTATTAACTCAATGTGCTGGTTTCCAAGGCCCCATATATCATTACATCCCATCTTTTGACAGGGTTTGCCACAATGTCTACATCAGTCCCAGCAAAGAAGGTCTTCCTTGCTGAAATTCCACAAGATATCAGTGATGGTCTGAAAGTCTTCAAATGAAATTATGAATTATTTTATTCCACGAGGAGTGCACAGAACATACTGCCAAGGCAACCCTGTACAAACTGCAATATCCGCAACAACTTTTCCTTAAATCCCTGGAAAGTGACCAGCCAGTTCCTTTTATCAAGATACATACAGAAATCATGGAAATCATTGTGCTCCTTTGCCCTTGATATATTTGGCTTTGTGCCAAAAGTAGGAATCACCAAGATGATGCCATGTTCATGCTGAGGGCTTTTTTTGTTGCTGCAGATTCTGACCTCAGGTGTGTGAGACCCCAGTGAGAGCTGAATCAGAATTGTCTCTTCACCAGCCACTCCTTAGACTCCTTAGCAGGTCATTGGCTGACCTAAGCACATCTGTTTTAGGACCGGTATCAACTATGATGGGTCTCCAAAAATTATGGCCTCTGTTGGGTCATCCAATAAAACAGCTTTTCTTGATTCTCTACCTAGTGTATCTTACAGCATGACCTCCAAGTGAGCAATACACAGATAAATGCAGGGATCATTGCAGGTATAGTCTCCAGGCACCTGCTTTAACAGTACCTCAAAAATTGTGTTCAGACACTGAAGAGTTTTACTGATTTTATGGACCATCATGGTCTCTTCCTTTAGACATTTGATATGTGTACATATATCATGTTTGTTAGCATCATGACTGCACAATAACCAAGTGTTTTCTTTCCCTGCCAGAATTATGTTTTTATATCACAAATTTTCAATCCCTAGTCTGTCCTCTTTCATTCGTTATTCGAGGTTTAACACCCAAAAGGTCTGAGGGACCTATTTAATGATCACAAATGGCACTGGATGTAAAAATGTCTGCTATTTCTCCTTCAGAAATACAAATGTCATATTACGTTACAAAATAATCACAATAATATTTATATAATTTATTATCCTTTTTAGTGCCTCTTATCTGAGCATCCAAGTATTACAATGGCTTCCCCAAAGAGGAAGTTTTCCCAAAAGAGGAAGTTTCTCCCAAAAGGCAAAGAACCTAAAGGAGGAGTCTTCTGTGTGAAGACACTACCAGTGAATCAAAGTACATTATTTTTTTTCAAACATCACCATCACAACTGTTTTTCTTTTTACCTCTAGCAATGTTTGCCTGAGATTCTTCACCCTGCTGGCCGGTGTTGATCCAGCTGGGAAAGCGCAAAGTTTTTGCTGACTCAATAGTACAGTCAGCTAATTATTTTACTAAGATATATGAGAAATAAAGACAAATCATGACAGAGAGAGTGGTAAGTCTGTGGTAAGCATGTCCTGAGGGAACAAGGCACAAAGAAAACCAAATCCAAGGAAAATTTTCAGGTTGTGGTTTCATAGCAAATTCTTTCATTATGACCTTTGTAAGGTCCTATTGAAATAATGAAACATAAGCAAGATTTATTAATTAAGAAATGCACTTGCCTGCAGTCAAACAAGCATGAATATTTGTCAATATTCTTTTTAATAGCTGCTTTCTCTTTCATGAATGTATATCAGCCACCCATAATTCTTAGACAGCATGTCTGCAGCCAGCTTTTGTGAACATGTTAATTAGAAAGCCTGATCCAGCAGAGTTTGTGAGATGAGCAGCAAACAGAGCTGCTCATCTACCCCACCCCCAAAGTAGGCACCCAAACAGCATGGCTTATTCATCAGAAATCACACAGAGAAGAGAGAACAGGTAAATTTGGAGGCTCAGAGCCTCCAAATAGTTATAAATAGTTATTAATAGTTATAGTTATAAAACTATAAATCCTGCCTACATAGAGAGCTTAAGCACCACGCTGGCATTCAGTGACAAACAATGGTCTCAGATCTTGGATTTTATGGTTGCCTGGAATATCAACAGTAGTTTGTTTCATAACATTGCAAAGAAGTTATTTGGCCATAGCACATATAAATACACCAAAGTGCAAGCAGAGACCTAATTCGTCCTCTACCTTCCAAGAGGCAGAGAGGCAGCCTGCCACAGAATGTACAACTGTGAATTAACTTTCTTTAACTCAGAGTAATAATTTGGTTTGATAGACAAAATTTAGTACTCATAAATTATCTGCTTCAACACAATTGCCTTGCTAAGTGACCTCTTGGTTATGAACAACACTGATAAAATCTTCCTGAGGTGAGGCAGTTCCATGTTGAGTGGGTCGATACCAAGGAAATAAAACCCTGCAAAAATTTGGATAACTAAATATTGTCTTGTGAAAATACTGGGAATATAAGTGCTTGTGTTTAGGATTGCAGGTGTATCTGTACTGAATATATTGCTGTTACTGTACAGGTGCTTTGGGACAGGAGAAATGGTTATACAACCTAAATAAAGAAATGTGTATTACTTTAAGTAAGACAGTTGTTGTAGCAAGGTAGGATATGAGCTTACTGCACCATGATTTTCCACAGAAATTCCTCTTTAGGCTTCATGGAGGGCAGAGTAAGACATTTTTTAAGAGTGTCCCATTGATTAGAGACATCTATTGTGCTAAAAGTCCTCATACTTAGCTCACTGTTTATGACTTTGATAGAATTATAAATAAAGCTCATTTCAGACTACCGGTAATGTAATAAAAAGAGGAAAAGAAGAAGCAGGGAAGCCTCCTCCAATTTTCCAAGAAATAATGCTGCACTGAAAAGCTCTGCAGTTTATCATAAAAGGGTCATGTTCCCAAAATAAAAAGCCCAAATTTAACCTAAAAGTGCTGAACAGGACTGAAGAAATAAGTGCAGCCCATTCACAGATTAAAATTTGTGCTACTGTTTTATAGTCCTTGGTTGAACAATACAAGTTTTTCACAGAGTGGTATCCTGAGCAGGTCCTGCAGCTTGTTTTAAAATAAGATGGGCTGAGAAACTTGGTGCTTTGCAAAGTTGTCTTCGTGACATGTGGGGAGAGGTAATTCAGTAGTTTCTTCTGCTTTTTATTTCCCTTGGAACCTAGAGGGTGAGAGGGCATTGGTTACGTGGGGTATCACTAAAGTCATATTGTTTGGAAATGGGGCTGCATTATTTCCAATCTGCTGTTGAGAAAAAAATAAATGATGGAAATATATTGTGTCTGTGGTTTAAGGTTTTCCTTCTCCACTGCTGTTGACATCTGACCTCAGACCCCCTTTCCTGCACTTTTCTACACTATCTCAATATAATTTTCACCTTCTCTTTCTGAATCCTTTTCACAGCCTGAGGAGGACCCCAGCAGAAATCATTTTTACATCAGGGCTGTCATTATAAAATCTGCACTTTCTTGGTTATCCATTTTTTAAAATAACAATTCTCATTAAAAATATAGCTATCAGAACTGATCAAACATAACAGCATTTCTGTCCATTAATATTTACTGTTTCACCCTCAACTAATTCTTAGATTTTTGTTGTCTTTAAAATTCAGTTAAATGAACATTCCTTTTTGAGAGTTTTTGAAAACTCAAACCATTCATGTATTTAGAAAGCTATCTGTTATGAGGCATAAGTTCCCCTGAAAATTTCAAATTAAGAAAGTTTAAAAATCAGGCATCAATTATTTTTTTCAGTTGTGTACACATTTCTTACCCCTGTCACTGTGTACATAGCAGGAAAAGTCAGAACTACCTATAAAAAAATGTGAGCTCCTCTCCCTCTTACCAAAAACCTGCACTGGTAGAAACATCTATTTTTCATTTGGTTTTTTTTGTTTGTTTGTTTGTTTTTTGTTTGTTTGTCTGGGTTTTGGGGGGTTTTGTTTTTTTGTTTTGTTTTTGTTTTTTGTTTTTTTGGAGTTTTTTTAATTCATCTGAAAAAAAAAACCATAGTTGAAAAGTTTTATTCTCAGTAATAATGGGTCTAACATTTTTCCATCAACATTGCTAGGACAGTTTTCTGCTTCCAGTTAGAAATGGTTGATCGACACTCATATAGTCCATCATTATCTTTAGCATGAGAAATGCAAAAAATACTTAAAAGAGTGAAAAAATATTTTCTTTATACAATACAATATCTTCATAGAGATGCTTGAAATATGGTACAATGAAAAGTGTATGTCCCTCCTGCACATTCCCTCCCTCCACATCAGCATGGCAACACCAGGTTCATGAGAACAGTAGTTTAGACTACAGGTGCTCAGGCTCAGAATAATGCACCAACCAAATCTCACTAAAAACTTCTAGTGAAAAAATTCACTTCCATAAGTTTCATGAGATGGGTTGGGTTTTTTCCCCACTGTGGCTTTCTGGGAGGGTTTTATAATGCTTTGGAATTTTTTTAAGGAATCTGAATTTTGAGAAGTGTTCTGAAACATAAAGAAAGCCCTACTTCCACTTCTATAAGGGAGTCAGAAGTTACACAATGGTGGTGTGAGAAGAACCTCAACTTTTGCAGGGCCTTTTTCATTTTATTTAGAATGTGAAAACTCTGAGTAAGAATAAGGACATTTTTGCCTGAAGCGATCTAAAATGATTAGTGAGTTTCAAGCATGGAATTTTTTCCTAGAAACTAAGGCAATGTCTGTTTGCATTATTTGTTTACCAGTTTATCTTGGTTTAGTTTGTTTATTTCAGATGGATTTCATTTGGCTCGGGGTTTTGATTTGATTTATTTTGCTTTTCTCCCAGCTGTGCGGGGAAAGATTTTATTGTACAGTGGTTGGTTGCTTTGTTTCTTCATGCCCATAACAATATTTTTCTTTATGGTCATTTTCAGAAAAAAAAGAAAAAATATATCTTCAGATTCTAATTTACTATTGCCCCCTAAAACTTATCTGGACACTTTTCCATGCACATTCAGAAAGGAGGGAACCCTTACTTCTGGGTTCCTACTACATCCCCATTAATACTCCTTAACGCAATGAGAGAAAAAATAGCTTTCCTTTTGTTGAACTAAATGCTGCTTTTACATAAAATAGACTATAATTCAGAGTCTGTAATGTCTACTGAAAGGTTAGGCTCGTTACCATCCAAATAGGCTGAGCTAATAAAAATTATATTTGTTACAATCCAAATAGATTAACCAGCCTTAAGGGCTTAGCTATGTATCACACTTTTCAATTTTCTTATAATTAAATTAACATAAAACAGACTTGACAAATAAATGACTGTATCAGAAACAGTTAAGCTCTATTTAACCAAAATAACTGTTCTATTTACATGTACAGAAACCTGTGTCTATTTTGGGAGCTATAAGAAGCCTATCTAGTTAGAAAATCCTTGGGCGCTCACAGTCTGCCACAGACTGTTAAGTATTGGTCCCAGACTTTCAGTGAACCTCACATATCCTAAAGGAGAGATTTTGTGGTTTAGTTTCTGCAGTCCCTATTACTTGTGTCCCATCAGATACCTCCTCCCTGTCACAACTAAACAATGACCTTGTAAGGATTCAAATGCAGAGTTTACCTTTTTTCACTAACTAGCCCTTTTGACAACACTGTTTCTGTAGGATTGCTTATAGAATCCGAGAATCATTTAGAGTGGAAAAGACCTTAGAGATCAACAAGTCCAACCATTAACCTGGCACTGCCAGGTCCACCACTAAACCGTGTTCCCAAGTGTCACATCTGTACATCTCTTAAGTACCCCCAGAGATGGTGACCTAGCTACTTCTCCAGGTGACTTGTTCCAATGCCTGACAACACTTTCAAGGAAGAAATATTCCCTAATATCCAAGATGAACCTTCTCATGAAACTTGCAGTCATTTATTCTCGTCCTAACACTTGTCACTTGACAGAAGATTCTGACCCCCCACCTGGCTACACCTTCCTTTCAGGTAACTGTAGAGAGCTACAAGGTCACCCCTTCAGTCTCCCTCTTACAGGCTAAATAAGCCCAGAGAGGAGGAGTTTAACGAAACTAAGCATGAGCCATGTGCATGAAACTAAGCACATGTTCAAGGCTTTTCAGGATAGTGATTTTGGTCTCTTCACCACATTTTCCCCATCCGTACATACCTCTGTCGCACACATGCTTAAGCTGACATAAGGTCTCAGGTAGCCTGTGTTGGATGACAACAGGGGACTCTTTAGCAGTTCATTAATGAAGGCTGCATCATCACTCAGCAGCTCTGACCTTCCTAAAACACTGTGGCTGTCCATAAACTATGTCTCTACATATTAGCTTTTCCACCTTCTTTTCCGTCTCTTCCATTCCACTGTGAATCTAGAAACCATAATGCTCATCACCCTAATTTTCACCATGTCTCCAACTTAACTCTAAAAAGAAAGAATGAGATGCAAAATGACACTCCAGATTATAGTACCCTCTGTGGTTGCCCCTTTGGATGAGAGACCACAGGCATAAACTTAGTGGTTAGGAAGAGCACAAATATGAGCTGGTGGGTCAAGATAATAATTTTCTCTCATGTTCAATGTGGCAGGGTGTTTGGATGCATGGCTGGGAAAGGTTTTCCCTTGAGGAGTGCTGTTGGAAATTTACAGAGACCATACAAGGTGTCTGTTATATAGGGTGTGTTAGATGTGGTCAAGACCCTTTTTGTGTCACACTGCCATGCACCAAGTGAAATAAATTAAATTGATGTGTAACCTGGTTTTGTGAAAGCCCTGAAACTCTATCTGTTATGCTGTAATATGTGTGTGGTTTGGCAAACGGTAAAGAGAATAGTTTCCACTTTCCATAAAGCCATGCAAAATCCACTTAAGTTTCTTAGGGCTTTGTACTATAATTAACCATTCTGAGAGTGCTATTGTCTGAGGACTATGCCTTTAAGCCCCTTCTCCTCCCTGTAGGAACTCACTCAGAGCAGAGGAGTGCAAATGGAGTTGAGATCAGCAAGCTGGATACTTACATGCTTCTTTTACTACCATTTTTCTGGCGCCTTAATTTTACGAACAATGGGCTGCCTATTGCAGAAATGATCAGTATTGCACCTCAGGTATTCTCCCTAAATTACAACTGTGCTGCCTGGATCTAAGCTATAAATATCAATGTATATTGCAGAAGTTTGCTTCTAAAAGAAAGAAAAAGATAAATTGGTACTATTTTTAAATGCAGCCCTAGAATCAGTTGGCTTCCTGCTGTTTTGATAAGGAGCTGAGTGGCACTGGCTGAGAAGGAGGTCGAAGCAGCAGCAGCATAACCTCCGCTCACTGCAGCCAGCCAGATAATCAGGAACTAGTGCTCCGACGGGTGGGAGGGGAGAAAGGTGATGATTATTGTTTTACCTTAGGCTTCCTCTGGGGAATTAACTGAGCTTTTGAAATTCAGTTCTCCAGAGTGTAGTTTTCACAGCCTTCCCTTGTGCAGACTCATAATAGCCTTTTGACATGGCTCCTGCAATGGCCAATAGCAAGAAAGAGGGACAGAGCTGCTCAGAGGGAAAGGGGACAGGATGACCCTACCAAAACTCACTGTTCTGCAAGCCATGGGTAGCCCAGGATCAGTCTGGAGCAGAGAATAGACTTGGTCTGGTGAGAAGAAACATTGATAGCACCTTTCCTAAGGTTTCAAAGCTAAGACAGAAAGTGTGTTTTTCATCCTCTTTTTCCCTTCCCTATATATAAACAGATGTGTGCCACTGTGGGAACTGGTTTTGGATTGTTTTAAAACCATAGAAGATTCAGAGCAACTGGCAGCTTAGGACACTGCAAAGGACATTTCAATGTGGACCTCTTGGATGTTTTATAACATTGGGTTTTTTGCCAATATGGGTTTTACAAGGCATGGAAAAGAATTTAAAAAAAAAAAAAAAAAAGGAATGGTGAGAGGCTATGAAGCAATATATCTTTTGTTCTTCTGCAAACTGAAAGACATTGCAAACAGTTAACTCTTTATGACCTATTACACACTGTCTCCCTTACATAGTACCCATCACCTCCCTCTAAAATATGCCAGATTCTCCACCTTCCCCTTTGGTGGCTCCCAACAGTATCTGGGTTAAAAACAGAGCAGCAGAATATACACAAACTCAGAGTTGCTCCATAGCTGTGCTTTGAATTCTGAGGTATTCACTATGTTTCCTCTTCCTCAGCTTTATGTATTAAAGCTTATTTTTAACTAGTGCTCTGATCCTAAGCTTCTTCACAGCCTCAACTAAGCTATGTGATTCATGTTTCAAAGCCTAATATTTTAGCCTCAAAAGCAGGATGAAATACTGTCATTTGAGTTTTTTAATGACTATGGACTAGTACATGCTTTTTCAGCCTTTCCTCAAAGGCTCCAAATTAGAATAAAACTAATTTCCACAGCATATGTAAGCCAATAAAAAGAGTATAGCAGGAGGAGGATATGGAGCTGGAAGAGAATAGCATGGTACTGGGATTTGAGCTGAGCTTGTAGTGTATAATGATAAATTATGTACAAATATTATTGCTGTTATTATATAGTAGTATTATTCTGTGCCAGCACTCTTTTCTGCTTTGTCAGTCCTGAATGCAAAAATTCTTCTGGTTTTCCTCCCCTTTGCAGTCTGAATAATGGGGTTTATTTTGTGCAAGTTTTGCCCCAGGGTTTCCCTTCTCTGACTGGCAGATGAATATATGGTTATAGCCTTCAGCTCTGAGCCTGTGGAACCACCCAGCTTCTCTGCTGTGATGCTTTCTGTAGCATAATACTCATGTGGAGCTTTACAACAGAGAAGACAAGTGGTCATGGAAGCTTAGCTAGTAATCCAAAGCCCCTTGAAACCAAAGGGCATTCTCCCTTTGGCCTCAGTGTGCTACCAATGGGCTGCTAAATTCTACTCTGGGAAAGTAGAATAGACCAGAAAAAAACTCTGTCAGAAATTTAAGGAAGATGCAAGAAGGGAGCAAATGGGTCAGAGAACCTGAAATAAAAGGAAAAAAAGAAAGTGGGAATGAGAGATTATATTTAATAATAAGGGTCCTTGGGGAATAAAGTGCGGTAAGCACTGAACAACAAGAATCTGTGAAAGGGTTGGAGACCAACACAATATCATCTCCATAAAGGAATGCAGATGAGACCTTTTCTGCATAAACCTGGAGGCACAAGTATGAAAAGTATTCCAGACTTCCTGAGGTAAATTGGAGATTCAGTCTGAGGCATCCCTTCCTGTGGATTTCTCTTTCTGTTCTTGTCTTTTTGGCACAAATAAGGACTTGCCTAATTACCTACCTCAGCATGGGCAGAGTTCAAGAGAGAGGTCTTGTTGTTCAGTCTCTTATCTCCAAGAGCCCAAATAATCAAATTTTTGATGATGCAGAAGGCAACAAACAAGAAGCTACAGTGTTGTGTAGCTATTTTTTCGTGGACTGTCCCAAGAAAAAAAATACCGCCACCAAATAAGTGGCAAAGAGCTGCTGTAGTCATTTAGTCATTTGACTCATCCTTTTTATAAGCAGCCCTAGAAAAACAGAATATGTCTCTTCAGAAATGACATCTAAAGCGCATATTTAGCCCCAGATGTTTGATTTGCAGAGGATGCCCCTTTGGAGTTTGAGAAACAAATACACACAGTCCTGTGTCACTTGGAGAACACAGGCAGCTCCTCAAGTTCTGCCAGTGCCATTCCTCTGATGTAACTGTGGTCTGCAAACCCACCACACCATATGTGGCATGCTTCTGGGGTGGCTCTAAGCAAAATCTGAATATTTCCAGACTGAGTTGGTCACCAGGTTCCAATGATCATTAATTAAATCATGAGCACTTCTATACACAGGGGCATTAAGGCACAGTTTCCATTTTTTTGGCAGTATAGCGTGCCTTCTTATAATCTAAATATCTTTCTTTGCCATGTTATAAAAAGATGGAAGTCGTGGCTAATGAAGGATGGAAATAGCTGGAATTACTTTTTTTCCAATTGCAAGAAAACATAAGGATATCTTGGTTACAAGAAAAGAAGGAGTCATGTGAATTATTTACCATGAGAAATACAAAGAGTAACGCTGAATAAAAATAATAAGTGTTATTCAAATGCAATAGAAGCCAGTAGAAGGCGGGTACTTGCATTTAAAAACTTTATTGTATTCATGGCTTCATTTATTTTGGTGGTTGTAGAATGTAAAGAACAAAATAAATTAGAATCAAAAATCGAAAAGATGGGATTAATATACAGTATGCTGTGGATGATTTGTTTCTCTTCCCACAATGCCCCTCTTCAGCTTATCTGAACACTTAGCTATGTTTATTTCCATAAAGAATGCATTTTATTATGAAGGAAGCTAGCATGTGCTTTTAAAATAAGGCAAAAACTTTATTAAAATTCAAAAGAAAAGTAAACAGAAATTATTTGGGAAGCTTTATTCATTTATTTGGGCAAACACTGCTAAAAACATTTAGGTGTACTGCATGTTTAAAAAGTAATAAATAGCTATTGTGCTTACTTCATAAACTTGTCAGAGTGTCTTCATTTTATTTTCCTGAACAAACTGAATTTCTGTACTGCTCATCCACAGCCAGTTAATAAATACATCACCCTAAAAAGTGCTGTGGTATTAAATTTACAGCAGATAAAATATGGATGAAGTTGCTGTGC
Organism: Cinclus cinclus; assembly: GCF_963662255.1. Classification (NCBI taxonomy): domain Eukaryota; kingdom Metazoa; phylum Chordata; class Aves; order Passeriformes; family Cinclidae; genus Cinclus; species Cinclus cinclus. The sequence continues at coordinate 89,431,512 of NC_085047.1, forward strand.
TTCAGGTACGTCAACTGTGATTTAATATCTCTGACTACCCTTATGAGGAGTAAAAGATTACTCGGCTGCTCCAACAGCAAGATACTGACCTTTGCTCCCAAGTAACAGCCACTCAGCAAATAGTACCAAATGAAGAAGTAGAATAACATATAGATTTGCCATAAGAAAAAATTGATCTATACCCATATATCAAATCTGCTGATCAGAGCTCTGGAGAAAAAGCACCTCATAATCTTTAGCATGGAATTGCAAAAACTTTTGGTGAAAAGTATGGGGTTTATTTTAAAGTAAAAGATTTCTTGGGGCAAAAGTGTTCTAATCTGTACATGTGGTGTGTAGAGAGTGTCACACATATATCCAGGTATATATATGCCACCTTGACACATCTTCCACTATAGAAGCATCAACAGATCTATTAGATCACCAACTAGTGATCTAGGAATCAGTCTCGTCCCCATTTTCCATTTTACTGTTAATTCTTTGAAAGAATGGAGAAGAGCCTAACATTGTCTCTGTAAATGAAGGTGAAATTCCTCTGGGAATACTAATAAAAGCCTGATTTAATTTGTATCTTTTAAAAAGTTATATCTAAAGGTGATAAAAACCCCACAAAGAAATGTTTGTTAGAAAAGAAAATAAATTCTTGTGATTTACATTTTGCCTTCAAAAAAACGTGGGTGAGTGAAAGGGTGCTGCTCTGCACTTCAAAGTAAAAGCAAATGAAAAATTTTCAACAACAAAGCCAAAATATGAAACAGACAAATGACTCTGCTGAGTACTTTTTAACCTACAGTGGCACATGCTAGCAAAGGAATTGCTGTATATATAATAAGGATTGAAAAGGTAATCTTTAAATGTGAAAGCAAAATAAGTAAACTTCCTTAATTAGTGCTGATTAGTCCTACTTAAGGAGGTAGAATTTGATTAACAATGGCAAAATCAGTAGATTTATGTGAATATTAGACTTGCACAGGTGATATTTTCTCAAGCCATTTAAAATTTGAAAATCTTCATTCTGTAACACCCATAATTTTCACAGGATCTAATAATATTTATGCTTTATAGTCTGACAGTTAGGTACATATTATACCTTGGTATCATAAGGAATTTCTGAATCCAGTTTTTTTGATTCCACACAAATGAAAGCCATGTTCAGCTCCCATTTCTGTGCAAGCTATTGTTTTTAATAGGAAGGGGGGTTTTTGAGGTCCAAAAAATCCCATTATATTTGTCTCAAATATCTGCTGTGGTTTTATTGCAAATAATAAGCCACAATGCCTAAAGATTATCAATATTTTTTTGTGGAATTTGGATTTATTTCCAACTTCAACATGGAAAATAATATTAATTAAAAATGTTGAAGTGGTGACATTTGTTTCAAGACTTTCTGTTGGGTTTTCCTTTCAGTTAAAGAACACCTTTTGCTGTTAAGATGCAGTGGCTTGGTCAAACAGGAATGTGCATCCTGCTCATCCTAGCCCAGATGTTACTCATTCAAACAGACATCAGCCCATAAACCTTTCTAAACAAGTGCTTTCTCCACTCTGATTGCACAAGGGATTTGGTTGGGCAAGATGACATTTTCTTGAGTGACAGATGCTCATGCTGCAGCAGTACCATGGACACTCATAATGTTCTTGCAGAGCAGCTGCTCCTTGAGTGTTTTATATGGTTTTCTTTGTCATTGTAATAATAAAGAAAAAAATATTTTGCTCTTTAAATTTGGGGGGCTAAAAAACGCGCACAGAAATGACAACCAAAACTTCCTAGCAGGATTTAGAAAGTCTCAGAAGCTGAAGATGAGCAGATGCTGTGAACCTTCTAAAGGCATATTGCTTCAAACACCATCGAAGTATTTTATTGGGCATTCCTCTCTTGCCTGAACTGGTAGTAGAAAGCAGGCACAGGAAGGATTGCAGGAGATGGAAAGAAGGAAAGATAATTGGCAGACAATCTGAGAGGCTCCATTTTTTGCCAAATAACTGTGTGGTTTCTAAAATTTATGGACATTTTCTAAATTTTATTTCCCTGTATTTGAATTAACAAGAAAGAAGAGGTCAAATTTTTAATATGCATTTTATCATAATAATAGAAATAATAAGCAGCAACATGTGATGTCAACAAATATTATTCAGAACGTTAGGAATTATCACTGAGCAGTCTATTACAGAATGAATTTCAAACTAATTTCAGAATAGAGAACTTTGAGGAAACTGCTAACACCCTAAAAGGGAGGTGGGTAGGATCAAAAAGCATTTCTTGACATTGCAGTTATGTCTCTGGCCAACAGAGTAGTATTTCCCCAGTACAACCAATCCAGCACCAGTGACATCACGTCGCAGCCCCTTACAGCATTCCTGAGCTCAAGTGGCTGTCATGGAATATGACATGCCACAGATATTCATAGAATTTTCTCATTGCTACTCGGGTGTCACTTCACATAGTTAATACCCAGCCTCAATCCTTGCCTATAATCAGCAGTTAAGACCCAGCCTGTGGGGCTTCTATGCTGATCAGAAGTGCTGACATGAGTAAAGGGTGGCATTTCACCTTTAAATCCCATTTGAGAATATGAAAATAGGGGGCCTAGTGCTGAGAAACCTATGCTATCTTGATGCCACAAACAAGACTTTTTTTTGTTGTTGGACTACCATGCTGAATTTGGCCCAGTCAAATTTGCATCCTCTCTCAAGGACATCCAGGTGAGATGGAAACTATTCCTGTTCTCTAAGGATCCTGTGGAATAAGAAAGTTAGCACAGTGAACAAAGAATTTAAAACACCTAAAGCTAGCACAAATGTTATCTGTTTTCCTAGGCAGGGCAAATTTAGGAGATATGTCTTGCCATCTAGACCCTGCTGTTTATCATGTCAAGTCAGACTCAAGAGCCTCTGGTCAGGAAATATAAGGTATTTATTGTTTTGCTGGTGCCTGCAGCAAGCCTGCCCTGTGGCTAACAAACAGGGTTCAGTTTCAAAACCATTAATTGTGTGAATAAGCAGAGGGTTTTTTGAGGGGAAAGTTGATTTAAAATATAAAGTGAAAATCTGCAGCAAGGACATTCCTCTCAGAGAATGCCATTTGATCTCTCTTAATATTGCTAGAGTATTCCAGAGAGCACTCTTTGAATGGAATAGTGCAAATCCAAAAGGCTCTGTTAGAATTCAGTAATTAAATAGATCAAGTTTAAATTGTTTGAAATCTGCACTTTTATTAGTTCTCTCCTGAAGTTATAGTGAATCTGATATTGAAAATATGGCATCAACACAGTTCTGGGGTTCTTCCCTGCAGGCAGAAGGCAGATGAAGAGTTGAAGGCAGGAGAAAGAGCATTTGGGCCTGGATTTTGTTTCTTTGAGAGTTGCAGAAGAAACAAAGAAAATACAGTGATTAAAAACCTGGCAATCAGGGTCAGGGGCACAGGGTGAGGTATTTAACACCATGTTTACATGGTGGTGAAAATAGGGGTGGATTCTGGAGGCAAAACTGAATTTAAAAATCTTCTGAGGGTTCAAGGCCATCTGAGAGGAAAGTAGTAATGAAAAGTATGATACAGGCTGGAAAGGGCAAAAAGGGAACACAGAAAACCTAGGCTTCTAGAAAGCAACCCTGGGAGATGCACTACCAGAAAATATGGGTTGGTTGGACCAAGGGAAAGTGGAAAAAAAACCTTTTGGGAGACTGTAAACAGGATCTAAGGGCTCAGAGTTGCAGCAGGGGCTTTATTAGCAGAAAGCTTGCAGCACGCTTGCCAGCTCCTGGAGACCTGGCTGCAGCACTGAGGACGAACACGCTTCTAATAAGCAGAGAGGGAGCCTGTGAAGAAAAGCTCCTGGTTTGCCTAGTGCCTAGATTAGGTGCTCGGGGTGTGCTCTTCTTAGCCTAAAGCCAGTTCCCTGCATAAGGACGTCACAGCACTCTGACCGCAGAAGGCTGAAGACTTAACCCAGATTTGATTCAGTGAGGATTGTTTGATAGCGCAGCCTCCCCTGTGGCGGCGGCTGAGAACCGAGCTCTGCTCCATCAGCTGTGCACCGAAGGATTGATTCTGGAAGCTGCTGAGCACACGTGGGAACCCTTCAGCCCACCTGAGTTCAGTGGGGCCTGAGAGCACTCAGATCCTTGCAGAAGTGATTGGCAGATGTTGGATGGCATCCTCAGAGAATAAATGTTGTTGGATGCTCCTTCCCCTTCTTATTAGTAGCAAATTATACTGGCAGCTGTCCAAGATATTTTTACTCTGACCTGTCCCATTCTTAATCAATTGCTGATATGTGTGTGTGTGTGTAAGAGGTGCAAAAGCATATTTGCTCCTTTCCTTTTGAATATGGAGCCAAGAGACAAAATTAAAGTGGTGGAAGAAGGGGAGAGAGAAGGGAGGAAAGATTCACAGAGACTCTTACAAATAAAATCCATTGATTTATGTGGCTTTTTGCTAAATCACAAATATCTAGTCAGATCTAGAGTAAGAATTTATTCACAGAAATGCTCACAAAAAGCAAACCAAATCCTACCATGAATAAATATTCATGGGACTATTTGCACTGGGAGAACTCCCCTGGCTATTCTAAAAGCTTTTTCTTTTTTATTTTCCTTTAGTGTGGCTGGAAAGGCTAGAATTAAGTAGTTTCAAAAAGTGAAAAAAGAACATGAAGTAGTAGTCAGGGAGAAGTGCATTTGCTATTAGCACAGCCAGGAGCAGTGAAGCTCTTCATCAGGCAGATGACCATTCCACCTTACAACTGGTTTTCCTTCAGTCGTGAGGCTGAGACTGATGATCCTGAGAAACAGGGTAAAAGTATCTTACATGCCTACATGGTGTAAAACAGACTGAAAGCTGGGGGATTATATATTACCTGTCCAAATGAAAGCTTTCTCTGGCCAGGAAGGGGGAGATGGACATTTAGGAAGTCACCATTCTGTTGATGCTGGACTCAGTAAGTGGGAAACCTCCATAGGCTTTTAAAATCATTTGGGATGGTTATTCCAACAGGGACCAGGACAGACAACTTGACCAGGACAGACATCTTTCTTGCCATGTTATAGCTGCATCAGCAGTTACAGAGGCTCCTCCTTTTTTTTCCATTATCTTGTTAATTTGATGATTTTCACCTGTATAATGGCATGTCTCCAACAGTACCATGATCTTACTTGTAACTTGAAGTTATGGGCTTTGAAATATTTTTAGTGGAAGAGACAAGTGATCCAAGAGGAGCTCAGCCCTGGGCCTCTCTGGACAGAAGGAAAAGAGGAGAAATGGAGAAACTAGCTGTGAACAGCCATTGGAGACACTTCCAAGTTACCTGACACACAGGTGCTCCCTAAGCCTGGCCGGACTCTGCCCGGCACTTTAAATACAGTCCATTGCTGGCTTCACCCTCTGATGCAGGGTCTGAAAAGATGATGCAAGTCCTATTCAGCCACCTCAACTATAGGCACTGTGCTGCTGATACCCCAGCCCTGGTAACAAAACCTTTCTGCAGCCTTCTGTGAGGTCCCTGACCCCCTTGCTACACAGGCTGGGGAAGACACACTGAATGCCTGTGAGTGCATCAAAGTCTGAGACTTGCAGTTGGGGACTGTGACTCTTGAAGAAAAAAGTTCTTTTTCGTCCTGACAGATTCCAATACACTTTGTTTTTATACACAGAGTAAGCAGCATTTTATATATTAGTGAAAAGGCACGATTATAATTTTTGATTTATTCTTGAAATGAAACTTTATTGAGAACTTAGATAATTTTGGGGTCAAATATTCAAAACAAAGAAACAAACAAGAAAACAAACAGCCAAGAAACCTTGCCACTGTTGGCCATATGCCTGAAAAGCTAGCAGCACCCAATACACAGTGGACCCTTCATCCTTTCAGTGTACAGTTGCAGCAAAAAAAAACAAAACCGAGAACCAGTGCTTACTTGACTTTGTTAATAGTTTTATTTATTTATTTTTTTTGCAGTTTTTCAGCTTTGATGTATCTCCTAAGACCACGAGCAGGATACATAGTGCTTCATATTCCAAGTGCTGAGGCCTATCTATCAAGAGCTGACTGGAGTGGGTGGTGAAATACAGTAGGAGGTGGCTAGCTACACAGTTGTACTATTAAATTACTGTCTGTCCAAGGAGAGTAATCTCTTGTTTCAGCAGCAGGTACTACTATCAGAGACTGTAAAAACCTCAAGCACTCTGAAATAGGCTGTCATATGGAGCACCATAAATTACATCAGTCAAATATTCCATCATTCATTCCCTCCACGGTCTTACAGTGGGATGAATAGTCTGCTCAAGGGAGGAAAACAACCACCAACTTTCTGATTCCTTTTCTATTTATTTTCTGGGGGAGCTTCAGGGGCCAACTTCCTATGAGAAATTTTAATTAACCATAAAATATAATTTTCCACTTGCACAGCTGCAGGTTTCAGGGACCACAAAGGCTGCTCCCTAAAATGCAACAAAGGTATGGGATTTTCTTTTCCTCAAACTGCAGCTATTGTTATCTACCCTATTATTAAGAAGTTTAAGGAATGCAGCATCAATGACTTCCTTTTCATCTTTGTGGAGTGGAACATTTGACAGTAAGTTAAAATCCTAAATAAAATATGAAAGCTGCCAGCACATGCCAAAAGTCTCACAGACAGCATATATGAAAAGTTGCTGCTAAGATGCAAATGCCACTAATACCATATGAAAATTGCAAAAAGGTATGTGAAAGTCACTAATGTGACATGAAAGAACAAAAGTCTTCAAATTATGTGAAAGTTGCTGCTACGATATGTTTCCCTTACTGTTCTAGTTACTTTCTATCCTCTTATTAGCAACTTCCATTTCAAACTAATCTTTGATAAAAGTCTTATTATATTAACAGTTTTCTTTAAGTATCAGAAAATTGTATTTCCCATTGCACTGAGTGAAGTGTGACCTCATTAGCAGACTTGTATTGTTGCATGGCTTTTTACTCCCTTTTTTCCTCCACACTCTCTGCTCACTTTGTCTTTATGAAGAAAAGTATACGCTGACTATGCCTCCCACAAAAATTTAGGAGCAGGCTCAAAGTAGGTTTTTTGGAATGATGATTTCCAGCATCTGTACTTCTAGGTACCCACATCTAGGAAGAGCTACAATTTTTAGGAAACCCTATTCAAATGAGAGGCTGAGCCTACCGTAGCATGCCACGCATGTTTGAGTTCTCTTTTCAGTAGAGAGCTCTGGGGCAGGGCTTAAATCCATATTTGAGTAGAGGGGGTGCATTTTTACTAATCCTGTACAGACAATATTCAGTAAATCCCTACTCCTGCAATCAAAGATGAGTGTCCTTGTGGACCCCTTGAATCACAGTGAGACCTCATGAATGGATAAGAGTAGGGCAGCATGAAGCTGAGTTTGGGGTTATTAGGACCTCAAGGCTATTTCTCTACAGACCAGAGCCTGTGAAAGTGTCAAAGCTGAAATGATCTAGAACTCAGACATAATATACTTTGTGTTTTATGGGTCCACTGATTTTGAATATATTTTCATAAGCCATGAATCTTATTTCTTCTTTTCTTTTCAAAATCTTCTGTGAAGGTGATGAAATGCATTGCATTGCTAGTTCAAGCTGCTGAAGTCCTGTATTTCTCCCATGTAACTCATGCAAGCAAAACACCAGGTCAAGCATGCTATGAGAGGGTCAGGATGCTAATAGGAGATGAAAACATGAATAGATGACAAACATTTGTAGTGCAGATTTCCTGGTTCCATATGTAGGCCAGACCTGACCTTTGCAAACTGTGAGGGGGTGGCTGCATTCCCCCAGAGTGCAGCACTCAGTTCGTATGCAGATCTTGAGAAAAAGGTGCCTTCCACAAGTGAAATGGCTGTTGAATATCAAGTGGAAAATATGTCCCAAGATGCAGCAAAACAAGTCACCGAGTGACATTAAACATGATATCCTTTTAACAGTTTCTCCTTATATTTTATTTTGATAGAGGGAAACTACAATTAACACCATAAATAGACTAGTTACTAGTGACTGTTTTCGATTTTCCCCTACCAAACCTTTCTCCCTCAATTATTGGTCAGAAGATAATGCAATTTATACGTTTAATAAAAATTTGAATATACTGCTCTTGTGGGTTGTCCCTGGTCTGATGCCAGGTACACACCAAAGCCACTCTATCACAGCCCTCTTCAGGGAAGAGGACAGGAGAGAAGAAATACTACAAGAGTCTCATGTCTCAAGATAAGGACAAGAAGAGATTCCTCCCCCTGAGTCACCATCAAGGGCAGAATGGACTCAACTCAGGGGAATTAGTTGAAATTATTAATTAACAAATCAGATTAAGATAATGAAAAATAAACCCAAATTTTATAAACACTGTCCCCTCAACCCTCCCTTCTCCTCAGGCTCACCTTCACCTCCCATGTTCTCTTTCTCTTCCCGCAAAGGCATAGGGGCACAGGGAATGGGAGCTGCTCTCAGTTCATCACATATGGTCTCTGCTGCTCTTTCTTCTGACAAGGAACGATTCCTCATGCTCTTCCCCTGCTCCAGTGTGGGGTCCCTCCCATAGAAGGCAATTTTCCATAAACTTCTCCAATGTGAGTCCTTCCCAAAGGCTGCAGTTCATCATGAACATATCCAGCATGGGTCCCTTTCCACAGGGTGCAGTCCTTCGGGAACAAATTGCTGCAGTGTGGGTCCCCCACAGGGGACAAGGTCCTGCCCACAAACCCGATGCAGTGTGGGCTCTTCTCTCCATGGGGCCACAGGTCCCACCAGGAGCCTGCTCCAGCGTGGACTTCCCAAGGGGTCACAGCTTCCTTCAGGCATCCACCTGTGCTGGAACTGGGCTCCTCCACAGGCTGCAGATGGGGATGCCTACTCCATCATGGACCTCCATGGGCTGCATGCCTGACCCACCGTGGTCTCCCCATCACAGGCTGCAGGGGAAACTCCGTTCTGGCACCTGGAGCACCTTGTCCCCCTCCTTCACTAAACTCAGTGTGCGCAGGGCTGATGTTCTCAGGTATTCTCACACCCCTCTTCTCTGAATACTGTTGCCCTGTAACTTTCCCCTGCCCTTAAATCCAGAGGCACTACCAGCGTCACTGATGGGCTCGGCCTTGGCCAGCAGAAGGTTGGTCTTGGAGCCAGCTGGCATTAGCTCCATCAAATACAGGGGAACCTTCTGGCCGCTTCTCACAGAAGCCCTGTAGCTACCCCTGTAGTCCTGCCAGTACCAAAACTTGGCCATGCAAACCCAATACAACTGCTAAAAGATGAAGTTATTATAATTTTATTTGAAAAAAAAAGGGGGGGAGAAAAAAACAACTTTGAAGCTAATAATCAAAAGATTAGAGAAAGGATATCTTTTAATTAATTTCAAACCCTGGATTGAGTATTAAATAGAAACATGAAAGAAAGATTTTGAATTGGAAGGGCTGGTAACTGAAGAGTCTTCACTCTCTTGAGGATTACCATTTAATTTTAAACATTGATTTAAAATAAATGATGGTACAGTCCCCAAGGAAAGATGTATTTCAGTTGTAAACATAAGAGTGATGTATAATAAATGAAATATATAACATACTCCTTGAGGAGGTTTTTTTTACTTTATTGTGCAATCATGCTATGGGAATAATTTATACCTTTTAACTTGAATCTCAGACAAAAACTATCAGGTGTCTTTCTGTAATCAGCTTTTCCTTTATTTATTTGTCTGTATTTACATATTTGAAAATTTGTCTGTGATGTCAGTTCTTCTTTTAACACCAGCAAGGGCATGTGATAGATGGGGAAGGTTTACTCAAGATTAACATCTGAATGACAAGGGTCTCACAACAGTCCTGACCAAGTATCTCACCTTACAGAAAGCCTCCTAGTTCCTCACCTCACAGTCAGTTTCCTCATGTCATCATAACCAATGCAGCCTTTCTCATGGCTGTGTTTGTCAGCTCCTCACTCTGTTGCAGTCCTCCCATTTTCCAATTTCTTGTTCCTAGGTATTAAGATATATTGTACTCTAGTTCTAGGAGAAGCAGCTTTTCCGCTTCATTTGTTTTGTGTCCTGTCAGCATCTAGGTGAACACAATAATTAATTATGAATTGCTGCTTCAGTACTGCTTCTAGGGATTCTTTTTCTAGATGTTCCTTTTTTTTCTTCTTCTTCTTTCTTTTTTAATTTTTTTTTCTCCTTTTTTTTTTTATTTTAATTTACAAAAGAGAAAAGTGACTGTCAATTTTACTGGGCAAAAGTTTGCTTTAAGTAATTTTCGTCTTAGGGAAAACCTTGTGCTCTTTCAAGTTACCTCTTGAGATCTGTTTCTAAGGCTTCAGGGTGTACATTAGTCCAGCTGAAAGACATAGACTTGTTCAGTATTTAGCCATCCAGACAAGATTCCATCTTCTGATCTTCTAAATCTTACTTTCCCAGAGACTTTCTTTGCTACAAGAGTGAAAACAGAAACTCTTCCTGAGGTGGGTGAGGCACAGCTCAGGAGGCACTCCTTTACAGGTACTCTCTAACAGGTCCTAATAGTTCCCACATTCTATGCAAGACCTAGATAGTAAAGCTAATGAATGCACATTCAGATGGATTATGTGGTCCAACTGTACTTGTTTCCTCTGCCCTCTTTTGTAAAATTATTATATTTTCTGTTTTCAGAACAAAACTACTATTTTTTTCTTATTTTTTTGAATACTACTGCATCTTGTTGTCTTTATAGTAGGGTTTTGGATCAAAGTACTTTGTAACTGCAGTTTATTTGACTCAGTGCCATGGAAGGTGAATGAAAAAATAGAAGGGGGAGAATATTTCCTAATTAATTACAATATTATTAAAGTAATTATAGTTGTGACATATTAATCAAAGATTAGTCATCTCACCATGGAAATTCTTTTGCACACAAAGCCACATGTGGGGAGTTGCTTTCTTTGAGCTCATTCTCCACACTGAGCTTTTGGATACTTGGCAATTTTGGTTGTATGGAATTCTCAGTAGAACTAATGTGAAAAAAATGGAAACTTTCATTCTACTGTCCCCACTTAGACCACTAGACAGTATAACAAAATTTGTTGTGTGTAACATAGTAACACCATTGGAGCAATAATGCTTTTACTGAATATGTAGCTGGAATTAGAAGTGCAAGGAACACACGTCACAGACCCTTAACATTTCCCTGTCTAAAGACTGAGGTACTCATGGGAGTAAAATGTTACTTCACCATGGTGCAAACTGATAACTGTTTTCTTTCCCACCTTTAGTTCTGGTAATCTGAGAGCACATTTATATTTTTTACCTTCTTCCTTTGAGTCAAGTTTCAAATGAGTGCCTGTACCCCTCCCATTCTAAAATCAGCAAGTTTGGTGTGCTTGAACAAGCCAGCTTCTTGGACTGGTTTATGAGGCCAATAAGATGCTCAAGGATCCTGTATGGACCTGGGGTCTTATCTTGGAGAAAGAATCCCAGCTGTTACCTCCTGCTGGAGTAACAGCTGGATAAGGTATTGCTGACCAGTTTATCAGTCCTAGCCTCAGCCTTGATGAAAGAACATCTGCCATTCTCCTTTTCCTAAGTTTAATCAAAACCTTTAAATATTGGTCAGGCAGAGAAACCTTGCCCCTGAGAGAGACAGTTCCATCCGTCTTGCCCTGGACCCTCTACCCAAGAGCTGGATTTGGTCTCAGGCACTGTTGGCTCTCAGAGAGGTACGAGGTGTCCAGTAGGCTCACCTAGCGCAGATGAAGCAAATGGGCTCACTTGCATTTGACAAGTGCACTGCTATCACTATTAAAAGGTAGTGAATTT